>NC_086075.1:15158086-17737130 GCF_948474715.1 Cydia amplana
GTCCTGCGTCGATCTATTTTTATCGTTTAGCTATTCAAGGATTAATATCGTGTACGGCAGTATTAATTGCAGTATTTCTTATTGTTTACTGATGCATGAATGCATAATGTAAATAAAAACGTTATTAAAATGGCTCCTATGCTGAGATGTAGCATCAATGTAGCTTGAGAGCAATAGCATAGGTATAAACAGAACCAGTAGGGCATTATTGTGAGCAGGGTAGACGAACGTGGGGACACGGAGGAATGGTCTGCGACCCTGTGGATGTTAGTGGGTATTCTCTTCACAACAGGGGGTGTTAGTGGGTAGTTACGGGAGGAGCGAGTCCCCCCCCCCCCCCCCCCCCAAAAGGATAGGCACTCTTGGTGTCAGGCACTCGTTTTTACGAAAGCGACTGCCATCTCACCTTCCAACCCAGAGGGTAAACTAAGCCCTTATCGGATTAGTCCGGTTTCTTCACGATGTTTTCCTTCACCGAAAAGCGACTGATCATATCCGTCGATCATATGATAAGTTCCGAAAAACTCATTGATACCAATTTACCAATAAGGTCAAGTCACGGAACTCATCAAAACAGAATACTTCATTTAAGGGGACGGTATATGACGTTTTCGATTTAGAGCTCACTTTGTGCAATCAATTTGTTCAAGAAATGTTTAATAACTGCATTAAATTATACGTAAATTTGTTCACGAAGAAGCCGTGTACCGGCTCTTCACGGCATAATATTTTTTATTTGCTGTAATTCTCTACAAATCGACACTAAAAGTATCCAAAAATCAAAATATGGAGTTCCGTTTGAGCAACACGCATTACAGTTTTGCCTTTAACAGTAATTGAGTTGTTGTGTGATTTTGAAAGCTAGATAACTAAACTAGCAAATTATTATCTACTTATATTTTTACTCACAAATACAACACAGAAATTCAATCCCAAATGTAAACTTTCGTACAATTTCCATACATTGACGACATCACTCAAAATTCTTCTTCGAGTCAGATGGCCGCTGGCCTTGGATCGAAGCAGACGTGTACATCGTCGTAGCTCGTTTTTGACATTATTTAGACATTTCATCATATACGCATACGAAAATGTATACCAGTAGATAAATTGTATTTCAAAAAATAGGGTAAATAAATTTATTTAAAATTTGATTTGTTGTTATTTACAGGTCGTAACGATCGAAAACAGCAGTAAACTATCCTAAAACAATACGATTACAATTGAATTTAAGTAACTTGTTCCTTCAAAACCCGCTTAAAATGAAAAAAGTTTAAAGACTCGTTTTACTGATTGGGATTGATTTTCATTATGCTGGTATCAATTTTGCGTCATTAAAAAAAAGTATATGACTTCTGTACGTCAATGACATTTGATGTCAATTGTAATCTTGTATTTACGTTAGAGAATATTATATATTCATTTAAATATTACTTACCTATTAATACGAAGCGTAATTCGTTTAATACCTGAAAGTCTTAGTGTCTACACCTACTTTGTTGCCGTTCGTTCCGTCTATATGTGTGCGATTACGTGCTGTTCTCAATAATCAAGAAACAAGCCATAATCTTCAAGAATAAAATAACAGCAAGACCAGCATTTAGTACTAACTAGTTTTTGCGGATTTGGAGACAAGAGATGAAGCTTACAGGCTAATACCGCTGCGGTCTGGTTATTGTTATGTGTATATATCGAGTATTATATAAATTTACTATAAAATAACAATGTTTTATTTCAATGACATTATGTGCGTAGGTATGTATGTTTCGGTGATTATAAGAATTTTGTCCACACAATAATTGTGCAAAGCAGAGACTGCATCATGCTTTCTTTACGGTATAAGCGGTATGGTACCGTTATTATTTATCAATACCGGTTCGTTTTGAAGGTAAAACTATACCGGTTGAAATACAAAGTACGGTACCGGTATAAAATTACAGCAGGGACAACCATTTTTATAGGTGTACAGTCAGCTGCAGAGAAAAGGTACGACCAGATAGATAATTGTATGCAGGGGTGGTACCTTTTCTCTGCAGCTAGCTGTACCTAAACCATCATTGACCGAGCGTTGGCGAAGGTCTCCGTTTCAACTTGGGCAAAAATGCTTTCGTATGTCCGAATTCTTCTCCTTTGCATATCACATTTCTCAACTGATTCTCGTGAAAATTCGGTAGTCCGATATAATTATTCGGTTTCTTTTTTTTTGAAGAATTTAAAATAGGCAGAAATTGTCATAAAGGACTTACGCGCCAGTAGGGTCTGTGACACTTAAGACCACTGCGATTATTAGGTACTTACTGGCCCCTATTTCACCACGACCACGGTGACAGGTGCGACAGTTGTCGACATCACTGTTGCTGACGTCACAGGCCTCCATAGGCTACGGTAACCGCTTACCATCGGACGGGCGATGTGCTTGTTTGCCACCAACATTTTAATAAATAAATAAACTCCATTATATTGCCACTAAAAAATTCTTATTTTGCGAAGCTAATGACAATTGTCACAAGAAACACGGCAACTGTATCGAAATTGCGACACAGAACTCATTTCCTGTCAAGACTTACCGAAAATTCTTTGAAAAATCTTGTGACAATTGTCACAAGATTTTTTCGCGAGAGAAATGTCTGTTTTATCCGATATAATAAAGTTTTTTTTTTAATAATAGGTACAATGACGGTGGCAAACACGAATACGGCCCGCCCGATGGTAAGCGGTAACTGTATTATTAAATTGTACAACGGGACTTAATCGCGTATCTAAGTTTTAAGATTTACCTCCGACGTTTCGAGGACGGCGTTGTCCCCGTGGTCTCGGAGAAGACTGGCTTAAGTTGACATCAGCATCTTCTAACCGCGCGAGTTTTTCGAACTACCCGCACTTGGTCTTGTTTATCCGCTTGAACGTTTTGCGGTTCCGTTGTACAATTTAATAATGTGTAAAAATCGTGAAAGTTTAAATCAGTGTTAGCGGTAACTGTAGTCCATGGATGCCTATGGCGTCAATAACAGTGATGTTTTTGTCGTACCTGTCACCGTGGTGAAATAGGGGCCAGATTACGCCGCGCCGCGTGGAACGTGAGGTGCATTGGGGTAAATGCATACCATTCACTCAAGGAAAATAATCTCCCTTATAAGATCACTCGTGTGTCTGCCATTTTGTTAAAGCCAATTTTCACCGTAACTACTGGACTAGTTCAATTGAAATTTAGTACACATATGTCAAGTAAGGAAGTAGTAAGTCGGTGATCCGAAGATGAGTAACGTAAATAAATGAACTTTTAACTTTGCGGCGATTTTTGGTATCATGTGACATATCAGATATAATACATAATTATAAGTAGGTGAGCAAAAATGTACCATAACCTAACTCAGAATTGTATCACATAAATACATATACAATAATCTTTAATAGAAAAAAACCGACTTCTCTAACTACTAGCCTAACCCACTTAACGGCGCTTATACTTTATTTGGTAATATGTACCTATACATTTTATGGTAATCATAGTGTTTTTTTAGTTTAAGTATCATAGTGGTTTTCCGGATCAAGATCCGGGTCCGGGTCCGGATCCGAGTCCGGCTCCGAGTCCGAGTACGGGTCCGAGTCCGAAGTCCGGGGCCCAGTCCAAGTCAAAATCGAAATTCAAAATCACTAAACGTGTAGGTACTATGCGTCGTTGAAGAGTTCTGTTCTGATCATCATCAGCAGTTCCACTTCATCAAATCCCACAGTTTTTAATGTAAATGCTTGATTTTCTGATGAAAATATATAAAATTCTATACATATGCCTTTAAAATTTGAGGAGTTCCCTCGATTCCTCATGGATCCCATCATCAGAACCGGGTTTTGACAAAAACGGGACCAATCTGTATGCATATACATACAATTAAAAAAAAATTTTCAAAATCGGTCCAGTAATGACGGAGATATGGAGTAACAAACATAAAAAAAAAAAAAAAAAAAAAAAAATAATAATAATAAAAAAAAACATACAACCGAATTGATAACCTCCTCCTTTTAGATTTGGAAGTCGGTTAAAAAATAGTTCAACGCCAAAAGATTAATGGAAGACCTATGTCCTATAATAGGTGAGTTGGTCTTAAACAAAAAATATGCAATAAAAATGTGTAACTGTGGAACCCATAGTGAATCCTACTCGTACATGATCGGTTTTTATATTATGTACCTATAAGATATTTTCTACTTTATACTTTATAAGTGTACCTACATAATATTTACTTATAAGCAGTTGTCACGTAAAATATTTGTAGATTTTTTTGGAAGTATGTGTCACATCATCATCATCTTCCTCGCGTTGTCCCGGCATTTTGACACGGCTCATGGGAGCCTGGGGTCCGCTTGGTAATTAATCCCATAAATTGGCGTGGGCACTAATTTTTATGAAAGCGACTGCCATCTGACCTTCCAACCCATAGGGGGTAAACTAGGCTCTTATTGGGATTAGTCCGGTTTTCTCACGATGTTTTCCTTCACCGAAAAGCGACTGGTAAATATCAAATGATATTTCGTACATAAGTTCCGAAAAACTCATTGGTACGAGCCGGAATTGCAATTCGCACGCTCTTACCGCTAGGCCTCCAGCGATTTTTTTGAAGTATGTATAGCACAAAAAAAAAGACATTTAAGGTAGGTAATTAAAATACGGTATAAACATTATTGGAGAAGACTTGGAGGAAGTGTCATAGGGATCTACATTCGATGCGTGGAAAACAAGTTCTTTTGTCTAATTATAATCCATCGGCAATCACGCGAGCGCATAAAACGAAAATCATTTTTTTTCACTCCCTAAAACTCCCTTAACCTAATAACAGTAAAACAAAAAATAAAATATAGAGGGTTACCAACCAGCCAAAGAATTATAAGTAGATATATGCACTTATCCCAACGCACCTCACGTTCTACTCTGCACGGGGTTCATTGCCGCTCCTACCGCCGTAAGTAACTATCAACACCTACATTATCAAGGCTACGATCGAAGATAATCGCTTCAGCACTGAAATAATACCGGTGGAATACCGGTATAATATTTTTTATTTTAATTGTATTAATTTAATAGTAAGTAATGTAAGATATTAGGGGTACATTAGCCAACACTGTTTCCATATATTTTCAAATTTTATTTTGTCCGCCTTAATTAAATTTTGCACCCTGCCGGAACTTTATTTATTTAAATTCTCATTTAATTGATTTTGAGCCTTATGAAAAGTCGTATAGAGTAGTAAATAAAATTTTACATCTGACTTAATGACATCTGGTTTTATTCGGTTTAACTTTAGAAAACGCGTATCTCGACAAAGCCATAATGTAGAAAATTGTCAACAACCAAATGAATTATTAGAATTTAAATACGTCACGTGTGACATGAACAGACAAGGAAAGCAAGATTAAATGTATTGTTTCTCTTTCTTCTTTCAATGGAACGCTTTTCCTAAAAGGAGGCCACTAAACTCAAAACGCTATCTTAAAAAAAAACTTGATGGGTCAGTGACCTGTCCCAGTAAAGTGAGGTAGTGTGCGTGAAGTGCGCTTGTGTGTGAAATGGGGTAAATTGACAGAATCTGAAAATTTACCCACCTCTACCGTCACCTTAATTGAGACTATTGTTGTTCTTGTCATAGTTTTTGCCAGGTTCATCGGCTTGAATAGACTGAAAAGTCATGACTTTAGAAATAACTGCAGTTATTTTTTATAGGCACAAAGAGATGTTTATTACTTATACGGAGTCACTTATTTAGGTATAGGTATATAAAGCGATGTTTGGTGTTAAAGCCAGGTTAGGCCGTTTTCTGTCTCAAAGTGTAACAGCAGTTTCCTCATGGAGATCTCATAAACAAGCTAACGGTTATCTTATTATGTAACATTTGCTATATTGATTCGCGCACATTTCCGGTATATAAGGTACTCATGATCACGATCATGAATGAATATTTGAATAATAACACGCAATCATTACCTCTGTGAGGTTCCCAGCGTTTGGAGGTTAAATGAAATCAGCGCTATTACGGCATGGTTCCATTTTATTTCGGCTGTCACTATGCCCGTCACTTTCGCACTTACATACGTGTTAGAACGTGACAGGCCATAAAACTGCGACCGTGCGCGTGCTACCGCCGCTGCGCTGTTGCGACTTGACAACAGGATAAAATTAAACCATCATGCCAGGTGCTTACGTTAGAATGACTTAACTTAATTGATCTGATAAAATCTGTTTGCTTTAGTGTAAGGCCTGAGTGGACGCTCATGTTGAGCGTGCAGCTGGGCGGGACGTGCGGCGTGCATGTCAAACAAATGCAAACGTATAGGAGCGGCCTTAGTGCACGCTGCTCAAATCCCTTGTGAGCCCGACGCCACGCTGCACGCCCCGCCGAACGCTCCGCTGCTACCAATGCCTCCCAGAGCCTTAAGCTCCAGAGGTATTGACAAGGTTCACCTTAAATATTTAATTAAATATTTAACGCTTAATAGTTAACAGCGCATGCAGCATTACGTTACATAAGTTATATGAAGTAATACATAGTAATACATTAAATAGTACATTTTGCATTTTGCTTCATTTCACTAGAAATATCTAGTAGTAGACATAGTAACAATATGTAATAACATATTGTTACTATGTCTGAGTACATCTGTTATAAGTTTTTTATATAGACTTATGGTTTATCTTATTCTATTGAAATGAAAATAGATACATACCATAATACCCACATGTGCAGATTAAGTGTAAGGCCTGAGTGGACGCTCGAAGCGGAGCGTTCGGCGGGGCGTGCAGCGTGGCGTCGGGCTCACACGTGATTTGAGCAGCGTGCACTAAGGCCGCTCCTATACGTTTGCATTTGTTTAAAGCCGGGTCTCCACCAAGCGCACGCGCTCGCGAGGCAGCCTCGGATGTGTGGCTCGCGAGCCTGGCCTCGTGAGGCAGCCTCGCGGTTTCGCTCGGAGACACTGAGGTGAGCCTCGCGAGGCAGACCGAGCCATCAGAAGTCCGAGGCAATTCACGATGGATAGTTGTGTTATTTCTGCTGGTGCTATTTTTCTAGTGGCTTATTGTTTAAAAAAGAGGAAAAATTCATGTTTCAAGAAAAGACCAAGACGCTGATGGATAAAGAAACTTTATGCCGTCGCAATAAACATGGGAATAAATTATTTCATAACCGTACATAATTTTACACGTATGTCCCTGGAAGATTTTGAAAATTTGTGCTCATTATTGTCTGAGAAAGTTAAAAAGTGCGACACAAATTATAGAGAAAATTACTATTTTGTCGCTCAGCCGTTTCTGGTTGATTGGGTCTGTCTGAGAAACAATGGGGGCACGGGGCACGTGCATCTGTTGTTACTAGCCGGTTAACTGACCTGGCTTGTGCAAATTGTTTTGTTGTTCCTTCCTGGTTATTTATTTGTGCTTTTGTTTTATTCTGCCACGGTTTTTCTTTTGTTCGTTAATATCTCACGCGTGAATAGTTGAAACTAGCAAACAGTGTCCCTTTATTTGATAATGTCATCGTTTTCTAGTTTAATGATAAGGAATTGGTTGAGGACCCATTTCTAGTGAAGTGAACAATGTAGTAAAATCAAATTTTTACTACATTTTATACACAAAAACGCGCGTTTCGTAACATAGGTATGTGTTGGGTTATGACAAAGCAAAAACATGAATGCAATAAATAATACCTAGTATTTTTTTACATTCCGTCTACAGAAGAAGAATGGCTAGCTATATCGGAAGAATTTGAGAATAAATGGAATATACCCCATGTTGCTCCAATCAGCAATGGATGGAAAACATGTTATGTTTCAAGCACCGATTATTTAAAACTATTTGCGCTCGCGAGCCAAAACCACCACCAGTCCACACCGAACGAACAGCGCACACTGAGGCACCTTTGAGCATGTCACATTTACCGACAGCGGACGGCTCGACCCCGAGGCACGCTCGGCCGAGCCAACGTGCGCCCGAACGGCCTCGAGGCACGTCCACATAGACCGAGCATTTGGCTCGCGAGGCTGCCTCGCGGGCGCGTGCGCTTGGTGGAGATGCACGCCGCACGCCCCGCCCCGCTGCACGCCCATCTCGAGCGTCCACTCAGGCCTTACACTAGGTGCTAGTTAAGACAGAACTTTCTATATTTGAACACATTATCACCACGTTTGTGAAAAACAGTATTGTCACTGGTGAATTTTAAAATTTCATAGTGTTTAGGTATACCAAATGGATATGGAGTTGAAGCTTGTAGGTCATTTTTTTTTCATGCAGAACGCGTAACTATAGAGAGCAGCAGTTTTTCTACCCAAGCATGTATCACTGATATTTTCACTACATTTTGCAACGAACACGAACGGTTCAATAAATCATGTAAATGCTAATCTATAATGGTTTTGTCGGCTGCATAAGTAGTTAAGTATCAGCAAATATTTAATAACTGGCTAGGCACGGTTTGGTAGGCAAAAAACTGACGCATGGCAAAAACGCGCATAGCTTAATTTTTCATTATCTGCACACTTCCACATTAGTTTACTGCATAATACGCTATCAATATTACACTTTAAACAACATTAATAAGCAAAAACAAAGAAATGAATCACGAGGCGATGTTACCAAAATGGCGGTCGACGAATAACCCCACAATGTTTATTATGTCACACCGATGCGATACCGATCTATCAGTGTTAAAAATTACATTTTTGGTTGAAGGAATGTCACTTTTGACACTGACAGATCTGTATCGTATCGGTGTGTCATCTTATAAGGATTGTTCGAATTGGGCCGCACACAGACACCCGCCGCATTTATGAATCGTTTGTCAAGAGCAGGAGGTCACCACACAATACAAATAGGTTCAATTTGACTTCTTATATTATATGCTACGATATTTATTCTGCACAATTATGTTCCAATAGTTCAGGCACGGTAATGTACCTATAGGGCGCATCCATATTAGTAATTATAGTTTATGATATCCAGCAGCGCCATCTATAGTGTTTATTTAAATAAGGAAATGTGATGTTCCAAATATGTTTTTGATATGAATTGCTGCCGTGTCATTCTGTCACACAATAAATATTCTTCGGTTAACATGCAGCACGTATTTCAATTATAGCTTCCACTGAATCACAATGCTAAAGAAAATAACTTATACTTAGTACTTTTGAAAGAATTTAGGAAAACAGACTAGTACTACCTTCAGTATTCATTAGAGGAATTAGTACCTACATGCTGGACTTATGTAGGTCGCATTGGAAAACTGTAATTACGTAGAAAAACCGACGTAGAGTTGCAGACTCAATCACCATACGAATACCTAGGCGTTTAAACATAGACTACCTCTAAATAGACTCAGTAGTTCTGCTAATCAGTTTTACTTTTATTGATGTTTTAATTAGGTACACCCAATGCAAATAGTAATAATAAAATTTGTATTTCACTATTTAATTCGCGTGTACTTACCTCGTCTTATACAGATAAACGATGTGTTTTCAACCCCTGTCTTTGTGACTCGTATGTCTTCTACTAAAGGGCCCAACGCCTAAATTGCAAATAAATTGGTTTCCCATAGTATAATTGGAGACCTAATTGAGCAAAATGAATCGAACTGCCATTTCTGGATTAGTAATCGCAGTAAAAATCGTTCAATATAACTGTATATTCACCTCAAATGATGGCTAAGGGTTGTTCCATCTTGGACATGTAATCTGTACGTTCAAATTATAGTAGAAATGTGCCTGCGCATCCAATAAGAAGCACGCAGCAAAAACTCATCTCGGATTACACACGTGTGTCCTTTTCTAATGTGTAAAGCGAGAAGGGGATGGAAGATGAGTTAATTGGTGGTGATTGTGGTTGCTGGCAGGTGCGTCCTTTTACGGCGTTTCAACTAAATCGACTTTGACCAATGAGCGTCAGTCGTTACACTTGATATTATAAACCTAAAGGTTCTGGATACCTACGTAAACTTTTTTGTGAATAGGTTAACTAGTTACCTAGTATCTAATCTATCTAATCTAATACCTTTAAACGAGCAATTCTTGTTTATTTATTTATTTATATACAGGGTGGAAAGATAAGTCGGGCCTTGGAGGGAAACTACCTTAAATCCTTAAGCTGGCATATTTTACTTAAAGGAGACATTCCTTTATTTTTAAAAAGAAACAAAACTGCATTCAAAGTATTTTTCTTTTTTTCTTCAATTTGGCTTGTCTAAAAAAATCTTGAGTACTAAATATTAGATTTTATGGATATTTTGTACGACAGACGAGTGTAAGACCTATTGTTTCTTGGAGAAATGTTATCATTAACATTAACTGTATCGACTAGTAGAATAAAATTGCGAGTTTTTATTTTTTGGAATTTTTAGTCGGTTCGAGTCCCGGGCGAGGCAAGCGAGTTATAGAAAATCTTTGAATGCAGTTTTGTTTCTTTTTAAAAATAAAGGAATGTCTTCTTTAAGTAAAATGAGCCAGCTTAAGGATTTAAGGTAGTTTCCCTCCAGGGCCCGACTTATCTTTCCACCCTGTATATATATATTTCGGGGATCTCGGAAACGGCTCTAACGATTTCGATGAAATTTGCTATACGGGGGTTTTCGGGGGCGAAAAATCGATCTGGCTAGGTCTTATCTCTGGGAAAACGCGCATTTTCGAGTTTTTATATGTTTTCCGAGCGAAGCTCGGTCACCCAGATATTATATATAATATATATAATACCTTTAAACGAGCAATTCTTGTTTATTTATTTATTTATATATATATATATATATATATTTCGGGGATCTCGGAAACGGCTCTAACGATTTCGATGAAATTTGCTATACGGGGGTTTTCGGGGGCGAAAAATCGATCTAGCTAGGTCTTATCTCTGGGAAAACGCGCATTTTCGAGTTTTTATATGTTTTCCGAGCGAAGCTCGGTCACCCAGATATTTTCTTTTGAAGTGAAAACTTCTTTAGCGGCGCTGTGCACTTTTTGAGGTGCGGAAAAAATGTTAAAACTCGCGACAGGTCACGTGACCGACAGATTCGACAGATTGAAAATTCTTAAGACGGACACGTGACCTGATCGAAAAACTGTTACACTTCTGCCGGCACTCCCGGAGTGCAACCTGTTGTTTTTTATATTTTTGGTGTATTCAAGTAAGATACTATTAAGAACATATTTTCTATTATTTAATTTCCTTCACAAGATTCATAATCAGGAAAAATATAGGAGGTTTAGAAAGAACAAGAACGAATCGAATTTTGTACGAAAGTAATTATATCACCGGTAAATCGTCCAATTATGGTATGCTTAATTCATTTTGTCAGCTAATCGGTTTCGGTTGACGCAGTACAACAGCGTCACATTCACATTTTATGGAAAAAATAGATTTTTATAAAATGTGACGCTCCATGCTGCATACACCATGGCTACAACATGGTATCTTGATATTATTGTCTATAGTCCGTATGTTTTCCCAAGGCTCCAGGCAGACACGCCCCGGTAACTGGGCACAAACTACCGCACCAATATTGACTTTTGCTCCTTCAAACTTCCTCATTCACTCTTTAATTAATTCCTTTTTTTTATCTAGTAATTTTCATCCTGGTCGGAATGAGAGTGCATTCGAATTTCGTGTGTTTTACGGGATTGGAAATATATAATTTATATGGACTGGGACAAGAGGCTTCCTTGAAGAGAGGCCTGTGCTCATTAGTGGGCGATAAAAGAATGACATTATGATGATGATGACGACGGAAATATAAATCGTGTGCAGTAAATTTCGACAGCGAGTGAGCGACTTATTTTGAGTAGGTAAGCAATGAATGTTGTGTGTAGCGAAGAACCTGGTGTAGAAATTACAAAAATCTACAAGTTTTTTGCAACGTAATGATTCATCTTATTATTTTTTATTTGATGTTTGTTAATTATTTATTTTAGATGGTAATTTTTTTCTATTCATCTAAATTGATATAGCTTAAAAATATAATGTAGTACTATTATGGAATAAATAGATCTAAATCAACTGCTACTAACGTTAAAAAAGTACTGGCTGTAAAAATCATATAAATGATGTGCGACACGATTGTGTAGTATTTGGTGGACTCAAGTTTGGAGGAACCTTTAGAATTTATTAATTACGTATATATATATATATTTAACATTACATATTCTTTTTTTAAAGATGCGTTCGGAAACGTTCTATACTGATAGGTACATACGTTCGGATACAATTACCTTGTGCCATTTCTTTTATTTCTAACTCTTCATCGTCTGGTATCGCGATGCACGCGGCATCATAATCGTTACTCGATGCGCGCCCAATTCCCTGCCTCGGGGCGTATTTATACTTCATTTGATCCCTTGTGATTTTGACGAGCCTTTGGACGACTTCCAAGAATAAGCCGTTAACCTTTTCCACGCCGTGTCATACACAAAAGCTGTCACTCAGACGCCACATCATTGATGTGTCAAAACTGAAGTTGAACTTTATGTATATGCACGTAGGTCGATGTTGCTCTGTGGTCTGTGACCAATTAATCGGTCTTTGGCGTTGAACCTACGGTGCGTATATATCGGTCATTGGCGTCCAAAAGGTTAAGGAATCAGGATATCAATTATAGCTAAGTACCTATATAACTAAAACAAAGATCAAACTTGATAAAAAAAAACAATTTACAGTGAAACCTGGATAATTGCAATCTCAAGGGACCGGCAATTTTTTTTCAATTAACCAGGTTTTTCATTTAAGCAGGTCGTGCCAATTAACGAGGTTCAAAAAATTGTTATGTCAATTATAGAGGTTCTCATTAATAGAGGTTGCGTTCTGAGAAATTGCTTTTATGGAGGGTCAAATAACCATTGAAAGTAGATTCTGGGTTTCTGGTCTGTATATTATATACCTTGCACTTTTACACTTAACTACATTAGTTACTGCTTATAATCATTTGGTGTTTTTAAATAATCCCTTGAATTGTAGAAGAATGTTTTATTGGAATGTAAAAAGCATATTATGTTTTTGATTTAAACAAAACTATTTCACCTACTACAATCTGTGATAGATACCCAATTAATAAATTGAATTCTGGGTGAAGATTTAAAATAAAATTATCATTGCTATTAAAATATTGTTTCTGCTCTCTACAAGTCTACATTATTTCAATAACAGAGGTCTTACGTATAGACTCGTTTCAATTATAGAGGTAATAAGAAGAGCTAAAATAACGGTTTTTTTTGCACAGTGTCAATTATAGAGGTCTTAGTTGCGATGTGGTCAATTACAGAGGTAAAATTACGAAAAGCACTAAAATCTAAATTTCAATTATAGAGGTTCAAAAATTTCAATTATAGAGGCCTTTTGGTCTCAAGGGACCGGGACCGGACCTTTGGTTGCAATTATTGAGGTTTTGCATTTATCCAGGTGTCAATTAACCAGGTTTCACTGTATATAGCAATATTTCTGCCATTCGGATTCGCATGATGACTGCAGCACCTTGCAGAAGGGGACGACTATTGTGTCACAATATTTTCAATGACATTAATGTCCAGAGAGGAAAATGGGGTCTACGATTGTATGAAAGGCGGTTTCGGGGCGGTCGTCCACTTTCGTCTTAATTCCTGTTGCAAAGTTACAGCACACTAACAGCAGCATCGTTGACCCGGGCCATGTAATTTTCAATATCCTTAATAAAATAAGTGAAGTACGTTATCGCATTAGGGTAACATTCCATTTCTGACCGCAGCTGCACTACTGGTACTGAACGCGTCGCTATGTTACTGTCAATTTCCATAGTAAAATGAACAGTAGTGCAGCTGCGGTTGGAAATGGACTGTCACCTTTATATTGCTGCGATTATTAGAACGTTCAATCCGTAACGGTGCTGTAATCGTTATCCGAATGTCACCTTTAGCCTGCAAAGTTTCCAGTCAAGCGTAGGTAATTTAATTTATAGCGTCGATCACAAATTTGCGCCGATTGCAATCAAAAGGATTGGTATAATATAATAATATAAGTAAGTCTGTCGGCTGTCATAACGCGCTGTTGCCATACAAATGCAATTAGGTACATATAAGTAAAACCTACCCGCTCACTTGATATATATCGTCAGGTGACAATCAAAACTCATATTACAAAAAAAAATTTAACAAAAAACAATTTTGTTTTGGTACTACCGTACGGTTCAATATGGCTAACGGTAGTATGTCATGAGTTTTGATTGTCATTAATATAGGTATAGATTAGATAAGGTAGGAAAAACCAGGCTGCAGAATTAAATTACACTTGTACTTACCTACCTACCGACAATTTTGTATAAATCACGACAGGTATTTACCTACACAATTCAATTAAAAGCTAATTGGAAAAAACCTTAGCCACTTCGTGGTTTCCTACTATGTAAATGTAAGTCTGATATTGACTTAAATGGTCTTATAGCCGCACAAGTTAAAATTTAAACAAAGTACAAGTAATTTAATACAGGTAAGGTATGGAATTCGAGATTACGGAAATAAGAGGGATATTAGTAACACAGACGAGTGAATAATAAACACTACTAATCTTTGTTACGTTCGGAGTCTCGAGCTTTCTGTATATTTTCGGCTCGTTGGCTAAGTTTCACTGTAAACAAATATAAATTAGCCTCATAAATGCTAATTTTAAGTTTCTTTAAAAAAACTGGCAGCTTTCACTCGCAGCGCATAAGTATTGCCATTCAGCGAGGGAATGCTGCCAGCATCTTTGGCACAATGCCGCGGGGGCCGTATTTAGATGTATTTTAATTTAGATTAGTTTCGTTTTTAATTTTATTATAAGTAATTTATATCGTGTTTTTATAATTAAAAAACATTTTATTGACGTATTTAAAAAAAAGAAAAAAGTGTTGATTATTCGCGTTAAGATGATTTTACTGCATTCTTAACCCGAACCAACTGATAGTGAGGACAACGTTGCGTGGTGTAGCTAAAGTGACGCTACGCTATCTATTTCTCTATCTTTACTTCGTTGCGCAATTCTATAAGACCGGTTGTCTTTATTTATTTCTCATCTCTTGTACGATCAAAGTAACTGAATAAAAACCAGTTCAATAAACGTGACAATAAAACAGTTTATAAACATAATGACAATTAATGATCTCAGTGCGAATGCACGACTTCATTATTTAACGACCAATAATCTCGCTTTAAATAATGATAATATTTAAGATTATGGTGCTGCACGCACAAAGTAGGTATATATGTTATTAAATAAATGATTATGAAATGATTCATAGATATATTCATAGATGAATATTCTATAGATGCACCAAAGATACTTAATTAATGAATGAATCCTAAATAGCGACTTAGTGTTTTACAACTTCAATGAGTTGTCCTAAGAAAATTTGGGAAAAGTATTTTTTTTCGTGGACTATTCACGATTGTGTGGAGAAATTGGAAGTTGTGCCTTTAATACCCGATACCGACCTAGACCTACTAGCAAAGATTAGGTGATTGATTGAAGTCTTGACTGTTGAAGTAGTATAATAGCCACTTACTGTCATAGCCACTGTCATGTACATACATATAAACCCTAGAACCTAAATGGTCGCGTACTGTGCAGTTTAAGAGAAATTACCGTGTCAACTGCACATTCTGTTGTATTCTGCTTCAGTTTTGTTTTTATGTTCCGTGTTGTTTTGTGTTTGTTTTAAGTGTCAATGGGTACACTGAAAATCAATCAATGGTGGATGTTTGCCATTTTCAGGGTTGCCCTGTCTTCGGATTTACCCCAATGCACCGTACCGTCCGTACCTAAATAAACTGACTAATATATGTATATATATATATATTAGTCAGTTGTACATATAAATATTTATAATATTTTATATAAGTACCTAAATAAATTGCATAATAATACATTCATGAAACTAATGAAACGAAGTAATAATAGTTATAGGCCGCCCGTATTGAAAGCGAGGACCTACAACTATAATAGTAGCTATAAGAAAAAAAAACTGAAAATCAGCGTCGTAACACAATTCATGTGTTGCGACAAATGCTGAGTGCTATCCTTTTTTTAGAACCACTCGAAGCACTGCTACTTCTAATTTACCTAGATTTAAGCCTATTTCAATGTTGTTGTGTGAGTATGTGTGTTTCGAATACATAAAAGCATCATTCATTCATTCAATTCCCACCCGCGGACACTCCGACTGTGGAATGACGAGCTCCCTGCCGATGTTTACTCAAAGGACTACAGTATGGCGTATGGCATGTAAAGGGTAGGCAACGCGCATGTAACACCTCTGGATTTGCTGGGGTCTATAGGCTATGGTGACTGCTTAGTGCTTACCATCAGGCGGGCTAAATGCCTGTTTGCCGCCGACGTGATATAAAAAATATCATAGAATCCGGAAGATTCCAATAGGAAACCACGTTGAAATGATTAATGTGCTTACACAATCAATTTCCTATAATGTTAATAACAATGCTTGTAATACTTATCATTAGTAAACGTTATTTCAAAGAAATAAGGGCTAACAATAGTCAGTTGAGTGTTAATTATGTTGATGCGTAATTAATTAATGTAAATCACTAATAATGCGTTAACGCACGTCTATCATACACCCCCACAATTTGATACTAAGGTTCAATCGTCGTTCGCTAAAATGTATAGATATACCTATGAAATGTGTGGGTAAGAAGGAGTTTGACAGTTTTATACCTATGGGCACTGTGGAGAGACACTCCTGACTTCGGGAAAACTCGGCTCCGTTCAGCTCAGCATTGCTCCGAGCAATTATTAGGGTTGACACAACTTGACCTCCCTTTGCGTGCACGACCACAGATAAGATAATGACTTGAATTTTGACAACCCTACACTGAGAGAAAAATGTTGTTGGGCGTAACAATAAAACTTAAACGCTATGGAACCGTCAATGGGGCTTTGTTAGAAGTACATCTTTTTTGTTGTCAAACTCTTATTGTTGTAAGAACAACGTTTTATAAATAACATTTTCACTCTGTAATTATTACAATGCTTTATATTTTGTCGTTACAACAATATTTATTTTGTGCTAATGACAGCGTTTAACCTAGCACGTTCTGGTTTATGTTGCTACCTAGACAAAGTTGCTTTGTACCAATGAAAAAGCAACTTTGTAATTGCATTTGTTTACATTTTGTTCTTGTAATAATTGTTGTTAACCTAACCAAATCAACGTTGTTGTAATAGCTATGTGCTTTGTTATGGTATCAATTCTTTCTGGTTACTATTCTGCTAACGTTGTTAATCTAACCAAATCTAACGTTGTTATAATAGCTATGTGCTTTGTTTCGGCATCAATTCTTTATAGTCGGAATGGCTAAATCACTTTGTTGTGCTAACCATTTGGTTTTTCTGTTTCAATATAGGGTAAATCGCCAGTTACTGGCCACTGTCCAATAACTGGCCACCTCATACTAAAAATAAACTCTGTTTACCTACAAACAGAATTCATTTTAGTATAACGTGGCCAGTTATTGAAGGGTGGCCAGTAACTGGCGATTTACCCTATCTATTACCATTTATTGTTATTCATACGTCATTGGATCAATCTTTTACCAATAACGACCTTCAACTTCGATTTTAGACATTTTAATTTATATCTCGCACTTAGAAAATTATGCAAAAGTAAAATTTCTGTAAATTGCATTTTTCATTCGCGAGATACCAAATAAATTATCGAAAAAACGTGGTTCAAGGCCGTTGACATTCTGAAAGGTGGAACTAATCTTGTATGAATAACATTATGTTAATGTTATGTTGAAACAGAAAAAGAGAAAACAGTGCCAACCATGACCAAACAAAGCGAGCAAGTGCGAACCATTAAGACAATAAAAATGATGCAGAAATAAAACATTTTTCAGTTGCGAATATTGCACCAAGCAACAGCGTTTAACGTTAGAAAAACAGTGACCTGAAAAATTTTGGGAGTATGTACCTGTAGTATATTCACAAATATGTATTGGTGTGGGTAGGTTTTTAAAAATAATAAAGCAGTCTATATCCAGCTGTCTTTGTGTTTACTTCATGGTGGCAGCGGTGCTCGGAAATATCGAATAAATTACAGTATTAAGTGTCGTGTAGTGAACTTTCAGCTTTAATAAAAGTGCACTGTTACTAAATAAGTGTTTTTAACAATGGAGCACGCGCGTCCTCCTACGGAATTAACCTTAGAAGGCGGCCCGGCGAATCGTGCTGATTCATGGCGCAAATGGTTAAAGCAGTTTAAAGTGTTTTTAAAGGCATCTGGTGTAAACAAGGAAACTTCGGATGTACAAGCGAGTTTATTATTAAATCTAATCGGGTCCGAGGGATACGATGTGTACACTACGTTCAAGTTTGATAAGGAGGAGGATCGCGACGACATAACCAAGTTGATCGGAAAGTTTGATCAACATTTTGGCACGAAAACAAATGTTATTATGCTGCGATTTAAGTTTTTCACACGTACTCAAGAGCCGGGCGAAGGTATCGATGAATATGTAACCGCTTTGCGGATCATTAGTCAACAGTGTGAGTTTGATAAACTCGAAGATGGCTTGCTACGCGATCGCATCGTGTGCGGGATTAAGGATAGCGTAGTACGGGATAGACTCTTGCGCACAGACGGGTTGACATTAGAAAAAGCTATACGAATATGTCAGTCGGGTGAAATAACAAGTGAGGAGAACCGGGAGATCGAAGGCGTGAAGAAGGAGTCGGTGAACAGCATGGCGGTAGATGCGTTAAGAAATCGCTCGGGCTATGGGCGTGGGTCGGCGCGTCGTGGCTGGCGCGGAGGCCGCGGAGGCGGCGCGCGCGCGCCTGGCGGCGGCGTCGGCGGCGCCGGCGCGGCATCCGGCGGCGCGGGAGCGGCCGGGAGCGCTAGGGAGCGATTGTGTGCATCGTGTGCTGAAAGTTATTGCGACGGCGGGGCCCGTTGCGCGGCTAAAAGTGTAAAGTGTTTTTTGTGCGGAAACAGAGGTCATTTTAAAAAAGTGTGTCCGGGGCGTAAATCAAACAAAGTGTATCAACTACAGGAGGACAATGACGAGCTGTATTATTTGGACACTATCGATAATGTCGATCACATCGAGGACTCTGAGTGGTATGAATCATTACCGTTACTTTGTTCGGATAAATTAGTAAGACATAAATTTAAGTTGGATACTGGCGCAGATCTTAATGTCATATCTAAATCTAATTTTCTGAAATTAGGCTTCTGTCTTTCGGATTTAAGCGCCGACAATGTAAAAGCGCAATCGTATTCTCGCCATTATATTCCCTTTATAGGCTCGTGTATTATTAAATGCATATACAAACAGCAGGAATTTATGTTGAAATTTGTTATAGCTGATAATGATAATCAAAGTATTCTTGGAAAATACGCTCTGAGAGAATTAGGCCTAATAAAGCGTGTCTATTCGCTAAACGTCGACGACTTTGCTGATTTGTTCAGTGGCCTAGGTAAACTTCCGGGTCAATATAAGATACCTATTGAAAGCGACGCGTGTCCATGCATTTGCCCTGTACGCAAAATACCGTTAGGTGTCAGGGATCAGCTGTTGACCGAGTTGACTCGCATGGAGAATTTAGGTGTCATACGTAAGGTTACGCACCCCACATCGTGGGTAAATGCTATAGTTATGGTTGCAAAGAAAGATGGGAGTTTTCGAGTGTGCCTCGATCCACGACCTTTGAACCGCGTTATACGTCGTCAGCACTATCCGTTGCCCACAGTAACGGAGATAGCGTCAAAGTTAAAGGGGGCGCGTTATTTCAGTAAGTTAGATGCCAGGTCCGGGTTCTGGATGATCCAGTTAGACGACGACAGTGCTGATCTGTGCACATTTGGTACGCCATATGGTAGGTATCAATTTTTACGTTTACCATATGGAATTAATTCGGCTTCTGAAGTGTTTCACAGCAAAATAAGGCAGCTGCTGGAGGACCTCGAAGGTGTCGATTCGTTCGTCGACGACGTTATCGTATGGGGAGCTACGGAGGAAGAGCATGACGGCCGGTTACGAATTTTGCTCGAAAGAGCGAGACAAGTAGGTATAAAATTTAATAAAGAAAAATGTGAATTTTGTGTGAGTGAGGTAACATATTTAGGTCATACTTTTAATTCGGAGGGGGTTAAAATCGATGACAAAAAATTAAAAGCTATAAAAGAAATGCCCAGCCCCAGTGACAGGCAATCTTTAGAAAGGTTTTTAGGTATGATCAATTATGTTGCCAAATTCATTCCATGTTACTCGGAACAAGTAGCTCCACTTAGAAACCTCCTTAAAAAAGACAACGAGTGGTGCTGGGGTGAGTGCTCGGAGCGCGTGGTGCGCGCGCTGAAGCAGGCGCTGTGTGAGGCGCCGGTGCTGGCGCTGTTCGCGCCGGATCGTCCCTGCGTGCTTTCCGTAGATGCGAGTAGCCAGGCTCTAGGGGCTGTTATCCTGCAGCAGGAGCGTCCGGTTGAGTTTGCTTCCGCCACACTCACCGACACGCAGCAACGCTACGCGCAGATCGAGAAAGAGATGCTGGCGATTGTATTCGCACTCGAAAGGTTCCACCAATATGTATACGGGAAATCAGACGTGGTAGTTGAAACGGACCACAAACCCTTGGAAGCGCTGTTTAAGAAGTCCCTTGACGCTGTACCGGCTCGGCTGCAGCGTATGATGTTGCGGGTTCAGAGGTATGATTTTTCTGTTGTTTACAAACCCGGAAAGTACATGTTCATCGCGGATACTTTGTCACGTGCGGCCCTTCCAGACTTAATGAGCGATAAGGTCTCACAGGAAGTTGACGATCAAACCTGTTTCCTGTTACGGTCGGTGCGCATAAGTGATAATAAGATGGATACAATAAGACAATTCACTCGCAATGACAAGGTATGCCAAGTTTTAATAAATTACATCAAAAAGGGGTGGCCAAACTCAAAACATGAGTCTGATGAATCTGTGCGAGCATTATGGGACGGCAGGGAATGTTTTGAATACACAGACGGCGTGTTATTCAAAAACAATCTGGTGTACATTCCGACCGGTCTCCGATCAGAGATGGTATCCCGGGTGCACGAGGGCCACCTCGGCATAGACCGGTGCAAGCGGCGCGCCAGGGAGGTGATGTGGTGGCCGGGCATGTCGCGTGACGTCGAGCGCGCCGTGCGCCGCTGCCGCACCTGCGCGCAGCACGCGCCCGCGCCGCAGCGGGAGCCGATGGTGCCGCACCTCATACCGGGCTTACCATGGGCCAAGGTTGGTTCGGACATTTTTGAGTACAAGAGTAAAAACTACTTGCTCTTAGTCGACTACTTTTCAAACTTTGTCGAGGTATGTCCCTTAAAGTCTATAAATTCAACCGCCGTAGTGCTAGCACTAAAGGATCAATTTGCCCGACACGGAATTCCAGTGGAGCTCATCTCAGATAACGGCCCAGCCTATTCGTCGAAGGAATTCAAGAAATTTGCCGAAGTCTGGGACTTCCGGCACTCCACGTCGTCACCTAACTACGCTCAGTCAAACGGTCGCAGCGAACGAGCGGTAAGGACGATTAAAATGACCTTAAAAAAATCATTGGACTCGGGTTCAGACTTCTATTTAGGCTTATTGAATTTTAGAGCCACGCCGCGGGATGGAATCGCAAGTCCCGCACAACTCCTAATGGGTAGGAGATTAAATACGCGATTACCAGTTCACGAGACTAAATTAGTACCGGATAGGGACAACACGGTTGATTATGATAATATAGTGCGTAATCAGGCGCGGAGTAAACAATGGCACGACGAGCGGGCGCGAGCACTGCCGGAGCTGCAGCCAGGTGATGACGTCATCGCACTGGACGGCCGCGGCGGTCGGCGGCGCGCGGCGCGGGTGACGGGCCGGGCAGCACAGCCGCGATCGTACTTCGTAACGGATGCCTCAGGCAAGCGTTACCGAAGAAATAGGCGACATCTGATTAAGCTGCAACCCGAAGATGCGTCTCCCACATCATCTCATCACGAGATATTGGACGGTGATGATGCAGGGTGTTCTAGTGATGACAGTGTTTACGACGACGTAGGAGAGTCACTCGATACGGCCCCCGACACCGCGGTGCAGGACACGCGTTCGCAGACCGGTCAGCCTGTTCTTTCAGGGCCTAATGAAAACAGCAATCAGCGCTTACCGCGGGCTGCTGCAATCGAGGCTAAGAAAAAGTTAAAGCAATAAAAACCAATGTTAAATGCCGGTAGGTATATTACATATTTACCTGTAGCAATCATGTAGGTAAGTATATCGTAATTTTATTGCAGTTCTCATGTTAGCAAAAATAAAACCGTAAATACAACACATAGGCAATTCCAAAATAAACCTTGTGTATAGGAGAATAAAAAACGTCCATATAAGAACGATTAAGCATTGCATGTGATAGTTGAGGTATGTACCTACTTACCTAAATAAATAATTTTAATATTATGTTGGACCTTGTGAAAGTATCAAAACCAACAGTTAAAACCTATTAAGGGCCAGTGTTTTACTTAACAACATAACATTACTATTCTGTAGCTTTTGTTTTGTTTGTATATCAGTTTCAATTATAACGCAAGTGTGTTATTATTAAGTTAGGCATAGTTATATAAATATAAATATATATACATATATATATAAGGATAGGATAGATACACATTTAAAAAATATATAAGTTGTGGGTGATATAACTGTACGGCCACTAGGTAAGATTAAGATTATAGATACTGCATCTCACGAAGATAAGGTGGCTAGTGAAATTAGATCTTGATAACATAATAATAAAATTGAAAATCAAGTCTCTTCGTGAAATGTACTAGCTATAATTATATTGTGTAATGCTCACTGTATTCTAAGTTGTTAAAACTTGTTAATAATTAGATAGCTTAATCAATTCATTAAGAGGGAGATGTAGTATATTCACAAATATGTATTGGTGTGGGTAGGTTTTTAAAAATAATAAAGCAGTCTATATCCAGCTGTCTTTGTGTTTACTTCAGTACCTAAGTGTCAGTGAAAGAATAAAACAAAAAAGTAATACATTTTCGTTTATTTTATAACGAATATCGAATGTTTCAAATTATTACAAACTGTGTTATTTTGTATTAAATTAATTTTAATGAAATAAATGTTTATCCTAAATTATTTTATTGTAGTTAACATATTCAGTGCCAGCGCGTGCGTAGCCGATAACACGGGAAAAACGGTATGTAGCGAAAAACGCCTACGAACAGTGAACTCCCCTAGCGAGTCGCTGGCACTGAATGTGTTAATTATCACAATTTTGTAGAACGTTGCAAATGGTATAAAATTCTAAAACTTCTATTAAGAGCCCTTTAATGTGTCCACTAACGCCCACTCTTAAATAAATTATGATTATTTAAATTTAACGATAGATAACGAAAATAAAAAAGGGGCCACTGTGTACTGTATTTTGTATTTAAGTACCCTTTGAATACATCAAAATAGTTTTAACGTTGCTTGTCAATCGATGAGCTCAAAAATAAAACTGCCGTTTTAACTTTGGACCGCTAGATTGACGAATCCAGCAACTTAAAAACCATTTCGATGTATTCAAAGGTTCCTTAAATACAAAATAAGGTACATAGTGGCCCCATTTTTTAATAGTGCATAATGGACACGTTAAATGGCTCTTAAATATAATTTAAAGGCTAAATTTTGAATGAATGAATGAAAAACTTTATTTTCAAGCAACTATTGGCTCATAGATAAATACCTTAAATCTAGCATACATATTATTATAAAATATATCTTAAGACTAAAAACACACAATTATGGCTGTAATGCAGTTCGCAACACCGCGGTCGTTCGCGTGTCCGGGAGCCGGCCGCGGTACCGCCGGAACTTGACACTGTTCGGCCAAAACTCCTTTTTGGCGAAGGTCAAGATTTACCTTACTTAATCTGACGTCACCTCAGGTGCTAAAAGACTGTACCTGTAGTAGAACAACAACCTTGGATTAGGCTTTTACCAGGAAGTCCTGCGCAAGCGTCTTGTAAAACCGAATTGAAATACAATAACTACCTAAGTAATAAAAATACAATGAGAAGTTACTTACCAAGCATGCTAGGGATTAGGTGTCCAAGACCAACATCTAGCAGAAACACGTCCATCAACGCACATTTCGCACTTACACAGCACATTAACATAACAATATTTAATTCACACTACCCGTGGCCCGTGCATCACTGGCGGCGTCCATTTGCAAATTGACGAGCATATTTGGATAAATTCACAACACACTTCCGTTCTCCGCCGCCCCTCCATTTCGTGCGTTTTGTTATTGCATTTAAGCAATTTTCTACATTGTCAATCTAACAATAAAACCATTTAATGCAGATACAAATGCGCTTTGTTAACTAGTTGACTTTGTTACCGTATTAATATTAAAGTTGTTAAATTCACAAATGTTGAGTAGGTTTGTTTGTTGAGTAGGTGACTTTGTTACCGTGCTAACGTTAAATGTGTTAAAATCACAAAATATAAAAATATTGAATAGAGGTGACAGCAGGGTGCCATCTATTGGGCATTAGCATGTCGAGCACTAGTACGTTTACCTTATGTGTGTATATGTACCTATGTAATGTATTAAAGTAATAAGTATGTAAAATCAAAGTTCGCCCTCAGGTTTAAAAGTCACGCGTCTACAATACCAGACCACGCCGCTTAGTAACTACCTTGTGTACAAAAATTGCGCGTAAAAGTCAGACTTGAATCCTAAATGTGTGTCGCAAAAATGCACTTCACGTCACGCGCAGGTGTCAGAGAGAACAGATCGCGTCACCAATGCACGCTTCTGTTTTCTTTCCTAACCTATGTTAGAATGGTTCAAAGTCACAACTTTGATTAGTTTCGTAATTTCCCTTGTTTCCTGAGAATCATCATAAATTCCTGTAAACTAACTTTTTTTTAACTAACTTTCCTAAGGCAAAACCAAAAACATATTGGCATCGGAAGCGTGGAAAATCCAGCTTGAAAATATGTGCAACCAACTTTGTATAGCATGTTAAGTTTAGTTTAGACAACTAACTTCTTATGTAGGCGTCTACCTAATATCAATTGTAAAACACACATCGTGAATTTTTCTACAACTATAGCTAAATGTTAACACACGGCTTAGGATCTTTGCTAAAGTGGAAGGCCTGAGTGGACGCTCATGTTGGGCGTGCAGCGGGGCGGGGCGTGCGACGTGCATGTTAAACAAATGCAAACGTATAGGAGCGGCCTTAGTGCACGCTGCTCAAATCACTTGCGAGCCCGACGCCGCGCTGCACGCCCCGCCGAACGCTCCGCTCCGAGCGTCCACTCAGGCCTTACACTTATAGAAAGTTTTTCAGTTGTGTTTAGGACGTTTTATAGATGTGATGGGCTTTACCGAGAGATATCTTAACGCTAAAATTATATAAAGTTAATTTGTGATTAGTAATGTAGAACAAAAAAGTTTTTTGCCGGACATGAACACCTCACTTGTCGTAAAAATACTAGGTGTTAAAATTAATTGAACGCGTTAGAAAAATTATAATTTTTTTATTAACTTAATAGTCTATTCTCAAATAAAGACGAGGCAACCCGCACAGTGAATTTCGACTCGTTTAATCAAGAAAACAGTTGTAACTTCCAGATAACAGTTTACATAGCTGCATAATAGACACTTATAATTGACAAACATATTATGATTATGATGTTTACAAACATGAACGTGTACTTCATTCGATTAGTTTGAAAACAACTTCTTGTGTCGTCGGATGTACTTATGAGATTATTCAACAGTCTTAGCAAATTAAAATGGGATTGCTAATATACCGCTTTTTATTAATTAAAGTTAGATTTCAAATTGTCAATAAACATCATTAAATATTAGCTTCGACCTAAAACTGTCTCTAATCAAGTGATCAGGGCCATCAGGGGCCTACCCCAAGCCAAACACCGAAGTTCGCAAATTGCAGGCATCTTTCTCTGTCCATCTAATTACGCCTTAATTGAAGTAAAAGAGAAAGATGCCCGCAATTTGCGAACTTCGCTGTTTGCAGCCCTCAGTTCTGCCACATCGAACATCAAGCAATAAAAAGTAAATTAATATTGGTTATTAAAGTGATTTTTGCATTTTAATTGCATTTGAACTCGTGACTCGGTGTAACCAACACATATGGATGTATCAGGCTCGCTGCCATTCAAATGTAATCTCTAAATTAAACGCAATAAGAGTTAGGTTACCTAATTCTGGGCTTACATATGAGCACTATTTGATGTCAATCAAAAACAGCCTTAATGGCTAACGAATTTAGGACCATGGACCATGGGATTGGACTATGCTCGTTCTGTGTAATTAACCTTGCTCTGAATTGCGCACCTGGCGAATAGAGTTGTCGTTCAAGAGTAATTTAAAGAAAATAACACTGGTATCGGCTAGTAATGAGCTTTGTGCTAAATAAATAAATAGTGATGTGCGTCCACCCAAAGTTGATTATACAGTAGGTATCTTCATAATTTACAGTCGTAACTACTGTTTAGGGAAACAGCCGCTCAGGCGCTCTAGAATCCAGGGGGATTCTAGAGCGCCTAAATAATAAAATTCAGGCAATAAATATACCTTTTCAGGCAACTAAGTAAGGCCCATTGGTACATACCTAAACGACCGTAAATAAATAAAACAATAATATTAATCTTAACAACTAAAAATAATTTTGGCGACACAACAGTTTTCTGCTCTGTTACCGGTGTAGGATTCAGCAGATTTCCACGGAATCGCCGACAAGCTTTATAACAAAATAGGCAAAAGCAACCTTTCTTTCGACCTTCCTAGTTCTCCCTCGGACTTGGCACTTTAGACCTTATCTTATTGTTTTGAAGGCCTGGAGGGAGGATTTTTTGTGTACTCGCCCTCAAGAGCTTTTTTGGCCATATCAATGTGACGGATGATTTATCTTTGAATTCCTTCGGTTCCAGATAGCCTGCTCCAAAGTCCTTCATTCTCTGTCTGGCGACCTTAGACTTTTACACCTTACCTTAGACCTTATACTTGATCCTTATCCAATTCAATAACATCCCTAGCTCGCACCCTTGACATATGAACGTGATATCGTGATCAACATTGCATCTTGAAAACAACTGGAGCATAATAAGTAAGTTACAAGCAAACTTAATAGGCTCGTTGATTGGAAACTAGATGGCCTAGCCTAGGTGTATCGATATGTGCACATGACTGGGTTTTACCTTCTTTGTTTCTTGGAAAAAATAAAGAGCTAAGAAAGGCATCCGACAGGCTTTGCATTAGGAAAACCCCAGGGGGGTAAAATTTTGAAAATTGTCTATTCTATGCTTCAAAGTTCTTCCTTTTCGATGTTGGTATCAGACTGCAATTATCGGATGCATCAAACCAACAAAAAAAACCGGCTTCGATGCCGATATTGCCGATTTAAAGCGGGCCACTCACAAACCTGCCGCAGGGGCAATACCGGTCGCACGGCGGTCGGAGCAATTTTAGGCTGTTTTCTACACACTAGTCTGCCACTCAGTGTGTAAGTGATAGTCCCGCTGAACGCACGTCGACGAGAATGGCTCCTGTGTTATCAAAGTAGTCGGTAGTCGCCAATGAACTGACTGGAATTGCCCCAATCGTACTACACATGTAACAACCTAGCAAGGCGGTAGATACAATCTAGGGAGCTAGGAAGGTCTTCCGCCCCTGCCGCCCTGCTGCAGGCCCAATCAAAAAATTGCCCCTGCTTCTCTACACACATCACAATTAAGGAGGCAATTAAGGGTCCAATTCCAATATTGCCCCTGCGGCAGGTGTGTGAGTGGCCCGCTTAAGGTATACTTATATATATATGTTAGTCCAGTTCAATATTAAATATATCTCTATGTTAGTCCAGTTCAATATTAAATTTAATACTCATATTTACTATCGGAATTCGTCGAAGTAATTCTCGGGAAAACCAAGTTGCAAACAAAAATTGCACTGTATGTCCTCACCTATCAACCAAGCGGCGACAGTGCATCATGCATTGCTTACGAAATGGACTAGTTTGTGCAAGAACAGAGGCACTTCTTGGAAAAACACTGTTGCCATGCTAGTCATAATATATAACGTAAGTATAATAAATTATACCTACTTATCCTCTAGTCGCCCAGAGGCGTATTCAATCAAAATTGAGTCGCTTAACTTCAAAACCGGATCAATCTAATTTTGAGATTTTAAGAATGGATAATCTATTAATAATGCAGAGTGGATTTATCCGAGTTTGAAGTTAAGCAACTCAATTATATTTTCAATATTCTGGAAGAACATGTCGTAGGAACTGGATATAGTTTAGCCCATTCTGACGACCTTCAATGAAGTGAAGCCCAATAACAGTGTCATTAAGGATAGTGCCTAAGAAACACATTGAACGTCACCTGATACGCATTATTTCGCACATGTGGAGTTTTGTTCGTTCCACCAATGTTTGTTATTGGAAAGCCGGTCAAAATTGTATCCTTTTTGCGTAATTTGCTAACACGAGATCCTGCACCGGTTGAAAGTGGTATAGATGCAAGCCGAACATTAAGCAGACCCCACACGTACCTTTGGCTCACTCGGAAACGTTTGGCAGCTTGACTCGCGCTCACTTTTGAATTCCGGTTAAAAACCTTCCGTATGCGTCTGTAAAGATTTTCCTGGTGAATAAAGGGCTTCCTAATAATCCTAATGCCTGTGCGTTAGCTGGAATAGTGAACTGTCTAAGACATTATGGACCATTCGACGAATTAAATCTAAGAGTGAGTGTGTCGCTGTGTCGGCGCTGGGGACTAGGGGTAACTTTCTCGGAATTAAATACGCAAATGCAAGTGTCAACAAGCAGGCTGCGCTTGATTTTTTAACACGATACATAAATAAACACTTAAGTCATACAATTCAGACTCCCTTTTCGTTAAATGACGTAGTAAAAATGGTAAAAAAAATAAAACGAAAGGATTCAAAAGACATCAATGACATGTCCACTCGCCTATTCGACTTATTACCAAGTTTTATCATTGAAATACTGTGTAACTTGTTTAACAAGTGTGTTAATGCCGGCAAATATCCATCCAATCTAAAAAGGGTCAAAGTTCAACCCATATATAAGGGTAAAGGTGAGATGCAATCCCTAAAGAACTTCAGACCTATTTCGCTAATACCTATATTTTCAAAAATTTGTGAAGGGCTATTAAGTGAAAGACTAATGTCATTTTTTAGAAGAAACGGGTTATTAAATAAGCAACAATATGCGTACCAACAGGGCCGCTCGACGATAGATGCAGCGAGAGACGTCGTGGAGAGGGTGATGAGACACCTGGAGGGGCGGAGGCAGGTCGCAGCTGTATTCTGCGACCTGTCACGCGCCTTCGAGTTGGTGAGTCATTCCCTGTTGCTAGCCAAGCTTGACCACTATGGCGTTACGGGTAGCTTCTACGACATAATTGCGTCATTCCTCCGCAACAGGCAGCAGCTGACATCCGTATGTGGTGCCAGGTCGGATCTGCTGGATCTGGGTGAGCGTTCCGTACCACAGGGCTCAAGTATGGGTAATAACCTGTTCTTGATACTCATGAACGATTTCACAACCGCAAGTGACCAGGCCGAGTTCGTCTTATTCGCGGATGACGGGTGCGTAATCGTAGCCGCCGACACCCATGCGCAGCTCGTGGCAAAAACCAGTATGGTCATGGATCAGGTTGCGTCATGGTTCACGGCCAATGGAATGACATTAAATGTCGAAAAAACCAACATCATGCGATTTGGGCTCCGTGGCAGGCAGGATCACAATCTAAACATTGTCTGTAATGGGCAGCCGGTTCCACAGGTGGATGAGGTGAAATATCTCGGTCTGATAATAGATTCCGGTCTCACATGGAGTTCTCACATCGACACACTGTGCAGCCGGCTCTCTTCTGCATGTTTCGCACTAAGTAGATTGCGTCCTAGCCTTAACACCGACAATGTGAAAAAAGCCTACTACGGCTACTTTCATTCACTTCTGGCTTATGGCGTCGACCTCTGGGGTAATGCTGCAGAGCGAGAAAGAGCGTTCAGGTTACAAAGACGAGCGATGCGAGTCGTGGCGGGAGTTCCGTGGGATAGCGACGTAAGAAATCTGTTCCAGGAGTACAAGATACTAACGCTACCAAGTTTGTATATCCTGGAAATTGCAAAATACGTAAGAACGCATTTGAACCAATTTGCAACATACGGCGACGTTCACAATTGTAACACAAGGCAGCGACATAAATTGCGACCACCCCCGACTAGACTGGCAAAGTCTAAAAAGCTGCTACACTCAATTGGTCCAAATAGTAGTTTATGCAACAGTGATATAATAAGGGTTCTTAAAATTCAAGGGTCGAAGTTACAAAACGAGACGTAGTCGAGTTTTGTAAAAAAAGACCCGAGAATTTTAAGAACCAATTATGAGCTGTTGCATACATTACTTTTTCTATGACAGCTGCAGCAAAAAAAAAAAAAAAAAAAAAAAAAAAAAAAAAAAAAAAAAAAAAAAAGAGATTATTTAAAAAAACTGGAGTTATTATTGTAAATGAAAACATACCTCTTTCAATCAAGATGATCGGAACTTGTATCTTTAAAAAAAATAAAGCAGTTGTATTATACTCATAAGATGACTGCTAGCAGTCATCTTATGAGCCTATAGACAGATCATTCAAATGACATTGCTTTAGATATCACTGTCAGTCATTTAATTGACACATTTAAGTGCTGGAGTAGAAAAAGTATATAACGCAATACCGGATGATATTAGAAACGCAAATAGTAGTAGATCGTTTGAAAATAAACTAAAGGCAAAGTTAATTACGGATGCACTATACGCTGTAAATGATTTCTTTCAGCCATCTGGAACCACCTGATTACTTGCCAAAGCCCAATATTAATATAAAGTATAGTGAGAATATACCACCAAATAATTTAATTATAAGTTGTTAATGTAAGATTGTTATTTATTTATTTTAGATTTAAAGTTGTTAATGTAATATTTTTATTTATTTATTTTAGATTTAAATTTAAATTTAGATATAATTTTGACTACATGTAATAGAAATAAGTTATACCTAATTACTGTTAATCTTCTTGATAATTAAAATATATATATTTTTTTTTAATTAGATAGACATTAATAATTAAAAATAGATTATAATTTGCTTGATGCTTAATTTGAATTTGTTGTAATGGAAATAATGTATTGACATGTAAAATACTTCTATTTTATCAATAAAAGTTTGTTTGATTGATTGATTGAATGCTTCATCATCATAGCTGGACAATAGGTACTAAAAAACCGGCCAAGTGCGAGTCGGACTCGCGCACGGAGGGTTCCGCACCATCAACAAAAAATAGAGCAAAACAAGCAAAAAAACGGTCACCCATCCAAATATACTGACCCCGCCCGACGTTGCTTAACTTCGGTCAAAAATCACGTTTGTTGTATGGGAGCCCCACTTAAATCTTTATTTTATTCTGTTTTTAGTATTTTTTGTTATAGCGGCAACAGAAATACATCATGAGATACAGCCTGGTGACAGACGGACGGACGGACAGCGGAGTCTTAGTAATAGGGTCCCGTTTTTACCCTTTGGGTACGGAACCCTAAAAATGCCACACGTAACTATATAGGTACGTTTTATGACCAAATCATTATTTTAATAAATTGTTTTCAATGCATCAACGGCCCTACGTCAACGTTTCATCTCCACTGCACGCATTTCAGCGTTCAAATGCAACTTTCACTGTCTCGCAAACTTTCATTTTGAAAATACGATTCTCGTATGTAATACAATGCGCGTAATCGCAGTGATAATGATAAAACTTGCACTTATTCACACATTAAAAATAATCACGGCATAGCGGCATCGACAACGCATATTGATTTCTTTATTAACTTAGCCAAAGATCTGATTTCGACCGCACGCGCAGATTTCATGAAAGCAAATGTTAATTATGTACGAATTAACGGATCTTTGGAAGACGACAACGACCTATACGCTTAGGTGTTATACAGACTTGCGACTTTATTCTACCACGAACGCGGATTCTTGAAGTGAACGAGTAAAGCGAGCCAAACACGACTTTCTATGAGAACGAAAGTGCAAGTTGTCTGATAACAAAATCATATCAATAAATGATCCGCGTCTATTTTTTTTACGAACATTTCATTGCACACTGCTATTGACTTGGTAGTACAGTACCTAATCTTAAGACGCAGTATTGTATAGTAGGTATGTAGATGTTTTTCATTACGTTGGTACGGGTAAGATAAATTAGGTACCTACTGGTATAAGTCATTTGGCACAATGTTCTCACGGATGTTTGCAATGCTATTATCGGCGGTAGAAGTAGGCAACCATGATTTTGCAATACACATAAGATTACATAGATTTGCTTATTGAGAAGCAGATTATAAAGGAACAAAAAACGAGATTTATATTCGATTTTTCATTAAGTATGTATCTACCTCTGCACTACGATTCCAAACTGGGATACCTACTAAATTATAATTTTTAACCTGTCGTCCTCTCTTACACTGTTTTATTCAAACGGATGTACCTAACCCAGATATTGCTTCCTTGTTTTTCCGAAGCCTCCTTGACACTTACTTGTTAGGTTAAAAACTAGGTCCTACTCGTAAGACCTATTACGTAAGTACTAACTTGCGTCAATCGGTTCGCTTATCTTTACAATGTATTTTCAATGCAATGATTACTCGGAATATGATCCATTTTATATTTTAAAGGTTATTGGTTACTTGATAAATAAACATCTAAGAAAGCAAATGATAATCTTTAAAAAAATCTGTAGTACTGTATTATGAATCGTGAAAATCTGCAAGTTAATTACAATTAATCAATCAAGAGTGAGGCGGAAGACTAGTGCTATGAAATATTCGCAAAATATACTCATACTCATATTAAGTAGGTAGGTAATACACAATTAAGTACATACGCAAATACTATCGCATGGTAGATGCATCATCTGCATAACAGCGGGTAGTGCCATTATTCGTTAATATGCTGTAATCGTTATGAAAGCGTTACATCCAAGGAACTAAGGTGTCATTGTGGTCTTAGATAATTACTGCCGTCATTAAAGGAATACGTAAGTGATTCGGTTCATTACATACATAATAATCATCAGGTGTCGGCCAAAACTCACTAATTAGGCACTACCACAAGTACAAAACTCACTAATCACTACCATAAGTTACAAGTTAAAGCCATTAATAAACCGTATAAAAGAAGGTTGATTCTAGTTTAATATTTTTGAATTAGCAATTAGTGAGTTTTTTGTTAACGAGTTTAGTCGACTGTAGTAATTATTATGGGTCGGGTACTCAAAAACATTCATCGCACGTAATCGCATTGGTAAAAGTCAGTGGTGTATTGGTAAAAGTTTCAAGTTATTGGGAAACCTATATAACAGTTTCTAGGGCATGTATGGCGTAATTAGGTAACTAAACAAATAGGTAACAATAGTTAAAGGGCTCTATGGGTTAAGAAACTGTTATTTTAATTATACCTACTGTGCAACAGCGCAAGCAAGCAGTTGATTACCTACTGCGCTGTGTGAAAATAGCTATCCTATGTAATTAATATTTATTAATGTGTGGATTTATTTAACCTACATAATAGTACATAGGTGGGTACATGTTTGAGAGGAGTATGCCGTAAGCTAGATGACTTTTGGGCTAAGAAAACTACCAAGTGGACACCAAACATAACACGTCAGCGTCACGATAGACTTCGGAGGAGATCCTGGGCGGCACAACTTTGAAGTCTTTCGGAAAGATTGGCCTTGACGTCTTTCGGAAATATTCCCATAGACCGAAACGCGTGGAAGAAAAAGGAGGCCTTTGCCCAGCAGTGGGACACAATAGGCTAACAAATAAACAAATTATGATCTAAAATTAGCACCGTAAAATTCCCCAACATTGCCTCGTTGAAAAAAAAATGCCAATATTGAGGAAGTTTACTGTACCTTACTAGTTTGATATTTTTCTTTGAGCTCTATTGTCTAGATTGACGTGTGGTGGCCGGGCTTAGAATAGCGCCAACCCTCACATGGGATAAGGGTGTCGTACGAGGCGACTCAGTCCACAAACGAAGCAAAAAGCTGTTTTGTCACAGGGGAGATGGACCTCTTAGCATTGGCTTGCAATAGTTGCAATCCATCTAGGAGAAGGATACTCCAAAATTAAATCCCGGAATGGAGTTACCGTAAGGCGCGAGTCCAACCTGAAATAAGCGGCAGATTCCTGCAGCCGACCTGCCTCCACACGTATTGGCTCGCCTTTCCCGTGGGTTAAGACAGTAAAGCCGAGAGAGTAATGCAGGTGCTGGGCATCCCTGCGTTTCCTTAGTTCCGTCCCAGGCGGTGTTAAGTCTGGAGAGGTCATTGTCTCTCCGATTTGCACCATAAATCGTCTGCAATAGACGCAAAGGCCAATGGATTGTCTAGATCAAGGGTGATGATGGACAAAATAATGGATCTTGGGGTCGTTCTCGCATTTCGTGCAAATCGGTGTTTTCGGAAATTTACCAAAAATGTGGTGGCGTTGTCAAATATCTGTTAATGCAAGGTTGTAACATAGGGCCTAAAGTATATGTCTCTCCAATGAACAATTCTAAAAAGGTATGTATTTTCTTTATATGTACAATTAACACCCAATTTTTTCATTCATCTCTACATGTAACGCGTGAAGATATAACTTTGACCTACATTTTAACCTTAAGATACTACAAATAGAAAATTCGTTGTTTGTTCAATAAATGACTTATTTAGTTATGTTTTAAATTGTATAATATTAGAAGCTAGAAATAAATAATAAAAACTATACAGCCTTATAAGTGTATGGTTCAAGTAATTTCTTCATTACCGACGCGAGAAATAGATTAGCTATATTTTGCTATATAGCGAGGGTATATAGCGCCTACCGCCGATGCAACACATTGTTCGTCAGTCAGTTGGCCGCGTGATCTAGTAGCGGACGCCCGTGTGCCGCTGTTAGCGAAAATATATACGATCTCTCGGGTCGGGAAGGAGTGTGGTTCTCGTTAGTCTTCATCGCCATCGCGTGATTTATACAGTAAGTAGCAAGTGTACATTATTATAATTATACGTAATGAAGTGTTTTAGTGTCGCCTTTCAGATGGTTTATTCTGCAAAATTAAGGTCTGATGCCAACTGATGTAGGCGACAAAAACTTCCAAAACTTCATTCATATCGGTTTCATTCACTTCTTTTCCTTCCAATTTTACTAGGGAAGGTAATGAATGACTTAAGAAGGTAATGATAATATATTCGAGGCAGTGCATTTAATGGAAAGAGGCTTAGTTATTATAAATATTACGTTGTTATAAACATTTAAAACTGTATATGATAATAGGGGAGCCCAACCGGGGAGCCTTTGTAGTCTAAGATGGTCGACCTTCACCGATATGTCTGACGGATGAAATTTACATATTATGAAAGAAAATATGTTCCTGAACATAAATAAATAGGGTTGCTTAAAGAAATATGGTCAAGACTATTTTTAATTATTTTTTGAAAAAAAAAATTTTTTTCTTCAAATTTCACCGATCTGTCTGACAAACGAAATAAGTTCCAATGGAAAGTATACAACTTGTACAATATAAATCAACTAGGTTGCCTATCTTTTTTCGGTCACTATTATGTGGTTATAGGGTTGCTTGCGAAAATCCGGTCACAAATAAGGGTCGCCAGGCTTTTAAATAAAATAAGAAGGGAAGACTTTTAGCGATAACTCATAAACGGCTTAACTTATCAAGTTTGCTTTAATTTTGTTTGAATGAGTTTATTAAGCACTATTTTTATGATTTTTTTCATATTTTTTGGATCGATTTTTCAAAAGTTAAAAGGAATAACCGTTTTTTATTCTTTCTAAATTATTATTTCCGAAATGATTCACTTTATCAAAAAATGTTGTTTGCAAACTCTTGCAAACTTGCAAACAAAAACTATTTATTTTTAAAGACCTATCCAACGACATCCCACACTATAGGGTTAAAACGATAAAAAAAAATTACATAGGTACAAAACGCGAATGATTTAAATATATTTTCTCTATGCTAATTTTTGAAAATTTGAAAACTATATTTTATGTGATATGGTGCGCAGATGATCAAACCGACTTAACAAACACTTGGGGTTAACAATCTCGACTTATAATGATGATAAGTAAATGGTAAATGTACCATCTAGCTTGAACATTATAAGTTGAGATTGTCAACTCCAAGTGTATGTCAAGTCGGTTTGATCATCTCCGCAGTGCTTAAGACACATGTTTTTAATATTGTTGATTTTAATTGGTGTTAATTTTCTTGAAATACAGTTTTTTTATGTTCGATTTCATAAGTTTGTTTCATTACCGTCCACTGATAAAATTACCATCTCGGCCGAATTCATTACCAGCGCGTAGTTCATTACCAGTAGCCTTATTAAATGAAAAGTAATAACGTTACAAAGGTGCCTTTAGCAGAAAAATGTTAATAAATGAATCCACAAATTGACGAAACTCAAAAGTTTACTATTTAAAAGAAAAATTACAAATCGAGAGAATCTCACCGATTTGCACGAAATGAGAGAATGACCCCTTGACATAATTATAATGCGACAGCCATCCTGATTAGATATACTTATCGCGCTATGCTTAACGCTCAAAACACGATACTGTGGGGTCTTAGAACCTTGTACCCATATCAACCAAATTTGATACTATCCTCGTGAAACATTATCTTTAAGGCCATACAATCATTCTTACTGGCAGTGGCATCATTTCAGCAATGACCGTGTTTGTAGACGACATAACCAATGAACTTTACGTGCTATGACTACAAATCACATTAGCTAACCATAGGAATTCATTTATAACAAATGTGTACTCAAATTTGGACTTTATTGCTTAGAGGTAAGAGTTTCTTTACGATTGACGATGGCAAATGATTATACTTACCTACTCAATTCAAGCGCTTAGTTTTTGTATGGGAATGTTAATTATTTTCCTCTCGCGTCTGAAATCATTTCTGTTTTCGTTAAGTAAGTAAGTAATTTAGTTTTTTTTAAGTATTTTACTTTGATCTTGTTTGTAGAACGTTATTGGCTTTACGTTCAATAACGTAATTAAACATAGGTACTTACTTATGCTCACGGATATGAGTAGGCATAAGTATTTCTAAAAGATTAGGTAAGATAAATCTTGCGTCCGTTTCAGTATGTAATACCTGGCCATATAAACTACTATAGGGAAATTCGTTTTACTGTCAGTCGATATCGAAAACACTTGATATCTACATTTATCTAAGTATAGCAATAATCATATGTATGGCAAGATTTTATTTGAGTTTTTCACTGATAACACTTAACGCCTGTAATTTTTATACCTACGAGCAATTTTTGTAAACGTTAGTCATAAATCGGTACCTACAAAGCAAACATCGGACATCTAGTTTTTGAAATTTTAGGTGTACCTAACTCCTAAAACTATGGAAAAGGCGATTACTTACAAAATTGCTAATGGAAGCTTTCCATTCCAAAAACATTTCAGGAAACCATCATGTCTTGTGATGCAAATTGTGGTCACAAGACCCGTCATATGATTGGGATCGACTCAATTGTTGATCATTGACTACTGGACAACAACAGAGAGGTTTTTTGAATATTCCACACTTTTATTTTCACAACTTTTCAGTTTTACTAACTAGGTAGGTACCTTCTGAGCATAGCTCCTGAGTAAGAATTACATTGGAACGTTCCACTTCGGCGCGTAAGTTTAAGTTCTATTAAACAAAGATGTAGATGTAGTGCAGGGACGCCGGGCCGGAAACAGGCGGGCTATCGATCGCTGCATTAATTCAGCCCAATTAAACAAAGGCCTTGATTGTAATCTTCCGCATCTTTATGAGACCGTCATACCACCAGCTATCTCTCGCACCGTGGCATAAACAACGTTCGTGTTTTGTTATAATTTGCTGGCTAATGACGACTGCTTGCGTGACCGAACTGGCAGTAATCCCAGCTAAGTGACATTAATTATCTTAGCTTAATCCTGACCTACAGGCCGGAGTGATCCAACAATGAGCGGCCTCGGTGCTCTTAACTTAGATTATAATCATAAAACAAGTCTTATTTATATGAAGATAACTGCAGGCATTGCATGTATGCAAACCTATTGAGACATACTTGTGCAAGTATTGAAAATAAAGTAGGTAGTTCTGAAACAAGAAATAACAGTTGAGACGTACCTGAGACAATGTCTCTAGACATCAAAATCGGGCACTTAAATATGACTTGCTATAACGACCTAGCAAGGATGTCTAATCGTATAACAATTCGCGCATCCTTTAACAAGAGGAGGGGTGAGGTCATGCAGATCACGAGTCGTTATCAAGTCACATGACTGGCCGGTTTGACAGAGCTATTTGTGTACCTAAGTATAACCCGGTTGCGTAAGAACGGCTGTGTTGTTATCTATGACCCGAACGCCCTTGGATCCTGCTATTCCTGGTCATGACAGGGCTGCCAGATCGTAGAATTGGATACGAAATTTGTATAATGGAATTTTTTTCGTATCCATTACGTATCGGTATAGGTGGTCAATCGGTATAATTGGATACGAAAAAAAACACCGATGTTAAACTACTGACAATAACTTCAAAAAACAGTGTGTCAATGATACTGTTATACAATTTAATGGAACTGTACGTCAACGTCGGGGCAAAAAATGGCGAAAATCGATGATCGCAAATTGCGGGCGTCCCTCTCTGTCACTCTTATTACGCCTTCATATGAGTAAAAGATAAAGACCCCCGCAATTTGCGAATTTCGGTCTTTGCGGTAATAAGACCCCAGTTTTTAAAATATCGATTTAATATTAATCGTTTTTTTTTATTGTTTTCGTATAATGCAATCGAATTTCGTATAATTGCAGGCACTGGATCGTATAATAAAAAATTATGTATATGGCAGCCCTGGGTCATGAAGACTTTATCTTGTTAAGGATTATGTCGCCAACATTTTCTTGAGATATTTTATTATTTAAATGAAACTACATAGAATAAACAGTTCTAAGCACTTAATTAGAGTTTTTAGGATGTTTCAGAAAGTTACTTTTGAAAATTATTGTAGGTAAATACTTAGTGTGTTTCTCGTGCATGCTTCAGTTGAGAGCTATTGGAATAAACAACGATATTGGATATTGAAATTGGATTGTATTGAATGAAAATGTTGAAACTCTAGGAGATTCCCCACAAAAAAGAGATATCAAAAAAGGCTCAGGAGCCGTTCGTATTTAAGTTACAAAGGATGCGGTTCGCTGAACATACATATATACATTTAATGGTTCAGCGGATGATCCAATTGGTTACCTTGTCTTGATATAAAAAATGTACCCGGATAACGCAACTCTTAGGGTTCGTTTTGTTAACTTATAATTATCACGCAGAATGGCACGCTTACAATTATTTTTTATTTATTTTTATTTTATTTTATTGATAAACATGTTTACATGACTTTACAGCTAAACCAATGCGTCACGAAACTTAGACTAACAGCAATAATACTTATAACAACAATTATAACAACAATAATAGCTCATTACACTAGTGTAGACAAATTACATTGGAACAGTTGAGCACCTAGCATCCATCGCCTCACAGAATCTCAAGCATTCAGTATACACTTCCGTCCATCTCCACGCAAATAGGTCGCACTCAGGTGTCAGTGCCAGGAGCGCATTGAGCAGTGAAAGGGCACGGGGAAGCGGCGAGTTTCTGCGCGATACGGTGCGCGCCGGCGGCACGGGCAATAGGTCGCGTTGTCGCGGTCTGAGGGTCATTCTCGGGACATCCGGAACAAACAGACGCACGAGACCAGAGACAACTTCGGGACAGTCCGACTCACCACGCAAGGCTCGGCATGCCGTGACTAGGAGTTGGTAATTCCGCCTGACCTCCAAGGAATTGTACCCGAGGGATCCGAGAAGATACTTTGTCGGGTACAGATAAGGATAGAATCCGAATATTTTTTTATAAAGGAACCTTAAAAACGCTTTCTGAACCTTCTCAAGTAGTAAAGCGTACGTCGATTCGTAGGGGTTCCATATAATCGACGAAGTTTCCAGCTTACTCCTTACTAAGCCATTGTAAACCATTTTTATGGCCCCCGGGTCATGAAAATCGCGAAGGTTTCGGATAACAAAGCCCAGCCTTTGAAAGGAACTCTTGGCAAGAGAAAAAATATGTTCGTGGATAGTTAGCCGCGCATCGAACACTACGCCAAGGTCCTTGACAGAAAAGACACGATTTATCGGCTCTGATCCCAGTATATAATGCTCATATATAGGGGAACGAGAGCGACCAAAAGTACACACACAACATTTGACTGGGTTAAAATGAAGTTTGTTCTGAATACTCCACCGAAACACCAAGTCGATGTCCTCTTGTAACGTCTCACAGTCAGTTCTTTGCTCTATCCTGTATACCAGCTTCAGATCATCAGCATACAAGAGACATTGAGCCGCCCGAAGAACCGATTTGAGATCGTTAATCATAATGCCGAAAAGCAAGGGCCCCAAGATGGAGCCTTGACTGACGCCAGACCGGGTGTGGTAAGGAGTCGAGACAAAACAACCATGTCGGACGAATTGCTGCCGATCGCGCAGATAGTTGGCAAAAAAGATTAGTAACTTGGGAGAGAAACCAATTTCATCAAGTTTCCTAAGCAGCACATCGTTATCCACGCGATCGAAAGCCTTCGAGAAATCGAAATAGATGACATCTACTTGAGTACCCACGTCAAGATGCTGAGCAAGGTTGTCAGTTAGTATCAACAGATTCGTGTTTACCGAACGACTAGGCCGAAAGCCATGCTGCGCGTCACACAAAAAGGGCCGAACCTGTGAGGATAGAATCCGGTGAATGATGGACTCAAACAGCTTGCCAAGGGTGGGAAGGACGGCTATGGGTCTGTAATTCTCAACGACGGAAGTGTCACTCGCCTTCGGGATCGGCCTCACTCTAGACACCTTCCAGATTCGAGGGTATGACCCAGAAGAGAGCGCCAGGTTAAAAATATATTGTATCGGAATCTTTAGGAACTCCACACAACCCTTTACAATATACGCCGGTAAGTTATCAGGTCCAACGGAGCTATTGGCCTTTAGGCGTTTTATCCCAGCTTCAACTTTCTGCAACGTTATTGATTTGATATCAATGCAGTAGGCGTTAGGTTTCCGATCGGCATTTTCTAATACGAGGGGTATTCAAAATATTCTCGGTATGAGAATGAAAACAAACAAGTACGAAAAGTTTGATATTTTTATTTTTCAATATACTCCCCCCCTATGTTCATACACTTAAAAGATCGATCAATTATTTTTTTTAATACTGCATAAAAATATTTTTTATCTTTGGTGTAAAAATGCTCCTCCACTGCCGCCTTCAATGCTTCATCATCGGATAATTTATTTCCACGCAGATCCTTTTTAAGATTGGGGAACAAAAAGAAGTCGCTGGGGGCTAAGTCCGGACTATACGGTGGGTGAGTAACAGTTTCAAACCCACATTCAACAATAGCTGCCTTGGCAATATGAGCAGTATGGACGGGGGCGTTGTCATGCAGAAGCATAACACCTTTGGTTAACTTTCCTCGCCTCTTTTCTTTGATTGCATCCTTTAATTGACGTAGAATGTTAGCGTAGTACTGTCCTGTGATATTTACACCTTTTTCTTTATAATCGATCAGTAATACTCCTTCACAATCCCAAAATATCGTGGCCATGACCTTGCCAGCTGAAGGGATGACCTTGAACTTCTTGGGATGAGCTGAACCCTTAATGTGCCACTGCATGGACTCTTGTTTACTCTCTGGGTCATAATGATGAACCCAGGTTTCATCTCCAGTAACTATTCTTTGCAGCACCTCATCAGGATTTTCACCGCACAGGTCAATAAAATCGGAACAACAAGCTACACGCATGTCTTTTTGAAGCCGAGTCAGCATTCGCGGAACCCATCTTGCACTTACTTTTGACATATTAAGATGGTCATGGATAATATCATGTACGGTACCAATAGAGAGATTGGTTACTTGTGCTATAGATTTTACCTTCACTCGACCATCTTCCAATATAAGTTTTTCCACTTTATCAATATTTTCTTGTGAAGTAGCTACTACAGGCCGGCCAGGTCTAGGGTCGTCTTCAACACTCTCCCTTCCACGTTTAAACTCGCTTGACCACTTTTGAATGGTAGATAAAGAAGGAGCAGACTCACGGTAAACACAATCCATTTCCTCTTTTATGGTTTTTTGATTTTTACCCTGTTTTGTCAAGAATTTTATCACGCATCGATGTTCTAATTTAGTTAACATTGTCAATTCCCACATGATGTTCATGTTTGTTCAGCAATTGCAGAAAAACAAAAGAACATCTCGGTTCGAATTATACTTTTTTTTAATGTCAATGAATAAACCTTAGCGGCCAGTAACGAAAGAAATTTTAGAAGAGGTTGTAAGATATCAATACCGAGAATATTTTGAACGCCCCTCGTAAGTTCGGATCGAGGATCGGAATGTCAGGTAGAAAAACGTCTGAGAATTATAATGCAAGTATTCTTCTTCAAATTAACTCGATTGACGCGAATATGCCATTTAAACATCAGTGAATTATTAGCTCCGTAAATTTTCTGTCTTTCCATTCCTAAATATAACAGAGTTGGATAACTGTAACTAAGTACCTATTTACATTTAGCAAACTCGGTTCGTATAAGAGGTTCAAAATCGACGAGGTTCAACATCAATTATATCCTAATATACATATTTATTTCTTTAAACTTTATTGCATAAAATATATACAACAATGTAAAAATGGCGGATATGGTGGGTGGCGGTTAATGCCAAATGTCATTCTCTACCAGTCAACCATAGGGCCAAACAGAGATAAATACCTTCAATTGGTGCAGAGAGAGAAAATATATTGAGTTAAAAAAAAGCAAACTATACTTATAAATTACATAAATAAATAAAATATATATAATCTACCACATATTTATAAAATACATACTATAAATATAATAATGACGGATATTATTCGAACTCTTGCTTTAGCAAATGCTTACGTAACATCCGCTTAAAAGAAAACTTACTAGTAGCTTGACTAATATTTAGAGGGAGTGAATTCCAAAGACGGCTAGCCTGGACGGCGAAAGAATTAGTCATAAAACCAGTACGGTGAGAAGGTATATGAAGTTTTCACCTAGTTACATTGTAATAGAATGTTAACTGTTAAGTGCCTAATACGTAACTCTGACGCAAATGTGCTTAACACCTGCATTCGTACAAATATGTCAAGTCGGTCAATGCCACATTTTCACGAGCGATACTAATTGCTAATTAATATTCTTACATTTATTACTAATATTGGTCATGGTATTGACTGTGAGACAAGGTAATGATTTATTAAAGCCAGTAAAAGTAGAGCCTTTGTATGTATATACAATTTCGATGTTCAATAGGTATAAGGGGTTAGTCTTGTAAATGTAGCAACCTCACAGTTACCTACAACAAGACCTCACAGTTACCTAGACAAGGATTTGTCTTTTGCCCTTACTTAGTTATTTTGAGATAGAGATACTTAAGTCATAATGTCATAATTTAATTCGATGCAGAATTTTGACAATCTTTTTTACTTAATCGAAAATATTAGCTAAGTACCTATGTTCTTACTGATTATAATGGCTTCCTTTATAATTTGTAAGTCTGTATGCATAAAGACAAGAAGTAGATACCTACCTACCTATGTGAAACGTACCTACGTCTACTGAGCGTCTCGCAGTTTTTCAGGCGTCAATGTAGAATGGTTAGTTCGCCGTTGAGACATCTGTCCAAATAACTTAAATTATACCGTAATCATAATTGAGTAATATGAAATTTTGTCAAGAGCATGTCTTCAAAATGTACCTTCTACGCAGATTTTGGTTTGCGTTCTGCAACAATATCCAAGTATTTACCCGTACCTACTTACCGTTGTTATAATTCCTCTTCCTTATGGCTGAACTTAAAATTTTAAGAAACAATTGCCGTCATTTCAATGAACAAAACCATTTTAGCCACGCTAGAAAATATCTCAAGCCTCGAATGTTCTACATATGTATGTAGGTAACAAAACATGACCCTGACAATGTATGTTGCTTGTCGAATGTCTTATTTCCACTCAAGAATTTTTGTACAATATTTATGTACACCTTTGCCAATTACGTGTATCTTTTAACAACGGAAACATGTAAGTATATAATATCTAGGTATCTCTGGTGTAACTTAACCGGACTTGCGCCTGACAAAACGTTGAAAGCAAAACCATTAACACCATGTTGCACTCCCTCAGTGTATAAGTAGGCGTCTCGTTTTGGAAATCATCCATGGTTACTACGGATGTGGTCACTTTATTGTAAAATATCATAGGAGACTAGAGATAACGGTCCGATAGAGAGGGTCAAACTCTCTAGTTTGACCACAGTGTCATACTGGCACTATTAGGTACGGTAATGTCATAAATTGACATCCTTACTCTTACTATACCTACGTAAGTATTAACTTATATATTTGTTATGATCCTCTGGTTTGACCTGACCACATTTTTTTTTGGGGTTTGGACATCGGATGATGGTAGCATGACGTAGGAAGAAACGGGGTCATTCGCAGCATGATTTTTGGATGATTTGGGGGGAAAATGAACTTATGAACAGCCCCTAATCTACATTCTACAGTTTTTCACATTTATCGGGAATGTGGGACTTGGACTGCTCCTATCGAACTTATTATATGAAACAATTACATACCCATTTAAAATTTCAGACTTACATGGTTGATTAAAGGTAAATACTTAACAATTTTTCCCACCCTAATTATACCATACCACCACGTATAACAACCGTAGTGATATCATCATCATCATCATTTTAGCCTTCGGTCGCCCACTGCTGAGCATAGGCCTCTCTTCTTGTACGCCACTTGTCCCGGTCCTGTGCTAGTTTCATCCAAAAGTGCCCCGCGATACTTCGAACGTCATCCACCCAACGAGCCAACGGACGCCAGGCGCTTCTTTCATCCGTAAGCGGCCACCAATCCGTCAACATTTTGGTCCACCTGCCATCACTCTGCCTAGCAACATGTCCCGCCCAACTCCACTTAAGCTTGGCAATGACGTCACCTACGTCCCGCACCTTGGTGCGGCGTCGGATCTCGCCATTCCTCACTCGGTCTTGCAGTTTAATGCCGAGCATGGTGCGCTCCATGGCTCTTTGTGCTACTCGTATTTTATGCACAGCCTGCTTAGTGAGCGTCCATGTCTCGGCACCGTAAGTCATGGTGGGCAGGACACATTGATTAAAGAGGCGACATTTCAGGCATTGTGGAAAGTTTTCAGACTTAAGGATGTCCGCAAGTTTGTTGAATGCTGCCCAACCCAGCTGGATTCTCCTGGAGATCTCCTTTTCCTGATGTTTTTTGTCAAAAGATAGAATATGCCCAAGATACACGTATTGCTCGACCACCTCCAGCTCTTCGGCTCCCACCTTTACGGTGAGATTCGAATTGCCAGTGATGTTCGTCATAACTTTGGTCTTGGACATATTCTATTCATCTTAAGACCTACATTTAAAGAAGCATGGTATAGTCCTTGGATCATGCTTTGAAGATCATCCAGGGACTCGGCAAACAAAACAATATCGTCGGCGAATCTCAAGTGCGACAAGAAGACACTATGGATGTTAATACCGGTCTTGTCCCATGCAAGCGTTTTTATGACGTCTTCTAGTACCGCCGTAAAAAGCTTGGGTGAAATGGTATCTCCTTGTCGAACGCCCCTTTTGATGGAAATCGGGTTACTTGTCTTGTGTAGACGAACCTGCATGGTTGCCGAGGCGTACAGCTCCCGAAGCAAATCAAAATAGCGCGCATCTATGGAACAGCGATGAAGAGCGTCAAACACGGCCCAATGCTCGACACTGTCAAATGCCTTCTCATAATCGACGAAGGCCATATATAGTGATATAAGAGCTCATTACCATATTTTCACGCTATAAAATACTTACCTACCTATGAACTATTTGTCAATGCCATTTTTATTCGTGGTAGGGTTAAGTTCTAAATTGGCCTGCAAATCCTGCAAGGTAAGTAGTTAGTTCAACGACCTCTTCTAACAACGTAGACCACTTGATAAGTATTGCGATCTTTTATTATGTGCGATAATGTTATTTGCTTTTGGCATTTGTTCTAGTTGCAGGGCCTTGAAGTCTTGTTTACATGGTATAATAATTCTTGTTTACCAGACAAACCCTAAAAGTGTTGCAAGATGTGAATAATTCACAATTAGAACATAAATAAATACTGCAAACTATTGCTACACTACGAGTGAAAAGATTTTTTGCGGTGACGCCAACTTATTTGAATTTAATGTTGATGTAGGTAGGTGGTTTCTTACAGTTGAATGTATAGGTAAAATAAATATTAAACTGCGCATAAAGTAAGTACCTATGGCCAGTGCCGGCCCGAGCCCGTGATCAGGGTAGAGCGAAGTCGGGTTTTGGCGCCCTTCGTTGAAGTTTTCAAGCGTATTTTCACGTTGACAAATTATACAGTACCTATATACCTTCCTCTTGAATCACTCTATCTTTAAAAAAAACCGCATCAAAATCCGTTGCATAGTTTTAAAGATCTATAAGCATACATAGGGACGGACAGACAGCGGGAAGCTTTGTATGTATAATGTAGGTAATGATTATACCGCAAATCTCAGAAAACCGTTGAATGAGAGAACCACGACGGGTCGTTGTGAAGATCCCATGACGAGGTCCAAATTCCTATACAATTTAATAGTGGACATCTTTAGCAGATATGATGATCAGATGACTTTTATTGGCGTCATATTACCTAATACTTATTTATAACCATGCAAAATATTACCAAGCTAAAAATTTCTTGTTGACAACGGCACAACGGAACCCTAACCAATACATAAGATACTATTAGCAGGGGTAATAGATAAGCCAAACAATACCTACAGAGAGTACAGAGTTGCAGACAGAGAGACGTATAGAAAGAATGCATTTTATAGCTACCTACAAGTTACAATTTTCCAAGTCTAAAGTCTAAGACGGCAATACTAACCAAAACGGTCTCGCCATTTTCGTCAAATGGTCAAGCGTGTGTCTAACGCCGTTTTACTCTTTAAGTACCTAAATTAACATGTTGAGGATGACTCGACCACGCTAGACCGGGCCAGGGCCGGTCCGGAGCTTTCGGCGCTTCGTTATCTATGGAAAGCAGCACGTGATCACCGATCAGCCATAGAAAATGACATGTCGGACGCCTCTTCCGAGTCATCCTTTACTCGTTGCTTTATCTACAGGTGAAGTGTTTCCCGTTTGGCTACGGATATCTGGAAAAACCTTATTCTGCAAGCGTAATACCTATGTATCTCAACCTATTTCACCTATCCTCTAGCCGCCCATACGTCAAACCTTGCCAAGCAAAATGAAATTTTATTTTGTCAACACAAAGTTCAAATTAGAATGGAACAGGAGACCTTTTTATAGGTCTCTGGGCGGCCAGAGGCTATTATCAAACGCATTAGAAACTGATTTTATCACTAAGCATTAATTCAATATTTACCATGAAACACCATAGATAAGATATATCTGTTTGTCTTCGGGGAACTTTGGGTAACTGCATTTGCATAGAGCAGTATATAAACCATGGGGTTTACGGTGAAAATATCAGATTTCAGCTGGGAATCGTAGAAGCTCGCAAACATGAGGTTCATCGCAGTTGGCGCGTTTCTGCTCGTGGTAAGGCTACCTATTTTTTATCTTAGGAAAAAGCTTTATTTAGTTAGCCAAATTCAAAAGGGATCTAGAAACGGATATATTATTTAAAAAAAAAATCTTGAATTTTTTTTTACTTTTTCGCTGGTGAAACTGTGAAACAAATTGGCAGTCATATTAATGTATTTTTTTTATTAACCAGGTCTGTGCCCTCGGCCAAGCTGTGACCATCCAGTCCCAGACCTTGGCACCACCCGAGAGCCCCGATATCTTCGCCAACACCAAGAAACTAATCGAAGATCTGGTAGCGAACCTCTGCCAATCGGCACAGCAAGCTGCAGACGCTATGAACGGCTTCGCGTCCGGCTTGAAGGACCAAGTTGGAATAATGAAGGAGAAGTTGCAAGCTGAAATCGAGAAGCTGAAGGCGAGAGTATCGCAAGCTATCTCTAATGTTGCGGATAGGATTTCTAACGCCGGTGGAGCGATCAAAGAGTGTGTCGAGGTGAGTTAAATGACGATTTTAAGAGTAACTGAGTGTGTTTTAAATTTTAATAACTATGGGTACAGCTTAATTAATTACATGAATCAGACAACAGAAATAGATCCAGATTTAGCTTACCTACATGATATGATACTGAACAATAAAAGTCACAGTTAGTTTAGGTAAATTGCTACAATGGTAAATTGCTACAATAAGTGTCTCAATATTCTCAGTCAAAAATAGACAAATATATTATTGAAACTATGTAAGATGTAAAAATATTTGAGTACTCACCAGAAAAAAGGTACAGGTAGTGATTACAAAATGTTAAACAAAAGGTAAAATGAACGAATATACATAATTATGTTAAGTACCTTACGAGTTATATAATGTTTCAGTCTCATAAGAAGCAAGCCGATCAACTCCTCAACGACGCTGTATACAGAACCATGACGTGTGCCGACGAAAAAGTCCAAGAAATCAGCGATCTGATCGCAAGACAGGTCGAAATATCCCAGGGGGGGCTCGAATTCGCCAACAGGGCGACGGAGGGAATGCAGAATTGTACAGACAACGACAACCACATTTTTATTAAAGGAGCGTGTCTTGGTATGCTTGCCTTGAAAACTGAAATGAAGGCAGCCGTTTTCATGACGCAAAGCGGAATAAACGTAAGTACATAATGAAAGTGTAATTCCATTTTAGTGAACGTTTAAAACGTGAAGCAGTTATGAATGTTACAATTACGAATAAGGAACGATAAGAGAGCTTATTACTTCCGAAAATATATTTATTTTGGTATACTCGGTGATAAATTTATCGCTTTCAAATCTTCATGTAAATTCTGTCATTCAATTAGTTTTTAAAGTTTAATTAATTCCGGACTGTATATTACTTGGTGTTCCATGTCTCAATTGAAACAACTGGATATTATATCTATCTATACTTACCTACCTTTCATTTGTCAAGGGTCACAAATACGCAACGTGATTTTCTATGTGTCGTCTGGGATGGAAGCAATTTCGTATATGAGCATACAAATTCGCTGCCGTTTCTCAAATGTTTTCGCTCTTTAGTGTAGCAATAGGGACTTACCTAGTTATGTCAGAAGAGTCAGAACATAAACGAAGCCGCGTGTAAAGGTTACAATCAAATGGCAACTACAGCACTGTTAGAAATGTACTGCTACAACGTTGCGACAACGGGAAATGGGAGATGTCTCTAACGCAGCCGTATCTCTGCACCAGCAACTCTGCGCTGCATTCGAATGACACCTTAACATCAGTTTTAACATTCGCAGGTCGCACGCGTCGACATAGCCATAGCCAAGTTGCCCGTCGCCCTAGAACTGTGCGCCGGCCAACGCCTCCTCGAAGCCGGCATGGGCACAGCCAAGGTCATCATGGAACTGCAGAAGTGCAAAGTCGCCAACACATTCACCGCCCTCACAGGGTCCAACTCCAACCCCACCCTTCCTGATGCTCCAACTGCAATTGTTGGCATTTCACTTGGAAACGATCCTGTTAATGATGTTGATACTCAGATCGAAATCGATAATAAGATTAATTAACCCGTGAGTTCCCACGTGTGTGACGTCACCATAAGCGTTCTGGCTCAAATTTGAGCCCTTGGGAGCTGACAGGTTAAGGGTTTAATTGATGTAGGTACATACCAAATGCGAATTATGTTTTTTTTGTGAAATAAAAGATTTCTTTCCAAAATTCCTAGTGTAATTTGTTATACCAAAATAATTACTAATTAAGAATATGCTATACATCAGTTGGTATATATACCTAAAAGGCTCTTATGGCATACAGAAGGCTTTTATAAAGTTGCCATGAAATCCCAGCAACACTCGAGATTCCACTTTTCGACCCACACGCTACGCTTGTAATTAAATTTTGGAATCTTTCGCTTGTTCAGGTATTCAATACATTTCAATTCAATCATACATTACAGGTCTCGGAATTTTCATAGCACGGTAAAACGTAGAGCTATGATGGATTCGATGTTAACATTAAACTTTAAGTCATATACTCATACTATTTATTAATGAAAACTCCCAAAGCCTGCCTCCAAGCCATTACTACTTCATTGCAGGCTATATAAAAGAATTTGACAGTTTTAAACACATTGAAAGGGTTCACAATTACGAATTCATTAACTTCAGTACGAATATGACGGTTGCCCTTTCATCGTATACTTATAGTGGCATGCGTCTATCTCGCACTTAAACACTTGTTGGGCTTTGTTAGGTGACGGATACGATGGCGATGACTGAAGCTAAAAGTGGTAACCATCTTAGGCTCTCTGGGCTGAATAAACAACAAAACACGATAAGACACTTCAAATTACTGAGTAGGACCTATATTTAAGTGAATAGCTAACAAATTAAAGCTGCAGCAAGGGTTATTACCGGGAATTATTACCGACAGCCACTTAAAAGACAATGTGGATACTATAAATAAATACAAGCGTTAACGCCAATTTACTTCTGCACTGGCCAGCAAAGATGAAAGTACTAATTTTGTTCTTCATATATTGTATTTTGAGGATACAGGTAAGTTATAATTTAATATGAATTATAAACAGTATATTTACTCCACAAGCACGCTTCTAAATTTTCCAATTACAGAATGCAGAAGGAAAAGAAATTGTTCTCTCAAAAAGTTACTTGGCACATCTGACTCAAAATCAAATCAATGCAATTTATGCGATAAAATCAAAAGAACTCTCCAATATCGATGTAAACAGGTTGCTGAGTATTAGTGACTTATGGGATAAAATTAAAAATAGTATTATTGACGCATGGGACGCCGTTAAAGATATAGCTGATAAAACCAGAGAGAAAATCATCGTGTGGCTTCAAAATATAAAGAAACAAGCAGAAGAAGCGATCAAAGATTTTGAGGCCAAGCTAGAAGTCCTAAAAGACAGATTTAACAAATTTATACAGGCATTGGAGAAAAAAGTAGGAGAAGTTAAACAATGTATCCAAGTAAGTAACACAAGAAGTACGTCTTTCAACTACCTGTTAATAAGTAAGTAATTATTCAATCGACGATTATTTTTATTACAGGACGACAAGGACGTTATCCAAGAATTACTAAAGCAAATAGCACAAAGTGTGAGATCGTGTATTGCTGACAGTGTTAAAAATGCATCAGTTTTAGATAGCCATCAGTCAAAACTGATACTTGATGACACTGAATTCATTAAAGAGGCTGAAGATAAAATGAATAAATGCGTTCAAGAAGTTGACAATGCTGATGAATGCCTGAATAAAGCTAGAGGAGAGATTTATGATGACATGGAACAAAAAGAGACTTACATTATGAATACTGTAAGAAATAAACACAGAGAATTACATATCAAAGTGAATGCTTTTTAATTGAAACATGAATTTCTTTTCACTAGTGTATAAACAATAATGAATCAGTAGTTGTTGCATTTTCAGAGATCAGTTAGCAGAGACGTAGTAGAAGACACTTTGGAGACCATCGTAAATTGTGCAGCAGACGGGATCATTGAAGCCTCAGAGGCGATTACAGAAGAAGTAATAAATATCGTCAACTGCGTTAAGAGTGAAAAAGAAAAATCTTTTGTTTACTTAAACCATTTATAGGTACCTAAAATTGTTGAATGGTGAAATTCACTTAGAATTTTGAATTATTTTAATCTTCTCGTATACCTAATTGGAAGCATCAGAAAATGTGTATGTAAGCGTTGTTTAACATTAAATACTATTGGGATTGCACATTTCAGTGTTTTATTGAAAATCTTTAAAAATATCTAAACTATAATTTATTGGAAAACCAACACCTTAAACTTAAACAACGTTCGGAAAAAATACATTATACTATTTAAAATAGCTTGTATGATACTTAAAATACTGACTAATGATGTTTCCATAAGCTCTATCAATCTCGTATCACATTGAACTTGAAAGTTGATATGACAACTTTACCTGTTATCATTAACGAGGACACATAGCATGGCGTCCTCCATCAACGGGTAGAGTGGCTCCAGTAATGTTGCTAGCACCCTCGCTAGCCAAGAATATTATAACTGACGCTACTTCCTTCGCATCTCCAGGTCGTCCCAAAGCGTGCGTTTCAGCGCTCTTCTTTATAAACGCTTCATATTGCTCATCATTCATGCTGCCCTCACCTTTCTTATGCAAGCCAGTTGTTATCACTCCAGGGTTAACTGCATTAACTCTGACTCCTTTTGGAGCTAGCTCGAGAGCTACACATCTTGTGAACTGGTCCAAAGCAGATTTCGACATGCAGTAGGCTAGCACGTTAGGGAAAGATCGTAAACCCGTCACGCTCGATACGTTCACGATGTTCCCTTTAGTTTGCAAAAGATATGGCACGGCTAACGTCGTAAGATGATAAGGTGAGCGGACGTTCGTGTTCATGACTCTGTCATATTGTGCCAACGAAGTTGTCTCTATTGTCCCCGATTCTAACACACCAGCATTATTCACAAGAACATCTAGTTTCTGAAACTTTTTGATAGTTTCGTCTATAATTGTCTTTACATCATTCTCATTGTTCATGTCAGCTACAACTATGAGAGGTTGTTGTTTAGCTGGTGAATTGGCTTCGCATTGTTTCGCAATTTTAGACAGATTCTCATGGTTCCTTCCAGTTATTACTAGAGATGCATTTAATTTGGCAAACTCCAAAGCAGTTTCGGCGCCGATCCCAGAACTGGCGCCAGTGATAAGGACAACTTTATCGGTGAACATTTTGCCTAGTAAAAAAAAAGGATCCGTATTTAGGTACTCATAAGACAGATCTAGAATTTACGTCAGTTGTAAATTAATGCTAATATTGCTAATTTATGTAAATTTCAAGAGTGGTATGCGACGGCGGTGGTAGATTATCGGCACGTCACGTTTTGGCCAGGTTACCAGTTTTTGGGATGAAAAGCATAAAAACACTAATTAAAATACAGTCCAAAAGCTTTAACTAAGGTCTAATCTATTGACTTAATATCATTATTGTAGTTCAGGTAATTTTTAATCATCTTTGTAAAAGGTAGAAAATCTGTTATTCATGTGGACTATTCCCAGGCGCATCTACGTACTTAAAGGTGGGTCCAGGCCAGGCCAATGTATGTACCGTCACTGACTTAAATTTTGAGCTAATTAGGGTTCAAGCCAAATTGGTTGTTTAATGCCGTAAGTAGTAATTAGCTTTTATGAACCGTATTATAATACAACTGGTATAAGCTAACAAAAAGATTTTTTAATTATTGACAAGTAAAAGACTTAAAATATTCTTTAAACTTTTAATAATTTCCTAGTTTATTACAAAAATAAATAATAATTTCTATTCTAATTGGTTATAAACTGATTAGGTAATATTATATCATTAATTTTCGGGATGTAATTTAAATTCATTCCATGTTGTGATCCATTTACATAGGTACTTAGGTACCTACTTTTATTTTAATTTACTTAATTGTACTGAAAGGTTTGCTAACAAAATAAGAACGTAAACAGTGCCTTAATAAAATTGTGTCTGAGATTTTAGATTATTTACTTGTAATTGTGTAGGTACACATGAGGTACACATACCTATAAAACCAAGCCAACTAAAAGCCTACCTACCTACTAACACTTATATAGTTTCCAATAACAAGATGTGGGTGTGTAAGAAATAAATACAAAATGATTACCTTGCTATGAATAATTTCTAGAACATTGTGTTGAGTAATTGAATATGTTCTATGTTGTGAGAAACGAGTATGAGTAAGAAGTTCTTATGAATTTGTGTTAGGAAGTAACGCATTGTATGTAAATAATGGTAACTCACCCGCTTCAGCAGTTATATCAATATGTTCACGTTCAGTAAAATCGGATTATTCTAACAGTGATCCACTGATCAATCAGATTTTAAGAGTAAGAAATTCAAACTATTTTCGAAGTATTTTATACTTTACATATACTTAATTTGACATTACCTTGACACTTGACAAATAAAAGATATACTTACTTTACTCTTTGCTACAGTATACCACAATTTAAAATAAACAAAGCACAAGTTTTTTTTTAGGAGTAATAACTGTTCATGATCCATATTTTCCTCCAGCATAAAGCGGGGTCCAGACGGGATGATCAAATCGACCGATTTTATCAGAAAAGAAATTGTCGTCGATCTCCAATTTAATCACCAATTTCAGTTTTATGGCGATATTGGAGCGTTATAAATTAAAAAAGTGCCCCCATCGGCGAAGACTGGAGGCACAAATTGGTATTCTGGCGTCCGCACCTCCATTTTATCGGTAATATTGGTCATAATCGGCGATTGAAATCAGCCAGCCAAATTGGCGTTTGCGTCCGCACGTCCTGATATGATCGATCAATTTCATCAGATTGGCGGAAAATCGTCCTCGTTTGGACACGCCTTAACCCCTCGTATACTTAAGGCCCCAGTACACAATGGGCCATCGCCGGCCACTCCAAGGGACGCATTTATGCGTTAGAGGGAGCGAGTGATATTGCTATCTCATTCTTTAGAGACGGATCTGTGCGTACGAATTTCAAATAAACTGTCATTCTATAATGATTCCATAGAACTTGCTAAATATGTAAACAAACCGTCATATTGAAACTGTCATAAAATATGAATTTGCTAGTGACTTTTGAAGTTCCATACTCGTAGAATGAGACTTTTTACATAACATAATTATATTGTTCTAAATGTCGTCTTTTTTTCAATGATCATATTTGACAGGCGCCATACGAGGGGTAAGGGCTTATTAAATCCATCCATTTTTACCGATCTGAAGTCGGGCCTGGACAAGGGTAGTTCTCCATTTTACGAAATTTGTAAAATTATGAAATATTAGGATATCTTTAACAATATTTAAAATGTAAAAAATAGTTCGTCGTAACGTCGATACGTCGGATCCGTTCGTAAGTGTGGGTGTAATAACCGCTTCGGTGAGTGCGAGAAAGATATATTTTGAGCGAACCAAGGTCGCGGTTAGGTACGCCCGTCTGTAAGCAGTTTGTGTGTCCAGCGACTGTAAGGCATGCCACAGACGTGCGGTTACCTGATCAGGTATCCTAAAGGCCCCTGTACAGAATGGGCCATCGCCGGCCAGTCCAAGGAACGCAGACATGCGGTAGAATGAGATAGCAATATCACTTGTTCCCTCTAACGCATAAGCGTCCCCCAGAATGGCCCACGCTGGCCCATTGTGTACAGGGGCCTTAATAATTAGGAATACAGATTCGAAAATCCCGTACGCATAGCGCACACATTCGACTATTGCGTTAGGATTTTAACATTAATTCATAAATCAGTCGATTTGATCAGGAAATTTGCATTCCATAGATAATTACGAGGGGCGTTCAATAAAAAGTGAGAATGAGTATGTTATATACAACTTTTATTAAATGTAATTTTATTTTTCGACATAGTCACCTTTTAGCATAATACACTTAGTATATCTTTTTTCTAAACTTAAAATTCCATTTCTAAAAAAGGTTTCATCTTGAGTACTTAAAAAATCTTGTACTGCAGCGACTACCGCGTCGTCGTCTTCAAATTTCTTGCCTCTTAGGTATTCCTTCAATCTCGGAAATAGGTAGAAATCACTAGGGGCGAGGTCTGGTGAATACGGAGGATGCTTAAGGATATCGAACCCAGCATCACGTATTGCAGCCATTGCAACGGCGGACTTGTGTGCCGGTGCATTGTCCTGATGGAACAACATAATTTTCGAGAGTTTACCTCGCCGTTTTTCACGGATCTCATTGCGCAATGTTGCTATTTGTTTGGCATATAAAGAGCCCGTAATAGTGGCTCCATGCTCGAGATACTCAATCATTACGACCCCTTTACCATCCCAAAAAACAGAGCCCATGACCTTACCGGCAGATGGGCCCACCTTGAATTTCTTCGGAGTTGGAGATGATGGCCTTTTCCATGTCATAGACTGCAGTTTCGTTTCAGGGTCGTAATGATGGAGCCATGTTTCGTCCATTGTTATAAATCGCGCCAAAAAAGTTCCCGGTCTTGCTGTATCAGGTCCAAAGCTTCTTGACAAATCTCGACTCTAGTTTGTTTTTGTGTGTCAGTAAGCATTCTGGGTACCCAACGCGCTGATACCTTTTTCATACCCAAGCGTTCATGTAAAATATTATGCACGCTCCCCGTTGAAATCTTTACATTTTCAGCAATAAAACGAACCGTGACACGACGATCCGCCAAATCTAAGTTTTCGACTTTTTTCACAATTTCTTCAGTTACTGCTGTAGAATGGCGTCCGGAGCGGGGGTCATCCATGGTCGATGTTCTTCCACGTCTAAATTCGGCGCACCAACGTGCGACTGTCGAATACGGAGGAGCATTAGACCTTAAAGTGTCCCGTAAATCTAAATTGACTTGGTCCGTAGAAAAATTTTTCAAACACAAGTATTTGATAACGGCGCGCAGTTCAATTTTCTCCATTTTCGCTAACGTACTCAATAGCATCGCAAAGAAATCGCCGTATTTTATTTTTAAACAAAAAACAGTTAGTTTTTTTTTTCATGGCAATCAGCTAGGTAAAGTCCGTCAACCAAATCTTGTCAGTAGCAATGTAAAGCAAACTAAAGTAGGGCAACACTGAAAGAGCAGTATTGCGCTAAGAAAAGCAGCAATGTACGTCGAACCAAAAGAATTTTTTTTTCCGCTGAGCGCGCCCTGCGTACGTCAATTCAAATTGTCACTCGCGGTTTATTGAAAAAATTTGAAACGGACGGACAATTTAAAAGCGATGTTAAAACAATGTTAATCAAAATTATGAACAAATTTGAAGATATCAAAAACAACTCCCTATCGTAGTGCTTATATTCTCTTTGTTCCCTATCTATGTCTTCTAAGTTTACTAAAATAAAATCATATCAAAATGCAGATAATTAGATAGTGCATATATTTGTTATTTACAATATAATATGCCACTTGTTAATGTAAATTAGTGTACTCTTCTGGATGAATATGACATACCTGTGTAATTTTTTTGATTGGTATATATTGTAAAATAGGATTACATATTGAAAATAAAACAACTGATATTTGGGTGTTTATTTAATTTAAAGGTAAATAAGATAAGGGTCACTTTAGCTTACACTATAATTCAGGTCATTATTTGAAAAAATATAATGAAGTTACCAATGTTACCGGGTCACTTCAACCAAGCATAATACTCTGTAGTATTCTATTGCATCTTTGTAAATAGTCACAGCTGATTGCTGAAAATATTAGACATGTGGGCCTATGGACGGTTTCCAGGACACAATTTATGGTCTTGTTGGATAGATTTAGGCATACGTTTTAATTTTATTTATGCCTTTTAACCCTAAAACAAAAGAACTGAACATAATCTTAAAAGTTCGAAAGAGTTCTTCCATGTACTTATCATAACCTCAATTTTTAGTAATGTTTACCATCAACGAGCATGATTGTACATTGTAGGCCCCTTAGCTTTGCTTATTCTCATTTAATGTATTGGTATTTAATGGTGACAGCAGAAATATCTCTTGAAACAGAAACGATTCAGAATGAAAACCAAATGAAAACAAATAAGGTGACGGCTGTCGTTCACGAATTTCACGATCCACATTCCACAGATAAAACACAGATGACACGCATTTTGGAATTATTCGAACACAGTGTTGCTAACCCGCGATTTTTCAAATTTGCCGCCTTTTACTACTGACAAGATTTGGTTGACGGACTTTAGATTAGCTTTACCGGCCAGTATTTACTTTCCTAATATTTAAAGAGTTTGCATCTCATTCTCATTATATATTGAACGCCCCTCGTACTATGAAAATTGGCATTTATGTGTCCGCACCTGCTGATTCGATCGGAGAATTTCATCAGATTGGCGAAAAATTGTCTTGTCTGGATACCACTTTAGCGCAAACATACGGAATTTTCGTTCGATTTCCGTACCGAATAACAGGTGCAAGCGAAACAGCGGCGAGTCACTGTGGCCGCATACGCACGGAGTTTTCATTCGGTTTCCCCTTTGAGGGTTTCCCTAAGGAATGTGGAACGGGAACGGGACGTCGCTCTACAAATGCATAGCACTGTTTCGCTTGCACATGTCATTCCGCACGGAAAATTCCGTGCGTGTGCGGCCAGAGGGGCTACCGCAAAAACCGAATTACGCAAATTGCGGGCCTTTTTCTCTGTCTCTCTAATAAAATTACGCCTTCATTGGCGTTCTTGTGACAAATAAACATTTTGGATCGTGAATAGGCTCATTTGACAAAATATTTTGTCAGTCTGTGGCATGAAGTATCATCCAATAGTTGTCTATGGATCAAATAAAGCTAGATACCCTACTTAAATGAACGTGGGTCTGTCAATCTTTGATCTCTTTCTTGTTATTTGCAAACGAAAGAGACATCTAATGTAGGTCTCGCTTCTGAACGCATATGTATCCTGTATCATGTCACAAGCACAACATTTTCATTGTCCGTGCGTGAAAAACTGGGGAGCCACTAATACACAACCAAATAATGCTCAACCCAAGAATGTACAGCCCAATAATTGGCGTCCATGATGGACGCGGATTATTGGGCTGTACATTCCTGGGTTGAGCATTCTCGGTCCGCGCAAGTTTGGTCCGGGGCGATAATACGAAGCCACTATTTTCACAGGGCAATAATGTACGACCCCATAATTCGCGTCCACTAATTTGAGTCCCTTGGCTTTCAATTATTGGGCTGAACATTATTGGTACAGGTCGAGAAAGCCCGACCCAATAATGTACGACCCAATAATTGGAAGCCAAAAACCAGAGACATTCTTTTTTTTAAGGGAGCTGTCAAAATTAGTAGTGACGTACTGACATGAGCTCTTGACAGCTCAAAAATAATCGGTTTTTCCAGTGACATCTATCAGTGACATTGACAGTATTGACACTTGTTGCTTAAGTTGCTTTACAATTTCTGTATCAATTTTTATGTTTCATGTATTTTTGCGAGGAATACAGAAGTACGGACGTGACTCGAACGAAGACGGCTAAGTGTAGACGTGGCCCATTTACTTGCTGAGCGAAATCAGAATAACCAATGGCGTCTGGACTGGAAGAATCACATAACCCACGGCAAGCTTCAATCATATCAGTACAGATGCAAGAACCCTGTTCTGAGTCTCTGATCCATAAGTGTGGCCTGCTTAGGCCTTAGGCCACGTGTCGGCATCCTCGATAACATCAATCAATCCCACAGTGACTTGTTACCTGATACGACTGTTACCTGATACGACTTGCAGGTAGTTTTTGGCATTTGAAAAGATGGTAACTTTGGGAATTTTGTGGGACTGCTATGTTCAGCCTATACTTGGGACAAACCATGTAAAAAATATGTGTCAATGAAATTCAAATATTGTGAAGAACATTACAAGTTGCTCAAGTTGTCGTGTCGGCAGTATCACTTCTACGACCGAGCAGTCTTGATACGCCGTGTCTACGAAGAAAGACTCAGAAAACTTCAAGACGCATCAATCACATGCAAGTTAGAAGAGACACAATTAGAGCCCAAGTACATCGCAGACCTGCAGGATTTGAAGGCACAAATAGAAGAACGCTTACACTACATGCAGATCACCCAACCAGCACCAGCAGATGACGTCGCAGAATTGGCCAGGGTGGAGTTAGCAATGAGAAAACATTACACACAGAGATTCTGCATTACTAAAGACAACAATCATGATATGTGGGAAGACCACTTGAAAAACATTATAACAAAAAGTGAAGTGAAAAACAAAGACAATGATCGTGAGTTATTAGAACAGTATGCTAAAGAACAGTGGTTATCAGAATTAAGAGCCATAGTCCATGATTATTCACCAGACTTGACATCACCGACTACTCACTTAACAACTAATCAAAATTAGGATTAGAAGTAAATTTAGAAAAAATTAAGGATACACCGATAGTTAATAAGCTAAACTTAATGTCGTGTTTGCCAATTGGCGATAAGTGTAATACATTTTTAGAAACGTATGTAGATTTTAGTAAGACTAGCATTAATGAAATGTATTATAATTATCACTATGGCTACCCCATATTCAACTATGTGCTGTCCCAGGAAACATGGGCATAGATCGAATATTATAGCCAATAGAATTTATTCGTATGATGTTGTAGAATATAGCCAATAGAATTGTATCTCGATATTGTAGAATATACTTGTTATTAGGATTTACTTGTTATTAGCCTATGTACTTATTAATTTATTTGTTTTTAGGCTATGCACTTATTAATTTACTTTTTACATATTAGGTTATGCACTTATTAATTTACTTGTTATTCACTTATAAACGGTGGTGGCCGAGTGGATATGACGCCCGAATTTCAATCCGGAGGTCGCGGGTTCAAATCCTGGCACCAATGAGTTTTTCGGAACTTATGTACGAAATATCAATTTACCACTAGCTTTTCGGTGAAGGAAAACATGCAATACATCTGCGAAGAAATTCAAAGGTGTATGTGAAGTCCCCAATCCGCTTTGGGCTAGCGTGGGGACTATAGCCCGAGCCCTCTCGCGCATGAGAGGAGGCCTGTGCCCAACAGTGGGACGTATAAAGGCTGAATTATTAGTTATTATTATCACTTATAAATAAAAATTATGCTATGAATACATGTTTTTTTTTTCATGATGTTATTACCCGACTACGGCAAAGCAAAAGGAGGATTATGATTTTGACCATTATGTATGTGGGTATGTATGTATGTATGTTCATCTGTTCCCTCATAACTTCAAAAGTACGCATTATAACTTGACAAATGATGTGTCATTCGAATTGTCCGCTGGTTATAGGCTTATAACGTCACATTAAATTGATCATGGCGCCCTCTAGAGGTCATAAAGTCAGGAACAAAAAAATTAAATGAAGTACAATACAATACTCTTTATTGCACACCTCACATACACGTAGTTTACAATAAATGTACAATAACATAAACAAAGACAATAGAGGTAACAACAGGCGGTCTTATCGCTTAAGAGCGATCTCTTCCAGACAACCTTTGGATATCGGAGACAAAATAATTAGAATATACGGTAGGTGGCGCAAATAAAAAATATGAAAAGTCGAATTGAATATAACCAAACAACACAAACAAAACATTAATAAAGATAAACATACTTAAATACCTACATACAACCATAAACATACATCTAGACATACATACATACATAAAAACTACAATATATACCTATTAAATAAAGAAACAACAGTGTCAATTATTATAAAAATAAAAACTAAGGTAGGGAAAGATAGTATTCCTTAAGGTTATGATGCCGTGTCATATATCATTTGAAAGAGCGTAATTAGCACATTTCAAATATGTACATATTATAAGCTTTTGCCCCCGGTTTTGCTTGCAGCCCTTCGTTGAAGTTTTCAAGCTTATTTTCCACCCCCCCCCCCTCGCCACGCTCGCGTCTTTTAAAACTTTTTTCTCATTTGCCATTTTTGCGCCCCCCTTGCCATCCGGCGCCTAGAGCGGAGCTACCTACCCGATGGTAAAACGAATTTCGGATCCGCTAGCGCTCAGGATTCTATAAATGCTGCGGGCGTAGCTCGACGTTCGTGGCGCACTACAACAATGCCGGGCACCGAAGGTGCCCTGTGCCCTTCATACTAAATGCGTCGGGCATAGTTCGACGTAGGTGGCGAACGACAATACCAGGCACCTCATACTAAATGCGTCGGGCATAGCCCGACGTACGTGTCGCACTGCAATGCCGCGCACCGAAGGTGCCCTCATACTAAAATAAATAAGTTTTTGGCAAAAATTTCATTTTTGGTACAAGCTTTTATAGCTGACTGTACTTTTCTTACGACAGACAACTATATAATACTCATCGAGACAATTCTAATAACCCCTAACACAATTAGGTTGCGTTGTTTCATCACAGAGTTCCTATGGCCACCTCCTGTCTCCATCATCAGATCAGCTCGATGGTACCATAATATTGCATTGTCACCCGACTTACAATGTCAAATAACATTGAGTTTTTCTTTATTGATTTAAAAGCCATTTAAATTATGAGTGGCCACCATAAATTACGGGGCTTACGGTCACGTGATCGCCTTACGCCCCTTACGGTCACGTAATCGCCTTACGCTGTCTCGAGTTTATCATTTTTTTCCCCACCTCAAAAAGTGCCCAGCGCCGCTAAAGAAGTTTTCACTTCAAAAATAAGTTCAAAAACTAAAACCCGACTACTGAAAAATTCCGCTCTTAAAAGTATGAAACAAGAAAAAAATTCATCTCGAAATCGCATTTAGAAAATATTTTATATTTATTATCTTTAAATTATAGATATTCAGAGGATAGCCGTGGTCGTATGCCACTATTCTTTAAACTTTAAAGCTTATGTTAGCTTAGTTATTTACTGCATTGTGTTGTTAAATGGGTAAGTGGCAAGTTTGATGCCACGAATATTCGGCAACTATTCGGCATTCGGCCTATTCGGCCACTTTGCCGAATATTCGGTATTCGACCGAATGTTGCCTACTATTCGCCCGAATACCGAATATCTGTTGCACCTACTTAAAAAGAAAAATTGCACAATAAAAATAATCAAAAACTATGTAGGTAAGGTATATTTAGAATGTGTTCTTGGAAAGTTGTTAAATACGAAGACCCTTTTTTGAGCATTTGTTGATTAAAAAATATTTGTGTCATGCCGAATATTCGGTATTCGGCCAAAACCACTATTCAGGGCATCTCTAGTATTAATATTAATATGTCTTTCCTATCACGAAACAATGATGTTCCGGACCTGTGGGAGGCGTTTGCCGAGCCGAAGACAATATATTGCCTTTTGACATTTTAATGCCTGTAGGGGCTACACCGAGTGGATGCTGCCCTTGCCCGTCATGGGACGCACGTGGAAGCAGCACCCGCCAAGGTGTATAAAGACTGAGATGCCACGAATATTCGGCAACTATTCGGTATACGGCCTATTCGGCCTTTTTGCCGAATATTCGGTATTCGGCCAAATGTTGTCTACTATTCGACCGAATATCTCTTGCCTCTAACTAAAAAGAAAAATTACACAAAAAAATACCAAATTTAGGTATAAGTATTTAATATTTAAAAAGTATTATTGGAAAGTTGTTAAATAGGAAGACCCTTTATTTAAGTATTTGTTGATTATGAAATATTTTATTTTTATCATGGGTCTGATTTCATTGACTCTAACCCTACATTCATTAGTCCTGTTTTACAAAAAATATATCTTAGAACGAAACGTTGTGCTTTGTTGGCGAACAGTTTTCATAATATTGTGACTCACAATGTTCGCATCTCATGCCGAATATTCGGTCGCCGAATATTCGGTATTCGGCCGAGCGAGTGGCCGAATATTCGGTATTCGGCCAAAACCATTATTCGGGGCATCTCTAATAAAGACTATTGAGAGTTGATGGAATCTAAAATGGACTAGGCTAGGCTATTGGGTCAAAGCCATGGACTTACTGGGCCTACTGGGCTACCGCTATGCTATGGCATTGTAAACCAGACGCCTGCCTAATAAAATGGTATAGGTAATACAATTTTATTTCGGGCAGATGGTGACTTGCCCCCACGTACAAGGTGAGCCCCCACATTAAGCTACATCTAAGTTGACTCAAGCGCAACACCGGTGCGAGGGCTGAGGGTAGAGAACTAGAGAGGTGTCACTGGACTTTAAACATACCTGTAGCCAACTTGCCACTTATGTTTTCACATCTACCCTCGCAGTGGCGGATTTGCAGTCTTTGCCGCCCTAGGCTCAGACCCTGTAGCCGCCCCTTCAGCATCAGCACCCATCATATTGACTACATTTAGGTCAGGCAAAGAAAAGGTACAGAGGGAAATGCTTGGGACACATTTTTAACTTAGTAACTTTGTTTGGACTCGTTACTCTCGTTAGGAGGTGAAAATATCAAAAGTCCCCGGCCGTAGCCCTTGAGCGGGGGTAGGGGGGTTTGATTTGAAGGTTCCATTTTTCGGTTTTTCGCTTATAATATCTTAGATACTATGCGTCGTTGTGACATGATCATTATACAAAATGAAAGCTGATTAAATTTGCTACAAGTTTTATACAGTCGAGTTTTTCGATAGGTATCTTGTTTAGTTTTTGAGATAGCCGCTCTTGAATGTCTATAATTTTGCATTAAATTTCCATCAATAATATTCACGGTGCTCACGAGGAAAGGAACCCGAAAGATTTTAACAGTGTAGCAGATCTGCGAAATCGACTCCACACTCGCGTTCGCGGCTTCCCGCCGCGATTCGCGCACGAGTGTGGAGGGCCCTATACAAGCCCCCCTCCAGACCAGACTATTGTGCGTGAATCGCGGCGCGACTTCGCCGAGCGAACATATCGCAACGTTGACGTATGACTGCACACTCGCAAACTTCTCGGTGATTTCGCAGTTTAGTTCGGGCCAAGATGGCTGAAAAGCATCAGCTGATCGAGTTTAACTGTCATTTATCTAAGGCATCATACTTGCTGTAGCTATTTTTCCATTTTGTTTTGTTGTAAAACCGTAAAATATAGCCGCTATATATAATAGAATTAATATTTATCTTGCAACTGATGAGCCAAAATAGTGTGTATTGTGGAGTCTTGCAAGTTCGCGCTTCGCGCCTCCTTTGACGCTGGCCGAAAAACCGACAAAAAACGGGGAACAAGGCGCGAAGGCGTGAACAATCTGTGAAATCGACGCCACACTCGCGTTCGCGGCTTCGCGCCGCGATTCGCGCACAACTGTGGAGGGCCCTCAAGATATCGAAAAACTGTACTAAATAAAACTTGTAGCAAATTTAATCAGCTTTCATTTTGTACAATGATCAGTCGTTAGAACGCATAGTTTCCGAGTTATAAGCGAAAAACCGAAAAATAGGACCTTCAAACCTCCCTCTTCCCCCGGCTCAAGGGCTACGGCCGGGGACTTTTGATAATAATAATTATGTTCACCTCCTAACTAGTTCAAACAAAGTTACGAAGTCAAAAATAGTGTTCCAAGCATTTCCCTCTATACCTTTTCTTGAGAATTCGTTGCGAATAATTTAACCCTTTTTTTAAATACTGTAAAGATTGGGGGTGTCATTCTGAATCCCTAACAACGTTTGTCCTAAAGTCACTTGCCCTAACTGGTTTGTCCTAATGGGCACATGCCATAACGATCAATCGTCATAACGATTATTTTCTATAATGTAAGGTTCTGAAAAATGCTTAGGTCTTAGAACTTGCTGCCACAAAAGTGGGTTAGGTTAGGGTTCAACTGCGACCCTCGCAAAAAAGAAAATATGCATAATAACATTAAGATAAGTAATCAATATTAGGATAACCAAAATTAGGGTTTATAGTGTTAGGACAACTGATCATTATGACAAACAATATTAGGGAATGCATCGATAGGAGAAAAGACTTTAGGGATTTAGATATAGATCCAAGATTGGATTCCAGCGATAAAAAGTTTCTACTATAACTATTGCATACTGTTTAACAGTTGGAAAAGGTGAAAAAATATTTTATATTAACAAAAAATAATTTTCTCCAAATTAAATGTTATCTGGGGGCACGGGCACGGCAGTGCCCCCGCCAAGTCGAGCAAAACAAAGAGGCACGGCCGTACCATCCTTCTCGAAGCGATTCAGGATTTCAGGCCATTTTCGACGTCCTGTAATTTTGTGCTGGCTGAATGGCTGAAGCTAGAACCCTGAATTTTCAGTAATCTATAGGGCTTAACATGCTTAAGATATATTCTCAAAAACATTCAATTTGAATTTGTAGTTTAAGAATTATTGTATGTGTCCCTTAATTTCGACACTGATTCACTCACTCACGATCATCATAATTCTAAGGTACTTCTAGCATACCCACAAGCTTCACATTTTAAACATAAGTAGTTTTCAGCTTATCAAGCCATAGAAAACCTAAAAATATTGCCATATCAGTCACGTTTTAAAGATCTAAGAGCTGCATAAGTAAGTTTGTAATCCCATATAAATATATGCTATTACAAAATTACTGTTTCAGTTCCTACAAATAGTAGGTAAAGTAAAGGTACACTACGATGTACGATGTGAGTATGAATGAAGATGTGTTTAGTTATGATATGTGTATACATAGTATGGGTATGAGTACCCGAAAATAAGGACTGCCTACAAAAAGAGATGAGATCTCATTAAAAACATTACATGTAAAAAGGTGCAAGTCTCGCAACGCTTCTATACTACAAAAAAGTTTAAGATGTAAAATGTGAAACCAAGTCGGTTATTTTAATCAGTGCCAGGGGGTGTTAAAACCGTATCAATAAGATATCTTTAATTTGTAATACATAGAATGACTTGGCAATCGCACATAATGCTTTACTCGTACCGTATACTCACCGTACCGTACACTAAATATGTGTAATGCTCAAACTGCAATTAGCGCTAGCGTTATGTTCAATTAGAATTATTTTTAATAGGCGACGATGATCCTTATGTCATTATGCAGCCGTGCGATGGCCAAGTCATTATACGTATTACAAATTAAAGATATCTTATTGATACGGTTTTAACGACGATTACAAATTAAAGATATCTTATTGATACGGTGCAGACGACACATGCATAATGTACGCAGACAAGGACATAAAAAATGTTGAAAAATGTATCCAGAATGATTTTATAAACATAATAAAGTGGTCTCATGACAATGGAATCATACTAAACTTAGAAAAAACTAAATGTATGTTAATTAAGTCACCTTATTTGCAGGCCCCGAGCGATATTATTATTAACATAATAGGGCATACCTATGAATGTTTACATAAGAACCAAATAAATTGTAAATGTTCCAGTATTGAATTTGTAGATAAGTATAAGTACCTAGGTTTGACTATTGATACCAAGTTCAATTGGGGCATCCACATAGATATAGTATGCAATAAACTTCGAGCAATTATGACAAAATTATATAGTTTAAAAAATATTGTAAACAGGAAAATATTGCACACTTTATATCATTCGTTAGCCGAGTCAATAATTTGTTATGGTTTAAATGCATATGGGCGAACTTTTAAAACTTACCTAGATAAAATATGTAACATCCAAATTAGAATAATTAAAAATATATTAGTTGATAAAAACACTAAACTTAATTGCAAACAAAACTACACGTTATTGTATAAAAAGTTAAAAATTTTACCAGTTCATGAAAAAGTTAAATACTTATTATGTATAGAAAACTATGGCCTTGACAGCTTTAAAACATGTAGAAAACCATTACGTAATTTTAGGGTAAGCACAAAACGAAAATATGTACAATATAATACTAATAATTATTACGGCCAAAGAACTCGTAAATACTTAATACCTAAGATTCTTAACCAACTAAATAGTTCAATAGGCCAATGTAAAAGTAAACAGATGTTTAAAAAAAGATTAAAATCACTATTTCTAGATAATATAAATCCATAGTATGAATGTATAGTTTTACTAGTGTTCGTTTGTATTATTGCAATATTGCATTAACCTTGGGTGAATATTTCACCTCACGAGAGAAGCCTAGTACAATAATAAAACATAAAATCATAATAATAAGGATCAGGGTGATGTTGTCGTGAGGTGAAGTAGGTACCTACGCATGCTGACCGTACAGTGTTACAAACCGGTCTTGTTCAATTATTATATATTATGCATGGTAACTTTAGATTTAACTTAACCTAAGAATATATATACAGTTTGCTCTGTACTCTGTAGGTATAACGCATAAAGTACATACTTATAAACATAATCGAGAGCGCACTATTCGCCAACAAACTGTCTACAGTTTGGCGAAACTTTTGTATACCTAGACATAAGTATTTTTTTGAAATAAATAAATAAAAAAAAAAAAAAAAAAAAAAAGCACCCCCTGGCACTGATTAAAATAACCGACTTGGTTTCACATTACATCTTAAACTTTTTTGTAGTAGAAGCGTTGCGAGACTTGCACCTTTTTACATGTAATGTTTTTGATGATTTGTTTGTTTGTAGGTAATTGTATTGTATTCGTTCACAAAATAATATATCATCAAAATGGAGGCCTGAAAGTTAAATTGATTACCTCAATATTGACTTAGACCATAGTTTCCCAAAGTGGTCAATACCGCCCCCCAGTGGACGCTGAAGAGTTTCAGGGGGGCGGTAAGGGCCGCGGAAGCGATTGGGGGGCGTTCATGCTGCCCAGGGGGGCGCTTCCGCAAGTGAAAAAAAAAACTAAAATAATATTTAATACAAATAGATTTATACCTGAGTAGGTATACGGTTTATTTGTGTTCCTACCTAAAACAGCATTTTGAGGAATTAATTCTCAACAAGCTGGAAATCGTTTTAATACCTTCATTTGGTCCTAAAATAAATGCGTGTAATCAGAGTTTGCTCAATTCCAGGAGGTGTGCATAAATTTTGTGGACCTTGGAAGTTCAATTTTTCCTTGGATTTCCAAACCGCTCGATGTAGAAGGAATCATCAAATGGGATCAGATACTGGCGAAAAATTATTTCGGATTTTAACACAATTATGCCAAAAAAAAACCAACAACGGGTTGCACTCCGGGAGTGCCGACAGAAGTGAAAACTCAATGACTAGTCCAAAATGTCTGCAGCACTATGTATAATTGACCCATCCTGCATCCTCCTTTCTATTGAAAAACTTTAGTTCCGAAATTGCTGGTCAGTGAGCTTGTTTAAAATTCGAAATACAAATTTGTAGCGTTAATTGTTTAAAATTCGAATAGAAATTGTAAAGTTACCTTGCAGACTTCGCATCTAAATATATTTGGTCATGATATTTTGAGTTTTATTCACCAGTACTAGAGTTCATTTTATTAGCGATTTCATCGAGATGTACCTAGCTTTATTGATGTCGGGAACCCAGTGCACAAACCACGGGTCAAGCCTGATGACGTCACCTAATCTCAAGTGCTGCGCCACCGCCGGCGCGCGGGCGGTGCCACGGGACAGTTCCTATCGACCCTTGACACGTGTAGACGCATTGATCTCCGATTATTAATTGTGATTACCTAATTAGTGATTCTGATTAGAGATTTGGCAATACAAGGATGTTGTATGTTGTTTATTGACTTTCGTGCAATTTATAGTGTGTCTCAGTTGAATCTAGACTGTTTTACTATCTCGAGGAACCCTAGGACTAATTAGTCATTAGGATGTCCACAAATAGACAATAATCTGATGATCCAGGCCATTCTGCGACATATTTGAGTGATATACCTAAAGTTAGAATGTAACTGTGAGATACTCGTATTTCAGCCCGTACAAGATTAGAACCTTTTCCATGTAATGTCATTGAGTTTTTCTTTATTGATTTAAATGCCATCTAAATGTGGCCATCTAAATCTTACGGTCACGTGATCGCCTTACGCTGTCTCGAGTTTATCATTTTTTCCACACCTCAAAAAGTGCCCAGCGCCGCTAAAGAAGTTTTCACTTCAAAAATTGTGACACACTTTTATTTCTGACTGTACTTATTCTTATTTGCATGTCTATCTAGCGAGTACTTCTTGCTTGAGACCTTTCTAATGAGCCTAACTCGTTGTGTTTGTGTTTTTCCATCGAGGAGTTCCTTTGGCTGCCTACGGGCCAGGCATGTTGCGGATGTAGATTTTTTGACATCCGCGGATGCGGATGCGGATATTTAAAGGCTCACATCCGCGGATGCGGATGCGAATGTCAAGATTAGGTACTTAGAAAACGTCAAATATTAAATTTTTATTATTTTTTTATTTAAAAAAAAAACGAAACGTTTAGTATTTGAGCAAGAATATAGGTGCGTTATATTTAATAAACAGTAACTTGGCCGACTTTTCTGGCTCTAGACGATTTCGTTATAGGTAATGACGAAATTACCCAGCACTTACGCCGCCGCTAAGACGTTCCTGTACCAACTTGTTCGACATCCGCATCCGCATAAGCTCCGCATCGATTTTATGCGGATGCGGATGCAGATGCGGATGTCGAAAATAATGCGGAAGTTCCGCGGTTGCGGATGCGGATGCGGATGTTCGCAACATCCCTGCTACGGACAGCATCATCAGATCACCACCCTGCTAGCATATTATTGCATTGGCACCGGAATTACAATAGTACTCCAAATTTCAACTGAATCAGATACTGGGAAGTTGTTCAAATTTTAGTTACAAGATCTAAAATTACAAATAAAAATAAAAATTATAAATTAAAAAAAAGACAAAACGCTTCAAGTCGTTCCTGGTGCAAAGGTGCCCATGATGCTCGCAGCATTACCACGCTGGATGGATCACCACGGACTAGGGTTACCAGATCGAAAGGCGCTATTATCGGGAAAAAATTAAAAAAAATCTGAATTTTGAGACTAAAGTCGGGAAAAAGAAAACATTCAAATTAAAGTACCTAATTGTATTAAAAACAACGATATTTTACATTATTGGCACTACGTAAACTGCTCTGCCCATAGACGTTTTTATAACGCTGATGCGCTCGACACGGGTCGCTCGCTCGCTCGGCGACAGTTCGGAATTTGAAATTATTGTTTTATAACGTGCAGCTGTTTTTCGGGACATTAATTTCCACTTTGTCGGGAATCGGGAACACAGGCTAAAAATCGGGAGAATCCCGCCAAATCCCGACCATCTGGCAACCCTACCACGGACCTTTGCACGAGGAACGAGAACGACTCGGGGCCTTCCCCTTTCCGTCTGAGTCGATGTCCGAAGTCGCGTGTGAAGCGCTCCGCATCGGCTCCCCCAGCTACCCGCCGTTTCAACTGCGAAAGGGACGATTATGTAGGCAGGGGAGAGAGGATCATATTTTCGACGCTTCACATGCGCTTGTGTTTCCGCTGCCGCTCCGGCCACGCGTGAGGTACGGCTGACATGGGAGGCGGCGAAGGTACTGACACTACTGACGCACGTAGCGTCCCATACCAAACACCGCCCCCTTTCCCATGGTACCAAAGTCAGGCCATCAGGCCGTTTACCGTCAGTACGAGTGTATATGGCAATTGTCCAGAATAAAAAAAAACTTGAAAATAAACATACAGCAATACATATATAGCTGGTCAAGCAGATCTTGTCAGTAGAAAAAGGCGACAATTTGAAAAATGTAGGCGCGAAGGGATATCGTCCCATAGAAAATTTGAATTTCGCGCTTTTTTTTTACTGTCAAGGTTTGCTTGACCAGCTATACTACAAAACGTCAAAAAGAAAACAGATTATTATAATATTATACAAAGAAATTATATATATAAAGTTTGATTTTTAAACCAATGGTCGTACTTACTTCTTGTAACTTGTGTGCAAAATTATAATTTGATACTACCAATTGCTTTTCGGTGAAGTAAAATATCAGCCATGAGGAAGACGGAGAGCAATTTTTTTCTCCTCTGGGTTAGATGCCAGTGAAACAGGGAGCGATAGTGAAGAATGCGGCAAAATAAACATTTATAGTTAGTAGTTATTAATAGACTACTAACAGCAAGCTCATAGCCCCCTATGAGCAAATCTGTTAGGTGCAGGTTTAAGGGCTAATCCAGGGGGAAGCTGAGCGCAGGCGACTAGGTTGCATCTGCTTTTCAACCTATTCTCACTTTTACCTCAGGTCCTTTGATTCTCTTCTTCTTCCGGCCTTGTCCCATTTCTAATTGGGGTCGGCTCTCCTAATCCTCCTTCTCCAGAGATATCGTTTCTGGGTCGTCACTGGATCAAAATTGTTATTGGAGAGATCCTTTTTAATAACTGCATGACATCCATGTATTAGTAAGGAGTCTGCCACGTGGATTTGGTCCCGATATGAGGCCCGATAGGTCTTCTCATGACATGCCGTACCAGCGCAGGCGCGATTCTGTGACTGTCTTGTATTGGCCTGATCTTATAGCTTCCGCAGATGTAGACATTAGGCACTTTATCAAGCATTTCTGCCACATGCACTCTGTTCACCAGCTCAGGTCCTTTGATTAATAAAAATGTGACGTCCCACGGGTAAAGGTACCTTATGGCCGTTGGCGCTTACGCTATTATTAACGCCGCTCCGCCGCCGCGCGCTATTATTATTGCGGCGCTATGCGACGTAAGCGCCAGGTGCCATAAGGTACCTTTTGCCGTGGAACGTCACAAATAATAAATTACGGTAATATCGTAAGAACTAGTGCCTGTGCCATACGCTAAATTGGCCGCTATGCCTGCCTACTGAGTTGTTATTAATGTTGAATTTTTAATAGCATATAAGACATCAGCGGGCGGTGTATATTAAAATAATAATAATAATAATTTCAGCCTATAAACGTCCCACTGCTGGGCACAGGCCTCCTCTCATACGTGAGAGGGCATGGGCTGTAGGCCCCACGCTAGCCCCATGCGGATTGGGGACTTCACATACGAGGGGCGTTCAAAATATTCTCGGTATTGATATCTTACAACCTCTTCTAAAATTTCTTTCGTTACTGGCCGCTAAGGTTTATTCATTGACATTAAAAAAAAGTATAATTCGAACCGAGATGTTCTTTTGTTTTTCTGCAATTGCTGAACAAACATGAACATCATGTGGGAATTGACAATGTTAACTAAATTAGAACATCGATGCGTGATAAAATTCTTGACAAAACAGGGTAAAAATCAAAAAACCATAAAAGAGGAAATGGATTGTGTTTACCGTGAGTCTGCTCCTTCTTTATCTACCATTCAAAAGTGGTCAAGCGAGTTTAAACGTGGAAGGGAGAGTGTTGAAGACGACCCTAGACCTGGCCGGCCTGTAGTAGCTACTTCACAAGAAAATATTGATAAAGTGGAAAAACTTATATTGGAAGATGGTCGAGTGAAGGTAAAATCTATAGCACAAGTAACCAATCTCTCTATTGGTACCGTACATGATATTATCCATGACCATCTTAATATGTCAAAAGTAAGTGCAAGATGGGTTCCGCGAATGCTGACTCGGCTTCAAAAAGACATGCGTGTAGCTTGTTGTTCCGATTTTATTGACCTGTGCGGTGAAAATCCTGATGAGGTGCTGCAAAGAATAGTTACTGGAGATGAAACCTGGGTTCATCATTATGACCCAGAGAGTAAACAAGAGTCCATGCAGTGGCACATTAAGGGTTCAGCTCATCCCAAGAAGTTCAAGGTCATCCCTTCAGCTGGCAAGGTCATGGCCACGATATTTTGGGATTGTGAAGGAGTATTACTGATCGATTATAAAGAAAAAGGTGTAAATATCACAGGACAGTACTACGCTAACATTCTACGTCAATTAAAGGATGTAATCAAAGAAAAGAGGCGAGGAAAGTTAACCAAAGGTGTTATGCTTCTGCATGACAACGCCCCCGTCCATATATAGCGGGGGAGTATATTGAAAAATAAAAATATCAAACTTTTCGTACTTGTTTGTTTTCATTCTCATACCGAGAATATTTTGAATACCCCTCGTACACCTTTGAATTTCTTCGCAGATGTATGCAGGTTTCTTCACACTAGGGTTGCCCGATGGTCGGGATTTGGCGGGATTCTCCCGATTTTTAGCATGTGTTCCCGATTCCCGACAAAGTGGAAATTAATGTCTCGAAAAATAGCTGCACGTTATAAAACAATAATTTCAAGTTCCGAACTGTCGTCGAGCGCGTCAGCGTTATAAAAACGTCTATGGGCAGAGCAGTTTACGTAGTGCCAATAATGTAAAATATCGTTGTTTTTAATACAATTAGGTACTTTAATTTGAATGTTTTCTTTTTCCCGGCTTAAGTCTCAAAATCCCGAAAAATTTATATTTTTTCCCGATAATAGCGCCTTTCGATCTGGCAACCCTAGCTGCACGCCTCTAAAGCCCCCTCGACACTCGCGTTCGTGGCTTCGCATCGCGATTCACGCACATAGTCTAGATGGGGCTTAAAACAACCAAAATGGGAACCACATTCACGCATACGCCGACGACATCCTCCTAAATTGCACCACCACATCCAGGAGCTCCGAAACAAGACCATATCCTTCATAGACATGTATCCATTTGTGTCATTAAAACGCTTTTTTAACGCGCGTTGCAAAAGCGCTCATGAGTATGGGGCCTTAGCCCCCATTCGCACGGCAGCTTTTTCAACGCGCGTTAAAAAAGCGCTTGAATCTGTCCGCACTCTAAATTCGATTTAACAACCAAGGCATAAAGTTTAAAATCCAATAACGCTAAAAAATAAAAAGCGCCACCGCTGTCATGTCAATAAATACACATGTATCCATTTGTGTCATTCAAACGCTTTTTAACGCGCGTTGAAAAAGCTGCCGTGCGAATAGGGGCTTACTTCTTTTGCTAAGCCACCTCCATACTCTGGAGTCTGGAGGGGGCTATAGATTGGCCGCACACCCACGGAATTTACATGTGCAAGCGAGACAGCGCTATGCATTTGTAGAGGGACGTCCCGTTCCCACCTGATATTCCGTACGGAAACCGAATGAAAATTCCGTGCTTGTGCGGCCAGGCTATCATATCCTTGAAATCTTTGCCGGAAAACATAATAGCCATAACACACTACCGCACCGCACCAAGGCCACGTTGCGCCGCAACAATATGTGAGAGCGAGAAAGAGATATATGTTTCTCGGTCTCACTTATGGGCGCGCAAAAATCGGTGCGGTGCGGTAGTGTGTTACGACTTGGGCTCAGTGCTGGGACCAATAATGTAAAGGCCCCAGTCATGAATCTAGTATTAAACAAGATTGGGCAAGAGTGGTAGGGATAACTGACAGAACGGGATAGTCTTATGTAACTTTCAGTAGGAGTAGCAGCGAAAGCGCTATTATTGTTTGTCCTTGTCACAGTCTCACATTTTTCTTATTCCCCACCATAATTTAGTTTGGATTATGGTAAGCAACGAATAAATTCGACCAATCATAGCGTCGCATTGCGTATGTTTTGTCCCTCACGGAGGCACACGTAGACCACTTCTTTAGGATGCTACCTGCTATGGCCCCAGTACACAATGGGCCATCGCCGGCCACTCCAAGGGACGCATTTATGCGTTAGAGGGAGCAAGTGATATTGCTATCTCATTCTACCGCATGGCTGCGTCCCTTGGAGTGGCCGGCGATGGCCCATTGTGTACTGGGGCCTTAAAATCTGGACCGCCTCTAAAGCCCCCTCCACACTCCCGTTCGCGTTTTCTCGCCGCGATTCACGCACATTGTCTGGAGGGGGCTTAAAACAACCAAAATGGCAACCACAATCATGCAATACGCCGACGACATCCTCCTAAATTGCACCACCACATCCAGGAGCTCCGTAACAAGACCATAATATCCTTCCACCAACTTCCACCTTAGGCCCCCTACACACTGCGAAATCGACTCCGCACTCGCGTTCACGGCTTCGCGCCTCGATTCGCGCATGAGTGTGGAGGGGGCTTATGACAAAGAAATACATATATAGTTGGTCAAACCAAATTGTAAGTATATAAAAGTGATAACACACTATCGCACCGCACCGCAACGCGACGTTGGTGCGTCGCACCCATAAATAAGAGCGAGAGACAGATATCTCTTTCTCGCTCTCACTTATGGGTGCCACGCACCAAGGTCGGGGGCGGTGCGATAGTGTGTTACCACAAATAAATTCTCATCCTATAAACTATACTCATCCTTTTCTTTTGGGTGCTAGTACTAGTGTAAGACAAAGACAGTATGATTCTCTCTATGTTTGAAATGAGACAGTCCTTTGACAAACTATAATTTATATACTTGGTCAACCAGATCTTGACAGTAGAAAAAGGCGGCAAATTTGAAAAATGTAGGCGCGAAGGGATAACGTCCCATAGAAAATTTGAATTTCGCGCCTTTTTTTACTGACAAGATTTGGTTGACAAGCTATAATACATCATAATACCAGTACAGTATTTGCTTTATTTTTTGCGCATGACAACATTATTGAATCGTAAACTTAAAAATCGTCGTCCCAGCCCTAGAATATCACTCTATGTGTCAAATATTTATAGTCTGTGGTTTGCAGCGAAAAGTGGACGCCAATTATTGGGCTGTACATTCCTGGGTTGAGCAATCCCAGGTCGAGCATTATCGGTACGGGCCAATAATATGCGACCAATATTCGGCGTTCACTAAATGGATTCGTATTATTGGGTCGTGTATTATTGGGTTGAGCGTTATCAGGGTGTACAAGCTTGGTCCGTGCCAATAATATGAAGCCACTGTTTGGACAGGGCAATAATGTACAACCCAATAATTCGCGTCCATAAAAGTGGACGCCAATTATTGGGCTGTACATTCCTGGGTTGAGCATTAACCGGACTCAAAAACTGAAGCGACAAAAATCTTGTAATAAGTAATAATCAAGCCAGTGATCTAACAATCATATTTCTCATTTAAATGTTACACAATGTGTGAATGAAATACGCAGTTGACAAAGTTTAGCTATTTTCGTAGTGATAAGTGCATTCTAATAAGTCAAGATGTCAGCTCACACGGGCCCTGTGGAGTCGTTTGATGAATTTTATTGCGAGGTTAGTTCTGTTATCTATTTGTTTTATTATACTTTAGGATCACAAATCGAAGTCAGTTACTTCGTTACGTATCAGTTTATTATCCAGTTATTCTTTGATATATATTTACAGTGAGTGCCTACCGCGTAACTTAATTTTGCTTTGATCGTTAGTTTATGCAGTAGGTACCTAGGTAGGTAGGTATTATTAGACTCATTGTACAACGGGCAACTTTTATACCTATTAACTATTTATACCTTTGTTATTATTATTAAGCAGGCAGGCTGTTATAACAATTATTCACGTTGCCAGTAATTATCCAGCAATCTTCAAGATTATGTCATTTTGATTAGTAGAAGGCATGTTTATGTGCTTGTCTAAATTATTATGGAACTGGTTGAGATTGTCAGCCGAGACTACATCTTTATATTTTTTAAATAATTACCTTTTCTTTCAGGTGAAGGAGATAGAAAAGCGAGACTCGGTGTTGACACCAAAACAACAGATCGACAGGCTACTTCGCCCTGGCTCCACATATTTCAATCTGAACCCTTTTGAAGTGTTGCAGCTCGAACCCGACACATCGCTCGATGAGATCAAGAAGAAGTACCGCAGGCTGTCCATCCTCGTCCATCCGGACAAAAACATGGTTAGTTATCTGTTTTTACTTTTAAATCTAGGTTTGAGAAGAACATTTATGCAGTCAGGTTGTCATTTGTTTCAATAGGTTTCAGCAGACTATTTATAGATATAAACAAAGTTGAAAAAGCAATTACAGTGAAACACATTAGCATAATAACAGGATTAAGTAGAGGACTAGATTTTTTTTCTATTTTTATCATCTTGTGAATGGCTGATTTGTAAATGTACTGTGTTTAGTGTAAAACTCATTGCACGGGATTGGATTTGCTCAGTTTAGGCGGTTACAGCCGTCAACATTTCGTTTTTATCCACAGATGGATTGGATAACAATTGGTGACGACCCGAAGCTCCAGAATTTAGGTAAGGATTGAAAAAATGGGACTGATGCCAGAGCGAGTGAAGTGTTAGGAAAATTCTGCAGGGTTTTTTAAGGATACATAACCCTTCGTGTGGCGGGAAGAGACTGTTGATTAATTCAATTAAATTTTAAATATAATTAATTGCCAAAAAGTTATCATTTCAACAACAAATGATGTAGGTATGCCTCTTGATAAGCCTAACCTTTTTCGTCAACAAAACTTGGTAACTATTTTAAAAAGGGGTTTATTTTCAAACTTAGTTACGTAACATTTACATTAACATTTACTATTATTATATAGTCATGGGTGACATTGTCATTATGTGATGAACGCCATCCTTTAAAACAAAATAGATAAAAAAAACCGGCTAAGTGCGAGTCGGACTCGCGCACGGAGGGTTCCGCACCATCAACAAAAAATAGAGCAAAAAAATCGTGTTTGTTGTATGGGTTGTTATAGCAACAGAGATACATCATTTGTGAAAATTTCAACTGTCTAGCTATCGCGGTTCATGAGATACAGCCTGGTGACAGACGGACGGACGGACAGTGAAGTCTTAGTAATAGGGTCCCGTTTTTTACCCTTTGGGTACGGAACCCTAAAAAACTAGTATTACCTACGTAAGGAAACTGGACTAAATAATTAACATGAGAGAAAGTAGGCATCAATGAGGCCTAGTTTCTCATGTCAGTTACTAGTCATACCAAAATATGCATAAAATGGAATACAAATTATCTAGAGTATTGTGTCTCATTGCAGGATGATTCGGAACGGGCACAACAGGCATTTGAGATAGTAAACAGAGCGTGGAAAACCCTAGAGAACGATGATACCAGGAAGAAGTGTTTGGACATCTATCAGGAGGCTAAGGAACGCACTGAACATATGGTGAGAATTCAACTGTAAATGCTTACGAGACTCAGACGCATGAGATAAAAAATATAATTATAGCTGGTCAAGTAGATCTTGTCAGTATAAAAAGGCGGCAAATTTGAAAAATGTAGGCACGAAGGGATATCGTCCCATAGAAAATTTGAATTTCGCTTTATAATGTGTCAATATTTGCAGGAAATACTCCTGTCGAGTCAATTCGACCTAAACTTAGGGCTCATTTAGACGGTGCGAGAATTCGTATGTGAGTTTGATTACATTGCGTCGTTTGATCGGTCGGCTGAATTGATGTAACCTCAATGGTCCGCAATGTAACTGAAATCGTGTACGAGTTCGCGCGCCGTCTAAGTGAGCCCTTAGACTCTAAGGGCTCTCTAAGGCTTAGAGAGTGAAGTGGCCCATTTAGTATAATACCTACATATAGCCGGTTAAGCAAATCTAGTCAGTAAAATAAGGCGCGAAATTCAAATTTTCTATGGGACGATATCCCTTCGCGCCTACATTTTTCAAATCTGCCGGCTTTTTCTACTGACAAGATCTGCTTGACCAAGTATATTATGTTAAGATTTCAAAACTATACTTGGTCAACCAGATCTTGACAGTAGAAAAAGGCGGCAAATTTGAAAAATATAGGCGCGAAGGGATATCGTCCCATAGAAAATTTGAATTTCGCGCCTTTTTTACTGACAAGATTTGGTTGACCAGCTATATTAGCCGGGTCCACACAGCGCGAGTATACGCGTCTCGGCCGAGGCGGCGCGCGCGAGGCACGTCCACACTGGCCGCTTTGTGCGTTAGTAAATTGCCTCGCGCGTATTTATCCGGCTATTCATGAATTTGAACGTCAGTGTTTTTTTATTATTAACAGTAATAACGAATGAAGGCTATAATATGGTTTAAAAATTAAATTAATAAAACATTAACCATTGTTCTTTCTACATTTTCAGATAGAGCAGAAAAAGAAAAAACAGCGAAAGGAATCTCGGCAAGCTGAGGGCATACCCGAAGATGATCCTGTCAAGTTCAAACATGCTGTTTATGTTATGACTATGAAGGTACACATAGATATATTAGATATATAAGGTATAGATAAGTAGGTATAGTAGTAGTAGGATAAGTAGGTAGGGTAGGTAGGTAGGTAGTAGGATAAGGTATAGATATTATGATTAATAGTAATCAGTAATCATTGATTACTATGTAAGATGCTGCTAGACCATTTAGAGATATCTCAATGAAAATTGAATGTAAACATAAAAAATAATCTGCCTGTGTATAATAAGTAAGGATCCTGACCGAATTTTTAGTCATCTTTTTGCATTTTTCTCGAGAACGATTTTTTCCGTTTTTTTATTAGTTTATTATTCAAGTAGGCATATAACGATGCGCTTATGAACGTTAAATAAACGCCAACCCTACACCACCACAGAATAAATAGAACTAGGTACAGAAGATTCACTCTCTAACAAAACGTGTCTGTTACGATTAGGACAGATATTAGCGATAGGTGGCGCAAGCGCCACGCGCGGCTTATGGCTAGCCACCAAAATTGGTGTGAGACAGTACTTTTAGGTACTTGTTGCGACGCGACGAAAGCCCTAAGTGAGCCACACCTGACACCACTGCCTCGAAACGATTGAAATCCCCACTCAATTGGAGGAGGGTATCCCAATATGGGATCTGCAACAACACCGCTCTATACAGCATAACCAAACTATAGCTAGTCAACCAAATCTTGTCAGTAAAAAAAGGCGCGAAATTCAAATTTTCTATGGGACGATATCCCTTTGCGCCTACATTTTTCAAATTTGCCGCCTTTTTCTACTGTCAAGATCTGGTTGACCAAGTATAGTTTGGACCAGGGATGTTGCGAATATCCGCATCCGCATCCGCAACCGCGGAACTTCCGCATTATTTTCAACATCCGCCTCCGCATGGAATCGATGCGGATTTAATGCGGACATGGTCTAATAAAACATGGTCTTCTCTTCCCAGAGTGTCACTTGCCTACGTCACAATAACATTGCCACTTTATTTCAACATAACATGTTACATGGGTACATTATATCTATGGTTAATAAGTTAATTTATTTCTTTATAATTTAATAATTTTCATTTATATGTATTTTATCTTAAATTTTACAATAACACGTCATTTTTAATTATTCGTTAGCAATATCTTCCGATTCACGAAAGAAATTTCAGACGTTCGGGTAATTCTGTTTACACTACTGGCAACACAGGATAGCGCTGTCACATTTGACAATCCGCCATTTTGTCCCTGACCGACCGTCCTTGTCGAACGCGTGTTAATTGTTATTTCCTTCTCGCTCTGTGTCAGCAGTCGCAGTGTTTTCCAAACTTTTCACGTCGTAAGCTTCGTAATTAATGTTTTGTTACGAAAATGGTTGGCTGCTCTATTCGGAACTGTAAGAGTAGGAGTGAAAAGTGCAGTATAGATTTGTTTTATTTTACAATGTTTCTACATGAATAACTTAAAATTAATGCCGTTAAAATAATTTTCACTGTTGGTTAAAATTCTCCCACATTTTAAAGTTTGAGAACCTGTAAACAGCATGATGACGTAGGCAAGTGCCAGTTAGGTCATTCGCGAATCTCGGAAGAGAGTACCAGGCGGAGTATATTATTATACCATGAATGCGGATGCGGATGTGGAACAGGTCGGTACAGGAACGTCTTAGCATCGGTATTAGTGCTAGACTGCTAGGTAATTTAGTTATTAACCAAAAAAACCTATTAGAAATGAGCAGTCCAGCGTGAGTGGGACTTAATGTACGGAACCCTTGGAACGCGAGTCCGACTCGCACTTGGCCGGTTTTTTTAAATAAAAATTTCTAAAATGTAATATTAGACGTTTTTATGGTACATACTATCTTGACATCCCCATCCGCGGATGTTAGCCTTTAAAAATCCGCATCCGCATCCGCGGATGTCAAAAAATCGGCATCCGCAACATCCCATTGGACATTCCATTTTCCAGTTGTTTGCGGACATGGAGCGCAAGCGGCAGCACCTAGAAACCCGCGACCAGGAGGAGCGGAAACGGAAGCGGGAAGCGGAAATAGAACAGGAGGAACAACTCACCATGGAAAAGGAGTGGGCCAAGAACTTTGAGGTATTTTATTATACATATAAATAAAAATCGTAGCTGAAAGCATATACATGACGGAGGCACGGGCGACGGCGATGGGCGTAATACCTCAATGTATTACTTCACAGCTAAATTAGTATGCTACCAGTACATGAAATAAGCATTCGGACTCTTTAACCATACTAGCGCCTCACATAGGGGTATTTCACTAAAAAAGCTGGCCATTAGTAGAATGTATCAAAACGTAGAATCCCGGGAAAAGGGTAGCCGAACTCCTTAGTCATATAATTCATAGATACTAGAACAATATTTATTTTTCGCTGCGTGTGGTGGGTATTTGTCAAATCGGTGTCATTTAACCGCTCTTACTAAAACACATCTACGAAAGCGGAAATTCGATAATGAATATTACAATTGTTATGCGTTGTTTAGACAACAAATAAGGTGATATTTTAAAATGTCTGTTCAGGGAAATGGATTCACCAGGTATGCTTAATTTAATTTGTTTATTATTATTTTCTTACTAAGGGTTATATACATTTAATATCAAATTTCAGTAAGTACTCTCTTGCACTATGAATTTACGAATTTGACTTGAACTCAAAAGGCCGAAAGTTGTTCTATTGGGCTATATTGGGCTAAATTTGTAGTTCTATTCGACAGGACATTTAATTCTCTAGCAATTTTATTTAAAATTAGGGTGCCCAGAAGTGCCCATTAACGAATTACGAGAATTTTTACACTGAGGGATATTACCAAACAAAGTTTCTTTTTGCGGTCGGGAAAAATAATTTTCTGATTTATCATGGCAGGTCCTTCTGGCGTGAGAGTAGTGACCAGAGAATACATTTTTCGTATGATGAAAAACTGTAACGAACCCCAATTTCTACAAAAACTTGATGCAGTCATGAATAAAATTACTAGTTCTGCCACATTCCCACAAGACCAGAAAGATAAGTTTCTCCTCAAGTTTGCGAATGTGAAGTGGGAGTTTAAGACTAGGTGGCAAAGGTCTAAAAGGGAAGAAAATAGATTCTTAATGAAGAATAAAGAATGGTCGCTCGTAACACTGTTGCTGGTCGTCCAGAAAAAAAAATTGAAAATTTGTCGGAACGTAGTAAGCGTCGCAAAACGGAGCACCTGCGACAAACTCATGACACCGCAGAACTTTTGTATGCCAGTCAAATGAGACTTCGAGAGTCTGGAAATTGTGATGGTGCAAAAGTTGTAAAAAATATAATGACACCACCAAGTAGAGCACAAAAGTATGAAGAGGCTATTAAAAAAAGTGACAAGTCTACTTTAAAGTCTCAACTAAGCCCCACAGAAATAAGCACTTCCGAGAATTTAGGAAGAGCTTTTCAAGGAAGTTCTCGAGAGAGCAGTGCAATTTGGACGTCTTAAATCGGCTGCTACTTACGTCAGATCCGTTTTTGAGCAGCATTAGGCCTAAGCCTCTAAAATCAGCGAAACCATTTAGCCTTGCTGCTAGGGACATGATGCTTGGCCCAAACAGACGCAAACGCGATGTCAGATGACTTATCATCAGATTCAACAGGTGAAAGTGATGAAGGGTCGTCTGATTGATCAGATAGTAGCTGTTTATCAAATAATTAAAATTTGAAGAATGTTTTATTCTGCTATTATTGACCGGTATATAAACGATACAACACTACACCAACCGGCAAATGTATAAAAGTTGTATAAAATAAATTAAAATAGCATATTTCGATTCACACAATAGAACTCCTGATACAAATGTACATAAATTATTTTGGCCAGCTTTTCTAGTGAAATACCCCTATGTGCGCCTACTATATTTCAGTACTAAATGATAAAAAGAACTAATTGCTATTCGAATGCAAACAGATTTGTTGTAAAATCAAAGATCACATGAAACGTTCAAATCTTTATTCAAGTTAAGCTAGGCCAGCTCCAACCCTACACCTCTGACCTGAGAAGATTTAGCCCAATATGGGACCGGCAACAAACTCAGCGGGACACATCTTTTCAAAACAACACATTCTTTCTTTATTTCACAAAAGTAAGCTTCTAATGACACATAAGAAATCAAAATAACACTTGGAATAAAACACTTAGCTAAATGGATAAAGAACGTTGGATTCTATAAGCTTTCAGAATAATCCTTCAGGTATAAGCCTTCAGGAACGTGGTAGGCACTAGGTATAGCTAACGTCCGATCTCTAGCGCGGTCCGATCAAGTCTGCCGGCGGAGCCTCATCGCTCCCGCTTCGAAGTCAAGTTGGCAAACCTGCTCGACCGGTCTACCAACATAACGACAAAACTGCCACCTTGTACCAAACTTCACCCAAGTTAAACAACTTGACATTCCAAAGCCTTCTACCTGTCATCATAGTTCAACAATACGCCAATAGACGGCCTTACTATCTACGTTATGAATTTCGTTACAACTTCAATAAAACGTAGCCAAACATTGCTAATAGATTGTATACAGGCGTCTAAAACTATGAACTGTAAGGCTGCAATACGTCCTTCTGGAGTCACGCTCCGACATACATATGTACGTCGACAAGATTATATGAAGGCGCCGTGAATTCAGATCCTCCGAACGCAGCTCGCTGAGCACTGAGCGGACGGCCGTGCGTGCCCGGGATCGCGGATATCATTGTTTTTGAATTGTTACTTTTAGTTATTACTAAAAAAGTGATAAATAGGGTATTTGACTGTATTTAAAATTAGTTCCTTTACGCCATGCATGAAATAAAGCACCAGAAGATTAATAGAGAAACCTAGAAAGCAGTCATTTTTAGACACAATTTCTATTTTAAACCCCGTGTTATACTATAAAGAGTAGATCATTTGATCGTGACGTCACATGCTAGGCTAGTGTTTCATATAAATTTCATTGATAGTCCCTAGCAAAATCGTTTTGACAGTTCGAAAAAAGAAACTGATTTGACTGGTAGTCAATGTCAAATACCCAATTAGTTCGATTAGAAGTAAAAGTACGCATTTTTAGAAGCAATTTTCATGTTAACAGCTTTTGTTCAAAAATCGTGTCAAATTTTTAAGCAGATACTTTTGGCGCCTTGATAGTGACGGCACATGACTGTTGTTGTGTGTTCTTTCGCTTATTTGTACAATCGCCCACACTGTTAACTGTACATGCTGGACCTTATGCCTTTTGGGGTCATCCATTAATTACATCACACGAATTTCTAGGTTTGTTGACCCCTCTCCCCCTCCGTGTCACACTTGGTCACATTTGGCAGACCCCTCCCCCCTGGTGTGACGTCACATTTTTTCAACGAAATCGTCAAATATTTATGTAATATTTTATCAAAATATTTTTCACAAAAGAAATATTAGTAATTTGACAACCCAAAACTGATTGGGATAGAAATTTAAACGAATAAAAACAATTATCGTTCCAAAAACTTGTTTTATACCGTATTTATCAATGATAAAAAATAAAATAATTTAAATATTTTTTTGTCCTCCCCCTTGTCACAGCGTGTCACATTTTCTTTACCCCCTCCCCTCCTAAACGTGTGATGTAATTAATGGATGACCCCTTTGTTATAAGGTCCACCCATGTACAGTTAGTGTTGCTGTATGTACACTGGCTCCTGTGTGTGTGGACTATATTGACTCGTGTCATGTTGCAGGAATCTCGACAAAACCGCGTGGACAGCTGGAAGACCTTCCAGTCCGGCAGCGGCGGCGAAAAAAAAAAAAAAAAGAAAAACATGATGAACTTCAAGCCGCCCAAGCCCAAGCCGGAGAGCAGATAACTTCCAGCCCTATAATACGTAAGGCTTAGCACGCACTGCGGTTTTTAAAAAGCGGTTCCGCTGCCGCAAAAAATGTAACGTACGGCATTTCTTTATAAGCGCACGCACTTGCGATTTAAGAATGCCGTACGTTACATTTTTTGCGGTAGCGGAACCGCTTTTTAAAAACCGCAGTGCGTGCTAAGCCTTAGTTTTACTCTAGTTGTAGTGGTCGTGCGAGGTTTGATTGGAGGTCTGTACCAGGGATGTTGCGAACATCCGCATCCGCATCCGCAACCGCGGAACTTCCGCATTATTTTCAACATCCGCATCCGCATGAAATCGATGCGGAGCTTATGCGGATGCGGATGTCGAACAAGTCGGCCCAGGAACGTCATAGCGGCGGCGTAACTGGCGTAAGTGCTAGGTAATTTCGTCATTACCTATAACGAAATCGTCTAGATCCAGAAAAGTCGGCCAAGTTACTGTTTATTAAATATGACGCACCTATATTCTTGTTCAAATACTAAATGTTACGTTTTTTTTAATAAAAAAATACTAAAAATGTAATATTTGACGTTTTCTAAGTACCTAATCTTGACATCCGCATCCGCATCCGCATCCGCGGATATGAGCCTTTAAATATCCGCATCCGCATCCGCGGATGTCAAAAAATCTGCATCCGCAACATCCCTGGTCTGTACTGTCTGTAGATGCCCCGAATAGTGGTTTTGGCCGAATACCGAATACCGAATATTCGGCCCCTCTCTCGGCCGAATACCGAATGACCTGCGAATATTTTGAGTCACAATTATTATGAAAACTGATCGCTAACAAAGCTCAACGTTAGATGACGTTAGCTAAGATATATTTTTATTGAACAGCATTAATGAATAGAGTCAAACAAAACAGACTCATGATAAAAACAAAATGTTTTTTAATCAATAAACGCTCAAGAAAGGATCTTTGTATTTAACAACTTTCCAAGAACACATTCTAAATATACCTACATAGTTTTTGGTTATTTTTATTGTGCAATTTTTCTTTTTAAGTAGGTGCAACAGATATTAGGTATTCATTCGGCCGAATACCGAATATTCGGCAAAGTGACCGAACAGGCCGAATACCGAATAGTTGCCGAATATTCGTGGCATCTCTAGTCTGTACCCATATGAGACAGTGTCACAACTGACATACACACCAACGTCTACGTAATTATATACATCTCGCTTGCACTAATATGCGAGTCCACTAACAAGTAAGTTACGTTCTCGATAGCGTTTATGTCAGTGCCAAACATGTGGTAGCCACACTGGTGAGAGTCAAGAATGTTTTCGTTGTCTTGTGGTCTGCCCCAAAACATGTGGCCTAGTGGCCCACCATGCAAGAAAAAATGGCAGGCAAATTTGAACCAATGGTATTCAATTTGTTTCGTTATAAAATCGAACGATACAAAACAATGCAACTTTGTTCCATTTAATAATGGTTCAAATTTAAAGTCTGGCCGTGGGTTTCAAACAACGTGGGTCAGAAACAAGAAAATGAGAAAAAAAGGATTTTTGACCCAAAACTCGAGTATTTTGAGCCTGAATTTACATTACGAAGAAGAAAATACATACGTTTATTTGAAGCGCTTACAAGATTTCGAGGTTTTCAACCTACAACCTATATGCGCTGTCAGAACGCCGCTATTAACAACATTCGTTTACATTAGAAATATTATAATGTAAAGAATTAAGTAGTTATTATTAAAAATCCGACTATGGTTAAAATGTAAAAGTAAGATGGGTTCAAAGGTAACTAGAGTCTAACCAATAGGTTTAAAATTTTACTGTAAAAAATTACAAACTTCTCTTCTTACTTTACCGTAGTACTTTTCACAGGTGTAAACTAAACGCACATGGTGTCTGCTCGGCTACCTTACCCCAAGAATTCGGGCCTTGGAAATTTTCACTGCCAACATTATATGACACCACTATTAAGCTCATATAAGCTAAGCTATCATATAAGCTATCATATAAGCTTTGCACGACCATATTGTTAATGTAAAAATGTCGATTTAATTTAGTATGTCAAAAGCTACTTTTGAATTTAATTAAAGTGATACAATGCAATAGAAATTGATCTTTCTCATTTAACCCTTAAATGCATGATTTTTTCTTTTTGCCCGAAATTAATATATGTATCATATAATTCTTTGCTGGTTCTAGGAAAAATAGTAAAAAAAATATAACATCGATTTTCGTTGCGAAATCAGTGTTAGAAGTTGCATAGGCTAAATCATATTTATGTAAATATATAATTATTAGTAAGATATATAGGAAAAATCTTACTGCCATCAGAAAGGTACACTATTTGTGATATTCCTATGATAAAGTTTTTAAATATATAATAATTACAAACCCCGAAAAATCGGCCCTAAATCACACACTAAAAATCATCAACTTCCGGTTTTTCCAAGTTTTCCCACATTTCGTCTTAAAACAAATGTAATTTTTATAAATTAAAATATGCGTAAATTTAAGTAAAAATTCAGAAAATTTATTAGATTAACTATTGGAATAATATACAGGAACAAATAGAATTTGTCTAATTATGCATAAAATTTGATGTTTATGTTGTATCGTACACCATGCATTTAAGGGTTAATAGTCAGCGGCATGTATTATTATACATTACAATATACATGCAAATGTAATAATCTTGTCTTGCAGGCAATTTTACTAGAAATAAAGACACCAGAGCATTCAAAACATGCCATAAGTAATAACTAATAAAATACAATCATTATATTATGATGAGTCCAACATAATAATATATGTGTATTCGAAAGAGGCTTAACTTAATATTGTTTGGTTTGTTTATGTTGTCGAAACAAATAAGTAAAAGGGCGATACATTTGTGAATTTGCTACAAAACACGAATACACTTTTGGTTTCCAGCTGAATACGTTTCTGAACGTAACTTTAGGTTAACTATGGGGAAATATCTGAATGATCATTAAGTAATTACTAGCGACCCGCCCCGGCTTCGCACGGGTTAACAAATTATATATAACCTTCCTCTTGAATCACTCTATCTATTAAAAAAACGCATCAAAATCCGTTGCGTAGTTTAAAAGTCTAAGCATACATAGGGACAGACAGCGGGAAACGACTGTTTTATACTATGTAGTGATCATATAATATCCTTTAACATTGAGAAATAAAGCAACTTCTTTGTACTTGTATTACAAACTACTATGCAGATAAGGCCTAGACCCCGGATTCTTGTCGCGATCACGTGACAAAAGGGTGATTTGGGGAGTAAATGGAATGGTAGAACAAGATAATACTTAAATTATAAGATAACTAATAAACTTTTCAAATATGCTCCGTTAACATCTGTCCCAGTGGAAAGAAGCTTTTCTTTTTTGAAGTGGATATATTCTGCTAGAAGACGTAGCCTAACCGCAAGTCATTTAGAACAACTGTTGATCTGTTACGGAGAGTCCGTTAACAATAGAGCGACGTCGACATTTTAATCTTTTTTTTTTGTATTATCTTATCTTAATAAATCCGTATTAATTAATAGGTACTGTTCCATTTACTCCCCAAATCACCCTTTTGTCACGTGATCGCGACAAGAATCCGGGGTCTAGATAACTGACCCCCCCGGTCACTTATCTCTGCAGCAGACGATTGGGGAAATTTTGGAAACAAGATAATGTCAAAAATTACAAATTACTGTGCAACGCTTACCAAAGAGTTGCTGTAGTAAGCGGTGCTTCAAATACATATTTGAGGCTTTCGAAATTAGCCCGATTTCGAAGTTACCCCAATTTACAGAAGTGAGTAAAAATTTACTTTCAATTTGTTTACATAAAGAAAAGTAAATTACAATGAATAACATAAAGCAAATGTCGATAATATTACAGTGCAGTTGTTCAAGTACGAGTTATGTGATCGATATGTGATGTTCTCAGATAAAAGGTATCTTAATCTTCAATAAGACTTACTGGCATAGTTTCAATTAGGAACCTTCCTCATTTAAAATGACCCAATGTGTCCTTGTAGGTACATTTTGCTTAAAATGTTGTGTATTGCATCTAATTAATTGGAAATATGAATTAATTGCCATATATAACTGAGTCATTTTATAACCGCTCAATATGTGAACACTAAGAGTACAACAATCTATAGATGTTATACATATTTTTAGCATTGAAATATCCACAATAGTAATAGACCTAAGACACTATCGCCTTCTGAATCAAAGCAATACATTGTATGTACCTACTGTAAACACTGTTTATATTAAAGCCATTTTACACTGCGTTTTTTTTTGAATGCTTAAAATCGTTTATTAATGTCCGACGGTTACCGGATTTTTTTCCGGTTTGCTCTATTTTTACCGAAGACGAACCATGGCCGAAACCTGCCGTGGTGCTAATTTTAATTTACGGTGTTATTTCTCAGTGGGTGCCATTTGAGCGTCATAGTCACATTGTTTTAAGAAAAACGCAGTGTGAAAGGGCTCTTAATTATTGTTAACCAAAACGTAAAGAATATACAGTTCCCCCTTTGGGATCATTTCAGTTTATGTGAAGTGTAGTTCAAATTCCTGTATATACATTCTGATTGAAATATGCGTTTTATTCGTAGAATGTAATTGTTTAGAAGTTAGTTTTTCTGTCGGCCAGGCGTTGTTTCGACTAGGTAAGTAGGTACTAATCGCGCTATCAAGATATTTCATGAAATAATTATCCTTATACAACGTTTTGTTTAGTTTGCGAATCGCGTGCTAGATGTCACTTACCGAGCCCTGAAAATCCTGAATCGCGCTATCAAGATTATTCTTGGTAAAATGGCACCGGGCTCGTAGAATATAAGGTTTAGTTTCCAAATCGCACGCTAGATGCCACTGTACCGTGTCCTGAAAATCCTGAATCGCGCTATCAAAATTTTCCTTGATAAAATGGCACCGGGCTCGTAGATATAAGGTTTAGTTTCCAAATTGCACGCTAGATGCCACTGTACCGTGTCCTGAAAATTCTGAATCGCGCTATCAAGATTTTTCTATATAAAATGACCCCTGGCTCGTACAATATAGGTTTAGTTTCCAAATCACACGGACACACGCTAGATGCCACTGTACCGTGTCATGAAAATCCTGAATCGCGCTAACAAGATTTTTCTTGATAAAATGACCCCGGGCTCGTACAATAGGTTTAGTTTCCAAATCGCACGCTAGATGTCACTGTACTGTGTACTGAAAATCCTGAATCACGCTATCAAGATTTTTCTTGATAAAATGGCACCGGGCTCGAAGATATAAGGTTTAGTTTCCAAATTGCACGCTAGATGCCACTGTACCGTGTCCTGAAAATCCTGAATCGCGCTATCAAGATTTTTCTATATGAAATGACCCCTGGCTCGTACAATATAGGTTTAGTTTCCAAATCGCACGCTAGATGCCACTGTACCGTGTCCTGAAAATCCTGAATCGCGCTATCAAGATTTTTCTTGATAAATTGACCCCGTACGTGCTTATATAACATATGTTTAGTTTGCGAATCGCACGCTAGATGACACTACCGGGTCCTGAAAAACCTGAATCGCGCTATAAAGACCCCAGGGCCCAGGCTCATTATTATTTTTTGTTTACAATTGATAGCATGCTAGGTGGCGCCATGCAGTGTACTGGAAATCCTGGATCGCGCGGTCAAGATTTTATTTGTTATAACATAGAGTGCTCACTCCATACCTCAGTTTTAGTACCAAAAAGACTATTAGCATCGAGTAGCGGAACTATCAGTACTGCTACTTGACAATAGATGTCGCCAACTCGCCACCGACCGGAAAGTCTTATGGTGTTGAGATAATCCCCCATTATCTGTTAAGACTGCATCCTCCAAGTATAGACAGAATAGCTTCCTAGTTCGTGCGAGTCGAAGGCTCAATGAGCTGTCGAAGGAACTTGATATCGATATATTCAATTGTAAAGTTCCCAATGTAAGGCATAGTTTGGTTGAGCGGTGTTTTATGTGAGCGACCTTCCTACCAATGTATTTAATTCATGTATACTTTTTGTTTTTTTTTCTAATTAGGCGAGCAAAATGCATTAAAATTAATTTATTCAACTAAGTGTATTGGCGCCTTGATAGCGACATTACATAATTATGTATTATTTAACTGTATACCGTTATGATAATTTTACTTTATTTTGTTTTCATCGCTCGAATTTTGAGACCTCTGACATTCCAGGCGCTAATGTACTAAGTAGGTATTAAACTTATTAAACTTAGGATCTATTGTAAGGCTTCTATTGCCATTTTCAATTATGTTTTTTTTCTCTTTTTTTCCTTCTCTTTTTGTACGCATGTGTGTGTGCGTAGGTGCTAGCATTAGTTTTAAATTTAATACTTTGTAACTACCTGTGAGTTCCTGTAATTGGCTTCCTGTTTTTAATCTTACTATCTATTTAAAGTTTGTAGCTGTTGGTTCTCCTTAACATAAATCCGGTCGGCGCTACATCTATTGTCAAGTAGCAGTACTGATAGTTCCGCTACTCGATGCTAGATGTAGTCACTGAAATTAATAGTCTGAACTGATGTATGGAGTGAGCACTTTATGTATTTTTTTCTCTATGGTTAAAATGACCCCGGGCACATACAATAATTGTTCACTTTACGATTTTCACGAATCGCTATTGATTTTACCTAAAATGCACAAGCAATGAAAAACCTTCATCACCAAAGAGAATGAAACTTTATTGTCAAAATCACAAAGTATAATTTAGACTTCATCTTCGCAGTCCTCGACCTTGTCGCTGGGCGGGCCGGGGTAAGCGGGCGGGGAAAAGTTCAACCAAATGCTGTCAGTCAGAATCATCACGGCGAACGAGAACAGAAACCTGGAAATATTCGAAACTTTATTGCAGGAGTTGTCAATCCGTTGGGCTCGTCCCGTCGGGTAATATCACAGAACAAGTAGAATGGCGATGCGAGCAGGGTACGTGTCGCCGCGGGGTTTTGAGCAAACGCTCGCATGCTACTCGCCCGCGCTGACCGAAAATGAAGTAAACATGCCTTTTTGCGCCACAATAACGTTCAGATTAAGAAGCCAGCCATCAAATCTATCTAAAGGAGGCGTATCCATTCACCAGGCACACAATTTTTTGCTACCGTTGCGCGAGTGTTAGTAAATGTGGAGAGGAACGAGCGGCGACACCGGTTCCGATACTAACTGTGCGCGATAGCCATTCTAACCTCTTTAATATGTTCTGTGGGTAATATCATGAATGAACGAATTAAAACAAAAAGACAGCGTCTATTCGCCAGGTGCACGACTGGTGCTGCCCTCATTTTGTCGGCCTTTCTGCGGAGTAAAAAAAGCGGCCAAGTGCGAGTCGGACTCGCCCATGAAGGGTTCCGTATTTAGGCGATTTATGACGTATAAAAAAAAAACTACTTAATAGATCTCGTTCAAACCAATTTTCGGTGGATTTTTGCATGGTAATGTACATCATATATTTTTTTTAGTTTTATCATTCTCTTATTTTAGAAGTTACAGGGGGGGGGACACACATTTTACCACTTTGGAAGTGTCTCTCGCGCAAACTATTGAGTTTAGAAAAAAATGATATTAGAAACCTCAATATCATTTTTGAAGACCTATCCATAGATACCCCACACGTATGGGTTTGATGAAAAAAATTTTTTTGAGTTTCAGTTCGAAGTATGGGGAACCCCAAAAATTTATTGTTTTTTTTCTATTTTTGTGTGAAAATCTTAATGCGGTTCACAGAATACATCTACTTACCAAGTTTCAACAGTATAGTTCTTATAGTTTCGGAGAAAAGTGGCTGTGACATACGGACGGACAGACAGACGGACAGACGGACAGACGGACAGACGGACAGACAGACAGACATGACGAATCTATAAGGGTTCCGTTTTTTGCCATTTGGCTACGGAACCCTAAAAAGCGGCAACAGCTGGCATTAATGTTTGACAGTCCATAACGACGTGTTTGTGACCGTGACAATCAGCGCCACTTCTCCCACCGACTGCGACTGCCATCTATTGGACGATTTATGATCTGCTTTTTAAGTAGTAGATGCCATTGAAGTACGTAGATGGCCTGCGCCTCTGTCACCCGACAATATTTCCTTGAACGCATACAACTAGTTGAGGAATAACCAAAAATCCAATGGGGTTGGCCGGTCGAAGTATTTAGCAGATGGCGCCATCATAGCTAGCCCTGTTACGAGTAAAGAAACAATTCTTTAATGCCCTGGATGCCAGCCCTTTAACCCTATTCTCATAGAAAAAGGGACAAGCTATGATGGCGCCATCTATGCCACCCTTTGACAGTTGCCAACCCCATTATACAAACTTAAATTGGGTGCAGATTACTTACCACAGGACTCCGCCTACGAAGATTTTGTTGTAGAAGTTTTGCTTGGCGTCATACCAGGGCTTCCACGGCCCGCACGGGATCGGCAACTCGTTCATGTGCGCATCGCATACCTCTGCGAGACAAAATAGGTACCTACCGTAAAACGTGCCTACTTTGCTCCAAAATTGGCACCACTTTAATGAAATCTTGAATATTTTTTAAACTGTTCCTCATTTAAATATTCAGACAAATTGAATATGAAGAACATCTAATGTGACATATTTCATCGGTAAATCAACTTTAAGAAATGTTGTTTTATATAAAACGAGGCTCTGAATACGGGGCACAACATACTCATTGTTGGGGGTATTTTTGCTCCTACCTATAGTTCACTTAGAGGTGCAAAGTCACCCCATTGTGCGCCAAATTATCAAATTAATAGACCCCACCAAGAAAATAGATTAATTTTATGACTAAAGTAGCAATTCAAAAATTATATACAATTTCGTTTGTCTGAGTATATAAATAATAATATAGAAATATGGTTGGATATAATAAACGATAAGTCATTTTTTTTAATTGGAGCATAGTTCTATACTCACCAAGGAGCAAAGTAGGCACGTTTTACGGTATACTTACACAATTATTACTTGTAACCGGATTTTGTATAATGCATTTTAATTCGAGTCCAGTCTCTGCCAAGTAGTGTCCGACCGAAACCGGATCTTCATGCCGAGATCGAAACTTCGGTAGGACACTCGAAAATACAGTTTCGGTGCGGCTGAAAGGTTCGGCAGTTTTGTGGCCCAAACCGAACCGTCAGCCGAATCATGACATTTTTGCTGAACGAAACCTGCTGAGTGCTGCCGCAACCTAATCTTTGGTCGGACACTGCTGCGAATAAGTTGGGCGGACGAGCGGTTGGATTCAATAACAACGGTAATCGGTTGTATATATAGTTTGACAAGAAATTGTAGAAAATAAATGAGGGCGCCACTTTCTACGTAACTACCACACTTGACGATAAATGCAACAATTTAGTACCTATGGAATTTTTAGTGTTCCGTACAAAACTTTGTTCACGGAACACTTATGGGATCACTTCGGTCTTGCAAATCAGTTATTTAATTCCATTTTATTTAATTTCTATCCACTATTTTATGTCGCACTATACTAGTGTCTCTGAAGTCTAAATTCCTCTAAATTTATATTTGAAAGCATAAGCATATTTTAAGCTATAGTGTGTCAAATGACTGTCTCTCTTCAAACATAGACAGAATCATACTATCTTTGTCTTACACTAGTACTGGCACCCAAAAGAAAAGGATGAGTATAGTTTTGTTTGTTCCTATTTACTGACAAATTGGTTTGACCAACTATATATTTATTATGGTTTTTACGCATATTAAATAAGCATAATCAAAATAATCCCGTAATTTTTTGGACCACCCCTTACCAAACCAATTAACCCGTTTGAGCAGTAATTTCTTCGACGTAAAGTTATAACTTATAAGGCACTTTAAATGCAATATTCTTTAGTAACTACTTACGGTGCACTTTGTAAGTCCTAGCGGGAGTCAAACGTGGAATAGTAACTTGTGGAACCGCAGTTACGACCCTTCGAAGACCCAAGATCCTCGATCTGAGCATATTCGCACGTCGCTAGGCACCAACGCTCCAACACGATTTAAAAAACAATGACATTGTGTCAGTCATTCTCTCGTAAACGAGGAATTGTTGTTATGTGCCAGTTATCTTGAAATTCGATATATAGTCGATAAGTAAAACCTCCGTACCTAAAAAAATATGTTTTAGATTTTTTTCCGACTAGACACCAACTAAACATATATTATATGATATATTATACAACAACTATATGCCAACTATAGTTCATTTTTTTTAGCATTAGAAATAAAGTAAACAATCTTGATGTGTCTTTTAATTGAAAAACACATTTTTAAAATAAGTTACGGTAAATATGTATCAATTATGAATCTAATACGATCTTTTATAGTCTTCTGCTTTCATAAGTAATAGTTATTTTTCAATTAAAAGACATGTCAAAATCGCTTACCTTCTTTCAAGTTCTTTCTAATGCTAAAAAAAATGAACTATAGACACTTAATTATATTGTCTTATTGTCTTCGGTCTTCATAGTTTACCTAACTTATAGTCATTAGGTGCCGTTCTGATAATATAAACCAAAACGAAAAATAAATATTAATTGTTCCCGCGATTCAGTCAGAAATTTAGAATACGATAATAGAACAAACGCTCAAGTACTTAATCTATTATTCATAGAAAATATAAAAATCTCAGTCCCGTAACAGAGTTACGAAAAGTGATATAAAATCTTCGGAATAAAAAAAAGGTTTTGTTAATGTTCATTGCAATAAAAACTTTACGCAATTGTGATATAAGATCTCTGTCATACCATAGCGTTGATATTCGGAAACTTTTACGATAAAAACTCCCGAGTCTTGCTTGAGCAACCTAATGCAAGAAGGAGAACTTGTCCTTAGCTTTACATAATAAATAATTCATAATATAGTAACTAAAGATCGTTTGCTATATCACAATCGTCATAAAATAGGCATATACCTACTTACTCAATCCGTAGGTATCATTAGCAGGTATCTTAAAACTAGACAAATGTCTAGGCCAGTGGTTCCTAACCTTTTCAGTCCGGTCACCCCTATGAATAACTAGGGAAACTGATTTTACCCCTCCCAATGGTAATAAAAAAATAAAACGTGTACGTTTGTTATGTATTGTTATATTAGGTTAGCTTATTACCCCCGTAAAATACCCGTTTTACCCCCACGGGGGTAATTACCCCCAGGTTAGGAACCACTGGTCTAGGCTATACATATATCAGAGATTAATTAATATTAAAGACTATCAATGTATACTGCAGTGTCTCATTATTAAAGAGGTCTCAAAGTTATGTCGAACATTCAACAAGATGTGTACTCTAAGAAAAATCGTGCTCCCGAGTTTGACAGCTGAAGAAGATGGCCTTTCGTGGTAACTAGTTAATTCAGTAACTACTAGACTAATTCAGTAACTTCAGCTGAATCGAACGCCAATTTTTGACAACTAGACTCTAGAGCTATGTACCACAATATGTATAAGGCCATCTGATATAACTGTCAAATTTGGAGAAAGACACCAATCAATAAAAAAATATGATATTAAGTAAGTAAAACTGCCGTATTCGAACTTCAGGATATTCACAAGAGACGACACGTACTAGATCCATTCTAGATACGTTATTAGTTTAGATTTCAACTAGTTCTCTTTTGCAGCGCAATTCGGGCAACCAATGTCACTTGTACGATAGATCGTGTTAGATATCTATTAGATGTGAATTAGATCTCTAAGTAATATCTTGTGGAACTCGTTCAAGAGTATATCCAGAATCGCGGAAATGACAAATTTGACAGTTTAGATCTTAAACATATCGTTATCGTATCTTGGCGATGTCTAAAAGATATCTAACAGATGTCTATTACAAAATCCGAATCGGGCCCGAAGTCAACCTCAAAAAGTGACGCGTTCGTTGTGGTGGTAGGTGGTGGTTGTTATTTAATGGTCTTAGGTATCGCTAAATGAAACATCGGATGCAATTTTGAAAACAATATCAAATTTAATACATAAATAGGATTTATGTACTTCTACATACATGTTTTCATCTATCATATTTACACTGAAACACATATTTTCCTAATCATTAAACTACGTTTTTCACATTTCTGTCGTAAAATTAATAATAATATAATAAGCAACTGAAAAGTATAACAAAAATAATGTAGATTTTACGACATAAACATAATTATGCGAACAAAAAATTAAACATGTACAAAATAATTTATACATAACTTTGGGGCATGTTGGTACTAAAATATAATAGTATCCAGCAGTCCCTACACTAACAATGCATTGCCGTGGTCTAATATTAAAATATATTATCTATTACTTGCTAAGTACCCCTTGTGGTTGACAAATGGGCTATTGCAACTAACTACTCGCTCTTACATAATCATTTTCATTTCTAAAATTATTAAATTTCGATGCATATCGAGCGGACGGGTTGTCTATTGTGTTGCATACAATATGCCATCATATTACTGTTTGCCATAATTACCATTTGTCCTTAGTTGTGAGCTATTTTAGTTAAAAGTAAATACTGTTAGTAATCTCCGTTCGAATCATTAACCACAAACAAGGGAAATGTACTAAAGTTGCATCCACACCGTAGTTACATTTTGTACACCAAGATTTCCAAGTGTTTTCTACTTACTTAAAGTCTATTTTTTATTCGGTAGACTAAAATGACATTTCATAGTATGAACATCATGTGTCATTTCATAGTATGAACATCATGTGTCATTTCATACTATGAAATGTCATTTTAGTCTACCGAATAAAAAAATAGACTTTAATGTTACCGTGTTACATAGTGTTGCTCCTCAAAAGTTAACTGCGGTGTGGGTGTGTATGCAACTTAAGGCACGGAACTATTGAATTATATTGTGGCCGCAAATTGTAGCTGAAGTAGATGGTGCTGCGTGGCGCACGTTTGGTCAAACAGTTTGCAGCTACCTTATTTTGCACTACTTTACGCGTCTATTAGCATTTCTTTGTCTATGCTTTTAACGAAATATTAATTATGTTAATAAATGTTAATTATGGCAAACGGATATGTTAAAATTAACGACATTTTAAATAAGCGGGAGCCGCCGAATGCTATTAATTTTCAAATTATACACCAAATGTCAAATCACACCAGATGCGTATAATTCAACGTGTGCACGCCAGTAAATAGAAATTCAGACACGCGCTGCGTACGCACCTAGTGTGTATTTGCCTTAAAGGCGATGGTTTCCCATTCGAAAATACATTTTTACTAACGACCAATTGATTTGCTGGTAAACTGTGTTTTTTTTAATGTTTGAAACAACCAGCCAAAGTCACCTGAATGTGTTTGATCTTTGAAGAAGCCATAAATCTGCTATTACTGCCTTTTAAGAAATTCGTCACAGTAATGGCAAATTTACTATAAAAAGCCGTGCTAAAAGAAAATATGTCCGCAGTTTTATTATAGAGACTCCATGCATGTGGTGGTAATTAGTCACAGACATATTTTCTGCGATAGGCACGAAAAAAGTTGAAAGCAGTTTCGATATTTTTTCTCTTGAACAGTTCCGTAAACCCGTAGACCCTGTCTCTGCATGGTGTCGACATTTCCACTACGATTTATTTGATTTTCCAACAGCCAACAAGACAAACATACGTTTCTTATACAGTAAAACACTGTTTCATATAAAAATGTGCATTATCCTAGCAAGTTCACTAATCTAAGTTAAAGTTGTCAAACCCTTTACACAAGTCGACAGTCAAGTACCTTTAGCAAAATATTTTCGATGCATTACAATTTTCATCTGTTGATTTTTATATTTACAGAATATTGTATCAAATGTACACCTATGTAACACCACATTTAGTAAATTTGCCTTTTTAGTAAGTATATTTCGATTCGATAACTTCTTTTGTATGTATTTAGAACATGCACGCACAGTTGATAGGTACAATCTGAACAAAAATGATCTTACTAACATTACATCAATGTCTTTAGTCAAAGTTTATGCACACTCAAGTAATTGTAAAAATAATGCAAATGCACTATATTTTATACAAAACTCTGACTAAAAATACATCAGTTTAACCTAAATGGAGTTCATAATTTCACATTAACGCTATGCCTTAACGGAACAGACTTTTATTTCGGTCTTAAATAATTGACCATCTGGATTGACATACCCCGTCTCGTTGCGGTGTGTAATTCATACATCATATGCTTCAACAACCAGGAGATATATTAACTAACATCCTTAACTAAATCATGAGAGACCTCCGAAGAGTCATCATTCGTCTAACACTGCTGTACACTCCAGCCGAGCAAAATGTCAGCGAGTTTTTTTGTAATCAAAACTCGTATTCACTCGGCAGTAGTGTAATCGCGAATTATCAATAATGCCTAAAATTTAGGTACGTCATCTATACACATTAGGATTTTTCTAAATGGCTCAAGATTACGTATTTTATATTTGGCAGATTACTAATTCCCAACACCTAAGTTAAAATCGATGTCGAACATCCGCAAACCACTCATAGTAACTGATTGACTTTTAGTCACAATTAATATAACTAATCCATAACTACAAGATAGAAATAATATAGAATTGTTCACATTGGTGATTCAAATGCGAGCTCATTTTGTACATTATATTTCTAAACGTAACCCGAATATAACGAAATTTTATTTTAGTCACAAACGAACAAGGTATCTATAGCACCAATATCAGCTGCAAATATACGTAGTTAAGTATAGAAGCAGTGAATATAATCATAATGTAAAATTAAAATAACAGCGTAACCGAATTGATAAATGGGCGAAGCGAAACGAACGTGTTTTAAAACATACATAAAAATGGACGCCAAAAGTACAAGAATTGACCTTACTCGATACACATACTAAATTGAACACTTATTGGCTACATCTATCACAAATAGTCCATTGAGGTAATTCGCAGAATGAACTTTTTTTGTTTTCGTAGAGATTATAAGCTAACACTCGATATAGCTAAAATAATGAGTAAATCCTGTACTTAGATGACGAAATTAATATCTGGGACTAGAGATCTGACTAAAACGGGTTTGGTTTGTGCGTCAACTTTTCTGCGAGCACTTTGTTTTATGGTTTTTTTTTTTCTTAAACGCGATGCTATTTAAACTTTGTTAAATCCTTAACATTTTATGTCAATAGGCACAATTATCGGAGCAATAATTATCTCTTACCACCGTACCAATAAAATTTGTGCATGTCTATATAAAAATGCAATAGAAGTACGAAGTACTTATGTGATTTAATAATGCCTGCGGAAACTCACTGAAAAAACAATTTATTGTAATCGTAATAATAGATTTCGGTCTATATTTGGCGTCAAGTAGGTTGAGCAATATTTGTAAATTTATATTTTTGGTAGGTACGTTATGGCTCAGAGGTACAGGTTCTTAGTAAATAATAAATAACACAAATAATATGGCGTATTACAAATAATTACAATCTAATTGGTGCCAGTTCTTGCAGAAAACATTTATGTATACACAATATACATTGGTACGCTTTACACTAGAATTTACTAGTTGTACCTATGTTACAATATTGTAAAGGAGAATTTATTACAAATAATCATGCAGATTTCACTTTGGAATCAATCAGTAATATATATCTTAAATATTGGTTCTATACCTACATCTACAAATTTTGGCCCACAAAATAAATCATCACAGATGCTAAAGTATCAGCATCTTAATTTTGAGGCAATATTTTATTCAACATGCAACCAAAATTTACAGGCATACAATTAAACCAATAATCCTATTTATAAGACTGAGTTACAGCTATGGTTACGGACAGACATCGCGACATAAGTACTATGTAAACGGCATTGTCGCAAAACGAGACATTTTCTACATCCGAAATAAATTCAGACACACTTACCCGTTCTTCAGAGGTACTTGAATATATCAATAGACCATAATTTAGGTGTTCGGAGGGGACAGTGCGGCGTCGTTACTAAAACGATGAGAAATCAACTCGGCATATACAGCTTCCGCATCTTTATGAGACCGTCATACCACCAGCTATCTCTCGCACCGTGGCATAAACAACGTTCGTGTTTTGTTATAATTTGCTGGCTAATGACGACTGCTTGCGTGACCGAACTGGCAGTAATCCCAGCTAAGTGACATTAATTATCTTAGCTTAATCCTGACCTACAGGCCGGAGTGATCCAACAATGAGCGGCCTCGGTGCTCTTAACTTAGATTATAATCATAAAACAAGTCTTATTTATATGAAGATAACTGCAGGCATTGCATGTATGCAAACCTATTGAGACATACTTGTGCAAGTATTGAAAATAAAGTAGGTAGTTCTGAAACAAGAAATAACAGTTGAGACGTACCTGAGACAATGTCTCTAGACATCAAAATCGGGCACTTAAATATGACTTGCTATAACGACCTAGCAAGGATGTCTAATCGTATAACAATTCGCGCATCCTTTAACAAGAGGAGGGGTGAGGTCATGCAGATCACGAGTCGTTATCAAGTCACATGACTGGCCGGTTTGACAGAGCTATTTGTGTACCTAAGTATAACCCGGTTGCGTAAGAACGGCTGTGTTGTTATCTATGACCCGAACGCCCTTGGATCCTGCTATTCCTGGTCATGACAGGGCTGCCAGATCGTAGAATTGGATACGAAATTTGTATAATGGAATTTTTTTCGTATCCATTACGTATCGGTATAGGTGGTCAATCGGTATAATTGGATACGAAAAAAAACACCGATGTTAAACTACTGACAATAACTTCAAAAAACAGTGTGTCAATGATACTGTTATACAATTTAATGGAACTGTACGTCAACGTCGGGGCAAAAAATGGCGAAAATCGATGATCGCAAATTGCGGGCGTCCCTCTCTGTCACTCTTATTACGCCTTCATATGAGTAAAAGATAAAGACCCCCGCAATTTGCGAATTTCGGTCTTTGCGGTAATAAGACCCCAGTTTTTAAAATATCGATTTAATATTAATCGTTTTTTTTTATTGTTTTCGTATAATGCAATCGAATTTCGTATAATTGCAGGCACTGGATCGTATAATAAAAAATTATGTATATGGCAGCCCTGGGTCATGAAGACTTTATCTTGTTAAGGATTATGTCGCCAACATTTTCTTGAGATATTTTATTATTTAAATGAAACTACATAGAATAAACAGTTCTAAGCACTTAATTAGAGTTTTTAGGATGTTTCAGAAAGTTACTTTTGAAAATTATTGTAGGTAAATACTTAGTGTGTTTCTCGTGCATGCTTCAGTTGAGAGCTATTGGAATAAACAACGATATTGGATATTGAAATTGGATTGTATTGAATGAAAATGTTGAAACTCTAGGAGATTCCCCACAAAAAAGAGATATCAAAAAAGGCTCAGGAGCCGTTCGTATTTAAGTTACAAAGGATGCGGTTCGCTGAACATACATATATACATTTAATGGTTCAGCGGATGATCCAATTGGTTACCTTGTCTTGATATAAAAAATGTACCCGGATAACGCAACTCTTAGGGTTCGTTTTGTTAACTTATAATTATCACGCAGAATGGCACGCTTACAATTATTTTTTATTTATTTTTATTTTATTTTATTGATAAACATGTTTACATGACTTTACAGCTAAACCAATGCGTCACGAAACTTAGACTAACAGCAATAATACTTATAACAACAATTATAACAACAATAATAGCTCATTACACTAGTGTAGACAAATTACATTGGAACAGTTGAGCACCTAGCATCCATCGCCTCACAGAATCTCAAGCATTCAGTATACACTTCCGTCCATCTCCACGCAAATAGGTCGCACTCAGGTGTCAGTGCCAGGAGCGCATTGAGCAGTGAAAGGGCACGGGGAAGCGGCGAGTTTCTGCGCGATACGGTGCGCGCCGGCGGCACGGGCAATAGGTCGCGTTGTCGCGGTCTGAGGGTCATTCTCGGGACATCCGGAACAAACAGACGCACGAGACCAGAGACAACTTCGGGACAGTCCGACTCACCACGCAAGGCTCGGCATGCCGTGACTAGGAGTTGGTAATTCCGCCTGACCTCCAAGGAATTGTACCCGAGGGATCCGAGAAGATACTTTGTCGGGTACAGATAAGGATAGAATCCGAATATTTTTTTATAAAGGAACCTTAAAAACGCTTTCTGAACCTTCTCAAGTAGTAAAGCGTACGTCGATTCGTAGGGGTTCCATATAATCGACGAAGTTTCCAGCTTACTCCTTACTAAGCCATTGTAAACCATTTTTATGGCCCCCGGGTCATGAAAATCGCGAAGGTTTCGGATAACAAAGCCCAGCCTTTGAAAGGAACTCTTGGCAAGAGAAAAAATATGTTCGTGGATAGTTAGCCGCGCATCGAACACTACGCCAAGGTCCTTGACAGAAAAGACACGATTTATCGGCTCTGATCCCAGTATATAATGCTCATATATAGGGGAACGAGAGCGACCAAAAGTACACACACAACATTTGACTGGGTTAAAATGAAGTTTGTTCTGAATACTCCACCGAAACACCAAGTCGATGTCCTCTTGTAACGTCTCACAGTCAGTTCTTTGCTCTATCCTGTATACCAGCTTCAGATCATCAGCATACAAGAGACATTGAGCCGCCCGAAGAACCGATTTGAGATCGTTAATCATAATGCCGAAAAGCAAGGGCCCCAAGATGGAGCCTTGACTGACGCCAGACCGGGTGTGGTAAGGAGTCGAGACAAAACAACCATGTCGGACGAATTGCTGCCGATCGCGCAGATAGTTGGCAAAAAAGATTAGTAACTTGGGAGAGAAACCAATTTCATCAAGTTTCCTAAGCAGCACATCGTTATCCACGCGATCGAAAGCCTTCGAGAAATCGAAATAGATGACATCTACTTGAGTACCCACGTCAAGATGCTGAGCAAGGTTGTCAGTTAGTATCAACAGATTCGTGTTTACCGAACGACTAGGCCGAAAGCCATGCTGCGCGTCACACAAAAAGGGCCGAACCTGTGAGGATAGAATCCGGTGAATGATGGACTCAAACAGCTTGCCAAGGGTGGGAAGGACGGCTATGGGTCTGTAATTCTCAACGACGGAAGTGTCACTCGCCTTCGGGATCGGCCTCACTCTAGACACCTTCCAGATTCGAGGGTATGACCCAGAAGAGAGCGCCAGGTTAAAAATATATTGTATCGGAATCTTTAGGAACTCCACACAACCCTTTACAATATACGCCGGTAAGTTATCAGGTCCAACGGAGCTATTGGCCTTTAGGCGTTTTATCCCAGCTTCAACTTTCTGCAACGTTATTGATTTGATATCAATGCAGTAGGCGTTAGGTTTCCGATCGGCATTTTCTAATACGAGGGGTATTCAAAATATTCTCGGTATGAGAATGAAAACAAACAAGTACGAAAAGTTTGATATTTTTATTTTTCAATATACTCCCCCCCTATGTTCATACACTTAAAAGATCGATCAATTTTTTTTTTTAATACTGCATAAAAATATTTTTTATCTTTGGTGTAAAAATGCTCCTCCACTGCCGCCTTCAATGCTTCATCATCGGATAATTTATTTCCACGCAGATCCTTTTTAAGATTGGGGAACAAAAAGAAGTCGCTGGGGGCTAAGTCCGGACTATACGGTGGGTGAGTAACAGTTTCAAACCCACATTCAACAATAGCTGCCTTGGCAATATGAGCAGTATGGACGGGGGCGTTGTCATGCAGAAGCATAACACCTTTGGTTAACTTTCCTCGCCTCTTTTCTTTGATTGCATCCTTTAATTGACGTAGAATGTTAGCGTAGTACTGTCCTGTGATATTTACACCTTTTTCTTTATAATCGATCAGTAATACTCCTTCACAATCCCAAAATATCGTGGCCATGACCTTGCCAGCTGAAGGGATGACCTTGAACTTCTTGGGATGAGCTGAACCCTTAATGTGCCACTGCATGGACTCTTGTTTACTCTCTGGGTCATAATGATGAACCCAGGTTTCATCTCCAGTAACTATTCTTTGCAGCACCTCATCAGGATTTTCACCGCACAGGTCAATAAAATCGGAACAACAAGCTACACGCATGTCTTTTTGAAGCCGAGTCAGCATTCGCGGAACCCATCTTGCACTTACTTTTGACATATTAAGATGGTCATGGATAATATCATGTACGGTACCAATAGAGAGATTGGTTACTTGTGCTATAGATTTTACCTTCACTCGACCATCTTCCAATATAAGTTTTTCCACTTTATCAATATTTTCTTGTGAAGTAGCTACTACAGGCCGGCCAGGTCTAGGGTCGTCTTCAACACTCTCCCTTCCACGTTTAAACTCGCTTGACCACTTTTGAATGGTAGATAAAGAAGGAGCAGACTCACGGTAAACACAATCCATTTCCTCTTTTATGGTTTTTTGATTTTTACCCTGTTTTGTCAAGAATTTTATCACGCATCGATGTTCTAATTTAGTTAACATTGTCAATTCCCACATGATGTTCATGTTTGTTCAGCAATTGCAGAAAAACAAAAGAACATCTCGGTTCGAATTATACTTTTTTTTAATGTCAATGAATAAACCTTAGCGGCCAGTAACGAAAGAAATTTTAGAAGAGGTTGTAAGATATCAATACCGAGAATATTTTGAACGCCCCTCGTAAGTTCGGATCGAGGATCGGAATGTCAGGTAGAAAAACGTCTGAGAATTATAATGCAAGTATTCTTCTTCAAATTAACTCGATTGACGCGAATATGCCATTTAAACATCAGTGAATTATTAGCTCCGTAAATTTTCTGTCTTTCCATTCCTAAATATAACAGAGTTGGATAACTGTAACTAAGTACCTATTTACATTTAGCAAACTCGGTTCGTATAAGAGGTTCAAAATCGACGAGGTTCAACATCAATTATATCCTAATATACATATTTATTTCTTTAAACTTTATTGCATAAAATATATACAACAATGTAAAAATGGCGGATATGGTGGGTGGCGGTTAATGCCAAATGTCATTCTCTACCAGTCAACCATAGGGCCAAACAGAGATAAATACCTTCAATTGGTGCAGAGAGAGAAAATATATTGAGTTAAAAAAAAGCAAACTATACTTATAAATTACATAAATAAATAAAATATATATAATCTACCACATATTTATAAAATACATACTATAAATATAATAATGACGGATATTATTCGAACTCTTGCTTTAGCAAATGCTTACGTAACATCCGCTTAAAAGAAAACTTACTAGTAGCTTGACTAATATTTAGAGGGAGTGAATTCCAAAGACGGCTAGCCTGGACGGCGAAAGAATTAGTCATAAAACCAGTACGGTGAGAAGGTATATGAAGTTTTCACCTAGTTACATTGTAATAGAATGTTAACTGTTAAGTGCCTAATACGTAACTCTGACGCAAATGTGCTTAACACCTGCATTCGTACAAATATGTCAAGTCGGTCAATGCCACATTTTCACGAGCGATACTAATTGCTAATTAATATTCTTACATTTATTACTAATATTGGTCATGGTATTGACTGTGAGACAAGGTAATGATTTATTAAAGCCAGTAAAAGTAGAGCCTTTGTATGTATATACAATTTCGATGTTCAATAGGTATAAGGGGTTAGTCTTGTAAATGTAGCAACCTCACAGTTACCTACAACAAGACCTCACAGTTACCTAGACAAGGATTTGTCTTTTGCCCTTACTTAGTTATTTTGAGATAGAGATACTTAAGTCATAATGTCATAATTTAATTCGATGCAGAATTTTGACAATCTTTTTTACTTAATCGAAAATATTAGCTAAGTACCTATGTTCTTACTGATTATAATGGCTTCCTTTATAATTTGTAAGTCTGTATGCATAAAGACAAGAAGTAGATACCTACCTACCTATGTGAAACGTACCTACGTCTACTGAGCGTCTCGCAGTTTTTCAGGCGTCAATGTAGAATGGTTAGTTCGCCGTTGAGACATCTGTCCAAATAACTTAAATTATACCGTAATCATAATTGAGTAATATGAAATTTTGTCAAGAGCATGTCTTCAAAATGTACCTTCTACGCAGATTTTGGTTTGCGTTCTGCAACAATATCCAAGTATTTACCCGTACCTACTTACCGTTGTTATAATTCCTCTTCCTTATGGCTGAACTTAAAATTTTAAGAAACAATTGCCGTCATTTCAATGAACAAAACCATTTTAGCCACGCTAGAAAATATCTCAAGCCTCGAATGTTCTACATATGTATGTAGGTAACAAAACATGACCCTGACAATGTATGTTGCTTGTCGAATGTCTTATTTCCACTCAAGAATTTTTGTACAATATTTATGTACACCTTTGCCAATTACGTGTATCTTTTAACAACGGAAACATGTAAGTATATAATATCTAGGTATCTCTGGTGTAACTTAACCGGACTTGCGCCTGACAAAACGTTGAAAGCAAAACCATTAACACCATGTTGCACTCCCTCAGTGTATAAGTAGGCGTCTCGTTTTGGAAATCATCCATGGTTACTACGGATGTGGTCACTTTATTGTAAAATATCATAGGAGACTAGAGATAACGGTCCGATAGAGAGGGTCAAACTCTCTAGTTTGACCACAGTGTCATACTGGCACTATTAGGTACGGTAATGTCATAAATTGACATCCTTACTCTTACTATACCTACGTAAGTATTAACTTATATATTTGTTATGATCCTCTGGTTTGACCTGACCACATTTTTTTTTGGGGTTTGGACATCGGATGATGGTAGCATGACGTAGGAAGAAACGGGGTCATTCGCAGCATGATTTTTGGATGATTTGGGGGGAAAATGAACTTATGAACAGCCCCTAATCTACATTCTACAGTTTTTCACATTTATCGGGAATGTGGGACTTGGACTGCTCCTATCGAACTTATTATATGAAACAATTACATACCCATTTAAAATTTCAGACTTACATGGTTGATTAAAGGTAAATACTTAACAATTTTTCCCACCCTAATTATACCATACCACCACGTATAACAACCGTAGTGATATCATCATCATCATCATTTTAGCCTTCGGTCGCCCACTGCTGAGCATAGGCCTCTCTTCTTGTACGCCACTTGTCCCGGTCCTGTGCTAGTTTCATCCAAAAGTGCCCCGCGATACTTCGAACGTCATCCACCCAACGAGCCAACGGACGCCAGGCGCTTCTTTCATCCGTAAGCGGCCACCAATCCGTCAACATTTTGGTCCACCTGCCATCACTCTGCCTAGCAACATGTCCCGCCCAACTCCACTTAAGCTTGGCAATGACGTCACCTACGTCCCGCACCTTGGTGCGGCGTCGGATCTCGCCATTCCTCACTCGGTCTTGCAGTTTAATGCCGAGCATGGTGCGCTCCATGGCTCTTTGTGCTACTCGTATTTTATGCACAGCCTGCTTAGTGAGCGTCCATGTCTCGGCACCGTAAGTCATGGTGGGCAGGACACATTGATTAAAGAGGCGACATTTCAGGCATTGTGGAAAGTTTTCAGACTTAAGGATGTCCGCAAGTTTGTTGAATGCTGCCCAACCCAGCTGGATTCTCCTGGAGATCTCCTTTTCCTGATGTTTTTTGTCAAAAGATAGAATATGCCCAAGATACACGTATTGCTCGACCACCTCCAGCTCTTCGGCTCCCACCTTTACGGTGAGATTCGAATTGCCAGTGATGTTCGTCATAACTTTGGTCTTGGACATATTCTATTCATCTTAAGACCTACATTTAAAGAAGCATGGTATAGTCCTTGGATCATGCTTTGAAGATCATCCAGGGACTCGGCAAACAAAACAATATCGTCGGCGAATCTCAAGTGCGACAAGAAGACACTATGGATGTTAATACCGGTCTTGTCCCATGCAAGCGTTTTTATGACGTCTTCTAGTACCGCCGTAAAAAGCTTGGGTGAAATGGTATCTCCTTGTCGAACGCCCCTTTTGATGGAAATCGGGTTACTTGTCTTGTGTAGACGAACCTGCATGGTTGCCGAGGCGTACAGCTCCCGAAGCAAATCAAAATAGCGCGCATCTATGGAACAGCGATGAAGAGCGTCAAACACGGCCCAATGCTCGACACTGTCAAATGCCTTCTCATAATCGACGAAGGCCATATATAGTGATATAAGAGCTCATTACCATATTTTCACGCTATAAAATACTTACCTACCTATGAACTATTTGTCAATGCCATTTTTATTCGTGGTAGGGTTAAGTTCTAAATTGGCCTGCAAATCCTGCAAGGTAAGTAGTTAGTTCAACGACCTCTTCTAACAACGTAGACCACTTGATAAGTATTGCGATCTTTTATTATGTGCGATAATGTTATTTGCTTTTGGCATTTGTTCTAGTTGCAGGGCCTTGAAGTCTTGTTTACATGGTATAATAATTCTTGTTTACCAGACAAACCCTAAAAGTGTTGCAAGATGTGAATAATTCACAATTAGAACATAAATAAATACTGCAAACTATTGCTACACTACGAGTGAAAAGATTTTTTGCGGTGACGCCAACTTATTTGAATTTAATGTTGATGTAGGTAGGTGGTTTCTTACAGTTGAATGTATAGGTAAAATAAATATTAAACTGCGCATAAAGTAAGTACCTATGGCCAGTGCCGGCCCGAGCCCGTGATCAGGGTAGAGCGAAGTCGGGTTTTGGCGCCCTTCGTTGAAGTTTTCAAGCGTATTTTCACGTTAACAAATTATACAATACCTATATACCTTCCTTTTGAATCACTCTATCTTTAAAAAAAACCGCATCAAAATCCGTTGCATAGTTTTAAAGATCTATAAGCATACATAGGGACGGACAGACAGCGGGAAGCTTTGTATGTATAATGTAGGTAATGATTATACCGCAAATCTCAGAAAACCGTTGAATGAGAGAACCACGACGGGTCGTTGTGAAGATCCCATGACGAGGTCCAAATTCCTATACAATTTAATAGTGGACATCTTTAGCAGATATGATGATCAGATGACTTTTATTGGCGTCATATTACCTAATACTTATTTATAACCATGCAAAATATTACCAAGCTAAAAATTTCTTGTTGACAACGGCACAACGGAACCCTAACCAATACATAAGATACTATTAGCAGGGGTAATAGATAAGCCAAACAATACCTACAGAGAGTACAGAGTTGCAGACAGAGAGACGTATAGAAAGAATGCATTTTATAGCTACCTACAAGTTACAATTTTCCAAGTCTAAAGTCTAAGACGGCAATACTAACCAAAACGGTCTCGCCATTTTCGTCAAATGGTCAAGCGTGTGTCTAACGCCGTTTTACTCTTTAAGTACCTAAATTAACATGTTGAGGATGACTCGACCACGCTAGACCGGGCCAGGGCCGGTCCGGAGCTTTCGGCGCTTCGTTATCTATGGAAAGCAGCACGTGATCACCGATCAGCCATAGAAAATGACATGTCGGACGCCTCTTCCGAGTCATCCTTTACTCGTTGCTTTATCTACAGGTGAAGTGTTTCCCGTTTGGCTACGGATATCTGGAAAAACCTTATTCTGCAAGCGTAATACCTATGTATCTCAACCTATTTCACCTATCCTCTAGCCGCCCATACGTCAAACCTTGCCAAGCAAAATGAAATTTTATTTTGTCAACACAAAGTTCAAATTAGAATGGAACAGGAGACCTTTTTATAGGTCTCTGGGCGGCCAGAGGCTATTATCAAACGCATTAGAAACTGATTTTATCACTAAGCATTAATTCAATATTTACCATGAAACACCATAGATAAGATATATCTGTTTGTCTTCGGGGAACTTTGGGTAACTGCATTTGCATAGAGCAGTATATAAACCATGGGGTTTACGGTGAAAATATCAGATTTCAGCTGGGAATCGTAGAAGCTCGCAAACATGAGGTTCATCGCAGTTGGCGCGTTTCTGCTCGTGGTAAGGCTACCTATTTTTTATCTTAGGAAAAAGCTTTATTTAGTTAGCCAAATTCAAAAGGGATCTAGAAACGGATATATTATTTAAAAAAAAAATCTTGAATTTTTTTTTACTTTTTCGCTGGTGAAACTGTGAAACAAATTGGCAGTCATATTAATGTATTTTTTTTATTAACCAGGTCTGTGCCCTCGGCCAAGCTGTGACCATCCAGTCCCAGACCTTGGCACCACCCGAGAGCCCCGATATCTTCGCCAACACCAAGAAACTAATCGAAGATCTGGTAGCGAACCTCTGCCAATCGGCACAGCAAGCTGCAGACGCTATGAACGGCTTCGCGTCCGGCTTGAAGGACCAAGTTGGAATAATGACGGAGAAGTTGCAAGCTGAAATCGAGAAGCTGAAGGCGAGAGTATCGCAAGCTATCTCTAATGTTGCGGATAGGATTTCTAACGCCGGTGGAGCGATCAAAGAGTGTGTCGAGGTGAGTTAAATGACGATTTTAAGAGTAACTGAGTGTGTTTTAAATTTTAATAACTATGGGTACAGCTTAATTAATTACATGAATCAGACAACAGAAATAGATCCAGATTTAGCTTACCTACATGATATGATACTGAACAATAAAAGTCACAGTTAGTTTAGGTAAATTGCTACAATGGTAAATTGCTACAATAAGTGTCTCAATATTCTCAGTCAAAAATAGACAAATATATTATTGAAACTATGTAAGATGTAAAAATATTTGAGTACTCACCAGAAAAAAGGTACAGGTAGTGATTACAAAATGTTAAACAAAAGGTAAAATGAACGAATATACATAATTATGTTAAGTACCTTACGAGTTATATAATGTTTCAGTCTCATAAGAAGCAAGCCGATCAACTCCTCAACGACGCTGTATACAGAACCATGACGTGTGCCGACGAAAAAGTCCAAGAAATCAGCGATCTGATCGCAAGACAGGTCGAAATATCCCAGGGGGGGCTCGAATTCGCCAACAGGGCGACGGAGGGAATGCAGAATTGTACAGACAACGACAACCACATTTTTATTAAAGGAGCGTGTCTTGGTATGCTTGCCTTGAAAACTGAAATGAAGGCAGCCGTTTTCATGACGCAAAGCGGAATAAACGTAAGTACATAATGAAAGTGTAATTCCATTTTAGTGAACGTTTAAAACGTGAAGCAGTTATGAATGTTACAATTACGAATAAGGAACGATAAGAGAGCTTATTACTTCCGAAAATATATTTATTTTGGTATACTCGGTGATAAATTTATCGCTTTCAAATCTTCATGTAAATTCTGTCATTCAATTAGTTTTTAAAGTTTAATTAATTCCGGACTGTATATTACTTGGTGTTCCGTGTCTCAATTGAAACAACTGGATATTATATCTATCTATACTTACCTACCTTTCATTTGTCAAGGGTCACAAATACGCAACGTGATTTTCTATGTGTCGTCTGGGATGGAAGCAATTTCGTATATGAGCATACAAATTCGCTGCCGTTTCTCAAATGTTTTCGCTCTTTAGTGTAGCAATAGGGACTTACCTAGTTATGTCAGAAGAGTCAGAACATAAACGAAGCCGCGTGTAAAGGTTACAATCAAATGGCAACTACAGCACTGTTAGATATGTACTGCTACAACGTTGCGACAACGGGAAATGGGAGATGTCTCTAACGCAGCCGTATCTCTGCACCAGCAACTCTGCGCTGCATTCGAATGACACCTTAACATCAGTTTTAACATTCGCAGGTCGCACGCGTCGACATAGCCATAGCCAAGTTGCCCGTCGCCCTAGAACTGTGCGCCGGCCAACGCCTCCTCGAAGCCGGCATGGGCACAGCCAAGGTCATCATGGAACTGCAGAAGTGCAAAGTCGCCAACACATTCACCGCCCTCACAGGGTCCAACTCCAACCCCACCCTTCCTGATGCTCCAACTGCAATTGTTGGCATTTCACTTGGAAACGATCCTGTTAATGATGTTGATACTCAGATCGAAATCGATAATAAGATTAATTAACCCGTGAGTTCCCACGTGTGTGACGTCACCATAAGCGTTCTGGCTCAAATTTGAGCCCTTGGGAGCTGACAGGTTAAGGGTTTAATTGATGTAGGTACATACCAAATGCGAATTATGTTTTTTTTGTGAAATAAAAGATTTCTTTCCAAAATTCCTAGTGTAATTTGTTATACCAAAATAATTACTAATTAAGAATATGCTATACATCAGTTGGTATATATACCTAAAAGGCTCTTATGGCATACAGAAGGCTTTTATAAAGTTGCCATGAAATCCCAGCAACACTCGAGATTCCACTTTTCGACCCACACGCTACGCTTGTAATTAAATTTTGGAATCTTTCGCTTGTTCAGGTATTCAATACATTTCAATTCAATCATACATTACAGGTCTCGGAATTTTCATAGCACGGTAAAACGTAGAGCTATGATGGATTCGATGTTAACATTAAACTTTAAGTCATATACTCATACTATTTATTAATGAAAACTCCCAAAGCCTGCCTCCAAGCCATTACTACTTCATTGCAGGCTATATAAAAGAATTTGACAGTTTTAAACACATTGAAAGGGTTCACAATTACGAATTCATTAACTTCAGTACGAATATGACGGTTGCCCTTTCATCGTATACTTATAGTGGCATGCGTCTATCTCGCACTTAAACACTTGTTGGGCTTTGTTAGGTGACGGATACGATGGCGATGACTGAAGCTAAAAGTGGTAACCATCTTAGGCTCTCTGGGCTGAATAAACAACAAAACACGATAAGACACTTCAAATTACTGAGTAGGACCTATATTTAAGTGAATAGCTAACAAATTAAAGCTGCAGCAAGGGTTATTACCGGGAATTATTACCGACAGCCACTTAAAAGACAATGTGGATACTATAAATAAATACAAGCGTTAACGCCAATTTACTTCTGCACTGGCCAGCAAAGATGAAAGTACTAATTTTGTTCTTCATATATTGTATTTTGAGGATACAGGTAAGTTATAATTTAATATGAATTATAAACAGTATATTTACTCCACAAGCACGCTTCTAAATTTTCCAATTACAGAATGCAGAAGGAAAAGAAATTGTTCTCTCAAAAAGTTACTTGGCACATCTGACTCAAAATCAAATCAATGCAATTTATGCGATAAAATCAAAAGAACTCTCCAATATCGATGTAAACAGGTTGCTGAGTATTAGTGACTTATGGGATAAAATTAAAAATAGTATTATTGACGCATGGGACGCCGTTAAAGATATAGCTGATAAAACCAGAGAGAAAATCATCGTGTGGCTTCAAAATATAAAGAAACAAGCAGAAGAAGCGATCAAAGATTTTGAGGCCAAGCTAGAAGTCCTAAAAGACAGATTTAACAAATTTATACAGGCATTGGAGAAAAAAGTAGGAGAAGTTAAACAATGTATCCAAGTAAGTAACACAAGAAGTACGTCTTTCAACTACCTGTTAATAAGTAAGTAATTATTCAATCGACGATTATTTTTATTACAGGACGACAAGGACGTTATCCAAGAATTACTAAAGCAAATAGCACAAAGTGTGAGATCGTGTATTGCTGACAGTGTTAAAAATGCATCAGTTTTAGATAGCCATCAGTCAAAACTGATACTTGATGACACTGAATTCATTAAAGAGGCTGAAGATAAAATGAATAAATGCGTTCAAGAAGTTGACAATGCTGATGAATGCCTGAATAAAGCTAGAGGAGAAATTTATGATGACATGGAACAAAAAGAGACTGACATTATGAATATTGTAAGTAATAAAATTAGAGAAAAGAATGATTCGAGACCAGAGCACAGAGAATTTCATATGAATTTGAATGCTTTTCAATTGAAACATGAATTTCTTTTCACTAGTGTAAAAACAGTAATGAATCAGTAGTTGTTTCATTTTCAGAGATCAGTTAGCAGAGACGTAGTAGAAGACGCTTTGGAGACCATCGTGAATTGTGCAGCAGACGGGATCATTGAAGCCTCAGAGGCGATTACAGAAGAAGTAATAAACATCGTCAACTGCGTTAAGAGTGAAAAAGAAAAATCTTTTGTTTAAACCATTTAAGTATAGGTACCTAAAATTGTTGAATGGTGAAGTTCACTTTGAATTTTGAATTATTTTAATCTTCTCCTATAAGTACCTAATTGGAAGCATCAGAAAATGTGTATGTAAGCGTTATTTAACATTAAATACCTACTATTGGGATTGCACATTTCAGTGTTTTATTGAAAATCTTTAAAAATATCTAAAGTATAATTTATTGGAAAACCAACACCTTAAACTTAAACAACGTTCGGAAAAAAATACATTATACTATTTAAAATAGCTTGTATGATACTTAAAATACTGACTAATGATGTTTCCATAAGCTCTATCAATCTCGTATCACATTGAACTTGAAAGTTGATATGACAACTTTACCTGTTATCATTAACGAGGACACATAGCATGGCGTCCTCCATCAACGGGTAGAGTGGCTCCAGTAATGTTGCTAGCACCCTCGCTAGCCAAGAATATTATAACTGACGCTACTTCCTTTGCATCTCCAGGTCGTCCCAAAGCGTGCGTTTCAGCGCACTTCTTTATAAACGCTTCATATTGCTCATCATTCATGCTGCCCTCTCCTTTCTTATGCAAGCCAGTTGTTATCACTCCAGGGTTAACAGCATTAACTCTGACTCCTTTTGGAGCTAGCTCGAGAGCTACACATCTTGTGAACTGGTCCAAAGCAGATTTCGACATGCAGTAGGCTAGCACGTTAGGGAAAGATCGTAAACCCGTCACGCTCGATACGTTCACGATGTTCCCTTTAGTTTGCAAAAGATATGGCACGGCTAATGTCGTAAGATGATAAGGTGAGCGGACGTTCGTGTTCATGACTCTGTCATATTGTGCCAACGAAGTTGTCTCTATTGTCCCCGATTCTAACATACCAGCATTATTCACAAGAACATCTAGTTTCTGGAACTTTTTGATAGATTCGTCTATAATTGTTTTGATATCATTCTCGTTGTTCATGTCAGCTACAACTATGAGAGGTTGTTGTTTAACTGGTGAATTGGCTTCGCATTGTTTGGCAATTTTAGACAGATTCTCATGGTTCCTTCCAGTTATTACTAGAGATGCATTTAATTTGGCAAACTCCAAAGCAGTTTCGGCGCCGATCCCAGAACTGGCGCCAGTGATAAGGACAACTTTATCGGTGAACATTTTGCCTAGTAAAAAAAAGGATCCGTATTTAGGTACTCATAAGACAGATCTAGAATTTACGTCAGTTGTAAAAGAATGCTAATATTGCAAATTTATGTAAATTTCAAGAATGGTATGCAACGGCAGTGGAAGATTATTGGCCAGGTTACGAGTTTTTGGGATGAAAAGCATAAAAACACTATTTAAAATACAGTCCAAAAACTTTAACTAAGGTCTAATCTATGGACTTAATATCATTATTGTAGTTCAGGTAATTTTTAATCATCTTTGTAAAAGGTAGAAAATCTTTTATTCATGTGGACTATTGCCAGGCGGATCTACGTACTTAAAGGTGGGTCCAGGCCAGGCCAATGTATGTACCGTCACTGACTTAAATTTTGAGCTAATTAGGGTTCAAGCTAAATTGGTTGTTTAATGCTGTAAGTAGTAATTAGCTTTTATGAACCATATTATAATACAACTGGTATAAGCTAACAAAAAGATTTTTTAATTATTGACAAGTAAAAGACTTAAAATATTCTTTAAACTTTTAATAATTTCCTAGTTTATTACAAAAATAAATAATAATTTCTATTCTAATTGGTTATAAACTGATTAGGTAATATTATATCATTAATTTTCGGGATGTAATTTAAATTCATTCCATGTTGTGATCCATTTACATAGGTACTTAGGTACCTACTTTTATTTTAATTTACTTAATTGTACTGAAAGGTGTGCTAACAAAATAAGAACGTAAACAGTGCCTTAATAAAATTGTGTCTGAGATTTTACATAATTTACTTGTAATTGTGTAGGTACACATGAGGTACACATACCTATAAAACCAAGACAACTAAAAGCCTACCTACCTACTAACACTTATATAGTTTCCAATAACAAGATGTGGGTGTGTAAGAAATAAATACGAAATGATTATCTTGCTATGAATAATTTCTAGAACATTGTGTTGAGTAATTGACTATGTTCTATGTTGTGAGAAACGAGTATGAGTAAGAAGTTTTTATGAATTTGTGTTAGGAAGTAACGCATTGTATGTAAATAATGGTAACTCACCCGCTTCAGCAGTTATATCAATATGTTCACGTTCAGTAAAATCGGATTATTCTAACAGTGATCCACTGATCAATCAGATTTTAAGAGTACCTATGAAATTCAAACTATTTTCGAAGTATTTTATACTTTACATATACTTATTTGACATTACCTTGACACTTGACAAGTAAAAGATATACTTACTTTACTCTTTGCTACAGTATACCACAATTTAAATAAACAAAGCACAAGTTTTTTTATAGGAGTAATAACTGTTCATGATCCATATTTTCCTCCAGCATAAAGCGGAGTCCAGACGGGATGATCAAATCAACCGATTTTATCAGAAAAGAAATTGTCATCGATCTCCAATTTAATCACCAAATTCAGTTTTATGGCGATATTGGAGCGTTATAAATTAAAAAAGTGCCCCCATCGGCGAAGACTGGAGGCACAAATTGGTATTCTGGCGTCCGCACCTCCATTTTATCGGTAATATTGGTCATAATCGGCGATTGAAATCAGCCAGCCAAATTGGCGTTTGCGTCCGCACGTCCTGATATGATCGATCAATTTCATCAGATTGGCGGAAAATCGTCCTTGTCTGGACACGCCTTAACCCCTCGTATACTTAAGCCCCCACTACACAATGGGCCATCGCCGGCCACTCCAAGGGACGCATTTATGCGTTAGAGGGAGCGAGTGATATTGCTATCTCATTCTACCGCATGGCTGCGTCCTTTGGAGTGGCCGGCGATGGCCCATTGTGTACTGGGGCCTTTAGAGACGGATCCGTGCGTACGAATTTCAAATAAACTGTCATTCTATAATGATGCCATAGAACTTGCTAACTATGTAAACAAACCGTCATATTGAAACTGTCATAAAATATGAATTTGCTAGTGACTTTTGAAGTTCCATACTCGTAGAATGAGACTTTTTAGGGTTCCGTACCCAAAGGGTAAAAACGGGACCCTATTACTAAGACTCCGATGTCCGTCCGTCTGTCACCAGGCTGTATCTCACGAACCGTGATATCTAGACAGTTGAAATTTTCACAGATGATGTATTTCTGTTGCCGCTATAACAACAAATACTAAAAACAGAATAAAATAAAGATTTAAGTGAGGCTCCCATACAACAAACGTGATTTTACACCGAAGTTAAGCAACGTCGGGCGGGGTGTACTTGGATGGGTGACCGTTTTTTTGCTTGTTTTGCTCTATTTTTTGTTGATGGTGCGGAACCCTCCGTGCGCGAGTCCGACTCGCACTTGGCCGGTTTTTTACATAACATAATTATATTGTTCTAAATGTCGTCTTTTTTTCAATGATCATATTTGACAGGCGCCATACGAGGGGTAAGGGCTTATTAAATCCATCCATTTTTACGGATCTGAAGTCGGGCCTGGACAAGGGTAGTTCTCCATTTTACGAAATTTGTAAAATTACGAAATATTAGGATATTTAGGATATCTTTAACAATATTTAAAATGTAAAAAATAGTTCGTCGTAACGTCGATACGTCGGATCCGTTCGTAAGTGTGGGTGTAATAACCGCTTCGGTGAGTGCGAGAAAGATATATTTTGAGCGAACCAAGGTCGCGGTTAGGTACGCCCGTCTGTAAGCAGTTTGTGTGTCCAGCGACTGTAAGGCTTGCCACAGACGTGCGGTTACCTGATCAGGAATCCTAAAGGCCCCTGTACACAATGGGCCATCGCCGGCCAGTCCAAGGAACGCAGACATGCGGTAGAATGAGATAGCAATATCACTTGTTCCCTCTAACGCATAAGCGTCCCCCCAGAATGGCCCACGCTGGCACATTGTGTACAGGGGCCTTAATAATTAGGAATACAACGCATATGTTCTCTATCAATTCTATCATGTCACAAGCACAACATTTTCATTGTCCGTGCGTGAAAAACTGACGCGACAAAAATCTTGTAATAAGTAATAATCAAGCCAGTGATCTAACAATCATATTTCTCATTTAAATGTTACACAATGTGTGAATGAAATACGCAGTTGACAAAGTTTAGCTATTTTCGTAGTGATAAGTGCATTCTAATAAGTCAAGATGTCAGCTCACACGGGCCCTGTGGAGTCGTTTGATGAATTTTATTGCGAGGTTAGTTCTGTTATCTATTTGTTTTATTATACTTTAGGATCACAAATCGAAGTCAGTTACTTCGTTACGTATCAGTTTATTATCCAGTTATTCTTTGATATATATTTACAGTGAGTGCCTACCGCGTAACTTAATTTTGCTTTGATCGTTAGTTTATGCAGTAGGTACCTAGGTAGGTAGGTATTATTAGACTGATTGTACAACGGGCAACTTTTATACCTATTAACTATTTATACCTTTGTTATTATTATTAAGCAGGCAGGCTGTTATAACAATTATTCACGTTGCCAGTAATTATCCAGCAATCTTCAAGATTATGTCATTTTGATTAGTAGAAGGCATGTTTATGTGCTTGTCTAAATTATTATGGAACTGGTTGAGATTGTCAGCCGGGACTACATCTTTATATTTTTTAAATAATTAATTACCTTTTCTTTCAGGTGAAGGAGATAGAAAAGCGAGACTCGGTGTTGACACCAAAACAACAGATCGACAGGCTACTTCGCCCTGGCTCCACATATTTCAATCTGAACCCTTTTGAAGTGTTGCAGCTCGAACCCGACACATCGCTCGATGAGATCAAGAAGAAGTACCGCAGGCTGTCCATCCTCGTCCATCCGGACAAAAACATGGTTAGTTATCTGTTTTTACTTTTAAATCTAGGTTTGAGAAGACCATTTATGCAGCCAGGTTGTCATTTGTTTCAATAGGTTTCAGCAGACTATTTATAGATATAAACAAAGTTGAAAAAGCAATTACAATGAAACACATTAGCATAATAACAGGATTAAGTAGAGGACTAGATTTTTTTTCTATTTTTATCATCTTGTGAATGGCTGATTTGTAAATGTACTGTGTTTAGTGTAAAACTCATTGCACGGGATTGGATTTGCTCAGTTTAGGCGGTTACAGCCGTCAACATTTCGTTTTTATCCACAGATGGATTGGATAACAATTGGTGACGACCCGAAGCTCCAGAATTTAGGTAAGGATTGAAAAAATGGGACTGATGCCAGAGCGAGTGAAGTGTTAGGAAAATTCTGCAGAGTTTTTAAGGATACATAACCCTTGGTGTGGCAAGATGGCGGGAACAGACTGTTGATTAATTCAATTAAATTTTAATATATGTAATTAATTGCCAAAAAGTTATCATTTCAACAACAAATGATATAGGTATGCCTCTTGAAGGGATAAGCCTAACTGTGAAACCTTTTTAGTCAACAAAACTAGGTAATTATTTTAAAAAGGGTTTTATGTTCAATCAAACTTATGTACAGAACATTTACATTAACATTTACTATTATAGTCATAGGTGACATTGTCACTATGCGATGAACGCCATCCTTTAAAACAAAATAGATAAAAAAAAACTAGTATTACCTACGTAAGGAAACTGGACTAAATAATTAACATGAGAGAAAGTAGGCATCAATGAGGCCTAGTTTCTCATGTCATTTACTAGTCATACCAAAATATGCATAAAATGGAATATGAATTATCTAGAGTATTGTGTCTCATTGCAGGATGATTCGGAACGGGCACAACAGGCATTTGAGATAGTAAACAGAGCGTGGAAAACCCTAGAGAACGATGACACCAGGAAGAAGTGTTTGGACATCTATCAGGAGGCTAAGGAACGCACTGAACATATGGTGAGAATTCAACTGTAAATGCTTACGAGACTCAGACGCATGAGATAAAAAATATAATTATAGCTGGTCAAGTAGATCTTGTCAGTATAAAAAGGCGGCAAATTTGAAAAATGTAGGCACGAAGGGATATCGTCCCATAGAAAATTTGAATTTCGCTTTATAATGTGTCAATATTTGCAGGAAATACTCCTGTCGAGTCAATTCGACCTAAACTTAGGGCTCATTTAGACGGTGCGAGAATTCGTATGTGAGTTTGATTACATTGCGTCGTTTGATCGGTCGGCTGAATTGATGTAACCTCAATGGTCCGCAATGTAACTGAAATCGTGTACGAGTTCGCGCGCCGTCTAAGTGAGCCCTTAGACTCTAAGGGCTCTCTAAGGCTTAGAGAGTGAAGTGGCCCATTTAGTATAATACCTACATATAGCCGGTTAAGCAAATCTAGTCAGTAAAATAAGGCGCGAAATTCAAATTTTCTATGGGACGATATCCCTTCGCGCCTACATTTTTCAAATCTGCCGGCTTTTTCTACTGACAAGATCTGCTTGACCAAGTATATTATGTTAAGATTTCAAAACTATACTTGGTCAACCAGATCTTGACAGTAGAAAAAGGCGGCAAATTTGAAAAATGTAGGCGCGAAGGGATATCGTCCCATAGAAAATTTGAATTTCGCGCCTTTTTTACTGACAAGATTTGGTTGACCAGCTATATTAGCCGGGTCCACACAGCGCGAGTATACGCGTCTCGGCCGAGGCGGCGCGCGCGAGGCACGTCCACACTGGCCGCTTTGTGCGCTAGTAAATTGCCTCGCGCGTATTTATCCGGCTATTCATGAATTTGAACGTCAATGTTTTTTATTATTAAGAGTAATAAAGAATGAAGGCTATAATATGGTTTAAAAATTAAATTAATAAAACATTAACCATTGTTCTTTCCACATTTTCAGATAGAGCAGAAAAAGAAAAAACAGCGAAAGGAGTCTCGGCAAGCCGAGGGCATACCCGAAGATGATCCTGTCAAGTTCAAACATGCTGTTTATGTTATGACTATGAAGGTATACATATAGATATATGATTACTATGCTGCCCTGCTATACCAATTAGAAATATCTCAATGAAAATTGAATGTAAACATAAACATTAACCTCCCTGTGTATGATAAGGATCCTAACCGAATTTTTAGTCATCTTTTTGCATTTTTCTTGAGAACGATTTTTTGTTTTTTTTTTTTTTTATTATTCACGTAGGCATATTACAATGAGCTTATGAACGTCAAATAAAGCTGCACCGGCTCCAACCCTACGCCACCACAGAATAAATATAGTACTAGGTACAGAAGATTCACTCTCTAACAAAACGCGTCTGTCACGATATAGGACAGATATTACCTCTAGGTGGCGCAAGCGCCACGCGCAGCTTATGGCTAGCCACCAAAATTGGTGTGAGACAGTACTTTTAGGTACTTGTTGCGACGCGACGAAAGCCCTAAGTGAGCCACACCTGACACCACTGCCTCGAAACGATTGAAATCCCCACTCAATTGGAGGAGGGTATCCCAATATGGGATCTGCAACAACACCGCTCTATACAGCATAACCAAACTATAGCTAGTCAACCAAATCTTGTCAGTAAAAAAATAATTAAAAAATTAAAAATAAACAAAAATAAAACCAAAATAAAATAACTTAATATAATATCTTTTTTAAATAAAAAAAGGGAACCGCCTTCAAAAAACCAACCCACTGAAAAGTACAAAATAATTTTTATATGGCACCCCTTTACGTGTCCAGTCCCTATCCCACGGCGTAAAGTAATTTTTTGCCAAAAAGTAATTAATACCTAATAATAAGAAAATTAATAATCATCCGGGTAATTACTTAGTTTTTGAAGTCGGTGCCAAACCAAAATTTTTGAGAACCGATATTTTAGACAACGAAGAACGCTGTACTTACTTGCATTATAAAGATATACTTAGTTTACTCATTAAGTTAGTTCTTGTAGGTACTACGTACTCGTATTGTTTTTGTGATTGATAGTAAAGACTGTTTTTGTTGGTTTGGCACCGCCTTCAAAAACTAAGTAATTACCCGGATGATTATTAATTTTCTTATTATTAGGTATTAATTACTTTTTGGCAAAAAATTACTGTACGCCGTGGGATAGGGACTGGACACGTAAAGGGGTGCCATATAAAAATTATTTTGTACTTTTCAGTGGGTTGGTTTTTTGAAGGCGGTTCCCTTTTTTTATTTAAAAAAGATATTATATTAAGTTATTTTATTTTGGTTTTATTTTTGTTTATTTTTAATTTTTTAATTATTTTTTGTTTATTTTATTTTATTTTTTACTTTTTAGTGATAGGTAGATATATACTTCATTTATTTTAGGTTTTGGGCTAAAATACTAGTTTGTTAGGCTCTACATTTAGTCTACTAATGTTGGTGATGGCCTAACTCGATGATAATCGCGACACAACATAATATGACGTTTTGGTGCTAAACGATTTGTATGTATATTCCTCCCACTCCCACTCCCATTCCCAGTCCCAGTCCGAGTCCGACTCCCACTCCCACTATTTTATCTAAATCGGTTTTAGCAACATAAATTTGTTGGTAGGTATACCGATAGCATGGCCACCTACCATGTACTGTACACTAAAACCTTCTCCAGAATGTAACAAACACTTTTCTGAAAACCGCATCAAAATCGGTTCAGCCAAACGCGAGATAATCACGAACAAACATACACACATACATACGTACATACATACGGGTCAAACTGAGAACGTCCTTTTTTTAAAGGCAGTTAGAAAAAAGTTCATCGACCCACCTAGTGGAACTCCGCAACATAGGCACACGACGACAAGTCGGTTAACCAAAACAAAGTGTGCCTATGTTGCACCAAACCTAAGTTCCACTAGGTACAGCAAGGGTTCAGCATCAGCTCTATCTTGGGTACTGCTCTCCCAAGTGCTCATCAAGATGTGACAGATTACCAAAATAGCGTGGGCCTATGTTGCACCAAACCTGAGTTCCACTAGGTACAGCAAGGGTTCAGCATCAGCTCTATTTTGGGTACTGCTCTCCCAAGTGCTCATCAAGATGTGACGGATGACCAAAATAGCGTGGGCCTATGTTGCACCAAACCTGAGTTCCACTAGGTACAGCCAGGGTTCAGCATCAGCTCTATCTTGGGTACTGCTCTCCCAAGTGCTCATCAAGATGTGACGGATGGCCAAAATAGCGTTGGCCTATGTTGCACCAAACCTGAGTTCCACTAGGTACAGCCAGGGTTCAGCATCAGCTCAATCTTGGGTACTGCTCTCCCAAGTGCTGATCATGATCTGATGGATGACCAAAATAGCGTGGGCCTATGTTGCACCAAACCTGAGTTCCACTAAGTACAGCCAGGGTTCAGCATCAGCTCTGTCTTGGATACTGCTCTCCCAAGTGCTCATCAAGATGTGACGGATGACCAAACTAGCGTGGGCCTATGTTGCACCAAACTTAAGTTCCACTAGGTACAGCCAGGGTGAACCCTGCCAACCAGGGTGGTTTGGTGCATCAGCTCTATCTTGGGTACTGCTCTCCCAAGTGCTCATCAAGATGTGACGGATGGCCAAAATAGCGTTGGCCTATGTTGCACCAAACCTGAGTTCCACTAGGTACAGCCAGGGTTTAGCATCAGCTCTATCTTGGGTACTGCTCTCCCAAGTGCTCATCAAGATGAGACGGATGACCAAAACAGCGTGGGCCTATGTTGCACCAAACCTGAGTTCCACTAGGTACATCCCGAGTTCCACTAGGTACAGCCAGGGTTCAGCATCAGCTCTATCTTGGGTACTGCTCTCCCAAGTGCTCATCAAGGCGTGTCGGATGGCCAAAACAGCGTGGGCCTATGTTGCACCAAACCTGAGTTCCACTAAGTACAGCCAGGGTTCAGCATCAGCTCTGTCTTGGATACTGCTCTCCCAAGTGCTCCTCAAGATGTGACGGATGACCAGAATAGCGTGGGCCTATGTTGCACCAAACTTGAGTTCCACTAGGTACAGCCAGGGTGAACCCTGCCAGCCAGGGTGGTTTGGTGCATCAGCTCTATCTTGGGTACTGCTCTCCCAAGTGCTCATCAAGATGTGACAGATGGCGAAAATAGCGTTGGCATATGTTGCACCAAACCTGAGTTCCACTAGGTACAGCCAGGGTTCAGCATCAGCTCTATCTTGGGTACTGCTCTCCCAAGTGCTCATCAAGATGAGACGGATGACCAAAACAGCGTGGGCCTATGTTGCACCAAACCTGAGTTCCACTAGGTACATCCCGAGTTCCACTAGGTACAGCCAGGGTTCAGCATCAGCTCTATCTTGGGTACTTGCTCTCCCAAGTGCTCATCAAGGCGTGTCGGATGACCAAAACAGCGTGAGCCTATGTTGCACCAAACCTGAGTTCCACTAGGTACAGCCAGGGTTCAGCATCAGCTCAGATCTATGTATACTAAAACCTTCTCCAGAATGTAAGAAACACTTTTCTGAAAACCGCATCAAAATCGGTTCAGCCAAACGCGAGATAATCGCGAACAAATATACATACATACATACATACATACATACATACATACATACGGGTCAAACTGAGAACCTCCTTTTTTTTTGAAGGCGGTTAAAAAAAAAAAGCGGCCAAGTGCGAGTCGGACTCGCCCATGAAGGGTTCCGTATTTAGGCGATTTATGACGTATAAAAAAAAAACTACTTACTAGATCTCGTTCAAACCAATTTTCGGTGGAAGTTTACATGAATGTACATCATATATTTTTTTTAGTTTTATCATTCTCTTATTTTAGAAGTTACAGGGGGGGGGGGACACACATTTTACCACTTTGGAAGTGTCTCTCGCGCAAACTATTCAGTTTAGAAAAAAATGATATTAGAAACCTCAATATCATTTTTGAAGACCTATCCATAGATACCCCGCACGTATGGGTTTGATGAAAAAAAAATTTTGAGTTTCAGTTCGAAGTATGGGGAACCCCAAAAATTTATTGTTTTTTTCTATTTTTGTGTGAAAATCTTAATGCGGTTCACAGAATACATCTACTTACCAAGTTTCAACAGTATAGTTCTTATAGTTTCGGAGAAAAGTGGCTGTGACATACGGACGGACAGACAGACGGACAGACGGACAGACAGACAGACAGACATGACGAATCTATAAGGGTTCCGTTTTTTGCCATTTGGCTACGGAACCCTAAAAAAGGCTCGAAATTAAAATTTTCTATGGGTCGATATCCCTTTGCGCCTACATTTTTCAAATTTGCCGCCTTTTTCTACTGTCAAGATCTGGTTGACCAAGTATAGTTTGGACATTCCATTTTCCAGTTGTTTGCGGACATGGAGCGCAAGCGGCAGCACCTAGAGACCCGCGACCAGGAGGAGCGGAAACGGAAGCGGGAAGCGGAAATAGAACAGGAGGAACAACTCACCATGGAAAAGGAGTGGGCTAAGAATTTTGAGGTACCTCATTTTATTATTCACATAAATTTATAGAGATGCACCGGATATCCGGTTACTATCCGGTATCCGGCCTATCCGGCCGTTATTTTAGTATCCGGCCGGATACCGGATAGTGACCTACTATTCGGCCGGATACCGGATAGTAAAATTAACACATTTTGGGATAAAAAATGGAATCTAAAAAACAGTCATGGTCATAATGCTAACGACACAGTAGAAAGAAATGAATACGTAACCAATGTCACACAATACATTTATTTGTTTACACAAAAATACGCGCGCGCACTTGTAACTATAAACGAACTTACTACGTAATGACATGATAAAACTCGTTACGATCCTAGAAATGTGTCCGCGCGAACGTTCACTACGAAACGTCAAAACCTGCACGATGCGCACCTGCAAAACTCAAAATATAGGTATAGTTCCGCCGGCCGAATATCCGGCAGCCGGATACCGGATATCCGGCCAGTGTCCAGGCCGGATATCCGGTATCCGGTATCCGGCCAAACAACTATCCGTTGCATCTCTATAAATTTATTACTCTCTTCTCGAAATTACTCGAAAACGGATAAAGAAACTAAAGCCCTATAGGGAGTGTCCTGTATAAATCACAATTAGCTCTTTCGAATTGGCTTATGCCGTGTTGCATATTATCTCATAACTTAATAATAATCATTGCTACGCCCTTGCAAGGTTCACGTGGAACTGTAATAAGTAATTTTTAAAAACTGTACATGAGTACCCTAAACCGGCGAGCGTGTATTAAGAATGAATGTTATGAAAGTAACGGAAACGAAAGAGGTACCGTAAAATGGGGTGAGTAGAATCAAAACTGAAATTCAAACCTCAATAACATTTTATTTTTACATATGAAAACTGAATGGTGTATATAATAAGTGTTCCGGACGTTTGTATTTTAGTTTTTATTTTATTTTTGGTAGTTCCATTTCATAACTTTGACGATAAAGAGGAAAACCCACCTCACCCCGTAGTGCCTCGTATTTGGGGTGAGAGGGGCTTTCATACAAAGTTGATTTTGGAAGATTGTTGGATCGATTTTTTATTATTATGCGTATTACTATAGCTCCATTTAAAATTGGAAAACATTATTTTTGTAGCAGTAGCCTTAAAATCCCTTCTCACCCCCCTCTCAAACCTTCTCTCCCCATTCATAACCCACCTCTCCCCGCGAAACCTACTCACCCCGTTTTACGGTATGTCAGGATCGTAGCAAGTGGAAATCCGTGGTCTCTGCCTATCTAATAATTAGGCGCGTGATTATATGTATGTACATGAGTGCAACAAACAATTTTGATTTTGATAAACCCAAGTTCAAAAACAATACTAATACAATAAATTATTGTCGATAAGACATAACTTACATAAGTTTCATGCCTGTCAAGTGAAATAATAACACACACAAGTCATTTGTGGTGTGTGTTCTTTCGCTTTTTAGGGTTCCGTAGCCAAATGGCAAAAAACGGAACCCTTATAGATTCGTCATGTCTGTCTGTCTGTCTGTCCGTCCGTATGTCACAGCCACTTTTCTCCGAAACTATAAGAACTATACTGTTGAAACTTGGTAAGTAGATGTATTCTGTAAACCGCATCAAGATTTTCACACAAAAATAGAAAAAAAAAACAATAAATTTTTGGGGTTCCCCATACTTCGAACTGAAACTCAAAATTTTTTTTTTTCATCAAACCCATACGTGTGGGGTATCTATGGATAGGTCTTCAAAAATGATATTGAGGTTTCTAATATCATTTTTTTCTAAACTGAATAGTTTGCGCGAGAGACACTTCCAAAGTGGTAAAATGTGTGTCCCCCCCCCCTGTAACTTCTAAAATAAGAGAATGATAAAACTAAAAAAAATATACGATGTACATTACCATGTAAACTTCCACCGAAAATTGGTTTGAACGAGATCTAGTAAGTAGTTTTTTTTTATACGTCATAAATCGCCTAAATACGGAACCCTTCATGGGCGAGTCCGACTCGCACTTGGCCGCTTTTTTGTACAGCGGCTCGTTCTGTGTGTGTGGACTATATTGACTCGTGTCATGTTGCAGGAATCTCGACAAAACCGCGTGGACAGCTGGAAGACCTTCCAGTCCGGCAGCGGCGGCGAAAAAAAAAAAAAAAAGAAAAACATGATGACCTTCAAGCCGCCCAAGCCCAAGCCGGAGAGCAGATAACTTCCAGCCCTATAATACGTAAGGCTTAGCACGCACTGCGGTTTTTAAAAAGCGGTTCCGCTGCCGCAAAAAATGTAACGTACGGCATTTCTTTATAAGCGCACGCACTTGCGATTTAAGAATGCCGTACGTTACATTTTTTGCGGTAGCGGAACCGCTTTTTAAAAACCGCAGTGCGTGCTAAGCCTTAGTTTTACTCTAGTTGTAGTGGTCGTGCGAGGTTTGATTGGAGGTCTGTACCAGGGATGTTGCGAACATCCGCATCCGCATCCGCAACCGCGGAACTTCCGCATTATTTTCAACATCCGCATCCGCATGAAATCGATGCGGAGCTTATGCGGATGCGGATGTCGAACAAGTCGGCCCAGGAACGTCATAGCGGCGGCGTAACTGGCGTAAGTGCTAGGTAATTTCGTCATTACCTATAACGAAATCGTCTAGATCCAGAAAAGTCGGCCAAGTTACTGTTTATTAAATATGACGCACCTATATTCTTGTTCAAATACTAAATGTTACGTTTTTTTTTAATAAAAAAATACTAAAAATGTAATATTTGACGTTTTCTAAGTACCTAATCTTGACATCCGCATCCGCATCCGCATCCGCGGATGTGAGCCTTTAAATATCCGCATCCGCATCCGCGGATGTCAAAAAATCTGCATCCGCAACATCCCTGGTCTGTACTGTCTGTAGATGCCCCGAATAGTGGTTTTGGCCGAATACCGAATACCGAATATTCGGCCCCTCTCTCGGCCGAATACCGAATGACCTGCGAATATTTTGAGTCACAATTATTATGAAAACTGATCGCTAACAAAGCTCAACGTTAGATGACGTTAGCTAAGATATATTTTTATTGAACAGCATTAATGAATAGAGTCAAACAAAACAGACTCATGATAAAAACAAAATGTTTATTAATCAATAAACGCTCAAGAAAGGATCTTCGTATTTAATAACTTTCCAAGACCACATTCTAAATATACCTACATAGTTTTTGGTTATTTTTATTGTGCAATTTTGCTTTTTAAGTAGGTGTAACAGATATTAGGTATTCGGCCGAATAGTAGGCAACATTCGGCCGAATACCGAATATTCGGCAAAGTGACCGAACAGGCCGAATACCGAATAGTTGCCGAATATTCGTGGCATCTCTAGTCTGTACCCATATGAGACAGTGTCACAACTGACATACACACCAACGTCTACGTAATTATATACATCTCGCTTGCACTAATATGCGAGTCCACTAACAAGTAAGTTACGTTCTCGATAGCGTTTATGTCAGTGCCAAACATGTGGTAGCCACACTGGTGAGAGTCAAGAATGTTTTCGTTGTCTTGTGGTCTGCCCCAAAACATGTGGCCTAGTGGCCCACCATGCAAGAAAAAATGGCAGGCAAATTTGAACCAATGGTATTCAATTTGTTTCGTTATAAAATCGAACGATACAAAACAATGCAACTTTGTTCCATTTAATAATGGTTCAAATTTAAAGTCTGGCCGTGGGTTTCAAACAACGTGGGTCAGAAACAAGAAAATGAGAAAAAAAGGATTTTTGACCCAAAACTCGAGTATTTTGAGCCTGAATTTACATTACGAAGAAGAAAATACATACGTTTATTTGAAGCGCTTACAAGATTTCGAGGTTTTCAACCTACAACCTATATGCGCTGTCAGAACGCCGCTATTAACAACATTCGTTTACATTAGAAATATTATAATGTAAAGAATTAAGTAGTTATTATTAAAAATCCGACTATGGTTAAAATGTAAAAGTAAGATGGGTTCAAAGGCAACTAGAGTTTAACCAATAGGTTTAAAATTTTACTGTAAAAAATTACAAACTTCTCTTCTTACTTTACCGTAGTACTTTTCACAGGTGTAAACTAAACGCACATGGTGTCTGCTCGGCTACCTTACCCCAAGAATTCGGGCCTTGGAAATTTTCACTGCCAACATTATATGACACCACTATTAAGCTCATATGAGCTAAGCTATCATATAAGCTATCATATAAGCTTTGCACGACCATATTGTTAATGTAAAAATGTCGATTTAATTTAGTATGTCAAAAGCTACTTTTGAATTTAATTAAAGTGATACAATGCAATAGAAATTGATCTTTCTCATTTAACCCTTAAATGCATGATTTTATCTTTTTGCCCGAAATTAATATATGTATCATATAATTCTTTGCTGGTTCTAGGAAAAATAGTAAAAAAAATATAACATCGATTTTCGTTGCGAAATCAGTGTTAGAAGTTGCATAGGCTAAATCATATTTATGTAAATATATAATTATTAGTAAGATATATAGGAAAAATCTTACTGCCATCAGAAAGGTACACTATTTGTGATATTCCTATGATAAAGTTTTTAAATATAAAATAATTACAAACCCCGAAAAATCGGCCCTAAATCACACACTAAAAATCATCAACTTCCGGTTTTCCAAGTTTTCCCACATTTCGTCTTAAAACAAATGTAATTTTTATAAATTAAAATATGCGTAAATTTAAGTAAAAATTCAGAAAATTTATTAGATTAACTATTGGAATAATATACAGGAACAAATAGAATTTGTCTAATTATGCATAAAATTTGATGTTTATGTTGTGTGCATCGTACACCATGCATTTAAGGGTTAATAGTCAGCGGCATGTATTATTATTGATTATCAGGGGTCGGACAAATAGTGCAGATGACGTAAAAATGACGTAATCTTGCACATAGGATGATGTTTGAGTTTGTATTTAAACTTCCGTGTGACATGTAGTAACAAAGTAGTATTAATGACGTAACAAAATAATCGTAAATAAATCCATGGAATTAATAATACAGGTGGTAGGGTGATGTAGTGAATAAAATAAATTACACGAAACTTGCTACAATATTCGAGTAAAGATGACATTTTAGAGCGTTTTCTTATACATTAGTAAATATAAATTTTAGCTAAATATAATCGTGAAGATACAATAGCTAAACAATAACGAAGTCAATTTATTGTTCATCTGATTGACAATGTGTCAGTCAAAAACGTACTTACTCATTTCAAGTGGCGATATCGTAAAGAGGTTGATAAATGATAAGTGATAATTGTTTATGAAAATCAAAAATACTATTTGAAATCATCCTATAAGTGGTTTGACGTCATCCGCACTTTTTGTCCGACCCCTGTTGATTATACATTACAATATACATGCAAATGTAATAATCTTGTCTTGCAGGTAATTTTACTAGAAATAAAGACACCAGAGCATTCAAAACATGCCATAAGTAATAACTAATAAAATACAATCATTATATTATGATGAGTCCAACATAATAATATATGTGTATTCGAAAGAGGCTTAACTTAATATTGTTTGGTTTGTTTATGTTGTCGAAACAAATAAGTAAAAGGGCGATACATTTGTGAATTTGCTACAAAACACGTATCACGAATACACTTTTGGCTTCCAGCTGAATACGTTTCTGAACGTAACTTTAGGTTAACTATGGCGAAATATCTGAATGATCATTTAGTAATTACTAGCGACCCGCCCCGGCCTCGCACGGGTTAACAAATTATACGTAACCTTCCTCTTGAATCACTCTATTAAAAAAACGCATCAAAATCCGTTGCGTAGTTTAAAAGTCTAAGCATACATAGGGACAGACAGCGGGAAACGACTTTGTTTTATTTTATACTATGTAGTGATCATATAACATCCTTTAACATTGAGAAATAAAGCAACTTTTTTGTACTTATATTACAAACTACTATGCAGATAACTGACCCCCCCCGGTCACTTATCTCTGCAGCAGACGATTGGGGAAATTTTGGAAACAAGGCAATGTCAAAAATTACAAATTACTGTGCAACGCTTACCAAAGAGTTGCTGTAGTAAGCGGTGCTTCAAGTACATATTCGAGGCTTTCGAAATTAGCCCGATTTCGAAGTTACCCCAATTTACAGAAGTGAGTAAAAATTTACTTTCAATTTGTTTACATAAAGAAAAGTAAATTACAATGAATAACATAAAGCAAATGTCGATAATATTACAGTGCAGTTGTTCAAGTACGTGTTATGTGATCGATATGTGATGTTCTCAGATAAAAGGTATCTTAATCTTCAATAAGACTTACTGGCATAGTTTCAATTAGGAACCTTCCTCATTTAAAATGACCCAATGTGTCCTTGTAGGTACATTTTGCTTAAAATGTTGTGTATTGCATCTAATTAATTGGAAATATGAATTAATTGCCATATATAACTGAGTCATTTTATAACCGCTCAATATGTGTTCAACACTAAGAGTACAACAATCTATAGATGTTATACATATTTCTAGCATTGAAATATCCACAATAGTAATAGACCTAAGACACTATCGCCTTCTGAATCAAAGCAATACATTGTATGTACCTACTGTAAACACTGTTTATATTAAAGCCGTTTTACACTGCGTTTTTTTTTGAATATGTACTTAAAATCGTATATTAATGTCCGACGGTTACCGGATTTTTTTCCGGAACCGAAACTTCGGTTTCGGTTTGCTCTAGTTTTAGCCGAAGCCGCCATGGCCGAAACCTGCCGTGGTGCTAATACTGCTAATTTTAATTTACGATGTTATTTCTCAATGGGTGCCATTTGAGCGTCATAGCCACCATGTTTTAAGAAACACGCAGTGTGAAAGGGCTCTTAACTATTGTTAACCAAAACGTAAAGAATATACAGTTGCCCGCTTTGGGATCATTTCAGTTTACGTGAAGTGTAGTTCAAATTCCTGTATCAAATTCCTGTATATACATTCTGATTGAAATATGCGTTTTATTCCTAGATTGTAATTTTTCAGAACTTTTTCTGTCGGCCAGGCGTTGTTTTGACTAGGTAGGTACTTTTAAAGATCTTGAATCCGTATCAAGACATTTCATGAAATAATTATCCTTATACAACGTTTTGTTTAGTTTGCGAATCGCGTGCTAGATGGCACTGTACCCAGCCCTGAAAATCCTGAATCGCGCTATCAAGATTTTTCTTGATAAAATGGCACCGGGCTCGTAGATATAAGGTTTAGTTTCCAAATTGCACGCTAGATGCCACTGTACCGTGTCCTGAAAATCCTGAATCGCGCTATCAAGATTTTTCTAGATAAAATGACCCCTGGCTCGTACAATATAGGTCATGGTCTAATAAAACATGGTCTTCTCTTCCCAGAGTGTCACTTGCCTACGTCACAATAACATTGCCACTTTATTTCAACATAACATGTTACATGGGTACATTATATCTATGGTTAATAAGTTAAAATATTGCTTTATAATTTTATAATTTTCATTTATATGTATTTTATCTTAAATTTTACAATAACACGTCATTTTTAATTATTCGTTAGCAATATCTTCCGATTCACGAAAGAAATTTCAGACGTTCGGGTAATTCTGTTTACACTACTGGCAACACAGGATAGCGCTGTCACATATGACAATCCGCCATTTTGTCCCTGACCGTCATCCTTGTCGAACGCGTGTTAATTGTTATTTCCTTCTCGCTCAGTGTCAGCACTCGCAGTATCTTCCAAACTTTTCACGTCGTAAGTTTGGTAATTAATGTTTTGTTACGAAAATGGTTGGCTGTTCTATTCGGAACTGTAAGAGTAGGAATGAAAAGGGCAGTATAGATTTGTTTTATTTTACTGTTTCTACATGAATAACTTAAAATGAATGGCGTTAAAATAATTTTCACCGTTGGTTAAAATTCTCCCACATTTTAAAGTTTGAGAACCTGTAAACAGCATGATGACGTAGGCAAGTGACAGTTAGGTCATTCGCGAATCTCGGAAGAGAGTACCAGGCGGAGTATATTATTATACCATGATATAGGTTTAGTTTCCAAATCACACGGACACACGCTAGATGCCACTGTACCGTGTCCTGAAAATCTCGAATCGCGCTAACAAGATTTTTCTTGATAAAATGACCCCGGGCTCGGCTCGTACAATAGGTTTAGTTTCCAAATCGCACACTAGATGTCACTGTACTGTGTACTGAAAATCCTGAATCACGCTATCAAGATTTTTCTTGATAAAATGGTACCGGGCTCGTAGATATAAGGTTTAGTTTCCAAATTGCACGCTAGATGCCACTGTACCGTGTCCTGAAAATCCTGAATCGCGCTATTAAGATTTTTCTATATAAAATGACCCCTGGCTCGTACAATATAGCTTTAGTTTCCAAATCACACGGACACACGCTAGATGCCACTGTACCGTGTCCTGAAAATCCTGAATCGCGCTATCAAGATTTTTCTTGATAAAATGACCCCTGGCTCGTACAATATAGGTTTAGTTTCCAAATCGCACGCTAGATGCCACTGTACCGTGTACTGAAAATCCTGAATCACGCTATCAAGATTTTTCTTGATAAAATGGCACCGGGCTCGTAGATATAAGGTTTAGTTTCCAAATTGCACGCTAGATGCCACTGTACCGTGTCCTGAAAATTCTAAATCGCGCTATCAAGATTTTTCTATATAATATGACCCCTGGCTCGTACAATATAGGTTTAGTTTCCAAATCACACGGACACACGCTAGATGCCACTGTACCGTGTCCTGAAAATCCTGAATCGCGCTATCAAGATTTTTCTTGATAAAATGACCCCTGGCTCGTACAATATAGGTTTAGTTTCCAAATCGCACGCTAGATGCCACTGTACCGTGTCCTGAAAATCCTGAATCGCGCTATCAAGATTTTTCTTGATAAATTGACCCCGTACGTGCTTATCTATATATATAAATGCAAGTGTCCTGACTGACTGACTGACTGACTGACTGATTGATTCATCAACGCAGAGCCGAAACTACAAAAGCTAGAAGGTTGAAATTTGCACACTAGGTTGCATTTGTAAAGTGTACAAGAGATAAGAAGCGATTTTGAAAAATTCAACCCCTAAGGGGGTTAAAAAGGGGATGAAAGGTTGTATAGGGTTTAAGTTTTAGTTTAAGCTAGAAATTTGAAACTTTGTGAAAATGTATTATATTAAAAAACAAGAAAACTAATTTCAGCGTTTTCGAAAATTCATCCCCCAAGGTGGTGAAAAAGGGGTTGAAAGTTTGTATGGAGATCAAATATTTTTGTGAGTGTGTGACTTTAAACTTTATATATGGGTATATTATTATTAGGCAAGAAAAGTAATTTCAGCGTTTTTGAAAATTCATCCCCTAACAGGGTTAAAAAGGGGTTGAAAGTTTGAATCCATTACAAATGCTTTGAAACTTCTTAGAAAGGCATAATAGCCGATTACAAAAAAAAGTAATTGCGACGTTTTAGGAAATTCAACCCCTAAGGGGGTAAAAAAGGGGAAGAAACTTTGTCTTCGGGTGCAAATTTTATTTTTAGCTAGGACCTTGAAACTTTGCAAAAAGGTATTAAATTAAAAAACAAGAAAACTAATTTCAGCGTTTTTAAAAATTCATCCCCCGAGGTGGTGAAAAAGGGGTTGAAAGTTTGTACGGAGATCAAATATTATTGAGAGTGCGGGACTTGAGTCTTTGTATAAAGCCATATTATTAAAACTCAAGAAAAGTAATTTCAGCGTTTTTAAAAATTCTTCCCTTAAAAGGGTTAAAAAGGGGACGAAAGGTTGTATGGGGTTCAAGATTTATTATAAGCTAGGAATTTGAAACTCTGTAAAAATGTATTATATAATAAAATAAGAAAACTAATTTCAGCGTTTTCGAAAATTCATCCCCCAAGGTGGTGAAAAAGGGGTTGAAAGTTTGTATGGAGATCAAATATTTTTGTGAGTATGTGACTTTAAACTTTGTATATGGGTATATTATTATAAGACAGGAAAAGTAATTTCAGCTTTTTTGAAAATTCATCCCCTAACAGGGTTAAAAAGGGGTTGAAAGTTTGAATCCATTACAAATGCTTTGAAACTTTTTAGAAAGGCATAATAGCCGATTGCAAAAAAAAAGGAATTGCGACGTTTTAGGAAATTCAACCCCTAAGAAGGTAAAAAAAGGGATGAAACTTTGTCTTGGGGTGCAAATTTTATTTTAAGCTAAGACCTTGAAACTTCGCAAAAAGGTATTAAATTAAAAAAAACAACAAAACAAATTTCAGTGTTTTTAAAAATTCATCCCCCGAGTTGGTGAAAAAGGGGTTGAAAGTTTGTACGGAGATCAAATATTTTTTAGATTGCGGGACTTGAATCTTTGTATAAAGCCATATTATTAATTCTCAAGAAAAATAATTTCAGCGTTTTCAACAATTCATCCCTTAAAAGGGTTAAAAAGGGGTTGAAAGATTGTATAGGGTTTATATTTTATTTTAACCTACGAATTTGTAACTTCCTAAAAAGTTATTTCATTAAAAGAGAAGAAAACTATTGTTAGCGTTTTTCAACATTCAACATTTAAGGTGGTGAAAAAGGGGTTGAAAATTTGTATGGAGGTCAATATTTTTTGTAAGTACGGGACTTGAATCTTTGTATAATGACATATTATTAGAATACGAGAAAAGCAATTTCAGCGTTTTTTAAAATTCATACCCTATAAGGGTCCAAAAGGGGTTGAAAGTTTGTATAGGGTTCAAATTTTATTTAAAGCTAGGAACTTGAAACTTCGTAAAAAGGTATTTTATTAAAAAACAAAAAACCTATTCAGCGTTTTTAAAAATTCATCCCCCGAGGAGGTGAAAAAGGGGTTGAAAGTTTGTATGGAGATCAAATAGTTTTGAGAGTGCGAGACTTAAATCTTTGTATAAAGCCATAGTATTAGAACACAAGAAAACTTATTTCAGCGTTTTTTGAAAATTCATCCCATAACAGGGTTAAAAAGGGGTTGAAAGATTGTATAGGTTATAATTTTATTTAAAGCTAGGAACTTGAAGCTTCGTAAAAAGGTATTATTAAGAGAAAAGAAAACTAATTTCAGAGTTTTTGATAATTCATCCCCCAAGGAGGTGAAGGGGGTCGAAATTTGTATGGAACCCAAATATTTATCGGAGTGCGGGACTTGAATCGTTGTATAAAGGCATATTATTACAATACAAGAAAAGTAATTTCAGCGTTTTTAAAAATTCATCCCCTAAAAGTTTAAACAGGGGTTGAGAGTTGGTAGAGGGTTAAAATTTTATTTAAAGCTAGGAACTTCAAACTTCGTAAATAGGTAGTTAGGTAGTAGGTTTTATTAAATAGTGGACTTGAAAATCTTCTGGGGGTTGAGAGAGATTATATCGAGATTATCGAGAACAATTTTATTCAGTTAGGGCTCTTAGGGGCTTGAAACTTCGTAGCCAGGTTGTGAAAGACAAATCTCATGCGTTGTATGATAATTAACAAATGATTAACCGTCCCTACTGCTATCTTTTGCTGCATAATGGTCTAAGCTAATGTAGAATTTATAACCACCAATATACAAAACCACGCGTACGAAGTCGCGGGCAACAGCTAGTATAACATATGTTTAGTTTGCGAATCGCACGCTAGATTACACTGTACCGGGTCCTGAAAATCCTAAATCGCGCTATAAAGACCCCAGGGCCAGGGCTCATTATAATTTTTTGTTTAAAAATTGATGGCGTGCTAGGTGGCGCCATGCAGTGTAGGTACTGGAAATCCTGGATCACGCGTTTAAGATTTGATTAGTTATAATGACCCCGGGCACATACAATAACTGATTAGTTTACGAATTTCACGAATCGCTATTAAGATTTTACCTAAAATGCACAAGCAATGAAAAACCTTCATCACCAAAGAGAATTAAACTTTATTGTCAAAATCACAAAGTATAATTTAGACTTCATCTTCGCAGTCCTCGACCTTGTCGCTGGGCGGGCCGGGGTAAGCGGGCGGGGAAAAGTTCAACCAAATGCTGTCAGTCAGAATCATCACGGCGAACGAGAACAGAAACCTGGAAATATTCGAAACTTTATTGCAGGAGTTGTCAATCCGTTGGGCTCGTCCCGTCGGGTAATATCACAGAACAAGTAGAATGGCGATGCGAGCAGGGTACGTGTCGCCGCGGGGTTTTGAGCAAACGCTCGCATGCTACTCGCCCGCGCTGACCGAAAATGAAGTAAACATGCCTTTTTCGCCACAATAACGTTCAGATTAAGAAGCCAGCCATCAAATCTATCTAAAGGAGGCGTATCCATTCACCAGGCACACAATTTTTTGCTACCGTTGCGCGAGTGTTAGTAAATGTGGAGAGGAACGAGCGGCGACACCGGTTCCGATACTAACTGTGCGCGATAGCCATTCTAACCTCTTTAATATGTTCTGTGGGTAATATCATGAATGAACGAATTAAAACAAAAAGACAGCGTCTATTCGCCAGGTGCACGACTGGTGCTGCCCTCATTTTGTCGGCCTTTCTGCGGAGTAAAAAAAGCGGCCAAGTGCGAGTCGGACTCGCCCATGAAGGGTTCCGTATTTAGGCGATTTATGACGTATAAAAAAAAAACTACTTAATAGATCTCGTTCAAACCAATTTTCGGTGGATTTTTGCATGGTAATGTACATCATATATTTTTTTTAGTTTTATCATTCTCTTATTTTAGAAGTTACAGGGGGGGGGACACACATTTTACCACTTTGGAAGTGTCTCTCGCGCAAACTATTGAGTTTAGAAAAAAATGATATTAGAAACCTCAATATCATTTTTGAAGACCTATCCATAGATACCCCACACGTATGGGTTTGATGAAAAAAATTTTTTTGAGTTTCAGTTCGAAGTATGGGGAACCCCAAAAATTTATTGTTTTTTTTCTATTTTTGTGTGAAAATCTTAATGCGGTTCACAGAATACATCTACTTACCAAGTTTCAACAGTATAGTTCTTATAGTTTCGGAGAAAAGTGGCTGTGACATACGGACGGACAGACAGACGGACAGACGGACAGACGGACAGACGGACAGACGGACAGACAGACAGACATGACGAATCTATAAGGGTTCCGTTTTTTGCCATTTGGCTACGGAACCCTAAAAAGCGGCAACAGCTGGCATTAATGTTTGACAGTCCATAACGACGTGTTTGTGACCGTGACAATCAGCGCCACTTCTCCCACCGACTGCGACTGCCATCTATTGGACGATTTATGATCTGCTTTTTAAGTAGTAGATGCCATTGAAGTACGTAGATGGCCTGCGCCTCTGTCACCCGACAATATTTCCTTGAACGCATACAACTAGTTGAGGAATAACCAAAAATCCAATGGGGTTGGCCGGTCGAAGTATTTAGCAGATGGCGCCATCATAGCTAGCCCTGTTACGAGTAAAGAAACAATTCTTTAATGCCCTGGATGCCAGCCCTTTAACCCAATTCTCATAGAAAAAGGGACAAGCTATGATGGCGCCATCTATGCCACCCTTTGACAGTTGCCAACCCCATTATACAAACTTAAATTGGGTGCAGATTACTTACCACAGGACTCCGCCTACGAAGATTTTGTTGTAGAAGTTTTGCTTGGCGTCATACCAGGGCTTCCACGGCCCGCACGGGATCGGCAGCTCGTTCATGTGCGCATCGCATACCTCTGCGAGACAAAATAGGTACCTACCGTAAAACGTGCCTACTTTGCTCCAAAATTGGCACCACTTTAATGAAATCTTGAATATTTTTTAAACTGTTCCTCATTTAAATATTCAGACAAATTGAATATGAAGAACATCTAATGTGACATATTTCATCGGTAAATCAACTTTAAGAAATGTTGTTTTATATAAAACGAGGCTCTGAATACGGGGCACAACATACTCATTGTTGGGGGTATTTTTGCTCCTACCTATAGTTCACTTAGAGGTGCAAAGTCACCCCATTGTGCGCCAAATTATCAAATTAATAGACCCCACCAAGAAAATAGATTAATTTTATGACTAAAGTAGCAATTCAAAAATTATATACAATTTCGTTTGTCTGAGTATATAAATAATAATATAGAAATATGGTTGGATATAATAAACGATAAGTCATTTTTTTTAATTGGAGCATAGTTCTATACTCACCAAGGAGCAAAGTAGGCACGTTTTACGGTATACTTACACAATTATTACTTGTAACCGGATTTTGTATAATGCATTTTAATTCGAGTCCAGTCTCTGCCAAGTAGTGTCCGACCGAAACCGGATCTTCATGCCGAGATCGAAACTTCGGTAGGACACTCGAAAATACAGTTTCGGTGCGGCTGAAAGGTTCGGCAGTTTTGTGGCCCAAACCGAACCGTCAGCCGAATCATGACATTTTTGCTGAACGAAACCTGCTGAGTGCTGCCGCAACCTAATCTTTGGTCGGACACTGCTGCGAATAAGTTGGGCGGACGAGCGGTTGGATTCAATAACAACGGTAATCGGTTGTATATATAGTTTGACAAGAAATTGTAGAAAATAAATGAGGGCGCCACTTTCTACGTAACTACCACACTTGACGATAAATGCAACAATTTAGTACCTATGGAATTTTTAGTGTTCCGTACAAAACTTTGTTCACGGAACACTTATGGGATCACTTCGGTCTTGCAAATCAGTTATTTAATTCCATTTTATTTAATTTCTATCCACTATTTTATGTCGCACTATACTAGTGTCTCTGAAGTCTAAATTCCTCTAAATTTATATTTGAAAGCATAAGCATATTTTAAGCTATAGTGTGTCAAATGACTGTCTCTCTTCAAACATAGACAGAATCATACTATCTTTGTCTTACACTAGTACTGGCACCCAAAAGAAAAGGATGAGTATAGTTTTGTTTGTTCCTATTTACTGACAAATTGGTTTGACCAACTATATATTTATTATGGTTTTTACGCATATTAAATAAGCATAATCAAAATAATCCCGTAATTTTTTGGACCACCCCTTACCAAACCAATTAACCCGTTTGAGCAGTAATTTCTTCGACGTAAAGTTATAACTTATAAGGCACTTTAAATGCAATATTCTTTAGTAACTACTTACGGTGCACTTTGTAAGTCCTAGCGGGAGTCAAACGTGGAATAGTAACTTGTGGAACCGCAGTTACGACCCTTCGAAGACCCAAGATCCTCGATCTGAGCATATTCGCACGTCGCTAGGCACCAACGCTCCAACACGATTTAAAAAACAATGACATTGTGTCAGTCATTCTCTCGTAAACGAGGAATTGTTGTTATGTGCCAGTTATCTTGAAATTCGATATATAGTCGATAAGTAAAACCTCCGTACCTAAAAAAATATGTTTTAGATTTTTTTCCGACTAGACACCAACTAAACATATATTATATGATATATTATACAACAACTATATGCCAACTATAGTTCATTTTTTTTAGCATTAGAAATAAAGTAAACAATCTTGATGTGTCTTTTAATTGAAAAACACATTTTTAAAATAAGTTACGGTAAATATGTATCAATTATGAATCTAATACGATCTTTTATAGTCTTCTGCTTTCATAAGTAATAGTTATTTTTCAATTAAAAGACATGTCAAAATCGCTTACCTTCTTTCAAGTTCTTTCTAATGCTAAAAAAAATGAACTATAGACACTTAATTATATTGTCTTATTGTCTTCGGTCTTCATAGTTTACCTAACTTATAGTCATTAGGTGCCGTTCTGATAATATAAACCAAAACGAAAAATAAATATTAATTGTTCCCGCGATTCAGTCAGAAATTTAGAATACGATAATAGAACAAACGCTCAAGTACTTAATCTATTATTCATAGAAAATATAAAAATCTCAGTCCCGTAACAGAGTTACGAAAAGTGATATAAAATCTTCGGAATAAAAAAAAGGTTTTGTTAATGTTCATTGCAATAAAAACTTTACGCAATTGTGATATAAGATCTCTGTCATACCATAGCGTTGATATTCGGAAACTTTTACGATAAAAACTCCCGAGTCTTGCTTGAGCAACCTAATGCAAGAAGGAGAACTTGTCCTTAGCTTTACATAATAAATAATTCATAATATAGTAACTAAAGATCGTTTGCTATATCACAATCGTCATAAAATAGGCATATACCTACTTACTCAATCCGTAGGTATCATTAGCAGGTATCTTAAAACTAGACAAATGTCTAGGCCAGTGGTTCCTAACCTTTTCAGTCCGGTCACCCCTATGAATAACTAGGGAAACTGATTTTACCCCTCCCAATGGTAATAAAAAAATAAAACGTGTACGTTTGTTATGTATTGTTATATTAGGTTAGCTTATTACCCCCGTAAAATACCCGTTTTACCCCCACGGGGGTAATTACCCCCAGGTTAGGAACCACTGGTCTAGGCTATACATATATCAGAGATTAATTAATATTAAAGACTATCAATGTATACTGCAGTGTCTCATTATTAAAGAGGTCTCAAAGTTATGTCGAACATTCATTGATATTACTTACAAGATGTGTACTCTAAGAAAAATCGTGTTCCCGAGTTTGACAGCTGAAGAAGATGGCCTTTCGTGGTAACTAGTTAATTCAGTAACTACTAGACTAATTCAGTAACTTCAGCTGAATCGAACGCCAATTTTTGACAACTAGACTCTAGAGCTATGTACCACAATATGTATAAGGCCATCTGATATAACTGTCAAATTTGGAGAAAGACACCAATCAATAAAAAAATATGATATTAAGTAAGTAAAACTGCCGTATTCGAACTTCAGGATATTCACAAGAGACGACACGTACTAGATCCATTCTAGATACGTTATTAGTTTAGATTTCAACTAGTTCTCTTTTGCAGCGCAATTCGGGCAACCAATGTCACTTGTACGATAGATCGTGTTAGATATCTATTAGATGTGAATTAGATCTCTAAGTAATATCTTGTGGAACTCGTTCAAGAGTATATCCAGAATCGCGGAAATGACAAATTTGACAGTTTAGATCTTAAACATATCGTTATCGTATCTTGGCGATGTCTAAAAGATATCTAACAGATGTCTATTACAAAATCCGAATCGGGCCCGAAGTCAACCTCAAAAAGTGACGCGTTCGTTGTGGTGGTAGGTGGTGGTTGTTATTTAATGGTCTTAGGTATCGCTAAATGAAACATCGGATGCAATTTTGAAAACAATATCAAATTTAATACATAAATAGGATTTATGTACTTCTACATACATGTTTTCATCTATCATATTTACACTGAAACACATATTTTCCTAATCATTAAACTACGTTTTTCACATTTCTGTCGTAAAATTAATAATAATATAATAAGCAACTGAAAAGTATAACAAAAATAATGTAGATTTTACGACATAAACATAATTATGCGAACAAAAAATTAAACATGTACAAAATAATTTATACATAACTTTGGGGCATGTTGGTACTAAAATATAATAGTATCCAGCAGTCCCTACACTAACAATGCATTGCCGTGGTCTAATATTAAAATATATTATCTATTACTTGCTAAGTACCCCTTGTGGTTGACAAATGGGCTATTGCAACTAACTACTCGCTCTTACATAATCATTTTCATTTCTAAAATTATTAAATTTCGATGCATATCGAGCGGACGGGTTGTCTATTGTGTTGCATACAATATGCCATCATATTACTGTTTGCCATAATTACCATTTGTCCTTAGTTGTGAGCTATTTTAGTTAAAAGTAAATACTGTTAGTAATCTCCGTTCGAATCATTAACCACAAACAAGGGAAATGTACTAAAGTTGCATCCACACCGTAGTTACATTTTGTACACCAAGATTTCCAAGTGTTTTCTACTTACTTAAAGTCTATTTTTTATTCGGTAGACTAAAATGACATTTCATAGTATGAACATCATGTGTCATTTCATAGTATGAACATCATGTGTCATTTCATACTATGAAATGTCATTTTAGTCTACCGAATAAAAAAATAGACTTTAATGTTACCGTGTTACATAGTGTTGCTCCTCAAAAGTTAACTGCGGTGTGGGTGTGTATGCAACTTAAGGCACGGAACTATTGAATTATATTGTGGCCGCAAATTGTAGCTGAAGTAGATGGTGCTGCGTGGCGCACGTTTGGTCAAACAGTTTGCAGCTACCTTATTTTGCACTACTTTACGCGTCTATTAGCATTTCTTTGTCTATGCTTTTAACGAAATATTAATTATGTTAATAAATGTTAATTATGGCAAACGGATATGTTAAAATTAACGACATTTTAAATAAGCGGGAGCCGCCGAATGCTATTAATTTTCAAATTATACACCAAATGTCAAATCACACCAGATGCGTATAATTCAACGTGTGCACGCCAGTAAATAGAAATTCAGACACGCGCTGCGTACGCACCTAGTGTGTATTTGCCTTAAAGGCGATGGTTTCCCATTCGAAAATACATTTTTACTAACGACCAATTGATTTGCTGGTAAACTGTGTTTTTTTTAATGTTTGAAACAACCAGCCAAAGTCACCTGAATGTGTTTGATCTTTGAAGAAGCCATAAATCTGCTATTACTGCCTTTTAAGAAATTCGTCACAGTAATGGCAAATTTACTATAAAAAGCCGTGCTAAAAGAAAATATGTCCGCAGTTTTATTATAGAGACTCCATGCATGTGGTGGTAATTAGTCACAGACATATTTTCTGCGATAGGCACGAAAAAAGTTGAAAGCAGTTTCGATATTTTTTCTCTTGAACAGTTCCGTAAACCCGTAGACCCTGTCTCTGCATGGTGTCGACATTTCCACTACGATTTATTTGATTTTCCAACAGCCAACAAGACAAACATACGTTTCTTATACAGTAAAACACTGTTTCATATAAAAATGTGCATTATCCTAGCAAGTTCACTAATCTAAGTTAAAGTTGTCAAACCCTTTACACAAGTCGACAGTCAAGTACCTTTAGCAAAATATTTTCGATGCATTACAATTTTCATCTGTTGATTTTTATATTTACAGAATATTGTATCAAATGTACACCTATGTAACACCACATTTAGTAAATTTGCCTTTTTAGTAAGTATATTTCGATTCGATAACTTCTTTTGTATGTATTTAGAACATGCACGCACAGTTGATAGGTACAATCTGAACAAAAATGATCTTACTAACATTACATCAATGTCTTTAGTCAAAGTTTATGCACACTCAAGTAATTGTAAAAATAATGCAAATGCACTATATTTTATACAAAACTCTGACTAAAAATACATCAGTTTAACCTAAATGGAGTTCATAATTTCACATTAACGCTATGCCTTAACGGAACAGACTTTTATTTCGGTCTTAAATAATTGACCATCTGGATTGACATACCCCGTCTCGTTGCGGTTTGTAATTCATACATCATATGCTTCAACAACCAGGAGATATATTAACTAACATCCTTAACTAAATCATGAGAGACCTCCGAAGAGTCATCATTCGTCTAACACTGCTGTACACTCCAGCCGAGCAAAATGTCAGCGAGTTTTTTTGTAATCAAAACTCGTATTCACTCGGCAGTAGTGTAATCGCGAATTATCAATAATGCCTAAAATTTAGGTACGTCATCTATACACATTAGGATTTTTCTAAATGGCTCAAGATTACGTATTTTATATTTGGCAGATTACTAATTCCCAACACCTAAGTTAAAATCGATGTCGAACATCCGCAAACCACTCATAGTAACTGATTGACTTTTAGTCACAATTAATATAACTAATCCATAACTACAAGATAGAAATAATATAGAATTGTTCACCTTGGTGATTCAAATGCGAGCTCATTTTGTACATTATATTTCTAAACGTAACCCGAATATAACGAAATTTTATTTTAGTCACAAACGAACAAGGTATCTATAGCACCAATATCAGCTGCAAATATACGTAGTTAAGTATAGAAGCAGTGAATATAATCATAATGTAAAATTAAAATAACAGCGTAACCGAATTGATAAATGGGCGAAGCGAAACGAACGTGTTTTAAAACATACATAAAAATGGACGCCAAAAGTACAAGAATTGACCTTACTCGATACACATACTAAATTGAACACTTATTGGCTACATCTATCACAAATAGTCCATTGAGGTAATTCGCAGAATGAACTTTTTTTGTTTTCGTAGAGATTATAAGCTAACACTCGATATAGCTAAAATAATGAGTAAATCCTGTACTTAGATGACGAAATTAATATCTGGGACTAGAGATCTGACTAAAACGGGTTTGGTTTGTGCGTCAACTTTTCTGCGAGCACTTTGTTTTATGGTTTTTTTTTTTCTTAAACGCGATGCTATTTAAACTTTGTTAAATCCTTAACATTTTATGTCAATAGGCACAATTATCGGAGCAAAAATTATCTCTTACCACCGTACCAATAAAATTTGTGCATGTCTATATAAAAATGCAATAGAAGTACGAAGTACTTATGTGATTTAATAATGCCTGCGGAAACTCACTGAAAAAACAATTTATTGTAATCGTAATAATAGATTTCGGTCTATATTTGGCGTCAAGTAGGTTGAGCAATATTTGTAAATTTATATTTTTGGTAGGTACGTTATGGCTCAGAGGTACAGGTTCTTAGTAAATAATAAATAACACAAATAATATGGCGTATTACAAATAATTACAATCTAATTGGTGCCAGTTCTTGCAGAAAACATTTATGTATACACAATATACATTGGTACGCTTTACACTAGAATTTACTAGTTGTACCTATGTTACAATATTGTAAAGGAGAATTTATTACAAATAATCATGCAGATTTCACTTTGGAATCAATCAGTAATATATATCTTAAATATTGGTTCTATACCTACATCTACAAATTTTGGCCCACAAAATAAATCATCACAGATGCTAAAGTATCAGCATCTTAATTTTGAGGCAATATTTTATTCAACATGCAACCAAAATTTACAGGCATACAATTTTAAACCAATAATCCTATTTATAAGACTGAGTTACAGCTATGGTTACGGACAGACATCGCGACATAAGTACTATGTAAACGGCATTGTCGCAAAACGAGACATTTTCTACATCCGAAATAAATTCAGACACACTTACCCGTTCTTCAGAGGTACTTGAATATATCAATAGACCATAATTTAGGTGTTCGGAGGGGACAGTGCGGCGTCGTTACTAAAACGATGAGAAATCAACTCGGCATATACAGGCTGATTCCAACGTGCACTGACTTCAAACTGATATTAGAATTATATTTGTATTGGAATCATATCGGTTAGCCGTCATTCGCTCATTTCATTCAAACTTGTCCGCATAAGTATTAGTGCGAGCGAGACTCTCGCGCGAATGACAGGTAACTGATATGGGGGCCGATTTTTGAATTTCGACCGTTGGATTTCGTGTATTTCGTTCAATAATATCTCCACTGCTAGGGATTTAAATTCTACTAATAGAATTGAAATCGAGTGGTCAATACCACTAGATTCCAAATTTCTATCGCTCGTATTTCAAAAATCAGCATTTCGCCGTTTTCCACCGATTTTCGAGTGTCGAAATCGAGCGATCGAAATTCAAAAATCGCCCCATGGTTCCAATTTTCCAATATCATTCTAATATCGGTTTGATGCCACTGCATGTTCGAATTGGCCTGATTGTCCACTACACGCTACGCGAGGTCGAAAAAACTTAACTAACTTCGTCCAAAATATCACTCGAAATTTAACATTATGTCGCACCTTCAGATTGTTTTTGTCACTAACAGGTTTTGTTTAAGAACACTGGTTTCAGTCTCTAGAGTAGGTCTCTTGATGCGCAGTTAATTTGTGATGAACATTGAATTTGGAAATGCTGACACAAAGCTCGTCACTTTAATTGACCGCTACAGAAGTTTTCCAATCCTAAAAGCGTTGCAACTACCTGAAACAAAGAACAATCTCATATAAATAAACAAAGAATAAACTTTGAAATGAAAACTATCGACAAGGGATCTTGCTAGACTAACGTACATTTGACTAAAGTTTTAGGGGAAACTAAAATTTCACTATATAGCGCCTATGATATTCATAGTGTATTTTCCGAGCAGCAATTTACATTCTAATTAAATCCGAATAGCCAATAAAAACGTCACGCTCCAGTATCGTAGTAATCTCGATGTAATTCTCACTCGGGCTACATCCGTCTATGAAAAGCGTAAGTTGTACGAAAAGAGTTGCGGATAAGTCTTTCTGGAATGGAATTTTGGGATTATCAGCATTTCTCGTTCGGGCAGAGTTTCTGCTGAGTTTGTGGAGTGTAAATCGTAACCTGCCCGCCTGGGCGTCGCCGCCGCCGCCGCGCCCGCCCCGCGCCCGCAGGTGACGACCGCCAGTGCTGCCCTATTCGATATTTTCACAAGATTTCCCGAACTTGGGAATTATTGAATTTGCTTAGAGCAAGTTTTTAGTGGATCGTAAAGTAGTTTCCGCACTTTGTAAAATGGAATCAGGTATTTATAGGGTTTTGTCAGGATCCTTATCGTTTGCATGACTTATTAGATTTGTATGCTATAAAAGAATTTAATTAAGGAAATGGTTTGCTTGGCGGCAACTAGTTTTTTTTTTAATTAATGGAGTGGCTCAGTCGACAAATTTTGATGTATTTATTGATTGAATTCATATTTATTTGGATCCTTATAGGTATTTATGATTTTAACAGGGGTTTAAAACACTTGTATTCGTTAAATGTATTAAAATCGGCTACTCATGTAATCTCCTGTTATAACACGTTTAATATGTCTGAATCTCCTGGGAGTTTTGTTATTAAAACTTGTGATCGTTTCGTTACCTACATAATTACATACTATTCTCGGGATTTGAGTCCGGGTCCGCACGTCAGCTAACTTATTTTTAATAAAAACTAGGTCCGGTTGTCACAAACAACTAAACATTCTCTAACATTTAGCTACACGCTCTGAAATTGCAGCAATCGCGCCACCCCTATCGACACACTCTCCTCCCGCAGCCCTACAAGAATCCACGATAAATCTGTCGCATATTCAGCGACGTATAGTGCCACAAACTTATCGTTTTCCGCCGGCCAACACCGAAACCAACTTCGTCGCGTACAAAGTTTGTCCCGCACCGGTTTTTTCGCTAGAATAAATAACTTTGTTTCATTGTAACTGACTTTCTCGGTGAGTCATTGGTCAGAATAAGCGTTCTTGAGGCGATTCCTATATGTGGTGCAGATAATTGGCATGAGAGGCCAGAAATAACGCTGGCATTAATAAGGGGAACTAGACAGACTTTGCGCGGTTCAGGATTCTTGATAAAGCAACAAAGTTGCTTAATGATGATGTATGAATTAAGTTAGTTTTAACAGAGGTGTCCGTAATTTGGCACCCAACAAAATGCACAGGTGCATTGGTAGAAATATCTAGCAGACGTATTTGAACACGTCAAATATTAATAGATATTGAAAAGTGACGTTTCTTCAAACAGAAACGTCGCTTTTGAAACTTGTTTGACACTGACATATTCCATCCATATCGTTTCAATATCTAATATTTGACGTATCTTATTGTTCGAATACGGCTGTAGGTACCTCAAGAATAGGCACAGGCACTTGTTCTGACGAGAGCACCAGCCTGCCGTATTAAAATTTAGAGCAAAATATAAAATCGGTTAATAGGAATACTATATCATTATTATCATTGAACAGTTTCCACTTCGTAGGCTTCTAAAAGGATTACCAAAATACAGTTACTCTACTATTGTTGGCACAATAATCGAAAACCAAAGCTATTTCACTCGATTCCTTTCCTTTATTCATTGAGTGTTTTATTGTCTGAAACGACCAGTTTGTATATTTATCTGCTTTATTGCGAGGTTATCTTAATCGTGCTAGTCCCGACCCAATTGCGAGCTTTATTGCTGTCTAGTGAACGCACGTCTATGTCATTGTGTCAAGTGCGTCCTTGTCTTTTATAATATTAAATAACTATCGATTCTCCAGTCGCCATCAGATATATAAGAGCGGCAGAGGTGTTCACAAATATCTGAACAGAGCCTCGATTATCATGATATTAAATGCACGATCATAATATGATATGCATTTAATATCATATGGTATAGTATAACTATATTCTATTTTGACCACCTTGGCCGTTACTATATTTTAGCTAAGATACACAACAGTGACGCTTCTTGTGACTTATATTTTTATTATTTAGTGTGTGGCGTAGATGATTGGGAGTGTTGTCGGATAGAATAGGCACTGCGAGTGTCAAATTTAGGGCTCATTTATACGATGCGGGAACTCGCATGCGAGTTTTATTACATTGCGGGTTTTGATCGGCCGGTTGAATTGGACGTAACCAACAATCCGCAATGTAACTAAAATCGCATACGAATTCGCGCGCCGTCTATAGGTATCAGCCCTTAAATTGATTTTAGTTTGTATCGATTTCGATTATCGAAAAATACTTATTTAGGAGGAACTTACTTGTACCCAACAAGTAAGTTCCTCCTAAATAAGTATTTTTTCTATTTATTCCTTGCCCCAAACACATAGCGTTACATTCGTGTAACGGCGTCCCTATACTTAGCTGTCCAGGCGTTGAAATACGCCCTGCGGATCCCAGTGACTTGGCACAGTTTTAAGCCACCGACAGCCGCTAACTTACGACCGCCTATTAGCATCCCCGCAATTGTAAACGTCCTCGAAATTTCCACAAAAACATTTCCGATTTTTTCGCGGCGCGATAATAAATCGAGTTTCGGATGTCACGGGTTATAAAACATAGGCGTCGTTGAGTATCGAGAGTAGGCGGTGAGAGCGTGAATATATTCAGGCTGGGGACGGCTGACCTCCTAACTACGAGTTATTTAGGGCACACTTCCTTCAGAGTGATCGGGCCTATTCGCGACTCGGTGTCTCCGAATTGAGATGTCGTTTGCATATTAAGAAAAAAAGGTGTCGCTTCTGTGTAGGTAGGTTCGCATTAAGAGTAGTTTTTTACAGAACAATTTTAATAATTATAAACTGAATATATTAAAGAAAAAGTGACGAAGTTCTCCAGTGGTGAAGGCAGTTTTATTAATTCTCAATTATCTGATATAACAGAATAGAAGACAGTAAGTATGATTTGTAAGACGTTCTTTTTAAATTGAAATGACCGCTACATTTTTAAACTTAATTATATTTAACAGGAAACAAAAGAAATATATGATATAAATTTTCTAAACATAAATGGACAAATCTGCGTTAACCTTTTCATAACGGCAAAATTTCCATGGCGCTAACATATTTGTGGGTGACAAAACCATTTGCATTCCTGGGATGAAAGATCGAGATGCCCCGTCAGATTTATCGCATAGTTTCTCTACGTGTCCTCATCAAATGCCATTCGAATGGCAGCTGCGCATTTTTCTTCAAGTTGCAGACTATTTAATTGGTTCCGCACAAAATAGCTTAGAAATATTTTAAACTGAAATAAATATGTCATATACTAAGAAAATTATTTAATTGGTTCTAACACTTCTAATAGAAATATTTTGTTGTTTGTTTCTAGTCGGTATATATTTTAGTTCAGCGTTTATTTTATCTACAAAACATTTTTAGGAAATTGATTGTAAACTGAATTAAACAAATGTGTCATTTGGTTTTAATGGGAATATTATGGGCTATGGCTATAGGAATACCTATTTGGTTTTATTTACGGTTTTTCTGGTTAAGTTTCAAAATCAGGTGTCACGGTTAACGTAAGTAGGTCCCTAATAAATAGGATTTCTAAACGTTGTCCAAATTATTTAAGTAAGTATTCAATAATAATTTATTTCAACACTGGTCAAGAGTTGTGAATTTTGGAATACTGAAAGTATTTATCAATTTACTTATTAAAAAGTTTTTAATGTAAGTATATCAGGTAATAATACCAACATTAAACTATCCAGTTCGTACCTATTGCAAACAGCTAAAATTCATGAATAAAAAAAAACATTTACAAAAATTAGGGAATAAAAAAAAAACCTTATCCGTAACATGGATTTCCGTAACTTACACACCAAATCGACATCTCACTCGGCTGCCCAAATTTTCCACACAACTCTTTGGCCACAAACCTTTGCCTTTGTCTCGAGTCTCGTACATAGATGCCACCTGTTGCCGGGGGCGGGGCGCGGGCACGCCCAACGCCCCGCCTCGTGGGGCCTAGGAACTTTCAAGCGACCTAATTTTCAGGAATAATCACTAAGCTTAACATGTATTGTGAATGTACTATTTACTTAATTATGTAACTGCCGCCCGCGCCCCGCGTATACTAGAACTTTCGCGAGATCTAATTTTCATGAAACTAGGACGTAAGCCTGCGTAATTTTGAGGGGGCTTTTGGTTTTTTTAACAAGACAACTCGTATAAAAGATCCTTCTGGATGTCTGATGTAATTCTAATTTCCATACAATCATATGTTACATTACTTTGTAGAAAATTGTTGTCATTTCATATTAGTCCCTTACAATAATCCGCCTATTTATGTTTGAAACAATTTATAATCATGTTCCAAAAAAAGCGGCCAAGTGCGAGTCGGACTCGCCCATGAAGGGTTCCGTATTTAGGCGATTTATGACGTATTAAAAAAAAACTTCTTACTTGATCTCGTTCAAACCAATTTTCGGTGGAAGTTTACATGGTAATGTACATCGTATATTTTTTTTAGTTTTATCATTCTCTTATTTTAGAAGTTACAGGGGGGGGGGGGGGGGGGGCACACATTTTACCACTTTGGAAGTGTCTCTCGCGCAAACTATTCAGTTTAGAAAAAAATGATATTAGAAACCTCAATATCATTTTTGAAGACCTATCCATAGATACCCCACACGTATGGGTTTGATGAAAAAAAAAAAATTGAGTTTTAGTATGGGGAACTTACCTTACTTACCTTACTACTTACCAAGTTTCAACAGTATAGTTCTTATAGTTTCGGAGAAAAGTGGCTGTGACATACGGACGGACAGACAGACGGACAGACGGACAGACAGACAGACAGACATGACGAATCTATAAGGGTTCCGTTTTTTGCCATTTGGCTACGGAACCCTAAAAATGTACAGTCTTCTACATCTAATATGAGAGCTGTGTAAGTGATTAAATCAAGATTTTGATTAAATGGTAAGTACCTACCTAAATAGGACTCTTGATCACTCAATGTTACAAAAACAAAAAAAAAACTTAAATAAAAAAAATCGATTACGATACGCTAAACGAAACCCTTTTTGTTTGTGGAGGGACTTACAAATAAAAAATAGATATACATACTGTTGCTATCCAAGTACTTCGCTGTAGTTTAAGCTTAGTGCCAATTTGTGACTTTTACCACCTAAAACTGAGCGCCAAACTCCAAACTAATCTAACATAATGCCTTTTATAAGCGGGTGTTCTGAATCCCGTAGTAAAATCATAAAAAGACCCCGGCCACGTACATAATCCAATTTGTGGATCGCGGCCCAAGAATGCTAAGCGACTACATAATTATATACACCCCTTAAAAGTTGGACATTTTTTAAGGGAGAAATTTCGGTTTCATGTTGCGGAAAGAATGAGACGTCGAATAAATTTTGATAGTTTAAGGGTTAGGGGGAAGATGGGAAATTCGCATTTCGTTAAAATAGGGACGGTAACAACTTTTGTTTCGGATAATGTCAGTTGTAAAATTATCGTAAATTGAAGTGCGTCTAAAAATGGTTAATTCCAAGAAAGATAAAATTACCCAGTATGTTCATAACTTCAAGGGCGCTTAGAAAAATAAAACATACTGGGTAATTTTATCTTTCTTGGCATTAAATTTTTTTTAAATTCCATTCAGAGATCTAACGATAGTAAATGTTACCATACTGAATTGGCCTATCTATCAGCTTAGCACACAAAAAAAATCAAGCATCTACCGCAATAATTCACGTCACCATAAATAAAAATCTCATCGTACTCGGCGATAGGTGAAAAATTAAAAAAAATCATAACTCCGAAAATACGAAAAATCGCGGAACATACATGGGGGTGATTCAGATAGCCCTCTAGGTCCTCTACCTCCCAGCTTCAGTATATCACTACTTCTTGGGACACCCTGTATTTTGCGATACCGGGCATGATCTTGCTAATTAGTTAATTACAAGGAAATTCGTAGTAAATAAGCAACTTTACTCAAATGGCAGCTCCGCTTGTATTTCTAATTAACAAGCTTTTATTAGGTCGACCTGTATGTAACTATGTAATGGAATCTAAGGTAACTAATTTAACCATCTTCCAAGGATCGTAGCGTCATGAAAATTGGCAGCTGTATGTAGTTCTGATGACAATACAATATTATGGTACTGTCGAACTGATCTGATGATGGAGACAGGAGGTGGCCATAGGAACTCACGACCTGTATGTAACTAACATGTAATGGAATCTAAGGTAACTAATTTAACCATCTTCCAAGGATCGTAGCGTCATGAAAATTGGCAGCTGTACTATGTAGTTCTGATGACAATACAATAATATGGTACTGTCGAACTGATCTGAGGATGGAGACAGGAGGTGGTCATAGGAACTCTGTGATGAAACAACGCAACCTAATTGTGTTAGGGGTTTTTAGAATTGTCTCGATGAGTATTAGTTGTCTGTAGTAAGAAAAGTACAGTCAGCGATAAAAGCTTGTACCAAAAATTAAATTTTTGCCAAAAAACCTATTGGGTACTGAAAGTTACTAATCTAATTTTAATTAAATTAAGTACACATACGAGAAAACCTAAAGACTAGTATTGAAACAAGCAATTTCCAATCCACTTGAGAAATCTGTACAACTAACAACCAAGGCACGTAATACGAAATAATATAAAGGCGACACGACAGCCATAACCATGTCGGGGCTCATTTAAATAAGTGATCAAACTGACGCGAACTCCTCAAACAATAAAGTAAAGACTTATTGGTTATGCCGCGCTCATCGGCCGCCTTATATTGGAGGCAAAAATCGAGCAACTTTTTAAATTGACAGCGTTACATTTTCCCTCGCAAAATGAGCTTCACACGATGTGTTTTAATGAGATTTTTTTGTAATTCAAAGACCTCGTGCTTAAACTGAAGTTGGGATTGCTTTGAATATTTGTAATAATAATAAGCGTGATTTTGGTGGCTTCGGCTTTGAGCGCGCCTCGCAAATGTTCGGAGCACCATTGTTACTTTCACGTGTACGGGAAAGACAGACAAATAATACTTACCTACTTACTTAATGGCACAGCGATATAAAATAAGGCTTGGGTTCGGACACGACAAATAATAAGTGTAATTTAATTAATAATGTAAAAATTAGGTAGGTAGAACTCGGACAAACAAAAACTTACTGCATTCCAAGTTATTCCATTTTCTTGTTTGCTCGAAAGGCAAAAAACACAAAAGGCAATGTGAGGAACTAAGAAGGTAGGTACCTAATTCATTTATTTAAAGGTAAAATCTGTCGAACCTAATTAAATAGCTTAAGATTTAAGATTAGTCCAAAAAAACCGAAAGGGAACACCATAATTTAATAAGATAACAAGTAAACGCCCATCAACTTTGACATGAAAAAAAAACTCAACACCGCTATAAAAATTCAGTAATAAATGTTTAATTCATTACTCATCAGAGAGGCCATGCGGCAAATATTTAAAATACGTATTCTTGGGACACCCTGTATTTTGCGATACCGGGCATGATCTTGCTAATTAGTTAATTACAAGGAAATTCGTAGTAAATAAGCAACTTTACTCAAATGGCAGCTCCGCTTGTATTTCTAATTAACAAGCTTTTATTAGGTCGACCTGTATGTAACTATGTAATGGAATCTAAGGTAACTAATTTAACCATCTTCCAAGGATCGTAGCGTCATGAAAATTGGCAGCTGTATGTAGTTCTGATGACAATACAATATTATGGTACTGTCGAACTGATCTGATGATGGAGACAGGAGGTGGCCATAGGAACTCACGACCTGTATGTAACTAACATGTAATGGAATCTAAGGTAACTAATTTAACCATCTTCCAAGGATCGTAGCGTCATGAAAATTGGCAGCTGTACTATGTAGTTCTGATGACAATACAATAATATGGTACTGTCGAACTGATCTGAGGATGGAGACAGGAGGTGGTCATAGGAACTCTGTGATGAAACAACGCAACCTAATTGTGTTAGGGGTTTTTAGAATTGTCTCGATGAGTATTAGTTGTCTGTAGTAAGAAAAGTACAGTCAGCGATAAAAGCTTGTACCAAAAATTAAATTTTTGCCAAAAAACCTATTGGGTACTGAAAGTTACTAATCTAATTTTAATTAAATTAAGTACACATACGAGAAAACCTAAAGACTAGTATTGAAACAAGCAATTTCCAATCCACTTGAGAAATCTGTACAACTAACAACCAAGGCACGTAATACGAAATAATATAAAGGCGACACGACAGCCATAACCATGTCGGGGCTCATTTAAATAAGTGATCAAACTGACGCGAACTCCTCAAACAATAAAGTAAAGACTTATTGGTTATGCCGCGCTCATCGGCCGCCTTATATTGGAGGCAAAAATCGAGCAACTTTTTAAATTGACAGCGTTACATTTTCCCTCGCAAAATGAGCTTCACACGATGTGTTTTAATGAGATTTTTTTGTAATTCAAAGACCTCGTGCTTAAACTGAAGTTGGGATTGCTTTGAATATTTGTAATAATAATAAGCGTGATTTTGGTGGCTTCGGCTTTGAGCGCGCCTCGCAAATGTTCGGAGCACCATTGTTACTTTCACGTGTACGGGAAAGACAGACAAATAATACTTACCTACTTACTTAATGGCACAGCGATATAAAATAAGGCTTGGGTTCGGACACGACAAATAATAAGTGTAATTTAATTAATAATGTAAAAATTAGGTAGGTAGAACTCGGACAAACAAAAACTTACTGCATTCCAAGTTATTCCATTTTCTTGTTTGCTCGAAAGGCAAAAAACACAAAAGGCAATGTGAGGAACTAAGAAGGTAGGTACCTAATTCATTTATTTAAAGGTAAAATCTGTCGAACCTAATTAAATAGCTTAAGATTTAAGATTAGTCCAAAAAAACCGAAAGGGAACACCATAATTTAATAAGATAACAAGTAAACGCCCATCAACTTTGACATGAAAAAAAAACTCAACACCGCTATAAAAATTCAGTAATAAATGTTTAATTCATTACTCATCAGAGAGGCCATGCGGCAAATATTTAAAATACTTATTCGGTGCCCCCTCGCGCGCTGAGAAGAGAGCAAAGGCGCTTTTTATTAGGAAAGAAATGAAAGAATAAAGGCGGAGTGGAGAATAATGAATAAATTCCGCGTAAGCAGGCCCTTAATGCAATTGAAAACTTTTAACAAGTGCTGAGAAATCGTGTGTTAAGGTGCGACCAGTAATTACGAAGGGCGGAATAGAGGATGAGTTGGTAAACGATGGAAGTTTGAGGGGTGCTTTATGAAAATGAAGCTGCTAATAAAATCTTGCTGAGACCGATGACTTGATTTTAAAATGGTGTATCTTTAATTGTAGGACGAGTGGCGAAAATCCTTACTGAAAACATTTGTTTTTATTTAATTATACAAATTATGTTGGCTGTCGGCAAGAACTTAAGCGACAACAGATTATATAAGCTTTATAAAATTTGTTAATTCGTGTTTCATAGTGAGAGCGTTGCGCGTTGGCAATAGGAGGTGCGGTGCATAAGAGAACAGACCCACTGAAATCCTAGTATTTGGAATCGATCTAGATATTATTTTATTTGTTTTTTTTTTTTATGTTGAAGTTAAATAGCCTGTTAATAGAAGGAAAAATCACGTTTCGTTTAAATAGAACAAGCAAATTATCCCCACCATTAACTTCACGGCGCTGTCCAAAATTTGTAAAAATTAACAAGAAAATAGCACCGCACCCACCGTCTGCTAAAGACATTCTTTTTAACCCTAAAAAAACAAGTCATTACTGGAGGGAGTAATCTAGCGTTGTGCTTTCGCATTTTTTCGTGAGATTCCATTATTTCTCGATCGGTCTCGAACCGCCCGAGCTAAAAATGAATGAATGAGTGAACGAGTGAATGGGAATGATATGATTAATTACCGGGGCCCCCTCATTAGCGCGCAAATAGGTCCGTTCATTGGTGAAATTGAATCACGAGCTCGCGGACCACGTTCAATCACAATCTAATTATAAATAATGTGAATTGAAGAATGAACGGGGATTTTATTTTAAAGTTTTGCGCGCCAGTTTTGTACCGTTTTGTTTTTGTTTATTGAATGAATGGTTTTTGTATAGGTAGTGAATACGTGTTTTTTATATGATAACTAAAATAGATTTGTTGATTTCTGTTACCAAAATAAATGTAGAACACTAAAAATATATAATTCATTTTCATTATGACTACGTAGGTACATACCTATTGAATCACATTTCAGAAATATTTTTGTATTGTATTGAAATAAGATTATTTAAAGATATCTAGACAAAACTTGAAATTCCAACCTAAATTCTAGATTTCTTTTCCACATCTTTATTAGCATAAGTAATAGGTAGAATAAAATATTCTAATTACATCACTATTTACATTTGCTTTACCACTGCTTTACTAAAGAGACTGGTTGCGAAATTATTCACGAGACAATATCACACGCCAGTAACCGGCGACGCCGTGCGTAAATTTTTTCCCACTATATCTTTTCATAAATAAAGCACATATCACGTCTCATAATCCGCGTACAAAGAAACGCGAATGTGAGTGACGTACTTATCTTTTGTAATACCTAAAGTCGTAAACCGGAATGAGGAGATCTCGCCATCAGATTTTAAGGTCCTGCCAATTCTGGCAGCGAATTTTCTCGGCTCATTGGCTTCAAAAGAATTCCTGAAAATAAAATATTCGTCGTGGCGGAGATATTTGGTTTTACGCGTTTCCTTGATCTTCTCTAAGAGCCTTATCTGTCAGATATGGCATGCAAAGTGCTGCTTGGAATTAATTTGGGAACTGGCATTTAGTGGGAATTTTAGTTTAGCATCTGCTGATGACAATACGGAGGTCACTTTGCCAAAAGTACAGGGACATATTAATCATATTATTCGCATTGAAATTTTTATTGATTTTATGAGACTGGTATAATCGAATGGAACTGGTATTTGATACTCGGTAAACAAAATTCATTTTAACTTGAGTTTTATATTTATGCTATTAGGAATTACCGCTAGGAGAATTAGGTGATAGAAATTATGTGTATTAAATTAAGAATTTACTTTGCCTATGGTGTAGTTAAATAATTTAATTTCCAACCCATTTCGTACCTTGTCACAGTGACAATCAATATGAAAGTCGCTAGAGATCTCATACCAAAGAGTAAAGTAAGCCTCCTATGTACTATTGTCACTGGGACAAGGTACAAAATGGGTCGGAAATTAAATTCTTTGATTGTACCTGTTCCGTAACGCTTGTTGTCTAATTAATGTTTAATAGTACATTATTGTCGAGGTTCGGAAGTAGCTACTTGCTGGCTGAGGATTCGTTTTAAACGGACGACCTTGGGAGTCCGTTTAATTGAATCCGAAGCCAGCAAGTAGCCTTCCAGCCGAGTCATATATAGTACTTTTCTCAAAAATGGTGCAAGAAATCGAAATATTTTACGGAAGCAACGTTCTAATATTCACTGAAAAAAGTAAAACCATTAAAAAGATTTGCTTTGCCGCCTTTAAAAAAAAATAGAGGTGTATTTTTCTGCTGAAAATACGCCAACCTATTTGAGATACCTAAATAGTCGCGGTACCAACATTATAATAATAAGTACTAATCATCTGTTTGGCTGATGGACCTAAGCCTTCATTTGATATGGCCATTTCAAAATTTAAAAAGTTTGGAACTCGACAAATAATGGAATTTGTATGCAACATTGCAGTCCTGAAATCGAGACTGCAATGTTTTTAACTTTTTAATTTTTTGACTGACCATAAACTACGCACTTCGCGACCTATTTTTTAACCGGCAACGTCGACTTTGCCGTCCATTTTTGAGAAAAATATTTTTTTCTACTCGTCGACTGCAATGCTTGAATTAAGACTTCGTATACCAAAGTGAAATCGCATACTTTTTTCATTATGGCACCCCAACTCAACTATAATATTCATTTCGATACAGTTTAGTCAACTATAATATTCATTTCGATACAGTTTAGTCAACTATAATGAAATTGACCAATCGAAAGCGCGGAGCAAGTACCAGGGCCTCATGAGTTACGAGAAGGTGTCGTTGACCAACCGGACGGGGGCGCGGGGCGCGGGGGCCGGGTCGCGTACGAGTATGAAGGTATCGCGGCTACTCGCGCATCTTAGCTGTATACTTTTGGTTTTTTTACCTACATATATGATTCTTCTACTAGTTTTAAGTATTTTTTTGTTGACTCGTAGAAAAAGTATTGTATACAATAGTGATTAATCAAGCTTTTCAATCTCGTACCTTACTTAGGCAACTCAGCACAAGCTTCGTTGCCTAAACACGGTACTCGACTGAAAAGCTCTCCATTATATCACGATTGTATAAAATACTAGTTTAGCGCTAATGATTTCGCAGAAAATTCAAAATAATGTAAGCCTTGGCGTCCCTAAATAGAGGAATGAGGTCGAGTTTATGCCGATTTGATGAAACAATACAATATGTAGAGCTAATGTAAGCGTTTGAACGGTAATAGAATCGCTTGTACTTTTAAATAAATTTAAAAAACGCGCAAACGTCCTTTTAATAACGGATTGACAGGGCAGAGGTTTAACAGGGGGATCCTTATGCATTCACTCATTCTTGTATTAAATTCATCTTTATCGCAGTTGCTCTCCGCGACTACTTTCTGTAAACTCTGTTTATAGCGAAAAACTTCTGTGTATGTTCTTTACGTATTATTATCTCTAAATGTAGCAACGTGAGCTAACTGTAAAGCAAGTTGCGAGAAGCGATACCGACGAGCAAGTTATTGGACTCTCAACCGAAGAACTTCTGTAGATTATCGCTGATATTCCGGGAAATTTATTGCCAGCTATTGTTAAATGCTTAGTAATATTTTCTTGTTCCAAATACTTTGTTCTCATTTTCCGATGCAATGAGAAATACCTTGTTCTTACTACTCCTTGTTCGTACTCACTAGTTGGATAAATATTAATAGGGTACAACTATTTAAGATCTATTTTTGTGTGTTAAACAAAAATAATAGTTAGTTACCTCGGTTTGGTTTCGGTGTCCACGATACAGGATCGAACCTGCGCCCCCTCCTGGTCCAAGCGACTACCCGGATTACAATATCCTATCTATATCACAAGCTTCCACCTAGCTTAACACTAAAGCCTACTACCACTAATACAATTGACACTTCAACAACGAGCGGTAACGGTCCACTTATTACACTAAACAATAAAATTCTAACATTAGTTAACATGACAATAGAACAAAAAATCTTGACTTTAATGCCGAAGTAACAAAAACTGAACTTAATAGGAAAATTAACTCAGATAACAACCTCTGGTAGTCAATAAGTAGGTAACTGTCCGTGTAGTCGTTTTTGGGGTTTTCAGTGGACCCAGGAGGGGGTCGCGGAGTAGGGCGTGCGGGGCGCGCCGCCGCCGGAGAGCGTGGTGGGCACGGGCGGCGCGGGCGCCGCGAACTGGCTGTCGGCCTCCGCGGCCATGGCTTGCTGCTGCTGCGGGAAGTTGAAGTCCAACGAGCCGTCCATGCTGAGCTCGTGTTTTATCACCTATGGGAGAAAATGGTGATTGGTGATGGTACTGATGGTGATCCGACTACGATAACTTCTCATGCCAAGTGCAATGTCAAGTATGGCGATCGTATGGTATATGGTTGTTTAGCCGAGGTCTTTTTTACTAGGAATTCAGCTACCGTTTTATTACACTATCGAGCTGAGGCTAGGTATGAGTAATATTCGTCTAAAATCACTATTTTTTGACTTCACAATTAGGCAGCGAGATTTAGGAAAGGAAAGTTAAGTATCTAATAGAAAAGAGATTTAAACTTGTTTTGATTGAAATCGAACGAATCAAAGTTTCCGTAGAGACATTGGATAGGAGACATAGACATACCTCATTAACATCACAGTCAAAGCTGTGCTCCAGCGACTCAATGTTGAGGTTGAGGTCCTCCACCAGCCCCGTGTTGAGCGCGCCCATTATCTGCCCCATGACGGTGGTAGGCATGGCCGTCTGCACCATCATACCGCCGTTCATTAACGCCGCGTCCGACGTTGTTACCATTTGCGATTGGCTGTTTTCTGTGGAGAAAAAATGCATGATTTATAAGCTTAGAGTCAACAAGTAGCGTAATTAAATACAACATTGTAAAGTCAACATTAGTTCGACCACGCTAAGTTGCACCGAATTGGCAATTTAGGAAGATTTAGCGTGTTCGGAACAAATAAAAAAACAGAACAAACATCACTTCGAGCAAGATCTGGATTTTAGAAGACGTGCGAGTTTCCACCACTTGTGCGGTGCGGTCGTTTAAACTCGTCCTTTAGTTTATTTTTATAGTGAATCCGCCAACGGGATGAATCCTGTTTGATTCTGGGATATCACACTGGCTCTGCAACCGGATGAGGTTGAATCTTCGCTAGATTATTCCATCGCATACCTAGAAAATCATCTAGATTTTCTAGGTATGCGATGGAATAATCTAGCGAAGATTCGGATCGGATTCGGGGTAGAACCCCGAACAACCAAGTCTCCCGATCTCTTCCTTAAAAATCTACCTGTATGCATAATATCAGCGGGATCAGCCGGTGGCGGCGGCCTGACGAAGTGGTCCAGCGCGTGTGGATGCGTGGGATGCGCGGGATGTGCGGGGTGGCTGAACATCGACGCGCACGCGCAGCCGCCGTGCAGGTGCTGCGGGCACGAGTACGAGTAGCGGTAGCCGGTCGATGACGATGACGTTGTTGGCACGTACCTGCGGGGTTGAGGGTCAGTTGTCTTGGAGCTAATATCAGGTAAACTTTTCGACTTGGGCTGGTGGAGGGAAAATAGTTTACCTGATATTAGCGTGATTATAATAGTCTTGGTATTAGTTTGATTTACAAGAGCTGGTTGTTAATAGCGAAATTTGAAAATAGAAATTCGTGTATTTCAATTTCTGTTACTCCAATTATTTAAAATCGATAAAGATGGTGGAAGACGATTTTCATGTTTTGTTTTTTCTGGCAGACCCGGGCCTGTATGGTTTTATAAATATCACGCTTGTTAATATGAAAAGCTTTCTAATATTTTTTACTAACAATATTTTTAGATTATTTTCAGAACTGATTGACCTAAAAGTTGAAACGCTCCTGTGAAAAAAATCTAAAACACGAACTTGTCACTAACTAAATTCTACTTGGTGCTAATAACGACCTCTAAGTTTAGTTTAAACTATAAGAACCGCTTCTACAAAGAACAGATTTCAACTCATTTTAACAGGCAAGCAACATAAAAACTACAAAACAAAATCTGTTCTCGCTGAAGCGTACTAAATCTATCTTAATCCTAGGGCATTTTAAAGTCGAAACATTCTCAGGTACAAAAAGATACAAGTGTTTACGATTCTGAGTTGAAATGATTTACTCAATTGCAGAAACCTGTGAAGATGTAAAAATAGTGCGTCACACATTTATTATGTTAATGTTAACCATACATATTATTTTTGGTAGATCATTATTAACTTGGTTTACGTTGAATAGTAGGTAGACTTTATCAGGTGCACTTTACGGGTTGGCGCAAAAAAGTTTACCTGATATGAGCTCAACTTTATAACCGAACTATTTATCAGTGTGACGCACTATTTGTTCTTACTATAGGACTGTTTAGGTCAAAATCAAGACGTAATAGATGCCACAAATAGCCTGTTACATATTAAACTTGAATAGAGTTCACAGACATCAAACAAACACGCGAAGCTAAGATTCCTAAATAGAACAATGGAAATTAAGTATTTTTATTTCTATCTCAAAATTTAATGTTCCTTTTTAAAAGTAGGGTATATCGTTGACTGAAAAATATTATAAATTTTAAGACCTTTTTTGATATTATCGTAATTCGTAATGAATTCGGTTAAATATATGTGACGTTATCTATGAAAAGGGACCTTATTGTCGATGGCGCTTACGCCTTTATTAACGATGCTCCGATATAAATACAATGCCGCGCGACGCTGTGCGGCGTAAGCGCCATCGACAATAAGGTCCCTTTTCATAGATAATGCCCCATATGTAGTTTGATTTGAAATAATTCAGAACCAATTTTTACAGAAATTGCACTATGATGAAAATTTGGGTATTTTTTTTGTAGGTTCAGTGTATTTCCCTGAGATTGCTCCGTCTTATGCTTACGTGTTTAGGAATGGATCGGCTCCCTGCAACTTCATCGAGTCAGCCAGCGACCCCGCCAGCTCGGCCGCCGGAGCGTACTCTTGGAAATCCGTGTTCGCGTAGTCCGTCCCGTAGTCGGTATTCGCCGCGTAGTCCACCCAGTCCGGCTCCTGGGCGACGAGCGACGGGATCGGCGACAGGCGGCCGACAGACGACGCGTTGGACGACGCGCGTTGTCGGAACGTCTCCGCGTTCGCTGGCGACAGCTGGAAATTGCTGCTACGCAAGCGAACAAGCATCAAATAAATGGTTTGAAGGAAAACTTTGGATAGTGTCATTGCCAGTACTAGAGGAGACAAGTCAGTTCTTGTATCTATTGTACCATTTGTACCCATATTTTGTATGAAATGTTACGAGTATGTTTGGGTATTGCGTTATGTTTGGGTAATGGCTAAAACGGCTTGATGGATCTAATCATGTGGACTTTAATATTCTCGTAATCAATTGGGTTTTTCAGAAGTGAAGTTTTATTTGGTGCTTGTCTTTTTATACTGGCGTCATTATCCAAAATTTTGTGCAAATAATCAAAATATTCAGCAGAAAAAAACCTTAACGCTAAGTCAACTGTATAACTAAACAATATCTAGGGGAAGAGAAAACATGCAAATCTAATGCCTAAATCGCCCTCTAACATATAAATAAAAATCGTAACGGTAAATGAAGCGATCACTATAAAAGGATTCAATGGTCAGCGCGGAGATATGATTATTGCTATCTCTGATGACAATATAACGTTGTAAGAAATGTGCTTCGGCCGTTGCTGAGCACAGTGTTGGTAAACAGTCGAGTTTCTGAAGTCCTTTTAGACTCGACTTGGAATCAAGCCAAAAAAATCATTAACTTGTGTCTTTTGTTTCTACCTCAGAATTTTTTAATACAATTTTTAAGACGAGTTGTGTCGTAACAATTCGTAGGTGAGATTCATACAATGTGGTGGACAATTTTCTTTCTCCTATTTAGACTTAATGGAGAACGAATTATAAAGAATGTTGACTTTGGCTCGATTTGGGACCCAAACCCATTGTCGCAAAGCGTCCTACGCGCAGTTTCGTGAAAATGAGTCAAATTATTTAAATTTAGACTCGTGAGACTCGAGTTTTTACCAACTCTAGCTGAAAGCCCACGAACGAAGACCAACCAAAATAACTCTAGATTATCCTCACTATCCGATATTCGGCAATAAAAAGGTTAAATATTGGCGAAATGACGAGATCCAACGTCCACATAACTCATCATCTAATGGTTGTGCATGATTTAAAACCTTTTATCATAAAGCAGCGGAGTTGCTATAACTCAGTTTTATTGGCTTGGTCAACGCTTTATGCCGATCGTTTTATTATAAAGTGTATGTTTCGTGCGTGCCTCACAGTTTGTATCTAGCAGTAATAAAATTTCAATATTTCGAACTGGATGCCGTTTAATAAAATATGGAGTCGCGTCGAGATTTTGGCAGGGTTTGGAAAGCTTTGCCCGTGTAGGTAAATTGTTATGCTTTTCTGTCAAATTAGTATCACAACTATGTTGTTAGAATGCATCGTGCTCTTTTATTGGCTCCAAGCCACGACTGTTCCAGTTCCCGTCATATCTATGACTGTTATCTGATTTTGAAATCTCGTAACTAAGTCTAATAGCTGCTACCTACGTTCCAATGATAACATCTATAATAATACTTCTAAATAAGCGGGAAAATATGTTTGAGGCTTAGGTACGTACCTGTGCATGGGTGATTCTGGGAACATGTCGAGACTTTCGGAGATGGAACTGCTGGGGCTGGGAGTCGCGTCGGCTGTGGCGCCATTTCTTAACGCCTCCGCCTGTAAGAAGAACACATTTCATTAATAAACACTAAAATATCCTACATTTTTCACCACTGTTGAAAAAGGAATGTATTGTTTTATTACAAACATTAACCTTTATTATAATATCTTTTATCCACTAGCATTAAAAATAACCCTCACGGCCCTCACGGCCCTCACGGGCAGTAACAACGCGTGAGCTTTACATGAAAAAGTCAGGTGGCAAAATTTTAAAGTATGGTATGTAACAGTAGTGCTAATTAATTTTAAATACTTAATTATTTAATTGCTTTAAGTGTACGATACGTGCTTCATGTCCTTACTAGTGTTAAAGAAGACGTAGGTAATGTAAAACTGATAAATTAGTAGGTTAACATGGATTAAATACTTATAGCGTCATTGGTTAACCACAAAGTAAGGAAACTGTCTATGATAGTATGACTTATTGTACATTGGATCATTAGTTCTTTAGTGTTTAGGACTTCGGTATTTCTAATCTTAATTCCATAAACCGGTAGGGTAGTTATAAAGTTACAAGCAACAGTTTTGGAATGATGAGTACGGCTTTTCAACTGTACCATCGACCTCACGTCACGGTTAACTGACGATTCGTATTTTTTTTTGCAAAACCATACCCATTCATGCCAAGCATCAGTTAAATTTTGTATTTTTCTAACAAACCCAAATGTCAATGAGAGATAGGGACAAATCATTATCAATAGCTTGTTAGAATTGAAGAGATTTTTGTTAGAAAAATGCCGAAAAATGGGAGTCAACCTCGGAATTAGAGCTAATAAATACCTTCAGGTGTTCTAAAGGTTCTTAAAGGTCGACGAACATCTCGTGTGCGCGTCGGCAGTCGCTGCTAGTACGTACCTTCTTCTTCACCCTCCCTCTTCGCTTCTCAAACTTCGATGTCTCCATGGACGCCGCCCGTCTCCGCACAGACTTGCCGGGCTTGGCGTCAGGGTTGATCATCCACCAGGACGACTTGCCCGTGCCCTCGTTCTGCACCCGCATGAACCGGTTGTGCAGCGACAGGTTATGCCGGATCGAATTCTGCAATAGACATGCGTTTATGTAAAAATGGTCATTTATATTCGAATCACTTTATAGGCGCATTCAATAAATAGTGTTGGGAAAAACTGTCTTACATTTAAGTCAACTCTGTTTTATACACTCTAGTCATTTAATAGGTAGCTTACGTTCTTGTTATAGACTCGCGTTGCCTCTGTACAACACTTAGGTACCTTTTTATATTAAGGTATATAAAACTTTAAAAGTGTTGATGGAGTCTTTATAATCTTTTCAAGTTTCTCTACGAAGACTCTAAAATTAATAGTGTTCGTGACTAAAAAAATTCGAGAAGTCTTATGCGCAGTTACACAATAAGAATTGAATCCTTACTACACTAGTAGGTACAAAAAACGTGAAGCTCTACGCATATTAATGTGGCGAAGTATCTGCGCATTACTATGTTGTAGTGCCAGTGTAGTCAAATAGCTCGCTGAGGTAAAGGAGGCTATAAATAGCCGGCCATAAAGCGAGCGAATCGGCAGGTCGGACATATCCGGGCGACCACTTTTGCCAACCACAAAAATTCTATTTTAATTCTCGCTACCGTTAAAAGTTAGTGCAATAACGTGTCCTATCTCACACCGGCAATAAAATCTCACAACTTTTTCCCGTCGAAGGAATAAAAGCGACCGCAGCAACGAATGAAGTTTAGCAATAAAGGAGTCCATAAATAATTTACTGCGTGCCCTGTGAGAACTGCCACTTACCGGTATCGTTTCGTCTTATGTAAATATGTGAAGTTTTTCTTCTAAATCATAGGACATTCGAGTCCTTCTGTCTCGTAATAAATATTTAAATTTCTATAACCATTTTTTCTGCACCTAACTATAGTATTTTTATGATTTATCAATTTTACGTAGGTAATAAACATATTGCGAAATTAAATGCTATACAAAGATAACAAAATAGTCAATGTGATATCTTGTAAATATCTTTCCTTCCATCGTTCACGCGTTATTTAGCAGTGACGACATACCCAAGTCCGCATCCGCGATGCATACATTCTGGTTACCACTATATAGCTTATGTAAATCACTTTGATTTTCTCGTAGTGTGCCATGGAAATGTTCAGTTTGAGGAGCGTTATGCAAAAATATGAAATACGCGGGGCGCCGATTCATTTTTACCGCAGTAAGAGACTGTTATGGATCTAATATCTTTAAGGGTATATGTTCAGATTTTCTGATGCTATAATACAATTTTTCCAGTTTGTGTTTAAGACATTAACTCCGTAAAATGTGGTGCCCATGTCGCTACCGTTCTATGACGTCGTAGATTATACGGTGTCCCCATTTTAAATATTTTTTATCCCCGACCGATCGGAATTTCAAACGATGTCGCATAAATGTGATGGTGTTCTGGTATACCATTTTAATACAAGTAGCCTCAATTTACGAGTACTAAGACTATTTCAAGTTAGCTATAAGTAGGTGTTTTTTAACTCACTCAAGAAATAATTAAAACAAATGTTATCGACTTTTTAAACCGTTTGTTCCGAGTAACATAAGGAGTCCTGCGTTACCATATTATAATTTTAACATCATGGCATTACAGCGTGATATTAAAATGAACCTACGCAGTTAGTTTATCGCATACGAAGGGCTCAAAACTGAATTACAATTACAAAATGAAACATCATCTGGCGGGTTAATGTATGAGCAACAATTGGACGTGTATAAATCCAGCAAAATGTAGACAAGTCCAGCGATTTATCAAGTGTGAAAACACACGCAACAAATGGCCTGTCGACGGGCTGATGGATATGTCGCCAGGAGACCCTACCAGGCGTTTAACGCGATACGTCCGCAAGTCATGTCGCCGACATGTTGCTTGACAACTTGACTTACTCGGTACCTATTAAATTATCACTGGGAAATGTATCTGTCTGAGTATAACTACAATTTTACTGAGCAAACAATACTAAAAAATATGTTGAGGTACGTATCTGCCAATGATAAAAGTTGTATTGTTGTCAATAAAATAATCTCCAATGTATACAAACTACTATCACAACCACAAATGGACTAGCTAGACGAACTTAAGCGTAGCTAATATTTTAAATATAGTTAAAAAGGACAAAATTTTCCTTAGTTGAAAATCTGTTGAAAATAAGGGATAAAAAGCAATAAATATCTCTATTAGGACCTTTTGTTTAATGCAGTTTCAGCATTCACCGGGTTACACCGAATATCCGAATTATTTATTGTCTCCGATAGATTATGAAGACTCGTAGTAGCGTTCGGGAAAAATGGCTATCGGCCCACGCACTACGAAAATGTATGTATCTAAAGTAATTGGTTGATTTCATCACACCAGTTTTTTAACACCCCAATCTCTGATGGACTTAGATTAGTTGCAATTAATTAAATAAGCAAAAGGCTAAGAATAGCGCTCATTAAGTACTGTAACTGGATAAAAATCAGGAAACTGAAGAAGCTCTCTCGTGGGGTTTGACGTCACAATTACGTCAATCGTTTTGATTTTTATAAAAACATGAAACAGGTACAAATAGCTAATCAATTTGTACAATATTAGATAAAGTTTACAGCTGTAATCAAATGGCAAATTAATATTAAACTGCTACTTATATAACATTTCTGCAGCAACATTGACTCCCCTAAAAACTTTTAATAACAACTATGTACCTATACAAAGTCTAAAATCTTATTTTTGTTTTGTCTTAAGTCTTATTTTTGGTTGTCTCTGTTTTTTATTTCATATAATTTGTTTTCTTTTTTGCGTAGGTTATGAGGCTTTATAGTTAGTATGTGAATTTTCCCAATTAAGATAGGTACATAGTTACTATATATTCTCACAATATTGCTGACTCGCACTAACGTTAATCGATTTTTCTGCCTCCGCGGCATCACGTACGTAATACGTAAGCTCGTAATTTACCTGTTTTCTTTTTTTTCGGGGCGGTATACATTACGGTTTCGGCCGTATTTCAGCATGGTCTGGTGGAGATTGAGCGGGCTGAATGCCGTGTTTTATGCGAAGGAATCAAGAAGTCATGAGTTTCATGTCATGGCTTAAGACGTGACGAAGCTGACAATGTCTGCCGGTTGGAGAATACAGGGTCAATACAATTGGAAATATTTGCTTAGGCATTTTTTACTTTATTTAATAAAGAATCAAAGAATAATTAAATAATAATGAAGAAAGACAACCCTTAGAAAAAATAAATCCTCCTAAAAATAATTTACTGCACGCATACAAAAAAAAACGAATACTTTTGACTTATCGGCATGAACGTCATAATGAAATTAATATTTGTAGGAATAAATTAAAACCTGTTGAAATCAACAAGTCTTCATCACTATTGAATCCAAATTACGGTTGAAATATCCTAGCAATCCTTTGCAATCACGACTCCTATTAACAGTGCCTACTAATGAATCCTAAACTATGCCAAAGAATGTTAACAAGGTTAACCGTCTATCATATCGGTTCGCCCGCGTTTTGTCTACGGCAGGATTCGCGGCGCCAGCCAGACCCTTACAGGGTGAATTAACCGTCTCCTCGGCTCCCCTTAAATGCCCCGTCGACTTAAATTTTGTCGAATTTCTACTCTTTGCAAAGTAGGGCGAGATGTAGTAGGCTAGTTTTGGTGTGAAGTGTCGCTGCTGTGTTTTATGGAGTTGGTTAAGTACAGTTTTTAAGATTTTCGCTACGAAGGAGCTTTAAAAGATGGTGGTTTATTATACCTATATTACCTACTTACTGTAGTAAAAGAAGTATAGACCTAGTAATAGTTTGCAAAATATTATGTATTTAGTATAGTGGTAGGCACAAAGTAAAATTAGGTGCTAATAATATTTCATTTGTTCTCTACCTTTGATTACTATTCAGTAAGTAATAAAATATAAAATAAGATTACCTTATGATGACGGAGTGTAACGAGGGATTAATTATCATGATTGCAGATCGTCTTTTGTTAGTACAATGTGTAAGATGCAAGTAAAACAAAGTGTCAGTGACTTTATCTTACAACACTCCTCTTCAGCAATAAGTAAGAACGCATTTTCTCGTAGTACTTGTCTTGATAAATATGTATTAAAAATCGTTATTTTAAGACCACTTCTTGGGTACCAAAGTGATACCATACCGTAAGTATGCAAATAAAAATATGTATAGCTGTGCTCCTTGTCGGGTTGGCTACAGTAACTAAATTTAAATTAGAGCAATTTCAAAAATAAAAATAAAAACCGTTATTCCAAAGCCAACGCACTGTATACATCATGCACTGTTTTACAATATCATGTTACGCCATACTCAGCGACTAAAATTATGTTTTTGGCATTTTATGGCCTCACGGCTTCAGAGGCAACGCGATTGACGATTCCAAGCGGCTAATCGACGTTGCTTGTAATCTTTACTTTATGATTATATTGTCAGTGTATTTAATTTTACCTGCCGTATGAATATAAGTACAACTGTCACATACTAAAGGTAAACGCATTGAAACATTTAATAATGTCGTGCGTATGAAAAGCAAAACACCATAGGTAATTATATCTTTCAGAAAATAAATTAGGAGGTATGCTATTTTATTTTTGTGTAGGTACGTGGTAAGTTATTTGAATTTAAAACATAATATACCAAATATAGCAAAAGACAATTCAATACAGTTAAGACATGAATCGCCTTGGGAGCGCCTGAAACGCAGAGCGGTCGCGTAACCGAAGGATTCTGAATTATTCACGAGTGAGTCAGGGTGTCGCAGTCAGTATTGAGTTATACACTTAAGTTACTTTAATTTTACTTATTTATTTTAGCTAAGATATTTAGAAACTGCTCATTCCATACATAAGTTTTGGTACCAAAATGACTATTATTTTCATAGTCGACATCTAGCATCGAGTAGCGGAATTATCAGTACTGCTACTTGACAATAGATGTTACACTGACCCAAAAGTCTAATGCTCAAAAATTTTCAGCTAATAATATAACCGGATTAGCCGGAACTCTATTTTCAACTGTTTCTGCTTTAATATTAGTTGTAAATTGGAGTTCAATGCAATTTTCGTGAGTCGCGAAACAAGTAGCGGTAGTATCAAGTAGCGGTACTGATTATTCCGCTATTCGATGCTAGATGTCGACTACGAAATGTAGTCTTTTTGGTACCAAAACTGATGTATGGAGTGAGCAGCACTTTATGTATTTTTTTCTCTATGAAACTGTGAAGTTGGTTAATATATTACAACTAGCTTCGCCTGCGTGCTGGGGTAATGATGATGATAAAACTATCCTACGAGTATGTCCTTTCTCGGGCATCAAACTATCTCCATAGCAAATTTCATCTAAATCAGTTTGGCGATTTAAGCGCAAAGAATAATAAAATACAATGAAACAAAAATACCTAGTAGTAGGGATTCTGTTTGGACATATCTTTAAAGGTGGTTTTTACTGATAATAAATATTAAATTCTTATATATAATGAGAGATGGAATATGCCCAGGAGTGAGACGTTTAAAGTTTGCTGATAATGGTCAAACAATATAATTAGAGGTATTAATAAATGTGTTTAGTAAAAAATGGCTTTAAAAGCATCTGTGAATATTATTGTTGATTATTTATTACAAATACTTACTCAAATCTTTTAATTTTCTTACAAAGTTTACTACCTCTAAAATATAACAACTACCGTTAGTTTTTTGATCCGTCCTGTGTTAAACAGAAAATGCATCACAATACATGTCAGTACGATTGATAGGTGCCAATGTGCCATGAATGAAATGGCGTCGCGTAAACTGTGCGTTCTCAGACTGAATTGAGGTATTATGGAAAATTTTACATGAACAAAAAGCATACAACTCATTCTTGTAAATTCTAGATAATAGGTATTAGGGTCTTGTAAATTTTTCATAGTATTTAGTATGTAGTAATTCTAGTAGTAGTCCAGTAGCCAAAAAACATTGAAATCTTAAAGTTTTCTAGACCAAAACGAATTAACAGATATTCAATCGCCCCGTCTATCAAATTCCCATCAAGTGTCAATTCTATCAATAAAACCAAATCGGAATAGAAATTGGAGCCATTCCGAAAATCCTCGAGGTGTTAAATCAAATAATAAATAATTCAAATTAGGAAATCACGATTACACAATAGGAGGGCAGGAGGGGGGAGGCCGAGGCCGCAAACGTGACGGCACTGGGAAGTGGGAAATTCGGAAGAAAATCCTGACGTGTCAACCGCCAGTGACAAATTTAATTATTCAACTTAACGAAACGTTAGCAAGATGACTTTTCCCGGCGCCGATAACTAAGTACAAATAAATTCACTTACAGCTGCCGAAGCAAAGTTTAACTTGATAAAACATTGAAATTTTAGTAATTCGATTGTGCGGAGGTTGGATTTCGGAGTTGGCCTGATTTGAATGTCATTTCGAATCATTTTCACGTTTGAAGTCGCATAACCACCAAGGTAATGCCAGTGCCGTGTAATAATTACATTTTCACGGGGAACATTATTTTTCTGTGTCAGGAATTTCATCTGGAATTAATGCATTGAAAATTTCAGAAGCATTTTAGCAGGAACATTCAAATTTATTATTTTTAATAACTTGCAGAAGTTGCAGATAATAGTCGAATAACTATTGTTAGAGGTTTAATCTATAAAACTCTCCTTTTTGGTCCTCTACATCACAGGGAAGAAACTTGCAGCCCCCTTGATGATAAGTGGTACCGTAGACTTTGAACGCCTTAAAATGTCACAAAAATTATCTAAAAATGTGTTAAATTATAGAAATGGGGCCCTAAAGCTTAAGTAATTAAAGGAATCAAATTAATCTACCTAATCCCACTAAAACCTTAACAATGTTGTAGGTAAGTGAGTGACTTGTTACACCAAAGCTGGATGGATTCCTAGAAAAGTACCTAAAGATAAATTCAGTTAAATAAATCTCTTAATATTACGTGCCAACTTTCCTCGGGCATATAAACGGGTAATTGTGTGAATTAACCTCACAATTCCATGAGATGAGAGGGAATTTAATATAAGTAATTTATCGAGTTTTGACTCTTGAAGAAATTATTACGATTGTTTCGAGGCTCAGAAGTTAGAACGACAAGGTACTAATTCAGGTGACTTGTTCAACTTTCACTCCAAACAAACTGTTATAATTTTATTCTCAACGCACACGGTTGAGAATAAAATTATAACAGTTTGACAGGCGTAATTTAATAAATCAATTTGCCTACGTAGGTACCTATAGAATTATTGCAGGCTTTTTTACTATGCAAAAAATATCTGCCTTAATTTTTTTTTACATCTTAACTACAGGACTATTACTTATTCTGTGCTACAGGTGTAGCTAGATTTAGAAAAATATATTTAAAAAACTAGTAAGTTTATTTAATAAATGGTAAAAGCATTACCAATGTAATTGAATAAAACTCAAGTAATAAATTTAACAGCGTTAAAAATCTCAACAGCATAGGGTTCATATTTAAATTCAGTGTTTGAGTCAAGTGTATTTGAATCAAGATAAAAAATGGAACGTAATATTTTATACAAAAAATCATTTACCACAAAGCCTTGATGTAAGAAACCCTAGTTCAAATACCTATATATTCAACCTTAGAAAAAAATCGCAACCTCCCGATCTTACTCGTAGGCAACAGCAAATAAATACGCAAGCGTGCTCCAAACTACGGATCCGTGGATTTATATCTGGGTTCCATATAAATCACGTTAATGGTCCGGCTAATGTTCTGCTGAGATAGGTGTAGGCAAAACAGAAGAACCCGTAAGAGCTCTATGGTTTTATTGCTTTCTAACTTTCGAGAACGGTCTAAATATGGTGTTGAAGTAAGTTCCTATGGTTATACAGTGTGTGGCCTACAACACGGGCGAATAATTAAAACGTAGATTCTACTCCTCAAACAATAAAACTTTTGTTCAACAACTTTTTGAAATTATGTAGTCTTAAAATTGTCCCTTTTTCAAACAAACTAAATAATATTTTCAATGTACTTTAAATTCCGTCTAATTGACATTGCCCGTCAGTCTTGTCACCGTACAGGCATAATCAATTTCGTAATACATTGCGTGTTCGAATAAATTTTAAAGTGTTTTAAAATACAAACCACAAGTTATTTTTAAAAGTCGCTGAACAAACATTGTCTAGTTTGAGGAGTAGAATCTACGTTTTAATTTTTCGCCCGTGTTCTAGGCCACACACTGTATCTTTTATCTTGTATCTGTAATCTTTTGTAAAAAACTTGTCATTGCTGTGTCGTTTAGAATTTTTTAAAACCTCAATTCAATGTAATGTGTCATATATATGTCATATAATTAATGTCAAAAACGTTGAATCACAAACTTTATTGAAATTAATTACAGATCTCAAAATTGACTTCGAAGCGGCGGGTAACAATAACCTTTTATATACAACATACTCGTAATGTTGCCTCGGAGTACGTGATATCGCCGATAAGCTACAAGAGAGCCGACTGAGATGGTTTGGGCACGTAAAAAGAAGACCTCCTGATTACATCGGGAATGTTGCTATGGATCTGAACATTGTTGGGTCCAGAGGAAGAGGAAAACCGAAGATGAGATGGGCAGACACCATAGCAAAAGACATGAGGGGCTGCGACGTTTCAGTAGACGACACGTCCGATCGCGCGAAGTGGAGAGAAAAGACCAGAAAAGCAGACCCCACAATCAGATGGGAATAATAATGCTGAGGAGAGAGAGAGACAACATAATGTAAGGAAATCTGACTATCATCTAGTAGGACTAATAGGAGCAATTAGCTTTGTGGTGTAACTAATTACGCTAATCGATAGTTCTACTAGTGATTTTAGATAACCTTACGTCAAGGATCTAACCAGGGTTTATTCCGGAACTGTTCAACAATTCTAGAGCAAAGAAATTCTTCATTGCTTTTGATATAAATTATGCTGGTAGAAAAAAATATGTTCAAATTCAAGAAATCGCTGAAATTCGTAGCGTTTTCCTTAACTATAAATTCATATGAAAAGTGTATGGTCATGAGTCATCTGTGAATCAGTCGGCAGGAAAAGTAAAAACAATATCCATTTTGGCAGGCAGTCTGTTAGTATTTAGTCTGAGCTACACGAGAGCAGGAAAATTTACATGTACACATTTGTTTCCAAACAAACTCTGGGGAACGAGCCGCGTGGGCCGATACCTACTCGTGATAGTGACGAAGGCTCCCTTATCATCGACCTCGTGTCGATATCGCACTATATTTAGATACAACAATGCCCTACAAATACAGAAAGATATCTTATATAAAAAAACAAATCCATTATAAATCAATGAATATCATCAAAATTTCTTTTATTTCTACAAGATTTTTTCATCGACATTAGCATTCGTGTCATCGAGCTGCGTACATGAACAATGTAATTCGATTATTATTTACTATTTTAGCAATAAAAAAGAGAAAGTTTAAAGAAATGTCTTATGCACTAGCATATCTATTAAAAATCTCTGGATCTACCGTAATCGCATTAAACCGTCAAAAATACTTCACCATGCCAAAGATGAGCAACATTTAAAAAAGCGATTTGTTGCATCGTCATAATTATAATAAAAAGTGAATTTTATGCACTCCGCGCCGGTGTGTGGCCTGAAGTTGGCATTTGCCCAGATCTAAATTCGACAATGATTGCTCTTGACCACACCTAAGTTGTTCCGTGGTAAGAGTGACTAAATAAACGAAGAAAACGTTGGATGGAAACCGCAATTTCTTCACATACTTCGTCATAAAACTCATAAAATCCAGTGATGTATTCAGACTGTAAATTGAGAAGATACGATTACTGCACCCATTTATCTAATGCAAGGATTTTTTGCATCCATTGGTTAATAGAATAAGAATGACTGTTTAAATTTTATACCCGATTGTACGCGAATGACGATGGAAAATTAAAACGTTCTATTCTCGACAGATAATAACTATCGAAGCCTAAGTGATCCCGAAAATGTTAAAAAACGAGGGGAGATATATTTTGCGGCAGAGAACGAAAACACCTTTTCAGCGCTAAAGGGGGTAATCCATGAATGGGCAGACGATGAGACGGTGGGAACCCTGGAGCACCAACTAGCGGTGCCAGTTTCTTAATGGAATTGTATAAGACAGAAAAAATACCGGGAAGGTACAATGGTGCGAGTGGTGTTTGCAAAGAGCAAGATTAATCGTCCGGGAGACGCGCCCGCGGCCGGTATCGGCGCTTCCACAAAATTAATCATTTTTAACGCGTCATTGTCGCGCGCGCGCTCTCTCCCACGCGTGAAAATTCTCGCTAATTAAATAAAAATTAGGGGACCGTTTGACAGATCGCGATCTAATTTTTCACTTGCAGATTTTTACGTGACGAATTTTTACATCTGCCATAAAATCCGTTAGTCAAATTAATGATGTTCGGACCGGAAATTCCGAAAAATCTCTAATACCCTCGCAGATAACGAAAGAAAGAAGAATTACACAAAGCTTTCAGAAAGTGTGATGTAATCTCGGCTCGTTTCCATAAACTTAATGGCGAAGTACCTATCACCGAACTTACATATCGCTGTTATAACAACCCAAGTTGGCATATTTGTTACTGCCTCAGTCAGCATATTCGCGTCGAATGACCGCCAATTTATGTGAAAACTTCTTCAGGAGCATGACCTATCTATAGCAATAAAACTTTCCACTCGTCAAGGCGCTCGCTATCTGTTTCGAGAAGAATATCTTAAGTAAATATGCCAGGTTAAAGTTTTCGCACGAAAGTTTATGGCTCGCCTGCGCAATGTGTCAATTCTAGAAGTGAAATATGGCATCGGAGTTGCAATGTCGGATGAGACGCTTCCGTGGCGCGCGGTGCGTTGGCGGAGCGGCGGGGCGCCGCGTGTGTTAACAGATACAAATCTGAAGTCCGACAAAAGCTAATTCTGGTTCTTTAATATAATAGGTACCGATATTTTTGCTACTAAATACTGTAAGCGGCTATACACACTTAGATACTGTTTAACATCACCAGACACTCCAAAAAATAAAAGTGATCATGTATGACATGTATTAAAAATTATAAGTTTAGATCCTCTATTAACCCTAAACAATCCTAAGCTACCAGCCTACCATTAAACAAATTATTCATGTCTTCAGTATTGCATATTATGCATTTTACCAAACATCCTGATATTATTTATGTGTGTATACTGCATTCCTGAAAAGTCAAGCTCAACTTCTAACGCGTTTGCAACCATTTCAACACATAGGTATGCACTGTACTAAAAACCCAACACACCGAAAAATGCAAAACATTCATTGTCATAATATTTTTTATGCAGGGAAACACAAATGTCATTATGAAGGCAAATCGATTTGGCGCCCATAAATAATATCAACTGTGTTCCAAGAGTAATCAATGTGAATGATGTATTTCGATATAAAAAGCTTATAGGTAGTCGTGCCTTGCGGAACGCCCAGAGGATAAGTAAGGTATTCCACTTAGCGAATTGCTCCCCGTGAATGGGTACAATTATCATACCGTTTCACCGCTTCGGATGGATTACGGAAAAGTGGCTTTAAAGGAAGACAGGAGACAGATTTTACGGCTTAGGAATGAAATAATATTTAACAGGCTGCATGAGTAAGTTTTCCGTGGGAAAATCTCAATGATATTCCGAATAAGAATAATCCTTCTATAGAATACAAATATATCTATCAGAATATAAAGTACGGATATTTAGAACATCGTACAATGGGTGAATACTAGAAGTAGTGATTTCTTTTGGGGAGAAAATTTCTTTCATTAACCCGATATTGGGGTCGATGGGTGTATTCAAAGGCGGTCTCTATTACACATGGTCGATAAATACGCGGAAATCCTCTGCTAGAATTATTTCCGTATTCTGTTTGGGACAGAGGAGTGGGTCCACCGTTACGTGAGGGGTGATACAACATTTGTATACACTTTATTTTGATGTAAGAATACATTAGATGAACAATAAAGGCACCTACTTAAATGTTTACCTACTTTTATAGCTTTACATCCGTTGTAATTTAATTTCGGCGTAATATGAAACAATGATTTTGATTAAATTAGGTTCGCATCATACTCATGAAAAAATAAATATCATTATTTGATTTACGATGACTACGGCCCACTTCCTTTCTAAATCATGAGCGCGTGTATTACTCTTTCATGAAACATAATAATGGACTTCTAAACGCCTCTAAACTACAATATCGATCCGCACTTGATATCGTACTTGCACATGTTGAAAATTTAGTATCTGTGTCGTTAGGTAGGCGTCCTCCTGTCGCGTCGCAGGTACGTCCGCGGCGCCAAATGGGCTTCGGATTAATGGATCATTGCCCCCCTCCCACCCCTACTATAAAGGCGTAAGTCTCTCCCAAATTCACGTGCTCTAAACCTTCTTTAGTTCAACGGAACGCAGATGTGGAACTACTGTTCGACGACATGCTCCTTCCGCGTAGAGATATACGGCCTTCGTTTTCCCACTTAACACCGTTTGCCTTTCTCTACTAGGTCGAATTTACATTTTGGTGTCTTCAGTTCCCTCATTAGTACCTACCTAGTAATTTAAATAAAACTTTGTAAATAGTTACGCGTATAATGTGTACTAGACGTTTAAAGTTTGAAAAATGATGTAAATGGCTTATTAGGAAAACGAACCGCCAAGAAAATTTACATTGGCAATCTGGTTGTTTCCATGATGTTTCATTTTGCTATCTGTTTGAATAGCGCAATTTTCAGAGCTATATATTTACAATAAGACACATTATCTAAATTGGCACATGGTTAAAGATAATAGCGATAAGGCTGACCCAGTGAAATACTCATAACCTCCGACCTTCAATCTCAACAAGTCGCGAACATTTATGCTCGATAAAACACTTCGAAACGGCTCCTCGTAAATCACCGAGACATCGAAAGTTACCAGCCGAGCACTTAAAGTTTAACGGACAATAATAACTGGCGATGAAAAAAGAGATACGGGAGATGAGATAAAAAGTAATGTTTCTAGTGAGGGAAGGGCTAAGTTGGTAAGTTTTGAGGGATGTAGTAATGAGGCGAGCGGGACAATCGATAAATTTGAATGTTCCCCGGCGCCGCCCAGCGACTTGCAACTTTTTTCGGCAGCGGGGGAACCCGCCACGGTGACGCCACTCAACTGTAGGGCTGTCGGCGCTTACCGCGTGCACTGACTCAGTGGCTCGGGAGAAACGGGGGTATTATCGTAAACGTCTGTCGAGTCGAGACATACAGTGTGAAAGTGTACTAACACAATTTGTCTAATACGTACGGCAAGCGTTGCTGAAGACTGTACGTCTGTAACATTAAGTTTGCCTCCTACTTATTTTGTCGCATTTATTTTTGTGCATATATGTTTAACTGACAATCTCTAAGACAGTGAAACCTTCGACGACAATCCAAAAATGTATAAATAATTTTCTGTGACTAACTTTTAATTGAACTAAAGAAACATTTACAAGATTAAGTAGTCTACAGCACAATTGAGTCGTAAATGTTGCAAAAATGCATGACCGCTAGACTGAAGCTGTTTAGCTCATCCTAGCATTTGACGATCATTTTCAAATGATAACAAACTAGAGCAAAGACGAAAAAACGGTTCAGAATATACATTATTCATAACTAAAAGTATAAACAAACATCTCTTTAGATAGATTTCTTCGCAGACATAAACATGCTTCAATTAGTGTAGTTTTATGTCTGCGTAATAAAACCTGGGAAGTTAAAAATAAATTTCCCGAGTTAGCAACCCTAGCGGGGCAGGTAAGGCACCCAATAGGCAGACGTGGAAGTGATAATCTTAAAAGTTACATTGACATAGTTCTGTCGTATAAAACTGAACCAAAGTTACAATGTCAGGAACGAATATACGTATATATTATTATACATATCTCCCCTGATTTATTGGGCCTGGCACTCTTTCAAGAAGTAATTGGGACAAAATACGTAAAACCGGTGGGATTGCGAAACTTTTTATGGCTAAGCCACCTTAAATATTTTACGAACGAATCTTCCTTGAGCATTTGTTACTTTGAGTTTCGTAATAGTTAGTGCTTAGTAGTTGTACGATAATAAATGGATACGTTTCTCAATTCAGACTTAATTGAATCTGAATACAAAATTAGTCAAATCAAAGGCCATTTTGTACGGTTTGAACATTTTTCTGCTTTATCATAATTCATTTGTGGGTGACCAATTTTTTTGTAAAATTCGAGTACCTACTTGTACTATTACGCTTGAATTTGATCTTTAAAGGAATTTTCAGAGACTGTATTCGAGCGTTTTCCAAAAAAAGTGTACATTTCATTCATGTCTTCAAAATATTGACTTCTTGGGCTCATTTTACTCAGAATCATTTGTACATTCACGCCTCATACATGAAAAAATGTGTCCCAAAATTTTGTATTTTTTCCAGTGCGTCACGTTCATACAAATAAATAAAAAAATCATACAAGAATGTGACGATCTGGAAAGGAATTTTTTGGACACATTTTTTTATGTATGAGGCGTGAATGTACAAATGATTCTGAGTAAAATGAGCCCAAGAAGTCAATATTTTGAAGACATGAATGAAATGTACACTTTTTTTTGGAAAACGCTCATTCGACAATTTTTATCACTACATATAAACTAAAAATCATTATGAGACATAATTTAACTATAACCAACGATATTTTGCGCGTTTGCGAGTAAGTACGATTGCAGATTCTCGAATTAATTAGCGATTCAGACAAAACTGCCCCTCCGGCCGCGTGGGCCGTCTTATCCGCAAGGCGGTTAAGGATTACTACAGTCCGGAAGTCCATATCAACTACGCGAATAGAGCGTATTACTGCGATGTTCTGCCGCCAGAGTGCAACACTAACACCCATCGTAAACCATAAAGTGTCATTCTATAGAACTTGCTAACTATGTAAAGTGTAAACAAGAGTCACTAGTAAATTATTGACATTCAGAGACAATTTTAATATGGCGGTTTGTTTACATAATAGTTAGGATTTAGGAAGTTCAATTGAATGACACTTTAGAGTATCTTATACATACTGTGCCTTAAACTGTTTGACAAGTTTTCAAAGACAATAAAATATGACATTGATACATCAAGGCGGTTTGTTTACAAAGGGCCTACCGGGAAACGCGAAAATCGAAACTCGGCTATCGGCCTTTTTATCGCTGGAATTTGCAAGTGATAGAGAGGTTAGATAACAAAATTCGAGTCTCTCGTTTGAGGTAGACCCTTAGATTGTGACGGATTGTAGTAGTGGCGTCCCCTACGCAGAGTTTCGCGTAATATTCTCTATTCCTAGAACACGAAGAATAATTTGCGCGTTCAGCTTGTCTGCCCAATGTAAGCGGTTGGATTAACACGGCGTCAACTTATTAATGAACAGACTTGACTACTCCTACGCTACGGTAACTAGATACTTGCACGTGGATTAGACTATTCACTAACTTTTACTACTCCCCCTCAGAGCAACCAATATGAAAGTGGTCTCCGATTACGCAATTGTTATAGAGCTAGGGTTTAACTTATACTGGGCAGGGACGAGCTAAGTCCTCTTATATTTTGTAAAATCAATCCAAACCAAATAAACATTAGTTTCGTGAAAACTGGAGTATTTTCTGTAGACATTACAAAAGTTAATAATTTGGGTAATTTTTTTAATTAAGTAAATTAGGCTTTTAGTCCGTTTCTTATTATGTCCACAGGAAAGACGCATAACCTTAACTCATACCTACTAAAAAAGTTTTCGACCCATGTATTATTTTTGTTATGACAGACCCGTGTTAAAATATAAAATAATTATATTGTGAATAGGTTCTTATTTATGCTTTTAAATCAGTCATATTATTGCAATTTACAAATAAAAGAAGTTATAAAATACATAATTATGTATAAGATTATTAAATCTAAAAATGTCTTACGCGGCATGTGATACCGATGATGTATCTCGAGATGGTTTTATACTTAAATATTATAGGTACATTATGTACAACTACATATTAAGATATTATGAAAAGTTAAAGTAGTTACTTACGATAATATCTCATAAATATTTGTAACCTTGACTGTATTAAACGAGAAGATTAATAACGTAAAGAAATGAGATAGATAAGTAGCCGAGGTCCAAAGAAAGAAACCACAATAATATTTAATTGAAACGTGACGCTCCACGTGACGTTATCACAAAAGTGATAAAATTTGACAGTTATTAGGTAAGTTAAATTTTCCACGACAGCGATACCTATAATGTTATTTCATCCATTCTAAATATAATTTCGAAGTCTGCATTGTGTAGAACTAAGTTTTGTCTAAACTACAAAGTCTTTCTAATGTAATCCAAATGGAACTCCAAATCAATAAAAACTTTCGTCTGAGAATTTACTGTAGTTAATTAAAGTTCGCCATTAACTTTTAAAAGTAGCCCTTATCAAATTTCAAGTCAATCCGACCACTGAAGTTTTGCTACATTCACAAGTTACATTGTTAGTTTAGTATAGGTATGATTCCTTTAGTTTAACTGTATCTATGTATTTTAGCTACCTACAAAAGTTCAAAAGTAATTTAGTCATGTACGATTGTACGTACGTAGTTTTCAACAGTAAAAATATATTTTACAGACTACAATGTAAATCACTTTTACTTTAAGATTTTTACTTTAAATTTAGTTTTTTCGAGAATTTGTGAAGGGAGTAATTCTTGACCTATTTGACACAAAACTGAATGGGCTTTACGCAATGAACATCGATAATCATTTAGGACTGACGATTTCAAAAGTACCTAACCTTAAAATTTCAACTTTCGTACGTGCACGTTCGAAACTCATTAAAAAGTTGCATATGTGCCATACCTTACATTATGTGTTTTAATTACTTTCTCATTATTATCTTAAAACCAGGTAGGTATCTAAGGTATCGATTAACTTATTTAATCGATACCTCGGATTTGTTCAACTTAAAACGAGCACTGATAATTTCTTATTGAGGATAATTTCCTAAATATCCTTCGAAATAGGCTTTGTACTTATTGTTCTTATTATTGTTATTAAGTTCCAGTTTCGCTAATTATCTTAAATGTACAATAACTTAAATGTAGGAATACCTATTTACAATGTAAGAATATCTACACTAAATTCTTCGTGCAATTTTCCTTAACAGCGTAAAGTATATTCACATCAGAGCTGTCAACCTAATAAATGCCAACAATCTATTATTTTTACAACCCCAGGAAGGATGAAATATTTCTATTATCAACTCCGAACTGTCGTTGACTAGTCTATGTTGAAATTACTGAATCAAGGGCCGTAAAATTTTAGGGCTGTTTGTCCTTATTCCGAATTTTTAGAAGGTCCTCTTTATTAGTGATTTTTATTTTTATCTGGCCATTAATGCTTGGCTTTATAGGATTATGACCTGTTAGATTACGAAGAATATTTCATTTTGTTGCTTTTTAATAGTGCTCAAACTGGCAATAAGATTGAGAAACACACTGTTGGCTTCAGAGTCGCATTTAAGCACCTTGTAATGTTTTAACTGACTTTAAGATTTCAAACGGAGAAGGTTCCGATGTATGTTTTTTTAATCGATTTACATTTAAGAATGTTTTTACTTACCTACTGAGAATTGAGAATTTACTTCAGTTGCTTTGTATTCAACTTGGCACAGAAAGACGTCCCGTGCCTGGTTTCTACAGAAGATAATTTTAATTAAAAGTGTTTGAGTATCCATTCTTAATTCGGCTAAGAAATAGTAATCTGTACTAAAATTACAGCAGTTCAAAAACAAAATCTCTTTAATGGCTGATAATAAGATTACAAAGGTAAAGTTGCGCTGTAGCGGAGTCGTAGTCCCGAACTTGGCACTCTCGATAAATTAGAACTTCCCTTCAAAAGGAGAATGGATTAAAACTAGTCGGAGAAGTGCGGCCCTGGCCGTGTATTCCTGAAGCTTACCGAGCGCAGGCGAACCGACATTTCACTCAAACCAGTGTAATCTGTGACTTCGAGATCAGTAACAAACACGGGTAATAGCTGAGCACTTAATTTGGCTCACTTAAGCTTTGAGCTCGGTATGCTTTGGAAACTACGCCCCTGGTAGCGAGGAAACTTTCAATTTTTATGACTAATTCAATTACGCGAGATTTATGTGTCCCTGTCCCACGGTAAACTATGTAAGTATCTCTCCTTGGAGCGAGGGAGACAGTAATGGAGCGCGAGCTAAGCCTTTGATAGCTAAGTTTTGGTAGTGATTTATCAATGCATTTGTCGACTTACTAAAGTGACATTAGCGTCATCCGTGCTCAGTAATTTATAATGCCCAGTGTTAGTGGGGTTGTGAATATTTTATTGGGCAGTAAAAGCTACTAATTTACGGGTTGCGTTGCCACGATTTTTCTGATGACAGTCGGTGCTCCAATTAAATTAACATTATACGGAAACTTTCGCGGGACAAGTTTATGTTTCCATTAAATTTACATTTGCATATTTTAGGTTAAAGTGTTTTAAATAAATATAGCTGTAACCTAATTAAAAATGGACGAAAGGTTTTTTGGACCATTTGATTTATAGAATGTTTAATTCACAGAATATCGCTTCATCAAAATGTTCGTTTCTTTACATTACTTTTTAAGTAATAGCTAATTAAAAAAATATGTATCTTTTGTTCTTTCCATTTGAGAGATGAAACAAATTTTAGCAATATGAGATGTTCTTCTGAATTTTTCCTGCGAAATGGCAGGATATTAGGACAGCCAATGCCAAAAGAAGACGTCAATTGTAACTTTTAAAGATTTGTCCAATCCCAATTGTTCTTGGACAATCTTGCAGACTGGCTCTCGAGTGCTCAGCCATTTTAAATCTTCCCAGCGTCCGATACGCACAGATCCCATTACCGATAGTCTCGCGACATCGGTGGACAATAAAATGTGGTTCCATCATATCTAAAACTTTGCCCCATAATGAAGCGTATGGGGCGAATGCTTTACGACAGTCGTCGGGGAATCTTTATTGGTAGCGGACCAATTTAGATAAAAGGAAAGAGCTTTCGCCCTGAAACACCAGAGATAGCAGTCTTAACTATCGCAAGTTAGCGGTAGTTAATCCGGTTGGTTCGCAGATAAATCAACAGTGGAAAGCAATAAATTTTGGCCCGCTCACGGTAATAGGTGAAAACTATTAGGTCCGAGTAATTTAGGGGATAGGCCGAAAAAATATGAAGCGGCCGGTGCCAGCCTTGGCGAGGTCTTTTCAACGTTCAATTGTTTTAAGGGGCCCATTGATTAACAGTCCGCCGGACGATATCGGCCTGTCAGTTAGAACAAAAAGTAGACAGTTCCGAACAACTGACAGGCCGATACCGTCCGGCGGACTGGTAATCAGTGGGCTCCTTTAGGTTAGGAATAGGAACCGCCAATTACAGACACATTAGTGTCCTGCAGACGTATTCTAATAATAAATTATAACATTATCTTGATATGACATTGATTTGTAGCAGATTTGTTGCGTTTAGCAAAATGCGAACGATATGCAATAATAAAAGACTAACGAAGTTACACCGTCGACTAACAAAAACGAAGTAAGATTAAGGTAATAAATAATTGTAATAAATTAACAATATCAATTTATTAAATTAATTATGGCACGCACAACTTCCTCTACATTTTACGATATATTTTACGTTTACAAGGAACTTATATTTTCCAATTAGTTTCAACTTCAACTTAGTACCTATCCTGAACAAAGGTTATACGGACTTGTGGTTAATATTAATGAGATAAATATACTTTAAGTACCTATACCTAATATATTTTCCTCTTTAAACATTTGCTTAAGTGATACTGAAATATGTAATGTACTCGAGTTTAGAGTAAGGAAATAACTTACAAAGTTCATTGTAAATCTTGTTGCTGTATAAAAATTTAGTATTTCTAATTGGATAATTTCCTGTGGTATCGAAATTGTCAATATTTTTATTTAAAGGTGTGTCGATCTAGTTTTAAGGGTTCCGTACGCACTTGGCCGGTTTTTTTCAATTAGTTCACTAAATTGTACACGTTTGGTTATTCTCATTTTTGGAAGCAACTGAAGCAAGTAAGTACTTTACCATGTAAATGAATCCTTAAAATGTTGCTGTCAGAAGTATAATAGAAAAGCGAGAGGGTGATACCAACTATCGCGAAAAGAAATCTTTATTTCCGCATGCAATATTCTGCTTCTCAAAGGGATATTAATTACATTTTAGTGAAATAACCGACTAGTATTCACTCTACATATTTCTGATATTTGTTATTTATTATAAAAATACATTTATTTATATTTATAATTAAATAATTGGACATGGAAAGTGTCTAGTGTAAGGTTTAATAGTAGTTGTTTAGTGTTCTTACGGCGTATAGAAGGTCAATATATATGTACTCGAACTTTATAACAAATAGGTACCTGGTTTCCTTGTTCAGAAAAAAAAAACATCGATTGACCTTAAATTAAACCTGGAAATGTAATGACATTACTAAGCTAACGCCACGCCATGATAACGTTGTCGTTTTATGATTTGCGAGATAAGTTATCTAATTATCTTATCACACTTCACTTTTATCAATGTAATGGTACCTCAGGTACCTGACAGATTTAAGTCGCATATCAGCACCACCTAGCTCTTTACGTAATCACTACCAATTCATCGTGATCTTAAAAGACTAGAGGTCTTCATACGGGGTCTAGTTTTCTTTGATCTCCGAGTTAGGTTTATTTATGGAGTTGGGAAGGTCAAGTGATAATGGGAGATGTTTGTTCCATTTCTCTCTGAGGTTGTCCAATGTCCAGTTCATTTTCTCGGTGGACGCCGGCGACGACGGACTGCTGAATGGATTTCCATGGAATTTTCCGGGGAACATCGTGTCCGCGACTGTCTCCTTGAATGCTTAAGAGGCTGAGATTTATCGCTGAGACTTTAAAGGTTTGGAACATTTATTTCAATGTATAACGCAATAAACCAGTAGCGGATAGGATACTAGATTTTTTAAAAGGTTAATACCTAGTTTTAATACAGGATAATTCAAGGAAATATTTTATAGGCAGGGTGTATTGCTAATCAATAAAAATAATGCAATACGATGGAATAATTTGAAGATATTTATAGAGATAGCAGAGAAGAGGTGTCAATAGAATTGATTATTCACACCGACATGGCTATTTTCAACTTTGAATAATTGAGTCTTATCGTAAGTATTGAAAAAGACACAGCCTTTAGGTAGGGAGGTAGGACAAGGTATGGAAAGTTGTAAGAAAATTGAGTTCATTAAAAATTTTGCCTGAAAATAAAAACTTAGTCCACTGCACCGATAGATGAACCGGATACTCATCAAACAACTTGTAAAATTAGACATTTCCGTATTAAAACTTCCCCTCTCCGCAAAGGAAAACCTTTAAAGTAGACTTAGCCAAATGGGTGTCTCCCTTTCTTAGCTTATCTCACGTCCTAAAAGTTTAAAACGCAGAAGCCATCGAAACTGGAACTTATTAACTCGATGTGATCGCCCCGTGGAAACTGCTCCACGGTAAAATGTTACAGGGGAGGAAACTTTCGAAAAACTGCAAAAAGAATGAACAAACTCGGTGAAGTTTAAAAAGAGAACGCTAAATGCGAACCGTACTTAGCGACGATTCCGTAAAGCTGGGATTAGGACAGATTCGAGTGGACTCGACCTGGGAGTTTATTACACCGATGATCGTTATTTGGATGATTGGGGGGTCTGAAAGGTAAACTAATGCAAACCGTTGGAATTTGACGCATGTGTACAAACAAAGTGACGTCAAGTTTTTAGCGTAGGTATATGAAGCAGCAGAACTATTTAATACCAGTGATATCAGTTCTTAAGATTACTATCAAAAATATTAAATTGTCGATATCGTATTATTAAATGTGTACAAGTCATCGCTCATCGCAAACGGCGACTATCAGGAGCACACCGTAGTAGGAGTGGGTGCCTCTTACAAAGCTTACAAAAATTGAACTGACGATATACCTACTCGTAGCTCCGTTAAATTAAGCCAAACCAATCTTTGTAAACTAATCAAATTTCGATTAGAAAGATACTAAATACCATACAAAATACTAATTCCGTCCAAAAGTGTGATTGGAGCTTTAAAACGCTTTCGCAACTTGTATGTTTGTCAGGGCTCCATTGACGCGAATTCCTCGTTACAGCAGTCCGATTTCAAAGTTTGCACAATCACAGTTTTCGTTCCGATCGCGTTCTACCTGCTGAATGTTGATCATAACAATTTGAAACTTAGCGAAATATGGCATCTCTTTTTATTTCAGTAGCGCGTCCCCGATAAATGCGTGCGCTTTATTCTCGCTCCGTGTAAAATTTTATGTTAGTTTTCCAACATTTTTCAATTGTGATTGTCACAAGACAACTTTAAACACGCGAATTTTACGCGGATTTTATTTTGGCATGGACGGCGTTAACCCTTAAATTGGAAACGAAAACCATTGGTTATACGAATTTGTGCGTATTCCTTTCAGTTTTCCGAATTGGATTTAACTTTTAAGTGTAGGTATTACAAAATAAACTGTACAAGTCAAAATAAATATAGTTTTGTGGAGTTTTGTTGAATTGTAAGTTTTACATTTAATTATAATAAATAAAATAAATAAATAAATATCCACTAGGCTTCATATTGCATAGAGTACTACATAAGTTGACATTAATTTGGAAAACATTTTGTGATTAGGGTATCTCTGCCAAACAATACGAATAACAAATAATATAAAAGTCGTATTTATAAAACGCGGTATTCTACTTTAATTCTTAATACCATTTTAGTACCATCCCTTAACGTGCAGTATTTATGGTAGCTACAAGTGTTATACATATGTCATTTTACACTAATCAAAAGCAATTCGAGATTCTGTGCAGTCTAATAATTTAATTTCAGTGCATTTCGTCGTGTAGCAGAAGCAGCAGTAGGTACCACCTTGTCACAGTGACATACAATATGAAAGTCGCTAGGGATCTCATACTCATTGTCCCTGTGACAAGGTACGAATTGGTACTGAAATTAAATTCCTTGACCGTACTAATAATTGAGCCCCAATATAAATTAGCCTAAGACCACCAATCCGATTCACTAATGACGGGGGCACTTAAAGATTTCCGTGTCACCAAGGCATTTGCATACATTACAACGCGCGATCACTCGTTGTTCTTTAGTTCACCGTAACGTGTGGAATGTACGGAGGCGGCATCGTTTCTAATATTTCAAGTTTTGGCTGTACAGGTCTTTCGAGATCTTGAGGATTATTTTGACGTAACACTCAGGCTGGTAATTATTATCACCATAATTTCAGGCATTAATTCGTCCGTCTTCAAACATTCAGCCAGACTTCATGTCTTAGCAATTACTTATTCCTAGTTTTTGCTTGGATGTCTTTTAACATCCAGGCAAAATACGTATCGTGTTAAATTTTTTTGCTCTCATTTCAGGCATTAATTCGTCCGTCTTCAAACATGCACCCAGACTTTATGTCTTAGCAAATACTTTTTCATGGTTTTTGCCTGGATGTCTTTTAACATCCAGGAAAAATACGCACCGTGTTTAATTTTTTTGCCTAACGCACTCATTGCATACTACAAATCCAAATTACTGTCAAATTTCATTTCATTTCATTTCAAATATATAGTATGAGCATTTAATTATATAGTGTTAAATAGTACATGTTACACGGTAGATAAAAATCAATAAGTTAATTCATTAAGAGAGCCCCACTTACATACATTTCCATATTTCCGAGAAAGAAAGCAATAAAAATACTGCGTACACACGCAACTTTGGTGTATGCTTGTTAAGGTATCTTACTCTCAGGTAGATTAATAAAATAAATCGTCAAAGGCCATCGTAAAATAAATCATATCGTGCTTAATTTTAACATTACTTTGATCAAAATGTCTAAACATTTAATTTGACAGTCTTGATACGGCGTGAGAGCGACTAAAGTTGACATTAGGATTTTCCCGCGTAATTTTTCTACTTTTAAGATGTACAGCGAGCTGCAGAATTGCATAAAGTGTCATTAGGTATATGGAACTTGCTAACTATGTAAACAAAAGTCACTCGTAAATTCATCATTCAGTATGGCGGTTTGTTCACATAGTTAGCAAGTTCCATAGAATGACACTTTACATGGATACATTATGAATGAATTCACAGCTTGGTGTACGTGAGAAATGTCCTCTTTTTTATCAAACTCTCCCCCGAAAGATAATAATTATGTACTCGTATGTCGCTTCTCGCCGTCCGTTACATATTTAAATTTATTGAACTCCCAAAATCCCAGGTTTTACACTAAATGATAAATAAATTAGGCTATTACAATTTTCTACAGTAGGTACAATATTAATATTAACCCTAAGTCCGCCTAGCCAATACCTTATCCATTCGGTACTGCATTATCACAACGAGCTAAATGCAAATAGCTGGCGCTGCATTTTGTATGAGCAATGAGCATGCATTGGTAAAGTGTTCGGACTCAGATTATGCCGGTTTAAAAAGAACTTTAGACCCTGATGAATTATTTAAGACGCTAACTGTTTCCTAATATCGGAGAAATTAGGGTATGATGGTCGGTAAATAAAAAATAATTAAAAAATTAAAGATAAACAAAAATAAAACCAAAATAAAATAACTTAATATAATATCTTTTTTAAAAAAAGGGAACCGCCTTCAAAAAAGCAACCCACTGAAAAGTACAAAATAATTTTTATATGGCACCCCTTTTCGTGTCCAGTCCCTATCCCGTCGTAAAGGAAATTTTTGCCAAAAAGTAATTAATACCTAATAATAAGAAAATTAATAACCATTCGGGTAATTACTTAGTTTTTGAAGTCGGTGCCAAACCAAAATTTTTGAGAACCGATATTTTAGACAACAAAGAACGCTGCACTTACTTGCATTATAAAGACATACTTAGTTTACTCATTAATTTTGTTCTTGTAGGTACTACGTACTCGTATTTTTTTTCTGATTGGTAGTAAATACTGTTTTTGTTGGTTTGGCACCGCCTTCAAAAACTAAGTAATTACCCGAATGGTTATTAATTTTCTTATTATTAGGTATTAATTACTTTTTGGCAAAAATTTGCTTTACGACGGGATAGGGACTGGACACGAAAAGGGGTGCCATATAAAAATTATTTTGTACTTTTCAGTGGGTTGCTTTTTTGAAGGCGGTTCCCTTTTTTTAAAAAAGATATTATATTAAGTTATTTTATTTTGGTTTTATTTTTGTTTATCTTTAATTTTTTAATTATTTTTTATTTATTTTATTTTATTTTTTACTTTTTAGTGATAGGTAGGTACTTCATTTATTTTAGGTTTTAGGCTAAAATACTAGTTTGTTAGGCTCTCCATTTAGTTTTGGGCTAGTAACTACCTACCAATGTTGGTGATGGCCTAACTCGATGATAATCGCGACACAACATAATATGACGTTTTGGTGCTAAACGATTTGTAAGTATATTGCTCCCACTCCCACTCCCATTCCCGGTCCCAGTCCGAGTCCGACTCCCATTTCCACTATTTTATCTAAATCGGATTCAGCAACATAAATTATAGCATGGCCACCTACCGGGTCCAATTGGTTTTTCAAACCATCCATGTACCTACTGTATACTAAAACCTTCTCCAGAATGTAACAAACACTTTTCTGAAAACCGAATCAAAATCGGTTCAGCCAAACGCGAGATAATCACGAACAAACATACACACATACATACGGGTCAAACTGAGAACGTCCTTTTTTTAAAGGCAGTTAGAAAAAAGTTCATCGACCCACCTAGTGGAACTCTGCAACATAGGCACACGACGACAAGTCGGTTAACCAAAACAAAGTGTGCCGATGTTGCACCAAACCTGAGTTCCACTAGGTACAGCAAGGGTTCAGCATCAGCTCTATCTTGGGTACTGCTCTCCCAAGTGCTCATCAAGATGTGACGGATGACCAAAATAGCGTTGGCCTATGTTGCACCAAACCTGAGTTCCACTAGGTACAGCAAGGGTTCAGCATCAGCTCTATCTTGGGTACTGCTCTCCCAAGTGCTCATCAAGATGTGACGGATGACGAAAATAGCGTTGGCCTATGTTGCACCAAACCTGAGTTCCACTAGGTACAGCAAGGGTTCAGCATCAGCTCTATCTTGGGTACTGCTCTCCCAAGTGCTCATCAAGATGTGACGGATGACCAAAATAGCGTTGGCCTACGTTGCACCAAACCTGAGTTCCACTAGGTACAGCAAGGGTTCAGCATCAGCTCTATCTTGGGTACTGCTCTCCCAAGTGCTGATCATGATGTGATGGATGACCAAAATAGCGTGGGCCTATGTTGCACCAAACCTGAGTTCCATTAGGTACATCCCGAGTTCCACTAGGTACATCCAGGGTTCAGCATCAGCTCTATCTTGGTTACTGCTCTCCCAAGTGCTCATCAAGGCGTGTCGGATGACCAAAACAGCGTGAGCCTATGTTGCACCATACCTGAGTTCCACTAGGTACAACCAGGGTTCAGCATCAGCTCAGATCTATGTATACTAAAACCTTCTCCAGAATGTAAGAAACAGTTTTCTGAAAACCGCATCAAAATCGGTTCAGCCAAACGCGAGATAATCGCGAACAAATATACATACATACATACATACATACATATATACATACATACATACATACATACATACGGGTCAAACTGAGAACCTCCTTTTTTTTGAAGGCGGTTAAAAAGTGGCAAAAAGATGAAAATTTGCGGTGAGATTTACATGATTGGTGTAGTTGCCAAAATAGGGACCCATGGTTATATTAACCTTCTCGACGCCGTGTCAAACACAAAAGCTGTCACGCTGACGCCACGTCACCGAAGTGTCAAAACTGAAATTGAACTTTATGCATATGCACGAGCACGTAGGTCTATGTTGGCGTCCAAAAGGTTAATACAGGACGTTGGGATCGTTTGTCAGTATGTAACACGCTTATTGATTTCTTCTTTTCTTGCTGTTGTTGTCTGTACATGTTCGTACATGTTTTGTGATCGTCACGAATAAGAATCTTTTATCTTTATCTAAACACATTTTTTTATATTATTGATTATCATTACGACATTGACTGATTTGTCCCATGTCAACTGTCAAATAATTAATGGGTCCCGAAAGGCGCCGAACGGCGCCACCGTCTTGTACATGGTATACCTATACCTAACCAATACCATGGCTAAATAACTAGGAAGTCATTATCTAAGAGTGATTGATGACATGATGATTGATTTTAATGCTTTGTTTAATACCTATACTCGTTCGCAACTTATTAGCCGATAGGTTTCATAAAAACCTACCTTTAATCTACCTGTATGAGATTAAATTGAATCTAGACTCTCGGGACAAGATATCATTGTCTTTAAGTACGACTATGATATTGGAAGAACTGCCGGACTACCAGATTAAACAAATCGTATATTTTATTTGTGAGTAAAATGTCAATAAGAATTTTTACCAATTAACATATTATCCCCCAAGCACAGAATAAATAATAGCCAAGTTATTTACACAATTCTTTAAGGTTACACTAAAATTAGCAAACTAAATAAATAAAACATAAAATTGTTGTGATTATTTTATTTGTAGCCGCTTGATGGCGTCTATATCGCACACTATTGCTTTAGTTTTATCTTTTTAGGGTTCCGTACCCAAAGGGTAAAAACGGGACCCTATTACTAAGACTCCGCTGTCCGTCCGTCCGTCCGTCCGTCCGTCCGTCTGTCACCAGGCTGTATCTCACGAACCGTGATAGCTAGACAGTTGAAATTTTCACAGATGATGTATTTCTGTTGCCGCTATAACAACAAATACTAAAAACAGAATAAAATAAAGAATTAAGTGGGGCTCCCATACAACAAACGTGATTTTTGACCGAAGTTAAGCAACGTCGGGCGAGGTCAGTACTTGGATGGGTGACCGTTTTTTTGCTTGTTTTGCTCTATTTTTTGTTGATGGTGCGGAACCCTCCGTGCGCGAGTCCGACTCGCACTTGGCCGGTTTTTTTTAACAAGCTTTTATTAGGTCGACCTGTATGTAATGTAACTATGTAATGAAATCTAAGGTAGTAACTAGTTTAACCATCTTCCAAGGATCGTAGCGTCATGAAAATTGGCAGCTGTATGTAGTTCTGATGACAATATAATAATATGGTACTGTCGAACTGATCTGATGATGGAGACAGGAGGTGGCCATAGGAACTCTGTGATGAAACAACGCAACCTAATTGTGTTAGAGGTTTTTAGAATTGTCTTGATGAGTATTCGTTGTCTGTCGTAAGAAAAGTACAGTCAGCGATAAAAGCTTGTACCAAAAATTAAATTTTTGCCAAAAACTTATTTTAATTAAAAGACACAAAACATTCTGTTTAATAAATCTTCTGTGTTTTTTTTTCTTGTCTTCATGATTGTGTCATGGGTTGTGACTGTGATATTTTAAATCTACATACCATTAAACTCATGCCTATATATTATTATTATTTTATATTACTTACGCTTGTTCTACATTGGTCACATTTTGTTCTATATATCGCAACGATTTTTGGTTTCAGTGTTAAGTGTAGTTAATAAAAATATAAACTATTTAAAGCATTTTGTCAACGTCTTTTTCGGCCACGCTATATATTTTATGTAGCTATAATAGTTCTTACACCAGTTTTCTAGAAAACTTAACTAACTTTAGTAGAGTTACTTAGGATTTACAAACTTAGAGCATTTAGTAACTGGAGACGCCTTATCTGTCATTTTCTGTACAAAATAGTCTGCCGATTTTTGCGGGAGAGGGGCACGTCAAATAGTCGTGTAAGATAAACGTCAATCCATACAAAAGTTTGCACAAATTGTGCAAGGTTTTCGGCAGAGGGGTAGTGTTGAGTCGCTCACTCGTGAGGCACCTCATTTGTACCACTCATTTTGTTAATTTGTCGCAGTACTTCGTACCGCAAAAATGTCTTACTTCACTCCTCTATTCATTTTACTTGATTCTAAAATTATCTTTCTCCTAAAAGTTCTATTCTTAACCTCCAGAATTGCACTCCAATTAAATATATGTTACTATGTATTTATTTATTTATAAAGGAAGTGATGAATACATAAATATGTATATACATTGAATATTTTTGTCGCCGTTGGAATGAATGGAATAGTCGACACTGAAAATATGCTAGTACCTCACCTCATTTGAAGTAAGACATTGTAACACCTCATTTTAGAAAATGAGGTACTCATACAAACTCATTTTAAATTGATGTCCTACCCATCACTACAGAGGGGTAAGCTCTTAAAGGCGACTCCGGTTATTAAATGCTCTAAGTTTACAAAGGGGCTGTTCATAAATTACGTCATCTCTATTTTTGACGATTTTTGACCCCCTCTCCCTAAAATCATCCAAAAATCATGCCTCGAATGACCCCTTTTCCTCCTACGTCATGCTACCATCATCCGATGTCCAGACCCCCCCCCCCTAATTTGAAATGACGTAATTTATGAATAGCCCCAACGTTAAACCACGTACCACATATCCCCAATTCACTAATGCACGGAAGTCATTCTTGTCACCTAGTTAAAAGCTAACACAAAACTGTATTTGTATTCAAAGTAGATGGCAAAATAAAACTTAACGGCCACGGGTACCAGAAGCGTTACTAAGACGTTTACTTTTATGCGGACTTTCCGTTCGGACCTTTAAGCAGTGATTGCTAAATGTTACACCATTTGGTTCGCTCTATACAATGAAAATCGTCTTGGTGGTAGGTTGGTCTGTGGCTATAAAGAAACTTAAATTGGATATAATATAACTTTTGTACTTTAATAGGCCTAGATATACCTTAAGTCACTAAAATAAATTAAACTAACAACCATATAGAAACGATATCGATCGGATATGTCAGTGTCAAAAAAGTGTCAAAAGTGAAGATTCTTCAAACAAAAACGTCACTTTTGACACTTGTTTCTATAAGGCTGTTAGAGACTAAACTGAAGTGATAAAGAGGATCTGGTTATTAAATTAAGAGATGCAACAAGGTTTTCGTATTCAATGGGAGTAGGTACTAGGCAGCCTCCGTAGTCCAAAGACCTCGAAGAAAAGATCAGGTTTGGTACTGATTGGCAACAATGGGGGTCAATGAACTACGAGAATTGACTGTTGCTAGGTGCCATGGCCATTTATAATTAAGTAACGCAGCCTTAATGATTACATATAAACTTAACGAGAACATAAAGAATTTGACGTTCGTGGTTGTACACTTGTACAGAAAGTACATACTTAGGTAAATGTGACTGCAACTGCACACGAATTAGAGGCTTGAATTTTTATGTTTTTAGGGTTCCGTACCTCAAAAGAAAAAAACGGAACCCTAATAGGATCACTCGTGCGTCTGTCTGTCTGTCCGTCCGTCTGTCACAGCCTATTTTCTCCGAAACTACTGAACCAATTAAGTTTAAATTTGGGACACATATGTAAGTTTGTGACCCAAAGATGGGCGTGTAGCGTAAATAAATGAATTTTAAATATGGAGGCCATTTTTGGAGGGTAAATGAGAAAATTAAAAAATAAAGTTGTCCAAACTATATCGTGTTACATATCAAATGAAAGAGCTCATTGTATATACATTAATAGTTTAGCAGTTATTCAGAAAATAGGCAAAAAATTACCCCCTTATCTCCGAAACTACTGGGTCTAAAATTTTGAAAAAAAATACACAAAATAGTTCTTTACCTATAGATGACAGGAAAACCTATTAGAAACGTGCAGTCAAGCGTGAGTCGGACTTAATGTCGGAACCCTTGGAATGTGAATCCGACTCGCACTTGGCCAGTTTTTTTAAACGTCTGGTAGAAGATGCGGTGTGCAATAAATAAAATTATATTGTCATAATTAATTAATTGGTCACGATACAACTTGCATTCAAATTGACAATCATAAATGTAATCCTGATTGATTATCAAAAGGGAATCACGAAAATGTATTTAAAGTATATAAACGATATAATGTTAACTAGGTACCAATCTACCAGATAACATTTTTAACATTACTTTTCGATAAAGGTAATAATTATAGACAGAGACAAGTAAGTAATAAAGACAGTAAACCTATGTGTATAGTAAAACTGATAATTAATAACAATAAGTCAGTCGTTCTCACCTTTCACGCAAGTGAGAGATTGGGTTAATAGACCCCACGCTGGCGCAAAACGGATTTAGAGCTTTCGACACACCTTTGAACCTTTTTCCTTTTTTTTTAACCTAACAATTATCCCAGAAAGTTTCATTCATTCGTCCAATATTTTATACAAGCTATCGAACAGAGTTTCAACACATGCCGCTATAATATACAAAGATGTATAAAACAAAGATTGAAATGCCATACATAGTAGGAAGGGGTTTAATTTTAATCCGTCCTTAATTTACGCCATCTACAACAAACAGTTAATTTTAAAACGCAAATTATGGAAATGAGCCTTTAACCGGTATTCGCTATGACCAGATAAAAATTAAACAGAGCCATATTCGAACTTTAAGATACGTCAAATACGAATTTAAACGACATGGAATGGATATGTCAGTGTCAAACAAGTGTCAAAAGTGACGCGTTTGTTTGAAGAAACGTCACTTTTGACACTTGTTTGACACTGACATATCCATTCCATATCGTTTCAATCTCTAGTATTTGACGTATCTTAAAGTTCGAATATGGCCGAGTAGTATCTATATCTATCTATAGCATGGCGCCGAGTACAGCCGAACTAGCCGACGCGAACCGTACAAACGACCTTGACTGCGCGCGCGCGGAAAGCATCGCAACATTCCTAAACCCATCGCCAACGTATGAAGTACGTCCCGAAAATAAGAAATCAATCTATTTTCAATCTTAAGCGTACGTGTTTAAAGCGCTTGAATGGAAAACTATAAGAAATAATATGTTGGTCAGCTCATATACGGGAGTCTAAAAAAGTTGAATCGCTTTAAGTGTCGTAGAAGAAATGAATAGAACATTAGGTAAATCAGTGTACGTAACTACGTACTCAATATATATAAAAAATTCCATATGTGAATTTACACCTTATAAAATAAAGTCCTCCGCCGCGTTTGTCTGTTTGTATGTTCGCGGAAAACTACTGAACGGATTTTCACCCGGTTTTCACCTGTCAATTGAGTTATTCTTGAGGAAGGTTTAGGTGTATAATTTGTTAAGTTTTAAGTTTTTTACCCGTGCGAAGCCGGGGCGGGTCGCTAGTTTTGAATAAACCACAAATAAGTAGACAACTTCAGCTCCAATTAAATGTTTATATTAAGAACATTTAGTTTATTTTTCCGTTTACCTCAATAATTTTAATATTTACATCATCAGTATATTCACTGGCACTAAATTGAAACCTTTAAGTCAACCTTAATGTTAGGTAAGTAATGTAATCAGAACGAGCGACATATATTAAAATAAATATCTCAAATCAGTAAAAGTAAGGAGGTTCCCATTACCTATTAGTGTACTATAGCTAAACAAGCTACTGTTATAACTGTTTTAAACTCTAAAATTAATAAAAAAATAATCGTTTGATAAAAAAATCTTTTTATTTTATAATTTGTTTGGAATCACAAATTCAAAAAAACCACAATGTCCCATGAATGTCATTATTTCTGTGTTGTGTCAAGATGGAATATTAATCCCTTATAAATAAATATTGCTTTACTTAAGTTTGTCTTATATCCTAGGGAAAAACTACCTGTGGTCCTTCGAGCCGGATACAAGTAGGTAATTGACATATTACAGCACTTGATTCAACTGCTCCAAAACCTTGACCGCCGGCATCCTGTCATTAATCCTAATAAAATATTAACAATTCGCTGCAATAATCGATTGAAATCCAACGTAATTAAGGTGTTTGATATTTTTATTGATCCATCAATTACATTGGTCAATAACCTAAAGATTATACTAACGCAAGGTTGGGGTGACATTGTACCGGCGATGCGCAGGCGCAGGCGACGCGACGCTCCGAGCACACAATAAACGACGCACGTGGCCCGTGGGTGCAATTTAACGCTAGTAGGTATTGCTCCAGTACATACAAGAATAATATAGTCATAGAGAAATAAGTAAGACAAGAGTGCCCACTCCATACATCAGTTCAGACTATTAATTTCAGTGTCTACATCTATCATCGAGTAGCGGAACTATCAGTACTGCTACTTGACAATAGATGTAGCACCGACCGGAAAGTCTTATCTCAACAGCATACTTTCCGGTCGGTGCTACATCTATTGTCAAGTAGCAGTACTGATAGTTCCGCTACTCGATGGTAGATGCTAATAGTCTTTTTGGTACTAAAACTGATGTATGGAGTGAGCACTCTATGTATTTTTTTCTCTATGATATAGTACAGTAATACGGTAGCTCCATGCCAAACCATTTTTTTAAATAAAAGTACACACATACAATATATACAAATCATACAATAATCCAAAAGAGTGTCGTGCATGCACTTAATTACAGAGCCAGCATTTAGTTATATATTTTTGCGGGGTTTGCTATGTGAGATATTATTCCAATACTTTGGGATAATTGGAGTTTTACGATGAAAAACCTACATATATAGGATTTGTTATACTCTTCGTTTTAACATTTTAGTTGTTTAGATAGATTAAACGTGCAAATAGACTAATAAAATGGCGCTGATCAATGATTCCGTTTTTCCGTAAATTCTCTTACGATATTGAATTAAGCCGTTTACAGTCGTTTTACGTCTCTTTTTGTTATAACCTGACATAAACATTACAACGGATAAGCGGGAAGATAAAGGAAAATCAGCATAAATTGAAGGGTTATAGTGTAACGTGACATAAACGCATTTGAGTGATAAACAGCGTGCTGGGAGATCAGAGCGCGACGTTTAAATCCTGAGGACGGCGAAGGATTCGCTTTTATGGCTCCAACCGCATAATGTCAGGGTAATACTTCCGCTTTCGCGATTGAACATGTATAAAAATCTCAACTGTAGTTATGCGAACAAGTAGGTATATGATTTATCCTACCTACAACCTACACGTATTTTTTTAAGTTGAACTTTTTACAATCTGCTTTATGTCCTATATGGGTAGGACAAATGTAGGCAGAAGGATATAGGTACATACAAATATCGTAAAAATAAGTACCTATAGATATCTCTATTAGCGAATTTCCTAAAGACCAACCTCAAATATTTTTATTGTTATTGTATGCTTAGTTGGTCAATAGGGTATTTTCCTACTACACAGTCAAATCAGTTTCTTTTTTAGAACTGTCAAAACGATTTGCTAATATGGAACTTATCTGAAACATTACAGAGTGACGTCACGGTCAACTCACCTACTTTTTATATTTCTATCCGATTTATTTAATAGGACTTAGTGCTTAAAAATAACTGCTATCTATGTTTTTCTAATAATTACTGGTGCTTTATTTCATACATGGTGTGAAATAATTTATTTTACAGTAAAATACCCTATTCTGTTCAGCGATGTCAGTGTTCAACTTCAACTCTTAACTACTACGACTATACCTACAAAATAATACAAAATGTAGGCAGGTACGTAATTACGCAAATGTCGATTATGATTCGTACGAAGGTCAAAATTATCTGCCACGTTAAGCATTAATGTCCATTTAAAAACATATTCAATATGGAACCTTAAAGTAAAGGAAAACTGGATAAAATTAAATGGGTAGATATTTATTTGCTGCACAGGGGCCCACCTACACTAAAGGGGCCCTCAGATTAACAGTCCGCCGGAAATATTGGCCTGTCAGTTGTTCGGAACTGTCAACTTTTTTTGTTATAACTGACAGGCCGATATCGTCCGGCGGACTGTTAATCTGTGGGCCCCTTAAGCGAGGCAGGCATGGCGTCGAGTTATGGCGAAAATCCCGTCCTTCTGATAATGTTATCGCTGGACGTATAATTTAACCACTGACCTTCTTAATTATGTTAATATTACCATAATATTTTGCCTCGATATGTTTTACTTCAAGTTCATTTATGTACTTAGGTATAACCTCTGAAGTACGAAGTACCTAATGTTTATTATGTTTGAAACGCTTAATAATATACGATATATTTTCAAAAGGGGCTTATTCCTCAAAGGTCTAGTTGAAAACTATTTTTGGATCCATGGTCTTTTGAGAATAATTCGTTGAAATTATACTAGTAGTAAAACTAGCCGCTTAGAGGTGATTTAATCTATAGGAAAAATTATGACAGGTCCATGCAGGATGAAACTAAATGTGTCTAATATGAAACCGCTAATTTATATTTGAAAATATGCCAAAAAAAACGTCCGTAACGCGGAAGAGCCATTATAATGAAGAATGATGATCTTTAGCGATCAATTACAAGGCGAAACAAAAACTATAGTCTTCCTTATTCCTAATAATTTTGCGTTATGTGTCAAAACCAGTTGTTAATATATTCTGTCCAAAGAGCGCGGAAGGCCCTTTATTCAGACTCGGCCTTCGGAAGCTTTTTGTCCTACTCTTAGGGCGGTTTCGCACTACGTTCGATCCGAATAAGATCCGAACCCGTGAAAATATGGTCCGTTATAGCCGTAGAACTATTTCTATGGTAAGTTACGCACTACATCCGATCTCCGTCGTCCGATTTCTTTCCGTAATTCTAGAATCTCCATTCCGGAGAATATGTTTGACGGACCGAAGTAGTCTTAGTATTATTTGTATGAACGCTCGCGCACTGTGTCCGAGTTAAAGCTGAGCTGCGTACGAGCAGAGAGGCAGCGGGGCGGGCGGGGTATTCGGATAGGACTAGTGCGTAAGCCAATATACGAATTCGGTCCGAGTTAGACATATTTTCACGGGTTCGGATAGGAATAGTGCGTAAGCGAATATCCGAATTCGGTCCGAGTTAGACCCTTATTTTCACGGGTTCGGATAGGACTAATGCGTAAGCGAATATCCGAATTCGGTCCGAGTTTTCTAGACCCATATTTTCACGGATTCGAATCCGATTCGGATCGGACGTAGTGCGAAACCGCTCTTACTGTTGCCTTCCGTGTGTACTTTGCATACGTGTGGACCGGACAGATAAATTATAAAGAATGAAGCTTCAAGTGGATGATAGTGTCATGGGACAGACAGTCATGGAAGGCGTTGGATCTATGTCCGAAGATGGACACCACAAAATCAGTGATAGTTATGTTTTATACCTTGAAACATAATTCACACAATTACATTTGAGGTTTGCGTTGCATTCCACTTTTTTATTGGGAAATTAGTCAGGCCTCGGTTCAATATGTTTGTAAGAGACTTTTCAGTTGTAATTAGGTATAACTACAACGCCATCTATTTTTAACTTTTCTTAATACTACCAGTTAGACATTGTTATATGTCGCTCCATAAAATGCATGAGTGTAAAACCACAATAAAAATACACCTATACGGCTACCATCAGTTTGGCACTGACATAAACGCTGTCGAAAACGTAATTTACTTTCTATTAGGTACATCTCGCTCGTACTCGCATATTAGTGCAAACGAGATGTAGGTATAGAAAGTAAATTACGTTCTCAAAAGCGTAAATGTCAGTTTTGACACTGTCAGTGACTCATGGTACGGGCTCTTGTGGCATCATCTAACTAAACTAAAACAATAGAAATAGTGAGATGTTCTACGCCAGATTGACAGTCTATATTATATACGTGTTTCGTTTATAGACTTAGTTTTTTAGTAGTTTGAGTTGATATGTGGATTTTAATTATGTTATATTACATCAGACCATGACCATGGCCATGGCCTTGTGCATATTTGATGGGCTATGGTTTTGTACCAAAAGATCAATTTACCGGTTATGTTATAATGTCTGGTTTGTATAATTTTAGTCATAAACCTAAATATATTTTACAGTACATATTATGGGGCTACTTTTCCGCACTAGTGCGTAAAATAGCACTTTTCGTGCGTATGTCGAAACTTTAAAGTGCCATATGTACTGTAAAACGTTGTTCGATACACGTGCGAATAGGTAATTCGCAACTCGTGTCGATTTAAAACACTCCCTTAGGTCGTGTTTAGTTTTATCGCCACTCGAATTTCATTTTTGTGAATTTCCTACTTTTCGCACTTTCCGTATCTTACTTTTTGGTAGTTGTATTCAGCATTAAGGCTTTTTTATTCCGTTGAACGCTTGGTGCTGCTTCCAGAATTCGTTGTTACGAGAAGGTAATACTGCTACCAAAAAACATTGTACATTTTATATGATATACCTAGAACAGTATAAATCGTATCCTAATATTCCTAATACTATTATAATACATAGTATTATAATCAAATATAGTATTATAATAAATAACCCGTAAATATTAGTGAAAAAAAATTTGACATACCTGAAGAACTAACTACTGAAAATACTAATTTGAATGAAAATGTTGCAATACGCAAATACGCAAATTTAATAGGTAGGTTGAATTGTATGCAAACATACAATGAATTATTCATTCAAATATAGCTGTCACGATAAAATCCATAGGGTTAAATAAGTTATTTAAAAATTGACAACTTAATTACCAGGATTTTTCTTAACGATAAATTAACATAAACATAACTAAAGTCATACAGCCGTATTCGAACTTTAAGATACGTCAAATATTAGATATCGAAACGATATGAATTGGATATGTCAGTGTCAAACAAGTGTCCGAAGTGGCGTTTCTTCAAACAAAAACGTCACTTTTGTCACTTTGACACTGACATATCTTTGTGATATCTAATAGATATCTAGTTTAAAATCCGAATCGAACCCGTAGTGAATGTATCCCAAAAGAGGATATTGAAATATATGGCAAATGATTGCATTACGAATAGTTCGACATTTTGGTCAATTTTTACTTGACCTTTTTAACCAGAATTTTAAACGCAGACGTTCAATTGATTGATTAGGTAAAAGGAATTACGTCAGAGTCGCAGTCGCTATGCAAATTTTAAATATGTAGATATTTAAATTTCGTCTCTCTATTTAAATTTCGTCCAAGGTAATAAAGTAATAAACCTAACTTAGGTTTGGTTAGTTCAGCCATTCTCAAAGTGTGTTCCGCGGAACCCTAGGGTTCCGCGACACCCCTGCAGGGGTTCCGCAAGAATTTAGAATAATAAAATAAGCATAATTATTATGCTTATTAATAAAAAAATACACTTCTAAAAACTATTATTTTATTGTAGGGTTCCATCAAGTATTTCGCTTTCCAAAAGGGTTCCGTCAAAAAAAAAGATTGAGAACCGCTGGGTTAGTTAGTAGGTAGAAATAATAGACTGGGCTACAACTAAACTCAGTATCCTTTATTCCATTATAATTAGAAAAAAAAAGTTAAAAAAAAAAAAAACACCAACTGCCTACTATGAAATTGAATTCGGTTAAATATGAATTTTATTTCATATTTATTTCATTCATTTGTCCGGTACATTGAAGGCGGGTTTACAATTGTTAAAATAATATTTGTGAATTATCAATTTAAAAATGATAAACCTAAGTATATAATTATACTCGTAGTACATTTTAAGATGAATGTTGTGATAATTGTACACAAAGTTTCCATCATAATTATGAATATAATACAAAGTCCCCTGCCGCGTCTGTCTGTCTATATGTTCGCGATAAACTCAAAAACTACTCCGGATTTTCATACGGTTTTCACCTATTAATAGAGTGATTCTTGAGGACGGTTTTGGTGTATAATTTGTAAAGGTTTTGTGTAAATTCGTTGAACTACCCGTGCGAAACCGGGGCGGGGCAGAACTATTATATAATCTGTGGCGGGGCGCTCAATTCAGAAAGAATGAAACGACAATTAACAGACAGATAAATCCAACGTATTTTTCGAAATCAAAAATAATATGCAAACCCGATGAGAATATCGTTAGCTAGTTATACTGTCGGGTCAGCGACATCTAGCGTGAGATTTTACAAACGTTTTTGTATACAGTTACTATACGGACGCGAATAATTGATTAAATACGCTTCTTGGAAATTTAGCCAAAGGTAATTTTTTGTCATAATGAAAAGAAAAGTCTTTTAAAAATAAAACGATTAACAAAAAAATAGTCCAGAAATGAAGCCCCGGACTTCGGTTATCCCTAACGTGGGCCATGCGTTGTACTAAATGCATTAGTCGAATTAGTCCACTGAGGCATAGTAAAAAATTCAATTTGCCTTCGCCGTTGTACGGAGAAAAAAGGTAGTTGCTCGGTAAAAATTATATCCGTTTTTCCGGGAATTCAGTCCGGAGAATAATAGGGGGTGAGTAAATCGGATTAAATGCTTCCTTTTAAAGTGAATCGTTAATAAGTCATGTTCGGATGAGGAGCATCGAAAAATCTCAAGGAAATTAGCGCTGGGTGAATATCTTGGGTAAGTGGCGAAGGAGCGGTTGCTCCAATCATCAGATTAGCAGCAGTAATTAGGTTTAACCATATTTTATATATTTTTTCCTTTTTAGGTTTCCGTACCCAAGGGGTAAAAGCGGCCAAGTGCGAGTCGGACTCGCCCATGAAGGGTTCCGTATTTAGGCGATTTATGACGTATAAAAAAAAACTACTTACTAGATCTCGTTCAAACCAATTTTCGGTGGAAGTTTACATGGTAATGTACATCATATATTTTTTTTAGTTTTATCATTCTCTTATTTTAGAAGTTACAGGGGGGGCGACACACATTTTACCACTTTGGAAGTGTCTCTCGCGCAAACTATCCAGTTTAGAAAAAAATGATATTAGAAACCTCAATATCATTTTTGAAGACCTATCCATAGATACCCCACACGTATGGGTTTGATGAAAAAAAAAATTTTTGAGTTTCAGTTCGAAGTATGGGGAACCCCAAAAATGTATTGTTTGTTTTCTATTTTTGTGTGAAAATCTTAATGCGGTTCACAGAATACATCTACTTACCAAGTTTCAACAGTATAGTTCTTATAGTTTCGGAGAAAAGTGGCTGTGACATACGGACGGACAGACAGACGGACAGACGGACAGACAGACAGACAGACATGACGAATCTATAAGGGTTCCGTTTTTTGCCATTTGGCTACGGAACCCTAAAAACGTGACCCGATTACTAAGTCTGTCTGTCCGTCCAGTGTCCGTCTGTCTGTCACCAGGCTGTACTCATGAACCGTGATAGCTAAACAGTTAAAATTTTCACATATGATGTATTTCTGTTGCCGTTATAACAACAAATACTAAAAACAAAATAAAATAAATATTGAAGTGGCTCCCATACATTAGGCATACAACAAACGTGATTTTTTGCCGCTTTTTGCGTAATGTACGTACGGAACCTTTAGTGCGCGAGTCCGACTCGCGCTTGGCCGTTTTTCCAGTTTTTTAATTATGATTTTGAATTCTTGTTTTTTGAAACAAGCAATACGATATACAATTTTGGGTGAAATAAAATTCGGCGAAGCGAAACATCAAATTGGTAGGACAAAATCAAATCACGTTTCGTTTTCTTTTTTTTTGTCAGCCTAACTTGGTGTCTCACTGTTGGGTTAAGCTAAGGCCTCCGCTCTCCCCTTTTCTACACTCAACCCTGCCGTTGGTATTTTCGTACGCAGGGCATTTCGTTTTCATTAATTTTATTACTTATTACCCGTGACTAAAGTGAAACAACTCTAGACAGATCAGTCACTGTCTCATAAAATAGACGAAAGAGTGTCCTTGCGTCTCTTCTATTTCAGATAGCGGTCAAGCTCGGCTTAATTATCGATTTTATCTTCGTTAGAATAGCCCTGTTGGTCCAATAAACTCAATGCCGGCACTTTTAGATGGAAACTTACCAAGGTTCTATTAGAGATTTATTAATAATATGGACTGATAGTAAGTACCTAGACTTGGCTCATGAGATAACCGCCATGTGGGATGTTGATTTGACGATCATTTTCTCGATAGTCGTTTCAGCAAACGGTTTGATAGCGAAGAGTCTCGACTAACACCTTGAGAGACTCTCGCTATGTGGCTGGATCAAGGGTCAGATGCAGAAGGCGTTGGTTTTGGACACGGCGCGGATAGTCCGCCGGTTCCTCCCTTTGCGGCCCTGACCACCGGCAGCTTGGGCTTACAGCACCCTAGGTTAGGTTCGTAGTTTTTCGTGTTTATTATATCCTCAGACGTCAAAAATGCAATTTTGATTTGGCAAAACAAAGATTCAAATTAGAATGGAACAGGAGACCTTTTTATAGGTCTCTGGGCGGCTAGAGGATATATTTTGTATTGTTTTGTGTTTTTATATTTTACTTTTGTGTTCAAATTATAAGTAAACAATCTAATCTGTGATTTAAAATTAATGATATCATCCGGCGGACTGTTAATCAGTGGGCCCCTTTAAGAGCGGGTATTGAAATATGTGGATAAATTGGTTAATAACGATTTTACATGAACAATGCGACCACAATTTATTTATTTTGTCGCCAAGCGGGCTCCAGGCTCCCCTAAGCCGTGGCAAAGTGCCGGGATAACGCGAGGAATATGAAGATCATGAGTACCTAATGTAAGTACCTATAGCTTCTCTAGAATGAAGATCATCGTGAAAAAACTTTTGTCCTTCAAAATTTCATCTAAATCAGTTAAGCGGTTTAAATTTGAAGAGGTGACGGTAACCTGAAGTACACAGACAGACTTACGGCCCGATTCGAACTTTAAGATACGTCAAATATTGCGTCTAGATACTCTAGATACGATATGGATTAGATACGTCTGTGTCAAAAGTGACGTCTCTTCAATTAGGGAGCGTTCAAGTATTACGTAACGCAAGTTGTCGAAGCGATTGTCACCTTGGCTAGGCCGGCAGGTACTTTACGCCACATAATTGTGGCCTTTAGGTAAAAAAATGGTCACTTGGTGGTTACGTAACGTTTTACTAGGGGGAGGGGGGGTATAGAAAAACGTTACGGCGCGTTACATGGGGGGGAGGGGGGGGTCAAAAATGTCCAAAAATTGCGTTACGTAATACTTGAACGCTCCCTCACAGTTGCGTTTCGATCGCTACGGAGCGATAGCGATTGTCACTTTGGTTAGGCCGGCTGAAGGGTTAAAATCAATGTTACGTAACGCGTAGTTCAAACCCCCCCCCCTTCCGCCCCTGTAACGCATCGTAACGTTTTACAAGACTCCCCCCCCACCCTTCCCCCAAATGCGTTACGTAATACTTGAACGCTCCCTTAGAACGCCACTTCTGACACTGACATAATATCTAATCCATATCGTATCTAGACGTCATTTTTTACGTATCTTAAAGTTCGAATCGGGCCGTTGCTTAAAAATTGATCTGTCCATAATCATTTTGTTACTGCGTAATCCTTCTTAGTAGTACGATAACTATGTAAAGTTAATCAATAGAATAGAATATAATAGAATAGAATAGAACAGAATAGAAATAATTTTATTACAATACACAGTTTAACAAATTTAATACGCGCAATACGCAGTTTAACAAAAATTACTTCGTCCTATGTCATAAACAACATTGAAATTGTATACTTTTTGTTTTTTTTTCTAATTAGGCGAGCAAAATGCATTAAAATTAATTTATTCAACTAAGTGTATTGGCGCCTTGATAGCGACATTACATAATTATGTATTATTTAACTGTATACCGTTATGATAATTTTACTTTATTTTGTTTTCATCGCTCGAATTTTGAGACCTCTGACATTCCAGGCGCTAATGTACTAAGTAGGTATTAAACTTATTAAACTTAGGATCTATTGTAAGGCTTCTATTGCCATTTTCAATTATGTTTTTTTTCTCTTTTTTTCCTTCTCTTTTTGTACGCATGTGTGTGTGCGTAGGTGCTAGCATTAGTTTTAAATTTAATACTTTGTAACTACCTGTGAGTTCCTGTAATTGGCTTCCTGTTTTTAATCTTACTATCTATTTAAAGTTTGTAGCTGTTGGTTCTCCTTAACATAAATAAATAAATAAATAAATTTTATCACTACCTGCCCTTCTGTTTCTGTAATAAAGCGAACGTTATTGCAGCCGAGCAATAACTACACTATCTGATAAGGACTGTACTTTCTATCAATTTGTTTCATCTGTGGACAGCTGTTCGCTCTCACGACACACGGTAGCTTCCAACTGAATAAAGGATGACCAGTGTAAGGCCTGAGTGGACGCTCGAGTTGGGCGTGCAGCGGGGCGGGGCGTGCGGCGTGCATGTTGAACAAATTCAAATGTATAGGAGCGGCCTTGCACGCTGCTCAAATCACTTGGGAGCCCGACGCCACGCTGCACGCCCCGCCGAACGCTCCGCTCCGAGCGTCCACTCAGGCCTTACACAGCACACTCACGCTAGACCGAGCCGGGACGGAGCTTCCAGCGCTTTATTTTCTATGGAACCACGTGATCACCGATCAGCCCTCATAGAAAATGACATGTCGGATGCCTCGGCCCGGGGCCCGGGCACGGCCCGGTCTAGCGTGAGTCATCCTTATAGGAACCGTTCGGGTTGAGACTACACCCGCATTACTGCAGCAGTATTGCAGTACTGTGAAGCTTCAAGAGTTAGGAGAATATGGGGCATTATCCATGAAAAGGGACCTAATTGTCGATGGCGCTTACGCCGCACAGCGTCGCGCGGCGTTGTATTTATATCGGAGCTTCGTTAATAATATCGTAAGCGCCATCGTCAATAAGGTCCCTTTTCATTGATAACGTCACATTATGTTTTAAATTTCATGGTCCTACCTTGTACGCTCTGTCTGTCTGTGAACTGTTTGGTGTGTTCCAATCGTCGATCCCGAACTTAATGGCTCCTCTACACTATGGGCCAGCGCCGGCCACTCCAAGGGACGCAGCCATGCGTTAGAGGGAGCAAGTAATATTGCCATCTCATTCTACCGCATGGCTGCGTCCCTTGGAGTGGCCGGCGCTGGCCCATCGTGTAGAGGAGCCATAAAAGAGCCACCATAAATTGCAAATAATAATTAAGTACCTGCAACAAAAATAAAAGATTTTTTAATATATACTAGATACGTTAATATATTTCTCGAAAACGAATGGTAATGATAGTGATCGATAAATATGATTTCTAGTTGTACTTATTGACGACCGGTCTGGCCTAGTGGGTAGTGACCCTGTCTGTGAAGCCGCGGTCCTGGGTTCGAATCCCAGTAAGGGCATTTATTTGTGTGATGAGCACAGATATTTGTTCCCGAGTCATGGTTGTTTTCTATGTATTTAAGTACTCGTATTTGTACATTATATATATCGTTGCTGAGTACCCACAACACAAGCTTTCTTGAGCTTACCGTGGGGCTTAGTCAATTTGTGTAATAATGTCCTATAGTATTTATTTATTTATTTATTTATTATTATTTATTTATTCTTATTGTTGACAACTGAAAATAAGCTAGGAAAGGTACCTAGCTTTTATTGCTTGAAAACGGCACATCAGGCCACCTGATTGGATTAAAATAAGAATAATAGGTATATGGAGGTAGGTACAAAAAATGCTTGCCTCCTTTTACCGCCTTAGTATCGAGAAAGTATCGTTTGTCACAAAATGGAGCCTGTACCCAAAAATGCAAAATCCACACAATGGTCAACTTTCAATCAGGGATACCTCTGGCCACCGGCCAAGTTACAGGCAGACGTTCCCAAGTTATACACGAAACCACAGACCATCTACTACTAGATAGAGCATGTATTATTATGACGACTTAGTGCCTCCGCTGTATTGCGCACGGCCGCTGGTGGTCATCGCGGATAAAATCCGTCGCACGTGTCGGCGCCAATTAGTGTTGCACATGCTATTTGTGACGTTATCTATGAAAAGGGACCTTATTTTCGATGGCGCTTACGCCATTATTAACGATGCTCCGATATAAATACATTGCCGCGCGACGCTGTGCGGCGTAAGTACAGATGTGCAAGTTGCGGAAAGTGTCCATAAAATTCTATAAATTCTCGGAAATTTCATGAAACTTTCACTAGGAAATATGGGAAATTTAAATTTAAAATTGGAAAGTTTCAATTCTCATACAAAAATGTAAGAATTTTTCCGAATTTTTCCTACGTTCAATTTCCGAAACATTTCGCAATTTTGGAAAGTTTCCATAGGCACATCAGTAGGCGTAAGCGCCATCGACAATAAGGTCCCTTTTCATAGATAATGCCCCATTTTTCATAGGCGGTCACGGTGCATTGATGCTTCTTCTCTCAAGTAAAGAGTATCGTTCTTGATGGGTCTACTATATTTATTTACCACTGCTAATATAAATTACAAATATGTATCAACAAAAATTTAGTTCAAAGAGAAAAGGAACTATAGTAGTACTATAACATGTGACTAAACGTAGACCTAGTTTTCACTGCGACCGGAGCAGACATAAGCTGACGATGACGTTCCAAAAATGTATTTACATTTACACGAGCTTATTGTCAGTCAAAAAGGCGTATAAATACCTTTTTTGGAACGTTGGCTTGTAAAGATGTTTGTGAACTCGACTGTATGTATCTCAGCCATTACTGTTTTGTAGCCCAGCTTAAAGCTTCGTATAGCGCGGTCTATTGGGTGGTAATCTATGCATGAAACTTACCATCGTTTGATGAATAAAACGGCGTCAGGACCTTTTTTATTCGAGTCTGAAATTTATTGGTGCAATGTGTATTTTATAGATTCAAAGTGGAGACCAGTTGAAACCACGCCAACGTCTGCTAACTTGGTACTTAGTTTAAATTCAATGTGCGAAAAAGCGTTTTGTGTATGTACTTTCCAGAGAATGATATACGTGTAATTTATAAGGAATGCTGCTAAGTAGGCAAACGTTTCATTATGAGTTTGAGTTTATTTCCTGGTAACGATTATATTATTCTTGTTGCTGAAATTTACCATTTTTCCTAGAGTTCTTTAGTACCTACCTAAATGAGAAAACGCCCCTTAGAAAAAGATTTTAACATTTTTAACCCCTTGGCTGCCAAGAAGTTGAGTGGTCGTGCGCATAATCCCTTGAACGCGTATAACGTTCTTTGCTTGTACTTAAGTGTTACGGTGTTTGCAAATATTGGAAACAATTACTCGCCCCCTTATTCATAAACGCAATAAGCCTCAATTAGTTAATTAATTCCCAGGCAAAAGCTATTTATTCCTCTATAGGTCCACTAAATACAAGTGCCATAAATACAACACCAAACAAATGAAGTTCCTAGATTAGTTATGGCATAATAGTTCTGGCTATAATTCTTGATATTTAACTCAGTGTGCTTGAATGAATATCTGCCATCACACTTATTAATGAATTATCTTTACCAGACATTTCAAATCTATTCATCCGATTATATAACCTCTCCTTCAATCTTCACGAAAGTGTTATGATACATTGCTCAGTAGGTTTTTAGAGAAAGCTATCATTATCTGGCTATGCAATCACTTTCATATCGGTACGGGTCTATTCGTATCGTTTATCAGGTATTTATCGGATAATTTTGGTTTGCAATCGGGTTATACCGGACCGATTATTTGAGCTGATCTACTGTTTATTGTTTTAATTTTGTTTCCAGCTCTTTTAGGTGGATTTAAATGAAAACGTATGGATTTTTCGTAGCTCAACGGAAAATGACATACATTTTTTTGTCCCAAATCGTGTTTATTCCGCCCAGAAACTTATCAAACTTTATCAAAATTTGAGGGAAAAAAAACTCGACAACAAAATATAAATCGGCCCTAAAGTGTCATTCTATAGAACTTGCTAACTATGTAAACAAAAGTCACTAGTCAATTCATATTTTTTGACAGTTTTAATATGGCGGTTTGTTTACATAGTTAGCAAGTTCCATAGAATGGCACTTTAATTATTTAATACCATGTAGCTCAGTTGTCAAACACAGAGGCATGATTTTATCATTGACTTACACACCTTTTCTACCATCAATAACCCTTTTCTAAAACCCTAGTTTCTACACCACAGACCTATTAAATATCGTATCGGATTCACACACGGAAACCATTTATAATATCCGACCTTCACTGTGGGAGGACTGGCGACCTACTTCCCCGATGATGTCACGGCCCTAATCATCAGTTAATTTTATTACTTACTTACCTATTTATATTCTACCCTAATTATTGAACGTATTGTAGTGAGACAGATAACTGTCTGTACTAGTACTCATACGTTTGAATCAGTGAAACTATTTTGTTTTATTATAATTGGTAGGTAGATGATCTGTAATTATTTATCTGTTTATTAACTACAGACATCAATATAACAATGTTGTTATTTTTATAGCCAGCAGACGGTATAAGATATGTAAGTTACTACTTCAATTCCATACAGTATTAAGTATAATGAGGACATATAATATGTACCTACTTATAAGTGTTTTTTTATTACTATTCTAGACTAATTTAATGCCACAGTGAGCAATAATTACATGAGAATCAACAACGACTCCATGATTTTTGTAGGAGCTCCGTAGGATTTTTTCCATGTCAAAATAAATATCTACCTGCCTATTATTCAAGTCATTCTCATTTCTACAGTTTCGTCGCTAGACTGTCCTAGAACCAGATGATTCTGGTGTCTTCTTTTAGTGCGTAATTTGTTCTAGCATATGCCAACGTCGACTGGCAACGATAAACTGAAGCATACTCAGTTGAATAGGCCTGTCCAATATCATGCCCGAGACTTCGTTCCCATCAGTCGGCCAGGCACGTGCAGACAGCAATCAAAGCTGCGCACCGATAACGCGTTATTCAATCTATTGATTGTTACGTGGCGGGCGGTTTAGTGTAAGTCATTAGAAGTTGTTATCTAAAAAAAAAGGCGCGAAGCTTCCACGGCAAGGCCGCGAAGCACGTGGCCGCGGCGCCTGTTGCTATCTGCCCCCCTCTAGTTCCTCCTTCCTCCTGCCCTCTGCGCGCATCGGTCCTCTCGGCGCGCCGTTGCCACTCCGTGCAAGGTTCCGAATGTATTTGGACTTCAGTTCTACTTCTATCAATCGGCACTCGGTTTCGAAATGAAAATTATGGAATGCGATTTATTTGATGACGAAACCTTGAAATATAGATTAGGTATATAATGTCATGTGTCATTATTATTACCTATAGCTTAGGCTAGATGACCGTGTTCAGATAGATAAATATTTCTTTGTTTGTCTGTGGTGATTACTGTAAAGTTTTTATTACATTGATTGCACCATTTACAGAACAATCAAAACGTAATTTTCATTGTGCGGAAGGAAATCTCATACACGTGGCTTTACAAATGTGAGTTACATTAAAACACCCTATAAAATGTCCTGGTATACATACTGATATGTAGGTAATATAAATAATTATACAAGGAAATGAGTACACAATTTGTAAATGAGGCATATAGGCAAACAAATGATGACGATCGACGAACTTTTTATATAAGAAAATTATATAAAATACATAAAGTATATATGTATACATTTCTTCACCCTTATACATTGCAATAAGGTGTAAAAATGTATAGGTACATATTTATGAACTCGACTGTACATACCTTACATACCTACAACATAACTCTTGTATTACATAAATAAACGCTATTTTCTAGATCAGTCGTGTAAAACAGGCGTAATGTAGTTTATTTTTCACATAATTTTAAGATTACAGAGGTGGATAAGGGAATGTTAGTAAACAATTCATGGCGTGGACATATCGTGACTACAAGTATAGTTCAATGTCAACAGTGAGGGGTACTATTCGACTTGTTACTTGGGAACTGTCAACATGGACACAAATGGCCAGCTTTTGCGAAATGCAATAATGCCAATTGCCAACGATAATCTGATAAAGTTTTTACTATTTGAGAGGGCCATGTCACCACATTTGTGATTTCAATATATTTGCCTGATGCCACATTTGAAAATGATTAGGTATCAAAACCCCTAGAAATTATTCACGAAAGATATAGTATTTGTTTATCCAATGAATACAGTTTTAATTTCTAATAAGATAGTCAAAAGGTGATTGCGGATATACGATTTCCCGTTTGTTCGATATGAAAATTATAGGCTAGGTACTGAAAATAGATGCCGCAAAAGTCAGCCAGATTAAAATCGAGACTCAAGCCAGGGTTGGAACGGAAGAATTAAGTATTAATACCTATGACTGAGGTAAGTAAGTCTATAAATTCACGTTTACACCATAGCTTTTACGCCTCGCAGAAACAATCGTCTTGTTGTCATCCGTTGCGTTCGCGAAGTGACTGGTAACAGCGTCTTTTATAAAAAAAAAAACTAGCTACGAAAAACTAAGTAGAAATACCTATGATTGAGGCACTTCAATAAATTCACGTGTAGCTACGCCATAGCTTTTACGCCTCGTTACCTTCTCCCATTCCTCGCAGAAACTATCGCGTTGTTGTCATTGTCACCCATTAGCACCCGTTGCGTCCGCGAAGTGACAGGTGACAGCGTGTATACCGATACAATTTGCGGGAAGGCTCAGGGTGACATTTGAGTTGCTTGCCGAGCACGAGCGAGCGCATGTAGGCTTAGGTTAAGGGTTTTGTATCCAAATATTACGGATCCGGATTAAGAAAGTGGTGGCTGAAGTTTAGAGTTTTCAAACAGGATCCTAGTTGTACGGAAAATTTGACGCATTCGGATCCAAATTAGGATATTTTTTCAGACAATGCAAACCCTACTCGTCTTACGAAATAATTATTGTTGTTACAGGTCTTAAGGTAATTTTATACTGACTGTCCTGAGCATATCACTCGCCCGGGTTCCGTAAGCAGTCGGAACACACGATTAGATGTTAGGAGCCGTTCTGATGGGTAAAAAAAGGAATTTAATCGATGGAATGAAATTAAATTGACGTTTTCCTTTTGGCTGATGCTTTGAGGTTTTAAAAGCTCAAGGGTGAGAAAATAGCACATAAAAAGCTTATATTAATGAATTATATACACACAAAGTCACAGTTCTTTTAGGCTTATTTCTTACTATTATGTTTCGTGGATCTATTAGAAGGTTCTAATTTAGAACCTCGAAATATTTTGAATTAAGGTAGTCAATTACCTTTAAGTATATGTTTTGTTTTGAGCTTATGTTAAGAATGTCATATTCGGCTTAGATTTATGATTTTCATAATTACTAACATTTCTGTGCCGCATTACCTTTAGGTAATGCCTTTAGGCTTGGAACCTATACCTAATCTCTGTCTGTGTTTCTCAGTACTACTCGTAGTTTCTAGCACAAATATGATTTTTAGGAAGACTAAAGTAGGTACTTTAAACATATCTCTATTAAAACGCAACCGTGGAGCTTTCGAAGAATCCAAACCGTCAGTACTCAAATCTAATTTGCATTTAATATCAAAAGAAAGTTTACCCAAAGCCCAGTCTACCATTCAACGACAATTTAACACTTTCAACTGCTGAATAATAAATGCAAACAAATTGTCGACAATTAAGGTTAAGAACAGAATAATTCGTAGTAATATTGTTGTCAGTATTAACCTCCAATCACTAGCATTCAATGGGACAATTTAAGGTACCGATATGTATCAATAATTTGGTGTTGATCGCTCTCGATCACGCGAACACAACATCACTCGATGAAAGCTAATTGAGGGCCAGGACTCTGGTAATGGCCGATTACTGTTTTATACGTTTGAATAAAAATGAGAACCTTTTAGAGTTCCTTTTTCATTTAGCGAATAAAAACGTCAATTTAATTTAGAGAAACTTGCGGATGTTAACGACTAAGTAATATAATTATGTATTTGTTTCTAGCTTCTGTTGGCGAAGACGTCTGCGTGAAATGATGATTGATAAACCTACCCTATGCCCTTCCCCGGACTTCAAACTATTTCCTTACCAAATTACATCTAAATCGGTTCAGCGATTTAAGCGTCAAGAGGTAACAGACAAACAGAGTTACTTGCGTTTTTGTAATAATTTACTTAGCTATAAAGTCAATAGGTACTGCATGGGTACGTTAAAAGATCAATAATTATAATTTATTAACTTTATTTCTATGTTAACTAGTTTTAAAATAAAATAAAAAACGGTATCACCTATTTTTATCTACAACTTTTTCTAATGTTTGATATTTGCGTATGAACATTAAAGGTTCACGAAACACCATTAGCGTTACGTTATAACATTAATTATCACAAAAAGGATAATAAAATCTACTAATTGTCTTCTAGCAACACGTGACTTATGATAGCAACATTTTTATTTCCGTCAACACATTTGACACTAAAAAAGTCCCAGTTAAAACGATCCAGTCTGACTCACCTACTGATGTGCCTAAGGAAACTTTCCAAAATTGCGAAACGTTTCGGAAATTTAACGTAGGAAAAATTCGGAAAATTTCTTACATTTTTGTATGAGAATTGAAACTTTCCAATTTTAAATTTAAATTTCCCATATTTCCTAGTGAAAGTTTTATGAAATTTCCGAGAATTTATAGAATTTTATGGAAACTTTCCGCAACTTGCACATCTGTAGACTCACCCCTAACCTAACTAGGCAAATATAGTCACTGTTTGTAAACAACGTTCGTCTGGTGTTCGCCAAATATTCACGGTCGCGTACCAAAATAATACAACAATATATCGCTGGCTCGCTCTCGCAAGCTCGTATCTCACGTGACCGAAATTTTTAAATTGGAACTCTATATCGCTTGTATCTTAGTTTATATCGAAATAAATCTGATTAATAACGACATAATTTTATAGAAATATACGATTTGTTAAGGACTTTGTGGAACAAGTAATTGTTTAGAGATTTGTACAATAAATACCTAAGGCTCTTGTTTCTTTGAAATTTTTGTCACCTATTGTTACAGACGCCGCGCCCGTATAAAGCGGATAAGTATTTAAATTTAATTACAATTATGATTCTTTATGATTTACTATTTTGACCATAGACTTCATGTTGACCATAGACTAGATATTACGTTACCAATTACTAGGTGTTAATTATTGTGTAAAACTACAAGTTTTTCCCCGCAGCAAACTTACTTTAATTGTATATTTTCCAGTGGCTACCCTTTAAATGTATTGGTGCCAATTATTATAATTACTAAAATATTGGTCTTAGACCAAGTGTTACTAGACTAGTAACACTTAGGATACCCAAAATTACGGCGTCCCACGGACACTACTTCTGTATTTACACGTATAATATTTGTATTGTATGGAACCCTCAAACAAGTCTAACACGTGATCTCCTCTTTACCTTTTTTCTCACTCATAGCGTCTCCCTGTGATTTTGGAAGTATTCCGTTACCATGGCAACGCGGAAAGCACTTACTTACGCCCACGCCTTGAAAGAGATCAAAACTCCAAAGAAATCTCAAATGAAATCTTTAATATGTAATAAATAGGAGGAAAATACGATATATTATCATACTTTTACGCGTGTGGTTAGGGACACGTGTATTGTAGAATTCATGTTATATTTTCTGCGGTATTAGATAAGTAATTAGGAACTTGTGTATAACAAGAAAGTACTTCTTAGTCTACATACACTCCGACCACGCTAAGTTGGCAGTAACTTGTCACTCTTGGTGATGAGATTGTACGACCTCACACTTAAACCTTTATGTATGTGTAGGTCAAAGATCGCGGCTTCAAACTCAAACCTCGGTTGTGTATACAGCAGAAAAAATCGTTCTCGACAAAATGCAACAATATGACTCAATAAAAATACAGTCAGGATCCTTATCTAACACAGACAATATGTTAATATAAAATGAGTATGTAAAACATGTTAAATCATGTGGGAAAACTTACAATTGTAGGTAGTTTAAAACGTAGCCGCGCTATAAAAATATTAGAATAAAAAGTCGTGCAGGTAAAGAACTTAGCTAAAACTCCTCTTGCACGTACTTTTATACAGTTTATATAAACGCATTAAATAAATTGCTTTGACAGTGACAACTATTCCTGTGTATTGTTTGTGAAAAATAAATACAGATGTAGTGCATAATTGTTTTACATCGTATTTTCTCGGAGACGTTCGTATTTGTTATGCTACTTAGGTCAACCTCAGTACTTTTTATACCGAGACTGACTGAAATAGCAAGACACGACCGTACGTTTCCGTGAAAATACGATGGAAAATAATTATAAACTACATCTGTATTACATTTGAAGGGAATAATCAAACATCTGAACAAAGTATATAATTACTGAATTAATTAATCTGCAAACCTTACCCCCTTACCAGATTAGAAAATTTTAAATATTAATACTTTAGGTATCACTAGATATAATTATGTAGTTATACAAAATGTGGACTAGCAAGTTTTTTTAACATATATCTATGAATGAGTGTCAAATCGTCGTTTAACATATCACTTCTTATTCTAATTGGGTATGAAACGAAGGGTCAGCGCCGATTCACTTCAATTAGGTCAAGGCAAGGAGTGGAATTTTTTCAGTCGGTCCATTACCCATTACCTTATTTCGCCATGAATGTGATCGGAATGGGCAACCAGATAAGATATACATACGTACCTAATAAAGTAACTATAGTAAAGATAATATAATTAACCTTTTCGACGCCGTGTCAAACACAAAAGCTGTCACGCTGACGCCACGTCACCGAAGTGTCAAAACTGAAATTGAACTTTAGGCATATGCACGTAGGTGTATGTTGCTCTGTGATATGTGACCGATTAATCGGTCTTTGGCGTTGCGGATATATCGGTCATTGGCGTCCAAAAGGTTAAAAGAAAACGATTGAATGCCTAAACTATATTCCGGATCTCATTTGTGCGAATCGGACGCATCGGACGGGTCTTCCGCGGAATTTCACCAAGAGCACGCGTTGGTTGTGAGTCTGCATCCGTCCGCCAACACGTGCTCTCGTTGAAGCTCCTCGTTATGGAGCGAATCGTATCAAGCAATCTTCAACATAAAAATATGTGAGTGACCCGTTTTAATATGGACATTTAAGCTTGTTTTTGGTTTAATTATTAAGGCGTTACCATCATGATAGACATTATTCAACACAGACTTATATTTAAACCGGCAAAGTATCCTCACTCTGTCCGTATCAGAAATAGCAGCTAACTTATAGCAGAATAGTAGTTTTATTAACAACATAATTCTACTACGCCGGTGCTAAAATGAACATGCAGCTGTGGCCGATTAATAATACTGAATTAATAAAACAGACTATCTGCGAAACTAATCTGTACTCTAATGACCGTTTAATGGCACTAGAATACCTAAATAAAACGTGTTATAAAATATGAAGTTGTCAATCTAGTAGTCGGAGGTAACCTAACTTAAATGTATTTAACAATTAGGTAAAGGGAATTTTAATCTTTCTGTATGGGTATAGGTAGGTACTAGGTACTCACAATGTATCTATAAAAATAAAATTTAAGTTACCATTGCATTATTTTATTCTTATTTGACTGTGATTAAACTTTCATATGTATGTGTTGGTCAAAAATTTCAATCCTCGGTTGTGCTGTATATAGAGCAGATAAAATCGCTCTCGAAAGATATACAAAAAGATGACTAAGAATTTGGTCAAGATCCTTAATCATACACAGACAAGGTGTTAAACATATGAAAATTATAACAATAAAGGGTTCTTATGATTTTAACTGTACCATAAATATAAGACAGAAATAACAACCTGTAGAATGAGTAACACAAACAATTGTGATCATTGCGGAATAACCTGATTTCACTCAAAATTTAAATTAAACTATAAATTATTTAGCTAAACCGCTCAACCACCGCCTAATAGCCACTCGATTTTCAGCGCGTCACGAAATGAAGCGTTAAGAAAAACAAATGAAGTCCTTATGTTACGCGTGGGGGGTAATTCTTACGCAAGCCAGGATCTTAATTACGCCGAGTTTACGCTCCGTTGCGTAATCGTAGCGTAATTGCGGCTCGGTCCGCGACATTCGCAGCTTTCGACGCTTTGATCTCAATTAAAACGAGCCTTTACGAGGCTTTTACCCTATTTTGATTATTCGTTGGTAATTACGCAGTAGTTATTGGAATGTGCGATATTAAAACTACGATTACGGTCTGGAAAATCTCACCATATGATAGTTGCGATGTCTGGATTGAAGCCGACCAGTGGTTTAATACGTAGTCTAGTTATGTATGTATTGTATATTAATTTTACGTGTTAATTGTAAGAATGTAAAATACATTGGCAGCTTAAACATTTTCTTTTAGACTTTCAGTGTGCTATTGAGACTAGGAGTCAAGTAACTCTAAAATAAACCTTGTTCAGACTATTTTTTGACTTTTGTTTGTTTCTCTTGTTTACTAAGGCTTTGCAAGCCTGCACGAGTCGCAAGACCCACAGGTTGAAAAAATAGAAAAAGCGATCTATTCGTGACTTTTTACTACGAGGGAAAAACGGTTTTTGTACTGCCTTTACAAGTGATCATTCAACTTCCGTCAACTTGTCAGCAGAGGTTATAGTTTTGCCATACAAAAACAATTCATAAAACAATAGGTACTTAAACTACGCAGTTGGAAAATACGTCAATAAGATATCTAACGCCAAAAATAAGATACCTAATCGCGAATATTATCAAAATACATTAAGTATAATATCTTTACGTAACAAATGGTTTCAAGGTTGCCCTATATATGAGGAATATTTGAAAACATCGGCTAATCCTGTTTTTGTGTGATGTTATTTAGTAAGCCATTAATGAGGCATACATGTTGAGCTCTAATTGTATTGACATAGAGGCCGTATTTGCACGGTGACGTGTTATATATCTTTTTTCCACGATTATATAGGTACCTATAAGTATGTAAGACAAACACACTGTCATGGGTGATATTTTAATCACATCTCGAGAATATGTGATGTGAGGCGTGGCGTAGGCTTAGGCTCGGACGAATCAGTATTGGCCGGGCACGGGCCCGATAAAGGTGCCGCACGTGTCCCACGTCAGATTTAAAAATGGATACCTCAAAAAATATTTACGAAGAGTTTAGCTCACGAAAGTTTAAATTTTCTTTACGCCATGTTCACCACCAGCACTTTACAAGGAATAATCTATATGTGCTCTTTTCAAATTAGGAATAGTTCTATGTAGCTTTTGGGCTCGTGAAATGTACTCTACTGTGCACTGTGTAGACTCTAAAATAGGCGTGTACGCGTTTTAACCTTTTGGACGCCAATGACCGATATATCCGCACCGTAGGTTCAACGCCAAATACCGATTAATCGGTCACAGACCACAGAGCAACATCGACCTACGTGCATATACATAAAGTTCAACTTCAGTTTTGACATTTCAATGATTTGGCGTCTGAGTGACAGCTTTTGTGTTTGACACGGCGTGGAAAAGGTTAAAAAGATCGGCGACGCGCATTTTGAAACCCATGGCGGGCTGTAGCAGGCGTGTCTCACTCCGCGATTTCGTCGCTTTGCTACAGGTAGCTAAAAGTATCTCGAACGGATGTCCGTTCGGCCCCAATTTTGGGGAAAGCCATAAGCCGCGCGTGGCGCTGTTGCCACCTAGCGGCCATATCTGTGCTGATCGTAACAGACGCGTTTTGTTAGAGAGTGAGTCTTCTGTACTTAGTACTATTATTTATTCTGTGGCTGTAGGTATGTTTATGTGCTACTGCTATCCAACTGTTATAGGTAAAAGGTGTTAAGCGCAGCTGTGTAGTGACGCGGGTTTCACGAGATAAAGACTTTTCATTGGACTTTTCAGGGCCAATGACGTAGGTTAGACGATTTGTTAATAAATATTGAATAAAGTGCAGTAAACACATTGATGTAAGGTAAATAGTAGTTTGTGTTACAAGGGATCAAAATGATATATTTCCGTCAAGGGCGTACATTGAATCCTGAATGAAGCGATGGATTCTACAATAGAATCCCGAACGTAGTGAGGAATTCTAAAGTAGAATCCTGAGCGTAATGAGGGATTCAAGTGTCAACGCCCAAGACGAAATAATTTTGATACCGTGTGACACATACTGCTTTTCACATCAACTATGAGGAAAATAAAAAAATCTTAGTGTTGATACAATCTGATGCTTAAACAGATTATTTAAGCTAAAAAAATAATGTGCAAAAAAATGAAAAAATAGTGTGCGTTAACAGAAAAGTGCCACTTTGATCCCTCCTAGCAGGGAGGAAAAGTGCCACTTTGATCCCTCCTAGCAGGGAAGAAAAAGCTCTTTTCTGAATAGGAGGTGTGAAATAGTAACTGGTTATTAATGCACTTTTATGTCTAGGTATGTTGAAGTAATTTGTCCTCCTAAACCTAATTTTATAAAAGTTACAATCAGGTAAAGGCCAGTAATAATGATTCCAAAGGTTACCTCGATTTTGAAAACCCGGATCGTCGGACAATTGACGAACATAAAATTTCACTTAGTGGAAAAGTACGAAAGGGCTCGGGCCTTCGCGCTTGCGCCGTGGCTTACACTTGTTGCATCCACGTGGCTCGGAGGGTGGTAAACCGAAGTCAAAAACATTTTCACGCTTTTGAACCTTACTGTATCGTAATAAGGCGAAACATGTTTACATATCTTTGACGAGGACTGTACAGAGAGGGCGTTGTTTTACAAGAGCTTAAGTTGCCAAGGAATCAGTGATAGATATGCCCTTTTTTAATGATGAAGGTAGAAGTGAGGGCACCCGTTGTGGGAAACGGGCCACGACCATCACCTGACTACGATACTCTTGTTTGTTTTGGTCAAAAGAGCGGATTCATTATTACGGATGCGTATGTCTAAATATCGTGTCGTAGTGAAATAATGTTCAACGTTGTATTATCTCAAAAGGGTTGTATTGATTAAATACCTTCGTTCAACCGGTTAGCTATATTTCATCTGTTTCATTACTGATGCTCGGCTCAACTCTATTGCTAGGTTTGTCGTAATAATAGTTGTTAAGCGACAGTCGCTTAACAACTATTGTTACAGATTATACCTAACAATCTTTACATCTAGGGAGTAAAGGAAAATTATCTGATTATAACTAGGTGAGGTTTCAGTTTTTTTCATCGTAAAGCTAGTGATAAAACAGCTAAAAATCTTACCATTGACGCCAAATGATACTGTATGTACCAGTATGAATTTATAACAGTAATTACCTGTAACAAAAAAAACATAGTATATGTAGAGATCATAAAATGTAGATTACTGCACAATTCAAGCAATACTATTGACAACACCGTTTCCCGTACTGTGTACCGTATACGTTACGTTTGTTATTATTTACTTCTTGAATTCAAGGTCTTAGAGTTATTCTTCTAAGTGTACAAATATAATATATCATACTAATTTTTTTTTGTCTAAAATGTCCTCTAAATTCCCACGTTTTGACGGTAGTTTTAATTCGATTACCTTCAAGCGTTTCAATGGCTGCTATAATTAGGGCACGCACTTGCAAACGTCATTTCCAAGTTCAGGAATAGGTTAGAAAAAGTCGTCTCGCATCACCGGCCGCGCAAGGTTGCATTCGTCCGTGCGCCCGCGCCGGGTCAACGACCCCTCTGTGCGACTGCGTCACTCCGTAAAGAGCAATGCGAGAAAATAAACGCGATAAAACGATCATGGTCTGTTGAATGTGACACTAGGAGTTTGGTGTTATCTGTATCGTGTCTCTAAGAACGCCAAAATTTATTGATGATATTCACACTTTATATCTGAAAAGTGAAAATCGCAATACCTGTCTAAACCGATCACAATATGCCTTTTAAAAGATTATCACTCGATGTAGTTTCACTGATTTTCTATAGTGAAGAAAAACTGAATTAGGGCCTAGAATTTGAACTAGGCTAGGATATAGGTCTCGAAAATCACTAAAACTTAGTTTTACTGGGGAAAACATTTGTTGCAGAATGCCAGTTCGTTGATTTAGTTTAAATTAATGATCTCATGGGTTTATCTGACCCTGCTGTTCTACTATGTTACAACGGAAGAGAAAACCGAATGAAAGCCTCTCAAGAACGTAGCAGAACATGTAAAACCTTCAGCATGAAGTCCTCAAAATATCTGTATTTGTTGTTACGAATAGTCAGGTGCATGTACCTACAATACAGCTAATATCAAGTTTTCGACGGAAAACTGCTCATAGGTAAGTACCTATCTCTCTTCTTCCTCGCGTTGTCCCGGCATTTTGCCACGGCTCATGGGAGCCTGGGGTCCGCTTGGCAACTAATCCCAGTAATTGGCGTGGGCACTAGTTTTACGAAAGCGACTGCCATCTGACCTTCCAACCCAGAGGGTAAACTAGGCCCGTATCGGGATTAGTCCGGTTTCCTCACGATGTTTTCCTTCACCGAAAAGCAACTGGTAAATATCAAATGATATTTCGTACATAAGTTCCGAAAAACTCATTGGTACGAGCCGGGGTTTGAACCCGCGACCTCCGGATTGCAAGTCGCACGCTCTTACCGCTAGGCCATCAGCGCTTCTAGGTAAGTACCTATATTAGAAGTAATATGAAGTACACGAGTTCATTCGCTGGGTCTATCAAATACTCTGAATGCGCTCAATAAGAAAGTAACGAGTTTATTTATCAGACGTCACAGCGATAATCGCATCTGTCTCCAAGAGCCGGTGAACGAACTATAAATACATCGAATACTACTAAGGTCGAATCGTAATGTAATGGCAGTCATGTGCATTCTTCGGGGTGGCGGAATTGTTAAAGAAATTAAGGGCGTGGTATAAAAAATTAAGAGCCAGTTGCACCAACCACAGTTGATGAACTGAATCAGCAGGTAACTGTTAAAAATACCCTTATAATATTAAGCAAAAGTTTTAACGGTGACAGACGATTTGGTGCGACCGATCCTTACTCTAAATAGTTGTAAGTTTAATATAAATAAGTACCAACCTATATTACACGGATTATTCTCTTTCCTAAATAAGCCAACCCCTAAGATCTGCAAGGCTCTTGAACAACGGTTTCCTATAATCACACACACAATCACTATGTACTACTATTTAGATGTTAACGTCACTCGTCATGTCAATTTGTTCAGTAATAACCTAGGTAACATCTTTTCTCTCGATGTATACTTAAACTGCATTTTAATTACATAGTAAAACATATGATTAGTTACGCCTGAGACTATCTCATTAAAGCGAGGCAAGTTCACTACAACCTTGATAAGAAACATCGTGGAAAGAACGAACGAAGAGGTACCTACCTATTTTAAAACGAAAATTAAATACCAATAATAGCAAAATTAGTGCTTTGCGCTCGCACATCGAGTCAACGAATAAGATTTTTGATATTCAAACGATGCGCGTATGAAGGCCCAAGATCTAAATATTGCGTTTAGAGGTAATAAAACGAAAACTTTATAGAGCAGGTAACCCCGGTAAGGCCATGACTGCTATTCTAATCATTAAAAGTGCAAGCGAGCATTCGCTGAACCACTATGAGTATCTTCGACATCCATTAGAACCTAGAGGGTATCCAGAGATCAGCCGTTCTGGTTTACTCCAATGCGCGCAGCATGAATACCTTTAATGGCAGAGTTAATTGACTGTTTGTGAACCGTATTGCAATGAGATAAGGTCTACGAGGTTGCTGTACAAGGCACAATCCACAAGGTTGGTGCAGCAAAATGTCAGACGCGCGCAATAGAGCAATGTCATTACTGTTGTAGTTTACGATTACTCTTGCGTGGGGTTCACGGACAGTGCGAGGCAATCTATGATTAGTCTTCTGTCTGCTTTATTTCTGGCGTTATAAGTTAATGGTTTTGTCTGTCCATTAGGTAATTGAAATCTAATTATAAACTCTTCTCTATAACATTGAGGCCGTTGAGTACGTATTGCATGCAAATATACCTAATATGTGAGATTTTTTTATTAAAATGTTGGTTACAATTAGCATGGTGCTTTTACCACCATGCTAATTGTAACCAACATTTTAAAACCAATAAAATTTAGTTAATCTAACAATATCCAACTAATTTCTATGACTTCGTTTTAAGTTTAAATGTTTTATGTCGCTGTGAGAAATATAAGATAAGTATTAAGAATATTATGTTTCAGATTTTTTGGCTACAACGACTAACTGCACATTATGCGACACCTAAAATTCTTTATATTATAATGAAATGGCATGATTCAGGATTACGTATTTACGTATAATAATGTAAGCTATTTAGTACAGACATTGTACAGAGACTATGATACTCAACCCAAGATAAAATAACGAAGATGGTAAAAACGAGTAGGCAGAAGAGGCTCGACTGCTTTTTATGAGACCATTTCGCCATGTATGCAATGTTTATCCAGCACTGTGGACACAGCTTAGCTCTAAAGCCTAGTTTATACAACAGTAATTCTATAATGCGCAATACCGATATGGAAAACAGGTATAGGAGAGGTGGTACTTTGTAATAAAATTTCCTTTGAATATTTATGCCTGCAAAACCTGAAAGCGGAATCATAATAAAACGTGTCGAACATTCGTTGACACAACCCGTAGTTAAATAGCGTAAAGGACGTTAAGGCGATGACGTGAAACACGTAGATAATATAGGTAAGTGCGCGCGCAAACTGCAGTGTTTCCATTGGATGCGCGTGCGACGACATGTCGAATTTTCTGGTCTTCCAGTATAGCGTGACCTCAAGATGCGACACAGATATGCGATATCTAAAAGCACACTTATACCGGTCCATGCGAGCTTTAAACCCGTCCGTGCTAAGTAAACTGATTGAAATGACGCCCCTTTACATACCTACAATAGGTACAATATCTCTTGCGCCATCAACCCAAATAATAACAATAAATTATCACAATAATTATGACTTTTATTAAACTTGAACTCGTAAATTGTCGCATTTCACTCGAATACCAAAGACCTTTCGAAATGATGCAAAAACCAGGTTCAATTGCATCACTTTTATCTGTCCACTTTACCAATTAGGTATAAGCTCAATGAACACTTAGGTCCGATAATAAGGGGGGTTCATGTCTTTGAAAGCCGTTACCCAAAGGCCATCAAAACATTGAATTGAACTAGTTAATTTGCTGGACGCTTTCGCTGGCAGCATCTACATCGACAACCATACGAATATACCTATAGTAACAGCACCAATCATGAGATAATTAAGAAAAATTTTGAAGTAGGTATTGTTGATATTTCACTGATATCTGTAAAATTTCTACCGCTGTGCGCGTTAAAAGTTAAATGTCCTATGCCTCCTTTATGTCTCCGTGTTTAATGAAATATATATTAATTAACAAATTAAAACTATGTTTCTTCTCCCGTTATGGGCAGTATGGCGCCATTTATTTTAAAACAAAATAAATATTAATGAAACGTCAAACTTCAGCAGCTCCTAGACTCTCGTTTATGGTAAAATCAGTGTTTAAAAACTGATGATAAATACTTGTTTTACGGGATTTATGGTACTGTATGGTGCCACGTCCATCCATCATCATCATCGTCCATCATCACGTTCATCATACTATACATACATAGATGGTTTGTACAGTTGACATTGCCAGCATCAGCGTCGAACGAATAGGTAAGTATGAAACCTTTTCCCCTGCCTTTTGCGGGTCATGTAGCCTTGAGTTACGTTTAATTAACTTCATGACACCATTTCGATATAAGCCAATTGAACAAGTGTCGTAAATTGCCAGAATCAACCAGCAGGAAGCAAACGAGGAAATTATCTCGTCTCGATGATTTCGCTCTTCAGAAGTTAGCTGTCGCGTATTTATTATAGTATTTATAGCGACCGAGCACTCATTATGTAACTCATACATATTGTATGTTGCGTGTTCGTCATTGACCTTGTGTCGGACCATTCTACAATAAAATTCTACGGATACTACAACGTCTACAACGCACATCATTGGTTGGGAGCGCGTTGCAAATATTTTACACACTCAACCAAATGAGGCCACTATGGAACCATGTAATATGAAACTATCCCATTGACTTGCAAGGAAAACATTCTTACGATTTTTCTTACACTGTTTTTGACATAGTATTATAGTCTGGAATATTTTTGTTAGTGCAGACGAACTTAATTTTGTAATTATATTTCAACTGCCATGAATGCGGAGATTGTGGTATTTCCACATTAAGATACAAAATATGGAACATAATGTCTCATAAAGTTTGTTAACTGTCTAAAATGATGATGTAATAGCCTGTTTCGAGATATTTATTATTATTAGCCAAGCCGAGCCTCGTGTGAGACTTTTTCTCCAAGACACGTGGAAGTTTCAATTCCAAACAAATAATTGCGGTCGCATTGGCAACGTCGCCAGTTACAGCTGGAGTTACGAATTATACATCTGTCTTTTTCGCACTAGTGTTGATGGTATGGTTCTCGTTTTAGTATTAATATAGACACCGTGACAGTTATCAATACTTGATTGTCATATATTATGTCTTTAATTCATGGTGTCGTACTCGTAGTATACTTTTGAGTGTCTGTCTGTACGTGTGATCTGTGCTAAACTAAGCAGGGTAATATGTATTTTTTTATGCTCTTTAAGTTTATATAGGTACCATTTATATCTTTAATAGGGATACCTAGCATAAAACGCTGGTGAGACTGCTTTTTTACCGCAGTTTTCAGTCTTCCCTTTTTTGAGAGAATTTGTTTTTTTGGTTATTTCATTATTAAAAATCTGAATTAGGAAAATGTCCTTTCAATGGATTTTGAATTCCTTCAGTCTATTTTTTTTTTCAATGTAATTTTGACGGGCTCCAAACGTTTCGGACCCGATTATAAGCACGGTTTTCTCTCCCTTCTTCTCTATCACCTTTTTAGGGTTCCGTAGCCAAATGGCAAAAAACGGAACCCTTATAGATTCGTCATGTCTGTCTGTCTGTCTGTCTGTCTGTCTGTCCATCTGTCCGTCCGTATGTCACAGTCACTTTTCTCCGAAACTATAAGAACTATACTGTTGAAACTTGGTAAGTAGATGTATTCTGTGAACCGCATTAAGATTTTCACACAAAAATAGCAAAAAAAACAATAAATTTTTGGGGTTCCCCATACTTAGAACTGAAACTCAAAATTTTTTTTTTCATCAAACCCGTACGTGTGGGGTATCTATGGATAGGTCTTCAAAAATGATATTGAGGTTTCTAATATAATTTTTTTCTAAACTGAATAGTTTGCGCGAGAGACACTTCCAAAGTGGTAAAATGTGTCCCCCCCCCCCGTAACTTCTAAAATAACAGAATGATAAAACTAGTTTTTTTTTAATACGTCATAAATCGCCTAAATACGGAACCCTTCATGGGCGAGTCCGACTCGCACTTGGCCGCTTTTTTATGAGTCGAATTAGTGTAGTAACTAGTATCACTAGTCAGAGTTTATAACACACAGAAAAGAGATAGAACCGCTAGTGCTCCATTTTGTCACCAAGCACGTTGTGACCCATACATATTGTACATTACATTGTAGTTTATTGTACAATTTTGGAATCACGCGAACGATTGTATGACTTTACTTGGACTGTACTTACTGACTATAGTCTTCTAATCTTAAGCCTTTTTAAATATGTATCTCAAGCTGAGGCTTGAAGACTTCATCATCAAAGTTTTCTAACCCAGCTTGACCCCAATGGCGTATGTTGTGACTATAGTGACGTAGGCAAAAGGATCTACGTCACTTCACTACTCTAGTGATGTTATTATCAAAGATGCGTTCTTTAAACAAAGATTGAACGCCATGCGCTACTGCCACAATGTCGCTCTGTAAAATAAGATGTGTGTTCTGTAAAATAAGATTCATAATTGTATACCATCCTACCTATATATTTGACCGCACAGAAAATAAAAGGCCGAAACACCGTACGGACATCATACATTTCAAAGACCTTTTCATCGGACATCAAACGGTGTGGATGAGCGAAAGCCCGCTGCAGGGCTTAACATTTCGCCTGTGCATTTAAAAACTAGTTCAAATGTGTGCTTTATTACTTAACGACAAGGTATACAATTGAATGAGATTTCTAATGCACATACGGTGGATACGCTTAGCGTAGCAGGCGCAGCTTTCTACTAGTTCCCATTTAGGCGGAAAATTTTGGTCGCTCTAATGACTAATCGATCGCGACCGTCTCGCCAAGCGGTTAAATAATTATTGTGATTATTAATAATAAATAACGGTAAATATGTGTGGGTCAAACCTAGTATTCCCTGCCCTGGGTTGGGTTTTGATGGTCACTTTTTCTTTCATATGTGATGTCCATTTCAGTTTATAATTTATATAGTAGTGCGACTACCTAAAACATACATTGTGCCCTAGTTTTAAACTTACCTACTTGCTTTTAGTTATTATATATTATGTGTTTGGTTTGGAGACAAGCTAAATATGTACTATGACTTACTTAGGTACAGTCGGCCAAAACTGTGGTCTACCCTACGGTTGAGGTTCGTTTGAACGTCATGCATGAGACAACAAGGTCGATTTAATATTATGTCAGTGACAATTGTCAACCTTAGCGATCGTTAGATCTCGCAGAAACTTTTGTCAAAACTGGTAGACTGGTAGACTTTCTTGGCCCACTGTACGTGCGCAATTTTAATTCATGTGTCATGGGTTACCTTAACAGTGCTATGTTTTTTTATACAGACCAATAACTATTATTACCGTCCGGTTAAAAGACTGCCTTTTTTATCCGAGGAAGAAGGATAATGTTAAGACATAGCACTTAGCATATTGGCAAAAAAAGAAAACAATATGACAGTATACTAGCCTGCAATGATAATTACTTGATTACATTTGTTAGCTCACCCTGTGGGCCTCGCTCTGGGGATTCGTATACTGCTTAAAAATGTAAAGACGATGTTCTTCTTGACAGGTTTATAATTAATATTCGTTGTACAAAGCTGGTTTCTCATCTTGCGGTAATTCTCTACAAGTTGACAGGCAAAAGCTCAGTGTCACAGATAACATATATCGCTCAAAGTATAGATTTGGCGGGCTTTCAATAACTGTCATTAGAACTAATATTACAAGCACCTTATGTTGGTTCACTGTATGGCCATATTGTTTTATTAAACCGTTACGTTGATAAGCTTGGAATAATACTATATAATATAAAAGTATCACAGAATATAAAAATGCTTATATTCGGCCAATCCTGGGTACAACGCGTCTCTGCGTTTTAAAGAGTTAAACATAAATAATCCACATTACACATAATGCACCACAGAACAATAGACAAAAGAATCAATATTACTCAACTTATGAACTGCATCATTACAGGCATTCCTCCAATGCCTGCAACAACTCACTCTTATAAACTACATCAATACATGCCTTCACATGTTATTGACTCACTGTTTCTTACACACTACATCAATGCATGCATTTACATGTCATTGACTCACTGTTACATCAATAACGCTTTCACATGTTATTGACTCACTGTTACATCAATAACGCATTCACATGTTATTGACTCACTGTTACATCAATACACGCTTTCACATGTTATTGACTCACTGTTACATCAATAACGCATTCACATGTTATTGACTCACTGATATTCTCTTAATACATAAATACATGGATTCACATGTCATTGACTCACTAATACTATCTTAATTCATCAATAAATGGATTCACATGTCATTGACTCACTGTTAATCACTTAATACATCATTACATGGACTCACTGTTACTCATTTTATACATGGATTTACATCATTGACTCACTGATACTCACTTAATACATCAATACATGGATTCACGTCATTGACTCACTTAATACATCAATACATGGATTCAGATGCCATTGGCTCACTGTTAATCACTTAATACATCATTACATCGACTCACTGTTACTCATTTAATACATCAATACATGGACCACTGTTATTCACTTAATACATCAATACATGGACTTACATGTCATTGACTCAATACATCAATACATGGACTTACATGTCATTGGTTCACTGGTACTCATTTACTATATCAATACATGGACTCATGTCAGTTACTCACTGTTACTCATTTAGTACAAAAATACATGGCTTCACATATTTCATTGACTCACTATTACTTGTTACATCAATACATGGACTAACATGTCATTGACTCACTGTTGCTCACTTAATACAAAAATACATAGCTTCACATATATCATAATTAAATTGTGAAAGTTTTATATCATTGTCTCACTATTACTTGTTACATCAATACATGGACTAACATGTCATTGACTCGCTGTTGCTCACTTTTAATACAAAAATACATGGATTTACATATTATTGACTCACTGTTATTTATTTATTACATCATTGCAGCTCTTCATCTGCAATGCCTCACTGTTAATGTATGTACCATAGCCATAGCTCACTCAATTTTAATAATTGCATGTCTTTTATACTGAATCACTCTTTATTGTTTGACATATTACCAAATTGCTATATTATTCTTTGTAAATTCGCTCTTATAACTCTTGTGTTATAAATTATTATACAATACCTTTTCCTCTTTAAGCTCACCAAATTTATTATTCTTTATAAATTCGCTGTTATAATTACTCCTGTGCTACAAATTATTATACAATACCTTTTTCTCTTTAAGCTCACAAAATTTATTATTCTTTATAAATTCACTCTTATATTTACTCCTGTGCTACAAATTATTATACAATACCTTTTCTCTTTAAGATCACAAAATTCTCTGACTCACTTTTAGAAAATGATTATGGATAAGTACCCATCATTAAAATAAATAAATATTAGTGAACATCTTACACAGGTCAGGTAATTATCTCTTTAATAATATTAGTTTCCCTCTATAACAAGTTGTATTGAATATATCTTTCAGAATTTCAATATATTCATATTACTCATACTGTTACTCTTGTAGTGACCTCATCACAATTTCAACAGAAAGATAAAACAACATCTTTATCATCTTAAACAGTAACATGCAATATTTAAGTTTTTCATTCTCTTGACTCTCTTGTATTTCAAATTATTATCACTAATATTAACTTGCTTAGCATTTCAATTTTACAACAGGTATGAATACCATTTTATAATTATGATTAATAAACCTCAAATTGATCACAACATTTCACTAGGCTTGTGCCTGCTCGTTCACTACAGAGAGTGCTCCACTCTGTCAATCGGTCAAAAGAACTAGTTCGGTCTTTTAGTTCCTTTAGGAAATAACTGACTCAATCCTACTTTTCACATATATCATCATTATCATGTTTACCCTTTGCTTTCACTCTGAATCACTATGTATGCATACTAGTATACATCTCTCACACACAAGTTTTCTTGCACGTCTTAACAACTTGTTGAGTAATAGGAATATCTTAGTACCCTCTCTAAATTCTACATTAGCTAGTACCGAATGTAAGCTTATGTCACTGCACATCTCTAGGTATGAAGTCATGTTTGATAACTATGTTGCATATGGTAATAATACAACCAGTTACTACTTTAAAGCAAAGTTTTTGTCAAGCAAAGTTTATATGTATATTCTCAAATCATTCTAAAGTACTAGACAACGGTCAGTGTTTTAATAATTTGTAGCATATACTTTACTTCCATAGGACCCTAACCGGCTCCATGTATAAATTTCAAACATCAGTTTCTCTTATTGTGCTCAGATGCTCAGGCTACCAAAATCAACCTGTGCCTAAGCCTAGTATTGTACTCTGGTGATATAAACTGGCTCAAAATGGTTAGGTATCTATTTTTTTTCCTACCTGTTACCTGAAACAGCTTTATTACTGGATATCTCACACTTATTACCTAATGCCATTTTATCATAATAATAATATTCTAAGAGCTGTCTTATCCCAGCTTCAACATGTTCGTCAAAAGTTCTCCATAATATTCATAATCATAATAATCATTTATTCGTCGCAATCATTTATTCATTGCCGCAATCATTTATTTATTTTTCATTCCGGCCATGTGAAAATAACTGATGGCTGGCGTTGGTACTTGGTACCATCTATGTGAATGAGATGAATGTTACAACAATCCCTCCACTTATTTTTATGTGTGCGCCTTATCAAGAGACCTACTTACTCACTTGTCTTTATGGTGTACCAGTAGGTACTAGCAATTCACTTTTATTATTTCTTCTATCACACCTTGTACATACTACAACCATGGAATCTTTCCATACTTCACTTTTACTGTTAAAATTGACAATATAAAAACAAATCAAGTACCTACACATATAGTAATTCAGTGTGAAATTCATAGGTAACAATTATGAACCAGATTTTCCTTGAAAATTATTATACCATTAACAATCAATATGCTCACGAAAAGCCAAAAACATATTATTAATCACTTGAGTATAACAGCTATTGGTGTTAATTCACGACACAAAACAAATCTCGCAATGTTATCTTAGTGTAAAGTTTGTTCAAATAGGTTAGTTTTCCTTATTCGGATATCACTTTCTCCAACTCAATCTGGGAGTTAGTACCTAATCAATCACTCTTCTGACTGCTAAAACAGATGAAAATCACTGGAATTCTCTGACCATTGGCTCCCAATTTATAGATTTAGCGTCTTTTCCAACTGGCGGGCGTCGGTTTTAAAGCAAGCTGCAGCAGCTTATCCCTGCTTCTGAATTGTTAGCTCACCCTGTGGGCCTCGCTCTGGGGATTCGTATACTGCTTAAAAATGTAAAGACGATGTTCTTCTTGACAGGTTTATAATTAATATTCGTTGTACAAAGCTGGTTTCTCATCTTGCGGTAATTCTCTACAAGTTGACAGGCAAAAGCTCAGTGTCACAGATAACATATATCGCTCAAAGTATAGATTTGGCGGGCTTTCAATAACTGTCATTAGAACTAATATTACAAGCACCTTATGTTGGTTCACTGTATGGCCATATTGTTTTATTAAACCGTTACGTTGATAAGCTTGGAATAATACTATATAATATAAAAGTATCACAGAATATAAAAATGCTTATACATTACACCTGTCGAGCGACAGAGAGGTCAATGTCTCAATGTCTTTCTCGCACTAGACACGTGTAATAAGTACATTACGTACCTAGGGAGGTGAATTCGTGAATGCTCCAGATCGCAGGTGTTTGTGGCCCGAACCGAAGGTAAGGGCCATAAATATGCGATCTGGGGCTTTACGAATTACCGCCCGTGGTTTGTCTAAAGTTTTACGTCTTGCCTTGGCCAGGAAGTGAGATGTTCTCCTCGCGTAGCGTAGTGACGTAAAGGACATTGCTCCACCGAGCCTATAATAAGTAGTTCCGTGAAACCTCCCAACATTGTCCAAAAAACTCAAGCATGTCTAAAATTAATTATGTAAAAGTAAAAAAGACAGAACCCATACAAGCAATCGTATTCAGAGATATACATAATAAAAACCTATTATAATACTTTCGGTCCGTATTTTGGAGCAGGGATCGGAACCGGTTTTTTGCAAAAACTTCGAAATAACCATATTTTTCGAATTATTTTATACTTACTCGAAATGTAGGACTCAGTTGTGTGTTTAGGTAACGACAACGACTTCGTATTATAAGATTGCCCAATTAGAAATGAAGTAAAAAAAAAAAAAAACTCCTTTAAGTTTACGTAATTACCAACTTAACTTCAATTGTTCATTCGTTCTTCGTAAGTTCGTTAGATCTACTTCCCTAAAAGTAGATTATTGTCATTTATTTCCCTAAAGGAAGATTATTGTGTACATTTCGATCGAAAGGATTAACTATTCTATTTTGACATGTTCCAGCCAGGGAAACAGACTTCCAAGAAGGTGAAGCTATGAACTGATCAAGATCGTAGCTCGTAGATCGTTATAGAACGTCTTTCGGCTTATATAATATGACGACTTTCCGACTGGTATATGAATACAAGCTTTAAACAGTTTATATCACGCCTCGGGAAATTGAATCTTTAAAATATTATAATTACTATCAATTTATAAATTACGCACTCAATATTTCACTTGCCTCGCGAATATTCAAGTCCCAAGGCCGGCCGCCTTTCGACTCGCTAGGTATAATAACATATAACAATATACCTATACCTACATATATATATAGCTTGGAGGTCGGAATGCGAGTCGGTCACCGTTAAATCACACAAATTAAAAAGGGCGTAAGTGTAGTTAATATAGTTATATTTTAATAAAATATGCGGCTTTTTGAATCTGTCGGATGGCGTTTTCCTCTAGTGAGTTAAAACATTAGCTCCGCTTTTCGAGATTCTATAATTTGTTAGTGATTTTCATAAATTAGCGCGTGGTTTACGTTGTCATGTAACCATATAACTCATATAAGTACATTATATGAATAGCAATGTTACTAGTTCATTTCAAATCGGCCTGAGCCCATCTCACCTTGACATGTTAAGTAATAAAGGCGATGGTATGTATCCTATTTTATATCGAGGTTATACGGTGAAAAGTAAAGAGAGCAAGAGTAGCTAAGAGCGAGTCGATTGTTAGTCGTTAAGACTTTTTAACATAAATTGAATTCCATTCTGAGAACAGTAAAGTTCACATTTAGAATGATTTTTTATAATGGCCATTATAAATGATTGTAACAGGTCTGGATATAAGCAATTTAGAGGACTGCTGGATTTGGACCATCGTTACGTTTTTCTGAAACTTACTTTTATTCTAAGTAGAAAATTGCAATAATTTTAATTGTTTAATTTCACAAGCATTAGCTACTTATCAGAAGTTGTTCTCTAGAATATGTTTATTAGTCGAAAGAACTTCTATTACGGCAATAGCACTACTGTGCTAAATAAATTCACATACATCTATTCGTGCGAATATCGTTATATTTTTGGTGAGTAAACAATAATGACTAACTTCAACACATTGCCTGGAACACAACACATTGCTAGGCATTTACATGAAAATTTAAGACTTCATTCTATATACCTACCGCTAATAACTGGAATAAGTATTACATATTAGCTGACTTTAAATCTCAGATTTAATCCTTGCTACTGTTTGGTCGAGCCCAGTAGGTTCGTGTTCTTCTCTCACTCTCACTGAGCGTAAGCGTGAGCGAGATGGATGTTGCGTGCTCGGGACCGCCTAAGTTCCCTGAAGCATAATTAGTCCCTACAGAAAGGCCTTAAAATTGCTAATTACATTTTTGGCAACCATATTGTTATTTGTGATCTAAAAAGAGCGCAACGACTTTTCAAAAACTCCGTTTTCTGAGCCTACTGCGCCTTAAAATGTGCTTAACATACATATACAGGGTGCTTCTTGTAACAGGAGCAATAAATTAAACTGTAGGCTGTACTCCTCAAACTGACCAACATTTGTTCAGCAACTTTTAAAAATTATGAATCCTTTAGACTTCCTCTTTTTCATACAAAATAAATATTGCCTTCAATGTACGCTGACATCAGTGTGTTTGACGTTGCTTGTCACGCTTTAAACATAACAAAATTTGCAATACATTGCGTCTTAGAATAAACTTTAAAGTGTAATAAAAATCAAAATCTTAGTTATTTTCAAAAGTTGCTGAACAAATGTTGGTCAGTTTGAGCAGTACAGCCTACAGTTTAATTTATTGCTCCTGTTACATGAAGCACTCTGTATGTAATATATCTAACACTAAAGACTACCATCTGGTATAAAAAGCATATATGTTACTTAAATAATCGTGTTAATAATAATAATAACATGCCGCACATATCCTACGTAGGTTAATTGCTCTCTTGAAATAATGCAAATTTATATATCATGAGTCAGAGTTTACCCAGTGTACCTATAGATAAAATCATAGGTCACCTTGTCAATATGATAGGTTAAACAAATGACGTTCGGTTCGCCGTTTATTAATATCTTTTCGTCACGAACGATGTTCATTTATTGTAGTAAAATCACAAACATCTACAGATAAACGGAAAAACACAAATGCCATGAACTTCGCCCTGCAATGGAATTTGAAAAACAATATAGAAATTGACTTATTGACACGCCTCCCAGCATGACGACAAACAAGTCGTTAACGTCTACTTCAAAACATTCGCATTGAAGCGCAACACGCACCTAAATATGTGACGTCACTTGCAAAACATTAAACTTAGTTTTCTTAACGATTCTCAAGGTCTAATGTTCACGAATGAAGGCAAATGTGAAGGCGAGCTATATTAAACGTTTGTGGTTATCAATTGCGATACGATCTGTTGTGGAAATGCGCAATTGCTCGGGATTGGGCGGTAGGTTGGTGACGAATACCGACGCGTATGACGTGGTGGTAGGAGCGGTATTATACCAAGCGTTCGACTCAAAACCATTGTAAGCGTAACCTCCGCTCATAAATGTTCTTTCGGATCTCTGGTTCATAGTTAAACTGGATAGGCTGACAATGTTAGCGATGAAAATGGCGGGCCTGCACCCAGCTATGTCAGGCGGGCATGTAAACAATATTACTGTTAGTAAACACGAACGTGCGTAAACACCACGCTGCTTAGACGAGTTCGCGGAAACGGATGACCGATTCGCGATAGTCGTTGTGGGTTTGATAATTTTATTGGATAAACCATCGTAATAGTATTTTATGCAACCGTTGTTTAAGAGAGGTCAAAAAAGGCGAGTGGCGTGAGTAACAATTTGAGGCGAAGCCGAAAATTGTTAATATAGACGCCACGAGTATTTTTCGACTCAGTTAAACAACGTTGCATACAATACTTTTTCTACGACCTAGCACTTACTTTGAAATAAAATTGTAAATTTAACAAATATTTTTAATTCAAGAAGTAGCAAAAATGGAGGGTACTGGCGGGAAAAGAATGAATGAATGAATGAAATTAAAAAAAAAAGCGGCCAAGTGCGAGTCGGACTCGCCCATGAAGGGTTCCGTATTTAGGCGATGACGTATAAAAAAAAAAACTACTTACTAGATCTCGTTCAAACCAATTTTCGGTGGAAGTTTACATGGTAATGTACATCATAATTTTTTTTAGTTTTATCATTCTCTTATTTTAGAAGTTACAGGGGGGGGGGGGACACACATTTTACCACTTTGGAAGTGTCTCTCGCGCAAACTATTCAGTTTAGAAAAAAATGATATTAGAAACCTCAATATCATTTTTGAAGACCTATCCATAGATACCCCACACGTATGGGTTTGATGAAAAAAATTTTTTTGAGTTTCAGTTCGAAGTATGGGGAACCCCAAAAATTTATTGTTTTTTTTCTATTTTTGTGTGAAAATCTTAATGCGGTTCACAGAATACATCTACTTACCAAGTTTCAACAGTATAGTTCTTATAGTTTCGGAGAAAAGTGGCTGTGACATACGGACGGACAGACAGACGGACAGACGGACAGACGGACAGACAGACATGACGAATCTATAAGGGTTCCGTTTTTTGCCATTTGGCTACGGAACCCTAAAAATCATGTCCGTGGTTCACTTATTTGTCAGAGATGACATTTAAAATAAGGTTGGCAACACTGTATTTCATTCAATATTTTTTAAGTGGTCATTACACGAAGTATCGTAAAATCGCCAAAAAGATACTGCGTGTAAGCACAAATTCTTTTTTGGGGAATAGACTAAAGACTTGTCTTGACAACTACATATAAGGTAGGGTTTTAAAGGTGTGCGCACGACCCTTTAAATGACAAATAAAAGTACTGGAGTAGTAAAAAGTTATAAAACTAGACGCCGCCTATACGCAGTCACGTGTTTTGCGTGTACTTACCGTTCTGGTCATACATTTTAATGCTTTTGAAAAATGGTGTCTTTTTATTGGTTCATGGCGTGGCATCTGGGGGCACGGTAGTGCCCCCGCCAAGACGAGCAAAGCGAAGCGCAAGGGCACTACCTACCTTTTCTCGAAGCGCTTCGTCGTTTTTTTGAACCCTCATAACTTGGGTTTGGATTATACCAGATAAACAAAATTCTCGGGATATGATGTCAATAGGGGACTTATTAAACATAAAAAATTTCAATTGCATAGCTCTTATACTTAAGATTTTATTCATATCTAAAAAACCCCAATTTCGTCACTGACTCACTCACTCACTGTTGATCATCAAAACCTCTAGGGTACTTCCTGAAGTCCTAGGAAGCTGAAATTTGGTATGTAAGATAGTATTAGTACACAAACAACTAAATAATTCAAAAACTTGAAATTTTTTGCCCCTAAGGGGGAGGGGGGAAGGGGGGGTGGAATTTTGTATGGGAAATCAATAACCGCTGAACCGATTTAGTTGAAATTTGGTATGTAGATAGTTTTTATAATGGGGAATGGCATAGAATAGTTTTCAACCCCAAAATCACCCCGTAAGGGTGAAAAGGGGGTGAATAAGGGCGTTAGGGGAAAAAGAGGGTTGAAGTTTGTATGGGGAATCAGTAAAAAGCAGATTGTATAAAAGATAAAAGATGCCCCGAGGTACGTATTACAGGATTTTAAATAGTACCTTAAATCACACGCGCAACCCTTTAAATTAGGGGATGGAAGCAACTTACAAAAAGACGTGAAATCCCACCAAAAACATTTTCATGTAAAATGTTGCCAAGACGAAACCATAAGGCTCGCACTGACAAAAAGTTATCAGATCTCTTGTAGAGCCAAGCTTCTAACTCTACAAGCCCTAACTTCACATACTCTACACCTTAGTCAAAATATGTGGCTTGGCCGTTTCGTTACTCCAAGAACTATTGTATTAAAAAATACACTTTTCACCTTACGTCCATGTGACAGTAGCGAAACGGTCAAGCCACATATTTTGACTAAGGTGTAGAGTATGTGAAGTTAGGGCTTGTAGAGTTAGAAGCTTGGCTCTACAAGAGATCTGATAACTTTTTGTCAGTGCGAGCCTTATGGTTTCGTCTTGGCAACATTTTATATGAAAATGTTTTTGGTGGGATGAAATATTCTGGAAAGTTCTGTAGGAACTGGGAATTTATCTGAATATCTATACGAAAATCATTATGACATACCTATAACTTTTTAACGAGCATAAAAATTGCCGATTTTGTAAGATCACAGTCAAGTTATTAACATCTTTTAATATGTTTGTGTATCAGGAGGTTGGAAAACTACAAAAACGAATAAACACTGTTCCGCGGCCCGTACACGTCATACCTACATATTTGGAATTTATTTATAGTTCTTGAATTTTACGAAGGCGAGTATATTCAACGAAATTTAACTAGCGGCATAGTGACATGGACGTAGTACCAGCTTGTGTTACTTATGCACTTCTTAGTCCTTATGAAGACAGTTACACTGAGTACATTAAGATTATTATAGCTTTAAAAGGCATAAGAAGCTGTTGAATTTATTATAGACAAATGACTTCATAATGGAAACGTGTTCATAAATTCACATTACCCCAGCTAGGAACAAGTTTGATCGCAGATCTGTGATCGCATCAATCAACTTTCACTCGGTAACAACCCGGCTTCTGGGATTGTATGGCCTCAAAACTTCAGCCAATCATACTCGTATTAGCTGTTTTATAAAAACGTTTTTTGTCGAGATACATTTTAATAGCTTCTTTAGGCACACGCAATTTTAAAGTTATATTTATTTTATTAAGACGCATGAATTGTCCATAATATTAATATCAGATTGGATACCCAAAGTTAGGCATCTTGATGTTCAATTATTTGCAAATTGCAATAAGGTATTAACCACGCCAACAGTGCATCCTTTTTGATTGGAGACACATACTTGGTCTTAAAAATCATCTACAATAGGATCGTGTTTTCTGCATGGTTTTTCAAAATGTTTGAAATAAAATAACAGTTAAGTAAGTATTGGAATTTGGATGGTGCAAGTCGCAAGGCTCGCAAGTGGTAATTTTGAAAATGAAAGGTACAAACTCACAATATTCGGAACTTTCGAACGAACGGCCTCCAAAATGACCCTCAAGTCTAGTTTGTAGGCCCTTAAGAGGCAAAACACGTGCGTGACGAAAGGGAACTTCGATTGGAACTTCCAAACTCCAAATCAAGGAAACAAGAGCTTTGAAATTCGGAATTTGTATGGCTAATTCCTATTGAAACAAGTAGCTCCAAACTTAAAGCAGTATCAGGGTCAATTTTTTGTATAAGTTACACAAACTTTTGAAAAGGGTTCAGCAAATCACCTGGAATTTTCCTTTCCCGTACTACCTTATAACAGTTATATTATAACACACCTAATATGTTTAACGATTTAACATTTTATAGTAGGTACGTGTGCTTCAGGCATTTAGACCACCAACAATTTTATTAAAAGATTGTTTGTGTCAATCAGGTCAATCTTTTAGATAAGCCTCGTTTTCCTCTAAAATTCAGATTCTTACGAAATTAACTGCCGGTTTAAAAGATGCACGCGTAAACATACCGGTCGGCTACCGGTGTTTAGACAAAATTCCGAGATTCGAAATCTTTAAATACAGATCCTGAGTATAATTAATGTATAAATTCATCATCCTGCCCTGAAGGTGACGGTATGTAAATACGGATTGAACTCGTCGCTCGAAGGAGATTAGCGGGTGGCCTTGTGGTTTATTGTAATGACAAATGTGTCACTATCACAACTTATTACGACTTCTGTACCTTCAGCAACCTGCCGCTTGGGAACACAGAAGGGTATGCGTCTGTAGTTACTAATGATGCGAATAACATAATTGTACTTATACTTTATATATGAGGAATTTTATATCTTACACTAAAACTTTGATTTGAGTAAAATATCGACGGATTATTCAAACTTGTATTCAAAGATCTGAGGCTAAAGATATATATTATTAGATTAGGAACCTACTGGATTCACAAGGAACTCTGCATTCATTAGCAAATTATGTGCGGAAATTTAGTTGGATGACTTTATTTCTTTCAGAACATCATGCATGAGAACAATATAGTTGTTTGGTTCAAGAACTTGCATGCGATTTTCGATACAATGCGGTATTTGGTCGATCGACTGAATTAATTGTACTCTGTAGCTCGCAAATGCAAGCAAGTTCTTGAACTGTCTAAATCTGGCTTTAAAGTGATACTTAAAAAGTAAAAAATTAAGTGCGATGTAGCAACAAAATCAAGAGGATGCGATCCGCGAGAAAACGATCAAGAAGAAGAGTAAGGTTGTCTTTGGATTGATGTCAAGTGCATGTGATGTCAAATAAATATGTGAGCCAAAGTGATAAAGGAAAAAAATTAGTGCGCCGATCCACAGATGAGAAAACGATTAAGTTAAGGTTGTCTTTTGATTGGCATAAATTGTCTCCTGTTTTATTATACATCCAAGACATAGTTATACAGTGTTGTACGATCATCATAAAGCCAGGCTGCGTCGTACTAATAAGCGGACTAACGGCGCAAACCGGCCGCCATGGGTGTCATCACACAACAAGTTTCTCGATACGTTTACCGCCCACCGGTGCGAGTCCTTCAGAAGGAGACAAGATGCTGACTCGCTTTTATAACGAAACACAAACTAAATGTTAACCTCCTAAGACCCTGCGTACAAAAAATATTTTGTACTTTCATTGAGTTCCAAATTCAAAAACGAAACTAATGCTTCTGGGTCTCAGAAGGTTAAGATAAACGAAGCCGGACATCTTCGACCTATAGGTAGACGATTTTCAGTAGGTTTTCTGTGTACAAAAAATCCGTAGTCGAGTTACAGTTTTTAAAATATTATATTACTTGTTTTAAATGGAATAAATGGCTTCCACTCTTTGCAGCTTTATTACGGAGACTTCTGCCAATGATGACATATATAATATGACAAGTATGTTCAGGTATGTTTATATTACCTACATAAATTAAAGTTTGTACAATTTGAAGGGATGGAGGTTAGAAACCATGAATGTTTACATTGTTTGTTACAATATAGGAGTCTAAGATTCTAACGTGAAATGTGACTGTTCTTGTCTTGAGAAGCCTCATGGACGAGACCTAAGACGTAGGTGTAACGAGCGAGATATCTCAATAAATTAGCAATTTTACTTACAATGCGCTCTTTATACCGGATTGTAATTAACTTATTAGCATAATCGCTGCGAGCGACCGGTTATGATAATCTTAGATCGCAAGCTGTACAGTTACGTGCACACGAGTGTATTAATAATGTTAAAAATTTTATAAACTTTTTACAAATAAAGAAACCGACTTTAAAAAGCATAAAATAAAATATCATCTTATATTGTACTGAAATGTATGAAGTCGGTTACTTTAAAAAGAAAATAACTAAATATTAAATGAACCATGAAAATATTACACTCGTTTTGCGAGTTGCGAGATAATATATACTTATATATTTTATATATGTACTTTTATTCTAGGAACTGTGTTATGTGATAGCGAATTCCCTAATACAAATCATGTATTAAAAAAAATACAATAAGTAACGTTGTGTCGGCGACAGTCCGTACGTCAGCAGCAAAGGTCGGCGAGTGCCAGTCCGCTCGGAAATCGGCCATCTTCTACGATTTCGTGATTAGCGCAATTATGGTCTCGTCCAGTTCCTAACTAATTAGTTGAGGTCGTGGCCTGAGCCGCCTGATGGACTGCTGTACGGTCAAGGAATTTGATTTCTGTACCATTTCAAAGAACGAAATGATCACAGTGACATTAATTTGCGATCCGTAGCGGCTTCCATACGAAATACTATTTAAATATTTTTTTACTATACGTACAAAAGACAGTGTAACTGTGTCAATGAATGACCGTTAGCTGCCGATATCCTGACAAGATCCTGACCGACTTTTTAAGTTTCAAAATGGTTTGAAATTGTTCCTAAAAATTGTAGTGTCACAGATAACCAAGTGGGTTCTATAAGAATACGGGGTGACACACAAATTGTTAATCGACACCATGCTCCTAATTAATTATGTGTAGGTTCATGAACATTGAGATTTTTTTTAATGCGATCATAATGGTAAAAGTATACCCGTCAAAATCTGGCCGGAATATAAATACAATCCATAGAATAATAATTCATACAAGACCTGCGGCGGCAGCACGGTCGCATTTTTATCGCTTGTCACCATGCCTGTCATGTTCTAACAAGTATGTAAGTGCGAAAGTGACGGGCATAGTGACAGAGGCGATAAAAATGGAACCATGCTGCGCCCGCTGGACATGTACACATACCATTTCATTCGCTGAATTTCACTTAAATCCGCCTCGGAATGTGAGTGAGCGTCATTACATAAGTATGCGAGAATATTATACCTAAACTATGAAGCTTGAAATAATAAACCGGTCCCACTAGTTTAAGATACTGGAAGACATAGACGTAGTGGAATTTTTAAGAGGCCTGGTGAACGAATTCAGGCTTAGAACCGTTTAAAGCAAGACAAGTGCGAGTCGCATTATTGTATTTGAGGATTTACTGTAATTATTATCCTACACAAAACATCCGAAAAACGACAAAAATAAATAGGTTTTTTTATTAACTATTACTTTACTATTAGTCTACTTTTATGATGTTTGGTTTAACATGACATGCTTATAGTGTAAGCAGTTTCATAGTTTTTTTTGAAGAAGCAGGACAACAAATTCACAAATCATTTTATAAAAATTTATTAATTATTTTGTATATTTTTATATTTGTCTTTGCAATTTATTTTATTCCATTTTATCGCCGATACTTATCGGACTTTACTTATCAAGTTATCATACATTTACTTAAGAGCCCATCAACGATGAACTCAAAACAAAAACGGCCATTATAACTTTGGACGCATAGATTGACGAATCCAGCAATATAGAAACTAGTTTGATGTATTCAAAAAGTAACTTTAATACAAGATACAGTACTTAGCAGCTCCCTTTTTTAAATATATAAAAATTTAAATAATCACGATTATTTAGCAGTGGCGCTAGTGTGCAAGTTAATGGGCTCTTAACAATGTGCACAGATACAGCTCCATAGATTATGTCAAAATTTGCAGAAAAAGATAAGACGTTTGTATACTAGGGTCCCATTGGTTCTTTCAATATGGAACCCTAAAGAACACTTCCGCGTAGCAGTAAAGACGTCAATTGAAAAAGCACACACCTACACGCCTTTGCTACATCTATTAAGAGCCAACAGGAGTGGTCATTTCTCCATACAAACGTACTCGACTGTTTCCTCCGTAGGTTTTGAAGCTAGAGCAATGATTTTTTTAACACAGATTAATATTGTCAATATCTGTGTCGGACCGTTTTGTTTTTTTTTTTATATTTTTGTTTTTTAAGGCGCTAGAGCCCTTCAAAAATGGCCAAAATGGCCTAATTGACTATGCCGCAATGAGAGGCGTGGTATTCAAAACGGATATCAATTAGCCAAAAAAGCAAAACGGTCCGACACAGATAATTTCATAATCATTTAGATTTCCAAATTTGGTTACGATTGGTTAAGTTTTGGAGGAGGAAACAGTCGAGTACGAAACCTCGATATTTGAGATTTTTACGCAGAATTTTTCGCCTTGTCCTTATCGCACTAGTTTTAGGAGCCGCTTCCGTTAGCGAGACGGGTATATTTACCTAAAATATTTAAATCTCAGCTCCTGTTGGCTCTTAATAACTATCTAAATGACATGAATAGTGTAGCGTTGCCTTGGTACGGTCACGGTCTTTGATTGTTGAGGTTTTTAGGTTTTAAGATAATATGGTTATTAACACTGACTTAAACTTTCACGATTTTTACACATTATTAAATTGTACAACGGGACTTAATCGCGTATCTAAGTTTTTAAGATTTACCTCCGACGTTTCGAGAACGGCGTTGTCCCCGTGGTCTCGGAGAAGACTGGCTTAAGTTGACATCAGCATCTTCTAACCGCGCGAGTTTTTCGAACTACCCGCACTTGGTCTTGTTTATCCGCTTGAACGTTTTGCGCACTAGGGATGTCACTCTGTCGACACACAACACTAACGATATTCGATTTATCGACTGTCGATATTCGTTTACGCTTACATTTCCAGTAATTAGTAAACTTAAAAACTTAGATACGCGATTAAGTCCCGTTGTACAATTTAATAATATGGTTATTACTGTTATTAGACATAGACATAGTATGCAGACTCATGAGAGGTCCCATTCCTGGTTCGTTATTTTCAGAGCTGAGGGTTGTGATCTCCTCCACGGATCACGTGATTCATGATGGCAGATTTCCAGGTCTTTCGATCTCTTGCGACTTCTACGCCATCGAGCACCTGGAAGGATAGCGATTTGCTGACTTGGTCGGACCATCGCGTTGGACTGCGTCCTCTCTTTCCTTCCACCAAACTAGTGACTATAAGTTTTTAATGAGAGATGCAATGTAAAGAAAATCGTGCATCATATTTTTTGAGGATACCTGCGTTATGCGTGTTATCACTTTGTCGTAATTATGTAAATATGGTTCAGCATTTTTTATATTTTCTGATCTGTAGAAATAAATGCAATAGGTATTTATATGAGCATTGAAATGAGTTGCCGTGCCGGGCTAAAATGCAACTTGGGTTACTTTCGTGTAGCGTCAGTCGTGTATGTTTGATTTTTGCTAGCGACCTCCGACGATAACTCTAACAATTCCGATGTTGATGATGTACAGTAAATCCTCAATACTTTACAAAACGGAATCAAAACGATCCGATGTTTACGATTTACGCTATAAGCAGTTAGGATCGCAACCCTCTAAACGTTCGCCGTTCGCGCGAGTCACTCCACTAAATCCAATACATTTTTATTCATGAAACGATTGACATTTGTATGTTAATTCACAGCGTAGGTCCCGCCTCGAAGGATGAAATATTGAATTATTGCCGAAAGTCGGGGATATATAGAGGAGGCCTGGCGATATTAATCCGTTGGCTGCCCCGGGCCTGGCAGGAATTCAAATAAATCGAGTCGTGACAAACAAGAGGTATAAATCAATCAAGGCAAGGTGGCGTGCAGCCTCTATTGCAACCCCTCCTAGGATTCGGTTTCATATCAAAAGTGGAGCGGTGTATCGGTAAATTTATAGCCAAGGTTAAACTAAACTCGTTATGCCTTCAGCTGAAGCGGAACTTTATTTATAAGTGGCGTTTTTGATTTGTGGCATTTTTTTGTAGGCATTTTGATAGCGGTTTCCATACCACCTGTACAACTTTTCCTTTCAGAATTGGATGTACCGCGTTTTAATTTTCACTCAAACTTGTGAGTAACCTCGACGTTCCGACAGCGAATAAATAAATGTAGAATTTACTACAATACTGAAAGATTTTAATGAGTAGGTAACACGAACGACGACTTTTAATTTTAGAAGGAGGAAACAGAGGCTCTTCGTATGTTTTCGTTAAGTGAATGTTTTTGATTTTCTTTATTATACTTATATACCCACTCTCAATAATCATCATTTATATACATGTAGGTATATGCAAACTATTATGTGCTTTATATACCGAGAGAATAAAGAAATTAAATATCCATTATTTCTTTGTGAAAATTGATGATTGACAGAACAATGATAATTATATCTTAGAACCTTTATTATCTATTCAGTATTCATTATCAATTTTATCTAGAACCAAGAGTGATGTCGCTTAAAAGTGAAGCATTATCCTCTAGACTAGAATACAAGAGTCAATATAAGATTCGATTTGTAATAAAAATTGCGCTCTCACTGGCAAACTGTAATGCTTTTGTATTTTGAAATAGAGAAATAGATCACTTAATATTTACGCTATAATAAGTTGTAAATATTATATTACGAATTTTATGATACCAGTAGCAGCGCCCATGTAGCCATTGCGATTTCAATAATCCTAAAAAATAGTGTGGAAGGCATACCTTGCTGTTATCTCACTTTTAATCGTACATGGATAAAGTAGAAGCGCTACAAATTAGATTCTTAAAGTTACTTGTCAATAAAAAGACTAGAAACAGCTGTAAAGGTAATTATAATAAACTATTTAAAATTTGTAAAATACTCCCGGTCAGTTTAAAACACAAATATCTCTTAGCAGTTAACAACCACAGCAATAGGGTGCATATCTCGACACGATTAGAACATAAACATAATACAAGATCAGTGGCTGTGCAAAAATATGAAATACCCCGCGTTATTAACTATTATGGAGACAGAACATTAAGAAAAAGGCTGCCGTATTTTTTAAATAGTCTACCTGAAAATATCAGGCTCGAGCCCAATAAAATTAAATCTAAAAAAGCACTAATGCTGCACTTACTGAAAACACTTGGGTGACAATTGTATGCCTGTGCCTGCAAATGTCACTCAAATGAAGTTAGTTATAGCTACGATGTTAGTTTTAATTTTTAGGGTTCCGTACCCAAAGGGTAAAAACGGGACCCTATTACTAAGACTCCGCTGTCCGTCCGTCCGTCCGTCCGTCTGTCACCAGGCTGTATCTCACGAACCGTGATAGCTAGACAGTTGAAATTTTCACAGATGATGTATTTCTGTTGCCGCTATAAGAACAAATACTAAAAACAGAATAAAATAAAGATTTAAGTGGGGCTCCCATACAACAAACGTGATTATTGACCTAAGTTAAGCAACGTCGGACGGGGTCAGTACTTGGATGGGTGACCGTTTTTTTGCTTGTTTTTCTCTATTTTTTGTTCATGGTGCTGAACCCTCCGTGCGCGAGTCCGACTTGCACTTGGCCGGTTTTTTATTAATATGTTACGTTGATTATGTAAGTACTTACAACAGAGACTCGCGCCTGCAGTCAAACTGTGCAAACAGTTTTGCAGGGAACTGTATTAGATTATAAGTTTATTTCATGTATTAATAATAACAAATAAATAAAATAAATAAATGCCTAATTGCCTATTCCCCGAATCACGACTCAAGTGTGCTGATAGTACTTCGCAGTAAGTAATGCCCATTAAATGACTGCTAAGCCCGCACTAGATAACTTTCATTCCATTTAATTATATTAAATGTTTACCTACATCCCAACTATCCAAAGTGTGTCTACGTCAATTATATGTATACATTATACGCCTTATGGCAAAGAGAGAAGGTGCTAATTTGTCAACACACATTTTAAATCACTTACGAGTATGCTGCGAAGTTTTAGTGATGAAGATAAAATTCTTAGTAATATTTTGCTTCCTTAATTAGGTGCAATGAACCAGGTTTAGATTGAAGTGTGTAGAATTTTCTACGATAACCGGAACTAGCATAACAGATAACCGAGATATCAGAAGAAGGCAAAATATTTGTGTGGATAAATCTTTATAAACACGAGAGACCTACTCTATATGTGCATGATCGAAAAGGGATCACTTTTCAAAGTTTGTACAGAAAATTCCAGACAGTTCCGTTCCGTTGTCAGTTGTTTTTAATACTACGTCGATGGCAAACAAGCATACGGCCCGCCTGATGGTAAGCAGAACGGAGTCTGCTGCAGACTCCGTAGCCTATAGACGCCTGCAACTCCAGAGGTGTTACATGCGCTTTGCCGTCCCTAACACTCCGCACCCTCGCTGAGCTCTGGCAGCCTTAGTCACCGGCAGGAACACAGCACTATGCGTAGGGTCTAGTGTTATTTGGCTGTTATTTTTTGTAAGATGGAGGTACTTCCTCAGTATGGCTCTACTCTAGATCTGGAATGACATCCGCTGTACTGTCCCCTAGCCCTACCACACAAAGCGAGATGACATTCACAGTTCCCATACCTCTCTTTTGGACGTATTAGTTTCAGGAATTGCCCGGATCCAAAAAGTTTTGATTACTTGTATACAGTAAGGTACCTACCGGTAAATTAGAAAATTATTAGGTTCATGTTCTGGAACTAATACAGGAATAACATTATCGAGCGCTCTAACCAATTTAACACCATTTAGTTTAGTAGATAACCAGAGTCCCGACTTATTTGGCTAAACATTATACCGATAGCGTTTAAATTTAAATATACACCATATCAAGGCCAGCCATATCAATCCAGTAACATCACTTCAAATTCGACTCCCGTCGTTTTCCTTTACAGCGACGTACATTGCTGCTTATGTTACACGAATCAGGTTACCCACTCGTATTTATGCAGAAATGGATATTGTACAATGAGGTAATCTAGTGATAAATCACGGTATTACTCGCCTGTTGTCAGTCACTCCCACATTTACGATAAGATACCTATAGGTAGAACAGTGGAATAAATTCAAGTATTTAAACTTGCTTCCAATTTCACTTTATTAAATTCGTTATCAGATATCTTGCGATGTTGATTCTATCCGCTTATAAAAGTCGTCGTTTTTAAAGTACCTACCTAAGTTATGGTGGTTTATCTTTAATGTTTGTAGTATTTTTCTATATGAAAGAAGGTAGGTAGACATTTAACCTTTGATGGAAAGCAACAATTTTAATCCAACTAGGTACCTTCTTAAATTGAAAACATTTTTATAAGTACCTAGCATATTTCAGCGATAAGTTATAAAACCGATTTAACTTACACTTACTTATCAGGTTATCACTTATCACTTATCAGAAAGGCGGCCAGCACGTGGGTGCAGGCATGCATAACTAACGTAAATGCACCAATAAACACCATCCTGCCCTCCTCAAAGACAAGTAACTCTTAAAGACTGATAGTTGTCGTACTTACTACGGTGCAGTCGTCGTACTGTGGTGTTTCATTTTCATTTCCATGTTTTGCAACCTCCATGAAGCATAGCATCCAAAAAACCACTACATTCACTACAGGATGTCACAGTCCGAAGTGAAACAAATGCATATCTCGATATTTTAAAATAAAAATATAGAGTGTCAAATTCGCCTTTTTTCTATACATTTGAAGCAAAAATATTAATTATATTCCTATTGCCAAATATAGAAAATATTATAATTATATAGGTATGAATATACCTATATAATTATAATATTTTCTATATGAATATATTCTATACATATACTAGTTCAATTATTAGACTATCAGTTAACGCAAGGGATAACGTACGAATTTTCTAATTTAAATAACCAAGTCCTTTTGAAAATGTCAGTCTAATTTTAGGAACATTGTCAGTCTTTATTATTCCCTTATCCCACTTGCACATGCACAACAACAACGAATGCACTTGCACCTACATTCAAGGGCCTCGTTACTCGAAGACTAACTGATTACATCAGATTACTGCACTAATGGCCAGCTTTAACGATTGGTTAGTTAAGTGCTCCAATTAAACGTATTTTACAAGTATTTATTTCTCGATAAATCGTATTCAACGTGACATTTAAGTCTGGAATTAAGACGCGGTGGTCTGTACTTTTGCAAGTTGAAAATATGCTTTCTAGCGAGTCATTAAGAAGTACATATTGTTTAATTGTCTGGTATTTTAAACGAACTAGCGTATAACAAGCCTAGCCAAGATGACAATCGTACATCGATAAACACCAAAAGAACAGAAAAAATGTATCAGGATGACAGATACTACGAAAAGTCTAGTGACTATTTCCATACATTATCTAAGTTTCGACTGGCGTTTTCTATCAACGATTGGCTAGGCCCCCAGTCGGCCTAGCCAACGTGACAATCGCTATCGCTACGACAACGAAACGCTTTGTGTCTCTCTGTCACTCTTCCATATTAGTGCGATAGTGACAGTCGCGTTTCGATCGCTACGAAGCGTAAGCGATTGGCATGTTGGCTACGCGGCCAGGCTCCTAATATACTTACTTTACTCTTTGCCCCCAGGCGTATTATCGTCGCGCTGTCATTGGTTCGCGGATGACAAGACATGATCTAGCGCTCGTCTCTTACTAATGCGGTGTCAGAAAGTTAATGATTTCTTCTTCTTACATGATGTATCGATGTATCGTCTAATATTATCAATGTGCGAAAAATGCGACCATCATACGCCAAACTTGATGATGATTACAATGGCGACTAGGTGGTGACGTCACAACTTGCTACATCTGTTATAATTTTTTATTACAATTGTATATTTTAAACTAATTACGATTGGAATTTTAAATAAAACTAACGATTGAATTAATGATTGCCAATTTAGTAACAATCTAGCATATTCGTTTGCCGCTGAATGAACTTGAACTTGTTTATCGTTGCTCTCAAAATTCTGAGATAGCCTCACTTAAAACACCTGTAAGTCTTTATTTCTTATTGGGCATTGTTGTTTCAGTTCAAATTCCAATAAACAATATCACAAAGGGTCCCTCCGTATTATAATCGTTGGAAAATTCCAGCCGAGACCTTTCTTAATAAGTAATTATTGAGGTTACATTGATTTAACGAGCGCCATCTTGTTGCGATAACAAATGTATTTGCACAGCTCGCGATAGCATTACATACGGCATTCGTTCTGGGACGATTCATTCGTTTCCATTGTTAATTTCGGCACAATGGTTGCCAGAATCAAGTGGCAGGAGGCGTGGCACAAGACCTGATGGACCTGGGACAGTATTGGGAGACCCCCAACATGCTGGATCGTTATGTATTACTTAGGGAAGACCTGCGTCCACGTTTACGATCAATAGGTACCCAAATGATTTATAAATGTTGACAAAGGTTGAGATCGAGTTAAATTAATTCAGTATGAAATGGTGAAAGGTGTGGCTAAGTATTTTACAAGTAAAAGCTGAAGCACCGCATATAGGCGCTATATGCGGTGCTCCAGCTTTTTGGGTTGATATATGATCGAGATATACAGACAAAAAAGAAACGATCAGGCTCAAACATCTCAATTTCAAAATTTAATGAACCGTCATATTGACCAAAGTATCATAAAACACATTATGCTTACAAGATTCAAACTCTCACACGTGTACATGTATAAGGAATACAAAGATCTGAGAAGAGCGTACTAACGGTCCAGGGTGTCATCACAACCACTCACCGAGACATTCGTTCAGGTGAACTAGTATAACACTCATCGACTACTCATATAAAAGCAAAGACCTTAAGGTTACAATAACACTGGTCTGAGTGTTCGGCGTTTGGAATCCGTCTGCTAACGGTAGCATTTACTATTCATTCAAGCGACATCGATATGGCTGTAAGGATTTCACTGGCCAGAAATTCGACTTTGAAATCGCGATGTTGCGAAGTAGCCACGATATATGCAGAGCGGACGTTCTAGTGAGTCTAGTGACACCTAGAATTTTCTTGTATTTATGGTGGTTCTGTTACTTCTGATGTTATTTCTAACCAGGTAGGATGATTTCAGGATTCATTTTATACAATCACTATACCTTAGGTTGGGTAGTCAGTGGCTGTTAAATTCAGAAGTATCGTTTAATGGTGTTTTCATATACAACTATATTCTTTCTATCCACTTAAAATGTAATCTGAAAAAAAACCCATAGGAAACCATTCGTCACTTAAGGAAAAACTAATGAACGAAAACCATTTCCAACCATTAATCAGATCATCTAGATGATCTAGATCCTTCTATTGCTTTCTTACTACTAGTAAAGTTCTTGTAAACTCGAAACCACTCCTTTTTAAAATCTTAAACTGCATTTAAATACTCAATTAACTTCCGCATATCGTAATTCAGTAAGATGTACATTTGTACAAGCTCCCACGTGATTCTGTATCTCCTTCGCACTAGTACCGCGTTTAAGCAGACGAAAGAAACAGACGATTCCAACGTTGCTAATTAAGTAAACTCACAATGACTGTAGCTAGTTCAGCGTAGTCTGTATTATGAAGTAGTAAGGTTGAGAATAGCGTGAAATCTCCGTTTAAAGGGGCATTGTATGCGTAAACATTAATCGCTGACACGGGTAGGCCTTTGAAGGTCACGGTGGTTGTGTATTCCCATCGCTGTATTCGTCAAACGCTCGAGCTTACTAATGTAACTGCATCCGTAGATCGTATGAATAATGATACATGATAGGAACGTTGACTTATACTGAATAGCCTGAGCGTTTGATCTGTCTACGTTGGGTGTGCGATTAGAATATTGACCCTGCGCGAATCTTGTGATAAGCACTTTTTGTATTTTGGGTTAAGGAAATCTTTGGAAAACGAATTAGTAGATACAATGAGGGCTTAGCCACGCGCTGAAAACGTACCACGCATTACGCTCTTACAGAATTAGCAGATTTTGATGATTTTTTTTATTCGCCAGTAGATATAGGTTTCTGTAGGCTAGTCCCGTTTGTTTAGACTAATAAAATTGAAAATTAGGGTTCGTCTAAAGTAGGTTAATATTCGATGAAAAAAAATATATATTCTGTATTGGACCTAAGGAAAGCGGTACTATAAGTAATCTATAATTCGCGCAACACGTAGGTACGATGCCTTCTTCTTTTGCCTTCTTCGTTCATCATCATCATTTTAGCACTAGCAGTTTCCCGGCTGCATTCTAAAGAAGCCCGTCGCCGTTCTTAGCCTAATTTGAAAATCGTCTCACGCTCTAGTTTTTATGAAAGAACTTATATTTGACCATAGAACCCAAAAGGAATTAAGTGCCTTATTATTCCTCATGGTGTATTTTTTTCTTCACTGAGAAGCTTCTCAGCAGCAGCTGCTACTTAAATTACATTTCATACCTAAGTTCCAAGAAAGTCGTCGGCATTGCTACGAGTCAGGGTTTGAACCCACGACCTCAGGGTTTGAAGCATGCAGTATGTCTTACCGTACAGTACCTACTTTTCAGATTTACACGTTTCTACTCCGCGAATAGTTCAAGGTATTACGTAATTTTTTTAGTTCTTAGTCTAGACGGGTAATTATTATTAGGTACTTATGCATTTTATGATTGTAAAACATGCTACTATTGACGCAATGGATACTTATTATAGTTATTATCTAATCAATAACTATTTTATTTTGTGAATTACCTACTTAAATACGTGGGGCAAACTGAAAACTTTTAGAATATAGAAAAAAGAAAACTGTAGTAAATAGGCAGTAACTCTTTATTTAAATCCGTGCTCAACTCTTTCTGATGACGCGTAATAATTTAATTAGGATAGGATCATTCTGAAACGCATATGGCTCATGTTCCCAAAGCCCTTTTAGTATGGTGATTTTGGGTCCTCATCAGAGGTTTTGTATGAAATTAATGAGATTTACTTCAGACACCTATAATAATTTAAGATTTTTTACTGTCACAGGACCATGCACTGAGGGATGTCAGTATATGCTGATATGCAACTTTTTTGACAGTATTTTTCATAAAATACAAAACTATTACAGAAACTTCTTCCAATGAACGTTGGGACTTATTGGGAATATTATTTCTTGCGCTTACTTTATTGAATTAATAAGGCGCTCAACGTTTTTAAGCATAATGTTACCTTATAAAGTGGGTTTTATAAATTTCAAGCTAGCTAGTACGACCAAAAAACTGAAAATGATTGCTCTATGCTCCTAATTGAACAAATTTTATTTCTGATTAGATAAACAATTTATTAACGTAACACAATGAATTAATAAATCCATTTATTCATTAAAATCTATAAAATATCATTAACAACTCATCGTGACATTAATTTTCGGTCTCAGCAATGCATTGATAATGCATAATTAAATGATTATACATACACTAGACAAGACAATTTATAAAGTAGCTGATTATTTTAAATTCCAAATCATCAGTCTGATTCTACAATACCTGGCAGAAACGAGGGCGTGTCGTGTTATGTGATCACTGTTTATCAACAACCAATCCTCTTAATCCACATTCCATCGCTGCTTTAATAGGACTCGACCGAAGCGACGCCATTGCGAAACGCAATGGACGGCGTTTTGGAGAAGACCATCGTTTTTTATCTTTTTATATCGGTTGTTTTATAGATAACTCGTGGTGACACTGCGCAGTTTGACCAGACTGCGTATTCTTGACTAACGGCGAATCGGGCGCCTAGATGATCCAGTGTAACTTTATTGTGAGATCAATAGCAGAAGTATGCGCCTGAGAGCGCGCTTATGTTGGTTATGTGAGAGAATTTGACTAATGTTAGTGGTAGTAATAACACCACAGACGCATGGCGCTTCTTAGAATGAATAGCTAGGTGTAATATTTGTAATATTTATGCCCAGTAGCTTTTAGTATCTACGTTGTGTTGTGGAATGTTTGACAAGTTGTTTTGTGGCGCAGTAGCAGACACGTGTTTCGGCTTTAGGGGTTTTTTATACATCCTACAGCACTGCAAATAGATCATTTGATTAAATTTAATTGTGTTTTGTGACTTTTGTACAACTTTGAAGTTATAATCATACATAATCATCATCAATGATGATTTTTGGCTAATCATATACTGCCCCTAAAGTCTACTTTTTTATTCGGTAGACTAAAATGACATTTCATAGTATGAAATGACGTTTTATGTTCATACTATGAACTGTCATTTCATTCTACCGAATAAAAAAATAGACTTTAACTTCATCTACGTAGAATGAAGATTTAGGTAATAAAATCTATGTTCTCCTATGTTCTCCCCGGGACTCAAATGAGCAGACAGATGGACATACAGACAAAAATACTTTTGCATACTTATATAAAGCTAGGCAAAAGACGACCACTGTCCGACTTATAGGTATATTATGATGTTTTAAATAGTCGCAAGTACTAACACCTACACAATGCCTTGCCGTCCTTCCCTCCATTCCCCGCATAGGTATACCTATATCGTACACGCAAACACGCAACCTCAACAAAAAGAGTACTGTCTATTATAAAATTACTAATTTTAAATTAATGTCATAAGTGCAAATCAAAAGGATATGTCCCGAGCTATAACTTTATCGGCTTATTAAAAGGTCAAACGCAACAGTGATAAGTACATGACGATAATGCCTTATCAATACAGCAGTCATATGGCTAGGAAAATTTGTAGAGGGCTCAGTGTTAAATAAATGCCTACTCGAAATAGATTAGGAAAAAGTGATAATTTGGCAAAAAACAAGACTTTTGATCGTGTATCGGACCAGATAAATTGATCAACAAAATGACCAACCGAAAAATACATTCTATAACTTTTCAGATTATTCATAACTAAAATTAGGTAATGTTAAATAAATTAAGTAGGTAGTGTTAGCATTTAGTTTAGTGTGAAACAAATTAATATAATATATTTAGGACTAAATACGAGTCTTCTCAACTACTATCTAAACTCTAAAGAAACAACAAGCTCTGGTACAGGTTAGATTGATGGTTAGAAAATATAATTGGCCGTAGTTTGCTTTGCACGTATTTTGCAAGAACGGCTCCTTAATTGCTCCCTTATTGTCATTGCTAAGGATCGTTACTCCCTAATAAGAACCGTCAGCTAATTCATATTAACTAACCCGGGGATCTAGCCAGGAAGAGGCAATCGTTTATGGAAAACATCGATCAAAACTTACATAATGTATGGAAGTTAAACATACCTTTTCGTTTCCCGATAAATTTTTATAACCTTTCTTTTCGTCGATAAACGATTTTCATATCGACAACGGCCCCTGAACTGTATAAATGTATCCCTTACCTTCCATCCAGCTGAGGAATTGCTATCGCCCTTATCCTTAAAATATGGCACGTTCTGGACCATCCACTCGTAGATCTGCGACAACGTGAGTCGGTTGTCCTGCGCCGAGGTGATGGCCTGGGTGATGAGATCAGCGTAAGAGAGGTTGCCCCAGGCATTGCGTCGGGACGAGTTCTTCTTCCCCACCGCTGTGGGGAGGGGAGGGGCACCTATGGAGAAACAACCGACATTTAGAATACAGCAGAGTAAAAGATTCCAGAAATAATCCATGAGGTAAATTTACAAGTCAGTTTTAGACCAAAGAGCGCAACTGCAAGAGCATCCACAGCAAACTTCTAAGTGCAATATTCTACTAAGTCGAGCATAAAAAACATAAGGAGGTAAAGGAAAAGGAGGAACTACTTCAATAAAGGGACTTGAAGAAAGGGACTTGCGAAGACGATAGCTAGAGTATTAAATGTGCTGTTTAATTCTGATTAGGTCGTTGCGAATTATTTTGACCATCTGATCTGTGAAGGCTTTGCAATAAGAAGCTTCTATCTTGTATATTCTGACAATTTAATACTCGAGTGAGCTAGCAATAGCTTAATAAGCTTAGTTACATTAGGTGTCCACAAACTTAAATAAAACTGTTGCTAGTTATCCCAACATGTGAAAAACGTTGGTCATGCTAGGATGTACTGCACAAAACGATTTGCCTCTAATATTCTCGTAAGTGCAGCTACTCGTAAGTCGAAATTGATTGCAGTATTTTTCCCTGTAAGCCACGTTTTGACTAATCGGCCTCATATATTCTCTTATCTGATTATGATGTTGTGGATAAACGCTTATGTATTTTCTATGATAGAATTATTAACTACTGTAAGTATTTATCGACAGTAAATACTTTTTTATTTATAGCAACAGTGGACTAAATGCGTTCACATGCAGCGTGGGCGTATTCGATACCTCAAACAATAGGATGTATAAATCTATCCCATTTATTCATTTATAATTTTTTCTCCTTCATTTTTTCGATTTCTTTTTAGATCGATTACGCCATAGAAAAACTCACGTGATGAATTTATAGATTAGATCTTTGCCATTTATACAAAATATGGGATTTAATTTGTATTTCTTTATATTCTATATTGTACAGTTATCAAGTTGGTAATCGATGGTTGATTGGTTGGTTGGTGGACTGGTTGATGGTTGACTGGTTGATGGTTGGATCAGTTGGATGGTTAAATTTAAGTACATTATTTAAATCGAAAAAAATGCTAAAGTTAAGGAATACTTTTAGGTGCGAATTTGCGAATCCTTAAAATACTCCAATTAGATTCCAATAAAAATCAAATAATGTATAGACTTCTTTTACAAAAAGTACATTTGCTTTCCTTCTACGATCTATATCAGATGGTCGTACCTTTGATGCGAAAGTTGGCATGGAATCAAAGATTTATCCACCGCTACTTTGTGGTACAGTTTTAAGTAAAAGCATGGGACGTCAAGCCAATTATGGTAGATCAATAGTTCGAAAAAAGCAATTACCTTATGCTCTTTATAAGTATCCCTTAGATAAGCTTTCGACGTATCAGTAGAGATAAACAGTAACAGTGATGATGAATTGATATGATGCACGTGGACAAGAGCCTCAATCATAAAACAGTAGGTAGGCATCTATACAATTTTGATAATACGGCTACTGACTGAATTTGTACTGATTGTTTGAATGAGGTGGATTTTATAAAGATTCTGGGCGGTCTTGTAAAGATTTACGTCAAAGAATGACAATAATGGCGACATATTTGTTTTATTCTATACTGGGCGAGATGCCTGGATGTTGCAACTAAATATAAGTGAACTTTGATGATCAATCCTTCCTGCTGAATAGTTTGCTTAGCCGATAAAAACTTTTTATATGAGCGCCAATGCAGAGTTTGTAATTGTTGCTGAGTAGTTGTTTTCTAGGTCTGTTGCTAGGTAGGTACTGATATATATATACACGAATTTTTTTTTCTGGCTTCTCAAACTTTTTGTCGCCCAGTTACTCAACTAGACGTTAATTTTGCACAAGCTTTCAAGATCCCAATCGAAATATTGGTCTTGTTGGATCTATTTAATTTTTAGGAAAGGAAATATATTTGATAGACTTAAAGCTCGGTAGTCCGATTCCAATGATATTGTAGCAATATTTGAAAAAAAAAAGAGAAATGGAATCCAAAAAGAATGGAATAGGAAAGGCAATTGTCCAATAGTAGACAGAAACCTGCTTAAATTGATGATGATTCTTTTGGGAAAAATCAAAAACGTGGACCATGTCTTTTTTAGGGTTCCGTAGCCAAATGGCAAAAAACGGAACCCTTATAGATTCGTCATGTCTGTCTGTCTGTCCGTCTGTCCGTCCGTATGTCACAGCCACTTTTCTCCGAAACTATAAGAACTATACTGTTGAAACTTGGTAAGTAGATGTATTCTGTGAACCGCATTAAGATTTTCACACAAAAATAGAAAAAAAACAAGAAATTTTTGGGGTTCCCCATACTTCGAACTGAAACTCAAAATTTTTTTTTCATCAACCCCATACGTGTGGGGTATCTATGGATAGGTCTTCAAAAATGATATTGAGGTTTCTAATATCATTTTTTTCTAAACTGAATAGTTTGCGCGAGAGACACTTCCAAAGTGGTAAAATGTGTGTCCCCCCCCCTGTAACTTCTAAAATAAGAGAATGATAAAACTAAAAAAAATATATGATGTACATTACCATGTAAACTTCCACCGAAAATTGGTTTGAACGAGATCTAGTAAGTAGTTTTTTTTTATACGTCATAAATCGCCTAAATACGGAACCCTTCATGGGCGAGTCCGACTCGCACTTGGCCGCTTTTTTTTAAATTTGCAATGCTATAGGAAAGGAATGAGCATACGGTGCACATTTGGGGTTACATTTTTAAAGACAGGAAAGTTGTATCAGCTATAGGTATGTACTAGATAAATAAATAAAATATGTGCTTCATGATTGTGTGCGTCCACGTTTAGAAAAAGTAAATTGACTAGTTCGGAGAAAGTATCGTTGATTGGCTCCAACGTAACCCCAGGTCCCTTATCAGGAAATCCACAGGAGGCCTACGGACTTCTCGATCGCTTTATTAGAAAACGTTATTACGCGTCGCGCAGCTACCCGTGGATTCCTTGCAATTTTCTAGACCAATTAGGAGTTAATTGATCAGAATTCAAGAAACCTCTTCAAAGTAAAGTGAAGTTATTTGAGATTAAGGGGATGGTTCTGAATAGGTAAGTTTGCTTTTTGCTCATAATTGCATTGATTAGGTAACCAACTACTTTTTGCTTTGTATCCTTGTATTAGGTAGGTATTCCTATGCCTACAGTGTTATGGTCAACTCAGCAACTGACTCTGTGCCACGTAGTTGTCTTCGATAAACTTTTTGCGACCATTTTTATCATGACTGCTAACTTGTAAACATGTTGTGTTGTGATCATTTTATTATTTCTTTTATCAGTTACGCTACACTTACATTGTATAAGCTGCTAATAATAAGTGGCTCCTTGCATGTTTGTTTTGTTATTGGAGCCATGCGAACGTGCGTGGCGGACCTAAATAGCGAGGTTTTAGGGCGGGAATTTTACCGGAAAGGTTGGTGTTGGAGTTCTTCTTGGACCCGGCGTCCTCGGGGTCGACAAAGTTGTCGGGGCGCGGCAGCGGCCACGTGTTGGAGCGCGCGCGCGGCTGGGGCTCGAAGCCCACCTCGGCCAGCTCCCCCAGCGGCTCCAACTCCGCCATGCCTCCCTCCAGCTCCTGCAGCGCCGTCTGGGACGACCACAGGTTGGTGTAGCTCCCGCCCGCCTGAAGAGACATCTCCGCCTCTCTACACAGCGGCTCAGTGGAATTTTTCGGTAGCTGTGACGATCCGCACGCTCAGCGGTGCGTGCCGACTTTGGCCGTTAGCATCACAGTGCGCTCTCGTTTCTGATTTTTTTCTATTTCCAGAACGTCGTCGGACCCCAGCTCCACCGGGAGGTTATCTGTCTTCTCGTTATCGGCTCTCGTTATTCGAAGCCAATAACATGTGGTATCTCGGTAACGTTCATAAACAGCGCCGTACGCAGAGCGTCGGCCGTCGGGCCGTTCCCGAGAGGTGATTTTCGCTAAATATAAGCGCGGAGCGCGGCGGGGGCGGGGCGCAAACCACGTGAGCAGCTATACGCCGATTTTCCAATTCATCACTGGCGGGCTAGAGGCGCGATAACCTTGTAACGTGGCCCGTAACACCGCGTTTCGTGTCGCCTACGATCGTCACCGGTCCCAATATTTGGCCGCTGCGCAAATTCAGGCGTCCTTCCGAGTTCGAGCACTTTATAACTTTTTCGCACTGTCAAGAGTTCACTGAGTGTTCGATTAGCACTTTGCACAGTTGTGGGTTTTCATAAACTTGCACCAAAAGTTGTTCGGAAGTGTCCACGCGGTCGGCGATGGTCGCTACTGCGTAATAAGCGGAGTATAGCGCGTAGCGCGACGGTCGTCCTCGGCCGCGGGCGGTCGCACGTACACTGAACCGTCTGACGGCTGACGGCGCTCGTCTCGGCGGAGCCGGGCGCGGAGGCGCGGCGCTCGTGCGAATTCCGCTCGCGACGCGGGACGGGGGATCTAGAAGTGGCGTCGTATGATCGCGCTCGGCCGCGCTCGCCGCCACTCGGCTCGCCTTCGCTCATTAATTTATAGTCCGAATTCTTTCCACAGTTATCGGAGTACAGTGCAGGCGGCGCGGCGTGCGAGCACCGACGTCACACTTTGTTTACAAACTTTTTAAAGTGCGACCTATCACATTACGAGAGTTGCAAGTCGGCAGCATTTCCGCAATCAAGTTACGGCATGCTTTAAGGGCATATGCAATTCGTGTAAATTTTATGCCCGATTGAGGAAGTCCACGTTATACATAACACATGCATGAAACTGAATGTAACGAAACTTTAAGTATATAATTATTGTAATGAATGGTTGCTTATTCGTGTTCTGTTTAGGTATTATACCTACCTTTATCTATAGGTACACAGGTACAATACGCAATATAAATTGTTCAACATATAAAAAATTATGCTTTTTATTCAATGTAACATGTCGATGCCTTTTGTACAAATTTATTTATTTATTTTATTTATCTATTATAATGTCACTTACAGTATACACCAAACATGACACAAGAATATAAGCATTAAAGTGGATTATACATAACTATAATAAATTATTAACAAAAAAAAAACAGTAAGTCAAAAACTTAAATAATATTATTATCTAATCAACTACTAAATAATGGTGCAAATGCCAAATAAGGGCTCTAATTTTACTTCGCTAGCAGTAGCACTATTTTTTTCTAATTTGAAAATATTCATAAACTTCGTAGACGCCTACGCTACGAGTCGTAGCAGTCTTTAGAATCGAAGCTCTTAGAAAATTTACAGCGCAATTCAATGCTACACATTTGAAAAAAAAAACCTAGTTATTTTAAGAGTGGGCTGTATTGGAGATTAACCAAAATATATCTTGAGATGAGATGACACTGTCAACTGGTGGTACATACCTACCTACGTATATAATAAACCGAAAATGCTCCGGTTGGGGAATAAGCCCCCAGTCGCGGCTTTTTTAGGGTTCCGTAGCCAAATGGCAAAAAACGGAACCCTTATAGATTCGTCATGTCTGTCTGTCTGTCTGTCTGTCTGTCTGTCCGTCTGTCCGTGTATGTCACAGTCACTTTTCTCCGAAACTATAAGAACTATACTGTTGAAACTTGGTAAGTAGATGTATTCTGTGAACCGCATTAAGATTTTCACACAAAAATAGAAAAAAAACAATACATTTTTGGGGTTCCCTATACTTAGAACTGAAACTCAAAAATTTTTTTTTCATCAAACCTATACGTGTGGGGTATCTATGGATAGGTCTTCAAAAATGATATTGAGGTTTCTAATATCATTTTTTTCTAAACTGAATAGTTTGCGCGAGAGACACTTCCAAAGTGGTAAAATGTGTGTCCCCCCCCCCTGTAACTTCTAAAATAAGAGAATGATAAAACTAAAAAAAATATATGATTACCATGCAAACTTCCACCGAAAATTGGTTTGAACGAGATCTAGTAAGTAGTTTTTTTTATACGTCATTGATCCCCTAAATACGGAACCCTTCATCAGTCCGACTCGCACTTGGCCGCTTTTTAAAGAGTTGCAACGGGTATATATGATATAAGAAAATGCGTCCAAATAATTGTCACATTAAGCATACCTATTAGGGATCATCCATTAATTACGTCACACGAATTTCTAGGTTTTTTACCCCTCCCCCTCCTTGTCACACTTGGTCACATTTTTCAAATTTACCCATAAGACTAGTAAAGTGTAAAGTTGTAAACATTTATTTCCTCTACACATCCGCCTTTTGGTTGCCTTTTTGTATTATGTGTGCCAAATTCCAACTCATATGCTTCCAACTCATTCGATAAGTTACCGTTTTTACCTTTTGAGGTACGGAACCCGTAACATAGCGCTTTAATTGTTAGGTAACGCGAACTAAACCAACGATAATAAATAGTGGACTAAATAAATTGTACCTTTAAGGGTTCAGGGGAGTGGACGTAATTAAATAGGTTCCGCAGACGTCCGCGGAGATTTACCGGCTGCAGCTGCGGGTCCTTATGGTCAAAGACATATGTAACATATGTAACTCCGTATAAGATGAATAAAGTCTAAAGGTGGAGACAGAGACAGGAGACAGAAACGCGTCTTTCTGTCTCCTGTCTCTGTCTCGCCGCGAACTGTCGCTTATATGTTCCCTTTGCTCAAGTGACGGTCGCGGTCTTCTGTCTCAGTCGCTTGTCTCTGTCGCGGCCCGAACCTCCACCAAAACGTGCCTCGGAAATCAAGAAAAAGTCATTCTCGAATAGATGGCGTCACACCTTTGGCCTATGCTCGGCTAGATGGCGTTGACAGAAAGAACATGGTCAAAATCATATAAAAATTAAAAAAAAAATAACATTTATCCATAGGGGCTATTCATAAATTACGTCATTTCAAATAAAATTAGGGGGGGGGTCTAGACATCGGATGATAGTAGCAAGACATAGGAGGAAACGGGGTCATTCGAAGCATGATTTTTGGCTGATTTTAGATGATACCAATGCAATTGTAAGCCCTAGTTCACTTGAGGCTCTGAACAGAAAGGCTAATCGAGTGCTAGAATTATTTGACTGGTGGTTCAGCTGTAACTACCTGAAGGTGAACCCAAGTAAAACTTGCGCCATGCTCTTGAGGTCTACAGTCAGGCAAAGAGACCATTTGAATCTGTCGTTCTGTGGCGATAAAATAGAAAACGTAAGCAGTGTAAAGTTTCTCGGTACTCACATAGACAATTTACTCACGTGGAAAAACGAACTCGTAAGCATAGTAAACTCCATTAGCTCGGCTTGTTATATTTTGCGAAGCTTACGGAACATAGTGGAGCAAAGATACCTCAAGATGATATACTATGAATTGGTGGAATCAAAACTTCGTTATAGTGTCAAGTGCTGGGGGAATAGCTATGAGTATAACATGAATAAAGCCTTTGTTATCCAAAAGCGAGTCATGAGGACTATAGTGCGTATTCCACAAACTGAGTCCTGCAAGGAATATTTCATAAATCTTAAAATACTAACTGTCCCGTGTCTGTACATCTGGACCTGGTCAAAAGTCTAAAGGAGTACGAGACCAATGAAGAGAGGGAGACACGTGTAAGTACTAGAAGGAAATACCTACACTGTAAACTGCAGCCTAAACTTAATATAGTCTCTAATCTCTAATCTAGTACTCATTGCGCAGAATTTCAGTGTGCAGCTCTACAACAAGCTTCCCAGTGAGTGGAGGAACATCGATAGCCTTGTTATCTTTAAAAATAAATTAAAAACACTGCTGCTGAAAGAGTGCTTTTATTCTATAGGGGAATTTATGTGTCGATAGATGGCACTAAATTTACTGTGACTACAAAATTAAATATGTTATATGACAGTAACCCTCTTTACTATCTAATATCTGGGTGACCCCGAGATCCCCGAAATATATATATATATATATATAAATAAATAAATAAACAAGAATTGCTCATTTAAAGGTATTAGATTATCTTTGTTGTGGTATACAGTTAGCTGCAGATGTAGGTAAGCGGGCGAGATGACCTAAGCTCATATTCATAATATATCATACTTTTTAGGGTTCCGTAGCCAAGTGGCAAAAAACGGAACCCTTATAGTTTAGTTTAGTTTAGTTTATTTATTTCATAATGATAAATTACAGTATAAATTATTCTTACGCTAATCTATATGAATTTACATTATGGTCGTCAATAATGTAGCATGCAAACGTATAATTATAAAATGTCAACAATGATAATCAAAAAACAATACAAACTAGATATAGATATAGATTCGTCATGTCTGTCTGTCTGTCTGTCTGTCCGTCTGTCCGTCTGTCCGTCTGTCTGTCCGTCCGTATGTCACAGCCACTTTTCTCCGAAACTATAAGAACTATAGTGTTGAAACTTGGTAAGTAGATGTATTCTATGAACCGCATTAAGATTTTCACACAAAAATAGAAAAAAACAATAAATTTTTGGGGTTCGAACTGAAACTCAAAATTTTTTTTTTCATCAAACCCATACGTGTGGGGTATCTATGGATAGGTCTTCAAAAATGATATTGAGGTTTCTAATATCATTTTTTTCTAAACTGAATAGTTTGCGCGAGAGACACTTCCAAAGTGGTAAAATGTGTGCCTCCCCCCCCTGTAACTTCTAAAATAAGAGAATGATAAAACTAAAAAAAATATATGATGTACATTACCATGTAAACTTCCACCGAAAATTGGTTTGAACGAGATCTAGTAAGTAGTTTTTTTTATACGTCATAAATCGCCTAAATACGGAACCCTTCATGGGCGAGTCCGACTCGCACTTGGCCGCTTTTTTTTAGGGTTCCGTAGCTCAAAAGGAAAAAAAGGACCCTATTATATTTTTGAACTTCTCTCCATTAAGAGTGAGTTTGGGCCCGATTCGGGTTTTGTAATAGACATCTATTAGATACCTTTTAGACATCGCCAAAATACGATAACGATATGTTTAAGATCTAACCTGTCAAATTTAACATTTCCGCGATTCGGGAGATACTCTTGAACGATTTCCACAAGATATTACTTAGAGATCTAATAGATATCTAACACGATCTATCGTAAAAGTGACATTGGTTGCCCGAATTGCGCTGCAAAAGAGAACTAGTTGAAATCTAAACTATAACGTATCTAGAATGGATCTAGTACGTGTCGTCTCTTGTAAATATCTTGAAGTTCGAATATGGCAGTGTGTGTGTGTGTGTGTGTGTGTGTGTGTGTGTTCCTTTGTAATAAAGAAAATTGGTATTACGAATCAGACATAGAGTTAAAACGCTACTACGCGGGGTCGTATCTCGTCGCATAATAATTGATTGTCCTAATGTAATGTTACGCATAAAACGCAAAAACCAGCTGAAACAGAAAGTATTTTCGATAATATTCTGCATAGGATGTGTAGAACAGGGTAGGTTAGGTTAGGTTTCTTTTATAATTTTTCAGAAATGTTAATAGTTTCAGCGCAATAAGAATTATGCGAAATGAGTTGTATGCGTATCATTACATTAGGACAATCAATTGTGACGTTATCTATGAAAAGGGACCTTATTGTCGTGAGGTGACGAGAGGAGTAGAGAGGTTATTAAATTAAACACATGCTTACGCCATTATTCACATCTAATACGAACGATGCTCCGATGTAAATACAATGCCGCGCGACACTTTGCGGCGTAAGCGCCATCGACAATAAGGTCCCTTTTCATAGATAATGCCCCAATTATTATGCGACCTTCGGGTTGGGAAATAGACTCCTACTACGGCCTACGGCGTAGCACCAGTAGCTGTTGGATGACAGTGAAAGGGTTAATGGCTCCTCTACACGATGGGCCAGCGCCGGCCACTCCAAGGGACGCAGCCATGCGGTAGAATGAGATAGCAATATCACTTGCTCCCTCTAATGGCTGCTCTACACGATGGGCCAGCGCCGGCCACTCCAAGGGACGCAGCCATGCGATAGAGGGAGCAAGTGATATTGCTTACTCATTCTACCGCACGGCTGCGTCCCTTGGAGTGGCCGGCGCTGGCCCATCGTGTAGAGGAGTCATAAGACTCAAACTTCCCGTGGAGTTTCCTAAAGATGAAATAAGACTCGTAAGTCGTAGCACGTCCTTTATGATGTAAAATCTCAGTTACATAATAATATGTGACGTCCCACGGGTAAAGGTACCTTATGGCCTTTAGCGCTTACGCTATTATTAACGCTGCTCCGCCGCCGCGCGCTATTATTATTGCGGCGCTATGCGACGTAAGCGCCAAGTGCCATAAGGTACCTTTTTCCGTGGAACGTCACATATTAATGTTATAAATGCATGTTATAAGTGTAAGTAACTCTGTCTGTATGTCCATCTGTTACCCCTTCACGCTTAAACCGCTGAATTGATTTCGATGAAATTTGGTATGGAGAAAGTTTGAGGCCCGAGGAGATAGGATAGTTTTTATCAATCATCATCATCATCCCACGCAGACGTCGCAGACGAAGTCGCTGGCGGAAAGTAATTTGTAAATAAACAAATCAACAAGGCAAACTTCTGCAGGACATCAAAATATTAATTTACTAAAATTTTGAATACTACATCAGTCATTTGAATAAAACGAACAGTTTGTTCTATACAACAGGCACATGACGCCATCTGCTCGTATTTGGCAAAAGCTTACGTGTCATACATAAATATACCTATATTATGAATTATTTTACTAATTGCCAAGATAGCAAACGAGGAAGTCATGATATGTTTTATCCGTCGCACTTTACTCAGTAACTACACAATTTTCGAAATTAACTTAATCATGAATTTAGTTTTGTAAGTTTTTATTTAAGTAATTAATACATGTTTTTAATATTTATGTAGTTATTTTTTTCATTTAAATATTTAAAAAAACCACTTGTAAATTACACACCAAATCTCACGCAGATTGTACCTAATGTACAATGTACATAGTTACACATTGTGGGAACACACTTGGATAGCCAATCAGTCGCACAACATTATGAACTTGAAATAATTGTCATACTAGCGACCTCTGTTAAAATATTCTAACCCTACATACTTTAGCAACAATGTTACAACGCTTCAAACCAGGTAGTTCTGGAAAATGTCAATAGATGTCGCTGAAGATGCGGAGCCAAGTACGTTTTCCCATCGCGCGAATAGATGGTGCTATATCCCCGACCTACGTCACATAACACTATAGTATGTCTATTAAACCTCTCGCAGGTTTGTAGAAATCGGGAAAAGCCACCCCGGATACGGTTCAGTCGGTTCGAGACACTCGGAGCGCGAACTACCCTCCAATTTAAACCGGAAAAAATCCATGTAGCAGTATTATTTGAAATTATAAAGGACACATTTTCTTATAAATATTATACGAGATAAATATGTCTTTTATGTTTGGTTGAATTTTTTAAGGTGATTTTGTTACTTGTGTTGTGAGAGAAACTTTGAAACTATTTCATATTAATCAGAGGGAATTTTTGAAGTCGTTCGCGAGATAGAATGATCGGTAAGTAAAACATATGGTGCGTTTTACACGCGCATTTATTTTCGGCAAAGTAATATAAAGTGTATTATGGGATACTGATAAAAATATGTAAGATATGTTTTCCTTTCATGGACAAAGAAATAATCCAAGACCAAACTGTTGCTTGTCTTTGCGAGTTATGAGACATCCAAACATCCGTGAATTTTGTGATTTAGGTAGTCTCATTATATATTGCAGGCCATCTTTTTCAAGTTTCATGAATTGATGTGATGCGAAGTACGGTGCTTGGTGTTACGAAGATATGTAAGTCTAGTACCTACCTATTTGGAATAAGATTGCGAAAATTGTGGTTTTTTTATATTATAAATGGGCTTACTCATGGCCACAGACTAGCTGAGGCGAAGACGTGGCCTACGATGGAGCGAGCCTGCCCAGAAGGTGCCTGTTCACCCTAGATTTGAAGGTTGCCGGGTTATATGAGCTCGGAAATATAGACTAGACGCCGGCAAGGAATACCATTCCTTGGCAGTGCGCATAAGAAACGAGGAAGCAAAGCGCTTCGCCAATGTAAGGAAACGCTTAGTTAGTCAATGAGATTAGACAGAATTATTATTATTATATGTAATGTTTTTGAACAAAGGGTAATTAATGATGTATTCATAAATAAGTTTTACCGAACCTTCTGATTGAAATTGGTTAAAAATTATACATTTCATTGATCAAATGAAAATAATATGACTAAGGTGAGATTTTTTTCCGGTAAATTACATTCATTCGTAGTTTTACTTGCTAACGAGTTACCTAATACCTACAATGTTACAAATAGATAAATAAATAAATAATAAATAATAAATAAATATTATAGGGACATTCTTACACAAATTGACTAAGCCCCACGGTAAGCTCAAGAAGGCTTGTGTTGTGGGTACTCAGACAACGATATATATAATATATATAAATACTTAAATACATAGAAAACAACCATGACTCAGGAACAAATATCTGTATCATCATACAAATAAATGCCCTTACCAGGATTCGAACCCGGGACCATCGGCTTCATAGGCAGGGTCACTACCCACTAGGCCAGACCGGTCGTCAAATAATATCTTACGACTAAGACAGAACGTTGTCTTCTCATTGTATAGTGTATAGCACTAATGTCTAGGTGATAGTGTGACAACGTATCTTTGTTCTTTTAAAGTGCATCCACACCGCAGTTAACTTTTGCGGAGCAACACTGTGAAACACGGTAACATTATGTAACTTACCTAATGTTACCGTGTTGCACAGTGTTGCTCCACATTTTCTCCACAAATGATAACTACGGTGTGAATGTACTTACCTGTAAATGCTTCATCAAGCGTCGGTTTTATTAGGTCTGATAGTCTTAGTTACTTAATGTTAATGTACCCCACGTTTTTCTATCCGTAACCAAATGTGAGCAACGTAAGTGATGGTAAGGTATGGCGATTTTGTTTGCGTTTGAATTTATCACTCATTCGGGCGTATTCCCATTTGTCCCCACCGGGCACAGACACGAAAAGGGGTTTTCCATATAAATCATTTACATCAGGGAATACACCCTCATTCGAATAACTCAAAGCTTCATGAAGCCAAAGTATCATGTAGAACGCTCTCAACAGTCTTAAACATCGGTGGGCCTTTATTAGATTCATTGTCAGGAATAGAAATTATATGCGATGTTAAAATACGCCAACCGGTTAACCCTGGGTTAGTGCGATGGTGCAAGTGGCGCTTATATTAATAATCTTTAATAGAAAAAAAGACCGACTTCTCTAACTTCTAGCCTAACCCACTTAACGGCGCTTATACTTTATTTGGTAATATCTATACATATAATAAAGCTGAAGAGGGTCGAAAGTCTGTACATGGAAGATATTCGAAAAAAAGTTGGTTGGGGATACTTAGAATCGATAACAGAACACGTTCCAACAGTTTTTAGAATTTTTGTCTGTTTGTCTGTTTATCTGTTTGTCTGTTTATTTGACCGCGCATCACGTGAAAACGGCTGAACGGATTTTGATGCAAACTTTACTAATCTGTCAAGAAAATCCCTGACCCTATTTTAGGCTAGAAAAATTCAACCCCTAAAAGGGGGGGTGGCCACTACACTCAATTAAGTTATGTTTGCACCTGAATCTTATGGCGCTAACTTAAGAAAGTGGTGCAAACTTTTTTTTTGTGTATGTACTTTGTAAAAAAAACAAAAATTTTCTTAGTTAATGTCAAACGTCTTTTCAAATACATATTAAATCACATTTATAGACGGGTCTATCGCAGGTCCATTGACAATAATTAACATTATGTGAAGTGGGTGGTTTGAAAATATGATGTCTACCCCAAACTTTTTCATACACTTTTCGTCGGGTAGTTGCACAAATCTCTGTTTTGACATTTTGTTGGGACATCAGTTAGCCGCGACCACGACCAGTGAAACCTGTGTCGAAACGTCGGTAAATAACGGTAATAAAATACATTTCGAGATAGGCCTGTCTATATATAAATGTGAGTTAATATGTGTTCAAAACGCGAAAGTTTTTAAATTTTAAATAGGTATTATGTCTTTGTAAGTGTCAAACAATTTGGGACTTGCATTTTAAACGCGTCACCATACCTTTCCGAAAAAAAACAATTTTCTCGCGAAATTCTCGCAACGTATTGAGGTTACAAGGTAGCACGGTCTCAGGAATCTGAGGAAGAATCGGAGACGTTCACGCAGTGCGAAGAACGGTTGACCGCTCAGCGGATTCGCACGACAGACGTGCTCGACGGTAAGTACTGTGGTGTATCAGCGGGTACTGGAGAGAGTCGTACGTCTATACTTACCTACACATGCGCGGATATTGGCAGAAATCAAAAGTGAACAGGCAGTATATACCTAAATCCATTAACACTGTCTTGGATGAAGGCAACGCCACAACAGACCCTCTGGAGTTCCTAAACTCATTGAGTGCTTCAGGACTCCCAGCACACACATTAACCTACATTAATACTATTGTTCTGTGTTTAAGCACTGACAACCTGGACGCTTCGGGCCTTCCGCCCTACGCGGAGCTCGGCCTTCGGCCTTCGCACTTAGACACTTATACTATTGTTCTGTAATTAAGCACTGACATCCAGGACGCTTCGGGCCTTCGGCCCTACGCGGAGCTCGGCCTTCGGCTTTCGCATTAGATATCCACACCAAAATTCAACCATTGCGGCTGTGTCCCTGACATAATAGCCTCTCTCAATTTTTTCTATCAAAAAAATTCGCGCTCGCTACGCTCGCGTTTTTAACTTTTAAGGTTAAGCCTACTTTGATAAAGGTGGCATTCTGGGCACCCTACCGAGTGACTACTACTACGACTTAAGCATTGACATTCTGGACGCTTCGGGCCTTCGACTCTACATGAAGCTCGGCCTTCGGCCTTCGAATTTAGACACTTATACTATTGTTCTGTGTTTAAGCACTGACATCCTGGACGCTTCGGGCCTACAGCTTTCGCATTTAGACACTGATGCCATTGTTCTGTGATTAAGCACTGACATCCTGGACGCTTCGGGCCTTCGGCCCTACATGGAACTCGGCCTTCCAGATATCCACACCAAAATTTCACGTAAACCACTGCGGCTATATCCCTGTCATAGCCTCTCTTCTTTCAAATCCTATTCTATCAAAAAAAAATTCGCGCTCGCTTCGCTCGCGTTTTTAATACGATTTTAAAGGTTAAGCCTCATTTGATAAAGGTGGCATTCTGATGGGCACCCTACTGAGCGACTACTACTACGACTTAAGCATTGACATCCTGGACGCTTCGAGCCTTCGGCCCTACGCGGAGCTCGGCCTTCGGCCTTCGCATTTAGACACTGATACCATTGTTCTGTGATTAAGCACTGACATCCTGGACGCTTCGGGCCTTCGACCCTACACGAAGCTCGGCCTTCGGCCTTCGTATTTAGACACTTATACTATTGTTCTGTGCTTAAGCACTGACAGCCTGGACGCTTCGGGCCTTCGGCCCTACATGGAGCTCGGCCTTCGGCTTTTGCATTATTTAGATATCTACACCAACGTTTCACGTAAACCATTGCGGCTGTGTCCCTGACATAGCATCTCTCAATTTTTTTTCTATCAAAAAAATTTCGCGCTCGCTACGCTCGCGTTTTTAATACGATTTTAAGGGTTAAGCCGTACTTTAATAAAGATGGCATTCTGGGCACCCTACCAAGCGACTACGACTTAGGCCAATTTTTTTTAATTTAAGTGTTATTTAATAAATAACACTTAAATTAAAAAGTTATAATTCAACATTTTTTTACACTGTTAAAAGTAATCCCCGGTACATTCATATATGTAGATATTTGATATCTATAATATTCTCCTTTCCTCTAATCTTACTTCTAACTAATATAATATTAGACCTAAATTCGAAAGTTTGTTAGGAAGTATGGATTTCTATGTGTATAATTCTTAATTTATCATGCTCAGAATGATTTGACTGGAGGACAGAATTGGATGATATTTGCCATGGACATGATTTGGATAGGTACAGTCAAGAACGTAAAAATACAAAAGTAGTACTGTATTGTCCGTTATACACCTACTACTCTGTGTCATTTAAATCACGTCTAATATTGGAATAAGGGCGAAAAAAACTATTGGTTTTGGAGTGTAGTTTTGTTTAGTGGTACCTACCTAATTGTAAAATATTTTATCTGGACTTCAGTCCGCTAATCGTATCCATCTGTCAACTTTACTTCAAGTTCCGCCTCCAGGGGAGAGAAAGAGAAATTAGAGATCAATTAGCTTACTGACACAGACCGAATTCCACGCGGGCGGAGCCGCGGGCACAGCTAGTGACTAATATGTATACATTTTATGGTAATCATAGTGGTTTATTTAGTTCAGGTATCATAGTAGTTTTCCGGGTCAATGTCCGGGTCCGGATCCGAGCCCGGGTCCGAGTCCGAGTACGGGTCCGAGTCAGGAGTCCGGGGCCCAGTCCAAGTCAAATTCGAAATTCAAAATCACAAAACGTGTACTATGCGTCGTTGAAGAGTTCCGTTATGATCATCATCAGCAGTTCCACTTCAACAAATGCGACAGTTTTGAATGAAAATGCTCGATTTTCTGATGAAAATACAAAAATCTCTATACGCATGCCTTTAAGATTTGAGGAGTTCCCTCGATTCCTCATGGATCCCATCATCAGAACTGGGTTTTGACAAAAACGGAACCAATCTGTATGCATATACGTACAATCAAAAAAAGAATTTTCAAAATCGGTCCAGTAATGACGGAGATATGGAGTAACAAACATAAAAAAAAATAAAAAATAAAAAACATTCAACCGAATTGATAACCTCCTCCTTTTAGATTTGGAAGTCGGTTAAAAACGGACTAAGCTTCATCTTCGAAATAAGGTTTTCAACAATCAAGAAATTGTTCCGTAGCTATAAAGTTGACAAAAGAAACAAGTCAAATTTTTATTTCAATTCTTTGCGGTGGTCTCGTTAGGTACCTATCTATATATAAGAAGGACGAACCTTACGGTTTTATTACTTTTTTATGACTTCATTCCCTTTTTTATGAGTTTAAAAGAACATTTTTACAGCACTATCTATTTTCTTCACCGTAAACTAAAAGATAATATAAATCATGTATAATGTTTAAACTTATATGGGCTTAACATTTTATTTAACCCATCAGCAAATAAGTTTTTGTCAAAAATTTCATTTTTGGTACAAGCTTTTATCGCTGACTGTACTTTTCTTACGACATACAACTAATCGAGACAATTCTAAAAACCCCTAACAATTAGGTCGCGTTGTTTCATCACAGAGTTCCTATGGCCACCTCCTGTCTCCATCATCAGATCAGCTCGAAGGTACTATAATATTGCATTGTCACCCGACTTACATGTGTATGCAAAATTTCAGCTCAATAGGAAACCGGGAAGTGGATCAAATTTAACTTGCAAGATTCCATTACATGTTAGTTACATACAGGTCGACCTAATAAAAGCTTGTTAAAAATAATATTTCATGGAAATAAAACAAAATAATTTTGTTATTTTCGTTTGGCGTTTGTCGAAGTACCTACGACCTACGAGACCTACGCACACCTATGAGGTTCGCTTCTCAATATCAATAAAACATAGTAAAAATATAATACACCGAGGAAATAAACAACATACTTTACATCCGCGTAACACATCTAAAACAAAGTATTGCACTGTATACGTATGGCCCTCTTATTGGAATACCCATAAATATATCAAGGATATGAAAGGCAGTGGGACTAGGGCTGTGCCGTGTAAAAGTAAATGGACAATTGAACTCGACATGAATCGACTTATAAAGAGATATATATATATATGTATAAATGTGTATTTACATTTTTAGTTTAGACGTAGGTAATTACAAATTTACAATTAGTAGAGTGGCTGGTGCGGCCGCGTCCTCAGCCGAAAGCCTCAAACGTCGCAAATATGCGACACTAGGTAGTAGGTACATATTTGCGGCGTTTGGGGTGTAAACCCTGGGGCCGTGGGGACCTAGCGCGCGTAGCCTCTATGAGGAGCTGTCAAAGCGCCTTATAGAGGCTTCTGGTGACTAGAGGGCTGGCCAATATTTTACCCAGCGGATCAGCATTGCCATCCAGCGGGGCAATGCGGCCAGCCTTCTGGGTACCCCACCGAGCAACTACGACTTAGGCCAATTTTCTTATTTGGTTTTATTTTAAATGTTATTTTATTTATTATGTTTCTGATATTTAAATAAAACTTTTGAAAATTTAAATAATGCAAATGAAAATTCCTTAATATTCTGTCATGAATATTCCTTGGAATGTTTCAAAAATATTCCCATTTGGATTGTACTTATTACCGGGAACGGCACATCACTAGACGGGACTTCACCTTGTTTGCTTACGAACGTAAGTGAACAACTTGTGAACGCGAAGCGAAGCGGCGCGGCGCGGCGCGGCAGGCCCACGGCGCGCGACGTTCGCGTTCGCAACGAGATCACCCAAGTAGGACACTTCTATAGGTACTTATAAAACGATTGATTCCCCCCGCGCCGCATCGCTTCGCTTCGCGTTCGCGTGTTGTTCGCCTACGTAGTACGCTGCCTAAAGAGCTCTGTGTGGCACCGCCTTCTGACATTCAATATCGGGTAAGCCACCGAATATTTCGCCGACAAGAAAATCTCATTACGGTCCTTTTGAAGAGAATTTTTATGATTAGAGACGAAACATCCCAACGGTGAGCGTCAGCCCGCGGTGGAGTTCCAGCGATATGCTTCGTGATATATTTCTAATTCTCATGTTTCAACTAAGTATATCGTGCGTTGCTATTATTTATAATATGTATTTCCCGTATACGAAATAGTATAGAATAGTGTTCGGGACATTTGAGAGTAGTTTACTTTTTTTTACCGATTTTGTACAAAATATGTATATACAATCATTTTCTTTCTCAATTATTGAAGAAAGTTCTTGATCGTAACGATTATTGACATTCGATAAATTGAACGATATTTTTTAAATGTGTAATAAAGCTATCCAAATGAGGTCACGTAAAACCCAATTTCCGTGACGTATACCCATCATGTAGGTAACCTATCATCCATCAGGTACTGAAAGCGTGGATAAAGGATATTGACTTACTTTCAAACTCATAATCTGATTTTGAGAAAAATATGCGACGCATAGAGGTGTCAAGAATAATATTAATTATACTGGCTAATCATTTTTGTATTTAATTTATTTTTATTAGGTATTGGATGCTGTGCGGCAATAGACTCACGAGGTTTAAATTTCATCAGTCTCTTTATTACTTACAATTTTTTCGATGGACAGCCAAAATTAATTTAAGGTTTCCATTTGTCATCCTTTGGGTACGAAACCCTAATGACAGATAATATTTTCTTGTTTCTTATATAATAAAATGTACACCGAAGGTACAACATTACAGATGTTGTTCACGAAAAGAGCGCTCAGAACGTATCCTTTGATTCCAGGGATAACCTATCCCTTTATCTTAAGCCACTAACTTGCGAGGGACGAGTATCCAATGAAACCTGGATTACTATACCCTTCCCTTTATGATTGCCTTGTAAGTTGTGTGGGGTAAGCCTGTTACTTTTATTGCATATGGAAATGGCAAAGTAGTAGAGAATTTAAATTGCTTTATTGAATTTTCATTGTTACTATGACTTGCTATCAGAAATGGGCATTAATCTATTAACTTTTTATTCGACTAATTAATAGGCATACCTACTGTGCAAACGTACATGCGTGAGTTAAAAGCAAGGCGACGCTCAGAGCTCGACACTAAGCGTGACGAGCTAAAGGCTAGACCACCTGTGGTGGCCATCACATATAATTACGTCGGAGGGGTGCTGACCTGCAGCGAGTGTGGCCGCACATTTGCTGCAAAGATTGGCTATGTCAGTCACTTGAGAGCGCACCAGCGACGCTCTCAGCGTAAACAAGCCATAAAATCGTATCATCATGGCGAAAAAAAAAGACATGTGAAACTACTCCGTGACTGATTATCGCTACTAAATCGCAGTTAAATCTCGATGTAATCATCAGTCATCAGTTACGGAGTGAGCTACATGCACGGCGCCGTAACCCGGATAATGGGCGCAGTGGGTGAGTGCACGATACGGGCGTTTCGGGTAGTCGGTGCATCAGCCAGATACGATGGGCGTTACATAACGCCTAGGCCGACGCGCAAGGGGTATCAAGCTTATCGCTACATCATCATCATTAACTTAAGTTAACAAGAGAATAACTCTTAAGAGTTATTCTCTTGTCGGCAGAGTATTTTCCAGCTTTTCGTATCTTGCGCCAGCTCTTTGACTTTTTGATACGACATGATCCCTACTTTTTCTTTTACTTGTTCTTAAAAGCTGCGTCTGGGTTTTCCTCTACCCCGCTTGCGTCCTATCCCATAGGACAGTTTTAAAGAAGTGGTCGTGTCGTATTAGGGGAGAACCGAAATACACAATACACATGTCACTGTCAAAATTCAAGTTGCGCGCAAAAACAACAAACTTATTTCTATTTTATGTGAAAATAAGGACGTGGCAATAAATATCGCTTGAAACAAAGTACATAAATCCCATCTGAATATTAATGTACAACCTAGAGCCTTGTTAGCATTTAAGGGGTTTTCCACCATGCTTGCAAATAAGCTAGCATTCGACCATCGGTTTGAAGGTTGATCTCCTTTTCAAAATCAAAAGTTAGAGTGCTGCTCCTAATAAGTATGCAGTGGCAAAACATTTTTCAAGGTCTACAAGGATCGGAACCGTGTTTGTTTTGAGTAGTCACACTGCTATATATAAATTATAAACTGAAATTGATAGTGCTGATGTTGTCGACTGGTGTGGCCGGGTAGTCTAGTGGTCAAGACGTTACCCGCATAAGCTGAAGACGCCGGTTCGATTCCGGCCTCGGCCACCGGAGGGTTTGCTCACTTTTTCTTTTGTATGTGATATGATATGACATCTACATATTTCAGTGTATAAAAGTTTATTATTTATTATTCCGATGGCGTAGTGTATATCAGTGAACAGTGCCCCACAGGCTCCTAAATTTATCACGCCGGTGCACGATGATAAGATGTGTGGCCGGCTTGGGCGACATTACTTATTCTCGAGGGTCATTTCATCACGGGTATTTACTGCGCTGTTATTATTGGAGCTACATTTTTTCTGATCTTCCTTATATTTGATATTAATAATAGCTTATTGCTACTTCGATGGCGTAATGTGCATCACTGAACATAATGCCCGGCAGGCTCCTATTTCACGCGGTGCGGTGGACGGTGATACTGATAAGACGGTTGGTTGGCTAAAACATTAGTTATCCTCGGGGATCATTTTAACACAGACGTTTACTGTCCTGTTTTTTGTTAGAGGTACACTTTTTCTAATATTGCTTTACTTTTTTTAATATTAATAATATTGATTGCTACTCTCATGGCGTAGCATGTATCACTAAACACAATGCCCTAGCAGGCTCCTATTTCACACGATGCGGTGGACGGTGATAAGACGGTTGGTCGGTTGGAACATTAGTTATCCTCGGGGGTCATTTTATCACAGGCGTTTACTGCGTCTTGCGCGCTGCTATAGGGACTACCTAATAGGAGCTATCATTTTCCTAGCTATATGGGTTCATGGTAGAACGATTCCAATGGACTTTCGTAAAGTGTTTTGGTCTGCCTATATGTATAAGCTTCGAACTTAAAATAAAGTAGCAATGGCTTTATAACATTCAGATCTGCCTCCTACTAATATTTTTTAAAGGGCAGCATTGGTTTGTGAGTCTATATTATTATGAATAAAATGTTAGATGCCGACAAGAAGTTTCACTGGCGTTATTTTTATTTTGCACCAATTAAACGATTACGTGGTATTGGAGTTATAATTAAACGGCGTTAATCAAAAGGTTCCTTATTTTGTAATGCTAATAACTGAATCTGTGAATAATATTACGCCCATATTTATAAACGCTACAAACCTTAATGAATTAATTTATGTTTAATACTACATTAGTCAAATTAACAGATTATTAAAGCATCATTAGCTAAGCGAGGCTTGTAGCGCGTTTATGAATGGGGGTACCTATTGTCTTTTGTAAGAATTTGCACGGGATTGCTACTTTGACGGCGTCGGCATAGCACTGGCAACACCAGCCCTAGTAGCACGGTCGCATTTTTATCGTTTATCACCATGCCTGTCACGTTCTAACAAGTATGTAAGTGCAAAAGTGACGGGCATAGTGACATTCGATAAAAATGGAACCGTGCTGAGCCTGCTGGTCCCATTTTATGGCAGTAAAACGAGCAGTCGACCGGCGTGACATTTGTTATCCTTGGGGGTTATTCCCGCGACGCGAACCCTTGTTGGTGGAGCCATTCATTTTATAATTGTTTGTTATTATACTGTATACTATACATATAACTTTACTTTGCTTACGAGTTTTCCGAGATACGTGGCAAAGCAAAAAGGAAGGATTATGATTTTGGGGTCCGGGTATTCAAAACTATGAAGTGTGAAAAGGTGTGAAAATCTAAATCCGCATTAGACTAGTATGGGGCCCTCTTGTGTATTGTATAAGATAGTTTGGCCTACTATTTCATGAAAAATGAAAGAGTCGTGCCTAGTAAGACGTCTAGAATTGTGATGGCCAATGGATACGTATACCTACTCGTATATATAAAATATCATTGAACCAGTTTTGATGCATGAGTATCAATTAATTTATTTTAATGGTTACGGTGACAACATAGAGGTTATGTATTACCTTTTTAATTAATTAACTTATGATACTCATCATATTTATTACAATCAAGAACCTGCTGCTTACTAACTCTCTATTTTTTTAGCTCGGCATTGTATACATCAGTGACACAATACTCCAGCCAGGTCTCTATTTCACGCCGGTGATAAACCACGCGGCCGGTCCACGAGCGACATTAGCTACCCTCATGGGCCAATCCACCCAGCCGTGTAATGCACTCGCGTGCTGTTGGTGCAGCCATTTATTTTACATGCTAACCGGGTAAATACTGCTTCAATTTGCCTTCTGTGAACTTGAGCATTTAAAGAAGTAGGTGTAGGGATGACTACATTCACCTGTCGATTGCTTAATTTGGGTAAACAGAACTCCTAAGGCACACGTTTTAGACCAGATAAAACAGTGTAACTCATGACATAACATTGATAAAATTTGACTTTGATCTTTTGTTGAGAATGTTGAGATGTGGTGAATTCTGTTGTTTTATCCTGTCCTGACCACTTTAACCAAGTTTAAGTACATAAGGCTATCACGAATGGTTATTTTGAATACATCGTTTTTAAGCAATAAAAACTTCCCTTGTTTCCTAGTTATAATTTTCGTATTATCATTTTCACTCTTTTGTCTTGTCACATCTATAAGAATACTATATATTATATTTAAGACGTCTTTAGAATCTATTAGAAGTTTAAAATACACGCAATCTGTTTACCAGCCTATTACGTTACATAAAACCGTTCAATCAATAACCGTTTAATTTTTCGCGAGCCCCGACATAATAAATTTATTACAAAGCTCCTTACAATAACCCAATTTTGCACAATACCTCTCACCCGAATAGCTAATACCGGCAGCCGAGGTGTTAATTCTGAGAGGCGAGAAATTTCATTTGGCACGGAACCTTCAGTGTTGAATAGGGTTGGTAAATTATAACGAAGAAATATCTGGATACAGCATTTTGGACTTTGGAGTAACAAAATGAACCGTGTGTTTAGACTTTACAATAAATGATTTGAAGATATATTTCGCAGAAAGATTTTTAAATTTGATCAGGCTCTATTCTCTATTTTATTTATAGTCATTATTCCCGACCATCTGGTAACCCTAGTCTTGGGCGTAAACAGATTTTATAAAGTCGTAGAATTCTACAATGAATCTAGAACTACGTTTGAACCGTTTTAACAGAGATGAAGGATTTGTCCTACGAAAACCCAAGATTACGGTCTCGTACTTATTTACAAAGGGGAACATTGGCTCTATAAACGGCCGAAAACATTTTAGATTTGTGACGAGATTTTTTTGAATTTGTGTTTTTTGCAAAACCATCAACTATATACATAATAAATTTGAACAGAAAACAAGCATAGAAACTTACTAAAAGTACACGTTTGTAAAAGTTAAACAATAAGATATTTAAAAAGTTCCCGATCCTTCTGAATAGGTAGTTCTAATGTGGATAACATATGATTGGTATTAATATCCTACTTTCAGGAGATTACCAATTTTTTTGTCATTTAAATTGGTGCCGTGACCAGGATATTTTGTATACTCTTGATGTAATATAAAAATTTTTAAATGGACTCAAAACTATCTTACTCTATCACTCTGCCGACACACCTACTACACGTAAACTAACTTTGCCCCAGCGATGAACTCGATACGCTACGGACGTGCGCACGATAGCGTTATCCGGTAACGATAATCGTTACACAGCGTCGGACAAAGGAGCTTCACTATAATGACTATTGCTGACACGGTGCGTTTTGATACAGATAATGTAGTAACAACTTGTAGTTATAGTTGGAAGTAGTTTGTGATATCTAATAAACAATAAGAAAAAACTTTAAAAAATAAGACAAGAAATGGGATATTTTGGCTTGGCAGAATCAACAAAGCCTTTTTAGATGAAAAGAGTTAAAAAATGTATTTCGACCCATAACCATTATACCGAAGCGTCTCTCATCTCATCAAGGAATAGTATGGCTTAATCACGGTTCCAACCTAGCAAATAGCAGATTCAATTTTAATTTTATTATTATTCTGGCCGATTTCAGCCACAGCGGCTGCTTATAGTGGACTGATTTGTAAAGAACATTAAATATTCTTGGAGTATTACAGCATCGCTGCTGTACTTACTCTCTCATGTGCTTTTAAATAGCTTACGTATCCAGCGCATTTTGCATGTTAGCTTATCGCTGACATCATTGTTTCGATACTAAAACAAAGTAATAACTACTCAATAATCAACTAATCAAGTTACTGCACTGTGTTCAAACAATACCAATCTTGCAACTAGTAAAGCAGAACACAGGCGAGGCGCGTCATTCACACTTACTGGCCTCAGGATAGTCGTAATTGGCAAACTCAGTGACAAAGGCTTTGAACAACAGGTCTAACTGTAAGATTGTTAAGGTAAACGTTAAGTTGCAGTACGACTACAACAGAGTATATTATACGTACATATTTATCTACCAAATGAGGTATCTAGTAAAACAACCGTTCGGACCAATGACTGGTTTATTACTGAAGCATGCAGGTACAGCGTCAATACATATCACTCCTCCCACATTATTCTGGGAACCTGACAACAAAACAGACAATATTTTAGGTATAAGTAATACAATAAACTTATTATACTAATAATCATTTATAGTTAACCCTTTTAGTTCTAGGCCTTAAATTACATCGGCGGGGAACCGGATCCGACTGGTTTTCAGTCTGCTCGTTCTGAGCCAGCTGCTGCTGCTGCGCTCGCGGGCGCAGCCGATGCGAGTCCGCGGGGGACGCGGGCGGTACAGGGCTCGCGGGAGCCGACGCGGGCGCGGGGCCCGGGGGCACAGAGCTTAGCGTTTCAGATTCTAGTACCGGTCGATCCGTTTCCTCTCCCTCTACATTATTATCATCACACTCATAAAAGTCGTTGTCGGATGCAATGTCTAATGGCTCGTTTATATCTTGATCAATATCTTCAATTGCGTCCGGCCTCGACAATGACATAGGTAAGTACGGGGATGAAGGTCGCAACGCCTGTGCCGTCGGCGCCGGAGCCGGAGCGGGCGAAAAGGTCAAAGGGCGCGGGGAAGGCGCGGAAGCGGGCGCGGGCGGCGGCGGCGACTGGTTTGCTTGCACAGCGCTATCTGTCTTATCAGCAACTAACCCACATGAATATCGCAACAGCTGATCGACGTGACGTATACATTTACCGATCTCTCTAACGTCTACAGTAAACATCCTATTTCCGACTTTATTTATTATTGTTCCCACTCGCCATACAGGCTTTTGGGCAACAAAACATCGAACTAAAACAACTTGGCCTACGTCAAATTTACGAGCACCTGCTAAACCAACCTGCTCGTTGTTACTATCGGGTTCTTTGCTAGGTAAAATTAAATCGAGTTTACTGCGTAAATCCCTACCGAACATGAGTTTTGCAGGTGTTTCGTTAGTGCTACAATGGACACTGTTGCGATATTCAAATAAAAAACTCAACAATCGCTCATTAATAGCCTCGGTTGACATTTTATTATCGCAACTTTGAATACATTTTATCATTTTCTTAGAAATCTTAGCACAAATTTCGGCCTGGCCATTACTGCAGGGGTGGTAAATCGGTGAGTTTAAATATTTTATCCCATTAACTGCACAAAAATTTCTAAATAAGTCACTATTTATTTTTGGGTCATTATCTGACACTATGGTTTTGGGCAAGCCGAATGTTGAAAATAGGTATTTTAATTTTACAATTAGGGATCTTGACGAGACATCTTTACTCATATGTAAACACTCCAGCCATTTGCTGAATGCATCTACCACGACCAAGTACATCCTTTGCCCAACTTGCACGTAGTCAATATGAAGACGTTCCCAGCATGCGCGCGCGCGAGGCCACGGGAGGGGCGAGCGGGGTGGGGCGGTCCGCAGTTTACTGCATACGGTGCAATTCTGCACAATGCGTTCTATATCGGAGTCCAAACCTGGCCACCAAAGCTTACCGCGCGCAATACTCTTAGTTTTTACGATTCCTAAGTGCCCCCTATGCAATTCCTCTAACATGCGTGCCCTATGAGCCGGAGGGACAACTATTCGATGACCGCGTAAAATACAACCCTTTTCGACTTCTAAATCGGTTTTACATCTGAAATATGGTTGAATATTCTTGCATTTAATTTTACGCGGCCACCCGTTTTTAATGTACTTCATAACAATTTTCATTGTCTTGTCTAAGGCCGTCGCCTCCCTAATATCTTCAAACGATATTGGCAAGGTATTCTCGTCTAAAAAGTTTAAGTATGAACTACCCTCGTCAATGTTTAACTCAGACGGATTCACTACTTTCGGCGGTGCCCTAGAGAAATAGTCAGCCACAACATTTTTTTCACTAGTAATGTAACTGGGTCGATCAACTTTTTCATGTCATGGAGAAAGATTTTTTTCAAAAAAATAATCCTTTTAAATATCTTTATTTTTTAAACATTTCGCGTACAAGAACAATAAAAGTTTTGTATGCGATTACGGGCCGCGCACAAAATTTATTATTTTGACAACTTTTGGTGTTAAATATGTTGTGCTGACTCAAAACGTGTCCCCTGGGTTACCCGGGATTTATTAAATAAAACTTCATTTAATCGAAATATTTATTCGTCTATTATATAAAAGAACATAAACTCTTTGCTTCTGTTAACTTAAAAATAAAGAGATCCTTTTTGGTTTTCCTTAAAATCAACTAATAGTGTCTCCTGAGTCACTTATGTCGTAAAATGTACGAAAAGTTTTTATATTACTCAAATACCGCAACCATGCATATTCTACCTATCTGAATAATAATGTTAATGTTACGAAATAATCAAAAAATTATAATTAAAAACATCTATTAATCACTCTCCTCCAGAAAAATGCAAAACATGCCTAAAATTTTTTGGGACATCGTAGTTTTCCCAGAGACAAATTTAGTTATCCAAGAGACATTTTTGGTTCCTCCAGAGACAGATTCAGTGACTCAAGAGACATTCTGTCATTCTGTTTTCACATTTTAACTTATCAGTAAGTCTAATCAGTCTAAAAACACGCAGAAATCAAAACAATTAAACAAAAATCAAAGTAAATGATTCTCAGCTATCGGTACAATCAACATCAAAAATATAGTGACAGCCAAAGTGGCTAAAGAAAAGCTCGCCTCATCCAAATTATTTCAAATACACAGTTTTTAAAAGGAATAAACAATAACATAAAGACTCAATTGTCTCAACAAGTATAATATTTCAACTACGTGTCGTTTTTCGAGCAACAAATTCAGTATCATTTGTTAGATGTATTTTTAAGTCTAATCAGTCTGAATCTCTTAATACAAACAGTCTTAAATAACTAATTATACTTTAATCAATCGAAAGAGATCAAGAAGTAGGTAATAATCAGGGGTCGGACAAAAAGTGCGGATGACGTCAAACCACTTATAGGATGATTTCAAATAGTATTTTTGATTTTCATAAACAATTATCACTTATCATTTATCAACCTCTTTATTAAACGATATCGCCACTTGAAATGAGTAAGTACGTTTTTGACTGACACATTGTCAATCAGATGAACAATAAATTGACTTCGTTATTGTTTAGCTATTGTATCTTCACGATTATATTTAGCTAAAATGTATATTTACTAATGTATAAGAAAACGCTCTAAAATGTCATCTGTACTCGAATATTGTGGCAATTTTCCGTTTTTGGAGGTACGTGACAAACACGTATACTGCTCTTGCTGTAATCAAGATATACCAACGAAGAAATTTATTTTATTCACTACATCACCCTACCACCTGTATTATTAATTCCATGGATTTATTTACGATTATTTTGTTACTTCATTAATACTACTTTGTTACTACATGTCACACGGAAGTTTAAATACAAACTCAAACATCATCCTGTGTGCAAGATTACGTCATTTTTACGTCATCGGCACTTTTTGTCCGACCCCTGGTAATAATCATCACTACATCATTTTTCTAAAATATCAATAGGAGCATTAAATTCAAAATATTGTTGGCGCGGTTTTATTTTTACAGTCGGTTCCGGAAGAATTTTCAAAATGTCGGTATAATCAATGCAAGACACATCTTTTGGATCCAATCGAAATATCTGGCACTTTTTTACATTTCTTAAAAATGTAACACTGATGTCCCCATCATCACCCAAATCATCAACCTTGCAGACATACCTGTAAAATTTTCCTTTGGTGGCATGCACATTTACAAGTAAAAAATCTCCACGGCGTACTGGTCGGTCTTCTTTATTTTGTTGCCCCCTTGTTGAAGTTGACGGTTGCTCTTCATCGTCATAAATGGCATCATAGAACGTAGAGCTACGAGGTCCGCATAAATCGGTTATATTTATATCTTCTAATGTTGATGCTGTGCTGTTTATTATCAGGCTTAATGGCAAATCATCATCAGATTCGGATTCAGGCCTATCCCCTTCTCTGACATGATCAATAGAGCAGTTAGAATCTCTAACATTTGCATTCTTGTTCGCGATTGGGTAATAGGTTTTAGGACTGAAACATTGACAAAAGCCTCTTTTGCAGAAACAACTGAGATTACGGTATTGTAGCTGACCCCGGACTGATGTAAAAATTTGATGGACGTGCAATGTGCCTTTGAGGGTAGTTATATTTGGCGACAGCTGTTGAGTCAAATTATCAATATCATTCGGTGAAATCAAATATAATTTAATTTTGCTTTTGTCCTTCAATGCATATTATAATTGCTCTGCGTCACTAATATCTTTTCCGGCAGCAACAATATTGTCCGCAGTCCGTTTCAAGCAGCCTCCTACACCATCCGCGGGACCTTTGCCATGTCCAGCTTCAAAAAAGGACCACGTCATTTTCGTAAAACCGTAATCAAAAGTTTTCGTTGAACTTAAGTAAAAATTTTGTTTCTGTCTATATTGACTAAATGGTCCGTCAGAGAAAAAGTGGATTGTTTCAATCTGTGGATGTTTCTGACGAATGTCCTTTAATATTGGGTGGAGATGAGTCCAGATCGCTGCAGGCTGGTGACATTGAGAAGAGGATATTGTGCAGTAGGACTTAACTTTATGTTTTGGCTCGTTATCAAACATATAAACAACAACCGTATGTAAGGACACTTGTTGTCGGGATCCACCGAAATGGTGCGCCTGTATTTCTTGGTGAAACTTACAATTATAATTTTCACTGAAATCGGCGACTAAAACCATCTCAGATTCTTTTAAATTGTCTATAGTCTGTTTTTCCGCCGCAGTTAATGGTGCCATTGTAGCTGTTAATAGAAAATAAGCAAGCTGATATACATGCAAGTAAAGTTATTACATACTAAACGCTAATAAAACACACCACAATATAAGTTTAACCACAACTGTTAAATTTTACATTTTGTAATTTACGTGGTTTATATTGATTATAAAGTAAAACAATTGGAAACAGTTCAGAGAAAGGAATTAAAACTATACGTATTTATTATTAGCGAAAAGTCGTATTCATAAAAAGTCTTACATTTTAACAAAAATTCTTTATTGACTATTTTCTCTGAACCGAGTCCTTTACTTTAAAAATAAACCTCATGATGATAAAACCTTAAAGCATTTTTAAATGTTACGATTTAACTTTAGAAGTGCACTTCAGCATATCAAGGAAGTATCGCAAAACGGGAAGACGGAAAAAAATAAATTAAGTTTTTAATCCACTTCCGCTCATAAGCAAAGAGACATAGTAATAATTTATTACTAATTTCGATTAAAAAGTTAATATATCCATGAAAAGAAGCAAATTTATCAAAACGTATTGATAAAGTCTCCTGAGTCACCATCACAGTCTCTTGGGTCACCAGAAAAGTGACCCGGGGGAACGGTGACCCAGAAGACAATTAAAGTCAAATCAATAATTTTAGTTATTATTCACACAAATATTTCAAAAAAGTATATTGTTAGACCATTTTAGACCTAAGTAGGATCTATTAAGCTTCAAAATAATATAAAAAGACAAAATTACTTACGAAATATCACAGTAAGTCAGCGGACCGACAATTAACACATCTTGTCTCACTTCGAACCACGGACGAAATGGCCGGCGAATAAGAAAGTAACCGTAATGGTGGACCTTGTCACGTGATACTTAGATCGGCTGCCTATTGGCTGGGCGATACAGTGTCATAACCTTGAGCCTTCGTTGCGTTTGTAATGTTTGGTAAGTTAGGGGACTTAAAAATTAATCATTGTTTCGGGACGTTAAAAGAACTTTTTTTTTTAAATAAATCTACGAATTCTAGCGAAATTTTAGCATCGAAATTTTAAATTAGATGTTAATACCTTTTTAATTAAGCGTTAATAGTGTATATGGTGGAGTACTTTTTTTACACTGTTAAGTAAAAACCGAAGCCGACATGCGATTGGGACATACTTTTTTTGTATGGGAGTCGAAAATTATCTCCTAGGTCACCAAAAAAAAACTATATTTAAAAAGAATTCTTTCAGTTTTTAAGTTCTAGTTTGAATGATTATTTGGTTAATTTACTATAATATACCAGATAAATTTAAAAACTATTACGATTTGTAAGATTTGAATTTTTATTTCGTTGGGACACGATATGACATAAAAAAGTTGATCGACCCAACTAATGACGTAGTTGTAGGCTGATAGGTAAATAGCGTACCGTTGCAAACGCGAGGCAGCCATAACAGATATGCCATTTTTCTTGCCAAATATGGCAAGTAGGGGTCGATGGTCAGTTTTGAGTACAAATGGTTCACTTCGCCCGTATAGGTACTGGTGGAAATGTTTCACTCCGTATACGATGGCTGCGGCTTCTTTGTGGACCTGGCTGTAATTTTTCTCGCTGGGCGTAAGTGCCCGGGAGGCGAAAGCCAGGGGTCGCTCGTGACCTTCCGGCCCAAGCGATATCACGGCACCCAGACCGGCGGGTCCAGCGTCAACACTCAAAACGAGTCGCGCTTCCGGGTCAAAATGAATAAGGACTCGCCCTGAAGCCATTTCCCGTTTAATAGCGGTGAATGCCTCCTCCTGCTCGGGGCCCCATCTCCATACAGCATCGACCTTAAGTAATTCGTGCAAGGGATTAAGTACACTTGAGGCGCGCGGTATAAACTTCCGATAATAATTTATAAACCCTAAAAACCGCTTTACATCTAAAACATTATTCGGACGCGGGGCATTAACTATTGCATCAATCTTTCTCGGGCATGTTCGAAGGCCGTTTTTGTCAATAACGTAACCTAAATATGTGACGCTCGATTTAAAGAACTCGCACTTATCTTTTTGTAATTTTAAACCGGCATCCTTAATTCGAAACAGAACTTCCCGCAACCTTTCCAAATGAGTCGCCTTATCCGGCCCTGTGATACACACATCATCCAGCCAGATGCTCACTCCGTCTATTCCTACCAGCAGGGTCTCCATTGTTCTCTGAAATATAGCCGGCGCATTGGCCAGACCATATACGAGCCTGGTATATTGAAATAACCCCCGCGTGGTGCTGATGGTAGTGAGCTCCCGGGACTCGTCACTCAATACGAATTGGTTATACGCATTGCTCAAATCCAGCTTTGTATAACGTTCGCCGCCCCCCAATTTCGCAAATACTTCTTCTATGCGCGGCATAGGATATTTGTCAATAATCAAATCTCTGTTTAGTGTTACCGAATAATCGCCTGCAATTTTAATTTTCCCGTTCTCCTTCAAAACCGGAACAATTGGAGTCGCGTACTTCGAAAAGTTCACTGGTACCAGTATACCTAAACCAACAAGACGTTCGAGTTCCTCATCAACTTTATGCTTAAGGGCAAAAGGGACTGGTCGGGGTTTAAAAAAACCTGGTACAACATTTTCCTTAAGGCGAAGTGATATTTTAAATTTATTAAATTTCCCCAACCCCTCGCTAAACAAATCGGCATAAGAATTTAATAACTGTCGAACCTCCCCGGCGTAATGGTCAATGGCTATACTATTATTATTATAATATTCCTCAGTAGTAAATTTAATGCCGAATTTAGCCATAAAATCACGGCCAATTAAGGGCGGACCTCCTTTAGGTATCACATATATCTTAAGAACGTCTTTAATTGAATTGTACTCAGCATTTACTAACAATACACCCATTGGCGTCATTTTATGCCCGTTATAAACACATAATTTAATGTTGCACTCGTGTAACTGAATATGAGAAAAATATTGTTTATAACATTTATCGGAAATCACACTTATTCCAGACCCTGAGTCTAGTTCCATATAAAATTTGTCACCGTTGATTAATACAGTTAAAATAATGGGATCGTAATGTTCATACCTTAAATTGTATAGCGCGCACTCCTCACAGTCCTCGCAAGAAGTTTCCGATTCTCCTCCCTGTGCTTGGATATTGTGAAATCTTAGTTTGCATACTTTCTTTAGGTGTCCCTTAACACCACACTTGCCGCACTTATAACCTTTGTAACGACACGTTTCCGCACTGTGGTTTTTCATGCCGCAAATATTACACCTATTGAAGTCATCGCGTTGATGCCATTTGGAACCCGATGCGACATCCGTAGCACGACCGGCGCCAGCTCCGCCACCGCGGCTGGCGCGGCCACGGGCGCCGCCGCGCCCAGGGCTCGCCGCGCTCGCCGCACGGAACACCGGCTCCTCCTTTATCGGCACGTTGCCGATACTGCCAGTTTCGCCTACCATCGCCTGGGCTTGCCTAGCACTAGCCGCTTGCTCTGCGACCTCCAACGCCTTGGAGAACGTAAGGGTCGCCGCGTCTTGTTCAAACAGCTTGTCGCGCTCGGGACCGGAACCCAGACCGAGAACGAAACGGTCCGTCAGCACCGTCTCCAGAGCGGTGCCCAGGTCGCAAAAACTTGCTAACCCGCGTAGCCGCGCCGCCCAGTCTCCTAAAGACTCGTCTGGCTTTTTCGTCGCACTGTAGAACTTCGCCTTATTAGCAAATGAACACTTTTTAATTTTAAAATGTTTATCTAAAACAGCAATAAGTTCGTCATACGTTTTCGCTTCTAAATCACTAGGGTACACGAGATTACGTGCCAAGCGATACGAATCGTCCGAAAGATGCGTTATTAACACTGCACATTTTTTATCGGCTGTAATACTAGTAGCGTTTACTTTAAAAAACTGAGTTAATTTCCCCTTAAAAATAGACCACTCTCCGGATTTGTAATCGAAATTAGGCAAAGAACCGAGATAAGACTGCGCCATTTTGTTTTAAATACGTGGGTACTCTCGCGTCGTCGCCAGTGAGGTATCTAGTAAAACAACCGTTCGGACCAATGACTGGTTTATTACTGAAGCATGCAGGTACAGCGTCAATACATATCATTTTATATTAAAGGAAAAAATAGAAAAAGTTGCGCTTCCGGCAGGACTTGACCCCCATCCTCCACAATCCGTGTGTTGCTCTTAACCAATGGAGCTACGGAAGCCTACCAGGACATCGCAAATCTTAATTTCCATTCCTTCCTTTATGCATACACGCCTTTGGGGTGGCGTATAGCGACATCTACCGAAAAACGATTACATCTTTTAACGTCACTTTTTTCCTTTTTTTTCTTTAATATATAATTTGGAATATCGCTCGCAGACGTATCTCACGTATCTGCTTGTTAAAAAATTTATATTTATCTACCGACGATAATTATTTGATTCCAATCTTTTTAAGCATTCTTTAACCTCTAGCCGGGCCCCATACGTCAAACCTTGCCAAGCAAAATGAAATTTTATTTTGTCAACACAAAGTTCAAATTAGAATGGAACAGGAGACCTTTTTATAGGTCTCTGGGCGGCTAGAGGTTATGGTGTTTGTATTTAGAAGAGCGCCGAGTTCACACTGTTTGATATCGACCCTGCCGTTAAGTTCAAATTTAAAATTATAAACACCGATGTTGAGTTGTTCTTATAATATAGGCAAGCGTATGCAATGCATAATATGCAAAAATTGTATTTTTTAGAGTTTATCTGCTGACATCTTTCATTTATCTATTTTCAAAATAATTTAAGTAAATTTTAGGAGTTTCATCATTGGACAAGCGAGAATCAATCTCGTCAATGTTGCCTGTTAACACTTGTAAAATTGTAACATGTAGGTACTTTTATAGGATGAGGTACTGGTGACTTCACAACATTAATTACTTACCTGTTAGTCCCTGGTGCAGACTTAATTATACGGCAAATGATGATGATCGAATTTCCTTTTGCAGAGTTGCTCCTTTTGACTCACAGATTGATTTAGGAAGGGGAGCTAATCGAATTTTTGATGCAAAATTTTGACTTCATGGGGGGTGCCCCCCGAAATTTGTAAAAAATAAAGTTTTGCTATTTGGTCAAGTTTTGGTATCATTTTCGTGTAACTCAAGGATGCTCAATTCATTTCTGATATTTAATTGATATGGTTTCATATAAATAATTTGAAAAAAAAAAATGAAAAATAAAAATTTTCTGTTTTATTTTTTTCGGAATAAATGCCAAAACTTTCCTTATCTAAATATAAACACAAAAAATAAAAATTTCATGAAATAGCCCTACTATTTCTCGTTATAAAAGTATACACATGGAATATTTATTTCTAAAAAATGTGAAGAAAAAAAATAAAATGTAGACCTACTTTCGACCACAAGCTCACCGAATAGTATACAACGATGTATGTTACAGCTATTATAATTACGGCGTTTGATGATGATGAGATACCTTTTAGCATAATGAGTCCTTAGAAGCCTTAGATCATTTTAGGAAGGAGAGCCACCTTGATTTTTGGTACGGTCGGAATGAAAAGGTTTGGGTGATTTGTTCCATACAATCATAAATTTACGCAAGCACCTGTTTAGGCTTCTGCAATAAGTTGGGTGACATTCCTGAGTAAATCAAAAGAAAGAAATCATTTCGGTGATTAAATCTTCAAAATACAAAATAATGTAAATATTCACTAATATTTACATTATTTTCCTCCGTATAGCTACGTCCCTTAAATAAAATAAAAATATATAGGTAGTAAAATCTTTAGCATACCAAATAATGTAATTATTAGTCCATTTCCCTTTTTTTTCTTTTCATTTTCTCGATAATGACACCAAACTTAATGCAGAAACCTTTAAACAGGTGCTTTCATAACTTTATGATTGTATGGGACAAATCACACCCCACCCTTTTATCCATACCATACCAAAAATCAAGGTGGCTCTCCTTCATAAAATTATCTAAGGGTTCTAAGGACTCATTATGCTAAAAGTTATCTCATCATCATCAAGCGCCGTAATTCTAATAGCTGTAACACACATCGTTGTATACTATTCGGTGAGCTTGTGGTCGAAAGTAGGTCTACATATTTTTTTTCTTCACATTAAAAAAAAATTTGCTATGTGTATAGTTTTTATAACGAGGAATAGTAGGGCTATTTCATGAATTTTTTTTTTGTGTATATATTAAAATAAGAAAATTTTTGGCATTTACTCGGAAAAAAATAAAATAGCAAATTTTTATTTTTATTTCAAATTATTTATATGAAACCATATAAATTAAATATCACAAATGAATTTAGCATCTTTGAGTCACACGAAAATGATACCAAACTTGACCAAATAGCAAAACTTTATTTTTTACAAATTTCGGGGGGCACCCCCCTTGAAGTCAAAATTTTGCATCAAAAATTCGATTGGCTCCCCTTCCTAAATCAATCTGTGAGTCAAAAGGAGCAACACTGCAAAAGGAAATTCCATCATCATCATTTGCCGTAAATCGCACTTTTTTGTCGTGTGCGCCAGGGACTATGTATAAATACTCATACACCTCGTTTAAAAATAATATTAACAGGATATAAAAATCATCCCGTCTAAAAATAAACGTTTCAGGCCCCACCAAGTTGGTCGTGGGGCGTGATACAAACTTCTCTCAAAGAGATGCTCGGCACACGGGTGGCCACGTTACTGCCAGGGCTGCCTGTGACTTTCCAAATATAATAAACCTAAATATTAACAGATGACGGTAAATTTTACCCAACTGCATGTTTTTGAAACAAATGAATCTATCAGATTCAAAGATCAGAACCAAACTTTTTTTACCTATGAATTAAAAAACAGCCAAATGCGAGTCGGACTCGCGTTCCAAGGGTTCCGTACATTAAGTCCGACTCACGTTTGGCTGCACATTTGTAATAGGTTTTCCTGTCATCTGTTATAGGTAAAGAATTATTTTAAAGCCTTTAAAAAAAAACAAATTCTCTGTAGCATTTTGCTAAAAAAATGTTGGTTTTCTCAAACTAAATATTAAGCGTATAACATTTTGCCTAACATACCTTAATTATTCATGCCATTTAATATGGATCCGAAGCGAACATGTTCCGCCTCAAATATTAAAACTGATACTATTCGCTTGTTTTATAATGGAGAAGGTATTCATCCAACGCATAATTTAAGGTTCAACGTGATCTCTGGGTTCGATTTCATAAACTAAAGCAATGTTAGTTAGTTGAAACCAGAATGCCACAATTAGACTAACAGACTAGCAAACGGTCCCTATGGGCATCTTTATCTATTTTGTCCAAAAACTATATTTTGTTTCTCAAGTAAAATGGTTATTAATGTTATCACTAAGACCAAGCAAAGTAAACTAAGTTCATCCAAGAGTAACATAAAATAACATAAAATCTAACAAAATAGGTACCTAATAGTAAAATTTTAACCGACTTCAAAAAAGGAGGAGGTTATCAATTCGACCGTATTTTTTTTTTGTATTATCTTTCGTATAATAACAGAAAAATATTCTTTTCGGCAAGACATACATTGTAGTAATAAACGTGTAAGCACAGAAATAAATGTAATCATTTAAAAGTAAAACCAACCTTTGTCGCATCAGATATAATAATATTAGCAACCCTAGCGATACATGTTGCAGCAGAAGGAACTCCGTACAAAGCGAGGTAGCATCACACCGTGCCAGACCAGCCAGCCTATTATGGATAGCTTTATCCATCTTTATCCACGTGATAAAATAACTGTCACTGTTTAACACCGTGGGAAAGAAAGTGACGGACACCGTTTTATCACGCTGTCACGTAGACAAGAACGACCATCATATCCGTACAGAAGAGTTGTGTGATATTTCATAAGATTTCGAGAATAAATTATAATTATTTAGTGTGAGTTAGGTTAAAATAATGGTATTCAGTAGGTAGTGATTAAAAATATGATCTGTGTATACCCGAATATTTGTTAATTAATCTGTCGGTCGTCGCGAAAATGACCCTTCTCTCCTACCCGCAGATTGTAATGATAAAAGAGTATAAATATAATGTACCATGGGGTGGAAGGCTCATTCTCGCTCGGCGCTGGAACGAGTAACACTAAATTTAGCACGAAGGTTACTGCTTGTGAACTTAAGATTGTTTAAGAGTGTACGTAGAAGTAACTAGTCGGAGTAAATGAAAAGTAAATGATTGTACCAAGGACTTTGATTCATCACAGTTGTTTCAATCGCTTCCCTAGTACAGGCGAGTTTAACGCTTAGGTAAAGCAACCCGTAACAAACAACCCGTAACATCGAAAACAAGTAAACATGATGGTGTTCCGTTTAGTATGAATATGTTACGGATCAAACAAAAGCAAATGATAAAGAAACTTCAGCGCAATCAATTTGGCATCCTGCAGGTTGAGTGTAGATTAATGGTAGGTATCAGAGAATTTCCTGTGAATATTTGCATACGTCTCATACTTGTATATGTATATACTCCCGATAAATGATCTCTAGGAAGCCATACAATTTACAACCGGGAAGATCGGTTTCGACAGTCGTGAGTAGGTAAGGCAGTGATAGCCGATAGGTATGAATTCGTAAAAGTGCTTGAAAAGCAAAACAGCGCCACGGTTCGGATATATATCATGGCGAATTTTACGGTAACTAAATAAAATTAAAAACATATATTTAAGGGAAATACTTTTTTCACACCTCCTATTCGGAAAATAGCTTTTTCTTCCCTGCTAGGAGGGATCAAAGTGGCACTTTTCCTCCCTGCTAGGAGGGATCAAAGTAACACTTTTCTGTTCAATGTTTTAGCTTAAATAATCTGTTTAAGCATCAGATTGTGTCAACACTAAGATTTTTTTATTTTCCTCATAGTTGATGTTAAAAACAGTATGTGTCACACGGTATCAAAATTATTTCGTCTTGGGCGTTAACACTTGAATCCCTCATTACGCTCAGGATTCAATGTACGCCCTTGACGGAAATATATCATTTTGATCCCTTGTAACACAAACTAGTTTGCAAAATAATGTGCAAAAAAATGTAATAATAGTGTGCTAGAACAGAAAAGTGTTACTTTGATCCCTCCTAGCACCGTAAAAGTGCCACTTTGATCCCTCCTAGCAGGGAAGAAAAAGCTTTTTTCCGAATAGGTGGTGTGAAAACTACTATTTACGCTGCTTGGCCACAATATCAGACTCGCCTGCTATGCAGGTAAGCTACCGCAATCCGAGCGCAGGTATTGTGGTTTGCACACTGTTTATTTGGGCACCTCCAATATGCTTGCACTCTGGTTAGTGAAAGAACAACAGAATTTAATAGGAATATCGTGCGTAGCTAGTGTTGGTAGGAATTCGGGGCCTTTGAGTCTGATTTTTTTACAGTCTTGTAAGTCTTTTAAGTCCCGAGTCGAGTCCTTTGCATCTTTTTTAAGAGCAACTCAAAAGGACTCGAGCCTCCGAATAAAGACTCCGCGTCATCAATTTTATAGGTTTTTTCCTAAATAACAGTTAAGAAATTAGTCGTAATTGTATGATTTTTGTACCTAATCCACAAATTTTACATAAAGACAATCCATTTCGAAATTGCTTGTAAAAAAAAACAAGAGTTGTCTGAAAAGGACTCGAGTCTCTACAAGAGACTCGGGTCTGTAACAAGTCGAAAAAAACTCGAGTTTAGGTTAGGTTAGTTATTTTCACAAAATCATGTTCCACTAAAATGGCATTCAATCGCGTTTCAGAATAGATTTGACTAGGTTTAGAATTAGGCATTACAATTTCAACGTAACTACCTAACTAGTCAAGTGTCGTGTAAGCCGTAAGCGTCAACGAATGTTACCGGTTAGAAAACCGTTGTGAATGTTTTCCCTGCACAAATGAATGACACGTTACATTACTTAGTATAAGTAGTTACTTACATGTACTTTGACAAAACTCATGCAGCTAGTAAATGGCGATTTCAACTTTAATCTTATTTTAGCCATTCTTTATCAGGGATGTCAGGAACCACGGTTGCATTGTCACCCCTGAAACGTTCAAGGTAGTTTCAAATATATTTTTATTACATCTAAATTACCAAATACTAAAAGTGCGTATAGGTAAATTATGTAGGTAACCTAGGTACCTAGGTTATCTAATATGCATTAGAGATAAATATTATTTAGTCAAAACAGAATTTAGTTTTCCATCTACAAATACAAACACAAAATTCTACAGAATTTTACTGCGGAATAACAAAAACCCTGAAGTCGTAAAGTTCCAGTTTTATCCCTTAGGTCTTTTACGTGCCGGCTGTCAGACCTAGAAACTATTGGCACTAAACCGGACAATCTCTGCCTAGATACGAGAGCGAACTGTGACGGTCCCACAGGCGCATTTTCATTTTAAAAATCCGCTTTTGATTTGATATTGTGTTGACCAAACTAGCAACGTATCTTGGGTCCTAAGAAATAAATAACTTTTAAATTAGTACTTCAGTCGATGAATCGATTGATTTATACATAATAAATACTCATGGACAAAAGAGGAACGCAATAAATAAAAGGTTTAATTATTGGATTACAGCAACACTTAAAGTAATTAATTTCAAAATTGTTAAATAAACTTTTTTTTTTGCGTTCCTCTAAATTTGTCCACGAGTGTACCTATACGATGTATATGTCAGCGGCCGATCGTAAGATCAGGCATATCGTGAAATTCCTAAGCATATCGTGAAACGTGTAAATCTTTGAGCCATTCCCTGAGTCGACGGAGCCCCGCTTCGCGGGGCTCCTATTTCTGGGCGGTTTGCCCTTCGGGCATCTAAAGCAACCTAACGAACCTATCCTACCTATATATTGGTTTAATGTCACTATCGTCAAAACATTACACAGGAACATTACGATCTGCCTGATCTTACGATCGGCCGCCGACATATATATCTTCGCTTTGAATGTTGTCAAACTAAGTACGTATTTTTAATACCTCATATATTTGACTCCTAAAGTTGTTTTTTACACTTATTGTATAAGGGAAACGTAGTGCTCGACATGCTAATGGCCAATAGATGACACCCTGCTGTCACCTCTATTGACAATTAATGACTTAAGTTTCAAGATGACATGTAGGTACTGGACCGCGTCGACCACCAGTACGTTTACCTTACTGTACAATATTTTCGAAAATCCTATTTCACTGTGTTACATTTAAATTCTATTCTAGCCACCAAAGTAAGCATTCGTAACGTTCCAATCTCCTAAGAGTATCATACAAATTATAGCCGCGACGGGTATGTGAATACCGCAGAAACTTCTTGAATTTAATTACAATGTGATTAAAATTCTATCCATGTAAGCGGCTTTTGCACATTGCGATATTAACACCACTTTGTGACGTCGCGCGTCGGTGAGACGGGTACAGATTATCCTTCCCACAGATTCTGCGATTTGAAGCTTTTACAAAACCTAAAATACTAATGCCCACTTGCACCATTCCACTAATCCGAGGTTAACCGTTAAACCTGGAGTTACCGCGGTTACCAGTACAATATGACGCTGGGTTAACGGTTTAACCCCCGGGTGAATGGAATGGGGCAAGTGGGCCTAAGAGTGATACACTGTCTCGGATACACTGTTTTATAACTTGCAAAAGAACGCAACAAGTTTCGTTGATGTGTCCTACTTGTACAAGTGCCGTGGACTCAAGAGGAAACAGAAGATGCTTATCTTCTTGTTGTGGTTATGCTTTCATATTTATTTAAGCGTATGGCGTAATATTATAGGCAATTACAACTAAAATAACTTATTATAAGTCGACATCCAGGCCACGCAGCCAACTGATCGTGTCAGGTGTCAGATTGGTGTAGAGGTCCTCCGGGTCGCCTTGGAAACGTCTCTTTGGGCATCGTTCAACAATGTGCTGGGTGGTTTGTTCTTCAAGGCCGCAGTCACGCAAAGGACTCTCGTTCCATCCCCATTTGTGTCGCATGTAATTGCACATGCCATGACCTGTACGGATTCTGTTGAGGCGGCACCAGTATTTCCTCGGCAGTGAGAAGCCTTTCGGTTTCCGAGTAGGATTCATACTACAATAGTAACACCAATATAACCACTGCGCACTTTTCTTTTAGTATTAGGTAATGTGTTTTGGCCTTGATTATGCTTTACGAGTATCTGGGAGATAAGTAATCTGTAGGTTTTGATATCAAAAAATTTTTTACCAAATAATATGGGTCAAAAACATTTTGGGACAACCGGCATCTTTTATGTGGACATTAAGTAAATAAGTTAACAATTTTGATACATTTTTCTATGACTCATCATAAGTACAAATTTAAAGAAGTAAAAGGTTTTAACATACCGAAAGGATAAAGTACGATAATTAGGCGTTAAAGTCCGTTTATATTATGGTGTCCACAGGAATGTCGCATAACCTTATAAGTTATTTAAAAAAAGTGTTTGACCTTATCATTATATCTAGTACGGTTTATGCAACTTATTTACATTTGGCAGAAAAGAACGGAGACAAATATGGGTAGACAAATATCTAGTCCATTTTGAACGCCTTTAACTTCTATCTTATAACCTTTATAAAATGGAGTCCCAAAGTATGCATTAAATACGGTCCAGCTTATACTGCTAAATAATACTCGTTTGACCAAGGGAATCGGGGTACAGTACAACAAGTCAAGCTGAAACAATCTTTGTTACCACAAAGTAAGGTACTAAATAGGTCAGTCGTACATTTCAATTTAATTGGACAGACCTTATTTCATATGAGGGTGAAAAATGTGAGCAGCGTCCATGGGATACCTTCCAGTAGGATTAACACAGTACATTGACTGTGTATTTTTTTACTCAGGTCAGGTAATTTCAAGGTGGTTTGATCTACTTGTGTTTAATTTAGTTATAAACCTAGAAATATATTCGTAACGCTAATTGCATAGTGGTGGAAAGAGACAAGAATAATAATTATGTAGTTAATCAAATTCATAACTTTTAATGTTTTATCGAATGAATCTATACGGCTAGTTGTCATTTCTTTGTCGTGTTACACTTCAACGTTGTTGAACGTGTCGTATGCACTTGAGTCAGTTAAGGTACTAGATTGTTATCTTACTTTTATTGTGGGTAAAAGGGGTGTAGCATAATTATGACAAGTGTCCATATAATTTGAGAGAAAAGTCTGGTTTTCGCGGTGGTGTACATGACAATGAGTAGGTAAATTATAATGTCCATATTCTGAGCCCCTAGCATAAACGTACTGGTTTTTAAATTTTCTCTGGGTAAGTATGTGTACTAAGTACCTACTTATTTCGGGGGCCAGGTGCTTTCGTCGGCCCTCGCATGTCGGGCGATAACTCGTAAAGTAGGTAGTTAAAGGATCTCGTTTCTATACGGATACGCCGGTATTATGAAACTTCGTGAACGTCAGCTGCCGCCCCGTTGGTGGGTATGTGAACTGCAGCCATCCAAACACGTAATAAAATTTTAGTAATCGCATGCCGATTGAAACTTTGTCATAATATATGATCGCTTATATGCTACTCGTACTGCTTTAGCCGATTTTACCGTGGAAGTACCACCAGCTGATGCCCTGAAGGCCGTAACGCTCTGCAGGGAGCATGTATCATTTAATGAAATGCACCAGGTTCTTATTTTATCACCAAAGTAGTTAAGGAAGCTAAGTTGTATAATTAATCCCTGTGAACGTCAGCTGCCGCTCCGTTAGTTGGTTATGGGACGGTATTTATTCAAATACGTAAATAAATTAGTCATGGCTTGATCTGTGGTACTCTAGTACGTACTATTAGAGGGTGTAAATACTTTTTACGCGTAGTTTTTCCGCTATTGATGCTGACTGTACAAAGTAATGATGTAACTGTGTTGACAGTTCAATATACAACGGCAATCAAGAAGTTTAATTCCGTCGTAATGGGGCGGAACTCCGACAGGCTCTAATGGCCGGGAGCAGGCTTCTGTTCAGCCTTTATTTGTAGTATAACTTTACGAAGCTCGTTTTAAAGTACTGAAGGTCATTTCACTTGAACCATAAAGCCTACTTTAAGGCCGGAACTATATAAACCATAGTGAAATGTAGCTTTAACCCGAATAGTACCCACACAAGCTTTATTGAGGTTACTTTGACTAGGACTAGGTTGATTTGTATAACTTACATAATTATTTGTAGGTATTTATAGTAAGTACTAGTTTTATATTAAATTTAATGCCACGAACAAGATATAGTCATTGATACATTGTGAGATTATTTATATAATTTATTTATAATGTCAAAAATACATTAGCATTTCAGACAATTATACTCGTAGCATCGCGACTTCGTCAGCGTAGAATCAGTAATATTAGCTAGAGTAAGTATAGCGCCCGGATAAAATGTAAAAGCAATCATTCAATTTGAGCATTGCTTACATTAATTTACAGGTAATTCATTAATTTTCTCATTTCCACCCCCCTTTTCACCCTGTTTAGGGATGACTTCCAACATAAAAACTAGGTATCGTATGTCCTTCCCCGGGACTCAAACTATCTCTATGCCAATTTTACTAAATCCGTTCTATGGTATAAGCGTGAAGAGGTAACAGACAGACAGAAAGACAGAGAGACAGCCATACTTTCGCATTTATAATATTAGTATGGAAGTATGGATATGGAATACTGCTTCAGATACATAAATTATGGATAGGAAAGAAGCAAAGAAAAGGTCAGTCTTTTCGCACCAGCGACTAACTACTAAGTAGTCATAAGTATAATCCCTATTATCGAAATTTTTAACTTACTCTTCCAAACGCTGAATCCATTTCCCTTGAAGAAAGCCTGGACTTCTCACATCTATATTTATACATTCCGCGTCCTAAGTCCTAATACACTGTTTTTATATCACACAATATTATTTTAAAGGCTACTTTTGGTTGGTAAATATTTTGTCGTAAGAACACAATACTTAATTTTACCATATAATAAATACATAAATATACAATAAACACAATAAATAAATACTGAATAAAATAATACATCTATGGAATTTATACCTAATGACATTTAGGTATATGTCGACATCGATTGTCTAGTATGTTGTTTTTTTTTTATTATTTAAACTTTATTGCACAGTAAAAATATACAGTGACAAAAGGCGGACTTAATGCTACACGGCATTCTCTACCAGTCAACCTTTAGGCCAAACAGAGAAACATAGTTGGTGCGGGGTATGTAAAGAACACTAAAACTTGATGCTTAAAATTAATAGGCACAAATATAAATGTAATGTGAAGATATAGTCCGTCAACCAAATCTTGTCAGTAGCAATGTAAAGCAAACTAAAGTAGGGCAACACTCAAAGAGCAGTATTGCGCTATGAAAAGCAGCAATGTACATCGAACCAAAAGATTTTTTTTCCGCAGAGCGCGCCCTGCGTACGTCAAATCAAATTGTCACTCGCGGTTTATTGAAAAAATTTGAAACGGACGGACAATTTAAAAGCGATGTTAAAACAATGTTAATCAAAATGATGAACAAATTTGAAGATATCAAAAACAACTCCCTATCGTAGTGCTTATAATTATTCTCTTTGTTCCCTATCTATGTCTTCTAAGTTTACTAAAATAAAATCATATCAAAATGCAGATAATTAGATAGTGCATATATTTGTTATTTACAATATAATATGCCACTTGTTAATGTAAATTAGTGTACTCTTCTGGATGAATATGACATACCTGTGTAATTTTTTTGATTGGTATATATTGTAAAATAGGATTACATATTAAAAATAAAACAACTGATATTTGGGTGTTTATTTAATTTAAAGGTAAATAAGATAAGGGTCACTTTAGCTTACACTATAATTCAGGTCATTAATTGAAAAAATATAATGAAGTTACCAATGTTACCGGGTCACTTCAACCAAGCATAATACTCTGTAGTTCTATTGCATCTTTGTAAATAGTCACAACTGATTGCTGAAAATATTAGACATGTGGGCCTATGGACGGTTTCCAGAACACAATTTATGGTCTTGTTGGATAGATTTAGGCATACGTTTTAATTTTATTTATGCCTTTTAACCCTAAAACAAAAAAACTGAACATAATCTTAAAAGTTCGAAAGAGTTCTTCCAGTATGTACTTGTCATAACCTCAATTTTTAGTAATGTTTACCATCAACGAGCATGATTGTACATTGTAGGCCCCTTAGCTTTGCTTATTCTTAATTAATGTATTGATATTTAATGGTGACAGCAGAAATATCTCTTGAAACAGAAACGATTCAGAATGAAAACCAAATGAAAACAAATAAGGTGACGGCTGTCGTTCACGATCCACATTCCACAGATAAAACACAGATGACACGCATTTTGGAATTATTCGAACACAGTGTTGCTAACCCGCGATTTTTCAAATTTGCCGCCTTTTACTACTGACAAGATTTGGTTGACGGACTTTATAATAAATATATATACAACAATAATATATACGTATTTATAAACCTCTTTTACTGCTAAGAGGTTTACGAGTAAAAAAGGTGAATTAATTCGCCTCATTTGTGATCTCTATTTGGGGAAATTGTAGAATACAGTGATCATCATCATCTTCCTCGCGTTGTCCCGGCATTTTTGCGACGGCTCATGGGAGCCTGGGGTCCGCTTGGCACCTAATCCCAGGAATTGGCATAGGCACTAGTTTTTTCGAAAGCGACTGCCATCTGACCTTTCAACCCAGAGGGTAAACTAGGCCTTATTGGTCCGGTTTCCTCACGATGTTTTCCTTCACCGAAAAGCGACTGGTAAATATCAAATGATATTTCGTACGTAAGTTCCGAAAAACTCATTGGTACGAGCCGGGGTTTGAACCCGCGACCTCCGGATTGCAAGTCGCATGCTCTTACCGCTAGGCCACCAGCGCTTTTTATTAGAATACGTCCTATATTATTTACACATGTATGTATGACGTACATCTCTGTACCTAAGATGTAACCTGCTAGTAAGGTAAATTAATTGCATCCAAGTTCAGGTTTGCTGGTTAATCAATATTGCTTCTGGCGTCAAATAGAGTGTTCTTGGAAAAACATTTACACGACACGATTTTCCATGATACTGATACTTTAAAGGAGTAGGTAATTTAAAAAGTAGTCGAGTATTATGGCATCCGTTTTTAAATCGGGGTTGTGGATTAAAACCACGGCACGTACTAAATAAATAAATACATAAAAAAATAAAAAAAAACATTTTGATGTGTATCAGTTCCTTCTATTACTGGATCTGTGAGTTGTAGACCTCCCGAACCTCCGTTTCAAAAACTGAATCGACAATAAATCCATACCTAATATAATAATCAAAAGTGGGCAGAAATATAACCTGACTAGCCGGATATAAAAAAAAAAAACTCGAGCTTAAACTGAGATGCGTTGCTCGAGCTTTCAAATACATATACATAAATGGTTATGAAATCACTAATATCTATCCTTAAACATTGCTCTGATCGACTTAAGTACCTACCTACGTCAAGTATGGAGCTTATACGGACACGTATGCATTCTTACTGCCAAGTTTGTGCTAAGTTACCGTGGTCAGAGTCTACTCCATTTCAGCAGACTGTATCTTGATCATCAATCGTGTTCGTGTCGTGTTCGTGTCGTAGGGTGTAAGATGTCCGAAGCCTCAGAAGTGATTTATCATGCATGTCGATTCGGTCTGAGATCCGGTTGCTGAGGATATATGCCTGAATGTGGATTATATTATATTAGTGTATGTAACCCGCGCTGTTAGGTTAGGCTAAATGAGGTTTCCTTTAATTGAACAATGTAGGTGTATGTAGATATTATCATAGAGTGTAACATGAACATTATGAACAACACCTCCTTGTTATATTAAATGTATGTAAATTTACAATTATATGGAAACATTGATATAGTATAAAGAACTGGATACCCAATCAGCCGCCAAAAATGGCCCCACAAAAGTGATGTCAAAACAGATCATGCATTACTTTTTCGTTTAGTCTTGTTTGAAACGCTCAAATGTGAAGTTGTCAACAATTACGAAATGTGCCGTTAAAATATGTAAAAATAACAATGATAAAACAAGGAAAAAGGATGGAATGTATTTCTTTCGGTTAGTTCTTTGGATAGCATTACATAATTTATGTAATCTGGTGGTAATTTTATGGTTTTGAATAAATTAATTTGTTAGTACCAAAGAAGGGATGTTAAGGAACAAAAATCTAATGAGTCGATGTGAGGTCAATATTTTTTTATATTTTTATATGGAATTCATAAGAAATAATATTATGTTTAAATTCAAGATTTCCAAGAAAACCTATGCGACGTGCAAAGTGGACTGCTATTTAATTATAGCAAGAGATAGGGGTGATGCAGTTTTAAACAAGGCAAAACGGCACTTGTGTGTTCGGCCCATTTCCCTGTTTCCGACATATACACCACCAATAAGGGCTTATATCGACTAACTGTAAATGCTAAACATGTCGGAACACAGTGACAACCACAGGATTTTTTTTATAAAGTATAGGTAGACTTTATAAAAAAAATCCAATCAGTATCTAAATGTCCCCGTGCACCTGCGCTATGAGTAAATGTAGATCTTAAATACACAGTTATTTAATAAGTAGAATTTATTTCAAGGAAATTAGTATTTAAAGACGTATACTTACGAATTAAAAATTTAATTTGTTTGAATTTGAACCACGAATTAATTTTATTTGAGCTCCCGATTAAATTAAATTTGTTTTATTTATTACTTCAATTGGTTTTCCTGTACAGTAATACATATTAAAGTGTACCAAAGTGACTCCATTCGTTCATTATTCTCGTTTGACGTTGTTTGACGTAAATACGTTACGTTTAGTGCCATCGGACTAAATTTTTTAACAGTGTTGGTACTTATGTTTGCAAATTTGACACTTAATGCTTACGACATTAAGCTCTTTTCTGTACGAAACATTTATCTCGACTCAAAATTTACGTAAGCGTTTTTATCATCAATGCAAATGGTGCGAAACGTCATTTGGGATCCACATTTCTTGACGTTTTTGTTCTGCTTTGTGTGTCTATTTCTTTTATATTAAGTCAGTGTATGGAAAGTATAGGTATAGTCTGCCCTTTCTAACCTTATAACAAAACATTTGTCAAATGATATACGGCCTTTATTGTTCATTTTTATATCTATGGAAAGTCTTGTCAGATCTGTCAAGTAAGTATTTAAGAATTGCTCAAAAATACGTCAAAAATAGTCTACAAAATCTTAAAATAAAATAAAACAACTAAAAATAATGAATTTGGTTCATTGAATAAGTACCTACTTTTCTAATAAGTATATAGCGCAATCGCCAATAGTAAGTACCTATACGTTTTTGTAATGCACTGCTGGATAGGTAGGTACCTACCTACATGTGTTAACACGCGTTAAAACAATGATATTATATAACCACAGATATGTTATACTCATACTTGAGGAGCACAAAAAATACTTCCATATTTATTTCTGTGCCTACGAAGAAATCTGTTATTTTTGATTAATTTTTTCATTCCATCCGTCTTTGTCACACTGGTTGTTAAACATAAGGTCGTCTCTTTCCCTTTCGGTGTGCGGGAGCGCGTTAGCACGTGCACATTTCTCGCTTGTCCAGCCGCGACTAAAGGCAACTTGTCCAATTTGCCACAAGGTAAGCGCTTCAATTTTGGAACGCCTATAACCTATCTTGAGTTATAAATCATTGCGTTAAAAAGCCTACCGTTTTCAGCGGTTCTTGGTGATTAAAATACCCGTCAATCTCAGTCACCTTTATTTGTGTTCAGATTTTGGGACCTAAAAAAATCGTATTATTACATTCCAAAAGAAAGCTCACTCGAAATTAGGGTAATAGGATCAAATATTAAAAGCCATTACAAAATGTTGAGTGGCAAAGAGCTGAACCGCTCAACCGAAGTTTGTCGAATTCAATTAAGTTGGCTATCGGGTAAAACGCAGGAAATCAAACTTCGTCATGTCTGCAAACTTTACCAGTATTGATAAATTATTGGACTAACTTGGGGTTTAGACTTTAATTCCGATTCAGTGAAGCTGCTTGAGAAGCCGTTGAGAAGATTTTTCTAAAAAGGCAGTGAAAAATAAACAAACGGCAAAGCTAAATAGTACAGTAGAAATACGAATCTACACCGCCGTATCGCTTTTAGTGTAGACAGATCCAACGAAGATCAATAATAGAGGACCTTAAAATCTACCGATTTGACCCCTCTGTATGCGAAAATGAATGGTTTGATCCACACTGAACGCGCCCCTGTATATAAAAAAAAACAGATATCATTTATTATCAGGCAACTAAGGCCCATAGATACATACCTTACAAACTAACATACATACAATAATAAAAATCTTACAAGCTAAAAAATATTTTATTTCGGCGACACGATGGTTTTCTGTTGCGTCGCCTGTTCCGCGGTGTAGGATTTGGCAGATTCCCGGGGAACCGCCGAAACACCACACCCTTCGGCCAGAATTCCGCGCTCGCGATGGTTTCCAGCAGCGGCCGCGGCACGCGCACCACGAACGAGGTTAAGTGCACGTAATGGCGCGATCGCAGCTGGAACACTTTCAGCTCGTACCGGATCTTCTTGCGAACATATTCCACCACATCGACATATACAGGGGAGGACTAAAACTAACTCCCACAAAGATGACATTTGATTTTCAAGTTCTATGCAAGTGCATGGAATCGTAAAAATTTAGATTTTCTAATACCTATTTTTAACATGTACTAAAAACATACAAATATAAGAACGCACGCGCTATTCAGGAAAAAATAATGAGGACTTTTACATGTTTCGTACTGCCAAGTCAGGAAAGGACCTCTAAGTAGGTATAGGTACGCAGCGGTAACCCGGCGCGGTCGACCCTTAATATTCCTAAGTCTGAACAGCTCCAAACATTAAATGGGCACAATTTTAATTGAGGTCTTATTAGTTACAGTGGCTCGCCGAGCTGGGCTTATTGGAGCGAGAGGATTCATTAGCCTTCCGGAAGAACGATCAAAGCAATTTAGAATCTATTACGCGGATTGAACGGCGCGGGTGGCTAGTCGTGCCCTTGTGACGACCAAGACATACAGTTGCCTGCTATGTAGCCCTATTCGTACTGAATCATAAGTAAAATTACGCGGAGTGAGTGGAAGCGCAGCGAACCGTGCGTTGCGATGATAGAAGAACGTCATTCAGCTTGGTAACCCATTATCTATGTTTTATTTGCCACAAGCATTAAGTTGATAGATTAAATTATGTATCATCATCATCATCATAACTTAAGAGCTTTGCTCTTGTCGGTGGAGTAATCGCCAATACCATCAAAAACATTACTTACGTGTAAAAAGGTGCAAGTCTCGCAACGCCAGACGAACGGCAGATGGTGCCAGTCTTTTAATTTCCTCATACGATGTATCATTTTTTATTTTTTTATTAAATTATGTATCGAATAGTAATTAGTAGCTCAGTCACACCGTTATAATATATGGGCTTAAATTAGTATTTTGCGCAACAGATGTACATAATAAGGGTTCTTAAAATCCAAGGGCCGAAGTTACAAAACGAAACGAAAATTTTATTAAAAATATTCAAATATTTGTATGTTTAAATTGGTTGTCCTGAAAAAACATTACATAATAGGGATGTTGACAATTTTTTGGAACTGGTTTCATTTTGTAGATAGACTCGTAATAATTACAGAAAAAAATATTAAAAAAATATATACATTAATTTTGAATAAAAAAACATGTATAATAAGTTTCGTGTTTAAATTTCGCGCCTAAACGCTCCAAACTATCACGTGACCTTGATGACGTAACGGCGTTTTAAACAAACTGCTGTCAGTCATTTTTTTTAATTTTATATGGCAACTGACAATTTTTTTTTAAAGATTTAACACACTACCGCATCGGACAGCGACCTTCTTTCTCGCTCTATCTTATAGCTGTGTCCTTAACGCACCACCTTACACACTATCGATTCGTGCGCCGCACCGCACCAAGATCGCGTTTCGGTACGATAATCTGTAGACACTTAGGCAGGTTTTATAACTTGTCTTTGGTGATTCCACTGTGATTACGTCACGCGCTCCGATTGGCGTTTGCAGTCACGTGATACTGGGCATTATTTTAAATACTTTTGATTATTGTTAATTAATTTACTACGCATATTTACACTTGCAAAATATGATTTTCCGCGTTTTAATATTCCCTGCTATGGTAAAAACATAACATGTTATATATTCGCGATTCATGTCAACATCCCTATTGTTGCTCTGTATCAAAATAGAAGCTTCCAGTAGCGCGTGCGCGTGTCTAAATGAAACATTTATATTCCAAAATAGCCTTAAGACTAGCTAGCTCAGTATGATGGAAATTTATTGAAAAGCATGCAAATGGAAATGAGGGACGGAACATTAAGACTCTTGGCTATTCCCATTGTTTGGCGAGACCAGGAGTGTCGTGCCGTGCGTTCACGTAACTAAGGTCTAGGATTAGAACTAGTAGTGGTAATGTTGAAAGACACCAACATTACTATCTAAAGTAACTTTGTTAAGCAATTTTCAAACGTCAACACTGTAACACTTTAGACTGTTATGAGAGAGTCCACTTATTGGAAATTGTGTTGGAATGACAGATGCAACGAAAAGTCACGTGACTACTCTCGTACATTATTTAAGGTACCATGAACGTTTTCTATCAACTATTGTCATCAAGTCATACAATGCCGCGTACGGAGAATTTTGCGAGGGGTTGTTAATAGTAATAGTATTTCTAACACAAATTTAACATTTTAAGGTAAGATGGTCCCCAAATTGTATCCTATGTTTGTTTCAGGTATCTGGCACAACCACGAGAACACGGTGGCGCTGATGGGGGGCGGCGCCGGCCGCGGCCGATAGTACGACGGCGGCCGCCCGCGCAGCGTCTCCCACCGGCCGTCAGCCATGGTGCGCGACAAGAAGCCGCCGGGCAAGACCGACTCGCAGAAATGTAAGTACTGTACTGATGGGGGGCGGCGCCGGCCGCGGCCGATAGTACGACGGCGGCCGCCCGCGCAGCGTCTCCTACCGGCCGTCAGCCATGGTGCGCGACAAGAAGCCGCCGGGCAAGACCGACTCGCAGAAATGTAAGTACTGTACTGATGGGGGGCGGCGCCGGCCGCGGCCGATAGTACGACGGCGGCCGCCCGCGCAGCGTCTCCCACCGGCCGTCAGCCATGGTGCGCGACAAGAAGCCGCCGGGCAAGACCGACTCGCAGAAATGTAAGTACTGTACTGATGGGGGGCGGCGCCGGCCGCGGCCGATAGTACGACGGCGGCCGCCCGCGCAGCGTCTCCCACCGGCCGTTAGCCATGGTGCGCGACAAGAAACCGCCGGGCAAGACCGACTCACAGAAATGTAAGTACTGTACTGATGGGGGGCGGCGCCGGCCGCGGCCGATAGTACGACGGCGGCCGCCCGCGCAGCGTCTCCCACCGGCCGTCAGCCATGGTGCGCGACAAGAAACCGCCGGGCAAGACCGACTCGCAGAAATGTAAGTACTGTACTGATGGGGGGCGGCGCCGGCCGCGGCCGATAGTACGACGGCGGCCGCCCGCGCAGCGTCTCCCACCGGCCGTCAGCCATGGTGCGCGACAAGAAACCGCCGGGCAAGACCGACTCGCAGAAATGTAAGTACTGTACTGATGGGGGGCGGCGCCGGCCGCGGCCGATAGTACGACGGCGGCCGCCCGCGCAGCGTCTCCCACCGGCCGTCAGCCATGGTGCGCGACAAGAAGCCGCCGGGCAAGACCGACTCGCAGAAATGTAAGTACTGTACTGTAAGTGTAAGGCCTGAGTGGACGCTCGAGTTGGGCGTGCAGCGGGGCGGGGCGTGCGGCGTGCATGTTAAGCAAATGCAAGCGTATAGGACGCCACGCTGCACGCCCCGCCGAACACTCCGCTTCGAGCGTCTACTCAGGCCTTAATAGTGTAAGGCCTGAGTGGACGCTCAGGCCTAATTCAGGTGGATCAGGAGTAATTTAAGCAGCGTGCACTAAGGCCGCTCCTATACGTTTGCATTTGTTTAACATGCACGCCGCACGCCCCGCCCAACTCGAGCGTCCACTCAGGCCTTACACTAATAGAAAGGAACACCATACACACACAATTTGAAACACGGAAAAAATATATAGGTACCTAACTCAGCTTGGGAAAATTCTACGACGACGCGGGCAAGCCGCACGATGCTCATCTGACACTGACAATTCAGTGCTATGTCTATCTGCGACATCGATCGCAGGCAGGGTTGGGCAAAATACTGGCTTCCACGTATTTGAAATACAAATTACAAAATACATTTTTAAAAGTATTTGAAATACAAAATACAAACTACTTTGGTGACGGGTATTTGAAATACAAAATACAAATTACAGTGTTTAAAATAATGTATTTCAATTACAAAATATACCTTTATTTATTTTTTTGTTTAGCATTTAGTTTTAACGTTAACGAATATCCTTTCATATAAACTTATAGGGTCATTGCGCTAGTTTTCGTCCAGCTCTAGTTTACGTCCACTTGACGAAATTTGAATATATACCTACATTCCTGCACAAATTTGGACTGATTTCAATCCTGTCTAAGGCGTCTAAGCAATATATCTGTCTACATATAACAATGATATTTCGCAAAAAGGAAGCGCTGGTGGCCTAGCGGTAAGAGCGTGCGACTTGCAATCCGAAGGTCGCGAGTTCGAACCCCGGCTCGAACCAATGAGTTTTTCGGAACTATGTACGAAATATCATTTGATATTTACCAGTCGCTTTTCGGTGAAGGAAAACATCGTGAGGAAACCGGACTAATTCCAATTACGGCCCTAGTTTACCCTCTGGGTTGGAAGGTCAGATGGCAGTCGCTATCGTAAAAACTAGTGCCAACGCCAATTACTGGGATTAGTTTCCAAGCGGACCCCAGGCTCCCATGAGCCGTGGCAAAATGCCGGGACAACGCGAGGAAGATGAAGATTTCGCAAAAAGTAGTAAATTAAAAATGAAATATATATTTGATAATCCGTCAAGTCGTCGAAAACTAGTGCATGGACGGAAACTACTGCAATGACCCTATCCCCTAGATTTAAACGAAAAGTTCCACGCAGAAGTTGACCTAATATAGATCCAGTATCCAGCCAATGAAAATTGTATCTCGGCTGGATCGGAGGTTCGCGGTCGGCTCACAGCTTGTGCGAGAGATTAGACATTTTAGGATTATAGAATTTAATAAAATGTATTTATAGAAATGTATTTTGAAGCTTGAAGTATTTGAAATACAAAATACTAAATACATGTGAGTGCAGTATTTGAAATACCAAATACAAAATACTTTTGAGGTAGTATTTGAAATACAAATACAAAATACTAATTTGTATTTCAAATACGTATTTCAAATACATGTAATTGAAATACTGCCCAACCCTGATCGCAGGGTTGCAATCGTGCGAGCCATATAGTCGGTTATTAATTCTAGCTGGCCCGCGAAACGTCACCCACTGGCTGCCTTCTCATTTTAAAATGAGATTGAATTACCACTTTCTATAGTAAGCAAAAATACCTCCATATAACCCGGATGTCTCACATAAGACTTGATTTCTCCATTTATCACTATACTTCAGCGTCCGTCCGACCTACATAAGGAGCTCAGAGCTCACTGTACTCCGGCAAGTAGTAAATGATTGAGTGGATCGTACAAACAGACAATCAGTCATAGATATTATTCCGATAAGGTCAATCGTTTTTCTTTCTCGTGGAGAGAGTTAACATTTTTTGTCCATTGTAACTGTAATAAAAAATGTTAAGGCCCTAGCAAAACACAATGGGTATAACTATGCACATTCGGGTTTGTGGTCTTTTATTTATATTAGATTTTATACCATTCTATCATTTTACGAAATCTGGAATTATATTTTTAAAGATTTTCTACCATTTATTATTTACGAAATCTGGAATTATCGCGTATGATTAAGTTTTTAAAGTTTACATTTCGAGGAGGGCATTGACACCGTGGTCTCTGTATGTCTGGCAAAAGTTGACATGAACATCTTCTAGTTGCGCGCTTTAGTAAATAAATAGTTGCAATTATTGAAGTTTCGAGGTGAAAAAGAATCTAAAGAATACATCGCAGAGGAATTCTAACAAAAATAATGATCGCATAGAATATTCAGTCAAGTCACAATCTGTTTGAGAATAATGGACTAGATCAGCCTTAAGTAAGCTTCACTCTGAGATCTCTAGTTTAAGCTAGGTACCTTATAAATAGTTTATCAGAGCTAGAGGAACTAACAGACGCAGAGATTGATGCATTTCATTTATTTTGGAATTATATTGATAAAGTTAAATATGATCAAAGATTGTTTTTTTTTTTAACATAAGGCTATTGCTAGAGTTAAACGATTGATTTTTATCGTATTTTTTATTGCTTTGTTGTTGTATGCTCTTTATTAATCTTTAGATATGTTTAGGCGATAAAAATTTTAATATTTCTCAACTTGTTTTCATATAGTTTACTACAGTGCTCGCTGAATAATATTCCTAGAACCTACATTTCCAAATAATGCAGCTTCCTAAGACAATTCATAACTTTACATTAGCTTAACCTCAACCAACCAACGTATTTTCTACACATGTTTGCATATTTACCCTTTTAAAAGCCGATTTAACACTAATACCAAAGGCAAAGCCGATTTCACACTATTCAGATTTAAACATAGGATTATAGAAATTCCAAACAGCTTACAATGGGTAAAGTCGTAACTTTCTGCTCGGTGTGGAAAACGCCAGTTTGCCGCTCGAATTAGGCGAGAGGGTGCGTCCTGTAGATAAGGCTGCAGATTACGGCCTAACTCGCGGTAATGGCGGAATAATATTTTACTTTTATGTTTTTATCACATTGCAGCATCATTGAAACTTAAGTCGTGCAGTGCTTGATTATTTTGATTAATTTACTTACGTTTTCTACCGTTAATGGGTGGTGGAATAAAAATCAACGTTGCGCAGCCATATTGTAATGTCTGTTGTTATGTGATTTTTAAAGATGCCACCAAGTTTCGTGATACCCAACAAATTAATACCGAATAATTTCGAAGTTAATACCTACAAACTTAATAATTTCTGAGTAAAATGCCTACTACATACGCCCGTAAGACAGACAGGCCACACAAACATAGCGAAACTTTAAGTTTACTCTTTGTCGTTTTCTATACAGAACCCAAAAACTGCTGTATTTAAGGAGAGTTAGTTTTTGTGAGAGTTTCCGCATGACCCTCGGTGTCAAGTGTTAGATCAGGCGGCTATGGCAGGCGCCATCGCCGCCCATAGCCGCCCATCGATCACGCTCGACGCGGCACGTAGCTACACATGATACCTACGTTACTGACGTAACAGACCTACTTTAGAGTGAGCCTTGGAACGACATTCAGATTTTTAAGGCGCAAATTGATTTGTTATTGATGTGAAACCATAATAATATTGACTGATCTTTGTCCTATAAAAAAGAGTCCGGAGATTGTTAGATAGATAAAGCGTTTATTTGATTGCTGCAAACACACACAATTAAGAAAATATATAGGCAGACAGAAGATTACACAATTAACAAAATATATAATACATTCGATTAAGACAAAATACAAAATCTTACAAATATTAGAGACATATATACATATAACAACGACAGTTACGCTGTGTGCATTGCAGCAACATCAAAAGGGTGCCGACTCAGCTATACGCTTCACTCTTTCGAGCAAGGCACTGATATTCTGCCGGAACCCAGATCACGTGGTGAGTGTGATGTAAAAGTGTGGATGAAGTGATAGTTTATAGTATTTTATGCAACCGTTGTTTAAGAGAGGTCAAAAAAGGCGAGTGGCGTGAGTAATTAATAAAGACGCCACGAGTATTTTTTGACTCAGTTAAACAACGTTGCATACAATACTTTTTCTACGACCTAGCACTTTGAAATAAAATTGTAAATTTAACAAATATTTTTAATTCAAGAAGTAGCAAAAATGGAGGGTACGGGCGGGAAAAGAATGAATGAATGAATGAAATTAAAAAAAAACATGTCTATGGTTCACTTATTTGTCAGAGATGACATTTAAAATAAGGTTGGCAACACTGTATTTCATTCAATATTTTTTAAGTGGTCATTACACGAAGTATCGTAAAATCGCCAAAAAGATATTGCGTGTAAGAACAAATTCTTTTTTGGGGAATAGACTAAAGACTTGTCTTGACAACTATAAGGTAAGGTTTTAAAGGTGTGTGCACGACCCTTTAAATGACAAATAAAAGTACGGGAGTAGAAAAAAATAGTTAAAATGCAGATGTTGAGAGTGATAAATGTCACTAAAAAATATAAAAAATATGAAATAGTACGTAACGACTTAACGAGAAATAAAAAGAGACCATAAAAAATTATAAAAAAATAATAATATAAAAGTATTAAGGTTTTTTGTAGTTTCTCCTAGAAATCCTCCGAAGTACCTATTAGATTCTGAAATCCGCAACCAAAAAGCCGTATGGTATCCACGCTTTTTGTTTTTCAAGTAATAACTTCTAAAAAAGGTTACGTTTGAAAGTTTGCTTACTTTTCATTGACAAGCTTACAATACTTATATAGGTAATAAATTGTCCATAAGTACAGAATAATATGTTTGTATGTTAATTTGCGTATTCTACTTAATTTAAAATGTACTAAATTATTCAGCAGATTTACATAGCTCATATGGGTAAAAGTATCTTTCGACAAATTGTTATTTATTCCCAACACCCCAAACTGAGAGCTACGCTATTCGAAAAAATAAAATCCCTCAGTGCGGTGAAATGCGTACGTATAAATAACAATTTAGTGTGATTTATTTGTCTGTCCTAACATATAATTTAATTTAACGGGCACTGCGTGAAAAAGCTGTTACAAACTTAGTTAATTATACAAACTGTGTTATCGTAAATAACGCTTTATACACAGTGGGTCTGAAAAACCCGATGGACAGAAATTCCAAAGCGTAATTGAAATAAAACCGTTAGTCCACCATAAACATAAATGTTATAAATGGGTTAAATCATGCGAGGTTTTAATATCAGTGCGTAGTACTAGAATAGTCAGAATAGATGCCAAGTCAGTCAATCCAAAATGATCTTTATAAGAATGCATTATTTAGACGCACACTTTAAGAGATAGCTAAATTTATGGCAAATACTTTTATTAGCGGAGCACAACAGACATTCTATTTACAAAAAAAAAACTATGACCAAATTGCTAATACGTTGATACAGAAAATTGTTTGTATTAATTTTTCGTGGCCCACGGTGTATACAGATATTCTTTCCACCTATTTGCTGAGGTTGAATAAAACAGTGATTTTAGAACGGAGTTTAACGTACGTGTCAGGATAAAAGTTTCCAGAGCAAAACAGAAAAAAAGAAGTTTTAAAATCCAACTGCGCCTGGGGCCTTATTCGACATGCCACTTTTGACGTCGCATGTTGAAGTTCATTTGAATCTGAACAATCATGGGTTGTCGAATAGGTAAAGTGTGTCACCTGTCAGTGAATCTCATGTAAACAAATCATTTCATCGCTAGACTTGGTTGTCTATTGGTATGGCCGCCATGTTTGGATTTATGACATTTAAAAGGGGATTCTATGGCATAGAGTAAACTGCATTTCTATTTTCTATAGTTTTTTGATTCCCCTACTCGACGCAAGATGGAGTTAACAGTCAAATTTCGATCTTGGCGTTATAAAAATAAACCGCAAGAACATGACATGCAGTTGCGTTGGTGTAGATCTATCATGAAAACGAATATATGACAATTGTCCAGAATTAAAAAAAACTTGACAATAAACATACAGCAATACATATACCACTAAATGTCAAAAAGAAAACAGATTTAGTATAATTACTAGGTAACAAATTATATATAAAGTTTAAATTTTAAACCAATCGTCGTGGGTCCTAACCCCGGCTCTTAGCAATGAACTTCTTGTAACTTGTGTGAAAAATATCATTTGATATTACACCAATTACTTTATGGTGAAGTAAAATATCATGAGTCATGAGGAAGACGGAGTAGCCAGTAGCCACAATAAGCTATATTTTTGTCCTCTGGGTTAGATGGCAGTGAAATAGGGAGAGATAGTGAAGAATGCGGCAAAATAAGCATTTATTGTGTTGTTAGTAGTTAGTAGACTAGTTTTTTTTTCTAAAAATGAAAATTGACGCAACAGCAAGCTCATAGCCCCCTATGAGCCAGTCTGTTAGGTGCAGGCTTAAGGGCTAATCCCGGGGGAAGCGGAGCGTCGGCGACTAGCTGGTGCATCTGCTTATTAACCTCTTCTCACTTTTACCTCAGGTCCTTTGATTAATAAATTAAGGTAAAATTCGTAAGAACTAGTGCCTGTGTCATATTCTAAATTGGACGCTATGCCTAATTAGTTGTTATAAATTAAATACAATAATTATTTATTTAATTAAATTTATAACAACGCAACGTGATTATTCATGATGAATTTTAATGGCTTATATAAGACAGCGGTCGTATATTGCCTCAGAAATTTGGATTTTGTCAGTTTGAATGAACAGCAAACTGGAGACATTGAGATTAATTTTAAACTTATTATTTTAGGTGTTCGTAAGAAATAAGGTATTGACAGACATTGACGGAAAATCGCGAAAACCCGGCCAGGTGCGTCGGACCACGCAAAACGGAGGAGGATTCCATACTTACTTCTTCTACCATGTATCCATATGCCAAAATAGCAACAAAAAAGCCGAACAAAAATACCGTTTCTTCGCAGCACTAGATTTCAGTCCTTTTTTTAGAAAAGTAATATGTTTAGGTACATAATATATATATATATATATATATATATATATGTAAGTAATTTTGTTATGTGAAACTTATATGTTGTGTTACGAGACTTACGAGTAGGTAACTTTAAACTTTAACAGCCGAACAAAAATACCGTTTCTTCGCAGCACTAGATTTCAGTCCTTTTTTTAGAAAAGTAATATGTTTAGGTACATAATATATATATATATATATATATATATATATATGTAAGTAATTTTGTTATGTGAAACTTATATGTTGTGTTACGAGACTTACGAGTAGGTAACTTTAAACTTTAACAGCCTAACAGATCCCAATAAGGCCTAGTTTACCCTCTGGGTTGGAAGGTCAGATGGCAGTTGCTTTCGGAAAAACTAGTGCCTACGCCAATCCTTGAGATTAATTGTCAAGCGAACAATAGGTTCTCATAGGAACAATGATCCGTGGCAAAATCGAGATAACGCGAGGAAGAATAACTTTGTCACAAGAATATTTGGCCAAATATAAATCCTTACTCTCGTGTATTTGACCTACCTACTCGTATTGAGTCGTATTTTGCCACCTAGTAGCCTCGAATTGGTTGTTATATGTGGCTTTCCATAAATTAAGGGTCCTTATGCTTCAATAAGGACGTTTTCATGGGGTCCCGTTGTTTCCCATAAAGTTTTAAGTCATAATGTATTGTTTGTCATATTATCATTACTCATAAAACTGAAACCGTTAACATTTCAAGATTTTAGTTAGGTTATCCTATAGATAGGTTAGGTTAGGTTAGATTTGTTTTATGGCAATCCTGAAAAGTGACGCGTTTCTGAACCAAATGAATTATGACTAACGAAAATTCGAGCAAACAATACATTATGGCTTAAAACTATCTGGGAAACAATAGAAACCCCGTTTTCATCTGAAGTTGCAATAGAAATTGAAAAAGCCACATTTTTTCAAGCTTTTACTTAGTTTCATCTGTCCCGTTGGTTGTCTGTCTGTTCCAATGTGGTTCCAATCAAATCATGCAAATTAAATCCCAACAAAAACATAAATGTGAAATGAGAGCCAAGTTCAATATTGAGAATACGTGTCGTTGTTGACTCGCCGACAAAAGAATTGAGATCTATATGGGTGCCAAGTTCTGTGCTGTGTAGAAAATCCTGAAATTATAAAGGATTTGTCTTGGCTAGTTTTTAACAACAAACCAAGTTTTTGAAAAACTAACAGAAAAATATATATTACGGTTGAAAAAAACATATATATTACGGTGGAAAATATTATTAAGGTTGGGAGGTTTAAATTAAAGTCCCAAACGCTTTATAACAAATAAATTTATTAAAAAAATAACCCAAGCGGTGGTCGTGGTAGTGGTCCGTTAAATTTTAAATTAGCCTGTCTGATTTCACTGACGTAGGTGGGTACTCCCCTGACGTGGCAAGGTGGTCGTGCGAGCCCTGTGTTCGGACGCCGGGACGTCTCGGGAAGCGCCGAGGTCAGCTGGTGCGTGAAGCCGGGAAGCCTCTGGAGGGCCTCCTACTCTGCGGTCGGATCAGCAGGTCCCCCCTGCCGCCGTAGTTTTTAAGCCGTCTAATTGCACCCTGGAATGTACATCGTCCAGCTTTATGTCCACGTATTAATTGGCCGCTCGGTATGAACCCCAACGATGACGCTAAGCAAGCAAGGGAGTAGCAAAAATTAGATGGTGGGTGTTCATAACCAGAACGGAGTTACAGCGGTTAAGTGATATGGCAAGTAGGTACCAAAAGCAGAGTGCAAGATTATGAAATTAAATTACAATAATGGGGATCAACTAAAATGATAAAAATGCAATAAACTAAGCTTGTGAGCTAAGGCTATTAATAATCTGAAGTTAAATAACACGCTGGGCAAAATGTATGAGACGCCATGTTATAACGGTACTTTTACCGTTACGCCGCGACGCGGCGGCTAACAACACTTACTAGATAGGAATTATTTTAAAATACATGATACCGGCAAGGCACAATTATAAGCGTTTTAGCACAATAGAATTTAGCACACTAGATTCTTAAAACTAAGTAACGTTCAACACTTACCCAAACGGGGTGCAGGACGGGTAGAACTAACTAGTACTTAAAATCATTTGCTTATAGAAAATTTTAAAGATTTAGCTACACTTGGCCATTGCCGATTTAAAAAATATTATTTTAATTTGCGCCGGCGCGTGAGAGGACACGGCTCACGGCTCGTGAACGCGGCCGGCAGCGTCCGTCCTTAGAGACGATCGAACGAAGAGTGGGGCGCGGAGTGATGGCCGGTGGTATAAGAAGGGTAAAACTGCTGACATCGCCGTTCGGCGGAAAGTACAGTCGCGCACAGAAATGTTATGTTAATTTCTTAATTTCACATTATTTTAAATAATACTTTTGATTTAGATGCCTATAGTAACGTGCATCGTTACACTATATGCCTATACGTAAAAACTAGCCAAGACAAATCCTTTATAATCTCAGGATTTTCTACACAGCACAGAACTTGGCACCCATATAGATATCAATTCTTTTGTCGGCGAGTTAACAACGACACATATTCTCAATATTGAACTTGGCTCTCATTTCACATTTATGTTTTTGTTGGGATATCATTACTTTTTGTACAGAAATTACTATAGTATTCATCATGAAAGCAGTTTGCCTAAGCTGAAAAGGAGACCCTCGCTAACGCGCGGTTAATTGTCAAAAAGTTTCAGTTTCACATTTTTTCTTTTGTATACGCCTTATAGTCTACTTTCATTCCAAATATCAAGTTTCTAAGTAATTTAGAAGTGGGTTAGGTTTTTGGTCTATAAGTATTTTTTTTTTCCATCGATATATCAATAATTTCCAGTTTTCAGATTTTTCCCTCTATATGCACCTAATAGTCTACCTTGATGCCAAATATCAAGTTTCTAAGTCATCTAGAAGTGGGTTAGGTTTTTGGTCTATAAGTATTAATTATTTTTTTTCCATCGAAATATCAATAATTTCCAGTTTTCACATTTTTCCTTCTATATGCACCTAATAGTCGACTTTGATGCCAAATATCAAGTTTCTAAGTGATCTAGAAGTGGGTTAGGTTTTTGGTCTATAAGTATTAATTATTTTTTTTTCCATCAAAATATCAATCATTTCCAATTTTCACATTTTTCCTTCTATATACACCTAATAGTCTACCTTGATGCCAAATTTCAAGTTTCTAGGTCACCTGGAAGTGGGTTAGGTTTTTGATCTATATGTCAGTCAGTCACAAAAATGCCGGTTTTTAAAGGTTAATTTATCAATAACTGTTTGAGCTATGTTTATGAAATAGTGTATTTTGAACTAGCTAAGGGACTTGAATACATGTGCCAAATTTCATGTGTGTAGGTTAAGTAGGTTTCAAGTTGTGAAGGGGTCAAAAGTAGCTCGAAATGGTTCGTGTAATATTACACACGGTTGCTGCGTCGCCAGTTCCTTTTTCTTTGAACTTGGCTGGACACGCTACCGCGTGTCTAGATTTGACCCACTTCTCGGGTGTTCATGAAGCTGAAAATTTACATAAGTACATAATATGTAATATGGGTGACAATACAATATTTTTATGGTTACCATCGAGCTGATCTGATGGTGATGATACAAACAGTGGTCTTTTAAGTCTTTTTAACTTTGTGATAAAACAACGCAACTTAATTATATTTGAAAATATTTAAAGAAAAATACAGTCAGAAATTAGAAATTTTGTTATCTAACCTCTCTATCACTCTTGCATATTCGAGCGATAAAGAGGCAAATAGCTGAGTTTCGATTTTCGCACTTCCCGATAGGCCCCTTTGTAAACAAACCGCCTTGATGTGTCTATGTCAAATTTTTAATTGTCTGTGAAAACTTGTTAAAAAAAAGTTTAAAACAAAGGCGTAGGCAAAGAGTAGTATAATATGTATATAGCTGGTCAACCAAATCTTGTCAGTAAAAAAAGGCACGAAATTCAAATCTTCCATGGGACGATATCCCTTCGCGCCTACATTTTTCAAAATTGCCGCCTTTGTCTACTGTCAAGATCTGGTTGACCAAGTATACCTATATAGCGCTGGCGGTACACCGAGAAATTCAGTAAAATGCTGCAAATGATGTTAAAGGTATGAAAATCGGTACGATTGATCTGTAGAACATTTGAAAGAATTTGACCCGAAGCACCAACAAATAAAAAGAAAACGAGAGGAGTTATGACGTCATCTTTTTTTGTAAGGAATAAAAAAATATTGTTTAAAAACCTATCGTGTTTGGTATTAAACGAAAGGGCTTTAGGAGCCGATTCCAAACATATATCACATCATTACATTTCAGTATTTTTTTTTTATTATAATATAAATAATTTTCAAAACATACCAATTAAGTTTGGGTTTCTCCAGATACAATACGGCAAATTTTTTTTTGTAAAATATACCTCTAATCTTATACCTAATATCCTCATATCTAACCCTAATAAAGCAATTTTGAAATTATATACATTTAGGTTTTTTTTTTATTTTTCAATTTTACATAGTGTGATCTATGAATCTCTCAATTAAATATTTAAAAAGAAAGCATAAAATTAATATAAAACGGTTTTTTTCAGAAAGTCGCTTATATCTCGGAATCTATAAGTCGTAGTAAAAATTGTCTATGTAATAATTAAGAAAGAATTAACCGAAAAAACTCACCTTTAACGTCCCCCCTTTCCCGAGTTCTCCGCCCCCCACTCATCAGAACTTTTTCTTACTTAAAGCTTAGATATTACCAAAGGAACATGTAATAGTATTTTATGCAACTGTTGTTTAAGAGAGGTCAAAAAAGGCGAGTGGCGTGAGTAACAATAACAACAAACAACAACCGAAAATTGTTAATAAAGACGCCACTAGTATTTTTTGACTCAGTTAAACAACGTTGCATACAATACTTTTTCTACGACCAAGCACTTACTTTGAAATGCAATGAAATAATAATAAAAATGGATGATGATGATTGTTTCATGTCCTAATGTGATAGGTTGTTCAGTGCGTGGGATTCTTAAGGGGAACGAAAATTTTATTATTTTTGCGCTACGACGCACGGTTTAGGAGATACAGCCCTATAAATATTTTTCTTCCTCTTTTTCTTTTTTTTTCTTTTTTTTTTCTTTTTTTGTGTTTTTTAAATCTTACTTAGGGGTTCCTTAAAGGGGAACGAAAATTTGATTATTTTTGCGCTACGACGCACGGTTTAGGAGATACAGCATTATAAAGTTTTTTTTGTTTTTTTTTAATCTCTTTTTTGTGTTTTTTTTTTTAAATATTAATTAGGGTTTCTTACAGAGGAATGAAAATTTTAATATTTTTGCGCTACGACGCACGGTTTAGGAGATACAACCCTATAAAAAAAAATTCTTTTTTTTTTTGTTTTTCGTGTTTTCTAAATATTACTTAGGAGTTTCAAAGGGGAACGAAAATTTGATTATTTTTGTGCTACGACGCACGGTTTAGGAGATACAGCCCTATAAAGATGAAAATAATCGTACCATTAACCAAAACATGTCTATGGTTTACTCATCTGTCAGAAATGACAATTAAAATTAGGTTGGAAACAATGTATTCCATACAATATTTTTTAAATGGTGATTACACGAAGTATCGTAAAAGTGCCAAAAAGATACTGCGTGTATGCACAAATATTTTTTTGGGGAATAGACTAAAGACTTGTGTTGATAACTATAAGTTAGGGGTTTAAAGGTGTGTGCACGACCCTTTAAATGACAAATAAAAGTACGGGAGTAGAAAAAGCAAGTTTCAATACTCTTATTTTACCCGAATGACATTATTACTCGTATTGAGTAATTCGGCAGGGCTATTATTACACTTTGTAAAATTGAAAAATTAAAAAAAAAACCTAAATGTAAATAATTTCAAAATTGCTTTATTAGGGTTAGATATGAGGATATTAGGGATAATTTGAGGTATATTTTACAAAAAAAAATTATGGTATTGTATCTGGAGAAGCCCAAACTTGGTATGTTTTGAAAACTATTTTTATTATAATTTAAACAAAATGACTGAAATGTAACTATGTGATATATTTTTAGCATTGGCTCAGAAAGCCCTTTCGTTTAATACCATACACGATAGGTTTCTAAACATTTTTTTTTATTTCATACAAAAAAACATGACGTCATAACTCCTCTCGTTTTTTTTATTTGTTGGCGCTTCGGGTCAAATTGTTTCAAATGTCCTAAAGATCAATCGTACCGATTTTCAGACCTTTAACACCATTTGCAGCATTTTACTGATTTTCGCGGTGTACCGCCAGCGCTAGAAGTGGGCAGCAAAGAGTAGTATAATATATAGAACAGTCGGCAGTCAACGTTTGTTCCTAATAAATATAACATTGATGAATCAAGGCGGTTTGTTTAAAGAGGGCCTGCCGCGATACCAATTTCGTTATCTGCCACCATTAAATTTCGCTCGTATATGCAAGAGTGATAGAGAGGCAGATAACGAAATTTCCCCCCACCCCCCTTTGGATGGTTCTTGTTTGAGTTATAATGTCACTGTATTGAGGACTCAACCTTTCCATTTTTAAAGTGTTTTTATATCGACATGACACTGGCTACTGTAGTAAATGCCAAAAAAGAAAAAAAAAACGCTGTCATAGTAATCGTCAATCGAAATAAACAACGTACAAATATCCAAGAAAAATTTGCAAAATAGTATATGATAAATATGTAAAACATCATTAATTATCGAATTAAGATTACATACAACTTTGTGTAAAAAAAATTGAGGCAATTATACAGCCCGATTATACGGGTTACATCTTGAAAAAGATGATTATCTTGGAAAGAAGAGTAAATATACATAGGTGAACATAATGGTGAACAAAGGTATAGTCAAATAGGTAGGGACATAATTCAGGGTTTGCTTGTCTGGTCCACGCATGCTGTACCTATCACGACCACGGCACGGCCGTCTCCTGCTAACTTTTCGCTATAATAGTAAAATCATAGGTCTAATACCTATGATTTTAATATTATAGCGAACAATATTTCATGTTCATGATCTCGAATTTAAGACTTTAGCTTAGATTTATGGCGTGCGGCCTAGCGCGCGTTGCCTCTAAGAGGAGCTGTCAAAGCGCTTTATATCTGTATGCTTTTGATGATGCGGATCAGCATTCTTATCCAGCGGGGCAAGCGGGCAGCCTGCAGAAGGGCACCCTACCGCACTTGGTAGGTCACTACACTCACTACCAGGATTTAGGGCTAATAATTTATTTATAAGTTTTTAATACCTTTAAACGAGCAATTCTTGTAAATTTATTTATTTATTTATATGTATATATATTTCGGGGATCTCGGGAACGGCTCTAAACGGATTTAGATGAAATTTGCTATATGGAGGTTTACGGGGGCGCAAAATCGATCTAGCTAGGTTTTATCTCTGGGAAAACGCATTTTTGGGTTATTATATGTTTCCCGAGCAAAACTCGGTCTCCCAGACATTAAGTTTTTAATTTAAGTGTTTTTATCATGTTTCATATTTAAACTTACAGATGTGAATCACCAGCAGAGTTTTTGGAGAGGTGTGGTTTTCTTATTTCCTGTTACCAACCTGAAACACCATACCTACTTAAATATCAGAAAATAATAAAGTGAAGAAAATTAAATAAAGTTAAATGCTTAAAAACTTTAATGTTTTATTAAACAAAACGAAAAAAAATGTGTAAACTGAAATAGATCTAATTTTTTTATTTGTAGTTGAATAACATATATGTATTTAATCTCCTTTAATTAAAAATCATCTCTGAGTAGATACATATTAAACAATAGGTACTTTTAGGTCTTGGTAGTAATGTTAGGTCTTATGACCTACTGTATTTGACTATATTACTTACCAAGACCGAAGCCTGACCTGTCAGTCACCAACTATTTTGATGCTCTTTGTAGGTAGCATCAAAATAGTTGGTGACTGACAAAGTTACCAAGTTACTAAGGTAGTAGGTACCTATATAGTAGGTAGCAGTAGCGCAATATTTAGTCAAAATATTTTGACTAATTTAGATTACTTTTATGCCAAAAAAGTAATACAAGCTATTCATGTTCCACTTAGTAATAAAATACGGACTTTTCTGAATATGTGGTTTACGAAATGTGTTAAGAGCCAACAGGAGTGGTCATTTCTCCATACAAACGTACTCGACTGTTTCCTCCGTGGGTTTTGAAGCTAGAGCAATGATTTTTTTAACACAGATTAATATTGTCAATAACGGTGTCGGACCGTTTTGCTTTTTTTGATATTTTTGTTTTTTAAGGCGCTAGAGCCCTTCAAAAATGGCCAAAATGGCCTAATTGACTATGCCGCAATGAGAGGCGTGGTATTCAAAACTGATATCAATTAGCCAAAAAAGCAAAACGGTCCGACACAGATAATTTCATAATCATTTAGATTTCCAAATTTGGTTACGATTGGTTAAGTTTTGGAGGAGGAAACAGTTAAAAGTAAACAGGAAACAGGAGGTTTCGTACTCGACCTCGATATTTGAGATTTTTACGCAGGATTTTTCACCTTGTCCTTATCGCATTAGTTTTAGGTGCCGCTTCCGTTAGCGAGACGGGTATATTTACCTAAAATATTTAAATCTCAGCTCCAACAGGAGGCTCTTAAGGTACAACTTGTGGTTTATTAACGTGGTTTAGAAATAGGCAGCTTGAGTTGAGAGAGGTGATGAGTAAATTGTTTCATTTTTTTACAATTTTGAGCGTTTATAGGAGAATGTGTGGAGCAAGCATTATTTGACGTGTAGGTGTGGGGTCAACAAAAAGATCGCTTGTCAATAAGGCATTCTTGCTGTTAAAATTCAATTATTAATAGCCTTTATCGACCATCAGCAATGTAGTCCCTTTTTGATTGATGGAAATTGTCACGTAAGTTCCACTACTCGCCGCCGCATCGCCTACAGCGCATTCGTTGGTCTATCGCTCACAAGATGTCATTAATTCATGTAAACTTACGTACTGAAAAAAAAAAGTTTTACTCTTTGCTATAAATTACCCTTTCGCACGTCAAAAACTCCAAGATGGTGCCGAAGGTCATAGAGAACCAAGTCTACCTTTGGAATCATTACTTGTCAAAATTTGACATTAGCAATCCACAGTTAGGTGACAACCAAACCAAACCATTATAAACCTTAAAGTAATAATAAAACAAAGTTGTTTTTTGTTAAATTATTGTTTGTACCAAATGAACTTCAGCACTTGATGAACTTCAAATGAACTTCAGCAGTTGAATTTCAAATGACGCGAAATCTGACAGTTGCACATGTCGAATAGGGGCCCTGGTTTTCACGTTACATTCCTATTCCTTAATAACATGTGAGTTTTCTACATTGCAATAGGGCTAACAAATAAATACGTATGATTACACAAGTTTGTTTACTTTATGGTTAATAAATACTCGTAACGTTAACGTTGACGTTTTAGAAATTAATGGTCACCTCTGTTGCTATTAAATGAGATTGTCAAATGGAAAACGTTTACGAGTATGATAAGTCCCTTTTCCACAAAAAATATGCGTCAAAATTATCAAAGTATTTAATTCATCTTATTCCTTTAAACAAGCAATTGTTTATATATGTATACCTATATATTACAAAGATCTCGGAAACGGCTCTAACGATTTCAAAGAATTTTGCTTTATGTGGATTTTTGGGGGCAAAAATCGATCTAGCTACTCTTATTTCTGGGAAAACGCGCATTTTTAAGTTTTTATGTTTTCCGAGCAAAGCACGGTCTCCCAGATATTAAATGATTATTAGTTATTACAGTCATATTCAGCTTATTTTCAAATTCTACTTGAATTATCGTTTCAAATAACATTACGATCAAAATACAAAGAAATGCTATCTCCAGCATAATCTGTTTTCATTCCTCGTAAAACTGTTATTGCCGCTAGAGTAACGTTCTATCGATTTTCGCTTTAACAATATCGCGTTATTGCCATATAGTCTGTAGACAATCAAATATTATCGTCTTTGACTACGCTATAAAAGAAAAAATTAATGCAAATATCGTTTAAAGCACTTTAGGGCGCAAACCAGTAATAGTATATTACTCGCTTGGAAGGGTATTCAGATGATAACATGACGATGAATATTTCGGATAAAGGCTTGTCTAATGACAAGGATAGTATAATAATAACAACGATATTTTTATAGCAATTTCCAAATCCCATACTTTGTATATACTTATAGTAGGATATAGGTTTGACCTAGCTTGTAGGATATTAAATCTTTTATCTTTATGCCGATTAAGTACAGCTTTTATGTCTACCGTTCTCCAATTCTCCCTCAATTGCTCAAGGGTTAACTGGAAGAGATCCCTGAAAGGGATAAGTTCGCCTTTGTACTAATGATGTGTGTTCTTTCATGTTTTATGTTTCTTTTTGTACAATAAAGTATTTTACTACTACTACTACTACTACTATTTGTCTATAATATTATAGATGCATTGATTAGTACATCCTGGGGCTCGTTTCTCAAAAGCTTGTTCAATTAAATTAAATTCAATATCTTTAATGTAAAAAATATATGTCAGAATATACAATACAAAATAAAAATAAGATTAAAAAATACATAACTTACACTAACTTAAAAAGTAATATATACAAAATGTCAAAACAGTACCTAATATAACATTGATATAGTATAAAGAACTGGATACCCAATCAGCCGCCAAAAATGGCCCCACAAAAGTGATGTCAAAACAGATCATGCATTACTTTTTCGTTTAGTCTTGTTTGAAACGCTCAAATGTGAAGTTGTCAACAATTACGAAATGTGCCGTTAAAATATGTAAAAATAACAATGATAAAACAAGGAAAAAGGATGGAATGTATTTCTTTCGGTTAGTTCTTTGGATAGCATTACATAATTTATGTAATCTGGTGGTAATTTTATGGTTTTGAATAAATTAATTTGTTAGTACCAAAGAAGGGATGTTAAGGAACAAAAATCTAATGAGTCGATGTGAGGTCAATATTTTTTTATATTTTTATATGGAATTCATAAGAAATATTATTATGTTTAAATTCAAGATTTCCAAGAAAACCTATGCGACGTGCAAAGTGGACTGCTATTTAATTATAGCAAGAGATAGGGGTGATGCAGTTTTAAACAAGGCAAAACGGCACTTGTGTGTTCGGCCCATTTCCCTGTTTCCGACATATACACCACCAATAAGGGCTTATATCGACTAACTGTAAATGCTAAACATGTCGGAACACAGTGACAACCACAGGATTTTTTTTATAAAGTATAGGTAGACTTTATAAAAAAAATCCAATCAGTATCTAAATGTCCCCGTGCACCTGCGCTATGAGTAAATGTAGATCTTAAATACACAGTTATTTAATAAGTAGAATTTATTTCAAGGAAATTAGTATTTAAAGACGTATACTTACGAATTAAAAATTTAATTTGTTTGAATTTGAACCACGAATTAATTTTATTTGAGCTCCCGATTAAATTAAATTTGTTTTATTTATTACTTCAATTGGTTTTCCTGTACAGTAATACATATTAAAGTGTACCAAAGTGACTCCATTCGTTCATTATTCTCGTTTGACGTTGTTTGACGTAAATACGTTACGTTTAGTGCCATCGGACTAAATTTTTTAACAGTGTTGGTACTTATGTTTGCAAATTTGACACTTAATGCTTACGACATTAAGCTCTTTTCTGTACGAAACATTTATCTCGACTCAAAATTTACGTAAGCGTTTTTATCATCAATGCAAATGGTGCGAAACGTCATTTGGGATCCACATTTCTTGACGTTTTTGTTCTGCTTTGTGTGTCTATTTCTTTTATATTAAGTCAGTGTAATATAATTATAATATATACAAATGTCAATTAAAGCCATAAAAAAAATACAAATGTCTAGAATATAAAGGAAATCATTTTATAATAAATTAACTATAAAATTCTTTCACCGTATAAAACGCCGATTGCATAACAACTTGTAACTAATAATATTAGCGGAAGTCTCTTTTTAATCAAAGGAATGGAAAAGAGACTTCCGCTAATATTATTAGTTACAAGTTGTTATGCAATCGGCCCCTGATCAATCAAAAAATCCTTTAACATTTTAACAAATAGCTCGTATGAAGACGCCTCTTTTATGTCACGGCTCACGCTGTTATAAATTTTAACACCAACTACCCCCAACGAGTTGGACGATTTTACGAGCCTGACAAAGACAGATTTAATGTCACGATCAGTTTGCCTTTGATCAGGTTGCCGCATAACAAAATCACCCTTGTGCTTATACATATATTTCGCTACCTCAACAATGAATAAACAGGGCACTGTTAGAATTTTAAATTGTTACTTGTTATACTAGCGGATGTCACTTTTTGACAGCTTGTATTACAAGTTACAAGCTATTGAGAAACGGGTCCCTGCTCACATAGGTACATTTATATGTTCAGTCACTATCAGATATATCAGAGCGGCCAAGGTGCTCACAGATCTGAACACGCCTCTAGCTCTATTGTCAATCATATTTTTGAGCACTATGGCCGCTCTGATATGCCCGATGGCGACTGTACTAGCGCAAAGCAACACACAGTGTTCTACTTCCGAGTAAAGGTTTACTCTAGAGTCTCCTTGATTGCCACAACTCCTTATTTGTGAAGCCTCGCTACCTCCGCGTAGCCTAAGTTCCACTTCACGCCCATCTCACTAAACACGTTAGAAAATTCTCCAAGATCAAATAAAAATCTAAAACAGTCTGAAAACTTGTAGGTACCTTGACAAGTCTCATAAAAATGGCGATAAGTGTTGAGTTCGCCGCCGGATCCCGGCGATGCGAGACAGATAAATGGCTTCATTACGGACCGGTGTAGGATCGTTTTTCTGTCATCAATGGAGCCTGATCAAGTTTTCGGTGACTTTTTGCGAGGCGACGTTCTAAGTTCAGTATTTTCACCGTCGATATATTTGTTAATAATGCCCACTCTTTATATCACTTTGCACATATTTTCTTTGACAAAGTTAAACAGAGCAAAATAACAAATTGCAGCTGTCGCCTGCAGCCGCTTGGTTTTTAAGAACTCATCAGAATCAGAATTTAATTTCCAAAAAAGTGTGGTACATTTGAAGCTTATTATATTATATTAAGTTCGCCAAACTTTATGTTTAACGGCGAAATTAGGCACTAATTTTCAAATTTAGTACATACCTTAATCTAACTAACTTTACTTTTTGTGATTTTGTATTTAGCAGAGCTGTCTCCAAACGAAATAGGTACCCATTGGATTCGAAATTCGAAAGTGTTTTCAATAGCCTTGATTGACGGGTGAAACGAAATTGTGCAATTTCTGTGCACATTCCCCGAAATGTATTCAACAGAACGCAGGCACACCAGCGACTCAATCTTGTTTGTCAATTTCACGGACCCCTGACCACGCAGCACATACACGTACATATAAACGAATTTCAGACTTTTTCTAACCGGTCCGTTACCTTCTTTTGCTCATGAATGTTTTGTTTTCGCCATATAATGAAAATTGTATATTATTACAAGAAATGTCCAGCGAGCTGCATGGGATTAATTCATATTATTATGGAAAAAGATGTAGGTAGTACTTGATCCCAAAATTGTATAACGAAATACCGTATGATATAAGGGAATGTAAATCATTTAGGATGTTTAAATTTAAAATGAAAATGTTTCTATTAGACAAAATTAAATTAAAGTTACCACCATAAGCAATAAGATGTACGTACTGTTAACAATTAATTAGGCAATTAGCTAAGTTTACCCATCTATGTTTTAAGGGAGTTCCCTCTGCCAACAAACTGTCCTGCAGTTTGGCAGAAGAAAAAAATATGTATGTTAGGGTTTATTTCATCTGAATAAACGATTTTTTTTTTATAAATTAGCTATGCTCTATTGCAACTGGGTGTACAGTTAGTACAGTCGCCATCAGATATATCGGAGCGGCCAAGGTGCTCACAAATATCTGAGCACGCCTCTATTGTCAAGGCATTAGAGTGCTTGTTCAGATATTGTGAACACCTTGGCTGCTCCGACATATCTGATGGCGACTGTACAAAATTCACATAACGAAACTATAACGCATTAGTGTTCGTTTTTGATGTTCCATTTTAATTCCAACGATTCCAATACGAGTAAACAACTTGCTCTTAAGAATACATGTTATTCGACTCACAACAATGCGTAGGTACGCTTTTAATAAGCAGTTTAATTATATTTTTTTAATCATCCGTAGTGTACTGATTTAACCCAAAGTGCTGAGTAAGGTCTACATCTACATGCTTCTTCTCTCCTTGCCTTTATCCTAATTTTCAAATTTTCAAATAAGGTCTACATCTACATGCAACTGCTTAAAATTCTGCGTACATTAGAAATATCTAGCAAAAGGGCTCAGGGCTGCCCCCGCATTAATGAGCCGGCCTCTACTTTGTATTCTCCTCAGTTGTACGAGCGAGGGTGATTAGATGAACCACTGTAACTTGAAAATGTAGGTTTGTATCCTACCGGCTGCGCCATTTAATGTATCGAGTAGTGTACATTTTTAGGGTTCCGTACCTCAAAAGGAAAAACCGGAACCCTTATATGACCACTCGTGCGTCTGTATGTCTGTTCGACCCCCCCCCCTGTTTATCTCCGAAACGAATGGGTCTAAAATTTTGAAAAAAATTAACAAAATAGTTCTTTACCTATAGATGACAGGAAAACCTGTTAGAAATGTGCAGTCAAGCGTGAGTCGGACTTTATGTACGGAGCCCTTGGAACGCGAGTCCTACTCGCACTTGGCCGGTTTTTTCTGTCATTCTAATTACGCCTTCATTGGAGTTAAAGAGAAAGATCCCCGTAATTTGCGAATTTCGGTTTTCGCGGTACCCTTATGTTCTATAAAAAAAAATTATGCACGTCTACGCTGGGCATCGAACCTGTGCCGCATACCCATCTAATCTAATGTGGTTCGGACTTGAGGGTGATTTTTGCGCATAGCCAATAAACCATTACGAATTTTAAGACCATACGTATACAACTATACAGGTCACCTACAGCTGCGTTCTTGTTAAGCAAAGGAAACGTAGACCTCGCTTTCATTAAAGCCATAGCTCGAGCTGTTTCAGCGGCGTTTAGGGGTTGGTTCATTTAAAAACAAACACCTAAACAGATTGCATATTCATGTGATGAATTTCAATGGTTCCCTAAATATTCTTTCGTTAAACGGAATTCTTGCTCCCTGTTCTTGATTTTAAAAGATACCATTTTTTTACTGTCACGATCCTTTACTTGCCTCTTATAATAGATGTCATAACTTAACCTAAAAAAATAAAAACGAGGACCTCCAGTGCCCAAAGCTAGATTCGAACCAAGAGTCTTCAGCGTTTAAAATCACTACATAGTATAAAACAAAGTCGTTTCCCGCTGTCTGTTTGTCCCTATATGTTTATTTAGTTATTTATTTATTGATCAAATAAGTAACACAGCATTACAGTATAAAACCAAGGCACTGTGAAACTACAAAATATAAAAGAAAAGACACAAAGAAAAACAATATACATAAAAATGAAATTAACTAAATATTACATTTGGGCGACGACGTAACAGAGTGGCTCCGTAGCGTCGTCTGACTTGGCGTAGGGTTCGGCAGGTTGCCCCGGAACCGCCGAAATACCAGACCCTTCGGCCAGAAGTCCGCGCTTGCGATGGTGTCCTGCAGCGGCCGCGGCACGCGCACCACAAATGAACTGAAGTGCACATAGTGACGCGACTGTAGCTGGTGCACCCTCAGCGTGTAGCCAGTCTTCCGGCGGACGTACTCCACCACCTCTTCGGACACGGCGGAGTAATGTAGGCGTGACACATAAAGCGCCTTACTCGGTGTTGCAACTCGTAGGCCAGAATTAACCGGCTCCGCAGTGCCACACAGAGTCTTACGAGGCGCCCTGCGCGTTTTGCTTTTCCTTTTCACCAGCTTTAGTCTTTTTTTTATCCTTATATCTTTTAAACTACGCAATGGATTTTGATGCGGAGTATTTTAAATAGATAGAGTGATTCAAGAGGAAGGTTTATGTATAATTTGTTAACCCGTGCGAAGCCGGGGCGGGTCGCTAGTATTTGATAAAATGACCTGCTAATCTAGTTTTGGACTGGTTTTGATACTACTTTGATGATCTTTTAGATGATTGGCGCGCATCTCATGCACGACTCTCACTTCATTTCTCATGCACCAATCAGCATGAGACATCTTCAAGGTCGTATCAAAATAAGATCAAACCGATAACAACTTGTTAAATCTGAATCAGGCTCACTCGTAGTGTGTCAGATTTACTCATTGAAATTGGCAGGCACGGCAAATGTACATACGGTTGCAATGATAGATTCATTTCAATGTCAACCTTCAATTGCCCGTCAAATTACTGGGACGCCTCTCCGAATCTAGTCCGGTCTAGATCCGGTATTCCCGTTGGGTACGCGTGCATGAGTGAGACTTTCATAATTTTCACACAAATTTTCATAAAACTGTGCCGTGCTTCAAAGAATGATTATGAAAATAATTATTGTACTATCTTTCGTGATAATCGTGATAAAAAAAATTAAGCGATAAGTAATTAAATTATTTCTGCGCATTACTTAATGACGAATGACTTCTTTGATAGTTAATTCCAGTAAAATTGAGAAATTACCCATTAAGCCACCCCAGATGGCATATTTCACTACAACGGGACTGTATCGGGAATAAAACGTCCCGATTATTTGCGATTAATTGAAAAATAGGTAAATATCAATCAACTATTTTAAACAGCGATAAAAAAATATTCATGACAGCTTATTCTGTGGCCGACGAAAACCCATTCACGAATAAATTATTCGATGAATTAATAATTATTCAAATTATATGTATGTATTCATCGGCTGCGTATATTTATGTAAAGTATTATTATTCCTTATTCGCATTCGAACGTTTTAAGCCCGCTAAGCAATTGGATTGACTTCCCTGGAAATCTAGGCCCCGGTACAAGCCTGTCAATTTAGAAGTTTGCCTTAATTTGGAAGCGGAACTGTAAAGTTTAGTATCGACTTGGGCTATATAAATTAACGACTCCATTCACCTTGGCCCTTAAGTCTTTAAGAGACACCAATCTTGATTAAGTTCGGGTCGGGTTTTTTTTGAGTAACCTTAACAGTAACCGTTAAGGTTAAGGCTACTAAATAAAATCATTTTATTTAAATTTGGAAAACGGAAATTGTAGCCTATTACTGGGTTAGACTAGAAGATGGAAGATAGTTTAGAAAATCCATTATCTTATCAACATACCCCGCAACGGAGCTAGCAAAACCGTAGCATATGACAGTTTTGTGTCAGGGTTGGCGATTATGATGAACCATTTTGCTTTAACTTTATTGTATGTAAGATTAATAAAATTGATCGAGAACCTTGTTGATCCTCTTCCGATATAACCCGGTTTAATTTACTGTCAAATAATATAAATTAACAGGTCAATGTCAATATTAGATGCGTTTCAATGTATCTGTTATTTTGTTTATAAAATCAGGTTTTTTTTTCGCATATATTTCAAATATTAAAATGGAATTTTCATTGCTTGAAAATATTGGTGGTGTGTTTGAAAACAAAGAAAAAATATTTTTTGTACTTTAGTTTATGCGTAGTTGTACAACTGCTACAGATTTGCTAGCTCGGTTGCGAGGTATGCAGTTATCAAACATTGATTTGATATTGAATGTCAGCTAATTTCAGGTGAGTTGGTTAATTTTATAAATATTCTGTTGAATCTATAGTCCGTAATTGATCATTATCAAGCAGAAGATATAAAAGATTCAATTCAAAATCGTCCTTGTTGACAACCGTGCTGAGGCACCGAATTTGCGAGGTATATCGCATAACATAAAGCAACACAGATCGGAGCCGAAAGACTGCACTTTGCTCCGCGTGTATCTACTTTTCGTACGCAAATCCTGCAACACTAAAAGCGTGCCTAGGCGAGTTTGTGTGACACAGGATGTTCACTCTACGAATATATATTCGGCGAAAAACGTGAAAAATAAGATTACACTACGGAGGGTTAAAACAGTGCTATAATATTGAGAGCTGAACAAGCAAGAAGGATTATAAATATGTATCCAATATTTATCATTCTAGATCATCGCTTCATATTCCATGAAATAACTCGAAAATTGCACCAAATTACTCTTCAGCACTTCTATTTCACGTTATTATTTAGTAGAACAGTAGGCCTAGGCGGCCTAGTACATGATTGGCGCGACAGTATCTCACCCGCAAGATAGACTACCCGTCTTTTTCAGTCCCTCTTTAATTAATACAGTAAAAAAAATACGGGTAGTCTATCTCGCGGGCGAGATACTGTCGCGCCAATCATGTGCTATGCCGGTAGCAAACATAACAAAGTTAAGCATGAACAATTAATGTAACTCACTTCTCGCTCTTATTCATCTTTGGTCAAGCAATAATCGATAAAAACCTCTTGCCAAATATCGTTTATCGTTCTCACATCGTTATTTCTCACGATTTTTCGTGTAAGAGTAGGGGTTATTTCGGCAGATTCAGTTTGAAACATCATACAAGTGTTCTTGCGACGTTTGGCAGAGGTTCAATAATTCAGAGGGTCGGCTCAACAGGTACCCCGCATAATCGATCTCGTCTAGACAATAAGGAAAATTCTACTATTACATTGCTCAGCAGTTGAATAACAATGAATTTATTTAATGATTGATTAAGAAGAAGAATATATGTCATGGATAGTATGGTTCCAAAGATGCACTGTGTTGGGAATGAAGCAACACGCTTGTGACAGCCCTGTCCTTGTTTATGTCTGGATAGTTATATTACTTGTAAGACCGCTTACCATCAGTCAGCCAATATGCTTGTTTTCCATTCAAGGAATGAAGTGTTTGTGGCCCGAACCGAAGGTATAAATATGCGATCTGGGGTTTTACGAATTACCGTCCGTGGTTTTTCTAAAGTTTTACGTCTTGCCTTGGCCAGGAAGTGAGATTTTCTCCTCGCGTAAATCTATAAGATCACAAGTTGTCCTATTTATACTTTTTTTTAAGTTTACCATTAATAAAATAATTGATTACTGATTTAATTACAAGCTGCTTTATTTCCGCTTCTGGATGAGTTTTCAATGCAGCATTGGCCTTCAAAGCCGACCATGTGACATCTAACCCCTCGTAATACACGCGCTTAGTGGTTAGAATAGAGATATTGAGGCTTTAGCTCACTCTCCCGATGGACGAACGATAGCCACTATTCGGGACGTAACGAAGCAATTTGTCCCGCGCCAGGTCCCGGTCCCGGTGCTGCTGTTTTTAGGCTGGAGCGGTATTTGAACTGGAACAGTGTGATCTTGATTTGATAATGCTCTGGCATTGCATCGACACACTAATATAATAAACGAGTGAGATAAGCTGCGGTTAATATCAAAAAAGGATCAGACTTTAAAAGCCCCAATGCTGTTTCTGTTGAAATTGAATTCTTAAATAGTACCTATAGTTATCGATATAAGCATAAAACTTGAAAATTACAATGTCTCTAGGGGCCAAAGAAAATTCGTTTTCATTTAATCTTTTACACAAGCAATTATCGTAAATAAATTATACCGAACATACATTTCCTACTTGTTTCTCCAAGCGTATTTGAGAAACATATTGCGAATTATCAAGATATGAAAAAACATATTCGTGATCCTAAATTTTTGCCACGAGTTTACACCAAATGCCTGCCTAAAAAATTATTTAATTAATCACAAAAATAAGCTTTAGGCAACTTGGTGAACGCCAATAACCCGAGGATCCAATTATATGCCGTTAAAATTCAAAATGGCGGCCAGATTAATCCTTCCTTGATTGATAGATATTTTTTCGCTATCGGGATAAAATAAATTGGCGCATAAAATGGCGCAGTCACCGAACAATGGTTTTAGGTATTTGGTGCCGTGCTTTTTTGTAAAATATGGATTTTAAGGAAGTTTTACCGCGCAGTGCGATTTTCATTGAAACTCAAAATGTTAGTTACTAGCGAAATAGCTTAGGAATATAATTTTAGTTAATGTTGTCTTTAATTACCGGTCAACTAACATTGTCTTAAACCGAATATACCGTATATGTATAATTAATTTTAATTACATACCGATGTTTCAAACCCTTTACCAGCAGCAATCGTAGTCACGGGGAGTAGTCATGACTTCTACGTATACCGGTTAAATGCCAAAAGTTTGGAGAACTCATTATATCTCACTATTAAACATAATACGAGTAGGTAACAATTCAAAAAGCTCCCAAATTTCTAGCTGAAGACCCCTCTAATATCTATTAAGCTTCGCTCTCAAGCGTTTCGCGACTAATTTTCAAACTCTAGCGCGGAAAATACATAATTAGTTAAATAAGTATTGAGTTACCAGTGATAAGGTTTGAATTTCAATTTTAAACCACGTCCTAGTTCTGTAATGATTGTACCTACTACTTAACTTCTGTAAAAAAACTTTACAGTCTATGGCGTCATGCGTAAAATACAGATTTTTCTTTATAAAATTGGGTAAAGCAGCGAAAAAGAGACAACTAGAATTAATACAGAGTATACAGACCAATTGTCCCGTTATTAGAGTTACTGAACTCGTACAGAAGGTTCTAGCCAGACTGCTCGTACATTTCAAATTAAATCTGCCAATTCTTATAGTCACAGTTATTCTAGGAGTTATAGAACTCCGTGCAATCAACTAGAGGCAATTGTCTTTGATTGGCCCGACCGCAGCTGGTATTGGTTCGTCCAATATTTTTCTCATAGCGACCATTGAGGGGAAACGTCTTGTCAACTCTTGATTACTTCTTAAATCGCATTGTCTTTTCTTTCGTGATTGGTCTGGCTTTAAAAATGAAAAGTTTTTTATTTTATTTTATTGGTACATCAAATTTTATTGGTAACGTCTATTCGGGTAATGCTAAGTTACTTTCAAGTAGGTACCGGTAGTTACTTAATTCCAAAAACTGCCTCAGATGTGATGGTCGTGATTACACTGATTACCTACCTAACGTTCGGGGGTGATTCATAACTATGAATTCTATGTTACCAATTTTTTATATGATGTTAGAGTAACTATACTCTAATACATCCTATGTGACAGTTTTGAATTATTCACGGTTAGTTTCACTAGACTTATGTCGACCGGGATATGAACCGTGATTACCTTTTTTATGGTTCTTATCCGATCGATTTAAGTCTAGTGGTACTTACATCCTATGTGGCTAAAAACGTACAAATTTATTTGTTAACTGTATTACTACTAATGCTACAAATTTATATACCTAGTGTTTTCCTATGTTTTAATTCGATGCGATAACACAAGCTAATATCAAGTAGGTATAAGGGTCATATACATTTTATAGTATGCTTTTTGTTTAATTTACTTTGCGTTTATCCTGTAGACATCGCAAAGCTACGAGAATCAAAAGCAAATTTTTGCACTGGACCCTTAGAACGGTTTCGCACTACATTCGATCCGAATCCGATCCGAATCCGTGAAAATATGGTTCGAAGTAGCCGTAGAACTATTTCTGTGGTCATTTACGCACTAGATCCGTCTAATTGTTGTAAGTTACTTAAGTGTTAAGTGTGTAAATTACCATAGAAATAGTTCTACGGCTACTTCGAACCATATTTTCACGGATTCGGATCGGATTCGGATCGGACGTAGTGCGAAACCGCTCTTACAGTTGAGATACTTTTTTTAGGTAGACCCAGGAGCAAACAAGTAAATGGTATTCTTTAGGCCCAAGATACACTTGTAATTTTAGTTTACGTAAGTAGGGACAAAGCTAATATTTGTTAGAATGAGATAACGATATCCATCTCTCATTCTGTAGTATAGCTGTGTTCCTACTTACGTAAGTAAAACTTACAAGTGTATCTCGGGCCTTACTCTGAAAAGTCCCGTGTACAACTGTGATCTTTTATTGTCGAGAAGATAAAAAATACCAACGAAATATTATGCCAGTTACGTTCGCGTAATAAACTCGACACATGTCATTCAGGCTACGCAGCTAGGTTTTTTTTTTTAGTTTTATTTATTTTTCTAGTATAAAACAAATAGATGTTAGTTCTTTGAAAGCTCGTGCAGGTTTTTATCGAAAATAAGTAAATGTAAGAAAATAAATATTCGTCTAGGTTTCATTCACGGGAAAATATATGCATTTGCAGGTTTTATTCAGATATCATTAAGCGCCTGTTATTTTATACGAGCATTTTTTGTTTGCCGAGCAGCTTGGTGTAACATATTTGTATTTTACGTATTAAATAATTTTATTTAGCTTTGTAGTTTTATTTTAGATATATTTTAAGTTATCTGCTGAATAAAATGTTTAACAATACGTACTTATTAAATAATGGTAAAACCAATAGGGTTCCGCAGTTGATGAAATGATCAAACGTACCCACTTAAAATTTCGAAATTTCAATGTAGCATATACCTACACATACATGACATATACAGTCGAAATACCCTACTTGACTTTAATCAAAGTAAGTTCGTTTACTTTGCTGACGTCGAAGCTGTAACACAATTCGGGACTCCAAATAAGTATATTGCGCATTAATTTAGATGTAAATCCTGTGACAACCGTGCTACTTGGTAAGGGAGTTAACTGAGTCAGTTAACGAATACACAGGCCCTGTTGGGATTGCTTGCCTAACTTGGGCGAGGCAGAGGCACCCTCTAGAACGGACTGCTGTAACGCCTGTAACATATATCGTCGGGTGACAAGTAAGTCACTAACAAACATCATTGAAATTATTGGACAATAAACCGTGTTACAAGTGTAATAAAGTGCATTGTTACTTTAATTTTTTGATAGTACTTAGTGACTTTTACTTGTCACCCGACGATATATGTATACTTACCCCCATATTCATAAACTTAGCAGGTAAATTTTGTCTTTTTCCAACAAACACAAATGTCAAAATGGCGGACAGGGATAAATGTGTAACATTAATTTATAATGAAGGTAACCACCCACTAACATTTTAGTTGTAGGTAGACGGACCTAATAAGTTGACAGTTGATTATTCGTTTTTGAGGGTGGATTGGAGAATTGACGGGCATCGGATTGAAACGAGTTCAGTCGTATGACGGTTTGGAATCCTAACGGTTGATTGTAAAGAATACTTTATTGTCAATATAATGGTGAAGTGTTGAACATCGTTTTATTGTTTTAATTCCGTTGAATACATATCAACACAAGTGCGGTATCGTTTCAACTTCAGAAGACGGGATAAAAACGCAGGCCCACGAAAAGGTAAATTACCGTTAATTCGGTTAGATTTTTTTTTCTTTTTCGCTTGGATAACGAATGGTCATAATCAAAGGTATTTATTGGTTTCACGACAATAAATATGAAAATATTAGTCCATAAAGATGATTTGACAATAATTGATAGGTACCTTTGTTCGTTCAAATGAAATGAATTTCGTAATTTATAACTACTATACAAAAACAACTTCACTGGGAGGTTGGATTCGTTAAACTTAGAGTTGCTTGTAAGGAATTGTTGTAGAGACTTATAAAGTATGGTCTATCTGTTGTGTCTAGAATAGAATGTCAACTTAATGCACAGCCAAATCGTAAAAATACCGAATTATGCCATCGTAGTTTATCAGTAAGGGTACATGTCACTTCCTACCTTATTTTTGAAGACGTATACTTGCATTGCAACCGAAGTATACCAAATTATAAAAAAAAAACACTCATATATTATTGTTGGAGTACCTACATAAGATTTGACACTTTATTTTGCCTAATTCTCATTGAAACGCAGTAGTATTATGCTACTTATTACAATAGTTTATAGTTTCTTAATAAAATGTTATATTCCATGGTGCCACCAGCGTTCTGTTCTTACTGTAACAAAGATGAAGGCATTGACATGGCATGATCTAAGAAATAATTTTAAATGGTTGATCTTTATCTATAGGTATACTGTGTTAAAACTAAACACAGTCATTACTTAGAATTTTCAGTTACATGTTTCTAGGTCACTGCTTCAATCTTACATCTATGGCATTTTAACCACGAAAAATGCATGGCTTCAAGCTTTAGTAAGTAAATGGTTCACAAGCGCTTTTAGCAAATATGCTACAATTGACCCTTCAGTTGACGAGACACGTACATGATTGCATTAAAATGATTGACAAAAAAAAAAGTTGTTCGAGTTGTGCTGGTTATAATGTTGAATAATCCCAGGTTAAGCGAACATTTACATGTTTGACCGTCCAGTAATAGTAAAGATTATGCATTGTACTTTTATGAATCTATGAACATTGAGGCATTAAATTATTACTTATTTTTCTAAACTATTCTAGTTTTGTTAGTTTTAATAGGGCTATGATAACATATTATACAAGTGTGGTTATTGCAAGTTTCAGACAAAAGCAAATAATGGAGGATGATGATGACAATGGCCAGCCAGCTCCAAGCAGCCCTGTGCTACAAAGACCAAGGACTACTATTGCCGCACACCGTCCGCCGAACGAGACTGCTGGTCACCGTGAAGAGAGAATCTTATCCACTCCTAGGCAGAGTCGTCACCGTAGCCGTACTGGTAGTGTTCGAACGGCTAGGAGTCGCAGTCGTACTAGAAACCCTAGTGTTGGCTCAATCGTTAGAAGGCACAGTCGGAGTCGAAGTCGTTTGATTAACGACGAACAAAATTACGATCACAATGGGAGACATGATCGCACTCGAAGTCGTACTCGTAGTCGTAGTTCTCTGCGCAACGAGAGGCTACGGGAGGAGCTGGATCTCGAAAGACAGCGCTTACGTGTTTTAGAAAGTCAATTGAGGAACGAGCGTGATCGACAGGAACTTCAGGAACGCGCACGTCATAGAGATTCGGAGCTACGCAGTTCTAGACGGAGCCCTGAAGAAGGTGAGAGGACCAGGAGGTTCACAGAGCTTGCTATTCGGAGACGAACTCCGGGCAGGGACAGCGTGGAGACCGGGAGGTCCATGGAGCTCCGAAATCGGAGACGGAGCCCTGCAAGGGACAATGAGACTACCGGGAGGTACTTGGAGCTTCGTGATCGAAGACTGAGCCCTGGAAGGGACGACGAGGTCAGGTATGATTCAACATCTCGTTTCTTTGAAGAGTTTTTAAAGGTTATGAAGAAACAGAATAATGAGCAAAATAACAGTTTTCCGGTCTTAAACAATGTTATTCCGGACTTTGACCCATTGAGTAGGGAGCAACCAATTACTGTTTGGCTAAGCAAAGTGGATGAATGTGCCGAAATGTATAAATGGAACGACAGGCAAACTATCCACTATGCTTTGCCTAAGCTTACTGGTCATGCTAAGTTATGGTACCAGGGGTTACCATCCCTGAAACGAACTTGGCCCGAATGGAAAGTTCTTCTAGCGGAATCATTCCCCGCAACCGAGAATTATGCAGATTTATTAACAGAGATGCTAGCTAAGAGGGTTCGTTTCGGCGAATCCTTAGAATTGTACTATTTCTCGAAAATAAATTTATTAAATCGCTGCAAAATTTTCGGTAGGGAAGCTATAGATTGCATTATCCATGGTGTAGACGACAGAGGGGTTAGGGTAGGCGCTCAAGCGGCACATTTTGAGAAAACAGAACAAGTTTTGCAATTCTTTAAAACCATTAAAGTTCAGAATAAAGATAATAGCACAGACTTGAAGAAAGATAGAAAAGTTTCTAATAATAATAACACGTTTAGTAAACCAAGTTACAGAACTAGCAGTAGCGACACAACCCCTCTTAAACAACGACAAAGTTCAGATAGTGTGGTGTGTTTTAATTGCAAAGAGAAGGGACACCCGTGTTCTAAATGCCCAAAACCCATTGTTAAGTGCTCGTATTGCCATTTTATAGGTCATGCTATTAGTGACTGTCCCAAAAAGGCGAATAAACCGGAAGTAAAGGATAAAAGCGTTATGAGAGTTATCCATGTGAACAAAGATGACAAGAATCTGCATGACTCATCAAATGACAATACCAGTAGTAAATACAAGATGGTAATTGAAATTAATGGCAAACCGATAGCCAGTCTTGTAGATTTGGGTTCTGAGACTACTCTTATCCGTAAGTCAGATGCGGAAACGTTAGGACTAGAGTGGACAACAGTTAATGGTACTGTTTTGAAGGGGCTAGGGTTAATACCATACGTTCCTTTGGGGCATACCCAAGCCATCATTGATGTTCAGGGCGTCACTGAAAAGGAAGTAGAGATTTATATAGTTGACGACCATCTTATTAACTGTTCATTGCTTTTAGGACACTCCTATACAGAAAGACCAAATGTTTGCATTATAAAAACATCATCGGAATTGAGATTTGTGAGAGTAGATGAAGACAATGACACGAAACTGTTACTTAAAGCGGAAAAAGACATAACAATCGCCGAAGGCTCAATGAGTGCAGTTCGTGTCATTGCGGATAAACAATTCAGCGGAATTGTCTACGTTAGTGGCTCGGTTAGAGGGGGTGTTGGTAGTGAATACTACCTTTTGCCGGGTGAGTATGAAATCAATTTAGGGACTTGTTTGCTACTCGTACAGAATTTAGGTGCAAAGCCTTTAACCATTCTTAAGGGTTCACTCGTTACTCGCGCCAGATATTTGAATGCGGTAAAGCATGTACAGAATGTGTCAGTTACAGCTGAACAGAAGGACATTTCAGATGAATCGATTAGATGTGGGGACAATTTGCCTTCCGATGTAAAGCATAAACTGAATGGATTACTAGATAAATATGAAACCTGTTTCTCAAGTGGTTTACGTGATTTAGGGTTCACAACCGAAGCTGAAATGGTTATCCAGCTTAAAGACTCAGACCCTGTTGTTTACAGACCATATAGGATGTCACATTCAGAGCGGCGACTTGTACAGGGTATGGTAGATGACATGGTTGAGTGCGGGATAGTTCGGGAGTCTAAATCACCCTATGCCAGTCCAATTGTTTTGGTACACAAGAAATCTGGTGAAAAGAGACTCTGCGTCGACTATCGCGCACTCAACAATAAAACTAAACGCGACCACTACCCCCTGCCTCGGATTGAAGATTTGCTGGACCAGTTGTCCGGACAGACGGTGTTCACAACGCTCGATCTCGCGTCAGGGTACCACCAAATACCCATTGCAGAAGAATCCATAGAGAAGACTGCGTTTGTCACGCCGGATGGGCAGTACGAGTATACCCGGATGCCATTCGGCCTAGCAAACGCACCAGCAGTATTTCAGAGGGTAATGCATAAGGTCCTGGCCAAGATCAAATACGTCGTTATCTACATGGACGATATTTTGATCCCAGCGGCCTCATTTGAGGAGGGGTTGACTCGGCTGGAAGAAGTACTTAGTGTACTGCAACAAAGTGGTCTTACTCTTAAGAAGCAAAAATGTAACTTCTTCCAACAGAGTATTGAATTTTTGGGATTTGAAATAAGTAAAGAGGGTGTCAAGCCTGGGTTGCAAAAGGTGCAAGCTGTTTCAAAATTCTCTGTCCCGACAAACCAGCATGACGTTCGAAGGTTTCTGGGTTTGGCAAGCTTCTTTAGAAGATTCGTCAAGGATTTTGCATTAATAGCTAGGCCGTTGACGAGTCTTTTGAAGAAGGACACCCCTTGGAGATGGACTTCAGATGAGGCTAATGCATTTGAGAGCCTACAAAAACGTCTCATCGAAAGGCCTGTACTTGCTTTGTATGATCATACTGCTGAAACGCAGCTCCATACAGACGCAAGCAAAATGGGCTTAGCTGGCATCTTGCTGCAGCGTTCAGGTTCCGACCCTTGGCGCCCCGTAGCATACTATAGTCGACAAACGACTATCGACGAACAAAAGCTACATTCCTTTGAGCTTGAAACATTAGCTGTCGTAAGCTCACTTATGAAATTTAGGGTATACCTGCTCGGGGTCAAGTTCACAATCGTCACCGACTGTAATGCCCTACGGTCAACATTCACAAAGAGGGACCTTGTTCCTCGTATCTCAAGATGGTGGATACAGTTTTTAGAGTACGATTGTGAAGTTGAATATCGAGCAGGAGAGAAAATGGCGCACGTTGATGCGCTTAGCCGTAGTCCCATCAACGAAAATGAGGAACCACCACACGTACTCGATGTCCTTTCAGTGAACCTTGAAGACTGGATCACGACTGTCCAATCTAGTGATTCGGAAATAAAACATATCAAAGATATTTTACAAGACCCTTTAACTACAAAAATTGTAAATATACATAAAGAATATAAATTGAAAAATGGTCGAGTATATCGTATCATTGACGAGAACACGATGCGTTGGGTGGTTCCTAGAGGCGTCCGTTGGCAAATATTGAAAGCCAACCACGATGACGTGGGTCATTTTGGCTTCGAAAAAACCTTGCAGCGGCTAAAATCACACTATTGGTTCCCCAAAATGCGTCGGTTTACCAAAAAGTATGTGTCGGCTTGTTTAGAATGCGCCCACCACAAAATTCCGGCTGGGGCCAAGGAAGGAGAACTTCACCCGATTCCAAAAGTCGAGGTGCCATTTCACACGGTGCATGCCGATCATTTAGGACCGTTCGTACGAAGTAAGCGCAAAAATTCGTACCTACTTGTGATTGTGGACGCGTTTACCAAATACGTCAATCTAACTGCTGTCCGTAGCACTAAGTCGAAGGAAAGTATAAAGGTCTTCAAAAATTACTTTAGCTATTTCAAACCCCCTACGCGATTAGTGACTGACCGGGGTACAAGTTTTACGAGTAAAAAGTTCAAAACGTTTACCCAAAAGTTAGGAATCAAGCATATATTAAACGCAGTAGCTACGCCACGTGCAAATGGCCAGGTGGAGCGCTATAATCGCACCATCTTGTCTGCCCTTAGCACAATGTCTCACGGCCAAAGCCCTGATAAATGGGATGAATATGTCCAAGACGTTCAAATTGGAATTAATTCTACGGTGCATGAGGTAACGAAAAAGGCACCGAATGAGTTACTTTTTGGCATGAAAGCGACCAACGCTTCTCAGGGAATTTTAAACGATGTGATAGAGGAAATAGATAGAGATGTAGTAGAACCAAACTTAGAAGAAATTAGAGAACAGGCAAGAGATTCAATAGAGAAAAACCAAGAAAAGAATAAGGAAAGATTTGATAGGAGTAGGAAGAAGGGTACACAGTATAAAGAAGGAGATCTAGTTAGGGTAGTTAGAGCTATAGTTGGAGGAACAGGTCAGTCGAAGAAACTTGAGTCCAAGTGTCAAGGCCCCTATAGAATAAAAAAAGTCTTGCCCCATGACCGCTTTGTAATTGAAGACACACCCCTTACGAAGAAAGGTAGACGTTATGAAGGTATAGTCTCGCTTGATAAGATATTCCCGTGGATGAGTTATGATAATGATCCTACTAGCAAATCTTCTACTGATGATAGTTCTTCGGAAGAGTAGATTCCATACGTTAAACAGATTTAAGGTTTATTACCTTTAGGATGAGATGTTGAATCAATACCCGTAATCGTTTGGAGCATGATTAAGGTTATCATGACTGAACATGGCTCATAATGAGTTATGTCTGAATGTTAAAGACGGATCTTTGACATCTTAGCTTTAAGGCTGATTTATATTATGAATGTTAAATGTTTCCTTTTGATATTTAACTTAGATTAAAATCATGTACCTAGATTTAATGTAATATCGTAAATAAAAAAATAATATGATCTGTATTTGCTCAAATATTATCTCATGAAAAAATATATACAGTTGTATGTGAAGTTTCTAAATTATGTATAATTGAGTGATTTCTGTTTCAATGAGTTGTCTCTAAAACGAAGGGACTCGTTTTAAAATCGGATGGCCGACTGTAACATTAATTTATAATGAAGGTAACCACCCACTAACATTTTAGTTGTAGGTAGACGGACCTAATAAGTTGACAGTTGATTATTCGTTTTTGAGGGTGGATTGGAGAATTGACGGGCATCGGATTGAAACGAGTTCAGTCGTATGACGGTTTGGAATCCTAACGGTTGATTGTAAAGAATACTTTATTGTCAATATAATGGTGAAGTGTTGAACATCGTTTTATTGTTTTAATTCCGTTGAATACATATCAACACAAGTGCGGTATCGTTTCAACTGATTACCAACAGCTTATTCGACATGTGACTTACGTTCATGAAAACGCCATTACATGCCAAATTTTTTCGTGGTGGCAAATGCAAACTAGATGTAATTTCTGGTCTGCAGGCATAACGCACTGAAATCAATATTTATTTTAGAAATGTATCCGTATTTATAATTGGAATCCATACGCTAACTTTTTTTTAAAACTACACTTTGGTTCATACATATAACATTTAAATCACATACGTCCTCGAATTAGAATTGAAACCAAGGGCCTAGTTATGGTTTGTAGTGTTGGTAGGTATGGTTTATATTATAAAGCATTATTATTCTCTTTATTTACTTGAACTCTCTAGGCTAGGTGATTTATAATATGAATATAAAAGTAAAATATAAAAACACTTACAAAACAATAAAAAATACATATAAACACATTATAAAAAACCTAACCTAGGGTGCCGCCAGCAGCGGGGCAAGGCCCAAGCTGCCGGTGGTCAGGGCCGCAGAGAGAGGAACCGGCGGACTATCCGCGCCGTGTCCAAGATCACCGCCTTCTGCATCTGGCCCTTGATCCAACCACCTAGCGAGAGTCTCTCAAGATGTTGGTCGAGACTCTTCGCTATTAGACCGTTCGCTGAAACAACTATCGGGACAATGATCGTCGAATCAACATCCCACATGGCGGTTATCTCGTGAGCCAAGTCTAGGTACTTACTGGACTTGTCCTTCTCGGTTATAAAGCATTATTATTATGTAAGTAGATAGAATTTTTGTAGAACAAACAATGTTTCACGCCGTACGGTCAAACGTGAAATGAGCATTTTACACATTTTATTACTTTATGTAGCTTCTCTAAACTAGGGAAATACACTATGACCGAAAACGTGGGGTTATTAGCACAGCTAACTTTGTGCGCTTACTTATATCAAATGGAATACTAGGTAAAGCTTATAAGAAATTTTAAAGTTGTTTTCGAACGGTACTTAAATATTTTGCAGTCGATGAACGAAAGGCAGGTTAACGTTGTAAGGTGTATATTTAATAATATTGATAGCTTAAAAAAGGAGTATGATAAATTGATATTACATTATACGAATAAATACAATATTTTTATTTGTTGACAAGAAACCCTAAAAACGCTTCTCTTTATCGTGATTCTTTAAAGAATTTCAACAGATACGTTCATTATTTTTCTGACCCAATAAATTAAGGCGTACCTAACTTTAGAAGAGTTTAATATTACATCAGTCTATTTTAAATACATAACTTAGCCTCTTACCCTGGTAAAGGACGAAGTATATCTATAAAACGTGATGTTTCTATCCGAGACTGTTGCGTTTCGTTGCCAAGTGTTCGTGGCTTCGTGCGTCGATTAAGTATCCAACGCGAAAGCGCATTTTACTTTGCACCACCCTGCCTAGGTACATTATATCGCGCACGCCATGGTGTATAAACAGCAACACTCTTTAACTATCCATCGGTGGACCTTATGCCTTTTGTAATAAGGTTTAGCGATGGACAGTTTTTAACAGTGTGGGCGATGGTATGGTATTTCGTGTGTATCGTGGTCGTCAATCCTCGGTTGTGCTGAAAAGGTCAGGATCCTGATCATAACACACACAAGAGGTTAAAACTCACGATGCGTAAACCCTGGGTGGAAATAAGGTCGCTGTATAGGGTAACGGCACCAGTGGCCAGCCGGGTACCAGTGGTCAGCCTTTTGAGCCGTTTATTGGTCATAAATATCTGGTATATTCATTTAAACAAATCGCGAGTAGTCAAATAGGAGCTTTGATTCCTTATTGGTCAATACGTCACACGACAGGTGCGGTGAGGGAACGGGGGGAAGAAATATACTCGTTCATACAGGTGCTGTTTGTCGACGAGTGCAATAGTGTCATGTCCGCCATATTTTTTACTGCACGTGGTGTTCTCTTAACAGGCAAGAAAAACTATGTTTTAATGTTAAAAGTAATTGTTTTTGTTAATGATTGGTTTATTTATTAGTTTATCTATTAAATTGTATTATATTTGAATGAAAATATCAATATTTCACTTATAAATTGAGGGGGCTGGCCACTGGATAACACTTTTTTCCAAAGAATCCAGTGCCCAGCCCCCCACGGCTGACCTTTGGGTTATTCGTTTATTTTATTATTTTCGAGCCAATGCGACCGTTAGGACCGTTAAATTTACATTTTCAAATTTAGTTAGGCATGCCCTAGTCAATTTAAAGTAAAACCCAGTAGTCAGCCGCATTTGAAATAACGTTTTAATGCGGCTGAGCACTGGGTTTCGCGGATCCAGTACTCAGCCATTGACCTTGCTTGATACGTCGCCGCCAAAAATATGTCCACATTTTTAAACCCTATCTCATTGAAATAAGGTTCAAAAGTGTATACATATTTTTGACGTTAACTATACATAACTATCATTTTGCTTTTTCCTGGTCGGTATATGACTTTGTTTATTAATGATAATTAGATCTGCATAGACTCGATTAATTATTTTTTACCGAATACCTACTAGGAACATAATTATATATTACCTGAAATACCTCATTAATTTTTGACGGATTAATTATTAGAAAATAAATATTGCGATTCTTAGTTTGCAAGAATAATCTTAGTTAATTAAGTACCTATGGCCAACAAATTTCGTGTCATAAGAATTGTATGTACCTATAAGATTTTTTATTTATTAAATAAGTAAAGAAGTAGGTAAGTAATACATATGTTCATATGTATATGCAAAAAAATTATAAACTAAAATTAAAAACTACAACTAACTACAATAACAATAACTAAAATAGTAATAAAAATAGATATTTGTATAACATCGTTGATTTTGATATAATATGCAAAAAATTGTAAACTAAAATTAAAAACTACAACTAACTACAATAACGATAACAAAAATTATAAAGAAAAATAAATATTATAATATCGTTGATTTTGATATAAATATTAGTGATTTTGATCTAATTATTATGAATAGTTTATATAGGCTGAGTACTGGGTACACAGAGGCTGCTTACTGGGTTTTAGAGGCTGACTACTGGAGAAAAGTGCCACTTTTTGTTTAAACTTAATTAGAGATATTATAAAGAGGATTGTTATTTTTTTAAATATTTTGTTTTAAAACTCTGATAAACAATTGATCTAACCATGTCATTTGTTTAATTATCCGACTAATCCTGTAGAAATGCCGAACGTTCAAACTTAAAAAAGTCGTTATAAGGCTGACTACTGGTGCCTTTACCCTACATACATACAGCACAACCCTGGGTGGAACTAAGGTCGCTGTACAAGTTTACACATACAGCGACCTTATTTCCACCCAGGGTTGTGCTATGTTAAAGTGAAACAACTTTATATAGGTACTCGCAGGATGTTCAGTTTTATTTCGTCCAATAAAAGGGTTGTAACGAGCGGCGAACAAAACATATTTTATAGAGCCGTAAACCTCCAGGTGTTCGTTGTCTAGCTTTATAGCTTGACTAAATTACGATAAGGTTAATCGCAATCATTCCGGTGAAGCTCATTGCGCTAAAAGTTTATTTATTGTTAACACACTAATTGGTGGCATGTCTAACTAACGCACCGAAAGGGTCCTAGATACTAGTGCTAGATCGCAGAAAATCTTGTAATGGGTGTGGCGTATTACCAGTCGCTGTGGAGTCCTTTGTCTAACAGTAGACATCTTTCAGCTGATATAATAGGTACATACACTTAGAAACCTATAGATTCATCGAATTATTCATGAAGGATTTACATATATAATATTTCACAGTTGAGATCTGACAGCGTAATATTGGCTTTACTGCTTAAATACACCTATTTACTTAAACGCCTTCATAAATCTTGCGGTATTCACCATCCTTGACCTAATAAACTTGTAACTAGCTTCACTAAACGTTAGTGGACAGACACTCACGCTCAATTTCATTTGCTCCAGGTCATTTGTGGCCTAATAAAAACCCCAGCCTCGGCCTGGGTCTTATTTTATTACATAAGTAATGTATTCGGTACAGTTTTAACATTGCTACTCCAATGAATCGTAAATACTTATGTCCGACCATAACTCCTATCGTACTCTGACATGTTGTTCCTTCTATGACCATGCAACCTTCTTAACACCTTCCCTGCGGCGACTCTTATTTAAGTATACTTTGTATGGGGCCTTTCGATCCCATACCTCAGTGAAGGTGTTAACAAAGTATACAAATTTGCATACATAATTATGTACTTAAGTCGGGTGACAATGCAATATTATAGTACCTTCGAACAGATCTGAAGACGGAGACAGGAGGTGACCATAGGAACTCTGTGATAAAACGACGCAAAATAATTGTGTTTCGGGGTTTTACAATTGTCCCGATGAGTTTTAGTTGACTGTGTACATAAAAGCTTGTAATATATTTAAATGAAACTTTTGCCAAAACATAATATATATTATTATTTATAATTAATTCCCTAAAACATCCAACAATTGTTTGGCTGAAGTAGTCCCTTAGACAAATATGGTAAACAATAACCTACATTTATTAATTTAGAAGAACATAATAATGAACCCAAGAGCGCTTCATCATAAAATACAAGAGTACCGTCGAGAGTACAGTAACGTAGCTTTCGAGAGTGGCACAATAAAAGGGCAGTTACGGCAATTCTCTTACGACCCTTGAGAACGTTTTATTTGCGTCTGTAACAACTGTTGTTACGATATAATCTTAATTTTAGTTTTCCTTGATGTTTATCATTTCAACTGGTCAATTGAACGTAGTAGAAGGAAAAATATCTAGTTCGCAAATTTCCTCAGCATTTTAATACCAAAGACGAATTAGGTATAAGATTTAAATATCTTTTTTGCTAAATTAGCCTGTGGAAAATTCACTTAGGTAAGTGTTATCTCTGTGATTGGAGTTCAGCCTCATAATAAATCCAAATTATACAAACAAATCCCACTCGATAATTAATGTGACGTCGGACACCACATATCGCCATGTATAATTACTTGGCCACAACCATGTACCCGTGTAATCAGTTCAACCGATGGCGTGGCTTACAACAAGACACGTGTCATCCATCACGAATTACATTGATTCGAAAATTTGTGTAATTCTGTTTTGGGATTACTGTCATTGACATTGCTGTTCGCTTATATTGTAGTATCAACGACACTTATTGATTGATTGATTATTATTATCAATCTATTATATAATTTATAATTTTATATGATTACCTAACTGTTCCGGATTCGTTAACATCATAAGTGTCGACCATTAAACAAATGCTACATTTCTAAACGTGAACCTCTTTTAAATATTTTTAGTAAGTAACTTCTAAAGTAAAATTGAGACGTGAACTATATTTATCATTTGTGAGTTTTTTATTATTCGGCATTAATACCTGTAGATTTATCTAAGAATCAACCTTTAATATCTTTCCAAGCTTCATACCTAAAGTAGCCAAAATGTAGAGTAAGAAGTAAATGGCCCAGACTTGAAAATAAATATAGCGCTGGTGAACTATCTTAAGGTGACAGTCCATTTCCAACTGCAGCTGCACTACTGTTCATTTTACTATGGAAATTGACAGTAACAGCGACGCGTTCAGTACCAGTAGTGCAGCTGCGGTTAGAAATGGAATGTTACCCTTGGACGGTACAATTGGTCGATTATCGAGGATTACCACCGTTGCACCAGCCGCAGAGAAAGTTGTAATTACCTGCTTATATTTACTTACTGCTTGCGCGAGAAACTGCCTTCTGCACTAGGGGTTTTCCTTACAAAAATACCATTTTCTTCCACCTTTCTTTTTTTTATTAGTTGATGATACTGTTTAAAAGAAGCAACATCATTTTCTGTGTTGGTGTGTAAGAAAAAGTTTTTTTTTAATGCGCGGGGGGAGGGGGGATGTTTTTATGAGTGTATCGTAATGTAGCCGGGCATATATTATATTTGTAGGACGCTTTCAAGTGAGTTTGGTCACGTACGTACCTGTATCTACATACCTTTTGATATGTTAAAAATTATATATTTTCCTTGTTGGATACTGTTATAAACGTAAACTTTATAGTAGGTGAGCATAACCTTAAAAAACTTCTTATCTTTTCTTATTCAGTATCACAGAATGTGAAATAATATTTTATATCTATGTATAAAAAGATAATTATAATGTGCTAATAAAATTATCAGTGATACAGAATAGAATACACTTTTAATAGGTAAATAAAGCTCCTAGTAATAAAAGGCAACCAGTAAAGTTGTATGTAGTGGGCATCTAAGTTTAAAATTAAATAAGTGATGTTATGAGACTTATCATAGATAATTAATAGTTTTGTACTTTGCTATGTCGGTGATATCGTCGAGTCGGATCTATAGGTACAATGATGTCACAGAAAAAATCAGATCCTAGATGATGCCAAACAACAGGTTTAAAGATGACAAAAATCCAACTATAATAATTTTCTCAATTTTATTTAAAGCGGATAAGGTATAAAGAGTGTATGTTTTTAAACAAAATATCAATTATACGGAGAATATAAACATAAAAATTTAAATCTATTATTATAAAATAAATGTCATAGATATACTCACGTACAAAACACATTTAGGTATTCTTAAAATAACTAGTTAATAATCGAATTTAAACTGTTGTGAGACATATTAACATTGAATAATTTAAACTAGTTAATACTAACAATAAATATACATTATATTAAAATTTTAACTTAATACTGTAAATACTTACTTAAGTTCACTTAACGCATTGAGCTTAAAATATGTTGTAATTATGTTTAACAACTATGTTATCACAGTTTTATTAATTCTTACACAATACAGTAGTTTCAGAGCAAGTGAAATCTTTTTTTTACTATCCAATTTAGGTCAAATATTTACAGAAATGTATTACTTTATGCAATAAATAACCCATCGGGAGATTTTATCTTCTTCGATTGATTTAAAAATACCACTAGGGTTTTAGTAAGAATTTCATTCAAAATATTATTTCTTCACTACATTCCAATTCTCATATTATTTCATTTCAATTAACTACTACACTGTCCATATTAATGTCATTACTTAAAAGTATTGACCATATTACTGATAATGTCCAGAAAAACAAATTAAATTATTAAATAAATACTCTATTTAAATACACTTTGCTGACTGAATTTGTAGCTATCTACTTCAACCATTGAACACAATATTTTATTGAAATTCATATCTAATTATTTCAGCTTCAGCCTCTTAGGCAGTCATATGTATTTAAATATCATCAATCATTATATCATCATCTTCAGCTTCGCGTCAGTATCTGGCAGGAAGTTGCACAGGATCGGGACAGGTGGCACGCTCTCGTTTCGGAGGCCAAGATTCACTTTGGATCACGAGCCAAAGTAGTTAGTTATTACATCATCAGATTACGTATTAATCTTGTTAAACTGGTCATTGTAGTATTGTCTAGCAGCTTTCAGAGCATCGATAATAAACTTGTCATCACATGGGTTGTCATCAAAGAAATGTGCACCGCAGTACAACGCCTCCGAACACTCAGGGTCTATAACCTTTTCCTCACAACACCCTAAGATAGCTTTAGCGCAAGGTGATAATCTTTTTGGTGGTGTAGGAAACCCTCCTCTTCTCTTGAGATCTATAAATTTAAGTTCTTCGTAGGACAAGTCTGCAGGGTTTTTGCTGTCTACTTTCTTGACTGATTTGTTCTGTGGGGCGCCGAGCGCTTGGAGCAACATCATTGAGATTAGCATTGAGGTCATCGCTGTTGATGTGTTCATGGCTGGAAATATTGTATAACATTAGTATTGAGGTAAACTTTGTTGTAATAGTGCGATGATTGGCGTAATAGTGCGTGGTCATTTGACTTCGACTAGTGAACACCGTTTAAAAAGTCGTGAATGAATATGATTGAGAATTGTAGAGGCATACCTACTTAATATAATCAATATCGTTTACTTCGTGAAACTGGCTATATAGTTAATAACTAAATTAATAATGATTTCCGTGGGATGGATTCAAAACGATCCTGTATACGTATACAACATTTTTACAACGATCCGATAGAGTTGCTACATTGTATGTAGTATGAATATTATTAATGCAAAAGTAAATCTAAGATCAACCAGGATAATTGTAACTGGATAAGTGTTGATAAATACATGAATTCCTCCGACATTCTAGTGCATTTTAATATACCTAGGTACCTACTCATCAATCAAAACACCACAACAAGAAACTACATTAAAACCTAAGCAGTCATACGTTAACAGCAATACCCAGCGCAGAAGCACGTGATACGACATGTGCTTAATCATGCGCGTATCTTGAATCAAGGCTTTATTCTCAAACTCGCATTTAACGCATCAAATTGATATCGACATTATGTTAGTGTCGTGCACTGGCTCATTCTTCTCGGAACTCACATGTATGCGAGCAAGACATGCTGATATTTATTTTTAATTGGTATTATATTGGTGTTAGTTTTTTGTTCGTTAATAAGGATCTGAGCACTTAAGAGCCCATCAACGTGCACACTAGCGCCACTGCTAAATAAACGTGATTATTTCAATTTAATGAAAGATTTTTAAAAAAGGGCCGCTACGTGCTGTACCTTGTATTAAACTACCTTTTGAATACATCAATTTAGTTTCTATGTTATTGGATTCGTCAATCTATAAACTCAAAACAAAAACGGCCATTTTAACTTTGGACGCATAGATTGACGAATCCAGCATACAAACTATATCCAGAATACAACATAAAAACTATAGTTTGATGTATTTAAAAGGTTTGAGGTTTAGTTGTATTTATAGTTAAGGTTATTTCTAGTATATTTCTTAGTTTTAAGTATTTTTGGTGATTGTGTCTATTTATCGTGTGTGCCTACTTTAATGTTTTTTGATTGTAATGTTGATAATTAAATGTATATGTAATTTAAATATAGAACAGTTTAAAAGGTACTTTAATATAAGACAAGAATTGCTCGTTTAAAGGTATTAGATACAGTACGTAGCGCCACCTTTTTTAAATATATTTCGTTAAATTTAAATAATTAAATAATCACGATTATTCAGCAGTGGCGCTAGTGTGCACGTTGATGGGCTCTTAAGTTTGTAGCAGGTATTAAATTGTCGCCGATTACGCACTGCTTACGCGGCTCGCGGTTGGGTTTCCCAAGTCATATCAAGGATAACGAACTTTGTGCCTCGACCATTATCATTAACCGATTGCCCTTGTTCTTTTGCTGCGTGTTTTAATTGATCGCTGAAGAGTAATTTCATTAGGAATAACTTTGTTTAAAAATGACAATTTGTTTAAGAACTTATTCAATTTACTCGTCGTTAATCTTAAAGTAAACAAAGTTGTAGGTGTAAATGTCACGCGACTAAATGTGTTTTTAATCGTCTAATTATGTTGTCTCGATTTAGAAACAAATGCGGAATTTCCGGGTTCAACATTTTCAATTGAATTAGGCCGCTATGCGAACATCTGCCATTTTTGCCTTGATAAAGACGAGACTTTATAAAATTGTTCATTTACATTCTCTCTTTCTTTTTCTAGATCTGTCTGTTTCTAAATTTGACAACTAAATTTCAATGTTTCTATAATTGCATCTAACTTACCTACTGGCAGTTATCTTTGAAGATCTAACAATAAGACCTGTCATACATACATGCATTATCTCTAGTTTATTGCCATTGTCATTATCTAAGGTTTTTAAAGTAATAAAAAATATTTGATTCGGACCAAGTTAACTCTGCATGGCATCAGCAGTGACAAAGTGCGGAATGCTTTTCATAAATCTTATATTTCTATGTAAATAATTATGACACTGCCACACTTTATTCAAATTCGCTGCTTATTTAGCTCAGACTAACTTTATCATTATCATTATCTAAACTTTATCCTTCCAAGGCCGCCAACCGGCATTGACCCGGTCGCAATTTGATACAAGATTAATTGCATCGTGGCGCGACTGATTCGCCTACTTCGAATATTCGAATAGTTCGGTACTTGATGTCATGCTTACGCATGTAGTCGTACACTCGTAGATCATTGTCATCTATGATTTATTATGTTTGTGTCTATGTTTACATGGAATCCTTTGGAAATCGGGAGCTTGTTGTTTAAATGTTTGGTAATGAATACTGGAATATGGTACTTAGTTAGAAAATTATGTAATTTAAGATTATTCCTGAAAATCAGTTTCAGTAGGTACCTATCGTAAAATATGCCTGCTTTGCTACCCACTGGGTGATTGTGTCCCAACAGTATTTATATATAGAAACTTTATTAAGTGTTACAATATGATAGTAGTGATAGTTTACTTTAAATCGGCGTCAGTATATATAAACATACCTACCACGGTAGGTATAGTAATTTTAAAATTTAAATTATATTTCGAATTATCTTTTTATGATATAGGAGGCAAACGAGCACACGAATCGACTGATGGAAAGCGATTACCGCCGCCCATGGACACCTGCAGCACTAGAGGGGTGGTAAGTGCATTGACGGCATTTAAGATGGGCTCTTTTCTTTCGTATCCGTCCGGTTTGTAGCAATTGTGCAACAAAGTAGGCACAATCTACGGTAACTTGCCTATTATATACTAAAAATTATATGTAGATTATGTTGAATGGTTTTTAATAATATATACTTCATTAAATAGAAATGATTGTGCAAAATAATTACACGCTTTGCCGAGCATAACGTTTTGCCGACTTGTAAAGAACCCAATTTACTCGCTTGTACAATAAAGCCTAGGTATATAAAAGTACTTCAGCATACACAAGGTTATTTTGTTGTGGTTATAATTGAAGGGATGTTTACAAAAACAACTGCTTAAAGCGGTTGACACTTTTTTAAGAACATTGTTAATCGTTTCAGGTGTCAAGCAGTATGGTCAGTTATGTTGTTTTTGTAAACATCCCTTCAATTATTATGTACCTGTGCCATACGGCTAAATAAATAGGTAACCGAAAATTGTGTCACTTCATATTTTGGTACGAGTATAATCCATGTCCTAAATATTTTCAATTTTACCTCAGTACATTGAAATAACGTGACTTAGGACTAAATGATAAAATTGACTTATTATTTAAAGAAAACATTTCATAATTTTTTTTAATAATATAAATTAGCTGTAAGTTAGTTAATTGGTTTTATTTCATACTTATCTTCGAACCTCAAATTACTCTACTCTAGCTAATTATTAAACACAGCTTTACGTAAAATATGTTAAATTGATATAAAAGGGGTAATAAAATATCACGTTTTACACTCATTCATACTTGCATCAACTTCATTGATAACCTCAGTTCATTGAGTACCTAAATATATACTCGTAATTCATTTATTAGTTCACAATACTAATGACAACACTTAATTGACAAGTCATTACTTCTATAAAATATATTTCCTAGTGTATTAAGAAAGTAACAAATATAAAAACACTTACTTGTTATTGTTTTTGACGAGAATTTCCTTTCCGCAGCGCAGTGAACTGTCAGCGCATGCGTCCGGCAGGCGTGTGCCCTCTCTTCTGCCCGTATCGCTATATACGTTCTGCTACGGAGTTCCGCTTGCGCCGTGAATGAAATTAGGTATTTTTCTAAACCCCATGACGATTAGATTCGCGGCGTCGTGCGCACAGTTTTGCGAATTGTGGGATATATGGGATGAACGGATATCGTCGTAAAATTGATAAGCTTTTTTGTTCTTGATCAATTTTAAGATGACCGTAGCTTTTATGTATAGAGAATCAGATCATGGCTATGGTTACTTTTTGCGGACTTTTTTTAGAGATTTTATTGGCCACTCTTGTACATATATTATATAATAATGTACACCTTACCTCTTGCCTATGTTCTCGATAGCCTAATAATATACCTCTATTGGGACATTTTAATTCTGTTGTACCATGTGCAATATATGCATTGGTGCAAGCTGCATTCTGAATACACACAAACCAGGTGTTGCGAAATGATAGTGGGAATCCCAAGAAGACAAGAAATTACGTGGACACTGTGCGGGCTATAGGAAATACTGTAACCCTCTTTTACATGGTTAAGATGTTAATAATACTAACAGAAAATAATAAAAATACCTAGTAGACCAGGATCTCTAGAAGAGTGTCGTATGCATAAAAGTTAGACCGCAGTTTGACTTCTGATCCTTGTAGTAGGTCTCCCAGGCTTCAAGAAACCTGATGTTGCCGGGCTGAAAAGTGGTGCCGTTCGCCGTTCGCCCCACCACCCCAAATCCCCCTATAAAATGTTCATAGTTTTCAAAGTTTTAATGGTTTAAATTTTTATGTTTTAATTAATTCATACATATTTACGATTAAAATAAACTGTTATAACATAAACCGTGACATATACACCTGGTTGGTGGTAGCCAAATGGCAAAAAACGGAACCCTTATAGATTCGTCATGTCTGTCTGTCTGTCTGTCTGTCCGTCTGTCCGTCTGTCCGTCTGTCCGTCTGTCTGTCCGTCCGTATGTCACAGCCACTTTTCTCCGAAACTATAAGAACTATACTGTTGAAACTTGGTAAGTAGATGTATTCTGTGAACCGCATTAAGATTTTCACACAAAAATAGAAAAAAAACAATAAATTTTTGGGGTTCCCCATACTTCGAACTGAAACTCAAAAAATTTTTTTTCATCAAACCCATACGTGTGGGGTATCTATGGATAGGTCTTCAAAAATGGTATTGAGGTTTCTAATATCATTTTTTTCTAAACTGAATAGTTTGCGCGAGAGACACTTCCAAAGTGGTAAAATGTGTGTCCCCCCCCCCTGTAACTTCTAAAATAAGAGAATGATAAAACTAAAAAAAATATATGATGTACATTACCATGTAAACTTCCACCGAAAATTGGTTTGAACGAGATCTAGTAAGTAGTTTTTTTTTTATACGTCTTAAATCGCCTAAATACGGAACCCTTCATGGGCGAGTCCGACTCGCACTTGGCCGCTTTTTTTTTATTTCCGTTAATTTCAAGGGTGCATTCCTGAGCTTAAATCAAGTAACTTTCTCAAAGACACCGATATTCTAATTAACTCCATTTCGGAGCTAATCAATAATTTGTTAAAAGCTTATTACAGAGTCGAGGACTACTTGACAGACAAACATGCATGGTCCAAACCAGAAACTAATAAAAAGTAGTAGCAATTAAAAACATTGTATTTTGTATAGAGTTATAGGTGACACAGCTCAGGTAAGCAGGAAAACACATCAAATATTATATGTTGGTAATTCATAATAATCAATCAGATTTATATAATATGTTTTCCCATTTCTTTTAATTACTTTATTTTCTTTTCCTTTTGTAAGAATTTGATATGTTTTCTGAAAGAGCTACGAATTTGTATGATTCCATGTACATATGTATATTTTCTAAATCAAATTTCTATTACACCTTATGTGTATAATTGCATGAATTCTATAGTGATTTAAATTGTATTTTTTTTTCCTTATTTTCTCGTAATGCATGTTAATTATAAGATATAATTATTTTTGAAAAGATGTGTCCCGCCGAGTTTGTTGCCGGTCCCATAATGGGATACCCTCCTCCAATTGAGGGGGGATTTAAATCTTCTCGTGGCAGAGGTGTAGGGTTGGAGCCGGTCTACCTAGCTTTATTTGACGTTCATAAGCGCATTGTAATTATGCCTACTTGAATAAACTATATTTTATCTTATCTTTATCTTATCTTATCTTTATTTTTTTGCTATAAGGCCTCTACAAGCGTGTACACTTGCCTTAGGGCCGGTTTACATATTGATTAGTGTTTAGAATGAGTTCATACATTTTCTATTAAACTTAAGTACAATCTCGGTCGATCGATGTTCGAAATGACATTGATATGTCACAGATTTCAATTGCTTGGTTGACTTAAATGTAATGCCCGTGTTACAACAACGCTATATGCTACATTTAATTAGTTTTTAAACATTTTTTTTTGTAAAAAAAGCAAAAAAAATTTTTTTTTTTAAAATATCTATGCCATTTAGTTCTCTTAAACGTACTTAACCATACCCCGAAGATAACGGAATTCAATAAAAACACGGTGTAGAGTAGTTTGACGGAGCTTTTTTAGACGGCCGAGGTTTAGCGAGGTCGTCATGTAATAAGTTTGTGGAGCTGTTCTTGCCAGATGGCCAGGTCGAATAAATGCTAATTCTAATGAAAGTACTGAAAGTAGTTGTTAAATATTGTAAAATATAATTACACGTGTTAAAGTACTTCAAAACACACAGCACGGGCCTATCCCACAAAAAATTACGCCTTATGTAAGTTGTCTGTTTTTTTACTCTCGAGGTATTAAGTGGTGTTGAGGTTTTACGCCAAAATAAAACAACTGAAATAATTCTAAAATTGTTTTCTTTTATTGTACAAATTTGACATATTTGTGAAAAAAGGCAGTTCTAGGAACTACGGCTGTTATTAAAAATAAAGTAGGTTAAACCTACGAAGCTAGCTCGCTGTATCGGTGAAAACGTCCCGTATTATACTCGTACTAAATGTATATTACCAGTTATATTTATACTGTTTTAGCTGGAAGTTCGTTTTGGTTTGTGGTGTATTTTCTGTGCAATTTTATTGTTCTGAATTTATTTTGTATAAAACAGATACAAAAGAGAAGAATACAAAACAAGATTATCGTAATTTACAACTTGTTTATATGTTGGTTTATACACATTAATATTAACGCGATTTAGATTGAAAATGTTAGTATCGCGTGATAACAGTGACAGTTTAAAACGAACCAATAATAGACGGGAAAATAAAAATATAAACCATTCGTGCTAGCACTGCCAGGCTTCAAAGATAGGCATTCTGTCATAAACTATTTTTTTTCTCGTCATTGCCACTGCCACGGTTGGCCGCTCAGACTATACGAGCCCCGATGCACATGTTTTCATCTAGTCAGACCATTTTTTGAGGTTTTCGCGTTTGTACAAAAATAATGTTTTAGTTTAAAAATCACTAGTATTTATGGTTATACTAATGTAGTTTAATTTTATATGGTAATATTCTACAATAACTTAATCCAAATACAAGAAATACCGTTTGTACTGAAAGGAAAAAAAAAACGATTTTTTTATTTTTTATTTAAAGGGTAGGAATATAACAGATGTGAAAAGGGTTATTACTAGGGATAGCAACACGACTCTGCCAATGTACTGACAATTTTGTTTCGAGCCCATGCATGCAGCAGTACTGTAGGAGAGGACAATATAATTTGGACAATGTTTTTGAAAAGTAAACTTTTTCAGCAATAAAAGTCTCATGCAAGTTTATTATAAGATCATAATAAACTAGATTATACATTACTATTATGGTTCCCATTAAGATCGGTTTTCCTAGGATAGCGGTGCCGTCATATAGCGGCCGTCTCCATACTAAATTATACGGCTAAATATGGATGTCGTAGTATTTGTATGGAGACGGCCGCTATATGACGGCACCGCTTTCGGAGGAAACCAAAGCTTTACTGGGTAATTTTATGTTCATGTGTAAAATTTATTACAATAACAAAATTGTTGTGTGGAACTAGACGAACTAATTTGCATCGGGGCTCGTAGATAATAATTATTGCTAGTTTATCGCTCTAGTCTCACATAAGCAGAATAAATATACTTACCTGAAAACTATTTAAACACTCGATATCATTCGTTTGAAACTATGCAATGATATATGCACAAATTAATGTTTTAAATATTGTTGCGAAGTATATAATAACTTAAGTACCTACTAATAAATATTGAGATTGAGTCGTCATGTTAGGACATTAATTGCAAAATTGTATAGTGTAAAAAAAGAGGATGTAGTCGGATTGAGACTAAAACGATTAAGTTTCAATCCAACGCGTTTATATTTAATTATCACCAATAACATCTTTTGTCGCACTAGCGTTTTTTTCTTTAAGTACCTACGGAAGAAATTAAATACTTCCTTTACATCCTCATTATTCCTCATCCAACAAAAAACAACGGATGTTATCATTTCTACATAGCCATTTTATTTGAAAAATGTATTGCAGGCATGTGCAGGCAAATGTAATGTGATATTATTGTACTTTCTCTCATATTTTTTTCGTATCATTACCTATTTGCATTAAAAGATTGCACTGTACATAAATAACACCAGTTATTACCGATCACGTGGACCCAGTCCTCTGCTCATAGAACCTCTGGAACCTTTCAATTACTCGGAGAATATCGTTAGGTTCGCAGGGGTTCCCGATGGAACCGACGTCTGGGCAGCCTTGCGTTGTGAAGCACTCGAAGGTTATCTCAGGCCGGTGGCAACAACTAAGGACCGCGGCATCGCAGTTAGTCGGGAGTTGGTTTGTTGAAACCTCTTTTGGCGCGTTCTGAGGCGGCCTTTTCATAATCGACGGGCGAAAAGTAGTCGGCGGAGCTCCAGGAGGAATACTATTCAAAGTGCCGTCTCCTTGAACGGTCCCGTGCTCAACTGGAGGAGGCCTCCTCGTTAGAGTGTTGTTCGGTCGAATAACGTCAAAATTAATCGGCCTTCTAATATCCCGTCCATCGTCGTTGTCTTCGTCGTCGTTGACGACATATCCCCAGTTCTGTCTCGTATCCTCCATTTCAGGGAAGCGGTTGGTTATGCTATCTGGCTGGCTTCCGTTTTGGTTGTTGGTCGGCTGAGGTTGCTGGTTACAGTTGCAGGGTTGAGGTATATAAAGAACTGGTAGATAAATAGGGAATGATGGTGGGAAAGAAGGCGGGAAGGTTGGTTGTCTAGCTACGGATGCGATGTCTTGCAACCGCCTGTATACTTGTGACAGCGGATCGTCTACTAAACCGTAAACGCCGGTGCTTTGTGATTCGTCTCTTTTCACAAAAGTAGGATATGCAGGGTTGACTAGTGGTGGAATGCCAAATCCTCCGAAATCGTACCAGCGCTTTTGTCGCTGGCCTGTGGTATCTGTGTTTTCAAGGGTGCTTTCTTCTAGTGGGGTTGGCGAGGCATCAACACTCGCTGTCTCGACTTCAGCTATGTCTTCAAGCTTGCTGACGTCACTCGGTGCAGCGTTGACGTAGACTTGGATCGCTATCACGGCGAGCAGCACGTGTTGTATTCTTGCCATCTGTAATTCCAAAAAATCTCCTTTAGTTTCATAAATTTACTAATATCAAAAGAGAATTGAGGTATATTTAAGTTATGTCTAGGGTAAAGGCACCAGTAGTCAGCCTTATAACGACTTTTTTAAGTTTGAACGTTCGGCATTTCTACAGGATTAGTCGGATAATTAAACAAATGACATGGTTAGATCAATTGTTTATCATAGTTTTAAAACAAAATATTTTAAAAAATAACAATCCTCTTTATAATATCTCTAATTAAGTTTAAACAAAAAGTGGCACTTTTCTCCAGTAGTCAGCCTCCAAAATCCAGTAAGCAGCCTCTGTGTACCCAGTACTCAGCCTATATAAACTATTCATAATAATTAGATCAAAATCACTAATATTTATATCAAAATCAACGATATTATAATATTTATTTTTTCTTTATAATTTTTGTTATCGTTATTGTAGTTAGTTGTAGTTTTTAATTTTAGTTTATAATTTTTTGCATATATCAAAATCAACGATGTTATACAAATATCTATTTTTTATTACTATTTTAGTTATTGTTATTGTAGTTAGTTGTAGTTTTTAATTTTAGTTTATAATTTTTTTGCATATACATATGTATTACTTACCTACTTGTTTACTTATTTAATAAATAAAAAATCTTATAGGTACATACAATTCTTATGACACTAAATTTGTTGGCCATAGGAACTTAATTATTCTTGCAAACTAAGAATTGCAATATTTATTTTCTAATAATTAATCCGTCAAAAATTAATGAGGTAAATCAGGTAATATAATTATGTTCCTAGTAGGTAAAAAATAATTAATCGAGTCTATGCAGATCTAATTATCATTAATAAACAGTCATATACCGACCAGGAAAAAGCAAAATGATAGTAATGTATAGTTAACGTCAATAATATGTATACACTTTTGAACCTTATTTCAATGAGATAGGGTTTAAAAATGTGGACATATTTTTGGCGGCGACGTACCAAGCAAGGTCAATGGCTGAGTACTGGATCCGCGAAACCCAGTGCTCAGCCGCATTAAAACGTTATTTCAAATGCGGCTGACTACTGGGTTTTACTTTAAATTGACTAGGGCATGCCTAACTAAATTTGAAAATGTAAATTTAACGGTCCTAACGGTCGCATTGGCTCGAAAATAATAAAATAAACGAATAACCCAAAGGTCAGCCGTGGGGGGCTGGGCACTGGATTCTTTGGAAAAAAGTGTTATCCAGTGGCCATCCCCCTCAATTTATAAGTGAAAAATTGATATTTTCATTCAAATATAATGCAATTTAATAGATAAACTAATAAATAAACCAATCATTAACAAAAACATTAACTTTTAACATTAAAACATAGTTTTTCTTGCCTGTTAAGAGAACACCACGTGCAGTAAAAAATATGGCGGACATGACACTATTGCACTCGTCGACAAACAGCACCTGTATGAACGAGTATATTTCTTCACACCGTTCCCTCACCGCACCTGTCGTGTGACGTATTAACCAATAAGGAATCAAAGCTCCTATTTGAGTACTCGCGATTTGTTTAAACGAATATACCAGATATTTATGACCAATAAACGGCTCAAAAGGCTGACCACTGGTACCCGGCTGGCCACTGGTGCCGTTACCCTATGTCATGACAAATCTAGGCAAATTTAATCGAAATTACTAACTTTTTATATTTATCCAGGTGCTTAATTCTTGTGATCATGAGTTCATATCTCAATTTGTAATTTAACCCAATATAAACTCGCTATTGCATATTGAATCGCAAAAAGTAATATTACAGTTTCCATGTGAGAAAACTGTATGTAAAAATTTCTATTAACCCAACGTCTGGCTTGTAAAAAGAAAGCCGGGCCGGGCATAGGGTTACCAAGTACTTTCTGTGAAAATATCCGACTTTAATATTAAAACGCTGACATCTCTGCTAACATTACGTGTGACTTTTAATAACATATAGCTAAGTACTTATTTATTACTAGTACTCAATAGTCCCAGAATGTTTATCTTAGAAATTACTACAAACAATATTTTATTTAATATATGCTAAAGTTTTCAGTTCTTTCTCACTCGATCTAGACCGTCCGACCTTCCGCTTAAGTGAAAATCTTGTCGTGTTTCTACCGCATTCCCGGAAAATACACAAAATTCCTGACTTTTCAGGAAAAGTCTGGTTACCCTTGGCAGCTTCAAACTAGGTACGTTTTATTTCTCTGCGATTAAGCATTAGAGAGGACCTATTTTCTCGGCATTCCTTTATAAAATGAGTGAAATCTTAAAATCTTTCATCGCTATATTTTATTCGCGTTTTAGGTCACTGCACACAATTATTTAATATTTTAGACGCAACATGAATTACTGGGAAATTTGTAAAAAAAACTAGCTGTCTGGTAAGTTAATTGAGTTATTATCATATGAATTTGTTAAATGAGATGCTTTACTTCATTTTAGAGTCACGTCGATATTAATGCATCATTACGTAAAACCTTTCGGCAAAGCAATTTATTCTGACATGTGAAGGGTAGCAAATACAGAAGACGCAATATAGCATGCGAGAGACGTGTTTGGTCTGGCGCGCATGGCGTAATGAATGACAGAGGCAATTAAAGACATGGACTTTTGTCTAGCATCATCATCATGATCATTACAGATGAGTAAGATTACTAAGATATGGCAAACTAAAATAGATGAAAGGGAAAAAGCCCTCCAGTGGCGTAGGCCGGATATAATATGTAATAAAATAATTTGAATTGCTCTTAAAGTTGTAAGAGATTGCAACTTTTGCGTTTACTATTCGCTGAACCTGGCAACAGTCGTTTTTTTTTTGTCACTTGCCTATAATGCCTGCTTACAATGCTTCCGAGTAAATATGGTGTGTGTGACAGTGTCCTTATGTCATAGCATCTTACAAAAATATATAGAGCTGAGACCTATCTAATGTGACGTGGACGTCGATGCACGTTAACAACCCAACTTTGTAAGGACCCAACTGCCAAACTGTATTCATTATTTGTCTTTAGAAATGACAAAGAAGGGATCGCTTGTCCTATTTGATAATTGGTGAGGCAGTTAAGGGAGGATATAAATTAAATGCCGTTGATACTAAAACTTTTCGGTTTCCGAAAATTCTGCTATTATATATTATTATTTTCATAAAATGTTGTGGATAACTTCGTCCTACATATCTTTTAACATTATTTTAATTTTAATATATATACTCGTTCAAGCAAATCTTGTCAGTAGAAAAAGGCGGCAGATTTGAAAAATCGCGGGTTAGGAACACTACGTTTGAATTATTCGAAAATCGCGTGTCATTTATATCTTATCTGTGGAACTGTTTTGTTTACATTTCATCGATGTTCGATGTACATTGCTGCATTTTGTTCGTTTCCTAGGGATACCATACTTTAGTTTGCTTTACATTGCTACTGACATATCCGGCTTGACAGACTATATTATGGCCATTCAGAGTATTCAGACAAAGTGACAGTCCATTTGAGGCATATACTGTTGGTACATTAAAACTTTTTTCTACTCCAGCACTTAAATGTGTCAATTAAATGACTGACAGTGATATCTAAAGCAATGTCATTTGAATGCTTTGTCTATAGGCTCATAAGATGACTGCAAGCAGTCATCTTATGAGTATAATACAACTGCTTTATTTTTTTTAAAGATACAAGTTCCGATCATCTTGATTGAAAGAGGTATGTTTTCATTTACAATAATAACTCTTTTTTTTTTAAATAATAACTCTTTTTTTTTTAAATAATAACTCAATTTTTTTTAAATAATAACTCTTTTTTTTTAATAATAACTCTTTTTTTTAATAATAACTCTTTTTTAATAATAACTTTTTTTTTTTTTCTTTTTTTTTTTTTTTTTTGCTGAAGCTGTCATAGAAAAAGTAATGTATGCAACAGCTCATAATTGGTTCTTAAAATTCTCGGGTCTTTTTTTACAAAACTCGACTACGTCTCGTTTTGTAACTTCGACCCTTGAATTTTAAGAACCCTTATTATATCACTGTTGCATAAACTACTATTTAAGAACACTTCTTTTATATTCGCTTCACCCATTTGCTGTTAAACTCCGACAACAACCATCGAACCGTTCTCGTTCGCATAATGCTTCCTACCATCGTCTTTATTGTTAACTGAAAATTCGTAGACCCTATTACAAAGGCATAAGGTCCACCATAGGTCATTTAAGAGCGTTGCTGTTATTACAAAACGGTCGGGTCGAAGTTTCTTCTCATTGTCTACAAGACAATTGAGCATCGTTCCCGCGCCCATTGCGCGTTGACGCGTTTCTTAAAGATGGTCCTTTGAAAACACGGCCAGTCTGTTATTGTATCATTTTAGTTTTACCATAGAGAAATATAGTAAGACAAGAGTGCTCACTCCATACATCAGTTTTGGTACAAAAAGACTATTAATGTCAGTGTCTACATCTAGCATCGAGTAGCGGAATTATCAGTACTCCTACTTGACAATAGATGTAGCAGTACTGATAGTTCCGCTACTCGATGCTAGATGTAGACACTGAAATTAATAGTCTTTTTGGTAACAAAACTGATGTATGGAGTGAGCAATCTATGTATTTTTTTCTCTATGGTTTTACAAAGATTAGAAGATTACAGCTAAAGTGTCGCGTAAAACTCAAATATCAGTAAGACCAAAACTTTGTATAGCTTTTCAATGGCATAAATATGCAATGCTTTTTGTATGATTTTATTTTAAGTTCTATTGTAAGCATTGTAATTCAGCGTAAGAATAGAAAAGAATCAAGAATTAATCGGAATAGGTTCATCCATCATCAGATTGTGTGTGTGTACCCGATTGCCTATTAAAATTAAATCCATAGTGATACAATAACCTTTAAGCATTAGCATCAGACTTTTACTCTACCCAACGATATTCAATTCTCTTGGCTCATAGTAGGTATATTTCCTACATACATTAAGTGCATCTTAATGTAAAAACGATTAACGACTGAGTACCAAAGAGTTTATAAATGTGTGCCTTTTCATTAACACTTGGCCAACAAAAACTTCCACAAACATGAACAAACAATGATTTAAATTTTCATTTAAATGAAAATATTTCAGTTATTTGAGAATGTTATTTGGTCTCAAACTAAATAAACCCTTGCGAAGCAAAATTATGACGCATAAGGTTCTACACACATATGACTGATGTATCCACGTACCTATGGTACTCAATGAGTCATTTTTTCACGGTACAAACGTGGACACAAAAAGCATTATATGCTCATTACAGTGATTCGGCACGTAGGAACGTATTGTTTAGGAAAATCGTGACCACATTTTTGTGACAATGCTTTGACAATAACCATGAGGACATATATTATACTTAACAGGTACCAAATTTAAAGAAATACCTACTAAGAATTAAAACCTCTCATATCCCAGTGGCTCAAATATGAGTCGGAATTATATGGATTTGAGAGGTTCTGGGAATCGAGGAGTTAAGGGGTATGTAGCAAACTAACTTAGCGCTAACGTTGGACAATCTATATATCTCAAAACGTATGACTCCGTACCGTGTTGGCGTCATTTACGCGAACTTCATTTTTCAAATAGGCATATATTTAAGTGTATATTTATAATTTTACTAGCATATGTCCACGACATCGTCTGCATGGGATGATGGTAATCAATAAAAACTATCAGATGTCCTTCTTCAGACTTCAAAGTATCTCCATACCAAATTCCATGTAAATCAGCTCAGCGGTTTAAGCTACAGTCCCTACAGACAGTGTTAGTTTCGCATTTTAAATATTAATTAGGGATTTTTGACATGACTAAGATATAATCCTAAAGTGGCCTCTTTTAATTATGTCATAACCAAAATATATATATTTGTAGACTGCGGGAAAATCCTAAAGAAAGGCCAGGTCAAGAGCACCCTAAAGCGGCGAGCGTGTATGAGGAATGTATAAAAGTGAAGGAAGCGAAAGAGGTATGTCAGGAATGTCACAGGATCGTGGCTAGTAAAAATCCGTGGTCTCTGCCTACCCCTCCAGAAATTAAGCGTAACTATATGTATGTATGTATGTGTTTATGTATGTATGTATTTGTAGATATCTATTTGCTTGTACATTCTAGGGGTAGTCTGAGAGACAAGACAACTAATGATAGGTAACTTTCGAGATTTGCATCCAGTCAATCTCGAAAGTTATCAATAGTTATCTCTCAGTCTTCCGCCGACTACGTGGCTTGAAGCTCTAAGTGAATATACGTAGTTAATTCAAAACCACATTATAATACCTACTGTACCTACTAGTAGGCAGGTGTACCTCCACAGACGTCGTGTGTATTGTCTTTACGCGATTTTAAACGGGGTCACTATTTCTCTGCCAATTACTTATCCTAATGACTGTAAAATAATTGATAACTGACTTCCATGAATACTATTTTTTTTTTCATCATCTTGCATAGATCAAAGAAAAAACCTTTTCATTTGCTATCATGTGCCTTCAATGACATCACCAAAATTGTAAAAAGTAGTCAAAAGCTATAGTGCAAAGTCATAGTGGTGGCTATTTATCATGGGTCTTGATTATCAATCATCATCATCAAGTTACTAATAAGTGAAAAAAAAAACATAAACTATAGTTACTACAACACTTAATAATTAAATGTGGTGTCCTACAATAATACTGTGCCCGTGCGCGTTTAATGAAAATAGCAATTATTTCCGTAAGAAAGCTGCTTATGCGAGCATCACGTATTAAAAAAAAAGTTTTGCTAATATAGATAGACCAGCTATTTAATTGTACATTATTTTCTGCGCTGAATGTAGACAGTGTCAATTAGTAAGTAAGTGACTAATCAAATCACGCCCACTGCACTGTCTGAAGTAGTGTCAGTGACTTGTGTTTACAAATCATTACCATATTGTGGTTGCAAACAGATCAATATCAAGGCCGGTCAACTTTTGCGTCTACTTGCGTTTGCTGTTTCAAAACTATAGATATCCAAGTTTCAGTAAGACTAAGATTCATATTCAACATGTATATTACTGACCCAAGGGGTCTTAAAATTGCGACAAAACTGGCGCCTTTTTACAGGAAAGACGTATAACCTTATCTCATAACTAAAGTCTATTTTTTAATTCGGTAGACTGAAATGACAGTTCTTTGTATGAAATGACATTTTATGTTCATACTAAGAACTGTCATTTCAGTCTACCGAATTAAAAAATAGACTTTAAATATTACAAGTGATGAATAAAGCTTGCCCAGCCCAATATAAAAAACGAAATTGATTACGCACTAACAACAGGTAATAAAACTTAAGCCTACGTCGGCTACGTCTGGTAAACGCTTGAAGTGCACGCTGTATAGACCTGAACCCGTACCATGAGTCACTGACAGTGTCAAAACTGACATATACGCTATCGAGAACGTAATTTACTTTCTATACATCTCGTTCGCACTAATATGCGAGTACGAGCGAGATGTATAGAAAGTAAATTACGTTCTCGATAGCGTTTATGTCAATGCCAAACTGATGGTAGCCTGATGGTAGCCCTATAGGATAATATAACATGATAGCTGTTGCCCGCGACTTCGTACTCGTGGATTAGTATAATTTTCCCCATACAAACTATAGGGGATGAATTTTGAAAAATCCTTTCTTAGTGGACCCCTAGACATTATAAGGAACCTACTTGCCAAATTTGGACTTTCTAGTCCCCGCGGTTTGGCTGTGCGTTGATTTAAGTCAGTCAGTCAGGTCTTTCACGTTTATATATATAGATAAGTAGGTACCACTAACACCTAGATCTAATTAACTCGGCAACCGGTACTACAGCTAGCTGTCGCTAGTGCTAACGGGCTTGGTGAGATGGGAGCCAGTGGGAAGTGGGACTAATGTCTCATTAACAAAATGCATGATGTACTTTAGTACTAAATTCTGCCCGCGATTTCGTCTACGTGAGATGATAATGATTGATAAAAACGATTGATAAGTCCTTTCAAATTCGCAATACCAAATTTAATTTAAAACGGTTCAGCAGTTTAAGCGTGAAGAGGTGACAGTAAGAGAAACAGACACACACAGAGCTACTTTAGCATTTTAAATATTATTAGGGATTACATAACTATTAATATTCGTTTTTAGGGTACCGTACTTAGAAGGTAAAAGAGAACCCTTATAAAGCGACTGTTAACTTTTTCGGAAACTATTTTGCTATCGATTTGAAATTTTGAATAATTATAAAATAAATAATAAGACTAACCCAACGCATTGAAAGTGATTTGCATTTGAAATTATCTAAAATGGTAAATATTTTTACTTATATTAAGGATCGGGACTTAGGGAGTAAAAAAATTAAGAACAGTTACCCAATAAGTGGTTCATTCATCTACAACAGCCAATCTGCCAGAAACAGCGTATATCTTCTCGTTTCTCAATACGAGAATAAGATTATAATAATTATAATCTGCAGAAGGCGGTGATCTTGGACACGGCGCGGATAGTCCGCCGGTACCTCTCTCTGCGGCCCTGACCACCGGCAGCTTGGGCCTTGCCCCGCTGCTGGCGGCACCCTAGGTTAGGTTTTTAGGGTTCCGTAGCCAAATGGCAAAAAACGGAACCCTTATAGATTCGTCATGTCTGTCTGTCTGTCCGTCTGTCCGTCTGTCCGTCTGTCCGTCTGTCCGTCTGTCTGTCCGTCCGTATGTCACAGCCACTTTTCTCCGAAACTATAAGAACTATACTGTTGAAACTTGGTAAGTAGATGTATTCTGTGAACCGCATTAAGATTCTCACACAAAAATAGAAAAAAAAACAATAAATTTTTGGGGTTCCCCATACTTCGAACTTCGAACTGAAACTCAAAAATTTTTTTTTCATCAAACCCATACGTGTGGGGTATCTATGGATAGGTCTTCAAAAATGATATTGAGGTTTCTAATATCATTTTTTTCTAAACTGAATAGTTTGCGCGAGAGACACTTCCAAAGTGGTAAAATGTGTGTCCCCCCCCCCTGTAACTTCTAAAATAAGAGAATGATAAAACTAAAAAAAATGTATGATGTACATTACCATGTAAACTTCCACCGAAAATTGGTTTGAACGAGATCTAGTAAGTAGTTTTTTTTTAATACGTCATAAATCGCCTAAATACGGAACCCTTCATGGGCGAGTCCGACTCGCACTTGGCCGCTTTTTATAATATGTGTATAATATTTTTGTAAGTGTTTTTATATTTTAATTTTATATCCATATTGTAATAAAACCTAACTTAAGACGAAAAATGAATAAAGATAATAATCTATAATACTACTACTATTATAATACTGATAATTATTATCAGTTTCGCATTACGCGAGTCAATTGTTGCTAAATAAATACACGGCTACAATGGATATAATACACTTGATTGCAGTTTTTGTGTGGTTAGTTAATTCTACAAAGATATGGTATGATACGTTTTTTTATAAATATTATGTACTTACCTAATTACGATTTCTTTATGTTTTATCATTCATAATTCAAAACTTTTTTATATCAATGATCCTCAAATATAAGTATAAACGGGGAGAATCCATATCCATACTAATATTATAAATGCGAAAGTGTGTCTGTCTGTCTGTCTGTTACCTCTTCACGCTTAAACCGCTGAACCGATTTATTTGAAATTTGGTATGAAGATAGTTTGAGTCCCGGGGAAGGACATAGGATACTTTTTATCTCAGAACTCACCCCTTAAGGGGGTGGAAATTTGTATGGGCAATCAATAACCGCTGAACCTATTTAGTTGAAATTTGGTGTGGAGATAGTTTGAGTCCCGGGGAAGGGCATAGGGTAGTTTTTATACTTTTTATCCCAAAGATCTCCCTTAAAGGGGGTGAAAAGGGGGGTGGAAGTTTGTATGGGAAATCGTTAAAAAGCAGATTGGGTAAAAATAAGCTACCCAAATTACTAACTCCACGCAGACGAAGTCGCGGGCAAAAGCTAGTATTTTAATAAGTGAGCTTGATTTTTATCAACTTAGGTAAGTAGTTAAGTACCTACACACCGCTGCAAAAGTGCATTCCCACTTATTGAATGAAATTCATTCATAAAGTGGTTATGCACTCTTGCAGCTCGCTGTACCTACATCAATTCTTTGTGAGGGTACTAAATAGTAAAAATGTATATTATTATTTTATATTTTTATTTTATCTGTAGAACACCAGCAGTTACCTTTTAACTGTTGCCACTTGAGATTTCGGAATCCACTGACTTTTTGATTTATGTTTTGCATGCAAATTTTAAACCTACAATAATATCGTGACATAATTTAGGTAACTATGTATTAGGATTTGAAGGTGCAGTCACGAAAAAGATCGTGAGTTAGACGATCTTGACCTATACAATGGAAGCACTAGACATCAACATAAATGCTAACAATTATGAACTTTTGAATGAACTAGGTTATTTACCCACACCACAACCACAAAATCTGAACGTTGATGAACGTTAACTATACATTAAACATGCCGTGCCAAAATTTGTAATAAATAATTAACATGAATTTCTAACCACTCATTCAAGAAAAATCAGAAGGCTTACCGAGTAAATGGAAATGTCGTTTTCTGTTTCTCTATCTCTCGAATATGCAAAAGTGAAGAGATTGATAACGAAAGGAAATAATTCAGTAGATAAGAAGAGAGACAAATAGGTAACGAAATTTCGTTTTTATTAGGCCCTCTGGTAGGTACCAATATTGTCTCGCAGGAAACATGAGAATTTATATTACTTGTATTGCAGTAGGAGCTTCAAGGAATTCAATAGCAATAAAAACCGTATCATTATAATATTTTATCACCTAGCAAATTGCTGTACATAAAGTGTTAAACGAGCGTTTTCGCTTATATGTTATCCGTGACAGCCGATTAGTTTTAGAACCTAAGCTACAAGAATTAATATTTTGTATACCAGTTGTAATTAAGCTTGTCATTTGCATCTAGTAGATAAGTCTATTAACCTATGTATGTATGTATTAGGCAGTAAGCATCCTGAATATACAGGGTGCCATTTGAGTCGTGATCCGTAATATGTTATTCTAACTCCATAAACAACGAGCAATTTAATGCCCCTACTCTTACTAAAATCAGACAAGATTTATTTTTTATTTTTTGTTTTTTGTCAATTATTTTACTTTTATAAGTGGATTTAGGATATTACAATGGCTTATTAAGATATTTAAATTAGTAAATTGAATCGCCTCTTTGAATCGGAAGTGTCATTGACATCAATTTTGTCAATTGTCCCAGTTAGAAATAAAATGTACTTAATTTTTCATTTGAAATATCTTACAAAGCTGTTTAAATACCACACTGCCACTTGTAAAAGTAAAATAAATGACAAAAAATAAACAAAAAAACAAAAAAAATTGTCTGATTTTAGTAAGAGTAGGGGCATTAAATTGCTCGTTGTTTATGGAGTTAGAAAAACATATTACTGATCACGACTCAAATGGCACCCTGTATAAAAAACAGGTTACAATCAGAAAAGGCATGTTCCTGGTTACCTTAATACTTTTATGGTGACGGTTTCCGGCAAGCAGGATACAGATTACATAAAAACACAACAACACAAGTAACAACATAAGTTGACAAGTATCATTTTCTAAATGAAGCTAATTATTTGGCTAAAGTGCATATTTCTAGGCATTTCCCTAAAATGTTTCAAAACTTTGTCGTTGTTATTTATTCAGTTCTCGCGCAGGAAGGGAGGCCTGTGACCAGCAGTGGGACGTATATAGGTATGCTGAATTCTAAAATTTCACTCAGACAACTTAAGCCTAAACTTCACGTAAGCCACCGCTAACTCCGTTTTCCTAAGCTGCGGGAAATTTCAAAACGCTATAGGTACTTAACTATTCGGCGTTAGTCAAGATTCAAGCAACCTCGGACGAATTTCGTGGGATGGTTAAAGTTGCTATCAAGCTATGCGTCATACATGATTTTGAACTTTACGGCATTCTTCTTATGGTTTCTTTTTCTATGTATATTTTGGCACAATTGATGCTAATTAAAATCGACAGCGGCAACTATAAACATGGGGGTTATTTCAAGTGCAGTTTAGCCAAATGCTTCGGGTAACCAGTATAAGTGCGCTCTCCAACTATGCACATTAATTATGAATTTCAAAGTCATATTTATACTAGTCCACCTTAACAGTGGACTCAGCGGCACTCATAAGTGATAAAATTGCGAAGCTTGCCGATCTTGGATTACAGTAGTGGGCTTATTACGGTGCTGGATTAGAATATTTCGTGTACTTGACCCTATATTCTGTAAGTTATCACAGCTATTGGCGGAGCCGGCCAGACTGATGTTGCCACATCGGATGCGCATATTTTGCCACAACATGTAAAAGCGCAACTGTTACCACACTTATCAATATGCTAATTGTTTATTGAATTGTACAATTCGATTGACAAAAGAAATGAAGTGTCCACGAACGGTGTTTGAACGTAGATTCTAAATGGACTTGTGATTTCTGAGTTAGGAATAGTGTAGTCCTAACTAGGTGTTATTTAGAATAGTGAAGTAAAATACTGATTTAAGTAAACTTTCACGATTTTTAACTCGCTTTTATTAGGTCACTTTTTAACTATGTAATGGAATCTTGCAAGTTAAATTTGATCCACTTCCCGGTTTCCGATTGAGCTGAAACTTTGCACATACATGTAAGTCTGGTGACAATGCAATATTATGGTACCATCGAGCTGATCTGATGATAGAGACAGGAGGTGGCCATAGGAACTCTGTGATGAAACAACGCAACCTAATTGTGTTAGGGGTTTTTAAAATTGTCTCGATGAGTATTAGTTGTCTGTCGTAAGAAAAATACAGTCAGCGATAAAAGCTTGCACCAAAAAGGAAATTTTTTCCAAAAACTTTTACACATTATTAAATTATACAACGGGACTTTAAGTTTTAACATTTACCTCCGACGGCGTCGTTAAGCCCCGTTTTACAATTTAATAAACTGAAATACTTTTCTGAAATTTTCCATAAATAACATTCACTTGTTCATTGTAACTACATATTAATTAACCTGTATCCGAATCCTGTCTGACTTTATGGTTAAGAAAGTGAAAGTGAATCGGTTAAGGAATTTGGAGAAAGATATCATCTACCTACTGTTTTTACTGCATACAAGGAAGTCTTGTGTACACATACTGTAGGAGGGTAATTTTATGTAGAAAGTAAAATGTTGACATCATGAGTGGTAAGGTTCAAAGTTTCCATTTTAGAATACTTCCTATGCGTCGGGTCGGGACTCTATTTCATTTTTAACACTAGGAGGAACTATTTAGTTCGTATAAGTAGAAATTGTTTTTACATTAAATTTTAGGTAACGCGACTTTTGATTATAGTAATCAAGTTTTTCACAGTTTTTTAATCAAAACTTAAGTTTTTTTAAGTAAAGTTAGAGCTATCTTGAAGTATTTGAGTACCTTCTGAATCTGCTAAAGCGCATCTGGCGTTATCGGGACCTAATTTCAAACTAAATTAACAAATAATGATTACTTAGGTACATATTTTAAGTAGATTCCTGGTGTATTGACCTCATTGTACATTATTACGTTATCTAAGGCTTAATTTAAATGTACTTATATACTGAGATATTACGGATAAATTTATTTTATTTATCGTATGGCTTGGTTACATGTCACTGGATACAGAACTTAACTAACTTAAAATTAAAATTTCGCCCTACTCAGGTAAGCAGCCGCTTCTCCAGCCAGGGTATTGAAGTCATTCACGTGGCCCGTATATCTTGTGAGAGGACATTCCAGCACTATGTGTTCAATGGTCTGGTCTGGGTGTCCACACTCGCATGCAGGAGAGGCACTTCAACCCCATTTGTGCCAGTGGTGTGCACAGTTACCAATTCCAGTTCTAAAGCGGTTAAGGGCGGACCATACGCGACGAGGCGCTTTGAAGCCAGTGGGGGGTGTTCGAGGTGTGAGATGGATGAGGGGGTTTATTTGGTCCACTTGGTGCTACCATTCTGCTTGCCACGCCTCCACCAGGCTCCAAGTGGTTTGTTGATTGGGCATCTGTAGAGCAGGGGGGTTTCTGGACTTTAACCTTTTATTACTCATCTCGTTGAGGTCTCGGTGGATGGGAAGGTTAGAGCACCTGTGCGTTTTTGTGGCTTCTCGGTGAAGGCTTTTGTTCCTACGAAGGTGTGCGGGAGCTATTTTACCCAGAATGGGGAGCCAGTGGGACGGCGTAGGCTTTAAGCATCCAGTAATTAGTCGGAGTGTCTGGTTTAGTTGCGCGTCGACGGCTGAAGTATGTGCACTGTTCATCCAAACTGGGGCGCAGTACTCAGCCGTTGAGTAAACCAGAGCCAGAGCCGTAGTTCGAAGGCAGGGTGCAGTGAGTGGCTCCCCAAGTGGTTCCCGTGAGTTTTTGGATAATGTTGTTCCTGGTCTTGAGTTTGCTTGCAGCTTTCTGTAGGTGAGCTTTGTATGTTAAGCTTCTGTCTAGTGTAACTCCCAAGTATTTGGGGTTCGGATTGTGCTTCAGGGTTGCACCCTTGAACCTGATGTTGAGATAAATGAGACGGATAAATGAGAATTTAGTAGCTGGCCTTGCTTCAGATAGCGGAAACATTAGCGAATCTAAATTAATTTGCATATTTCGTAAACCATTAGAAGATTAAGTAGGGTAATTGTGTCTGTTTGCCGTCCAGTGCCTGTTTCCGTCCACTTGGCGGAGTTGCTACAAAGAATTGCGGAAAATTTGAATATAAACAAGCCTTCTCACACATGTTTGGATTTGTTGCAATCCATAATGTCTAAGCAATATTTTTACCAAAATAAAAGTGTTATTTGACAAATAGCGGCTTTAAAAAAAATTATGTAAGTGGCGGCATTGCATCCAGAGCTTGAAAACGTCATTTTGCAAGAAAAAAAAAGTGTTGGCGGCAAATGTTCACGGTAAGTTTATTAATTAATTTAACTAGTTTAAGTTACGTTATTGGCACATACTGCAACTTAAAAGTATAGTAAACGCAATTTTAAGTGTTTTTTATAGTTTTTTCATAATAATCTTTGATAAATTTAGTGGACGAGTACTGACATACTAATTTTGAAAAATATTTAGTTTCCGACCACACGGACGGTAACTGGAACAGCTAGGTGAGTATTTGTTATGATCGTTTTACTTCAAAAGACTTATAAACTACTATATATTTTCTCTTAAAATGATGTTTCTTGCTTATAAGATTATACATTTTAGTTTTCGTCCACGATTTTGTCAGTGTTGCTTGATTAAAATCATGTTTAAAATACGTGGTCGAAAACTAAAAATAGCTTTAAATATTGTTTCAGTTTCCGTCCATGTACTATGAGTGGTGTAGACGAGATTTATTATTACATGATTACTGAGGGCGAAAATAGCAATTCGTGGATGAGTTTCGATTTTGTTCGACGAAATGAAAGAATTGAACTGAGTCCGACAATGAGACGATTCCACGAATTGCTATTCCCACCGGAGCATAGTGGTTTGCCCCAAATATGCGAGGAAATAAGTTAAAATAGGCAATTAATTATTTAAGCATCAAGCATTACTCGAATCTTAATATAAAAAATGTCAAATCTTACGATTTTCCCTCCTTAATATCTCGCGCACGAGTGTGAAGCGGGCTTTAAAATAATTGAAATGTCTATGATTATTAAGCAGTATTTACACGATGTTACAAAATAGTCCTGCAAGAATGAGACATATAATTGTCTCCCTATCTCGCTCTATATCCTACAGCATGAACTGATAGCTGTACCAGGCCGTGTGGATGCTGGTTTAATAAGTATCTGTTTTTCGCTCTCACTTAAGCCCCGCATTCACACTCCTACCTTGTAGGCCGCCTCGTAGTCCGCCTCGTTGGGTAGGATTGTGTATGGGGGTTGTAGACTACGAGCCGTCCTACCGTTTAGCCGTTTGTAGGACGGCTCGTAGTCCACAACCCCCATACACAATCCTACCCAACGAGGCGGACTACGAGGCGGCCTACACGGTAGGAGTGTGAATGTGGGGCTTTATAAAACTGCGTCCTTAAAAGCCATCTCTTTCTCGCTCTCACTCATGGGTGCGGTTGTCTGTTACACGGCTTTAATGGACGTACATACGGCGGATCACCTTACACACGATCGAACGTGCGCCGGACCGTTCGTTTTTCCTATACATAAATTAACACAAGAAAACAAATAACTATCATATATTTAAGTGGGTATTTCATGATAAATTTTACTGTCCGCTACTCTGGCAGCTCCGATAAGTTGATGAAAACTAACGCAACGACCCTATATACAACAAAACTAAGTCGGTACTAGTAACGTACATAGCTTAAAAATAAATGATTCCTTATTATATTGATATTATATATTATAAATGCGAATGTAACACTGTTTGTCGGTCTGAGTCCTGAGGAAGGAAATATATATAAATATTTATCACGAAAATAACCATTCTACGCGGTCGAAGTCACGGGCAGAAGCTAGTAACTAACTAAGAATTATCTATATAACATAAAAACAAAAAATAAAGATAGGTATAATTGATTTTCAATGCAATAATGCACCCTACAGTACTTTTTCATACAGTGGACGAAAACTGACTCATACGTGGACGAAAAGTAGCTCACAGGCGGACGGAAACTGAAATAACCCTACTTTTTCATAATATATTTTTTATGAAATAAACCGTAAATATTATTTAAGGTCACGTAATATTAACCTAAAATAGACAATATGAGCAATACAAACAAATATAGCACATTTAAGTAAGACTACTTAAATATTTTTTTTTAGCATTTCAAAGTAGACATCTCCTATAATTGGACGGTATCTGACACAATTACCCTAGGTACTTTACGTACTTGCAATTAAAGGTTTAAAAACTTCCGCATAGCATTTACTACACTTTAAGATAAAATTTAATGTTAAACGTTCGTTTTTGTATGGCTATCTGTCATATATTATTTCAAAACAACTCCGTGATCATCTGTCAGTTTCGTTACACAATTAGCCGGTTACTCGTGAGCTTGGCATTTTTTATAAATATGTTTATACAATAGGTCAAAAGGAATAATCGCGTTTATCATGCAATTATTGGGACATGCAAAATCTTTTGTAACGTTATGGCTTTTTAACCGACTTCAATTTCATTATAAACTGATTTGAGCGTGACTGTGATTTTATATCCATGAATACTCTGAGTATGTTTTACTATTATTAAGACGTATAAAATATATTACCAAATATTTACAAGTACACTCGTAGTTATTAAAATTCTTATGTTTCTTCTAATAATTTTATCGGTTAAACCAGTTTAATAAGTCACAAAAACTTGTTTTATGTTATGTTTCTAGTTTTGTCAATAAGTATCGTAGAAATATCGGCACGAATTGTTTTTGAATAGGGCCTCTTTTTTTCACATTTTTATCTAGACATCCGTTAGGTGTTTATCTTACCTACATTGATTGTCCTGATCACGTAAGTGCTAATTGACTCCTCTCGTGTAAATATGACCTAACCACGAACTCAGAGTTCTCCCTCACTGTACACAATCCAACTTACCATTCTAACTTTTTTGACTATTCCATAAAACTTGAACGTATCACTTTCACTGGTACACTGTAAACGTGTCGTAAATGTTTACATTTGTCATCACCACATGGAGTTGCTGTTTACGGAAGCAGCACAACGGTCGGCGCACGGCGAGGTTGGCAACTGGCGGCGCGCGCGCCTCTGACCAGCTTTTAGAGGCGACTCGTCTGCTTTGCACCACCACTGCCATCCAGCATGCGGACCGTTACCTTGCCAACCAGTTCCTTTATGCACTTGAACGTTATGCTGGGTTTACACGAGCTTAGTGACTAACGATTGGTAAAAGTCACTTTCATTGTATTGTATTGTAATGTGTTTCCCTTATATACTTATAAACAATCGAGAACGCGATTAGATACGACTGCAGTTGCAAACGTTCATAGGCTGTAATCTACGCTTACCATCAGGCTGGTCGCGTTGGTTTTTGAGTTTCCCTGAGCGTGGTAAAACAAGCTCTGCGATGGCATAGAAGTATAGCTGACGAAATTTAATTTGCACCAATTGGACATAGGTACAATTTGTTCGAGATATCAGTGCAAATTATATAAAATTTCGTCAGCCATACTCGGCATACAAATGCTAAACTCGTGTAAGTCTAACATAACATGTACTCGATTCTGTGCGTTTGCTGTATTGACCCTTAGGTTCTATAGGCCATAAAATTATAGTATTTTAGTCGTAATTGGCCATAGTGCCCTAGATCCAACAGTGACGTCATTGACTGATCATTGTATGTAATCGTTTCTCATCAAATCATTAAACTGTCAATATATTCTATTGTTTGCTTTTACAAAGCGATCGTAAAACAGTGAAGGCTCCGTTACAGTTCACTGACAGCTTTATGTTTATGGATGTCCAAATTGCAGGTCTCCTTTCCATTCAAGTCAAAGTACTCGTTTTAAAAGAGCTTATTAGGTTAAAACTGTACTGAAAATACAAAAAATAGCAAGCGAGACTTAGCAGAAGCCCGAACGCGTTTCTTGGGGCCCTACACGGACGTGACAGTCGCCGTCAATCAACGAAATCAAGCCAAAATAACAAAACATATCCATTGAAAAATAGTGTTTACATATAATTGTACTTGTAAATCTTACCACTGAAGCGTATTTTGTGCAAGCGATGCTGTTTTCGTGTACCTCATAAGAAATTACACACGTCGCCAAGGGATCGATAGGAGTCCAGAAGACGTACCTTCTGCCACAAGAAAGCCAGCTGCAGGAAACGGCGCAGGGCCAAGGCCCTTCAGCATCCTTCCATCCAGGGCTTGCGACAGGACGTCATCAATCAACTTATATATATATATATATTTTGTATCCTTTACATTTTTAAGCATACTGTTAGTTTTAGTCTATTTTTAATATGAGCTGTCCCACTAAAGTAGCGTGCCCACACTGCCCTGGTTCTTCTAAGTTGTATGCAGGATCAAGGGGCCTTAATGTGCATATCGGTAAGGTTCACAAAGAAAGTGCCGGGCCCTCTAGCTCCGACCCCAGTACAGTACCCGCGCAAGGAGAATCCACGATTAATGCAGGTCTTCATAGTTTGCCTGCATTGAAAAGGAATGTCCGGGTGTTGAAGCACATTCCCAAAGGTGCGAGGAACCTTGCTGCAGGCAAATTGGCAAAATTGGTCGATGCGTGTCTCCGGACTAATGAGGTTAACGATTGGTTCGCTTTTCTGTCATTTCCCTTTACCGCGCTGAGGGTGCCTGAGGGCGGGACGGCCAGATCTTTGACCTCAAAGGTTAAGGAAAATATTGACAGTTCAAGTTTGTATTTTCCTGATACAGCCGGCCACAAACCGCCATCCTTGTACCGGGCAATAGAAGGCAAGGTTCATGATGGAGATTTGAGAGGGGCGGTTCGTCTTCTTTTGTCCGATTCTTCTCTTGCTCCGTCTAGTGCCGACACTCTGGAGGCTCTGAGGGCTAAGCACCCTGCACCTTCTAGACCACTTGATTTTCCGCCTGAGCCTGACCTAACGAGTCCTTTTCTTACCATATCAGTATCCGACGTTACTAACGCAATTGGTTCTTTTTACAATGGCTCTGCTGCCGGCATAGATGGCCTTCGCCCACAACATTTGAAGGAACTCACCTCGCTAAATGTGGGTGACAATGGATACAAACTTCTCGAATCGCTTACTAAATTGTGTAATTTTCTTTTACGTGGCATGCTTAACCCCCAAGTCTGCCCTTATTTATATGGTGCGAGTTTATGCGCGTTAGAGAAAAAAGATGGAGGTGTAAGGCCCATTGCAATAGGTACAACCTTACGGCGACTCGTTGCTAAATTGGGTTGCCGTTCAGTAAAGGATGAGATGGCAGCATATTTTCAGCCACGTCAAATAGGTTTTGGCACTCCTTTAGGTTGCGAGGCGGCAATCCATGCGACTAGGCATTTTGCTGAGTCCCGTGAGAACAGCGATACCGTTATATTGAAGCTTGACGTCAAGAACGCATTTAATTCGGTAGAAAGGGATATAATTTTGGAACAGGTAAAGACATGTGTTCCAACTTTGTATCCCTTTCTTTTCCAATGTTATTCCTCTCCGAGTAACCTGTTCTTTGGTGACAGCACGATCTCTTCACAGGTTGGTGCTCAACAAGGAGATCCGTTGGGTCCTCTGGTATTTTGTCTTGCGATACAGAATTGTATAACGACTTTGCAGTCACCATTGAATGTGTGGTACTTGGATGATGGCACTATTGGAGGAAGCCCTAATGTAGTTCTGGATGATGTGAGTAGGCTCTTACCGGCTTTGCAATCAATTGGGCTGGAGGTAAATTCCACAAAATGTCAGCTGTATCCATGTGGTACCTCAGCATTAGATTCCGTGCCTAACTTCCAGTCGGTTTTTCCAGGTCTCCGGCTGCTGAACAAAACTTCATTTTCCTTATTAGGAGCACCCATTTTTCCAGAGGGGGTGAGCTCGGCGGTTCAGGCCAAGACTCAGGCGCTGGAGTCTGCTTTTGTACATTTCAAACACTTGTCGGCGCATGTTTCACTCATTCTTCTACGAAACTGCTTTGCAATGCCTCGTGTGACGTATATCTTGAGAACTGCACCGATATGGAGGTTTGATCAAGATGTACAGGTGTTTGATCGTGTACTTCGTCAGGGCTTAGAGGGTGTTTTGAATGTCAGCTTCGATGAACCACAGTGGCGCCAGGCATCACTTCCTGTTCGGTATGGGGGTCTGGGGGTACGTTGCATGCGTGACGTCGGTTTGGTGGCTTTCCTAGCATCATCTCATGCGGCATCAGGTCTTGCCACTAGAATTCTTTCCTTCAATGGTGGCAATATCTGTATTACATTTCTTCAGGAGGCTCTTTCCGAGTGGTCGTGCCGCTTTGCAGGAGTTGAACGACCAGAAAACCCCTCTTCACAAAGACTTTGGGATGATATTTTGTGCCGTGAGTGGCATAAGGGCCTGTTGGAGAGTGCTGTGGGGAAGGACGTTGCCAGGCTAAAGGCTGTTAGGGAACCTGAGTCCGGGGCATGGTTGCATGCCTTGCCGACACCACACTTGGGAACCTTACTTGATAATGACACGTTACGGATGGCGGTAGCACTGAGAATCGGGGGCAAGGTGTGCGAGCCACATCAGTGTAAGTGCGGGGTAATGGTGGAGACGGATGGACACCACGGGCTAAGCTGCTTACGGTGTGTGGGTAGGATACCTAGGCACTGTGCCATCAATGAGTTAATAAGGCGAGCTTTGGTGTCGGCGAACGTCCCATGTATCATGGAGCCCCAGGGCCTAAGTCGTTTGGACGGTAAGAGACCGGATGGTCTTACACTTGTTCCTTGGGCGAAGGGCCGCAGCTTGCTTTGGGATGCCACGTGTGTGAGTACTTTTGCACCCACTCATCTCGCGCGCACGGTGAACAAGGCAGGTGCAGCGGCTGAAAGTGCTGCTAGGTTGAAGCACAGCAAGTACGCGAACCTTGAACAAGTGTACGACTTCGTCCCGGTTGCCGTCGAGACGGCGGGGCCTTGGTGTGCCGAGGCCAAAGCCTTTATTAAGGATATAGGGCGACGTTTAACGGATAGGGGCTGTGACCCTCGCTCTGGTTCTTTCCTTGTCCAACATATATCACTGGCCATTCAGCGGGGTAATGCGGCCAGTATTTTTGGCACATTTGATCCGGGAGACAATCAGAGTGAGGGGTGATATTTTATTTGTTAAGTTACTTTTACTCATTCTTAGGTTTATTTTAGTTTATAATTTGTATGTTTAATCAGTTAACTACCTATATTTTTGAAGTGTAAATTAAACGTATAACGTGATAACTGATAAAATGATGAAAAGTTGAAAAAAAAAAAAAACTGTACTTAGCTAACGTAGAGATATCTAACATTCGAGGTACTATGACGAATAACGGATACTTTTACTAATATCTTTGAATGGCAAAGAAACTTGGTCCATTAGTACAAACAAAGGGTCTGGTAACAAAAGAAAGAGTACAACGGTGCCTCCTTGCGTCTGAAGCCAGTTTTGTCTCGCTTTCACGCAGTACTTTCTTTAGAGAAAGATGTAGTTCGACTTTTGAAAGGAACGGTGGTGGACCTCACGCATTCGCATTCCTTATGGCATGTGGTGACATAGTTTTGCGCATTGTGGTTGAAAAGATCGTTTATAGAATATCCATTTACACAATGGATATTCTGTAAACGTTCCATATGTGAAAACGCCTAGAGTGTGAATAATATGGCTTTAAACACAAGAAAATATTGCCGCAATTATTATAAGGCGCAGATATTTGTCAAGTTCTTTTTAAACTTTTACACACCAGCGATTATTTTAATATTCTGTGAAATAAAACATTCTGCGAATGGAGTTCCGATAACTATAATTAATAGTATTTTATGCAACCGTTGTTTAAGAGAGGTCAAAAAAGGCGAGTGGGGTGAGTAACAATTCGAGGCGAAGCCGAAAATTGTTAATAAAGACGCGACGAGTACTTTTTGACTCAGTTAATAAACAACGTTGCATACAATACTTTTTCTACGACCAAGCACTTACTTTGAAATAAAATTGTAAATTTAACAAATATTTTTCATGTCATCTAGTGACCTACGGTATCTATCTAATAGAATGAATGAAATTAAAAAAAAATGTCTATGGTTCAATTATTTGGCAACAATGTATTTCATAAAATATTTTTTAAGTGGTCATTACACGAAGTATCGAAAAAACCGGCCAAGTGCGAGTCGGACTCGCGCACGGAGGGTTCCGCACCATCAACAAAAAATAGAGCAAACCAAGCAAAAAAAACGGTCACCCATCCAAGTACTGACCCCGCCCGACGTTGCTTAACTTCGGTCAAAAATCACGTTTGTTGTATGGGAGCCCCTCTTAAATCTTTATTTTATTCTGTTTTTAGTTTTTGTTGTTATAGCGGCAACAGAAATACATCATCTGTGAAAATTTCAACTGTCTAGCTATCACGGTTCGTGAGATACAGCCTGGTGACAGACGGACGGACGGACGGACGGACGGACAGCGTAGTCTTAGTAATAGGGTCCCGTTTTTACCCTTTGGGTACGGAACCCTAAAAATGACGTTTGTTGTATGGGAGCCCCACTTAAATCTTTATTTTATTCTGTTTTTAGTATTTTTTGTTATAGCGGCAACAGAAATACATCATCTGTGAAAATTTCAACTGTCTAGCTATCACGGTTCGTGAGATACAGCCTGGTGACAGACGGACGGACGGACGGACGGACGGACGGACGGACGGACGGACGGACGGACGGACGGACGGACGGACGGACGGACGGACAGCGGAGTCTTACTAATAGGGTCCCGTTTTTACCCTTTGGGTACGGAACCCTAAAAAGTGCCAAAAAGATACTGCGTGTATATACACAAATGCTTTTTTTGGGAAATAGACTAAAGACTTGTCTTGACAACTATAAGGTAGGGTTTTAAAGATGTGTGCACGACCCTTTAAATGACAAATAAAAGTCCGGGAGTAGAAAAATAAAGCCCTTGCTACACGGTCGCCGACAAGCCCCTCAGACCGCGTGGCCTTGGTCTGGACGGACCGTGTAGACAGTTGTTTCCAACAAAATTTGACCAAAATTGACCAAGGTCAGACCAAGGACAGACGGTTAGAAGGCTTGTCGGCGACCGTGTAGCAAGGGCTTAATAATTACTTATTTAAAAGCCGCATGATGTAGGTAACGAAGTCCGGTAAGTAGTTCAGGATTCTGTTACTAGTTAACACTGATCATGATCATTTTAACGAGAACAATTATTAGTATACAAATTATACAATACTTATACAATATACATGTCAATGTTTATTGATTTCCCACAAATTCACATAATATATACAGTTGACAATTATGATTCCTTGTTTTAAGATAGAATTTATGAAATATAATAATTTTGCGTAATAACTACTTTCATCAATAAAAAATCCTACATTGTATCAAAGTAAATATTAAAATTGACTCTGCAGCAATATGAATGCGGCAAAGTCGCCAGATAAATAAATAAGTTTCCAACCACTTTGTTTCATTGTTGACCATCACAGGCCGGCGAAACTCGCCTCGCCTGCGGTTGACAAACTTCGCAGACTATGTACTTCGGTCTAAGCTCGAGACACCTACTGAAGCGACATCTAATTCCAAAAGGACTTTTTTGCCACGACAAGTTCACTGTGAGAGATCGAAACACAACACAAATAAGTAGGTAAGTAAAAGTTTTCATTAACATACTTCGTGGATGCTTGTCAAACACCATGGATCTCGACGAAAGCATACTGCTGAGGTGAAGTTGAGGTGATCATAGAGAACTGGCAACGTTTCCGTAAGTAAGTACAAGCAAAGTAGGTAGGTATACTGATAACATTAAATGCGGCCAAATCTTTGGGATAGCAGGTATATACCTGCTCTTTGCCCCTATTGCTCACATTGCCTTCTTTATACACCTCTAATCTCACCAGTTATTCTTTTGGCCTGTATTTTAAAATTTACCAAATAATACATAAGTAGTTTTGTACTACAATTTTGCGTATTCGAACGTTATTTTGAAATCTACCTGAATATGTATAGACAGACAACAATACATCGTTAAGATTATCAAATGTTGAAAGAATAACGAAACTAGAATTATCTACATCACTTTACATAGACGGCTCTTATTATGTGTTAAAGGGGAATATTTGCGAATTTATTTATGTATATTGCAGCTTACAAGCGCAAAAAAAGCGCTGGTGACCTAGCGGTAACAGCGTGCGACTTGCAAATTGCAATCCGGAGGTCGCGGGTTCGAACCCCGGCTCGTACCAATGAGTTTTTCGGAACTTATGTACGAAATATCATTTGATAATTACCAGTCGCTTTTCGGTGAAGGAAAACATCGTGAGGAAACCGGACTAATCCCAATACGGGCCTAGTTTACCCTCTGGGTTGGAAGGTCAGATGGCAGTCGCTTTCGTAAAAACTAGTGCCCACGCCAATTACTGGGATTAGTTGCCAAGCGGACCCCAGGCTCCCATGAGCCGTGGCAAAATGCCGGGGCAACGCGAAGAAGATGATGATGCAGCTTAGAAGCGTAGGTATTTAAAAAAATATTTAATTCACTCACTATTTTATTTTTTCCATCTTGTAATCATGTGCTTTTGTTTTGCTAATTACAAACTCAAACGGTAATTGCTCATGATATTCCTATTTACAAGCGCCATAATAATAAATGCATTATGCACACTGTAACATGCCAGAATCTATCTACCATGTTATCATTATATGTAAACATAGTATTATTCTATTTTTAAATCGGCTAAATTTAATTCTTGTTTCACACGGTAATTGGAACAGCTATTTTTCGTCTCACATCTTAAATAAGCCGAAGTGACTGAAATTCTAGATAAAGTTTTGAAGGGCCTGGTGATTTATAGTAAACCAATTTATTAAGATACTTGTTTATAAAATAATTTGAACTTTATTTCAATGTTATAAAGCTTTTGCATTATAAAACATTGCCCAAAAATTAGATTGGTTCTCTTAGCTCAAGTACTAGTTTCAAATTTCGACTAACACTTCGCACGTCATCATAAAAATGAATGAGATATGTTTGTTTTGGTTAAAATATTCTATGCAAAACTGAACCATATTATAAAGAATTAAGAAAGGGCGGAGCTCTACAATAAATGGCTCATATAGAAAAACAAAGACGATTAGAATAGAATGGCCATGTGCGGGTCGGGTTCGCGTTCCGGGGGGTTCAGTAAGTTGCACGGATTTTGGCAATCTATTTTTATGTTAAACGTGAGTGAACTGTTTATCCTAAAATTATAAAAAAAAGAATATATTTAAGATTCTTGCGATAAACTCTTTTGTTTGATATGCAACGCGATATAGTTTGAAGAACTTTATTTTTAGATTTTCTCATTTATTCCTCAAGAACTGCATCTATATTTAAAATTCATTTGTTTACAATACATGTTTGACTTTGAGTCACAAGTGCTAAATTTGAATTTAAATAATCCAGTAGTTTCGGAGAAAGTAGACTGTGACAGATGGATAGAGGGACGCACGGGTGGTCCTATGGGGTTTCCGTTTTTGCCTTTTGAGATGCGAACCCTAAAAGAAACTGAGATGTCAAGCCCACAGCCGTCAAAATATTATTTTAAACCACACCCATTAAGCAGGTCAAGTTGGACCTTATTTTAATTAGTAAATAGGGTTAAATTTGTATGCGATTATGAAGTTCAGCATTGGTTTGAGGTATACCAATGAGGGCAAAGGAACTGGGAATAGCGGGGAAGCGTCATGGCATGGTAGGGATGTTTATAAGGAATTGCACAAGCTTTTTCTGGGCCTTCAGCAGTCCGTTGGAACTGGTTCAATAGTGTAGGTGGTTAGGTTAATCTAGGTTACCTATGTTGTGACCTGGCCTGAACTTTGCTAGAATCTTATGATGCTGGTAGAGTTTGGGTTGGAGCATAATATAACGTAACTTGTTGTGGGGTTTTATTTGATAGTTTTAGAAAAGTTCATTTAATTTGTGTTAATTTTGAGGGTTTTATTGTTTATTGGTTTGTAGATTAGACAAGCGCTAGTATTTAAAATTGTACTAAGTGAAGTCTAAACTATTGATCAATAGACTTAATAAGATTATAAAGTTTGTGTTGTTCATAGTGCCATTCATATTGAATTTAAATTATATTATTTGTTTATTGATTTGTGCTCAGACAAGCGCTAATGTATGTGAATAATATTGGTGAAGTTTAGGTTACAAATCAATAGATTACTAAAGGTTTTAAAGTCATGTTTAGTTTTCAGTGTAATTTATTAATTTGTGATTTAATTGTGTTTAATATATTCAGTGTTTTGAATTGGATTATTTTAGTGATATTTAACACTGAAATGATCTTGGTTGGAGGACTTTATATATTAATTTAAAGTAGTTTTGTGATATATTTCATAGCTTTCTTATATAAATTATGGGGTAGACAGAACAAGTTCCAATTCAGCACAGTGCTGGGTGGTTAGAGAGATAGGGCGGGTAACCAAACGGTGTCAACTACAGCCCTAGTTCACTAATTGCGGATTTTTGATAAATACCAGGTGGGACCTGGCAGTTCCTGCGTTTATTAAGACAGGTTTTTACCCCTGGAATCTGGACGATTTGGGTTGTCAACTAGACTTCTTAAAAAAGCCAGGTTCTAGTCCTAATATCCCGTATCTATATACTTATATATTCACTTTTATATTACCCTTTTCCGGCTATATGTCCGCTGTCCCAACCCCCTGTGTGGATATATTGGCCAGCACACGAGGAATAGGATCTAGACTAAATCGAGCTTCCTCACTCGTCTTAGTTAGCTGTAGACTAGAGATTACTCATTGCACATCGAGTAATTACGCGAGTAAATTAAATGTGTATCCCGGGATACTAGTTTGCAAATATATCGGTAGATTAGTTGGTTAGTTTAGCTGTTAGGGCTAGGTTTTATATTTGTTTGGCTTAGGAAATGTAGGACTAATCTAGGTTTATAATTTTAATTTAACAAAGCCATTAGATATTCACAGTAGATAGCTAGGTTCCCCTTCGATACATTTGATATGGCTATTTTTATTGTATATTACGATTATAACTATGGGTTTATGGGTTAATTTCAAAATAGCTATAGCTAGGATGTAGTGTGGGGTTAGGGATTATTAGGATTTTATTACATATACTTATTTATGACTTATTGACAAACTTGACATATCTACTTATGACTTTAAATATATTTTGGTCCTTTGCAACGCTACTGGTAGAAATATATTGTGGGAAAAACTAAAGTTAATAACCACAATATACTGTAGTATTGTAGAGTCACTTTGCTTATGAAAGAAATATTTATTTTGCCTGTCCCTTGGCAGTCTGTATGACGATTTCATTCTGTTTTCTACAGATCTGTAATTTTCACACTTGGCCTTAAAAATACAAGGTCATATTATTATTGAAATATATCAATGAGTGGTTTGTCTGGGCTAGGTCGAGGCAGATGCAAGACCGTAGTTTATTTTGGTCCGAAAGTGTGATTCAGAATGACTACAACAACGGTCTGGATAATATCATTTCATTGTATACTAAAATATGTTTACTACAAAATTACAGTATTCTGGGGATTTAGAGTGGATCAAATACAGCTGCTCTACTACCAGTATTTTGTTATGTTAAATTGTCCCTTTGATGTCCTCTCAATGTTGACGAAAAATGTCACAAAATAATGACTTGGTCAAATGGTGAAGTAGGCCAGTCATTATAAAAGATGTCCCTTCTGGACTACAAAATAGTTCCTTCCGAACTGGGGCGGGGATTCTGACCTGCAACTGGATGATGATCACGGGTGTCGCGGAGGCGGAGCGACATCTATACCCCAAAAACAAAAATGTTTGTAATTGTGACATTTATTAGAATTCATTCTGACATTGACCAACTGACTATTACATTTGACAAACTTTACTTACTTTGACATACTTTACTGACAATTTTATTATGACATTTCTCGGACATACTTAATTATGACATTTTACTATTGACTTTTGTTACATCATATTACAGACTTAAACTAAGTCTAACATTACTAAATTTGCAATAATCTTTCTTACAACTCGGACATAATATATTCTGACATAATTTACGGTTTAGTAATTATTTGACATTTTTAGGACTCATAACTCTTTCCTTATATGCGAAAAGGATTTCGGTTACTATTAGCGGTTACGACGAAGGGTTTTACATAAACACTAGACGATCATTTGGCCAATTTACTGATCCAATTCAAGATATTAACTTATTTAATTAGTTTTTTAGGTTATTTACATTACTTTTATATTTATTAATAAAGGTATTTACGGATTGCGGAATTTTAAAAGGGTTTTAGAATTTTAGATTTTCTTATTGGAATTTTTAGTATTTTAGGCAAGTCTAGATCTATCTAGGTAGGGTAAAGTAGGGTTAGTTGAGTAGAGAGGTGGGAGAGTGTTACAATTGGTGCCAGAGACCAGGATAAAGTTTATATCATTTGATTTTATTAATTTGTATAATTGGTTCCGTGACCGCGGATAACTTAAACATATTTTTTATAGCTTATATTTTATAATAATTCGTTCATTTATAAAATTATACCGTGACTGTTTTGTATTGTATAATTTATATTGAGATTAAGTTTATTTAATTTGATTCTATTATTTGTTCAACGTTATTAGTTTCATTTTGATTTTGAATTACATGTCTTGTTTTGGATCAAAGTTGTTGTTATAGTTGATTTGTGAAAACGGTCGATTATAGCAACACAATTGTTGTCGTGAAAACGGATAGCATATTATGGCACTGAGTTTTTATGTTAATTAGAAAACGTTTTTTATGATCATTCTGAAAATACATTTTAGGCGTATGTATTAATTGCCAAGATAGTCGTAGCTTTTACATACTTTTACGCGATTAAATATTAGAACTTAAAAAAAAAATCTTAGTTGGCTAAAATAATTAAAGTTGTATATATGGGGAGGCGTACATGTATATACTTATATAGTAATTTTCTAAATGTAATTTGATAGTTGATTGCTAAGATTATTAAAGTTGTATACATGGGGAGGCGTACATAGTAATTCTTAAAATAGTCTAAAAATGCAGTTTTGTTGTTATTAGATTCTGATATGAATATTCCAGTCGTTGTAGAATTTGGAAATTAGAAACTAGTGGCATACTTAAAAGTTATCGAGATTAGTTAGACTAGTTACAAAAAACAAGTCGCGACGGCCACTTTAACTGAAGTTGAGTCTATTATTGTTTAGAGTTAAAGTCATTCGTAGAAGTTTAAAAAAAACCGTCGCGCCAACCACTTGACTGCAATATGTGTGTTGTTTTCGTTAACGCTCGAGGTTAAAGTGTGAATGTGTTTTAGTCAAATAAATATTAAGATTACTTACGTTTTTGTGCTGAAGTTATGCTTAGTGCTCAGCTGTGGATAACATTATTTTACTAGAATCACTAAAATTTAAAAATATTAAAAATAGTAAGTAAAGATAGTAAGGAAAAAAAAATTGTTTAATTCATCAAGGTATATTAGTAATTATTTAGGTATTTACATGATTGAATATTAACATCAAATTACTTATTTCATAAATATTGTAGGTCTTTTATACTCAATATTTTTAACACTGCGTTATTCAACAAAATTTTTTTACAAGCCCGTAGGTACGTTGACTTGTGGATAATTTCATACAATCGGTATTTACGTTGGTGCGCGTGTTAGCTCGGTGTCATATGAAAGGGTCTATCTTTATTTTTTTGAATTCTTTGAGTAGGTATAGGAATGCGTAAGTTACTAAGTTGCAATTAAGCTATTGTTTTATTTTACTTAGTGGTTATTGAAGCGGTTTATAGTTTTTGGTTTTAATGTTCGTATGTGTAAACAATGGTTGTTAAGAATATTACAATTTCCGAGCCAGAATTGAAATATGTATTGAATAATTAAAAATATGTCAATATTGAAGTTTAACGTTTTACGGTATATACGAATCAGGTTACATTGTAGGATGAATAATTATACAATTACACGTTCAGTTACTTTCAGATTTTATTTTTTCAGTTATAGATACATTTGTCACATTTATATTTACATATTTACATAAATGCTAGGAATATTTATGAGTTATTTAAATAATCAGTAATACAGTAAAACATTTTCTATAAGCCACATTTTTGCGTTTGAATTAAATAATTTCAGATCCATGACTTTCAAATGATTAGGTAATTTGTTGTAACTTGTGTCATATACAATAAGGGCGTTTTTGCAGTGAGAGACAAGATTGGCTTAGCTAACCTATGTTGGTGTTTAAGTCTAATTGCGTGGGAACTTAAAAGAGTTGAGCTTAAATAAAATATGTATTTATAATTTCAATAAATAATTAGTACGTTAGGTTTAAAAAAAAAAATAGTAAATTTCAAATTACAAACAATTTATTTACGTTTGAATTTCTAGTAATATCCAATTCAATTAACAGATTTAATTTTATAGTTGATAATATAATTGATCGTCACATTAAATTGCTTCTTTTTATGTCAAAAACGTTTTAATTTTATTTGGTAATTTTTAGATATTTTCAAAGTTTAACATGTTTATTATATTTTGCTGGGCTCTCCATAGTTATATTTTATGTCAAGTAAAAGAATTAGTATTGTAGTTTTTTCTATCACAAGTTGGTATAGTATTTTGAATTTTGACTTTGTAGTATATTGCATTTTTGGTATTTTCAAATGGGTAATAGAGTCATAAAAACAATAGTAGTTTTTTATAATAGATGTATTGATCGTATGTTTGCTAACAGTAGATTTTCATAAAACGATTACAGATCATTAAAACTTCTTTGATTTCAATTATTTTATTAGCGGAAGTTTTATTAGATTTTCAGGGGTGTGTGAAAGTGAGCAAGGAGGTGCATAACTATGACGAATGTTTGATGAACAAAAAAAAAATATATGCAGGACCCTGGGAAGATAGCAAGACTATAATCAAAACGCTTTTTTGACATTCTGACTGGAACATTACACTATACAAGGGAGGTAACACGGTAGTTTGGTGTTAGGTTAGGCTCGCTAAAAAAAAAAAGAGCATATTTGCAGATTTATAAACTGCCGCCGTGTTATTTCTACACTACACACAACATCAGAATAGAAACCCACATACCCATCGTTAATGTGACGTCATAGTGCTTTCTTCATATGGAAAAGCATAATGCGAGATGAGCTTAAAAAATGTTTAAAGATGAAGTGTATTATTTAGCTCATTTCGAATCAGGTTAATGATTAGTTGTGCTTTTTTATTGGTTAGTACTATTTAAATGTTTTATTATATACAAAATAATGTTTATAATTAATACATTTTGGCACTTCATTGTAGAAGCTAAGGGTTAAGCAGAGCTTAATCTTTTATTTTAACGTCCCGTTAATGATGTACATGCTCCAGACTAGGAAAGGCTTTTTGGGGATATAAGTCATGAGTTACGGTGTTGGAATTAAATCTTTTAAAAAAGAAAAACCCGTCGAGTGACATCTCCATATGTTGCTTGGCAGAAGAGGGAAGCGACTCGTCGAGTGGCATTATATGCTGCTTGGCAGAAGGTTCAATCTTGTCTTACGAAGGGATACGTTCAGTTCCTTTCTTGGTCGTCAAAATGCAGACTTAAGTCGGAAACGTGCGTATGTATCATTCGGATCGATAGAAGGTCAGGACAAATGTTCTGCAAGCACAACTTCTATTCTCTTGTTGAGGCAGGATTAACTGGTTGCGCTTTTAATTGTTTATTTTTAACATGACTGGACTTGTTAACTTATACTCTCAGAAGTGTTCATTCCTCTGTTTGGTTTAAACACACACTACACACAGCCGCAACAAAAAAAAAAAAAAGGCACACACAGAAGGGAAGAATGTTAAAAAGGTTTCTTATTAGAGTTTAACTGCATTATTTTCGTTACGATTAATTTTCTTATTTTGTTTTCATTCGAAAATTTACTTTCGCAAATATATTATTAATATATTTAAGCTACAGCAAATTTTGGGAGGCGATTGTAACATGCCAGAATCTATCTACCATGTTATCATTATATGTAAACATAGTATTATTCTATTTTTAAATCGGCTAAATTTAATTCTTGTTTCACACGGTAATTGGAACAGCTATTTTTCGTCTCACATCTTAAATAAGCCGAAGTGACTGAAATTCTAGATAAAGTTTTGAAGGGCCTGGTGATTTATAGTAAACCAATTTATTAAGATACTTGTTTATAAAATAATTTGAACTTTATTTCAATGTTATAAAGCTTTTGCATTATAAAACATTGCCCAAAAATTAGATTGGTTCTCTTAGCTCAAGTACTAGTTTCAAATTTCGACTAACACTTCGCACGTCATCATAAAAATGAATGAGATATGTTTGTTTTGGTTAAAATATTCTATGCAAAACTGAACCATATTATAAAGAATTAAGAAAGGGCGGAGCTCTACAATAAATGGCTCATATAGAAAAACAAAGACGATTAGAATAGAATGGCCATGTGCGGGTCGGGTTCGCGTTCCGGGGGGTTCAGTAAGTTGCACGGATTTTGGCAATCTATTTTTATGTTAAACGTGAGTGAACTGTTTATCCTAAAATTATAAAAAAAAGAATATATTTAAGATTCTTGCGATAAACTCTTTTGTTTGATATGCAACGCGATATAGTTTGAAGAACTTTATTTTTAGATTTTCTCATTTATTCCTCAAGAACTGCATCTATATTTAAAATTCATTTGTTTACAATACATGTTTGACTTTGAGTCACAAGTGCTAAATTTGAATTTAAATAATCCAGTAGTTTCGGAGAAAGTAGACTGTGACAGATGGATAGAGGGACGCACGGGTGGTCCTATGGGGTTTCCGTTTTTGCCTTTTGAGATGCGAACCCTAAAAGAAACTGAGATGTCAAGCCCACAGCCGTCAAAATATTATTTTAAACCACACCCATTAAGCAGGTCAAGTTGGACCTTATTTTAATTAGTAAATAGGGTTAAATTTGTATGCGATTATGAAGTTCAGCATTGGTTTGAGGTATACCAATGAGGGCAAAGGAACTGGGAATAGCGGGGAAGCGTCATGGCATGGTAGGGATGTTTATAAGGAATTGCACAAGCTTTTTCTGGGCCTTCAGCAGTCCGTTGGAACTGGTTCAATAGTGTAGGTGGTTAGGTTAATCTAGGTTACCTATGTTGTGACCTGGCCTGAACTTTGCTAGAATCTTATGATGCTGGTAGAGTTTGGGTTGGAGCATAATATAACGTAACTTGTTGTGGGGTTTTATTTGATAGTTTTAGAAAAGTTCATTTAATTTGTGTTAATTTTGAGGGTTTTATTGTTTATTGGTTTGTAGATTAGACAAGCGCTAGTATTTAAAATTGTACTAAGTGAAGTCTAAACTATTGATCAATAGACTTAATAAGATTATAAAGTTTGTGTTGTTCATAGTGCCATTCATATTGAATTTAAATTATATTATTTGTTTATTGATTTGTGCTCAGACAAGCGCTAATGTATGTGAATAATATTGGTGAAGTTTAGGTTACAAATCAATAGATTACTAAAGGTTTTAAAGTCATGTTTAGTTTTCAGTGTAATTTATTAATTTGTGATTTAATTGTGTTTAATATATTCAGTGTTTTGAATTGGATTATTTTAGTGATATTTAACACTGAAATGATCTTGGTTGGAGGACTTTATATATTAATTTAAAGTAGTTTTGTGATATATTTCATAGCTTTCTTATATAAATTATGGGGTAGACAGAACAAGTTCCAATTCAGCACAGTGCTGGGTGGTTAGAGAGATAGGGCGGGTAACCAAACGGTGTCAACTACAGCCCTAGTTCACTAATTGCGGATTTTTGATAAATACCAGGTGGGACCTGGCAGTTCCTGCGTTTATTAAGACAGGTTTTTACCCCTGGAATCTGGACGATTTGGGTTGTCAACTAGACTTCTTAAAAAAGCCAGGTTCTAGTCCTAATATCCCGTATCTATATACTTATATATTCACTTTTATATTACCCTTTTCCGGCTATATGTCCGCTGTCCCAACCCCCTGTGTGGATATATTGGCCAGCACACGAGGAATAGGATCTAGACTAAATCGAGCTTCCTCACTCGTCTTAGTTAGCTGTAGACTAGAGATTACTCATTGCACATCGAGTAATTACGCGAGTAAATTAAATGTGTATCCCGGGATACTAGTTTGCAAATATATCGGTAGATTAGTTGGTTAGTTTAGCTGTTAGGGCTAGGTTTTATATTTGTTTGGCTTAGGAAATGTAGGACTAATCTAGGTTTATAATTTTAATTTAACAAAGCCATTAGATATTCACAGTAGATAGCTAGGTTCCCCTTCGATACATTTGATATGGCTATTTTTATTGTATATTACGATTATAACTATGGGTTTATGGGTTAATTTCAAAATAGCTATAGCTAGGATGTAGTGTGGGGTTAGGGATTATTAGGATTTTATTACATATACTTATTTATGACTTATTGACAAACTTGACATATCTACTTATGACTTTAAATATATTTTGGTCCTTTGCAACGCTACTGGTAGAAATATATTGTGGGAAAAACTAAAGTTAATAACCACAATATACTGTAGTATTGTAGAGTCACTTTGCTTATGAAAGAAATATTTATTTTGCCTGTCCCTTGGCAGTCTGTATGACGATTTCATTCTGTTTTCTACAGATCTGTAATTTTCACACTTGGCCTTAAAAATACAAGGTCATATTATTATTGAAATATATCAATGAGTGGTTTGTCTGGGCTAGGTCGAGGCAGATGCAAGACCGTAGTTTATTTTGGTCCGAAAGTGTGATTCAGAATGACTACAACAACGGTCTGGATAATATCATTTCATTGTATACTAAAATATGTTTACTACAAAATTACAGTATTCTGGGGATTTAGAGTGGATCAAATACAGCTGCTCTACTACCAGTATTTTGTTATGTTAAATTGTCCCTTTGATGTCCTCTCAATGTTGACGAAAAATGTCACAAAATAATGACTTGGTCAAATGGTGAAGTAGGCCAGTCATTATAAAAGATGTCCCTTCTGGACTACAAAATAGTTCCTTCCGAACTGGGGCGGGGATTCTGACCTGCAACTGGATGATGATCACGGGTGTCGCGGAGGCGGAGCGACATCTATACCCCAAAAACAAAAATGTTTGTAATTGTGACATTTATTAGAATTCATTCTGACATTGACCAACTGACTATTACATTTGACAGACTTTACTTACTTTGACATACTTTACTGACAATTTTATTATGACATTTCTCGGACATACTTAATTATGACATTTTACTATTGACTTTTGTTACATCATATTACAGACTTAAACTAAGTCTAACATTACTAAATTTGCAATAATCTTTCTTACAACTCGGACATAATATATTCTGACATAATTTACGGTTTAGTAATTATTTGACATTTTTAGGACTCATAACTCTTTCCTTATATGCGAAAAGGATTTCGGTTACTATTAGCGGTTACGACGAAGGGTTTTACATAAACACTAGACGATCATTTGGCCAATTTACTGATCCAATTCAAGATATTAACTTATTTAATTAGTTTTTTAGGTTATTTACATTACTTTTATATTTATTAATAAAGGTATTTACGGATTGCGGAATTTTAAAAGGGTTTTAGAATTTTAGATTTTCTTATTGGAATTTTTAGTATTTTAGGCAAGTCTAGATCTATCTAGGTAGGGTAAAGTAGGGTTAGTTGAGTAGAGAGGTGGGAGAGTGTTACAACACACAATGTAGATCTTAAGCAATTTTGGCATTCACATAAAAAGCAAGAACATTTTAAACGTCGCCTAGTCATGATCATTAGGATCTATACAACTTGAAACGAGGGGTTTTTTACGTCGTAACGTCACGAGTTTAGTGGACCCGGTTCTTATTTTTAAGTTATATATACACGCATTTGTTTGAGAAAAATAACATAAATTATTATGTAAGTACCATTTATGAAATTGTCCGAATAATTCATTAGTACTTAATAACTTCCACGAACTTTAAAGTATTTCGTTTCAGCCTAGCCAAATTTTTGATGTCTGGTCACCCAAACAAAGCAACATAGTATTTAACTATAAATGGATTTAGAATAAAGAACGCGTTGCGGTTGGCCTCTCCCGTTGCGAAAATCTCGTAGCTTTGTCATTCTCATTTACTCAATTAATAATGTGTTAGTGTTATCCTTCAATGACAAAGTCACGCTGCATCTTTGCAAATCACGAATTAATTGTTGTTTTCTTTCAGGTAAGTACCGCTATATGTCGGACATGTCGGTGGTAGAAGATGCGGTACAGGTAATGGATAGATGCCATTAGTAACTTTATAATTCTGATATTTTTTACCAAAATTGTAGGTATTATTGTTTTATTAAAGTTTTCGCTGTCATAATAATGCCGTCTTAAGCTTAAGCTAAAGTGCCAATCGTTAACGCTACGTAGCAAACGAAACGCAACTGTCAATGTCGCACTAATATGGACGTGTGATAGAGAGGTGACTAGGTACGAAACGCAACGAAGAGTTAACGTTCGGCACGTTGGCTACGCACCCTGGCCTGTGTAACCTAAATCAAAAACATAGGAATTTTGTATTTTGACGACGCAGCAAAGAATAGTAGTAGAAGTGAGTAGTCGCAAGTTTATATTAAACGTCAAGCCTTTGCTTATTTAGATTTTGCCTCTAATGTGCATTAGTGTTAATGAGAGTAGCAATTATTGAGTTTAATACTTAGTATAATGTAATGGGCACACCTGCCAGGCCTGTGGTCGTGTTTGCTGCTCCCGTATTGGCTTACACAGCCACGAAAAACGTTGTCGCCCTGCCTGACACTGCTTGTATAGTCTGTAATCGACTCGAAGGCCAATGATGATGATGAGGTACACTATACATAAAACAAATATGATAGGGAAAATATACTTAAGTGTGTGGCATCACTAATATAATGTGCTTCTTTTCTATTTTAATAATGAACACACATGTGTACCAACGTCATTATAAAATCTGCATCATTCATATAAGGAAAAGACGTCGGAAGGAAATTCCTTTTAAAACAGAGTTTTTATTAATTGACACGAGGAAACTACTGTTTACTATTCCCATTGATCGTGAGGGCGTGATGGTTACGTAGTATTTGATAGTAGTAACGTAAGCGAGGGACCGCAGCTCCAAGAATGAGTTGGTTCGGGATTTCCAACTGAGAGGTGACGAAAGTTCAGAGATTTTTAATTGTTTATATAATCCGTTAGATGACTTGCATGTTGGTTGAAACTGCTCGTGAAAGTGTAAATGTATTGATTCAGCAGACTGGAGCACGGACAAGTGACATTGACAAATTGTCTATTTATCGTACACTGTACGCTCAAGCTCGTACAAGATGTACTAAAGGCGGCATTTATCACGCGATAATGATAGGATAGTGCAGCTTTAAATATATTCTATATTGTCTTTTAATACCTACCTATTACCTATTTATTTTGTGATCGTATTGGTTTCTAGTAAATTACGTAGTTAGATAGACAGTTTGGCGACGCATTTAGAGTTTCCTACGAAAGGAATGACGTACCTATTCATCTTAATGACCGCGATTAACTCAATGAAACGCAAACCAAAAATCTTAACAACTATTGATAGAGGTCGCCATTAACACACAATGCCAATTAATCTGTAGTTATCTGGGGAAAATTTCACGAGATGCGAACAAGCGACCTTGAAGTCGATTTATAAGGCTCTTTTTCCCACTCATTCTCGAAGTGCAGTTACGTCCCTTTGGACTAGATAATGATTTATTCAATTGGTATGTTTCTCTAAATAAAAAACCAGCCAAGAGCGAGTCTGACTTGCGCCCAGAGTGTTCAGTGTAATCGCACATGTTTTCTGACCGACCCACGCTTGGCCACTTTTCATTATGTCTTGTAAGTAATATTTGTTTTTATTAGGTATCGTTGCGAGTTGGAGGTTTGTATGTTTATCCGTTATAAATAGACTAACAAATAATATGGTTGTCAGTAAAGTCGGTTTACGGACGATAATTTTGCGTGATGACGTCATAAGAAAACATTGATGAAAAATTGCATACTTATAAAAGTATGCAATTTTTCATCTCAGATCTCTATGGTAACGTATAAACGTTACCATAGAGATCTATCCACAACGTTACCATGGAGATATGTCCACAACGTGACACTTTTTCGTGCTGCATGCTACCGGTGTTCATCAATTTATAAGACGTTATCACGTCTAAAACCTTTTCTTGTATCCCCTTAATTTTTCCGTTCATAATTTGTTGTTGTAGCGGCAGTAGGAATAGGTACACAGTGTATATTTCACCTGTCTTTTAAACTATGGGTCATGAAGCCTGTTAACAGACACAAAGACAGACAACATAAGCTTAGTAATAGGGTTCTGATTGTCCTACCTTCTAGTACGGAACCCTAAAATTTAATCTCGTGCGTGGTCAGACAGTGACAACGGACTAATTAACGGATGATCGATGTGATTAACTTAATCAACTTAATCGGTAGCCATTATAACTTAAACAATAAAATTGACAACGTTGTAGTGACAAGAAGCTGGCATATCTTTATCATTGTTTCCATTTAAGTTCACACACTATGTCAACTGTTATGATTATGACATAATTATCATATTCATATGCCATCTATAATATTCTCGTATACCTACATAATTGAATTTTAGCATATTTTAATTTACTACCTAACGTTTGAATTAGTCTTCTACGTTCTTTAAAATACAATAGGGACTAACTTAATATAAAGATGATTATTTTGTACTTATATTTCAGTAATTAATTAATTAATTCAAAAACATATTGTTTAGAAATATTTGCCATTTACATCGATGTCTGCCAAATTTTATCTAAGACTGCAAAACTCATTTCGTTACATAGCCTCTGGCGGCAATAAAATCCACGAAGGTCAAAATACTTGGGCTCATGGTAAATATGTTGTCTTTAATAAACCAATTCCAATACATATTGCGCTTTATAGTTTACCTGATATTTTTTTTAATTACCTAAGTGATTCACTAATGTCTCTAATGAGTTATACATTTTGCTGTAGATTATGGGTCGGACCACAATCCACATTTCGTATTTTATTGTTTTTAACAAGAAAAAATGACATAGCTGATTCATAACCGAACATAGCCCAAATCCTCTTGAAATGCCGGAAACAGGTGACTTTGATAATGATAATACACATGTGACACATTTTTAACGTTCAATAAAATTGTTCGCTGATAAAGGTGACAAGTTTTATCTTCATAACTTGAATATGACTACACTATACACCCAATTTCATGGAAATAGATACTGTAATCAATATGTATTTCACGAATTGTGCCGGTTTGACTATTTTTTTCTTTCATTTTATTTTGAAAATAACTTCAGTGAATCATGTATTGATACAACTGTATAGGTACCTAAGTACTTACTTTTAAATACGTGCTTTTACTTATAAATGAATTATTTCATAGTCTAAGTTTTAGTCATTTCCTGATGATTAACCGGAAAAACACCTATATCAATAACGATATTACTGCTACTAACAATAATTATGATTATTAGCCCCATTTACCTACTGTTCGCTCAGTCTACTGTTTAGAAAATATACATGGTAAGTACACATTCAATTGTATGCCTTACTATCATACGATATGGTACGGAATTGAATAATTTTTCAAACGAAGTTATTACCATATACTTCGACGCGGCTTGGGCTGTAATTCCATTCGCTTACTAAGTAGTAGGGAGTTGAAGACTTGTCTAATTATCTATACCTACTAGATATAATAAAATTGCACTCGCGGGGCTCGGGGGTTACTCATTATTATTATTACGGACCTCAAGTTTACGTTACACTCGTCGTAAGAACTCGACGGCGCAAGCGTAACCCTAAAGCCCTTGCTACACGGTCGCCGACAAGCCTTCAGACCGCGTGGCCTTGGTCCGTCCCGGACCATGTAGACAGTTGTTTCCAACAAAATTTGACCAAAACTGACCAAGGTCAGACGGTTAGAAGGCTTGTCGGCGACCGTGTAGCGAGGGCTTCAGTAATACCATATTAGTGGATACAATTAATGCCCATTCGCAAACCTCACATGTAACGACATAAGGCCTACCAATCCTACCATATTAGGTCAATCAAGCGTGGTAGGACACGTGTTCTGCGTTAGTCGTTATTAGACCGTGGAAAAGTCTTAAGCCCTTGCTACATGGTCGCCGACAAGCCTTCAGACCGCGTGGCCTTGGTCCGTCCCGGACCGTGTAGACAGTTGTTTCCAACAAAATTTGACCAAAACTGACCAAGGTCAGACGGTTAGAAGGCTTGTCGGCGACCGTGTAGCAAGGGCTTTAATTGCGTACACCATGACTTGTACGTGATGCAATGACGTGAACTTTTTGTAACGTAACTGCCCTTTTGTACAGTATTCAATTTATTTTATAAAGCTGGGAAGGCATTAAGTGGATGAGTCATCTATGAACAATAGCCTTATTTCTAACTGATTAACAACAAAATGGAAGCCTTTAAAGAGGTTTTTGTTGGTATCATGTGCGAAGTTTATGGTACGGCCATAAAACGAGTTTGGCGCTGTGCGTGTACAGTCAATTGTAGAAATATGGGTGCATATAACTTCTCAAAAATATGTCCCATAGTTCATTCGCTGACATAAGAGCTATGGGACATATTTTAGAGTATGATGTGTGCACCCATATTTTTACACTTGACTGTACAAATTTTGTTCTTTGTAGCCATTTTCACAGAAGCTAGCAAAATGTTGCACTGTCCCACAATGTCTCCGGTTGCATTTCCTATCCAATTTAAACTTAGCCAATTCAGAGAGAGTCCGGCACATAATATTTGTCTTTGTCATAATAATACAAATAGTGCGAGACAGTAACATTAGATTACATTCGTAGACGGTGAGCATTTATATTATTAACTTCAGGACTGAGTTCAGAACTAAGTTAAATCTGGCAAGGTATTTCAGAGGATAAAAATAAATGAGGTTTTCTATTTACATGATGACCTCACAAGAACTTATATGAAAGTTCTTGCTTATGTGGTGCAATCTCCAAAATAATGATAAACGTATCGCAAACATGTTTTGAAGACAGTCTATAAAATTATGGACAGTTCATGTCGCCGAAGGCCTAACCGAAGGGGATACATTATATGTTATATATATATTTGTTATCCAGCGGGCTCAGCATGGTTCCATTTTTATCGACTATCACTATGCCCGTCACTTTTGCACTTACATACTTGTTAGAACGTGACAGGCATGGTGATAAACGATAAAAATGCGACCGTGCTACTAGGGCAGAGGGGGCATCTGCTAACTCCTCCCCCTCTCGCACCGACTAAAATTAGTTCTGAAGAGATTGTGAGAGTCTCAGATGCTGATCAAATTTTTCGGCCTTGCGGCAGATTTACACAGACCTTGCACTGCAGACGCGTATTATCGTTGCCGTGTATACCTTTTCTTATCGCGCATGACATAACATAATTATGCTAATATATCATACCATAAGTTACGTGATAAGCGAGCATAACACGCCTGCTGGCCTTTCTCACAGACTGTCATTCTTGCAAAATATTTATCCAGACGCAAGGTACTTATCTATCGCACCTAAACAAACAGTGAGTCAATATCCAACAGTTACCTTGACTCGACATTGCGGCCAACAAAGCCAAGTACAGTACTAAAGTGTTATCTATTTAGAGCAAATGAAGCACGTAGTTCCCTGACGTGATAAAGGTGTCACAGAATGGGCTAGTTGTTCTAGTTTATTCATGTTTATTGCAGATGTTTACATACTATGTCTTACACTAAGTACTTAGTTTATAAGTAGGTACCTCTAACAATCTAACATAAACACTATATTCAGCCATAGGCGAGGAGGATTCCTAGGAAACGCGTATATTTTACGACACGATGGTTACATTTTAACATTGTAGCATACAGCCAGCTTGAGGGTAAGCGGACGGCACAGCCTATGGATGTTAGCGACACAGGGGTGACACGGGGCAGCGGTGTATCATAATATAAGTCTATAAGAAGGCAACAGTTAAAATTATTAAATGAAAGTGAGAAGATAATTACCTAAAATGATTTTGAAACGACGCTTTTTGCCAAGAGAATAATACTTGTCGTGTGATAGTCGTTTTAAACGTTTTATTTGATTTTTTTTTGGTTAATGATACATTGAAGGAACTATGCATAACCAGTTAACCATAAAAGAACAATATAACAACATTATCATCATCATATCAGCCGGAGGACGACCGCTACACTTAAATCTCCACAACGACCGGTCGTACACTGCCCTCGTCCAAAGGCTCTCTGCTGCCTGGCCTTCTCTTGCTTCCTCGGGTCTACAGACGTCCCTCAAGACATTTTCTGCCCCAGTGGCCATCATTTCTGCGAGCAGCGCCCACTGCCACTTAGGCCATCATTTCTACCAGCAATGTGCCGCGCCCACAGCCACTTAATGCCTGGCAGTTGCCAGAGAGTTCTCTGAGCTATGTCAAATGAACTAAGTATAGGTAGGTAGGTACTAATTTTTTTTTAATAGGCCGGTTTAGTGTCCCACTGCTGGGCCTTTGCCCTCCCCTTGATCTCCACAACTCCCGTTGTTGTGCTATTTCCGGCCAGTTAGTAATGAAGGCGTCTAAGGAGGAGGTAGTACATTGAATTGAGTAATGAAATAAAATGTCCTAGGTTGACTTACGTACTTCCATTGTATTGTATTGTAGTACGGGCGATTTTCCGCAACTCGACGTCCTGCGCCTATTTTGCGTGACGTACTTCCATATTTAGTAGTTTATCTGATTCCACTTCCAGCCATAGGGAACCGTTAAATTTGGGGACTGAACAGATGTATAGAGGTATGTTTATACATTTTTAACGACTTCCGCTCCATATAGTCATCAATTCAGTGTAAAAAGGGGTTACGTAGTGCGAATATCTGTGTCTGTTGCGTCTTTTTTCTACTATCCAGGATGGGGTGACCGGTAATTCAAATTGCGGGACCGTGACCGCCATACGCTGTACAATTGGTTTTTTGCACTCTTCTTAATGTTATCGAGAGTTGCTGGTCATTGCCAGTGATGGTTTAGATGAGTTTTGACCTCAGATACCGCATTTTCGCCGTAAAAACGCTGGCGAGGGTAGATATATATATGTCGGCGGCAGATCGTAAGATCAGGCATATCGTGAAATTCTTAGGCATATCGTGAAACGTGAAAATCTTCGCGGGGCTCCTATTTTTTGGGCAGTTTGCCCTTCGGGCATCTAAAGCAACCTAACGGACCTATCCTACCTATATATTGGTTTAATGTCACTATCGTCAAAACATTACACAGGAACATTACGATCTGCCTGATCTTACGATCGGCCGCCGACATATATGTTATGTACCTACTTACATATCATTATTTGGTCTACAATTTAATGATTACATTTTTATGGGTCACATTCTTTAGACATCTTCAATCCGTATCGATTACACAAAATAAATTAGTATTTTTTTAGTTATAGAAATAAAATAGATAAAAAATATAAAACACATCCATATTAGTTATTTATACGTATATTAAACTTAATAAACAGTTGCATTGTTAACAGTTTTTACAAGAGCATCAACTTACAAACCATCGAAACACTCACATACATTCGTCATAATTATCTATATAACAGATAGTTGCCAATTTTAGATGTGGGGTAGTAATATTTAACTATAGCCAACATAATAACTGGCCAATTTACCAAAATATCTACAAAATATATTATCATCTAATACATCTTTGTCATTAAATTAACGCAACTATGTACCTATGTGAATTTCGTTTTAAGCAAATTACATTACATGTTTACAGTTACAGTATGATATTTTCTTAAGTGGCCAGTTATTAGCAGTTTTGTTTACCACATATTAACTTAACAACAAAGAAATGCAGCAACAGTATCCTTACCACGAGTCACTGACAGTATCAACAATGACATACGCTAACGTCTACGTAACTTACTTTCTATGCATCTCGCTCGTACTGACATATTAGTGCCAGCGAGATGCGTAGAAATAAAATTACATAGACGCTAGCGTTGACACTATCAGTGACTCGTGGTAAAGGTATAGACTATAGATTCACCTTCAAAATATTTTTGCTAAATGATGTCTAAAATGTGTTAAAGAAGAATCGCGGCTGCACTCCGAATATTTTACAATAATCGAGTTAACTATAATGTCATATACTTAAAGCATAAAAATGCATTGTTTTAACATAACTAACTACAAGGAACTAGTGTAATTATGGCATCGAAACTGAAGATGTATCCATTAGGGGTACATTTAAGGTAAGACGGGTTTCCGTCAGGAAACTCAAAAACCGGACACCCTAAAGAACACCTTCAACGTTTTAAGCACGACCTTCACAAGCATACACAGAATAATAAATTATTCATTAAAGCTCGCATGTCACTTAAGCGTATAGACTATAGAATAGACTAAAAACAATTTTTACAGTACATATGGGGCTACTTTTTCGCACTAGTGCGTAAAATAGCGCCATATATACTGTAAAACGTTGTTCGATACACGTGCGAATAGGTAATTCGCAACTCGTGTCGATTTAAAACACTACCTTCGGTCGTGTTTTAATTTATCGCCACTCGTTTCGAATTTCCTCTTTTTCGCACTTGTATCGAAAATAACTACATATTATGTCATCAGAATATATTGATTGTAGATTAGGATTTTATGCCAAGAAGGATGATGCTTAAAACCATCGAAAAACACTTAAGCTTCATCAAAAAAGAAACTCGAAACAATAACCAAGTACATTAACATCTAGTGACTCTATTTCTATTTTTACAGATGTCGCGTTCGCCGTGCATTGAAACAAATATAACTCAAGTTCGTTTTATCACGATTCGATCCAATTGATAACTAAGTTTGAAATGCGAGCACTTTTTCGTGTAATCATAGAAAGAAATAAATATATTTGCTACGTAAATCGAATTTGTATCACTTATACTTAAGTGACAGAGTTTGTTCTAAAGCTTGCCAATCAATGACAGCGATAACCCAGACCATACGAGCAGCAATCAATTTGAATACGGTACAGCACCAACAACATTTAACATCAAATAAATACTGATCACGACTAAATCGTTTCCCGATGTACAGTCCTCACTGCGTCGGAGCATACGCTGACGCGAACGTGTCTAGAACTTCCTGAACGAACTGCTTGGAGCACACATCGCGTTTGTCGAAGTAGGACGCGCAGTTGCCTGAGACAAAGCAGGCGCGTTGCTGCTGCCTGGCCTGGGAGGGGTCACAGCAGGAGAGCACCATGGCGTCGCAGCGCTTCGGGCGGCGGGTATTGGAACTTACCTTGCCTTGTTGTGAGTTTACCTGGAAAAGACAGCCATTGTAGAAATTGTATGTAGTCTGCTATCAGAAGCGCCCGCATCTTAAACGCGATTAGGAACACATTTGCAATTTAAATCTCGGTCCACAGTTAGCTTAAATGCGCTCGTATGCTTAGGAGAGTTACTTAGGTATTTACTATTTACATACCATAAATAGAAAATGACGTCGTAAAAAATGTATATCACAAAATGATATTGTACATGTGCATCATTTCCGCAATCTATATATATAAATGCAAGTGTCCTGACTGACTGACTGACTGACTGACTGACTGACTGACTGATTCATCAACGCAGAGCCGAAACTACAAAAGCTAGAAAGTTGAAATTTGCACACTAGGTTGAATTTATAAAGTGTACAAGAGATAAGAAGCGATTTTGAAAAATTCAACCCCTAAGGGGGTTAAAAAGGGGATGAAAGGTTGTATGGGGTGCAAGTTTTATTTTAAGATAGGAATTTGAAACTTTGTAAAAATGTACTATATTAAAAAACAAGAAAACTGATTTCTGCGTTTTCGAAAATACATCCCCCAAGGTGGTGAAAAAGGGGTTGAAAGTTTGTATGGAGATCAAATATTTTTGTGAGTGTTGGACTTGAAACTTTGTATATGGGGATATTATTATAAGACGGGAAAAGTAATTTCAGCGTTTTTGAAAATTCATCCCCTAACAGGGTTAAAAAGGGGTTGAAAGTTTGAATCCATTACAAATGCTTTGAAACTTCTTAGAAAGACATAATAGCCGATGACAAAAAAAAGGAATTGCGACGTTTTAGGTAATTCAACCCCTAAGGGGGTAAAAAAGGGGATGAAACTTTGTCCTGGGGTGAAAATTTTATTTTAAGCTAGGACCTTGAAACTTCGTAAAAAGGTACTAAATTAAAAAACAAGAAAACTAATTTCTGCGTTTTCGAAAATTCATCCCCCAAGGTGGTGAAAAAGGGGTTGAAAGTTTGTATGGAGATCAAATATTTTTGTGAGTGTTGGACTTGAAACTTTGTATATGGGGATATTATTATAAGACGGGAAAAGTTATTTCAGCGTTTTTGAAAATTCATCCCCCAAGGTGGTGAAAAAGGGGTTGAAAGTTTGTATGGAGATCAAATATTTTTGTGAGTGTTGGACTTGAAACTTTGTATATGGGGATATTATTATAAGACGGGAAAAGTAATTTCAGCGTTTTTGAAAATTCATCCCCTAACAGGGTTAAAAAGGGGTTGAAAGTTTGAATCCATTACAAATGCTTTGAAACTTCTTAGAAAGACATAATAGCCGATGACAAAAAAAAAGGAATTGCGACGTTTTAGGTAATTAAACCCCTAAGGGGGTAAAAAGGGGATGAAACTTTGTCCTGGGATGCAAATTTTATTTTAAGCTAGGACCTTGAAACTTCGTAAAAAGGTATTAAATTAAAAAACAAGAAAACTAATTTCTGCGTTTTCGAAAATTCATCCCACAAGGTGGTGAATAAGGGGTTGAAAGTTTGTATGGAGATCAAATATTTTTGTAAGTGTTGGACTTGAAACTTTGTATATGGGGATATTATTATAAGACGGGAAAAGTAATTTCAGCGTTTTTGAAAATTCATCCCCCAAGGTGGTGAAAAAGGGGTTGAAAGTTTGTATGGAGATCAAATATTTTTGTGAGTGTTGGACTTGAAACTTTGTATATGGGGATATTATTATAAGACGGGAAAAGTAATTTCAGCGTTTTTGAAAATTCATCCCTAACAGGGTTAAAAAGGGGTTGAAAGTTTGAATCCATTACAAATGCTTTGAAACTTCTTAGAAAGACATAATAGCCGATGACAAAAAAAAGGAATTGCGACGTTTTAGGTAATTCAACCCCTAAGGGGGTAAAAAAGGGGATGAAACTTTGTCCTCGGGTGCAAATTTTATTTTGAGCTAGGACCTTGAAACTTCGTAAAAAGGTATTAAATTAAAAAACAAGAAAACTAATTTCTGCGTGTTCGAAAATTCATCCCCCAAGGTGGTGAAAAAGGGGTTGAAAGTTTGTATGGAGATCAAATATTTTTGTGAGTGTTGGACTTGAAACTTTGTATATGGGGATATTATTATAAGACGGGAAAAGTTATTTCAGCGTTTTTGAAAATTTATCCCCCAAGGTGGTGAAAAAGGGGTTGAAAGTTTGTATGGAGATCAAATATTTTTGTGAGTGTTGGACTTGAAACTTTGTATATGGGGATATTATTATAAGACGGGAAAAGTAATTTCAGCGTTTTTGAAAATTCATCCCCTAACAGGGTTAAAAAGGGGTTGAAAGTTTGAATCCATTACAAATGATTTGAAACTTCTTAGAAAGACATAATAGCCGATGACAAAAAAAGGAATTGCGACGTTTAGGTAATAAAACCCCTAAGGGGGTAAAAAGGGGATGAAACTTTGTCCTGGGATGCAAATTTTATTTTAAGCTAGGACCTTGAAACTTCGTAAAAAGGTATTAAATTAAAAAACAAGAAAACTAATTTCTGCGTTTTCGAAAATTCATCCCACAAGGTGGTGAATAAGGGGTTGAAAGTTTGTATGGAGATCAAATATTTTTGTAAGTGTTGGACTTGAAACTTTGTATATGGGGATATTATTATAAGACGGGAAAAGTAATTTCAGCGTTTTTGAAAATTCATCCCCCAAGGTGGTGAAAAAGGGGTTGAAAGTTTGTATGGAGATCAAATATTTTTGTGAGTGTTGGACTTGAAACTTTGTATATGGGGATATTATTATAAGACGGGAAAAGTAATTTCAGCGTTTTTGAAAATTCATCCCTAACAGGGTTAAAAAGGGGTTGAAAGTTTGAATCCATTACAAATGCTTTGAAACTTCTTAGAAAGACATAATAGCCGATGACAAAAAAAAGGAATTGCGACGTTTTAGGTAATTCAACCCCTAAGGGGGTAAAAAAGGGGATGAAACTTTGTCCTCGGGTGCAAATTTTATTTTAAGCTAGGACCTTGAAACTTCGTAAAAAGGTATTAAATTAAAAAACAAGAAAACTAATTTCTGCGTGTCCGAAAATTCATCCCCCAAGGTGGTGAAAAAGGGGTTGAAAGTTTGTATGGAGATCAAATATTTTTGTGAGTGTTGGACTTGAAACTTTGTATATGGGGATATTATTATAAGACGGGAAAAGTTATTTCAGCGTTTTTGAAAATTTATCCCCCAAGGTGGTGAAAAAGGGGTTATAAGTTTGTATGGAGATCAAATATTTTTGTGAGTGTTGGACTTGAAACTTTGTATATGGGGATATTATTATAAGACGGGAAAAGTAATTTCAGCGTTTTTGAAAATTCATCCCCTAACAGGGTTAAAAAGGGGTTGAAAGTTTGAATCCATTACAAATGCTTTGAAACTTCTTAGAAAGACATAATAGCCGATGACAAAAAAAGGAATTGCGACGTTTAGGTAATAAAACCCCTAAGGGGGTAAAAAGGGGATGAAACTTTGTCCTGGGGTGCAAATTTTCTTTTAAGCTAGGACCTTGAAACTTCGTAAAAAGGTATTAAATTAAAAAACAAGAAAACTAATTTCTGAGTTTTCGAAAATTCATCCCCCAAGGTGGTGAATAAGGGGTTGAAAGTTTGTATGGAGATCAAATATTTTTGTGAGTGTTGGACTTGAAACTTTGTTTATGGGGATATTATTATAAGACGGGAAAAGTAATTTCAGCGTTTTTGAAAATTCATCCCCTAACAGGGTTAAAACAGGGTGAAAGTTTGTATAGGGTTCAAATTTTATTTAAAGCTACAAACTTGAAACTTCGTAAAAATGTATTTTGTCAAAAGAGAAGAAAACTAATTTCAGAGATTTTGATAATTCATCCCCCGAGGTGGTGAAAAAGGGGTTGAAAATTTGTTTGGAGGCCAAACATTTTTTTGAGTGCGGGACTTGAATCGTTGTATAAAGGCATATTATTAGAATACAAGAAAAATAATTTCAGCTTTTAAAAAATTATCCCCTAAAATGATTAAAAAGGGGTTGAAAGTTTGTATAGGGTTCAAATTTTATTTAAAGCTAGGAACTTCAAACTTCGTAAATAGGTAGTTAGGTAGTAGGTTTTATTAAATAGAGGACATGAAAATCTTCTAAGGGGGTTTAGAGGGATTATAACGAGGACAATTTTATTCAGTTAGGGGCTTGAAACTTCGTAGTTTGTGAAAGACAAAGTCTCATGCGTTGTATAATATTAATAATTAACAAATGATTAACCGTCCTACCGCAATCTCTTGCTGCACAATGTTCTAAGCTAATGTAGAATATATAACCACCAATATACAAATCCACGCGTACGAAGTCGCGGGCAACAGCTAGTTAGATATATTCTTGATTGGACTGAGATAAGTATTGTAAACAAATATAAGGAAATTCTCGTAGCTGGGCGTTTTCTAAAATAGATATTGAAAACCCGATTCTCCCAGATCCTGGTGGTGGTGATAAAAAAAATTGTCCCAAAATTTTGTATGAAAATTGTACATTCCACTACGTCACGTTACATACAAGTGAAAAATTTTCTCATACTAAAAACGTGACGTAATGGAATGGACATTTTGGGACATCTTTTTTTAATGGTAGGATGGAGAGTGCTGTCGATTCTGAGTAGAATGAGCCAAAGAATGTCCAGATTTTATAGAATCGGGTTTTCGATATTTATTTTAGAAAAAGCCCAGCTACGACTATCGTACTGATTATTGAAAATAAATTTGTCATTCTTATTATCAAAGAACAAAAACGCTTTATTTGAATAGTATAAAATAGGTACATTGATTGCCTATATTATATTCCAATACGTGAAAAATTCCTAACGACTATCTAGAAGTTTCTACGTAATTGATACCAATTATTAGATATGTGATAAATTGGTGCACAGTATTATGTTACCTATAACATTAGTGTCTGTAACGTGTTCTAGTGGAATGATTTTTTGATAAATGGTCGATAGTGATTGACGATTACTCGTACCCAAGGCATGAAGAAATCAGAAAGCGGAAAGAATTTAAAAATATATTTGTCAAGTGGCAAAATTGGATATCTTGCCATTTGATCTTCACAATAATTAACTTTCATCAACACATGGTTGATAAAAATGTTGAATGTGAATTATTTAATAGCATTCATTCTAATTTGCTTGATATTTCTATTTATAGTTAGTTGATCTCTGTGAACTACTACTTATTTCATATCTGGCAAATTGTATAAAACTGACACACATTCCTGAGAACACTTATTTTTAAACCATGATGTTAGAAAACATTTGTCAGACTGATAATGATGGTGACGGTCAGGGAAAACTTATTAAACAATTCCATGATTATCAGTGGTACACCCACGCTTACAATTCTTACAACCATTTAAGGTTTTAGGATTCGTTATATTCTTTGTTAGTATAAGGGACAAAGTCAGGTAGTCCTCGTATTTGCTTCGCCCCTTGACTATTAGTGTGTTACGAAACTACTTACTAGTAGTTAAAAAGGGTATTTCACTAAGTGTTCTGTCGGGTCCTGTCTTCAGGAGCAGCGTAGATTAAAAAAATTAGGTACACCTCTTCTAACAAGGTTGTTTAGATTAGATTGTGAGACTCACCGAAGCCTGGCTGCTGCCATGCTCGACGGCGGGCGGCGGGCGCGAGGTGGCCCCGGGCGCCGCGATGGGGTCAAAGTTGATCGGCCTGTTGTTGTTGAAGTCGTCCTCCGGTTCATTGCTGTCATCGTACCCCCAGTTCTGGTTCGAGTCTTCCATCTCCGGGAACCTGCTTGTAACGTTCGGCTTTTGCAGCGTAGGACAATTGCATCGTTGGCACGGGTACTGGACGGGGTAGGGTATGTAGATCGGTTGAGGCGGTGGCGGAGGAGGTGGAGGACGGCGGACTAAGTCAGAAATTTCTTCTAGTAACCTATAGATATGCGGCAGCAAGTCCTGTTGACTCCTGTCGTCTCTTCGGTCTTCCGGGTAGTGCGGGCGGTACCACGCCGGGTGGTAGCCATAGTCGCCTAGGTACTGTCTCTTTGGTCTGTGGCGGATCTGTTTGTGGTGTTCGTGCTCGCTCTGCTCCGCGGAGCCGAGGTCGATGACCGCTAGGTACAGTGCGACGATAAATAGTGCTGTTAATGTCTTCATCTGAAAAGAAGCGGTATTTGTTTATACAAATATTTCCTAACACAGACATGACCTACCTAACAATAAATATTTTCTGCAGTTACAGTATTGAGTTTTTCAAAGGTCGAGTTGTTTATAAAAAATAAACAAATGTTATCGTTAGCGTTGTTTCTTTAGAAACTGGAAAAACAGCATCACTTAATAGAAAAACAACTTCATCTAAAACTTGATAGCACGACAGCTTGTTATTTTCCTTATTATTAACATCATTAGTTAATAACTCTGCTTAATGTTGCGTTCCAATTCACTTTCACAAGCTTCGTTCATTCCCGGTTGTAGTTTAAAATAGTACCAACCTTTTAAAATTCAGCCGGCGTAAACAAATATACGAATTCGAAGGTCGTGACGTCACTGAACAGGTAGACCAAATGTTGGTTATCAATTACACCGCGTGTGCTCTGTCTGGCGCGCCGATACACACTGGCTCATGCATGCGCAAGCGACCGTGCCATTAATGGCCCAGACGCACTCGGTATTTATATACTTCATACTATAGCTACGTTTCCATATACGAGTCCTACGCATTTATGGTGACTCAATGTGGTATACCCCAAAGCATTTAATGTATTTTAAGGCGGTAAAAGGGAAGTTAAATAATGTTTTTTTTGACAGGCGCGTTGTTAATTTTTTTATAGTACTTACAAATACAAATACAAATACAAATACAAATACAAATGCATTTATTTCATTACTTTTTACATCAGTTCTTAGGTATAATATAAGGGTTAGGTAGGTAATTAGTCCATCTTAGGTACATGAAGTAAGTACAGTATTTATCTAAACATTGTGCAACAAATTGTGTAAGTAATGAAAAAGGTGCGGGTACAGCTTGCTGAATTTAAACCCGCCCTTGGTCAGGTAATTGGAATGGTATTAAGATTAAATATTTTTTAAATTATGAAATTCACAATAAAAACCAAAACTTTAGTATGTAACAATAGTTTCCTTATTACGGGGTACTTAATACAGGAACAGTATAGCATATGTTTCGTGTGGTTAGTATTTACCTAAAAGTTAACTTTATGAACGCATCCCTCACGGGGCTGGTCACGTGTATATTCTCAAACTCTTTTTGATAATTCATGTACAACTTTTTAAGTCTAGATTTGAACTGTTGGATACTCTTTGCCTCCTGGTATACCTGGTATACCTGATATACCTGATATACCTGGTACTTAAATCTTAACATCAAATTCTTAAAGTGATCTCCCAGTTAAGTAAAGGCATGTACCTACATACAGAATGGCCAAACATAGACGTACAAATTTTTTTTTTGATTCCTCACATCGTGGGCTATCAGAATATACCCCATGTATATTAGCCGATTTTTCGTAGTTTTCGAGTTATTAATTTTTGAACTTTTAAATTTGTTAAGATATTTCGGGATGAACCAATTAATTTATAAAAAAAAAACGATTGAACTTTTTTAATGGTTCATTTTGTAACATAATCCTTTACAAACGGCGCAGTTGTTAAAAAAAACAGCATCCTCACTTGACTGCGAGTTGGAAAAAAAAAAACAAAAGTAAAATTTTTATGTTCAAGCATGTCAAGTTTAGATTTTGCTGTTACCTAAATAAAAAAATATAACAAGCGATTCAAAGGATTTTTGGTTATTTTAGAACCTGCTAGACCCTAAGTTTTTTAAAAGGTCAAAAAAGTGACTTTAATAGTCATAATTTGTCATGCTTGAACGTAAAACTTTCACTTTTGTCTTTTTTTTTCCAACTCGCAGACAAGTGAGGATGATGATTTTTTTTAGCAACTGCGCCGTTTGTAAAGGATTATGTTACAAAAAGAACCATTCAAAAAAGTTCAATAGTTTTTTTGAAATAAATTAATTGGTACGCCCCGGAATTTCTTAAGAATAGTAAAAAGTTCAAAAATTCATAACTCGAAAACTACGAAAAATCGGCTAACATACTTGGGGGTATATTCTGATAGCCCACGATGTGAGGAATCTAAAGAAAAATTTTGGGCTTCAATGTTTGGACCACCCGGTATAGGTACATACATAATTATACGAGGGGCGTTCAAAATATTCTCGGTATTGATATCTTACGACCTCTTCTAAAATTTCTTTCGTTACTGGCCGCTAAGGTTTATTCATTGACATTAAAAAAAAGTATAATTCGAACCGAGATGGTCTTTTGTTTTTCTGCAATTGCTGAACAAACATGAACATCATGTGCGAATTGACAATGTTAACTAAATTAGAACATCGATGCGTGATAAAATTCTTGACAAAACAGGGTAAAAATCAAAAAACCATAAAAGAGGAAATGGATTGTGTTTACCGTGAGTCTGCTCCTTCTTTATCTACCATTCAAAAGTGGTCAAGCGAGTTTAAACGCGGAAGGGAGAGTATTGAAGATGACCCTAGACCTGGCCGGCCTGTAGTAGCTACTTCACAAGAAAATATTGATAAAGTGGAAAAACTTATATTGGAAGATGGTCGAGTGAAGGTAAAATCTATAGCACAAGTAACCAATCTCTCTATTGGTACCGTACATGACATGACCATCTTAATATGTCAAAAGTAAGTGCAAGATGGGTTCCGCGAATGCTGACTCGGCTTCAAAAAGACATGCGTGTAGCTTGTTGTTCCGATTTTATTGACCTGTGCGGTGAAAATCCTGATGAGGTGCTGCAAAGAATAGTTACTGGAGATGAAACCTGGGTTCATCATTATGACCCAGAGAGTAAACAAGAGTCCATGCAGTGGCACATTAAGGGTTCAGCTCATCCCAAGAAGTTCAAGGTCATCCCTTCAGCTGGCAAGGTCATGGCCACGATATTTTGGGATTGTGAAGGAGTATTACTAATCGATTATAAAGAAAAAGGTGTAAATATCACAGGACAGTACTACGCTAACATTCTACGTCAATTAAAGGATGTAATTAAAGAAAAGAGGCGAGGAAAGTTAACCAAAGGTATTCTGCTTCTGCATGACAACGCCCCCGTCCATACTGCTCATATTGCCAAGGCAGCTATTGTTGAATGTGGGTTTAAAACTGTTACTCACCCACCGTATAGTCCGGACTTAGCCCTCAGCGACTTCTTTTTGCTCCCCAATCTTAAAAAGGATCTGCGTGGAAATAAATTTTCTGACGATGAAGCATTGAAGGCGGCAGTGGAGGAGCATTTTTACACGAAATATAAAAAATATTTTTACGAGGGATTAAAAAAAATAATTGATCGATCTTTTAAGTGTATGAACATAGGGGGGGAGTATATTGAAAAATAAAAATATCAAACTTTTCGTACTTGTTTGTTTTCATTCTCATACCGAGAATATTTTGAATACCCCTCGTATATAGACCAATTGGACCATCCATATGATAGGTATATGATTATATGTGCTCATACTTAATGTTTAATGCATAGCTTGTAGGTATTTAATTTTGGCTTATTATTAACCGGGCACCTAAAATATTAAACAGGAACTTTCATTGGGCATATAATAATATAATTTGGCTGTGCGTTAATATTTTAGCGCCAAAAAAAAAATTATAGCCTCAAATATAAGCCTCATATTATTAAAAAAACAGGCAGCAAAATCAAGCCACCTAAAAAAATTATAGGGAACTTAAAGTGATAGGTTGGCGTCTAAAATAATAAATTGGCAACTAATATTGTAAAGCGATCATAAAATTTAGTTGTCATCTAGTTGTTCTTACCTAAGTAATCAACTAATCATAACTGAGCATATCGTTCCAGCTAGGTAGTATTTTAACACGAAAGCCGTTAAATTTAATGAATATTGATCACTTTTTACACAAAACACCTCAAATTAATTTACCAATACGCAATGGTCAATATACTTATAGTCGAAATTTCTAATCATGAAACGCCTAATGGCCATTATACCATTAGATCTTTAAAATTTTAATTAAGTACTAATTTCAATAGTTACCACTGTGTTCTGCTAGAGTCAACAGATACGTGCGACGACGAGCGAAGCGAGGAGGAGCGTGTTAGGTTGACCGTGTAATGACCAAACAAAATATTTTAAAAGAACTTCATTTTTTAATTAATAGATAGCCGTGTCCTTTTTAAAATGTGCTTCATAAATGGTCTCCTATATATTAATTCAGTCGCCAAATAAATACTTGGTACCTGCCTAAAAATAATCAAAAGCTGTAACGGCATTAAAATACAACTCATATTGATATATTTTAAGGCACTGTTTTTGTTGCCAAACTATTAATTTTAGTAGCCATTTCTATTTTTTTAAACTACCCAAATTCGATTAATTAGTTGACTGGTTAAATACGTGCCTTTAATTTTTAACAAGGTAAGGTAAGGGACTCGGTTCTTAAGCTTGCCTACTTTCAAAATTTCATTCGTTTATATAAGTACTTACCTAAGGTTGAATGGATTAAAATTTTGTGTTCTTGCTCGCTAGTACCATAGACTAAAAATTGCAAGTTCATGTTAAACATAAGGTACCTTACTATATCTTTGAAGCACAAGCCTACATATTTTTGATTCGAAAAAAACGACCGTGACCGTGACTGGTTAGGTTACGTCATGATTTATGTAAGCGCCGCTTGATTACTTATTGTCCGGTAGGACGGCTTGCAGAAAAAGCTTTTTCCTTTTGAACCTTACGACATTCTAACAAAGTGAAAAATTGCTTACCTTCGAGTAAGAGTTCAGAGGAACAAGTAATGGTTCAAAACCATAAGTACATATTTTGCTAAATTTAATTATGATCATATTTTATTTTGCTTCATGGTTTTAATAGTTACCTACCAAGTTATACGAAAATATTAGAACTAAGCGGTCCATTTTTTTTACTAACACCAGTGATGACTTACATCTGGAGTCCCAATGAGTTTTTATAATTATTTAGGTTTACTAACATGCTCACAGCGCGCGAATAATGTCAAAAATAAATCTAAATCTCATCAATTGTTAAGTTCCAATCGGCAGACCAGAATCGGGTTTTAATGAGATCGAGATGAGGCGATAATAAAATTATGTGCCGCTATTAGGAAGTTACTTTGAGAAATGAACTTACTACCAATTAATCGATTTTTTCCGATTTAATGGTTCTCAGAAAACACTGCGACAGCGTTATTTTCTTATCAACGTATCGGTTTCATTTTGTTGCATAAAAATAGGCTACAAAGACCTACATGCATTGTAGGTAAAGCAATGAACAAAAGTACGTATAGATGTATGTACATTAGACGCAAAAAAGGTTAATTAACTATGTGCCACTAGTGAGCAATATTAAGGTGAGGGACAGGTCATTACGGCTAAAAAGAAAAGAACGACCCTGGTATCTCTCAGAATAATTTGGTCCAAAGCGTTGTGGTTAAGGCTCATGGTACGATTTTCGCTGAATTAATTGTCGTTTACAAAAGACATTTCACTGTAAAAATACTATAAATTTCCGCACAGCCTCTAAAAAAAATTTTTTTTCGAAAATAACACAACACATATTACGATACGATACGATCATTTTATTGATAAAAAACATTTTTACATGTCAAGTCTTAATACTAGGTACTATCTCCTGGCTTGTCTGTATATTGAGTTAGTTTGCTCGCTATTTGGGCAACGTCTAAATTCGTCATTGTTTACCTCATTACCCATGCGTCCTTCGGCCCAAACACTCTGCCTCTTCACACAAACGTCTACGGTTCGCCAAATCCTCATTAGATAACGTGGGCGGAAAATATCACATTTAATCATTTAATCATTGCAATCATGTACAACATTATAAGTATACAAGGTACACATATGTGAACATGAACCCGGACAGGGTATAGCAATTAGTTTTAATCTTATACTAAAGTCTTATTACAATAAATGGTCGTAGTTTATATAAAAAAAAAAAAATTGCATTACATAAACCAACAATTACTCTAATTAGGTCTTAGATATATTTGCAAGATTATGAAAAATAGACCATGTAAATTGTGAAAGTATGGACATAAGATTGTTATTCCTCCAAAAATTCGGCTATTGAATAGTAGGCTTTATTTATAAGTAGTTGTTTTAATTTATTAACAAATGTATTATAATTTTCTTCTGATTTAATTTGTCTGGGAATGCTATTATATATGTGGATAGACCTGTAGTATGGACTTTTTTTAAACATCTCTATTTTGGGTTCCGGTAAGGCTAAATCATGATTTCGGCGAGGATTTGTATTGGATTCATAGAGGTTAATATTTTTACGTACAAATTTGGCTGTTTCTAATATATATAATGAAGGGAAGGTTAATACACGGAGTCGAATGAAATGTGGTTTACAGCTAGAGGGTATTTTGATGTTAACTATGATGCGTATACACTTTTTTTGCATAATAAATGCGTCATGTGCATCAACGCTGTGTCCCCAAAGTAGAACGCCATAACTTAATAATGAGTGAGCATACGCGTAATAGGCTGACAGAGCACATTGCTCATCGGTATTTACTTTTAGATTATATAAGGCAAACACAAAGGAAGATAATCTGTTCTTAATTCGCGCAACATGTCGTTTCCAATCCAAATGAGTATCAATTGTGAAGCCTAATAATGTAAAGTCTGATACTTCTTCTACATTTAGTTTTCCGGATGTTGAACTTATATCTATGGGCTGTTTTTGATGGGGTCTGAATTGGATGGCTTTCGTTTTCTTATTATTAATTTCCAGATTGTGGTCTTGCAACCAATCGCCTATTGTTCTATATGTTTCGGTGATGAGAGTATTAGCGTCTTCGCTTGTAGGGCATTTAAACAGGAGGGATACATCGTCAGCGAACATAATGCATGTGTGTTCTGTTATTTTTGGTAGGTCATTTATATAAATTAAAAAAAGTACGCAACCGAGTACGCTACCTTGGGGAATGGAATTGTTTATGGTTCGGAGAGTAGATTTAAATGTCTGCATCTGATGAAGTTGGTTATTGTAATGATCTATTTGTACATATTGTTTTCTGTCCTGTAAATATGATTTTAGCCAAGCATGAACTGGGCCACGGATTCCTATATTGTATAATTTCTGAAGTAGTATGGGATGTGAAACTCTATCATAAGCTTTAGACATGTCTAATAACAATCCGACCCCGTATGTTTTATCTCTGATGTGTTCCAATATTGTTTGTTATAACAGACGTAGGACATATTATCATTGTCTCCTCCTCGTGTACGGGTTTTTTTGTATGCATCCGATGGAGTCTGGGGTCATTTTTGGCAAGCTAATCTAGAGAACATACGTGTCATACATGGGTCTCTATTGTTTCACAAATAGTTTTAAGCCATAATGTATTGTTTGCCCGCATTTTCGTTAGTCATAATTCATTTGGTTCAGAAACGCGTCACTATTCAGGATTGTCATAAAACAAACCTAACCTAACCTAACCTATCTATAGGATAACCTAACGAAAATCCTGAAATATTAACGGTTTCAGTTTTATGACTAATGATAATATGACAAACAGTACATTATGACTTAAAACTTTATGGGAAACAACGGGACCCCGTCATACATGATTCATTCATGATTCATGTCAACTTTCTTCTATCCCAGAGAAAAATTGAAAGGGATTATTTTGAGCGCTGTTTCTTCACAATGATTTTTTTATAAATACTTTCGTACATTGAACCATATTTCGTACATTCTTAACCGGGGTCGAAATACACGCCTCCGATTTTGGGATATATGTCTTTGTCAATCAAGATTGCACATTGGAAACACCAATTTATTTCAAAGGTACTCGCAGAATCAGGATCATAAAGAGTATAAATTAGAATCCAAATCATTTTATTCTTTGTTTAATAATTGCGGTGTAGGTCCAGTTGCGCGCAAATTTGATCGATATTAGTTTCTTAACACTGCCCTACCACGCATAATCAAACGGACGTAACGGCCATAACATTTGAAACCAAGTTTCAATTTGTAACTTACAGCGCGAATAATACGGCAAGTACCTAATGGAATAGCTTTCCAATGAGAAAACAAAACAGAATACGCCCCACATTCAATACAATAATGTTAAATAAACGAATATTAATGTCATTTTTTCTTCGCGATTTATTTCCTATTTTTATAAATACTTAACTTCACTAGGCAAGGCCAGAAATATCAATCCCATCAAAAACATTACATGTAAAAAGGTGCAAGTCTCGCAACGCTTCTACTACAAAAAAGTTTTAAGATGTAATGTGAAACCAAGTCGGTTATTTTAATCAGTGCCAGGGGGTGTTAAAACTGTATCAAATATATATCTTTAATTTGTAATATGTATAATGACTTGGCCATCGCACGGCTGCATAATGACATAAGGATCATCGTCACCTATTAAAAATATTTCTAATTGAACATAACGCTAGCGCTAATTGCAGTTCGAGCATTACACATATTTACGAGTACGGTACGAGTAAAGCATTATGTGCGATTGCCAAGTCATTATATGTATTACAAATTAAATATATATATTTGATATAGTTTTAACACCCCTGGCACTGATTAAAATAACCGACTTGGTTTCACATTACATCTCAAAACATTTTTGTAGTAGAAGCGTTGCGAGACTTGCACCTTTTTACATGTAATGTTTTTGATGGGATCTCATCTCTTTTTGTAGGCAGTCCTTCTTTTCGGGTACTCATACCCATACTATGTGTACACATATCATAAAGAAACACATCTTCATTAATACTCACATCGTACATCGTAGTGTACCTTTACTTTACCTACTATTTGTAGGAACTGCAACAGTAACTTTGTAATAGCATATATTTATATGGGATTACAAACTTACTTATGCAGTTCTTAGATCTTTAAAACGTGACTGATATTGCAATATTTTTAGGTTTTCTATGGCTTGATAAGCTGAAAACTACTTATGTTCAAAATTTGAAGCTTGTGGGTATACTAGAAGTACCTTATAATTGTGATGATCGTAGGTGAGTGAGTGAGTGAGTGTGTCAGTGTCGAAAATAAGGAACTTTGACGTACAATAATTCTTAAACTACTAGTTCAAATTGAATGTTTTCGAAAATAACTCAACACAAAATATTTTCTGGCTTGTCTGTATATTGAGTTAGTTTGCTCGCATTTGGGCAACGCCTAAATTCGTCATTGTTTACCTCATTACCCATGCGTCCTTCGGCCCAAACACTCGGCCTCTTTACACAAACGTCTACGGTTCGCCAAATCCTCATTAGATAACGTGGACGGAAAAATAAGTTAAAAATTTACATGGTTTTGACAAATGCGTCGCTAATTACGATAAGTTATCCCACCCAACCCAAAGGTTATCGTACCCAAAGGGTAAAAACGGGACCCTATTACTAAGACTCCGCTGTCCGTCCGTCCGTCCGTCCGTCCGTCCGTCTGTCACCAGGCTGTATCTCACGAACCGTGATAGCTAGAGAGTTGAAATTTTCACAGATGATGTATTTCTGTTGCCGCTATTACAACAAATACTATAAACAGAATAAAATAAAGATTTAAGTGGGGCTCCCATACAACAATCGTGATTTTTGACCGAAGTTAAGCAACGTCGGGCGGGGTCAGTACTTGGATGGGTGACCGTTTTTTTTGCTTGTTTTGCTCTATTTTTTGATGATGGTGCGGAACCCTCCGTGCGCGAGTCCGACTCGCACTTGGCCGGTTTTTTTTGTGTTCGTGTGTTATAACAGACGTAGGACATATTATTATTGTCTCCTCCTCGTGTACGGTTTTTCCTGTATGCATCCGATGGAGTCTGGGGTCATCATTGGCAAGCTAATCTGGAGAACATACGTGTCATTATTCATAACACGATTCATTCATGATCCATGTCAACTTTCTTCTATCCCAAAAGAAAAGTTGAAGGGGATTATTTTGAGCGCTGTTTCTTCACAATGATTTTTTTTTATAAATACTTTCGTACATTGAACCATATTTCGTACATTCTTAACCGGGGTCGAAATACACGCCTCTTATTTTGGGATAGTATATGTCTTTGTCAATCAATATTGCACATTGGAAACACCAATATATTTCAAAGGTACTCGCAGAATCAGGATCAGAAGCAGTATAAATTACAATCCGAATCATTTTATTCTTAGGTGGATACACACATAGTTACCTAATTGCGCTGTAGGTACAGTTGCGCGCAAATTTGATAGATATTAGTTTCTTAACACTGCCCTACCAAGCATAATCAAATGGACGTAACGGCCATAACATCGGAAACCAAGTTTGAATTTGTACTTAGAGCACGTATAATACGGCAAGTAATGGAATGAGCTTTCCAATGAGCAAACAAAACATAATACGCCTCACATTCAATACAATAATATTAAATAAACGAATATCAATGTCATTTTTTCTTGACGATTTATTTCCTACTTTTATAAATACTTAACTTCACTAGGCAAGGCCAGAAATATCAATTAAAACGTATAAAGTAACGATAATAAAATATTTTAAGTAGGTAGGTAGTTTGTGATTGGCGTTAATATATATACTTCTTTTATAGCTTTTAAATTACATGATTAGTTTACCTATGATGACACATTAATACAATAATTAATTATTGGACATGCTCTTGATTAGGATAAAATAAAAGGTTAATTTTAAATGCCGTTAAATTCAATTAATAAATGAGATTTTAATAAGAATAAAAAGAACTAATTTAACGAATAAAATCGCGCATAATAGTTTAATTTCACGAGTATTTATCGCTGTAACCGAAGAGAAAATGAATATTATTTTAAAAAATAATTATTTTTGTATTAGGTTTGTCTGATTGAACTTGCGACATTTTGGAACAACCGGTTCAATCCGGTCCAGTCAATTAGAATGTTGCCCGAAGCGGTGAATTATTCCATTTTCTTTTAATTTAAAAATTGTTTAAACATCCCCTCTAAGGGCGAATCAGGGAGTGGAAATTTTTATTAACCATTTCTAGTTAAACGCGGAAGAATTTGCGGACAAAAGCTATTTATATATAGAACACTGCGTGAAGCTTAATATTACATTTGGCGACTAGTCGAGAGATCTCCTACGAGTGTCGAGTACATGAGTGCGGTCCTCAATAAAGCTGCCAGCTAACTTGGAGAGCTTCTCGTGCCGGACATATAGCCAACTATGTTATGCGATATACTGTAGGCTGTAGTAACAGAGCTAGATCAATATCAGACGCTGTATTAAGTCGATCATCTCCGCCTACCATCAGCTATGTACACTAGACCGTTGGCATTTACTACAAATATTTGAAGAGCTTCGACCCAATACTCGTAAGACGTGGTATTTTTCGATCTGGAGGTCGTAAGTACATTCGGACATCCTTTGATATTTACCATATCTCTGAGGAAACCTGTATGCATCAGAAAACAAATATGCATTAAGCCAGAGCAGCTGACTATTTAATCTCGTCTCCCGACTCGTCATTAGAGAGATGTATATAGGCTGATTATGATGGTGACAATGTAATAGGTAAATACAGGTTGGCCAAAATATACGGCAAAATATTTTTAGGCATTTTTGAGCCACCCCGCACCACCTCTAATGTCAAAATAACGTTCGACAATAAACCTATCAGCTTACGAAGAACTTATCTCACCCGTGTCCCGGCCAAAGCAAAGTTCACTTGACGTAACAAACAATAGGTAAACAAATCGTTTTACGTCAGTTTATATTGTATGAGTAATCTCGTAAGTTGTATGATAATCCTGCGAAGGATTTACTAGTGTTTACATTCTGTAAAGCCTAGACTTTGGTGGACGCATTTAATTTATTATCCTGACTAAAAAATAAATATTGACTGTAAGGTAATATATGCCTAGAGCATAAACAAGAGCTCAAAGAGTAGGTAGACTGCATTTCGATCTTAATTAGGATTTAAGTATATTCGTAAAAAAAACGGAAAATTTAAAAATTGTAATCATCCCACAGAAAATTACAATTTGGCGCCTTTTATTACTCAACTGACGAAGTTGTTTGACCGGCTATATGTATACAAAATTTATGCGAATAATTGTTTAAAGTAAAATAAAATAGAAAAAAATAGTATTGTATGCAGATCAAAAAAGCGGCCAAGTGCGAGTCTGACTCGCCCATGAAGGGTTCCGTATTTAGGCGATTTATGACGTATTAAAAAAAAACTACTTACTAGATCTCGTTCAAACCAATTTTCGGTGGAAGTTTACATGGTAATGTACATCATATATTTTTTTTAGTTTTATCATTCTGTTATTTTAGAAGTTACAGGGGGGGGGGACACACATTTTACCACTTTGGAAGTGTCTCTCGCGCAAACTATTCAGTTTAGAAAAAAATTATATTAGTAACCTCAATATCATTTTTGAAGACCTATCCATAGATACCCCACACGTATGGGTTTGATGAAAAAAAAACGGTTAATGCTGATTGATATATTAGGTACCCAGTTAGGTATTCGTTGCCCAGTTAGTTGCAAATTGCAATATTTTAAAGAACATTTCAAATACTACTTCCTGAAATATTTCAAATTATAAATTCATATCATAAATTAAAAATATACATACAATACGGGATGGAATATATATGTATATACTTATGGACGGGACTCGGAATAACTGTATTATTGCCCACAATACAGTCAGTGAAAATGGATGGATTAATTAAATAACGCTCCAGTCAACCATGAGTATGAGACTCAACAGAGAGATTAAATGCACTGCATTATCTATAAAATTAATTATGTGATGAAGCTGATGAGAATTTAAATTATTAAATATGAACTTTAAGTAGATAAACACAAATAATAAATTTCTCTGTTAGCATCATTAACTATTCCTAAACCAAAGATACTTACCTAATAATAAGGTGCATTTGGTTAACTTCGAAAGCGAGGTAATTTTGAAAATGGGAATTATATATATTACCAGAGGCACTACATACTTTAGCAAAAGTTACGCTCTGCAACGCTTATCAAGGCATAGTGCTTCCTGTATATACAGTAGAAAGTGAGTCTAGTTTAGTAGATATTTAATTGCCATTTTCAAAATTACACCCGTTTTCGAAGTTTCTCTAATGGCTTATAGAATGTTCTAGTGTATATTAGAAACAAGGGAAGGTGACAACATCAGGTGTGATGCAGACACACAACCCGTTTCCTGTTAGTGACTACTTAGAGCTAAAATGCAAGACACAACACTTACTGGGAAAATACGTCTGACAAATTATCAATTCGAATTTAAAAATTGCGTCAGTTTTCATATCGTACTCCGAAGTCCAAACTATCTAAATACCAATTGACCCTAATTAACATAGCGCTCATCATTCCTGGTTTCATTTTTATTATGGTTCTTGATAAACTTCATTTATTAGGTACAGAATTTTACAAACTTAATATACTTAGGTAAATATAAAAATTAAGGGTATTGTATGCATTTAGGCCATAGGTACCCGGCTAAATGTACCTAGTACGCTGCTGGCGTTCCCTCTTTGCACCGCTAGCGAAATACGCTGGATTAAAAATGCGCCGGACCTGGGGTCGCCGCTTTTCTCTCGTAGGCGTTGACCTAACTTTCTTATGAATTTTTTAGCATCAGCACATCAAATTGATTGGCATGGAGGTGTTCAATAATTTTTGGTACAAGCTTTTATCGCTGACTGTACTCTTATTTCCCTAGGCAACTAATCTAGACAATTAACAAAACTCATCAAGACAATTCTACCTCGTGGTTCTAATATAATTTCCTTCTGAAGGTTCAATTTAACCCGTGTTAAGCAGATAAAATTTTTTATTTACGCGATTAGCTCTTATTTACCGCGGGTAGGCTTTCGCAAATGTTACTCTAAATATATTTTATAAAAATGTATTTAGATAAATGACGCTTTGAAGTAATATGCTGAGGGCACCGTTGTGCCGGCCGATACTAATTGTGATATAAGTCAGTAGGTACTCTTTTTCAATTAAATTAATGTCCATATAGGTAGAATTATAAATTTGTTTCGGATGATAAACGTAGGAATGTATTGGTAATGAAACAAATTAATTACAATACTAATAACGCTACGAAACTACAATTTGATCGCCATAAGTAGTACCTATCAATATAATTTATTGCATACTTGACCTGATAAAATAATATTTACTATTGTAGGTCATGTTACAAAAAACATAAATCTAGACTTATTTTTCAACTTAAAGTTAATTACAAAAAACACATCTTAAAAAAAATTCTACACTTAACCTAAAATAACCCCCCCTGCATCGTACCTGGCTCAAAGGTCCCCATAATGCCTGCAGCATTCCCCCGCTGAACTGCTATTGTAGGTACAATTAACATTCGAAAAAGTCGTTATTTCCCCTTTGGCAAATTAATTAAATACTCTTATTTTATACTACTACAATATCTACGAGACCGAGCTTCGCTCGGAAAACATATAAGAACACGTTTTCCCAGTGATAATACCTAGCTAGATCGATTTTTCGCCCCTCAATACCCAAAATATAGCAAATTTCATCGAAAACGTTAGAGCCGTTTCCGAGATCCCCGAAATATATATATGTCGGAGCGAGACACCAGAAGGACGTATTGCAGCATTACAGTTCATAGTTAGACGCCCGTATAAAGTCGATTAGCAATGTTTGGCTACGTATTATTTGCTTGTAACGAAATAATGAAGCTGCGTAGTGAGTAACGCCACCATCTATTGGCGTATTATTGAACTAAGATGACAGGTAGAAGGCTTTGGAACGTCAAGAGTTGTATCTTGAGTGAACGTAGGCACGAACTAGCATTTTTGTCGTTATGTTGGTAGACTGGTCAGGCAGGTTTGCCAACTTGATTTGGAGGCGGGAGCAGTTGGCTCCGCCGCGGGAACTTTCTTCCTGCTTCTTGATCGGACCGCGCTAGAGATCGGACGTTAGCCAAGCTCGTGCCTAATTCGCTACGTTCCTGAAGGCTTATACCTGAAGGATTATTCTGAAAGCTTATAGATTCTCACGTTCTTTAACAGTGTAGCTAAGTGTTTTATTCCAAGTGTTATTTTGATTTCTTATGTGCCATTAGAAGCTTACTTTTGTAAAAATAAAGAAACTGTGTTGTTTTGAAAAGATATGTCCCGCCGAGTTTGTTGCCGGGTTAAATCTTCTCGGGTCAGAGGTGTAGGATTGGAGCCGGTGTAGTTTGACTTAAATAAAGACTTGAACGATTTCATGTGATCTTTTTATTTTAATTGATTCCGATTCCATCGTAAGATCGTTTAGTTATTTTGATTACAGCACTAGTATGGTTAACGAATCCGAATGTTTATTTCATGCGTTGGTAGCATACCTACTATTTTGGCTGTGAAGTAATACATCTAGGTACTACCCCCACGCGCCCACCGCCATTAGGACCATCCTTCTCCGATATATATAAATAAATATACAAGAATTGATCGTTTAAAGGTATGAGATTTAATGCTTCTATAAATCTTTTTTTTTAACAACGTGTTTGACCGTAACCAAACCAATTCTTCATAACCCTAAAATAATATTTACGATATCTTTTCAGTAAATCGTGTGTGTGTCTTTTCAGTAACCTTTCGTCTATTTTTAGTGTTCCGTACAAAACTTTGTTCAAGGAACACTTATGGGGTCACTTCGGTCTTGTTTTTATATATTATTACAGTTGTATTGTAACCACACACTAATTAATAATATTAACACCACACAGCGGGATATTCTGAGAAACCTATTTTGGATCAGTAACTTTCACAGTCTTTGAAGAATTTTATATTATTTCGGGTAATGGGGGACATCGATAATGATTACACGAGGTGTTTTTGCTTGATAGGTATAGTAATTTGTCAAGTTCAAACCGTCATTACTTATCAGATTGGTATAATAACATAAGCAACACTTATAATAAAATTATCTACTCATAATGTTTTCTTTCAGGCCCTCTTTAGGGTCCCGTTTTTACCCCTCGGTACCTACTAAACCCTAAAAATACAATGAACCGCCATTTATGTACTACTAATACCCCATGGCTCTTCACACGATGTTTTAGAAAATAAACAGTGTCAGGTAGTTAAACGTTTTCCTTGTATGCGGTTTAATACTTTACGACAATTATGCTTTACTATGTCCCATTTGTTCCATTTATTCAGCTATGGTCGTTAAAACTACATGCGTCATAAAAAAGACATTATGGGAATGAGTGAAGAGTTATTTTTGAGTGTCAAAATATTCTCGTTACAGTTTAAAGCGACCAAGTAGCGTGAAATTGTTTGGCGTGCGATGATTACAAATGAATGGTGACATCATGGCATATCGTAAAGAGGGCTGTCAAAACAATCCAATTTATAAGAAGCCAGGATCCAATAGTATATTATATTACACAGACAAGACATCCTCTAGACTGAGCATAGTAACGCTACCCCCTCTGCCACTTATACGGTAGTTTTACTCCATCTTCGAGTCAATCACGGCACGGAATTCGCTCACCTCGTCCCCCCGCACCCCCGTATTTTTGGCAGCATCGGTTTCATGAAATAATTGCTCTAAACTCAGTCTAGAGGATTCCTAGTCTATGGTATATTACATACCTGTTAGGAGGTGTAGTGGAGGTGAATTCGTGAACGCGCCAGATCGCAGGTGTTTGTAAATATGCGATCTGGGGCTTAACGAATTACCGCCCGTGGTTTGTTTAAAGTTTTACGTCTTGCCTTGGCCAGGAAGTGGGATTTTAGTGACGTAAATATTATTTTAAGTGGGAGTTCGTTCGCGTAATGAGAGTTGCGTACAAGTACAGTCGAGTGTAAAAATATGGGTGCACTCATCATACTCAAAAATATGTCCCATAGCTCTTATGTCAGCGAATTAAGAACTATGGGACTTATTTTTGAGTAAGTTGTATGCACACATATTTTTACACTTGGCTGTACAATCACTCAATTTGTAAATGACAGAGAAGCGGCTAGACCGAGCGCTTAGCATTTTCATTTTTCTTGTAAAAACCTTAAAAAATTATCGATATTTTTTATAGTCTTTATTGTTCACCCATTACTAGGTCTATTAGGTAAAATATGTAGTAGAGGTATTTGATTAAACTATTAGAACAAAATAAATATAGTCTAGTCAAATGTCTCTAGTCATAGTACATGATCCAGAGCGCAAATAACAGCTAGCAATTACTAAGTAAACACGAATGTTCCTAATAACTTACACAAAAACCTCCTCAAGGACACTTTACCATGTTTTATAACCGACTATTAATTTTAGTTTGTTGCCATTAGTTAAATTGGCGCAGACGTGGCAATTAAGCGGCTTCAGTACGTTTACGTCTCATAAACTCGTTAGGAGAAATTATTGTTCAGTATGGTTCAGTTCATTGCTTTATTTATCATGCGCATATGATTTAAAGCGAAAAATTTACAATTGTCGTTGTGAAATAATATTTAAGGTATTAACAAGAAACATCAGCTTCGGTTTGGTTTGGACACTGGAAGTTTAATTTCATGAAAATAACCTAGAGTCCAGACTGCACTTGAATGTACTTAAAATTTTAACATTCTTATACCGTAGAATAGTGCGTATAAAAAAGGTGAACCGATTCTTACTAAATTTACAGTAGCTTTCGTGGAAGCCTTTGATGTTTTATCAAAAGTTGCTGGTTTTCATGAGTAGCATAGTTTATTTAGAAGAAATGTTATTATTATCATGCTATGTAAATGACCCATTATGGAACGGGATTATTGCTGTCATAAAAATGTATGTTTGGTTATTTTAAATATTATAGAACAAGGGTTTCGAGAGCGTATCAAGAAAAAGTTCATTCACCCACTGGACTTGACTATAGTCCTAGAAGACCAGTAGACAGCTATTTGAAAGCAATAAAAGTACATAAGTATACATAAGTATGTATATCGTCGCCTAGCACCCATAGTACAAGCTTTGCTTAGTTTGGGGCTAGGTTGATCTGTGTAAGATGTCCCCTGGTATTTATTTATTTATAAGTGCATAGGTTGAAAAACACATAGTACCTCCTCCTCCATTCCATCATCGTAGTTTGTAGTAAGTACCATGGCTCGAGGCGAGGACAGGGAAAAGAGTGTGCAAATTGTGAAACGTGAAGTCACTATCACATGGCGCGGCTCATTGTTGTACTTAATTTTATATTTGTATGCCAAAAGGCAAAACATAGTGAAACATTAGTCATTATATAAGATCTGTATATATTCAACCTATGTTTAAAAATAAATATATTTTGATTTTGATTTTTAATATTATAATTGCAAAAGTAACTTCCTCTGCAAAAGTATCTCTATACACTTAAACCGCTGAACCGATTTAGATGAAATTTGGTATGGAGATAGTTTCAAGCCCGGGAAAGGACATTGCCTGTATGTCCTTTCCCGGGCTTGAAACTATCTCCATACCAAATTCAAATTTTAATTATCTCAGTGTCACTTTTGACTTTTGAAAAATAAATAGTTTTTATTTATCATGATCATCATTCCATGCAGACGAAGTCGCTGGCAGAAGCTAGTAATTAAATAAGGCTTTATCATCGGGGTACAGCAAGGAAAATAAACCGCCTTTCCCCAAACTCCCTGTCAAATGACAATTAAACCGCACTCAATACTGACGATGCTCGGTAAGTAGGTACGCAACTCGCGCGCCGGCCCTCGTAAATAGCCCAAGTTTATCTGGATTATCATAACTAGAGATGTCCCGAATAGTGGTTTTGGCCGAATACCGAATATTCAGCCCCTCTCTCGGCCGAATACCGAATATTCGGTCGCCGAATATTCGGCATGACATGCGAACATTTTGAGTCACAATTACATATAAAACTGTTCGGCAACAAAGCATAACGTTTGCTAAGATATACTCGTACTGTTGAACAGAATTAATGAATATTGTTAGAGTCAATCAAATCAAACCCACCCATGATAAGATAAAATATTTTGTAATCAGCTAATGCTCAAAAAAAGGTCTTCGTTTTTTTTCCCAAGAATACATTTTAAATATTAAATGTAACCTATTAGTTTTTAGTTATATTTATTGTGTAATTCTTCTTTTTAAGTAGGTGCAACCGATATTCGGTATTAGGCCGAAAAATAGGCAACATTAGGACGAATACCGAATATTCGGCAAAGTGGCCGAATAGGCCGAATAACGAATAGTTGCCGAATATTCGTGGCATCTCTAATCATAACCTCAGCATGAAGTGTTGGATAGATGGATACCAGATGCCGCCGTTTGTAAAGTTGGAGAACATGTTTACAGCTCAGTGGAATGTTTTGCGGTGCCTATGTACCTATTTAATCTCACGCAGCAGCGAATTAATAGGTATAAAGGTGAATTCGTTATTTTTTGTATTTGTAACAGACCAGTGATATTTTCTATTCCGAAATTCATCCTCTAGGGAGATGCAATGGCCACACAATGTAGTAGAGTTAGACCAAGATCAGTCTGCAACGATTTTGATAGCACACGCAGTGCAAATGTTATTTATACTTTATACGTCATAATTTCATAGAAGTTTGACGTTTAAAATAACACTTGCACTGCGTGTGCTATAAAAATCGTTGCAGACTTTTGTTGGTCTAACTCTACGAGAGTACAAAAGATGGGGACAGTTTAAAGACTCCTCCGTGGACGAAGCCAAAGGCTAGTTATCTCATACTGAGAAAAAAAAACAAGTCGTTCGCTATCATGATAACTATAACAACAAATACTGAAGTATAAAATGTATTTCTGTTTCACCGTGTAGGTGACTGAAAATATCGCACATTATAGTTGTTACAACTTTTCATTTATGAATTAACTTTTTTCTAAACGTAAATATTTTGCTTACTTACTATTTGACATGCATAGTATGTTAGAAGTATATAGATTATACATATAATGTAACTTAAATGAGTTGCGACTTGCTACAAAACATTTCTAGATAGGTACTAATAGGCATTATTGGACAAAGTCTGAAGTCCTTATCACCCATTCAGAGTGTATTCAGATCACAGACAATCCAACCTCTAGACATAGCATAGTCGCGCTACCTCCTCTGCCACACATACGGTAGCGTTACTCCATCTTCGAGTCAATCCCGGGCCGTGATTGGTCCGTGTCTTTGAACGGACTAATCACGGCACGGGATTCGCTCACCTCGTCCCCCCGCACCCTCGTATTTTTGGCAGCATCGGTTTCATGAAAGAATAGGCCTAAGCTCAGTCTAGAGGTTGGATTGTCAGTGATTCAGATATACAGGCCACGGCATTGTCACTGCGATGACGGGTATTTCGCGGTCCTATCACTAAAGATGAGTCATCTCAGTGTACATAGGTACAACATTATTGGCATTAAAAGTGATAAGCAACACGATAGGGCAAGTGTTAGTCATACTTATAGTCTCGCAGGAGATTTCCATTTAACTGTTTAATTGCACAGTAGGAACTTAACACTCGTAGGCTTGCATAAGTAGGTACCTATAGCATAGCTTTTAAAGAAAAATGTGTTGCATTTTTCAGTCTTAATATTTTTTTTTGTAAAAAATAGTGTAAATAGAACATAGAACTGAATTTTAATAACAATTTTAATACTTAATTGAATTTTGTGATTTTTTTTAAATAAAACTTTATGAAATCGCAATAAAACGAAAATCAAAAGTACATATTTGATAAGCGTAGTAGGTACGAGTATGTCGAGTTAAACAAATAAATAAATTATTATAGTTACGCAGTAAACAAAAATAAAATTCTATTTAACACGAGAATATTAAGGTTGCTGCATAACAATAACTATCATATTCTGATAACGTAGGTGATGTTTGTTATTACTTAATTATTTGTTTCAAGTGTTTCACCATAATTATAATGTACTTAATAAATCATACTTACCAATATGTTACTACAACAGAAATCACAAAAATATATTCGGTTTTAGAATCTACATTAGGTAAATCACCCGCTGTGTATCATTATTCCCTGTTTAGGAGTTTTAGTGTAGTTAAAGAGCTACATATTTGTATAAACAAATACATAGAGTCAGCATATCAGCTGTCCTGCCTTTGTAAGCAGACCTCTAGAGTCTAGAGCGTAATTGTCAAATTACTAAACAATTTGCCGGGAATTCCACCTATCCCTCCTTTGAAGCTGACCTTGTAACCGCCTGGAATGTCCAAATTATTCGACTTGCATTAAAGCTTTGTACACACCAGACCGTTATGTTTGTTACACATGGTACACGCTCTAGGCTCTCCTATAGATACATGTAATACAATCTAACATATATTTTTTTTTTCAAATATGTTACTAACTTAATGGAGCTGTGATCCAAAATGAAAATTGGCGTCCGACGGGATTGATTTTTATCAGGTAAAACATGTCTCATATTCCCACCAGCGGGCTCAGCACGGTTCCATTTTTATCCACTATCACTATGCCCGTCACTTTCACACTTACATACTTGTTTGAACGTGACAGGCATGGTGATAAATGATAAAAATGCGACCGTGCTACTAGGGCAGATCTAAGTTTCGGGTCAGTTTGTTCAAAACAAAAAAACCTGCATTATATGTACATTTAATGCTGATAAATCGTAGAAGCGACGGCTTGCTTCTGAAAGCCACATTCCAACAAGCAAAATAAAGTAAACAAAAGTTATGCTCTGTGATCTCGCCGGGGGAACAAAACAGCAACATTTCTTTGCTTTTAATTCACTTGGAGTCTTATTTTCTTTTATTTTATGCTATACTGTTATTACTGCCGGTACCCATTACTTTTATCTGCATATCTATTGCGCTGGATAAGTGTTAATTATATATTTCCATGAAAAGTGTTAAATATTTTTTACAATTACACACATAACGTTTGAGCGATTACAAAGGGACTAAAATATCATTTTATTTATTATTTACAGTAATTGAAAGATTTGAATGTTAAATGTTATAGGTACATATGCTACTTCATAATGGGACTAATAACAGAATAAATTAGGTTCTCATATTTTGTGTATTGTTTGTTATACAATAGAGTATATCTAACATGAAAAACAAAATCGCGAATTATTATTACTGCTTACTTATTGTACCAGTTCCGTTCTTCCTCCCTTCATACCGAATTCAGCGTCTCCTGGTTAATAAGATAAGTGCTGATGGCCTACAACTGTACAACTGGGGCATTTGCGCCATTTACACATAATCTGCATAACGGTATACCTGATTGTATAATTCTCGATGCAGGTGCCGGAATGCTCAAATAGCATAACTGAGATACGGCCGAGGTCGCGCACTGCTTACTTAATTACTAATTAGAATAGGTAATGTACCAGAGTATATTTCATTGCTCTCTGTTTTTTGTTTTTCATATACCATTACAAATTGTATTAATTGTACTCCTTAGTTCAAAAAAACATGCATAGATTAAAAGTAGAGAAGGACTATGGGTAATCTTATCGCTAAAAAGCAAGCAAGCTCTTTTATGTATTATATCTGTTAGGCTTCAGGAGGTATGTTGAGTTAATTTAGGCATTAAACAACTCAACTTAAAATATAAATACACAAGACCGTAAGCATAAAAATAAAAATATTTATTGTAGAAACTTAAATATAAATACAAACTACTAAAAACCATCCCGGGCTGCCAAAATTAAGTATATTTTCTAAAAACATCTATAACTAAATAAAAGAAAATAGGTACTTACGTGAATAGGACCGAAAGGCTAAACGCACCAAGCACCATGAATTCAGCAGGTAAAACAATTAATAAGATTTGCGTTGATTGAATCCGGGTTGGAATTGTTCCTTATTTCATATCAACGTCAAACATGTGAGTCACTGTCTTGTACTTTAAAAACACTTGAGTACTAGAACCTGAACCGCAACAACCTTAGGGTCACGACTCGCGGCTCAAATGCACGTTCCCGATGACATCACGCCAGCAATACTCTTTAAGAAGTGATATCACTATACTCATTAAAATCGAATAACTGAAATGCCTATTAAAATTTATAAAGGACATCTGAGCTGCATTCAACATGCGATCAAAGACATATCGCTTGATTCGTTGAGGTCGTTGAGTCGATTGTGACATGCAAGCTTATTGTTCATTCCTATGACAAGGCATCGACACTTAAAAAGCACATATATATATATACGTATATATATATATAAATCTATTACGAGCAGAGTACAAAGTCATATGTAAATGCCCCTCAGATGTCATTCCTACCGTGTAGTACCTAAACCGACAAAAATCCATTAATAGTTGATAATAAGGTCTTTAAATAGTACCTCTTAATATACCCATATATAATTTTAGGTTTAGTATGTAAATAGAGCTTAATATTTTTGTAACAATCATTTTTAATCCTTATACCTACCTATTGATTTGTCTTAGAAATCATCACCCACGAAGCTAAGATCAATGAAGCCCGTATGATAGTGCAATTATAAGTTTTACGCGTACAAAGTCGGATTGAAGTAAGTATGTAAAGCAAATAAACTAGGCTGGTTATGGCTCCAATGTCGGAATCGCATTAGCTTTCAATTGACTAGTAACATTTACTGCATTCATAACAAACACTAAACGCAGTAAACGGAGTAGAATCTACGTTTTAATTATTCGCCCGTGTTACAGGCCACACACTGTATAAGTATACTTTAAGTTAGGGTTTATTTGACATTGTTTGTTATTCTTTACTTACTTTTTTACGGAAAGTTAAAAAGTTTGTATGTTTCCGTACGGGTCGTAACGTTGATATCAGAAGTATATTTCTACAACCAGAATGTCATTCTAAGAGCTCAGGGACTTGCTTACCGATAATGTCTGGTCCGTATTCAATCTTTTTAACTCAATTCTCAGCAGAATATCTATAGACTCGTATCTATTTCGTTGTGATAAATATAATATTGACGACTGTGATAGCTAATAAGCGGAATGTATAATGAGATGATGCAAACACGTAGATATTGTAAATTAATTTATTGAAATACAGCACAAGATATAGGTATTAGTAATGTGGTGACAGGCAGACCGACTGACATGGAAACAAGAATAAAACACAATAAAAATTAAAGATATAAAAGAGGTCGCACGCCAGCCAGTCGCCAACATACTGAGTTAACATTGAAGAACCTCCAACACACAACAAAACAACACACAAAAAAAAAAAACATCTCTATAGTAATCACACACAGACCACACAATCAACGGCGGCTTTTGTATAGGAACGTGTTTTGAAATGCAAACCCTGTGCAAACAAAACTCATGTGATTATGCTTATGTTAAACCTAAATGTTGTACTTTAGGAAATAATTAAGGAGGCGCTCTTAGGCACAATGCGGATGTCTCTGGCATACATGTTAATTTTCTGCAATTAATCCAATGATACAGATCCCCACATTACCCGCCTTATTACAATGACATAAGGTCCAAGGTGTATTATCAACAACAGTGCAAATTCTGAATCGACGCGTGCGGAACACATGAAATAAAAGCGTGCTGTGCGTATTTAATTACTCAGGCATCCTTAATGCTGTCATATCGCAAGGAGATCACACCCTACCAATGATATATCAGTTAAAGCTGACAACTTTTCGCGTAAAGACATGTCTTACAAAGTTTTAATTAACTTTGCTGTTTCCAAAAGGTAAGCTTAGATATAAGCACATAGAAGCTCTTAAGTACAAATTACGACACGTGCACATGAAAATTTGTTTTATGCAGAGAATCACTATTAGTATCTAGTCTGTAAGCGTTCTTTGTATAGGCGATCCCTATTAATGTTACTTACCTTTGCGATTGTAACTCTGTATTTCTGTCTATCTATCTTCTTCACGCTTAAACGGCTGAACCAATTTAGATGAAATTTAGTATGGATATTTTTTAAGCCCCTGGGTGCTACCCATACGATAGTTTTTATCAATCATCATCATCATTCATCGTCATCAGACGAAGTCGCGGGCAGAAGCTATTATAGTGAATACTCAATACATAAACACTATTTCACATGCATTTTAAGGCGCGGAAAAACGCCCGTTATTTTGAAAACAAATCATAAGTTAGGATCCATTTACGAGTCGAAAATGTTCGTTTACGGTCTACGGATGTCATTGGGGCATATTTAATCGTTGGCGTTGGTGTTGACTGTTGTACGGAAAAGGGTAATGTTTTCAAAATGACGGGCGTTTTTCCGAGCGTTGATTATGACTTTAAAACTACGCTAAACCAATAAACTGATATTTTTTCTATGATGTTATATTTTCTTTGTAATGAGGAACTTACATAAAGAACTGAGACGTGAAGACAGAAAACGTTAGTACATTTTTCTTAAAAAGACCAATAGAATAGAACAAACTAACACAGAAATGCAATCAAACATGGCATCACTCGCATCCCAGCTTTTTCTGCAGCAGAGAGAATTGCACTTCAGGAAATTCCCTTTTACTCCTTTATTTTATACGCTTTTTCGTTTAGATGGTTTTAGTAGTTACCAACCAGAGTTCAGTCTATTACGGACACCGAACCAATTCATGTATGTGTACAAGTAATTATGGAAGGATACTTTGTGACATGATGGGATCACGTCCATGGCATCCGAATAGGACCATATTAATATCTGGAGTTATTAGTATATCCTTTTCTGCATGCATTATATGTAACCACTTCTAATACGCAAGTTACAATATCTAATCTTTGAAATAATTGAGATAATTGAGCGGAAAACTGTAAGTACCTTTGTGAGGTTCAGTTACAAAATGGTTGGCATCTATCTGAATCTGCACTATCCGGCCCACTTTCACGCCGATTTTATAAAGATGCTACTATCTCAAATCAAAAAGCGCACGTGGGACGTACAATGTAGATATAAAATAAATATCAAATTTAGTCTTAATATGGTTCCGGATGTAGGAATAGGAAGCCATACCGAGCTTGTTTCGCGAACGCAAAAGGTACATTACCTTACATACTATTTAATAAATTTCACACCAAACAGCCCTCGCGAGCCGGAAGTGTGGCAGAAGCTCCACATACCTATTATGTATTATCAAGGAGCCATATTCACGAGTGCGAGACTTTAACTTTTATTGCTCCTGGCACTGCGACGTTCTTTCTTATCCATTTGTTGTATTTTATGGAATTCCACAAGGCACTCCGGTTTTACTGCTTGTTTTTTACGGTAACCTATTTGATATAGGTAAATTATTATAAAACACAACTTGCTTGTTTTGTACATTTTGTTTATTTATTTAATCTTTATTGCACAATACATGAAGGTACAAATGGCGGACTTAATGCCCTAAGGCATTCTCTACCAGTCAACCAATGGGTCAAAACTGAGTAAATTAATTTGAAAAACAAGACTACATCATTATGAATATAAACTATATTGATAAACTTACACATATACTTAATACAAATAAACCTACATAGATACTATACTATATGTTTGCAGGCATCTAACAGTATTTTACAATCTGAATCTGCTGTAGGTACATGTTACATACAGTTTACACAGTAATTTTAAATCTCCATATCCACCTTCCTATAACAATTTTCGTTCAAAATAATTTTCATAAAGCAATGATCAAAAAGGATTGAAGGGAAAATGTATGTGTAATTCGTGATGCGTGTGCTAAATTACTTCCGTACAGTCATTTCGATTATGGAGCTACGATAACTATGTGCAATGAACGATAATCACAGAACAACTAGAATGGCGATGCGAGCAGGGTACGTGTCGCCGCGGAGTTTTGAGCAAACGCTCGCATGCTACTCGCCCGCGCTGACCGAAAATTAAGTAAACATGCCTTTTTGCACCACAATAACGTTCAAATTAAGACCACGCACACAAGTTTTTACTACCATTGCGCGAGTGTTAGTAAATGTGGAGAGGAACGAGCGGCGACACCGGTTCCGATACTAACTGTGCGCGATAGCCATTCTAACTTCTTTAATATGTTCTGTGACGATAAAGATAATACCTAAAATATTAAAGCGTTACTGCGGTCTAAATTATTGAGCCCGGGCGATATGGGTCAACTAAGTCATCATTATCACCGACATTAAACCCGTATTAGCATTAATGTAGCCGAGGGGCTTAGTGATGTAACCATTCCAGATATTTTATTCTGGCGTGCCTGGGAATACGTGTTACATGTTCACGGGAATATTCTTCAAACATACCTAAACTGATATTAGTTATTGGCAAAGATTTCATTTTCGATACAAGCTTTTATCGCTGACTGTACTTTTCTTTCCACAGGCAACTGAGGCAACTAATACTCGTCGATATAATTATAAAATTAGGTTACGTTGTTTTATCAAAATTGAGAATACTTACAATATTATTTGATGTTACGTTCATATCTTATTTAATTTTCCGTGTTTGTAAAAAAACGCCTGGAATAAATGCCGGGACTAAGCTCGATGGAAATGGCAATATTCCCACGGCAATTCACTAGGTACTTATGTGGCAAATTCGACGTTTTAAGTCGATATTGGCACAAATAGTGCAATATCCGACGCATCGGTCGGTATCATGAATGGTATTGAGTGTAGAAATGCAACTGTGACGCGATTTGCATGCCATGCTCTGTTTGATTCACTGGCGGCATCGGGGTTTGAATAAGGACCCGTATACAGTGCAATACTGGCATTTTTACCGATTAAAAATTTTTGAGGTTTTATTTTTTATTTTACTTTTAAAAATTCTAACGAATTGAAAACCAAACCAATGTAACTCCGATTTCTCAAAGACGCCTGCGCTGATGTGGAACATGTTTTTTTTATTATTATTGAAAAGGTATAATTCAGGATATGATGACATGGAACTGATACATCAGGTCAAGATCTGACGACCGATTCTTCGATCTTCTTCAGCTGTCAAATTCGCAATTTTTCTTTGACTTCACACATTTTATACAATCAATAAATGTTTGGCAACTTTTGAGATCGATTGTAATGTAAAAGTTTGTTACGGGTTTAAACATGGGTGGCTTTGATACGACCTCTTCTCAGCGTTGAAGCTCACGCTCAAAATTAGATCAAAACCGTAACAAGTTGCTTAATCTGAATCGGGCTCTAGTAAACGAACTACAGATTTATTACTTCAGGGACCATTCTCAAGACGAATCCGTACATTTCCGTGCCGGTGCAGGATCGTATCTCTGCTTTGCATATACTTAATGGAGATTCGAAACGGAATATTCATTTAGGTATGTGGGACTTCCTTACGATATTCACTTACCCACTTCGAAACTAGTTGAAACACCGTCTAGTTTTTTAATTAAAGCAGATATATAAAAAACATAGAAAACGATTGTAGCTTGCTATTCTTGCTATTATTAAATAATGTAAAATGGCAGATTTAAATGAAACTCAAGTGAATAATAAACATAGCTAATCAAACTTTTCGGTTGGCAGCGATTTGCCATAGCAAGCATTTGCAATAGCAATAATTCATAGCAAGGGCTGGGTGGGTTCACTCCGTATGGAAATTGTAACACAAAGATGTGATCAGTTTTTATTTCAAGGTATCTCATCTCTACTTATATTATGAATGCAAAGACAACTTTGCCTGGTCGTGTCTGTTACCTCTTCACGCTTAAACCGCTGAACTTAAGTACAGATGAAATAAGATATTGAGATAGCTTTTGGGTCCCGGGCATAGCATAGTTTGTGTCGCCGATATTACTACGCAGACAATATCGCTAGTCAGTTTGAGTATATTAAATGAATTAACACAGAGAATGTGTAGTTACAATTTGTATCGTAAACTACTCCAGCAAGATCAACACACGAGATTGTGCGAAAACAATTTCCACCGAGACCGCGCGAGCTCATGCTTAGTTATTTGTACGAGCAAATAGTTCAGAGGCTTCTACTTTACTAACAGAATTACAGTAGACTTTGTGCTAGTTAGAATTTTTCGGCATTAACGTTTAGGCAGATCATTTATTTGATGCAGAAAAATTAATTTATATAGCAAAATATAATAATTTCCCTCCTCTAGCCGCCTGGAGACCTAAAAAAAGACCCCCCACTGTATTGTATTTAGAATCTATTTTGAAAAAGAAAAATTGCATTTTCACACCTCCTATTCGGAAAAGAGCTTTTTCACCTCAGCAGCTCGAACAAGGGTACTTTGCTACTTAAAAACATTGAGCAAAATCGCATTTTGCTCACTGAGTGAGACAAAATGAGCAAAATGCGATTTTGCTCACTGTTTTTAAGTAGCAAAGTACCCTTGTTCGAGCTGCTGAGGTGAAAACTTAATTGTTGGTATATCTTAAGAAAACATGAGTGAATAGGCAAGTGATGAAGAAGGAATACATTTTTCGGGTTCTCTAATATGTTCTCACTGCTGAGATGAAAAGTTTTATGAACTACACGAGATAAAAGTTATTTACATCTCGTGCGCTTTTGAGTCCTTACTACGCTCAAGATTCTAAATTAGATTCACTCGAGTATAGAATCTTTCGCTTGCACGGGACTCAAAATAAGCACTCGAAGAAATATCAAACTTTGATCTCTTGTTGTACAAATAACTATTTCTTCCCTGCTAGGAGGGATCAAAGTGGCACTTTTCCTCCCTGCTAGGAGGGATTTTTTTGCACATTATTTTCTTAGCTTGAGTAAATAATCTGTTTAAGCATCAGATTGTGTCAAGATTAAGATTTTTTTTTATTTTCCTCATAGTTGATGTGAAAAGCAGTATGTGTCACACGGTATCAAAATTACTTCGTCTTGAGCGTTAACACTTGAATCCCTCATTACGCTCAGGATTCTACTTTAGAATCCCTCACTATGTTCGGGATTCTATTGTAGAATCCATCGCTTCTTTCAGGATTCAATGTACGCCCTTGACGGAAATATATCATTTTGATCCCTTGTAACACAAACTACTATTGTCTTGGCAAGTTTTGATTCGTGGGCGGTTAGAGAAGCTTCAAGCTTAAATAAACCATCAATGTTTTAAAAACGTTTATTTCTTATCAATATCTCTTACAAAATTCGTCTTCGGTTTGTATATTTTACACAAGAAAGAAACTGTTTTTATATTAAAGGAAAAAAGGCTTCCGTAGCTCAATTGGTTAAGAGCAACCTGCAAAACTTCCAGTGTGGCCCTCGTACTTATAACATGCGAGTATATAACTTTATTTTTATTCTCTTCAAGATACGAGTATGTCATGTCATGGGTGCGCTGCCATGAACAACATCCTTTTATTATTAATTCTAATTTTCTTACAAAGTGAAGTGGGGCGCGTGCAAACTTGTAAACACTTAAACTGTAAGTGGATACTCTGCAAGCGCATCGAAGTGTTTCACGTTTAACGCGTGTTGTACCAGTCGTTTCCCATTTTCGTAGGAATTATCTAGTTACACATTTATAAACTGAAATAGATAACATACACTAAAGAAAAAGTGACCAAGTCCACCGGTGGCCGAGGCGGGAATCGAACCCGCGTCTCCAGCGTGCGTCTTTAGCTTTTATAATTTATTTAAAGTAGTGTGACTACTTCAAAACACAAATAAAAAAATATATTTGATAATTTTTATTTGTTCCCTAGTTTGTTCGTTAAATCTGAATCAGGCTCCTTGTCGATACACGATACGATGACAATAAGAGATACCTAGTTGCACAAACTCATCATACTGAACAATCGAAATCCCACGCCTGTGCAGCCGCAGGCCCAGTTATAAATAATATATATAGATAGAATATTTATTTTAATCTACTTATCCAAAAGGTGAATGTCGTGACTTTTGCTAACAGGAAAGATTAAGAGTGATGTACCTAAGTGCAGTCGGGCAGAAGCGTCGGCGATCGCGTTAATCTATTTAGATTTATAAAGGCTAATCTTTGTGACCTTTAACAAGTGCTGAAAATGACAAGTGATTTGATAAGATTGTTGCCAGCGCAAAAAATAAGGATACTTGACTCTTAATGCAGTTAAAAAAATAAAGTCTACACGTGAAACTGTTCCTTTATATATCAGCCGGGTTTTAGGATGATATTTGTGTCCTCAAGTGTCCACTGTCCAGTGCATTAAAGCCAATAAGTATCAGTAATTGACGCGACTAATCTTAGTATGATGGATGCTGACATTTAAATTATACACGTATACAAAAGTTTTGTAGTTTCTTATTTCGTAAGCGATATATGTAAAAAGTAAAGATCACGGCCACTTAAGTTTGTTATGTTCTAGGTAATCAAATTATGTTTTTAATAATTTAAGTAGGATTATTTCATCTACCAAGCGGGCGGAGCCGTGCACAAATTCAAGAGTGAAAATAATTTGAAGCTTAGCCTACAGTCGTTATGCTATATAGTTATTATTTTATATATAGTTAGTATTTTTTTAAGATGTCCGAATGGTATGATCAGCTACAAATACTGTAGGTATACTATTTAATTTCAACAACTTTCAATTTTCGTGTCGCTTATTTACTAAAAAGGTCTCTAGAAGGAGGTACTTCATAGCCATGGAAATATTGAAAATAAGAAAAAGTAGGGATGTTTTCCTACAAAATAATTACATATATTATAATTATTGGATTGTGAGTCAGTATGAGGTTTATTGTTAATAAAACTCATAAAAAACGTTAACGTTATTTTGCACCAGCCAAGTTAAAACGCAGATTTGATTGGATAAGGGAATTCGCAAAATAATATTCGCACACAAACTCGACGACAATACCAAACGGCGAATGACAAGCTCGTAAGGCTGCATTAATAAAGAACAGGATAATTTGGCATTCAAAAGGTTTCGTTACCTGTTACCCAACAAATGTTTAAAAAAATAGATGTTGGTTGGAAATATCATCAGTTTTAAGTTTTACTGCGTCTGAAGTCAGACAAGTGATAAAATCTATATCAAAAGGAAAATCTCCGGGTCATGATGGTCTCAGCGTCGAGCACCTCCAGTTCGCGGGTCCCCACCTCGCAAGAACACTTGCTATGCTCTATACCCTCTGTGTAAGCCACTCATATTTACCGCCTGAGCTCATACGCACGGTAGTGGTGCCTATTGTGAAAAATAAGACGGGAGATCTGTCCAATACTAGTAACTACAGGCCGATATCCCTGGCCACTATCATAGCTAAAGTCTTTGACGGCATGCTGAACGCACGATTGCAACAACACCTGCAGCTGCATGACAACCAATTTGGGTTTCGGCCCGGACTTTCCACCGAAAGTGCCATCTTGTGTTTAAAGCATGTCGTCAGATACTACACAGATCGAGAAACTCCTATCTATGCCTGTTTCCTTGACCTGTCGAAGGCGTTTGACCTGGTTTCATACGATATCTTGTGGAAAAAACTCAAGGAAATTAATGTTCCGTGGGAGTTAATACAAATTTTCAAACACTGGTATGGAAATCAGGTCAACGCTGTTAGATGGGCAGGTACATACTCTGACTGGTATAGGCTGGAGTGCGGTGTTAGGCAGGGGGGGCTGACGTCACCCTCGCTTTTTAATGTGTATATTAACTCACTCATCGAGGAGCTTAGCGGTCAACATGTTGGCTGCCATGTGGACGACGTAGCCGTCAACAATATAAGTTACGCGGACGACATGGTCCTGCTGAGCGCCTCGGTGTGTGGGTTAAGGAAATTGCTGAGTACCTGTGAAAAGTATGCCTCAGATCATGGGTTGATATATAATGCAAATAAATCCGAATACATGGTTTTTGGCAAGGGGAATCAAGTGCCTAGTAGTGTGCCGGAGGTTAAATTATATGGTTCTCCACTAAAAAGAGTGCAGCAATTTAAATACTTGGGGCATATACTTACTCCGAGTCTTAAAGACGATAGTGATCTAGAAAGGGAGCGTAGGGCGCTGTCAGTGAGAGCCAATATGTTAGCCCGCAGGTTTGCTCGTTGCTCCAACGAAGTTAAAAAAACGCTTTTTAAAGCTTATTGCACATCTTTTTACACGAGCAGCCTGTGGGTAAACTACACTCGAAAAACGTACTCAGCCCTACGCGTACAATATAATAATGCGTTCAGGGTGCTGATGCGGCTGCCCCGCTTCTGCAGCGCATCAGGGATGTTTGCGGAGGCGAGAGTTGACTGCTTTTATGCAACAATTAGAAAGAAGTGCGCGTCCCTGGTGCGGAGAGTGCGGGATAGCCGCAACAGCATCCTGGCCATGATAGCGGATAGGATTGATTGTCCTTTTATACGGCATTGCTGCAGTTTGCACATCACTAACTATGCTCAAGTAGTCGAGTGATGTGCGCACTGTTGCAATGGAGTATGTATTTAGTTATTAATGTACAAATACCTTAGATATAAGAATACTAACGTAGACAATAAGTTAGATATTTATTATGTTACTAACCATGTATTATGAATCTTTGTTATTTGAAATAAATGATTATTGATTGATTGATTGATCAGGGCTTCTAGCCCCAACCAAATAAATATCTTGAACAACAATCATCATACAATTTTTTTGCTAAGTAGGAACATTGAATTTAGCTATATTGTTAGTTTGAATTGAATTTGTTCGAAAAAAGTCTATAGTAATGCTACTCTATAGATATGTTTTAGGAATGTTTCAAATTTCATTGAACATTGTAATGCACATTGGACGACACGAGGATAAAGCCCTCAGTGTGTTCTCAGTTTTAAAATAACTTTAAGTATGCACCGTATCTGGGTTTGAATCAGGTATGAGAAATCGCATTGCGTTTATAGCAACCCTTAAATACCCGCTACGCACGTAGCAAGGCGCAGCCTTACCTGCATTACGTAAACAGCTGCACTAACTAATAACGAGTGGGACTAATTGGTCCCAGCTCCATGTGCTACGAGTCCGCAACAACGTGAGGTTTCGTGAATATGCATGTTTGTTTCATAGTCAATCCTAATAAACTGCAGGAAATTTAATTCATTTGTTACACATAGGTATAATTAAGTAGTAGTAATGTATTTGCAGGCATCTATAGGCTACGTAACTGCTCACCACCTGGCTGTATGCTTGACTGCCACCTGAACGTTGCATGAAAGAATTTCACTCTCAAAGTAATACACTTGTGTAATAATGTCCTATTAAAAAAAAACCTATTAACCTGTCAGCTCCCAAGGGCTCAAATTTGAGCCAGAACGCTTATGGTGACGCCAATATCCTATTGACATATTGTTTCGAACTCGAATTTTATTTTCTTTGTACAATTTTCGGTAAAAGTTTCCCCCGCATTCGAGGCCTTCACAATATGTAAATGATGGTCAACCTGCTATGAAAGATTCATGAGTCTAATTCGACTGTGCTGGGAAAAGGCGGAATAGATTATGGATTCTCCTTTATGAGGCAATGTACGATTCGTGTTGAAAAGGAAAAGTACATGAACTTTTAACGAGTGAAAGTTTTCCTACTTATGACGTCAGTAAAGTATTTGTTTGTAAAAACGTTTTACAATAATTTCAATGGATGTCAACCGATTATAACTGGCTAGTAAAAGTCAAGTAGTAAAAAAACCTAAAATTTCTTTGGAAAATACTTTTTCGTTCGGGAATTTTGTACTTACTATTATGCACGTCCATGATAAAATAGAACATTACGATACAAGTGCGAAAGGTAGGAGATTCGCAACGAGTGGTGATAAATTGAAACACGACCGAATATTAAATGAGTATTTTAAATGACACAAGTTGCCTTTTCGCGCGTGTATTGTACAACGTTTTACATGCAGTACATATGGCCCTTTAAATTTTTAACATAGGCACGTATTGTGGTAGTAGTTACCGCACTAGGGCGGTAAAGTAGCACCATAATGTACTGTAAAATCATCTTTAAGTTTCGAATCCATAATATTTGTAGATTAGAATACCGTTAGTAATGAGATAGGTAGGCCCTCCACCTAAGACCATTAAAGTAAAACATGGACGATATTTAAGTGTCAGCCAACGGCAAATAAAGGGCATAAAATGTCACCCCGAAACCCTTCCACCTTTATTAATGTGCAGGTACCCTTGTATATTCCTATTAATGAGCTCAGATGAGACAAAAGCTCAGCTAAACCGGTATATTGAGACCTGAAGGCCCATAGCAACTATATGAAATGGGGGAAGGGAATTACATTGGTGCCTGATCTATCAACTCGCTGGGACTTGGGTAAGGAATGTGGAATTAATATCCATGGTAATTACGTCTCTCTACTTGTTTAGGCGTTAATAACCACAAACATTGTTCTGGTAGTAGTTTATGTCACTTTTACCTCAATGTGGAGAACATTTAGAATCAATGATTACATTCCAAAACTTTCAACATAAAATATTATCGTCACAAAGATTGTTTTACATCCGCTTTGGTTTCATCGATATTGTGTTTTCTGGAATTGAAAAAAATCTGTTAAAATTAGATACGTACGTTTGTAAGGGTCGGTTTCGGTCTAGCACCAACAAGTAAAGAGTACCCAACACCGTTGCAACGGTGTTGGGTACTCTTTACTTGCAATAAATCAATATGTTAGCTTTAGGTATTCTACGTCACAAGGAAATATGTGAAATATATTTATCGGAATGTTGAAATTTACCTATTCCTGCTATGCCGTTTACTCTTATTATAGTGTGTGCAATTTGAAATTCTTTTTTTTAATCTGGTAGAATATTGATCTGATATTTCAGCCAGATTTTCCTAGCCTGGTTGGAAAGCCAGATTCATATTCGTATCACTTGTTAAGTTGGATTAGCTTAATTCGCAATCTAATATTATCTGAAATCTAGAAGCCGGCAACGATTTCCTACTTAGCAGCTAACGCGCGTTCCTAACTCAAATTAGAACACCTTGCGGAATTGCATTCCTGCCTCCGTACATCCTAGCATCATATTCATACCTGCTGTAATGTACCTACATGTGCCTCGGCAATTAACGCGAGATCCTATCATTAACTCGGATAAACCAACATCGGCAAACAAGAGTATGCATTTTGCATGTAATCGAATCGAGTTTTAATCAAAATATAAATCTATAGATATTCTCTGCGAAAATGCAAGGAAATTGTAGTGGTATTCTGGCCCTATAGACTGAAGCTTGGACAAACAATAACCTTGGCCACACACCTCAGAACCACTTCCTCACAGAAAGAGCCTGAACCACTATAATTCGTGTTCGTCTGGGACGAAAGTAATTAATTCTCGACCGGTGTTGCGTCCAACGCCGGAGAGGCGCGGAACAGTTTTTCCTAAGCGTAAGTGAACTGTACTGAACAAGGCAGCTTCTGAGGTACCAAAACTTCTAGAACTGTTTCGTCAGCTACCCACGTAGAGCCTGTGTCTAATAAGTGTGTAAGCTAGCTAGCGTTATCGTATGGAGGGTTAGCAGGTGCACAAGTGCACTATATGATGTTGGATTGTAATAGTAATTGATGTTAACTGGTATACCTTTATTATTACTTGTGAGTGGCCACTATAAGCTAACCCTCGGCGCCTCGTATAGGTAGACACAGGTTGTTCTACGCAAATCATATAACCGTGATGTGTACTAGCAATTAATCTAGTCCCTAGACCCGCAGTTGCAATGATAACGGCTTATTCCCCCCGTAATATAATAGCAATGAACCCTTAATCAAACAAGTGGCTGAAATTAGATATCTGTAATTTACAATGAACCCAAAAGGCGTGCTAGGGCCGTCCACAGTCAGGCCGGGTGGCGTCGTCGTGTAATTCCTCTAGCCGCGTCAAAACTACCAATACACATCAGAGCTTTACCTGAAATCGGTTCTAGTCGTTTATTAAAGCCAGGTATGTAAGGTATAAGTGGATATTAACTCGGTATCTAACAAAATACCCTCTTGTCTGTCCAAACTAGCTGTAAGGCAACTATAAAGGCTTAGGGCCTAGAGCAAGTATGGAAATAGTATGAGAGGAAACACTAAATTAAAAGCAGATCAATTTATAGGTGTTTATTACCCGCGATTCGGAAAGGTGGACACTGCAAAGAGGAAGAATCGCTGAAGAAACCCCTTCAGATTATTCTTTTGGTCCCTTTTCAAATAAAAGTTAACATGTTGCTTACAACAAACCAAATCTGATCTACTACCAATATAACTAACCTAATCACTAGCTTACGCATACTAAAATATAGACCCTTTATTATAATATTATAACCATGGAGACAAATTATCTATATATTCCCAAACTGGCCTAGTTACGCTATCTTTATTAAAGGTTGAACGAGAGTAGCGAAATTTACAAGACAAATACACAATCAGAATATAATAGCCTAGTATTGGTTGATAAGTTTCAGGAAATAACAAGGGAATGATGTGAAGTGATAACGAAATCACCCGCGGTTTAAGGAGAAAAATATAATTAATATTTTATTTCTTCTCAACCAATACCTCAGCTCAACACAATCAAATACACACGATGGGGTCAATTTTCAGTGACTAATCGGATAATTTTATTATGGCACTAAATCGACAAAGCCTTACGGCCTTGCCCTACAACGCTATGAAAATATGATGAAATAAATTGATTAGTATGTATATCCGATTTGTCACCTCACATTAACCGAGTACTTAGCTTTGAATTAGCTGCCCGTCTGCCACTCTACACTGACTCTACAACTCTCTATTTGGAACAGTATTGAGATACTTGTTGATCGTGAAGTTGGTGAATTAAGTCAGACGACCTATCTCTTCCGCGTCTTTCAAATAAGTGTCCTCAACTTCTCTCTACTAACTTAGCCAAACTTAATTACTACAACTTTATTATTTACATATTATCTTAACCTAAATACAATGTAACAGGGATGATTTTCGCTCGTCTCTGGTCCAGCGTCTTTGCAGCCCCTCCCAGCAAATGCTCCGTCTCGTTCCTTCGAACTGGGCCTTGCGCTGTCGCGCTCGCTCCTCTGAAGGCGCCAGAATCGCGTGGGAAGCGCCGCTGTCGCTCTCGATTGAGACGGCCCGCAGGGTTGCACGTGTTGACTTATTCTGTAAGGATTTGAAAGAACCAGAGTAGTGCCTGCATTGTATAATCACTCGTATATGTCAGCGATAGACTTCATATTAGGTTGCATTCAACCTTAAGAGTTAATACATTTCTTTATTCTTTTCCTTGAACTGTCCTGTCGCACACTTGTCTATATTGCATTTCTTTTACTTCCTTAGACCCTAGCTAGAAACATAAATTGTATTGTTTTTATGTTTCTTTGTTTTATTAATTTATTACTTTCGAGCGTTTGGTTTTCTCGTTCTCAGAATACGTTCGTTTAAATTTATCACTCTCCCGTCGTTTTTAGTTCCGTCTCAAATTACTTAACAATGTCTTTAAGCCGAATAATATTTATGATGCAATCCTATGTTACCATCTCTCCATGTAAGACGTGAGTAGCACTGACCGGTAGTTGTGTTGTGCATAACTTTAGGGTAAACCTTTTTGTAACAGCCTATAGCTGATTATCGTTTAGCTGATTAACCAAACTGGAAATTTCAAGGAAAAAGACGAAAACATTTGAAGGATCTGATCAGACCCTGTCGTGATTATCTTTCTTGTCCGTGATAGGTGACTACCTAGCCACCTAGGTGGATGACTAGCCAGCACGGAGATTAGATGTCCATTAATTAAAGCATGCATGTTCATTTTTACCCTTAATAAGTACCGTCCAAAGTACAGGACATACCTTTGACCCTCTTTTTACATTTTTTCCTGGCCAGTTACTTACTATTGAGCGTCGAGGAGGTTTGAACTCACGACCTTCCATGTTTTCTGTCGATTTAAGGGTTGGACAATATCAAGAGAAAAAAGAGTTATTTGCCGGTGGTTTTTGCTATTGAAAACATTTCTCTGCCTCGTTTTAAATGCCATGCAATCTTAATTTATTTTCACAATTACGACACGCATACAAAGTTTTTATTACACACAACCTGCGTGTTCCCATCAAAACCAAAAATACCTCCAGCAAAAATCTCAACGACATTCATTGAAGAATATTTCATGATTCCCGAAAGGATTATGTAAATCAATAAATAAAATATTGCTGGAAAGTAGACGCGGGAGAAAAATTGGATGTCGCCTTGAGGAAAAAGTTCCCTCGAACGAACCGGGAATTCCATAATATTGTCCTATAAAGAATGCCGCTTACGAGAGAGGTGACGGTGCGCGGTGGAGGGAATCTGAACACGATTATTTGTGACGTTATCTATGAAAAGGGACCTTATTGTCGATGGCGCTTACGCCATTATTAACGATGTTTCGATATAAATACAATGCCGCGCGACGCTGTGCGGCGTAAGCGCCATCGACAATAGGTCCCTTTTCATAGATAATGCCCCATTTGGGCTTTGATACAGAGTGCCATGTTAATCAGAGTTTGATTATTTACTCGTATTTAATATTGCATATAAGGAATATAATTAAGTAACATGTCAAAGATAAATAATTCCTTATGTTTAGGTACTTATTATTTATTTACTTAGGAAGGTAGGTCGCGGACTTTTTCACTTACATCTTTAGTTTTCGAAGCAGGTAGTCGAAGCAGAAATGTAAATACAACCAACCCATTTTTTATAATATTGATTTTATTTCGTAGTATTTAAAAAAAAATATTCAATTCTCTCGATGTAATCTACAGAATTAGGTACTTTCTCCACTAACTCGTACAGAAGGTTACAAATTTGTACCTACTGAACAAAAGCAAGCTTTGTACACTCCATCAAAGATATCAAAGACACAAAACGTGCATGTTCTCTTATGTTATGCTACAGTATCTCTTGTTTTATAAGATATGTATATATGTTTGTGATTTACGAACACAAATCATTTTGCTCCAACATCTCTTAACACAACGTACTAATGTTTTTGAGTTGCGATATATCACAAGCTATCTAATGGCTCCTCTACACGATGGGCCAACGCCGGCCACTCCAAGGGACGCAGCCATGCGGTAGAATGAGATAGCAATATCACTTGCTCCCTCTAACGCATAAATGCGTCCCTTGGAGTGGCCGGCGTTGGCCCATCGTGTAGAGGAGCCATAAATGAAACGTGTTTCGACTCTACATCAAAAACAATAAGAAACAATTAATAATAACTCACAATTCGTTCTCAAACTACACTATACACATCATCTAATTTAGACAATGAGGCACTTAATTAAAGGCATATCTACATCTGTTCACAAAGCCTTGTTTCGGATGGGCCGGTGAATGGGGTTGACTGGAACAATGGACATTAACCTCGCGTACAATGTCGATGGCGCAACCAACTGCACATACTTGGCTACAAATTAATTTAGCTAATAGGAGAAGCAGCAGTTTTAATATCGTGTTAAGTATCGACTATAATGGGTGTCATTCTGAATTCCTAACAACGTTTGTCCTAAAGTCACTTGCCCTAACTGGTTTGTCCTAATGGGCACATGCCCTAACGATCAATTGATCGTTAGGGGTATGACAATTGTCATAACGATTATTTTCCATAATGTAAGGTACTGAAAAATTGTTAGGTTTTAGAACTTGCTGCCACAAAAGTGGGTTAGGTTAGGGTTAGAACTGAGACCCTCGCAAAAAATAAAATATGCTTAATAACATTAGGATAAGTAATCAATAATTAGGTAAACCAAAATTAGGGTTTTTAGTGTTGGGACAACTGATCATTATGACAAACAATATTAGGGAAAGCAAAGATAGGAGAAAAGACTTTAGGGATTCAGATATAGATCCGACTATAATTCGTGAGAGTCGGAGGGCCTACCAAGAACCACTTTCGACGTGTTGCCTATGTCACACTGTACGAATTTACAAGCGCGACAGAGAGGCAACAATTCGAATGTGTTTCGCGAGGCCCTCCGTTTGTAAATGTTATTAATTATTATGTCCGAGTTTTACGACGGGAGTTTGCTACTTAAAACTTTTAGTAGAACGATACCCGTGGCAGTTTTTGTTTGAAAGTGAGATATCTGTTCTGAACTGTATTGAGATTGCCTACATCCCCGCTAACTACCTTTTGAAATAGCACAACGACTGGCGGCATGTTAGCAGTTATGTGGGTAAATTTTGGCTAAATGAATGATAGAATAACAATTTATGATTATTTTCTCTAGACAAATGTTTAATAGGTGTGAATTTTAAAGAAATATGCTATGGTGTGAAACAGAGAAGCATTACTAATAAAATCTGCAATGAGATGAGTTGCATTTTACTCAAACCGCAAGCATTTTAAGAATGATTTTAGTCTACAGCCTTACATAAAGTGTAATTCTATGGAACTTGCTAACTATGTAAACAAAAGTCACGAATAAATTCACATTTTTTGACAGTTTCAATATGGCGGTTTGTTTACATAGTTAGCAAGTTTCATAAAATTACACTTTAGCCTCTTAAATATACCATCACCGTGTCCGTTCTAGCTGGGAACGTGTGAACATAGCACATTTCGGCTTAGCTGGCCTAACGAGATCGCTTAATGGACGTTTGCTGTCCAGCCTGTCCTGTTCGGCAATGTCTTGTGACAAATTCCTGCTTTAATTAAAATAAAATCAGCTGAAACCTCAAATTAATACCAACCGGGGAAACTATTTAAATCTCATCTTGATATCAATCCCAGTCCCAATTAATCTCGTACATAATTGGAAATTAAACGAACTTACCTGTAAGTGAAGTTCATTTCAATTATATTAGCTGCACAAACTTCGAAATGATAATTTTAACTTGTAGTACGTGCTTTATCATGTAGCCTGTTCCATGAATGTTACAGAGAGGCAAAGCCAAAATTAAAAATATGTATCTGATTTATGAACATAACTCCTACGTTGAACGATTCCCGCGCTGTCAACTGTCAATGTCATTTAGTTTAGAGTAACAAGCCAAGACATAACACTTTCACTGCCAGTAGCCCGCTAGGATTCTCTATTCTTAGGTACTTATCGCTACAAAGCGGAAAAAACATATGGTATCCGCTATGCTTTCAGCTCACGCTGGCAGTGAATACGCCAATAGATGGAACAACTTGGCCCCCAATTCAGCAAAGCCAATATTGCCATAACTTTGACAGGGATTATAGGTACACGAATCCCTGGCTGTCTCAGGACAACGTGGGTACTGGGCGGGATGGGTTATCATTTCGAAGTTTGTGCAGCTAATATAATTGAAATGAACTTCACTTACAGGTAAGTTCGTTTAATTTCCAATTATTATTACGCTGCACAAACTTCTTCAATGATAATTTTAACTTGTAGATGTTTAGAGATAAGTATTCAAAGTTTGTTTTGGCTTTGTATTACAACAATGAAATCATTGATTAACAATGATTTATTATTTCATTTTAAATTAGGTACCTTTTTAGTTATCATTAACTATTTTCAAAATATAGGTATGTATATTTAGTTTACAACATTATTTAGAGATCTAGTGATATCATTTCATCAAACTGTCTATCGTATAGTATAGATAGTTGAAACAAAAATAATTTGATCCTTATTTATTAATAGGTAAGTATTTTCATTTATACCACCAAATACCACATACAACTTAATTATTATAGGAAAGAAATCAAAGGATAGCATGAGATGCATCTGTTGGCGAATACAACAACTATAAGCAACTCTTGGCAGTGTGTTATTGTTGGTTACACCTTTAAGTAACACTTATTTTCTCATTTATCATAGTAAGGATTTACCAAAATTATTGGATGGAACCATGATTATGAAATTGAGAAAAATCATTACAAGAATCACTCCACCTTGATGTTTTTCTTCCACCAACTCCTAAACGATTTACGGTTGACACAACACATAACAGGATAAATAGGTGATGAAAATAAAAATATATCAATACAAATCTTTAAGAGTTGACTTATGTAATCCCTCTACAAATCGTTTGGGAAGTGATTTTTTCATGATTCTGAGGGCAATAAATAATCACTAACAAGTTAACTACCATCACGAATATTATTGTTCGTTATTTATATATACAGGTAATCAATGTTTTACACCTCATTCAATTTGAAATTAGTGTTTTCCCTGAAAAAATTAATGCTATGGATAGCAAGGGTTGCTGAAATTTATCAATCAGAATAACAGTAAAGTTTGATATTTTTTCAAGGACAGGGTTTGCACGTTGTATAGGTACAATCACAACAGCTAATAAAAGTGATAAAGTAATTTTTTACTTTTTCTTAATCCTGTAATGAATGATTTTCATTAGTTGGTGACATTGTTAATAAATAATTTAAGACCGATTAAGGGTACTAGGTCACACTTTAAGGTTGAGTTTGGTGCAATCGAAAAAACGTTCTTCACAAAGTGTTCAATTCTATCATTTGAGGAGAGCCTATTCCCCAATAAAAGCACAAGAGCAGATTTACAATTATTTACACATCTATACCCTCATTACATAATGCTATTAAAAACGGCAAGCACTTCTGAAACAGATGCCATAAAATAATTAATGTAATTATTTTTACATAACATACACCAGTATTTCAAGTGTGTACTGTGTGTGTGTGTGTGCTTGACGGTGTTGGGCGCAAGGGATTACACCGTACTGTACTCCTTTCTCCTCTTCCTCTTCTCCTTCAGTGATGGCTGATGGCACTTCCTGGATAACACTGGGGTAACCAGGATAATGGATAATGGGGTAACCGCTGTTGAAACTTGAAACCAGTTAATAAAATATGTTTTTATAAATGAGAGTTGGGGCGCAAATCTTATACAATTATATGTACATATGCGTGTAAATATTTTGTAAACTGAGTAGTTACAATGACCGTGCCTTGATGCCTTCTACTTTTCCTAAATTTTAATACCTTAGATTTCGTTTCAGTTGGAAGGAAAACATAGATAAAATATTTTTTGCAAAAGCATCTACTTATGTAGAAAAAACATCTGGGTTACTTCACCAGGATATTTATATAATAACCAATAACTCGTGAGGTATATGGATTTCCAAAATGTTGTAAGAATTTCAAATTTAATTTGCGTTAAATCTGAAATCTTACATTATTTTCTCTCAATCAGCTTATGACACTTAAAGCACATATAGCATTTAAGTAGAATATTGTAATTTCTCTTTTCACACCACTGCTAATGTTCCTAGACATAAAAAATACTGTATTTCATTTCACCGGTTTATAAATAATTGCGATAGCTGTGTTGTCTTCTCTCAGATGTATCTCAGTGTGGTAAACCGGAAAAGAGGGTCTTTAAACATAAACAAGACCACCATAACCTGAACAAAATTAATGTACCTAATTCATTCTATTAGGCTTATTTAATAATTTCCACACGGGTGTAAGTATTACCGTAAGTAATTAAATATCTGGAAAAAATATATATTTATAACCCTTTATTTTAATTAGCCACCAAATTATGTCACACTAGGTGATATATTGGCATTGTATTTCTTTAAAATATACGAAATTCAGTATAGGTACTTTTATCTATTCAGCTCTTTAAATACACACATAACCATATTCATTAGCCAAACTTAAATATCTATAACTTGTAGTTATAGGTACCTATAACTTGTAGTTATAGGTACAACAACCCATTTATATGAGCAAAGTTCATTAAAACTAATTACAATGTGACCAATATATAAAGGACTTTATCTGTTGTTTAAGTTTGTATTTATCCTTATCGGCTAAAGAAATAATTATAGTATTACCCAGCTTTCTGAGGTAAGTACTAAGGAGCTAATTTCATTTGATTATAGCTCCATATAGGTAATGGTATCAAGACTAATTAAGTGTATCTTGTATATGTATGCACCTACATGGTATAAATAACATTTATAATAATAAGCTTCAACAATAGATATATAATCTAAACAATTGCTCATTATGTGACCTCTAGATCTTAGACACTTCATGAAAGGTCTGACACATATCGACACCTAGTCTAATAGTCTAATAAAAGGACTTATGTCATTACTTCATTAGTTTCATAACAGTTCCAATTCCCTGTTGACTTAAACTGCTTAGTTGCAATAAATTTACTTCTTCTATAGGTATCTGTATTTATTTCTCTTAGGATTTGGTAGAGAAAATATTGAAGTCAATATTAAACTGTATAAAGTGTACATTATTTTATAAGGACATCATAGGCATATACACACAGTATATATCACAGTCACATAGTTTTCTAGTATTTGACTATCAATTTTACAGAATTGATCATATTTCGGAATACCTCTAGGTATTAGCACAGACAAAATTTAATTTTGTATGACAGAATCCTTGTAAATATGATGTCACTGCAATTAAAGAAGTGTATTTAAATAAACCACAGCTTTTGAGAATTTGTTCTAAATGAACACAGGCTGTTGTAATGTCACTTGAGTGCGACCACATTGTGACTGCAGAGAGGAAAGTGTTGCTCCGCTTCCTTATCGCTGCTTTTGACCAGGGTTTTTTGTATGTTGTAATGTTAAATGAACACTTTATTATATGAAACAAATAGTAACAGCAAAACATACATTGGAAAATATGATTGATAATCGAGCCCTTGAAGTTGAAGTACCGGGCCGTAAGCTATTAGTTTTTCTGTTAGATTTTCTTATAATATCACTTGTCGACAGCATGTTTTAAAGAAATCTCTAATGCCATTTATTGTGCTTTAATAGTATTTAAAGGACCGCTGCCTTAGCGAAGATTCTCAGCGATGACAGTCACACAAATGAAAGTCAGTCACTTAAAAGCGACAGCCGGTTGCAGCACAAAATTGATTGAGAGCTAAATCATCACAGTTAGCAAACAAATACTTAGCCTTATTCATTACTGACAAGCATCTCACCAGCCGCAGTTCAAGTCGCTGCCAATAAAATTTTACAGCGCAGATTATTTTTGCATAATCTTGTTTGGGTCATACTGGTTTTGTAATGTTCTTAATTATACATCTGAAAAAACAAACAACGAGGTTGTCTTATTAGGATTTTTCCATATCCAGATTTCTGGTGCCTCCGTCTCACGATGTCAAGATTTACTCGCTTAATTCCTTGCTTGCTGAAATAAGAATAAATATTTTAATTCACCTACTTGAAGATGAGTACATATCAAGAGACGGCCTAATTTGGCATACCACATTGATTAACTCATGGGGCCACAAAACCCAGTTCTAGCAAGACTTGTGGCCTTAAGTCCACTGCCATTGGCAGGTAGGATATGAGCCATATCTCAGTGCTGTTAGTAAGGAATAAGTGACAACACCACAATGTCCCAAATATACTGGCATTGAACACACCTAGTATTAGTATGTGAAAGATTGCCAAGTTCAAATATCATCAGAGATACCTAGGTTAGTACTCCAAAAAGCTTAGTATAGCCATTTTACAAACAGATGCACCTAGAATAGTGCTCCAGATTGCAGTGCATAGCTCAGTCACCATGTGCAGTTAGCAGACAGACACACCTATAATAGTGGCCCAGAATGCACAGTGCACAGCACAACCACCGTGTGCAGTTAGCAGACAGAGGCACCTAGAATAGTGCTCCAGAATGCACAGTGCACAGCGCAACCACCGTGTGCGGTTAGCAGACAGATGCACCTAGAATAGTGCTCCAGAATGCACAGTGCACAGCACAACCACCGTGTGCAGTTAGCAGACAGACGCACCTAGAATAGTGCTCCAGAATGCAGTGCACAGCTCAGTCACCATGTGCAGTTAGCGGACAGATATACACCTAGCTAGAATAGTGTTCCAAAAAATCCAGAATGCACAAGTAGCACAAACGTCGAAAATCATGAACAAATAAGCACTTGATACTGGGTCCACTGTATTTCCTACTTTGCGTTTATTTCCCTTTCGGAATTTTAGATACGTATTAAACATTCGGTCGCTGGCGAGCGAGGAGGGCACAGATTGCTTTTTATACGCCACGCGAAAATCGCTTTTTTCTCTACGCCGCTGGCGGAGATGGAGATGATGATGCAGACCTAAAATAAAAAGTAGGTACCTACGTCCATGCCCTGCTAGATTCTTATTTTGATATGCAACATGTCCGGGTGGATAGTCATGCTATCCACGAAACGACGCCGCCTTTGACCTTGGTCGCGAAAGTAGCATTTTCTTCTTCAGTCTTCTTGTATTTTCTTCCAATTTTGTAATTGGTCGGACTGTCGTACACTAATATTTTATTTTTTCACATATTTATTATATATTTACTATTATTTCCTGTTAAAAAAGTTATATTTTATTAAGCCCTAATGGTCTAGGCTAACATGAATAAACACAATGACATTGACAGTTGACAGCGCGGGAATCGTTCAACGTAGGAGTTATGTTCATAAATCAGATACATATTTTTAATTTTGGCTTTGCCTCTCTGTAACATTCATGGAACAGGCTACATGATAAAGCACGTACTACAAGTTAAAATTATCATTGAAGAAGTTTGTGCAGCGTAATAATAATTAATTATAGTGGGTACCACATTGAGGCAAGCGAGTTGGGTTGCGAGTTGTGGCAAAGTAAAATCAAATGAAGTTCGAATGTTTTGCCAAGATTTTTCCCAGAGAGAGCTTATGTAGTTTGTCTTCAATTGACATATTTATCATCATATAATCAGTTTATAAACTGAATACGGAAAATCAAATATCGAAATTTAATTGAAAACTCATAATTGGATTGACTGCAGGCATAGAGAAAAAAATACATAGAGTGCTCACTCCATACATCAGTTTTAGTACCAAAAAGACTATTAGCATCTAGCATCGAGTAGCGGAACTATCAGTATTTTTATTTAATCGTATGGCAAGATTCGAGTCGCTTAAAGTATTAGAAAGTAATAAATAATTAAAGAACTATATCCAATGTCTTGGCCCATAGGGCTGCGTCTTCACTAGGAGCGACTATCAGTACTGCTACTTGACAATAGATGTAGCACCGACCGGAAAGTCTTATACTGTTGAGATAAGACTTTCCGGTCGGTGCTACATCTATTGTCAAGTAGCAGTACTGATAGTTCCGCTACTCGATGCTAGATGTAGACATTGAAATTAATAGTCTGAACTGATGTATGGAGTGAGCACTCTTGTCTTACTATATTTCCCTATGCTGCAGGAGAGTTCACTCGGCAGTGTAATAACCTAGATAGTGTTTATAAGTGATTGCATCGGTTTAATTAACTTCTGGAGCGGCGAATTAATATCGTATTCATTTCTACAGTTTGCTGAGTTCGAAACGAGAAACTAGGTTGTACAAATAGTAAACAAAATATCGACTTTGATACAATATTATTTTTTATTTGGCACTAGGAAATGAAAAGATATTATTTGTTTCTTTATTATAATTTTTGTTACATATAATATAAGGTTTTAGTAAGTATTCATTCGACATCAAGACAGATAGAACAAAACAAAAGCTTTGAAAAGGTACTTATTAATTAATGCATAGAAATAAAAGAAAAAGCGAGGAAAAAAGAGCGATAGGCTAGTGCCAAGTTGCAAGTTCGAATCTTGCCCGAGACAATGAGTTTTCCACTTTTCTTTTATTTAGAAGCATTGTTGTTTCGTTAGCAGACGTTTTCTACTTAATACACAACTAATTTAGACCTGACCACAAGATGATATTTTATATACTTAACTCACAATATAGGTACTTAAACCTTTACGGAAAGGCTCTTTCAGACTACACACATTGTCATTAGGCATCCGACCAAGAAGTTAAGCTACGAGTTTTGTTCATTGCATTTATATGTATTTTAATCTCTAAAGTATGCATGCGTGCATGCAGTATTAGCATCTGTGCTTGAAAATAAATCATTTTTAATTAAACTAAAACCATTAAACTAAAAAATGTATTTTGTAAAGCCCTTGAACCAACAGCAGGACTAGTGATCGGGCACTCGAGAGCGGCGTATCATATTATATGGAGGGCCCTTTAGCCAACAAGCCACTCCATTTAGTGCTCCCGCGCCAATATTCTTGCTGACATTTGGCCTAGTCTATTTTATATAACTCGTAAACCTATATTGGGGTTTTTCACTCGATATTGGCGGAAGCACTGTCTAAAACTACGAAATTCGTGTACAGTTTTTTTGATATCTAAATAGTAACACTTATGTAACTCTGTAATGTTGCCCAACGGAGCCGACATGTCTCATTGATATAGGCTTCTTTTTAATATGTACTTAAAAAGAATACTCGTAAACCTTATTGGTAAATAGGTACATTTTAAACTGCTTTCGTGTCATGTAGCTGTTGTGAATTGGGAACGATGGCGGTCATAAGTTTTTTGTTATAAAAAAAAAACTAAAGATGCGTATCCGCTGATTACTTCAGTTCGGAAGAGAAGATACAAATCAGACTTCCTTTTGCCCTGGAAGATCGAAATCAAGTCTATTCTTAAAATATAAAAATACGTCGTTTTTGCAAGGTCGCTTTACATTAGAGATAGCGAAAATCAAAATACAATCACAAAAGAAATAAACGCAGTAGGGCAGCACTGTTCAATTTCCAACCTACTCTCTCGTGCCATTACATTATTTTATTAAAGTATTTAAAATGACATTATGTAGGCATTAAAAATTCAAGATGGTCGTTTCTTACGTGGTAAATTCTCAAATTCCATAGAATTTAATAATTATACAAAGGAAGTTATGCAATGTGTGCAAGTAAATAAATAAATGTAAGAAAATTATAGTTCCCAGTCAGTGATGATTCTTAATTTGACTAGTTGTACAGTATTCTTCTGTGATACAGCATCCATTTTTGTTAACAACGTATTTTCTATGGACACAGAAGTATACAGAAAAAGAAATAACAAAGAAAGTAAACCTAAGAAAGCCGCGTTCAAATTCTCATCACAACTTAGCCCACTGATAATTTATTGTAGTAGTAGTTTTTTCTAGTTGCATACTATTATCAAACAATAGTACAATGGTAGATCGATTGCAATCCGTGGTTACAAAACGAACGAATTGGATCGTGATGGACGGACAGACGTATTAATTGAGCTCTTTAGAACAAAGGAATATAAATTTTCAACTTAGCCTGTTATTTAGATAGAAATCTAAATAAGCTATCCTCGTAATTGAGGTTCTCGGCGATTTATTCGCTTAGTTTTTATTATCATTCAGACGAAGCTCAGACTGGGTGCTAATGCGAAATAAATTGAGATAAGTAATAAAATATTGTAGAGTAATAAAAAATATTATATTCTAATGCGTGTTTTATAAAAAGGTTTGCAACCTACTCCTACTCCTTACTTTTTACTTCTTTTTAGGTATTCTTTTTCATCTAAGCTCTTTCCTGGTTGCATCCCAAAGGAGCAGAAACAGAGATACGGGGACCACTTTTGGTTAATCCTAGGTAATCCTTAAGATTAGCCCAGACATTATTTCAAGTGCGTTTTACCTTCCCTATTTTAATAATTACAAGAAATGAATCCATAAATTGCAAGTTTTCACTCATGCTCGGAATTAAATCCACCACAGATGGTTCAAATGTGTACCTATATTATATTTTCTAATTTGTCTATATTGTTCTCTAAATCCCGAAACGCAGTAGAAGTCCAGAGTTAGCCAGAATTTATTGTGACATTTGTGACTGCCTCGATCTGGGATATCGGATATCGGATAAAAGTTATTTAAGTCTAAAATATCCAGTTGCTTCTATAAAGCCATAAAATCTTTGTAACGTCAGATGTAATGTTCGAAAGATCACATGAAAGCATTTGGTATTGTAATTATTTTCAAATATATTTATTTAAAAAAAAACTTACCTTGGCCACATGATTGTTTTTCTTTCATTTGACTGTGAAAATATAATCTTTAAAAATACTCAAGGAATTGTTTATTTTCCTTACATCGCGTACAAAAGCGCAGGTACAGCGCGCCTGGCTAATACCACTATCAACTTTTCTGAACATCCAGGTAAAACAACCGTATGTTACACTATAAAACTAGTTCGAACGTTTACTTTCTTATCCGCGCATAAAGTATACAATTTAAACAAAATCTAATGTAATATACGGTTCTTATGCGTGGAGTCTGTTTTTGCAGATTTTTTCTAAAAGCGTACAGTGTTTTACGGAAGTACAATATTTAGGTTACAGAGTAAGGGAATAAACGCACTATAGGTACTACTGAATACTACTGGTGAGAGATGAGCTACCTTGGTTTTCATACAATTTGAGTTACATTTACCTTACACACATACACGATTTCTCTATCAGTATAAAGGGGCCCACTGATTATCATCCGCCAGACGATATCGGCCTGTCAGTTAAACGCAAAAGGTGACAGCTCCGAACAGGGCTGGATCTAGGGTAGAGCGAGTGGAGCGGCCGCTCTAGACGCCGGATGGCAAGGGGGGCGCCAAAATGGCAAATGAGAAAAAAAAAGTTTTAAAAGACCCGAGTGTGGCGAGGGTGGTAAATACGCTTGAAAACTTCAACGAAGGGCGCCAAAACCCGATTTCGCTCTACCCTGATCAAGGGCTTAGGCCGGCACTGGCTCCGAACAACTGACAGGCCGATATCGATGTCGTGGTATCTCAGATTGGATATCGTCCGGCGGACTGATGGCCCCTTAATGTCCGCGATTTAAACAGAGTGCCAACGTTTCTCGTCCAGAGCATGAAATTAAAAAAGTGATGTTTTTAATCCCTTTCAAGTGTACCTCATAATCATTGGTATATGAGATAAGTTTAAGGTTAATCATGCTTACAAACGTGTTGGGTTAGACGAGCCGGATCCCCTTTGTCACGAATTCGACGTCTCGTCTCGTCCAACAGCCGATATTTAACTAACGTTAAAAACATTAAGATATATCGTATTGACAGGTGCTTTGTTTATGTCTGTATTAATTGGGTATTTTCTGTTTAAGACTTTATGTTAAATCATAATCAAACAAAAATCCGGACAAATTCTGCCCTCCTAAGGTAAAAGGCCGTATTTTCAAAGAACACTATATGAAAATACGGCCTTTTACCTTAGGAGGGCAGAATTGAGAACATCCTCCAAACTTTTATGTTCTCGGTAGAACTAGTAAAGACTAGTTAGTTAAAATAGTTAGTTATTTAACTGGTTAGCTAAAGTAGCCTAACCTAACCCTCGCTGATCATCAGATTTTTCTGCTGACCAAAATATTTTTTGGCAGACCATTCAATTACCTACTTCCCTTTTTGTTTTTTTAAGTATATTCCTCGGCGTCTAGAAGGCGGTTCGATTTAAGGAATCATTCAAGGTATTGAATAATAAATTTATCAAGCAATATGTAATATAATATACTTAATCACTGACGCAGAAATACCGCGGTATTCGGAAAACATGATCCGTTCTAGACTAGAGAACGATACGATATGTACCTACTAGATACGTTGTAGTTTAGATTTCAACTATGTATTTCTCTTTTGCAGCTCAATTCGGGCAATAAATGTCATTTTTACGTTAAAATATCGTAATATCTTGTGGAAGTCGTTCAAGAGTATCTCCAGAATCGCACAAATGTCAAATTTGACAGGCAAGATCTTAAACATATTTTTGTCGTATCTTGGTGATGTCACTGATGTCTAATAGATGTCTAATAGATGTCTAGTTCATAATCCGAATCGGGCCCATAAAATAGAACATTTCTCCTAGTTCTAGTTCCCAAATAAAGCCATCAGGCACACGACTCCTTGAAACTTTGAAGCACACGACAAACAACGAACAAGGTAAATACAAATAAAGGGGAGCAAAGGCCCGTCGCGTTGATTGGAACAAATCACTCGATTTCCTTAATTTTGCGGAACCCTAATTGAATTGGCTTTATAGACTACCTTCCATAGACTTCGCATTGTAAAGAAGACTCGCATTCACCTACTTCACTGCACTACTACCTACCTCTAAAACATCCCATGAGCGATATTCTGATTTTTAACCTTTTGGACGCCAATGACCGATATATCCGCACCGTAGGTTTAATGCCAAAGACCGATTAATCGGTCACAGACCACAGAGCAACATAGACCTACGTGCATATGCATAAAGTTCAATTTCATTTTTGACATTTCAATGACGTGGCGTCTGAGTGACAGCTTTTGTGTTTGACACGGCGTCGAAAAGGTTAAATTTATTAAAGTTTTGACATAGTTATGATACGACCTTGACTCAACTCGTAACGCATCTGATGCGCAACAATAAGTATATCTTATCATATCAATACCAGAACCCTAATTTTAAAATGGAAAAGTCCCCTCCCGGTATTAGACCTGAGCTCTGGGGTTAGCCCTCAAGAGCTCAATAACTTGTTAATGTTTTTAATAAACGCTCGCACAGGTTATAAATATGGACGCAACTGAAATGACCCGTACTATAGCAGTATGAGTGTCAATTCGCCATGAATGACCGTGAATTTTCTCTTAATTGTGCTCCACTCCATCTAGAAAATGGGTAATCTGTTATTAGCTTACAGCCGATAAGCCTGGGTCGACCTACGAATAATGTTAAATCGTTTTGTGACCGTAGAAAGGGCAGGTTAGGGATTGAATGGTTTCTACTAATCTATAATACTAGTGTTTAACGGACAAGTGTCATCGCCTAACAAAACATATTCCTTAATATTAATCATAATCATATTTATTGGTAATATCATATTACAGGTCATTATATTTTGTTATATTTTTGTGGAGTACCTACGCATAATTTCCAATGAGAGAATTCCTTTCATTTCCGTGATTTCATCAAAGCATTTCGGCGGATTCATACAAGGGGTAAAAAAAATATGGGGAACCGTTTAAAAGCATATTCGGTATCTGGTTCTTATAAAAGAAGAATATTTTCTTACGCAATTTTTTTTTTATATGGGGCATTTGGCCGAGCACATGATTGGCGCGACAGTATCTCGCGGCGTGATAGACTACCTGTCTTTTTCTAACTACTTATGTAAATAAAGAGGGACGGTTAGTGTTGCGAACGCAACCTTTTATTTGTATAAACTCTTAATACATTCCTAATGCAGTAGCTAAACGCTCGTCGCCGGGCTCGGCTAGTATTCGGAAGCTTTTTCTTAAGCACCAATAGGAGCGCTCCACATACTTTGTATCGCGGCCAATTAGAGGCACCTTAATTTAAACCACCTTTTGTACTATTGAAATTGTGCAAATCACTCTCTCATCAGCCTTCATACAATAACTACACCACTTCTACATTTAACCGTTTTGGCAAGAACCCTTGTAAACCAGTACCTTGGAGAATTATATCAGTTCACTATAAGAATTGAAGCTTTTTATTTGAGTCGTCGAGCTCCTGACCTGCACGGCGGCTACAGTTAGTCTATCTCGCCGCGATATATTGTCGCGCCAATCATGTGCTAGCCCGGCTGGTCGCTCAAATAGTCCAACTCTTCATACAAAGGCCTAATAAAGTGTTTCGCGTCAAAAACATTTTCATTGATACCGAATATGCTCTTAAACGGATCCCCACTATATTTTTCTTACACCTTATACTCGTAAATATTTTAAGCATCAATTATGATTTGATTAGCAAATCTATAATAATTTTACAAAACTCCATTAGACACACAGCTTTAATAGCATTTAGTTGAATTTCGCACCGTAAACACCTGTAAGCATCAGTTTCCAATTCCAATAATTTAAGGGTCAACTTTTGAAGACGGTGTTATTTCGACATTTGTATGGCATTTTTTTATTTTTGTAAAATTAGATTTATAATCATCGATTTAGGAAGGATTATTAACAACAAAAAATAGTACGAGGCACCACTCTACTTTTTATAGTTAGATATGGACGTCTAAAGATCAACATTTGTATGGCACTACTTACCAATTTTTAAGGCGCTTTTGACATGTATATGGCATTTTTAGGGTTCGGTACCTCAAAAGGAAAAAAACGGAACCCTTATAGGATCACTCGTGCGTCTGTCTGTCCGTCTGTCACAGCCTATTTTCTCCGAAACTACTGGGTCTAAAATTTTGAAAAAAATACACGAAATAGTTCTTTACCTATAGATGACAGGAAAACCTATTAGAAATATGCAGTCAAGCGTGAGTCGGACTTAATTACTTAGTTTTTGATCTGACCCTTACGGGTTTTTAATGCACATCTAACTCACGTTTCACATGAAAAATACAATTTAATTTAATTTTTTATTTAATTTAAATATGGAGGCCCCTTTTGGGGGTAAATGAGTAAATTAAAAAATAAAGTTTTTCTAACTAATACCGTGTTACATATCGCTAATGGGTCGCGTAAGGGAAAGTCGAAACAGCATTCTGAAGGTGATTGCGGACAGATTTAGCTACCCCATAATGTGGCATTAGATGGAGCGGGTCCGGTCTACTTTGACCTATGCCAAGTACCTACTTGGCATAGGTCAAAGTAGACCGGACCCGCTTAAAACTAAGAACTTAAAAGCTATATTAGTTACCTACACTATATTAAATAATTGTTTACAATACTAGGCCCAGTACCTACTGGGCCTAGTATTTAAATAATTTTTTACAATACTAGGCCCAGTACCTACTGGGCCTAGTATTGTAAACAATTATTTAATATACGAGGGGTATTCAAAATATTCTCGGTATGAGAATGAAAACAAACAAGTACGAAAAGTTTGATATTTTTATTTTTCAATATACTCCCCCCCTATGTTCATACACTTAAAAGATCGATCAATTATTTTTTTTAATCCCTCGTAAAAAAAATTTTTATCTTTCGTGTAAAAATGCTCCTCCACTGCCGCCTTCAATGCTTCATCGTCAGAAAATTAATTTCCACGCAGATCCTTTTTAAGATTGGGGAGCAAAAAGAAGTCGCTGGGGGCTAAGTCCGGACTATACGGTGGGTGAGTAACAGTTTTAAACCCACGTTCAACAATAGCTGCCTTGGCAATATGAGCAGTATGGACGGGGGCGTTGTCATGCAGAAGCAGAATACCTTTGGTTAACTTTCCTCGCCTCTTTTCTTTAATTACATCCTTTAATTGACGTAGAATGTTAGCGTAGTACTGTCCTGTGATATTTACACCTTTTTCTTTATAATCGATTAGTAATACTCCTTCACAATCCCAAAATATCGTGGCCATGACCTTGCCAGCTGAAGGGATGACCTTCAACTTCTTGGGATGAGCTGAACCCTTAATGTGCCACTGCATGGACTCTTGTTTACTCTCTGGGTCATAATGATGAACCCAGGTTTCATCTCCAGTAACTATTCTTTGCAGCACCTCATCAGGATTTTCACCGCACAGGTCAATAAAATCGGAACAACAAGCTACACGCATGTCTTTTTGAAGCCGAGTCAGCATTCGCGGAACCCATCTTGCACTTACTTTTGACATATTAAGATGGTCATGTATAATATCATGTACGGTACCAATAGAGAGATTGGTTACTTGTGCTATAGATTTTACCTTCACTCGACCATCTTCCAATATAAGTTTTTCCACTTTATCAATATTTTCTTGTGAAGTAGCTACTACAGGCCGGCCAGGTCTAGGGTCATCTTCAATACTCTCCCTTCCGCGTTTAAACTCGCTTGACCACTTTTGAATGGTAGATAAAGAAGGAGCAGACTCACGGTAAACACAATCCATTTCCTCTTTTATGGTTTTTTGATTTTTACCCTGTTTTGTCAAGAATTTTATCACGCATCGATGTTCTAATTTAGTTAACATTGTCAATTCGCACAGGATGTTCATGTTTGTTCAGCAATTGCAGAAAAACAAAAGACTATCTCGGTTCGAATTATACTTTTTTTTAATGTCAATGAATAAACCTTAGCGGCCAGTAACGAAAGAAATTTTAGAAGAGGTCGTAAGATATCAATACCGAGAATATTTTGAACGCCCCTCGTAGTGTAGGTAACTAATATAGCTTTTAAGTTAATGTAACTAATTTTAAGATAAATAGTTTAGCAATTATTCAAGAAAATAGGCAAAAAATTACCATTCCCCCCCCCCCTTTTATCTCCAAAACTATAGGGTCTAAAATTTAGAAAAAAATACACAAAATAGTTCTTTACCTATAGCTGACAGGAAAACCTATTATCAATGTGCAGTCAAGCGTGAGTCGGACTTAATTACTTAGTATTTGATCCGACCCCTACGGGTTTTAAATAGACATTTAACTCACGTTTCACATAAACAATACAATTTAATTTAATTTATTATTTAATTTAAATATGAAGGCCACTTTTGAGGGGTAAATGAGCAAATTAAAAAATAAAGGTTTTCTAACTAATATCGTGTTACATATCAAATGAAAGAGCTCATTGTTAGAATCTCAGATATATTTTTTTATAATTTTAAGATAAATAGTTTAGCAGTTATTCCAGAATTTAGGCAAAATATGACCATTCCCCCCTTTATGTCCAAAACTATAGGGTCTAAAATTTAGAAAAAAATACACAAAATAGTTATTAACGTATAGATGACAGGAAAACCTATTAGCAATGTGCAGTCAAGCGTGAGTCGGACTTAATTACTTAATAGTTTTTGATCCGACCCCTATTGGTTTTTAATAGACATTTAACTCACGTTTCACATAAAAAATACATTGTTAAAGATTGTGTAATGTACGGAACCCTTGGAACGCGAGTCCGACTCGCACTTGGCCGATTTTTTCTACATTGTATGGCAGTATCAAAATTTTTATGTGACTGTTGTTTTGTCACACCACACTGTTTATTAATTATGTGGCATTTGTAAGACCCTGGCGACATTTGTATGACGCCTTTTCGACATTTGTATGGCACTATGTCGACATTTGTATGCCACGGTCGACATCTGTACGGTCAAAATAGCCGTACAAATGTCGCCATACAAATGTCGCCAATAATATTTTTTGGCGCAATTTCTTACACTATATAACCGATTCACTTATTTATTTTACTATATATTTTAACACTATATTTGCAACTATTATTATGATAGTACTCCACACGTATGGGTTTGATGAAAAAAAAATTTTGAGTTTCAGTTCTAAGTTTTGGGAACCCCCAAAATTTATTGTTTTTGTTTTCTATTTTTGTGTGAAAATCTTAATGCGGTTCACAGAATACATCTACTTACGAAGTTTCAACAGTATAATTCTTATAGTTTCAGAAAAAAGTGGCTGTGACATACGGACGGACAGACAGACAGACAGACATGACGAATCCATAAGGGTTCCGTTTTTTTCCATTTGGCTACGGAACCCTAAAAAGGAATAAAGTAATCTCCTTTTATTTGTGCCGTCCACAAAAATGACGTTTTGGCGTCGTGGCATCCCTGTTGAGTTTCGTAATTGGTTTCGCCGAGACGACTGGCGCGCTATTGACGTTCCCTGTCAGCCGCAAACCGCCGGGATTGATTTATTATTAATACTTACTTTTTGAACATACCTTTTAATTGAGAAAGCATTCTTTTGTTTCCTGATTGAATTGTTTCGAAGGAGTGGAACGTAATTATTCCTTACTAGGGACCCGCCCCGACTTCGCACGGGTTAACAAATTATACATAATCCTCTTGAATCACTCTATCTATTAAAAAAAACGGCAGCATAATCCGTTGCGTAGTTTTAAAGATCTAAGCATACAGACAGACAGACAGCGGGAAGCGACTTTGTTTTATACTATGTAGTGATACCGTTCGTTGCTCACTTCTAACTGTATAGGTACCTAGATATAATTCCTCGCAGAAATCTATATGCTTAGTTATTACTATATCAATACTTTTATGTAGGTATATCGTATTCGACTTATGGCTTAAATGGCTGATTAAGTCCTAACGACGTCAAGTTTAGTACATAGTGCTAAATTAAAACTCCATTTTTTTTACAAATTACCTATATAGTGTGTCAAGGGTCTGTTTGATTTCAAACATAGTCTTACACTAGTACTAGCACCCAAAAGAAAAGGATGAGTATAGTTTTTTTGTTCCTATTTACTGACGAGATTTGCTTGACCCAGTATAAATTAAATATTAACCAGAAGATGCTGAGTTGACGAGAACTAGGCTCGTAGGCTCCTGTGAACAGCTGCCCGTTTTTCAATATCATTGTACGTTTGTTATACTTAAAAACCACTGTAATACCTATACGGAAAGTCATAAAAACGCATAGGTAAGTACTTACCTTTTCGGTCGGGCTGAAAATTGATAGATATTGTCAACTGAGCCAACTATACTCATGTAAACGTCAATATCCCCAGGTCACGTAGACCATAAACTTTTAACTACGTACACACGCCACGAGGATATAACGCGAGTTACGACATAAAGGATGAAATTTCATCGTTGACGTAACATGTGCCGAATTTCTCTCAAAATCTCGTGAAAAATATTAAATAAAAGGATGGGAAAAGGGATGGCTCGTTTATGAGCAGATACTGTTGGCTGCATAGTTTTTATGGGGTCCCTTTGTTTCCCATAAAGTTTTAAGTCATAAATTCATAATGTATTGTTAGTCATAAAACTGAAACCGTTAACTTTTCAGGATTTTCACATTTTAGACACGCGTACTTACTCGCCGAACTTTTATCCAAACGGTACAAAATGTGCCGCTTTGGAGGCAGCAAATGAGCTGTCAGTGTAAACACTTGTGCTCATTTGTTCGATTTAGACAAAAGAACTCGTCTATCAGCTACTTAGATGTTTTAAAGTGTAATAAAATAAACACATTGTATTTTTTTGCCTTTTCTAACAACATAAAGCCCGGATTCCCGGGGCATATCCATACTAACATAATGATTGAGGTCGTTCACCCCATGTCGAATCCAAAAAAACCGATCACTGATTGTTAGTCATAAAACTGAAACTGTTAACTTTTCAGGATTTTCGTCAGGTTATCCTATAGATGGGTTAGGTTAGGTTAGGTTTGTTTTATGGCAGTCCTGAAAAGTGACGCGTTTCTGAACCAAATCAATTATGACTAACGAAAATGCGGGCATTATGACTTAAAACTATTTGGGAAACAATAGAGACCCAGTTTTTATACCTACAATGATTGGGGTTTAACCGAATACCAAAGAGGTACAAGATTCTATTGCCGTGTGGACTTATTCCATAATAAACAACTGCTCTTGAGATGACTACAAAAAATTTCTATGAGGTTGCGTTGTTTTAAAGGAGAGTTATAGTTATGGTTATGCTTCATCTGTAACTCACTTCAAAAAGTAGGTTCTCAATTCATTGGAATCTTTATTTCTATTTCTAATATGTGTGTTCTCAAGATTCTCGTAGATTTGGAAAACTACTTTTGTATTTTGAAATAAAATTGCCATTTTAATCAAATCAGGATATAATCATTTAATTAAGGAGACATCAAAGCACTCTTTTATAATAAAGGCACACATATAAGCATTTGTACGAGTATTTAGTTAGTACCTATCCTTAATACTGTAAATAGGTACCTACCTATTAACCTAACTAACATTAGTTAGCAAGTAGCATTTTTAATAATATTAAAATACAAAAGTTAATCTGTGTCTGTATACCTAAGAGTATTCCATAGATATATGAATATTATATTCTGAGGTATATTCTCATTGCATCGTTTTTATGGCGCCAAGTATCAAAATGCTCTGAAAAGCGCAGCATGACCACAAAGTAGAGAAGTGACCCATAAAGGTTTATGGCCCGGGAATCTAAGACCTACGAGTAAGCAAGCATCCGCAGTACGTTTTACGAGCAATGAATCGCTTTTCATCCTTTTATGTACGAAAGTATATTTTTATCTAATTTTATGTATTATGTACCTAATTATAAGTTGAGTAACAAAATGCAACTTCGAGCCCACTTTACAGGATATTTTATGATGTGATAAAATAAAGAAAAAGACAACAAAAGTAATGTTACATTATAAAGTATTTTTTTCCTTCCTATAAGTAGTTTAAGTCATTACATATTTGAATGCCTTTTGACTTGTTGAAATTTTCTTTATGGTGTCATATATACTAACTTTGATGTTACGATGTCTCAGCTGTCGATCATGACAACATACTTTTTTCCTTCCTATAAGTAGTTTAAGTCATTACATATTTGAATGCCTTTTGTTGAAAATTTCTTTATGTACCCTCTAACTTTGGTCATAGAGAAATATAGTAAGTGTATTTTTTTCTCTATGCTTTGGTGTTACGATGTCTCAGCTGCCGATCATGAGAACATACTAGTACTTGAAATATACTCAACTGAGCAATGATCTTCTCAATAAAATACGGTTCAGCAATCTTATTTTTACCGTCGAGAGCCTCTAAAATGGCTTTTGTGAAGCGCAGAGCGCAGTCACATTAGTTCAATACTCGTTGGCCGGAACATATAACTTGGCACAACTATGTGACATCATAGCTTGTAGGAAGTCGGGACAATGAACGCGAAACAAAAACAGAAGCTTTAAACGAATGAAAACGACCGACTCTATTTGTTTAATAAAATAGCTTCTCTGCTTTATTCCGAGTGCATTAGGTTTAAAATTGAACGCAAATGAATTGAATTTGCTTCATTTTAATGTAGAAATTGGTAAATGAAGCCGGAGGCCATGGTCATGGTAAGTTCGAGACGGCTGTTTGATTTGTTCAATGATTAGCGTCTATTGTCTTTTATTTGAATACTAATGAAGACGATTTGAAAAAAAATGAAGGACAACCTGTTGTTTGTTTGATTTAGAGTTTAGACGAAGCTTATGAGTGGTAAGCCTTCTGTTTCTATGCTACAGACTCCTCTGTATACCAATTAATATTGCCATTGAAATGAAAATGAAACGCGGAACGGGAATCCTATAGCTATATGGCATACCTGTAGGTACAGTTGCATCTACTTGCTTACTTATAGCAAAATTCTTAGAGAAATAAATATTATTCTAGTAATGTACGTGCACTCCGACGGCCCAGTTGTTATAATTTGCAGGCTATTTATTCAAATGATTTTCTTAGGCACCCATACAATACTTATAATACCTAGCCCTTAATAAACAACTTGTCGTACCTAACAGTAATTTATGAGGCCCTTGCATTTGGTTTTGCTGTTTTATACCTATAAGTAGTTATGTTTACATTTCTTCTTATCGAGACTTCCAAGACTGCTAATGCTTTAATTAAATAGAAAAAGTTCTGAAATTGTTTCCAAGTAATTTACTCGTGGACTTAACTTTTAAGCTAAACAATTTAGCCATCTATAAGCAAAACCCATAAATTAGCAAAACTTTGAAGTCTATGTTTAATCAATTTAGCGTGTCTTATTTTTCTTTGCTTCCATAATTGGCTGGTTTGGTATATCTACAAAAAAGGCGAAAAGAACAATTTAGTTACTTAGTGATTAGGTATACATTTCCGTCGGAGAATTTATAAATTTGCAAATTTTCCACATGGAAAAATATCGGAGGTTTCTCATATTTTTGTATGGGGATGTATATTTTCCATTTCCAAAATGGAAGCTTTCTATTTCATGTGTTTTTTTTTCGGAAATTGTCAAAAACTGGTCCGACTTATGGACGACTTTTCATAACTTTCACATCTGTATTGCGCACTTGTCAAATTAAGTATAAGTCAAAACTCCAACTGATACCAGCTCTGTGTACTCCAATCAGCGCAAGTGGTGTGTCACAGGTAGAGAGCTAGACTTGCTCGGTTTAGATGCGATATCGGTGTGCAGTCCAATTTATAAAAAAAACATTTGCAGTGTCGGAATATTCACACTGCAACAAGTTTTCCAGGCCAATGGCCGGTTAGACTGTAGTGCAATTAGTGATGTGCTGCACTGGGAATATTTTCCTGGTCCCAAAAATATGACACATTAATCCACGTTTTGAGAATGGAGGAGGATCGTGGCGCTAAAAGGACATTATACCTGGGACGCTCGGTAGAGCGGAGGCCGATCGAATGTCCCAGGTATCGCTGGGCTGGGGCGATGCGGTTGAAGCGGACTTGCGCGACCTCCATGCCGATAACTGGCGGGAGATGGCACAGGATCGAAACAACTGACGTGTACTCGTGTCGGAGGCCAAGATTCATTTTGGGTCGCTGCGCCATTGAGTAAGTAAGTAATCCACACTTAAACCGATTTGTTTGAATTTTTTTGTCGTGCCGACTTTATGAAGTCATGTCAAAATATTTATCAATATCACAAATTGAAGCTGCAATTTGGCGTAAATTGAATTTATAAAAATACTCGCAGCGTTGGGCACAGGAAAACTGTTCGCCATACAATTTTACACAAGCTTTCCGATTTTGAAAAGTTTTTCCCGAGAAATGTTCTCGGAATCGGCACACCACTAAATTATAGTTTAGACTGTGCACTATTTGTGTTAAATTTGTAATGTAGCAGCCGTTTTCTAGCAAACAGCCAAACAGAGGGCCTACCGCGAACCACGTTCGACGTGTTATCTCCCTGTCACACTTACGTACGAATTTACAAATGCGACAGAGAGGCAACACGTCGAACGTGGTTCGCGGTAGGCGCTCAGGCTGGCGGGTGGCAGGGCAGAACGCGCGTTATCAAATTAACTTGTGCTACCGACGCCCCGTGTAATTATTGGCTAATTTCAACCCTGTATTTTCATATAATAAATGAAATAGATGCTTTTAAGGCCTATAATAGGTTTAGAAAGTAGTTGGTAGTAGTAGTAATCACTTTATTGTACACATCACAAGTAAAGTAATTTGTAACAGACTTTTATTGTTGACTGTATGACTACTTCATATATTATTCAGTAGTCTATCTACTTCTCGAACCTTTCTAATGAGCCTAAACTCGACATGTTTGTGTTTTTCCCTCGATGAGTTCTTTTCGTTACCTTCCGACTGCATCATCAGATCCGCTCCATGTTTGCATATTATTTCATTGTTATCAGATTATCAGAAGTACTTAATCCAAACTTCAACTGAATCAGATAGGTAGGTTTTTATAGGACGTTTTTAAAATTTTGTGGCAAATTTTGAAACACACACAAAAATACAAATATACGCAGTAAAGCTAAATAAAAGTGTGTAAAAACATTATGAAGTTGTCAACTGGATTAATACAGTTTCCTACAGCGGCTTCGGCCAAATTGGGATAATAATTTAAGCGGCTGGCGACACTTGTAAACTTTCTTGCCACCCACTTTGCAAAACAGACAAGTTTTAAATACCTATTGCTTCACGGTGGCTCTTTTGATTGATGGCTGATTTTTTTTTTTTATTATCTTTCTTGTTAGATATTTTTTTATTTACAAGTTTCAGTCAGACTTATTTTGCAATAGAGAAATTTATTCTGAAACACTTTTAGGTACAGAAATTTACAAACTTATAACTAGGTAAATATCAAAATGCAATGCCAATTTTTGGCAAATTAGCCTACTAGAAAACTGTCTGTCTGCTGTTTTCAAAATTTTACTTTAATACACATTTTATTATTAATACTTATTTCACTTATGTCTATTAATACTTCGGTACTCAGTACCCATCTTTATTTGTATTAAATAGGTTTACATATATAGGGCAAACCTAAGAATTTATGTGTTTCTCGAATTTCTAGGTTTTAAAAAATGACAACTATGAAACTGATTTTTTGCAATACGCGCCTTGGTTGAACTTAATACATTTCGTAACTGCAAATTCTAAATCTAGCCAATAATAAGAATCTTCTCAGCCATGTAAATTCCTAGACGGTTCAGTTAATAAGAGCGCTTCGTGTCATTTGATCACGCAAGACCGTGAGACCTCTCCGACTCTCCGAGGATATCTGTTAAATGCATTTTAAAATGTCCATTCAATTGCTGACCCTATTTCATTGTGCCTAGGTCATATTTGGATAACTCAGGTGAGGTTACAGTAGACACTGGGGTTGTAAATCTTGCATCAACGGGAAATACACATGACCTCATTAATGTGTAATTTATATTTTCAGAATAATGCGATGAAGAGTTTTCTGGCAGACAGTATTATACTCCTTATAAAAACCTTCTTGCTATTCATAGCCAATTTCTGACCAATGTCTCCGATATGACGATACGTATTATGGCTAAATGTTTGATGTTAAGATGATATTCGGATAACGATTATTGCAGCATCACTGTTACAACGTTACTGATGTGATGCAGTATTGATGCGGGCGATGTCACTGCTGGAAAATGAAGTTTTGGCATTACTGCAGAGATTAGAACTTTTAGACCGTCATTTATTTTTGACAGTGACCTTTCCCACGTCAATGCTGCAACAGGAATGCTGCTGGAGTCGTCATCCGAATGTCACCTTTAATGTTGGTATTACATACATCATTTTTAGGGTTCCGTACCCAAAGGGTAAAAACGGGACCCTATTACTAAGACTCCGCTGTCCGTCCGTCCGTCCGTCCGTCCGTCCGTCCGTCCGTCCGTCCGTCTGTCACCAGGCTGTATCTCACGAACCGTGATAGCTAGACAGTTAAAATTTTCACAGATGATGTATTTCTGTTGCCGCTATAACAACAAATACTAAAAACAGAATAAAATAAAGATTTAAGTGGGGCTCCCATACAACAAACGTGATTTTTGACCGAAGTTAAAAGCAACATCGGGCGGGGACAGTACTTGGATGGGTGACCGGTTTTTTGCTTGTTTTGCTCTATTTTTTGTTGATGGTGCGGAACCCTCCGTGCGCGGGTCCGACTCGCACTTGGCCGGTTTTTTACTTAATATGTATGTTGTTATTCATAAAATTGGTTTTTATACTATATAGAAAATATTACATATATTTTGAGTTTGGTCGCTAATGGAACTTAAAATCAATCAAGCTTTGTCAATGTCATGACATCATCAAGCTTCTGATCATTGTATGCTAATAGAGTTTCTTTATCTCTTCAAGATCTGCTGATACTTCAAAGAATCCATTTGTGCAGAGTGACAGGGGTACACATGTTCAACCTGATTAGTCATTGACATGCATTAGACCTGCATGACTAGTGAAGTCGTGGCATTAGTCAGGAGTTTTCAATGGATGTGCGAAATGTTGCATGAATCAGTTGGGCGTGGGTACGAAGTACGAATTGAGGAGATTATCATCGTTTCTAGTAATGATAAGTTCTTACATTGTAGTTACTGGAACTATATGGTTATGATTTAGTAAATTTGTATAATGACAACTAAAATATCCCCCCTTTCTGAACTATAATATCCCATGGTAGTTTTGGGAAATGTGGCGGGCGATGTCACCTATACAATGTCAAGGTTTACAAAAAGCTTAAACAGAGGTACCTAATTTAAAATGTCGTGATAAACTATAATTTTGTATAAACTGTTTCAAACTTTAAGTAACACTCACAACCCCAGGCTCCATATAACTCTCTCGACGTTTTAAGTAGGTAAGTAGGCATCTACTCGTACTTGGTAATGAAAGCTCGGGTCTTCATCGACATTTCCTTATGCTAAATTTTTTAAACTCTTTTCTGGTATTATATTCACTTGTTAGAATTTTCGAAGACTTGGTACACATATGACCTAACCTAACTCTGTAAACTACGCAGGTCTTTCAGTCATTTAACATCCAATTCTAGTTTATGATAGCTGTACTCGTAATAGGCATCAACCGGGATCAATGGCTTAACATGTTGCCTTTCGACGAGCGCTATGAACGCTATAAACTCTATACAGGATACTATATAAATCTAAGCTCTACACTCCTTTAAATAAAAATGTTTACTCATACAACTCGTAAAATGTATTCACATTTTTTTGTAATTTGTTAAAAAAATGTATGTCATTTTGCCACGGCTCATGGAAGCCTGTGGGATCCGCTTGGCAACTAATCCCAAGAATCGGTGTAGGCACTAGTTTTTACGAAAGCGACTGCCATCTGACCTTCCAATCCAGAGGGTAAACTAGGCCTTATTGGGATTAGTCCCGTATCCTCACGATGTTTTCCTCCACAGAAAATCAACTGCTAAATATCAAATGATATTTCGCACGTAAGTTCCGAAAAACTCATTGGTACAAGGTACAAGCCGGGGTTTGAAGCCGCGATCTCCGGATTAAAGTTCGCACGCTCTTAACGCTACCCACCAGCGCTTTAAAAAAAATGTATGTGTCGAACAGATTTAACAAAGCGCGAAATACTTACGTTTATAAGTATACTTTAGTAGCTGTAGCTTTTGCCCGCAGCTTCGCACGCGCAGGAGAGTTTTTTTAATTTTGTTTTTTTTTTTATGAATTTTGAACAATCTTTTCTTAGTGGACCCCTAGACCTTATAAGGAGCCTACTTGCCAAATTTGGCCCAGCGGTTTGGGCTGTGCGTTGATTTAAGTCAATCAGTCAGGTCTTTCACGTTTATACAGGGTGTCCCAAGAAGTAGTGATATACTGAAGCTGGGAGGTAGAGGACCTAGAGGGCTATCTGAATTACCCCCATGTATGTTCCGCGATTTTTCGTATTTTCGGACTTATGATTTTTTTTAATTTTTCACTTATCGCCGAGTACGATGAGATTTTTATTTATGGTGACGTGAATTATTGCGGTAGATGCTTGATTTTTTTTGTGTGCTACGCTGATAGATAGGCCAATTCAGTATGGTAACATTTACTATCGTTAGATCTTTGAATGGAATTAAAAAAAAAAAAATGCCAAGAAAGATAAAATTACCCAGTATGTTCACAACTTCAAGGGCGCTTAGAAAAATAAAACATACTGGGTAATTTTATCTTTCTTGGCATTAAATTTTTTTTTAATTCCGTTCAGAGATCTAACGATAGTAAATGTTACCATACTGAATTGGCCTATCTATCAGCTTAGCACACAAAAAAAATCAAGCATCTACCACAATAATTCACGTCACCATAAATAAAAATCTCATCGTACTCGGCGATAGGTGAAAAATTAAAAAAAATCATAACTCCGAAAATACGAAAAATCGCGGAACATACATGGGGGTGATTCAGATAGCCCTCTAGGTCCTCTACCTCCCAGCTTCAGTATATCACTACTTCTTGGGACACCCTGTATATATAGATGACGTACGTCTCTGTATTTACTTTGGTCGTATCGCGGCATTAAACTTTGCTCGTAAACCTTCGTCGCCCTCCAGTAATGAAAAATATAAAACATCACCCTCTTTCCGTTCCGACACCAGTCGGATAAACAGGGATCAGGCGACCCAATTACGTAACTGAATTGGTCGAGGACTTAGTGGGTTCAAATTAACAACTTTAATTAGTAGTTATAATTAAAGTTTGCGTCAGTTATAGTTCGATTTGAATATTACCTAACTGTGTTGCACGTCAAATCAAATTTAACGAAGATAACTATGGTCAACGAAGTTATTTTAGTTTGAATCTGGAAGCCAGGAGCGGCATTTTAACTTTAAAGACCTGATCATGTTAAGTATAACACAGTGCGAATACTTTTATTGTAAGTACACATACAACTGTATAATTCACTATAATAATTAATAACCAGGGGTCGGACAAAAAGTGCCGATGACGTAAAAATGACGTAATCTTGCACACAGGATGATGTTTGAGTTTGTATTTAAACTTCCGTGTGACATGTAGTAACAAAGTAGTATTAATGAAGTAACAAAATAATCGTAAATAAATCCATGGAATTAATAATACAGGTGGTAGGGTGATGTAGTGAATAAAATAAATTTCTTCGTTGGTATATCTTGATTACAGCAAGAGCAGTATACGTGTTTGTCACGTACCTCCAAAAACGGAAAATTGCCACAATATTCGAGTACAGATGACATTTTAGAGCGTTTTCTTATACATTAGTAAATATACATTTTAGCTAAATATAATCGTGAAGATACAATAGCTAAACAATAACGAAGTCAATTTATTGTTCATCTGATTGACAATGTGTCAGTCAAAAACGTACTTACTCATTTCAAGTGGCGATATCGTTTAATAAAGAGGTTGATAAATGATAAGTGATAATTGTTTATGAAAATCAAAAATACTATTTGAAATCATCCTATAAGTGGTTTGACGTCATCCGCACTTTTTGTCCGACCCCTGTTAATAACTAAATAATACCAATAGCCTTAGTAATGGTAGGCCTATTATATAATAAAATTACTAGTATTAATACCAAACAAAAATGAATGCAGTAGCGTAGCGTGTGTCCCATTTCTTAAAAAAAGATTAAATCTAACGTACAGTCAGCAGCAGAAGTTGCTAAGCGGGCGTGGTGTTCAAAATTAACTTGACACACTCTTATTCTCTCAACAATAAAGTCGCGTCAAGATCATTTTGAACACCTGGCCCGCTTAGCAACTTCTGGTGCTGACTGTACTACTACTACAGGACATCGGCGCGAGTGTGGGGTGTAGATAAATAGCCGAGACGGCGTGGTCCGCCGATAGTGCGCTTAGCGCGCGAAATGAGCGCCGCTATCAGACCAACAGCGGCGCCGAACAAATTGAGGTCCCACTTTAGTAACCCCTTTTCGAGTGCGCTAAGTTTTATATACGAGTATTAATACTTCACTTGACTCCGCTCACCACTTCTACCGCATTATTATCGTTAAGAAGAATAAAAACTAACGTACAAATAACGTGCGAGTATGGGGTGCTAATAAACATGCCGATAGTGCGCTAAGCGCCGCTATCAGAGGGTCTACCGCGAAAACCGAAATTCGCAAATTGCGGGGATCTTTCTCTTTTACTCCAATGAAGGCGTAATTAGAGTGAAAGAGAAAAATTCCCGCAATTTGCGAACTTCGATTTTCGCGGTTATAGCTCAGACCTACAGCGGCGCCGGACAAATTGAAGTTTCACTTGTTTCGAGTGCAAGTTTTTAATATACTTAACTAGCCTCCGCTCGCGGTTTGGTCAGAGTAGAAGTATAATATTGTCTTCAGTTACCGCGATAGTTACTCATGAAATAAAACTATTAAAACGGATTATATCGCGTATATTGAATTTATAATACATCTCGACGTTTCGAACCCTTTACAGCGTTCGTGGTCAACGGGTGATAACTGGATTATGTATTTATTAATTACGAGTAAGTGCTTTTCTATCTTTCAAATGTTTGAAATTTAGTTTTTGAATATACATATACACCTTACGTTTCTTTTACTATGGTAAAATAAGCATTCGAAACGAAAATTGAACTTAATCACCGAAAAAGGACTTTTTAGCACATTCTAAAATTTATGGCGTTGGTGTCTTGTGGGACGTGACTTGATTAAATTTATAAAGTAGGGCCTTACATTAAATAAAGGGTCAGATTCTGGAGACTTGATATTAGGGTGAAGGCAAGATGACAATCGTTAACTCCAGTAAAAAAACTAAATAATGTAAGTGTCCAGATCTGCGTTTTGATAATGGCATGATGTGGCAACCATTTCATGAAATAACGATCATGAAAAAGTCAAACCTAACCTAACCATATAATGAAGTGATCAATTCTAAAATGGCATTTCATGAAAATGATCAAATTCTATGATTTGACCACGACATAAGTATGGAAATAGCACAACACGACTCGGTAATTATAACTACGGATTTGAAGCCACCGGTTTTATGTTCTGTTCTAGGTTTATGAATGCCGAAAACAAACTGAATCGAGTAGTGTTTGATTCGTAAATCATTTATCATACATAATTATATTGTAAATTACTTGTGATATTGCATTTCTTTAGCTAAAAGGAACAAGGATCAAGGGTGAACAGGCACCTTCTGGGCAGACTCGCTCCATCGTAGGCCACGTCTTCGCCTCGGCTAGTCTGTGGCCATGAGTAAGCCGATTTTACCTATTTTCATTTTTATGATAAATCCTTTACAATTATTTACTAAGCAGAAATTAGATAGTAGGTACATTTGGAATTTAAAGAGCTTGTTACAATATTTGTAATAAATGTAAAGGCAGACCGTAATAACTTTTTCACCTCAGCAGCTCGAACAAGGGTACTTTGCTGCTTAAAAACAGTGAGCAAAATCGCATTTTACTCACTGAGTGAGACAAAATGAGCAAAATGCGATTTTGCTCAGTTTTTAAGTAGCAAGGTACCCTTGTTCGAGCTGTATAGGTGAAAACTTAATTGTTGGTATATCTTAAGAAAACATGAGTGAATAGAGGTAAGTGATGAAGAAGGAATACATTTTTCGGGTTCTCTAATATGTTCTCACTGCTGAGGTGAGTTTTGTGAACTACACGAGATCAAAGTTATTTACATCTCGTGCGCTTTTGAGTCCCTTACTACGCTCAAGATTCTAAATAGTATAGAATCTTTCGCTTGCACGGGACTCAAAATAAGCACTCGAAGAAATATCAAACTTTGATTTCTTGTTGTACAAATAACTATTGTATAGGTATGAGAACTGAAAACATTCTGGAAGTTATTTAGAAACATTGAGTATCATTCCAAATTGATATCAATATCAACGTGACACGACCTAAACTTCCTATAACGAGCGCTACACCCCAATATATTTTGAAATACAAATGAATTAAAAAAACATTCAGCTATAAATTAGATAAATGAATGTAAGGAGTGAGAGTTGCTTGGAAATTGCAATAACGTTTACTTTTAACTTTAAAATCTTTCAAGCATTAGCTTATGAGACGAAGAATAAACCAAGTTCTGAATACGTCTCCTGGTGGAACGAAATGTTACACGAGAGGCTAAGTTCGAAACATTGCTCTCCAAATACTATCGAGATCACGAAGTTCTGTAAATATTTAATCATAGCAATCATAGGTCATTGGGTGTCATGGCCCCAGGTACAATAGACTTAGAACCTTAGGTATCTATTCGGGTACCAAAAACATTGAAACACTGGATTGATTGTTCACGTCTTCTTGCAATTTGAAGCAAGTAATTTTTAGACATTGTTTGTATTTTGTTGTAGGTTACTTATAAGTCAAAAAGTTACGGAAAGGATTTTACGAAGTTTGTCTGCGCTGAATAGTTGTGCAAACTCTGTGGTATTTGAAGTAGATAGTTACTTCTTTGTTTAAACTGGCGTCTTTGAATAAAATTTTGTTAATAAATAGTTACAAAATTAAGTTTTGAACAGTTTTAATCATGATTAATTTGTTGTTAATCATGATAAGTTTAATGCTATGATAAGCTTAATAAATTAATATTCCGTTGGTAATTTCGACTTATATTCGGCCCCCATTTTCTACTTGATACAATACACCGCTTGACTACGTTTGTGCATTGACTGCAAACAAACCCTGTAGGTAACTTTTTTTTATTAATATAGTTTGAAAAACTACTACATTACTTAAGTAAGAGCTGAAATCCATATGCAAAGCTTTTAATGCCGTCGCCATAAACTTCATTTATAACCACTAACTCAAAGTTTAGTTAGAGTTATAACCATTGCACCGAATCTTAAAACCTATCTTATTTGCTTATTATTAACATTTATAACTCCTATTGACTTTAAACAAACTACGAATGCAATACGCCTTACGATCCTGCATCCAATACATACTTATCCATAGCTGAGTTCGGAGTCGCGGTAAGAAATCCCATTTCCTCAGTTGTCTGTGCAAATAGTTCTGGGTTCTGGTGACTCGCTATCGACCGGCATTGGCACAGAGGCTGTTTGAGGATTTAAAGCAAAGCACTGCGGGGACATTTGACTTTGATTAGATTTACTGGCCTGAGATATTTATGCAGGATTCCTTGGAATGCGTAAAGTTAATAGTTATAAAATAGTTAGTTTATTAAGAAGTACCTGAATAACAGGCGATAAATTAAATAAAGGTATATAATATAAGGATTGAGTATAGGTACATATTTTTATGCCTTGCGTCATGCGTCTCCATCTGGAGTTAGGGGTTGACTTGTATCTAAGGTATACTCGTCTAACAAATATGTGGTTGTTGCTTTTTAACATCAGTTAAAACTATTCTGACATACTCGTACTATGCCTTGATATATCAGTCTAATTTCTCTCCCAGGGGAACATTTTTTGTAATCTACTAAAATCCGCCAAAGGCTTTAATAAAACCGATTGGGAAAAGAGCCCACAATCGTTGGCATAAAAAACGCATAAAACTTTATGTGTGCATAAACGAAAATTGCGGAAGGTAAAAATCCTGGAACGAAACAATCCACTTTATTTAACCTAAAAAATATCGTTATTTACTCGCATAGAATTCCTATTTTTTTTAAACAAAACAAAAATTTTCCATTCGACTATCGAAGCACATTGGGCTATGTATGAAACTATTTTCGGACATCATGCGTTAAAAATGAATGTTTTATGATGTTAAGTCCGACGATACCCGCTATGATGTTACCAGATTGAATACTGTATCAAAGTAGCATTAATACTCGTACCTAATTATTTATAAAATACTTAAAAGAGGTACTTACAATTTCAGTCACGTGCCTCGATTTTACGGACTATTTAAATTTTATTACTACTGTCATTATTGTTCAAAAGCGATAGTAACCCATACCCAACAGAAGACATAAAACAATACGTTAACCTAGGTGATATGGAGATACTATATTAGTATTATTAGTCTAGTCTTACTAAGACTACATAATTGGTTCCCTGGTGGGACTAGCAACCTGCAACGTCATCAAAAACTCAAACAGTGCCCATTTAAACCAACTTAGTGTAAGTAAGCACTAACTTTCCAGCATTTCAAGTTCTCGGAGACATTCTCCTGAGCATATTCCTTTACTCGCTACACAATGCAACAGATTGTTCACTTGTTACTAACTTTAGCATTTAAGTTTCTTGAACACAAATACAATTTATAATTGATTTTCTTTATAGTTTTCTTTAGCTAGTGACACGCGCCAGCTGTTGTTAACAAAGTTAATAGGCCTTCGTTTGTTATGGAGAAGTATCAGGCAACATATATACATAAGGAAAACCAGATATATTTGTAAGGAGAATAAGGAGATACAATCCCGAAAGGACTGTCGTAAAAACTTTATTTTTACGTACTTACTCAAATTTCGCGTATTAGCCATACCTTGCTAATACGCGAAATTTTCATGCAATTAATGTTAATGTTTTTGTTTGTTTTTATTGAAGCAATTTTGCGATCCTATAAATAGGTATTATGTGAATATTTACGACCTGAAACTTAAATTTCATGCATTTGGCGAGCGCATTTAATGGGAATGATTAAAATATCATTAAAAATGTTTGATTCCGCATACCTACAGCTATTAAATCCTGATAGAGTACAGTTAAGTGCAAAATCAGCACGGTATTATTTTAGTTCGGAGAGCAGATCTCATTCGGCTCACGTACTTACCTACTCTGAAAACTCTTAATGGGGTGCAAACACACGCTGACCAGTCGTTTTCGAAATTACTGCATTAAATGAACAGCCGTGAAACGTTCGTGTTTGAAAGCATTAAGTCTTGTTAAAGCATTCAAAAAATTGCGAAATAAAGACTATTTTGGTGTATCATTTTAAAATATAGATTTATGCGTGTGCTATAGTTTTAAAAGAAATCTGCAGAAGTGAGCATACAGTTTTATCCAGGAAGAAATTGTGGTAGGATATGTTTAAATTAAGTAAATAATGAGTAATATAATCTTCAATTTCATTAATATACCGTATGTACATAAATGAATAAACATTTTATAATACATACATACATACATATAACCACGCCTATTTCCCGGAGGGGTAGGCAGAGACCACGGATTTCCACTTGCTACGATCCTGACATACCTCTTTCGCTTCCGTTACTTCCATAACATTCCTCATACACGCTCGCCGGTTTAGGGTGCTCTTGACCTGGCCTTTCTTCAGGATTCCCTCGATCTGATCGAAGAAAGTCCGCCGAGGTCTGCCCCTTCCAACTCCCTCTTCTACTTGTCAGCCTTCTTTCACTCATTCTTTCCACATGTCCAAACCATCTCAACATACCTTTCTCAATTTTTGTCACTACATCTTCGTTCAGTCCACACTTTTCCCTTATCACACTGTTCCTAATTCTATCTTGTAATCTCACACCACACACACACTTCTCAACGCTCTCATTTCCACTGCATTCACTTGGCTCTGATGCCTCTTCTGCCATACCCAACTTTCGCTACCATACATGAGTGTAGGCACCAACACCCCTCTATGCACAGCCAACCGTACTTTTTGCGACACCTTTTGGCTGCTCATAAAAGCGTTAAGTGCCCCATTCACGCGTTTTTTAGCATTCACTGTCCTTTCAATGTCTTTATCATGCTTACCGTCCCTAGTGAACAAGGTTCCCAGATACACAAACTCTTTCACTTGTTGCACTCTTTCTTGACCAATCAAAATCTCACAGTTAGTCATATTTTCTTCCTTTTCAAATACCATTACTTTCGTCTTGCTTACATTAATTTTCATTCCTTTCCATTCAAAAGACCTTTCCTTTCAAAAGTGAACAATAAGAGTATTCGTGCTTAATTGTGTGGGGTTCTTCTAATGTTACAAAACGAAGTTTAAATGTACCTATGGACAAGGTCATTAATGTATATTTCAAAAATATGTCTCGTTCGTCCGCCTGCACATTTTTGTATGCACGACAAACTCGTCATTTCCTCATTATCCAAGAATTTTCCATTAGCTCTTGTATCTAATCACGTTGAATAATTATTCTAACTGCATGAATTATTTACAAAGTGCAGGCTTAGCGAGATAATCGCCCGGAAGCATGGAGCTTGAAACAAATTATTTGCCCACATTAGTCGCAACACTCGGGACGGTAGGACGCCGAGCCTACGTATATAATGAAGATAAATGCGCAAAGTTCATCGTGAAGGTGACGTTCCGATTCAGACTAAGGCCTGAGTGGACGCTCGAGTTGGGCGTGCAGCGGGGCGGGGCGTGCGGCGTGCATGTTAAACAAATGCAAACGTATAGGAGCGGCCTTAATGCACGCTGCTCAAATCACTTGTGAGCCCGACGCCACGCTGCACGCCCCGCCGAACGCTCCGCTCCGAGCGTCCACTCAGGCCTTACACTAAGGTACAACGTACAACTTTAGGACAGCATGTAAAGGGCGATCTGACTGTCAATTTCTTTGATTAAAATTGGTTACTGTCAAAATAATTATTCAAAATATATTTATTTCACGAAAAGAACATAACACAAGTAGAATAATACAGTGATCACACTAGGCACAGCCGGGTACACTGCATTATTTCAGTTCTGGTATGGGAATCACTGTATTACCTATGTAGTTGCCACTTTGTTATCGCGATTAGAGCATTCAATCTATCAAGTAATTAGAAAAAAAAATACATTTATTTATTTAATGCCACAACATAGTACAAAATGGAAAAGAAGACATGCAGATATTGCAGACATAAAATACACTAAAATAAGATACCCACTCAGCATAATGCCGCGGCATTCCGTAGCGATGATTTTCAGTATGAGATACCTAATAATTGACAGCGTCAGTCGCAATTCTATTGTAACCTTTTGGCCCATGGATGCGACGGTACTTACCGCATCGCGCGGTGCTACAAGGAGTCGTGTGTTCCGCGATGAGTGCATGTGCCGGCGGGGCAGAGTTCGCCCATTATTCTCGACGTTAATGAATTAAAAAGGCACGAACTCCAAACAACGGTAATACAGTTGTTTTCTAAGCCTTTTGCTCTAATAGGAACTGCTCAAATACTTTTGCGTGAAAAAAAGTTGCGTGTTCATAAATTGAGTTTAGGCTTAAAATCCATATCAAATCAACATTGCCACAGCGAAACAGATTAGGGCACTTCTTAGGCATTTTGGTTTTTTTAGGTATGCTTCTACTTTTCAAAAGCTTTCGATTCATAAAACGTTATGAAATAGTAGAATAAAGTCCGGATCTAATGCAAAAAGACAACAGATTAGGATGTTTAACTTCCCTAGGACGGTAAAATGCACACTGGTGAGTCAAATCTCCCTGCCGAAAATCAAATTACTCATTTATTTACGCCTTTTAAAATGTCTGCATACGCCGTACATCGATGCCTAATTAATAATTAAAGTGTATTGACGCACATATTTTATCGGCATCGGCACGGCGCGACAAGGATACAGATTAAGCGCGCGTCAGATCGCCTGTCAAACTTTTCCAATTTGCTCGCGCTAGTTGAACCAAGCTGAAACAGAATAGCAAATGGCTGCCCGACGCACAATCGTTAAAGTTTTATAAAAGCGTATTCCCCGGCGATCTAGACTTATTTTCTCAAATACACGTTATCTGTGAAACGTCAATAGTTTGCAGTATTTTCTGAGCTCGGAAAATATAGTAAGCTTAATGAGCTAAATGAATCACTTCAACCGTGAATTAAAATCTCTTTTGAAAAATAAATGACAAAGGACTCAATTTTCAACATCACAGAACTATAATTAGGTACAATTCAATTTAGCTTATCGTAACACACAACGTTTTTGATCTTTTAAATAATTACTTAAACAATATGTGGAACGCAGGAATAAAATTATGCCAGGATATTTTTTGTAACTAAAAGAATTTCATCTTGTATCTAACAAGATGAAATTCTTAGTTATTTGACGTTTCTCGCAAATGAGCGTCATATCGAATTATCACGCTGTTGAAAGCAGAATGCTAATGAATAGGTAATAAATTGTATAACATAACACAAGCTAAAAGTTCGTCGTAGTGATGTCGTCCGTTAAACTGCGTACAGTTCACGTGCTTTATGAAGACGGTAAACGACAACCTTATTTTCCGACACCGTTATGTCAACCTCAAGGCCTTTGACCTGAAGTTTCTAATTAGGTATAGAAAGCAGAAATGTCAATGCAATATTTTTCAATTTCCTTTATTTTTCCATTTTTGAAGCGGGAGACGGCGTATTTTGTAATTTTTTTTTAAATAAATAATCTAAATCATATTTTAAGCGTTTACGATATCTGCTTACTTGCAGGCAGGCCATTTGTTGGCAACCATCTTACCTAATATAAAAAGTACAACTTTACTTACGCGATTACCAAAAATAGTTTTCGATAACCAGGTGCTCCTGATACTAAACACCTAATGGCAACCTTTGCACATAAAAATGCCTGGAAGTTTATGCCTAGATAGGAAAGAACTCGCTTGCGATATCATCCGATACACTTAGCGCGCCATAAACTCCATTATCGCTTTGCTCGCTCTAGGGTTTATCGTTCAATATCGTAAATATTGACTGCTTATTTCTTCTAATAACGATCGTGAGCGAGAACTAGATGTCTATTTCGTAGATATTGGGGGTATTTTTATAGTTATGTGATTTTTAGTTTACTTTTGAATTGAAGTCTTCGTGAGAACATTTTAATACTGGAATAACTACCTTGCAAGCTATCAAAACTTTGGCAAGTTTTTTTGACAGCTTTATTGTATTTGGAATAAGTATTTTTAATGTAGAAAGGAAGGAAAAGGAAAGGAATATGTCGAAGTTTTTCAGTCCATTACTGTTATTAATGTCGTAATTTTTCAAGTTAATCAAAACGGGCAAATGGCGATGGCAATTGGAACAAGAAATCATGTAATGGCATCACGCAAAATTTACTGTCATACGTTCGGTTCACCCGGGCACTCATTTTTGAGGTTTATTCGACCAAAAATTTATATAATGTTGATGGAAACGCTTGCGGTCGGGGAAAAATTTAACAAAAATTCCAATATCATGAAATGAATTATGACCTAAATTTAACGACCATTTCATAAATTGAAGTTTAATCGCATTTCTGGACCAATTCTGTGAAAAAAGTAGGTATCTAAAAGTGTGTAAAATTACTCGAAGAAAAATGTTTTTTGTTAATTTTATATTACAAACAACCAACTTCAATATATTTTGTAGGTATCTAACAGAGAGTTAATTTATTACGAGCCTCGAACGAATTTTATCATAATAGAATAAATAAATATCGAAGATAAATAACGATAACAGAAAAAGTCTACTTGTACCAAAAAATTGGTAATAAATAGGTTGATAAATCTAACGCGCAATGTTCAATGTCTGTAGCATTCAATCTTTTATTTGACTTAAATATCCTCCGAAAGTTTTTCACTCATTTCGCATTATGGGACTTTTATTTTCGGTTCATTAATCCAGCTTTCGGCTTCTATCGGTTCTCTTCCAGCTCAAGTTACTTTGAGTGCACAATCGTGTACAAACTCGGGATGTGGTTCGCCCATATAAATGTATGTTCTTTTGCTCAGTACCACAATTTGCTATGGCTCAATGAAGTAAATACTTATCTGCTCTTCACAGCATTTTGTAGGTGCATTTATCTGAGTTCCGATTCATTTTGCCTACTCCCTCACGTACATATGACAGAATAATATGGTTATCCTACGGCCACTAGTGGAGAAATGTCGTTGATATCGTTCCTTCCTTTGACTTGGTAATCTGATAAAATCTTAGAAAGGTGATTTGAGTATACGTTTATGTGTTATGGAAAGTTATTAGGACTGTTAGAAAAAAATAGATGATTGCGCCGTACTGAAAAATAAACACCATTCACTTGAATTTTTAGTCGCTATTGCATTATTATTGTATTACATGTCGCCAATAGCGACTAAAAATTCAAGTGAGTGAAACCGTTGTCTTCTAAACAGTTTAAAATATGTCTCACGAAAGTTTAATATCGACCATATTGAAGATTACTTTTCTCTGATTGACATGTTTACTTGCAAGGTCGAACTTGGTTTTAAATGCCAAGTCGCACTCTGCACATCAACGCCGTGTGCTAATACTATATACTCTAGGGAGAAATAATTTAAAATGAAATAGACAGGGAGCAACAACGAGCGGCTGCAAAATGTATCTAATATGTTGTTTTCTTTGTTGCAGCAAGCACCAACCTAGTGGGAAAGTTCACGCAGAGCGTCCGCCGCATAGTACAGGACGTCAAGGACGAGGGGGCTTCCAGTGAGTTCTATTAACTATTTCATTGTATTTACCGACATTATACTTAATATACGACTGCGAGTAGATATCCTTCCTATATACAGTCAGCTGCAGAGAAAAGGCACCACCCCTGCATAGACATCTGTATCACTTGTATGCAAAAGTGATTAGCTAATAGTATTTCTGATCCAAAAATTCAAATAAAATTAATTACCCATTAACCCTTTGTTCGTCTATGAGGACCTCGTATATTAGTAACTACCGTGCTGGGTGCTGGGCTGCTGGGCCACAATTTACCTAACCGCAAAATTCTCATGACCATCTCATGGCAATATTGCTGCATTATTATCGTACGCGAACCAGTTACGAAAGATTACTAAAAGTCACGGACAGAAGCCAGTAATAGTTGTTAGACTAGAACCGTGTTAGTTTTATCCTCTCAAAGCGCTCCATCAGCTTACACCGAATTCAGTTAGAAGAACAGCCGTGTAAACCGTTATTAAGAATTCAGTATGGGCGAGATTAGACCACACCGTAGCCGGGCAGACAGCTAAACCACTGAACAAATGAGCGATTTTTACTCATGTATGGCCGACATGTGTAAAATTAAAAAAGTTTGTTGAAAATTAATGTCGTTATTAAAATACAGATTCGACTTTACTATTTTCTTACAATTTATAAATGATTATGATTAACATAGGTACTCGTTCATCTCAATTAAAAACATTTGGTAACGAAATAGGAATACAAAAATACTGGGTGTTCGTAGAACCGACCGTATTAGAAATACCGAACTGCGTTCCAAAACTGGCATGCCCACATGCACGAAGGCCGCTAAGCTGAAATGGGACTGGGCAGGGCACATCTGCCGAATGCACCCAGAACGCTGGGCCAAATTAGCCACGGACTGGATCCCACAGGATGGATCTCGGGGCAAAGGAAGACCCAAACGGAGATGGCGGGACAACGTTAATACATTCTGTGCGGAGTGGCGGGAGTGTGCATTGGACAGAGTCAGGTAGTCAAGTGGCGGGAAAGAGGGGAGGTCTTAGCCCAGCAGTGGGACACTAATAGGCTAATTAAAAAAAACGAAATAGGAAATTTATATATCTATATCACTGTAACTTAATTTTGTACATCTTTTTTTAACCAGTCGAAGAGTATATAAGGTTCTAATCTTACTACTTACATAATTTTCTGGTGTTATGTTATACAGTACACGTTCGACGTGCAACAGATATAGTTATTACAAAAGACTCGGGTCTCTATTGAGTTGAAAAGAACTCGAGTCCAGTCCAGTCTTAAAGCAGAGGACTCAAAGGACTCAAGTTTTAACCAACACTAGCAGCTGCAGACTATATACGCTAAAAATATATACCAAGTCTGTCCTCAGTCGGTTGCGGTCCGCCCTGACCAGAATGCTAACGCCGCGCCCATTGATTACTAGCCAGAGACGAGGCCTGCGTGAGTCCACCGATTCATTAGCCCCGTCTCCGGACCTTTTACACCTTGACAGGTTTACTGACAAGGGACTGGAGATCAGTGGCGTGCACAGAGATTTGAGACTGGGTAGGCAAAAAAAACCGGCCAAGTGCGAGTTGGACTCGCGCACGAAGCGTTCCGTACCATTACGTAAAAAACTGCAAAAAAATCACGTTTGTTGTATGTGAACACCACTTAAATATTTATTATATTCTGTTTTTAGTATTTGTTGTTATAGCGGCAACAGAAATACATCATCTGTGAAAATTTCAACTGCCTAGCTATCACGGTTAATGAGATAAAGCCTGGTGACAGACAGATGGACGGACGGACAGCGGAGTCTTAGTAATAGGGTCCCGTTTTTACCCTTTGGGTACGGAACTCTTAAAATAAGAGCTACTAACAGACAACAGTCTTACTAGCTTACCAACAAAAATCCGTGATGGTTTCACATCCTTGTCAAGTCGGTTAATAATGACGTACGTAATTAAGTATGTAATTAACCACGGCAAATATACGAAAACTGATTGATTTTACTTGACCACTTGTTTGTGTTAACTGCAATTCCGATGTTCACCGGCCCTTTTCAATCACTTTTTTTTGCTAAAAGAAAGCTTTGAGTATGCATAATTTTTAATAGTCGGTATTAGAGCTCCCGATACACGTGTTACACGCTGACACGGGTACCCGTGTTCTTAAGCCCGGCGGTACTAAGAACCCGAACTACACGAACCCGCCCGGATCCAGAAACGTTTACACGGGTACCCGTGTACCCGTGTACACGGGTACACGAAAGAACGGACCTTATTTACCCGCGGGTTCAACCGTTCATTTTCGTGTAGCAGAGATTCGTGCTATGAAGAGATACGGTGGAATATAAGAGAGATTAGGAAAGTTCGATTACTTTGCAGTTTAACGTGTTATTGATTGGTAATGTCAATAATAAAGTAGACTTTGTTTCAATAATTCATATGTTTTGTTTTACTCTAATTAAATTAAAATTAACAATAACTTAGGTACCGTTGAGTTCATTTATATAATTTTTCTCATTGATGTAGTTTTTTGATAATGAAAGTAAACCTATTCTTTGTTGTATTGTCATCTATAGTCATGCTCATTATACATCAGCTGTTATAATTTGAGGATGGTAGGTACACATATGACACCCTGTTAGGGCACTCCATATTTGTTAAGTCTAGGTAGGTACATGCATTTTATACGTATAGCAATGAAATCTATATTTATAATTTAATATTTAACGACCTAAATGATTATCTAACTAAGACAAAAGTAGATAGTAAGCATAACTGAAACTACCACGAACGGGGTACTAACAAAATGAGATTAAGTATTTTAAATTGCCATATCGTGTGAAAAACAAAATACATGACATAGATAATAAACAAAGTGCAGAAGTTTCATTCAATAGAACGTGTTGTTTTTACAACGTGCGTTGGTGCTTTTGGTCTTATCTCTTTGTGATAAGCTAGACACATCTGCAAAAAAATACAACAACTAATCTTTCAGGTAGGATTATTCTATTGTTTTGTTGCCGCGCGGCTCTTAAAAGCATTTTACTAGTGACAGAGACAGCAAACAATGAATAATATCTATGCCTAAGATTTAAAAAGTATCTCATAGAACTCATAGAGTCTAACTACTCCTGTTCGCCTATTGGTCAGTTGGATACTAAAGTCTATCTACGTTAATCGTACCGTTTTGTTGTTTTATTAATAGTTTTTGTTTTGTTGTTTACTGTTAATTTTTGTTAAAAAAAAAATGAGAAGAAGTTGGGTGTGGAACTTTGCCAGATCCGGTGACAAAGCCTATTGCTCTTTGTGCAATGACCGGGCAAATAACGAGTTTTCGTGCCATGGTGGTTCAACAGGAGCCATAGAAAGACATTTGTTATCAATACATCAAAAACCACCCACCATGACGACCCCTGAGTAACTACATTTCTTCCTACTTCGTATGGTGAAACCAAAAACTGCGTTAAAATGAATGCGATTTTTTTTACATTTATAACAGTTATAATTTATTAGAATGTATAGTATATTTAAATAAACAGTTCTGTAGTATATTTGTAATTAAGGTATTGAAACATTAAGGGTCAGAATGGGAATGAGGATGGGATTTAAAACTACCGTTCTTATTATTGTGTGGTATATGATATATAATGAAGTTTTTATCAATCAATCAATAAATCAACTAATGAAATCTTCACATTTTACTTGTAGATACTTTAAGTTTAAAGTAATCAATTCAGAAAATATTATGCACCATAAACAGTCACTACATATTACAAATAATTATAAATCTTTTCTATATGGAAACAAGCATTTTACCATTTGTGACAATTTGTAGAAAAACAATTTTTTATATCTTTGAAAATTACTGTTTAATTTAAAATAAGTTTTTGGCAAAAATTTCATTTTTGTTACACGCTTTTATCGCTGACTGTACTTTTCTTACGACAGACAACTAATACTCATCGAGTCAATTCTAAAAACCCCTAACACAATTAGGTTCCGTTGTTTCATCACAGAGTTCCTATGGCCACCTCCTGTCTTCATCATCAGATCAGCTCTATTGTACCATAATATTGCATTGTCACCCGACTTACATATGTATGCAAAATTTCAGCTCAATCGGAAACCGGGAAGTGAATCAAATTTAACTTGCAAGATTCCATTACAATTTAGTTACATACAGGTCGACCTAATAAAAGCGTGTTAAAAATGAGAACCGTTGTAAAGCATTTCACAGCCTGTGTCGAATAATAATAATAGCATTTATGTTTCTTTTTATAATACAATTTGATATTTTAACTAGTACACAAAAATAAATATTTTCATTTCTGTTCACTCTACCAATAACGGTGTCGTTTTTAGCAATTATTTGAAAGCGATATTAAGCGATTAAAATAAGCGGGTCCTGGAGTATTTAAATAAAGAATAAATAAGTTTTTGGCAAAACTTTCATTTTTGGTACAAGATTTTATCGCTGACTGAACTTTTCTTTCCACGAGTATATTCTAAAAACCCCAAATACAATTCGGTTGTTATATCACAGAGTTCATATGGCCTCCTCCTGTCTCCATCATCAGTATTCATCAGTTCAGCTCCATTAATATTGCATTGTCACCCGACTTACACACGTATGGAAATTTTCAGCTTCATCGGAAGTGGGTCAAATATAACTTGCAAGTCCGAATTTGAAAATCCGATAAAACTGGTATTTAAAGCTATACATAACTTTAATCTCCGCTACACGTCAAGAACGGGTTAGACCCGCGTGTATTTAAGATCCGTTTCGCCGTGTACACGGGTACACGGGTACACGGATACACGGATCTTAATTACACGTGTACCCGTATACACGTGTAGAACGGGTCAGAAAACCGTGTACGTGTAGTACGGAAACGGGTACCGAACACGTGTACACGAAACCCGGACACGACCGCGAGCCCTAGTCGGTATACACACACACACACACACACCGTACAACGTTCACAATTTAAAATATCTATATTTTCACTAATCACAATTATTCTAATTGCCGGTATAGGTGAACCAGGATCTATTGAGGGTGCGCCATGTTGCGGAATTTCACTGGAACTAATTTTTTCATACTACACTGAATTGTCACCCTATACATGAGAATAACAGCGCCCTCTTGACAATTATCATATATTACTGGTCAGGCTATAACTGTTATCGTTATCTCACCAAAACAAAATAAAAAAAATGTAAATAAATAAGTAAACTAAACGAATAAAAAAGTAGTCTCGTCTTTATACTAAGTTACCATAACAAATGCTACTTTTTAAAATAGTCACGTAATCATGCATCGCATCGGAACTATTCGGAAACCTTCAGCCTTCATCGTTAAGGATTCGAACGATAGGCGCTGCCTATCAGCGCCTAAATGTGTGAATTACTTGTATCATTGTGTGCTCGTATTTATAGGAAGGCCCACTACACTGTTACCGCGTAACTACGACTCACGGACATGCACACATAGAAAGGTTTAGGCCGAAATGTTTTCTGTCTTTGCCGTGCAAGGCGGCAGGCGCGCAGCGGCGCTAGTGCCGCGTGGCCCGCGTGGTGTAAACTTCGTTGCGTAGAATTATAGATGACGACAACGGACACCGGTAGATGGAGCGCTTATTAATTTTTTAGAATGTTTTATAGATTACAGATACGATCAAGTATAAATTAAAGTAGTTTAAAAGGATAGATATCGGAATTATAGTAGGGTAGGCAGTGCCTTTTTGCCTTTATGAAGTGCACGCCACTGTTGGAGATGTTGCTGAGAATAAAAAGGTATTTAAGTTGATAGGCTGTTATTGGAAATATAGATTTTTAAGCAACTTAAATTCGTACTTTTTTTAGGGTTCCGTACCCAAAGGGTAAAAACGCACCCTATTACTAAGACTCCGCTGTCCGTCTGTCTGTCTGTCCGTCACCAGGCTCATGAACCGTGATAGCTAGACAGTTGAAATTTTCACAGATGTATTTCTGTTGCCGCTATAACAACAAAACCTCTAAGGACTTTGTGTTAAAAAAAGCGGCCAAGTGCGAGTCGGACTCGCCCATGAAGGGTTCCGTATTTAGGCGATTTATGACGTATAAAAAAAAACTACTTACTAGATCTTGTTCAAACCAATTTTCGGTGGAAGTTTACATGGTAATTGTACATCATATATTTTTTTTAGTTTTATCATTCTCTTATTTTAGAAGTTACAGGGGGGGGACACACATTTTACCACTTTGGAAGTGTCTCTCGCGCAAACTATTCAGTTTAGAAAAAAATGATATTAGAAACCTCAATATCATTTTTGAAGACCTATCCATAATAGATACCCCACACGTATGGGTTTGATGAAAAAAAAATTTTGAGTTTCAGTTCGAAGTATGGGGAACCCCATAAATTTATTGTTTTTTTTCTATTTTTGTGTGAAAATCTTAATGCGGTTCACAGAATACATCTACTTACCAAGTTTCAACAGTATAGTTGTTATAGTTTCGGAGAAAAGTGGCTGTGACATACGGACGGACAGACAGACGGACAGACGGACAGACAGACAGACATGACGAATCTATAAGGGTTCCGTTTTTTGCCATTTGGCTACGGAACCCTAAAAACTAGGTACTTCAGTTATTTTTGATGAGCAATAATGACTAAGTAGGTATCTTAGTCATTATTGCTCAGCAAAGATTTTTATCCGGGTCATTTAGATACAATTCGGGAACATTTAGGTTCCAGGGTGTGAGAGTGAACGCACTGCCGATGCCGACAGCCAGCGGTGCTGTGACAGAAAGCGTCCGTGGGCATCACAATGCGCAAAATGTGCCACTAAAAAGAAAAGATTGATATGCATCTTTCATACGCTCTGAAGTAGGTACTTCACTCCTTTAGTTCACTAGTTCAGTTTAGTGCAGTAGCTCAACAGATATAGATACGAGTATATCAACAGTACTGGTTTTATTTCTCTCATTTGCGGATATATTGAGTTGAGTGAAGAATTTGATAGATAATTTATTTCAATATGAATCACTCAAAAAAATTAATTTATGAATCTTAGGTTTAACATGGCGTCCTTGTCACTCTCTAAGCAAATGAGCAAGTAAATGAAAAGGTTTTTAAACTGAACTGCTGAAGTAAAGAACTAAATGAATCCGAACTGAACTAACTAGTGAATGAACGAGTGACATCAAGTGAAGTACTTCAATTGAATCTTTCATTCGCGAACTACCCATGTCTATTTGCAATCCGGATCCGAAATGTATGAAATTATCTGGATCTGGATCCGCGGATATTCCCATACAAATCCTTAAAGTATAAGCCATTGTACAACCAGTACAACACACATTTTATTAAGCATTGTGGCACGGAACTGGCAACAGGGGCAACTGCAAAGCCCGCGGCACTACGAACAGAATTGGATTTATTTGTTCGTTATTCAATGATCGTATCAGTGATTAATGTCCAATGTTTCAGCAGAGTGACGTGAAACGTTTTGATCAATGACTTTGTTCAAATTCGGGAACCGAGATTTTTAGGGACACGACGAGAGGCAAGGTCTTCGTGAAAAGTAACCGGCTGGACTGCAGAAAACCTGAAAGACAGTGATGGTTTCAATAAATTTAAAAGTGGAAAAATTACTGTCTTAGGTGAGACTTGAACTCACGGCCTCTGGATACAAGTCTCACCCAAGACAGTAATTTTTCCACTTTTAAATTTATTCTACTAAGCTTTATAGCATCGGTCGCAGATGTTTCTGCTTGTAAAATTAAATTAGTGATGGTTTCAGTAGACCAGCGGTTCTCAATCTTTTTTTTTGACGGAACCCTTTTGGAAAGCGAAATACTTGATGGAACCCTACAATAAAACAATAGTTTTTAGAAGTGTATTTTTTTATTAATAAGCATAATAATTATGCTTATTTTATTATTCTAAATTCTTGCGGAACCCCTGCAGGGGTGTCGCGGAACCCTAGGGTTCCGCGGAACACACTTTGAGAATGGCTGCAGTAGACAAATTATGATTAACGACCATCTCACGCGTTTAAAACAGATCTACTTATTGTGCCGTAGAAGGCTCGTAACAATAGGTACAAAAGCTACAGGTTTCCAAAGTACTACTATTTTATTTTATTATAGGTACGACTATTTACTACTTTGTTATAATATTAGTTAGGTAGGCAGAGGCACTTATTCTTCTAAATAGCACTGAGTGAGACATTAGGACATTATTTTAACGTAACATTAAATTTATTAGTAAACCGCGAGGAATGCGACCTGAATTTGGTCCACAATTATATAAAACTACGAGTATAAAATAATTTTGGCTGACCTACCGCATAAAGAACGATCATGAACAGACAATTACTAACGTGATTAAGTGGTGCTCGCTCATTACTTAACGACCTAATTTATACGCAGATTTTAATCAATTAACCTGCTCTGAATTCAAAAACGAATGCTGGGAAGATTCTTAATTTTTTGGATATATTTCACGAGGACGTTCAAAACTAGTGTTACGTTCCATTTTATGTTTAAGATTTTTAACCATAAAAATATTCATATCTACTACTAACCTTCCTACGTAACTTCTCAAAAAGCTTAAAAATGTAATGAGACTTTTTTAGCATTTGCTCGTGTGTGATGGAAACATTGTCATGAAACATTCATTCATACATCTTCAAAGAAATTCATAAGAATAAGAAATCGTAAACCCGTATTGGTCTAATTATGATGAGGCTAATGATGATGATGAATATTCTTTTGTTTGTACCAGGCGGGCAGACAAAGGAGGAGGTAATAGAGACGAACGAGCGGCTGCGCATGGTGCGGATACGGTTGGACGAGAACTATGACACCGCTAAGAAGGCGCTGGTGACGCTCATGACGCGCTACAACGAGTCCAAGGCGCAGAGGAACCTGTTCACTAGATACGCGATGCTGAAAGTCATGATCAAGGTAAGAGAACTACCATAGAGGTTTCCAAGCTACAGCCCGTAGCTGCTAATCTCGCCAAATAGCCAAATGCCTTTCCGTTGCCTGCGGATCAACAATTTGGAGACCTCTAGCTGCCATAGAGTATTATTATTACCATCGCTGCCATAGAAAATCGACCCTCAGGCCACTTTGTACAAAATTTCCATACAAACGGTTTCGTTGTAATAGGTCTTATGTGTAGTTGCATACAGAATTTAATTTGCTGTGCATAGCGGCTAATTCCTTGATACAATTAAATAACGCGGACATAGACAGGCAAGCCCCGAGCCAGCGCAACTGACTGCCTTTGTGATGTTCTCGTAGTATTTTATTTTCAATACGGGCTATTTATTTTACTTAAGTGTTAATTGAATTACGCTTGTTCGTATTATTGTATATTGGGGCGAATAAGTACTTAGTTTTGTTACCTTGACGAAACGAAATGTATTCTTATGAATATTTAAGTAAACGTGAAAACGGACAGATTTTTAAAACTGAAATTGAACTTGTTTAGTTAAACCTTACGTCATGATATTGAACCTGGTTTACAGTACCTAATAGACGATTTCCATCGGGCAAATGCATAAATATAGATTCATATTTTTTTAATAATAAATATCACTATAACATTCGTGCTTAGCATTATTCGAGTTAGCACACTGCTCATAAAATAATCGCTCAGAAACTGACCTGACTTATGTGACCTTACAACAATAAATACCCTTGATCAAATTGATATTCAATAAGTATTATCTCCAAAATAAAAATATTGTTAAAAAAATTCTTTCAATTTTGTTCTCAAAGCAATCTTGCAGTTATTATGAAACACATCCAAGAATACTAATATAATTCACTTACTTCACCCCAAAGTTAGATATTGCCGCTTTATACGTTCTTCCGCCTTCTTTCGGACATCTGTAATTGGGTAGAAATGTAAGTGAGTTACGGAGGAACAGGGACGTGCTCAGAAGCGGTGTAGGGGCGCGTTTACACTCTGCAATAAAAGGGTTGAATTTATTTTATTTTATTTTTAGTCTATTAACTTCGCCGTCTATGCGCATTTATTATTTCATTGTACGTTTGAGTCCGTTACGGCACGGCGGTCAGGAAAGTAAGTTTCGAAGTTATAAATAGCAGTTAAGTGAGAGTTTCATACGCTTAGGTAATGCTAAAAGCAATTTCTTTGGTTTTAGTAAATAAGGCATCGATATATTTAATATTTAATACTTGTTTGCATGGAAAACATCCATGACTCAGAAATAAAATATATTAGTGCTGATCACACAAATCAATGCACTTGCTGAAATTTGAACCCAGGACCAGGGGATTCGTAGGTAGTGACCTACCGGCTAGGCTACGGTCATCACTTACTATTGCCCAACCAAAAACAACCGGACACTCCCCCCCCCCCCCCTCCTCCTTCTTTTTTAAGTCAGTTAAAAACAGACAGAACTAGTGACTATAGTCCTATAGGAGTGTGAAGCGGCCGCTATAGCACGCAGGTCACGTAGGATCCTTTACCACTTACATCTACCTCCTGAATTCAAATATTATTTGTTTCCGAAGCAAAATAAATAATCGTTCCATCATAGGGTTGTGTAGTAGGGAAACTGATTATTTCCCACACATGTGTTGAAAAGGGTTTTGGTAAAATCGTTTACTTTTATAGTTTTCTTTTTCATTTCATACTTATTATAAATTTTACTTTCTTGAGCTCTTGAATACAATATGCAGATAATAAAATCACTTAATTATATTATACATATTAAGTATTATTACTTTCTCTGCTATTTTTCCCGGAACGCTAGGTTTTTCGAAGCCAGAATACATCAAGTGTTTGAATTATCCATTTACGATACAAGGCTAGAAAATATGTAGGTCCCAATTTATCGTAACTTTGGTAATCATTATGAAATAGATTGTCATGAAACCAATTCGTATACTTCTTTATTCAGTCAGGCGCAAATTCCTCTTCTATTCCAGCTTCTTTCGTAATGGCCTTATGACTCTATAGGTACTTAAAGGTTGCGATAAAATCACGAACGAGAGATCACACGCTTCAATCTATTCCCGCCGGTTAAATTAAATGGATGTGGATGGACGTAGACGCTTATCTACGTTGACGAACTGTGTATTATCGATAAAGTCTATTTTCACAAGATTGTGTTACATCCTTGCGCTAAATGTAATTCCAAACTGTAGTGCTTGAAGAACGTTTTGTTTCTATTCATTAAAAAATGAATTGTTAATCTTCCAAAGTTAATCGAATGCTTTTCTTTGAACTCAGTATCGCTGGTTATTATTGTTACATTATTTGGCTGTTTGACTTGGCGATATCTTCCAAAGTTAATCGAATGCTTTTCTTTGAACTCAGTATCGCTGGTTATTATTGTTACATTATTTGGCTGTTTGACTTGGCTATATCTTCCTAAGTTAATCGAATGCTTTTCTTTGAACTCAGTATCGCTGATTATTATTGTTACATTATTTGGCTGTTTGACTGGGTGATATCTTCCAAAGTTAATCGAATGCTTTTCTTTGAACTCAGTATCGCTGGTTATTATTGTTACATTATTTGGCTGTTTGACTTGGCGATCGTCGTCGTAATTTTTGTTTAAGATTAGGTTTTAAGACAATTAATAAATCTACTTGGAATTATGCATTTTTATTTTTTAGGACACTGATTACATACAATACTAGATTAATATACAAATCATACAAAGTGTATCACTTTGTCTATATTATAGAATTGCTTCTTCCACCAGTCATTTATTTAGGCCTTTACCTTTGTTTGCATTTTAAATGTCTTCTTTCATTTGTTTTCATTTGTGGCGCAATGGAGAATATTTACTTTCTCGTGACTTATAAATTCAAAAGACATTGTGAGGAAACAATACTTCTATAGCTTAAAACAAAGATGGAATATTTCTAGATGACATGGCTGACCATAATTCTAGTTTCTACACGATTACTCCATGAAAATGAACACCTTTTTATTGGCAATGCAATGAAATTATCTCAGCATGTGACAGAGGGCTCGTAAATCAAGGGAAGAAGAAATAATAAAAGGCTAGGTGACCCGCCCGGCGTGCGCCAGGGTGCTGATATTAATTTAATGTTTTTCTTCCCTGAAAAACCACATAACAATCTTTTGCGAAAAGCCGTAACATGTGTAAAGGCTTATAAGAGACTGTTGTGAGTTTTTATGTTGTGGTTATTTCGTTACTCTTCCTGGAATAATTTAGCACAAACGTTGCTCCGAAAAAATATTATTTAACACAATCATTCCTGATGTAATTCAATGTTCTCTTGTTCATTCCCTTACTAGGTATATGTATGTAGTAAAAATTTAAGTTAAGCGTTAAGTTAAACCTTTTGGGTAAAGTCTGAAAATTAAATCAACTTTCATTTGTATTCGGCGCTTACCCGTATATATCTAAAGTGTTATTCTATGGAACTTGAAAAAAGCGCTGGTGGCCTAAGAGCGGTAAGAGCGTGCGACTTGCAATCCGGAGGTCGCGGGTTCGAACCCCGGCTCGTACCAATGAGTTTTTCTGAACTTATGTACGAAATATCATTTGATATTTACCAGTCGCTTTTCGGTGAAGGAAAACATCGTGAGGAAACCGGACTAATCCCGATACGGGCCTAGTTTACCCTCTGGGTTGGAAGGTCAGATGGCAGTCGCTTTCGTAAAACTAGTGCCCACGCCAATTACTGGGATTAGTTGCCAAGCGGACCCCAGGCTCCCATGAACCGTGGCAAAATGCCGGGACAACGCGAGGAAGATGATGACCCAAAAGGCTTGGGTAATACTAGTTACTTATACCAGGGTAAACTTGACTTTAATTAACCTTCTAACATTACCCGTAACATTTTCAATATTAAAAATGGCGGCCGCCGCCGCGTGCGCGTGTCGGAGAGCGTCCATTTCGAAGCATCTTGCCGCACGAGGGGTTATCAATATCATTATAATTCAACCATTCTTTATAAAAGATGCTAGAAGACGACGAAAAACCAACTGCAATTTAAATAAAACAATGCATCTTGCTTGTTTAATTTGTAACTGCAACAGTATACGCTTCTAGCCCGTTTGTTTGCTCTCCAATATCCTAATTACTAAGACTGCAGCAATCACTTACTAAGCACTCCCCTGGGCTTAATTTAATCGGGCCACAAACACCGTGTGCATTCATAAAGGAATATGCATTTGCATAAACAGTGTAAGCCCAACAATCTCCCGACTCATGTAAATATGGCGGCACGGAACGAAATTCCCTCATAAATAATTTATCAGCGCGTGAGATCGACCTTTTCGAACTGTTTTCATGATACGTGTTATGTGATCACATGAAGAATTACTTTTTGTGGCTCCCGGAGTAAAGTCGTTAATGTCCGGGAGATTAAAATATGGCGATGGCGGTGTAAAACAGCGAAAGGAGATCCTTTGGGTGTTCACTCTACGTAGTGTTGGCCTACCTAGGTACACTAGGTGGCGAATACTTACAGCAAATGTTTCATAACGGAAGGCCTGTAATATCACTGCAATATCCAGCGTCCAAGAACGAAATGAAATTACAGTTATTTACCTAAATACCATGTCTCCCTATAATATAATATAATATACTGTCTCCCTTCTTGCAGGAATTAATCTAAGTTAACCCACCTAAAAGACAAGTAGGTATTGACAAAGTGCCTGAGAGCAGATGTGAAAAATAAAGCCCTTGCTACACGGTCGCCGACAAGCCTTCTAACCGTCTGTCCTTGGTCTGACCTTGGTCAGTTTTGGTCAAATTTTGTTGGAAACAACTGTCTACACGATCCGTCCAGACCAAGGCCACGCGGTCTGAGGGGCTTGTCGGCGACCGTGTAGCAAGGGTTACTATTTACTTACAAAATATAAGTTTCTTGTCGAAATATCAATGAAAATAATAAATCAATTAGACACTGCTTCTGTAGTATAGTAGAAATTTCCTTGTGCATTTTTATAAGGATGGTTAAGAGGTGGATAATTAAATTAATAATGTCTAAGAGGGAAGTTAATTTTATTTATTATTGTAGTTGTTCGTACCTCGCCACCTGAAAGTAGGCACATCACACACTCAAAATCTGTATAAAAAAGACGATATAAGTACTTATTATAATTCGTGAACGTGAAAATGTTATTATTCATAGATCACGCTTCTTCAATTTAGGTATGAGGTTGATATGTTAGGTACAATATCAAACTCATTCTGCAATGTTACGTAGAAGGATTTTTGCCTCAAGCCCACTATTTATTACGTAATGAAATTCTCTATGAATAGAACCTAATATGCGAGCTCAGCCTTGTTATTCCTTGGCTAACGACCGAAGGGTGTAAGTTGTTGTAGGGTGTAAGTCTACATACTAGACTTTACTTAACCTGCATAAACTAGAGTCAATTCACAGAATTCAACCTATCCTATGCTAAAGAAGCACACAATCGTATTTCCACAGTTATAAGTTTTTTTTTAAGTTTCAACACCACTGAAATTAAAACAGAGATGGCGGGACGATCTAGATAGATTAGATACCTACATTTTGTGAAAAGTGGCGAGAGCGTGCATTGGATAGGACCAATAGGCGGGAATGGGGAAAAATTAGAACACCGCTTGTAGTTTTCCCGGAACTTAGTTAACCATTAGGGGCCTGTTTCTCAAAAGCTTGTAACTTGTAATACAAGTGGACTTTCTAACAAAAGCTGTCAAAAAGTGACATCCGCTTGTATTAGTATTACAAGTTACAAGCTTTTGAGAAACGGGCCCTAGGCCATCACTCGCGCATCCAACGGTAATATTCTGCTAATTCTGCCAATTCGTCGGCTTTTGACAGCAGTTACACTATTCTTGTTATATATATTTTAGTAAACATACTTATCGACTTGCTTAGGAGCGCGGATGTCGCAACATATTGTTTGGCGCTAGGACCCTTGCCTATCAAATATTGGTCTTGTTATACGTACGAGAAGTAGTAAGAATTTATAAATACTTACTTACTGTTTCCTTTTCTGTACTTAGGAGGTAGGTATATTCTGTCTTATATTGTTCCAAGCTTCTAGTAACTTGAGACGTGTATTGTGTGAGACAGGACTGCTGATGCTGTATTGTGTCAACATAACTCCTGCTAGTTTCTGAAAATAGCAATTAGTAAAGGAATACTTAGGAAGACGATATTTTCTGTGTTTAAGTTTCTCTTTTAAGTTTATTCAAACCGTGATATTATTAACGATATTCTAGGTTACAAACTTAATTAAAAGTCATGGTCATGACAAACTACACAAAACATTTTCATAGGAAATTTTAATTAATTTAGATAATATCCCTACTTAGAATAAAGGGTCTAGCCGCAATCCTATAGTGAAACTGCCCCTGGCTGAAGTGTATACCTTTCTTAGGTGCGTTTATTTGTCTTAAGATATCGTTTTACCAAATTTCAAGGCTAGAATCCCCTTGGTTTGGCTAAAAAAAATCTTTTTAAATCGTTTTTATTTTTTTGTAGCTAAACTAGTGGTTCGATTGTTATTAAGTTTGGATGTTAATTGCATCTAATAGTAGTATATTTTCAAAAAAAAATTAAGGTTGTAACTTGTTTATAAAGGATTAAAAAATTATTTTTAATTTTTTTAACTTTTTTTTTAATACTTGTTAGATAGCGACAACCTCAATTTTTTGTTATTTAATGCAGAATATACTATTGCATAAAATACATTTTTTGTAAAAAAAATTTTGGAGCAGCAAGGTAAAAATGTCTTACTAATGCATACAGGCCGTCCTTCTTACGTACTTTAGGGTGGTTCACGTTTGTATGGGAAAAATTCAAACTCTATCTAGAAAAAGCGGCACCCCCTTATTTGGTTACACTTATTATGCTGATAATGTACACCAAGTTTTGTAACTTTATCTCAACTATAAGGGGGTGCTCAACCACGTTGAAAATTTTCAACGTTGTATGAAATCCAAAAATAAATAAATTATATTTTTATAGATTTTTATATAAGTAGTTGTTTTCACATTATTTGTAAATGTGATATATAAGTTATTAAATAAAAAAATATATTTATTTGTCGGAGCGAGACACCAGAAGGACGTATTGCAGTGTTACAGTTCATAGCTTTAAACGCCTGTATAAAGTCGATTAGCAATGTTTGGCTACGTATTATTTGCTTGTAACGAAATAATGGCGTATTGTTGAACTAAAATGACAGGCCATGATTCCAAAGCCTTCTACTTTGGAACGTCAAGAGGGGTATCTTGAGTGAACGTAGGCATTATTTTGGCTGTGAAGTAATACATCTAGGTACTACCCCCACGCGCCCACCGCCATTAGGATCATCCTTCGCCGACATATTTATATTTTTCATAATTTTTCAAGTTTTCTTAAAAAATTAGACGTTTTTATTTAATAACTTATAAATCACATTTACAAATAATGTAAAAACAACTACTTATATATAAATTTAAAAAAAAATTAATATGTATTTATTTTTGGATTTCATACAACATTGAAAATTTTCAAAGTGGTTAAGCACCCCCTTGTAGTTGAGATAAAGTTACAAAACTTGGTGTACATTATCAGCATAATAAGGGTAACCAAATAAGGGGGTGCCGCTTCTTCTAGCTAGAGTTTGAATTATTCCCATACAAACGTGAACCACCCTAAAGTACGTAAGAAGGACGGCCTGTATGCATTAGTAAGACATTTTTACCTTTCTGCTCCAAATGGATTTTTTTACAAAAAATATATTTTATGCAATAGTATATTCTGCATTAATAACAAAAAATTGAGGTTGTCGCTATCTCACAAGTATTAAAAAAAAAGTTTAAAAAATTAAAAATATTTTTTAAGCCTTTATAAACGAGTTACAACCTTTTTTTTTTTTGAAAATATACTAATATTAGATGCAATTAACATCCAAATTTAAAAACAATCGAACCACTAGTTTAGCTACGAAAAAATAAAAACGATTTAATAAAAAGATTTTTTTTAGCCAAACCAAGGGGATTCTAGCCTTGAAATTTGGTAAAAAGATATAATAAGAAAAATAAACGCACCTAAGAAAGGTATACACTTCAGCCAGGGGCAATTTCACTATAGGATTGCGAGTAGACCCTTTGGTATGGAGATAGTTTGAAACGCGGGAAAGGGGTATTAAATTTTATTACAGACTTCAACCTTTGCCCTGTTTTGATTTTGCTAATAAGAGCAGCGACACCGTGCCACAGAATAAGTAATCGTATTATCATAACCGTGCATAATAAACAATCCCTAATTAAGTATATAGACCACGTCAGATGTGTTGAAAAATCGGGAACTTAATACAAATACACACGCTAAATACCTACCTTATATTCAATAGTATTTTATTGTGTCAAATGACTTATTACGAGATAAATCGTAGCTAGCGTGATCGACGGTATAAAGTGCGCATAACTGTGTGCTTTTATAAAATGTATTCAAGAAAAGAAAGAGCTAAAGATTCATTTATAAAAGCAAGAGTAAATACAGCATATAATATATCTAGATCATCAAGCGGCCGAGATTCCCTCAACACTACTGTAATAAAATTGCACTAAACCTTTGCTCTTAAAATACCAGCTTATTAGGGTCTAACGGTCTTCATTACAGTCCTTTTTACAAGGCGAAAAACAACAATGGTATAAAGTGTAGAAACGAATTGCGGCTGGGAAAATGTTCATTTCGGGATTGCTTATTTTTTACCAGCTGTGCAGTATTGTGATAAAAATGATGAAAAATAACATTTAGGTACCAACAACCGACGAAATAAAACTTTTATGTATAACTATTTTATAAACCGAAGACAACATTATTTAAATAGTCGATTTTAAACAGCAGGATTCTCAATTCATCGGCAATTTTGTAATTTTTTTTTTTTTGATACTTTATATTTGGTCCCATTGTAATCAAGTGGGGGATTGAGGATAGGTTTTTTTAACTCGTACAGTTCCTCTCGTAAAGCACTAAGTAGTTGGTGAAGTAAAACTGCTCATTGAAGCGTAATAATAATAATCTAATAACATCTCAAAGTGTCGTATTTTGTATAGGAGCACCGGTAGGGTTTCTTTTTTACGAATCGACACAATTGATCTTTCCATTCTCGCTTCATTTCCCGGACAGTAACTTTTCAAAACACATGGGAGATTGTCTGCCGACAAAAATTACCGACGAGCAATAAATTTTCCGCCGCTAGACTTTAATTTCCTTTGCCAGGCAATTGATTTTCTCTCGGAAAATACACTTTAGTTCCGGTATTATTGTTTCGTATATTTTCTAGTGATTTTTTAACGAACTATATGAACTCGCTGATAAGGTCATGGCTACAAATGGAGCAAACTTTTTACAATATGTTGCTCATTTGTTAATTTATTTAACCTGTTTTATTATATAAAACTAGAAGCATCCGGACCTGAAACCGAAGATTAACAACCTTTCACAAAATATGGAGCTACGTATACCTACTTGTAATAGGTACGAGATTTTGATCGTTGTTACAGTATTTTCAAAATATAAAAAAAGTGGTACTACAGTAAGTAATGAATAAGTAAATAGGGTTAAACATTTGACTCTTATACAAATACATAAGTAGGTACATAGTAACATTTGAAAAGCAAAGCACGCGTTTAAAATCCTATCTCATCATCTTAATCGTCTTGACGAGCACGAGCATAGCAATTTTCCGCCACAACCAAAAAAATTGACGTGTAAGAAACAGAGGTAAGTACCTACCTCATATCATAAGTGTTCAGTGCTTAAATATCTAACTCAAGTTCCTATATAGTCAGACTTATTAAGTTCAGACACTGTGAAAACATTTTTACAATGTAACAAGACCATTTGAGCCAACTCACTGGAAGACTATCAGGTTGTAATGCCCTCAGTTTGCGAAGGAGATTTAAAGACAAGCCTGGTTTTTGTCGCCACTGGCATGGGGCCAGGAAACTTAGCCACTTGAGACATGATTGCACGGAGTATAGCTTGGATTAGGTTAGGAAAATATTGCTTTCGCGGTTTTTCAGTTTGAGAAACTTTGCTACTCGACTTTCTGCTCTTAGATATAGCAAAGCGAAGATTTTATATCAACTAGGGCTAACTGTGCATTAAGTTTTTTTTTTTGGGATGTTATAACTTATGATATAAGAAATTTGGAAAGAGTGGTAAGAGCTTAATTATACCCCACGACGGACACCAGTCGTAACATTTATAGAAAATCGAAAATACGGTAAATAGTCGGGAAGTAAACGTATAATACCTACCTAAAGGAAAGTGACAGTTGCTTTCCCCATTGAAATAGTTTTCCAACAGGCATTTGTTGCTGCTGTTATGTAGTAGGTTATATTTTAAGACACAAATACTCGTAATTACAACAACAAACTCGTACAAAACCTCAGTACCTATTTTATTCTGATAATAAACTTAAACATGACATAAAATTCTGATACTTATTAGTGTTAATTGTTTTTATTTTGACGCGTTCACAGTATGTACAAGTAATTGCACAAGACACCTTTGCAACAGAAATAAATAAATGTACCTACGATACCTATGTAATGTACTCGTAACTTCTTCACGTACTTAACAGTAAAACGAAAAGGGACCGAATGAAATTACTTTTATTCAAAGTAATGTCATTTACCTACAGAAGTCGCTCGCATTTATACCTAAAAAAACTTCGTCAAAGGACTTTAAGTAAGTAGATCTAAACTCCGTAATATTGATGGAAGTTATAAACAGAATCACGTACTTTTAAAAGTCCTCGGTGGAAGTTACACAATGGGCGACCAGCTGCCGTAGTTAACGGCGGCAAAGAGAAATACTTTCCGATTGAGTTCATAACAAGGCAGTTTACCAACAAAAACAATAATTTTTACATAGGCAGATGTCTCATAAATCGTTAATGTAAAATCGGTTTTAGTTACAAGGTCATTTCATTTCATTTATTTATTTCAATATAAACTTACAGTGTAGCACCAAAACGTTTACATGAGACTTACGACTATAAGGTTACATTATGAGTTATACCTATATCTAAGAAAGAAAATTAAATAAAGAAACAATGTCAGCTAAATGATAAAATGAATAATCATTATAGATTAAAATTAGAGATTAAAATAAAATAATTACAACAATAAAAAAATGTCAGGTCATTGCCATTAAATAATCAAACTTGAGACACTTAAATTAAATTAGACCAATCGAATTACAATAAGACAATAAAAAATAAAATAAATTAATCAGATAAAATACTATTTAAGCTTTGGAGATATTTTCTGCAAAATTCACCAACATGATCAGCGAAAACATCAACATCATGACCCTCAATAGCCATCACATTAAAAAGGGCCAGTGCCCGGGGCGTAGGCACGTTATCAGCCTGGCGGGTGCGCGCGCGCAGCCACGCGAACAGGCGGTAGCGGCGCCGAGGCGGCAGCGCGTTCACGGCGTCCGACACCGTCCGCTGTACTGGCACATGCAGGCCCATTCGTGCCAGCACGGAAGAATTGTTCACTCTGTTGTGTACAACTCCATGGTAATGTACCAACAAAAGTAGTTTTCGTCTCAGTTCTAGAGAGTGGAGACCTACCATCCCTGAGACAAAACGAGAGGGGTATAGATAGGGGTAATAGCCATAGGACCTGCTGTACAGATATCTTGCGAACTTTTTTTGTAGCTTTTCGATCATGACAATGTACTTGCACTCGCAGGGATCCCACGCTATCGCACCGAACTCGAGTTTACTACGGACGTATGCGTTGTACAATATTACCGCTATTCTCACATTTCTAAATTGAGAACTCATCCTAATAATAAACCCTAGGGTTTTAGAAGCACTTTTACATGTGTCAATGATGTCATATCGTTGAATTTTGAAAATCATGCATGTTTTGATACGAGCCAGTGAAAGTACATTTGCGACTAAACTTTTTCTGCTCCGAGGGGACTTAATTTATATTTGGCAACAAATGTGTCCAATTTTCCGACGACGTTTCGTTTACACTGCACTTAGGGTTTGCAATCCGGATCCGAAATGTATGAAATTATCCGGATCTGGATCCGGATTCGCGGATCTTCCCATACATTACGGATCCGTCGTGCAAACCCTAACTGCACTGGAGTATAATTTAAAGCTTGTTTACACTTCAATTAAATTATTTATTGTACTGTACCTAATACCTATAATATTTTATATACACTATATGTACACTCAGCAGCAGAAGTTGCTAAGCGGGCGAGGTGTTCAAAATTACCTTGACGCGCTCTTATTCTCTTAACAATAAAGTCGCGTCAAGATCATTTTGAACACCTCGCCCGCTTAGCAACTATTGCTGCTGACTGTACAGCGGCAGTTACCATAGCCTATATGGACGCGGGAAATGTCACATGATCGAACCATTTTAGTGTTTTTACATTTCTTCTTAGTAAAAGTGGTAGCGCCGTAAGTGACGGTTCCTTATTAGGTACTTGTACGGTGTTTTGTTTATATCTTTTCCCGTTTTATATAAAGGTATGGAATCCTCTGGTCAGACACGCACTTTATTATTTATTACTAATAACAATTAGAAACGGAATTTAATACTATCCAACAAACATCGCAAGAAAGGCCCCCAGGGCTCCACCCAACAAGCAAAATTATCCCAGAACGCATACTTTATAAGGCTATTTGGATTTATAAAACTCCAATTATAGCATCAAAATTGGCTAGTGCGCTTTTTAGAGCATAATTAAATGCCGTATTAACTTGAGCACATTTACTACTATAACTTCACCTTGTAACCGTTTACAAGAACAGATTTCCTGGCCATTATAGGCATAATTTATCTTATAAAAGCATACACCAAGAGTGATTACACTTAGGAGTAATCACTCCGGTTACTTAGACTTATAAGCGCTTATAAGAGAACATCTGCGGGCCGTTATAATCTTATGACTCTTGTAAGAGCCAATATCAAGAGTATATATACTGAGGAGTAATCACTCCGGTTAGTTAGACTTATAAGCGCTTATAAGAGAACATCTGCGGGCCGTTATAATCTTATGACTCCTGTAAGAGCCAATATCAAGAGTATACGTACTGAGGAGTAATCACTCCGGTTACTTAGACTTATAAGCGCTTATAAGAGAACATCTGCGGGCCGTTATAATCTTATGACTCCTGTAAGAGCCAATATCAAGAGTATACGTACTGAGGAGTAATCACTCCGGTTACTTAGACTTATAAGCGCTTATAAGAGAACAACTGCGGGCCGTTATAATCTTATGACTCCTGTAAGAGCCAATATCAAGAGTATATATACTGAGGAGTAATCACTCCGGTTACTTAGACTTATAAGCGCTTATAAGAGAACATATGCGGGCTGTTATAATCTTATGACTCCTGTAAGAGCCAATATCAAGAGTATATATACTGAGGAGTAATCACTCCGGTTACTCAGACTTATAAGCGCTTATAAGAGAACATCTGCAGGCTGTTATAATCTTATGACTCCTGTAAGAGCCAATATCAAGAGTATATATACTGAGGAGTAATCACTCCGGTTACTTAGACTTATAAGCGCTTATAAGCATACCCCGCAACGGAGCTAGCAAAACCGTAGCATATGACAGTTCTGTGTCAGGGTTGGCGATTATGATGAACCATTTTGCTTTAACTTTATTGTATGTAAGATTAATAAAATTGATCGAGAACCTTGTTGACCCTCTTCCGATATAACCCGGTTTAATTTACTGTCAAATATATAATAATAAATTAACAGGTCAATGTCAATATTAGATGCGTTTCAATGTATCTGTTATTTTGTTTATAAAATCAGGTTTTTTTTTCGCATTTATTTCAAATATTAACATGGAATTTTCATTGCTTGAAAATATTGGTGTGTTTGAAAACAAAGAAAAAATATTTTTTGTACTTTAGTTTATGCATAGTAGTGATAACCCTGACGTACAACTGCTACTGCTATACGTTTTATTACTTTTTATAGTTAGGTTTTTGTGTCGAGGGTTTTTTATTTTAATTTTACATTGCTTAACCCTACTTTGGTAAGAACATGGCGAGTTCTTTGGTCTTGCCACATGCCGTTATAAAACCATGTGCACCTATTGTAGTACTATAACGCAATTCAAAATGCCTACTGCGAAAATGGCAGCTACCTGTACAATTTTCTAAACAAATTGATAAATATTAATGTGTAAATATTCCAAATACAAGAGGCGCGTTAAAATTTTAACCATAAACGTGATAGATTTCACAGAAAATCCATGTTCCCCTACGTATGTAGTACGCTAAAAATAGTAATTTACCAAGACATTAATAGAATTCACATTCATTACTTACCTTACAATTTGCTTGAATTACAAAAAAAAAACACAATATGTAAACAAGTGTTTGGCAACAAGCGATTCCGTTCCACGACTATTCAGATATGGAATTATAAAAACATTGTTGAGAGCGTATTAATCTCACTTTTTGCTATAAAATACTTAGAGTAGGTTTTACAGGAGTATTTAGATTAAGGTAGTTCTATTATAGGAGTACTATTGGCGTAATTGGAATTTCAACGGGCCATTATAAATATCTTATAAGTGCCAAATATACTTGGAATTATAAAAGCATTGTTGAGAACGTATTAATCTCACTTTCTACTATAAAAAACTTAAAGTAGATTTTACAGGACTATTTGGATTAACGTAATTCTATTTTAGGAGTACTACTGGCGTAATTGGTACTTCAACGGGCCATTACAAATATCTTATAAGTGCGAATAGACTTATAAAGTGGGCCCTTTTCCGGACTTGTAACCGCTTATAATTCCCTTATAGTTCTGATAAAAGGATGGTCTTGGGATAATTATAAAACTGTATTTTGCTTGTTGGGCAGTTTAATCAGGTGGAAATACCAATAGGTATTTACTATACCAGTTTAATCAGGTGAAAATACCAATATTTACTATGTATACCTACAATACAGACCCGGGTAAACAACCAATAACAACGGAGTTGCAGTTCCGCCGCAAGCCGCAAGCCAGTTACGGCACAAGTTGCTAGCGCTAACTGAAATTTCTTTTTTCCATGTTACAACGTTTTAGTTGGCAAGCACTCCATTCAACAGAAGTTTAAAGCCGATTGCTGAATCCTACTTAGTTTTAATTCCATTTTGAATTAGTTTTAATCATTCCATTTTCAAATTTAATGATGCTGGGAATGTAATAGTTTATTAGTTTTGATTCTTTTTGAAGTAATAAATGGGTCGGAAAATATAACAAATATTTATATCATTTCCTGTAATAACTTCATGTTGGATGAACATGTAAAAATTTCAGACTACAATGACCGACAAAAAAGCTCTCAAGATGTGGAAAGATTGAACATGCCCATAAGGGTTTAAGAAATTGGAGTTTAATGTCGATTTATCGTAATAATTTTTTGACCGGAATTAAGAGTCTGCCAATACAAAGACAAATTACCTTATGATAATAATATGAAAACTCCCACTAAAGTAGTTTGCAACAGCTTGATGTAACGAGCCTTACAGCAATACAATCTAACGCCATCGCGAGTGATTGATGCTCGAGATCTGTTCCCGTCACTTTGCCGTCATAAATATTAAACTCTACTTATTTTCATTGCTGGCAAGCTATGCATTATTATTAGGCTTCTTACATACCCATGAAGACAATGACCGAAAATTATGCAGGCAACAATATATTCTTGGATGGGAAATTTTGTATTTTTACAAACACTTCCAAAGCACATAGTAGGTACACTTGTACCATTACACTGATAAACTTACTTGTAGGAATTTTTAAATGTGTTACTAATAAAGATTTTACTGTACAAAATATGTCTCTTCTGTGTGATCTTGATCTTAATCTGCTTTATCTGAGCAAATTTGGAGCTTGAGTACCTAAATCGGCGATAGACCGAGAAGGGCCGAGCAAAATGACCTGCTCTTGTATTAGTGCCCATTTGGATGCATTGCGCCACCCCAGTTAGGATTTTAGTCAAAACTCGTTGGTACTATAATTATACTTATAGTAAGTATCTTATCAAGGTCTTCACAAGGACTATATTATTCAACTGAACCTAACTATACCAATATATTTGATCAACTAAGCTGACATGTTATTGCTATGGTATTAGGGATTGCTCCCGGTACTGAGTTTGTATGGCGAGAACCGGGAATTCCCGGGAATTCCCGGGTCTCGCCATACAAACTCAGTACCGGGAGCAATCCCTATATGGTATTACTCTTACCGATGTACAGACAGCAGCAGAAATTACCTTGACAATAAAGTCGCGTCATTCTCTTAACAATAAATTCGCGTCAAGATTATTTTGAACACCTGACCCATTTAACATCTTCTGCTGCTGACTGTATCTTAATACAGTCAGCAGCAGACTACCTTACCTAGACTACCTTATTAATTTTCTAAGCGGTACTTTTTCCTTCCAGGACGTCATCCGTCTGGAGACTCAGTACTGGTCGTTGGTGGAGATCCCTCGTCAGGAGAAGGCGGAGACGGTGCCGGCCTTCGTGCTGCGCGCGTGCGCCATCATGGAGAAGACGCAGAAGTCTGGAGAAGGAGTCAAGACCTCGTCTAAGCTGGCCGAGGAGGCCGCTGATCGGAGGGACAGGATAGAAAGGCTGAGCGGTAGGTATTTCAAAATTTACCTATTTGGAAAAAAAAAACGCTTATTAAGCTGTTGTAGGTCTCTCAGAACATCTTCGGTCAGCTTATAGGTAGCACTAGGGCAACAAATCTGAAATCAAATCCTCTTCTGGTTTGTAATTAGGGTTTGCAATCCGCATCCGAAATGTATGAAATTATCCGGATCTGGATCCGAATCCGCGGATATTCCCATACATTTCGGATCCGTCGTGCAAACCCTATTTGTAATGTAGGCTGGGTATACGACTAAATCAACATTTTGGATGAAATATTGCATAACTTAAGAATCCAAGTCCTAGATTTTTCTACACACCCATCAGCTAAAATGGAACAGTTCATTTTGTTCGGCAATCTTTTAAGTCCACATTCACGTAATAGTATTCAACAATTGAAATGAAGTCAAATACAGCGGCATACCGCACTGAGAAATAGTTGTCAGGGAGCTTATCCCGGCTTCAGAGTAAGTCGAGCGATCTTCTCTGAATCCTCAGGGAATAACATTCATTCCCTCGATATCACCTAAACAAATTCCTATTAGTTTTGTCTTTACTTTTATCATGAAATAACATCGTGAAATGTAGTAGTATATTTACTTACGTTATAAATTCCCACTCATCATCGTCCTCGCGTGGTCCCGGCATTTTGCCACGGCTCATGGGAGCCTGGGGTCCACTTGGTAACTAATGCCAGGAATTGGCGTGGGCTTTTTACGAAAGCTACTGCCATCTGACCTTCCCACCCAGAGGATAAACTAGGCCCTTATTGGAATTAGTCCGGTTTCCTCACGATGTTTTCCTTCACCGAAAAGCGACTGGTAAAATTTAAATTCCCACTAAGAAAGTAAAATCCGCAATGGAGATCGGATGAATTGCGCTACGGAGCAACCAATAAAATTTCCAAATATTTTCTTGTATTCCAATTTCCTTCCTCCCTAAAATCTCATTTGCGGGGGGACTTTACTAACGCTATTTATTTTTACACATAGGTATTTTATTTGAAACCGAGAATATTAAGTTACTAAGGATCAGAGGATAATTAGTATAACTGCCGTGTAACCCTTTCTTTGCGAAAATTACGAAAAAGCATCATTCGCCTCCAAAAGTCTTCGCAATTTCATAGAACGAATAAATTGGGCAATGTACAAATGTTTGCGTTTAAAATGTTTTCTCAAGGTACTAAGCCCCCATCTAATAATGGTTCAAAAATGCGAGTGCCACTACTCCCGAGCCCCGAGCTTTACATTTGGCCGGCGCCTGCAGCGGCACTCTTGCAAAATAAAGTGTTGCCGTATGGACATTAAATTTGCCTAAACCGCCTCTGATAACAAGGCTGGCCCGCAGCCAACATTTAGCTTTCTAACATTTGTCGAGAAAGGGGATCGTCGCGGGTCCAATAGCAAAGCCTAATTACATTCCGACACCCGGGCCTCGCGTTAGATTGTTGATTGCAAGAGCAAAAAGTTACAAGTAAAGTGGAAAACTAATTGAATTAAAATTGGATGAGTTTGGGGAGGTAAACAATCAAATTGGCGAACCCGAAACAGTTGTTTGCAAAGGACCGCTACCTCAAATGGCAAACAGTCTTATCTTTAAACGTACCTTTGCAAAAAAACTGCTTGTCCCTTTGCCTGTTAAAAAAGCTCTGAAAAATTAGTAGAATCCAATAAAAATAGGTATATGTATAGTCATATCATATAGAATAATAATGTTTTGCTGACGCCATTTTCAGATATGACAACATCCCAAATAGAAGCCGAGAATACGCAGATGACAAACGACTTGTACCGCCTCCTGAAAAAGTACACCGGGTTAAGAAATCTTATAAGAGAATTAAAGGTAAGCCAATTTAAGACTAACGTATCGTATGTATTTAAACCGTAATGAGAAAAGTTTTAGTCTCGTGAAGACAAGTCAACAAGCTGATAAATATTTCCGGATAACCAGTTTCGGGCCGAAGGCAAATATTTGACTTTAACACTAAACATTTGTCGAGATTTAGCGTGACATTTAAAACTTTCGCTTGTTATATAGAACAACATAATTTTATGGGGGATGACCAACAGATTAAAGTATTTATGTACGAGCGATCAATAGAATACTTTCCCAATAAACTGAACAAACACTACCAGCTTAGTTGAGCGATATTTCATCACAGTGGCTTCAGTTAAAACAATGCAAGTTAAGCTTGAGAGACGTCTCATTGACGGTCGATACAAATCGCGTCTTCCCGCGATAAGCGTCCTTTGTGTGCGGCAGCTTTGTTCGCCCGTTGCCTGCCTTTTCTGTGTCACCCGCTTGTACCGCGCTATTTTGCACAGCATTTTTTCGGCAGATAAGGTCCAGTTTTTGTCGGAGGTTGTTTAGATTGAGCACATTTCAGAGTATTTTTTATATTCTTTAATGAGTCTATTAGTACAACAAAAAGTCAAGTAAAAATAAACTTAATAATGATAATTATCTCATCATATTAGTCTGTAAATACTGCAGTATTATTCGTAGACGATGCAATGATGACCAATTATATTTAAATTAATTTACCATTTATTTTTCCAGTCGGAGTATGTAAGCACCAAAGTGTATCCGATGTTCCCGCGGTACACGATGCTCAAAGACATGATAAAGGACATCATGCACGACCCTGACTACATGGAGGTGTGCCACGAGGTCGACCCATAGCGCGGGGTTCGCAAATAAATGAGGCGCTCTTTCACCGACCGCGCGCGGTCGAGTCGTCGCTAGCAGGCGAGGGTCAAGATCAGGAGGAATATGGGGGTAAATCCCCCCTAAGTTGTCGGAGGGGCATCGGCAACAAGTCGTTACATTTTCGTGACGGGCGGTGCTCTGTGGTGACACTGGTGACATGCTAGCGGCGGGTAGTGCGGCGAGTACTCGTTTATTTGCGATTATTTGTTATTGGACTTTGTTTAGTGTAAGCTTAGATTCGGATTAGTGTACTCGTCCTTCAAGAGCCTGTGAAGTTTCTTCTTCTTTCCAAAATTATCTTGTAAATGATTTTCCTGTTCCGTTATTTACTACTCTGATTACCTATGTCTGACTATTGTAGATCTTCCGATATATATATCTGCTTATTCATATTCCTCTTACTAGTTGCATTTGTTGATAGTTGACGATTTTAACAGAGATATAAAATAGGTAATATTGTTGTTTTACAAATAGACGCAATTGAACTGTTTTCAAATAGTTGTACACTTGGAATATTATTATTAGTTATGAATTGTATGTTAGTGCGATATTTTAAATAAACTACTTATATTTTTTTGTATTATCATTTATCAGCAATGTTTTAGTTAAGCAAATACTTCGAGATGATGTAGACAAAATAGCTACTTAATCCTAATGTAACTGCGTACTTTGATATAAAAAAGATCATGAGTCAACACAATTAGATAGAAAACATGTTAATTGGGGGCATTGGGGCTTTGTAGAGTAGGTATAATTCGTGTCTGTCTATTTTATTGCTATTATATACCTAATGCAGAGTATAATAGCCTTTGCGAGCTTTCCAAATGTAACTCTACATAATCACTACCTACGCAATATGCATATTTACTCGACATATCATATTCTATACAAATATTCAATCAATCTATTACATTCTAAGAATCTTTACTATTTATCAAATCTTCATAATCACAAATTATCAACTACTTGTAATTGTAAGGAATATTAGAACTATTATAGTGGTATGTGCGTGCAAGAATAAAATGCCATTGTATGTGTTCATCATTAAAATAGATAAAATATAAAATACCCAATGTATTTAAATATATTCTGTTTGGTTTCATTTGGTACTTGATGTCCCTTTGGCAGTTAGTAAATGAAGGGTCCACGGAAAGAACATGTCTAGTCACACTAGTGACATTTTGAGTAATCGCGGTTTTAAAATTTGGAACAATGTCTAAACGTATGGTAATTCCGTGACCAGGTATTATTTAACTAAAAATAAAGTTGTGTTACATTTATTATACAGTGGTAGGCAACAGATATAACTAATAGTTCATTAAGAGCTCTTCATTTTGAGATAAAAATCTCATTTTCCGAAAAATGTGACTAGACATGTTCTTTCCGTGGACCCTTCAAATGTATTGTCTTATCGTCAAATGATAATAATACTAATTTAGTTTTGTATCTTTTAATGTGACATACTGTAACATTTAGTTCAACATTCAATAGACGGCTGTAGTATGAAGTAATCATGTCATGAATGAACGCAAGCTGAATTTGAATAATTTTGGTACAAATGTATTTACTTGCGGTATCCTAGTTACTTAATTAGTAAGTATAAAAATAATGACAAATCGAGTATTTCTACAGATACAAATTGATACAATATACTTTCTAGTTTGTCTTTTCTGTAGAAGACCTCGATTCTGCTATATTGAATTGTTTAAAAATGCAGTGCGTTTATGGATTTGGAGAATATTTCGTATTTAAGATCAATAAGATTATCGTTAGGAGTGTTAATGATTTTAATAATTTGTAAACTGTGATTAAATTTTGATTAGATAGCTTGAACTGCGTAAGTTCATGAATATACCAAAGACTATTTTCTTTGATCTGTTTGTTTGTGTGTTGTCCTAAAATCGAATATTGATAAGAGATGAAATAAATAATCTGTTCTATAGGAAATCATCGGAAAGTATTACTGATGACTTTATTGAAAGATTTTGAATGTTTAATGTTACTTCTCTTTTCAATTTTCGTCCAAATTGCAACTACAATGAAATTAGTCTTTGTCTTTTATCTTAATAATTTAAAGTAATAAATTGCCAAATTATAATGTTGCTCTTAATATAATTCGTGTAAGGCATTAAGCTCAGTATAACGTTATAATGTAGGTATTAAAATAAATGTTAAACATGAAAGCGAATAGTGAGGCCGAATCTGTAGATATAAGATAATGCGAAACGTTGTACCTAAATCATTACTGATAACTAGCCACCTGGTGAATTTATGTTAAAACAAATTACTTTGGAAAATTGCTGTTATCAACAAAAAAATATATCGACTCACTAATCTTTATAATATATTACAATGCGCTTATGAACGTCAAATACAGCTACTCCGGCTCTAACCCTACACCACTGCTCCAACCCAAACCCAATGATTGATAATCGTTAATGTTTAAGTAAATAAAATTAAACAACAATGACCTGACTTAACGTTCTTATTTGTCAGTCTGATATTTGTCTGATATATTTTTTTCACATGTCGATTAGCGTTTACGATAAGAGGGGGAGCAAAATTTTATTATCTGTCATAAAATTTTGTACCTAGGTAGGTACACAATTTTCCTCGGTAAAATATTTAACATATTTTACCAGATTCACCTTGCATATAGTACCTACTTAAATAAAAGAGACTCCTATCAAATCGAACCGAATATCTAATAAAAATATTTACTACCCTACCATATAGCATGGCGTAAAGTTACTCAAATGGTACGTTTTTAAAAACCATCCACAATTTCTGTTCTGTTCAAGATATTTAATAAATAGTAGCATTTTAACTTCTTGGTCAGTCACAATTAGTTACAGATACTTAAAATTAAATAGAATAGTCTTCAATTACATAGTCTTCAATACTAATATTTACAGCTTTTCTTAGTAGGTATGCTTGTTATGTAGGAATAACTAAACTTTTATTTGTTAATAATGTTTTTGTTATACAAATAGTAGCGCAATTAGTTGACTACTCCTTTGGCCGTCATCGCGTGATCGTATAAATACCTATAGATAATGTTAAATTAACTCTAGTGTACTCTAACAATATGATCTGCAAGCTAAATCCATCGATTTACCAAAGAATAAACTAGAAGAAAATCCACTGGCGTGAAATTATCTAATTATCATAAAATTAAACAATTTTTTTCTCACAGATCACAGATTTATATGGATAAGGAGTTAGATGAGCATAATAAAATCGACTTATTTCATTTTAATATGTGCGTCTTGCGCGTCAAACACTTTCTACTGCCAAGTGCGGAAACAATTAGGTATCTTCCATTTTCGAAAATATTCCACATATTAAGTATGTTTTCAGTTAAATATTCAGGTAAATAACTAACAACTACTTGTTATCAAATTAGAATATTGTTCGAAAGATGGTGGTCAAAGGTATGCTTATTAATAGTCTTACATAGTAGATAGCTGCATTACATAGTAGCTAGCTATATTGAGAAACTGTTGAGTCTATTCTTAAAAAAAATTGAATACGGCGTTGATTTAAAATCATGGACACTTCGTTTGTAGAGGAGCGATCACCAACTACCATTGCCACTACCTCTTAATGTCCCATTAGGATCATGGACTGGGGCCCATTTCTCGAACGATATTAGTCTAATATTATGAGTGTGTTGTCATGACAACCCATACGATTTGACAGTTCGTTGACTAATAATATTAGTCTAATACCGTTCGAGAAATGGGCCCCTGGGGCCTATTTCTCGAACGTTATTAAACTAATATTTTTAACCCTCGAACTGTCAAATCGTAAGGGTTACCATGGCAACACACTAATAATATTAGACTATTACCGTTCGAGAAATGGGCCCCTGGTCTACGGCTCATATTACAGTCACTATTATCTTAATATTCCACAATATATAACTATATCGTGATAATAGTGAATACTCTAATACAGCTCTATGTGTAGAAGTAAAAGTAACAAATCAGAGATACTTACCGCGAAAAACTAAAATCGAAATTTCATTATCTGCCTCTCTATCGCTTCAATATGCAACAGCGAGGCATAAATGTAAGGAAATTTCGATGTTGACACAAGTTGATGTTACATAATTTGAATTTGATTCCATATAAACGTAAAACGCATAAATGGTAAATATAAAAAAAAAAATTAAGATTAGATTCCACTTAGAAATTAATATGGAATACTGCCATTGAGTTAGTACGGATATGGTGTAGTTATAGAATCATTGTTTATTTATAGCTGATAAGTATTAAAATATGAACATTACACATATCTTATGGCCTGGGATTATGGATTTGGTCCGCGGCTTGAGTTGACGTTGGCATTCATCTTATCTCCATGTTACCTACTTTTTTGTCAGCTTTTTCTTTTCAATTTCCTAATTTGGGTTTCCATTGGAATAGCCACGGCAAAAAGCCTAAAATTAGCACAATAAACTTTTTTTTCTAATTTGCTCGTCAGTAAAACTGACTTGTGGTCTAACCATAACTTTTGAACCAATAAATATTTCATTATTTTATGAGATAATTTATATAACTAAGTAATATTATCGTCCACGTCTACCTAATATTCTAATATAGCCGCTTTACGTGTGCTTCCCTGTTGTTTTAGCAACTCTGTACCTAGTCTAATTCCAAATATAAGTAGGTATATACTATTAAATAGATATCATGATTCAATCATGAGAAACAACTGAATAATAATGACTAATAAACTACAAAAATCTGACGGTCCTCATTTTTATGGTAGGCTGCCATCAGATATATCGGAATACTATTACTTATTCTGTGATATCGGACCGGCAAGGCGCTCACGAATATCTAGACACGCGTCTGTTGTCACTTGTCAAGGCTTTAAAGCGTTTTCAGATATTTTTGAGCACGTCGGCCGCTCAGACATATCTGATGGCAACTGTACTAAATATATGGGTTTGAAACCTCGATAAGAGCGCCATATACAATAGTGATGAGGATGCTTGTTTATGTAGGTACCTATGTACTAATCATTCATTATATCCTATAACTACTTATTATGTTTTACATGTGTAGATATCGATATGGCATGATGTCGCGGATACTCGTCTAATTAAATGCTTTGTTATATAAAATGTAATACAATATTTTTTGTGCAAAAAATGTCGTCGTATTAATGATAACTCCAAAAACTTTCCTGTTGAGGGTTGAAATAGGTAGTCTGATTTACAGATGTGCAAGTTGCGGAAAGTTTCCATAAAATTCTATAAATTCTCGGAAGTTTCATGAAACTTTCACTAGGAAATATGGGAAATTTAAATGTAAAATTGGAAAGTTTCAATTCTCATACAAAAAGGTAAGAAATTTTCCGAATTTTTCCTACGTTAAATTTCCGAAACATTTCGCAATTTTGGAAAGTTTCCTTAGGCACATCAGTAGGTAGTCTGATTGTATTCAAGATATTAGAACCTAGAGACTAGTTCTCATCCAAAATAACGTTGGAATAGATGCATAATAATTTAATCAGGGTGGATAGCATCCCATTTGATTAGGAGTTTGTAATTTAATTAGGGTGGATAGCATCCCATTTGATTAGGAGTTTGCCACCTTCGGCAAACTTCTATGATGACTATAATGAGACTACCAACGCCATCTGTCGGAGTTTTGAAGAACTAACAACATTTCATTCTGGTGGTTACAGCGCACCGCACTCTAGCGTCCAGTTCCCACTCTTTTTCGGACAGAGGCGCTCTAAGTAAAACGCTATACCACGTAGTTTATGTTTGCGTCACAAGATGGCACTAAACAATAAATTTTATTTTTAGGGTGACCAGGACAAAAAAATACGTGGCTAAGGAAGGTAATTTTAGTAATAGAGTTATTTTCTTTAAAAAAATTAATGTATAGTTGGTCAACCTTTGTCAGTAAATAGGAACAAAAAAAAACTATACTCATGCTTTTCTTTTGGGTGCTAGTACAAGTGTAAGACAAAGATAGTATGATTCTCTCTTTCTATGTTTGGAATAGACAGTCCTTTGACAAACTATATTTAATCTAACTATTTATTATTTATCGCTAAATGTATTTTTTTAAAGATAATATTGATTTTATGTTGCAAAATGTTTGTTTTATCCTTTATTAATTTAAATAAAAAATAACCATTTATAGCCTATCCATAGGTATGGCGAATTTATTATGTACAGCGTATGTACAATACATATCAGAATATCATCAATACAGATTATAAAACAAAGTCCTCTGCTGCGTCTGTCTGTCTGTATGTTCGCGATAAACTCAAAAACTACTGAACGGATTTTCATGCGGTTTTGATCTATCAATAGAGTGATTCTTAAGGAAGGTTTAGGTGTATAATTTGTAAAGGTTTTGTGTAAATTAATTGAACTACCCGTGCGAAGCCGGGGCGGGTCGCTAGTAAACTATAAATTTAAAAGATCCGAAAATAACCTACAATTTAATTTTTTATTAATAACAAATAAAACGCATATTTAGAGATAGAGATCTTTATTTTGCATCAAATGTACGTACAAATACATCCTATTTGTACAAATGCGGTTAAAACCCACAGATTATAAATGCTCCCAGCAGTTTGGTTTAAAAACAAATATAGTTGGTCAAACCAAATTGTCAGTAAATAAGAACATAGAAAACTACATATACTCATCCTTTTCTTTTGGGTGCTAGTACTGGTGTAAGACAAAGATAGTATTATTCTCTCTGTCTATGTTTGAAATGAGACAGTCCTTTGACAAACTGTATGAACAAAATTAAAAAAAAAACACATAGAGTCTGTGCGGAAAGAGAAGAGTCGTGGATTGTATAGGGCCCAATACATTCCACGGCTCTTCTCTTTCCGAATAGATTCTACATTATCTAGAATAACATAAAATATCTGGGTGACCGAGCTTCGCTCGGAAAACATAAAAAAAACTCGAAAATGCGCGTTTTCCCAGAGATAAGACCTAGCTAGATCGATTTTTCGCCCCCAAAAACCCCCATATAGCAAATTTCATCGAAATCGTTAGAGCCGTTTCCGAGATCCCCGAAAAAAAAATATATATATATATATATATATATATATATATATATATATATATATATATATATATATAAATAAATAAATAAATAAATAAATAAATAAATAAATAAACAAGAATTGCTCGTTTAAAGGTATAGTAGCCATAAAAATTAAATATGTATTGTAAAAAGGTAATTTTCGCCATGTATATGGCAACACTGGAGTCGCGTTCATTCATTTCAATTTCAATCGGCCGGCAGCAGGGGCGCGTAGAGGCTGTGGCATGTCGCACACCGTTATGGCGGGATCTCGTGAAACAAAAGTTTTCCTAAACTTTTTAACTTAAAACAACTTCCATTAAATGTTAAACTATTAACTACAATAAAGCAACAACTGCATAGTACTAATCAAATTAAGGTATATCAGTGAAAGTTCACCGGTCAGGATGTTGGTTAATTCAAAGTGGCGGTTACCTGACGTTTTTTGTGCTGTGTGTTGAATGGATGACGGAATTAAGATTATTTTGCACGGGGATGGGTGAGTAAGTGGTTCAAGGTGTTTTAAGACTGTCGCGATGCCTTTCGTGCAGCGTGTGGTAGAACCGAAGTTTCTGTCGCGGACTAGTTTACGTGACGAGGATGGGAGGCCTAGGGTCACCGACGAAGAGTTGCAGGCGGTCACTAACTGTACCCTGAGCAACGCGTTGAGGCAACTGGCGTCCCTCGTGCTCCTTGCTGAGGATATCTTCAGCGAGCTGACGGCTCAGCTTCAGGGAATAACCGAGCGGTCGAAGGTCGCGCAAGTGAAGATTGAAACCATAAACGGGGTCGTCGAAAAATATGATCCCAAGAAAGTACCAGTCCGTGAGTATTATTTAATTTATTCGTATCATTATTTCTCTTATAAGTTGAGTATTTTGTAATCAAAGAAGCCACCAGCATTGCGCGCTTTTTTTGCAGTAGAGTAGCGAGTCATCAAGGTGCCTTTTAAATGCGTAATTGGCAGACCTTTGGCTCTTAAACTCTTTTAATACACTTAAATTGAATAAAGCTGCATAATTTTATGGTATAGGTATAAAACGCGAATTTTAATAAAATAATAATAATCGTTTAGCCGCGAATAACGTCGACGGAAACCTTATTGTTTAAAGAAAGCGAAATAGGTACCTATATGGGTATACCTTTATAGTAGTCACATACTGAGATATATTAAAAATAAACATATCTGTAGCTACCTACCTGCCTCTCTGAATCGTCAGATTAGGTCATTCACCTCATCGTTACTAAAGTCGTGACCTCCTAGATTCCTCCGTACAAATTACTATAAAAAGGCGCGGGAACCTAGGTACGCCCATTACGCCACTGTAAAGCATTTATTGCTCAAGTATTCATAAATAGCTATTTATAAGTGTTATTTTGCTTTTCAATAGGTTGTATGTCCTTGAGCACGCTGTAAGTAACCTAACAGGTGACATTTTACTTATTTACTACTTATTAATTATAGCTTGTAGCCTATGATTATTTTACTACTCACGTATGCTTTCCCAAAAAGTTTGTAATATGTATTTATTATGTTTGGACGGCCCTACTTACTACGTGTAGGCAAGTGTAGGCAACTGGTGTAGGTACCTATTTCATCTAGGTACCATTTACCTTTTTTCTTGTCAGAATCATGCGCTCGTTTGATCCTATGGGAGAATAAAGTGTCCAAAGTTTAGTATTCCATTTTGTTACCATTATTCTTATACCTACTATGACGGTAACGTAAATTCTCTAAATAGACGATGTGATAAAAAAATAATCCTTAAGTCCTCGACAACAAGCTTCTGTGCTTTGACTACAACAAAGATAGGTTTGGGATTCTAGGTACCTATTTTATACCGCTTCGAGCAGTAGGAAGTTTTTTTAAAGTTAATAATAGCCCTTGACAATAGATAGGTACCTACCTAGTTCAAACGGTCCATAGTAGTCCGTACAGCTCCCTTTCCGTGATATTTATTATAAATAATATTCATAACTAGTTTGCAGCAGATGTTGACTCTTCGTTTATATATTTGACCATAAAATTCATAATTTATTGTGTATTGCTCCTGTACTTTTAAGTCATCAGTAAACTAAATCAATAGAAAATTCCAGAGCTCCGTCAAGTCAAGTACTTTTGGATAAAATTAGGTCCTAAAGACAGGGTGGTCAACCTACAGATAACCTTCCAAGTCTAATCAAATAATAATGAGCTAGACGGCTGAATGGAATGACCTAAAATTTATTAATCAGTCAATAAACCTGTTTTCTTGATACATAGAGATAAGTAATTTAATTTATGCAATATTAGGTACCTACTTAAATTAAAAGAGATAAACCCCAGCCTAGTTAATCATCGGTTTATTTCGTGCCTACAACCTAGGTACCTGATTTTAGTATCTCTACGTGTTTGAAAGTGTTTTTTATAATATCTAAATTTCAGTAATAAAAATACGTACAAAACTTAAGAACTAAAACCCGTTCTGAGCCATGCCGGGTCCAAAGGTCCCCATCACGCTAGCAGCGTTAAATAATAATTTAATATCTTTTAAAATGGAGGAACATCATATTAAGGATAAGGAAAGTGACCCTAAACGTTCCCTTTCAAGATATTTTATTAACATGATGCACCATTACCCTCAGACCACCACAGCCATCAAAACTCGCAGCCATAGACAACATGGCCGCGGGACCATTTGTAAATTAATCCGACGAATAAAGGACCACAGACTCATTATCTTGTACTCTTGAAGGCGCCGCCACTAATACGTAAGTACGTCGTACAGTCAAGTGCATTTAGTTAAAACATTTATATTAAAATTAAAACGAGTTTAACTTTAGAATCATACTAGATCAGGACACGTTTCCACCACGTTTCGACCAAAAAAAACGTAATATATATTTATGAACGTAAAAAATTAAGCTTTACGAACGTTAAATCTACCTTCCTACTGTTTCGTAAGTATCGTGTTTCTTTACAAACTTAGAGCGCAGATAGTGATTTAATTCTCTTTGGCGCAGATTCTCTAAGTCTGAAATATTCGGACGAGTTTTTTAAAATCGATCGCATTCCACTTTTCAAAAAAGAAAGTGTTTTATCAGACTACTGTAACATTGTTTCAGCTTCAATGTTATGATTGTAGCGCTAAAATATGTACTTACCTGAATAGATTTGTTGTTGATATGATAATAAAATTGGTACCTATCTAGCAAACAATTTCTCACGTATTTTTAACCCAGTACCATTCTCAAGACTCGAGAGTCGAGACTCGAGCGTATTCCAATGGTGCGTTCGTGGACGAATACCTATCATAGCTCAGATTCGACGCGCTTGTTTTAAACGGCGAAAGATCGATTCGATCGACCAATACTCACAGTAAACGTTCTCAACTGTACCGGGATGATGCATTGCTGGACGCTATCTAAAAACCTGTTTGGGCATTCGGGCCCGCTGTGTGGAAAAAAAAACTCCCAGATTCCGACGCGGAGCACAAAAACTTGAAGATAATTTCCCTTCCAATGCCACAGGATGCGCGCTACGTTTGACCGCTGGAGTATTTAGCAAGTAGAGACGCTATTCAACTTGCTTAATGACTATTCGTGACATGACGATTATAAGGCTACTTCTGAAAAAGTTGTGACAGCTTAGTAAGGAATGTCATGATACCACCCTTATTGCACAAAAGTACCGATGTCCGAACATGTAAACAACAGTGTCGAATTGTGCCTCGAGCAAGCTACGACAGGTGAGATGTTGTTTTAATTGATTTTTTTTCACTGGCTGTTGTTAAAGTACTTGAGTTGATTGAAAGTTAGTTTGATTCATTTCATGGACATATTGGACACTTGTGAAACGAAAAATAAATAGAAACTAAAGCATCGGCGTAAAAATAAAACTCAACAAAATTGTGCCAATTGCATTGCTTTACACGTGATACGCCCCTAACTATTTCTAGAAATTACCACTTTTCTCGCTTGACCCGTTTTACAATTGTATTGTCTCCTAAAATTAATATTGGCTGTAAGTACCTACGTACTTACTCAAAAGATTAAGATGATCTTTTTTATGCTTATTTAAAGAACCTCCAGAAGTGTTGTAACCCTTAATGGCGCCGTACGGATTATCACGCCTTAAACCTAATATGTACATACTTCTGGACCACCAATGGCTTCAATTGTCAGAGAAGAATATGTCTTTCAGCTAATATTAATATGTAATATTATTATAATGACAATAATGCAAGTCAATTAATTCCAACCCTTTTTAGGGTTCCGTACCCAAAGGGTAAAAACGGGACCCTATTACTAAGACTCCGCTGTCCGTCCGTCCGTCCGTCCGTCCGTCCGTCCGTCCGTCTGTCACCAGGCTGTATCTCACGAACCGTGATAGCTAGAAAGTTGAAATTTTCACAGATGATGTAGTTCTGTTGCCGCTATAACAACAAATACTAAAAACAGAATAAAATAAAGATTTAAGTGGGGCTCCCATAAAACAAACGTGATTTTTGACCGAAGTTAAGCAACGTCGGGCGTGGTCAGTCAGTACTTGGATGGGTGACCGTTTTTTTGCTTGTTTTTTTTTTTGCTTGTTTTGCTCTATTTTTTGTTGATGGTGCGGAACCCTCCGTGCGCGAGTCCGACTCGCACTTGGCCGGTTTTTTTAGCACCAACTGCCGAGCTACAGAGTTTAATTGAAAGTTTCGTAATATCACAAGTCTCAGAAGTTTCTTCACAATTTACATAAAGTAATCGTAAATCTGGACACCATCGATACATACGGTGATTGGAATCCAAGGGAGACTTAAATCTTTCAACGTTCTAATAAACTTTGATAACTTGATTCGTTATTTTCAACGATACCAGTTACGGCAATTTATCTTATAAATAATGTATGTACGAAAAAGAATGAGGTAATTTGCAACGAGCTCCGTCATTTTATAAGATGCTAAATATTATAGAGTTACTTAAATATAAATTTAGCCTTTGGGCGATTTGTATTATACTTAAATACGCCTGTATGAGAATCCTTTTGATCACGTTGCGACCTTTGCATACAACTCAAATAAAAATTCCTTGTGGATAGGTAAGTAGGTGTAGTGAGGCAAATATAATCCTTATTAACATTAATGATATGATATAAACAGTCGCCATCAGATACATCGGAGCGGACAAGGTGTTTACAAATATGTAAGCAAAGCGATATTTTTGAGTAGGCTTGGCCGCTCCGATATCTCTAAGTGTAAGGCCTGAGTGGACGCTCGAGTCGGGCTTGCAGCGGGGCGGGGCGTGCGGCGTGCATGTTAAACAAATGCAAACGTATAGTAGCGGCCTTAGTGTACGCTGCTCAAATTACTTGTGAGCCCGACGCCACGCTGCACGCCCCGCCGAACGCTCCGCTTCGAGCGTCCACTCAGGCCTTACACTAATGGCAACGGAACATAACAATGAATACCATTCTTACTGAGTGCCTAACTCGCAAAGAGATCTCAACTTGTAAATTTGACATTAGCTACATGCCGAGTGTGATGGTTAGTGGTTTACAAATGCAATGGCTAGAGGTTTACAAACATACGTGAGTAACGTGAGTGCACTCAAAAAGTTACATTCCACACCCGGAAAGGTAACTTAAACAAGATAAACATTCACGGTGCTTTTGTCGCCGACTATTTGTCAGTCCAAATGCATTTCTAAAGGAATAACAAAGTACCGTTGACTGCCTCCCACAGACAGTACATTAGGGAATGAAGTTATATTACGCTCAATAGTCGGTCACTACACATTAAAGAACACACTTATACACAGAATAGGTATAAAGTCTAGGAAAAGTTCGTGCCTTGACATTGACAGCTGAGACACCTAGTTTGGCTTTTCTACAATTTAATAACTTTGCCTGTAAAGAAGCTGAATAACGCATTGTTCGTTGCATACGTTGTACGTTGCGTCGTCACTATTTTACAAAATAAAAATAGCCTGTATTTATGTCTGTAACTCATTATTTGTGAATATTTCAAATTAACTGCACGGGTTTCAAACTTTTAACCGCGTAACCGAAATACGCTATCGCCGTCGCACTTTCACACTTAATACAGAGAGGTGGAGATGAGAGGAGACGTGAGGACATCAACCAATAAATAGCATTGATTGTAATCCAATTGATGTATGTGCAGTTGTATAGGTATATGCATCTTATGTATGCTCCGTCTACTAGGAGATCTGTGCGAAGTACAGTTCGATTCGAGCGTTCCGAGTAAACAAACTCGCCTAGATGACCTGACATCGTTTTTCGGTTCGAGCGTAAACACCACGATTCTGACTAAAGTAGTAAAGTACCTACCTTTCACCTGGCGATAACAGCTAAACTTTGTTTTAGCGACTGTCGTTTCGCTTGACCTTTCCTGTTTATCACTCAAAACCTTTAACCGCGAACCCGATTCGAAGTTACAAATGAATGCCAATTTTATCTCATTTTGACATCCTTCGCTTTTATATTGTTAACTACGAGTTACATGCGCTGCACTGCAATTCAAGTACGAGTAGGTTATAAAACTTATAAATAAGACTTGAATATTATGAGATATTTAAAGTGCGAAGGCCGCTACTTATGCCGCTACATATGTATCTCGTTACGGGTATAGTATTTGCAAGCCCAAATGTAACAGTGTTTTAACAATGATCCCCCCCCCCCTCCCTTTTTTTCTAATAATCAGTGTTTTTTCTTTGCCAATTTGAATTGGGACTTAACTACGAATTTTCGGCACCTGTTTACTTAATTAGTGTAGTATATTTTTGTCCAATCTAAACAGAGCGCACACTGTATGCATAAACATAATAAATTTCAAAACTAGCACGCCTTACCGCAACTTCGTAATGAATGTCAAGTCGGACGAGTTGCGTCTAGATGTGCTAGACATGCTAGTATCACTACAAGTGCCGTAATACATATTTTCTCCGAATATAGACTATTCATTGGTATTTCACAGTTCTATAAAACAAAAGGAAAACACCCTACATTACGACACAGCACCATGGTCGAATCAATTAAAATTAGATAAACAATGTACGCTCGTGTTGCCACAACATCGCCTTCGCCACGTTTGCGCAATATGTTATTGGTTCGTTGGCCGATAAACTCCTTATCAGCTTTCTTCGAGACTAGCAAACGAGTACGAATAAATTAATTAAACACGCTTGAACAAAAAACCCATGCCAAGATAAGACAGGTTAAAATAAATTGAACATCCATCTACTCCTTGGCCAGTATTTCTCAAGAAACCACAATATGACGTTACTTCAAAAATCCCTGGAGTTGTAGGCGTCCATAGTATAGTAGTGTAACCGGTATATTTCAAAATAGAAAACGTTTCTTCCATTTGCCTTGTGTTTCGTGATTTATTCGGCTCCAGGTGGATCTTTGCATAAATGACTGTACAAGCGATCAAATGTCAGCCGTGCACACAGAACAATATGCGACAGGTTTCCCATGCCTGATATACCTATCTCGTGAGAAAAACTCTGAAGCGTCGGTATACCACCGTCACTATACGAAGTCCCCCTCTGAATCTAAAAGGCACTTCAAACCTTAAGAAATACTTGCTCAATCGACTGTTCTTTTAGCTTTCACTGACTTTTCTATAACACGCGCGGTCTATAACACATTGGACGCAATTTATCTCACGCAATAGGTCAAGGTCACATGAGCTTTTAAGTACATGATTATTCTCATTGTTCGAAACGCAGGACCTCAGCATGCTTAACTTTCATCAAAATATACAAAACACGAAGGCCTAAATTAAACACTAAGGCCCACTTGCACCATCCCACTAACCCGGGGTTACGCTGTTAAACCATTAACCCAGTGTCAAATTGTACTGGTAACTATGGTAACTCCAGGTTTAACCGGTTAACCCGGTTTAGTGAAATGGTGCAAGTGGGCCTAAGGACCGTAAATTCTTTAGTATACCGTGCCCACTATAACGACTTCTCCGGAGGTGGTCCCTGTTCCAATTCCAAATCTGACATTAATTCCTGTACTTAAGTGGTTTATGGCCAGTATCTGATATTAAGGAGCTTCATAAAATCGAATTATGAACAAAACCGCGTCTCTTTCGACCTTAACACTCAAATAACGATAGAACGTACGATAGTGTCACCATAAATCTCTGCTCCTTAAATATTATATGGGAGGAAATTATAGAGAGTGTTTCCGTGCCCGCATCGCGGGTATAAGGAGAAATTATATTAAACTGGATAATACTGGGCGTACAGTCGTTCGCGATACAAAACGCAATTATTTCTCATAAACAACTATTTACTCTTGACAAATTTTATTAAATTACCTACCATATCCTGAAGAGGTATGTGTTACTTTTTTCCACGAGTGCAACATCTCGATTACATTTTCGAAAAACTGAAAACGTAAAGCAGTGGAACATCTTGGGCACCTTGCTGTCAACTATTGGAATTAGGTTTACATTAGGATGTTTACCTCGGTATTGGAACACGGACATACTCCGAAAAGAGGTTTTGCCTTGTCTTAAGGGGCCCACTGATTACCAGTCCGCCGGACGATATCGGCCTGTCAGTTGTTCGGAACTGTCAACTTTTTGTTCTAACTGACAGGCCGATATCGACCGGCGGACTGTTAATCAGTGGGCCCCTTTAGAATTCTTAGATTGCCAAACGGCAAAACGTGAACATACAAATTTAATGTATTCATTTTTCATTTCCTAAAATTAAAATTCATGTAACACTTTAAACTAGCAATTAAAGAGAAGACCATAAAAACATACATAAACCCAATTAACTAAAATATTCATTTGTGTTTTTATGGCTCTCTATACCGGACGAGATTCATTCTGTGATAAGAGAGTTATTAGCTGGACCATTTGATTCATACACTAGATTCTAAGTGGTTAATCTGGCGCTGAGATAACGTAGACTAATACTTAATCACAATCTGATCAACAAGCCACTTCCCCTCTTTGAAATTGTAAATATGTAAACTTCAACTAAGTTGCAACTAAAAATTCACAACGAATGTCCTTACAAAAAACACTGAACTGAGTTTGTTAAACTCTAGCGCCTCTAGCCATTTAAATAAAGTTTTTTCTTGTTTAAGATATGAGTCTTGGAGGTTCCAACCTCCCCTGAAAGTCCAAAGACAAGACATAATTAAAAAATAGCAATGGTTTTGAACTTAATTACTCGTACTAATTAAAGGTTTAAAACTTAGACTGTGTATTTTAGTTGTTATTAAAAAAAGTTAAAGAAAGACTAACCGAAAAGACACTGGTAGTATCTAAAGGATATCCTTTAGATACTACCAGTGTAACGAGTCCCGTACCAACTCAACTTGAGGATATGAGATCAAATGTATCAGACGTTTCCAATTACTCCTGTCCATTACAGTCTTGAAATAGCTGTCGTCCAATAAATATTAATTTCGCATCGGATAAAACGTTATCGCTCGTCAGGCAACGTTCTGTCTATCATAATAAGGATCTCGACATACGGGTCTTGCGTGTTTAACGAGGTTTCATAGGCGGACACGCCAAATGGGACTTATCGCTAAAGTAGTCTCAAGTGGATTTTCGAAATTGCACTTAGCTGGTTACCCTTGTTGACAAATTGTCTTATAGACCGCCGACCGACTCGGCCGAGACCGTGAATTTGATTTATTTTTGCCCCTTGTGATATTAAAAGACTTGCTATTTTCACACGTGCTGCCGTTGCTATCATATTGGAAGTTATTTTTACTGAACTTGGAGATACTGTTCTAGCTATAAATAAGAGAAGCTGTTTTAATGAAAAAGAAAAGTAGAGGGTTGTCATGAAGGATAAAAGAGTAAATTACCTCTACTTACATCCAGTATATGTTATGCATCTCGTTTTCCGCATAAGGTATAAGCGCGCGCTTGCAAAATAATAGTGTTTCTAAACCGTACCTAGTCACCTACAAGTCTAATGCCACAGGCATCGGTGTCGCCTTTCGTCCCCGATCAGCATTTCCTTGTATAGCGGTCCTCGCGTAGACTATTCAATGTTCTCAGTACGTGTTAAGAATCCGGTAGACCCCTTTTCTCTGACATCAAAGACGATGCTTTTCATCTAAAATCTAAATTAAAAATATTAAATCATATTGCGCTCACGCAATTTAGTTCAAGTTATAATATTTCAGTGAGTGGTGGTAAAAGGGTAGCATAACGGAAACTTAAGCAAGGCTTAGCCCGTAATCTGATCGGCAGCTTAAAACTAACGGCTTCAAACCTAATGCGTTATGCCTGAATAAATTACGAAAAATAATACCTCACAAAGCCTTAGCCAATACAAATGTAAGCCAATACGGTAAGTCGACCTGACGAATATTGCGACCGGAATATTGCGAAAGAAGCCACTTTATGATTTGCGGTTAAATATAATGAACGTATTCAAAGTACTCTTAAGCACTTAGACTCTAGTTGCGTTAGGGTTTTATTATCTCACTCCACAAATAGGAGACGACAAAAACCACACTTAAGAAGCTCACCCCTCTCACTCATTGTGGGAACTCTAAACAAACAGGGAAGCATTTTTTGTTATCCTATTCTTAGAAACTTACAGACATCCAGGTAGGTCGGTACTAATTCGAACCTTTATGTATGACTAGCTGTGCCCGCGGCTCCGCCCGCGTGGAATTCGGTCTGTGTCAGTAAGCTAATTGATCTCTAATTTCTCTTTCTCTCCCCTGGAGGCGGAACTTGAAGTAAAGTTGACAGATGGATACGATTAGCGGACTGAAGTCCAGATAAAATATTTTACAATTAGGTAGGTACCACTAAACAAAACTACACTCCAAAACCAATAGTTTTTTTCGCCCTTATTCCAATATTAGACGTGATTTAAATGACACAGAGTAGTAGGTGTATAACGGACAATACAGTACTACTTTTGTATTTTTACGTTCTTGACTGTACCTATCCAAATCATGTCCATGGCAAATATCATCCAATTCTGTCCTCCAGTCAAATCATTCTGAGCATGATAAATTAAGAATTATACACATAGAAATCCATACTTCCTAACAAACTTTCGAATTTAGGTCTAATATTATATTAGTTAGAAGTAAGATTAGAGGAAAGGAGAATATTATAGATATCAAATATCTACATATATGAATGTACCGGGGATTACTTTTAACAGTGTAAAAAAATGTTGAATTATAACTTTTTAATTTAAGTGTTATTTATTACATAACACTTAAATTAAAAAAAATTGGCCTAAGTCGTAGTCGCTTGGTAGGGTGCCCAGAATGCCATCTTTATTAAAGTACGGCTTAACCCTTAAAATCGTATTAAAAACGCGAGCGTAGCGAGCGCGAAATTTTTTTGATAGAAAAAAAATTGAGAGATGCTATGTCAGGGACACAGCCGCAATGGTTTACGTGAAACGTTGGTGTGGATATCTAAATAATGCAAAAGCTGAAGGCCGAGCTCCATGTAGGGCCGAAGGCCCGAAGCGTCCAGGCTGTCAGTGCTTAAGCACAGAACAATAGTATAAGTGTCTAAATACGAAGGCCGAAGGCCGAGCTTCGTGTAGGGTCGAAGGCCCGAAGCGTCCAGGATGTCAGTGCTTAATCACAGAACAATGGTATCAGTGTCTAAATGCGAAGGCCGAAGGCCGAGCTCCGCGTAGGGCCGAAGGCTCGAAGCGTCCAGGATGTCAATGCTTAAGTCGTAGTAGTAGTCGCTCAGTAGGGTGCCCATCAGAATGCCACCTTTATCAAATGAGGCTTAACCTTTAAAATCGTATTAAAAACGCGAGCGAAGCGAGCGCGAATTTTTTTTTTGATAGAATAGGATTTGAAAGAAGAGAGGCTATGTCAGGGATATAGCCGCAGTGGTTTACGTGAAATTTTGGTGTGGATATCTGGAAGGCCGAGTTCCATGTAGGGCCGAAGGCCCGAAGCGTCCAGGATGTCAGTGCTTAATCACAGAACAATGGCATCAGTGTCTAAATGCGAAAGCCGTAGGCCCGAAGCGTCCAGGATGTCAGTGCTTAAACACAGAACAATAGTATGTGTCTAAATTCGAAGGCCGAGCTTCATGTAGAGTCGAAGGCCCGAAGCGTCCAGAATGTCAATGCTTAAGTCGTAGTAGTAGTCACTCGGTAGGGTGCCCAGAATGCCACCTTTATCAAAGTAGGCTTAACCTTAAAAGTTAAAAACGCGAGCGTAGCGAGCGCGAATTTTTTTGATAGAAAAAATTGAGAGAGGCTATTATGTCAGGGACACAGCCGCAATGGTTGAATTTTGGTGTGGATATCTAATGCGAAAGCCGAAGGCCGAGCTCCGCGTAGGGCCGAAGGCCCGAAGCGTCCTGGATGTCAGTGCTTAATTACAGAACAATAGTATAAGTGTCTAAGTGCGAAGGCCGAAGGCCGAGCTCCGCGTAGGGCGGAAGGCCCGAAGCGTCCAGGTTGTCAGTGCTTAAACACAGAACAATAGTATTAATGTAGGTTAATGTGTGTGCTGGGAGTCCTGAAGCACTCAATGAGTTTAGGAACTCCAGAGGGTCTGTTGTGGCGTTGCCTTCATCCAAGACAGTGTTAATGGATTTAGGTATATACTGCCTGTTCACTTTTGATTTCTGCCAATATCCGCGCATGTGTAGGTAAGTATAGACGTACGACCCTCTCCAGTACCCGCTGATACACCACAGTACTTACCGTCGAGCACGTCTGTCGTGCGAATCCGCTGAGCGGTCAACCGTTCTTCGCACTGCGTGAACGTCTCCGATTCTTCCTCAGATTCCTGAGACCGTGCTACCTTGTAACCTCAATACGTTGCGAGAATTTCGCGAGAAAATTGTTTTTTTTCGGAAAGGTATGGTGACGCGTTTAAAATGCAAGTCCCAAATTGTTTGACACTTACAAAGACATAATACCTATTTAAAATTTAAAAACTTTCGCGTTTTGAACACATATTAACTCACATTTATATATAGACGGGTATCTCGAAATGTATTTTATTACCGTTATTTACCGACGTTTCGACACTTTCGACACAGGTTTCACTGGTCGTGGTCGCGGCTAACTGATGTCCCAACAAAATGTCAAAACAGAGATTTGTGCAACTACCCGACGAAAAGTGTATGAAAAAGTTTGGGGTAGACATCATATTTTCAAACCACCCACTTCACATAATGTTAATTATTGTCAATGGACCTGCGATAGACCCGTCTATAAATGTGATTTAATATGTATTTGAAAAGACGTTTGACATTAACTAAGAAAATTTTTGTTTTTTTTACAAAGTACATACACAAAAAAAAAGTTTGCACCACTTTCTTAAGTTAGCGCCATAAGATTCAGGTGCAAACATAACTTAATTGAGTGTAGTGGCCACCCCCCCTTTTAGGGGTTGAATTTTTCTAGCCTAAAATAGGGCCAGGGATTTTCTTGACAGATTAGTAAAGTTTGCATCAAAATCCGTTCAGCCGTTTTCACGTGATGCGCGGTCAAATAAACAGATAAACAGACAAACAGATAAACAGACAAACAGACAAAAATTCTAAAAACTGTTGGAACGTGTTCTGTTATCGATTCTAAGTATCCCCAACCAACTTTTTTTCGAATATCTTCCATGTACAGACTTTCGACCCTCTTCAGCTTTATTATATGTATAGATAATGATAAAAAATGCAAATGGCGGGGCTCGACCGAAGAATTCTGCGATGATAATTAGCTTTGTTTTTGAACTGCTACATTGTTTACAAATGCAATTACTTGCGCCATAAATTAAGCAATGATACCGAACAAATTGTTTTAATTAATTGCTGTTTTGATGTTGCTTTATCGATGCAAATACGTGTATAAATTATTGGAGTTATTAGTGCTTTGATTGATTGTTTTGAGATACATTTCAAAGCGCCGCGCGCCGTTTCTTAGTTATAATAGGAAATGTAATTTGTAGTTAACGATCCAACTAGGTGTTAATACCTACGCAGGCTATTAGTTACAGTTATGATGTATAAAATACGCTCAACGAACAAGTTTAATTCGAATATTAATATGAAAAGTCTCGGTCTATAGGATATTCTCCTGGTTTTTGCTTGATTTGGACTAATTTGGGCATCTTTACATTAACACGATTCCAAAGAGCTGGCGAATCTATAAAAATATTGATATGATACATGTAGTCTAGGTAATAATCGACGCGACACGTGTATTTAAACAAACATCAGTGATTCAAACGTCGTAGAAAAATACAAAACCATACTTACTAAATTTCTTTTTGACGGAGGAACCAGTATTATACTCGTATTGATAACTCTCGATGTAAGCAAACTTTTTAAACATAGGGACTGAGTATATTTACAAAATATTCTAACGAAATACAATAAGAATATTTTATTTTTGCGGTCAGAATATTATTTCATACACAAAATAATATTCCCACACCCATCAAATTGCAAGTTAGCATGTAACAGACAGCATTATCCAATTGCCATATCGCATTTAGTATACAATGCGCATTCTGAGAACGCATTGAACCGCCGTCTGCATTTCGCAGACGAATTTATTTAAAGCATGATTATCCGGTTAATTTAATACATGCGTAGAACAATGGGCCTATTTTAATTCTAGTTCCTGCTGCAGCTGCGACAATGACCTTTCACAGCCCACGCTAATTATACACCGTGTTCTACGGGATAGGTACCCGACTTGCTATGGATAGAATGTAGAGCGGAACGTACTACATCTAGCGGGATTTAATGTTTTACACTTTTAAGGATATCCGAACTTGACGCAGCGAATATGCTATGACATGACTTATGCGCGTTCCCTTTGTATCCCGTTTTGTTGCGTAAATCGTACGTCAGGATAAGTTAAGCACCTGTGTCGCAGGCACACCAATGTTTGACATATAGCCCCAAGTTCCCAATCTCACAAGTCAGACCTCACATAAACAATCTGGCCGCACTATATGGCCGAGAACGTCCAAACCCAACACAATTGTTAAAAAAATGTTTAATTTTATTACAAAGGCCGACCTCCCTTTAGGGCTCTCCTGTCAACGGTTGAGCTATGAGGAGAGAATCAGAGCCGATTTGTGGCAAATTAAATTCGCATGAATATTTCCCTCAAAAATTTTCTTCGAGAGCGGTAAACAAAATGATCGAATTAGAGATCGACGATGCTCATAAGCTCATAACGTACTTCGGAAGACTGGTAATAAATTCAGCTCACCCCTCCTGTTACCGACATACGGTGCGTTGCTAATATACTTATCGGATATAATTTCCTGCCGAACGGCATAAAGTTAAGCCCAAATTATGAGTCAGGATTTAACGACTTCATGTTGAATCGTCGCGATTCCATTTGTATTTGTTCCTGAAAATGTTTTATCCGTAATAACAATAAAAATATATTATGAGGAACTCTGGCCGATTTTGACCAGTAGGAGTAAAATGACACAGCGCCTTGGGGAGACAAGTAATATAAATTAACGGGAGCTCCACATTCAGTTCCTTTCCCCTGTCCTGTAACCACAGTAACAAATTTGCGTGAGGCTTCCCCTTCGTAGCTTTACTATTGACGAGGGAAGGTACTACATAATCGATGTATTCCTTTGGGCTTGTAAAGGTCAGGTTATTTAGCATATTTTTTATCACGCAATATTACGAGTACCTACATATTATATTATAATTTGTGAAAGCATTTTACCCGCGTGGCAAACCGTAAAATTGGAGGCCACTGCCGCGCCTTAATTAAATGTAATTTGAAAAATTCGCAAATCATTACAATTGGGAATTCTTTTCCATTTAGGTATATATATATTAACATTTGTATAATCTTGCGCTCGGCCAAGAATCAAACCCGGCATTAAAAGCCGAGTCGCTGGAAGTGTAATAAATATAAGAAAGCGTCTGACACGTTAGTAACATCATGCCCTCCCATCCCGAAGGCCGTATAATTCTTTTTAAATCGATATCATAGATGGCGCTATATGTCACAATCGGCGATAACGAAATTTTTATCTTACAGATTAAGATGTATTAAGAGACATTTAAAGTGTCGTAAATTAAAAACATTATAAATGAAATACAAACATTAATAACAACACGAATTCAATGCATTAATTTTCAAGATTTGAAATCACAATTATATCGCGACTGACTACGTTATGAACAACAGCGCAGGACAGTTATGTGGAGCTGTCGAAGTAATATTGAATATTGTCACTAGATGGAGCCACCACGGTTCTAATATGTGGAGTTTGATTTAGAATAATTACATTTGAGTTATGAATTACGAAATTTAGTACAAAATGTTAAAATCGGTCGGTCAATAAACATGCCTACTCTAAATGAGTACCTATTTTTTATTAAAGTAGGCCTGACGTTAAAATATAAATTAAAAAAACTCGTAGGGCGATGTCTTTCAAAAGAAATGAATGCTTTGTTTTTAAACACAATGCAAGTTTTTATTTCGCTTGATGTCCAAGTCAAACGCACATTTTACTCCTTTATTGACCGACGCGTTTGCGAAGGTCTCCGTTTTAACTCGGGCCAAATTTCGTTTGAGGAGAACGTTCTCCTCGGTTTAATTCTCAACCGATTCTCATCAAATTTTGTGACCAGATTCTAGGATAAAATAGTTTTTTTTTTCAATCCGATTATTTCAAAATTGCGGAAACAAATATGTAGTCGTATCAATATTATAAGAGCATTTCTTTTCTTATTGAGATATATTTACAGTGCTTGGCAAAAATGTAGAAATGTTGTAAAGGTTTTTACTCGAGAATAAGTAGCCAAATTTCGTCAAATTGGCTAAGTGCTATCATGGCGCAGTTTGCAAACAGTTGCTTTGATGCATGGAGGTTCGAAGTTCGAACCCCAGTAAAGTGCGCTGCTAACTTTTTGTAAATTTTTACACTTATATTATTGTATTATGTATTATTATTTGTGCAAAGCACGGGTTAAACGTATTCGTTTCATTTTTCCAATCTTTTATTTAACTTTTTGTTAATTTAGTTTTTCTAAATAATTCTAAACAGCGTACCCATATATTTTTTATTCAGTTTTAAGTAGAAATGCCCCGAATAGTGGTATTGGCCGAATACCGAATATTCTGCCCCTCTCCCGGCCGAATACCGACATGACATGCGAACATTTTGACCCACAATTATTATGAAAACTGATCGCTAACAAAGCTCAACGTTAGATGATGATGATAAGTTATATTTTTGTTGAACAGCATTAATGAGTAGAGTCAAACAAAACAGACTCATGATAAAAATAATATGTTTTTTAATCAATAAATGGTCAAAAAAGGGTCTTCGTATTTAACAACTTTCCAAGAACACATTCTAAATATACTTACCGACATAGTTTTTGGTTATTTTTATGATGCAATTTTTCTTTTTAAGTAGGTGCAACGAATATCTCGGTATTCGGCCGAATAGTAGGCAACATTCGGCCGAATACCGAATATTCGGCAAAGTGGCCGAATAGGCCGAATACCGAATAGTTGCCGAATATTCGTGGCATCTCTAGTTTTAAGCTATGCTCGCGAGGTCTACAGTTTATTAATTTCCTTGTTGTAAACGACGATCAGCTTAAACCGCGAAAATCGAAGTTTGTAAACTTCATGAGGTAGAACAAACTAAATTGACAGCGATTTTGATAGCACAGACTATGCAAGTGTTTTTTTAATTACATAAACTAATAGAAGTTTGATGTTTAAAATAACACTAAAAAAATATGCTTCGTATGACTCATGCAACTATCTCTGTCACTCGAATTACAACTTAATGTGAGTAAAAGAGCCCAAAATTTGCAATATTCGGTGTTCGCGGGTCGCGGAGCTTGCCTAGTCGAATTTTTGTTGACGGACAGACTCCGACAATGACTGCATTCATGACTACGACGGGGAGTATGGGGGTGGTCATGATTTGGTCATGGACTGGCCATGGAGTGACATGCGAGTTAGCCTTGAAAAAAATGCCAACTAGGTGTTCGTATTTCCAATGCAAGGTCATGACCGCCATGACTGGTCAAAAGTTGATGTTTCGCTTCTAAACTGCGCGCAGTGCGCGTTTGCAAACTTGAATTGACAATACGGTGTGTTATATCTATAGGTTTGTACATATTTATTTTTAATTTAATACAAATACTTATGTCCTCAATCGCTCCAGCGTCTCAAGGCCGCACAGCGACGTGCACACGCACACTCGGATTAAATACTAATTGTAAGGTGCGTCTGTGTGCTTACGAAAACTACCATACAACTAGGTACATAGGCGTGAACGCCACAGTAATTCGTGCCGTCCTCTTCTTCTTTCTAATAGGAGCGACAGGGACAGCATGCACGGTTTGAAACTTCTAACAGTTCTAACCATGTTAATAAAAGAGGGACGGGCAGATACTGTCGTGCCTATCATGGGCTAGCCCGGCTGTAAATATTTGTTTTTAGTGCAAATATTTCCTTTTTGTATTTTAAAATACTACAAAATAAATCGTGTTACTGCCGTTTGTACGAGAATGTAAATTTTTAACATGAAATAAATGTTTAATAAATAAATAAATATTATAGGGACATTCTTACACAAATTGACTAACGATACAAATGTCTAATATAGAATTAATACTTAAATTCATAGAAAATATTCATGACTCAGGAACAAATATCTGTCTCATTATACAAATAAATTACACTTTATTTTCAATATAAAAATATCGATCGAGTAGGTAATTCAAGGTCACTTTTTTTGTAACTTTGTGGCCCTGCTACTTACGGGTTAAACACCCTGACCATGGAAACCGGCATACCCTTATTATTTTCCCTCCTCTTATTTATTACCGAGACTTGGTGCGCGACTGACACTATCAATAGCTGCAAGCTGGCGCGCTCGAGTAACATTTTTAATTAACCGAAGCGTAGCGAAGGTCTACGTTTTGACTCGGACATTTTGCTTTTGTATGTCCGGATGTTCTCCTATACAGGTCGCAATTCTTAACCGATTTTCGTGAAATTTTGTGACCGAATTCTATGACTAACTAAAATTTTTTTGTCGATCCGGTTTTTGGAAATTTTTCAAAATGGCGGAGTTGTGATAGCTCCCGCCTAAACGAATAGTCGGATCGGTATCATAAGAGTTTTTTCTTTTTGAGATATGTTTATAGATTAAATGGCCAAAAATTCAGAAAATTTGTATCACTGGTTTTGGCGGTATTTAGATATGTATTTAGTTTTTACTTGAGAATGAGTAGCTAAATTTCGTCAGCTTTAGTAAGAACTATAATGGCGTATTTTGCAAACGTTCGCTTTTTTTGTTTGCATCGGCAGGTCCCTGGTTCCATTCCCAGTAATCGTATACAACTACATAACTTTTAGTATTTTTTTTATACTTAAATTTCGTATAATTGTTATTTATTTTATTTTTTTTATTTTGAAAAAATTAAAAATGTCGTATTTTTTATTTATCAAGCGCGGGTTAAGCGTATTCGTTTAATTTTTGTTTGTAGCTTTATGTAGTTTTTAATTTTTTGTTTATATTACATGTACTATACCTATATTTTAATAAATATTTTTGCCATACATTTATTCAGTTTTAAGCTCTGCTCGCGAGGTCTACAGCTCACAGAGCCACTAGTAACTAATCCGTTTTGTATATATCATATTTAAAAAATCCATCAAAAAATGTTTTCTTAGGTACAGTCAGCAGCAGAAGTTGCTAAGCGGGCGAGGCGTTCATAATTACCTTGACGCGCTCTTATTCTCTTAACAATAAAGTCGCGTCAAGATTATTTTGAACACCTCGCCCGCTTAGCAACTATTGCTGCTGACTGTACATGATAGGACAAGTACGGCTACCATTAATTGACATTTGACTTTTACGCCACCGACTGCGTGAACTCGATCGCACCAATACATCAATGCGAGTACGAGCGAGATAGACTGCGATCGACTTCATGCACTCGCTAGCGTACCTAAACGTCAAATGCCAACTCATGATAGCCGTAGCAAATAAGCTACAAAACTTTTAGTAGCTAAATAAAAAAATGAATAAATCGGAAATACAATTAATTAATTTATTAATTTAAAAGCATGGCAAAAAAAACGTTACACACATTTTTTATTGCAATATTACGAAATAGAATGTAAAACACGCAAAGCAACGTATATGGGGCATTATCTATGAAAAGGGACCTTATTGTCGATGGCGCTTACGCCGCACAGCGTCGCGCGGCATTGTATTTATATCAGAGCATCGTTAATAACGGCGTAAGCGCCATCGACAATAAGGTCCCTTTTCATAGATAACGTCACATATGCTACTTAGGACGGTGCGCTTTTTTAGTATGGGATTGGCGGATTAGGTATCTGCATGTACTATGTATGTACTAGTATTTTATGGGGCATTATCTATGAAAAGGGACCTTATTGTCGATGGCGCTTACGACGCACGGCGTCGCGCGGCATTGTATTTATACTGGAGCATCGTTGATAACGGTGTAGGCGACATCGACAATAAGGTCCTTTTCATAGATAACGTCACATACACATATGATCTGTGATCCTTACAAAATACCTACTCCTTCCTTTCCTATATACATGGTCTTTTTTATTTCATAATAAATCTAAGAAAATACCGCGTAGTATTATATCTATATCTCTAGGTACTGATAATATATAAATTTAGATTTTAATATGCGCATATTTTTTCAACGTTTTACTTTCGATTTTATTTAACGGACGTTAAAAATAGATTGTTTCGTCGGCGCGACCTTGGGCTTTGGGCCTCTCAAGGCCATGTGGACGGCACGCGGCAATGCATCGCTTAGCTCCAAGAATTATTTTATTAAAACAGATCATACCGCAATGCCGTGTTCTTTCTGCCCTAATGTGAAGCATAGGTACCTACTAGATACCTTCAAACCAGCATAAGAGTCCTCTTTGATTATGCATTATTATTGTGTATCTCAAAGTCACAGTTATGCTGGTTTATCCGAACGCTTGTCGTGCCCATTTGCCGAAGCAAGGTAAGCGATAAGAATACGACCTGTGATTTGTAACGAAACTTTGACACCTTCGCCTATACTAAGTAGGTACCTATTCAAACTTCTATTTACAATACAAAAAAATAAACAAAAAAATTAAAAAGTCAAATTTAAATAAATAAATTTCAATTTTGTCGCCGATGGCTGAAACGCCATCTAGTAATGATTGACCTTAAAAATGAATGTGATGTGTAGGTTTAGTGCGTGAAAGCTACAACAGATGTCGCGCGAGAGGTGTTTTGACGCCATTTCAACGCATGTTTGTCGTAAGAGTTTTATTAGCTCCGTGGGGCTCCGTGCGCCATCTAGTTTGTTACTGTGAACTAAAAAATTGCCTACAAGTATTTGCTACTTAGGACGGTGCGCGTTTTTACTATGGGATTGGGTATCTGTACTAGTATTATATGATCTGTGGTAACATATTTGATGAAGCCCCGTAAAAAACAGGGGAGCGCGGCAGCTGATCGGAAGTCCTGCCTGCCCTTTGTTCGCCTCTACACCGCATTATTGTCGAGGAAGGAAGAAAGCGGGAATCTTACCTATATTGATCAGACTCCGCAACTCGTATTTTGACTTTACAAGCAAACATCGCGTTCTAGGTTCGCAACGGAATATCAGCATTTTTATTTTCAGCGCGATCACGATTTTTATGCTACGCACCATTGTCCCTTTACGAAATATCCGCGTTTTTTATCCGCACAATGCTGGAAAGTTCCATTATTCAGAATATTTTGGACAATGGCGGCTATGGCGCGCGCGCAGCGTGTGATCCGCGTCGAGATCGATTGTTCGCGATCCAGGCCGCGTAGCCAACGTGCCAATCGCTAACGCTCCGTAGCGATCGAAACGCAACTGTCACTGTCGCACTTATATGGAAGAGTGATAGAGAGACACAAAGCGTTTCGTTGTCGAAGCGATAGCGATTGTCAGCTTGGCTAGGCCGGCAGAGGTGGTTATTCAAAATTTTGGCTTTTGTCGCGTAAAGTTTAAAGATAAAAGAGTACTACACCTATGAGATCCGCCTTTCAAACTTTATTGCCTACTTCCTGCCGCTCCTTGCTGAGGGTCCCTAATATATAGAATATTAGGTCGATAGTTTTCGTCTTGCACCACCTACTTATTCCAGTTCAAGAATGGATCGGCAACAATTCGATTTATTGATCTTGTCTCTACCACATATTGTCTATTATAACAATTGCCTATAATACATTACGTTAGCTGGAGTGGATACAAAAACTAGATTTATATCTGACATTAGCACAGATTATATAATAGTTCTTACGAACAGATACTTATCTCTCAAAGAAAACGCAAATACCTACCGTTTTAATACCTACACTAAAATACAATGGAATGACCTTCAACGCGCCGCCGCGCACCGGCGCAACGCTAGGGTTGCCGACGCTTAGAAATGATTTACTAATATAAGATACCTACCTACTTAGGTAGGTACAAATATAAGTTTTAATTGTCAAACTAACATTAGAACTGGTCATATAAAAGCATAGCGTAAAATAACCATGAGCAAGATAAGTTGCAATAAGTAATTACAATATTCCGTTTATGCGTTTCATTCCAACGAGTGACTGCGAGACATTTTAAAAGGACATATCTCCCTGCAGTAAACGCAGTGTTTACGCCATTTTATAAACCGTGCAATGAATCAATAATTCAATACCACCTAAGTAGCTTGTAGCTTGCAACCACAATTGAAACTATCGTAAAAATAAAACCAAAAGTACTTGTATTGAGAATGTCTACCTACTTTTCCTATCTATCGGAAGAGCAAAAACGGTATTTTTTATTAGTTTTGTTCTTTCTGCATTCATCCACACTACAAGTAGTGTTATTTGTTCATTGGTTCAAGACATTTCTTTCGCATACATTTTAGCATATTCGAGCGCGCGGCGACGCGACGTGCGTGCGTGAGCGCGCGTGGCAACCAACTGACTTGCTTTGCTACCGTGAACGGGAACGGATTCGTAGGTATAAAACCGAGCTCGCGCGGAGAGTTCCATAGGCCTGACATTAGATAAAAAATCTTGTTTTTGTTTAGGATCAAATTACTAACTCACTTCCCCATAAATAAATTATTCTTGAACACGTCACAAGCATAAAACTTATTAAGCTTGTTTAGCTTAATCAAGGGACAACATGGCCGGTCGGTGCAACGTAACGTGCATAAACAATAATTGCTTTAATAGCTGCCACGGATTGTGGCGAGCCACGTGGCGGGGCGGCTCTCAGCCGAGACTTCTGTGGCTTCTGCAAATAGCGTTTATTGCTCCAACCACCAAGTTATAAGGAAGGATTGAAATAACGCATTAATGCACCGACCGCTAATAGCGTCCCGACCAGTTATGAATGTTATGAACGCCGCCTACAAGACATCAAGATAACAGTCGCATGTTGGAGGAACTTAATATACCAGCAACATGACATAACACGTGTATAACAATTCTAGCATGTGCATTCAATCTGATATAACTTATAATTATTTCTGTTAATGGTCCATTACGATCGCATGACGTAAATCCCAGCGGGTATAGCTACGATATCCTGTATCATAACATAACATCCTGCGATCCTGCTCGTCATTAAAGAGAGAAATTTATTACATGATCAGTGATCACCCTGTAAAGGCTTGGTTTTTCAAACTTTTTGGAGCGAGAAGTGTAAAAAATGTTCGTTTGATAAGTTATCGTATGACAGGATCACGATTCCAGCGCGGGTTTATCTTGGCTGGCTTTTAAAAGAAGCTTTCGCATTAAATCACTGGGTTACTGTATAATAACATTTCTTATCTCATCTCTGATATTCCATTCCATTTCTATGCAGGGATTTCTGTCTGCGTAAAGTTGATTTACCGTATAAATTAAAGTGTATTTTAAAATGAACATGCACGGCCGTTAATTGGCAAGGTCGCCCTATTTGATTGCGGTAGTCAGGCATAGTTGCTTTTTGGCCGACTTCAGCTGTTCGGTTCGCTAAATAAAATACGGCTTGGGTTCCGGTCCCTGGTAATATCTTTCGTCGTCCCATCGGTACCTACCTACTACTTGACTTGTGTTTGATAATATCTTGCAACTTCCCAGTAGTTCCATTTATAAGTAGGATAGATACTTTTTGGTTCGAATATGAACCGGACTTGTCTGTCTTGTTTGAGAAAGTAAGGTCCAGTATGTATATCAAGCACGTACTTATAGGCACGAGTAAAGTAGCTCGCCTTAGCCTAGAGCTTCTTCGAAATAAATCAAGTTTGCGTACACCGTTGCAGTCATTAGCGCCGTATGTTCACACGTCCGCGTCCCGCACGAGGCAAGGGACCGGTCATGTATGGCAAGACCGCCTTCATCCATATTGCAGGCTCCCGTCCGATCGGTTCATTTATATTGCAGGCGGATGTTGACGCGGGCCACTTCGGATCGAAGCCGATGCTTTAAATTTGCGAGTTTCGTTCACCCAACTAAGAGTACGTGAAAACGTCTCATAATGGTCTCATAATCATCTTTTAATTAAATCTTCCTGCGAATTAACTTTAAATACTTCACATGCTTCCCTTGCGTTAAATTTTTTTCCGTCATTCTCAAATAATGTAATATTTACAATAGGTTGGCCCATAAGAAATAACCAAACACTAGTCCAGTAATTGCCTATGATTATGTATTTAGCTGCTCGTGGCCGAGCTTAGTGCATTGAATGTGCAGGTCATGCATATCATGGACTATCACCTAGCGTTGTGCAACAAAATAGCTGATGAATACAATTTGATACTAAGAAGCCACGTCATTCAAAATTGACGCTCCTCGAATTACCAAATTATTCATTCCAAGCGCTGCTTTATTATACAGCATGATTTGTCTGTTTAGGACGAGCCTCGGCCATGTATTTTTTGATCCACTGCGGACATTTTAACGTAAGCGCCTTCGTTAGTATTCCACAAACGTCCACGAAAGCTTTGCTATCGACTTTGAATTGGACAGATTGCAATCGTTATTCAAATGTAAAATTTAAGTACGGCCACGTGGTTTTAGATTGGTATTTGTTGGTATTTAGCTATTAGGCTGGTAATTTCAAAAAGGGGGAAGCGGAATTTCGCTTCGCACGACACCATAAAAAATTCAACACACATTTGCGCTATCGTATTTTATCGCATTGCATCCATATGAATCATGGATATTGTTTCACGAGTGACAGTACAGAATGAAGGTAAAATGGCTGATGGCACAACGTATGGTTTAGATAAGGATGCACGAACGCGCCATAATGGCAGTAAACATGCCGCCTGATGATATATGCGACACCAACTGGATATTTTCATAACAGCGAGGATAGATCTCTTTGATTGCTGTTATGAGAATTGACTCTATCGCAAAATACTGCACATATATGTATATGTTACGACTGCCAATAGCACTTGTTACACAACAAATAAACTTTACATTTGATTTCTGTAAGCATAATTTAGGTAGGATTTTATATTTAGCGTCACTAAAATATCTTTTATAAACTAAAAATATGCTACAATCATGAAATCGGAATCCAAATGTGCTTTCTTTAACTTGTTTAAAATAATTATTTTTTACTACTATTCTTCTACTCGAGAAACTCGACGATTCTCAGAAATTGCTCGGTACTAATGCATATATCTAAATTCATCATTTTATCACCTGCCCGGGCGGGGTAAATTGCAAGCTCAGCAAATTCCCGCCATCCCGGCGCGGTACGCGCGGAAATTCTAGTGGTCTCGCAGCCATTTACTGGCATTCTTGTTGCTTCTATTTTACGAGGAGCTTTTGTAAAAACAAAACTAGTTTCTATAGTCTTATACAGGAACGACACCCTTTTTAATTTTGGTTGTTTATGGTTTGGAATCAAACTAGCCTATAAGAGAACTGATGAAAAATTTCACAAGTTTCCGACAGTAAATTTGTTCGTTGATGAAGTTTCCTATTTTATTAGCCCTTCGGGGCCCCGTAGCCTGTAATTGCAATAAACGTCTCATAAAATTACTTTGTAGGCCTTCCGTAACGAAAGATTCACAGTTTGTGTTAACTGTAGGCATCAAACATCATTTCTACTTTTTACGCTTAACTTGGGTGTTACTTAAAACATATTTTGTACGCCACCGATAAATCTTCAACGATTTGAAAAGAATAACAACATTAAAAGCATATGTTGTTTCACTTAAACTTACGTTGTGAGAGACACCGAATTTCTCATACTCGATTTGATTTGTTTACCGCACATGTCATTTTGACCGGTTTTCTGTAGGATTTTACCCAGTATGCCAGCGGTTGTGCTCCCGATTTCTCACCGGATTGGATAACCTACATCCACAGTATCCACACATGCTCGATTGGTGTATAACGTACATATGTATAACCAATAATTCAAAATACCTACGTTTTAAGTTCTGCATAGAAAATCCTTAAGAAAACAATATTATTAGATTCCTCACAGTTTTCCTGTTAATGTCAAGGCCTCCAGGCTATTTGTTGGTTTAAATAGACACCCCAATAGAACACAGATCGAGGTCCACGTGTTGTCTAGACGGAGGCGGAGGTAGCGCGGTGTCAGTGTGAACGAACTCTGTCACGTTGCGCTACAGGTTTCGGAGGTTTCGAGAGTATGCCGTATACCAACCGAGTTTCATTCACTAAATCCAACTAATACATAGTTTACTTTGTACCTACTTCTCTTGATGTAGTTAATTACAATCACGACTGTTCAAAAGTTTAGAAGTTTACCTTCACGGTAACGTTTGAATTCAGGCTACACCAGCGATAAATTGGACATTACTTTTTGAAATACTGAAGGTATTGCAACGCGACAATTGTCAATATAGTCTGTAGCAATGCTGTACTCAATGCTGCTGCAGTAACGCTTGTGCAGTATGAATACGAAAGTTAGGTACCTTTAATGTTTGCGGCCCTTATGTCCCTCATCAAGGTATTTCAACTTTATCGTTTTGGTGAAGTCGGTTTAGAAAGCGGTCGGGTGTCAGGGTGTCACACGCACCGTTCACGGGCCCTTTTGGGCGTCTTAATTGGGAACGTATTCATCGTCAAGGTTTCCCTTTAACTAACGGTAGAGACGGATTTTAGCACCTGAATAATTGAATTATTAAATTATCTATCTTCATTTTGAAACTTTGTATATCTAATTCGGTCCTGACAATTAATAAAAGTCTCGCTAAATGTAGCCCAGCCTTGATAATCATGATAACTGGTTGAAGGTGGTATCAACTTAGGTGCCTTGGTTAGAAAACAACATAATGCTTCGCCGCAATACCTAATTGCAACAATACGGCTCAAACAAATAATAAGGAAGTTGTGATAATGCTTTATTTTCAGGCAAATGTTTCGTTATCGGTGATCAATAAGGCGTTCTTACTAAACAAGTTAAATGACAATGGTACCGTGCCGTGCCTGAGAATGTTACTTACTCGTAATATAGTTATAGTGGCGCTTCTTAGCATAACAAGAAACGCTGAGAAATGAATGACTGAGATAATAACCCTATCTCACCTGCCCCAATCTGCACCTCGTCGAGGAAACAGCTGCCGGCGTTACTAGACACAATGAATAACATCCGTTTCTTTTTATCTACTGCAGTGAGATACACGCGAGCTATATTGGAGGCCAAGTATAAGTAAGCGCCGTGTTTAAGACTATACAAAACAACTAGTTTGCTATACCTCATATAAATTTGCCAGTTGGGTCCTCATTTTCTATTATAAGAAACAAAACTCTCACCCAAGAGAGTGTCTATTCGGGATCACACGGGATGCATCTCAACTCAATGGGATAGAAAATGGGGCCACTGATCCAATTGGCTTTTTATTGTGGAATACATTCATTTTTTTTTGTCGTTTTCATTTGTGCTTCATTGCTATCGTGACTAAAATGTATTATATTTGATATCAAGCGACTAGACTTAAGTAACGATTTCAAGAAAGATAACGGCCCGGCATTGTATCTTTGATAACAGGCGTGATTTTACATGAATGTTCGCGCTTCGTGTAAGAATCAGCTATATTTATTACGAGAATGTACCTCGTATGCATTAAATGAATCACTATGCACGCTCACGGCAGACTTTGGACGCTATTTTTAAGAAAACTACTTAGTTTACATGATATAAACGCATATTGAGTTTTAGTTACTAATCATCATATTAAAACTTCTTCTCAGTCATTATATCAGTTTATTTAATGAGTAAACAACCGGAATATCTCTTCTAATCTATGAAAATCAAACTAACATGATATCAACAAATCATCGATACCACAGGACAGGATACGTCCGGAAGCGATTAGTGATACGCCTTAAGTGATAAACACGTCCAAACTGCCATACAAACTGTTAGTAAACAATAAAATACTATATAATCCCCGTTAGCGCGAGCAGCTGCCATCACGAATCAGTGCAGCTTACCCAAATTATTAAAAGCCATAAAACGAGTCCTGATAGAAGGGTGACTACCCCTACTTACGTGTCTAAAAATCGCTTGAGCGTTTTATTATTTCGGAGTGTCCCTTCCCTTCCCTATCGATTTAAAGCTACGATACACCTGTACATTACCGTTATTTAACATAGGTAGAAATTATCAAAACCACTGCAATTTTCTCTCCACAAAGCAAAGCGAACAAACATAATTAAGGTCGTTAACGCTTTTTATATCATAATGCTGCTTTCTTAATTAGTTTTTAATTTCATTTGGCTTAGCATTTTTACCTCATGCGGTTTTATTACTGTAAGATTGATATACGATTATAGGCGAGCATAAACGAGAGATTAAAAATTGTGAATACTTACAATTTCTTGGGTCATTGTTTGATCAGTAAATATTGGGACAACTGATCATTTGTGACATGCATTTGAACGGCTATAAATTCTTAAGTCGTTGCGTTGCAATTCGGTTGCATACATAATCGTGGAAATTCTTTCAAGTTTGACAGCTTATATACCTTGACAGGTCCCCAAAAAATATTTTATTTTAAAACACATTCGTTGCGACATTCTCAGGACCTTACTTAACACATTCTCTTTCACATTTTCACGTAAGACTGCGTAAGTAAACAGTATAGACATATGCATTAATTATGGTATAGCGCCACGCCAACCACCCTGTCGGACGAGAACTGAACTTACTGAACGGCGTCACATAGAACATAGGTTATAGTCGCTAAAAACCAAGTCCGAGTGAATCCAACGCTTTGGCAATCCAGTGTAAGCATTCTCTCCCATTAGGCATAGCCGTTATGGATCTCGAGGTCAAGGTTACATTGGTTCATCTAACTTAGTATACATTCATTCGGGAATGTAGGTACATGTCCTGCAACCGGGCAAAGCGCGACCGTTACTTGCCCACCTGCTTCACGTGCCATAGAAAAAGGCACTAACTTCATATTAACCTTCTACGTACTTAATGCACTACTACCACGCCAGTACGCCAGACGCTTGCCCACTGAACCGCGAGCGACGTGTGTTCAGGCACGTGTACTTATATCATGTGTTGTGATGGTAGTGTTTACAAAGGGTCCCAAGCAAATCGGATGAACGTAGATGAACTCCCAACTCCTATGAATCATCCGTTCCGAACCATTGGGTTAGAGAGTACAAATACGGAAGTGGTTTTTAGGGTTCCGTAGCCAAATGGCAAAAAACGGAACCCTTATGGATTCGTCATGTCTGTCTGTCTGTCCGTCTGTCTGTCCGTCCGTATGTCACAGACACTTTTTCCGAAACTATAAGAACTATATATACTATTGAAACTTGGTAAATAGATGTATTCTGTGAACCGCATTAAGATTTTCACACAAAAATAGAAAAAAAAACTGAAACTCAAAAAAAAATTTTCCATCAAACCCATACGTGTGGTGTATCTATGGATAGGTCTTCAAAAATGATATTGAGGTATCTAATATCGTTTTTCTCTAAACTGAATAGTTTGCGCGAGAGACACTTCCAAAGTGGTAAAATGTGTCCCCCCCCCTGTAACTTCTAAAATAAGAGGATGATAAAACTAAAAAAAATATATGATGTACATTACCATGCAAACTTCCACCGAAAATTGGTTTGAACGAGATCTAGTAAGTAGTTTTTTTTAATACGTCATAAATCCCCTAAATACGGAACCCTTCATGGATGAGTCCGACTCGCACTTGGCCGTTTTTTTGGTATTAGGCATAGATGAAGTTAAAGCTAAATACAGTGAAAGCATATAACTGGAAACCGCCTTTGGGAACATTACCGTTCAAATTCTCGGGCCAAATTAGCACACACATACACAATTACGCCTACATTTAAATAAGACGATACGTTTACAGAGCCTGTCTCTATTACACTAACGTACACAGCTTAAGTGTAGATGAAATGCATATAATGTCAATAACTACCAATCAGCGACATTAATCCGCTAATAACCTTCTTGCTGTACGTACTGGCCGCTGAGAGTTCGCGGTTCATATTTGATTAGAATATGACTTGGACAGGGATAGGTTTATGCCATACATTGAAGAACCAGTCAAATAAGTCACGTATAATAATTTAATGCAAATTAAAAGATAACTAGTTAAAATGTTGTTATAAAATTAAATGACAGACTAACTCAACATAATTAAATATTCATTGTTGTAGGTATAAATGTATTCCGCTATAATAAGTATTTTGTATATTTTATTATCAATCTGTATGGCAGTGCGAAGTCACGTTCAGAGCCCGTACCATGAGTCACTGACAGTGTCAAAACTGACATTTACGCTATCGAGAACGTAATTTACTTTCTATACATCTCGTTTGCACTAATATGCGAGTACGAGCGAGATGTATAGAAAGTAAATTACGTTCTCGACGGCGTTTGTCAGTGCCAAACTGATGGTAGCCGTACTGGTATAGTCTGTCCGTTTTTCTAAGATCAAGTACGCCATAGTAAATGTATGGCGAACTTGATCTTAGAGATCGGACAGGCTATACAGCCTGCAAAATTTACATGGGTAGGAACACGAATCGGGTCAAAAACATTTTAACAGGCGGAGTTACAATAAATCCCCACTTTCAGTTCCAATGGAAATATTTTATATGTATATAGCCGGTCAAGCAAGTTTGTCAGAGAAAAAGGCGCATAATTACAATTTTGTATGGGACCATAACTGTTAATAAAACTCATCTCTCACAAAATAGTTTTAAATTAATTTGGAAAAAATAAAATAAAAAGTTTATCAACTATGCTTTATATGACATCCGCTTAGTATGACATGTTTGTTACTTCCCTTCAATGTCATTATAAGCGGATTCTACTGTATATAGAAAAACCTAAACCAATCATAAGTTAATAAAATAGTCTATTTCATTTGGCATAAAACCATCCCTATTATCCTCGCAATTTAAAAAGTCGTATGTTGATATGAAAGTCGTATGCAGTTGTTACGTTTTAGCTTAGCACGGCAGTATTGAAAAAATGTCGTCATGTTTATTCCAAATTTTACTGAAGTTATCTGTTTACTACAAGTGAAAAGTGATTCCACTGTCCTTGATATGAACTAAAACAACTTCTGCACCACTTCACGACACATGAAGACATTTTTAATTACAAAAAAACGTAGTTTTTATAAACCAATTTAGCCATCCGTCACTGACTGACATCTCGGCCGCACTGAAGTTGCCAATCGAACAGTCTGTAAGCACCGCCTACAATCGAATACTTTACGTTGGGTCATAATTGAGCGGATAGAATACTTCCATGGTTTATATGCGTTCACTGGCTAAATAGCGTTCGAAGTAGTGCGTGCGCCAATTTTCCAGATTACGCTCCGGACTCCTAAAAACATCCATTATGATATTATGATAAACAAGCAACAACGGTTGCACTCCGGGAGTGCCGATGGAAGTGAAAACTCACCTCACTATGTTACCGATACCGACCCCGGTAACACGATACATACGTTGAGCGGAGGTATTCTATTTATTTATTATATATTATTATCATTCTCAAATAAGATCACACTTTTTCATTGACATGTTTATTTACATACTGCCATGACAACGTCAAATTATTTGAACATAGGTAAAGAGTCTTGAAAAGGAGTCCGCAACATAAATGTCAAATAACATTGAGTTTTTCTTTATTGATTTAAATGCCATCTAAATTATGAGTGGCCATCTAAACCTTACGCCCCTTACGGTCACGTGATCGCCTTACGCTGTCTCGAGTTTATCATTTTTTCCCCACCTCAAAAAGTGCCCAGCGCCGCTAAAGAAGTTTTCACTTCAAAAAATAATACCTTTTTCCTTACTGAAGCGACTTCCTTTGAATTATCAGTTGCTAATTATTAATTCAATTACGTATTTCTCGTCCTTCACACAAGATCAATGGGTCAATAAAGTTATACATCTGCAGTGACAAGAGTTCGACAACTTCGACACGTAATCGCACGCCGTAAAAGTGTTATACCTGTTATGAAGCAACCTTTATAGCCATAATTAAACATTAATGCGATGCACCGCTGCAATCATTAATCGCCAGTCGAACCGACAACGAGATAAGCATATATCGATTCGTGAGGACCGATCGCATTACGACATAGAAACCCAACACTGTGACACTAGCCACCGGCCACGACTGTTTGCTTGGTGATTTCTTGAGGTGCGTACACATTTGTGACATTCGGACATATCTAATATTATGTAGGTGCAATCCAAAGAATAGTGCGCTCACTTTGTGACAACCTCTAAACCAAAACTGTGACAATAGCCACCGAGGACATCGCACACCGTACCTAATAGTTCGAGTTCGAGCATACTTTTGCCGCAACGTCTCACACGTCAACATCACAATTACGGTGCTTATTTTTAAGTTATTGAATACTGATAATAATGAATAATTGTAAGCGCTCTCTTGGTGTAAACCAACAACATCAGTGAACGTAAACACATCTGTAAATTATTACAATAATGCGGTCCGATGCAGTTCGATAGTATGGACGCAGCCTTGAAGGTAAGTCTCAGGTTCTCATTGCATTCGACCCAGTCCCGAGAATGGTGACAGCTATATCTAAATTTGATTCCAAACGCGAATAATATTAATGCATAATGCCCTCCACGTTTCATATTCAACTTAGTACACTTGGGAAAAGCGGACAAACAAGTGCACAAGGACTCTGCTTGAGGGAATTGAAATGTCACAGCAGTGGCGTCGGCTCAGAGGGCTTACCGCGAACCACGTTCGACGTGTTGCCTCTCTGTCGCACTTGTAAATTCGTACGTAAGTGTGACAGGGAGGTAACACGTCGAACGTGGTTCGCGGTAGGCCCTCAGTTACGCTGGTGTGAAAATTAAAAATCTGGCGTTGGGACATACGAGAAAGGGCCATTTGGGGCATGAAAAATATGTAAATTGTACGTTTGCATTTGTAGAATTAGTTTTTTGGCCCCAAAAACTCACGTAAAAATGTTACCGAGCTTCAAGCTTGAACATGTTACATGGCGCGTAAAATATTATTGTAAAACTTGACGAAAAGAAATGATGTCTATTATGTTTCCTTCGTGAACATAAATATATGTCGTATGCGAGGCGACATACGCAATATTCGCTACTTTCTTGAAAAAGATGCTGTGAGATGAAAATACTTATGACAAAATATAAGTAGTTAAATTGGGGTGCATTACATTTTTTATAATTACTTTTTTTATATTATAGTTTGATATATTGTTATTTCGAATAACGTAATGAATGGCATACTACCGTAAAATGGGGTGAGTAGGCGCAAAACTGACATTCAAACCTCGATAACATTTTATTTTTACATATGCAAACTGAATGGTGTATATAATAAGTGTTCCGGACGTTTGTATTTTAGTTTTTATCTTATTTTGGGTAGTTCCATTTCATAACTTTGACGATAAAGAGGAAAACCCACCTCACCCCGTAGTGCCTCGTATTTGGGGTGAGAGGGCTTTTCATACAAAGGTGATTGTGGAAAAATGTTGGATCGATTTTTTTTTATTATGCGTATTACTATAGCTCCATTTTAAATTGGAATACATTATTTTTGTAGCAGTAGCCTTAAAATCCCTTCTCACCCCCCTCTCAAACCTTCTCTCCCCATTCATAACCCACCTCTCCCCGCGAAACCTACTCACCCCATTTTACGGTACCGTAATACCTAATTAACGGTACACATAATGTTATTATTGGTATAATGGTCATAAGGTATATTTACACTTCGTCTAATATACAATGCCATAATAATTACATACTCTAAAGCATATTATTTGTTATAACAAGTGATATCGCATAATTATTTGTGTGGCATAATAGTTGCATGACATAAATGGGTTAGGTTAGGTTGGAACTGCGACTCCACACAAACGAATAACTACCTAGCAAAAGGAGGGTTAGGTTAGAACTTTGACCCTCCGTAGAGTGAAATACCTAGCAAAAAAAAAAATAAAAAAAAAAAAAAAAAAAAAAAAATAAAAAAGTGGTTTAGGTTAGGTTTGCACTGCGGCCCCCGCAGAATCGAAAAACATGAAAAAATTGGTTAGGTTAGGTTAGAACTGCGACCCCCCCTAGAATAAAATATGTAGCAAAAGAAGTAGGATAGCATAAAAGACGTAACTAGAAATTCAATATTTTATTAAAAAATAATACAGCATGCACAAAACAATAATTAAAAGACTTTTATTATTACTAGATATGAGAAATATACACATATATTGATATACACATCAATTGGAAATCACATATCCAGAAATTAGCCAGTAAACTTTCGACATTTTTATATGCTCTAAGAGAATTAAAACGATCAACGAACTTCGAATGCGCTCTAGCGGCTTACTATGCATACGCCTTTTCGTGGCTTAATTACGGGATAATCCTTTGGGGAAATAGTACAGATATAGAGGAAATATTCATATTGCAAAAAAAATGCATACGCACACTAGCTAATATCACAGTACCAGACAGTTGTAGACCCTATTTTATCAAATATAAAATCCTGACATTAACATCAATCTACATATTTGAAATTTGTAAGTTCGTCAGAAAATATCCTCATTTCTTTCCAAAATTTGCCGACCGTCCTCGACGATATGAAAGTAGGTACAAGCATAACCTAGCGCCACCCGAACGTTCAGAACTACAGCTACACAAAACAAGTCCAAAAATGATGGCCATTAAAATATACAATAAACTCAGCGACGACATTAAACTTCAGACATCAGATAAACAATTCAATAAATTGTTGAAGAACTTATTAGTTAACAAGTGCTACTATAAATTGGATGATTTCTTGGAAGATAAAGATGATCACGAATGTTATTAGCTTTAATTATTACTCATTTTTATTATTTTTATTTCATTTATCTTTTACATATGATTATTAAACATTGTGTGACATAATATTTCTAAATCTTGACATAACTATTAAATAAATTAATATTATATACCTACCCTACAATTTCAATGTTAATTTCAATTTTCAATTATTAATAATATCTACTAGACATTAATAAATTTGTGCTATTAAATTTTAAATGACAATCTCCTAACCATTGTTATAGGACCTAAATTATATAACTATTTAATTAACACTGTCTAGTACCTAGCATAATTATTTTAGATTTAAGACTATTGCTGTGCCCTACCAGGGCCCATGTGAAACTTACTTTTACTATGTAACACCAAATGTAACTACCATGGATGCAATAAATAAACTGAATAAACTGAACTGAATATGTAAATTTTGATGTTAGGTATTATTAAATGAAATATGACAAAAAATGTTATACTATACATATATCTATTTATACTTGATAAGATTGTATAAAGTATTACGTTATACAAAAATATAATATAACAAATGTCATTATAGCACATGTGTATATATTATTTAAAAATTATATTACAATAGACATTATATCAATTGCAGTTTAGATGAAATCACAATATAACAAAGGAAATGTATAATAAAAATTACATTATAACATATAATAATATATCAAATGGCGTTATAACAAACGTATGATAGTTTTTTTTTTATAATTATATTAAGCATTACACACCCGTTAAATTGTAATAAGCGAGTTATTTGATCAAGATGGTAAACTTATATTTCATTTGGTGTAACTTAAATCCATCGAAAGCTTATTGCAAAGACTCAAAAAGATTTTTTCTACTCCAGCACTTAAATGTGTCAATTAAATGACTGACAGTGATATCTAAAGCAATGTCATTTGAATGCTTTGTCTATAGGCTCATAAGATGACTGCTAGCAGTCATCTTATGAGTATAATACAACTGCTTTATTTTTTTTAAAGATACAAGTTCCGATCATCTTGATTGAAAGAGGTATGTTTTCATTTACAATAATAACTCTTTTTTTTTAATAATAACTCTTTTTTTTTTAAATAATAACTCAATTTTTTTTAAATAATAACTTTTTTTTTAATAATAACTCTTTTTTTTTTTTTGCTGCAGCTGTCATAGAAAAAGTAATGTATGCAACAGCTCATAATTGGTTCTTAAAATTCTCGGGTCTTTTTTTACAAAACTCGACTACGTCTCGTTTTGTAACTTCGACCCTTGAATTTTAAGAACCCTTATTATATCACTGTTGCATAAACTACTATCTGACCAAAGTTTGTGAGACCACAATGAGATTGAATACGTCCGTATTCAATTCTGAATGCGAAGCTGTTGACTTTGACAGGGAATCCGGAAAATATGGAAAAGGAATAGTGCATGCCATGGCGCCAGCCAAAGCCGAGTTATTGTGATGTAAATAAGGTTTGATCACGTACAATGGCGCGTGGGAAGGGAGTGGGCAGGACGGCCCTTTCCTCGTATATACATGTAGTACCACCCTGTCTTACCATTACCACACGCGTGATTCTGGTATAGTCAATGATGCGTCGGTAGCTTACGAGAGCTCCCAAAACAACATTTTGTGTCTCATGATGCTCCTAGAAGTAACACTGGTATTTTTTGGGTGCGTTCTGGAGAAGTTTTCCAGTACGCGGGTTGGAATATTGTACCAAAATGTTGCATTACTTTCTGTCCAAGTGCGGCCAGGGGTATCAAGCGCTTTAAAACAGTCCGCCAAACCCATTTAATATCTGTTTTCGATGCGCCGTTCAAATCAGCCTGTTAAAGACCCCGCGCGACCTACTTTACAGACTTAAATTTCAGAATTTGAATTTCTTGCCCCACCAAGTGCTTAAGGAATGCATTAATTAAGAGTGTATTCGAATGCCATTTTGTCTCGTGAATGTATGCCAAGTACGACATCGTTGCACGATTGCATACTAAAGTGCAGAGGGATAACAGTTGCTCTCGAATTATTACTAGTCAACGTTGCGTGATAATTAGGCTAGTTCACGTTTCGCTGACGGGTGTAAGGTTGCCGACATTCAAATGGACAGAGAAAGCAAACATTCAGTCAGCGGTTCACATAATGCATCTCGGGAGTGATACTTGACACCTTGCCCTTCATTACTGAGCTGGCTAGCCCGTCATACCCGTCTGCGCCTGTCACAAAAGGGAATCGAGGGCCTCAAAAATGCGTACCAAATTAATATGCATGAATTTGAAAACGGGCGGAGTTTTTTTTTATCAGAACATATAAAATAAGCAATTTAGAATTATGTCAGGTTGTATTTATCCTGTAATTATTCTTGATGACTCCTATGACTATGAAAGTTTTAGCGTCTATGCATATTAGGAAGCAAAGGGCACCTATTCCTAATTCTAAGTGGTCACTCTATGTGGTGACATCATACGTACATAACTAGGTTATTTATGGTCATCCGAAATTGTTGATTAAATAACACATTAACTTTAAAAAATAAAATACCAAGGCTGTTTTGGATATCCCAATTACATTCGGTGAAATAACTGAGACCCCCGAGCGAATGGCAACACACGAAGATTGCTGCAATTTACTCTGTCATATATTTTTCCCATTTTGAACGAGTCCAGCGGTGCACCGATAATAATCGAGTTCATAATTCATGTCACGGCCAAGTTCAACCACCCCGTACAGTCAGCAGCAGAAAAAGTTATCCAAAAATACTCATTATGATTTGTACACGACCCTATGGTATAGACAATAAGGCTTTTTCAGACCATTGAGAAAGATATGTTGCGCAGCAACCTCTTCTGCTAACTGTATGTATGCAGATCGCTCTGATTGACAAATTGACCTTTTCATATAAAGTTCGGGTTCTCGTGAGAAACGCAATCATACTGTAGGCACGTACTACAAGTTTAATTCAATATTTATTCATTACATTTAGGTGAAACGATTATAAGACTATCTTATCTTATCGTAAAAGTGTGGCGCGTTAGTACACATACATTCGATAATGCAATGTTATCTATAAAGTCTATGCTATTACACACAAACATGGCGTTAAAAATATAACATCTGCTGGTCCAACCAACAGAAAGGCTACAATGATGTGCAAATTTAATACAATCATACGGCCTTTCGATAGGAAATGCGATGTTTATAAGGGAAATGCTTTCACGAATTACGTGACTCGCAGCGCCATATAAGGCGCCGTCATTTCAAGTTGGTTCCAGACCGGTGGCGGTGCTATAGATCTCAAAAATGCTTTTCGTCATTACGACTAACTGCATTTAATCGCTACTTCAGTCATCTCGGAAAGCGTCGATCGTTACGTTAAACTTCTCTTTTTAAATGTATTATCTTTAAGCACAACGTTGGCTTCGATGACTTAATTTAATATGGTGTAGATAACCTTAACAAGTTTAAGAAGATTGAATCGCTTGGACATATAATGAGTTTTCGGATTAGACGTCAACTGGAGGGTGATATTAAACTGTATTCAATTTTCTCATCCCGAACGTCTTTTAGGTATAAAGTAATTAACTAGCTGGTCGAGAGCTGTAAAATTGAGGAAAAATCGACCGGACATTCATTTGGCTTATTATTCCGATAGTATGCCGTACAGTTAGACGCGTAGGCGACCTGTGGGGTCGAGGCGCACTCGACGACAGACCTCTTGAGAAACTCCTACGCATTCTATATTGTAACGAGTTTATGTCTTCATGTAGTAATATTATGTAACTTATTTACATAAAAGTTCACATGCCTATAAACAACACATTACAAAGTATTACTTGCAAGTTGTGAATAATTATGGACCATCTTTTGAAATACTTAATAACTATCCAGGCTGGTAATGGTAGTGATCCTTTGTCTTCCCACGCAGTTAGTTAGCGGTCCTGTGTTTGATCCCAATATAAATAAAAATAAATATAAAATAAATAAATATTATAGGACATTTTTACACAAATTGACTAAGCCCCACAGTAAGCTCAAGAAGGCTTATATGGGCATATTTCCGTGTATTCACAACAACAAATATCTGGTTTTTCTGGCTCTAAATCAATCTGGTTGAGATGTTTAGTCCCTTAATACGTTTTATAATAAAGTAGTACTATGCCTTATGGGAAACGCTCGAAGAGATAGTTCAAATCCGGAAACCGCTACCAACTTTTAGTATGTTGTTGGGCATGGTATTGGGTCTCCAAAACTGTCGGGAGACAGCGGCGCCGGCCATCTACTTCAGCGGAATGACGTCATCAAAATGACTCCCGCTTCGTTGCGTTACGTTACGTTATTAGACTAAACCATATGAACGTATTGCTAATTAGTAACATAATACAAATTCGATAAGAAATGTAGCACGTTAACTTATAACTTATAACTTCCAAAACCAACAAAGGGACACATATTCCAGTTTTACGAGCAATGACTTCCCATGCGCTCAAAGTTAATTTCTGCGAAGAAAGTAAGGGAAAAGTTAGGCTTGTGGGAAGTCACCCCACCGTCCAAAATAGCTCCGTGCGGCTAAAGGTAATCAAACTACATGACATTACACGTGCAAGGTGTGAACCGAAGTAAAACACGTATTCCGCCCTTCATTATTTTATTTTTAGCCTAAACCGTGAACATAATAAATACGGCTTTTGTAATGACGGGTCTGTAGCAGACGCCAAGTTATTATTGTTGAACTGAAGTGTCTGGACTTTGTTTGTAAATTGCTCTACAAGGTTTCTATTTCTGTAAGGTAATACATGTAAGGATGCCTTTTAGTAATACATACTTTATATTTTATTGTTTTGAAGATTATGCCTATAATTTATTCTTTACCAATTAAGACGATCATTACTTAAACTTGAGCCTTTAATAGCAATCCTTAAGAGTATTTTTGATGTTCAGATATTTTCTCAATTTTCACCGCCTGCTGCGAAAGCTACAAAGTCGATTATGTTTTAAACAAGACCCTCGTAATAACAAGTGAGGTAACACAAATTCGATTACAATCTCAAACATTCAATCAGGCCCAGACAATGCCGACTCAAACTTCGATTTATTGGAGTACGCCTACATTAAAGAAAACCGGTACCGGCAAGCTTCGTGCAGGGTTAACCGTCGAATTTTTATTCCAGTGCCTCTTGAATGTTTCGGATATAGAAACCTAACAAGTGAGGTAACACAAATTCGATTACAAACAATCTCAAACATTCAATCAGGCCCAGACAATGCCGACTCAAACTTCGATTTATTGGAGTACGCCTACATTAAAGAAAACCGGTACCGGCAAGCTTCGTGCAGGGTTAACCGTCGAATTTTTATTCCAGTGCCTCTTGAATGTTTCGGATATAGAAACCAGATACCGCGGCGCTCTATTGAGGTTCCCGAAGCATCGACCTAAAGCGGCTGGAAGGGCAGCGTAGGCGTGACTTGCATGGAACAATTCGATTTAAAATGTTGATGTTTACGCCTGGTTGACTTGAACATTGCTCTGTGAGTTGGCGTTTGTATTTCGGAATGTATCACAAAAAACCCAGCATCTTTACACTAACAGACTACACCATCAACCACTTTAACAATACAGAAACTAAAGTACAATGTAAAGTTGCATTCCTAGTTCAGTTTAGTTCGATGGTTTGTTTTATAGGATCCCGTCCGCCGGCGCCTGCGGCGCTCACGTCACAACAAAACAAACACCGCCTCGTGTTTAAACGAACTTGAACCCAATTGATCACTTAACCGTATAAGGCCGGCAATTGCTTAATGCCGTGTCCTGTCGGCCGGACAATCAAACATAGACACTTTCGATCTCTATGCCTTATTAATAGTCTAACACACATGTTCTCACGGACCTCGTGTCATTGGATATATCTTCAAACGTATTATAAAAGTATGTCGCTCTAAAGAATCGTTAAAGGTTTTATGGCGAAGCGTTTAGTAGCTGCCGCATTACGTAGGTACCAGTTTAATTGTTTCTTGAAAGAGATGACATAAATATCTTCTCGTTTCTATTTAGAGTTCCTAAGACTTCTAATTAAACTTCCTTTGACAAATTTTCCATTGGGTTCGTTTAGAAGAGTAATAACTGTGGGTGGCTTAAAGCGCTCAATTTACTTTATTAATATGAACTATCCTGCATGGCTTGGTGCGTGAAACGACTACCAGATCATTTCCCGAGCTTACAAATAATGTGCAGCGCGTCTAAATCGTGCCCTGAGGCATTTATGATATTAAATAAAGGGCGTTTGCCGCCGCGTAATCCCGTTCATACAAGTTACAGGCTTACAGAGTGACAGTGAAAACATTAGTCTACATTACTTAACAACAAAGACAAAGTATGAGTTCCGCTTATCCGGGGACGGTAAAGACGGTTAAAATAATAAGGCGGCTAAAGTTAAGCCCTCCGTTATAACAAGCGCTGGGAAATCTCTATGAAACAAAACACATATTCAACTTCATAATTTAACACTTCTTTTGTTTGGTAACTTTGCTAGTCATAAATTATGACTCATAATGAATGAAGAGAGCAACTTTGGATACATTGTACTTGAAGTGGCTGTTTAAGTTAATTTATTTGTTTTTTCCTGGGAAAATGATGCGTTTTATGCTTCGTTTGGCGAGTATAATGGCTCAATGAGCCTTTCGATACGATACTTAGGATAGAATCGGTCCTTTAATAGTTCCCTAATATTTTTTATTGATTCATGCTACTTACCTACATCTAGTTTAACGAAGTGTTTCGTAGCCCATTAAGATCTAATTCCTCTTATCATTCTTCAACTACTAGGTATTAGCAATGCCAAATAATTTTAAAATAAGGCGTGGTACGAATTTAGTGTTCACCAGTCCGTAGCTTCTAAATCTAGCATTTGCTACAAGGTTGCATGTTTGAGGATAATACTCGTAATAGGTACTGGTATTTATCATTCCTACGGATCAAATCTGAAACGAGCATGGCTTCTTAGCATTTCTAGATAAGCATCGCAATCTATTTGAAGCAAGCGACACCTTGACATGTGGGATAAGAGTTTACAAATCACATGTCACTGACGATAATGTATTCTTAATCTTACTTACTGTTATTTTTTAACATCACAAACAATTACTTTTGACCGTTAGAGATTTTGCAAAGTTTGTATAGTGTTTATACGTGACGGACAGGTAGGTATAAATATTTATGTCAAAACCTACCTACATGTAAATTGAAATTTGTATCTGAAGTGGCTTGCTTCCTATAACCTATAAATATTAATAGCCACGTCAAATTAAGCCAAATTTGGCCAATCTGCGGAAATAATTCGTGTAGTTTTAAAAATTGGTACAGGTATACCTTATGATGTCCAGATAAACATACTAAAAGTCCTCGGGGGTAGGGGGTGTGCTGAGGGTGTAGGAGGGGGTTGATGGTACTTTTTTTCATATTTTGGCTCATATCTCGAATATCTGTACGAATAGCATTGTAATTACTTCGGACAAAAGTTTTAACATAAAATTTCCTACTAATTTAGTTTTATTTATTTTTACTCTGCGATTAATATACTTTAGGAGCTACAGGCTGTTAAACTTTAATAAGAGATAAAAATAGACGGTTTAAGAAAACGTAGTTTTTTCGTAATTGTTCATCATAAATAAAAAAAATAGTTTAGAATAAGCAAAGTAAGGGTCTCCCCATACTTATCGACGCGGATTCGGCGAAAGCCGATAGTAAACAGCATAAACAGGTAAAGTTCGGTTCGGCTCCGTTCGGCCGTCGACGGCCGACGCGTCGGCGTCTTTTTCGCTCTTATTGCGTGGACATAATGTTTCATTTCTATTGGCATTGCCGATTCCGCGTCGATAAGTTTGGGGAGACCCTAAGCGTCCTGTTGATATAATATAAAAAAACCGGCCAAGAGCATGTCGGGCCATGCTCGGTGTAGGGTTCCGTAGTTACCCGTCCGTCAAAATAGACTATTTGCTAAAACTCAAAAACTGCTAAACCGATTAGGTTCGCTATATTTTTCGTTGAAAGTATTTACTAAGTTTTACTTTCACGTTTTTTTTTCATATTTTTTGGACCCATGGTTCAAATGTTAGGGGAACTAAAGTGGAAAACACAACTTTTTTTCTTTCAGATCGATTATTTCCTAAAATATTAAGTTTATCAAAAAATGGTGTTTAAAGACCCTTATTCATTTTAAAAGATCTATTAGATTTATTTAGATAGAGACATTAAAGTGGGGATGAAATTTTTTTTCGCTTCCACCCTATAGTGTGGGGTGTCGTTGGATAGGTCTTTTAAAACGAATAAGGGTCTTCAAGAACCATTTTTTGATCAACTTAATATTTTTGGGAATAATCGATCTGAAAGAAAAAAAGTTGAGTTTTCCCCTTTATTTCCCCTAACTTTTGAACCATGGGTCCAAAAAATATGAATAAAATCGTGAAAATGACTTTCAAGGAAAAATATAGCGAACCTAATCTGTATAGCTGTTTTTGAGTTTTTGCAAATAGTCTATTTTGACAGACGGGTAACTACGGAACCCTACACTGAGCATGGCCCGACATGCTCTTGGCCGGTTTTTTTATATTTGATCAGCAGGTCCCTTAGCTTGCTTACTCTAAAATATTTTATTTATTTATTATGAACAATTACGAAAAATCGTCATTTTCTTAAATCGTCTATTTTTTATCTCTTATTTAATTTTAACAGCCTGTAGCTCCTAAAGTATTGATCGTAGAGTAAAAATTTGTAGGAAATTTTATGTTAAAACTTTTGTCCGAAGTAATTATAATGCTATTCGTACAGATATTCGAGATATGAGCAAAACTATGAAAAAAGGTACCTTCAACCCCCTCCTACACCCTCAGCACACCCCCTACCCTCGAGGACTTTTAGTATGTTTATCTGGACACCACAAGGTATATCTGTTCCAATTTTCAAAACTACACGAATTATTTCCATTTCCGCAGATTTTTCTAATTTGCTTAGGCTATAAATACAATTTGGTTGTCAAAATTGCTTTACCTAAACTTCATAGTAATATTATTGACTAAGATTGAATAGTATAATAACAAGCTAGCTTCTTAGAACTGTTACTCTAGTTCAAAATAAAATAAAAACTTTTCGTTTGTGACCAATGTCGGCTGTACACATATGTTGACTGGCAAGAGTAACCAGCCGGAAAATAAACACGACTTCCTATTCGAAAGGCGTACCAACTACAGGCCTGGGATCCAGGCTGGGATGTCCCGAGGTATATATTCAATCCAAGTTATGATTGGAAAACTTTCAAACATCTATTCTTGTTTACGGTTTATTAACTGCCAGTAAGGTACTTTTAAGAAAATTTGCCACTGGCCCTTGCTATAAATACGCGGTAAATATTAAAATCCGTTAATAATTGATGGACAAGTTTAAGTTTCTAATTCATTTAATATATAATAAAGTTATTTAACTTGGTCTTGCTTGTAAGCAGTGATATGTATACAATCAATATTGTAGAAAATATAAATTTTACTACACAAGTTGCTAAAAAATTAAAAATGTCTGGCCCTTATTTATTTTGCGATAAAATACCCACAGTCCCACAAATAATCTCTCAATAAACAAAAAGAAGCGATTTGTCAGATCCGAAGCCACGTATGTAACAAATATCCCCTACAATTATCATTTTGATGCAATGATATTGCCATATCATTGCACCGTTTGATATGTGCGCCACATAACACCAACAACAGATGGGCGGTGTTGTCATAAAAAAGTTTTTATTACCGCCAAAAAGAACACTTTACCAAATGCCAAATTATAACAAAGCTTTAAAAGTACTGTTATTGTACATATGGTTAGTAATTACACGGTTAGGCCACCCTCCTGCACTTTGACCTTTCTATTCCATAGTCTATTCAAAGCCGCAATTATCACAAAGGATCATTATTAAGTTAGAGAGCGGGCTACTAATATCTTCTGATTAGACCTAGTTGCCCTAAAAATAACTATGATGCAAGGATAAGTGCTGATAACTTATCATAGAAATTCCTTGACCGTATTATAAAACTAGAATAGTTCCTTATGTGAGCCACACACTGAGTTCCTACTTTATAATTACAAAATAGGATTTCAATGAATAAACATAGAATATAAATTCGATGGAATAAAAACATAGCGTAAAAAGTAGAGATGCCACGAATATTCGGCAACTATTCGGTATTCGGCCTATTCGGCCACTTTGCCGTATATTCGGTATTCGGCCGAATATAGAATATCTGTTGCCCCTACCTAAAAAGAAAAATTACACAAAAAAATACCAAAAATTAGGTATATTTCATAATTAAAATGTATTATTGGGAAGTTGTTAAATAGGAAGACCCTTTTTAGGGTTCCGTAGCCAAATGGCAAAAAACGGAACCCTTATAGATTCGTCATGTCTGTCTGTCTGTCCGTCTGTCCGTCTGTCCGTCCGTATGTCACAGCCACTTTTCTCCGAAACTATAAGAACTATACTGTTGAAACTTGGTAAGTAGATGTATTCTGTGAACCGCATTAAGATTTTCACACAAAAATAGAAAAAAAACAATAAATTTTTGGGGTTCCCCATACTTCGAACTGAAACTCAAAAATTTTTTTTTCATCATACCCATACGTGTGGGGTATCTATGGATAGGTCTTCAAAAATGATATTGAGGTTTCTAATATCATTTTTTTCTAAACTGAATAGTTTGCGCGAGAGACACTTCCAAAGTGGTAAAATGTGTGTCCCCCCCCCTGTAACTTCTAAAATAAGAGAATGATAAAACTAAAAAAAATATATGATGTACATTACCATGTAAACTTCCACCGAAAATTGGTTTGAACGAGATCTAGTAAGTAGTTTTTTTTTATACGTCATAAATCGCCTAAATACGGAACCCTTCATGGGCGAGTCCGACTCGCACTTGGCCGCTTTTTAAGCATATGTTGATTATGAAATATTTTATTTTTATCATGGGTCTGATTTGATTGACTCTGAAGATAACTACATTCATTTCATGCCATAAAAAAGCAATTTAAGCAATATAGTTTGTTCTAGTTTTAGTTTTTAGTTTTATCAGGCCCCACTGAAAATCAGCGTCACGTTGTTTGTCGGACGCACTTCGTGACATCAAGCTGAGTGGGGTCCTTTTAGCACAATGTTCTTTTATATTTCTGTTCGTCCTAATGAATTTCTGTTATTATATTTTGTTAATTTTTATGCTAATTTGTTAATTTCTTGTGCTAATAAATATAACTTACTTACTTACTATTTTAGTTATGTTTTACAAAAAATATATCTTAGCAAACGTTGTGCTTTGTTGGCGAACAGTTTTCATAATAATTGTAACTCACAATGTTCGCATCTCATGCCGAATATTCGGTATTCGGCCGAAAGAGTAGCCGAATATTCGGTATTCAGCCAAAACCACTATTCGGGGCATCTCTAGTAAAAAGCATTATTCGTATAACGGTTACTTTATACTACCACGAGAAATCTGGTTATTGATTGTGACAGTTGCATTGCATCTTTACAAAAGGCCATGTGGCGCGGTGAGGTCATTGTGTTCGCTGCAACAGAGAAACAGATGATAGGTGATAGTAGTTTTATTGTATGACGGATAATGCACATATCAGCGACACAATAACATTTTATAAGCCGCCGCTTTTTTACCCCACAACATCTGCCCCAGCACGTGCCCCGATTAGAAGTATGCATAATAATCAACGTATTAACTAACTAAATTAATTTAATCATAACATGTAAACTTTGAAGTTAATAATTACTAAACCACTTAATTTACTAATATTATTACGAATGTCATTAAGTAGTTGTTTAAATTTAGGGACGGATGCGCTTCAAGTGCTTCTAAGTGGAACTTAATGTATTCTACTGTTGTCATGTTCACGGTCTTTAGTTTACTAGACTGGGGGTCCAAATGATCAGTGACTTCACGATGTTCGTGGCCAGTGCCACCACAATTCGTTAATGAGCTTCGTATCGTCAGCGAACGGCCACTTTTTCTTCTCTTGGCACATTATTGCCCGTAAAAGTCGCCCTCGCGAAAGTTATCAATGTTAATATCCTCAGGGAAAATGTTATGGTCGCGATTGCAATTATAAACTCGTTATTATATTTTTTATTTGACTTAAAAGCACGTGTTTTGTCCGTTTATTGTTATTCAGTGCAAATTCCGTTTGGAATATGGGAGGGCTTTTGTGATTTCTGTATTATTATACAGAATAATGTAATTTAATGCACTGCATTAGTGGGCCGCATCATTATTATCACGCTTATCACTTGGAAATAGCTTTTTGATACTCGCCAGATGGTATTTCGTCTCCCCTCCAAAACGTCACGCTTGAAGCGTTCTAACCTACCTAACTCTGATCCACTTTTCACAATTTAATTTCGCAGGATATATATCCGTAATGGCCGTATTAAAATTCAGTATATTTATCGCCCGAGGCGCATCCTTTTGATCCTTCACTGAATTTTATAAAACCGGCCAAGTGCGAGTCGGACTCGCGCACGGAGGGTTCCGCACCATCAACAAAAAATAGAGCAAAACAAGCAAAAAAAACGGTCACCCATCCAAGTACTGACCCCGCCCGACGTTGCTTAACTTCGGTCAAAAATTACGTTTGTTGTATGGGAGCCCCACTTAAATCTTTATTTTATTCTGTTTTTATTAGTATTTGTTGTTATAGCGGCAACAGAAATCACGGTTCTTGAGATACAGCCTGGTGACAGACGGACGGACGGACGGACGGACAGCGGAGTCTTAGTAATTACCCTTTCCCGTTTTTACCCTTTGGGTACGGAACCCTAAAAAACAAACTCCCATTATTTAAAGGATTTAGTACATTTAAAGGATTCTATTTACATTTTTTAAAACGTATTCGCTTATACATAAAAAATATATATATTTGCATTTCCTTTATACGCGAAATCACTTTAGTCTTATCTTTAAGAAAATTGAGATTTTAAGTTATCTTTACGTATATTTTTGGTATGACGCCTAGTTTCCAATAATTTTCTTCGCTTAAAGGTATCCTAATTTAAATAAGACACTTCATGCAGATTATTTCAAATCTAGCAATCGCTATAATATAATAGTTATGAGTATTTATTGATAATTAAGACGAAAACTTTTTTTACTGCGCCTCAATCACAGAAGACACAGAATATTCAACGGCTTGCAAATTGGCCAGCATCTGTCCCCAGCAAACATCTGTTGTGTAATGATGCCCTTAGCTTCGTGACCCATTGAGGCTATTATTTATCTATCAGCGGCCCTCAAGTTTAATTAGGACCTATTCACTTATCGCCGCATTCCTATTTCGATCGGTATACATTTTCACGCTCGCCTGCGCCCGCGCTGCTCGTGGTAACAATGCTTCATTGATCGACGATTAGAGTTAAATTTTGTTCCACTGCACGTGCAGTCGAACTTTTACTTAACACATTTGAATAGCTCTTTCGTCAGAGGATAGGGTCAGTAAATGAAGATTTATTTTATTTTACCACCAAAGCTTACCACTAATGTAATTGGCCTTTTTTGATGAGTTATATTTCTTTTATGTAGCAACAACGGCCAAACGTAATAGTAATAAGTAATAACGTGAAAGTCGAGAAGGTACTTTATTTATTTCCCGTCCATGGAAGCGAATTAATTCCATAAGCGCAAAGGGCAATATATAACTTTTGTTACGGGTGTAAGTAACACGGTATTTTAACCTCAACCACTCGTAAATCATACAAAATTCTCGCATGGCTACACAATCGAATTTGTAACCATTTTTCAATTATCCGTCGTTGACCACAATGGCCGAACTTATTGGTCTTTTCGTTGTCATAAACAATTTGTACCCGGGGATCATATTAACAAAGTACACTAAAATGACTCTTATACAATACACGTACGGTACTTCATAATGTTAATTTCTTTAACCAAAATCGATCCCGCAGCCCTGTTCGATGTAAGGGGGTCGACCTACTTGAATAATTCGATTGTTGCCGCGCCTGCATTCTAAAGCAACTTGTGCAACCGCTAAAACAATAAAACGCTCATAAAATCTTTTTCTGTACCTTTTTGATGACGTGTACAAGTACATTGTATCCCATTTCAACTGCTCGTTCCAATTAACTTTTGTAATTTCAACTTATATCAAACTTTAATCGAATCTTTTTATATTTCAGGTAAGTACCGCCGACGTATCAAGTTTTCACTGGACAGATAAGTAGATTGGTTGCGTTTGACGCGGAAAGTTTCACGATTTATATCTAAGCCGGGTTCCAGTTTTCCTCATCCACGTTTACGTTTCTTGAAGCAAATTTCTCAATTCATTCTCTTATGTCGGCTTAATTAAGGTCTGTCTATCCACTGACCCTTCATTTGTACAGATGGGTCCCGACGACCTTATTGCGAAGCAAATTGCTCTCAGCCGCTCCTTGCTTGCTAAGTACTTACCAAGAGAGCTTTCCGAAATGATTATTTACGCAGCTATGTTTCTCCGAGGCCATCCTTATCCTCCGCATTTACATTGCCGGGTAATTTTATCCGAGATCGTCTTCTACATATTTCAAAGGTCTTTTATCTGTCGGTATGTCACGCAATTAATATTACGGGCCGTAGATAAATAAAGCCCGCTTATAATAATGCTCGCAAGAATCGTAATCGTGTATAAAACACGACTTACCATGAAAGAAGAATCTGACAAGTTGGCTTTTATTTTTATCATAAACTTGAGCGTAGAATAACGATTCCCCGAGTAAATAAAACGGTTATCTTAAAACTCCATCAGTGTTAGTCACGAATGGCGGTGGTATGAAAGGGCGAGCGTCGGATCTGTTTATCTGTTTGTGTGGACAAAAGTGCAGAGTAAACATCGCCACTCGCAGTCTGACAACCTGAAGAGCACTCCACTACTTCATACAATTGTTTGCGAGAATGAACATCAGAGACTTGTACAATGACAACAATGCTTACACATTTGCGAAACTCCTTAAAATTCTCTGAAGAAATAATTTAATGTTTCTCTTTCAAGAAATAATCTTTCTCTATCAAGAAATAATGTATAAGCAGCTTGGGAGAAGAACGGAACTTAATAACCTTTTCGGCCTTTGCTCATTTCGACCCCTGCTTTGAGTGTTCTCTTTTAAATTCGTCCCGCGCGGGGCGCCCTGATAGGCGAATTTGTCGGCTTTAATTAAAGACCTATCGAACAGGCTACCGGCGCTGAATAGTAAAATGTTACATCTCAAATTAATTACACCTTGCTCAATCACACGGCTTGTACATAATTTGCTCCTTAATTTTAACAAAATGTAAACCTGTAGAAAAACAAACAGTACAGATAAAAGCATCAAGCGCTGTAGTTTACAGGTTGAAAAGGATGTGTAAAACGAATGCGTTGATATCTAACAAGAACGAACCAAACACTTCGGCTGCCATTTCTAAAGATTAACAAGATATAGTATAAATCCCCACAGAGCCCTCTTAGTCCAAAGCTCAGTTTTGTAAACACAGTATTTGGAGATTTGTTGTTACTTCTACGTGAGTAGTGAAGACGCAACTTCGCCAGAACTTATCTTATGAGCTCATTACAGGCCCACTTTATTCGCTTCTGTAATGGACATCGCTCGTCGACTTATTGGTGTTATGCTTATGGGTTATAAAACGTGCCCACTTATTTCTGTAATTTTACTACACACTTTAAAAACGCCTAGCTCGCATCAGGCTAGTGATTTTTATCGGCTATCAACTTGTAGGTTATTATGTTTAACTAGTGTCGTTAACTTTATTTACATGGAGTATTCAGCTTTTTTTGCCCCGCTTTCCGCAAAAAGTATATTCGTGCCTATTTTTTTATCGGAAAGGCATTTCACGTTCACCCCCACCCACCCCGTTTCATAACAAGAAATTAAAATTTGAATTGGGCTCCTAATTTAAATCATTTCGTCCTTTATTAATTTTCGTTTTGTTGTACTGCGTACGTCAGGTTAATTAGGATAATTATTATGTCAGTCATTTAAAAATCGCGTTGCCGCGCGGACATTGTGTTTGACGGAACTTAATTAATGGATGTCGGTTTCCAACGCTCATTTGCTCAGTCATCGCTTTGTAATTATGTAAGACAAATATAACTTTTAAATTAGAAACAACTCGCTCATACGAGGCGACAATATCAAAATAAATCCAACGGAAATTCCAGAGGAATATTCCTTTCACATTTTATGATTCATCGTATGGCAAAAAGTCTGTCTGGATTGAATTTTAAACGATACAGCGTTTTTCGATTTTACCTATTTCAAAAGTGATTAAATTGAGTCTGTTACTTGATATCCGGCAAACAAGAAGATGACGTAACGTCGATTATCTAACTTCCTCCAGTCTTTGTACAACATGGCGACACTTCCGGGTAGCGAAGTGCCCTCTGCCCGGGACGCCGCGCCGGAAAACTTGAATCGCCGACTACACTTGCAACTTCCGCTTTCAAATTATGACAAGAAACCGGGGAATTGCCTACTACTAGCGTTCGCTAATTTAGGGACTCTGTGAAAACATTTGTTTATTTCACTCCGTAGATATAAATGTAGGTATATTAGAAAAACATAAGCAACTGCAACAATATTTTGCGACACGAAGCGCGCAAAGCTTATTTGGCGTAGTCATTGAGATCTTGTCATTTAATCGTATTTTTATTGTTATTGCCACATTACCTTTGCAAGGGTCTGCACACAGCCTGCGAGTTAAATCATCCCACGAGATGCGACATGAAGCAACTGAATTATGTTATGCCCACAGATTTTACAGCGAAAGGGTTATTAGTATTGGTGGTTGCCTTATGGATTATACTTGGAAAGACAAGGGTCTCCTTTTGTTCGTATGTAATTCGAGCAGTAGAGAGTGTTATCGGCGCTAACCGACCGGCCAGACCCTTGAATCGACTGCCTAATCCCACTTCTGATTATCTTCCATCGAGGGTGCAATTATGCCTCCAGCAGAACTCATTGAAAAGGATTTTCCAATTAGGGATTCTCATTGAATTAATGTGCGGCCTGAACATTGATAAAACACCTCTCCTCCGTCATTCCAACGTTATAAGAACCGTCATTAAGATAAATATTTCCCCCGAATATGAATTTTGTGCTCTAGCTCTTATCTCATTCTGTCATTTTCTCAGTAAAATTGTGAAAGGACGTCTTTATTTGCTACAATAATTGCGAACGCTCGGTTTTATTACATAAGCCATCCTCTGCCGTTTGATTCTAAGGAATTCGATTTAGCCCCGGCTAGAGGACTAAAGTATCCTTCGGAGACACGGACGCAAATAGAGTTGTAGCGAGCAAACCATAAATCTTCTATTGTTTTGTCAATATTCATAGGACAGGGGGAAGTAGCTCCGGTTCCATGGCATCTTTAGAAAATCTTACATCGTCTTGAATATTGCAGAGGAATGTTTATTGTTTGACGAAGATACCGGAAATTTCGCAAGTATTTATCGATTCTGGTGACAGTGATTCGCGAACTTAGCGAAACAGTTTTGAACAAGGCGTCCAAAGCTTGCAGCCAGCTCAAACAATGGGTCCATAACTTAGCTGAGCGAAAAGCTAGCGTTGACATGGGTAACGTCCTGTTGTTATTTACGTCCCGCTTCTATCTGCGCTAAAGTGAAAAATACCTCTTGGAATAGTTTTTCAATTCAAGCACGGATACTTAGAAGTTTTTTACGGCTTTTTAAAACTCTATAGGTAGTCGTTCCTTCATGTCTGAGGATCGTTATCTCTTTTTAGATAGTAGGACAGAACTTGCTTGCATTGACTCCTGTTTGTGGCCAATGTGGCAATCAGTACCACATTGTCAATAGACGAAATCCTTGCATTTTGTACCTCTTATTATACAATATAGGTAATTGTACTCCTAACACTACTTCGGCAGGTTTATAAACAAACTTAATAATTAGCCTAGAAACGTGACTAGAAATTCATCTTCTATAATTTTACCGCCACGAGAGTCACGTCTGAAGAATTTGTATAATACAATGTGGTGCGTAGGAACTTTGTAAATATCACCGAAGACTATATATTCTATTTGGCGTAAGTACGTACTTACAATAAAGAATAGCACAAGTCACAAATATCTCCCATAAAATACTCAATGAATCACCATTTCAAAGAATATCCCTATATATCCTAACCACATTTCTGCAATATATATGATGTCATATAGATTCGTCGTCCAAAGAGAGTGGTATGCAACCTGTTATGCCTATATGATGTTGATTTATAGCTAGCTTTGTCCTAAAATATGGGCCTAGCTTAGCGACAGTCGCTTCCAGGAACTTGATATCTATCTGATACTACATCGTCGACTTTCATATTAAAGTACTTCGCAGAATTGATGAATGAATGAAAATAACTTCTTCCAGAACATATTTCCATATGAAATTAAAACTAATTACATAATAAATATACTTATAATGAAATGATATAATTTCATTTGAGCATCAGATGAGCATTTATAAATCTTATAATAATTCCGGTTTACAAGATACAATAAATAGGTAAAGGCATAGTTTCCCTTCTCCGTACGACTCAAAAGTGTTAACGGTTTTCAGTTAGATGTAGTATAGCTAGTTTTATTTCTTGTCATTACAATTTACGATTCAAGTGCACAAAGTCGGAGCTAACCGCTTCATTTAACAAACAAGCCGAGTTTATTACTTCCTCTTTAGATAATTTGCAAATTAATCTTTTGGGCCATTCCTCGCAGACAGCTCCATAAAGACCGAGCTTTGAAATCTAATAAAAACTCAAGTGACATGCGAATAAAGGACGTCGGAAACAAGATTCCTCTGGGGCCTCATTTTGTAATTTGCTATTTGTTAAAATTATATCGTAAATGTGTTAGTAGGTACATTATGAGTATTTATACTTCTTACCGAAACTTTTTGCTGGTACAGGAAATTATATAATATCTATCACAATAACGAATGAACTAAAAAAGCAGTAGAACTAAAAAAAGCATCAAGCCTATCAGAGATACTCGAGCCGCTCTTAAGGACCATGCTCACTTGTTCCGTAAATTTTCTAGTTTGACATACTAGAACAAACTTTAGTAAAGAAAATTAGGTTACTTTGCTAAAGTTTCTTCGAACTTGACAAATGAATTATGTGGAAAAACTTACTAAATACATTTGCTAGTAAGGCCCTCTCTAACCATCATTTTTAACGATGGTTATAGTGACGCTTTTGTGATCTTATTTACAGCAAATCCTATCCAGACCAGAAATCTTTGAACTTGCTTGAACCTCCTAAGACCCAGAGTCGATAGTTTTGTTTTTGAATTTGGAACCTTGACATATTTAATCAAAGTTAACATTAAGTTTTGGAATAAGGCCTCTGGGACCCAGGAGGATAAACACTACTAATCATTGTCGGTCCTTAAGCTCTGGTCAGAAACTCCAATTAATAAAGGCCCGCAGACGTTAGTTCGCTCCAAACGTAAGCTACTCTACAAGTGTACACTGTCCTTTGTAGCGATGTAGATACCAATGTGGCCGGCCTTCAAAACGTTCCGCCAAATGTAGCAAATGCGGCCTTGTGTTTCTGACCGATGATTTTAGTCACGCCACTCACATTACGAGCACGGGCTCTAATCCGTACGTAGCTCTTTGAGCTCATTGGTTGGTTATTAGCCTGTTGAATGGGATTTGGCCTTAACTTACACGCTGTAGTAAAAAGGAAACGAAGCCAGTAACACGTTTAAAATAATTTATAAACAGATATTGCATTAGTAGACTTTGCAACTTCATACATACTGCTCTAATCGTGACGGAGCATTTTTGAAACATTGGCACATTAAATTAAAAACATATCTAGACAAAATATATCTAGTATCGGCGACATTCTTACAATTTAAGACTAGGATTCAATCATGAACCATCATTAGTTAATCATAATGCGTAAATCGCATCATGGATAAAACTGGCCAGAACATAATATTAGGTTTAGGTTTAAAGATATTTATTCTCATAAAAGACATACAAGTCACTTACACGAGAACAGAGTTATAAAGTAAAAGTAATTATATCTACGGTAGCATACAAAGTCGCTCGAGACGAGAGGTACACGCTCACGCAACTATTTTTTTTTTAAGGTGGGTAGTGGTTTAAAATGTAGTGCGATAATTTAGCTTTAAACTCATTGAATGAGCCTGCCCCTCTCAGATCAGACGGTAATTTATTATAAAGCTGTGCACCTTCATACGTAAACATTTTTTTACCTAATTGTGTTCTTATCTTTGGTAATACAATGAAACTCGCACGACGAGTAGTTCGTTTGGATATTTGCTTCTTCGTCATAAAGGCTAAGTTAGTATGGAGTGCACTGTTTAATATTTTTCTGACTAGAATGTTGGTACTATACATATACAATTGTTTAATATTCATTAGGCCAGTTTCTGCATATATACATGTGGTAGGTGTTAGACGGTGATAGTTAAAAAGAATTTTGATTATCTTATTTTGGAGTATTTGTAGGGAAGTTAGTTTGGTTTTGGCTGCGCTGCCCCACAGCTCAATCAAGTAGAGTAAATGCGGTTTGATTAGAGAATTATATATAGTATAGCGTAGCTTATGTGGAATACAGCGTGATATGCGTCGTAAAGAACCAGTGATTGATGATAATTTTGACCTTATATGTTCAATTTGAGTATTCCACGTAAGACAGCTATCCATTCGGAGACCAAGGTATTTCTCATGTTTTTTATTAGTAATAGCTACATTATTTATCGTCAGTATTACGTACAATATTACGTTATACTGTATATATTATGTACTATATTACGAATTAATAAAGAAAATTATGTCAAAATATTACGGCAAAGTAGTTAGTAAATGTTGGTACAGGCTAGTAGGCCATTAAGGTTATTAGTCTTGAGCAGAGTCATTAGTTATGGCCTTGACCAAATTGTGTTCCACATACGTTGTTAGTGTTTAGAAATAGGTAATTGTCCAATTTTAACGATTTCAAAAAATTTGTTATCAGCATTATATGGGTAAGCCAAAGGATGTCCACTGGATCTCCCGTCCATAATACCATGGCCGTCCCCAAAGTTCTACACTATACACGGTATATATCCTTGTCCTGTCTGTTACCTCTTCTTAATTAAACAGTTGAATGGATTAAATGAATTTTGGAATGGACCAATAATTACCAAGAAAGGAAGGACATAGTTACTTTTGGTTTTTGTTGGTCAATTTGACGTGGTTCCATGGTGGCCCACCACGGTTCCAGCTCAGTCTGCAGTCTAGGTACTAAATATCCATTTTACCCGCACCCGCATATTGAAATTGCCGTAATATATTGCACTTGGCAAGTTAACGTGTTATGCAAATAATAACCGAACTTGTTCCACAGAAGTGCAGTTATGGGACCGCAATCAATACTGCCTCTTGTCACGACTTCCCCTCATCCGATTATGCATCTTGCTTAACCAACATCAAAGTCGTCTTTCGTGTGTATTTGTTTTACAGTTTTCAGTCTTGAGAATGTACCATTTCAAGACGGAAGCCCGTTATTGGCACTATTAGTTGTTTTTTATGTTGTTTAATGGTCTCAGTCGTCTACGAGTCCGTTTTAGGATTCATTTGTTTCACTAATTACGCTCGAACGCGTGTTAGATTTATTAACAAGCGTTAAGCGATGTTAAGTTCTTCTAAAGTTAGAACTTAGAAGCGTTCGTCTGCAAGTTTTAGTCGGATTCCTTTTGTACATACACTTACCGAATGCAGGCACTAAGCACTTGACAAAAACTCTCCTGATCATAATTGTGATTTCCTCGGTTTCACCCTGTAAGATAACGGGATCTTCTCCGCTACCTAATCCCAAGTAATAACTATAAATGTTGCTAGGATTAAGCCGTTTTCCTCACTAAGTTTTCCTTCGCCGAAATTCTGGTGGTAAATATCGAGAGGTACACACCAGCAATATTTTCTAGGACGACAATTTTCTTGTATTTTAGAAAATTCTTTTTCGGGATTTTCTAGAAAACTCTTGCACGATAGTGCCCATAAAAGCGCAAAATGCAAACATTGTCTCGAATCTCCGCTATCCACTCCCCTAGCGTATAATAATCTGTAACTGGGTGCTTACGGGGTTAAAATGGGTTAGATAAGAACATTCTCACTATAAACTGCGGACATAATCTTATTTAAATATTTTATCGGCTTTAAGCTGACATTAACTGAACGGGCATAAAAGTTTACTGAGAATAAGATCTATGTGTAAACGCTTTTTCTTCAATGATTTAAGGAGTATCATGGGTCTTCCACTAATTTCATCAGGCGGTTGGAAAAGAAATTACGTGGGATTTTTCTAATAGAAGGTATTTGAGCTTTGGGAATAAATCCAGTTTATTATATTTTTACTTAGAATACACATATGTAAGCTTCATGCAGTTAAGTCTTCGATCAGTCCGTAGCTTATAATCATAATAACTTCTTAGCAACCAACCGCCTCAGTAGAACTATAAACCGCTGCTAAAGTAAAACCAATTAGGTTACATCGAAGCCCTTAAGCACGGTCGTTAAACTATAACGTGTGATCTTTCGCGACGTAAGCGCATTAAATGTTAAATCGTATACTGAACTTTAAAGCCTTTTTTTATGAAATATGTAATAAAAATTACGCGGAACTTGGCATACCTATGTACCTATGCCAAGTTCCAATAGTTACTAAGTACTACTAGTTGAGACTTGAGATTAGGCTTAGGTACTATAGTGACATTAGTGACGCGGTACACTTATTACACAGATCGACGAAAGTAAGTAATACCACTACGAATAACTATATAGGAGACGTACATACGATATAATACGTCCCGGATTCAAACCCAGGACTATCATCAGCAGCAAGGCTACTCACAATACAAGAGTACAAGACTAAACGATGCATAATGCATATTAAATTTAGAACTTTGTTAATACAAATTACACAGAACTTGACATACGATTAGTTGCGGCTGATCTTACTATTTGCGTCCCACGCGCGTGACTCACGCGCAGACGGCGCACAGACAAGCAAACAAACAACGCTCGACTAATGATTTCCTAAGTACGCAACAATCGTGGGATCGACATTAAGCTCTGTAGATCTCGAATGTGTTTTTGATGTATTGGAAATGTATACTCTGCTGTTTACAGTGATATTCAGAACATGCTCTAACTGCAGCAACGCTGTGTTTGCTTTCAGAGCGTGCAATATATAAAAAAATATTAGATGTCCCCTAATATTTTTTTATATATTGCACGCTCTGAAAGCAAACACAGCGTTGCTGCAGTTAGAGCATGTTCTGAACTACTTTCTTGCTGTATAAGTAAATGTACCAACGTATGGGTTTACAACAGTTTACATGTTTACAATGATAACACAAATTCGGGAGATGGAGGCCGGGACAAATAATAAGCCTGACTCTGCACTGGAGTGTTACCTTACATCTTCGAAGCTATACATAATGTTATGTGAAATAAATATTATACCTTAGTAGGTAGGTAGTTATTTATTTTTAAATTATTAAAATGTAATGTTTACTCAGGTACTTACTGGCTGATGTTTTTCATGTCACAGTAATTGTTGTATTGACTTGTGAAAGAGTCCTTGACTTGCAAAATATTTTCTCTGATTTTGATGTCTATTTCCGTACATAATTTACCTCAATTTTATGTGTAGTGTAGTCTGCAACAAAGATATATATTATTTTAGTGATTTGCCACTTCCTCGCTTAAGTTCCTCCCCTCCCGTTCTAGACTTTACGAGCTAAGTATATTTCACAAAGACTAATGTTCAGTTCGGTTGCTATTTACCAAGCATATAAATATACGATGAACACTTCCCTGTGGTTATTACACTTATTACTTCCGCGCGATGATGGTGGTTTTCACTGATTACGTCATGGTGAATTGCTGGTAGGTAATTGCCTTTAAGTGCTGTCAAATAGTTCCACATAAAGTTTTAATGACATATTTTGTACCGGGATAATTAAACATACAGATTTCTCCATACAAATTTGCGTTCCTCATCATTGTTGTACATGGCAACATATGAGAGCGACCAAACTCTTGCTAGACACCACCTAAATATGGCCATCTGATTATCTTCTACATATCACAGCGCTTAACAAAATACATAGATTTGCCGTGTTAAGTAGACAGCACGCGGGTAAAGTAGGTAATCTTTGATCAACCTGTGTATGCGAAAGCTATTTTGTATGGTGATTATTTTCTGTGAGTCTTCTGAGTCTGGTGAGTCTTTATTTTCACTTGTCTATGTTCATTTGAAGCGCTCAGTCACTAGTACTGATTGGCAGAATCAACCAAGCGAACGACGAATTTCCGATATAGTCCAATTGGAACTGCATACAGTCCAGTTGAATTTTGTCTACTCAGCAATACAGCGAACGAGCATTTCAAACCATTTGTTGTTTATGTACCAGCATCCCCGGAATTAAATTACGTTTGGTGCTTAATTAAGGTGGATGCTGGCAATGGGACGAAACGCTAGAATTTGTTTACTTTTGTTTGACCGTTCGTGCTCAACAGGCTGTAAACAATTTTTTTAAATATAACCATATTGTTTACTACTTGGTCTGAGGTCTGAGATTTTGTCTTTCGGCTCAAACTGATATAAATTTTCTTCAGACCCGTTTGCTCTTGAGTTTTTAATAGTAATTATTCCTAGAGAAGCTAAATATTAGCTTTCAAATTCCGGTAAGAGCTAATATTTGTATTATGAGCACGAATATTTATTTTAATCTTACCGTATAGGACAGTGGTTCCTAACCTGTGGATAATTACCCCCGTGAGGGTAAAACTGGTATTTCACGGGGGTAATAAGCTAACCTAATATAACAATACAACAAACCAGGGATGTTGCGAACATCCGCATCCGCATCCGCAACCGCGGAACTTCCGCATTATTTTCAATGCGGATGCGGATGTCGAACAAGTCGGTACAGGAATGTCTTAGCGGCGGCGTAAGTGCTAGGAAATTACGTCATTACCTATAACGAAATCGTCTAGATCCAGAAAAGTCGGCCAAGTTACTGTTTATTAAATACTAGCTGTTGCCCGCGACTTCGTACGCGTGGATTTGTATATTGGTGGTTATATATTTATTCTACATTAGCTTAGAACATTATGCAGCAAAATATAGCAGTAGGGACTGTTAATCATTTGTTAATTATTATACACAACGGTTACGAAGTTTCAAGCCCCTAACTGAATAAAATTGTTCTCGATATAATCCCTCTCAACCCCCAGCATATTTTCAAGTCCACTATTTAGTAAAACCTACTACCTAACTACCTATTTACGAAGTTTGAAGGTCCTAGCTTTAAATACAATTTGAACTCTCTATCAACTTTCAACCCCTTCTTAAACCTTTTAGGGGATGAATTTTTAAAGAAGCTGAAATTACTTTTCATGTATTCTAATAATATGCCTTTATACAACGATTCAAGTCCCGCACTCAAATAAATGTTTGACCTCCATACAAATTTTCAACCCCTTTTTTACCAACTTGAGGGATGAATTTTCAAAAATGCCGAAATTACTTTTCTTGTATTCTAATAATATGCCTTTATACAAAGATTCAAGTCCCGCACACAAAAAAATGTTTGATCTCAATACAAACTTTCAACCCCTATTTAATCCTTTTAAGTAATGAATTTTTAAAAACGCTGAAATCACTTTTCTTGTTTATTATTATAATATGGCCTTATACAAAGAATCAAATCCCGCACTCAAAAAAATATTTGATGTGGATACAAACTTTCAACCCCTTTTTCACCACCTTGGGGGATGAATTTTCAAAAACGCTGAAATCACTTTTCGTGTATTCTAATAATATGCCTTTATGCAAAGATTCAAGTCCCGCACTGAAAAGAATGTTTGATTTCCATACAAATTTTCAACCCCTATTTCCCACCTTGGGGGATGAATTTTCAAAAACGCTGAAATTACTTTTCTTGTATTCATATAATATGCCCTTATACAAAGATTCAAGTCCCGCACTCAAAAAAATATATGATGTGCATACAAACTTTCAACCCCCTTTTCACCACCTTGGGGGATCAATTTTCAAAAACGCTGAAATTACTTTTCTTGTATTCTTATAATATGCCCTTATACGTAGATTCAAGTCCCGCACTCGAAAAAATATTTGATGTGCATACAAACTTTCAACCCCTTTTTCACCACCTTGGGGGATGAATTTTCAAAAACGCTGAAATTACTTTTCTTTTATTAACTGCCTTCAAAAAAAAAAGGAGGTTCTCAGTTTGACCCGTATGTATGTATGTATGTATGTATGTATGTATGTATGTATATTTGTTCGCGATTATCTCGCGTTTGGCTGAACCGATTTTGATGCGGTTTTCAGAAAAGTGTTTGTTACATTCTGGAGAATGTTTTAGTATACATAGATCTGAGCTGATGCTGAACCCTGGCTGTACCTAGTGGAACTCAGGTTTGGTGCAACATAGGCCCACGCTGTTTTGGTCATCCGACACGCCTTGATGAGCAATTGGGAGAGCAGTACCCAAGATAGAGCTGATGCTGAACCCTGGAAGTACCTAGTGGAACTCAGGTTTGGTGCAACATAGGTCCACGCTGTTTTGGTCATCCGACGCGTCTTGATGAGCACTTGGAAGAGCAGTACCCAAGATAGAGCTGATGCTGAACCCTGGTTGTACCTAGTGGAACTCAGGTTTGGTGCAATATAGGCCCACGCTGTTTTGGTCATCCGACACGCATTGATGAGCACTTGGGAGAGCAGTACCCAAGATAGAGCTGATGCTGAACCCTGGATGTACCTAGTGGAACTCAGGTTTGGTGCAACATAGGCCCACGCTGTTTTGGTCATCCGACGCGTCTTGATGAGCACTTGGAAGAGCAGTACCCAAGATAGAGTTGATGCTGAACCCTGGCTGTACCTAGTGGAACTCAGGTTTGGTGCAACATAGGCCCACGCTATTTTGGTCATCTGTCACATCTTGATGAGCACTTGGGAGAGTAGTACCCAAGATGGAGCTGATGCTGAACTCTGGATGTATCTAGTGGAACTCAGGATGTAAGTACCTAGTGGAACTCAGGTTTAGTGCAACATAGGCCCACGCTGTTTTGGTCATCCGACGCGTCTTGATGAGCACTTGGGAGAGCAGTACCCAAGATAGAGCTGATGCTAAAGCCTGGATGTACCTAGTGGAACTCAGGTTTGGTGCAACATAGGCCCACGCTGTTTTGGTCATCCGACGCGTCTTGATAAGCACTTGGAAGAGCAGTACCCAAGATAGAGCTGATGCTGAACCCTGGCTGTACCTAGTGGAACTCAGGTTTGGTGCAATATAGTCCCACGCTGTTTTGGTCATCCGACACGCCTTGATGAGCACTTGGGAGAGCAGTACCCAAGATAGAGCTGATGCTGAACCCTGGATGTACCTAGTGGAACTCAGGTTTGGTGCAACATAGGCCCACGCTATTTTGGTCATCCGTCACATCTTGATGAGCACTTGGGAGAGCAGTACCCTAGATAGAACTGATGGTGAACCCTGGCTGTACCTAGTGGAACTCAGATTTGGTGCAACATAGGCACACTTTGTTTTGGTTAGCCGACTTATCGTCATGTGCCTATGTTGCAGAGTTCCACTAGGTGGGTCGATCAACTATTTTCTAACCGCCTTTAAAAAAAGGAAGTTCTCCGTTTGACCCGTATGTTTGTATGTATGTTTCTTCGTGATTATCTCGTGTTTGACTGAACCGATTTTGATGCCATTTTCGGAAAAGTGTTTGTTACATTCTGGAGAAAGTTTTAGTGTACAGTACATGGATGGTTAGAAAAACCAATTGGATCCGGTAGGTGGCGATGCTATCGGTATACCTACCATCAAATTTAAGTTGCTGAATCCGATTTAGATAAAATAGTGGCAGTGGGAGTTGGACTGGGACTGTGAATGGGAGTGGGACTGGGACTGGGACTGGAAGTGGGAGTGGCAGTGGGAGTGGAGCAATATTAATACAAATCGTTTAGCACCGAAACGTCATCTTATGTTTTGTCGCGATTATCATCGAGTTAGGCCATCAGTTCAGCAACATTAGTAGGTAGGTAGTTACTTACTAGCCCAAAACTAAATGGAGATCCTAACAAACAAGTATTTTAGCCCAAAACCTAAAATAAATGAAGTACCTATCACTAAAAATTAAAAATAAAATTAAATAAATAAAAAAGAATAAACAAATTAAAAATAAACAAAAAGAAAACCAAAACAAAATAACTTAATACTAAATTACACTAAAACTAAGCCTAACAAACTAGTATTTTAGCCCAAAACCTAAAATAAATGATTGACCTATCACTAAAAAGTAAAAAATAAAATAAAATAAATAAAAAATAATAAAAAACTTAAAAATAAACAAAAAGAAAACCAAAACAAAATTATTTAATATAAATTCTTTTTTTAAAAAAGGGAACCGCCTTCAAAAAACCAACCCACTGAAAAACATAAAATAATTGTTATATGGCACCCCTATACATGTCCAGTCCCTATATCCCGTCGTAAAGCAAATTTCTGCCAAAAAGTAATTAATACCTAATAATAAGAAAATTAATAATCATCCGGGTAATTACTTCGTTTTTGAAGGCGGTGCCAAACCAACAAAAACATTCTTTGCTACCAATCAGAAAAAAAAATACGAGTATGTAGTATCTACAAGAAAAACTAAGTATGTATTTATAATGCAAGTACGTGCAGCGTTCTTCGTTGTCTAAAATATCGGTTCTCTAAAATTTTGGTTTGGCACCGACTTCAAAAACGAAGTAATTACCCGGATGATTATTAATTTTCTTATTATTAGGTATTAATTACTTTTTGGCAGAAATTTGCTTTACGACGGGATATAGGGACTGGACATGTATAGGGGTGCCATATCACAATTATTTTATGCTTTTCAGTGGGTTGGTTTTTTGAAGGCGGTTCCCTTTTTTAAAAAAAGAATTTATATTAAATTATTTTGTTTTGGTTTTCTTTTTGTTTATTTTTAAGCTTTTTATTATTTTTTATTTATTTTATTTTATTTTTTACTTTTTTCTTATAATATGCCCTTATACAAAGATTCAAGCCCCGCACTCAAAAAAATATTTGATGTGAATACAAATTTTCAACCCCTATTTCCCACCTTGGGGGATGAATTTTCAAAAACGCTGAAATTACTTTTCTTGTATTCTAATAATATGCCTTTATACAAAGATTCAAGTCCCGCACTCAAAAAAATATTTGATGTGCATACTAACTTTCAACCCCTTTTTCACCACCTTGGGGGATGAATTTTCAAAAACACTGAAATTACTTTTCTTGTATTCTTATAATATGCCCTTGTACAAAGATTCAAGTCCCGCACTCAAAAAAATAATTGATGTGCATACAAACTTTCAACCCCATTTTCACCACCTTGGGGGATGAATTTTCAAAAACGCTGAAATTACTTTTCTTGTCATCTTATAATATGCCCATATACAAAGATTCAAGCCCCGCACTCAAAAAAATATTTGATGTGCATACAAACTTTCAACCCCTTTTTCACCACCTTGGGGGATGAATTTTCAAAAACGCTGAAATCAGTTTTCTTCTCTTTTATTATAATACCTTTTTACGAAGTTTCAAGTTCCTAGCTTACAATAAAATTTGAACCCCAAGACAAACTTCATCCCCTTTTTAACCCCCTTAGGGGTTGAATTGCCTAAAACGTCGCAATTACTTTTTTTTGTAATCGTCTATTATGCCTTTCTAAGAAGTTTCAAAGCATTTGTAATGGATTCAATCTTTCAACCCCTTTTTAACCCTGTTAGGGGATGAATTTTTAAGAACGCTGAAATTACTTTTCTTGTATTTTAATAATATGCCCATACACAAAGTTTAAAGTCCCGCACTCAAATTTTTTTTCGATCTGCATACAAACTTTCAACCCCTTTTTCACCACCTTGGGGGATGAATTTTCAAAAACGCGGAAATTACTTTTCTTATTTTTTAATAATATACCTTTTTACGAAGTTTCAAATTCCTAGCTTAAAATAAAACGTGTTCCCCATACAACCTTTCATCCCCTTTTTAACCCCCTTAGGGGTTGAATTTTTCAAATTCGCTTCTTATCTCTTGTACACTTTATAAATGCAACCTAGTGTGCAAATTTCAACTTTCTAGCTTTTGTAGTTTCGGCTCTGCGTTGATGAATCAGTCAGTCAGTCAGGACACTTGCATTTATATATATAATAGATAGAATATAAGATAACGCACCTATATTCTTGCTCAAATACTAAACGTTTCGTTTTTTTTAATGAAAAAATACTAAAAATGTGATATTTGACGTTTTCTAAGTACCTAATCTTGACATCCGCATCCGCATCCGCGGATGTGAGCCTTTAAATATCCGCATCCGCATCCGCGGATGTCAAAAAATCGGCATCCGCAACATCCCTGCAACAAACGTACACGTTTTTAGGGTTCCGTAGCCAAATGGCAAAAAACGGAACCCTTATAGATTCGTCATGTCTGTCTGTCTGTCCGTCTGTCCGTCTGTCTGTCCGTCCGTATGTCACAGCCACTTTTCTTCGAAACTATAAGAACTATACTGTTGAAACTTGGTAAGTAGATGTATTCTGTGAACCGTATTAAGATTTTCACACAAAAATAGAAAAAAAACAATAAATTTTTGGGGTTCCCCATACTTCGAACTGAAACTCAAAAAATTTTTTTTCATCAAACCCATACGTGTGGGGTATCTATGGATAGGTCTTCAAAAATGATATTGAGGTTTCTAATATCATTTTTTTCTAAACTGAATAGTTTGCGCGAGAGACACTTCCAAAGTGGTAAAATGTGTGTCCCCCCCCCCCCCCCCTGTAACTTCTAAAATAAGAGAATGATAAAACTAAAAAAAATATATGATGTACATTACCATGTAAACTTCCACCGAAAATTGGTTTGAACGAGATCTAGTATAGTTATTTTCGATACAAGTGCGAAAAAGAGGAAATTCGAAACGAGTGGCGATAAATTAAAACACGACCGGAGTGTTTTAAATCGACACGAGTTGCGAATTACCTATTCGCACGTGTATCGAACAACGTTTTACAGTACATATGGCACTTTAAAGTTTCGACATACGCACGAAAAGTGCTATTTTACGCACTAGTGCGGAAAAGTAGCCCCATATGTACTGTAAAATAGTTTTTTTTTATACGTCATAAATCGCCTAAATACGGAACCCTTCATGGGCGAGTCCGACTCGCACTTGGCCGCTTTTATTTTTTTATTACCATTGGGAGGAGGGGAAAATCAGGTTCCCTAGTTAGTCATAGGAGTGACCGGACTGAAAAGGTTAGGAACCACTGGTGTAGGATGTACGATTGCACGTATTTTTGCTATTTGCCCCTTATATGTATGTCAAATGGTGTAGTATTGTGTTTGTGCGCGACGCAATTAGATTTAAGTTTTTAAATACCAGTTTTACGTTACGTTGTCAAAGCTAGGGGACGCACGGGGAAGGCGGGGTGCGCGGGAGCGGCCCTGATAGTTTACCTCACTAGAGCCAAATTAAACCAGTCGATATAAGCTGTTGCACTCTCCGCACGTCCCTTAACGCTAGTATTTTGTTGATGTACCGCCCTCTTAAAACTATAAGTAGTTTCCATAATTTTGGCTATTTTTTCACCGTGAAAAGAACCTACAAACCTTACAGTGTTGATAGTGTACACTACAGCATTGCTTTTCTTAAAGTAGGTCAGTTTATGTACATACAAATATTTCCATTGTCCACAAACATTTATTTTGAATTTCGTTAAACAGGTCACTAATTGTATATGAAAGCTTCTCGTAGAATGTACTCGATAGTTGCATTGTCATTAAAACAAGTGGGTAAACTGTCTACTCTCCACTGAGGTTTAAATAAACAAGCATATACTAAGTAAAATAGCAGTCTTTTAAAAAGCTATCCCAGCCTCGCCTCACCGTCGCAGTCTTACAAAGCCACCAATTTCATAATAGTCTACTTTATCTTCTCCGCTCGTACCACATTCTCAGTTTCTGAACACAGCAGCCTCGACAATGAGTCGCCTCGCGATGAGAGATTAAACTGATGCCTCAGCGGATTGCCCCACTTACTAAATGCCTCTAATATCCTGCCATAGCAATTATCCTCGTGACATCTGAACGCTTTCTTTATGCACAGTATATTGTTATGCAACTTCCTTATTTTTGACTCTACTAATAAAGGGGGAGGATAGGTGTACTAGGTATTATGTTTTTATGTATTTGACAACTGACTATAGTTGACGAATTTTTGTATGAGGCGTTTTAGAGGATTCTTAGAGACAGTGAAAATAATGCAATAAGGCTTTTATTCCCATAACTTAATTTCTTAAACTGTACTGTAGAGGTTTCAATACTTCTTATGAGCTTACTAAAATAGGATTATGGCAGTGCATGGTGCATGTACATAAGTTCTTTAAAGCTTTGGGAGAAAATAAAAGTTATCTACGTTCAATGTGTTGCTTAGGTACCTATATAATATCTGAAAACCGTGATGCGACTAAGATGGCAGAGAACTCAAAACTAAACACATAGTTAAAAGACATTGCGAGATAAAATGTATTCAACTAGAACCAATCAATGTTCTTCGCCTTTGTAAATTATATTTGCAGTTGTACTTATTCGGAACACACTAATGATCACCCACAACCTTAATTGCCTGTGAGAACTATAATTTTCTCAAGTCACGATTATCGCCCATATACATTATAAAGTCAATAGAACTAAGTAACTTTACAATATATATCTCTTTGTGCAAATAAATTCGGTATCGGCTTAGCTATCGGTAATTCCCGCCTTAATTTGAATCTCCAGGGTGAAGTAAAATGTTACGAAGATTTCGTAAGTTCTGATTTATGAATGTTTGGGATTACCGTACCTAAATAAACAAATTTTAATTAGTAATCTTCCTCAAGTCGGTTTAAACGGTAGACTTTAACACTTTATAAATTGAACTTAAATACATTTCGACTTTGGCTAAAAATTAATTTATTTGATGTAGATTAATCTATATATATAAATGCAAGTGTCCTGACTGACTGACTGACTGACTGATTCATCAACGCAGAGCCGAAACTACAAAAGCTAGAAAGTTGAAATTTGCACACTAGGTTGCATTTATAAAGTGTACAAGAGATAAGAAGCGATTTTGAAAAATTCAACCCCTAAGGGGGTTAAAAAGGGGATGAAAGGTTGTATGGGATACAAGTTTTATTTTAAGCTAGGGATTTGAAACTTTGTAAAGATGTATTACATTAAAAAACAAGAAAACTAATTTCAGCGTTTTTGAAAATTCATCCCCCAAGGTGGTGAAAAAGGGGTTGAAAGATTGTATGGAGATCAAATATTTTTGTGAGTGTGGGACTTGAAACTTTGTATATGGGGATATTATTATATGACAGGAAAAGTAATTTCAGCGTTTTTGAAAATTCATCCCCTAACAGGGTTAAAAAGGGGTTGAAAGTTTGAATCCATTACAAATGCTTTGAAACTTCTTAGAAAGGCATAGTAGCCGATTACAAAATAAAGTAATTGCGACGTTTTTGGAAATTCAATCCCTAAGGGGGTTAAAAAGGGGATGAAAGTTCGTCTTGGGGTGCAAATTTCATTTTAAGCTAGGAACTTGAAACTTTGCAAATAGATATTAAATTTAAATACAAGAAAACTAATTTCAGCGTTTTTGAAATTTCATCCCCTAAGGTGGTGAAAAAAGGGTTGAAAGTTTGTATGGATATCAAACATTTTTTCGAGCGCGGGACTTGAATCTTTGTATTTGGGGATATTATTAAAAGACAGGAAAAGTAATTTCAGCGTTTTGTAAAATTCATCCCCTAACAGGGTTAAAAAGGGGTTGAAAGTTTGTATGTGGTTCAAATTTTATTTTAAGCTAGGTACTTGAAACTTCGGAAGAAGATATATTATTAAAACACAAGAAAACTAATTTCAGTGTTTTTGAAAATTCATCCCGTAAGGTGGTGAAAAAGGGGTTGAAAGTTTGTATGGATATCAAACATTTTTTCGAGCGCGGGACTTGAATCTTTGTATTTGGGGATATTATTAAAAGACAGGAAAAGTAATTTCAGCGTTTTGTAAAATGCATCCCCTAACAGGGTTAAAAAGGGGTTGAAAGTTTGAATCCATTACAAATGCTTTGAAACTTCTTAGAAAGGCATAATAGCCGATCACAAAATAAAGTAATTGCGACGTTTTTTTGGAAATTCAACCCCTAAGGGGGTTAAAAAGGCCATGAAAATTCGTCTTGGGGTGCAAAGTTCATTTTAAGCTAGGAACTTGAAACTTTGCAAATAGATATTAAATTTAAATACAAGAAAACTAATTTCAGCGTTTTTGAAAATTCATCCCCTAAGGTGGTCAAAAAAGGGTTGAAAGTTTGTATGGATATCAAACATTTTTTCGAGCGCGGGACTTGAATCTTTGTATTTGGGGATATTATTAGAAGACAATACAAGTAATTTCAGCGTTTTGTAAAATTCATTCCCTAACAGGTTTAAAACGGGGTTGAAAGTTTGTACGGGGTTCAAATTTTATTTTAAGCTAGGTACTTGAAACTTCGGAAGAAGATATATTATTAAAACACAAGAAAACTAATTTCAGCGTTTTTGAAAATTCATTCCGTAAGGTGGTGAAAAAAGGCCTGAAAGTTTGTATGGATATCAAACATTTTTTCGAGCGCGGGACTTGAATCTTTGTATTTGGGGATATTATTAAAAGACAGGAAAAGTAATTTCAGCGTTTTGTAAAATGCATCCCCTAACAGGGTTAAAAAGGGGTTGAAAGTTTGAATCCATTACAAATGCTTTGAAACTTCTTAGAAAGGCATAATAGCCGATCACAAAATAAAGTAATTGCGACGTTTTTTGGTAATTCAACCCCTAAGGGGGTTAAAAAGGGCATGAAAGTTCGTCTTGGGGTGCAAAGTTCATTTTAAGCTAGGAACTTGAAACTTTGCAAATAGATATTAAATTTAAATACAAGAAAACTAATTTCAGCGTTTTTGAAAATTCATCCCCTAAGGTGGTGAAAAAAGGGTTGAAAGTTTGTATGGATATCAAACATTTTTTCAAGCGCGGGACATGAATCTTTGTATTTGGGGATATTATTAGAAGACAATACAAGTAATTTCAGCGTTTTGTAAAATTCATCCCCTAACAGGTTTAAAAAGGGGTTGAAAGTTTGTACGGGGTTCAAATTTTATTTTAAGCTAGGAACTTGAAAATTCATAAAAAGGTATTATTTTAAAACGGAAAAAAAAATTTCAGCGTTTTTGAAAATGTATATCTCAGGTGGTGGTTTGTATGAAGTTCAAACATTTTTGTGAGAACGGAGCTTGAATCTTTGTACAGAGGCATATTATTAGAATACAAGAAAAGTCATCATGGTTAAAAAGGGGTTGAAAGTTTATATAGGGTTCAAATTTTATTTACTTCAAACTTCGTAAATAGGTAGTTCGGTAGTAGGTTTTACTAAATAGAGGACATGAAAATCTTCTAAGGGGGTTGAGAGGGATTATGTCGAGAACAATTTTATTTAGTTAGGGGCTAGAAACTTCGTAGGTTGTGAAAGACAAGTCTCATGCGTTGTATAATAATTAACAAATGATTAACCGTCCTACTGCAATATTTTGCTGCATAATGTTCTAAGCTAATGTAGAATATATAACCACCAATATACAAATCCACGCGTACGAAGTCGCGGGCAACAGCTAGTTTCAAATAGACCAGAGTAACTTATACCAATTCGAGTTTTAGTTTTTCAATCTGTTTCCGATATAATACTGATCTGTAAGTATCAAAATTGACGTTTATGTCATTTTTGACACTGACGGATCAGTATCATATTGGAAACAGATCGAATAACTAAAACTCGGCCTGAATGAATTTGGTATGATATGATTTTTGGTCCAAAATAATCTTAGTCACTTAAGTTTTAAATCGTAAAAAATGGCTATTAATCTTCAGTTGAAATAAACCAATATTTCAAACATCAATTACCTCACTAAACCACTTTATAAATTGCATTGAGTTAGCCGTAATCACTAGTTAAACTTATATATAGCACATTCGACCAAAGGCTTCCAAGGCATTGTATAATAGCTTGAACGTAGGTTGGGGCAGTTAATTTGTAGTCGTGATTGAATTAACGAAGCTGCGCTTGGCAGAGCTCATTTCAAAGACCGTAAGATGCTATCGCCTGATGCCTTTATACTGACGGGCGGGCATGGTAATGAATGCTTGTGGCAGACGTGCCAGATACATCACGGAAAAAATGTGCTTCAGGGAAAATAGCGATGTGACGAGTCCACTTTTTTTCAATTCGAATCATTCGAATTGATTCGGCCGCTGATTCGAATTCAAAATCGAGTTGACTCGACTCGACGATTCGCGTGGTTCGCGACAAGGTCACAGGCACAGGCGCGGAGCGTGTTGAGACGGCGAGTTACGCGGCAGTTGTTGTAAAAATAACCTTCAGGGCACGGAATTAAGGTTTATTTTTGAATGGCCATACTAGCAGTGAACTCGAGTTGGGATACTTGGGATGGCGAATCAAGCGGCAGTGCCGGCAGTTGTTGTAAAAAGAACCTTCGGATCACGGAATTAAGGTTTATTTTTGAATGGTCATAGTACCAACTCGAGTTGAGACGGCGAATCGAGCGGCAGTTGTTGTAAAAAGAGCCTTCGGGCTACGGTATTAAGGTTTATTTTTGAATGGCCTTAGTAGCAGTGTGATAGCGTAGACTCGGCTCGGCGAGTTGGCGAATTGGCGAATCATTCGCCGAGTTAGCTAGTGGTCGAGTTGATTCGAATTGCCAATAGTCTTGATTCGAATTAACTCATCTGAAGGCTGATTCGAATTATTCGAATCAGATAACTCGACTCGCCCATCGCTAAGGGAAAATATGTCGGATGTTTCATACATAATTTTTACATCACGTCTAAGGCTAACAACCGCATAGGTAGGTTAATGGTAAGCACTTCCAAGAGGTGTCGCCTACTCGTAACCTTCTAACAAGAGCTGTACATGTAGTCCCAGCACCGGACAGTCCATACCGATCTTAGAATTCCGAACTCATTATCTTGCGCCGTCAAAAGTCATAGCGTTTGTTCATTCTTAGATATTTTATCCTCTATACGGAAGTTAACAATAATTTAATTTCGCTTATCTAGAGAGCGTTGCATACTTATCTCTTACAGATTAACGTCGTCACGACATTGTATCAGAGCAATCCCGCAGCGGGTAATGGATCGCAAACAACGGGCTCCGAATTAATAATTTCAAACTGAATGGCGAATGGGAATGAATCGAGAGTTTCAATCCGGTTTGACGTAACGACACTTGACAGAAGTCCTGAGTGCCTTTTAGGGAGATGTATGAAACCCGATTGTAGATAGCGCTTCCTCGTCATTGCATAAACAAAAGCCTGCTTTACAACGAATAAAAACCTGTGTCGTAAATAAAACATAGAATGCAAACCGGTTATGATTCTCACTTGAATAGATTTTAAACATCAACCTGAATATCTCGTGTGCGATTTATATCACAGCAGGGCCGTCGGACTATGGCATCGCTTGCGCCTGTCCATTTGAAAATATCACGCATACGTCAAGCTGCACCCAGTAAGCTCGCAAGTTAGCTTTTGTACAATTATAATTCTTGTGCATAGTTGTTAAGGTAGGATTTGGTTTGTTTTGGCTGTAAAAGGTATATAAGCAGTTTCAGACGGCTGAGTATGCTGTCTAACGAGGAGTGACGGCTCTAGGACACAATGGCTCAGGTGCTTGGAGGCAAGGAATGCTGAAATCATGCCAGCTCATTCTTAGTCCGAACCGACATCATTAAATCGATCATGTTCAAGCGTAAATCAACGGGGCACGGGAATTGATTGTGATGTCGTGATTTAACCTGAAATTTGGGACTTATTTTTTGGAAAGTAATGTGAGTCAATACGATACTGAAGTAGGTAGGTACAAGCAATCATTATTAATAGAAAACATATCTGGGAAAACCGTGTATGGTCATAGTTTTTTAGTATTTTAGTTAGTAAAAGGGAATGGAAGAGACAAAAGTACGCAAAGGGTACGATTGTTCGAAAGGGTCTAATGCTATGAATGAAGAAATCCCACGTAACGCGGCGCTACCCGCTATGGAAATTGGCCATTAGTTACATACCACATTTAGAAATGCACGCCTTTTCCATTTCGCTCTACTTATTCTGATGCGCCCCTCTAACTTATTAAATTAACTATTTATGTTAATTTATATTTCGTTACATTTTCTAGCAAATAATACGAATATAATAAAGGTGCTCAAAAGCAAATATAATTAAAATCTTTGAATAAAGTCTCAAAGCGCCTTTACCAAAGTAAAGTCCTCCTATGCCAATTCTACGGGGCGTCATATCAGGAACAAAGACTTGCCTATCGACGGCCCTTGACATGGAAAGGCTTTTTTGCCATTCACAATACAGTTCTACATTCCTATCGTGTATCGAGAACAGGCGAGTATCCGACTCTACCGAAGTACCATAAATGGTCGCCATAACGCTTTATTTGCTACGCGTTTTGAGGTTGAAGTTATACTGGAGTATTTTATCTTGAATGCCCGCCTGCGCTTGTCAGGCGATGGCAATACAGGACTAGAAAAAGACATCCTGGCGCTAAAAATCAAACCATTTCCAATCTTAACACCTTTCAAAAAGGCTTCAAATGAATAGCTGCATAAATCTGTCCTACTCTGTAGTGCCCTGCATGAACACTTTGTTCGTAAAAGCATTCCATCCATTGCGATTACAGTAGCCCTAGAGAATAGCAATACCCAGGGCATATATTGATAATGCTGTTGTATAAATATGCATGTCACGCCACTTCCGTATGGATATCGAAGGATAAATTAACTATCTACAGAAAAGTAATAATTTTGTTGACGCAGCATCTAGGTTATCTGGATTCTAAATATGTACTTTGAGTAAATGGAAGCATTCTGTTCTTAAATATTAAGTCACAACAGACATCCTCGCTAACGATTACTAAGCTTAAAAATTAAAAGTTATCTAGAGACATTAATATGTAAAAAAATGCTGGGTGATAATCCAACCTAATCTCAAATGAATGTAGGATTTACATACTGTAGCTAAATATGCCTGAGAAAGCACCCTCGACCCAGGAACAAATATACGATAGCTGTTATGTACCAATCTAAAATTAAATGCCTCCATGCAAGGTCTTACGACACAAGATTATTAAAGTCTCTGTAGTAAATGAATACATCTTCCCCTATAGGATATTTCGCGACCCGGGTGGCGTACGGAGCCTCCGCTTGTAAAATTACGCGATATTTTGTAACCTTCAGGCGGCTGACAAATTGCAATCTCCGGCTAAGAGGAAAAGCGCGAAAATTCAATCTATATAAAATAGTTTTGAAGCTATGCGATAGAGTTGTTTGGGACAATATATTTGGCCCATATTTTCACGAATCTCGATATCGGAAAGGAAACTTCGTAAGTTCAGATCGCGTGTTCGAGATTGAAAAATAAGAGTTGATCTCGGTCATGCGTCAACCACTTGGAAAATTCGCTTGCGGCCGAGTTTGCTATCTCCTTATATCTATTGAGCTGTCTTCTACAACTTGTGATATTGGACTACTGAAAAACGTGTTCAGTTTTTTTTTAAGAGCTGGTTTTTTCACAGTGATATTGTGACGTCATTTCTTCATAACTCGTCGTATTATAGTAATCGACTCTACTGTCGATTGTAAACAATCTGTTTTCAGTTCAAGCTAACTCTGCATGGCATTTTCAGTGACAACGTGTGTCAATGTCATTATTCATGTCAAATTTCTGAAATTTCTATGATATTAAGACGTTTATAATGACATTCCCTCACTTTGTTTTATTTAAATCGGTGCAAAGTTAGCTTAGAGCTTAGACGGACTCTTAACTAGTTTCGTAACTCATTTTCCTGCATCTTAATTTTAAAGTAACATGGTCGCAATTAACCATTATCTGGTAGAAATAGCCATGGTGGCGGACCACACAACGCCCGCTGCCTGAAGCCACTCGTGAGCCATAAGTCCTCCGACCGCCCGGCAATAATAAAGACTTTCCCACTACGAACCAATCGCGGTATGAAGCTATAAAATCATTTCTTTTGTTTATATCCGAACCTAAGTCGCTCAATTCGCATGGTTCGATTGCAGTGGTGCTAAATTTTGAGATTGATACAGGTTGTTAAAAGGCTGGCCCAGAAAAGAGAAGAGTGGCGATTACTCCACCGACAAGAGCATAGCTCTTAAATATTGATGATGACAGGTTGTTAATAAAAATTTAACTTTGACAATTTGTTAATTGAATCTATGATCAAATTGAAATGATCGGTTTAGTTGATATTTTATTTTAATAAACGTAAGGTATCGAAATAAAATAAATGGTAGTAAAAATAACATGTAGCAAAGAATTATCCGTATCTTACCTTCCATCCAAAATGTTTGAGACTTACGTGAGTTACGTGATTCCCGTATTCGACCGTAATTCAATCTGAATCAATAAATGATGATCTCACGGATCTATATCTGAATCCCTAAAGTCTTTTCTCCTATCTTTGCATTCCCTAATATTGTTTGTCATAATGATTAGTTGTTCTAACACTAAAAACCCTAATTTTGGTTTCCCTAATTATTGATTGCTTATCCTAATGTTATTAAGCATATTTTCTTTTTTGCGAGGGTCGCAGTTCTAACCCTAACGGGTTAGGTAAGGGTACCTTTGTGGCAGCAAGTTCTAAAACCTAACCATTTTTCAGAACCTTACATTATGGAAAATAATCGTTATGACAATTGATCGTTAGGGCATGTGCCCATTAGGACAAACCAGTTAGGGCAAGTGACTTTAGGACAAACGTTGTTAGGGATTCAGAATGACACCCGATCTCACATGGTAGGCGCTAAATCTCAATACACTGTGTGAGTAATATATCAAAACAAAAGCACATTCAAGCTTACTGACTTGTGTCCAGTGTGGACATTTTACAGTGTAGCAAGTACAGCGAATGCCGGAAGCCGGTCGCGCGTGGTCGACGGTCGTGCCCACGTGATTGACAGCTCACGCTAGAGGCCACATCTCTGTGAAATACCGCGAGTCAAGCGTCCTCAACCCCGACTTTTTGAAATGCTGTCAAAATTAAACAACCTGTAGTTACACTGAGGCGTTCATAGGTTTAAGTTTTCCAAGTGTTTGTGATTATTGAAAATAATGATAGAACTTTGTGGTATAATTTTAAGTGTTCCGTACTAAACTTTGTTCACGGAACACTTCGGTCTTGCAAATCAGTTGAATGCGTTTTTGTCAGAGACCGTTTGACGTAGCGTAGATATTAGATACTTAAAATTTGGAACAGTTGTAGCAATTACCACCAATAATATTACAAACCACTTATTTCTTATTTTAGGGGGAAATTTGGGGGGTTGAGAGGGGTCAGCTGAATTTATTAGAGTCGTTATTTATGCAAAGTTTTTTCAGATTTATGTCCAACTTAGACCAAACCTTCTGTCACCGCAAAATCGTTCGATAAATTTTCTAGTATAGCAACGAATCATAAGTACCTATACCTACACTTCTGATTGCCGTTGATTAGTCTGTCAATTGTGGTTGTTGCAACTGGCGCTTGGCTTGACGAAGACTTGAGAGACACATTAGTCCATAATATTTATGTAATCAGTCTGCCTTTTATTGCTTTTTAACTTGTCCGTATTTGGGCGAGTTATAAAAATACGATTTCATCACGAGTTGCATGTTGACATTATTCACTTGTACTATCAAGTTTTACAAGAATAAAGGCTGGGCATCCGGCCAGGACTGGTACATTGACACAATTGCAACCGAATATGGCGTCCCATTCATTAACGATCTACTTTTTCATATACCACTTAACTCGTTATGAAAACACTGATTGGCATGTGGCAAGCAAGCATCTTGTCCTTAATCACTTTACCATATTAGCTCTTAGTAAAGTTTTTGATCTAGAAAACATCTCCTTTTTATGATAATTAAATTAGAACCAAGCATAATCAATTCTAGACAATTTAATCAACCGGGTCGTTATTGTCATACTGAATTAAACCGACATATACCTGTCGTTTAAAATTATGCACCGCGGTCCATAAAATGTAGCGAGCTGTTGTTAAAACGTCATTATTATACAATTTATTTAACAAGGCGGCGTCATAAGGATCGTAATTTGAGAAGCAAATACTTGGGCAAGTCTCGTATTACACTTGCCGCAAATAATTAACGCAAACCTTAGATCATGGTGTTGTAGTGAAAATTTAATGAGGGAAACACGGCCATGCCCTTTATAGCCGGTAATAGATTCAAACTGGCTTGGGTTGTTTTAAACGTAATGCAGAGTTATGCTAAGCGGACCGAAAGTAGTTAACGTGGATATAATAGTGTACAGTTTGCTTTTTTTTAACTCACTCAATATATTTTCTCTCTCTGCACCAATTGAAGGTCTCTGTTTGGCCCTATGGTTGACTGGTAGAAAATGCCATTTGGCATTAAGTCCGCCATTTATACATTGTTGTATATATTTTGTGCAATAAAGTTTAAATAAATAAATAATAACAATTAACAAGAACAGTTACTGAAAAATAGAGGATAACTTATTAACGCTCATAACATTTTAATGTCAATTGAAATGTAGCTTGTTTCTTGTTAATGGAAAGTATCTAGAAATCTTTAACGTTTAAAACTTTTTAACTTTCTGCCTGTCTTATCTAGATTATGTTCTGTCTTAAAATAAATGAGTTAGCCAAGTTATACTTTCTCTTTTCATTTTTAGTACAATGACGGATCGCCATTTAAATATAATTCAACATTGGTTGAACAATGAAACTTGTTGAACAATGAAGTCTGTTAGCAATTAATTTGGTTTAGGAAATACAATTGAAGCTTATTGATTTATTTTTATCATTACAATAGAAAAAAAGCAAAAAATATATTCTTATAGATATTTTATTTTCAAACAAAAATAAAGCAAAAAGTTACGGTTAGATTCTGATGGCTAAATACCAAACAGCTACCGATACATTTCAATATCTGTCGAAATTTCCTAACCCGTTGTAACTGACAAAGAATATAGATTTCGACGTAGCATGACGTAGCTAAGCAAACACGCACACATGCGTAACGTATAGGCCTGTAAGAAGGCACCATCATAGGTTTACCTCCGATTCCGTTACTACTCAATGGAGTTACGACTCAACGTTTATTGGATATTAAAATTTTACGTAATTCGGAGCGCTGCGCGAAGTGACATAGGTCTTACCTCTTTGAGGCACGACGGCCATCTAACGTTACTGGCATAAAGAATGCATTTATGACTTTGACGCATGACAGAAAGAGAAACCGAACTGCGTAAAATGGGCGTTTGCTGTTGAATTCATAAAATCAAAAATCGATAATAAATCCATCGGTAAAGGATAATAAGTTAATATTTAGTTCTTTGAAAGTTAAGACGAGATGAAAACCTTTGCTGTAAGGTGGATTGTGCTGGATATGGATGTGTTTTCTAGTTGCACGAAGCTAAAACCGAAAAATGAACACGTAAGTTTGGATTTATTTTCTATCGAGAAAATTTTAAGCATTCGTGTTTCGACTACTACGAAATGTCTATATAGATATAGTCAAGAAACATATATCCGAAAATCACTACTGTTTGTTTCCGGGGCTAGCCACTGCCACCTTTCTAAGATCCTGTTATTTTTCGATGCACGGCCTTAATGAGAACATAATGCGATTAAAATTAATGAATGGAATAATAATTGATTCGTTCCGTAGCAGTGGCTAATAACAGAAACGCTCATCACACTTGCAGGTTGGCAATTGTTAAAATTACTGGCGATTATTGCACCTCCATGCTTCCTCGTCTAGAGCCATTGACATAGATATCTAGGGACTGGCTTTACGGGCAATAATAATGAGGCATGACAGGGACCAGTACAGCGGTGTGAAATCGCTACAACGCGATTGGTTGAAGAGTTCGCATCACGCGCGCGATTGGTTGACGAGTTCGCATTACGCGCGCTATTGGTCTCAACTAGACTGCACGATTGGCTGGAATTCGTGAGTAACACCGCTGAACTAGTACCACTTTTAGTGCCCCATTAGCCCGTCCTTAGATATTATACGTCAATGTCTAGAGCTGTGTTCCAGTGCGGAATGAGTATTGAAGAATGAGAATTGTGCTTAAGAATCGCTCTAAGCGAAAGTTTATAGAAACTAGAACTTAAGCTAAAAATGGATGCCATATACGAAAGAAAAAGTGACTATTTAAGGCCTCCAGTGCTCAGTTCAGTAATTTAGGTTTGTAATTAATTAATTATATATGTACTGTGTATTAGTTTGTCTACTTAAAATAAATTAAATCAAAATACATATTTTGCTATTTGCTAAAGTTCCTAGTTAGAGCATAAATTATTGAACTTCATTTTTCTACAATAGCCTAAAATGTATAGAAAAAGTTAACCAATTTATTACTATTTTTTCAAAATAAATTGCTTAACCTCTATCCACATCTGCTAATAACAAGAGCAATGCTGTAATAATCGAATCAATATACAAACATTACAAATGTGTCTATGAGTTATTCTGCATATAAGCAAGTAGCAAGTAAATGTTAAGTATAATATGTAATTCATACCTTATTTATGTATACGGGCTAAAATTTAAATTACACGCAAACAAAATATGCGATGCTCAACAAAAATCATTGCGTATCGTTTTACTCGAGCCGCGAATTCCGCAAACCACTCACAACGATACCCGGCTCCAAGAGAATAAATCGCTCCTCATTCCAGAGCCCGATTTGGCGAAACGGCTTCCGTAACCGTCTCGTTACTTGCTGATTTATTTAACATTGTACTCGGAACTACGGGTCATATGAATATGAATAAAAAGCACCGTTTGGCTCCGCATATTCTGCCAACACAAAACCGGGAATGCAGCGTGCCGTATGCTGAGCTGAACAAAAACAATACGATCGACTCCTTTAAAAATGCATTTCAAACTGCAATCTACTATGCGGGAGGCCTGTGCTCTGATCCCAGCTTTATAAGGCAGAACCTGTACAGGTTTAAGATTAACGGACGCAACTCCGTCTATGACTGGTACAAATGAGTCGGAAGTAATCTATCCGTACTCAGTTTAATCATTTTAATATAAACACTCGTAACATCGAATTAGAAGGTTGAGAGGCTTTTCGTTTTATACAAATTGATTGTATATTATCCGTAGGTACGGGTACCGGCATAAAATTAAACAGCCGGTATCAGACCGTAACGGAAATGGGTTAACAACCTGTATATCTCTACAAGTTTAGTTAAATACTTGATCAGCATTGTGCTGCATTTGGAGCATTTAATAGGGCTACATGTTAAAATAAGATAACGGTTGGCCGTTTCTGGCTCAGACATAACCTGTTGCAAAGTTTTAAACAGTAGTACAATTGTTTACGCTTTCCTAACACCATTTACAAATTACGTGCGTTACCTACCGTTGATGATTTGATAAGCAAACATGGCGTGCTTTGTTACAATATATTTAGCAGTCTGTCTACTGTTACATACACGAGTGCATTCTCTATTTTGAGCCATTTTAATTATCACACAACGTAAACCAACCCGACGTGATTAGGTCAATCGGTGTCGATATTACAAACATTTTTTCATGTGGTTTATTTTAAGAGTTCCTGTGCGCGGTTTTGATGTAGACTTCTCTTGGTCGTGGTTTCTTTATTTACGACTGGGGTTTGAAAGATAAATTAGATACGATTTTATTGGGCATTTGAATCGTTACTCTTAACGATGATATTGGGTCATAAACTGGAATGAAAGACCTCGAGTTTAGATGATTGTACGCTTAATGTCCGCTATGCAGCAAGTGCGGCTACAGACGTTTAAAAACTTATTCATAAACTTCACAAGTACATCGTGCATTCCAATCCAAGCTGTGAACGGACACACTGTGAGATGAGAAAAGGCGGAGGTGTCGAGGCATTGTTTGAGGGACGAGCGGCGAGGAAGTCAAACATCGTCCGCTCTTCAAAGCCGTGTTTGTTCTGTACTTTAACAACTGACACTGCTAATGCAGGATCGCACCGCCGTCACTCCGGACGTAGTTGGCTGCAGTGGGTGCAAATTAAATTTGCAAACACGTGATGCTTTTGCAAAACTTTGTCTCTGAAAACAAGTCGTCGCTTCTCTAGACACTGTACTTTTATTGTTTTCTCTTCTTTGTTTCTCTAGCAAATAAATAGCTGAAAGATTACACAACTTACAAGTACAATGTCTTATTGTCTATGTTTTGTTGCCACCAAGGATGCAACTCCACTCCCCGAGACATTTCACTTCTATTTGTACTGATAGTTTTCCGAGTTACTGTTCTATTAATTTACCTTTTGTCACCAGCGCAGCTGCCGGCATTGCTTGTGACAGTCGGGAGTTTAAACAGAGTTCTTATCGACCGCTGTTAAAACGTATTAACTTAGGTCCACTGTTATTTTTAATATTTATAAACGATCTTCCTAAAGCCACACAGCCCAAATCAATACTTTTTGCGGACGACACAACTATTATAGTAAGGAGCCAAGATCCGTGTACTTATGAGGCAGATGTTAACAAAGCCTTGACGGACATTAATAATTGGATAATCAATAACAACCTTCTCATAAATTTATCCAAAACTCAATATATGCAATTCCATTCATATGGGGCAACCCCTCCTCATCTTAATATCAACATTGACAGTGTAGCTCTTCAGAAAACTGAGACAATAAAATTTTTGGGTTTATATATCGACTTCTATCTAAACTGGAAAGAACATATAACATCAATAAGTTCAAGGCTCGATCGTTTTGTATATGCCTTAAGAAAGTTACGCGATTCTGTATCTCCTGAAGCTGTGCTTGTAGCTTATCATGGACATGTAGCTTCCGTTCTCAACTATGGCCTCATCCTATGAGGTAACTCCGTGGATGTTGAAAGGGCATTCAAGATTCAAAAGAGATGTATACGTGTAATTGCAAATGCTCCTGTAGGTACCAGTTGTCGACCTTTGTTCAAACAGTTCAACATCTTGCCTTTAGCATGCTTATATATATTAAAAATTTGTTCTTTTGTTAAGCGATTTCCAAATTATTTCGTAATGCGTTCAGACTTATTTTGTGCTAATCCAAGACCGCAATATAAAAATCTCCTCAATCAGCCACGATGTATGACTAGCATTTATAAAAAAAATGCTTTTAATATGAGTATTGTGATTTATAATAAGTTGCCTGTTCAAATAAAAGCCCTAGAAGGCAATATATTTAAGCAAACTTTAAGAAATTGGCTTCTTGATCGGTGCTTCTATAGTACTCAAGATTTTTTTAATAACGTAGAGTAATAGTCTGTATAAATTTCTATATAAATGTCTATAATGGCTTTGGTTTATGGTTATCACGATATAAATGGCTGTAATTATATAATATATGATAATTTTAATAAAATGTTAAAGTTGTTTATAGTCATTAAGTTTTCAAATGTAATTATTTTTAAGATGCCTTCATGGATTTGCATGCTGTTGTACACAGCCGAAAAGGTGAAACAATTAACCTACTGTTTACTTACATTAAGACCTGTAAACGTTACCCTTTTTTGCAAATAAATTATTGTTTGTTTGTTTGTTTGTTTGTAGCTAAGTGGACTAATTGACGCTGCGTCTTAACCAACCGACAAAGTCAGTTTGTCATATTTCCTTTGGCTTAATTGTTTTATAAATCAGGACTAATCTTAACATGAAATTTTAGTCCGAGTACAAAAAACTCATCTTGAAATTCTATGTATTTTTGAAGAACACGATGAACGATAAAATATATTTCATGACCCATATATATTTAGTTACAAATAGGAGGATTTAGAACATATCGCGTTCCCTGGTTTCTAAGAAATGTGTTTTGTTTTTTATGTGTTCTGTTCTGTTACATATTCTGCAGCTGGCGAAACCCTCATCCATTTTTATTGCCGATGCTGCGGTTATCTTCACGACTCCCTTTTATGCGCGTGCGTTCGTATCTGCTCTTAGCTTCGACCACAACCTATGCCCCCATTTCATGCCTATCAATGGTGCTCTGTAAATCTGGCCGTGTACACCCGTAGATTGCACGAACGCGAGCGAGTCAAATTCGCAACCAAACCAACGTAGCAAGACCTCCATATCAGAGAGACAGTGCTTGAATGCGTAGCGTATTTATACTGGCTACCTAACAAGCCCTTTGAGTCATCCGTGCCCGGCAAGCGATTAAATAACACCCTTGGACGAAATATTCCTAAAAGCTTTTAGCGGTACGGAGATTGCAGAAGAGTGTGATAAAATGTGTGTTGAGAATATTCTCAATACGAGAACGTGAAGTTGTTTATAAAAGATTCGTTTTAGTGAACTCCGTCTCAAGTCAAGGGCTTGCTGCTTGACAATATCGGAGTAAAAATATGTGTTTACTTTGGTAAACAAACCCCTCCCAAGTAACACACAAGCAGGATAATAGAGTAAAATTATCATCTTATTCAAATTATGATTGCATACATTTTGTGTATAAGCGGTGGAAATTACTAAATTCGGAATAAAAAAATATGTGGGCCTATATACCAATTTATGCTGAATAAATTTTGTATAGTACCGGTTTTGCGTATTAAAGCTGAATAATACTTATTTCTTACACGGTTAGTCAGACATTATTCAGCTTAAAGCATTTGTGGTTACTAAAAGCTGCATAATAGCAGCATTAGCAGCAATAAGCTGTGTATATTCTGTGTTGTGATATATTAAGCAGACAATATTAAGAAAAATGTGATAGTGGCTACTAAATGCTGAAAAGAAGCGTCGGTGGAGACTTTTAACTGTATAAAAGCGGTTGTAGTTTCTGTTTTAAAGCTAGTTTTTGAATAAAGGTTGACGCTATTACTGGAAGCTGTAATGAAATCCACTTCTTATTTGTTATTCAGTAGCTGCATATATGGTTTAAATGTGGCACTTATAGACATAACGTCTGAATAATAAATACTAGAACAACACTTATACTTAAGTTATAGCGATTTTAGTACACATGTACTATCTTTTCTCGCTAAAAGCTGCAAAATGAATGCAATGAGAAGCGCTATTCAAACTACTGCTTAGTATCAACAAGTGCGCGGTGGAGAGGGTTCCGTAGCTTTATACACGGTGCTACTTGAGCCTGATTGCCTTGAGCTTGAGCTTGTTTTTTTTTTAATTTTGAACGCATCTTGCGTATTTATTCTTTAATCCGATAATTATTTAAAAAAATCGAGGTTTTATTTTCTTAACAGTTCTCTTCGATTAGTAATTTTACACAAGATACAAGATCGTTTTAGTGACGTAGAATAATTGCTAGCTACCATAGTAAAAACTGTTAACTGACCAATGTTTCTCATCAAACTAGTGAGGATCGATGTGGTTTTTACTATTTGTGTATAGAACCCTAATAGGCTTTAAGATTGAGAAAACAATTACTATTATACTGATGTTATTCAAAACTTGTTGTTCTAAAACCATTATTATCTAAAATGTAGCTTAGTAACGCGACTAATGTGAATGCTTATTCAGAAATTTAGTACAATAATAGCTGTGGCAGCAGCTTATATTCAGCACAGTCGGACGCCATTACGGTTGCTCATATTCTAACCTCTACAATTAAATAGGAATTCAAAATGAACTGAAAAACCCATTTATATTCATTTATAAAACTAGTTTTATCGTAGCATAACTTGTTAAAGTACATTTTCTATCACTAAAACATCTACACACCGCAAAAAAATTACAAATTTAAAAGTGGACTAGTAAAATTTCTATATTTACTTTTTAAACAGTGCATCATTTACGCGGCGCTTTAAATTTTTAAATAAAATGTATATATATATTTACAGTAAAGTCGCATGCGCAATGAAATTGAAGTTATGTAAACATCAAATCAATATCAATATGTCCTCTTTATTTTGTATTCACTTCAGAAACTACACTTTGACACGAGTTCACAAATTAAAATGGAAGACAAATCATTAATTAAACACACATTTTCTGTATTTTAGTGCTTATATCTGAATATATTTTCTGTAAAAATGCACTTTTGAACCAAAAGTTGAATAACGTGTGAATAACTGATTCATTGTGTACAAAGCTGGATAACTTTGGTTTAAAAGCGGAATAGAAGCTTTCTACAGCCTCTATACAAGTGTTATTCAGCTGATTCACCACTATGCACACATTATACAGCTATTACATTGCTGTTATTCAGTTGTAAGCGGTTTAATTTGTGCCCAAATCTTCTGTATAACGTCTGTAACAGCGCTGTTGCAGACATTATGCAGCTACCTTATTCAGCTTACAGTACGGCATGCTCTATTATTCAAACAATATTCAGCTGCCTTGTGTTACTTGGGCTTTTCTGTTATCCATCGGCGGTATAAAATAAAGGACACATAAACTTAAGAGAATTTATTTATTTCATATCGTCTAGTCGTATTTGGTATTCGGCTATGATTATCTTATTTAGCCCTAAACATTAAGCCCTTTTCGCCCACTTAGATTTCCGATTAAAGTTAACCAACGTCCATGATTTATGTAGGCACTTCTCAACTTTATTGGCCCTCACAAGTTCGTGGCAAAGCCCTAAGGATATAGAGGGTGTTTGAGTTTGATACCGTTATATGACTCGTGTGTCACAATTGGACGTTTTACGACGGCTATGAAACGTTCAATAATCTGTAGCTATTTAAGTTATAACTTTTTGATTTGTTTATGTCGTTAAATTGCCATCATGTCATGTGAGTTAGAAGAAACTTGAATAAACGTAGCTTCTACAAATTGATTTATGGATCTAGTTATCTAGCTGAAGTTGTTAGTTGACAGGTAGGTTGGTACATGTTTTTGATAACACCCAACATTAATTTAGTAGTTATTAGTTAATAAACCTAACTATATTAACCTAGGTAAATAGTATTAGTATCGCATGAAGCTAGAACTCTTGTTGCTCGGAATTTGGCTCAGTATCCTTCTGTCTCTATCAGTGTAATAATAGCTTTAGAGCTCAACTGAGCCTCAAAAGAAAAAGTTAGACTTTTTCACAACCCAAACTCCTCGATTTATTATCACTCACGACAAAATTCGCCAAAATTTAACATCCAGCCAGTATAGTTACTTACTGTATAAGTGTACCTAAAACTATAAATTCCTAATAAACCCCCATAAAGTAAATGACCACTTATCTGCAGCTAGACGATCGCTATTAATTTGACGTATAGGCTTCCTAAGCGCGCGGTCATTGACCGGCGCGGGCGCACCTTGTGGGATGCCAGCCTACCATAGTTCCCGGATGCCCAACGAGCTAGGAAATACCTAAACTTTCCAGTAAATGCAAGAAAAGAAAGTTGGTATAATCTTAAAGTTGTATAACTTACATAGGTATCTATTAAGTTAGTATGTTTATGAGAAGTGTCGCGAGCGTTTGGGTTATATTATTCGTACTTACATAAGTACGATGCATTTATTATAGTTTAAAACATTAACCAAGCCTGATTCGATTTCTTTTCGACCTATTTATTTATTATTTATTTATTGATCAAATAAGTAACACAGCATTACAGTATAAAACCAAGGCACTGTGAAACTACAAGTATAAAAGAAAAGATACAAGGAAAAACAATATACATAAAAATTAAATTAACTAAATATTAGATTTGGGCGACGACGTAACAGCGTGGCTCCGTAGCGTCGTCTGACTCGGCATGGGGTTCGGCAGGTTGCCCCGGAACCCTCGAAACACCACACCCTTCGGCCAGAAGTCCGCGCTTGCGATGGTGTCCTGCAGCAGCCGCGGCACGCGCACCACAAATGAACTGAAGTGCACATAGTGACGCGACTGTAGCTGGTGCACCCTCAGCGTGTAGCCAATCTTCCGGCGGACGTACTCCACCACCTCTTCGGACACGGCGGAGTAATGTAGGCGTGACACGTAAAGCGCCTTACTCGGTGTCGGTTTATATATTTACATTTAATTTAATAATACTAGAGCTTTTATTTACGAGTAGGTATAAACACAAAAAGTAACTAATGTAATCTAACTTGACATCTAAAAGCACTCCGGTGCCTAACTTGCAGAATATTATTTTAATATTAGATTTTATCATTTTGCACATGAAAAAATGAGCCGTAGGTATCTTCATTATTTTGGCACAAAAATAATAGCGGAAATTGACCCTGCCGACCCTTCGTTCGCAGACCGACACGGCAAATGGTTCGTGAAACGGCGGAAGACATAAATTAGTGCATACAACTGTATGGAAATATAACGCTAACCAAATATGTACCTCTAAATAATACTAAGTATGTGAGTGAGTGTTGCTTTAGCAAGTAACTACTCGTACCTATTACTGAAAACTCTAGTCATGTGTCACTCAACCCTTCAGTTGCCAATCCAATTCATGAATATCCGTAAACCTACCTGAAAAAATCCTGTACGTTGCACGGATGAAACTTTTCCCAGATGTGTCGTACGTACTAGATTCTGAAATGTAGGCCTAGTAGGATAAATACGAGTATATCTACTTCTTTTATACGTTTGCAAGAGGCATATCATCCAGTTTAGAATAGGTACTTTGAAGGAATAGAAACTTAACGGAAAATATTTAGATTCCATCCCATAGGTACCATAGTAAAAGGAGACCTATTCCGGGCAAGAAAATTATCATATCACTAAGTATAATATTATGTAATCGTGCTTCTGTGCATTACGACTAACTGCTGAATTAAATAATAATAATCGCCACCGGCTTCGATTTGTATCGTGAAAACATTTTCTTGCATCGGTCCTATCACGTATCACTATCGAGAGCACAAATTTCTGTTTGCTAATCCTGACATACTTCTTACGCTGTATAGAATTCCGTTTGGTTCGTGTATTCACCAAGATCTTCTAATATCTAAATCGTACCAACATTCGTCAAACTTCTAGTATACTTAAAATGTACAGCTCAGCTTTACAATACATAAATGCATTCACCGTAGTGCTACCAGTTACCAATCAATTCACGTTACTGTCATCCATATCTTCGTACACCAAGGATCCATTGTAACATACATTACGTCGTGAATGCAACTAAGGTCTATTCTTGATGCTTACTTAGCACTCGTCTCTGTCTAACTAGCATAAGCGTAAACTCTGACTACTTACACTTCTCAGGTCACAGTTATACTGGTTCTTCTCAGACCCTTGCTCGATAGGCTATGTGCATAGCAGCCCTGAAAATAGGGACACGTCATACCCATGAGTAGGCGGAGAATTGTATTGTGGAAACTTTTCCTAGCAATGACGGAACGAAGTTGTGCTCTACACAAAGATGCTCCTGTTTCTGAAGTTTCTTTGCATACGGGTAATCTTGTTTCTCCTATAGTTGCTTGGTTCGTGACAATTTTGTTTATGTGTAAGAACGAATAATGGAAGATCAAAGAACAATTTTTTACTTATTGTTTATATACGTCTTTCGTCCTATGAGACTGTAAATTTTATTTCTGTCCATGCACCTTAAACTAAACAACCATTATAATTCGCGTACTTTTAGAATGAATAAACGCAGTCTCTAGGTATATATAAAGAGCCAAAATATACATATACATAATATATTGTTCGATCACAAGTTGTGCTGACTCGCTAAAATATAATATTTTTAATTGAACCTGTCTGTCAGCGATAATTAACTGTTCGCACCTCGGAAAATTCGCAAAATCTTTTTCTAACAAATTCAATGCTATAAAGTATAAACTGGAGTTTTCTGTGACCATTGTTTTACCTTCGTCAAAGTTTCACATTTCTCGGCAATTATAGAAGTCGAACCATTGAGTACAATTTACATTATATTGGAGTTGTTGAAATGTTCGCATTTCACACCATTGCACCGTTTCGCATTGCTTTTGGCACACCCAGCCGGTGGTTTATTCGAGCCTTTGTTAGGTTTCAAATTTATAAGTTGAGCGCTAACGAGCCGCAGATTGTATCTTTATCTTGCTACCGCGCTATAGCTTTCTGAATGAACCGACGGCTTCTATTGCAATTCTTCATTCTATTATACGAAGATTTATCTCCTAGACCGTTTTTAGGGTTCCGTACCCAAAGGGTAAAAACGGGACCCTATTACTAAGACTCCTCCGTCCGTCTGTACCTGTAACCAGGCTGTATCTCATGAACCGTGATAGCTAGCTATCAGTTGAAATTTTCACATGATGTATTTCTGTTGCCGCTATAACAACAAATACCAAAAATTACGGAACCCTCGGCGGGCGAGTCCGACTCCCAGTTGTCCGGTTTTTTAGACGTTTTCGGAAAATCATTACGTCTGTTAAAGTCTGTTTTATTTTGACACTTAATAATAGGCATTGAAAGTGATCCCCTAATTGATGCTAAATACAAGCCACGTATAATATTCGACACGTTAAGCGACTTAAACACTAATAACAAGATTCGCTATGGCTTTTGAAACATTGTTTAAAAACTGTGTATAGCAATCGAACCCTTAAGTTTTCTCTTAACAAGACACCGAACTGATTCCAGACATTCTTGCCGCTCAAAGGGCTTATTTTCAAGTAAACATTATATAAATTGTTTCATTTTTGTGAAAAGAAAGGATTCTTGTGAAGCTCTAAATCTTAAAGTACTATTTAACTTGAGCACAAAAGGTCCTTTCACACCCTAATAATTTATGGCGTTATTCATAAACGGCTGCTAACTTAATCAGTTGATGATCGTCGTTTGTCCCTATCTGTGGTTATGCCATAGAGAGGGACAAACGACGATCATCAGATGATTAACTTAGCAGACGTTTATGAATAACGCCGTTAGATTTTACACAGAAATTTAAAGCAACAATAGTCAGGTTGCTGAATAAAAATGTAACAAAAGAAAAAGCGCATTACTCTTCCCTAATTTAGGTTAAACTCGGCTATCCTTTATTATACGTGTTTACGCATTTCTTCGTAATTTGTGTTGGAACAGCTAATGTTGTGCCATAATCATTAAAGCGAGGGAGGCGAGCCGCCCTTAATTATAATTCATTGTACCTTTTTGCAACGAGCTTTATATCGAATATTAATATTAATAAAGGAACTTCTACTGTACTGCATTGTCTCGTATTATAAACTATGATAAGACGTCGTACTGGAGAATATTCCCAACAAAGGTTTTTATTTTTAATTTGAAAATTATAAGCTTCATCAAAAAAGCTCACACGTCAAGCTTTCTTAGCGTTGAATCGTAGAGAACTGCCGTAATTTAAATAAATACCTACCGATTCATTAATCCAATGAGTTAAGAAACTTACGCACGATTAACCTCGTACTGCATAACACAGTAAGTGCATAAGTAAATCGAATACATTACACGCGTCGCCGGGCGACATCCTACGTAAAGCCTCGAGACCGGGAGTCTCGCAAACTGCGATCGTCTGTCATTCGAAACGGCCTGGGTGGGTCGTGCATACCCCGAACATGCATATCTACATGTGTGCGTGCAAAGCACGCATACAGAAATCAATTTTATCCACGCCCGCGAATACCGCAACGAATCGCATTACATGCGGTCACTGACATTTCCCTTTATATAAAAAAATTGCTTTCCTAGTTGCTATTGTAAAGCTTATCTTATTCGCTGTATCAACGAGGACAGGCCCACGATAACATTTGTTAAAGCAGACCGACGATTTCATTGCTTGAGCAAATTTGCCAAGTTCGAAACCGTTCTCGTTGACCGGATTAACATTTGGAATCCTGCAAAATTGTGTTTCTCCAGACTGCAAGGTCGTTGAATGAATTGATGACACGATTTGCAGCGTGTGGATTCCTACTTTACAAATATTGTAATACCCACATCCGCACCTTTCCACTCGGTTTATTGCTATTACTAATGCTCCATGCCTACTCCACGGCGTTACCTCAGACATGAGGGCCATGTATAAACCAAGAGAACTAACGGTACAGAGGCACATAACTTCATAAAAAACGTGCTCTTCCATATATTTCCTAATGGGCAACCGCATCTATTCTGTCAAGTTAATAAGGAGGCGATTATTTTTTCCCGTCCATTTTTCCTGTGAGACACGCCGTCGAACCAGTCACTGGCGCTTCCTGGTGTTGTCCTTAAATGGCCCCATACATCAATTGATGCGTGTAATTTTCTCCATACAACTTTTTGTCGCGAACACATTCAACGGGACAACTAATGTTTATTGCATAGGGTTCTCATCCTTGATATCCTGCTATAAGGTTTTTGCAATAAAACGTTTTACAATGTTAAGTGCGGTATAGCGAGATGGTCTGATGGAAATATCTACGTAGACAGAACAATTTTAATAAAAAAAAACGTCATCAAAATGTAACCAACTCACAATTCCAAACAGGCTCATAATTCTTCCTTCTACCTTGAAAAATATGCATTTTATAGTAGATTTCCCTCATAGCCTGTTTAAGATTCAGATTTTGGCACTGACTCAACTTTTATGAAACATCTCGAGCACAGGGGCACGGTTGATCTTGCTTTCTGCCTTCCTGCAACGCAAATATATTAAACCCGTCTCTCACGTTCCGACGGGTATTACACCTTGCCGTTTTCCACGCTTTATTTTACAGAATAAAAGCATTTTCCTCCTTTAAGTATTCAAAAAGGTAAAGCATAGAGTAAATTGATAAAATGCAGGTTGTTACGTTGAATTATCGAGTCGTTTGACGGTAGCAACCCTGGGCCGCTCATCCAGAATTCAGAAGGCGCGTCAGCTGGTCCTGTGATTTATTCTCGAAGCGTCCGTGAAATCTACTCCCAGCGTTCTCGGGGCGCGTAAAAACTCTTTGCTATACTTACAGCCATTACACAGTAATTGGGACGTAATTGAAAATTTAGAGTGCTCGCGAGAACTCAGTGGGCCCTACGTTTATGGGATCCCTTTGTTTCCCACATATTTATTGCTTCGAATTTCGATACTCAGAAATTGATCACCATATGATTTATGGATATAATCATCAATAGTCATAATTTTTGATAAGTACAACCATGGACTAACCTATTAGGACTCGCAATCGCCATTTTGAGTAGCGTACCCCGGAAGAAAACATTTTTTTTGTATTAGACTTAGATGGCGTCGGTCATTCAGCGGGCTGTAGGTTGTGTAGCCCATTCCGCAAGAGGGCGCTGCCACTAGAAGAGTTGTAGACGTTGTAGTTGTTAGGTGTAGTTCTTAGTTTTTCTTAAACGAATGGATAGATGGCGCAATAATTTTAATATTAGGTAGCTGGTCAACCAAATCTTGTCAGTAAAAAAAGGCGCGAAATTCAAATTTTCTATGGGACTACATTTTTCAAATTTGCCGCCTTTTTCTACTGTCAAGATCTGGTTGACCGAGTATACTACCGCATCATTTGCGTTTCTATGTGTGAACAGCGCATCTGTACACGTGTCATTGTGTGAGTTAGTTGTTATTATTATAATTAGGGCTGACTTTCGTTTTTTGTCACAGATAGCAATCAAATGTATATGTTTTAGATAAAAATGGTCTTCACAGCAAGATGTGTTGTCGTTAATTGTGTAAACACTAGCAGAAATAGTGACTGCAAATTTTATAGATTTCCAAAAGTAGTGTGGAAACAAGAACAGCGCAATAAATGGATAATTGCCGTAAGGAGAAAAAAAGTAAGTCACCTAACCTAACCTCTAAAATCATACCTTCCTTAAATACGCAAAAATTTGATTTATGTTGTAAACGTATCAAGTTTTAACGGTGAATTATTTTGTTATAGTCCCGATGGCACTCAAAACCGGACGACAGAATTTGCAGTGCTTACTTTATTGTTGGTAGAAAGGCTGATGAAAGTGATGAACAAGCCAGTCCCAGCTATGTTCCAAGAATCGAGACAAATCAAGACGGATTGACGAAAATGCGGCAATATCGAGGTTCCAACGTTATATGGAACGAAGAAACGCGAAAAAAATAGAAGCTGTTAGTGCTATTAATACAACTAATACAAGTGACTTTGAATTGCTGGAAAATAGTGTTAGTGTGACTTCAAAATATTGATAGTGAATGTCAAGTGGACCTGTATACAGGTGTACAAAATCCAGGAAAGACGTTTACGTGCAACAGGTACATATTTTATGGTAAAAAAACGTGATGCCGAAGTTCAAACAGAAATATGTAGATATCAGTACCAGTGTACGAAGATTATTAAGCATTTTAAAATAACAAAACTCGAAGTCTGTAATACTGCTAAAAGTATTTCTCTGGATCTAGCCACCATAACTGACAGTAAATATTTTGCTGGATTTTAATTTATTAAAACCAACGAACAGGGGCCGATTGCATAACAAACTACAACTAATAATACAACCGGAACTCCTTATTTAATAAGTTAAATTAGAAAAGGAGTTCCGCTTGTAATATTAGTTGTAGCAAGTTGTAATTTGTTATGCAATCGGCCGCAGCTTGTAGATCTTGCAGGTGTTACTCTTAACAACTTCAACTTTTTATTAAAAACTACACAAATAAATTATATGGTGAGCGAAAAAGATAGACTTCTACTTTTCTTGATGAAAATAAAACTTGGTGTCACATTTTCAGCACTCAGTGTTTTGTTCGGTATTCATAGAACAACAGTGTCAAGAATATTCTGCCCGTATGTTGAAGAAGTAGCAGCTGTTACATCAAATTTGGTTTTTTGGCTAGAATGCTTCCGTCCGGAGTATAGTAACACTAGAGTACAGAGTTGCCTATAGTACCTACAGAGCAAGTATAGAAGTACCATCAAGTTTTGCTAATCGTGTGTATTGCTACTCACACTATAAAAAGGGTTTTACCTCAAAAGTGCTTATTGGTATTACTCCAGGGAGGCTTCATATCGTTCAAGTCAAAAGAATGTGGTGGAAGAAAAAGTGTCTCCCAAATAACGAGTCAGGATTAGTAGACTACTTAAAAAATTGGGATATTGTCTTGGCTGATAAGGGATTTCCGGCAATAAAGAATGTAATTGATGAAAGTGGAAAAGAAATTGTTTTTTTAGACTGGAGGAAACCGGCCTGTTTTGAGAAAAGTCGTCGACATCTCTTCTAAATACCTAAAACTGGTATGGATGTGTTCCTCGTGATCTCTAGAATACGAATTGACCGGTTTTGGTTTATGGAGGGGGGGACGGGTCGAAAAAAGGGGGGGGGCAAAGATGTCGGCCGACCATCATTGATATTTGTGCTATTATCTATGAAAAGGGAGCTTATTGCCGACGGCGCTTACGACACTGACATCGATAAGCAAAAAACGTAGTAGTTTAAAATTGGGGATTCTGGCACATGTTTAGTTGTTTTGATTCCCAATTTAGCAATTAAGTTTCTTTGAATACTGGAACATTCAATGTTGCTGTCTATCCAATGCGGAGGTCAATTTATGTTATGTGACGCTGATGGACTGATCAGTCATGTTGTGTTAGAAAACTTAAATCGGATTTAAAGGTCCCTTTGTAGTTTTTTATAAATAACTCTTAGACATAGACATAGAAAAGTTTTATTCAACATCACATGAAGTTGCACGCTTAAACGGTGACCTGTAGCAAAAATGATCTGATACATAAGTAATCTTCATAAAATTTTCTACATTAAATATTCTATACGCTTTTTCGCTAGGATCAATATTTAAAAAAATATTTAAGGGAAAAAGTTAATTATAATCAATTGTTAATATTTTTTGTAAACGGTGGCCTGTAGCAAAAAATGTTCTGATACATAAGTAATCTACATAAAATTTTCTACATTAAATATTCTGTACACTTTTTCGCTGGGATCAATATTTAAAAAAATATAAAAGGGAGAAACTTAATTATAATCAAACAATTAATCAATCAATTTTTTGTTAATAACTCGTAAACGGTGGCCTGTAGCAAAAAATGGTTTGAAACATAAGTAATCTACATCCAATTTTCTACATTAAATATTCTATAAAAAAATTCGGTAGGTTCAATATTTAAAAAAATATTTATGGGAGAAAGTCAATTATAATCAATTGTTAATAATTTTGTAAATAACTCGTAAACGGTGGCCTGTAGCAAAACATGTTCTGATACATAAGTAATCTACATAAAATTTTCTACATTAAATATTCTGTACACTTTTTCGCTGGGATCAATATTTAAAAAAATATTTATGGGAGAAAGTTAATTATAATCAATTGTTAATATTTTTTGTAAATAACTCGTAAACGATGGCCTGTAGCAAAAAATGTTCTGATACATAAGTAATCTACATAAAATTTTCTACATTAAATATTCTGTACACTTTTTCGCTGGGATCAATATTTAAAAAAATATTTAAGGGAGAAAGTTAATTATAATCAATTGTTAATATTTTTTGTAAATAACTCGTAAACGGTGGCCTGTAGCAAAAACTGTTCTGATACATAAGTAATCTACATAAAATTTTCTACATTAAATATTCTGTACACTTTTTCGGTGGGATCAGTATTTAAAAAAATATTTAAGTGAGAAAGTTAATTATAATCAATTGTTAATATTTTTTGTTAATAACTCGTAAACGGTGGCCTGTAGCAAAAAATGTTCCGAAACATAAGTAATCTACATCCAATTTTCTACATTAAATATTCTATAAAAAAATTCGGTAGGTTCAATGTTTAAAAAAAATATTTAAGGGAGAAAGTTAATGGGGAAGTTAGTGCACTGAGTTGTCCCTTTTGTCCCAGGCGATGCCGCTTGACACAATTGTTCCTTTGATCATACTTAATTGATGTGAAGCCTTAACCTGGATATTAACTTTTGGCTTACCCCCAAAAAGGGAGAGGAGAAAAGTGGTTCCGGCTGTACACTGCGCTCTGTTTGATATAAAGCCGCAATCCGATGATTGATTGACATAATTGTTCTCCCAGGAGGTTCGTGGGGTATTTGTCTTTGGTACGGTCGTATAGAGAGCGGCTGGGTGACCTCCAGAAAATTCCGACTTTTGGTCTACCGCTTCCGGTCAGAAAAATGTTTGACGGCCCGGCCAAACGGTCGGACCTAGGTGGGGGGGGGTGCTCGACCAAATGTCATAGAGGTACCCTGGCAGTTTTTGACGCCGCCATTTTTTTGTCAAAATGGCAGACTTTTATTTTTTATTTTTTCAAGTTTGTCCTAGCGCGCTGAAATTTTGGTCACGGAAACTTGGGGTCCCCTAGATTATTTGTAAAATGTTTTAATTGCGGAAAAACTGGGCACTTTTATTTTGTATGGTAACTTTTAAACGGTGCGTGATAGGTGGGGGGTGCTCGACCAAATGTCATAGAGGGCCTCGAGGGAAATAAAACTGCATTGAAAAAAATTCAAAATGGCCGACTTTTTTTTAATTTTTTCAAGTTGGTCCGAGCGCTCCGAGATTTGGCATGGCAGGAGATAGAGGCCTCTAGATTCCTATAATTTTTTTTTTTTTTATAAAACCCAAGATGACGGAAAAAATGGTAATTTTTATTTTGTATGGCAGCTTTTAAACGGTGCGAGATGGGTGGGGGGTGCTCGACCAAATGTCATAGAGGGCCTCGAGAAAAATGGAACTGCATTTAAAATTTTTCAAAATGGCCTTTTTTTTTTAAGTTAGTCCGAGCGCGCTGAGATTTGGATGCGACAAGCCTGGGGGCCCAAGAATACTATGTGAAAAATTTATTTGGAAAAGTCCAACATGGCGGCGGACACGGGCAAAAGTCAAATTTCCAAGTAGGTTAAGCGAGCCCGTAGGGCGAGCTTCAGGCTGGGAGGCCGAAGGCCGACCCCGCGGAGGGCCGTTAGGCCTGGAGCTTCACCCCGAGTGTCCAAGCATGGCCTACCCCCAGTAATTTTAGGCGAGGCCGAAGGCCAAGCTGCGGGAATGACGAACCAAGCAAAATCCTATACAAAAACTGTGTTAAGCGAGCCCGAAGGGCGAGCTTCAGGCTGGGAGGCCGAAGGCCGACCCCGGCGGAGGGCCAAAGGCCCGGAGCCTTCACACCGACTCCCAAGCGTACAACCCCCAGTAATTTAAAGCGAGGCCGAAAACCGAGCTGCGTGAATGCAGCGCTTCCAAGCGTTCTACCAAGTCAACTGTCTTGATAAGCGAGCGTTGGCGAAGCGTCGAGGTTCGCGAAGGCCGAAGGCCGAGCTCCGCGTAGGGCCGAAGACCCGAAGCGTTACACGAGAGGGGGAAGTTGGAGCTTAAACACGACCCAATAGTAAAAGTGGCTTAGACAAGCGAAACGGCGGGCCGAAGGCCGTAGGCCTCCTGCCATGCCAAATCTCGGTGCGCTCGGAGCAACTTGAAATTTAAAAAAAAAAAAGTCGGCCAGTTTGATTTTTTTTTCAATGCAGTTTTATTTCCCTCGAGGCCCTCTATGTCATTTGGTCGAGCACCCCCCACCTATCATCCATCGTTTAAAAGTTACCATACAAAATAAAAGTGCCCAGTTTTTCCGCAAATAAACATTTTACAAAAAAAAATTTTTCATAGGAATCTAGGGGACCCCGACTTTTCGTGACCAAAATTTCGGCGCGCTAGGACAAACTTGAAAAAATAAAAAAATAAAGTCGGCCATTTTGAAAAAAAAAATGGCGGCGTCAAAATCTGCCAGGGTAAAATATGACATTTGGTCGAGCACCTCCCACCTAAATCCGACCGTTTGGCCGGGCCGTCAAACATTTTTCTGACCGGAAGCGGTAGACCAAAAGTCGGAATTTTATGGAGGTGACCCAGCCGCCCTCTATACGACCGTACCAAAGACAAATACCCCACGAACCTGCTTCTGGGAGAACAATTATGTCAATCAATCATCGGATTGCGGTTTTATATCAAACAGAGCGCAGTGTACAGCCGGAACCACTTTTCTCCTCTCCCTTTTTGGGGGGAAGCCAAAAGTTAATATCCAGGTTAAGACTTCAGATCAATTAAGTATGATCCAAGGAACAATTGTGTCAAGCGGCATCGCCTGGGACAAAAGGGACAACTCAGTGCACTAACTTCCCCATTAACTTTCTCCCTTAAATATTTTTTTAAATATTGAACCTACCGAATTTTTTATAGAATATTTAATGTAGAAAATTGGATGTAGATTACTTATGTTTCAAAACATTTTTTACTACAGGCCACCGTTTACGAGTTATTAACAAAAAATATTAACAATTGATTATAATTAACTTTCTCCCTTTTATATTTTTTTAAATATTGATCCCAGCGAAAAAGTGTACAGAATATTTAATGTAGAAAATTTTATGTAGATTACTTATGTATCAGAACATTTTTCGCTACAGGCCACCGTTTACGAGTTATTTACAAAAAATATTAACAATTGATTATAATTAACTTTCTCCCTTAAATATTTTTTTAAATATTGATCCTAGCGAAAAAGCGTATAGAATATTTAATGTAGAAAATTTTATGAAGATTACTTATGTATCAGAACATTTTTGCTACAGGCCACCGTTTAAGAGTTAATTATAAAAAACTACAAAGGGACCTTTAAATCCAATTTAAGTTTTCTAACACAACATGACTTCATCAGTTCATCAGCGTCACATAACATAAATTTACCTCCGCATTGGATAGACAGCAACATTGAATGTTCCAGTATTCAAAGAAACTTAATTGCTAAATTGGGAATCAAAACAACTAAACATGTGCCAGAATCCCCAATTTTAAACTACTACGTTTTTTGCTTATCGATGTCAGTGTCGTAAGCGCCATCGGCAATAAAGTCCCTTTTCATAGATAATAGCACATTTGTTCACATCTTGAGTCCTATGCGACCGATCGGTTCGTGTGAGGTGTCGTTTGAAAGAGTATTAAATGTGCTATTATTGTTTCATAATAACTGTAGTCAATTACAAAATATTTTAAATATTTGAGTTTTTACCGTGCATGGATGGCATAAGTAATGAAATGATTAACTATGCGTCTAACTCAATAAATTACAACTATACCGCAATTATTTTATTACAAAATATACGAGACATTTCATTAGCTTACCAAAAACATAATAGACCCCGAGCCAGGCGCAAATTTCGTCAGTCATCGCCTCCCGGGTGAAAACTCGTATACTGGTTAACGGCCATATATGATGAGCCCTCGTGGACGTCAGCTGCCGCTACGTTATGACTTGGTTATATAATATCATACACCATTAAAACTTATAGACCGCGAGCCACGAACAGGTTTCCATGACCAATTAACGGCTACGTATGATGAATCCTCGTGGACGTCAGCTGCCGCTCCGTTGGTGGGTTGAGGAATGGCAGCCACCGAAACATGTAAAAAAAATTGCGGTAAAGTTATAATTTATTGAGTTAGACGCATGTTTTGTCAGTACTTATGCCATCCATGCACGGTAAAAAATCATATATTTTACAATATTTTGTAAACGACTACAGTTATGACTACGGTTATTATGAAACAATAATACCACGTTTAATACTCTTTCAAACGACATCTCACACGAACCGATCGGTCCCATAGGAGAGCGTTCAAGTATTACGTAACGCAATTTTTGGACATTTTTGACCCCCCCTCCCCCCCATGTAACGCGCCGTAACGTTTTTCTGTAACCCCCCTAAAGGCCACAATTATGTTGCGTAAAGTACCGTAAAGTGGCGAAAAGTTCTGAAGGGTTAAAAAACAATGTTACGTAACGCGTAGTTTAAACCCCCCCTCCCGCCTTTGTAACGCATCGTAACGTTTTACAAGAACCCCCCCACCCCCAAATTCGTTACGTAATACTTGAACGCTCCCTAGGACTCAAGATGTGAACATATCAATGCTGGTCGGCCGCCCACTATCCCCCCTTTTTTTCGACACGTCCCCCCCTCCATAAACTAAAACCGGTCAATTCGTATTCTACAGACCACGAGGAACACATCCATACCAGTTTTAGGTATTTAGAAGAGATGTCGACGAAAATCGTGAAGGAGACGACTTTTGTTTAATTTACCTATAGACTATTATTATGCCACCTTTTCTCCAGAATAAAGGTGAATTTACAAGGGAAGTGACCGATGCAACTTATAAAATAGCTCGAGTCAGAATTCATGTCGAAAGAATAATGCAGCACTTAATAATTTATCAGATACTACATAAAATTCCTGTAAATGTATTTTATCATAAACTGAAATAAATGTCATATACTCAGAAAAAAACAGAGACCACCGACCGAGATCGAGAGGTAACAGGCACCTGCCGCGATAGCAGAGGACGCTGGTTCGATTCCAGCCTGGGGCACTAGAGGCTAGGGTCACTTTTTCTGAGTATATGACATTTATTTCAGTTTATAATTTATATAGTAGTGTGACTACTCAAAATAATAACAAATTAAAATATTTTCTAAAAATAATTTAATTTGTTCTAGTATGTTATTTTATCATATTGATGATATATTACATGTTAAACCCTTTAACCGCCAGAGTCTGATATATAAGACATTACATATCCAGCTCATCTCGCCACAGTCTGATGAATAAGATAAAGATCTGATTTGGTTTTTACAGCACATTTATAACTCCCGTAACTATGCCAACCTTACTCTGCGTGGTACAATTACTGTCGGTGGTGACACGAGCACGCTCGATCAAAAATTGCTGACGGTTAAAAGGTTAATTGTTGGGTACTAGTAAACCTGCAACCACCTATATTTTCAAACAAATAAAACAACAGTTATTTTTACAATATTTACATTATTTAAAAAGCTATTAAAACATTGCATTTTTATTTAAATTTGTTTTTATTTCACACATAAAACCTGTAAATATTATGTGACTTTTCATGCCTGAAGGACCCTTATGCACATGGAGCATAAGGAACCACAGGCATTGACCACCACATATTTATAACATGGGCCCGTGGACCTATGAAAATGTGTCAGTCAGGTTAGGGTTTAATATGTCCAAGCACTGGACTGATCAACATTTTTATAAGTCTAATGTACAGTCAAGTCAAGTACAATGGATTAAGGTTAAGAAATGCATACATATTTATGAACTCTACTGTACATACCATTAGTCATATTCCTTTATTTCAGTCACATGCATAAACTTACAGCTAAGGATGCCAAAACGCTTATGTGGTAGGGACAATACATACATCAGAATCAAACATAGTCTAAAGCTAAAGATTATTAAAACAAAACAAAAACAATCAAATAAGGTCAGGTTAATATTTAGGTATGCTAGGATTCTAAGATATAAAAATGTTGAGTTCCTTACTTACAGGCCTTCCAGCTAGGTATGCGTATTGCAAATTTTCACAAAGCGTGATACTGCAATATTCAGCTTTACTATACATATAAAAAAACAGTAATAAACATTTTGAGTTAACAACATTTAAACATATTATTTTACTTAATACTACTACTACATACTACTATTTGAAAAGTTAATTACCTAACATTGTATTGATTATATTTTTTCTGTAAAACTACGCTTTGGCTGGTTTTTCTCACTCAAAGTTTGGTTTGTTCTTGTAGAATACAAGAGCCGTAGATAATGAGCGAAGTAAAATTATTCACTTATTAAAATTGCTGCTTTAATAAAGTCTTTGTCTCTGTCTACTCTTACTATACAACTACCTTTTGGTGAATATATAAAGAGATCATACATAGTCATACCAGTGACATACATTTGCACTTGGATTTGGGTATAATTTAATATGGTTTGCTTCTTTTTAATTCTGGTTGATCATTCACAAACTGCGAATATTGCACATTATGACATTACATTTTTGTTTATCAAAATCTGCAATAGGTGGTTTTTACAACATACAGGACATTTAACTTCTACTAACACTGACACATTCATCGCATATAACAACACCATCTACACTAGTGCACAACCAAGGCTGATCTTTGCTAACAATCACTCCGACACAAGAAATTCTTAGTCTCCTCGCCGAGTACCACTCTTCAGACATTGATTGTTCTATTGTGTCACTACAGAATTTAAAAATGTCTTTATCTGCCAACGCAACATTTGCTTCATAAAAGTTTTTCTAATGTTTTTTCTATGACTAAAAAAAATTTTTCTATGACTTTTTAGTCTAGCTTCACTTTTGTACACATCAAACTCTTTTCTAAAAATACTAAAGTTTTCAAGACAGGTAACACATTCTTCTTTTTGAATATTAATATCAGTCTGTTCTACTAAATTTTCCGACAACCTTGCTAACGGAAATTTCAATATCTTCTGTACAATTTATTTCAGCAACTTCCAGTACACGTTTCAAGGCACAATCTTCCTTTAAATCTGTGACATCGAACTGAAAAGGTTCACACTTGTGTTTCTTTGATGTAGGATACATTTCGTGGAAGTATCTCCCTTTGGAATACTTTTCGTTCGTAAATTGTCGAACACTTGGCTTGCCCCATTTTTGTTCCTGGCTGGTTTAGGTGGAACTCTCTTCATGATTGATGTAGTAAATTAGTGCTGCAATGCTGCTTGAATTTGCCACTTTTGTTATAAACAATCGCATGTTACTCTAGTAACATGACGATTGATATTACGAATTAAGGCTGTCTTATACGCTGTCGCCGTCACAGAGGCTTGACGAACCACTCGGGCTTTGATTATGTAGCTCCTGTCGCCTTGCCAGATGTCTTGCACCTCCAGTACGTGCCGGTAACGACCAAATTTCATGGGTTATGGCACGAAAAACCCTGTTCCCGTCAGAAGCACGTTCATTTTAACTGAAAACCACAATGCTAATGTAATTGTCAATACAGCCGTCGTCCAAATATGTCGAATAATTATACTGTAATATCATTAGATTTCATTGAAATTATTACGATGTTTACTTACTTCACGTTTGAAAGTTTTCTGACAGAATATCTCAAAGTTGCGCTCGCTAGGACAGAGAGTCATACTATCTTTGTCTTACACTAGTACTATCACCCAAAAGAAAAGGATGAGTATAGTTTTTTTTGTTCCTATTTACTGATCTATACCTATATTCGATTTTTCAAAGATATCTTTGATACGTCAAATACGTAAAGGCGTATCCAGATTAGTCAATTTTTCACCAATCTGGAAGGGAAGGGAATCGAATCAGGAGGTGCGGACGCAAACGGCAATTTGGCTCACTGATTCGATTGCCCGATCAAATCAGGAGGTGCGGACACAAAAATGCCAATTTTCGAAGCTAGTATCTATGGAATGCTAGGATCTGTACGTACTTTTTACAATCTGATCAAATTCTCGTGTCGAATCAGGCCGTGCGGACGCAAATACCAATTTGATTCCCCGATCACATCAGCAGGTGCGGACACAAAAATGACAAATTTCATAGTAGAATGCAAATTGGTGATTTAATTTCTGTACGTGTGGACGCTAGGCAAGATAAGATTGGCCAAATATTTTCCTGAACAAATCGACTGATTTGATCAGTCCCGTCTGGATACCCACTAATTGGCCAATCTCATTTAGCATCCACACGTAGGTACCCAAATTAAATCACCAATTTGCATTCCATAGATAATTACTATGAAAATTGGCATTTTTGTGTCCGCACCTGCTTATTTGATCGGGGAATCAAATTGGTATTTGCGTCCGCTCGGCCTGATTCGATCGGAGAATTTTATCAGAGTGGCGAAAAATTGACTAGTCTGGATACGCCTTTATGCATTACTTACCTTTTTAGGGTTCCGTACCCAAAGGGTAAAAACGGGACCCTATTACTAAGACTCCGCTGTCCGTCCGTCCGTCTGTCACCAGGCTGTATCTCACGAACCGTGATAGCTAGACAGTTGAAATTTTCACAGATGATGTATTTCTGTTGCCGCTATAACAACAAATACTAAAAACAGAATAAAATAAAGATTTAAGTGGGGCTCCCATACAACAAACGTGATTTTTGACCGAAGTTAAGCAACGTCGGGCGGGGTCAGTACTTGGATGGGTGACCGTTTTTTGCTTGTTTTGCTCTATTTTTAGGGTTCCGTAGCCAAATGGCAAAAAACGGAACCCTTATAGATTCGTCATGTCTGTCTGTCTGTCCGTCTGTCTGTCCGTCCGTATGTCACAGCCACTTTTCTCCGAAACTATAAGAACTATACTGTTGAAACTTGGTAAGTAGATGTATTCTGTGAACCGCATTAAGATTTTCACACAAAAATAGAAAAAAAAACAATTAATTTTTGGGGTTCCCCATACTTCGAACTGAAACTCAAAAATTTTTTTTTCATCAAACCCATACGTATGGGGTATCTATGGATAGGTCTTCAAAAATGATATTGAGGTTCCTAATATCATTTTTTTCTAAACTGAATAGTTTGCGCGAGAGACACTTCCAAAGTGGTAAAATGTGTGTCCCCCCCCCCCCCCTAACTTCTAAAATAAGAGAATGATAAAACTAAAAAAAATATATGATGTACATTACCATGTAAACTTCCACCGAAAATTGGTTTGAACGAGATCTAGCAAGTAGTTTTTTTTTTAATACGTCATAAATCGCCTAAATACGGAACCCTTCATGGGCGAGTCCGACTCGCACTTGGCCGCGTTGATGGTGCGGAACCCTCCGTGCGCGAGTCCAACTCGCACTTGTTACATATGTTGAGTATAATATTTGAGGTTGTCATGGTACCCAGTGTAAATAAATATGTCAATAAAAAAATAGAACTTTATCAAATATATTACAAATAGGTAAAAATACTTTTCTCCAATATGCTCGGAAATGTTCACCTTATTGTAGCAAAAATAGTACGGGAAGATCTTCGTTATTGTCAAACTCTAATTTAAAAAAATCAAACTATCGCTGTCCTTTTCTAGCGGACGGGAAGTAAAAAAACACTACAGTAATAACTTATTACTGTAGTGTTTTTTACTTTTTAAAAATAAAAAACGTAAACAGCCAATTATTATAGCCGCGAGCCGCGTCTACACGACCCGATCAGCTATCATTTCAAGCTATAGGATAGAGTGAGATAGTAAGCCTTTCATGTCTCGTTCTTACAAGACCGTTGTGCTCGTGTCTGATCGTGCGAATACTGCTTAATAAAATCAAAGATTATTTTTATATATTTTTTAAGGATCTAAATCCGTGTTAATATTAAAGCTTTTATAGTTTGTCAAAGGACTATCTCATTTCAAACATAGACAGAGAGAATCATACTATCTTTGTCTTACTCTAGTACTAGCACCCAAAAGAATAGGATGGGTATAGTTTTCCTGGTTCTTACTAACTGACAAATTGGTTTGACCAACTATATTGAATGAACGAATATTGAATGGTACTGAATGGCCGAATAAGTTTGTGCCTTTAACTTTTAAAAATTAATTAGAGGGGAATTGTTTTTGACATTCTTGATGTGAAGGTTCGATTTGAGTGATGCTTGATGCTTAAATAATTATTATTTGAGCTTATTTCCTCGCATGTTTGGAGAAAAGCACTATATATGCCTCGGCAGGAATAGCATCTTTCTCGGCAGGAATAGCAGCTTCGCGTCGTCCGACAAAATCGAAACTCATCCACGAATTGCTCTTTCCCGGCCTCTGCAATAATGTACTATAAATGTAATGTATCGTGTTACCGCGCGTCGGTAACATTAATATTATGTGACAGAAAAATGTATTACGAGTTATTAAAATTAGTAAGACATCGCTAATGCTATTATATTTATATTTTATATGAATGAATATATTTATATTTTTTTAATATCAAACATCCAAAAAAAATGCGTCAAATGAAACGAATTCAGTACGGGGTATGGTCGAAGCGCCATCTCACGAAATATATTATCAACATTGAGGCAAGACGAGAGCATGACGATAGTTGTCATTCCAACCCGTCACATGGCATTGATACAGAATCACACTTATTGCAACATTTGACACTACTAGAGACATCTGCTATACTTTTGGGAACTAAATATAAAGTCACGCTACTCAAAATGGCGATTGCGGGTCCTATAGGTTAGTCCATGGTACAACGTTTCATAGTTCGAATATTAATGATCTATAATATTAAACACTATAATCACAAAAGTTATAAAACTAATGAGTATAACATTCAAAGATCTATCAATAATTATTCAGAAATATTTTAAGGCATATATTTCATCGTACTAATGGTCGTTAATCATATCTTTTTAATGTCATCCCTTTGTTTCCCATAAACTTACTGTTTCGAATTTCGATTGTCAGAAAATAATATCCTTATGATTTATGGACATAAACATCAATATTCATAATCACAAAGATTATAAAATTGATGAGTACCTATAACATTCAAAGGTGTACCTATCAATAATTATTCAGAAATGCTTTCAGGCATATATTTTAACGGACTAATAGGTCGTTAACCATTATTGTTTTAGTGACTAAAGTGAATTACGTCTAAGAAACCAAATCAATAACATCCTTCATATTAAATATGTCATTATTACTCTACTCTCTCTACTATTAGATATTTGAAAGTTCATTTCATTATGATTTTCGATAATATGTCTTATTAAAGTTATGATGAAAAACGTTATGAAATGATAAAAGACTCCCGATTTTACCTAATGTAAATTACGTCTTAAGCGATCAGTATAGAAACGAATTAGAACAACAGCAACTTATTTCCCCAGGTAGGTTCGTTAGTTACCTTGTGTCCCTCAGAGCAGAAATAGGAGCCCCGCGTGCGCGGGGCTCCGTCGACTCGTTGGCAAGACGAATTGGCTTAATAAACTACATGAAAAATAAGAAATGGCGGGAAATCAGTAAGCCAAACAAAAAAAACCTGTTTCCTCAGGTAGGTTCGTTAGTTACCTTGTGTCCCTCAGAGCGGAAATAGGAGCCCCGCGTAGCGGGGCTCCGTCGACTCATTGGCGGGATGAAATGGCTTAATAAGCTACATGAAAAATAAGAATTGGCGGGGAAATCAGTAAGCCAAACAAAAAAAATCTGTTTCCTCAGGTAGGTTCGTTAGTTACCTTGTGTCCCTCAGAGCGGAAATAGGAGCCCCGCGTAGCAGGGCTCCGTCGACTCGTTGGCGGGACGAAATGGCTTAATAAGCTACATGAAAAATAAGAATTGGCGGGGAAATCAGTAATCCAAACAAAAAAATACCTGTTTCCTCAGGTAGGTTCGTTAGTTGCCTTGTGTCCCTCAGAGCGGAAATAGGAGCCCCGCGCAGCGGGGCTCCGTCGACTCGTTGGCGGGACGAAATGGCTTAATAAGCTACATGAAAAATAAGAATTGGCGGGGAAATCAGTAAGCCAAACAAAAAAAACCTGTTTCCTCAGGTAGGTTCGTTAGTTACCTTGTGTCCCTCAGAGCGGAAATAGGAGCCCCGCGTAGCGGGGCTCCGTCGACTCGTTGGCAGGACGAAATGGCTTAATAAGCTACATGAAAAATAAGAATTGGCGGGAAAATCAGTAAGCCAAACAAAAAAAACCTGTTTCCTCAGGTAGGTTCGTTAGTTACCTTGTGTCCCTCAGAGCGGAAATAGGAGCCCCGCGTAGCGGGGCTCCGTCGACTCATTGGCGGGACGAAATGGCTTAATAAGCTACATGAAAAATAAGAATTGGCGGGGAAATCAGTAAGCCAAACAAAAAAAACCTGTTTCCTCAGGTAGGTTCGTTAGTTACCTTGTGTCCCTCAGAGCGGAAATAGGAGCCCCGCGTAGCGGGGCTCCGTCGACTCGTTGGCGGGACGAAATGGCTTAATAAGCTACATGAAAAATAAGAATTGGCGGGGAAATCAGTAACCCAAACAAAAAAAAAACCTGTTTCCTCAGGTAGGTTCGTTAGTTGCCTTGTGTCCCTCAGAGCGGAAATAGGAGCCCCGCGCAGCGGGGCTCCGTCGACTCGTTGGCGGGACGACATGGCTTAATAAGCTACACTCGGGTGCAAAGAAATCGGACCACCCCAGCATTTTCAACATTTTTTCAATTTGTGTAAAAACTGTAACCTCGATCATGATAATTTAAATACCACGTGGTAGATAATTTTCTGCCCTATCAAATGACATCAATATTCAGGAGTGGGGATGGATATTGTGCAAAATATGGGCCTGGAAATCACCCCCCTCCAACTGCCTCATTAGCGCATGCACTAATTGACCACTTATCATTAGGTATAAAAACAGTCATTATCATTGTTTATGCATCATTCGTGATTGGTACGTCTTCCTGAACACTACTCTCATCGCCTGAACCTGGAAAAACTGGAGAAAAACGGATACTACCTCGACTGAAGCCGGCCAAGCAGTTGCCCTATTGCAGGGAGGGCTTAGTCAACGTGCAGTGGCTCGACAACTCAACCTATCGAAGTCATCGGTTCAACGTGTCTTCCAGAGATTCCGCGTAGATCAGACGTTATCCAGAAGACCCGGAACTGGCAGAACTCGCATCACTTCTGAGAGAGATGACCGTTTCATCGTTCTTACCTCGCTACGAAATCGTCGACTGAATGCCGTTCAGCTTCAGCAGAAGCTCCTAGAGACCAGGAATGTGTCTATCAGCCGATGGACAGTTAGAAGACGACTGAAGGAGAAGGAATTGACAGCTCACAGAGCTGCAAATGGCCCAAAACTCACCCCAATACATCGTGGACAACGACGCGTCTTCGCTCGCGAACATGAAGAATGGACCCTTCAGCAATGGAGTTCCGTACTTTTTTCCGACGAGTGCAGGATAACTTTGTCTGGCAATGACGGACGGGTACGAGTCTACCGAAGACCTGGGGAGCGGTTCTCTCAATGCTGCATCGAGGAACGTGTTGCTTATGGTGGGGGGTCAATCATGGTCTGGGCTGGTATTTCTTTGGAAGCGAAGACGGACATTGTGTTCATCACAGGGCCAGGTACCAGACCGAATTCAGGCGGTTTGACTGCACGTCGGTACGTGGAGGAAATCCTGGCTGATCATGTGGTCCCATTTGCGGGTTATATCGGCGATGAGTTCATCCTCATGCAAGATAACGCTCGGCCGCATACAGCCCGGATCACTAAGGAGTACTTGGAGGAGGTCGGCATCAGAGTCATGGAGTGGCCAGCCCGCAGTCCTGACCTAAACCCGATCGAGCACATTTGGGACGAGCTGAAAAGAAGAATCCGGGCCAGAAATCCCGCCCCTGAATCCTTACTGGAGCTAAAGACTGCGATCGAAGAAGAATGGGCGGGCATCCCTCAAGACACTGTAAAAAAATTCATAAGATCAATGAAAAACTGAATGACTGCATGTCGTAGGGCTAGAGGAGGCAATATACGGTATTAAAATGCTGAAAATTGTTTTAATTTTTACTTGATATCTTTAGAATCGCAGTTTTCCCATTATGCATAAGTTTCACTCCAGTATGCATTTTTAGGGTGACAAAGTTCTTAGCCCTGAAAGCCTGAAAATATTGGAAGTAAACCTGTGAAAAGCACATCAATTTATAGAGGAAAAGCCAACCTTTCATTAGGTATATAATATGTCACAGTAGCACATACAGTTTTTACAGAAATTGAAAAAATGATAAAAATGCTGGGGTGGTCCGATTTCTTTGCACCCGAGTGTACATGAAAAATAAGAATTGGCGGAGAAATCAGTAAGCCAAACAAAAAAACTTGTTTTCTCAGGTAGGTTCGTTAGTTACCTTGTGTCCCTTAGAGCAGAAACGGGGCTCCGTCGACTCGTTGGCGGGACGAAATGGCTTAATAAGCTAGATGAAAAATAAGAATTGGCGGGGAAATCAGTAACCCAAACAAAAAAAAAACCTGTTTCCTCAGGTAGGTTCGTTAGTTGCCTTGTGTCCCTCAGAGCGGAAATAGGAGCCCCGCGCAGCGGGGCTCCGTCGACTCGTTGGCGGGACGAAATGGCTTAATAAGCTACATGAAAAATAAGAATTGGCGGGGAAATCAGTAAGCCAAACAAAAAAACTTGTTTTCTCAGGTAGGTTCGTTAGTTACCTTGTGTCCCTTAGAGCAGAAACGGGGCTCCGTCGACTCGTTGGCGGGACGGAATGGCTTAATAAGCTACATGAAAAATAAGAATTGGCGGGGAAATCAGTAAGCCAAACAAAAAAACTTGTTTTCTCAGGTAGGTTCATTAGTTACCTTGTGTCCCTTAGAGCAGAAATAGGAGCCCCGCGTAGCGGGGTTCCGTCGACTCGTTGGCTGGACGGAATGGCTTAATAAGCTACATGAAAAATAAGAATTGGCGGGGAAATCAGTAGGCCAAACAAACGCGTGTATGTAAACAAGTAGGCATAATAATGTTATAGCTAACTAATCACGTGACTACCTAAGATAAAAGCCCTTAACCTGCGAAAAAAGTCCTTATAACAATTATTATAAAGCAAGTTTATTTGCCTTCAACATTATGTAATGGTATGGTAACATCTAGACTTTGTATATAATGAGTAACAAATTTTATGGCTAACAATAAAGATGACCTACAAAAATCGGAAATGCAATTTGTAATGTTTAATTCTATAACTAATGATAATATGACTAATAATAATTATGATGGAAAACGTTATGGACTAAAAAAAATAGGAACATAATATTTATGAATAGCAACAGAGACCTCCTACTTATCATTATAACCTGCGGTAAAAGACCTTACAACAATTATTATAATTAAGTTTATTGCCTTCAACATTATGTAATGGTATACCATCTGGACTTTGAATATTATGAGTAACAAATTTTATGACTAACAATAATGATGACCTGCAAAAATCGGAACTCCAATTTTTATTGTTAAATTTTATGACTATTTACAATATGACTAATAAAAATTATGATGGAAAACGTTATGGACTGATAAAATCGGAACAAAAAATGTATGTGAACCAATAGAGACCCCTACGTTTATATTAGGGCAGGTGCGGAGGCGGAACCGAGAGCCTTCTCATTCGTGTTATAAACTTTTTTCAATTTCCTCTCTATAAAAAAGTATTAATCCGCAGTTAAATGAAATGTAGCTAAGAATTATTTCAACCAATTAGGGGTGCTTTACAAAGGTTCGCCTTATACATCAATTCAGGGAACAAATTGTTTCTTACTTAGTATCATCGCATTGCATTCACTAATTATTTCATCAGTGGTCGGATTATCGCACAGGCCGATGAATTTAACACCATTCTTAATTGTCTGCGTTTCACGCCCCACCGACTCCGAATTGATCGCGATTGAAAACGAGGCTTATACTGCCATAACCGTTTATTTTTATTAAAGCGTTCAAACAGCTTAATGATCTTACGGTGATATACATTAGGTACCTATTACTTAGTGCTTTATACTGCCTAGATACATTTTATTTACTTGTTACCTTATTAGTTATTTGTACTTTAGTTTTATAATTTGTTGAAAATATGTTTTCTTTATTTCTAGTATTTCACATTAAAGTCCCATTCGACCTGCAATTTGAATATATTTAGTATCAAAACACAAACGAAGGATTTTTTAGATTACTTTTTAACTTATTGGCCCACTTGATAAAAATTTCACACAGTCGCCCACTCTGTTTTTCTTAAATAAAGATGTGGTGAGCTAATTTAAAAAGGGCAAACAGATGGAAATCGATGCCACTGGTAGATGTGATCTCCTTCTTACAGGAAAGTTTCCGTTATAAAAACATCCTTTAGTTCCAATTTTTGTTGTATCAGCCCAATCTCAACATTGGGATAAATATTTGTTTGAACGGAAACAAGCACCGTGTTTGGGTTGGGACTTTTCCTTTACCCTTTACGGCTTCGTCTCATATTTCTTTGCGACAATTTGATACCCTAGTTTTATTGATCAGTTTTCCGTAACAATCCAATGCAAGTGCTGCAGAGTATCGTTGTTCAAGAATTTTATAGTTGGGCTTTGTCTTTTATACGCGACTGACGACGATAGACTAACCCTTCATAAAACGAAACAACCTCTTATAAACCTGTTAAACTTTGTCTCTATTTTTTATTTATTCTCCCGTCCCGATATTGCGAAACAAATATAAATTACTCGTATATCATTCAATTATAGATTTTTTACATTTTTTGGACATAAAACTGATATTTTAGTACATAGTGACAACTACTCGTATTAATGTTTGGTCAAGGTGTCTGCGGCTATCAAGATATTGATTTATTGAGGTTCATGCCACTGAAATATTATCTTTAGAAAGTTATTCCCTAAAATTTATGGGAATTGCCCGTCTAGTGACTCTAACGTCATCTATAAATTCATAACTTGCGTCGTCGTAAGTCGTGTTTGGTCTGAAACCTAACCTAACATTCTAAATGTTTATGATATATGTAACTAACACTTGTAACAGCCTTTCATAGATTTAGAAATAAAATTTAACGATGTTAATGTAGGTGCGTGAGATGTTTATTGATGATCGATTGAATATTGATTTCTGCTTACATGTATTTCTATAGGTACCTAGTTAATACATCTAAGTATTGATGGGAATGAAAATATTATTGCACACTCGCATATTTTTTCAGATGAATTATCTATAAGTTAGAAAGTAGGGTATCATATTTTAATTCTACATCCATTTTCCTTAAGCAGAAATATATGGCGAGTATTGACAAACTTTGCTTTTTAGGGTTCCGTAGCCAAATGGCAAAAAACGGAACCCTTATAGATTCGTCATGTCTGTCTGTCTGTCTGTCTGTCTGTCTGTCCGTCCGTATGTCACAGCCACTTTTCTCCGAAACTATAAGAACTATACTGTTGAAACTTGGTAAGTAGATGTATTCTGTAAACCGCATTAAGATTTTCACACAAAAATAGAAAAAAAAAAAAATTTTGGGGTTCCCCATACTTCGAACTGAAACTCAAAATTTTTTTTTCATCAAACCCATACGTGTGGGGTATCTATGGATAGGTCTTCAAAAATGATATTGAGGTTTCTAATATCATTTTTTTCTAAACTGAATAGTTTGCGCGAGAGACACTTCCAAAGTGGTAAAATGTGTGTCCCCCCCCCCCTGTAACTTCTAAAATAAGAGAATGATACCGTTACCGTTACCGTTACCGTTAAGTGACTGCGCCAGCCAGCAGTTCTGCTGCAAGGACGCAGAAGCGTTGGTCACACAAGAGAGGGAGGGACGGAGAGGCTCATCGAGCTTGCTCAAATGCACGCGCTGGCACGATCCAGGCCGTCGGTCAGAGGCGTATGCTACGGTATGCTAACAACCACCGTCCAGACAAACCTGTTCCGAGCCAGGGCGTGTATTCGGGCCTACTCGTGTATTCCTCCCATCATCTGCCGCCCCGGCATGCTCAACTGACCTTCCTGCCCGAGACACCGGCGAGCCAATAATACAGGTGGGGAGTGTGGGGCTGGTGCAGTCGAGGATAGGAGTTGACGGGAGTAGAAGAACCAGACCGAATACCAGCATCGTGCCCAGTGTAAGGGATATAGATAAATACTAGTGTAAATATATAGGTAAGAAGGGATGGTGACTGCGATTAATTTGCGTTCATTGCTCTTAGGTTTTTGGTGAAGCCGATTGTAATTTTCACGTGGGTTGTTCAATCACTGGTCCGTCGTTCTCGTCAGGCTAGGACTTCGGTATTAACAGTTTTCGCGAGTTCGTGATTGACTTTCTTCAAGGACTTTTTCTCATATATGGCTTTCGTATTTTCTTAGTTTTTTTTTTACCCGCCACTGTCCGTTGCCACTTGCGAGAACCAAAACTTTGAGGATGCAGAAGGTATTTTCTACCGTGGCCTTGCTAGTCTCCATACAATATGTTTCTTCTGTAAAGTAGGGGTTTTGTATGACAGCGGGATGATGGCAGCAATGGCGACGCCGCGCTATGTAAATATTCGAGTTTGCACGGAGATTGCCCTTAGCGTTTCGTGAGCTTGTGATCATCCGGTTTGGTTTCAATCAGTAACATTTATCTCAGTGTGTCGATGCTTGTTCCTTAATATACTGGATATACGCCGTAATAGCGCGCTGTAAATAGCGAAATTACGAAATTTTAACTATACCCAGCCATTTTTGCCATTTCAGGCGCGATCGTTGTGTTTAATTCCGCTTTCATGTATTATGGGTTGTTCCTAACGGACGACGTTCAGTGGCTCGCTTGTCCTGAAATAATTGTCTCAAGGTTCTTTTCTTCAGATACCCGTGTCTTGCCGTTGTTATTTGACGTCTAGGGGTTGCTAAGATTTTTTGGAGTGGCGCAATGCCGATGTACCTATAGTGTCTACAACTACATACTACAACACTAAGAAATAATCACGCTTATCAATCAACACTGCAAGAAAGTGACAAAACAATAGGCAACACTCGAACACTTGACTCTAGGTTAAACACAAAATACAATCACACAAAATGGAATCACCACCAAATATTATTCATACTTATTATGCACTAAACACTGTCAATGGTAGGTATGTCCTCTTTTGTTCCGTTCATGTTCATAAATATCCGTATTGTTCATAAATAGCCGACTTATGGGTGCGCCAAAACTTAGTACTTAGATACGACTGGGATTTGTAAGGTGTCATCAGGCTCAGGTCCCGCTTAGAAAAGTGATCATTTATTTCTGTTCTTGTGCTAATCCAGTTTTTCATGTAGCAGTAGAAATAATTTGGGCAATTCCGAAATAACACTTCGATGATTGTTTATGTTTGACCACACTAGGCACAGACACTTTTAGCACAAATAAAAACACAAAGACACTGTCACTTTAATAAACAAATCACTAATTTAAAAGTGTAAGAGATATTATCGGTTCAAAGATTGTACAGATTTAAACAAACATTAGGCTTGGTTGCTTTTGTCCGGGAATGCTAACAAAAAAATCTTTTGGCTCATCTCATCTGTGCAATTTAGCGGCCTGTACCTACTTTTTATGGTTATATGGTCAGCAGATGCGTTTAAGGGAAGCGTAGTTGTTTTTTTCTAAACTCGGCCTTTATTTTAAAACTGAGTACCTATTGCACCATAGTTTTAAATTGTTTCCCGTAATTCAAAGCCCCCGAGCGATGTCTGAGCACCAGATGGCCAAAGCTATAGGCTGCTTTCTCCTGGTTTTATTGACTTGATATTCCCAGGATCGTAGATAAAAAGAAACTTACGAAAATAACACTCTGAACACTCATAATGTATAGTAAATTAACTATTAAGTACGTTTACCTTAGTACGGTGCGTACTGCATTTAAGAGATGCCTATTTGATACATCGCTGGAGAAACTTGGGTTCACCCGTGACCACTTTTGGTGCTGCCCGGGTAATGCCGATACATATATTCACATTATAGGTGCCAGTAGTTTGAAACATTTGTCTAATCTAATGATCCCTGTTATTTGCTGCCAGCATCGTCACAAATTCCAAGTTATTGGCCCTTAAATATGTACCTAGTATGTATGTGTGACTAGGCGCAAATGACGCAATTATTAGGCAATCCTTACGGAACACGGTGCGTATGCGCAAATCATCTCGCATCAGACTCCAAGGGTGATTCGGTGGGGAAGTATGTAGAACGCGAGTGCGGCGATCTTTACTGTAAAACTCAAGTAAAGGGCACTGCTGCCTTAACCCTTACGCAATATTCATGCATAATTATAGTAGGTTATAAGCAAATTGGAACAATCTCACCGGGGCCACCCGCCAAGTTACGGCACATGTTGTTGTAAATGTCAGCCTGTGTCGCACGCACTGATGATAGATACACACTGCACACACACGTGGAAAAATACCTATATATATGTAAACACACTGCACAAGTACACACTCGTCAAGATTGATAAATATCGCGAAAATGAGTAGTTATAAAGCGGCTAGGTCGCGTCAAGGAACATAGACCGTCGCGTCGGCGGGAGTCGGTCAACTCGGTCAGTTGCACATCTGCGCGATCAAGGGATCTATTGTTTCATCCCGGGGTTTTACAATTTTAAGGGATAAATCGACCCGCACAGATGCGTCCGTCTTCCACGGCGTGTCAAACGAGACTCCCCACTTCTAAAATAAGAGAATGATAATACTAAAAAAAATATATGATGTACATTACCATGTAAACTTCCACCGAAAATTGGTTTGAACGAGATCTAGTAAGTAGTTTTTTTTTATACGTCATAAATCGCCTAAATACGGAACCCTTCATGGGCGAGTCCGACTCGCACTTGGCCGCTTTTTTAACTTGTAAACACTTCATAATAACTACAAACAAGTCGCAAAGTTCCCATTACCATTACCTGGAATTTAACTTATATTCATATTTTCCCAGGTACCGTAAATTGTAGGTGTGTAAGGTTAAAAGCCTGGTTTATGTTCAGTTTCATACGACGCTTTCAGCGTAACGTAACGTCTTACGACACTAAAGCCTCTATGAAAACGCGTAAACTTACGCTCCAAGTTACATTGTATGTTTGTTTGTATGTTTTATTAGGGCAGGTAAGGAAGAGCAGGCACTTTGAATACACAATACGATCTTGTTTAATGACTAAACCCACAGACTTAAATATACCATAGATAAAGCAAATATCACGATTTGTATTGAAACCAAGCATGCCGACTTTTTACCACCTACTGTGACGTCACAGCCGCAATTTAGTGATGGGAAACCCTAACCGATTCAAAGACGCCGATGCCTCTCTGCCCCGCTACGATTCAACTGTCTTGCTCATACTCATAGATTTTATATCTGCGGTCTCGCTCGCTCACTCCCCGCTCCCACGCGAACCACGCCAAAAATCACAAATCGATTGTCATGAATGACATCGATTTTCTGACAGACGAATGATCTTCTTCCCAACTTTTGCCTTCAATGAAACTGGTATTTTCAAAATCTATGACTGGATCATGTGGAAAACAAAAATAATGAAAGTTTTTTTGAAACACGGTAGTAATTTATAAACATACTAAACGTATAAACATATATTCGTATATGTTCAAATTACCCTCGTTTTTTAATAATAACGATTAAATTGTTTTTTTTAATACTAGATAATATCATTCGTCTGTTCGAAATCGAGTAATCGATTAGAATCGATTATTGATATTGTAAAACGAACAACACTAGTCGCTACAGTATCGCTAGTTCCGATATTCATCGACTCTTTAACACACAACGTCAGATCAAACGCGCAATGTAATGTAAATATAGTTTTGTAACGTTAATCTATAGTTACTTAGGTATATTATTGGAAACACAACTTGGAATACTTAAAAAATTGTTTAAAAATGAATTTACGCATAATATCATTTTAAAATTACTTGCCTGTGGTAGGAAATATGTCCTTGCCCTTGGGTGCTTGCAATTTTTGGGCTGTTGCAGTTACTTATCACGCAACGAGGCATTTTTTATTTTTTTACGAACTACCGGCTGCAACAACTGACGCGCGTGGACTGTCAGTAGCGACGGTCAACCTCGACGATTCGTCGGGGTTCGGACACGCGAAGTAGATGCATTTGCGTCATCTATGTATATTTAAGTCTGTGACTAAACCACATTAACACAAGTGACTTTTAGTTTTTTCTTTGAAACTACATAACAATATACATAACATATAACACCCTCGAACTAAATCTATAGACCAGAATAGCAAATATAAAGCAAGTGTCTAATTTAGTTCAAAGTCGCTTAACTCACATGATGTTCTATGAACCAATCATAATAGATCAGTATAAAATGTGGTCAGTATACAGCGCAGCCCTGAAGGCCGCTCCCAGGCTTATACTTCTGCATATTGTCTGTGTAATAAAGCGCACACGACATTTATAACCAGTGTATTGAGACCCCGACATTCTTACACGGAGAGAAAAAATATTGTTCGAATTAAAAACCTGATTTCTAAAAGACGGGATTATCAAACTTTATTAATTTTTACATTTTTTTTCTAGGCCATAGAAAATAATATAATTTCAAGTAAGTTTTATTAATTTCATAGTATAGGAAATACAAAACGGTTTTACTTAATCGTGAAATTAATATTCTTTACTCGGAATAACAGATTTGTATAAATTCTATAAAACTTTCCTTGAGTTTATAAATGGTGTACTAGTTACAGTACGTAAAGATTACTAGATAATACAAATGGGATTTATTAATATCGGTGGCTACAAATGAGTATTAATAATTATAAGTCAATTCTGATTTCTATACTTGGTAATCTTGTAATAACAAGTCCCTTTCTTATTCTTATGAGTTTTATTCTTATTTCCGTAAATAGTAAATAGCTTTATAGATATTAGTAAAGTGTACTAATAACAAGATTCCTAAACGCACTAGCCACCCCTCCCCCCGCACGCGTACTCCGTATCCATCTTTGACTCGTCCATTTTGCTTGTAACCTCATCGGCGAAAGGAGCTCATCGGAGAAATTATGTTTGGTGCATGTGGTGTGTCGTTGAATGGAACTATGACTAAGTCTAGTTTTAACTACATTGAACATATAACAAAGAAACCTGTAAAATTGGGCCAGCGACTTGTAAGTAACCATAATTGCAATTTACAGATGCACCCGTACCTGATCCTGATCCAATCCATTCAAGCGCGATTGGAGCGTGCCACGCAAATTTAGATCACGTAAGAAGTGATCGTTCCTTACGGAATCTAAATATGTCTGGTACGTTTCGATAGCGTTTGGATCGCTTGGATCAGGCTCAGGTGCGGGCGCATCTGTACATTGCAATTATGGTTACTTGAAATCAAATCGCAGCTTACTGAATCCCATGAATTATTCTATAGATTTATAATTTCTAGTAAAAATATTACTGAAAATAAGAGTGCTGCTTTATTGTTTCCAAGCAAACTATTGTGAATTTTAGTCACGGGATTAGTACAACCAAGAAACAAAATACTAGATAAAACTTCTCAGCTTTATAAATTCCATTACTTTTTTTTGTAATTTCTAGTAAAGTTTACTTGTTTTTAGTAAACAGTATTGTTGTTCCAAAAAGGACAATTTTTTTGGTGTTAGTAAATACAATTAGTAAAACTGGTTCATAACCGTTAGTATAATCTACTTGTCATGGGATTCACTAAAATTTTACTAATGATTAATATTTTTTACTTGATTCTACAAAAAAATTCTCTCCGTGTAACAAGTATGTACGTACGCGTATTCGAAAAGCACATTTAGATTAGTTCGCCAGTACTCTAGATTTTCTCGTGCTCGGCTAGCGATTGAAATGACAACCTTGCATAATTAATCCCTTTGCCGTCACCGCAAGCGCAGCCCCCGAGGTTTATAGCTCACACTTCGTACTCGGTAATTAACTTAAACTAGAATGTATAATATAAAATCTTACCGATATATAAGTGGTTCACGTTCAAAAAACAAGTCGATAGTAAATGAAATGTATAACCATTTAATATGTTATCATAATTACTTTTTGAATAATTAATAATAATTTCATCCAAAAGCCCATAAAGGAAATCCATGCCTGCAGCCCTGCATCTTCCTCAAACTGTATTTAAGTTTGAACAGCCAAACTTATTTAGTCTACCATGGAATTTGATTCCGTCCCCTCATTTTTACTGCCAAATAAAATGAAAGGTCGCCCCGGGTCAATCGTTAAGTTCCACAACTCATACACCTCCACCAAACATGTCTAATCTATATATATAAATGCAAGTGTCCTAACTGACTGACTGACTGACTGATTCATCAACGCAGAGCCGAAACTACAAAAGATAGAAAGTTGAAATTTGCACACCAGGTTACATTTATAAAGTGTACAAGAGATAAGAAGCGATTTAGTGAAATTCAACCCCTAAGGGGGTTAAAAAGGGGATGAAAGTTTGTATGGGGTTCAAGTTTTATTTTAAGCTAGAAATTTGAAACTTCGTAAAAAGATATATTATTAAAATACAAAAAAACTAATTTCAGCGTTTTTGAAAATTCATCCCCTACTGTGGTGAAAAAGGGGTTGAAAGTTTGTATGGATATCAAACATTTTTTCGTACGCGGGACTTGAATCTTTTTATTTGGAGATATTATTAATAGACAGGAAAAGTAATTTCAGCGTTTTGTAAAATTCATCCCCTAACAGGGTTAAAAAGGGGTTGAAAATTTGAATCCATTACAAATGCTTTGAAACGTCTTAGAAAGGCATAATAGCCAATTACAAAAAAAAGTAAGTGCAACGTTTTTGGATATTCAATCCCTAAGGGGGTTAAAAAGGGGATGAAAGTTCGTCTTGGGGTGCAAATTGTATTTTAAGCTAGGAACTTGAAACTTTGCAAAAAGATCTTAAATTAAAATACAAGGAAACTGATTTCAGCGTTTTTGAAAATTCATCCCTTAAGGTGGTGAAAAAGGGGTTGAAAGTTTGTATGAATATCAAACATGTTTTCGAGCGCGGGAAATTTGAATTAAAGCTAGGAACTTCAAACTTCGTAAATAGGTAGTTAGGTAGTAGGTTTTATTAAATAGAGGACATGAAAATCTTCTAAGGGGGTTGAGAGGGATTATATTGAGAACAATTTTATTCAGTTAGGGGCTTAAAACTTCGTAGGTTGTGAAAGACAAGTCTCATGCGTTGTATAATATTAATAATTAACAAATGATCATGCAACCGTCCTACTGCAATCTTTTGCTGCATAATGTTCTAAGCTAATGTAGAATATATAACCACCAATATACAAATCCACGCGTACGAAGTCGCGGGCAACAGCTAGTAAAAACGTAATCCGAAAATTTTCAGAGTCATTACCCTCGGGTATCACGAAAAGTATAGAGGGAGCGTACCTATACTCCACCAATATCCATTTCTGGTGTGCAATTCTAAAAAGCACGATCAACCGACAACACTCTAAGGCTGTTGAAACTTTTTTTAAATTGCGGGCTGACTTGGGCTCACGCCAGACTACGTGCTTTGTAAATAAACATTCATGTGTTACAGTTACTACGTATTCACTATTTTGGAACTCAAGTGGGTCCCCTAACGTTAAATAATAAATTACATGAACAACGCTTATAGCCGTACGTGTTCAGACTGGCCACAGTCTTGAATGTCTTTTGCTAACTTTAACCAAGTACTTAATGAATAGTTTACACGCTGCACGACACGGTTTATCCTTTAGTATGTATTTGGCGTAGGTATTGCATCTGACATAGTTTTGAGTGTTTTGTTAGAATTGATCGAAGTATATCCTGAAATTTTAAATTGTTTTCGTAATTGTAAAACTATATAATTATGTAAAACCTAGGGGTTTGTATAATATAAATCTGTAACGTTTGAAGCCAGATCATAATTATTATCATAATCTATCTACTTATTTAAAATATTCTACTGAAAATATCTCAAAGATTTGTCACCTTAAGAACTCCCATTCCGCGATTCGCATTAGCTTGTAAGAGGCCATTCTGAAAGAACACTTGTGTCCTGATTTAACGTCCCATACGTGTCGATAGTGTCCTGATGTAAATCTTCCCGACAATAAAAGTGTCTGCTTTATTGCCTGCTAGTAATTCCTACTTATTTAACAAACACTGCCGGGATTATTTATTTTCGACACTTCGTGACATTTGTTATGGTAACGCTGTGCTGCTACAACTCAGGTTACAAGTTGTAAAATGCTGTTGTTTTGGCGTCTCTAGTAGACCGAAAATTTGACCTACTTAATGCATTATTTTTATCTGATGAAGATGCTACGATATAAAACATTAGGCGCACCACCGAAGATAAATAGCTTCCACTTATTGTAAACCATGGTGTCATTTACAAGTTTTGGAAACGATAATGTATTAATTATTCCAAACGACTGCTGCCCTCAAAAGTTATGACAAAAGTTTTAATTAGTCACATAAATACGTTTCTATTGAAAATTTAGCGGCCATTTTCCCAATAACAGAGCCCCTACTGAGCGAAATGGGAGCTGCGATACTTAACTAAAAGGTCCACATTGTCGGCCGATGCTTGCCGTATGACAGTCACATGTGACCAGCCATATTCATCCACTCAACCCTCGACCCTTCGCCTTCGGTCATAATAATAATAGGCCGCTACATGCCTTCAACTTTTAGGTTTACGTCCATTGTAAGAAATATCGCCGTCCCCACCATAGTCGGAGACATTCGCATAATTTTTTGCCTTAATTTACATTTTGTTTGCCAAACAAGGATACGTCTTTGTCAAAATAGGTCTATTAGGTACACGAAATAAACATTTATGGTAAACAATTTAATACGCCATTTACGGGCAACTTCGGAAATAAATCATTGTACCCTCCGGTGTGTAATTGGCTTAATTTAATAATTTTGGCAGCATAATTACTCACGTGCATGCTGTTTTTCATCCAGAATATTACGAGTACGATATGAGAGATTTATGTGGTTGATTTTGAATTAACACGAATACCGAAGTCCCAGATATGTTCAAAACACGGTAGTTAACTAATACACATACTTAACATAGATCAACGGCCAAAATTAAGTCAAACTCTTGGGTCAAAAGACACACCTATTCAGTATTAATTGTAAGACAACAAAATTGATCTAAAGCGGACACTTGTCCCAAACTTCTGGACAAACCATTAAGGGACAGTAAAGAAAGTACCTACACAAATTGTGTACTTACTGAACCTGTATACAATCTCCTTACTTCAAAGGAAGTACTTAGAATAGAGCCGATATCAGCAATTCATGAAGCCTTTCCTTGCAAAACAAGTGGGTGCCTTATTATTTGTCGCTGAATCGACGACGAGCGAAAACAATATTTATGAGGGATTGTTACTGCATCATGCAAAGCATCTGTTTACGTCAGCGATACAGCTTTTCTTAGCGCGGGACTGAACTCAAGAACTTATAAAGTCGTCGGTTTTTTTCAGTTACCTCATCGGGGTAGCTCATTGCCTGATTGTGTTTAAATAATAGCACAATTACAATGTCTATCAAAAATAACAGAAAATTTAAGCCCAGAGCTGCAATTCCAACATGGTGATAGCTCTTCATTTAATCATAACACTGTATTGTCATTGTCATATCATTCGGGCGTTTTTTTTTAAATTGTCCTCTACACTATTTTTTTCAAATTTGGGATTTTTTATGTTATTTCTACTCAGAATCACGAGCTCTTTCTATCCTAATAGGAGAAAAAAAGTGTCCTAAGGTTTTTATTTCCATTCCGTCACCATTTTTCATAGACTTTTTATGGCAGTCGCGAAATGGAAAGATCGAAAAATGTATGGATATTTTGGGACACTTTTTTTCTCCTATTAGGATAGAAAGAGCTCGTGATTCTGAGTAGAAATAACATAAAAAATCCCAAATTTGACAAAAAAAGTGTAGGGGACAACTTAAAAAAAAACGCCCATTCCTCTCCTGCAAGTGTCTGAAAAGTACCTTGAAAATAGTGACGGATAATCCCCACAGAGGCGCCAAAGCTACAAACGTTGCAGTGGAATAAAAGCTTTTAAAATTTGTGAAAACAGCATCAATGGTCAATATAGCACGCCAAAGTAAGGTCGAACGAAATTCTTTAACATAACAAATTACATTGTTCGAAAGGCTTTGTAACAATGCCATGTTGGATCGCTTTTAACTGGCTGCACCTGCTGTCTGCATTCCCAGCAGGACATTTTCAGCAAATACCTTCGAGACGTCAGTAACTGATTGAAAGGCAAAGATTTACGCAGCGACAAATGAGCCGAGGCTGCCGGCATTTGTTGTGATTCCCAGACGATCCCGAAATAGATGGAGTTACATTAAATGACTCATGTGTACATTCACATTCATTACATTTTCTGGTGCCAGAATTTAATACCATGAATGGGTATAAAGGTTGTAAAGGTAAATCAGTCGGTCCTTCGGTGTTGTAAATAGTATAAAGTCTACAAGAAAAACCTTGAAATGAAAATACTTGGTTCTGTAATAGTCGATAAATTCGCGATTGCTTATTTTTATCAGAATCATCTTTTTCTTTTTCACTTCAACACACCGGGTCGGTAGGTATCTATTTAAGTGCCAGTTCACAGCAGTCATATACATATGTATACTTATACATATTCATACATACCTACATAATTACATATTATTGCCATCATGTCCCCTTGATTAGTGCTTTTAAGTATACCCACAAGCTGGTGGCGTTCTCATAACATTGCACTGAGGTTGTGTTGTATAGTCGCGGATTTAATTCAATTTACATAATACTTCTAAATTTCCATTACTTAACATAAACGTGCTTCGTCGGTCTCGATACGACTGTCAAAGAGAGCACGCATGCAATATTCAATATTATCTAAAGTTTAATACGCTCTGTTAGTGTTATGGAAATCCTAATAACAATAGTGATATAAACTTAGTCCAACGCTCCGCTCCCACAGTGTTCATCAAAATGCTAATACATACCCAGCTCGGCTACATACTTCAATTCACTAAGCCAAGTAATTGGATCCCGTACAGACAGGCTTCATGGTAATGTAAGAAAAAGCTATCCTTAGAACCATGAAAATTTAATGCCCCTCAAGAAGCCTGCCAGATTAAGACTTAATCCGATATCGCATACACCACTGTGGTTTTAAAAAGTTAGCACTTAAATTCGCCTTCAAAGTAAGCATTAAGGCCCGGTCGCGAAAGTCGTTCAAGATTTACTTAAGGTGTACCATAATGGATAAAATATGTCACTTTAAAAAAAAGTCCCACAAGTTGATTTCATGTTAAAAAAATAACGAACATCTATATTAGTCTTTAGGTACAATAATTGTATGAGCGACATTTGACATGCTAACTCTGTCATCAATCTGCAGACAAATTTTAGTAACAGTAACTGCTAAATACACATACAATTCATCAATTACATTAACTTTCTTAAGAATCTTAAATGTGAATTTTCCAAGTAGGTATACTAAAGGCTACACTAATTAACTAATCAATGATAACGATGTAAATAACGGTAAGCCATCTTTAGTTACATCTGAACATCTTGGAAGGCAGGATTGAAAAGACAAGAGAAGAAGGGAAACCTAGAATAACTTATCTTAGCCAAATAAAAAATGATACATCGTATGAGGAAATTAAAAGACTAGCACAAGAAAGGAATGATTGGCGATTACTCCACCGACAAGAGCAAAGCTCTTAAGTTATGATGATGATGATGATGATGATGATCTTTAGTTAGGCAAGCACATAATCCAGTAAGATTGGGATGAAGATTTATTCACCACTAATGAGATACTATTTTCCTTATCTTCGATTTACTTGCTTATGTCCCATATTATCATGACTAACATAATCTAAATAAGAAAAAGAAACCATCGGATTTATCCTCAATGAATCATAATAGAAAGCAAACGCTGAGTTCGATCTATAAATCCCTTCCTTCTACGCAGCAGTGGATCAAGTAACCTCGTTTGGTGGGCTAGGAATCTTTTCGCAAGTTCCCAAGCCATAAATTGTTACGGTCGATTGCGTGCGAATTACTTCTCAGAGTTCGCCGACTCTTTATCTCTTATTGAAGAAGAATAAGTATTTTATTCACTTTAGGTTTTCTGCAAACTGAAGACCTTATTTAATTAACTGTGTTTTAAGTTCCCGCAAATACCATAAAACTGCAATAATTTTCTGTTCCATATAACTACTTGGAGAAATAAGAAGAATCGTAATTTGTATATCCTAAAGGGATAAGCCAAGCAAGAACTTGTTCCAGTACAAATTGCACACAATTGCATGCGTACATACCATGCAGCGGCCTTGCGAGGCCTTTTCAAAGTCGTGACCCATAGGCCTGCCTCCCGTAGGCAATGGATTACCCGAACAACGCTTATGGAACAAAAATCTCGACCAACTATGAGTTCAAATTCTGAACACAGAAATAATACAATTTCTAGCTCGACAATACTCATAACATTTCAAAATTCAAAATATGGAGTGATTTCATTTAATGGAGGTGAATTTATGCGATTAGCCTTTTATGTCAGGTTCAATGCGTGGGTGAGAACGTGAATGCATTTGTATCACACCTAGAGTGTTTTGATTGCAATCCAATACAACATTAATAATGTTCACGTTCTTGCTCGTATTTATATTTTGAGCTATGTTAATATACCAACTGATGGCAAAATAAAGAATCTTCAGTCAGTTTTCAATGTTATAATTAATTGCAAGATTATATAACCTACAATGCATGCCAGTACGTATTAAAAAAAACGTTTATTCAGAAATCTTGCTTACAACTAATTACATATATTCTTCGCTTTGATCTCGGACTGTCTAGAACACAAAATGACTAGTGTAATATTTTGCCTATATCTCTTTTAGTCTACATCGCAAACGGTCTAGAACACAAAATGACCACATATAGGTAGGTTAGGTTCGTTAGGTATCTTCAAATGGCCGAAGGCCAAACCGCACAGAAATAGGAGCCCCGCGGCAGCGGGGCTCCGTCGACATCGCTAACGTAAAGATAAACCGACGAAATGTAGGTAAATAAAGGTCTAAATAATTGTAGTCATTTTGTGTTCTAGACCATTTGCGATGTAGACTAAAAGGGATATAGGCAAAATATTACACTAGTCATTTTGTGTTCTAGACAGTCCGAGACCAACCCTTTAAGAAGGCCAAGATTCTCAGCAAAGTGTATAAATCTAAAGAGTTGGTAAGTACCTATACAGAATATTTTTACAGGATCGACAACTATCTGACCTCTCAACAATTGGATTGCAAAGATTAGGTATATTAATTTACATTGGTGACCGACATAGTATAAGAAGTACCTTATGCAAACTTGCTACGAAGTCAGTTACTGGTTACTATCATCCATGGTAAGGGTCAGCGTCGCCACCCACGTAGCTCCTGCGGTCCCAGGAGCCAAGGCCGACCCACAATGGCTGCACTTGTGCGGCTCCGAGCTCTATTCAATACTCGTATTGCTATCTGTTTTATTTGGAACTAGTTTCCTGAGGGCAGTACCCTTTAGCGCGCCATTCACAGAGGAATTCCATTTGCAACCATTATAGGGCGAAATTCAATTGACTGTGGACCTGTGAAGATTTAAAAGTCTTTATAGGTACTCTTTATCCATTGCATTGTTTGCCTGTGATGCACGCAGGAATTAAAATTAAAAGTTCTTCGGAAAAAAGGAAATCTCCTTCGAAAAGAAAGGAATACTGTATCTTAAAACAGACCGCATCTTCTCGAATGTGTTAGTATTTTGAATAAGAACTTGATGCTTCCCGGAGGTATACGAAAGCTACTGCTATCCGACCTTCTAACTTATTGAAAATAGGAATTTTGCTATCCGGTATTTTACGATGTGGTGCTGTATTGAAAAACTTGTATGCTGCCCTGTGCCTAAATTATGCTTTAAGTGCATCCAGCATCCCGCTATGGTATTTACGGTCCAACGACCAGCTTATATCAACGCCAACGGAAATTTATGCCAAGTGCGGAATGCGCATTATTGCACTGGCCGTATGCGATGCCAGTATACCAATACAGCTGTATATGTCGAAAATAGACGATGTCTGGGATTTCTATTCAATTAGAACAAAAGGGCTCGAGAGGCTCGGATTTCGGATTCCAACGTTTGGATTGACTAAATTTTATCGGTGAATTTCGAGATTCCAATTACGCTGATTGAATATATTTAGAATACAAAACACATTTATTTCACAACTGGCATTTGGTTATGAATTGTATAAAGCGAAAGCGAATATGCAAGATTTCCTAATGTTTAACACTTAACATTTATATAAGTTCATTTGTAAAGATCATCAAGATCGTTCCATGGGTTGATTGCATTTAGATAGGCGCACCTTGGTGGCACGTTATGCCCACAGAAAACATGTTAGGTATGCCCTTATTGTTTTTCGAACGGAACGAACAAATAGTCATTAACAAGAACTTACTTAGGTATTTCTCATCTCATAGCTATTAAGTTCAATATTATATTGATCTAAGTCACTAGATTATTACGTACTTAATATTGAGGTTAATTAGTCTCTTTCTTGCTGGGTTGTAAAAACATATGAATAATTTCAATAGTTATTAAATTGCATCCATTTCAACACGGCTTATGAGTGTTTTTATACTAGTAAGCTGCAGAAGCTTCCTAATCCTACACTTAAATGACTATAACAGCTCACTGGGCTTGATTTACAACTCTGCTGTAAAATCTTTTATTGCTATGACTCTAAGCACGTTTTACTTCGCTTATCAGCAGGCTTACACCGCCTTCGTCACATTCCTACCGTGTATGTTATATTTCTACCGTGTATCACATATATGCAACGTTTCAACCTTGTGATATTTAATTTCTTAAATAGCATGTCGTAAAATGAAGGTCTTCATTAAATGAATGTGCAGTTAATTAGATTATAAAACCTAACTAACGTTATGGATAATTTTACCTGCATTTACGTTTTCATAAAAATTATTACTACGACTAATTATTATTATATCTTGAGCCGATTATAACCCACAGCCTTGAAAATGTGTTTTTTCTTTGAGATTTAAGTAGAAGCTTTAATACCATGCAAGAGTATAATTTGCAAGCGTCCACGGGTCGTAATACCAAAGTCTTTATTTTTATTGTTTATTTTAACTGTTATAGTTTAAAGCGTAAGAGCCATTTCGTAACTTTTATTTTAAGTTGTCTCCTAGTCTAGCAGTAGTAGTAGTGATTTCTTACTTCATAATATATCTGTGACTTAGATCTAAACCTGTTCCCATTTGTATTAACGTATTAGTGTAATATGCTATTACATCACACATCAGCATCACACATACAACGCACGTAGGAACTATTTCGAAGTTGAATGAAAACTTGATTGATCACCTCACAGTTCCTTACGAAGTGTTATAGAGTCCCATTTAGGGTTTGAGATCCGGATATCCGAAATATCCGGATATCCGTCAAATCTAAGATCCGGATCCAACGTCTCATAGGATCCGGATATTTCGGATCTCACGGATCCGTTAAATATTGCATTGGTCGCGTTATTGGTACGCGATAACGTCATAAAATAAGTACAAATATTGCTTAAACTAAACAGTAGTAACAGTAAGTCTTAAAACGAGCTACCTGCATGCCTCCTGACTGGAATAAGGGTAAATATTTGTATGTTTTAAAGTAATTGTTATCAGGTTTTCGCTCAGTCGCCTTTGGGTCGTCTACCTGGAACTTCATTAGTGCTTGTGCGTGTTGTTATCCGTGACTTTTTTGTGTTATCGTGTCCGTTCCCAGTCTTCTGTTAACATAAATAACATGTGCTTGATGTGCTGCTAACTGAGTAACTAATATTGATATTTTTTTCTCGTTATTAAGAAGCTGTAGCCCAAATTTCTTAATTTCCCTAAATTTTTGTAGTAATTTCACATTATTTTGCAGTAATTAACTGGATTTATATATACCTATAATGGAAGATTGTTGTAATGGGGACTGAATAAATGAGTTAGAAACTTTTTCTAAGCCATTTTTCTCAATCTAACGACTGAAGGTATAGCTATTTTACCAAGGTAAAGGAAGTACGTTTTTTAATAGTATAAATTATATCACACCACACCAGTATAAAATAATAAAAGTACATAAATGTAACTTTTTCTCCATTTTCTATTTTGTGAGTTTATAATGGCAAATTTAAGAAAAAACGCCGAAGTTAAAGCGGTGTTTTTAGGCACCTTTAGAATTAATTCTTCTGAGCAGATATATACAAATAAATTTGCTTTATTATACTTCATTTTTGGCGTTTTCGGTTACAAATCGACTACGGCCTCCTAAAAAAAATGCCTACCTAATTAAGACTACACTAAATATCTTATTATACTTATTTATATCGTTTTGAGATAATAATAATTATTATTAATAATTGTAAAAATTAACTAAAATATGAACATTTTACATTTTACTAGCTGTTCGTTGTATGTAAGTTGTAAATTTCGTCACCTTTCTTGATACAGATCCGTATTATCCGAATTATCCGGATATCCGGATCCGTCAAATTTTAATATCCGAAATATCCGGATCCGAAAAATTGACGGATCTTGCAAACCCTAGTCCCATTGTTGGTTAACAGTCTGTGTTAAATGGCGCTAATTACTTATATATTTTAACGTAATAATTAGAAGCGTATTGTGATATGATATGATAGTACCTTATTTCTTAAGTATAGAAATATAGAAAGTCTTAATAAAATACTTCGCGATAATACTCCGTTGGTGATCGTCTAAAAGTAGCATACAGATCATTTTATAAATTTCATTGGACGTATTAATTGGTTCCAACCACTTATTAAAAACGAATTTTATGCAAGTGGAGAAAGTATTTAACAGTTACCGAGGCAGAGGATGTGAAATCATCTACCGCAGTAGGAAACATAAATCCCGATAACCTGTGGGCTAAATAATGGTAGGTGATTAGTCAATTTCACCTTTATTACACCCTGCCATTTAAACTTGTGACTAATAATCCCTATTTCCTTTATCTTCGAACAATGTCTGATTATAAACGACTATATCTTAGTTAAAGATTTATATTAAAACCATATTTCTTACGAAGATAATTCTGCCCTTTAGATTAGACTACATTTTTCAAAAGATAACCCGTTTAAGTAGGTTAAGTAAAACTTGGGAACAATATTGTACTTATGTTATTTATTTGAAAGCAAACTTTATTTGGGTTACAAGCGTTGTGTTCAAAAGAAACTCAGTTCGCAAGAAATATCGTTTCGTCAGTTGCTTATTTATATTTTTTCGTTGTTACAGCGGAGGGAAGCCTGTCAAACTTTGCGCTGCGCAAAGTTCACTACACGGCGAGCCACCCCCTCAAAAAGGAATTGTTCACACCTGATACAAGGTAAAATTTGCATTATTAAGTAAGTATGAGAAAAGATACCATTTTTTACCCGCACCGCATATTTTTGGGAAATCCGTCAAGGGATGTGGCAAGACCGCAGCGAGTCTCGTTTGACTGCATTTTTGATGAATCGCAATTTTTCCGTACCATTCTAGTTTATGACTATATTATGACCAGAGCGTATCATATTTTGAGAGTGAAATGACCGTGACAGTAAGGAGCAGATATATGTACAGTACAGTACCTATCTTATATACGGCCAATATAATAACTGTGTTATTAAAGAACTTTTATTTTAAAAGTAACATGACTTATAGGCATTTTTAGAACGGTTAAATATTTCAGCTTTCTTTAGGTAATTATGAATAGGGTTGTTAATGTTTTACACTTATTTATAGGTACCTCTAGCAATTGTTTTGCTGACTGTATTCACATATCCATTTCCCAATCGTAACCCGTCAACCGTACAAACCTCCACGCTCTCACATTTCAGGCCCATCTGCTTGCGTAACCTGTACGAGAAGGCGACAACGGACCGACTGTCAGCCTCCATCCTCGACCAGCTGAGGAAGGACTCCCAACATTCCCCCTACCTGCTCTGCACGCCCGTGCTTAGCTCGAAGAGACGGAGGATTTATCAGAAAGTCGATGTGGAGATTGAGACGCATGTTGTAAGTATTTCTCAGAAATTATTAACTAAGTGAAAGTGCGGGAAATAAAGTTTAGTTATACATTTTTTCACATTTGGATCATTTACAGATTTAGGTTCTAGTTTTTCGTTTCTGTTCCTTAAAGTTTGTGAACATTAGTAAAATAAATGCTAACGATTTCAGTACGGCGAAAATTACGTCGAAACTAGTTTTAGACGACAACTGTAAATTCAGCTTTAGTATAGGTTTCAGTTTTAGTGCTTCCATTAGCTCTAACTCATTTTGGACACTTTCCCGTTATCATCTAGGTACTTAATTAAATATGATAAGCCAGATAAGAACTGATGCTACATGTACTACTGTCTGCATGGAACGTCGCTAGCGGATTGAATTTTTAAATTCTGTTTAATTTTTTGGCTTATTTCAGAAAAAAACATGTATTCACTAACAATGCAATTTAAGTGAATAAATCAGCAGCATTATTAAATACGCAAACACTTAAACACCTCAACAAAAACATTTCAGCCGTCAGTGGTAGAGCACCTTCGGAAATGGACATCAAAAGAGGCTGTCGGCGATGTGACAGCGCTGCCGGACGCTTCCATGCGCATTCAGAGCTCCGTGACATTAACTCCTGATGAGCTATCCGAATGCGGCTCGGGAGACGACGAGCCCATCGACCACAGGTTGCCCAGCCCTGAGGAACAGCTGAGGGTCATCGCTTCCAAGTGAGTATTACATAGATTAGAAAACCAGGCAAGACAGACAAAAGATCTCATCTCATGTCAATCATGGCGGCATTCAGAAGTTTTAATTCCGCTATTTTTATTAGACGTTATTGAGGTTAATATTATCGTTTACTGATAATACTAACGAATAAAAACACCAATAAGGTTCATTGGCTTTGTAACTGCACACCATTCTAGTATTTATAGAAGATTGGTTCTATGTAAATGAGGGTAATTACTGACCTTAAAGACATACCAATTGTTTGTTTAAAAACACTTTAGCCTATTGAAATTCAGCTTTTAATGTAGGGTGCAGTCAGCACAGTTATTAGGTTACCAATATGTAAAAAGCTACGGTTTTGTTGAGTGTACATAATTAGTGACTTATACTTTGACAGATTCCCCCCGGAAATGGTCGCGATCGACACGTCGGGCAAGTTCTTCGACCGAATGTGCAGCTCGCGTAAGTCGCTGCACCTGGAGTCGGCGCCCGGCGAGACGGACACGGTGAAGCGCCGCACGCGCACGAGGAAACCCCGCGGTAAAAGACGCAACACCATATCCGGCACTGATCAGAAAGAGCTTAGAGAGGCTATAGCTGGGTAAGCTTCTAGACTGCACATACACCGACTAATAAATTACATTATCCATCACATAAATCCATTGTAATAATCACCCCTTTACATCCTCGATAATGTAATCTATTAAAGCGTCCATTAACAACCGCTGAGCACAGTACTGTGTCGGCTTCAATGACGTTCTTGTTAAATTTACGGCACTTTTAACAAATCTTTGATAATATTTTGTGCTTCTGTGTATACTGTAACATTGGTTGTCATTGTTTCCTAACTAAACGAGGACAACCAATTAATTGTGCACTTGAACACTAATTGTTCATAAGCTTCACGATTAATGAAATCTTTGAAGAGCGCCGATGTTACGAGACTAAGAAGCGTTCTTTGTGTATTACAACTATAGGTTGCCTTATGCGTGTGACTAATGCTTTGCTTGGTTTGTTTTATCGTAGCGATACATCAAATGCCGCGGCTTCTGAAGAGATTGAAGATAGCACTGTCATCAGGTCGCGCTCTAGCGATCTTCTTAAGAAGAGTCCTATTGACCCCGTAACTAAGAAAGGACACTTCAATACTCTCAAAGAATGGGGTAGAAGTCGACTGAAAATGATCGGCAGATCTCCGAGTGCGAGCAGAGATAGCTTTAGGGACTCCATGAAAGTTGACAAGAAAGATACAAAGTCGCCCACTAGACAAGAAGATAAAGAAGTACAAGAAACTGTAACTATGCGGAAAAAACGCCAGGGAGATGAAGACAGACATCAAAGATGTGCCTCATATTCCTCTTCTGAAAAGAGCATAGGATTGCCTGCGGCACAAACAACCGCAACCATTAACGTCGGGGTCAAATTACGGGGAACGTCAGCTCAAAGAAGACAAAGGCGATCAGCAATAGGCAAAGATGAGCCGCATTCGTCTAGCGGTAACTGGTCGGCCAGCTCAGAGTCAGGTCGAACCAGTATAGGATCAGAAATAACATCCACCACAGTGCCACCCCGAAGTTCAACTTCGGCTGCGACATCTAATAACTCACTAAATTTCCACCACGGTCCACCAAGCTCTATAATTAGTAGAAGAAGATTCCTTAACACTTCTGGATCAGGCAGCGTTACTAGCGAAGGAACTCTCACTCCTGATATTATACATGATTTACACGAGGATTTAGAAACATCCTCCGAATTTTCCTGTGATACAGAAGGGTACTACACCTCATTCCATATGGATTCCGGGCTAAAGACATTAAAAGAAGAAGAATTATCGCCTAGCACGCCAATGCATACCAGCAACGCCCTCTCCAACTCGACAGGCAGTCAAACTGCTGAGAACGAATATGAATTATTTGGTAAAGGGTCGACTAGCACTACTACAAGTTCCGCTGGAACCGTTTGCACAACGCTAATGGCTGCTGGAAGTGATAGATCTCTTGTAATTGGGCCCAAAGTGCCAGAAAGAAAGAGTTCACTAACAAAATTAAACCGCAGCAGAAGCAACAACATTCACAGCGCAAATGCTAGTTTAGACAGAAGTATGAACTCTTCATTCTCTAAATCTCCATATAGCAGCCTTAGATACAATCCTAGCCGTTCTTATACGGAAAAAGCAATGTATAATCATTCGTCGCCTGAAATCAACCAAGTGCCAACTTCTACAATCACTATAACTAGAAACATCGGAAATAATAGAGAAATGACAGCCGTAGCTGAAATTCATACAGAAACTGAACTTGAAAGTGCCAAGAAAAGCACAGGCACCAGTTCTCCTGATTCCGGTCATAATACGTCTAGTTCGCCAATCGAAGACTCTGTATCTAGCGCTCATGGAAAGAATAGTCTCTCTGAACAAGATTATTCCGAATCCTCAGATTTAGAAGGAACAGACAGAATAGAAAGAATAAGATATAAAACTACAATCAATAGTTCCAGGATTCCTTCACTCTGTGTCATTACTCCAACTAATTCTGATGACGAAAGCGAAACAAGCAACAAAGAGGTTGATGTTTGTAAAAAGCAAGATGCAGAGAAAGAAGGTACATTTAATAAATCAAACAGTAGACCTAAACTAGATCTACCTGTAGAAGAAAAACCGAAAGAACCAAAACACATTACCGACCTGAATAAATCTAGCAAACCTCATACACAAATTAATTTAAAGCCCTTCAATAATTTAATGTGTAAGCTCAAAGGAGTGCTTCCTGCTAAACTGTCAAACAAAAAGTCACCTGTGCCAAAAGAAAGTAATTTTTCGGATCATATCTACGATTCTGGGGACTATGTGACAATAGCTGATGTTAAAAATAACAACCAAAAAGTTTGCCTTAACAAAGGTATTTATGGAAGCACTGATATGGTCAGGAAGAACTTACAAACAGTTTTATCAGGAAAACTACCTGACACTGAGTATGTCTCTTTGAATGAATTGCCTAATTGTTTAAGTGAAAGTAAAGACTTCTTAGAACATGGATTACACGAAATACCAACGCCTGCTTTAGAAGAATTGCAAAAGAAAGGTGCTAAAGTAACTTTGGACTCTCAAGGTCAAGTTATTTACTCATCCGACACGCTTAAGCGCAGAAAAGGAGCGCATACTACTTTTGAACCGGGACCATTCGTTCAGGAAGTTAACGCCACCACCGCTGTTGTTCAGAGAGAAATGGCAGATGTTGTTCAAATAAATGATGAGACTGACTTCCCTTATGAACCTCCTCCACCAGCGAGCAAACCCACGTCACCGCAACTAGGAAAAGTTATTATTAAAGCTCCAACACTTCCTGATGGACCTGTAACAACAGAATTTGTAACTTTACCGGCTCCTAAACCGAGCACGATTATCACCGCCACACCTGTCACTGAAACACCTACGACTCCGACGACACAACATCCACCCAAGGCTATTTTTAAAAACCCTCAAGATATACCGCGAGTAGTAGAAGTAATTCCTAGGCCCGGGGCGTATGTTAATATACACGATGCGGAGGGCGTCAGCTTGTCGCCGACGAAAGATGATTTAGCAGGTAAGAATAAAATGAAAAAAGATTCAATTAGTTCTATTGTTAATAATAATTCTGATCAATTATTAGGGACGTCGCCCGAAATTAATGACGATATCATTCCATTTGTGCCCAATTTCCAAACGCCAATTATTTTACAAAATAGCAAGTGTAGACACGAACTTAGCAAATCTGGTAGTAAAGTAGCAGAAGTGTTGAAAATGTTTACACATAGAAATAACATTAATAACAATGGAGAAGCTGGAAATAATCACGTCAGTACTCCAAACGGTGATAAATCAATAACTAATAAAGTTAAACGTAGTGATAGTTACAAACTTGCCAATTCACCTCTAATGCCCATTAAAAGGCTTCTGAAACTTGAAACTTTTAACAGTAACTCAAAGAAAGTTGATTCCTTAGAAATGATTCAAGCCGAAATCAATGCTGACTTACTACGCGAACAAATAAACTACCCAGCTTCCGTATCCCCCAAACTTAGCCATAGAAGTTTCTCAAATGATTCGGAAAATTGTGAATGTTCTAATAACAGCAGTTCATATGTTAACGATAGTTTTGAATCTCAGTTATCAGCATTAGCTTTGAGTCCTTTTACAACTCCAATGCCGAAACGGCATTCTGTCGCGTTTGTACCTGACAATAGAGATCATTCTTTAGATATTTTGACTGCTATTTTGGACTCGGACCCGGATGATGTCTGTATTCTGCATTCACCGCCATCATGTCCGCTCTCTCCTACTAAAGTCACCGTACCTGTAGATAGTTCAATGCATCGAGCTCGCATTTTATCACTTTCTGAATCAGATTATGGTACTGAAATCTGGTAGTTGTAGATATGTAGGTAGTTTTACTTTTAACAATATATAATTGAATTTTATAAATTTGTTACCTGATTTGTTGGTACTTGTGGAAATAAAACGCTTTTAGATAAGACTTAGACATTGTGGCCAATTAGATCAATTTGTAGATCCATATAGAGTAGATAGTTAAGTGAAAAACAATGATTATTATATTCCTAATTAATTCCGTCCTTTGAAAATGTCGTCTTCCTAAAATTTTTGCCTTGTTAATACTGTGATATGAATTTTTATTTTTGATGACTAAATTCGTTTTTAGATACTTTTTATCATATTTATATTTTTAAGGAGCATTGTATTTATATTTTATTAAATGTTGACACAAAAAGAATGCATGGTGGTTTTTCGCACCAGCCCCGCTTACGATTAGTTCACGATTTTTCGTTAGTAAGTGCATGGTGTGTTATTCTGTGTCTTCTGTGTTTTGTAATTAATTTTATTATAGAGTCATTGTGAATTAACGCACTTTGATTTCATTTGTCTTCACCTCCGCTCCTCACCTCACTCACTAGCACAGCACTGAGCTCTAAATTTAAGAAACAAAAGTTCTGTTTTGACAACATTTACGATAATAAATAAAAAAAGTATTAAAACAGGATTTTTCGCAATTAACCGTCTTCCAATACCTCATTATTTTCGCACTGATTTGTAAATACGAGTCACTGGATTTTGTTAATCAAGTATATGGGACACTTAACAATTAAAAAAGGAACTAATTAATTAACAAACTAGGTCATTCGTGATTGGACTCCGTCGCAATAGACGTAACACAACTAATTTGTATAATTCCCGTTTTCATAACGAAGTGCGTTATAAAACTGTAAAAACTCACGAAAAGCTGTATTTTAACACCAATTGAGGGTGTTATTGCACACTTACCGACCGACTTCGGTCGCGCGCCTGAGGCAAACCAGTATACCTGCGACCTGCGATTAATAAAAATCATGTAGTATCTCGAGGTCAAAGTATATTAGTTTACCTTTAGCGTTCGACTCGTCGCGTTCTGTATGCAACCGGATTCACCTAGTCTCCGGATTCGGTGGTTGTGAACCGATGCTCAGTTCCTCTCTAATTGCACTCATCCCACATGGCTTGCACAGACGGCGATAGCTTCCACTTTGTGACATTTAACACGAAGTTCTTCAAAGGTAAAGTTTTGTGTTGCTTTTTTGGCATGACTTTTGATTTTTACACTGCATGAAGAGATCGACTAGCACTACTAGCAGATACACCTTTCACAACCTAACACGGAGAAATGCGGTAATCTGTATTAACCATATCATTAACATTATAATGTATACATATTATAACCTCATATATGAAATTGTAAGAAAGAATAAAATACCATGCACTTCTGTAAATTCACGTTACTAATTTATCATTGTATTCACGAACATATAGACCCGATACATGCTAGATACGTTAATCTTAACGCAAGACATAATCTGTATCATAAGTAATGGTTGTTCACTGTTGTAGCCTTTCACTGTTAATAATTATGATAGAAATTACCTAGCTCTAGGCTTATGGGAATGGTATGGATTGGTGCCATAAATATGTAGTAGATTTATATATTAGTATATTACGTTAAAGTTTTCAATCGCATCCACTGTTATGATACGTATGATTATACATAGAAAAATATAGAAAAGCATAGACTAAAATGTACCTACGTTAATGCCTGTTAAAAAATATTAGCATAAATAATCAAATATTTTTGGTACTTAAAACATTAGTAAATAAAAACGATCTCCCAACTCATTACCTGTTCTTTATATTCCAGACTGTCGACATTCCAGTGCTGACAAGCCCTACTCGAATCCGCCGCTAACTCTAGTCCAAAAGGGTCAAAGAGTAGAGTTCAACACGATCAATCCCACCACGTACAAATACCAAACCGCCCACTTGCGAGGCAAACACGGAGTAGTCAATTACGAGAATCCAGCAAACCAACCAGTGAGAGAAGAGCCAGTGTTCTGGACACTTCCCAAGAGAAGCACCCTAGAGCCGAGCGCTCGACGACCCATCACCGACGCACGCACTATCTTCAACTATCCTCCCAACGTTGCTACTGCCTCTTCACGTTTAACTGAAAAGCCAGGAAATTCTCAACCCATCCAACCCAATGACGAGTCGATTAGAATTTCACCCATAGATCCACGGACAACAGGTTCCTTCAAATCTTCTACCCCGTCCAGCAAAGAGAACGTAGTCGATCTCTCCTCTAAACTACTCTCCCCGGTTAAATCTACAATGACGAACGAAGAACTCTATGCGGTTATACATAAAAGCAAAAAGAAACTGAATATAAGAGATGGCGCTGAAAGATCAGAATCACCTGCGTTGTCTACTACTAGTTTATCGCCAGTCAATTCCGAAACCTCATTATACCTTAAAGGTAATCAGCGTCATCCAGAGACAGGCTATCTGGGAGACCCGAGAAACAGAAACAGTTGGTCACCGGCGGAGAGGCAACACGTTATGGCGGCGCCCAGTCGCGGCTATGTGGTGCAAAAACAGGATACCACATGCGCAGACAGATACGGCCCCGTACCTCAAACATCGAGACTTGATTTCAAGAAGCTACTCTTACAGCACAGTGTCAAACTAAATACTCTTAGTCCTCAAAGTAAATCTAACAAACTGTCTGCAGTGGAACAGCTGAAGCTCTCCAAAGAAAAAACTGAACTGCAACCTCCCCCCACCAATAGAAGCAAAATTAATATTCTCGATCTAAGCGGATCTCCTAAGACATACACGCAGAGAAAAATAATAAAACCCCAACCTCAGCCAGCCTCACCTGGTAGAACGAATGCCTTAATCAAAGAACACAAGAATTCACCCAAAATACTGCTCTCTCCGAAGTCACAATGGCGATTTTCTAGCCCCAGATCTGACGTTCTCTCTACGCCAATACCAGAAGCGAACAACGAAGATGACAACTCAAACAGTTCTGCTGAAAAGCACGATAGTTCCCCAACCAACGTACCGTGTAAAACAGTGCCCATAGTCACTAATCAGCATTTCGGGGCAAGGCGAAACCTGATCCCCATAAATGAGAATACTTTAGAAGCCGACAACGATTTCCTCGAGCCAGCCGACCACGGAGTGTTCCCGATTGATTCTGATCTCGGTAAATTACATGGGTTATCTCGAACAGAATTGCTGCAAGCCAAGCGAGCAGAATTCTTCAGCAGCCCACCCGATTCATCTCCACCTAAATTTACATCATTCAAGAGTCCTACAGCAGGGGCTACCTCTACTCGTAGCAAATCATCTCCGGAACGAGGAAAGACTTCACCCACCACCCTAGAAACAGCATTATGATATTTCTACTAAAGCATTGTAAACTTAAGCGGTGCTTAGTTTTTTTACTACACAACAATAAAATTGATAGAAGCTTTATTCTAGTCTGTTTGCTTAGAGTGCCATTTGTGCCGGCACCACTGTATCGCCTACCAGTGACTTATCATCAATGATAAGTTATTTAAGCTCAAAAGATATGTTAATATGGTCTTGAGGGGCCAATGTTTTATGAACCGTATTGTAAATAGTTCAACTTTACAACTACTTAGTTTTAAACTAGTTTGTAACTATTTATTGAGTACCTTAACCAGTACTGTTCAAGTAGTGTTTAAACTTTTTGAAGTTATTAGGATACAATTTTAATAAAACGTGTTAAATAACTGATGCTTTATTTTTTAGGGTTCCGTACCCAAAGGGTAAAAACGGGACCCTATTACTAAGACTCCGCTGTCCGTCCGTCCATCTGTCACCAGGCTGTATCTCACGAACCGTGATAGCTAGTGACAGTTGAAATTTTCACAGATGATGTATTTCTGTTGCCGCAATAACAACAAATACTAAAAACAGAATAAAACAAAGATTTAAGTGGGGCTCCCATACAACAAACGTGATTTTTGACCGAAGTTAAGCAACGTCGGGCGGGGTCAGTACTTGATGGGTGACCGTTTTTTTGCTTGTTTTGCTCTATTTTTTGTTGATGGTGCGGAACCCTCCGTGCGCGAGTCCGACTCGCACTTGGCCGATTTTTTCTCTTTCGTTTTCGACTAGAGATAGGTAGTTGTTAAAGAAAACTCAAACTCCAATGTTAATAGGTACGTTTGATTGAAATAAACTGAAGTGCATGACTTTTCAAGCTTAGATGCTAATCTGTTAGCAGCAATGTACCTACTCGCTCTCGTTTATCTTTATCCAAGTCATAATCATAAATAAGGGTTAATTTTAATGGGAGCAATAAGGCACTTACTATACTAGCTTCCATACACTCTCACTTTGTCGACTAGCAGCCCAGGCGGAGATAGCGAGATGATGACCTCAACGACTGGCCGAAGATCGCCTAAAACCGAGACGAATGAAATCGAAAGGGAGGCCTTTTCCCAGCAAATGGACACAAGGCTTTTATTAAAAAATATTCAATCACATCACATCCATTCTTTCCCTAACTCATAGATGGCTGATATTTGTTTGCCTGATTGATCAGTGTCATCATTTATATACGATACGCAACGGAGGTGGTATTAAATTTGTTAATTTATGGTGCTTGCCAGGGATGTTGCGGATGCAGATTTTTTGACATCCGCGGATGCGGATATTTTAAGCCTCACATCCGCGGATGCGGATGTCAAGATTTAATACTAAAAAAACGTGAAATATTTCATGTTTAGTATTTTTTATTTAAAAAAACTAAACGTTTAGTATTTGAGCAAGAATATAGGTGCGTTTTATTTAATAAACAGTAACTTGGTCGACTTTTCGGGATCTAGACGATTTCGTTATTATATAATGATGAAATTACCTAACCTTACGCCGCCGCTAAGAAGTTCCTGTTACCGACTTGGTCGACATCCGCATCCGCATGAGCTCCGCATCGTTTTTATGCGGATGCGGATGTTGAAAATAATGCGGATGTTCCGCGGATGCGGATGCGAATATTCGCAACATCCCTGGTGCTTGCACATGGCGCATGTCGGGTTACCAGCGGTTACGAGGGATACGTTGTGAGTAAGTATACTTGGTCAACTAGATCTTGACAGTAGAAAAAGGCGGCAAATTTGAAAAATGTAGGCGCGAAGGGATATCGTCCCATAGAAAATTTGAATTTCGCGCCTTTTTTTACTGACAAGATTTGGTTGACCAGCTATATATGAATCTCTCGATTATTTTCAACTAGCGACCCACCCCGGCTTCGCACGGGTTAACAAATTATACATAAACCTTCCTCTTGAATCACTATCTATAAAAAAAACCGCATCAAAATCCGTTGCGTAGTTTTAAAGATCTCAGCATACAGACAGACAGCAGGAAGCGACTTTGTTTTATACTATGTAGTGATGACCCGATGAAGGCCTACCAAGAACATGCTGAGAACGACTTTCAAGTTCGTTCATCCATTTTTCTCCGTATTACTCGAATGGAATAGGTATACTTACGCAACAGCGATAGAGAGGCAACGAAATTTGGATTTTTGATGATCGCGGTGGGCCCTTTGGGCCTTGCCTGAAGCTGAAGCCCAACTGCGTGTGTAATATACAGGCGTTGGGCAGAAAGCTATATATTACTTATAAAGAAGTTATACTACTCTTTGGCAGAAACTTTTCCAAAAATAATCAAAGTATAATATATCTGTCAAGTGGACATATATTATGATAGGCTCTTTCAAAGTACCTACTGAAAGAACCACGAAAGAACCTTTTCCGGAAAAACGATCTTCTGCAACTAAAAGCATGTGGATCAAATTAGCTATATTATTTCTTAACACCATATATATTTTCACTGAAATGGGTAACCGCAATCGGAATTGTATAGAACATTCTTTATTGACCCCAGTGGCTATTACATCAGTGTACGTTTTTATGGGAACGGCACTCATCGGCGAAATATTTAACCATAAGCCATCCAGGTTTTTCCAGTGCTACGTGGTGATCGTTTGTACAAGTCTTCAAATTTCCCTTGCTGTTATGATTTTAAAGGAATACTCCAAGGAATCATCTAATATAGGTAAATTACGATCGGAAAATTCGCAAAGTGCACGAATAGTCGTAACTATATTGATACCATTTGTAATGATTATGCTCTTTGTTATTGAATTTATTATGATCGTAATGGACATCTATACTGAGTTTGGGGCGGCACGTAATTCCGAACAGGATTCAGACATACGTAGCCCTAGAAAACAAACTATCCGTAGGACTTTAAGAAACCTTTTACAAGATTGTGCTGGTTAAGTTAATGTGAATCTATGTTGAAACTTTAATGATCTCTTCCCATCTTATTTTGTCGAAAACTTCCGTATTTGCAGTACAAAAAGTTCTGAGGTTGACCTCGGTTACCGTACTTCTGTTTCTGACAAAAAATAATCTTTATTTCAGAACATTCTAAATTTCATATAACATTGTTAGTATGTACCCTTGGTATTTTTTTAATAAATAATTTACATAATACTTATAAAATTAATTAAAATTAAAAAAATAATAATTTAAATTAATTAAAATAAAATACGATGGGAACAGATCTGATTATTCACTGCATCTGTACTAATATTTCTTTATTTGATTGAGCTGAGCAATAAATAATTATTGAAGTAATATATAGTGAAGTATTTCACTCTATACTTGATACTTGCTAACTAGTAAAGAATTCAAATTTTAATCTTAGCAGATTAGTATCATGCAGTTCTTTGAGTCCTAACTAAGAACCACATCATTCTGAAACATCCACACAATCCAGAAAGTTCTCACACTGTAGTTCGTTTTTTTTAGCATTAGAAAGAACTTGCAAGAAGGTAAGCGATCTTGACATGTCTTTTAATTGAAAACGCTTTTTATTAAAAATCAAAAACTATTACTTATGAAAGCAGAAGAATAAATGATCGTATTAGATTCATTATTGTTACATATTTGCCGTAACTTATTTTTAAAATGTGTTTTTCAATTAAAAGACACATCAAGATTGTTTACCTTATTTCTAATGCTAAAAAAAACGAACTATAAAGAAAAAGTGCCTGAAGTCTCCAGTGCCCTAAGCACCAAGTTTTTCAAGATTGCATATATTCAAGAAATTGAGCATGAGCATGCCATTTTGAATGTCTTGAGCACTGGAGGTTCTGATCACTTTTTTCTAGGAAGAAGATCGAAGTAAAATTTAATATTACCATCATGGAACTTTTCAACATACTCGTAGTTTCTTTTGTTAGCAGTGAAAATGTAGTCTTATTATTATTGTACTAGCTTCTGCCCGCAACTTCATCTGTGTGGGATGATTATAACTGATAAAAACTATGCTATGTCAGTCCACAGTTTTTAAACTATATCCATACTAAATGTCATCTAAATTAGTTTAGCGGTTTAAGCATGAATAGGTAAAAGACAGAGTTTGGTACTTTCACATTTATAATATTAATAGGGATTGTGTTACACTGCATTAAATGTTAATATTTTTCCTTTTTTGTTGATTTTTTCATTGTGATTGACATGTGTATATACAATTTATTTATTATTTTAACCACAAGGGACAAGGGCCTTACTTACATGATAGAACAGTTGTAAAAAAAAACAGTTTACTTACTTTACAAATATAATTCAATGATATCCTAGATCTTGTATAGCCAGCAATCCATGGCTTGGGAGCTGCATGGGACTTACAAAATATAATTACATCATTTCCTTAAAGATTGTCAACCCCTATCCTTAATTCTAGTAAAATCTACTAGACATTGGTGAAAAAGAACAAATCAAATCATTTAGTCACAAAATACTTTGAATAATTTCTGGGCTGTCAATAAAAATTACAGTTATTTTCAGATACATTGAAGAATGCAAGGTGCTCACAAATACTACCATAATATTTATGAACGTAAAACATAAAAACTTTGTTAAAGAAACTATCAGTAAATCCAGGACAATGTTTCTAATGAGTTATGGTTGTATGTATTAAATTATCGTCTTTCACTCACTTTAAACTTCTGCTATTTGTTCATAGGCGGACCGTTCATTAACGGAGGTCGCATCTGACCCATGGGACCCATTGGGCCCATAGGGCCCATACCCATCATCATTGGCGGTCGCATTCCCATCATAGGCGGCATTGGGCCGTGCGGTCCCATCATCATGTGTGGCGCCATCGGTCCTCCGGGACCCATAGTAGGCGGCGGCAACATGCCAGGCGGGCCTCCGGGTGTAGGCACGGGCGGTCGCGGTCCTCCCGGGCCCATTACTGAGGGATCCCATGGCGGGGGAATAGCAGCACCTTTACCGCCAAACGGATTCTGTGCAATCTTTCCAGCTTTAAATGCAGCGGTTGTAGCGTCAATGAGATGTTGAGCTTGCTCTTCCATCCATTTTTGGTAGTAAAATTTCACGTTATCCTTATGCTTTCGGCCGGTACAATGCGTTTTCCTCACACTAGGTGAATCGTGAGTTAAATATGTGTCACAATAATCGCAGTAATACTTTGGCATCTTGTATTACACTAGAAGTTTCTAAGTACACTGTAGTTATCAATCGAAATGCAACCTAAAATCGCACTCCACGAAAGAACGCTTGCATTGCAAACACGAATCAAATGTCAGTTGAATTGACAGATCGATTTTGGTGTTGCCATGTTTATTTTACATTTCGTAATGTCCGAATTAGACGAAAATAAATTAGAATTAAACAACTGTACCGATATTCGGAACCTAAAGTAATATATTGAGAGTGGCAACACTGTAGTTAGTCGTATTGTCCTTTTCTAGCATATACGTCCATCTCTCTCCCACACCCCCACCACTTCAGGCAGTTGCGTTTGACAATTTTGACAGATAGAAACAAACGCAAATTACCTCATTGGCTTGCTGTTTTTCCATCTGGAAGGTCGTGAAGCTAAACTGCTGGTGAGTTTTTGAATTTGTACCCCAGTTTAGCTGACTATATTGAAAAACAGTTTCTAACGGCTTTTGCCGTTCGAAATAAATATTTAAATTTAGTTGTCCGTTAAACTATCTAGCAAATAAAAATGATCCGGAATAGTGATGTGCAAGTGTTTTCAAAGGCTGCCTGCGCGCACCGTGGCTATGCCAATGAAAATACTAAAACACATGGTAGAAAACACATCGAGCTGGTAAAGCGTGCACGTGTCACCATTATAATTTAATTTTATTAAGTCTCTTCCGAGTCTTGTTAGTTTAAATCTTTGTGTGTGTATAATAACGGTTGAAATTATATAATACTTAAATGGTGATGTGTGGAGGTATACCCTTTCAAGTGATTTGTGTTTTCGAATACGAATGGATCGGATAGTTAATACGTGTTACGTAGAACCTACGTATTAAGGTAGAAGCTTATAGACGTGTAGGTTTTTTATCTGTCCAAGTATCTATCAGCAATTTATCTTTTTATCCCGTTCCGGGTTAATATAATATTGCAAAATTAATTTTTTGGTAATAAACTTGCTGATAAATAACGTGTACCCGAATAGGAGTCGACGATATTTCCGCTCTAAGGGACACAAGGTAACGAACAAACCTACATCGCAAACATTGCATTTATTTTTGTGGAAAGTGAGTACTTCGGCAGTACATAAACTTAAATCTGACTAGACATAGAGAGAGATTAGCATGGCTCTGCGCAAGAATGACATGCGAATTCGTGAAGTATTTCACTCTGTATCTATCAACTTATATCTCTCCAACTAGATCTTTGATTTATGTAGGTAGGTACCTACTGAAATATATAACTTAGCAGGTACTTACAGCTTTAAAGGTTAAGGAAAAGAACTCTTGCATGTAGGTGCTATATGTGCTTGTGTTATTTTGAATTTGAATAACTTGATTATTAATTCTATACGTAACTACATACAAGAGGGTCAATTCTTAAGCCTACTTACCTACCTACATAAATAGTACACTTAAATTAAACGTTTCAAATAAAATCGGAAGCCTGTGACATGGAAGGGCATTAACGATACGGGAATCTTTAGATTGATTCATTGACGAAGACGCATGGTTTGGTTCATATTGTCAAATTATATTAGTTAACTGTAGAGTTAAAGTTTAGTTTTGGCAAATCTGCGCGTCACCGTGAATGACACTTTCTAAAAGTGCCTGTTAAAGCCGGCGTAAAGCCTTTCACCTTGTCGAGCAAGGAACCCGCAACTTAGGGAATATTACCCATAAACTCAGGGTATTTGATTTGAATGATACTTATTCTTAAACTTACGTTTGTTATGGTTCCACCTGCTAAGGTGCGCCTAAGAGAATCTTTTATTCGTTCACAAACTAACGTCAAGTTATTTGTGATGAAACCAATATATTATGTACCTATCTAAACCTGCGCAAGGCTGCCATGTTTACACCTGCGTAAGGTGTGCCAAAAGAATCTTTGATTCGTTCACAAACTAACGTCAAGTTATTTGTGATGAAACCAATATATTATGTACCTATCTAAACCTGCGCAAGGCTGCCATGTTTACACCTGCGTAAGGTGTGCCAAAAGAATCTTTGATTCGTTCACAAACTGACGTCAAGTTATTGATGATGATATTATAACCTATGTAAGCCTGCGCAAGGCACGTCAGACATATTCACAGAAATATAAATGATATGGTCATAACACAGGCGTGCGAGTAGACCACAATCACAAAAATATTACAAAGATTAAGTTGTAAATATCTCTTTTTAGAGAATGTAAAAATGGTTTAAAATAATGTTTTGGGTAAAAATCAGTCGAAATAGGCAAGGCTTCGTTATTAGAGTTTTCATTTTTGTTTACCAATCTATTTCAAGGGTCCCGAACACCCTATTGGCTAAACCCGAAATTGGGCTAATTAACTGTGGTAAAAGTGAAAACTGCTTTCCATTTACATAACATTTCTAAAATTATAATAGGTAAAATAAAAACCTAAGATTCCAGGCCTATCTCGACTCATTTTTATTTTAAAGATGGAAAAAAATCTTTGCACCCTAATATAAAATTGTGGTCTGGAGACGCTAAGCCTCATAACTTGGGTGGCATAGATAATACTAAGAGATTTAGTCACCTAATTTCGACTATAAGCCCAGGCAGAATATTGATAATTAGAATAAGGAGTGGTCAATCCTCCAAGGTCCATACAATCTGTGGACTCTAATTAAATCAGGCTCGGTAAGCTCACGACACGACAGAGCTTACGATTCCATTCTGAAATAAGCTATGTTTACAATATATATTACCCATGGTGTGAAACAAACAGCCTGCTCAAGGTGTACAAAGGGTCCGTTTAACGGCCCTATAAACATCTACAAACCTTTGAAGTCTAGGCCTGCTACAATATGACAGACTAGAAATAAATACATATGATCCCAATGTAAGAGCAGCTCACAGTTGCATAAATTATATTTGGCTGGAGAGCACTTGTCTTTCAGTTAACATGTTTACGAGTACCTACCTATGTACACGACATGACCAAGGTTACCTACCTTTTTACATAATTATTATATCCCTGACTGCCATGGTATATTAGGAAAATTATCATGTGCTGGCGGTGCTGCACAAGCATGTTTGAAATAAAATATACAAAACTGGCCTAACGGGCGTTTATGAATTATGTATTTTACACCCTTGTGTCTGTATTGTGACCCTGGAAGTTTTAAACCACCTGTATCGTAAGTGCTCCTATGCACGGATTAAGTTTATAATAAACTACCCATGCCCTAACCTCAAGGGCAAGTGCTTCTATGCACGGACCAGATACTGTTGTCACTTATTTCATTTATCATGACTTGTCATAGTTTGATACTACACGTTTAATAAATTTAAGACCGTGGAATGTACCCACTACAAAAGGTTTTTAAAAATAGTGACTGAATGGTTTGTACGAACGGTTCTAGCACAGTTTCTGGGCGGTCACGTCTAGGGCATGACCCTCTAGTTCTCAATTTATACAAAATTATAGCATTGTGATACTGTTCGCTTTGCACAATAAAATAGGGGAACAGGAGCACGCCTTGCGAAAAGGCGAAGCTATTTTGAAACGCAAACCTTTCAAAAATAGATTGAAATATATAAATAATTATGTTTTTGGTGTGGAACATGTAATTGTACACCCAAACAAATGCAATCATTTATTATATGTTAGCAAAACTCTGCCAAAGTGTTAGTCTGTCTCTACAGTGTAACCTGAAGGCATGAATGCACATGAATCTCTTGAAACATGGTGGATTAACTAATTTACACCCCGTCTGTGTCTTGCTCCTACCAAATCCACAAGTTGAGGACCTCAACCTATCTAGGCACCCTTCTTGCTCGAGACCTGAAAAAATAATCTCATGCAGTCAAGTGTCGGAAAACCAGGTCCACACTCTTAGCACTACCGTGAATATATCTAAGAAGTCTGTATACTGCTTTCCAGGAGGCGGGATGTTAATAGACTAGCCTATATAGTAGGCCAGAGATATAGTATACAAAAGCACACTGGCCCAAATCCAGTAATATTATATGCACTTCAGAATACAAAATAATTGACTATTCTGCGTATATTTGATATCAAAAAGTTACAATTACCTACCCTTAGGTCATAAGGAGGATAAATATACATAAATATCAAATATATTCGACAAAGTGTTGACCCTAGCATTGGATAAAATAGAGGTTCCTCTTAAACGGCATCTGCGCTGTTGGCTTTGGGCCCATGGGTGCCCGGCAAAAGGTCGGGGACCCCATGGTTCCGCACAGTTATTGCAAATAATGTAAAATCACAAAATAAACACAAATTTTCATTTTGGTTAAAAACACATATGCGATGAGCTAAGGTTTCGAATTAAGTACCTTATTCTTAATCTGGAAAGAGAAGACTGAATATTCAGAATTAAGCTATGTCTATGAATGGTTTACATAAATTAAGCCACTTTAGCGTTCAGAAACAATCAAGTTTATGTCTACTAGTAGGCACCAGATAAGGTAAACTACTCATACTGCATATATAGACAATAATGAGTACAATTAAGGTCACTTGATGATAGCTAAACATGAACATAAGCAGAATGAGCTGCACCTATACAAATATCATTGATAAAGCTCTGTGGCAATTCTACATTTACCATTTGAACGCCAAGAGCACCAAAAAGCGTCGTAACTAGTGCCCACATGAGTATTATGATATGGCTTAAGCTCTCAAAGTAACCTTCACAATTTTAAGTAAGGTTTGTTTAGGTCCATTAGCTCGCGTTCGCGTTAGTAAAGCGTACAAACGATTAAATGCATTTTATAGCTATAACCAAATAAATAGCTCACACTGGCTCACAGTCATTAAAAGAATTCAGTAAAATCATTAAAAGTATTCCCTATGACATTTTATTAAGTACCTACCCAATATTAACTTTGTGGGTAGTGATAGTGATATAACGAATATTTAAAATATTCGTCTACTTAATCCTGAGGGATTCTGGAAATAAGAAAGGTCTTGTCCTTGTTATATCCTGCAACTGCTTACCTTACTAGATAATTATTATCAAATTTGTCAATAATTGGGAGTTATAAATAAAAACTACTCGAGTACTTTATGATTTTTATCTTTTCATATTTTAATTACATCACTCCATATCACAGATGTTGTATGCTCCCTGAAGAGTAGACTGACTTATCTTCTTTTACATAGTCTCACATACATATAATTAAGTACTATAGCACCCTTGTGGTGACTCACTTATTTTCGTTGAAAATTTATAAGTACCTACATTAAATACGTATATAAAATGGAAAGTTAGTATCATAATATAATGGTATATAAAATTGTATGCTTTACTAAATACCTCTCTCCTCACATGTATTAAAATAAAGGGTGTACTACATAATTAATTAATTAATTAAACACTCCTAATATAATAATATTACATATACATAATATGTAAGTACATGTATAATCACATTGGCTTGGCGTCTTCCCACCACCAGGCGATAACAAACACGTCTCAATATATTACTTTAGGTTCCGAATATCGGTACAGTTGTTTAATGACAGCGTTTTACACAAAAATAAAACGCTAATTAAATAAATTACCATATTCGGAACCTAAAGTTTTAATCCTGCCTGGTGTAAATATGTATAATTTTGAGACAATGAGGTAATTTGCGTTTGTTTCTATCTGTCAAAATTGTCAAACGCAACTGCCTGAAGTGGTGGGGGTGTGGGAGAGAGATGGACGTATATGCTAGAAAAGGACAATACGACTAACTACAGTGTTGCCACTCTCAATATATTACTTTAGGTTCCGAATATGGTAAGTTATTTAATTAGCGTTTTATTTTTGTGTAAAACGCTGTCATTAAAATTAATTTAATTTATAGCCTGACCAGTAATATATGATAATTGTCAAGAGGGCGCTGTTATTCTCATGTATAGGGTGACAATTCCGTGTAGTATGAAAAAATTAGTTCCAGTGAAATTCCGCAACATGGCGCACCCTCAATAGATCCTGGTTCACCTATACTAGTATTCTTGAAGAATTAATATAGTCATAGGTAAGCTGATTTGAATGAATAAAAGAAGAAGTAATAGTTTTTATTGTGTGTTTAGTGTTATATTGTTAAAGTATAAAAAACACTTTGTGATATTATTCATAAGTACAATTAGGATCTTGAGCTGTTTAAGTCAAACGGAAAACCGTCTGATTGAAATTGCACTGACTGCTCATTAGCGCTATAAGTAGTAATTCAAATGTGGCACCGCAAATGAAGTTTGTCTGCACGTGTGACTGGTGTGCTCGATTGATTTGATTGGTTTTTTTCTAGCAATATTGAAATTAATATAACGGGAGCACGGTTGTCGTAAATCTCTTTTCCGCGTTATCAAATGATTTAGTGTGAACATCACAATGTCGGATATGAAATACATTTTAGTTACCGGAGGAGTGATAAGTGGTGTAGGAAAAGGTGTCATCGCAAGTTCTTTCGGTACTATTTTAAAAAGCTGCGGCATCGACGTGACTTCTATTAAGATCGATCCGTATATTAACATCGACGCAGGCACTTTCTCTCCTTACGAGCATGGTAAGTGGGTCCTTTAACCTATTGGAGCGTCGCAGAAAGCTTCCGAAATATACTGCGTTGCAGCGGATGCATTCTATTTTTGTTTTGTAGGTGAAGTTTACGTATTGGACGACGGTGGGGAAGTGGACCTTGATCTTGGCAACTACGAGCGCTTCTTGGACATCACCTTGCATCGTGACAATAACATAACAACAGGGAAGATATATCAGCAGGTGATCGAGCGCGAACGCCGCGGTGACTATCTCGGCAAAACAGTTCAGGGTACGCATCATACATTCTGAGACTAAAAATATGCTTATTGGATTAGATAGTATAGGTTAAAATAAAATGATTCATTTTAGAAGGTCTAATTATCAACACATCTTTAGAGGAAACTACAGACAAAACCGCTTAAAATTACATCATAAGGTGGTGAATTATGGTTGCAACAACAATAGTTGTTGTTATTATATTCCATGAATTGAATTAAATATTCTTAATGCTAATTTATTAATGATACTATGGGAGTGTATTTAAAAACAAATTAATAATAATAAATCAATGGTACCTATCAAAAATCATACCCAGATAAGAAATTAATGTAATAACATGAGTATAAAATAATAAATATTAGCTTTTAATCTTATGCCTTAAACATAAGTATCAAAATGCGTTTATTTTAAATGATGTACCTACAGATGTGCCTGCTCTGCACCTCCTAGTTATAGTTTAGTTTTAAGAAACATTTGCTGTGCCCTAACAGAGTTCATGTGTGAACTTACCCTAATGTAATATCTGTCTTGTACCACATGATTATTATGAATTATAAATTAAATTATGAATTATGAAAAAAAAACAAGAAGCTTCATTAACAAAAAAATATTCAAAAGAAATTTTCTAAAACATCTTAACAATTTATTATATTGTTCCTTTTAGTTATTCCCCATATAACTGACGCCATACAAGAATGGGTGCAACGTGTAGCCCACATCCCCGTCACCGCAGAGAACACTCCTCCTCGAGTTTGCATTGTGGAACTCGGTGGAACTATTGGTGACATCGAGGGCATGTCATTTGTGGAGGCCTTTAGACAGTTTCAATTCCGAGTGAAGAAAGAAAACTTCTGCTGTGCTCATGTATCTCTAATACCAATGGTAAGTTATAAAATATTTTTGGTGTTTATTGGAAAAGAGACCTCAGTGCATCTATTAATAAGGTGTTTTCCACCTTGCAGCAAGTTTTCTGATATCTCTTTTCTCAGACTAAACATTCTTGCATGTAATTTGTAAAGATTAATTAAATTATTTTTTTGCTACTGGTACTAGAAACATAATCAACTCCTATGAAATATGTTTGCTAACAATTACAATAGAATCTGATTAACACTGTTGTTGTAATTGTCATAGAATTCCACTAATCACATTAAATAGCCTCCTAAGGCCCAACGAAAAATTGAGTATGTAGTCAGTACGGCCCGTAGTCCTACCAGTAGTACTATTGTTTTATACTCATTCAGACCCAAGTACTTAAAAGACTTTTTATAATGTTATTGTACTTATACAGCACTTTGTACAGCACTTAGATTTTTTTTTACGAACTTGTTAAAGGGCTCACAAACAAAACAAAACAGTCCTTTAGAAGTTCGTACACGCCAATTTCGATAAGCGCAAAATTTGAAATGGGTTTTCTATTAAGTCCTACTGGTAGGACCGTGGTACGCTATGACTACACAATTGTTGTAGGAGCTGGGTCTGAATAAGAAAGTTAATAAGTACTATGGGTAGGACCTTGGGCCTTAGGAGGATAGGCACTGAAGGACTATCCATTCTTCTCAAGTCATCATTACCTCGTTAGTGGCTTTTACATGTTTTTTTTTAAATTAAATGCAAATTCTGACATAACTTTAAAGCCTTCGTCACACAGGCGCGTTTTTCGGGCGGGGTGTGAGCGTGGCGCGCCGCTTTTACATATAAAATGCTCACGCCGCGCCCGGAAAGCGCGCCTGTGTGACGAAGCCTTTATATCACCTTTATCAGTCGTCGGAACATTGAATCTAATGTAAACGAATTATTTATTAAACTAATTTAGACAAGCAACATTATATTTATTTAATTTTTCAAAGCCAGCAATAGCAAATAATTCTCCATGGAGTATATTCCATGGAAATTCTGGAAAAAATTGTATTTATAATTCCCAAATAAATTGGGCCATAGAGTGACACTTCCTAACAACTGCATCAAGCTTGAATAAAATTTATTGTTCATTTTCCACTTGAACAACACAGGAATAGTTTTAATGAATATTACATTGTAATTAATTCCTTAAAACACATTACACAGCTAATGGTCTATGTTTAAATTGTATTTTTCCCAGACACGGCCATTTGCTGCTTTTGGACATCAAGTAAAGTTTAATGTTGGCATTGGCATGCTCTTGCACTTATTCTGTATTTGGATTTTGCATATTGCACACATGTTAGATAAGTATATTAGAATTTACTAATTGGTGCCAAGTACATGTAGTTTGGTGTTGATTAGTACGAGTATTATATATATAGGTGTGGTGTGTATTATTTGGCATAAATATTAATATTATACATAGACTACATAGTATACATTACATACTTATATTATTCGTTAAATCTTTTTATTAATAGTTTCAATAAACATGAGCACATAAATATAAAAAAATCAAGAATTCTATTTTTTATCTGTAGGTAAATGTTTCTACATGTTATTTTTTTTATTTAATGTCAGAGCAGAGCCTAAAAGTAGTCATAGTAAAAAAAAATAACAATACATATGTCTCATAAACTTCACTTAGCTAAACAATTCATCTTATTTAAATATGACATTGTTGGTTTTGTGAGTTGCCTTAAATAAATAATCCTTTGCTTTTCCTCTCAGTCACGTTGAATATGATTATGGTCTCATTTCATCCAAACGGGTACTAATTCCACACTGTGTACTAATTAAAAAAAAAGGTCTCATTTCATAAAGAGAATAGAGAAGAAAAGAACAGTATATGTTTAGATTATTTGTACATAAGACATGCAACATATGCTTACTTTTTACAAAGGATTAAATTAAAAGAGTTTAGAGTTTGTTGCTTGTTGCAGCAAAATGTAAGACCATAACACTATGTAAGCGCAAAATACGATTAGGCTGATCCATAACAATTTCACAGTCAATCACATTGTTGAGTTTTGTGGGGCTATGACTATATTTTAAGAATACCTCTGTATTTTATTAATTAAATAAATAATAATAACTTTAGTTTACGTCCAAAATGATCTTGTTCTCATATTTAATCCTTTAATAATAATAATAAAAGCTCATGATCATTATGCCTCTTGAGTCATAAGTCATAAAGAGTATCTGATAGATCTTTGATGCATAGTAAGTATTTCTTTTTTCTAGCCAAAATCAACAGGAGAGCCTAAGACGAAGCCAACACAGTCTTCAGTGCGAGAGCTGCGCGGTCTGGGACTGTCGCCAGACCTGATACTGTGTCGCTCCGAGAAGCCGATCAATCACACCGTCAAGGAGAAGATATCTAATTTCTGCCACGTGGCCCCGGATCAGGTGAGATACATTAATACATACCTTCTTTTAGTTCTTTTAGGGCTCATTTAGACGGCGCGCGAACTCGTATACCGTTTTAGTTACATTGCGGACTATAGAGGTTACAACAATTCAGCGGATGCAGCCGACCAATCAAATAACGCAATGTAATGAAACTCGCATGCGAATTCTCGCACCGTCTAAATTACTCTAAATGAGTCCCAAGTCCGTTTTTTTTGTTTTAAACAACATCTCATCTCAGTACGTTGTAAAATTATACAAGTATGCTTATAATATCAAAAAAACGGAGTGAGCTCAAAATGTAAACAAAGCGTCTCCACTTCAGGTTTCTTTCGTACGCTGACTTTTTCCTTATACAGCTTGCATTTTTCAACCAAATCTCGTGAAATTTTGTGAACAGGTTCGATAATATATATTTTTTTAGTCCGTTATTTTAATGGCGAAGTATTTTTTTTTTGTTAATATAATGTCTCCTAATCTAATTACCCCTAGCACGGGATTCTAGTATTTAAAATCTATTTCAAATTAAATCGCGTTAGACCCGTTAATGACATTAATTACGTCTACAAAACGCGAGAGTTCAAAGTGTTGTATTTAAATTGTGTAGGTAATCTGCATCCACGACTTGACTTCAGTGTACCACGTGCCCCTGCTGATGGAAGCGCAAGGCGTCGTGACGTACTTGAACGAGCGGCTACAGCTCAATATCTCCATGCCCAGGCCAGGCAGGTTAGTTAACATATACTTGGTCAATCAGATCTTGTCAGTAGAAAAAGGCGGCAGAAAAATGTAGGCGCGAAGGGATATCGTCCTATAGAAATTTACTGACAAGATTTGCTTGACCAGCTATAGTATTGCATTGATCGAGTATTTAATTTAACACATTCAGTACCGAAAACCCGACTATCGGGTGTTTTAGGATTTCGTTCCCAGGCCGGACGACCCGATACTCGGGATCGTGGTACTACACTACACCTTCATATGACGAAATTTTTGTGGCCTGGCGCGGATGTCTTGTTTGGCTGGGTGGTAATTAATGTGTTAAGGAGATAAAAAAAGAAGAACCTAAGTATATTTCCGTAATTGAATTAAAATTTTCGCAATTTTTAAGAAAATCACATTTAGGGCTACATACATTTAGCTCACTTGCTTCATTCGCGTGAATTTAATAGTACCTACTGATGTGCCGTCGGATAGTTTCCAAATTTGCGAAATTTCCAATCAACATTTTCCATTTTCAAAAAGAAAGATTCCAGGAAATTTTCCTGGAGTTTCCGAGATTTTTTCCTACTTTTTTAAAACTTTCAAGTCAAAGTTTAAAAGTACTTTAAAAGTTTTCATTTATGGTCCCCAGGTGGTAGTTTGCGACGTATAAAGAAATGTATGCCCATCAATCTATTTAAATTTTCACATGCCTAAATAGGTACACCATAATCGGGATAGTTATGAAAGATAAAGACAGACAGAGTATGTTTAGCATTCATAATATTAATATTTTTAATCCGTCTTGTCGTTAACGATTTAAAAGCAGGCAACCAATTCATGCATATCATTAACCTACATTTTAACAATAGCTTAACGGTTCTCACGTTACCTAGTTTCTAAACTACTTTTATTTTCCAGATTCATGCAAAAGTGGCGCAATCTAGCGAAACGCGTAGACAACTTACGGAAGGAAGTCAACATCGCTTTAGTCGGCAAATACACTAAGCTAGAAGACAGCTACGCAAGTGTAACTAAAGCTTTACAACATGCCTGTATCGCTGCTAGTAGCAAACTAAATCTGACTTATATTGAAGCGGTGTCTTTGGAGCGGCAGACGAAAATTGACGACCCGGTTAGCTATCACAAGGCGTGGCAGGATCTTTGCAAAAGCGAGTAAGTAAAACATGTTACAAGTTTCTTTTATGCAGAGCAGAAATTAGGAAGTACCAAAGAAATCAAGGGCGTTAACAGAGACTAGTAAATATAGAAGACTAACAAAGAACCTACATAATACATATAACGCCATTTGCCTCATCATTGTTGTAGATAGCGCTAATTACTATTTTAGTTTTGTGCATATGAAAACTGCTGGTCACACCAAAAACATAATAACATATATATTTGGAAAGTTCCTAATTTACGTCTGTGACACAGAAAACTTCATATCCAGAGCAGGGATGTTGCGAACATCCGCATCCGCAACCGCGGAACTTCCGCATTATTTTCGACATCCGCATCTGCATCCGCATCCGCATAAAATCGATGCAGAGCTTATGCGGATGCGGATGTCGAACAAGTTGGTACAGGAACGTCTTAGCGGCGGCGTAAGTGCTGGGTAATTTCGTCATTACCTATAACGAAATCGTCTAGATCCAGAAAAGTCGGCCAAGTTACTGTTTATTAAATATAACGCACCTATATTCTTGCTCAAATACTAAACGTTTCGTTTTTTTTAAATAAAAAAATACTACAAATTTAATATTTGACGTTTTCTAAGTACCTAATCTTGACATCCGCATCCGCGGATGTGAGCCTTTAAATATCCGCATCCGCATCCGCGGATGTCAAAAAATCTACATCCGCAACATGCCTGATCCAGAGCCCGTACCATGAGTCACTGACAGTGTCAAAACTGACATTTACGCTATCGAGTACGTAATTTACTTTCTATACATCTCGTTTGCACAAATATGCGAGTACGAGCGAGATGTATAGAAAGTAAATTACGTTCTCGACGGCGTTTATGTCGGTGCCAAACTGATGGTAGCCGTACTAATGTCATCTAAAACTTAAGTTAAAATTACTTTAACATTATTTTTTTTACCTTCTAATTAACATATTTCTTCACAGTGGCGTCATAGTCCCCGGTGGATTCGGACAAAGAGGCATGGAAGGCAAAATCGAGGCCTGCCAATGGTGCCGCGAAACACAAAAACCCTTCCTAGGCATATGTCTCGGTCTCCAAGCGTCCGTCATTGAGTTCGCCAGAAACGTCCTCGGGCTGAAGGGGGCTAATAGTACAGAAGTGAATCCACAGTGCGAAGATAAGCTAGTTATAGACATGCCGGAACACCATCCGGGGAATATGGGGGGCACTATGAGGCTGGGGAAGAGGAAGACTTATTTGGAGCCTAGTCTAATAAGTAAGTTATTTATTCAGTGTATTTCGAGACTTACTGGTTGTCTGTGCGAAAATGGCGCCCACTGCTATGGCTTAGCCGTCGCCATATTAAACTTTAAATTAATTGATTTAAATTAGGGCCACTTGCACCAACCACAATCGACAGACTGCTCACTCAGCAGAGCAGCACTTAGAGCCTACGAAATTTTACACATTTTTCACAGTTGCTTCAGAATCAGAATGAGAATTGGTTATTGCATTCATATTAGTACTTCTTAAAAACTACTTAGTACAGTTCCACATGAACCCTGTAAGGGTATAGCAGCCTGTAGGGTGTTAAGTATATACTTAACACTAACTTATGAGGTAACATGCATCATAGGCTTAAGCCAATTCCTAAGGGCTAGTGTATGAATTCACACAACCAATAACCTATTTAACATTTATTTCTAGCTCAATTATACAAACGTGACGTAATCGAGGAGCGCCACCGGCACCGGTACGAAGTGAACCCCGAGTACATAGAACGGCTCGAGGCCGGCGGACTCAGATTCGTCGGCAAGGACGAGTCCAAGACCCGTATGGAGGTCGCCATGGTCGAGAACCACCCGTACTATGTGTCGGTGCAGTTTCATCCGGAGTATCTGTCGCGGCCGCTGTCGCCTAGCCCACCATTCCTTGGGTGAGTACACACACACGTACATACACACGAGGCACCGGTACGAAGTCAACCCCGAGTACATAGAACGGCTCGAGGCCGGCGGACTCAGATTCGTCGGCAAGGACGAGTCCAAGACCCGTATGGAGGTCGCCATGGTCGAGAACCACCCGTACTATGTGTCGGTGCAGTTTCATCCGGAGTATCTGTCGCGGCCGCTGTCGCCTAGCCCACCATTCCTTGGGTGAGTACACACACACGTACATACACACGAGGCACCGGTACGAAGTCAACCCCGAGTACATAGAACGGCTCGAGGCCGGCGGACTCAGATTCGTCGGCAAGGACGAGTCCAAGACCCGTATGGAGGTCGCCATGGTCGAGAACCACCCGTACTATGTGTCGGTGCAGTTTCATCCGGAGTATCTGTCGCGGCCGCTGTCGCCTAGCCCACCATTCCTTGGGTGAGTACACACACACGTACATACACACGAGGCACCGGTACGAAGTCAACCCCGAGTACATAGAACGGCTCGAGGCCGGCGGACTCAGATTCGTCGGCAAGGACGAGTCCAAGACCCGTATGGAGGTCGCCATGGTCGAGAACCACCCGTACTATGTGTCGGTGCAGTTTCATCCGGAGTATCTGTCGCGGCCGCTGTCGCCTAGCCCACCGTTCCTTGGGTGAGTACACACACACGTACATACAGACGAGGTACCGGTACGAAGTGAACCTTAGACTCCAGTACATCGAGCGGCTTAAAGCATATCAAAAATAAAAAACAATAAAAAAATCCTTATTACGTAAGACACAACTTTGTTTATAATATAAAGTAATAGAGCCACCCAGTAAGCAAAAATAACTGTGTTGGGTGGCGCCGCTCTTCCTTTAGGTGACATAACTTATACTAAGCTAATTAACTTTAATTTACTGGCTAAAATTCTAATTTATAGTTACTAATTACATTTAATTCAGAATGAAGATACATGATTTTAAAAAAGGAATATACAATTACAAACATACTATTAGTGAAACTAAGTTTTGCATGATAAATTTCTTCGTTTAACTTCAAGAATTTGTATTTTTCCAGCCTAATACTCGCGTCGCTGGGTAAACTTAAGAACTACATGTCTAAAGGATGCCGCCTGAGTCCCAGAAACCTGTCTGACGTCAGTTCTGGTGAGTGTTGTATGTAAAACTATAGAAACATGTGGAAAGTAAAACTGTACAAACTTGAAAGTTCAACACATACTTAGTGTGAGTAGTATTCCAATAACCAGACCAATAACAGACTACCTAATGCCGCCTGAGTGGTTGACCAATTTGAGTAGATAAATATTAAAACCTGTGCTAGTACTATTACATATTAAATGATGTTATGTATTTAATGTATTAAATTACCTACAAGTACCTTTACGTGCAAATGTATATGATGTTCGTTTATGGATTATATTTTATACATTTTTGCGGTGGTAGCATGGACGGATTTTTATCGTTTCTCGTATCATGCGGCACTTTCGCTCTTAAATTACTTGTTAGAACGTGACAGGCATGGTGACATACTATCAAAACACGACCACGCTACTGCCGTTGGTTAAGTTTAATTATCAATATTTTTAACACTGAATATTTAAATTTAAACAATAAATAAATGTTTCTTATAAGTGTTATTTATGTTTACAGATGAAGAAGATGACATATCCCTCTCATCCCTTAGCCTAACAGAAGAAAAAACAACTATTGAAAACGGGAAACCTAAACAGGTTAATGGAGTAGCTAAATAAGTTTATAAGTTAATTTACTTATGTTTAAGTAGTTATTTTTGTTTCACAAATAATCAATCACTTTTATAACCGTTCATGACTCATGAACTTAGTATAAGCTTAAATTTGGAGCAGTTACATTTATGTTCAAGTTTTCTAGTCGATATTATACAGCATAATATGGATTTTTAGTTTATAACACTACTTAAGCTGAAACAGGCACCTACAATATATCTTATTACTAATGTTTTGTACTGAAGCGATATATTTTTATATATTATGTTGTATAGTATTTGACATTCGCCAAAATTAAGGGGATCCCATGTCCCAATGACAGTCGATCTGAATCCCTTCGTTTTATGTTTTTTGTGGCTAATCATATTAACAGCAACGGCTTTAAGCAATATAGTATCCCATTTTTACTTCAAAGTTCTTCGAGATATTTGGCATCAGATTTGAATACGTTGAGGCCAAAAAACTGCTTTCCTGTCCATAACTTTTGTGTTAATTAGTTTAAAATTAAAACCTCCGACCCGTCAAAGACGAACCCAAATATGTAAATTTCGTATATGTCAGCAATCGAGATACGAAAAAAGTGTTTAAAAAATAAGTGTTTATTTCTGTCAAAATCCGGTAGACAAAAATGGAGATAAAAGATTGAAGAACCGATAGCCGTTTGTCTTATAATTCTATCAGTAGTGCAAAAGTAGGAGATAAGATTCAAAACTTGTCAATAGTCCGTGAAAACCTCGGGTAGCCCCTTAAACTTAAACTATAAATAATCTTTTCGAAATAATATGTTATGCATATCATAATAATTTCCGTTCATCAAGCATTTATTTCGATTTCTTTATTTTCTATTATGCATGAATACGTGTAGCACGTAAGCCATAATTTAAGCTTAAGAATATTTTTTTTAGAAACTAATTTTTACATTATCCTTATAATACGCTAGCTGAATTGAGCTGAAGTTTGTAACAGTTGATATAAAAGCATGCATAGGTATAGCGCATCCAGATTTTGCGAAAGACGAGCTAACTAATAGGGTATTTACCTACTAGTCAAATCAGTTTCTTTTTAGAACTGTCAAAACGATTTGCTAATAGGTATAATGGAATTTATATTATGCAACATAACATCGTGACATTCGTGACGTGACGGTCAACTCACCTACTTTTTATATTTCCATCCGATTTATTAAACAGAACTTGTGTTTAAAAATAACTGCTATCTATGTTTTTCTAATAATTATCTGGTGCTTTATTTCATACATGGTGTGAAATAATTTATTTTAAATGCAGTATAATACCCTATTACGGCCCCGCCACGATTTCGCGCGGCGGCAACATCGGTGAACGGCGGCCATAGGTGGGAACAAAAGTCCACCCTTCTATAGCCACCGCAAGTCGCGGTCGAGCCGTAGCGAACAGCGAACGAAGCGGAATCGTCGCAAAATCTGGGCGCACCTTCAAATCTTTTCCACAACACTTTTATAACATTGAAAATATTGACATCTAACTCATAGACAGATTAATCTAAATGAATTAAGCAATGAAAACCACAAACAATGTACACTTGTTGTTCATTTGGCATTTGTGTTTCAAAATAGGTACTAACATATGAATCATTGTCATGTGTTTTTTTTACCCAAATACATAAATATGTACCTAATTGATTAAAAATAACTGCCATCTCGTGTCATCAACCTTGTTAGTGCTTCTTATTATTATTATACTCTATTTTATTAACCATAAATTACTGGATGGAGATTTGTCTTTCAATTTATAACAATGCGATTTTGTATTCATGTATTATATTCCTTGAAAGCCGTATGAATAGGCTACATGACTGATTTTTTTTTATGGTATCAATCGATAGGGTTTGTTTTTATTAGGATCAAATGTCTATATGGGACCCATTGCATTAAAGTAACACAAAAGTCAGAAATTATAGTCAAAGTCCGACAGTCTCACTTCACTCGCGAAACGCCCTATACAAAACGGCCAGAGGCCGTGACGTCATCGCCCTTCTTTTAGTATGGACAAAACAAGAAAATTGCGTTTTTGTCGGTGAAATATTGCGTTTATGTATACAGGGTGGATTTTCTTTTTGGGTCAGTGAGGGCAGCTACCAGATCCCGTGCTGCTACGAGAAAACGGTCTAAGAAGGCCTTCCCTCGATTTCAAATTAATGAAGATTGGCTTTTACAGATTTTGGAAAAAACATACAGGGTGCGAGAAAAAGGTAATTTTTGACAAACTTTTTTTTTGATGCCAATCGATCCTATTCATATTAAGGATCAATCATAAGGATCATATTAGTTTCCTAGGGGTCAACTTACGGTAATGTACTAAAAAGCCACAAATTAATAAAAACTTTTTCCATTCATTTTTAGTACATTACCGTAAGTTGACCCCTAGGAAACTATTGATACTGGATAGGAATGGAATCGATTGGCATACAAAAACAGCATGTGAAAAATAAAAGTTTTCATTTTCATACAAATTGTATGGGAAAAGTTTTCCTCGATTAGTGGCTTTTCTAGCCGGAATTTTTTTTTTGGTTCCATACAAGCTTTTGATCCTTAATAGGAATGGGATCGATTGGCATTAAAAAAAAAAGTTTGTCAAAAATGACCTTTTTCTCGCACCCTGTATGTTTTTTCCAAAATCTGTAAAAGCCAATCTTCATTAATTTGAAATCGAGGGAAGGTCTTCTTAGACCGTTTTCTCGTAGCAGAACGGGATCTGGTAGCTGCCCTCACTGACCCAAAAAGAAAATCCACCCTGTATAGTTGCTATACAATATTTTTTTGGATGAAATGTAAGGAATCGAATGGTACCCTTACTTTTATCGTTTTTGGAAGTTAAAAAAAACTTAAATTTTGGAACTTTCAGGTCCTGTAATTTTGTAATTTTTCAATATTTTATTTTAATATCCACATTATTCTGATAAATTGCGCGTTTGCTATCTATTTTACTAGATTTTGTTATAAAATTCAACATCAGTCATCATCCCTATTGAATATTAATTTAAATATATCAGTAACTTATAGTTAAAAAGTAGAGTGTATGTAAATTTGAATGACTATTAGTTTTGTTTAAGGGTGGTATTCCATCTGTCCAATACCTTGGTCCAATGTGTATTTGCATCTCACATTTTGCTTAATGAGAGAGTGAGACGCAATGTACACTGGACAAAGAAATTGGACAGGTGGGAATATCACCCTAAGTTGTGATTGTTATTTGTGATTATAATGTTAAAATTGTAAATGTTTGTGATTACATGGCTGTTGTAATGCGCAATTGAAGATGGATATAAATATATTTCTAAAAATATATAGATTTTAGCACTGTTTGGAATGTTCTAGTGACAGAATAAACATATTTTGTATATGGTTTTTAATGAAGGTTGCTATATAATACGAGTATAAACCTTCAATTAACAAAATGATGTAAATCATTTATTAAATATTGACAGTGCTTGATGTTAATTAAAATGTTATAAATATAAATGTTAGTGATTTAATGTGAAATAGAATCCAGTACAAAAAAAATACAGTTTAGGTTGACTGGTATTTTGCAGCTTTGAAAATGAATTACTTGGTTGTATTTGTGCAAATGAAGTTCTGCATCTTTTTTTGTAGCAAAGTAATGCAGGCAAATATTTGAGCATACATAGCTAAGTAAGTTAGCCTGATGGTCTCAAAAACAAAAAGTGTATAAGATTCAATCAAAATTAGCCCCAATTCCTTTACTATGTAAACATATAGTGCGACATAAAATAGTAGAAATTAAATAAACTGAAGCAAAAAAAAAACATACAAAATGGTTGCCATGTGCATTCTACGTCAAAAATGTGACAGTACGTAGGAAGTGGCGCCCTCAATAATGTTCTACAATTTCTTGTCGGACTATACGTAAAGCACACACATTATCACAAAATCTTCCTAAGAGAATGGGTACACGAGCATTCCATGAGTGTTTACTATTCGAATACATGTAATATTACTTAATGTTTCATGCGAATAAATAACATGTTGCTGTGCAAAGTATGTTCTATTATTTTTAATATCTATATACTAGGGTGGAACCGGTTCCCAATCTTTTTCAGTCCGCGGCGTCGCCCTAACCATAGAGAAAAAAATACATAGATTGCTCACTCCATACATCAGTTTTAGTATCAAAAAGACTATTAGCATCTAGCATCGAGTAGCGGAACTATCAGTACTGCTACTTGACAATAGATGTAGCACCGACCGGAAAGTCTTATGCTGTTGAGATAAGACTTTCCGGTAGGTGCTACATCTATTGTCAAGTAGCAGTACTGATAGTTCCGCTACTCGATGCTAGATGTAGCTACTGAAATTAATAGTCTAGTCTAACTGATGTATGGAGTGAGCACTCTTGTCTTACTATATTTCTCTATGCCCTAACCTAGTTAGGATATTCGAAATTGGCAAGGTGCGAAGTCGGTGGAGGGGGAAGTGGCGCTGATCGTCACAAACACAGGTAATCTTATGGAATGGCCGCCATTAGTACTAGCGGCAGCCGCTTGAACTAATTTTACTCCATAAGATATAACGTAGAAAGTCTGCCAAAATGAGGGCAGCACCAGTCGTGCACCTAGCGAATAGGTAACATGATGAGGATTGCCTCACGGTGCCCCTCTAGGTTCTCTGGTGTCTACGGCGCCGCGGCGCACAGTTTGGGAATCCCTGACTAAGAAAAATAAGGGGCCGTTTCTTGTGACATGTGGCCAGGGTACAGATGTGCAAGTTGCGGAAAGTTTCCATAAAATTCTATAAATTCTCGGAAATTTTCACTAGGAAATTGAAATTTAAAATTGGAAAGTTTCAATTCTCATACAAAAATGTAAGAAATTTTCCGAATTTTTCCTACGTTAAATTTCAGAAACATTTCGCAATTTTGGAAAGTTTCCTTAGGCATATCAGTAGGCCAGGGTGCGTAGCCAACATGCCAATCGTTTACGCTCCGTAGAGGCTACCGTATCGTTCATCTCGGAACGACTGATCTTTGTTTCGCCTATGCACCCTGATAAGTGATTAAAACACCGTGAAATACAGTTTTTATTTTTTCTAAAAATCTTATAGTTTTATATTTTCCGTTCCTATGTCATATTTTATAAGGGTTCCGTACCCAAAGGGTAAAAACGGGACCCTATTACTAAGACTCCGCTGTCCGTCCGTCCGTCCGTCAGCAGGCTGTATCTCACGAACCGTGATAGCTAGACAGTTGAAATTTTCACAGATGATGTATTTCTGTTGCCGCTATAACAACAAATACTAAAAACAAAATAAAATAAAGATTTAAGTGGGGCTCCCATACAACAAACGTGATTTATGACCAAAGTTAAGCAACGTCGGGCGGGGTCAGTACTTGGATGGGTGACCGTTTTTTTGCTTGTTTTGCTCTATTTTTTGTTGATTTTGCGGAACCCTCCGTGCGCGAGTCCGACTCGCACTTGGCCGGTTTTTTTTTTTAATTAAACACCCTATAGTCTGTGCGGAAAGAGAAGAGTCGTGGAATGTATTGGGCCTCATACATTTCACGACTCTTCTCTTTCCGCACAGACTCTATAAGAGCACCCTGCAATCTTTCTGGGCATTTCTGGGGCTGACTGCGTTTTTATGAGCTGGCTGTATTATTTTGCCTTTGCCTTACCGCCTCAATGACTTAGAAGGTTAAAGGTTAGATCAAAGAGTAAGGTTAGATTACAAAATCTACTGTCAGATTTGACACATGAAAAATGTTGCCAACAAACAATGATATTCAGACATTTCTACAAAATGTATGCAGGAAATTAATATATAATGTACTTTTCTGTTGATAATTTTATTTAACCTCTTAAGTCTTAAGTGAAGAATAACTGGACATCCGGTAAAATAATATCTTATTTTCGTGCAAAGTAATAGGTATACACGTTCAGAGCAGGTTTGCAATATAACATACTGTCTATTGTTATGCGCCACTAGGCATATCCCTTGTATGTTAAAAAGCAAAACTACTTCGGAGTAGCGTACCAAATATACAAAAATGAGTTTTTCTTAATGATAACACACAATGCAAGCTTAACTGATAGAATTAAGCGTGCATTTAAATCATGTTAAAACAAGTAGAAAGAGTGAAATAATGCTTCCATTTATCGCTTATCTTACATATATGTATACATACACACATATATCACTTATTTAACATATTGATTTATTTGTACTTGTTGCGCTAGTTTTTTATTTTTTATTTTAAGATGAATTCGCAAAACAGATACATTTTTGCAACATTGACACAAAGTTTAACAAGTAGGTATGTAGTGTGGCAAACCAAATTTGTCAGGAAATACGAACAAAAAATAGTTATTTAAGCTTAGAATAAAGTTAAAAGTGGAAAAATTACTGTCTTGGGTGAGACTTCCTTGAACTCACGGCCTCGACAAAGTCATTTATACCAGTAAACATAAGAATACAACCCAAAATTTGCATTTGTTTACTTTGCCTCACGTATGAATAAAATACAACTTTCTTATCAGTTTTTTAACAATCAAAAGAGCCTTTACCAGCTGGTGTGTTTGGTGTGGTGAGAAAATACTTATCCCTTTCTATTGTTACTAGCGCAAGACAAATACAGTATGATTCCCTATGCCTATGTTTGATTTTGAGGGATTTTTATTTTATTGCCATTGAGCAGTTCTTAACTCATAAAGATTTTTTTAAACGATTGCAGCGCCATCTGAGTGTTAATCCTCATCGACAGCATAATAATATTCTCGATAATATTTTTTCAATACCTTGCAACATTGAACAATCGTCAATGCTATTTTGTGCGTGTGATAATTCAGGAAACTATTCTGAATTTATTCACAATTATTTCAACAACATGTTCATTTTCGATAATAAAAATAATTAAACAAAGTAAATTGGAGTGACTTTCTTTTGGGTCGGCGATGTGTGGTCGCTAGACATTGCCATGAGCGTTTTAAATAATCAGTCGTAAATCATATTATTGTTTTGAATCTGATTCAGGATGGTGTTCGAATCCATTGTGGTGGACGTCCTGAACCGGTTCCTTGGGGATTATGTGGAAAACTTGAATCGGTCCCAGTTGAAACTGGGAATATGGGGTGGTAAGTGATTTTACGCATGTTGGTATGATGTCATGCCTAACCAATAATATGCGGTTAATTAAGGTATAAAATGTTATTTTAGGCGATGTGGTGCTTGAAAATTTGAAGTTGAAGCAGAATGCTTTGGAGGAGCTAAACATCCCGGTTCAGACTGTCTATGGACATTTGGGTGAGTACTTGCAACATAGTTTACATACCTACTTGTATTGTTATTCCATTATCTCTTTATCTTAAACTAGCGACCCGCCCCGGCTTCGCGTGGGTTAACAAATGATACATAAACCTTCCTCTTAAATCACTATCTATTTAAAAAAACCGCATCAAAATCCTTTGTGTAGTTTTAAAGATCTTAGCATACATATAGGGACGGATAGACAGCGGGAAGCGACTTTGTTTTATACTATGTAGTGATGTGATGATTTGTTTTGATGCATTGGTCACGGCAATCGCATCTATGCAATAAAGTTTTTGTGGATTTTTGTACACTATTTACTACAGTTTTATATAAGATCAAAATAATACTTTGTGGACAGTTCACAAGGTCAATATATCAGATATTCAGATTTGGGTCAAGTACCTACTGGAAATATTCTGGTAAATATTAAAACAATTTGATACTTAACTACTTAAAATGTGTTTTCTAACATCTAAGCTAACCCGACAACTTTACCGCTCTATGACTGTGATATAAATGTAAATTGTAATAGAGTGTACTAATTAATATTTACTTATCCTGTTACTTAACCTGTCACTTTCCAATCTAACAACACAACAAGGATCAACAATAATGAAAAAAAAAGCATTTAAAATACATTAAATAGGTATTAATAAGGTTAGGCCACTTAGCATTCTCTTTGCACGAACACACCTATATTTGAACTATAAACTAGTTGGCATTCCCATTGCTCACAGAGTACCTACACACGACGCGAGAGACAAATACTTAGGAGTTACCAGTGTGGGTTTAAAGGGGCCCACTGATTAACAGTCCGCTGGACGATATCGGCCTGTAGTTAGAACAAAAAATGGACAGTTCCGAACAACTGACAGGCCGATATCGTCCGGCGGACTGGTTATGGGGCCCTTAAGGGTCGGTTGCACCAAACTGTTTGTCATCAATCATCATTAAAAAGTTTGCTAATTTTTATTGTATAGAAAGTTTCCTAGTAAACCGCCGCGGCGCGCCGGGTGATGTTGATCAGTCTGTGAAGTGCGGATGGTGCAACTGGCACTGAGACTATGAATCTGATATCTGTGCCACTTTGTAACCACGCGACAATGACAAATGAGATTCCTAGCGGCTTTTGTATTGATCGTCTAATGTCTACTGACAATGTACGAACGACAAAGTACCGATTTATCATATTGATTTACAATATTGAGGCCTGAAATTAAATTACTATCAAATATGAAAAGTTCAAGCGGCCACTGTTCATCAAATAGAGCATCAATGTTAATAAGGTTAGGCCACTTAGCATTCTCTCCACACAAACTCACCTATATTTGAACCATGAACTGGCGATGCGTTCCCATTGCTCACAGAGCGTATGAGTCAAACACTCAGGTGCACCAGTGTAACATTGAGCTCCCTGACATCGAAATATGGCCAAGGAATTTGATTTCTGATCTAGGTAACACTTTCCCGCTGGGGCCCGGACAGTGAGAAAGACAGGGACAGGCGTGTCTCACTCCGCGATTTCGTAGCTTTGCTACAGGTAGCTAAAAGTACATCCGTTCGGCCCCAATTTTGGGGAAAGCCATAAGCCGCGCGTGGCGCTGTCGCCACCTAGCGGCCGTATCTGTGCTGATCGTAACAGATGCGTTTTGTTAGAGAGTGAGTCTTCTGTACTTAGTACTATTATTTATTCTGTGACAGGGAGCAGAGATATTTTATATAAGCCTTCCTGCTCACGCTAAAACTGCTTGAGGTTGTCTTATTCGGGCGGCAATTTTAGAAACAGCAGACGGTGCTACACTTTGCTTGTGCAGTCGTGGGCCCGTGCCCGAACAATTACGTGAAATGGTACAGTTACCATCAGATATATCGGTGCGGCCAAGGTGTTCACTAACATTTTGAACATTGCATTGAACAAAGCCTTTATTATCAAGTCGTTAAAACGCATGTTCAGATATTTATTCTCTGAAATATCTGATGGTGACTGTAGTAGAGTACAGTTATATTTGTTTTTTTGAGCGTTCGACTCGATACACGGTTAGAATAACATTCCTGTGGCAGACTATGACATCACGCCCTCAAATCAGACGATTTATTAGTGTGAGTGACTCACACTAATGAAAACTCAAGGCCAATCACTGACATTACTGGGTGGTGATAATATTCATGTTAACCAATACAACAGGAATTTTTATTCCATTAATTAGTTCTTATCATTTATTTTAGCCGGTTGTGAGAATGTTGTAAGAGAATCGTCAAACAAGTTTTTTAATTTTTATTTCAATGGTATAATTTTTTTTAATATAAATGCGGACAGCAAATTGACGCCGGAAGTTCATATGATATTTGACAAATATATATACAGTAGATAATGTAGGTAATGTACTTAAAATTTGCAAAATACTTATCATTTACGGAGATTTAGATTGCCCTTTATATTTTTTCTTAGTAACTTTGATATTTGACATTCCTATGCCTATTATAATACTTACAATCGCTTTGTTTTAACGCAAATTATCAAGAGATATTTGTCCCATATTATTAATTCTATTGTATGTATTTGTATTGTACGTTCTTAGAGCACCTGCAACCGCAATTTATACCTACTGAGCTGCCATACTTAAAATATCAATTTCAAAAATAAATGTTAGGTATTGCTTTATGTGCCCTGACGGATTAATCTATTATGTACCTACATTACCGTTATAGCAGTCTGAGGCATACTAAAGTGTAATGGCTTCTATTAGCCTTCTATACATTGTTTTGATTCTGATTCATTTCACTATCACTCTCAGATAAAAATGTTTACTTCTTACCTACTGTTTACTAAACAAACACCTTTCTTTATCAGATTTTGTTAAAGATTAAACTTTGCCAATGTTATTAAGATAATTAATAATCACAAACCCGTTTAATATAGGAAATCTTTAGAATCGGCTAGGGTTTTATACCTCCGCGATTATCGCTTTTCGTTCCACACACTATGCACATAGCCAATAGCCTTGGCTTATCACATTGTATGCGGACCCGCACGACGCTCCTATGTGCAAGCGGGTCATAGGTACTTGCATATCGCCGTCACGCTTACACATTGGTGTGATAATCTCTTAAGGCCTATTAGGTAACCAGTAAAAAATAATTGGAGGCTGCAATTGAAAATAGTTGAAATTTAATTGAAGTAATTAATACTAATATCTGGGAGACCGAGCAAAGCTCGCAAAACATATAAAAACTCGAAAATGTGCGTTTTCCTACAGATAAGACGAAGCTAGATCGATTTTTCGCTCCCGAAAACCCCCATATAACAAATTTCATCGAAATCGTTAGCCGTTTCCAAGATCCCCGAAATATATATATATATACATAATATAAATGAATAAATACTTATACAAGAATTGCTCTTTTAAAGGTATAAGATAAATTGACCGTGTGGACTGTAGGATAAGTAAATATTATTTACATTACAGGAAAACTCGTCCTCAAAATACCATGGAAGAACCTATACGGCGCGTCGGTGGAGGCGTCCATCGAACGGCTCTTCCTGATCGTGAACCCTTCGGCTGAGGTGGTGTATGACCCTGAGAAAGAGGAGAAGCTAGCGCTGGCGGCGAAACAGGCCGAGCTGGTGAGGGTTGAGGAGGCTAAGAAGAAAGAAGCTGAGAAAGGTATGGCTTGTTTGTATATAGGTCGTTCGTCTCTTAAAGTGTGGTGTCAGAAAGAGATGTCAGGTGAGCGTCTTGTCCTGACCGTCCCTTCGGCTGAGGTGGTGTATGACCCTGAGAAAGAGGAGATAGCTAGCGCAGCGAAACAGGCCGAGCTGGTGAGGGTTGCGGAGGCTAAGAAGAAAGAAGCTGAGAAAGGTAACAATTGATATTTATACAATGGATATTTCATTTCAGAAACGGGTTAATCACGACTGGGAGGTTCCTACATATCATTAGGATTATACGGATATTCGTCGTAGATGGTTGCATATATACTTCACCCCAACGCCTACAGTTCCCATAGATAGATAGAATTGACAATTTACGCCAATAAACTAGTGCTGCCGTCTACAGTTCATCACGCGCTCTTGCGCGTTGTATCGTCTGCATTCTGCAATCTTGTAGTCTCGCACTTCGCGCCAATTAAAAGGGGACTCCTGTGTTTACTATAGTAGTTAACACGCGCTCCTTACGAATCATGGTGTAATAAACTTATTCTAATTGTAGCAAAATGCAATTTCAGATCAAAACAAACTTGACGAGACGTTCGTCGAGAAGCTAGTAACACAGATCATAAAGAACGTCCAGCTGAACATAAAGGACATCCACATCCGCTACGAGGACAGCATAACGAACCCTAAAGCTCCCTTTTCCTTCGGCATCACACTACATAACCTCTCAGTACATACTACTGATGAAAACTGGAAACAGACGGTTATACAGGACGCTGTCACTAAGATTTTTAAGGTATGGGTCATTTTAAACCTTAACCCTTAAATGCATAGTGATGCATTTATACACACAACATAAACATCAAATGTTATGCATTATTAAACAAATTCTATTTGTTCTTGTATATTATTTCAATAGTAAAACTAATAAATTTTCCGAATTATTACATAAATTTACGCAGTATTTTAATTTATAAAAGTTACATTTGTTTATAGACGAAATGTCGGAAAACTTGGAAAAACCTGGAAGTTGATGATTTTTAGTATGTGATTTTGGGCAGATTTTTCGGGGTTTGTAATTATTTTATATTTACAAATTTTATCATAGGAACATCACAAATAGCAGCTTTCTGTTGGCAGTTAAGATTTTTCCTATACCCCTTACTAATAGCTATATATTTACAAAAATATGATTTAGACTATGCAACTTTTAACACTGATTTCCCAGTGAAAATCGATGATATAATTTTTTTTACTATTTTTCCTAGAAACGGCAAACAATTATGTGATATATATATTAATTTCGGGCAAAACGAAAAAATCATGTATTTAAGGGTTAAGTTTCATCATTGGATGTAATTACCGGTCGTGCTGTACTGCAGCTGCTCTAATCAACAGTTACTTGCGTGCGATCAAAAAGTTGTTGGACCACCTTCTTGTTTAAAAACTATCCTGATCTTATAAGGTAGCTCTGGCCGAGTCTGTATTTGAATATCGTCTTTAATTTTCACTGCTGACGCTAGAACACTCCACCCAGCCTCGTGAGCCATGGGGCCCATGAGCCATTGTCTGAATCAGGGATGTTGCGAATATCCGCATCCGCAACCGCGGAACTTCCGCATTATTTTCAACATCCGCATCCGCATCCGCATAAAATCGATGCGGATTTAATGCGGATGAGGATGTGGAACAGGTCGGTACAGGAACGTCTTAGCATCGGCGTAAGTGCTAGACTGCTAGGTAATTTAGTCATTAACCAAAAAAACTTATTAGAAATGAGCAGTCAAGCGTGAGTGGGACTTAATGTACTGAACCCTTGGAACGCGAGTCCGACTCGCACTTGGCCGGTTTTAAGAAATAAAAATTACTAAAATGTAATATTTGACGTTTTTTATGGTACTATCTTGACATCCGCATCCGCATCCGCATCCGCGGATGTCAAAAAATCGGCATCCGCAACATCCCTGGTCTGAATTTCTCGAGTAAGTACATAACATAATGCAACCTAAAGAAGGCTTATCGCCTTGGCCTTTTCTCAAAAGATACATCACTTATCCCAATTACTTAGTCTCCGAGGCAGTGAGAAAATTGCGCTCTTAATATCAGTTGAATTTAATAAACTTATTGTTTACAGATATTAAATTTAGATGGGCTGGCAATATACTGGAACCCGGCGACAGAGCTGTACGCGAAACACGCAGAAGAATCCATCAGGGATAGGCTGCAGAAAGAGATCGCGACCAAGTCTTCACAACCTACGTATTATAGATATGGTAAGAGGATTATAATATTTATAATAAGGTATTTGACTACTAGTCAAATCAGTTTCTTTTTTCGAACTGTCAAAACGGTTTTGCTATTATGAAATTTATATGAAACACTAGCATGAGACGTCACAATCAAATTACCTACTCTTCATAGTTTTATACGGGTTTTAAAATAGAAATAGTGTCTAAAAATAACGGCTGTCTACATTTCTCTATTTATCTTCTGGTGCTTTATTTCATGCACAGTGTAAAATATTTTATTTTAAATACAGTCAAATACCCTATTCTTCATAATTATTGTTTCTGATATTTAATCGACTTTGGAAAGGAGCAGGTTTTTAAATATTTGGGATTTTAAATAGCAATTCGTGCATTTGCGTTTGGAAAGCTCTGGTTAGAAAATGATTTAATTGTGACTGCTGAAGACCTAAAATTATTAACGGAACTCCATATTGGAGCTAATTTAACACTGTATCCTAGCCCTATTTGTCATGTGCCTGATGGTTTATTTTAATCACATTTTAAACAATTTAGTGAAGTTGATTTTAAAATATTACAAGAAAATACTACAAGCCAATATCAGTATCCAAATTTAGGTTCTACCTTTGAACCGTCGCTATCAGATATATACCCAATGTACGCAATTTATTATTTGAATCCACACTGTTTTTTTTCAGCGCTTGGTCCAATCAATGCCACAGCAAAACTAAAACTAAATCCAAAGCCAGAGGCCGACACGCCCAAGTTTAGTTTACCAAAAGTCATATTAACGCTACACATGGAACAATTGTCAGTAAACTTGAACAAAAAGCAGTACCAAGACATGATGCTGCTAGCTGATTCTATGGATAGGATGAATAAAGGAGCTCCATACAGGTAGGTTTTAGTTTAGAATACAGCTACAGTAAAACTAAAACTAAATCCAAAGCCAGAGGCCGACACGTCCAGGTTTAGTTTACCCAAAGTTATATTAACGCTGCATATGGAGCAACTATCCGTCAACTTGAACAAAAAGCAGTACCAAGACATGATGCTGCTGACTGATTCTATGGATAGGGTGAATAAAGGAGCTACGTACAGGTAGGCTTTAGTTTAGAATACGACACCAGTAAAATAAAAACTAAATCCAAAGCCAGAGGCCGGCACGCCCAAGTTTAGTTTACCCAAAGTTATATTAACGCTGCATATGGAGCAACTATCCGTCAACTTGAACAAAAAGCAGTACCAAGACATGATGCTGCTGACTGATTCTATGGATTGGATGAATAAAGGAGCTCCATACAGGTAGGTTTTAGTTTAGTTTACAACTAAAGTCAAAGCCAGAGGCCGACACGCCCAAGTTTAGTTTACCCAAAAGTTATTAACGTTGCACATGGAGCAACTGTCAGTCAACTTGAATAAAAAGCAGTACTAAGAGATGATGCTGCTGGCTGATTCTATGGATAGGGTGAATAAAGGAGCTCCATACAGGTAGGTTTTAGTTTAGAATACAGCTACAGTAAAACTAAAACTAAATCCAAAGCCAGAGGCCGACACGTCCAGGTTTAGTTTACCCAAAGTCATATTAACGCTACACATGGAACAATTGTCAGTAAACTTGAACAGAAAGCGGTACCAATAAATGATGCTGCTAGCTGATTATATGGATAGGATGAATGAAGGAGCTCCGTACAGGTAGGCTTAAGTTTCGGACATTGCTACAGGAAAACTAAAACTAAATCCAAAGCCAGAGGCCGACACGCCCAAGTTTAGTTTACCCAAAGTTATATTAACGATACACTTGCAGCTACTGTCAGTAAACTTTAAAGGGGCCCACTGATGATCAGTCCGCGGGACGATATCGGCCTGTCAGTTAAACGCAAAAGGTGACAGTTCCGAACAATGGACAAGCCGATATCGTCCGGCAGACAGATCATTAGTGGGATCCTTAAAAAAAAAAACTTGTAAAAAACTTTGCGGAAATCGTGCGTGCCCAATTAAAAATAGCATAAATAGCTTGCATAAAAAGATTGAACATCATACTTTATTAGTTAGTTTTTAAACTCGAAAAACAAGTTCCTTAAGCGCTTAAGAATTCTTCGCAAGTTTATTCTCATTGCTACATATTGACTGACTAGCCATTAGGATATAAAATATTTGACTTAAGATGCCAGCTTTGCATAGGTCAAGAATTATGCGTTAATGTATTGTTTAGCCTTTTAAAATATACTTCATTTCTACGGTGTAAAGTTCATTTTAGCATGTTAGCGTAATTATTAGTTTATACATGTTTTAAATCTTAAGTAACTCCTCGTCTTTGTTAAGGCAGTTGTCCCACTGCACGCGATGAGCTATAAGCGAGTAGAACGATAAACTAGAAACGAGTGGGCGAGCGGCGAGAAGCGAGTGTTAGCTTCAATATTTTTGTCGCTCGGCTATAGGCGAGTGTTTGAGTGCGACGGGCTATTGGTCTCGCAGCTTGAGTTCAACTACCAAGCGAGCATCGCCGAGCGAGTACCGCTGAGGTAGTTTTATCTCATCGCTCTTATCTCGGCGACAAACTAGTAGAGCGAGTGTTCTTGCCGGCAGTGTGAACAGCCAGCGATGAACTATGAATATATGTATCTCTTTTACTAACACAGGATCCCTATCTTTTGTTCGTTTCTTGGGCGAGAAAATCGCCGATAGCTAATCGCTTACTCGCTCTTGGTGGGACAACTGCCTAAGTAACTAGATACCAAACAAACAATGGATATTGTTTTGTCAATATGTATGTACCAACAGCAAAAGAAGTTGTTACACAAAGTTACGTGGTCAAAAACGTCTGTACTTATATGAACTTGTTTTGTTTTTGTAAATGAAAATTAGAATTTCTAAAATATCTTAACAGTGGTTTGCTATTTTTAATGCATTTTTATACCACGATGGCGACGCGCGACAAGCGTGCATCCCGCCTGATGTTAAGCGACCACCGTAACCTACGGATGGCGGTTACCTAAACAGGGCTTTATTAACCCTTAAATGCATAGTGATGCATTTATACACACAACATAAACATCAAATGTTATGCATTATTAAACAAATTCTATTTGTTCTTGTATATTATTTCAATAGTAAAACTAATAAATTTTCCGAATTATTACATAAATTTACGCAGTATTTTAATTTATAAAAGTTACATTTGTTTATAGACGAAATGTCGGAAAACTTGGAAAAACCTGGAAGTTGATGATTTTTAGTATGTGATTTTGGGCAGATTTTTCGGGGTTTGTAATTATTTTATATTTACAAATTTTATCATAGGAACATCACAAATAGTGTACCTTTCTGTTGGCAGTTAAGATTTTTCCTATACCCCTTACTAATAGCTATATATTTCCAAAAATATGATTTAGACTATGCAACTTTTAACACTGATTTCCCAGTGAAAATCGATGATATATTTTTTTTTACTATTTTTCCTGCAAACAATTATGTGATATATATATTAATTTCGGGCAAAACGAAAAAATCATGTATTTAAGGGTTAAAGACATCGAAGTAATTTTTCGAGATTAAACTTTCTTGAGACATATTATAAACTATTTAAACCGTGAAACCGTTGTCGTCTAAACAGTTCAAGTAATATTTCCGTGATATAACAAAATACATTAAACAATTTCAGAAAATACCGTCCAAACCTCCGCTCATACCGCGGCCACTACAAAGAGTGGTGGCATTTCGCGTACACGTGTATCTTGGAGGACGAAGTGCGCCGCAGAAGGAATAACTGGGACTGGACGCACATGTTGACACATAGGAATCTGTGCAAGGACTATGCGAAGGCTTACCAGTGTAAGCTGAGTAACAAAGGTTGGTTTCATTTGTTTTTTTTTTTTAATAAACAGTCCATTAACCCTTTGGATGCCAAAGGCTAACCGCTAGGCTAAAACGCCAAAGTCGTCAACTAGCGAGCGTTCAACCTTCGTGCATTTTAAAAAGGTTCATGTTCATATCATGACACGCCGCATACGATAGACGTGGCTTTGAAAGGGTTAAAGCTTGACCAGCGGGTTGTCACCGGCATCTTTTTAGGGTTCCGTACCCAAAGGGTAAAAACGGGACCCTATTACTAAGACTCCGCTGTCCGTCCGTTCGTCCGTCCGTCCGTCCGTCTGTCCGTCTGTCACCAGGCTGTGTCTCACAAACCGTGATAGCTAGACAGTTGAAATTTTCACAGATCATGTATTTCTGTTGCCGCTATAACAACAAATACTAAAAACAGAATAAAATAAAGATTTAAGTGGGACTCCCATACAACAAACGTGATTTTTGACCGAAGTTAAGCAACGTCGGGCGGGGTCAGTACTTGGATGGGTGACCGTTTTTTTGCTTGTTTTGCTCTATTTTTTGTTGATGGTGCGACTCGCACTTGGCCGGTTTTTTTAAATATCCATATGGCAACAATTTTGTCTATCAAGTAAGCTATGAGTTTTAGGGTATCGTTTATTTCTATAAGTAGTAATTTCATTGCCGGGTGTAACTTTTTTTTAAATTATGGCCTTTAAATAATTTTATATAGTTTTTAAAATTAAATATAGTTTTTAGGATTCCGTAGCCAAGATGGAAGGGAAAAACGAAACTTACGGTTTCGTCATGTTTTGTGACTCGTCACACTATACATATATAGGTAGGTATACTGTCAGACTTGAAGATAGGACTTAAAAATTTTAAACGTATATTCTACAAACTTTGTAGTTATCCTACTATTAAAGGATTTTAAGAAATTATTTTTTTCCATGTCGCTACTATGCCCGTGGCATATTCATCGAATGTTCATAGCTCATTGGTCTAATTGGGGCCCCTCTCGGGCTAAGTTTCCGTGGCCACTGCAATTTTCACGTCACAAGCCCCCAAGCCGAAACCTTCACTAGATAATACCTCAACTAGAACCCGATGCGAGAGCGTCGAGAGCAGTCGTGTCACAAAATATTAATTATTTTCTTAAAATAAATCAAACTCAATAATATAACTAAGTGCATCGACATAAAGCATAATTACCATTAACGCGCGCCATCCACTTGCATCGTTTTAAAATAAGCTCAGTGAGTACGCGGACAACGACAACTCGCTCACACATACGGAATAGACGATCCAGCTACTACCCGTAAGTGATCCTTATTGCCGAGTAATATTGCCTACAATCGCTAAACATGAGCGTAACGACACCGACAGGTACCGGCTCGCAACCGGACTTGACACAACTAGACGAACAGTTGAAGATGCGTAAGCGTAAACAACCAGATACGGACTGTGTGTGTAAAAACGAAATATTAAATTTAGAAAAATCTATGAGAAAAATGTTTGAAGAATTTTCAAAATCTCAAAAGGAATATTACTCTTCTATCCGTGATGACATGACGCAAATAAAGTCAAAGATTGACGAGGTTCAAAAAACAACCAACTATTTAATGTCAGAGCATACTAAAGTCGTAATGGAGTTATCCGATCTTAAGGATAAAAGTAACGCAACTGAAGAAAAAATAAAACTTTTAGAAAATAGCATGGATACCCTGAAAAAAGATACTACACAAGACAAATCTCAATCAATTTCAGAAGAGCTAATTCAAGAAATAGCAGAACGGACAGAAAGACAGAAAAACATTGTTGTTACTGGGATACCAGAAACTGAAGAAGGCACCTTTGAAGATCGTAAGAACAGAGACAAGACTGAAATAACTGAAATTCTCAAATCGGTACTAAATACTGACACCCCACCACAGCCGTGGAAGATAATGCGAGTCGGAAAACCTAGACTAGGAGTGAATCGCCCCCTTAAAATCTGCTTCAACACAGTCAATACTGCTAAAGAAATTTTGAAAAAAAGGCAGGACGTCCCAAATGATGCAATTAAACTTTACGCTGATCAGACTCCGGCTCAACAATCGTACATAAAAAAATTACGTGAGCAGCTCGCCTCCAGACAAAACAACGGAGAAACTGGAATAACAATAAAATATATCAAGGGACAGCCTAAAATTGTATCAATTCCAAAAAACGACAACATTCAAACGAACCTGTAACAACAAGTGCTGAAAAGGAAAATGTATTATCGTACCAAATACTCAAAACTTTCGATGATCTACACCCCATCAAAGGTTCTTTAAACTTGTTTTATACAAACATTAGAAGCATTGTTAAGCATGGAAAACTGGATGAGCTCAACTGTATTCTAAAACTTATAAATAGCCAGATACACATCATACTTCTCACAGAAACATGGATTAAAACGGAAGAAGAAGCAAAATACTTAGAAATCCCCAACTATCGACATTATTACAACTATAGAACGGACAAACGCGGCGGAGGTGTGTCTATATATATACACAAAAATATAAAACACAACTTAATTAATTCAAAATACATAAATGGCAATAATTACCTTTGGCTACACATACACAAATTTAACCTTAACATTGGACTTATCTATAAACCAGGAGACACTCACGTGGACACATTTCTTGAAGATCTTGAAAAACAAATACCTCAAGGGAAGTCAACGTTACTACTAGGAGACTTCAACATAAACTTATTAGTAAACGATAGTATATCTAAAAAATATATTAATATGCTTGAAGAAAATGGGTACAATGTGATAAATCATATAAGCGAACCGCACTCAACTCGAACAACAGCCACTACTAAAAGTATTCTAGATCACATAATTACAAACATGAAAGATAAATGTATCCATACCGCTATAGCAGACTCTTCATTATCGGACCACAAGCAAATAATAGTAAGATTAAAACAACACAGTGTGCCGACCCGCAATAAAATACAATATGAGGCGATAAACTACGAAGAACTAAGGATATCAGCAGAACAGAATGCTTTTAATCATATCAGGGCTGAAGACTTTAATATACTACACGAGTTCACAAGGACATTAGTAAAAAACAATACTAATATAAAATGGAAAATCGACAACCCACCAAAAAAAGACTGGATTAATAGAGACATAATAAAACAAATTAACATAAGAAACGAGATCTGGCAAGAACTCAAGAAAACTCCTCAGAATGAAGAGTTACTTTTGCAGTTCAAGAAAGAAAGGAACGCGACTACTATTTTGATTAATAAAACAAAAAATAAATTTTACTATGATTCCTTCGACAGATGTAAGCACGACCCCAAACAAATGTGGAGTTTGATTAACTCATTTGCAAATAATAAAAACAAAACTGATTGTGCTCCTTCAAAACTTACAACAGATGATGCAGGAGTAATTACAGAAGGGACAGATATATGTGAATATTTCAACATTTTCTTCGCAACCATCGGTCCAAAATTAGCTAATGAAATAACTAAAAAAAATCAGACCAACCAAAAAAATGCTGTAGATGTTAATAGCCGTTACAATACCGTAGTATTATCAGATTTAAAAAAGTGCACTGAAAAGGAAGTCATGAAAATAATAGACACGCTTGATCAATGCTGCAGTTCAGGAATAGATCAAATATCAACAAAGTCAGTTAAATGCATAAAACAATATCTTGTTCCCAAATTAACTCAATGCATTAATTTCTGTCTAGAAAATGGCATTTTCCCCGATACTTTAAAAGTAGCTAGAGTGACGCCTATTTTCAAGTCTGGAAATAAAATGGATCCTGGAAACTACCGACCTGTCTCCGTGCTTCCTATTATCTCAAAAATTTTTGAAAAGATTATTTATAGCCGTCTAAACTCTCATTTAACACAAATAAATTTTTTATTCAAAAGACAGTATGGTTTCCGGACGAAGTCCAGCACGCTATCTGCAACAATTGATCTCGTAACGAAATTAAAAGAAAATATTGATACAAAAAAGATATCACTAGGCATATTTATCGACCTAAAGAAAGCGTTCGATACAGTTAGCCATTCAATACTTTTGGAGAAACTTACAAATGTAGGTGTTACTAATACTGCATACAAAATGTTTGAGTCATATTTAAACAACAGGACCCAAGTTGTCAAAATTAACAACCATATTAGTTCTCCTCAACAAATCAAATGTGGCGTCCCACAAGGATCGATTGTCGGGCCACTTCTTTTTTTAATATATATTAATAGTATCTGTGAGTTGAAATTACATGGAGAAATCAGTTTGTATGCGGACGATACTTGTATATTTTATTTCGGATCATCGGTCGACGATATTGAAAAAAGGGCACAAGAAGATCTTAATACCCTCCATGCCTGGTTTCAAGATAATCTACTTACGATAAACATACAAAAAACAAGCTACATACTTTTTAAAGCAAAAAATAAAAAAATTAATGAGGACTTACAGCTCGTTATCGATAATACACCAATAAAAAAATCAACGGAAGAGAAATACTTAGGACTTGTTTTAGATAGTGGTCTTACATGGACACCACACATAAATAAGATAAAATCAAAACTTTCATCACTGCGCGGTTGCCTATATAATATAATGAAATGCCTCCCTAAGCAAATTCGCCCTAACATATATAACTCGCTGGTTAAATCTCATTTGAACTACCTGATAGAAATATGGGGAAGTGCAAGCAAAACGGCTCTTAAACAATTGCAAATAACACAAAATAAACTAATAAAAACACTCTTTAACTATGATCGTTTGACTTCTAGTTCCATAATCTATTCGGAAACTAAGATAATGAATATAAACCAGCTTTACTATAATAATACGTGCATACTAATAAGGAAAATAATAGATAAAAATATTCACTCTGAAATAACATTTAAAACTAAATCTGAACAAGGAAACAGGCCGTTACGTAATGCTAACGATCTCTGTATTAAATCAGCACGAACTAAAAGCGGTAAAAAGAATATAAGTTTCGAAGGGGCACAACTCTATAACAAACTGCCAAAATGTATTAAAGAATGCAAAAGCTTTAGTTTATACAAACGGAAATTGCATCAACACGTAATTTCTAATATCTAAGTCCGGCCCTGGGAGTTTGCGACTTGACAACAAGGAATGGGCGATAAGCTCATGCAGTCAACTGCATTTTTTTTAGGATTGTAAATTTTAACGCTTAGTTTATAAGGTTGAAATTAACACACCATAACATTTACACCAACGTGATTAGCAACAGTGGTCATCTAAATATTTTAAGTTAACTTTTACGTTTTGCAAAATACCCACTTAAACATCATTATAGGAATGATTACCTTAGTTACTATTAGTTAATAGTTAATACATAGTTATAATATGTATTTAATATTAGTTTTTATTTTATAGATAAAATAGTGAGTACCTACTAATGTAAACTGCTCTTTTGATGCTCTTGTAATTTAAGATAAATACTTGTATTTTATGTAATTTTTCTCATTAAGCGAAATGTAAATTTCTTTGAGAAATAAAGTTCTTTAAACCTAACTATACACAATGTGTATTAGTTTTATTGAAAAGCATTATGTCTGTTACAGGCAAGGCGACCCAAGAGCAACAGTGTCTTCTAGACGAGGCCGAGAAGAAACTAGACTTGCTCAACTTGGTCGTTATCCGGCAAAGGATTGAGATGGAAGTAGGTTCTAGTAAAACGTTTTTAGTACTTATTAAATAGTATATAGTTAGTTTTTTTAGCATTAGAAAGAAGGTAAGCGATCTTAACATGTCTTTTAATTGAAAAACGCTTTTTAAAAATCAGTAACTATTACTTATGAAAGCAGAAGAATATAAATGATCGTATTAGATTCATAATTGTTACATATTTGCCATTATTTATTTTTAAAACGTGTTTTTCAATAAAAAGATACGTCAAGATTGTTTACCTTATTTCTAATGCTAAAAAAACGAACTATAGTCGCCATCAGCTATATCTGAGCGGCCATAGCGGTTTACAATATCTGAACGCGCACTCTATCGCCTTGACAATAGAGGCGTGTTGAGATATTTGGGAGCGCCTTGGACGCTCCGATATATCTGATGGCGACTGTACATCGAGGAGCCTCGACAAACCCTCCAACGCACTATTCTAACTTAGGATGGTATTCCATCTGTCCAATGTCTTGGTCGAATTTACCCACTGTTTTTATTTTTCTTTCTAAGTTTTTTCAATATTGTGCTTTTATTTTATTTTAAAATTATTAAATTGTCAATTATTTGCATGTCGTGTCTTCGACTGAATACTGATACTTTCATGTAAAACCTTTTCTGTTGTCATCTTGTACCATACGTATTCTGGCAAATAAAGAAATTCTATTATATTCTATTCTATTCGAATGGGTATTTGCGTCTCACAGTTTGCTTAATGAGAGAGTGACACAGTTACACTTGTGACTATGTTTGAAATGAGACAGTCCTTTGACATACTACATATCGAAAGTAATTTGACATCGACGCCGGTGCCCTGCAGTTCACGAAGTCAGTGGATGGCCTAAAGCAGAAACTCACACGGACGGACCCGTATTCAATGTGAAGACCGTCTTAGTGTAAGGCCTGAGTGGACGCTCGAGTTGGGCGTGCAGCGGGGCGGGGCGTGCGGCGTGCATGTTAAACAAATGCAAGCGTATAGGAGCGGCCTTAGTGCACGCTGCTCAAATCACTTGGAAGCCCGACGCTACGCTGCACGCCCCGCCGAACGCTCCGCTCGGAGCGTCCACTCAGGCCTTAAGCTTTGGATTCCTCCGAAAACGGTGCCGTCATATTACGGCCGCTATATAGCGTTGACTGACGTCACTAGAACGTTGTCTATGTAAACAAGATGGCGCGGTTTCCTAGACGGCGTTACGTTACGTTGATTGTCAACGTAACGTAAGATGATGGCCGTCATGACCTTGTCGATAGTTTCGTGAACGTTTTATTAGATAGCGGTGACGCCATTTTGAATAAATGACACGAGATTTGAATAAATGATTCCGTACTACGATTATTTTCCTCTTCTGATGATATTTCATCCTCCAAGTAAATTATAGATGATCAAGCAAATCTTGTCAGTAGGAAAAGGCGCGAAATTCAAATTTTCTATGGGACGTTATCCCATCGCGCCTACATTTTTCAAATTTGCCGCTTTGACCTTGGTGGATGACGGTGTGTTATGACGCCGTGGTACTTTCCACATGTCGCCACCGTAAAGACGGCCGTCTTTTGCTGCCGCTATATGACGGCCGTCATATGACGGCACCGTTTTCGGAGGAATCCAAAGCTTTAGACTTAAAGATCCGTATGGTTGTCGCAGGTGGAGCGGCTCGGCAAGATGGAGGAGGAGGCGCGCAAGAGCCGCGGCTGGTTCAGCGGCTGGTGGGGCGCCGCGCGGGACGACGGGCTCGCCGAGGGCACCGCCATCAGTGAGTGCACCACTGTATACTTGTACAGTCGCCGTCAGCCGCTCACAAGATGCAGGAGGAGGCGCGCAAGAGCCGCGGCTGGTTCAGCGGCTGGTGGGGCGCCGCGCGGGACGACGGGCTCGCCGAGGGCACCGCCATCAGTGAGTGCACCACTGTATACTTGTACAGTCGCCGTCAGCCGCTCACAAGATGCAGGAGGAGGCGCGCAAGAGCCGCGGCTGGTTCAGCGGCTGGTGGGGCGCCGCGCGGGACGACGGGCTCGCCGAGGGCACCGCCATCAGTGAGTGCACCACTGTATACTTGTACAGTCGCCGTCAGCCGCTCACAAGATGCAGGAGGAGGCGCGCAAGAGCCGCGGCTGGTTCAGCGGCTGGTGGGGCGCCGCGCGGGACGACGGGCTCGCCGAGGGCACCGCCATCAGTGAGTGCACCACTGTATACTTGTACAGTCGCCGTCAGCCGCTCACAAGATGCAGGAGGAGGCGCGCAAGAGCCGCGGCTGGTTCAGCGGCTGGTGGGGCGCCGCGCGGGACGACGGGCTCGCCGAGGGCACCGCCATCAGTGAGTGCACCACTGTATACTTGTACAGTCGCCGTCAGCCGCTCACAAGATGCAGGAGGAGGCGCGCAAGAGCCGCGGCTGGTTCAGCGGCTGGTGGGGCGCCGCGCGGGACGACGGGCTCGCCGAGGGCACCGCCATCAGTGAGTGCACCACTGTATACTTGTACAGTCGCCGTCAGCCGCTCACAAGATGCAGGAGGAGGCGCGCAAGAGCCGCGGCTGGTTCAGCGGCTGGTGGGGCGCCGCGCGGGACGACGGGCTCGCCGAGGGCACCGCCATCAGTGAGTGCACCACTGTATACTTGTACAGTCGCCGTCAGCCGCTCACAAGATGCAGGAGGAGGCGCGCAAGAGCCGCGGCTGGTTCAGCGGCTGGTGGGGCGCCGCGCGGGACGACGGGCTCGCCGAGGGCACCGCCATCAGTGAGTGCACCACTGTATACTTGTACAGTCGCCGTCAGCCGCTCACAAGATGCAGGAGGAGGCGCGCAAGAGCCGCGGCTGGTTCAGCGGCTGGTGGGGCGCCGCGCGGGACGACGGGCTCGCCGAGGGCACCGCCATCAGTGAGTGCACCACTGTATACTTGTACAGTCGCCGTCAGCCGCTCACAAGATGCAGGAGGAGGCGCGCAAGAGCCGCGGCTGGTTCAGCGGCTGGTGGGGCGCCGCGCGGGACGACGGGCTCGCCGAGGGCACCGCCATCAGTGAGTGCACCACTGTATACTTGTACAGTCGCCGTCAGCCGCTCACAAGATGCAGGAGGAGGCGCGCAAGAGCCGCGGCTGGTTCAGCGGCTGGTGGGGCGCCGCGCGGGACGACGGGCTCGCCGAGGGCACCGCCATCAGTGAGTGCACCACTGTATACTTGTACAGTCGCCGTCAGCCGCTCACAAGATGCAGGAGGAGGCGCGCAAGAGCCGCGGCTGGTTCAGCGGCTGGTGGGGCGCCGCGCGGGACGACGGGCTCGCCGAGGGCACCGCCATCAGTGAGTGCACCACTGTATACTTGTACAGTCGCCGTCAGCCGCTCACAAGATGCAGGAGGAGGCGCGCAAGAGCCGCGGCTGGTTCAGCGGCTGGTGGGGCGCCGCGCGGGACGACGGGCTCGCCGAGGGCACCGCCATCAGTGAGTGCACCACTGTATACTTGTACAGTCGCCGTCAGCCGCTCACAAGTCACAAAAATCCCAAATGAAACCTGATATATTATGTAATAAGATTTTGGCAAACATTTCATTTTTGGTACAAGCTTTTATCGCTGTCTGTACTTTTTTTACGACAGACAATCTAATACTCATCGAGACAATTCTAAAAACCCCTAACACAATTAGGTTGCATTGTTTCATCACATAGTTCCTATGGCCACCTCCTGTCTCCATCAACAGATCAGTTCGACGGTACCATATTATTGTATTGTCATCAAAACTACATACAGCTGTCAATTTTGATGACGCTACGATCCTTGGAAGATGGTTAAATTAGTTACCTTAGATTCCATTACATAGTTACATACAGGACGAGCTAATAAAAGCTTGTTAAGAGGCCGGTATCGATTTTAATCGCAAAAATGTAAAATTGATAGATTTAGTCGATGAAATTGTGCACCTTTTGTTACGTAATAGAAATAACAAGTACTGGTATCTATTAGCACGTCTTCTTATCTTGCATTTGTACAGATCATTTTTTTGAAAACTGACTCACTAAATTAGTAATGATTTTTTTCTGATGGACGTTTGGGTAAACGCGCGTAAAGCACTGATGTAGTCGATCTTATTTGTAAATTTCGTAAAGTTTGGACTGCTAAAAATGGTAATTTTGTATTACACATATCCTGTACTCCAACTTGCATAGACTACATTTTTGTTATATGATATTGAACAAGAGTAAATGAAAGTTAGACGAAATCAATTTTCACCAGAAATTACTTCAAAACAAGTGATCATTTTTCGTGAAAATCGACTTAATTTTAACGTGATGGTTGTAATAAGGTTCACTTTTAACTATTTTGGATTTTTGGATTTAAATAAATCAGAAAGACGTGTGATCTTGTACGGGTTTATTAGGCGACTAAAGGATAGATATACATAGAAAGAGAAGGCAGGAATGTAATTGAAAATGCATGCATAGGGTTCAAATTTAACACAACATACCGCCCACCAAAAGGACACTTACGTCCTTTTCATAACCTTACAATAGTACAATTTAAATTGAATCAAATTGACATTATAAAGTTTCAGTATCAACGGGCAACGCACATAATTTAGATATAGATCGTTTCACTATAGCACTACCGGATTTGACACTGTACACTCTAGTAAAACCGTCTTCAGCAGGATGTTTGTCCATGATGCGGCCCAGTGACCATTTGCCTGGAGGTAAGTTATCAGTTTTGATAAGCACTATATCTCCTATTTTAAACTCTTTCTCTTTTTTCAGCCATTTAGGTCTTTGTTGCAGTCTGGATAGGTACTCATCTTGCCATCGACGCCAAAAATCTGCCAACAGTTTCTGCGTGAGTTGCCAGCGTGACAAGGTATGTATTTTACATTCTTTATAATCTGCTGCTGGAACAACGATAGGGGCTTCGCCTATTAAGAAATGTCCTGGGGTGAGTATTTCAGCGTTTTCAGGATCTGAGTTATCGAGTGGGCATAGGGGCCGGGAATTCAAACAGGCTTCAGTCTCGTAAAGTACCGTCGTAAATTCTTCAAACGTCAGGTTTGTTGTCAGAACTCTCTTTAAATGGTATTTTATGGACTTGACGCCGGCCTCCCAAAGGCCACCGAAGTTAGGGCTGTAAGCTGGAATGAAGTGCCACTGTGTGCCTTCGATTGCAAGTGTCTCTGCTATTGGTCCGGTAAATTTCAATTTAGCTTCATTCCAGGCTTCAACAAGTTCTTTGTTAGCACCTACGAAGTTTCTACCCTGGTCGCTCCACAGGTGAGTACATTTTCCTCTTCTAGCGACAAAACGTTTGAATGCTGCTATGAATGCTTCTGAGGTAAGGTCTCCAACCAGTTCAATATGAATTGCCTTGACGGCCATGCAAATAAAAATAGCTATGTAGGCCTTCACAGTTTTTCCTCCTCGGCCTTTAGACGTCAATATCTGGTATGGCCCTGCAAAATCTACTCCACTGTGTAGGAATGGTCTCGAAGGAGTGACCCTCGGCTCCGGTAAATCTCCCATGATTTGCGGCTTCGACGTAGCATTTTGTTTTGCACAAGTAAGGCATTTTTGAATATGTTTCTTGACTAAGGACTTAGCTCGCAATATCCAGTACTTAGAACGTAAGTAGCATAGCATTTCAGGCAAAGTGCCATGAAGCGTTCTTGTATGTGCATCAGCAATTATTAGTGGCACTAAAGCGTTCCTGTTTCCCAGAATGATAGGATGCTTTCTGTCTTCGTCTATATTTGCATATCTGAGGCGACCGCCCACCCTGAGGACCTTGTTTTCATCTACGTATGGGGCGAGGGATCTTAGGGAGCTCTTTCCTTTCACTTGTTTATCTGATGTCAATCTTTCTATTTCTTCTTGATACTCTTCTTGCTGTACCTTTTTTATGCAAATATTCATGGCGTTTTGTAATTCCATTGTAGTAATATCCTTATCAATGCCATCTGGATTTTTCTTGCAGTTTAAGAATCTTAGGCAATAGACAATACCTTTAAGTAGTTCAGTTAGGTTATCAAAATCTCCAAATTGTGTACTCAGTGCCTTTTCTTGTCTTTCCAGGTCTTCAATATTCAGGTAAGTTTGAATTTTCTGTACCTTTATTTCTTCATCTGTTGTAAAATCTTCTTGTTTACTAATATTTATTTCTTTTTCAGATAACCAGCTCGGGCCGTGCCACCACAGATCACAGTTCTTAAGTGTGGTCAGCTTCATCCCTCTTGAAGCGATATCTGCAGGATTATCTTTAGATTGCACATGGTACCAGTGTTTGTTGTTTAGGTTCTCAACGATTTCTACAACGCGGTTGGCTACAAACGGTTTCCATCTATTGGGTTCTCCACAAAGCCAAGCGATTACTATCGAAGAGTCGGTCCATGCGAACATGTTTGTTGTTGGTATTCTCATCGCTTGTCCAATTTGTTTCATGAGTTTAGACAGGAGTAACGCGCCACATAATTCTAAGCGCGGGAGGGAGATAGTTTTCAAAGGTGCTATTCTCGTTCGTGCAGCGATGATTTTGGTTGTTATTTTGTTCTCGCTTTCAACTCTTATATATACGACGGCAGCGTATGCTCGCATAGATGCGTCGCTAAATCCGTGTATCTGTATCTTTTCTTCTTCCGAGTCTGTTGTGCCAAGCCATCTATCCATCTTTATATCTTTGACATTTTCAAAATCATCTCTTATCTGTTTCCATTCTTCTTCGAGCTCAGGACTGACACATTCGTCCCAAGACACTTTTTCAAGCCATAACCTTTGCATCAGCATCTTCGCCATAACAGTGCTTGGTGCGATCCAGCCTAGTGGATCAAATAGCTTTTGTACATCTGATAGTATCCCACGTTTAGTTATCGTCTTTGGCATTGGTGATAGTGACAAGTTGTATTGAAACTGATCTGCACCAAGGTTCCATGCAATTCCAAGTGCCTTTATAGTTCCATCAAGGTTCAGTTCTATCTGTGCATTCGCTGATCTTTTATCTTCATCGATAGATTTCATAAATTCAATGTTATTAGAGGACCATTTCATGAGTTGAAATCCGCCTTGTTTCAGGATGCGTGTTACTTCTTTAGCTATTACGATCGCTTCCTCAGCGGTTGCTGCCCCTGACAGCATGTCGTCCATATAAAAGTCTTCTTTTATTGTTTTGATTGCCACTTCGCTGTGCTTGTTTGTTTGTTTACCAAGTTGTTTCTCTTCTTCATCAGTAGCAATCTTCTTAAGTGTTTTGACCGCTAAGTATGGAGCTGGAGCGGTACCGAAAGTGACTCGAAGCATACGGTACTCTTTTAACTCTTCAGACTCGTCTTGTCGCCAAAGAATGCGTTGGTAATTTGCGTCCTCTTTTGTTACCAATATTTGGCGGTACATCTTCTGGACATCTGCCACGAAGCAAACTCGTTTCAGTCTCCATCTCATTAAAAGATTTCTTAAGTCATCTTGTAGTTGTGGGCCTATCATCAGTTCATCATTTAATGAGACGTTGTTTGATCCTTTGCAGGAGCCGTCAAATACAATACGTGTGCGCGTGGTTTCTTTATCGTCGCGAATTACAGCGTGGTGTGGTAGGTATACCGATTTATCTTCTTTTTCCTTTTCAGGTACTTCTTCTAGATGTCCTTCTTCAAGGTAATCATTAATACCCTTTATGTATTCTGTTTTCAGGTCCGGCGAACGCTTAAATCTTCTTTCTAGTTGCATGAACCTCTTTGTAGCTATCTCTTTTGTATTACCATCAAGTACTTTTGGATTCTCAGTCTTAAATGGCAGTTTCACAATGTATCTTCCTTCTTGGTTTCGAGTGACTGTTTTTTCATAGATTTCTTCACATAGCTGTTCTTCCTTGGTATATTTTCTCTTGGTGTCTGTTTCTATTTCCCATAGAGACTTCAGTGTGTCTTCTATATCGACCTGATGGTGCATGACGAGGTAAGAATCTTCTTGTGATGTGCTATCACTCTCTCCAAAAAGAATCCAGCCCAGGTCAGTCTTTTGTGCGCATGGTGTACCTGGTGGACCTTTGACTACTTCTGCTTGCAGTATTCTAGCGTATACTCGGACCCCTAGCAAGAGATCTATGGGTCCCGAGTTGTTGTAATTAGGATCCGCTAGCTGTAATCCTTGTAGATGAGGCCATGGTTGTTGAACAATATGCTTCTTAGGTAACTTCCTGGTCAGCTGTTTCGACATTACATAAGCCTTAACCGGTAGGACAAATGTTTTATCCCACTGTGATTTTATTTGTAGCTCACAGACGTGGTTGATTTCTGCTCTCATGGAACCCAAGCCCGTGATGCTTCCCCTTACATGTTGTCGGTCAAGCTTTAGTAGTTGAGCCGCTTTCTCGCTTATAAATGATTCTTCGGAACCCTGGTCTATTAGCGCGCGCAGTGGAATGATGTGACCTTGATTGCTTCTTGCTTCCACCACAGCAGTCGCTAGTAGTGCTGAATTCTGTCTAGTATTGAGATGTAACGCGATCACTGTGTTTGCTTGCACTTCTTCTATGTCTTCTACAACATGTAATGATGAAGCCAGTGGTTGTGAGGGACTCGTAGGGGCCACAGGCTCAGTCTGCTTTAGTTGATGTAGAAGGGAGTGATGACGTCGGTGACATATTCTACAGGACACAGGTACTCGACATTTTGATGCTGAATGCCCTGGTACTAGACAGTTGTAACATAAGTTGTTATTCTTGACATATTCGCTTCTCTCCGTAGGTTCCATCTTGGTAAACTCCTTGCAGTGACATAATGTATGACTTTCTTTACACATTACACAACTCCTGTTCTCGAAGGTAGGTGTGGCAACATGGCATGTACTTCGCTCCTTGTTTGACTTCACTTCTTTTGTATTATTCGTAAGTAGTTCCAGTGTACGAAACTTGGCCTCTAGAAACTCCTTAAAATCGTTCCACTTCGGTAAGGGTTCAGAGTCACTCTTATACGCATGCTCTTCCCAGTCTTTATGCGTCTCTGGGTCCAATTTCTGAACGAGCAAAAATATCACAAGTGGATCCCAAGAGTCAACAGAAACATTCAGGTTTTGAATGTTGTGTAAGCACTCTGACGTTGTATCTAGGAGTATTTTCAGTTGAGCAGCTGATTGTGTGTTCATTTTACGCTGGTTAACCAATTTCTTCAAATTATTGTTCAAAATTAATCGTTTGTTGCCATACCTTGTTTTCAGGATGAGCCATGCTTGTGAATAATTATCAGACGTAATTTGAATGTGCCTCAGTAATGACGACGCTTCAGCAGTAACACTTGTCTTCAAATAATGTAGCCTTTGTACGTCACTTAACATCTTGTTGTTATGCACGAGTGATATGAATAAATCCTTGAACGCGGGCCACTCTTCGTAGCTTCCACTAAAAGTAGGTAACTCGATCCGCGGCAAACGTACGAAGTTGTTTTGTGTTCCTGCTATAGCATAGCTGGAGTTAGCAACAGAAGTTTCCATCAAAGTTTCATGCATTAAACTTGCAATTCGGTCCATCAAATCTCCTCTGAGTACGTTGTACAAATCTTCGTAAACAAAGAATTCTTCGTTTAAAAAGTATGGTAAAACACCCCTTTGTTCCGTAGGTGTAGCCTTGACCAACTCTTGGTGACTGTGGTTAAACGTAGCCCAGTATTCGTCAATCATTTTAAGCCGAGACTCGATGTAACCCTTGGTTAATCTCTCCTTAGGGCATTTCTTTAGGTTAACTTGTGTTTTCCGAAGCACTGTAGCACTATCCTCAAGCACAGCGAGTAATTGTTTTTGTTTTTCAGTCATTGTTAACGATAAAACACTGCAATTTCACGTACAAGTCTATTAAAACGCCGTTATAACTTTTAGCAATAAAACTTGTTAATAATCAAATAAACTCATTAGTTTGAGGTGCAATTCGTTAGCATCTGCCGGCTCCTTATCTCTGGAATGCGGCTCGCTATTGTTCTCGCCGCCGGGCGGCCGGTGTCCGATGCACTAATTGATCCGGTTCGATTGCGACCATATGATGGTTGTAATAAGGTTCACTTTTAACTATTTTGGATTTTTGGATTTAAATAAATCAGAAAGACGTGTGATCTTGTACGGGTTTATTAGGCGACTAAAGGATAGATATACATAGAAAGAGAAGGCAGGAATGTAATTGAAAATGCATGCATAGGGTTCAAATTTAACACAACAAACGTAATTTTGACACTCAAACAATTTACAACATTTCCTGAAACTGTTCTTATACATCATTTTTTATAATTTATAACTATAATTTTTTGATGATTTTTTAAAAACTGCCCCTTCTCGTCATATATTGCCGGTGACGCACGCTCGGGACCTTATTATTAAAAGGCAAGATGAGAAGACGTGTTAATAGAAACATTGATATAGAATAAAGAACTGGATACCCAATCAGCCGCAAAAAATGGCCCCACAAAAGTGATGTTAAAACAGATCACGCATTACTTTTTCATTTAGTCTTGTTTGAAACGCTCAAATGTGAAGTTGTCAACAATTACGAAATGTGCCGTCGAAATATGTAAAAATAACAATGATAAAACAAAGAAAAAGGATGGAATGTATTTCTTACGGTTAGTTCTTGGGATAGCATTACATAATTTATGTAATCTGGTGGTAATTTTATGGTTTTGAATAAATTAATTTGTTAGTACCAAAGAAGGGATGTCAAGGAACAAAAATCTAATGAGTCGATGTGAGGTCAATATTTTTTTTATATTTTTATATGGCATTCCTAACGAATAACATTATGTTCAAATTCAAGATTTCCAAGAAAACCTATGACACGTGCAAAGTGGACTGCTATTTAATTATAGCAAGAGATAGGGGTGATGCAGTTTTAAACAAGGCAAAACGGCACTTGTGTGTTCGGCCCATTTCCCTGTTTTCTACATATACACCACCAATAAGGGCTTATATCGACTAACTGTAAATGCTAAACCTGTCTGAACACAGTGACAACCACAGGATTTTTTTTATAAAGTATGGACTTTATAAAAACAAGCAACAACGGTTGCACTCCAGGAGTGCCGATAGAAGTGAAAACTCACCTCACTATGTTACCGACGCCCGGTAACACGATACATACGTTTAGCGGCGGTATTCTATTTATTAATTATGTATTATTATAATTCTCAAATAAGATCACACTTTTTCATTGACATGTTTATTTACATACTGCCATGACAACATCAAATTATTTGAACATAGGTAAAGAGTCTTGAAAAGGAGTCCGCAACACTTTTTTCTTTATTGATTTAAATGCCATCTAAATTATGAGTGGCCACTTCAAAAATTACCCACCTCTCAAAAATCCAATCAGTACCAATAAATGTCCCCGTGCACCCGTGCGATGAGTAAATGTAGATCTAAAATACACAGTAATTTTATTTAATAAGTTGTTTTTATACTTAATAAGTTATCTGATTAGGTTTTTACAGCACATTTATAACTCCCGGAACTATGCCAACCTTACTCTGCGTGGTACAATTACTGTCGGTGGCGACACGAGCACGCTCGATCAAAAATTGCTGGCGGTTAAAAGGTTAAAGACGTATACTTACTTATTAAAAATTAAATTTGTTTGAATTTGAACCACGATTTAATTTTATTTGAGCTCCCGATTAAATTAAATTTGTTTTATTTATTACTTCAATTGGTTTTTCTGTACAGTAATACCTAATAAAGTGTACCAAAGTGACTCCATTCGTTCATTATTCTCGTTTGACTTTGTTTGACGTAAATACGTTACGTTTAGTGCCATCGGACTCAATTTTTTAACAGTGTTGGTACCTCTGTTTGCAAATTTGACACTTAATGCTTACGACATTAAGCTCTTTTATGTACGAAACATTTATCAAGACTCAAAATTTACGTAAGCGTTTTTATCATCAATGCAAATGGTGCGAAACGTCATTGGGATCCACATTTGTTGACGTTTTTGTTCTGCTTTGTGTGTCTATTTCTTTTATATTAAGTCAGTGAATAGAAACCAATACTTGTTATTTAGATATTACGTAACAAAAGGAGTACAATTTCAATGACTAAATCTATCAATTTTACATTTTGGCTCTAAAATCGTTAACGGAGCCTTAAAAAAAAAGCGGCCAAGTGCGAGTCGGACTCGCCCATGAAGGGTTCCGTATTTAGGCGATTTATGACGTATAAAAAAAAACTACTTACTAGATCTCGTTCAAACCAATTTTCGGTGGAAGTTTACATGGTAATGTACATCATATTTTTTTTTTAGTTTTACATTCTCTTATTTTAGAAGTTACAGGGGGGGGGGACACACATTTTACCACTTTGGAAGTGTCTCTCGCGTAAACTATTCAGTTTAGAAAAAAATGATATTAGAAACCTCAATATCATTTTTGAAGACCTATCCATAGATACCCCACACGTATGGGTTTGATGAAAAAAAATTTTTTCAGTTTCAGTTCGAAGTATGGGGAACCCCAAAAATTTATTGTTTTTTTTTCTATTTTTGTGTGAAAATCTTAATTCGGTTCACAGAATACATCTACTTACCAAGTTTCAACAGTATAGTTCTTATAGTTTCGGAGAAAAGTGGCTGTGACATACGGACGGACAGACAGACGGACAGACGGACAGACAGACAGACATGACGAATCTATAAGGGTTCCGTTTTTTGCCATTTGGCTACGGAACCCTAAAAAGACATAAACTAAACAGCCTATATAAAAATATAGGCAGAAATATCACATTGATTTGATCTATAATTATTCAACAAATAATGTCCATACATAAAAGCAAATGAGGCTGTTTGACTATCTCCCCTTGTATAATTTAGTTCCAACATTTGCCGCTAGATGTCACTGTGCGCTCCGCGTCGGGATCGTACATCGCGGTGTTAAGATTTTTCCACGAATGACGACCCTCGCTGCGTACTGTAGTGAACTCATACTTACCTGGCATAGGGGATACCGTGATCAAGAAGGCGGTTCCCCCAGGGCGAGACTCTTCCATTGCACTGCGGTTGGGTTGACCCTTGCGATTATCCCTAATGTGGATAACTCGGATGCGTAATTTTTGGTAGTGGGGACTGCGTACGCGCCGTCCCCCCGTAATTACTTAAAATGAGTATATTGTTCGTAACAATTTCACAAATATTCCTTACGATAGTTACGATTAGTTTTTAGGGTTCCGTACCCAAAGGGTAAAAAACGGGACCCTATTACTAAGACTTCGCTGTCTGTCCGTCCGTCCGTCCGTCTGTCACCAGGCTGTATCTCATGAACCGCGATAGCTAGACAGTTGAAATTTTTACAAATGATGTATCTCTGTTGCCGCTATAACAACAAATACTAAAAATAAAATAAAATAAATATTTAAGGGGGGCTCCCATACAACAAATACGATTGTTTTGCTCTATTTTTTGTTGATAGTACGGAACCCTCCGTGCGTGAGTCTGACTCGCACTTGGCCGGTTTTTATAAAGAATACGAGTCGAGTACCTTTAGTTTGGGTTTGGGTCATTGAGTGACAGGATCAGACAAAATTTGAACCTTGATTTTTTTACAGTTCCGTAGTCAACCAGAAACCATTATAGGGCTTGGCTTATAGTTTGTGTACTTGAGATCTCTCATTTTGTTTATGCTTATCAAATTACTTAACACAGTTTTGATGTAGGTACTAAGAGAGAACCGAAAAGCAACTCCGAATGGAATAATCATAGTAAGGATGTTTTCAAACGGCATGTCAACGTTGTAACGAATGAAGTTACCCTTCACCCAAATATTAATATCATAACTAATTAACTATTTTTCCAACAATTCCTCAAAAAAGCTTAATTCCAATAAAGGTTTTTATTAGGCTTAGGTTTATAAAGATTCGTGATGTTGGGCAGTTGGGCTTTTTTCTTACGAGTTCATAGATGGCGCTAGTAGTCTTTGAATTAGGAATTAAAATATTGTTATTTGATGATATGATAACTTTAGTGATATACATAAAATGAGTATTTTTTCATTACTTAGCGACATGACATCTAACGGATCTTTGTAAAACGGAGTCCCAGTTTTTTTATTAATCTCATTCTTTTATTATTGACAAATTGAAATGAGTTTTTAAGTAGATGTAGTGAGTTTATCTTCCTAAATAGATATGTAACTAATAACAAAAATTAAATGATCGAATTAGATATGTAAAATAAAGTCTATGACAATTCGTATTTCTAATTTGAGTACTAATGTACATTTAATGTCATTTTAGGCCGGCAATCGCACTTGTATAACAATAGACCATTTTACAAATTTCAGTGAAACAGTTCCAAAACGCAATGACTCCCGAGGAGAAGGCGAAGCTATTCCGTGCCATAGACTACCAAGAGAATAGCGCACCACTGCACCTGCCCACCGAATACGTGGCCGTTGAGATGTGCTTCCGTCTCGACAGATGTCAGGTGGCTGTGGACGACGATAAGGAAGTGCTGAAGGCTTGCGTGGACAACGTTGTGGTTGAAATGGGCCAGAGACCGAGCGCCAATGCGATCAGGTATGTTTTGTACTAAATACGCTTTCGTCTGGATCACATTGTAAGTTTTATTTATAATGTTTCACTAGATGTCGCTAGTAGTATCTACTTGTCTTTTGTTCAATTATAGACAAAAATAAATAATCTATGCAATAGGTATCTATATAATAAATTGAAACTTCAAGAGATTGAATTTTATCGGATTGGTTTTAGATAAATAAGTAAGCATAGAGTGCTCACTCCATACATGAATTTTTTTACGTAGTAAATTAATAATATTAAATTCTGTAGGAGATATAATAGAATGTATTTCTAATAAGTTTGAAGCTGAATACTTATCAAGCTTAAATCTATAAATAAGTTTTCGCAAAACATAAATTGGTTTTTATGTTTGTATGGACTCAGCACTCTATGCTTACTTATTTTTCTATGGTTTTGGCTGAAGTATGTCCATTATTATAAAAAAGACGGCCAAGTGCGAGTCGGACTCACGCACGGAGGGTTCCGCACCATCAACAACAAATAGAGCAAAACAAGCAAAAAAACGGTCACCCATCCAAGTACTGACCCCGCCCGACGTTGCTTAACTTCGGTCAAAAATCACGTTTGTTGTATGGGAGCCCCACTTAAATCTTTATTTTATTCTGTTTTTAGTACTTGTTGTTATAGCGGCAACAGAAATACATCATCTGTGAAAATTTCAACTGTCTAGCTATCACGGGTCGTGAGATACAGCCTGGTGATAGACGGACGGACGGACGGACGGACGGACGGTAGGACGGACGGACGGTAGGACGGACGAACGGTAGGACGGACAGCGGAGTCTTAGTAATAGGGTCCCGTTTTTACCCTTTGGGTACGGAACCCTAAAAAGACACAATTGCCGTTTCGTCACCAATTAGTTTACTTACCTCTTGCTAGATGGCGCTAGTATTACTATATCTTGGGGACAATATTATAATTAATGTGTTTTTTCACTTTCCATCATACTCCATGCTTCAATTATCTAGAAACCCTTCATAACTTTTGAATAAATTGTCTGTAACTTAATTGCAATTTTAAAATGACAAACTGAATTTGATAAAGTTAAGTTGATTTAGCTTATAAGATAACCCTTTCATTTTAGGGTGGACGTGCAAATGCAAGCATTCACGGTGACGGGCGTGCAGCAAGGAGAGTACACACCACAACTCGTTACGTCAAAGGAGGTCACCAGCGACGTCAACCTGCTGAATGTCACATTTGAGACCAAACCCTTGGGTAAGACAACAACATTTTATGTGAATGTCTACAAAATGCAATTTTATTCAGATTTACAACAATTTTCGTTAAAATACAAATAGTCCAGTCGCTTTAGATAGATAGTCCAGTAAATTATTTAAAATATTTAAAATTTTCTTCAAAGTTCTAAGACTTAATGTCAACATCTTAATGTAAAAACTACAATAAATATTGCTAATTTATCATCATAAAACTAGTTTCAATAATTCTACAACAAAGACAAGAATATAGTTAACGACAGTATCGCGTTAACATTTGGTGGCCCGTTTCTCAAAAGCATGTAACTTGTAATACAAGCGGTTTTCACTTTTTGACAGCTTTTGTTAGAAAGGGACTTCCACTTGTATTACAAGTTACAAGCTTTTGAGAAACGGGTCCCTGCACCTACACACTTTTCTACTCACATTTTAACGCTACTTCCACCGGTTAAGTGAACTCTATTAAGGCAGAAGTTTCACATGACTATAGTATATTGCTTCTCTAAAAAGTCATAAAAACAAAGTCTTCGGTACAAATAATAGATGGAATTAAGGAAACTAAAAGACAGACAGACTCACAGACATTTTTAATATACCCTAATATCACTACAACAACTGCCACGCACCTAATGACACCTCATACATTGCAAACCGTCCAATAGGGGATATTACTGCAATGTTCTGACGCCAGAGTCAGCACTAGTGCCTATCGTAAACCATAGAGTAACTTATACATACTGTGCCTTAAACTGTTTTTGTCAAGTTTAAGAAATATGACATTGATGCATTAAGGGGGTTTGTTTGCAAATGGTTTAGTTATCTGCCTCTTTATCGCTCGAATATGCAAGAGTGATAGAGAGGTTAGGTTTGTTTCGCGGTAGACCCTTAGATTGTGATGGATTGCGGTAGTGGCGCCCCCTACGCAGAGTTTCGCGTTATATCCCATATTGTGTAAGTTGTAGGCTACACTAAGGGAACATATAATTCATTTGATTTCAGGCAAGCACCCATATAAAACAAACAAAGTGATGTACAAAAAAATAAGTATAAAATGTAAAAAAAGATACAAACGTGTAAAAAGTAAAAAAAAAACAGTAAAAAAGTACATTTTCAAAATTACAATTTAGAATAAAATATAAACATAATACATACGCTCAGAAAAGATAACCGATACGAGTTATATAGCTGGTCAACCAAATCTTGTCAGTAAAAAAAGGCGCGAAATGCAAATTTTCTATGAAACGATATCCCTTCGCGCCTACATTTTTCCAATTTGCCGCATTTTTCTACTGTCAAGATCTGGTTGACCAAGTATATGAATGATGTGTTTCAGATGGCAAATGCGACCAGAGGGTGCGAGTGTCAGCGCGGCCGCTGCAAATCATTTACGACGCGCAAACTGTCATCGAGATAGTCAATGTTTTCAAACCAGAAACAGAGTCCTCGGCTTTGACTACGTAAGTTTCTGGGTTTATTTTTAAAGAAAAGAAAGAAAATACATTTATTTAAGTGAAACCCAACCAGTTAATTTTTATCAGTCATCTTTCTTTTTTCTTATTGCTACATCGCGAGAGATCTTCATCACGTAGACGAAATACAAACTACAGATAGATCTTCAGAATAAAGCAGTTTTAGTTCAACAAGTGCTGCTAAATATTAATAAGTATGTATATCAATTGCATTTTATACAGAATCAAATGTCATCCCATACATCAAGGAGGTATGCGAAATAGTAACTATTTTCACTAATCAGTACTATTTATTATGCTACAACTCTGTTTCAGTTTACAAGCGGTCGCCGAAAACAAAATGGCAGACCTCAAGGAGAAATCTGCGCTGGGTATGCAGTACGCCGTGCACCAACACAGTTTCATCGACCTCGATATCGATATCGCGGCTTCGTACATTGTTGTGTCGCAGACTGGGAAATTTAAACCGTAAGTTAATTAAACAATGTTTGGGGGTGCGCTTACAAAAATCGGCTTAGTCCTCACAGTTAGGCTTGTGAAAATGAAAAAATGAAAATGAAAAATGAAAAATATCTTTATTATCTATTTACAGACATTATACATCTATTTGCTGGGGCCTCTCTTTAGGCAAATAGATGCGATTGTGGCGTGGAAAATGGGGACTTATCCTTGTAAAACCACACAAATCTTATACCTTTAAACGAGCAATTCTTGTTTATTTATTTATTTATTTGTATGTATATATATTTCGGGGATCTCGGAAACGGCTCTAACGATTTTGATGAAATTTGCTATATGGGGGTTTTGGGGGGCGAAAAATCGATCTAGCTAGGTCTTATCTCTGGGAAAACGCGCATTTTTGAGTTTTTGTATGTTTACCAAGCAAAGCTCGGTCGCCCAGATATTAAATTATAATCCGGGATAACTAGCGTCGTAGACATGACCTTTGTCAGATAAGCCGCTGTTAAACCATGTTTGATTGTATGCAAATACCACCAATACTATCATTCGTTAACAAAAAATGCAGTTCATCACATTCTGAACAGTCGGAACGTGTCAACAAGTGAACGGTGTGTCAATGTGTGTATCACCTTACTTCTATAAAAAAGCTAACAGGAACACATATATCACATACAGACTATACAATAGCTCACAGGAACACATATATCACATACAGACTATACAATAGCTCACAGGAACACATATTCTACCAAAGTACGTAAACGTGTATGGCAGGAGGACGTGGGAATATATGCTACCTAGCATACTAAATAATATACCTGAAGAAATATATAAAAATAGCCTCGAAAATAATAATAAATGTAAAAACGCGTTCAAGAAATATTACATAACGGATGGGAATGTGTGATGACAGGTGTTACCTGATAACTGTTTACCTACCTTATTTGTTCCTTTTGTGTCTAGTATATAAGTACTTACCATATAAACACTCAACATGCAGTTTGAGCGTAGTGATGCATTTGCACCACGCATAAACTTTCATACGTTTCTGTGGCGCATCTTAGTTCTAAGTTCTTTGTATTACGTTTTTGTAATGTGTAAATAAAAAAAAAAATACACATACAGACTATACAAATTGATTTTTTTCAGTGAGGAACCCTGCATAGTAGTGAAACTTGGTGCAATTCACATAAAATCCGAGCCGCGGGATGAGACGCTGGACGTGCACAGACTGTACAAGGAGGGTTTGGCGGACGACCAGATTATACAGGAAATTGCTCGCCACAGCTATGACAAATTGGACCTTCAGCTCACTGAAATGCAGGCATGTTAAAATTTATAAGAACACTAGCGACCCGCCCCGGCTTCGCACGGGTTAACAAATTATACATAAACCTTCCTCTTGAATCACTCTATCTATTTAAAAAAACCGCATCAAAATCGTTGCGTAGTTTTAAAGATCTAAGCATACAAACAGACAGAGAGACAGGAAAGCGACTTTGTTTTATACTATGTAGTGATTCCAACTATTGTTTTTAATCCTTTTCCAGGCCGCATCTACAAGAATTTCCCATAAAATCCAAACATATTCCAGATAATCCAGCCTTGATAATTAATTTAAAGACAGTCAAGTTATATTTCCAGGAAGTGAATCCTAAATAGAACCCTTAAACGTAATGCTAAAGTTGAAATGTCATTGGCGCTTAAGATCGGTTTTCCTAGGATAGCGGTGCCGTCATATAGCGGCCGTCTCCATACTAAATAATACGGCTAAATATGGATGTCGTAGTATTTGTTTGGAGACGGCCGCTATATGACGGCACTGCTATCCTAGGAAAACCGATCTTTAGTGGTCGATAAATCGTACTATGCCTACCTTTTTATGTACAGTCAGCAATACTATTAGCTTAGCACCTTAGCATACGAATTTAGCCAGGAGAGGTAGTTTTTCGCTTCAGCTGAGATTCTGTATATGTACGAATTTTTCAAAGACGGCTGGCCCGATTTGGATTTTTATTTTTTGGTTGAAAATCGGTCCCTTTATTTTGATATTTGGTGATCAGCCCAATATTTGATAATGGGATCGTTGAGAAATCGAGGCTGCCCTTGAAATATTTAGTCAGTCTTTTTTTTTGTAAATTATTTGTGTATTATTTCTTGGAAATTGTCATTTAATTTTGGTGAAGTGGAACTGCTGACAAAGACCACGTGGTGATGGCATTTTAGACTGTTGTCTGAAGTCGGTTCTTTCATAAAGGTTATTTAATTGCAGATCGTGATAGCGTTACGGAACGAGGACTGGCAGTCAGCTATAGGCAGCCACGAGGCTACACCCTTGCATCTCCTGCAACCCACCAACCTAGTCATACAAATACACAAGTGCCTGATCACAGACGACCCGAGACTGCCCAAGATTAGGATCAGGGGCGAATTGCAGAAAATAGCCATTAGTGCTTCTGAGGATAGGTATGATTCTTAAGTTTCGTAACGCAACTTTTGTATCTTTTACCTATAATTTTTCTTTTACGTTCACGAAACTATCGACACCGTCATGACGGCCGTCATGCAAATGACGGCACCGCTTTTTTACGTTACGTTGACAATCAACGCCGTCTAGGAAACCGCGGCATCTTGTTTACATAGACAACGTTCTAGTGACGTCATTCACCGCTATATAGCGGCCGCTATATGACGGCACCGCTTTCGGAGGAATCCAAAGCTTTAAGCTAGATAGTTTCGTGAACGTTTTATTAGATAGCGGTGAAGCCATTTTGAATAAATGACACGAGATTTGAATAAATGATCTTCCGTACTACGATTATTTTCCTCTTCTGATGATATTTCATCCTCCAAGTAAATTATAGATGGTCAAGCAAATCTTGTCAGTAGAAAAAGGCGCGAAATTCAAATTTTCTATGGGACGATATCCCTTCGCGCCGACATTTTTCAAATTTGCCGCTTTGACCTTGGTGGCTGACGGTGTGTTATGACGCCGTGGTACTTTCCACATGTCGTCACCGTAAAGACGGCCGTCTTTTGCGGCCGCTATATGACGGCACCGCTTTTGGAGGAATCCAAGGCTTTAGGTCCTGCTAATGTCAGGGATACCATTGAAAATACTAACGTTTTCGCAATAGTCCTGACATCGAATGTCTTATGAAATTAAATGAACTTTTGCCCTTGTATGAAAAGAAAGTGTCGCGCTTTTATTACTCTGAAAAATTTGGTAATTATTAATTAGTAAGTAAGCGTTTTATTTGTAAATATAGGTAAAATTACAGTGGTCAGTTTATAATACGTACAGTTTCACTATATTTTATTTTACCAAACGGCGTACAAAAACATTGAACTTAATACTAGCAACTAAACTATCATGCTCACCGAGTACGAGTAATAATCTAATCCTACTTACAGCTATGACAATTAATGAATATCAGGTACATAGTTCATGAGAATTGTAGATGACAAAATATAGATTTCCATCACTATTATTATCCATATAGTTAATAAATACAATGTCAATTAGATGCCTATTGAAAATATAATACAAATTGTCATAATACATATCATTATGATCATTTCTTTCAGGTTATTAACGCTTTGTGAAATATTAATAGGCATGCCTCTGCCTAAGGCAGAGGAATCTACACAACTTAAGGTATGTTCACCTACTTTACTTCATTTATTGTTTTATCAAATTTAATTTTAATTATTTTCTTTTTCATTCTTAAGCTGATTTTCTGGCGATTAAGATATATCATCTCGGGCCGCGCCTACGAAGCTGCAGTGCTTTTCAAAGATTTAGGTTATAATGAGTTGGTAAATCGACAATGATCTTTCTAGTGGTGGATAATATTCACTTAGAAATCTTAGATAGGCATGTCAAACTTCAATCAGTCCTTTGACTCACAAAATACTACTTTCAAAGTTTTATTCGTGTATAAAATGTTTGGTAGTTTAAATCCCATACAATTGTGGTTTTAAAACCTTACAAAAAAAGCGAGCAGTAACGAAGTTTTTGGCAACTAGAGATAAAAAAAAGTTGCTCCGAGGCTCGGCTGCTATTAGATACTCAAACTTCAAAATGAAAAGGACTCTAGTTTGACGTGTTTCTTAGTTCAATTAGAAGTATGTATTAACATATGTAAGAGAGTAACTTAGCGTAACTAGAGGTATTTATTTCCATTACCTTCGTAATATTTCAATTGTATTTATTTTCATGATTAATTTAGTACGGCGATTGACTAAAATTAATGGATAAAAACCAATCATTGAATTCTATTTTCGTTTTCAGGCATCCGAATCGAAAGGTTCCAGTTTATCTCTATTGACGAAATATCTTGACCCGGTAGAGAAACAGAAACGTGACACAGCGCGAGCCAAACGGAAATCTGACGAGCAATCGGTGCAGTTAACTGAAGTTGAAGCCATATTTATAATGAATGGTAAGTTTTAATCTACATGTATTATGAGCGCTCGCTATTGGGCTAAATTGTGCTCATACTCATGCATGCAAAATTAGATTAACAGTCACAATGCAAAAGCAACATGCATATTTCATCAAAAAATGATTCGAAATCGTATTTTTACATAAGCTCCTAAACCAAGTATCTACTTAACTCGTAACGTCATTATATCGAAATCTAATCATTATTTTGACCGATTGTAATGTGGGGCCGGAACTAAAGCTTCGGATTCCTCCGAAAGCGGTGCCGTCATATAGCGGCCGCATAGAAAATTTGAATTTTGCGCCTTTTTCTACTGACAAGATTTCCTTGACCATCATCAGAAGAGGAAAATAATCGTAGTACGGAAGATCATTTATTCAAATCTCGTGTAATTTATTCAAAATGGCTTCACCGCTATCTAATAAAGCGTTCACGAAACTATCGACACCGTCATGACGGCCGTCATACAACCGCTTTTTTACGTTACGTCATAGAGAAAAAAATACATAGAGTGCTCACTCCATACATCACTTCAGACTATTAATTTCAGTGTCAACATCTAGCATCGAGTAGCGGAACTATCAGTATTGCTACTTGACAATAGATGTAGCACCGACCGGAAAGTCTTATCTCAACAGCATAAGACTTTCCGGTCGGTGGCGACATCTATTGTCAAGTAGCAGTACTGATAGTTCCGCTACTCGATGCTAGATGCTAATAGTCTTTTTGGTACTAAAACTGATGTATGGAGTGAGCACTCTATGTATTTTTTTCTCTATGGTTACGTTGACAATCAACGCCGTCTAGGAAACCGCGCCATCTTGTTTACATAGACAACGTTGTAGTGACGTCATTCACCGCTATATAGCGACCGCTATATGACGGCACCGCTTTAGCTTTCGGAGGAAACCAGAACTTAACCAAAACATGTTTTTGTTGTTGCGAACTTGTGCAGCAGTTAGTTCCAACATTTGCCGCTAGATGTCGCTGTGCTCCCCGCGTCGGAATCGTACATCGCGGTGTTAAGATTTTTCCACGATTGATGACCCTCGCTGCGTACTGTAGTGAACTCATACTTACCTGGCATAGGGGATACCGTGATCAAGAAGGCGGTTCCCCCAGGGCGAGACTCTTCCATTGCACTGCGGTTGGGTTGACCCTTGCGATTATCCCTAATGTGGATAACTCGGATGCGTAATTTTTGGTAGTGGGGACTGCGTACGCGCCGTCCCCCCATAAAACTATAACATACGTGGTAGGTCCCATAATGACCTGGCCTGAACCAAATATTATGCTAGCGAAATAAAACTATTACTTTTCAATATAGTCGCCTTTAATGTCAACGCACTTTTGACATCTTTGAATAAGCATATTCCTTTATAAAAGTACCCTGAAATCTTGTCTTCAAAATGGCCTAAAACGGCCGCCTCCAGGTCTTCGTCATTGAACAATTTTTTTCCTCGCAAGTCTCGCTTCAGGTTTGGGAATAAAAAGTAGTCACTTGTAGCACTCATGACATGTTACGCAGAAGTGGGTCAGGCCAGGTCATTATGGGACGGCCTGGTATGAGTGAACCGGTTAGATTTTATTCTTAGTTTGATATACCTGAATTTACCTGACTTTTATGATAAGGAGTTACGGACATAACACCAAAACTATCTATAGTGGAATTATTCTTATTTGCATTATTTGACACATTATGACTAGAGATGTAACTAACCCAAATCGATTGTCACAGCAAGCGATTACGATTGGATGGCACCTAGACTGAGGTATCGAATTGTGACGTTTAATGAATTTTTATTTGAGATTAAAATCAAAAATTTATATCGATTTATTTAGACGACTGCCGATTTATAACGGTACTGTCCGGCCAACCCTAAATTTAAAAAAAAAAGACGTAGAACGTAAACGTTCGCAATGCAATTGTCTTCCTTTGTAATTTCGATGTGCAAGATATTTTACGTTCTATTGCTGTTGTCAGCGTCATGTGTCAAATAATGCAAATACGAGTGCACAAGGTATAAAAAGGACGGAATATTACATTTTTCTATCTTTCTTCCTCAGAACTTGTCCTAAGCGTGAATCGCAAGAAAGCGATCAGCGGCCAATCCTACGACAAATTCTTAGTGTTCTCCCTCTACATGTTGGAACTGACCGCCACCCAGAAAACGTTCATGTTGGAGGCGACTGTGAGACTAGGCGCGGTCGGCATGCAACATCACAGGCAAGGGAGAAACATGATACAGATGATTGACACGCCTGAAGTCACTCAGAAAAACGAGGAGAGTACTGGCGAAGGAACGGCTGGCCATTCTTTGTTCGCGGTCACGTATAGCAACGTAAGTATTTATAACTTTTCTTGGCATTGTATTTTACATTACAAGATACATATTTGTAATTTTCACCCTTCTTTTTTTTTGTTAGAGCAATATTGATCCTGCACATTTTTTAAATTTGCTTTTCTTGGCAAATTAAAGAATAACGCAAATTCAAAAATGCTTTTAGAATAAAAATACAAAAATAGCCTAAAATTGATTTGTTATAAGTAAAAAGAAATTACAAAGCCAACATAAGTCGGTTATCTACGATAGTTTAAAACATAGATGAAGATATACTGTGACTTGTAATATAGTAAAAAACATTTAGGCTGCAGATACCTAATCTAGATGGCGATGGCGTTTAACGGTTATTGTACTTGTTGCATACATAGTTACCGCATACAGGGGGGGCGATTTTTGAATTTCGATCGCTCGATTTCGTCACTCGAAAATCGGTGGGAAACTAAAAATTGTAATTTTCCATACGTCGTAGCAATTACTACTTTATTTTAATTAAACAGTTTATTTATTTAGCGATAGTGGGTGGCTTGGCTAATGTAAAGACATCACAACAGTCTAGTGGTTCACTATTTATTATATTATAAAATATACACGGAATACAAATAAATATTGCAGATCGACAAAAAATGCCCAGAATTCAGAAGCCATTACGGATCAGTTGAGCAACTAATCGAGTTGGATTTCGCCACTTTGAGAGTCCTACTTCATCTCGAAGGCCTACAAGAGATACTTATCATCGTAAACGAATATCAGGTATAGTACAGTTATACAAGTTAAGTTGTAATAACTTTTCATTACACTATCCACAAACTAAGCTCACGATTGGGGCCGTAAAACTTCTCATTTACTCTGGTGTGGTGGTAACATAACAAGAGTGCGAGAGATAGTGACATGACCTAGGTAAACAATTTGGTATGCGATATGGGAACGGTAGCTAGCATTCTTTACCTGGGTGAGCTCCGTCCGGCCGCTTCTAATGGCACGTTGTTACAATTTTAATTGAACCTAAAAGCTTAGACCTGAAGGTCTTTTTCGAATTGACCATCCAAGACATACTAACTCACCCGCTATTCGGGCATCTTAGAAAAACTGTTGGTAATTGTTGTAATTTGTGCTCTATGCCGTTGGTAAATGAGTTTATATTTAATTAACATTTGTTTGTAGACGCGGTTGCAAAATCTTCAAAGCACCGTTGATCGGGTCGCTAACGCCGGTCCATTGGAGACTATTGTCGAAGACGAGGAACTTCTGTCTGCAGTAAAATCGAAAGGTTAGCTCTCATTAGAGTCCGTCTAAACTGCACATACTTTACAGAAAAAGTTAGGAAGAACCTTTATAAGGGGGTTTTTAGAAAAAAGTTTATAATTTTATTTTTTCGGAAAACTAGCAACTTTTGGGTTATTTCTACTCAGAACTACTAGGATTAGTGGAAACAAAGAAAAAAAGTGTCCCCAGTTTTTCGTACACATTTTGGGAGTCCTTTTTGTGACGCATTTTCACACACACTTTGTATGGAGCGTCACAAAAATGACGCCCAAAATTTGTAGACACATGACATTTTTTTTCGGGCCTCGTGAGTCCTCGTGATAACTAACCCAAATGCTGGTGGTTTTTCGAAAAAATGTAAGTGGTACACTTTTAACCGAAAATGCCAAATGATATTTTCATAAATAACTCTTAAACTTTTCCAGCCAGTATCTCAAAGCAGACACGCAAAAAGCAGGTGGAGACGATACAACTGAAAGTGAACGTTAAGATAGGCGCAGTAGAGATAGAATTCGCGACGGATCGACGTCGCCTGAGCTTGGTTCAGCTGCAGAAGGCCGCTGCTGGTCTGATATTGAAGAGCTCGTACACGCAGGTGGATTGCGCTATAGCTGATATCAATGTGCAGGATTTGAATCCAGCTACGATACATAAAGACGTATGTATGGGTTTTTCTTTTGTTTATAAGCTATTTTGTCTAATAGAAGGGTTTAGCCGCCGGAAGTATCGTAAAGAACAGAAAAAAACTATAAAAAGGTATATATAGTTTGTCAAAGGACTGTCTCATTTCAAACATAGACAGAGAGAATCTTTGTGTTACACAAGTACTAGCACCCAATAGAAAAGGATGAGTATAGTTTTTTTTTGTTCTTATTTACTGACAAATTTGGTTTGACCACTGTAATTTGGATGATTTTTGCTGTTTCATTTGGCACACGCTGAACATGAACACTTAGATACAAATTAAATAGCTGATCTGTATACTTTATAGCGGATGTTATATTCGGATGTTTATTCCTTTGCACATAAAAACGCTGAACGGATTTTGATATTGATGCATTTGATGCACACTTAACTATCTTTATAATAACCACGAAATTTATCCTTTAACACATTCGCTGCCAAAAATCCGCAAGGTGGGTTAATTTTTTATTGAAAATGGGTTTCTTGGCTGAAAGTGTTAAGTGGGTGTTAAGGGGTTTTGTAATTAGGTACAAGAGTAAATAGATAACCAGTTTAGCGATTTTTACGCGAATGGTCACTGAGATGTCAATGTATCATAAAATAAAGTTTCATATTGTAAAGTGTGTAATATTTTATTTTGCAGATATTAAAAGTCCTAGGCGGAGACGTGATGAACGTCCAAGTGGTGATGTACAACCTTGAACAGGGCAATAACATCAGCGACGTCAACATGAGCGTGGACGCGCAGATCAACTGCCTCAGGATAGTGTTCCTCAACTGGTTCGTCAGTTCTATGCTGGTAGGTTGACTGTAAAGATCATCATTTATTCATGGTCATTCTTAGCATCTTAGGATGGTTATAATATCAATATCATACATGTAGACAGGAAAGATGCATTTATTGTTGCATAGGATGAGTAAAAACAACATCAGTGACGTCAAAATATCCGATGACGCGCAGATCAACTGCCTCAGGATAGTGTTCCTCAACTGGTTCGTCAATTCTATGCCGGTAGGTTGATTGTAAAGATTATCATTTATTCATGGTCATTCTTAGCATCTTAGGCTGGTTATAATATCAATATTATACATGTAGACAGGAAATATGCATTTATTGTTGTATAGGATGAGTAAAAACAACATCAGTGACGTCAAAATATCCGATGACGCGCAGATCAACTGCCTCAGGATAGTGTTCCTCAACTGGCTCGTCAATTCTATGCCGGTAGGTTGATTGTAAAGATTATCATTTATTCATGGTCATTCTTAGCATCTTAGGCTGGTTATAATATCAATATTATACATGTAGACAGGAAATATGCATTTATTGTTGTATAGGATGAGTAAAAACAACATCAGTGACGTCAAAATATCCGATGACGCGCAGATCAACTGCCTCAGGATAGTGTTCCTCAACTGGCTCGTCAATTCTATGCTGGTAGGTTGACTGTAAAGATTATCATTTATTCATGGTCATTCTTAGGCCGTAGCATCTTAGGCTGGTTATAATATCAATATCCTCCGCCTGTTCACCTGTCACATTCTAACTCTTAAAATTAACATTTTGAAGAGTTAAAATGATTTTTTCAAACTAAACACACGATTTAGTCTACACATCTGCTACTAGATGTCGCTAGTAGTTCTTTTAAATGCTTACTTATTTGAATAATATTCATGTTTTTATTCATGTTTAACATGGGCAATGCTGTTATAAATAAATACTGAAGAGAACGATTTATAATAGCTTTCTGTATTTATTTCTAGTAAATACGTAATTAAATAATGAAATTGCGATTTGCTCAGAGTTTAGTTTACCTAAACTAAAACAGATGGCGCTAGTAGTAGTCGTGCTTACTTGCTCAAGTACTTATTTTTTTATTTATCTTAAAAGGAGCAAAATATAATTCTAGAGTATAATTATTTGTTAGCGTTGATGTCCCTTTAAAAATCAGAGAGAGAGAGAGAGAAAATCGACTTTTCGAGCAAATAGTATCACTACACCAGCCTAAGGTTCACCTGATAGGTATTAGGTACCTCTCCTATACATATCTGTATTCAAGTTGCGAACAGCCATGTCAATCTAATAGCAATTTAACACTAAGCGTTTATTCATAATGAACATTACGAAAATTATTTTTACAGTACATATGGGGCTACTTTTCCGCACTAGTGCGTAAAATAGCACTTTTCGTGCGTATGTCGAAACTTTAAAGTGCCATATGTACTGTAAAACGTTGTTCGATACACGTGCGAATAGGTAATTCGCAACTCGTGTCGATTTAAAACACTCCCTTCGGTCGTGTTTTAATTTATCGCCACTCGTTTCGAATTTTCTCTTTTCCGCACTTGTATCGTAAATAACAAATTTCTTTTTTTCAGGAATTCCTAAATAATTTCCAAACAGCCCAACAAGCTATCATAGAGGCGTCCTCACAAGCGGTCGAGTCCGCCCGCGCCAACGTACAAAACGCGTACGAAAACTCCACCAAACTAGCGTTGAAAGTTCGTCTGGCGGCACCCATTATAGTGGTGCCTGAGAACTCGAAGAGTAAAAAGGCGTTGCTGGTTGATTTGGGCCGGATGACGCTACAAAATAAGTTCGTTGATTTGGAAGTTCAGGTAAGATAGGTCATGTAGATCTTTATACTTCATCATCCTCGACAAACGTCCCGGTTTTTCGCCACGGCTTATGGAAGCTTGAGGTCCGCTTGGCAACTAATCCCAGGAATTGGCATAGCCACTAGATTTTACGAAAGCGACTGCCATCTGGCATTGGGATTAATCCGGTTTCCTCGCGATGCGAGTCGGCCCGCGCCAACGTACAAAATGCGTACCAGAACTCCACCAAACTAGCGTTGAAAGTTCGTCTGGCGGCACCCATTATAGTGGTGCCTGAGAACTCGAAGAGTAAAAAGGCGTTGCTGGTTGATTTGGGCCGGATGACGCTACAAAATAAGTTCGTTGATTTGGAAGTTCAGGTAAGATGGTCATGTAGATCTTTATACTTCATAATCTTCGTCGACAAACGTCCCGGCTTTTCGCCACGGCTATGTAAACATGGGGTCCGCTTGGCAACTAATCCCAGTAATTAGCCACTAGATTTTACGAAAGCGACTGCCATCCAACCCAGAGTGGAAACTAGACCTTATTGGGATTAATCCGGTTTCCTCGCGATGTTTTTCTTCACCGAAAAGCTACTGGTAAATATCAAATGATATATCGTACATAGATATGGATAAGGATTTTAGCTAAAAAAAAAACGTTTCCTTAATTATTTTATGGCGTTTTAACACATTTACTGCCAGCGACTCGCTAGGGGAGTTCACTGTTCGTAGGCGCTTTTCGCTACATACGGTTTTTCCCGTGTTATCGGCTACGCTCGTAGCGCGTAGCTCGCGCTGGCCCTGAATATTCTGAAAATTCATGGCTCATAAAAGTCATAACATAAAATTGGGACTGACCCAAACTTTTGGAATTTCTTTTGATTCCAGAACGTCAGCAACAAAGTGACGGTAGACGAACTAACCCTCGAGTTAGAAGACATCCGTCTTTCCTGCGTGAGTTTAGTGGACGATATGACGGCGGTGAAAGACGAAAGGAAGCTTCTGAAACCTACGAGCTTGAAGTTGTTTGTGAAGAGAAGCCTCTCGACCTGGTACGAGCCTCTGCCAGACTTGGACTTATCAGGGAGACTTAAGACTATTTCGGTAAGTTTATTAAACCAAAGAGAACCGATTTTTACCCCCGTGTTACTCTTGTGGTATCACGGATCATGCATTTTCCATTTCCCTTTCTACTCCCTTATAAGATTATTTCTGGGATTACGGATATCTTAGGGTGGTATTCCACCTGTCTATTTCTTTGTCCAATGTGTGTTTTGTCTCACATTTTGCTTGAGAGAGAGAGTGAGACGCCATTAAATTGGACAAACATATTGGACAGATGGAATACCACCCTTACCAGTCCTTACGTAATAATTGAGGTAATTAGCTATTCAAATCCGTGATTCGCTCCAATCACATTAGTGTCTGATAATTTGTGAAACGTGTAAGTTATCATAGAGATGGCAACCATGAAATTAAGTTTTTCAAGTTTTCAATATACTTGATGAGTTGATGGTAAATCAGAACATTAATTTTCCAGATCAGAGTTGGCCACAGCGACTACAGAAGTATCATGAAAATTCTCAATCAGAACCTTCAAGAGGGGCAGAAGACGGAGGTGAAATCTCATGCCAGCGTCCCAAAGGCCACGTCTAAAGCGGCCGTAAGAAGTACGAGCAAGCAAGACGCGCGGAAAACCACGACAGCTTCCATTGAAGCGGTGAAAGATGTGGATGTCAGGAAACCGAGGACAACCATCAAGTTTGCTTTTACCATGGATAGTTTTGTCATTGACTTGGTGAACACTACCTCTGTAAGTATATAATGTACATTGCTCATATCATAACATATCACTGCGTTGTACAAAAGTTAGTTCTAATATTTGCCGCTAGATGTCGCTGTGCGCTCCGCGTCGGGATCGTACATCGCGGTGTTAAGATTTTTCCACGAATGAGGACCCTCGCTGCGTACTGTAGTGAACTCATACTTACCTGGCATAGGGGATACCGTGATCAAGAAGGCGGTTCCCCCAGGGCGAGACTCTTCCATTGCACTGCGGTTGGGTTGACCCTTGCGATTATCCCTAATGTGGATAACTCGGATGCGTAATTTTTGGTAGTGGGGACTGCGTACGCGCCGTCCCCCCCATATTTACTTAAAAATTCTGAATTTAACATTAGCGATGTGACGAGTCCACTTTTTTTCAATTCGAATCATTCGAATTGATTCGGCCGCTGATTCGAATTCAAAATCGAGTTGACTCGACTCGACGATTCGCGTGGTTCGAGACAAGGTCACAGGCGCGGAGCGAGTTGAGACGGCCAGTTACGCGGCAGTTGTTGTAAAAAGTACCTTCAGGGCACGGAATTAAGGTTTATTTTTGAATGGCCATACTAGCAGTGAACTCGAGTTGGGATACTTGGGATGGCGAATCAAGCGGCAGTTGTTGTAAAAAGAACCTTCGGGTTACGGAATTAAGGTTTATTTTTGAATGGTCATAGTACCAACTCGAGTTGAGCCGGCGAATCGAGCGGCAGTTGTTGTAAAAAGAGCCTTCAGGCTACGGTATTAAGGTTTATTTTTGAATGGCCTTAGTAGCAGTGTGATAGCGTTGACTCGGCTCGGCGAGTTGGCGAATTGGCGATTCATTCGCCGAGTTAGCTAGTGGTCGAGTTGATTCGAATTGCCAATAGTCTTGATTCGAATCAACTCATCTGTAGGCTGATTCGAATCAGATAACTCGACTCGCCCATCGCTATTTAACATCATGGAAGTAAAGTGCTTGTTGAAGACAATGATGTTTGGACTTTAGAGATCTAACCGATTTGAATAACTGAAGGAATGTAGATTGTAGTGTGTTCCACTTGAATAACGTTCACATCACGTTCCGTTCATTTTGTTATGGCGCATCAGTTAAGATCGGTTTTCCTAGGATAGCGGTGCCGTCATATAGCGGCCGTCTCCATACTAAATAATACGGCTAAATATGGATGTCGTAGTATTTGTATGGAGACGGCCGCTGTATGACGGCACCGCTTTCGGAGGAAACCAAAGCTTTAGCGGATTTTAGTACAATAGTGAATAATTATAATTTCTTAATAACCTCACTTTTAAAACGAATGGCTTATACGTTGGTCGTATAACTTTCAGAATCTCGCACCAGGAACCGAAAGCGACATCGAACTGGCGCGCTTCTGCCTAGCACTCTTCTCCGTAAAAGGCCGCATGTTCTCTGATAACTCTATCAATACGTCGCTACTTCTAGTGGACTGCACTTTAGACGATACCAGGCCCGATCGTGGCGCGAAGTTAACCAGGTATATAATGTCAACATTTGATTGAAACTCAACGAGGTCGTAAAAGTCTATCTCAATGATTTTACATACATCTCTAGTTCGTTAATGTCCGTTTTTAGGGTTCCGTACCCAAAGGGTAAAAACGGGACCCTATTACTAAGACTCCGCTGTCCGTCCGTCCGTCCGTCTGTCACCAGGCTGTATCTCATGAACCGTGATAGCTAGACAGTTGAAATTTTCACAGATGATGTATTTCTGTTGCCGCTATAACAACAAATACTAAAAACAGAATGAAATAAAGATTTAAGTGGGGCTCCCATACAACAAACGTGATTTTTGACCGAAATTAAGCAACGTCGGGCGGGGTCAGTACTTGGATGGGTGACCGTTTTTTTGCTTGTTTTGCTCTATTTTTAGTTGATGGTGCGGAACCCTCCGTGCGCGAGTCCGACTCGCACTTGGCCGGTTTTTATATGATAGCTAACAATGCCGTATTTAAGCATAAAATGCCAACTACATATATTTAGTATAAATGTTCTTGGTTTTTAGAATCATTTCTATTTATCGTGCCTTCAGGTACTTAGAGCGTCGCCGAGAGTCTGGAGATATGATGCCTGATGTTGCCAAGGAACCCTTGATGGCAGCCCCAGACAAGATACGAAGTATGATCGACATCACATACACTATGAAGAATCAAGACACATACAGTAAGTTACATTTTTTATATAAGCGAAAACTATGCTTTTGCTTTGAAGTGTTCGGAAATATTTTTTATATTTGTTATATAACGTAAGGGGGTGCAGACTCAGAAATATGTCGACTTACAATTTAATTTTCGTAAAGAATAAACAGAGATAATTGTCGTTGTCCTAAAAACGTAATATATTGCGTTTTTAACCCCCGACGCAAAAAGAGGGAGAGAATGTCTGTCTGTCTGTGGCATCGTAGCTCTCAAACAGATGGACCGATTTCGATGTGGTTTGGAGAAATTTGGTGGTGGTAAAAAGATATCTCGTGGTGGTCCTAAGCTATGTTTGTTAAAAATCGAACCTGCAGTTTGAAAGAGTATCAGCTGTTTTCCAAAATGATATGTATTAGGTATTGAAAAAAAAAATCATTTAATAGTAATTTTTTTAAACTGTACACAACTATGTTTAAGATTTACTTAAGTTTTTTTGTTTATCTTAAAGTGGTCCTTCGTTTCAAATACTGATATTATGAGCTTTTTTATCGACATACTCGACTATAATTTGTTTCTTCTTTCAGTCGACATAAGGGTGTTTAGTTTCAATCTCATCCTGGCCATGGACTTCCTGAACAAAATAGCGGATTTCATGAAAACAGGACTAGAGGAGGAGGCTTCTGAAGATCCCTTGGAGGAAGCCCCCGAAAACAAGTCCCCGCACGTTGTGAACAAGCTTGAAAAACCATCAGAGGTTCCTCAGGTTAGTACAGTAGCACCTAAAATAAGTTTTTTTTTTCAAAAATTCATATAAGCTTTTATCGCTAACTATACTTTTCTTTCAACAAGTAATGAATACTTATCGTGACAATTCTAACAAAGTCAAACACAAGGTTGCATTTTTTTTTATTACGGAGTTATAATGGTCACATTTGCCGCTAGATGTCGCTGTGGTTAACGCGTCGGAATCGTACATCGCGGTGTTAAGATTTTTCCACGAATGAGGACCCTCGCTGCGTACTGTAGTGAACTCATACTTACCTGGCATAGGGGATACCGTGATCAAGAAGGCGGTTCCCCCAGGGCGAGACTCTTCCATTGCACTGCGGTTGGGTTGACCCTTGCGATTATCCCTAATGTGGATAACTCGGATGCGTAATTTTTGGTAGTGGGGACTGCGTACGCGCCGTCCCCCCCTGTAAACATAAAAAGAAAATCTGGGGACACGGCAGTGCCCCCGCCAAGTCGAGCGCGAAGCGAATACTGCCGTACCATCCTTTACTGGAACCATTTCGCCGCATTTTCAGGCCCCTATTTGAGAACCTCTGGATAAGACCAGAACGCAGAAATCTTTCGTCATCTAGCTTTCACATACTTAAAATCCAAAATTTCAAGTCTGTAGGTCATTTAGTTCTGAAGTTAAGCGAAAGCAAACTTTCGCATTTATGACACACACTCACTCACTCATGATCATCAGAATAGTACTTCCCATAAACTCAGAGAGCTGAAATTTGGTACAGAGTTAGGGTTTAATGGCCACATAAAGGGAAAACCTAAAAATATTGCAGTATCAGTCACGTTTTAAAGATCTAAGAACTGCATAAGTAAGTTTGTAATCCCATATAAATATATGATATTACAAAGTTACAGTTGCAGTTCCCACAAATATTAGGTAAAGTAAAGGTACACTACGATGTACGATGTGAGTATGAATGAAGATATGTTTAGTTATGATATGTGTATACATAGTATGGGTATGAGTACCCGAAAAGAAGGACTGCCTACAAAAAGAGATGAGATCCCATCAAAAACATTACATGTAAAAAGGTGCAAGTCTCGCAACGCTTTTACTACAAAAAAGTTTTGAGATGTAATGTGAAACCGAGTCGGTTATTTTAATCAGTGCCAGGGGGTGTTAAAACCGTATCAATAAGATATCTTTAATTTGTAATACATATAATGACTTGGCAATCGCACATAATGCTTTACTCGTACCGTACTCGTAAATATGTGTAATGCTCAATCTATGTTCAATTAGAATTATTTTTAATAGGTGACGATGATCCTTTTGTCATTATGCAGCCGTACTCCTATGTCATCACTTCGTCTTTTGTCCTTACAGGTAGTAGCGGTGAAAAAGAAGCGAACCTCAACCGTGACGCAACCAGCGGAGCCGCAACCGCAAAAGTTGTCCATGATGACAGTCAACATAAAGATCGAGCAACCCGATATCATCTTGGTTGAGTCGCTCGAGCAGAGAACATGCGATGCCTTGGTGCTTAATGTGAGTATCTTTAACACTTACTTTACCGTTCGTAAGCCTTCTTGCAACGATATAAGGTTTACTATTAGTCTGCTAAGTATAAATGTAAAAGAAAAAGGCCTGTCCATTATGACCGTCAGCATAAAAATCGAGCAGCTAGACATTATCCTTGTGGAGTCACTCGAATAGAAAACATACGATGCCTTGATGCTTATTGTTAGTACATACCTACGTAACAAAATCATTATTGTGTTATGTTGCTTTTAATATTCTTTGTTTCCTCCCGTGACATTTTTAACCTGGAGATCTCATCGGAAACCAACGCTGGAAGTCGCCAGCATCATGATCACGCCATTTCGTGGCACTTTCTTGTTTCTGTAATGAAATGCCTGTGTCATATGGACAGACGGATATGAAACTGAGGGTTCCGTTTTGGTAATTTCTGCTACGGAACCTTTAAAATTGGAATCCGAGAATACATATCATTTTACCGAAGTGTATACAGTCAAAACTATATATGACACCGTAAGATTGTGAACCCGTTAGTTTATAATCTAACGTAGGTTAGGTTAGGTTAGATTATAATCTCCCTACCGTCAGTTTATAATGTAACCAGCGAGATTATAATATGACGAGTGTTTACAATTTTACGGTGACATATATATAGTATACAGTGTGTAAGTCAAATACGGGCAATAAATTAAACCAGATATAGAATTTACCCGTCTTATCATTAATTAAGATGTTTTTTTAAGTTACACTTAATTATGACCCCGTGATTAATTTTTTCCACATGTACCGAGCAGCAATGTACTGTAAACATTAAGATACAGAAGATGATAATGACATTACGAGATACGAGCTTTTCATAGTAACTGCCAACAAGCGTTGAAGCGTTTGTATGGTTAAAATTTTCAATGCATTTCTAAGTAAAATCTATCTCAATATACTTTTTTTAGGTCCTATGCTAACCACCGTTTAAATATTCGCCCGTATTGGATTTACACACTGTATTAATAAATTTATAAAATGTGTGTGAGGAATGTTATGAAAGTAACGGAAGCGAAGGAGGTATGTCAGGATCGTAGCAAGTGGAAATCCGTGGTCTCTGCCTACCCCTCCGGGAAATAGGCGTGATTATATGTATTTATTAATAAAACTATTCGCACACAACAGTGTTCGCTACTTATTCAAGATATTTAATGAGCATGTCAACATTTCCAGATGGAAGCTCGTTTTAAGCTACGCAAGAACGAAGAGCGTATGGTCGCCGATGGTGGCATCTCCGGCCTGCAAATGGTCATCCGCACTCTCGGCAAAGCAGAGAAAAGCCACCGTTATTTGCTCGAACCGGCCAATATGTCTTTTGCGTTGTCACAGCCGCCGAGCTGCGGCATGCATGTTGACGTCGCCATATCAAATATTAAGATCACCGTGTCGCCCGGTAAGTGAATGTATACTTGTTACTAGAGATGCACCGGATATCCGGTTACTATCCGGTATCCGGCCTATCCGGCCGTTATTTTAGTATCCGGCCGGATACCGGATATTGACCTACTATCCGTCCGGATACCGGATAGTGAAATTAACACATTTTGGGGTAAAAAATGGAATCTAAAAAACAGTCACGGTCATAATGCTAACGACACAGTAGATAGAAATGTATACGTAACCAATGTCACACAATACACTTATTTGTTTACACAAAAATACGCGCGCGCACTTGTAACTATGTTACTACGTAATGACATGATAAAACTCGTAAAGCTTTGGATTCCTCCGAAAACGGTGCCGTCATATTACGGCCGCTATATAGCGTTGACTGACGTCACTAGAACGTTGTCTATGTAAACAAGATGGCGCGGTTTCCTAGACGGCGTTACGTTACGTTGATTGTCAACGTAACGTAAGATGACGGCCATCATGACCTTGTCGATAGTTTCGTGAACGTTTTATTAGATAGCGGTGACGCCATTTTGAATAAATGACACGAGATTTGAATAAATGATTCCGTACTACGATTATTTTCCTCTTCTGATGATATTTCATCCCCCAAGTAAATTATAGATGATCAAGCAAATCTTGTCAGTAGGAAAAGGCGCGAAATTCAAATTTTCTATGGGACGTTATCCCATCGCGCCTACATTTTTCAAATTTGCCGCTTTGACCTTGGTGGATGACGGTGTGTTATGACGCCGTGATACTTTCCACATGTCGCCACCGTAAAGACGGCCGTCTTATGACGGCACCGTTTTCGGAGGAATCCAAAGCTTTACGCTCCTAGAAATGTGTCCGCGCGGACGTTCATTACGAAACAGGTCGAAACCTGCACGACGCGCACCTGCAAAACTCAAAATATAGGTATAGTTCCGCCGGCCGAATATCCGGCGGCCGGATACCGGATATTCGGCCAGTGTCCAGGCCGGATATCCGGTATCCGGCCAAACAACTATCCGTTGCATCTCTACTTGTTACACTTAAAATAGGCTCTGTTCGGGTTGTATAGAAGAATTAGCGTTACCTTTTCGAAATCGCATATTTATAGTTGTAATAGGGATGTTGACATGAATCGCGAATATATAACATGTTATGTTTTTACCATAGCAGGGAGTATTAGAACGCGGAAAATCATATTTTGCATGTGTAAATATGCGTAATAAATTAATTTAAAAATAATGAAATGTATTTAAAATAATGCCCAGTATCACGTGACTGCAAACGCCAATCGGAGCGCGTGACGTAATCACAGTGGAATCACCAAAGACAAGTTATAAAACCTGCCTAAGTGTCTACAGATTATCGTACCGAAACGCGATCTTGGTGCGGTGCGGCGCACGAATCGATAGTGTGTAAGGTGGTGCGTTAAGGACGCAGCTATAAGTTAGAGCGAGAAAGAAGGTCGCTGTCCGATGCGGTAGTGTGTTAAGGCTTTAAAAAAAATTGTCAATTGCCATATAAAGAATTTAAAAAAATGACTGACAGCAGTTTGTTTAAAACGCCGTTACGTCATCAAGGTCACGTGACAGTTTGGAGCGTTTAGGCGCGAAATTGAAACACGAAACTTATTATACATGTTTTTTTATTCAAAATTAATGAATATATTTTTTTAATATTTTTTTCTGTAATTATTACGTGTCTATCTACAAAATGAAACCAGTTCCAAAAAATTGTCAACATCCCTATTGTCTCGGCTGCCGAAATGCAGTATGCATGTTGATGATCACCTTTAAGATTACCGTGTCGCCCGGTAAGTGAATATGTTGTCTTTAGACTTGTTAGACATCTTACTGTTGTTGTCTTCATGTACTCATTTAAAATAGGGCATTTGACCACTAGTCAAATCAGTTTCTTTTTTCGAACTGTCAACACGACTATGCAACTATGGAATTTATATGAAACACTAGCATATGACATCACAATCAAATAACCCACTCTTTATAGTTTTATAGGGATTTTAAAATTGAAATTGAGTCTAATAATAACTGCTGTCTATGTTTCTCTATTAATCTTCTGGTGCTTTATTTCATGCATGGTGTAAAATAATTTATTTTAATACATTATTTAGTCATTAGCGCACTCTCTTATGTATTTCACAGCAATTTTAATATATATTTACAGATATCATAGCACTATTAAACCGCGTGATGGCAACCATGACCAGCTCAGAGGAAGACACCACGCAGCAAGCTGATCGGATCATTATGTACTCTCAGCTGTGGGACATTGCGCCCTTCAAACCTAATACATATTGGTTCTTGAAAACTGGTAAGTTATTGCTTATTTAACATTCTACGTTTACATAGCATACGTAACAACATAGACTAGGAATCCTCTAGACGGAGTTTAGAGCAATTATTTCATGAAACCGATGCTGCGGGGGACGAGGTGAGCAAGTCCCGTGCCGTGATTGGTCCGTTCAAAGACACGGACGTCACACAAAGACACTGACTCGAAAATGGAGTAAAACTACCGTATATTTGTGGCAGAGGGGGTAGCGCTACTATGCTCAGTCTGGAGTATATCTTGTCTGTGCGTAATAATAACAACTTATGTTTTACCAAAAATATAATTGAAGGGATGTTTACAAAAACAACATAACTGACTACACTGGTTGACACCTGAAACGACAATGTTCTTAAAAAAGTGTAACCGCTCTAAGCAGTTATGTTGTTTTTGTAAACATCCCTTCAATTTAAATCCATACCATTGCTCGCACAATGCATACGGTTGTGGTGTTTTCACGCGGCCTCTTATTTTTGCGTAAGGGTGGCATTCCACCTGTCCAATATTTGATCAAATGTGCATTGCGTCTCACTCTCATTAATGAAGACGCAAATAGAAATTTTGATCAAATATTGGACAGGTTTAATATCACCCTAAGGCATATTGTTGTAACTTCGAAAGTAGGCTAATTTTGAAAATTTTGTAGGGTCATATTTGGTTTTATACCGAATCACAAATCGGTTTAAGCTTTGGATTCCTCCGAAAACGGTGCCGTCATATGACGGCCGTCATATAGCGGCAGCAAAAGACGGCCGTCTTTACGGTGGCGACATGTGGAAAGTACCACGGCGTCATAACACACCGTCATCCACCAAGATCAAAGCGGCAAATTTGAAAAATGTAGGCGCGATGGGATAACGTCCCATAGAAAATTTGAATTTCGCGCCTTTTCCTACTGACAAGATTTGCTTGATCATCTATAATTCACTTGGAGGATGAAATATCATCAGACAAGGAAAATAATCGTAGTACGGAATCATTTATTCAAATCTCGTGTCATTTATTCCAAAATGGCGTCACCGCTATCTAATAAAACGTTCACGAAACTATCGACAAGGTCATGACGGCCGTCATCTTACGTTACGTTGACAATCAACGTAACGTAACGCCGTCTAGGAAACCGCGCCATCTTGTTTACATAGACAACGTTCTAGTGACGTCAGTCAACGCTATATAGCGGCCGTAATATGACGGCACCGTTTTCGGAGGAATCCAAAGCTTTACACAAAATTTGCGCAATCGACACTAAATAATTCAATAATTTTCGTTCGTTTTTATTTAAATCAAGTCTAATCTTACAGAGCTGGCGGAAGAAGCGATGGACCTAGAGGAGGAACCGCAAGAACTGGTGGCAAAAGAAAAGCCCCCGACCGACGAGATATGCATGCTGTCCAGTCCGTCCATCGTGCTCTCGCTGGAAATGCAGATCGGCACTGAGACGATCCCGGTGCTGGTCATGCAGGCGTCGCTTACTGGGCAAGTCAAGGACTGGAGTTCTGATGTAAGTAGAATAATAAGTGTTACCAAAAAAATAACTAACTGGCAACTCTGGTGGTTAACGTAATGGCGGCAGCAAAGAGAGGCAATGGAAATTAGTTCCAACATTTGATGGTAGATGTCGCTGCTCTCTCCGCGTCGGAATCGTACATCGCGGTGTTAAGATTTTTCCACGAATGACGACCCTCGCTGCGTACTGTAGTAAACTCATACTTACCTGGCATAGGGGATACCGTGATCAAGAAGGCGGTTCCCCCAGGGCGAGACTCTCCCATTGCACTGCGGTTGGGTTGACCCTTGCGATTATCCCTAATGTGGATAACTCGGATGCGTAATTTTTGGTAGTGGGGACTGCGTACGCGCCGTCCCCCCTTTATACTTAAAAACTAGATTTTCGCATTTGCATGACATGCATACATTATTATACAATATACATTGTATCGACAGTCGACACCTTTGGAGTTACAGGGTCCATATATTACAGTGGCAGCTTACCGTCAGGCGGCCCGTATGCTTGTTAGCCACCGAGTTGGTATCAAAAAAACGTGTTTAGACATTCATTACAAACACCCTCTTCAAATAGCTCATAAGTGTACACTTTGGCTTTTTATAATTTAAGATTTTTGTTTATAAATGTTTACATTTTCTTAAAATCACCACGACTAAAAAAGAGCAGAAACATATTCAAAAGTTTTTTATTTAACCACTTGCCAAGATCTCTCGCTAGATGTCGCTGCGCGTTAGTTAGCTCGCGCTATCGTTGTGTCGGCGCAGCTGCATGACACCGGCGCGGCCGCCGCTCTGCAACTTCCTTGTCTCGGGGAGCATAGTGCGCAGTGATCGTAAAGTGAGAGCACTGATGCTGACACCCACACATACTTACCCGCGCCCGGCTGCCGTCAGGGAGTCCGAGCGCAATTTTTGATAGGCCCCTTTACCTTATAGGGGGCCAATTACCATTATTAAAATGAGAATCATAGGATAGCGGTGCCGTCATATAGCAGCCGTCTCCATACTAAATAATACGGCTAAATATGTCGTAGTATTTGTATGGAGACGGCTGCTATATGACGGCACCGCTTTCGGAGGAACTGAAGCTTAAGCGAGATTTTGTAGACGAGGTCTTTAAATCCCGACAGCCGCAGAAAGAACTATATAACTCCCTAGGGAGTTACAATTTTTTCACAAACCATAACTCCCTTGGGAAGAATATAGGCCTTTGTCCTTCGGTACACTTGTATGAAATAAGATCATTTTCGAGCAAGTGTGATGAAAAAAATTGAGTCGAATACCAAATAGATTGCAATAGTTATTAACTTTTGAAATCATCCTTAGGGCCGCTTGTACCAATCACTAACCCGAGGTTGACCGGTTAAACCTGCTGTTAATGTTTACCAGTACAATTTGACACTGGGTTAACGGTTTAACTGGATAACTCCGAGTTAGTGGAATGCTGCAAGTAGCGCTTAGGTATTCCATCTGTCCAATTTCTTGGTCCAATGTGTACTTGCGTCTCTCATTTTGTTTCATGAGAATGGGTTAGCCAACTAACTCGGAATTAACAGTTTACATAGTACCGTTTAACCATGTATAAACGGTTAACTCCGAGTTAATTGGCTAACCCTTGAACGCGCAAGCGGCCCTTATTGATACAGAAAGTAAGAAAATGATTGTGAATTATTGAACATTGCAGTTCTACCTGGAGTCGACGTGGGCGATGCAAGTGTCGTACTACAACCTTGGGCGTGCCGTATGGGAGCCGCTGATAGAACCCGTGGAAGTACTTAAGGACTACTCGTACAAACATGTTCCGTGGGAACTGAAGATGGAGGTACGTTTGCGAGACACTACCTTATTCATAAAACTTTACGGTTCTGATTTAGTTGAATTATTTTTTATCCCTTTCTTACAAATACATAAGAAAGATGACAGATAAGGACAAACGATTATTAGCCAATTGAGGGTTGTAGCGCGTTTATGAATAAGGGGGTTATAGCTGGTCAACCAAATCTTGTCAGTAAAAAAAGGCGCGAAATTCAAATTTTCTATGGAACGATATCCCTTCGCGCCTACATTTTTCAAATTTGCCGCCTTTTTCTACTGTCAAGATCTGGTTGACCGAGTATAGTTTTTAGCTTTAAGGCCCCAATAGACGTTGCGAAAATTCGCGTGAAGTTTCTTTTCATTTCCGATAAATGAAATACAACAATTACATCTCAGTCACGGGTGCTGGTTAAGGGTTCGTAAGTTTCATATTTATTTTATATTCATTACACGCCATAAAATCAATTTATTTACAAATTTGCTATGGGAATTTAAGGAATAAGTGAACTTTATAACTTATATTAAATCATTTTACGCATTTTTTAGGGTTCCGTAGCCAAATGGCAAAAAACGGAACCCTTATAGATTCGTCATGTCTGTCTGTCTGTCTGTCCGTCTGTCTGTCCGTCCGTATGTCACAGCCACTTTTCTCCGAAACTATAAGAACTATACTGTTGAAACTTGGTAAGTAGATGTATTCTGTGAACCGCATTAAGATTTTCACACAAAAATAGAAAAAAAACAATAAACTTTTGGGGTTCCCCATACTTCGAACTGAAACTCAAAAATTTTTTTTTCATCAAACCCATACGTGTGGGGTATCTATGGATAGGTCTTCAAAAATGATATTGAGGTTTCTAATATCATTTTTTTCTAAACTGAATAGTTTGCGCGAGAGACACTTCCAAAGTGGTAAAATGTGTGTCCCCCCCCCTGTAACTTCTAAAATAAGAGAATGATAAAACTAAAAAAAATATATGATGTACATTACCATGTAAACTTCCACCGAAAATTGGTTTGAACGAGATCTAGTAAGTAGTTTTTTTTTTGTACGTCATAAATCGCCTACATACGGAACCCTTCATGGGCGAGTCCGACTCGCACTTGGCCGCTTTTTTATGTTTATCGTTTTACAACTGCTCCGAGTTATCATTATGGCACACTCTAATGAGCGAAAATAAGTTTCCGTCATTTTCTATCAAACATCGGTTTTATTAGACAGTGATAATTTTGTACTAATATTATGTATTCTCTGCTTATAGGTAGTGATGCGTCCGGCAGTGGAACAAAGTGTCATCGACCTCACAGACGAGGCAGCCAACGTGGCGCTCATAGCTCACCGGCAAGCCAACAAGACTGTCACCATTTCTAGCCAAGAGACGCTTGAAATCACTGTCACTAGGAGCGGCATGGAGGTAAGATACGAACAACGAACGTCTATTTTAAGCTTAAGTAAGCGTATTACTAGCGCCATCTAGTTGGGATTTTGTGAACTAATATAATTTAGTATAGTGGGTCTAAATATCCAATTGCCAAACAACATTCACAACATTGTTACCTTTTCGAGTCTCTCCGATTACCATCAATCACTAGGTGCAGAACCTGTTGTGTTCAGGTTTTACTAGCGCCATCTAGTTGGGATTTTGTGAACTAATATAATTTATTATATGTAGTGTGTCCAGGCTCCCATGAGCCGTGGCAAAAAATGCCGCGATAACGCGAGGAAGAAGAAGTAAAAAAAACATTGTTTTAGATTTTACACCTTGTTACCACGATAAGAATCGCGAGGATTTTAAAAGACAAATTTGAGATTTAACCGACAATGTCAGTTGCAAATAATTAAAATGCATAAAGTGCCGTTTTATTTATCTATCATACTCGAAACATGATTTTTTAGACTTCGCATACTGAGTGTATGAGTTTTTGGTCATATTCATATTCATACAATTGTCTTTATACAGGTGAGCTATACGGTTATTGTAATATGTTTATTTTCAGGTGCTGACTCTCCTTGGAAACTCATTCTCGGCTGCTATCGCAGACACCGCCGACCAAAGTGGAAGCGTTTTGTCGAAACTAAATGAAGACAAGGTAAGTAGCTCTTCAACTCCTATATTTACTTTTTCTCGCGACTTTGTCAGTTTAAAACTTGTTATTACATAATCCATTCCACGTCCACGCGTACAGCTAACGCCATCTATGATCATACTTGACAACAAAAATACTAAACTAAAGCATTATATGTAGAATAAATAACATTAGCAGCTAATTGGGAGAAAAAGTATCATATTTTGTTACTTTAGGCCTAGGCTTTACATACAATATTGGCATACTCTTTTTTTATCACAAGTTTTTCTCATATACAGTATAATAGTTGTTTATGTCTTCAATCACTTGTTATATGTAAAGATTATGTTGGTTATAATGATATAATATCTGGGTGACCGAGCTTCGCACGGAAAACATACAAAAACTCGAAAATGCGCGTTTTCCCAGAGATAAGACCTAGCTAGATCGATTTTTCGCCCCCGAAAACCCCCATATAGCAAATTTCATCGAAATCGTTAGAGCCGTTTCCGAGATCCCCGAAATATATATATAAATAAATAAACAAGAATTGCTCGTTTAAAGGTATTAGATTTATCGCATGATCGCATCATTGTTTAGCCTTCCAAAATAGAATTACAGCTATTTTTTCGGTTTACCCTATGTTTTCAACATATATTCTTGCAAAATATTTAATGTGAAACCCCGCTAAAGCTATACCATCCATTTAATTTTAATGAATAAATAAATAAATAAATAAATAAATAAATAAATAAATATTAATGGACATTTTTTACACAAATTGGCTAAGCCCCACGGTAAGCTCAAGAAGGCTTGTGTTGTGGGTACTCAGACAACGATAGATATAATATACAAATACTTAAATACATAGAAAACAACCATGACTCAGGAACAAATATCTGTGCTCATCACACAAATAAATGCCCTTACTGGGATTCGAACCCAGGACCGCGGCTTCACAGGCAGGGTCACTACCCACTAGGCCAGACCGGTCGTCAAATGAATGAAATGAATCCAATGAATGAATGAATGAATGAATGAGCGTCCATTTATTTATCTATCATTCTAGACTACCAAATCGGAGTATTACGGCGCGCCGTACGTGCTGCACAACTGCACGGGGCTCACGGCTAAACTGCTTCTAGAAGACAACCACGACTTCACTGTGTTCCTTGCTGACGGCAAGAAAGAGTCCGACTACAGGTAGGATACAATTAATTCAGTCTTACAATATTGATTAGATGAGGTTTTAGAGATTCTTTATTACTTATAAAAACAATACAGTTCACTAAAAATGAACTTAACCTCCTAAGGCCCAACGAAAAATTGAGTATGTAGTCAGTACGGCCCGTAGTCCTACCAGTAGTACTATTGTTTTATACTCATTCAGACCCAATTACTTAAAATACTTTTTTTAATGTTATTGTACTTATACAGCACCTTGTACAGCACTTTGATTTTTTTTTTACGAACTTGTTAAAGGGCTCACAGACAAAACAAAACAGTCCTTTAGAAGTTCGTACACGCCAATTTCGATAAGCGCAAAATTTGAAATGGGTTTTCTATTAAGTCCTACTGGTAGGACCGTGGTACGCTATGACTACACAATTGTTGTAGGAGCTGGGTCTGAATAAGAAAGTTAATAAGTACTATGGGTAGGACCTTGGGCCTTAGGAGGTTAAATATTTGATTTTCTTAAAATTAACATAAATAGCATAATCGCTAGAGGTTTATATTAATCGAATTTAAACTGTTGTGAGACATACTAACATTGAATAGTTTTATCGGGTACGCGATACACGGCCGTCGTGAACGCTGCTCGCACTGTTAGTGTTTGAGAAAGGAGACCTAGGCTCTCCGAAACATGTCGCGTGAGCTTCGATCAACACGGGCTTCCGACACGTCGGAAGGGATAGGCCCAAGCGATATCTTGACATTCAAATCATTCTGCCATTTTTCGCGGGGGGGGGGGGGGAACGTTCACACAGTCGCACTTCTCACACACTTACATACAAAATCCAATCTGTAATGATGACACAAATACATAGAAAATAACACCCTACACAGACAAATCTTGCACACCTCGATCTGTGTTTGTGTACGGACGAATCACAAGTGTCACAACACGCACACTAACACATTTTCGTCAAAGAATTTTATTGTTTTCTGAGAGATGAGAAGTCGGATTTGTCGCTCGACCGATCCGCAATTTGTACTGGGCGAGCAAAATCGATAAATCCAGCAATTACATGAGACTAAAATATAATCATTGTGTTTAAATGTAATTAAACGTATGACATGTAAAAAAAATATTACATGTGAAATGTAACACCTTCTTTTTGTAAATTTGATGTCCCCGACCTCTTTTTACAACAAAAAACCTAGCAATTAGGCATTTTTTCTGCTGCTGTGTTCACTCGCGCGTCTGGACTCGGTCTAGTTAAAAATCCGAGCGCAACTAGTTTTATTACCCGCGCTGGATCAGTTGATCTCGTACCTAGGCAGAGGGGAAATAGTGCGAATGCCGCATCCCTTCCGTGTTGATCGAAGCGCGTGAGTGACTAGAAACAAGTGAGTCTAAACCGTAAAATTATTCAAGGTTTATATTACATTATTATGTATGTGTATTTTTAATTTGACTTTAAATGCCCTAAGAGACTCACACATCACACATCTTTAACAGTATTAGGTAATTCATTATACATCCGTGCTCCCTCATACATTACGCTGGTTTTTCCGTAACCCGTTCTATGAAAGTCGGACTTTAAAGCTGAATTTTAGGACTCTGAAATCTCACCTGTTACTTTATTTTAAATCTCCTCACTGCAGCGCGTGCGATTCTGAAGTGTGATTTCCATCCCTTTTTACTGCTATTTAGTAAAATGTGTATAACACTTTATTGTTAAATTGTAATAACATCTGTCTGTTCTCTCGTCACGTGTTTAATTCGTTTCATCGATACTTATACAGGGTGCTTCCTGTAACAGGAGCAATAATTAAACTGTAGGCTGTACTCCTCAAACTGACCAACATTTGTTCAGCAACTTTTGAAAATAACTCACGTTTTGATTTTTATTACACTTTAAAGTTTATTCTAAGACGCAATTTATTGCAAATTTAGTTATGTTTAAAGCGTGACAAGCAATGTCAAATACACTGATGTCAGCGTACATTGACGGCAATATTTATTTAGTATGAAAAAGAGGAAGTCTCAAGGATTCATAATTTTTAAAAGTTGCTGAGCAAATGTTGGTCAGTTTGAGGAGTACAGCCTTTAGTTTAATTTATTGCTCCTGTTACAGGAAGCACCCTGTATAATTTGAATTATTTAATACTTATGCATGTTTTCAGGGAGGTGGTGTTTGAAACGGGCGCTTGCGTCCCGTTGAAGCTGAAGCGAGGCGGACTGAATATCATGAAGCTGAATGAGGCGCCGCCCCCGCTCTCGCTTAGCGTTAGGGTAAGAACTCAGGGTTAACTGTCTATTATATGGATAAATATATTTTTCACCCCTCCTATTCAGAAAAGAGCTTTTTCTTCCCTGCTAGGAGGGATCAAAGTGGCACTTTTCCTCCCTGCTAGGAGGGATCAAAGTGGCACTTTTCTGTTCTAGCACACTATTTTTAAATTTTTTTGCACATAAGTTTTTTAGCTTAAATAATCTGTTTATTTATGATATCAGATTGTGTCAACACTATAATTTTTTATTTTCCTCATAGTTGATGTGAAAAGCAGTATGTGTCACAAGGTATCAAAATTATTTCGTCTTGGGCGTTAACACTTAAATCCTTCATTACCCTCAGGATTCTACAATAGAATCTCTATTGTAGAATCCATCGCTTCATTCAGGATTCAATGTACGCCATTGACGGAAATATATCATTTTGATCCCTTGTAACACAAACTACTATTTGGTTACGTTATCCTGAGTCACTCTTCATACCCAGAACTTATGGCATTTAATTTAATCAAAAATGCTTTTCTTTTGGGCTCCATTTATAACGGGCCATCTAATAATCACGTTACGCGGTTATCGAACTGATGCGGACGCGCATGCCGCTGGGGTGTCTGAGCGAGACAGCTCTATGTACAGTCGAAAGTTTTAATTTATGACCCATTTTGTACCTTGTCACAGTGACAATAGTTATGAGGTCTCTAGCGACTTTCATATTGATTGTCACCGTGACAAGGTATGAAATGGGTCATAGATTAATACTTTCGGCCGTACGTGTAGCAAATATAGCAATGTCTCGCTTGCATACCGGAGCGGCGTTCTAATTCGCATCCGCAATAATTGCAATGTGAACACCACCTTAGTGGAAATGTGTTAAAAAAGTACTTTAATCCAATTTTAGTTCAATAGTATAATAGACCCTCCAATTTTAGACATAAGGTATTAAATCGCAAAAAAATAGGCAGAGGTAGTAATGATACGGATCCTCATCATACGCATACGATGGTAAAAACAGGATCCTAAACAACCACAGACGGTCTTTAAATTTCGCTTCGCGCCACAGACAGCGGTAAAGACAGGATCCTATACCAACACAGACGAAGGGCTTTAAAACAAGCAACAGAATAATAGCAAAAAATTATCTATTCAACCATTTGTAACTCCCAATTTGTATCCGATAGCATGTAGTACAATGTTTTCTATAGTTCGTATGAAGATCAATAGTACATTATTGTCGAGGATCGGAAGTAGCTACTTGCAGGCTGAGGATTCGTTTTAAACGGACGACCTTGGGAGTCCGTTTAATTGAATCCGAAGCCAGCAAGTAGCCTTCCAGCCGAGTCATATATAGTGTTTTTCTCAAAAATGGTGCAAGAAATAGAAATATTTTACAGAAGCAACGTTCAAATTTTCACAGAAAAAGGTAAAACCATTAAAAAGATTTGCTTGCCGCCTTTGAAAAAAAAAAGTGTATTTTTCTGCTGAAAATACGCCAACCTATTTGAGACACCTAAATAGTCGCGGTACCAACATGAAGCCTGTAATAGACTATCGCACCGCACCGCGACCTTAGAGTGTCGCACCCATAAGTGAGAGCGAGAAAGAGATATCTGTTTCTCGCTCTCACTTATGAGTGCGACGCTCCAAGGTCGCGGTGCGGTGCGATAGTCTGTTACAGGCTTTATAATAATAAGTGCTGATCATCTGTTTGGCTGTTTAAGGGACCTATGTCTTCATTTGATATGGCCATTTAAAGTTTTAAAAACTTTTGGAACTCGTTAAATAATGGAATTTGTATGCGACATTGCAGTCCCGAAATCGAGACTGCAATGTTTTTAACTTTTTAATTTTTTGTATGACCATAAACTACGCATTTCGCGACCTATTTTTTAACCGGCAACGTCGACTTTGCAGTCCATTTTTGAGAAAACGTTTATTTCAGATAGTAGAGCTAGAAGAGCAGGTGCAGGTGCCGGTGGAGCGAGCGGACAAGCGCTACTTCCCGCTCGGGCGGCAGCAGCCCGGCGCGGCGGAGCGCAGCGCGCCGCACGTGTTCCTGCACGAGTCGCGCGGCCTCATCTCCGACGTCGTCATGCAGGAGGCCGCGCTGCACATCTACCTGCGGAGCGTCCTCCAGGTCGGATATATGTCTGTTACATGTAGTGATGTTGATAGGTTCATAAACAAAGTAATAACAGAACTTCGATCAACACGGAAGGGATGCGGCATTCGCACTATTTCCCCTCTGCCTAGGTACAAGATCAACTGATCTAGCGCGAGTAATAAAACTAGTTGCGCTCGGATTTTTAACTAGACAGAGTCCAGACGCGCGAGTGAACACAGCAGCAGAAAAAATGCCTAATTGCTCGGTTTTTTGTTGTAATAAAAAGAGGTCGGGGACATCAAATTTACAAAAAGGTGTTACATTTCACATGTAATATTTTTTTTACATGTCATACGTTTAATTACATTTAAACACAATTATTATATTTTAGTCTCATGTAATTGCTGGATTTATCGATTTTGCTCGCCCAGTACAAATTGCGGATCGGTCGAGCGACAAATCCGACTTCTCATCTCTCAGAATACAATAAAATTCTTCGACGTAAATGTGTTAGTGTGCGTGTTGTCACACTTGTGACTCGTCCGTACACAAAAAGAGATCGAGGTTTGCAAGATTTGTCTTTGACGTGTGTCATTTTCTATGTATTTGTGTCGTCATTACAGATTGGATTTTGTATGTAAGTGTGAGAAGTGCGACTGTGTGCACGTTCCCCCCCGCGAAAAATGGCAGAATGATTTGAATGTCAAGATATCGCTTGGGCCTATCCCTTCCGACGTGTCGGAAGCCCGTGTTGATCGAAGTAAAGCTTTGGATTCCTCCGAAAACGGTGCCGTCATATGACGGCCGTCATATAGCGGCAGCAAAAGACGGCCGTCTTTACGGTGGCGACATGTGGCAAGTACCACGGCGTCATAACACACCGTCATCCACCAAGGTCAAAGCGGCAAATTTGAAAAATGTAGGCGCGATGGGATAACGTCCCATAGAAAATTTGAATTTCGCGCCTTTTCCTACTGACAAGATTTGCTTGATCATCTATAGTTTACTTGGAGGATGAAATATCATCAGAAGAGGAAAATAATCGTAGTACGGAATCATTTATTCAAATCTCGTGTCATTTATTCAAAATGGCGTCACCGCTATCTAATAAAACGTTAACGAAACTATCGACAAGGTCATGACGGCCGTCATCTTACGTTACGTTGATAATCAACGTAACGTAAAGCTTTGGATTCCTCCGAAAACGGTGCCGTCATATTACGGCCGCTATATAGCGTTGACTGACGTCACTAGAACGTTGTCTATGTAAACAAGATGGCGCGGTTTCCTAGACGGCGTTACGTTACGTTGATTGTCAACGTAACGTAAGATGACGGCCGTCATGACCTTGTCGATAGTTTCGTGAACGTTTTATTAGATAGCGGTGACGCCATTTTGAATAAATGACACGAGATTTGAATAAATGATTCCGTACTACGATTATTTTCCTCTTCTGATGATATTTCATCCTCCAAGTAAATTATAGATGATCAAGCAAATCTTGTCAGTAGGAAAAGGCGCGAAATTCAAATTTTCTATGGGACGTTATCCCATCGCCCTACATTTTTCAAATTTGCCGCTTTGACCTTGGTGGATGACGGTGTGTTTTGACGCCGTGGTACTTTCCACATGTCGCCACCGTAAAGACGGCCGTCTTTTGCTGCCGCTATATGACGGCCGTCATATGACGGCACCGTTTTCGGAGGAATCCAAAGCTTAACGCCGTCTAGGAAACCGCGCCATCTTGTTTACATAGACAACGTTCTAGTGACGTCAGTCAACGCTATATAGCGGCCGTAATATGACGGCACCGTTTTCGGAGGAATCCAAAGCATAACAGAATGACAAATGAGGCGATTTGTTTGCGACGGTCACGGGCGGCGCTAAGAAGTTAGTTCCAACATTTGCCGCTAGATGTCGCTGTTCTCCCCGCGTCGGAATCGTACATCGCGGTGTTAAGATTTTTCCACGAATGATGACCCTCGCCGCGTACTGTAGTGAACTCATACTTACCTGGCATAGGGGATACCGTGATCAAGAAGGCGGTTCCCCCAGGGCGAGACTCTTCCATTGCACTGCGGTTGGGTTGACCCTTGCGATTATCCCTAATGTGGATAACTCGGATGCGTAATTTTTGGTAGTGGGGACTGCGTACGCGCCGTCCCCCCATTTAAATTTGAAAATGAGGAATTCTGTTCATAATGCGTATATTTTTTTATTTCTTAGCTTTGAATAGAGAAATTGCTCAATAACATCTGTATACATTTAGGAATAATATTTTAAGTAAAGTTCGTACATGTTCGTTTACGAAGAAAACGTTTATAGTAGTTTATGTGACTGTACATAATGAAGGGCATTAAACACGAGTGTGAGTTTAAGAAACGAACGAAGTGAGTTTCTTAAAAGGATCACACGAGTGTTTTAATGCCTAATTATGTACAGTTACATACACTACTTTATCTACCCACATATCATAAGCCTTCATGATGCATTCAGGAGCCGCATATTATGACCGGCATCGCGGTGTTGTTCAGGGCCACTAACAATAATTATTAGTAAAATAAAACAGAAAACAAATGCGAAAATGAAGAAATTGATTTAGAACAATAATAATTATTTACTTACCTACAGTTTGGATGGTGCAATTATTATAATTCACTTGCCCAGCTCGGACAGAAGTATGTTCCTTTGTATTGTTTCCTTGAGTTAGCTGGTAATAAGTCATTTATAACGTTAGTTGCTTTGTCACGGATATCAGCCAGCCTATTATGGATAGCTTTATCCATCTTTATCCACGTGATAAAAAAACTGTCACTGTTTAACACCGTGGGAAAGAAAGTGACGGACACCGTTTTATCACGCTGTCACGTAGACAAGAACGACCATCATATCCGTACAGGAGGCGTCGCCGAAATATTTATATCATCTTGATCGCTCATTTTATGGTTTAAATTCAACAAATTGAACAATTTTATGCAACAAAACAAATTTTAACCTGTAATGGCAGTATTGAAAAGTTTTCTGGCAGCTGTCATAGTTTTTTTTTAATTCAGAGACAAACTAGAGTCGGCCCCAACTATCATATCGTTCGATATCTTACTTACGTGCGCCATTTGTCAAATTTGTTTGAAAATTAACAGTTCATTCCGAACTAAACGTCATCTCGACTGATATTAGAATAGAGGTCAAATCAAATTTCTTTGTTTTTCAAAGATGTTCGAAATTTGAATGCATAATATTATCGAAATCGATGTTATTATTTAGCAATAATAACATTGTTACAGATAAGAAATTTGTTCTAACAGTACATTTTTATGGTGGACTTGGACGCATCATGGAGGGTTTATGATATTTGGGTAGATAAATACCTTTATAGTACCAATTTTAGATTATTAATTTATAAGGGGTAGACCTGGGCGGAATTTCTCTGATCAAAGCGTGCAAATCCTGAAGAATTCAGGTCAAGAGCACCCTAAACCGGCGAGCGTGTATGAGGAATGTTATGAAAGTGAAAAGGAAGCGATAGAGGTATGTCAGGATCGTAGCAAGTGGAAAGTGGTCTCTGCCTAGGGTTGCCAGATGGTCGGGATTCGTGATTCGGCGGGATTCTCCCGATTTTTAGCATGTGTTCCCGATTCCCGACAAAGTGAAAATTGTCCCGAAAAACAGCATCACGTTATAAAACAATAATTTCAAGTTCTGAACTGTCGTCAAGTGAACCAGCGATCCGCGTCGATCCCGTCAGCGCGGGCGCGCGTGGCGAGATTGGGCAGAGCAGCTGACGTAATGCCAATAATGTAAAATATCGTTGTTTTTAATACAATTAATTTAATTTGAATGGTTCATTTTCCCGACTTAAGGCCCAAAATCTCGAAAAATATATATTTTTTCCCGATATTAGCGCCTTTCGATCTGGCAACCCTATCTCTGCCTACTCCTCCGGGAAATAGGCATGTATGTATTTATTGACCGAAGCGTAGCGAAGGTCTACGTTTTGACTCGGGCATTTTGCTTTTGTATGTCCGGATGTTCTCCTCTACAGGTCACAATTCTCAACCGATTCTTGTGAAATTTTGTGACCAGATTCTATGAGTAAATATTTTTTTTTGTCGATCCCGTTTTTGGAAATTTTCAAAAATGGAGGAGTTGTGATACCTCGCGCTTAAACAAATAGTCGTATCGATATCATAAGAGTACTTTCATTTTGAGACATATTTACATAGTAAATGGCAAAAAATGCAGAAAAATTGTATTGCTGGTTTAGACGGTATTTAGATATTTAGTTTGTACTCGAGAATGAGTAGCCGAATTGCGTCAGCTTAGCTAAGAACTATCATGGCGTATTTTGTAAACAATTGCTTTTTAATCGGTTCGATCCCCAGTAAGACATAACTTTTTGTATTTTTTTTTTCACTTAAACTTCGTATTTAAATAAAAATCTTTGTATTGTTGATCGATCAAACCGCTGTGTGGCGCTGTCATCGTGCACGGTCCCAATAAGCTATGCTCGCGAGGTCTACAGCTCACAGAGCCACTAGTATAGCAGTGTTCACTAGACACATTGAAAATCTTCCACAGGTGACGAACAACCTATCAGTCAACGTGTCAGTATACTACATGACGCTGAGTGGCAACGAAGTCCGCTTACTGGGCGAAGTGAATCCGGGCGCCACCTTGCGGCTGCCCCTACAAGCTGTGCACACTCCCAGTGCTGAGATATTCTTCTCTGTCGAAGGTACGGACAACCTGTTTTCCAGTCTGTTGTACCATCGCCATAGACTAGGAATCCTCTAGACGGAGTTTAGAGCAATTATTTCATGAAACCGATGCTGCCAAAAATACTGGGGTGCGGGGGACGAGGTGAGCGAGTCCCGTGCCGTGATTGGTCCGTTCAAAGACAAGGACGTCACACAAAGACACTTTGACTCTAAAATGGAGTAAAACTACCGTATATTTGTGGCAGAGGGGGTAGCGCTACTATGCTCAGTCTGGAGGATGTCTTGTCTGTGACCATCGTCCACACTGTTAAGTTGTTAACTGTACATTGGTCGACCTTATGCCTTTTGTAATAAGGTCCACTCCATAGATGTACATTTAGGAGTGTTGCTGTTTGCACGTCGACACATCTTGAGTCACACGGACGCGATGTCGCACGAGGAATTTATTTATTATTTATTTATTTTATTTGTTAACCTGTTGTGTCCCACTGCTGGGCAAAGGCCTCCCTCTCTTTCTTCCATGCGTCTCGTTCTAGGGCAAAATTAGGCTAATCTTCCCGAAAGACGTCAAGATCGTGCCGCCATCTCCTTCGAGGTCTGACGTTACGCCGCACTATGTTTGGTGTCCACTCAGTAGTTTTCTTGGCCCACAAGTCGTTTGGCATACGGCAGATGTGTCCGGCCCAGTCCCATTTAAGCTTAGCGGCTGTCAGGGCTATCAAGCTACAAGGAATATCATACAAAATGTATTAAAAGTCAAAACCCCAGGAGTTTTTGACTTTTGAAGTTAATTGAAGCTCATGTCGCCGACAAAAGTTAAGTTTATGACATTGGGCTTGACGGGATTACGCATTTTGATACTTTAAAAACTGAAATAAAATATTTTTGTGTAGCCCGCGTAAATCCTGATGGTGAAATGCATGGTAACTATCATGGGGCAGACATATCTATGTTATGGTTATTTTAAGCCACTCATGATACCTCAGTAGCTCTGAAGCTATAACTTGGCCATTTTTTTTTTTCACATAAAATAATGCTGATTATCTAATTTAATTTCTGTTTTGGAAATATTTTTGTTTAATTGCGCCCCATTGGAGGGCTTTTGAAATGCATGCGTAACCAATAGAACATTATGTTGCTCTGCATCTATTCGTTAAACAAGCTTTTGAGTCGAAAAATAGTAGTTTGTGTTACAAGGGATCAAAATGATATATTTCCGTCAAGGGCGTACATTGAATCCTGAATGAAGCGATGGATTCTACAATAAAGTAGAATCCTGAGCGTAATGAGGGATTCAAGTATTAACGCCCAAGACGAAATAGTTTTTATACCGTGTGACACATACTGCTTTTCACATCAACTATGAGGAAAATAAAAAAATCTTAGGGAAGGAATCCTTTACTGAAGGAATCTTTCCTGAGGAGTTAAAACTGTCGATTGTAAAACCTCTATTTAAAAAGGGTGATAAATCGGACCCGAATAATTACAGACCGATAACTTTAATACCGGTCTTATCCAAAGTATTAGAGAAAGCACTTCACGTGAGAGTTAATGAATTTTTAAACAAGTACAATATTCTGACGCCCAAACAATTTGGATTTCTCAAGGGAAAATCCACCACACTTGCCTGCTTCAATCTAGTGAAAAGTGTTTCAGAGAGCTTAAACCACAAGCGTCCTATAATGACTATTTTTATTGATTTAAGCAAAGCTTTCGATTACATCGATCATTCCATTCTCTTGAAAAAATTAGAGCTGTACGGTATAAGAGGGAATGCTAACAAATGGATCAAAAGCTATCTAGAAAACAGAACGCAGTGTACAGAGATTGATAAAATCATTAGAAGAGATAATAAGAGCCAATACAAGGAAACATTTAGGTCTACATTTTTGGTTAAAGATACTGGAGTCCCTCAAGGTAGTATCCTTGGCCCCTTACTGTTTTTGATTGCTATTAACGATTTCCCCAATTGTATAAGCCAAGACTGTATTATATTTGCCGATGACACTACCCTGGTAATAACAGGAGACGACAAAAACACTTTTGAGGCCAATGTTAATAACACCTTATCAGAAGCTATTACTTGGTTCAAGAGAAATAAGTTGCAAATTAATATAAACAAGACGAAAGCGATGACATTTTGTAATTAATCTCGTAGTGAGACGAGTACAAGGCACACAAGGGCACAATATAAAAATTTGTTGGACCAACCTCCTTGCCACTCCTACATTTATAAAAAGAATTGTTACAATATGTGTATAACTTTGTATAATAAATTACCTGATGAAATTAAATTAGAAAACAAAAATGCATTTAAAATTAAGTTGACACAATGGCTTCAAGAAAAATGTTTTTATAGTATTAAGGAGTATTTGACCGAAATAATATAATTAGGGATAAAAATGATATTTGTAAATAGCTATAGAATTCTAGATTTTATGTAGGTATAAGTGATGCTTTGCATGTTTAATTTGCACACCTGCACGCAGGTTGAATGCGTGGAACTGTTGTACTTTTAAGACCTATTGTAACCGTGTTCTTGCAAATAAAAATTTATGATTATGATTATGATTAGTGTTGACACAATCTGATGCTTAAACAGATTATTTTAGCTAAAAAAATAATGTGCAAAAAAAATGTAAAAATAGTGTGCTAGAACAGAAAAGTGTTACTTTGATCCCTCCTAGCAGGAAGGAAAAGTACCACTTTGATCCCTCCTAGCAGGGAAGAAAAAGCTCTTTTCTGAATAGGAGGTGTAAAAAATATATTTATTTACATTCCATTTAGACGGTGCGAGAACTCGCATGCGAGTTTTTATACGTTGCGTTATCTGATCGATCTGTTAAATTGATTGTCCCTCAAAAATCGCCAATTTATGTATTGTGTAACGTATTGCACTGTCTATCTGTGCCTTTAGTTAGGCCGCTCATCATTGTATGTTGCGCTTTTCACTGCGTCATTTTTGTAATCGAATTTAACCTGTTGCGAGACATACTAACTTTAAATAATTTTACGGATACAGTTTAAGACTCACTTGTCGCGCGAGTGACTATAAACAAGTGAGTGTAAACCGTAAAATTATTCAATGTCATTGTTGTAGAGTCGCCATCAGATACATCGGAGCGGCTAAGGGTCTCACAAATATCTGAACACGCCTCTATTGTCAGGGCGTTAGAGCGCGTGTTCAGGTATTGTGAACACCTTGGCCGCTCCGATATATCTGATGGCGACTGTACTTGTTTACGTGTATTCTTCATAGTTGTGACTTGATTGCAGGTTTCACCGTGTCCATCTCGCCGTTCATATGGCGAGAGCTGCAACAGGAAGTTAGAATAGCGAAACTGCTGCAATGCGACTCCAAGGTCAAGAGTAGCGGTGAAAAGTTCTATCTCAATGTGAGTCTGCTATGTTACTTACCTGCTATCTAACTACCCAGCACGTTGAGCGATGCTCAAAGATACCTCTATAGTCTATACCAATCTGACAACTGACGCGATCGGTTGGCTGCGTAGCCTCGATGTCGACTTATAGTAAGTTATACTGTTAGCATATATTGCCTACAATGTTACGCCATACGCTTAAATACATCTGCTATGTTTTTAAATTTAGTAAAGACGTATTTGGAGTGTTATCAGCATATAGCGCAGGCTTGTTCTAACATTCACTGATACTACTCGCCTATTATTTCTTAGTCTTCTAAACTCCGAGTCGTAATTAGATTCCAAAAAAAGTAAGACAATGTTGCCACTTTTTACTAGAGCGTCTTGTATTTATGTAAAAATAAGTAAACAAAAGTACTTTTTTAAATCGTAGGAGTAAAATTACCAATAAATAAATTATCTTAGCGTGTTTATTTATAAAAAGGAATTTACTATTTTACAATCAAATTATTGCAGTGGCAACATTCTCTTACTTTTTTTGGAATCTAATTACGACTCGGAGTATAGATCTGTCGAATGTACCTGTAGTACGCTATTCGCAAATCGCTCGCGCACTACAGACACGCTGTACATCGTAATGTACGCGATTGGTTGGCTTGACGAGCGTTTCGCAAACGCGTTCGCCATATCTGGACGCACCTGTACATATAACATCAGGCGATTAATGTAGAAGGGTTTTCATCATCATCATCTCTCTCGCGTTATCCCGTTTTTTTTGCCACGTCTCATGGGAGCCTGCGGTCCGGGTGTTATTGTCCACAAATTGTTTGATATTATTATGTCGAACGTGAACATATTTAGGCAGACTTCGTAACGTAAATTATCATTTCGATGTGTTACATGTTTAAATGGTCTCATTAGTTTAAACACTTTTAGATGGTGCGAGAATTCGCATGCAAGTTTCATTACATTGCGTTATTTGATCGGTTGGCTGAATTGTTGTAACCTCAATGGTCCGCAATGTAACTAAAATCGCATGCGAGTTCACGCGCCGTCTAAATGAGCCCTTAGTGAACCAATCTTTATTTGCCATTAGATGTTTGGGTCACAATGATCACACTAACGTTATTATGTATCTATTTATGTATTGTCCAAATATTTATAAATAAACATGTCCCGGTTTTATAAATAAATTACAGTGTCAACTGCACATTCTGTTGTATTCTGCTTCGGTTTTGTTTTTATGTTCTGTGTTGTTTTGTGTTTGTTTTAAGTGTCAATGGGTACACTGAAAATCAGCGTCGTAACACAACTCATGTGCTACGACACATGCTGAGTGTTATCCTTTTCTGGAACCCCTCGCAGCACTGTTACTTACCTACTAATTTACCTAGATTTAAGCCTATTTTAGTGTTGTTGTGTATGTGTGTTTCGAATAAATTATCATTCATTCATTCATTCATTCATTCATTCATTCATTCATTCATTCATTCATTCATTCATTGATTCATTCATTATTTTCAGGCTATCGGCACGATGGAACAAGTATTCTTCGAGAACACCAACCGGCACACATTCGCGTCCTCTTGCTACGACATAGTCCTAAAGCCCGCCGTCAAGATGCAAAACTGCCTGCCAGTGGACATCGTAGTATCCCAGTTAGGACTGCATCGCACGCAAACGTTCAAGCCGGGAGAGATGTTCCATCTGTCCCATCTATCGCCTAACAAGGCTTCCATCGTTGTTATGGTAAGATATCATAGTAAGTAAGTAATCAACACTTTATTGTATGAAACAAGGTAACATCAGTTATAGATATTGTCGTCGTGTGTCATAAAAATTTGGCAATGTTTTTGCAAGTGTCTTGACATCACGCATCACTATATGAAGTCTTTTGGGGTCGTCCTACGTAAACGCTACCTTTTGTAATGCATATGTTAGGTGTATACCTAAATCCATATTGTACATACCTTTGATCAGGGACTAACTAAACGTGACCGCTGCCGTTACTCGTGGCTAATAAAATTGCATCTTCTAAATCGGTTCAGTAGGACATTTTGACATTTTGTTGAAGATTTAATTGTGAATTGCTTAAGATATTCAGTGATATTCTTCCGCTACTGTCACTACCTTTAACCTTTTGTATGCGTGTCCCGTATACAGTCAGCAGCAGAAGTTGATAAGCGGGCGAGGTGTTCAAAATTACCTTGACACCATCTTATTCTCTTAACAATAAAGTCGCGTCAAGATCATTTTGAACACCTGGCCCGCTTAAGCTTTGGATTCCTCCGAAAACGGTGCCGTAATATGACGGCCGTCATATAGCGGCCGCAAAAGACGGCCGTCTTTACGGTGGCGACATGTGGAAAGTACCACGGCGTCATAACACACCGTCATCCACCAAGGTCAAAGCGGCAAATTTGAAAAATGTAGGCGCGATAGGATAACGTCCCATAGAAAATTTGAATTTCGCGCCTTTTCCTACTGACAAGATTTGCTTGATCATCTATAATTTACTTGGAGGATGAAATATCATCAGAAGAGGAAAATAATCGTAGTACGGAATCATTTATTCAAATCTCGTGTCATTTATTCAAAATGGCGTCACCGCTATCTACGAGGGGCGTTCAAAATATTCTCGGTATTGATATCTTACGACCTCTTCTAAAATTTATTTCGTTACTGGCCGCTAAGGTTTATTCATTGACATTAAAAAAAAGTATAATTCGAACCGAGATAGTCTTTTGTTTTTCTGCAATTGCTGAACAAACATGAACATCCTGTGCGAATTGACAATGTTAACTAAATTAGAACATCGATGCGTGATAAAATTCTTGACAAAACAGGGTAAAAATCAAAAAACCATAAAAGAGGAAATGGATTGTGTTTACCGTGAGTCTGCTCCTTTTTTATCTACCATTCAAAAGTGGTCAAGCGAGTTTAAACGCGGAAGGGAGAGTATTGAAGATGACCCTAGACCTGGCCGGCCTGTAGTAGCTACTTCACAAGAAAACATTGATAAAGTGGAAAAACTTATATTGGAAGATGGTCGAGTGAAGGTAAAATCTATAGCACAAGTAACCAATCTCTCTATTGGTACCGTACATGATATTATACATGACCATCTTAATATGTCAAAAGTAAGTGCAAGATGGGTTCCGCGAATGCTGACTCGGCTTCAAAAAGACATGCGTGTAGCTTGTTGTTCCGATTTTATTGACCTGTGCGGTGAAAATCCTGATGAGGTGCTGCAAAGAATAGTTACTGGAGATGAAACCTCGGTTCATCATTATGACCCAGAGAGTAAACAAGAGTCCATGCAGTGGCACATTAAGGGTTCAGCTCATCCCAAGAAGTTCAAGGTCATCCCTTCAGCTGGCAAGGTCATGGCCACGATATTTTGGGATTGTGAAGGAGTATTACTAATCGATTATAAAGAAAAAGGTGTAAATATCACAGGACAGTACTACGCTAACATTCTACGTCAATTAAAGGATGTAATTAAAGAAAAGAGGCGAGGAAAGTTAACCAAAGGTATTCTGCTTCTGCATGACAACGCCCCCGTCCATACTGCTCATATTGCCAAGGCAGCTATTGTTGAATGTGGGTTTAAAACTGTTACTCACCCACCGTATAGTCCGGACTTAGCCCCCAGCGACTTCTTTTTGCTCCCCAATCTTAAAAAGGATCTGCGTGGAAATAAATTTTCTGACGATGAAGCATTGAAGGCGGCAGTGGAGGAGCATTTTTACACGAAAGATAAAAAATATTTTTACGAGGGATTAAAAAAAATAATTGATCGATCTTTTAAGTGTATGAACATAGGGGGGGAGTATATTGAAAAATAAAAATATCAAACTTTTCGTACTTGTTTGTTTTCATTCTCATACCGAGAATATTTTGAATACCCCTCGTAATAAAACGTTCACGAAACTATCGACACCGTCATGACGGCCGTCATCTTACGTTACGTTGACAATCAACGTAACGTAACGTCGTCTAGGAAACCGCGCCATCTTGTTTACATAGACAACGTTCTAGTGACGTCAGTCAACGCTATATAGCGGCCGTAATATGACGGCACCGTTTTCGGAGGAATCCAAAGCTTTAGCAACTTCTGCTGCTGACTTTACGTAGGTCAATTTGGACTGTAATTTACAATTTTAAGGTTATTGATTCGGTAGCAAATTTTTAACAAGGGTATGCGTTAATATGTATAAGATTAGCTGGAAAGTAGGCAACATTTGTTATGAAAACGTGGTAAAAATTTACTTAACTACCCCAATAATTCCAGATACAAAACTACCTAGACAAATGCTGGGTGTGCACCAAAAACCTTCCCGACAACGAGACCGAGCTGTCCGTGTGGTCGTTCGAGTCCCACGACAGCCCGGCGGTGATGACGCTCGACCTCGGCATGCACAGCGTCGACTCGGACGGCACGCAGGTGCTGTCGCTCTACTGCCCGTTCTGGATGCTCAACAAGACGGGGCTGACGCTGTGCTATAGGGTGAGTGTTCGAGTCCCACGACAGCCCGGCGGTGATGACGCTCGACCTCGGCATGCACAGCGTCGACTCGGACGGCACGCAGGTGCTGTCGCTCTACTGCCCGTTCTGGATGCTCAACAAGACGGGGCTGACGCTGTGCTATAGGGTGAGTGTTCGAGTCCCACGACAGCCCGGCGGTGATGACGCTCGACCTCGGCATGCACAGCGTCGACTCGGACGGCACGCAGGTGCTGTCGCTCTACTGCCCGTTCTGGATGCTCAACAAGACGGGGCTGACGCTGTGCTATAGGGTGAGTGTTCGAGTCCCACGACAGCCCGGCGGTGATGACGCTCGACCTCGGCATGCACAGCGTCGACTCGGACGGCACGCAGGTGCTGTCGCTCTACTGCCCGTTCTGGATGCTCAACAAGACGGGGCTGACGCTGTGCTATAGGGTGAGTGTTCGAGTCCCACGACAGCCCGGCGGTGATGACGCTCGACCTCGGCATGCACAGCGTCGACTCGGACGGCACGCAGGTGCTGTCGCTCTACTGCCCGTTCTGGATGCTCAACAAGACGGGGCTGACGCTGTGCTATAGGGTGAGTGTTGGGAAGTGTAGCTGGGTTTTATTATTAGCATTAGAAAAAGACTACGCGATCTTGACATGTCTTTTAATAGGGAGTATTACTCTGATTTAAACTTTCACGATTTTTACACATTATTAAATTGTACAACGGGACTTAATCGCGTATCTAAGTTTAAGATTTACCTCCGACGTTTCGAGGACGGCGTTGTCCCCGTGGTCTCGGAGAAGACTGGCTTAAGTTGACATGAGCATCTTCTAACCGCGCGAGTTTTTCGAACTACCCGCACTTGGTCTTGTTTATCCGCTTTTATTGAAATCAAAAAACATAGTAATTTCAATCGGGACGAGGGTTTCAAGATCTCATCCACATGGAATCCAGTCATTAGTAAATGTAAGCGTAAACGAATATCGACAGTCGATAAATGGAATATCGTTAGTGTAGTGTGTCGACAGAGTGACATCCCTAGTGCGCAAAACGTTCAAGCGGATAAACAAGACCAAGTGCGGGTAGTTCGAAAAACTCGCGCGGTTAGAAGATGCTCATGTCAACTTAAGCCAGTCTTCTCCGAGACCACGGGGACAACGCCGTCCTCGAAACGTCGGAGGTAAATCTTAAACTTAGATACGGGAGTATTACTGCAATGTTTTTACGCCAGAGTGCAGCAGTAGCGACTTAAGTATACCATAGACTCTATGGCATAGAGTAACTTATACACACTGTACTTTAAACTGTTTTTGACAAGTTTTCACAGACAATAAAATATGACATTGATACATCAAGGCGGTTTGTTTACAAATGGACACGCGAAATCGAAACTCCGCTATCTGTTTCTTTATCGCCCGAATACGCAAGAGTGATAGAGAGGTTAGATAACAACATTTCGGCTCTATCGTTTGCGGTAGACCCTTAGATTGTGACTTATTGTGGGAGTGGCGTCCCCTACGCAGACTTTCGCGTAAAAGTACCTATTGAAAAACGCTTTTAAAAAATCAGTAACTATTACTTATGAAAGCAAAAGAATGTAAATAATCGAATATGATTCATAATTGTTACATATTTGCCGTGACTTATTTTTCAAGTGTTCAATAATACACGTCAATATTGTTTACCTTCTTTCTAATGCTAAAAAACTACTATACTAGACGTGCGAAATCGAGTGTAAGGGCTAATTTAGACAGTACGAGAACTCGCACGCGAGTTTCATTACATTGCGATATTTAATCGTTGGGCTGAATTGATTGAACCTCAATGGTATGCAATGTAACTAAAATCGTATACGAGTTCGCGCGCCGTCTAAATGAGCCCTAAGGGCTAATTTAGACGGTACGAAAACTCGTATGCGAGTTTCATTACATTGCAGTATTTAATCCTATTGAACAATGTAACTAAAATCGCATGCGTGTTTGAGCGCAGTCTTGATTCTTGTTTGATTTCGCACGTGTGTTAGTTCAATGGTCGACTATGGAATTACTATATTTATGGTCATGAGAATTTGTTATGCTATGTATTGGCTCTTGTCTTTAAATAAGATCTTTTATTCACATCCAATGTAGCATGCTAGAAATCTTTCAACTTTGCAATAAATTATTTTTTAACAGGAATTTAATATCTTTTTACTATTTTGAAATTGGTGTTTAAAAAATGAGAAGGAACCTATTTTATTAAATAATTTTTAAAATAATGCTTTTAAATATAAAACAAACATTAAAGACACATACATAGTTGAAACAAAGAAAATTGTTGGCATTGAGAAATTTTTACAGAAATTAACAAATTTTGGTTGGGTTTTGTGTACGTCTTATTGTATATGTTGTGTTAAAATTTAAGGGGCAGCATAGTGTTTGGGTTTTCAGTGCTAAACGTGGGTGTTTTGTAGGCTAAATACTGACTTATCACCCTTTTCAATTTCTTTTATTGAGGTGAAATACAGAGGGTAAAATTTTAACCACCAGCGATACTCTCCGTAGTGATTTATAGGTCATACTGAACAACTTTTATAATGGGACCAATGCCGAAATAGCGAAAAAAAAAATGGCGTTTTGATTGATTTCTATGGGACAGGGACAGCAATATTTTTTTTCGCGATTTCGGCATTGTTCTCATAATAAAAGTTGTTCAGTATGATTTTTTAAATTACTACGCAGAGTATGGCTGGTGGTTACAATTTCACCCTGAGACACAGACATAATTTAATATATTAAAAAGGGGCCACTCAAGTATTTTAAATCGAAACATGTCGAGCGTTTTCGACTACTGCTGATCATTTAATTACTTCCCAAAAATAACACTGCGCACTTCTATCACTCTTCTACACGGCCATTTCAGACCTATTAAATTAGTAAATAATATTTGTTTTAAAATAATAAAAAAAAAACATACTTTTTTTTACAACAAATATGTACATACGTTAATGCCATGAATCATTTCAAGCATAATGATATTAATGATTTTATTATTTACGTTATTCCTGTAAGTATGTTGTAAGCATTGTAATATTTATGCAAATAAACAATTTTTCATTTTCATTTTCATTAAAGTACGTGAGTGACCCGTTTTTAATATATTTAATTTCACTCTGTATCATGTTATAAACACTATAGTAATTTTGTCCCTGGCACTTAAATAGAATTCTCCTTCAACTGTATTGTATTTCGGTGTCTATTTAACCTTCGAAAAGTGATAAGTACGATTGAATAGTTTGCTATTGACACCAAAACCATTGGCACATATTCATTGCAGAAATCAAAGAAAGCAGAAAAAGAGTCCAGCACACCCAATAAGGTATCCAACCTAACAACAAGCTTGAACAGTGTTATTATTATTTGCTTCACTTAGCATTTGAAATTCAGCGTAGCATTTTGGTATTTCTGTACTAACATTTGAGAAAGTCTAGAATTCGTTTTGTTTCTAGATGATTTTATATAAAATTAGGATTGATTCATTTTTCAGTCATCATCTTTGGTGAAGTTACGCTGTGCATGAATACTATTTTATATGTACCTATCTAGTTTTTTAAGCATCTTGTATTGTAAGTCGTATTCGGTATAGTTATTTGTGTTAGCATGCTCATGCTCAGTAGGGTCATAAGATAATTCAAGGTCAATTTGTTTGTGTATTAGTAGTTCCTACATATTTTTATATTGAATCGACTACAGCAATAGAAGGCAAAAAGAGTTCTCAAGTGTAACAAAAAACAATGTAATGTAAGAACTTTTCTCTAGGTTAAGAGTCTAAAAGATCTTGATTCATTACAAGGGAAATGGGAGGCAATGTTAAATATTTCGTATCGTTACTAGCCTCAGTTAAGGATTTAAAAATAATAGTATTAAAAAGTCGCAATTCCTACGTATTTCGTACCATTTTAAGGATATATATTTCAAATTACAAGACCCTATCTTCAACGGTATACGCTATAAGTTGTCCATCATTATCTAAGTAAGGGAACTCTTTAATAATATATAGATAATCCACATAATCTGATTACAGATGAAACTGTCATGTTGCAGTAAGTTTCTTAGCCGCCACGGCTGCATGCCGGTGAGTGGTGCTTCAGAATGTAAATACCAATCACTCGCGGCACTGTTTACTTGGTTATTTTGGGCTTTTTATGGGATCGGGTTTTGTGTTTGTCGGTTTGGGTGGGTAAAATGGGCTTCGTTACGAGTATACCCATATTGATCATGTCTATAAGTAAGTTACAAAATATTGATTTAAACTAACACGATTTATATTCATACTTTTATAACTAACAAGGGACTTAATCGTGTAAAACTTACGTTTATTTATGGCCTGACGTTTCGAACGTGGCGTCACGTTCGTGGTCACAGGTAACTCACCACCACTCTGTGACCACGAACGTAACGTCATTTAAACGTAAGTTTTACGCGATTAAGTCCCGTGTTAGTTATAAATTATAAAAGTCACAGAACTTGAATTTGCATCAAACAGTTATAAAAATCATGCATCTAATTTGGTAGCTAAAGTAGGAGTCGCTTTACGACCGCGCAAATTATGCGGTGACTCTGGTAATAGTGCCTATGCCATCTCTATAACCCGACAGTCAAATACGGAGGCACGAATTTTCCTTTTACCCCTTTTCTACAATAGCTCTTGGAGTTACATAGAAATCGTATTCTCATAGACATGTTTAATGTAGACTTACTCATCGAGCTATCGTTACGGACGTCATATCACTGCAAGTTTGGTTTATTAATGTTTAATAGTAGTATTTGTCGTTCTACGAAGCAAAGGGGAAAGTCTCATGCTATCTAAGATTAGTAAATTTGACCACCGACTGTTTATATGAATTTCTACTTCAATCCTTAAAACCTTATTACGCTAGTGAAAAACTGACTAATTGTGCTATTAACATCTCGGATTATGATATATTAAAATTGTCGAAATTCTGCAGACTTTTCCAGAATCGGTTATCGTCGTAAGAGTAAGAAATTGTAAATTCTTGTAACTTCTTAAAGTTAGACAAGATTGTGATAACATTATTAGGGTTTAGTTGGGTTTTGGCGTTAACTGTTTAATTATTGGATTATTGGATATTATTATTAATTTATTATGACCCTACTGTAGCACATTTTATTTAATTTGATCACATAATGCACTTGTTAACTGAAGGTAAATGGTTAGAATTTATATTTTAACTGCATGTTTTGCATGGATTTATGAATGTATTTAAAGTGTATTAGTAAGACAGTAAGTATTGCTTATTTTACATGACGCCGTAAGAGTGTGCACCCGTTAGCTTAGGTACAATCTAACGTAGATTAGGTTAGTTTCTTACCTTTAGTAGTTTCTTATCTTCCTAGCTTTAGTTTTAGCTAGCGAACTTGTAACTTGACGAGTGTTTAGAGTTTTAAGGTGACATAAATATGAAACTGAAAATATATTGGCATATTCTACCAATAATCAGCTTCATCATAAAAACAAAAAAAAAAACAACTAGATAGTCTAGAAAAAATAATGGAAATAACATTATTACACATAATTCCTCGAATATCAGAGATGGCTTTCTTTCTCAAAATATTTAAGTATTCAAATGTATGCATGTATTGTAATATCTGTTTAAAATCAGTGTAATATTAGTGTGGCGATTCATTATAAAAATAATTTGTGCTGCTACCAAATATAAAGATACAACAACATAATGGGGTTGGCAACTGTCAAAGATTTGCATAGATGGCGCCATCATAGCTTGCCCCCTTTTCTATGATATTTGGCTTAAATGGCTGGCATCCAGGGCCTTTAAAAACTAATATTTGACACAATTCTAGGGATTGACAAGGCAAGCTATGATGGCGCCATCTGCTAAATACTTCAACCGGCCAACCCCATTGATATATTCCCTGCGCGGCATTTCGTCTATTTAACCATTTATTTCACAGTTTCCGGAGCATCAGCTTTGCTTTAGAAAACCCTTGGCGCTTCACTTAAATCTCAATACAACTCAAGTAACATAGCAATTATTTTCAGAACCACGACGAGACGGGCAACGTAATATTCCACCCTAAGGAATACAAGGAACCGATTCTATTCTCGTTCCGAGCTAAAAACTTCTTCGGCAAGAAAAAGGCGGCCATCAGGATAGACTTCGGCGAGTGGTCCGAGAAGTTCTCTCTGGATGTGCCCGGCAGCTCTGGAGTTATTACTTGCCGACTTGAGGGCAGGTCTTACCAGGTATAGTTTGTAGCTTTCTAGTAGAGCCCGAAGGCTTATCCTATTGTCTATTGTTCAGTAAAACCGCACGTGCTACTTACCTGCAAAAAAGGGTCCTTATTATTCTATTTGGCACCTGAGCGCGGGCTAATCCAACGCTGAAAAAACCAGTGTAGGTGCGCTCTCCGATAACGCGCCTTTGTTACGCGTCTCGATGACACATTTTAGACTGGTTCTGTAGCGTTCGACTCGCCGGCACTCAGTAACCGAAGTACCGATTTTTTATGCAGGTGGTTGTGGCACGTGGCACGAGTAACAATAGACAATAGGATTAGCCTTCGGGGTCTATTAGAAAGCTACAAACTATATACAATACTAGTACAAATCTATCAATAGTACAAATTTTCCTTCCGTGCGATAACTCGTAACGTACGCATGGAGACGTATCATGAAGCTTCGTAGACGTCAGCTGCTGCTCTGTTTGATTGAGGAGCAGTAAATCTACAAGTAGAGAATAGAAACATTTTTAGTCAAGAAGGCCGCCATCAGGGGCCTATTGCATAGTAAAATATAAGCTATGCTATGAGGGCAGGTCTTACCAGGTACACAATACTACCAAATACTTAGACGGCCCGTGAGAGGTTAGAAGACTGCGTCTATTTATATAATTACGTCAGTAATTTCCTTCCGAGCGATAACTTGTAAAGTGGGCCTGGGGATGTATCGTGACGCCTCGTGAATGTCAGCTGTCGCTCCGTTGGTTGAGGAGCAGTTGCCACCCAAACACGTAGATTTTTTTTTACGGCGAGGGTTCCAAGAAGTTATCTCTGGGAGGTCTTACCAGGGATACAATTCTACTAAAACTATTGTAATGTCACGGGTAATGTTGGATCTGGCCATCAGGGTGATGTTTTGTAATGACTTTTATTCATAAGGAATTTTGGTTACAATAAATCTAATTTAACCTTTCCTTTTAGGTGGCCGTGACGAATCAGTTGTCGTTCAATAGTCTGACCAAGATGGTGATCTTCACGCCATACTTCCTTATCATCAACGAGGCGGCTTTCGGCATCGAGTATCAGGAGATGCACCGCTCTGCTGACCCGTGGAAAGAGGTAAACCACTAAACTAAGAAATAACCAAACACGATAAACAGACTTATCAACATTAGAAGAAAATTATGGAACTTCCCATACAATAAAATTTACCCAATTTTTTATAGTGACAGGCGGTTTGGTACAACCGACCCATACTTCCTATTTATAAAGTTGCGTCCCTCCATTGGTTAAAAAGGTTTTATCTCTATTTAACAACCACAAATTTTAAACACAATAGAGCCATTTCACGTGTCACATGTTCATTAACCTTTTCGACGCCGTGTCAAACACAAAAGCAGTCACCCGGACGCCACGTCACCGAAGTGTCAAAACTGAAATTGAACTTTATGCATGTGCACGTAGGTCTATGTTGCTCTGTGGTCTGTAACCGATTAATCACTCTTTGGCGTTGAACCTGCGGTGCGGATATATCGGTCATTGGCGTCCAAAAGGTACATACAAAAGGTAAAGGTAGGTAGGTAAGGTAAAACACAACATGAGCTAACGAGTTAGCCTTTCGCTAGAACAAATCGTCTTGTATTGTTTTTATAATCCTACCTTTCGTATTTTAATTCAGGAAAAAAAATATGCGATTTAAATATTAGGTGAAGTTGTGGATTGTGGTGATCACAAATTCACGAGAGGTGAGAGAATTCGAATCCTTATATATTGGCTGAAAAGGTGCAATTATAATTTTTATTTAATAATTTATGTTTCCTGTTGTAACATGAGTTGTACACTACATGGCCATCCACCTTTAGGCTTTCATAAGTTTAATATTTAAGAATGGTAATACCATACAGAAAAAATACATAGATTGCTCACTCCATACATCAGTTTTGCTACCAAAAAGACTATTATTTTCATAGTCGACATCTAGCATCGAGTAGCGGAATTATCAGTACTGCTACTTTACAATCGATGTAGCACCGACCGGAAAATCTAATGCTCAACAACATAAGACTTTCCGGTCGGTGCTACATCTATTGTCAAGTAGCAGTACTGATAATTCCGCTACTCGATGCTAGATGTCGACTATGAAAATAATAGTCTTTTTGGTAGCAAAACTGATGTATGGAGTGAGCACTTTTGTCTTACTATATTTCTCTATGATAATACCTGATGTTGTTATAGGTGGAGAAGAACTCGAGCGCCCCCTTGTGGCCCGTTGTTGAAAAAGATGAGAAGCTTCTTATACTGCGCGTCGCCGGCTCCAAGGACATCACCGCACCATTCCTGTACACCGAGCAACACGGCTCCTGTCTGAAACTTAATAATGAGGTATGTAAACGACATATTTTGTATACATATCCGTACAGTCGTTATTAATTATCAGTATCACGTCTGATGGTCATACATTCATTTAAACAAAGATAATGATTTTACAAAATGTAGACCTGCTTACTTGCTTAGTACAAAATGCACTAAGTACAGGATTGATAAATTATTTTTAAACTGCGCCTTTCTCTCTAGCTGTAATGTAACTTTTGATGTGTCTGTGTGTTGAGTGAGATTACATATGAGCGTAGGTGCCGTAGTATGTGTGGAGAGATGCATAGTTTAAAAATAATTTATTTCTCATTATTAACGCATTATTGTTAAGTCCCATTTAGACGGTTCAAGGACTTGCTAGGTACAGACTACAATGCATTCAGTCGATCGACCACATACCGCAATGTAACGAAAATTGCATGCATAGTTCTTGAACCGTCTAAACGGGGTTACTGATGATTCCAAGAAACCTTCTTGTGAAACGAGAGGAAGCTTATTGATATTTTTCAGTGACCTTACATATAATAAAATAAGGGTGACAGCTGGCAACTACAGTGGCCAAAAGTATGTAGGCTCATAACGACTCTATTTCATAGTAGAACCTAATGTTTAATTATCTTCTAGTACGGTGGACTACACGTGGAAGTGCAGCTCAGCGAAGGCGGCACGTACATCACGGTCCGTCAGTACCGCGACGGACACGCTCCCGCTTTACTCATCAACTACTGCCCCTACACCGTCACTGTGTATGAGAAGGAAAACGTTAATAGCAAGTGAGTGTTCTAGTATCAAACTGACTTAACCTTATTGTATTAGAGTTCAAAGTAGCGTGGGCACGCTCCTGCGTTGCCCAGTAACTACTGCCCCTACACCGTCACTGTTTATGAGAAGGAAAACGTCAATAGCAGCATAGAGAAATATAGTAAGACAAGAGTGCTCACTCCATACATCAGTTCAGACTATTAATTTCAGTGTCTACATCTAGCATCGAGTAGCGGAACTAGCAGTACTGATAGTTCCGCTACTCGATACTAGATGCTTATAGTCTTTTTGGTACTAAAACTGATGTATGGAGTGAGCACTCTATGTATTTTTTTCTCTATGATAGCAGGTGAGTGTCCTATTATAAAACCGACTTATAAACGACTCTAACCTCATTGTATTAGAGTTCAGTCTTGTGGAACCTGCGTTGCCCAGTTACTACTGCCCCTACTTAGTTACTGTGTATGAGAAGGAAAACGTCAACAGCAAATGATTTATTAGGAAAGACACTCTAAACCTTATTGTATTACAGTTCAAAGTACATGTGCTGACGAGTCGTTGACTTACCCCTTATTAATAAATCCTAGAAAACCTCTGCATTTTTTTTCTTTTTCTTACAAATACGAATGTCTAATTGACGGATAAAGATCGTCACGGGCTGGATTATCAAAGTAATCCTTTGAATTCCACGCCTATCGTGCGCGGTGCGTCTATCAGTAGCAGTAGCCGCGCGAGTCACTTGACCTCTGCGTCTGTCAAAGGGTTAACTTTGACGGACGTTTATTTGAATACCGCCATTAATATTTGAATCTTGTAGAAACGCTAATGTCAGCTCCGATTTGAACAAAATGAACGACGAAGTTATTTGTGTTTGTTTCAAGGAAAATCGCTTCCATGCAGAAGATGTTGTACACGTGGGACAACCCGGCGGGACCTCGGGTGCTGATCTTCGAGGGACACAACAAGAAAGAGATTGAAAACGACCTGAGGCAGGACGGCATTGGCGAGTTTATGTATGTTACTAACTTTAAACTCTATTTTGACTACGGGAAGGCTTATAATGTCTTGTGTGAATATATTTGAGCCGTGTGTTCTATCGTAGCGTTTTGTTACTACTTGGCTGTAAGTAGCGGCACAACACTATAGGGAAATGCTAAAAATAAGCAGTGAGTGTTATTTTTACTAGTACCTATGTAACTGGAATTTAAAAAAACCTAAGTAGAGTTATGTTCGAGACGATTTGTGTCCAAACTTAATCTTATTGCAAGCAGGGCTCGGAACCGGTTTTTTGTAAAACCCAAAATAGCCCAATATTTTTAATTATTTTCTGCTCTTTACGTAGGACTGAATCATGTATTAGGTATTATCATAGGTAATAACTTCGTATTATAAGATTGTCCCATTAAAAATTAAATAATAAGCCAAAGAACGTAATAATACCGGTATTTTTTGTATGAAGAAGAAACCGGTTCCGAGCCTTGATTGCAAGGCATTTTTTATAGAAATTTAACGACCGATCTCCTTTCCACCATTACTAAGTTTATTTACATTTATATTTGACTTATATTTTGTTCAAAATCCCGCCGTTTAAAAGTTACGGAGGATTCGTCCATTAACATTTTGTACATAAAAAGTCACTGGACATCTTATTCACGTCATAGTGAGTTGCCATACTGACGGATTGTATTGACGTTTGGAAGTTGGAAGAGCGTATTTGACTGATTTATTTTTCCACTCCGATCCCCACTTAATATTTACAATTATCTTGACAGGATCGACAGCCAGCACAGCGTGTGGTGGGTCTCCTTCCTAGACGGCCTGCAACGCATACTTCTCTTCACGGAGGACGCGATGCTCGCGAGCGGCGCCCACACAGTCGGCGAGGCCGAAATAGTTGACATGGAGATCATCTTCGCGATCCACGGAGTGGGCCTGTCGCTTGTTAACGACCCGGAGCATCTGGAGCTCATTTACATGACAATTTCCAAGTAAGATTTTATGTATGTCTTAATTATCAGTTGACATTAGTGCTAGATCCTTCCTGGACGGCCTAAAACGCATACTTCTCTTCACGGAGGACGCGATGCTCGCGAGCGGCGCCCACACAGTCGGCGAGGCCGAAATAGTTGGCATGGAGATCATCTTCGCGATCCACGGAGTGGGCCTGTCTCTTGTTAACGACCCGGAGCATCTGGAGCTCATTTACATGACAATTTCCAAGTAAGATTTTATGTATGTCTTAATTGTCAGTTGACATTAGTGCTAGATCCTTCCTGGACGGCCTAAAACGCATACTTCTCTTCACGGAGGACGCGATGCTCGCGAGCGACGCCCACACAGTCGGCGAGGCCGAAATAGTTGACATGGAGATCATCTTCGCGATCCACGGAGTGGGCCTGTCGCTTGTTAACGACCCGGAGCATCTGGAGCTCATTTACATGACCATTTCCAAGTAAGATTTTATGTATGTCTTAATTATCAGTTGACATTAGTGCTAGATCCTTCCCCGATGGTCTACAGCGCATACTTCTCGGCACAGACGACGCCATGCATATCTATACATGGAGTACGACTGATGTTCATTAATTATTCGAAGATTTAGATCACAGTTGAGATAATAGTACTACGTATATCTCAATGTAACAAAACCTAAATGTAGGTACTTTTTTTTCTTGCTTGCTAGATCGTGTCTTAATTTCAGCACGGAGCAGTCTGGTGCCGAGCACACTCGAACATAATATGTTATATCACTCAATTGTTGTAATCACTACATAGTATAAAACAAAGTCGCTTCTCGCTGTCTGTCTGTATGTATGCTTAGATCTTTAAAACTACGCAACGGATTTTGATGCGCTTTTTTTAAATAAATACAGTGATTCAAGAGGAAGGTTTGTGTATAATTTGTTAACCCGTGCGAAGCCGGGGCGGGTCGCTAGTTGTGTATATAATTGTAACTCAATCTCGTTAATCACTGGTTTATTTTTACTATGCCGTTTTTTATTTTCACTTTTCATACTTCCACAGCTCGGGAATTATATGGGAGCAATGCAAACTGGGCGCGCGCCGGTACAAGAAAATCGAGGGCACGAAACTCAGACAGTACGAGGAGGCGTATCAGAAGTATCTGCTCAACAAGGCGGCCTCTGAACCAACGTTAGCTGTGTGCTATGTGGATGACAAAATAGAGGTACTTTAGTGTTGGTGAATCGTTTAGTTTGCAGAGTAAAATCAAGCTTCATATGTGGGCGCGTCGGTCGAAGTTCAATGGCACGAAACTCAGACAGTACGAGGAGGCGTATCAGAAGTATCTGCTCAACAAGGCGGCCTCTGAACCAACGTTAGCTGTGTGCTATGTGGATGACAAAATAGAGGTACTTAGCATTGAATCGGTTCGAGTAGAATTAGCAATGTTAAATCGAGCTTAAAATGGGCGCACGACGGTGCTAGAAGATTGAAGGCACGATGCAAACGCGAGGCTGTGGCAAATGTGTATCTATTCAAAAGTGTATTTCTTTTCTAATTGAGTATATTATACTCGTACCTACACATCGGTAACTCGTGGCATTTGGGTAGCACTTAAAATATTAGTTTAATTAATTCCTTTTTTTTGTGGTTTCTTTTTCTCGACTCGTATGGGAAGAACATTGTCACATCGCTAGTCTGTTAGAAACTGTCAAGTGCTACCTAAGTGCCACGAGTTACCGATGTGTAATTATACCCATGTTTTAAATTGAGAAAATTGTAAGAATTCTCATTTGGGCTATGAAGCTATGAAGTTTGTGTCTCGACCTTTCATATTGTATAAAATCTGTTTTCTAATTTTCATTTCATTTCATTTATTTACTGCAATCCATGGTACATATAGGTGTTATAATCATTTAAATTGTAACAGCATGGACCCTGAATAGGGTATAGCATGATAATCTTAAAAACTAAATACTTAAAATTACCTTAAAACATAACGTAACATAATTTTGATTTCTACACTGAATAATCCAAATATACTTCCGATGACATTACAATACATTTTTCACCTCAGCAGCTCGAACAAGGGTACTTTGCTACTTAAAAACAGTGAGCAAAATCGCATTTTGCTCACTGAGTGAGACAAAATGAGCAAAATGCGATTTTGCTCACTCAGTGAGCAAAATGCGATTTTGCTCACTGTTTTTAAGTAGCAAAGTACCCTTGTTCGAGCTGCTGAGGTGAAAATTTAATTGTTAGTATATCTTAAGAAAACATGAGTGAATAGAGGTAAGTGATGAAGAAGGAATACATTTTTCGGGTTCTCTAATATGTTCTCACTGCTGAGGTGAAAAATGTTGTGTACTACACGAGATCAAAGTTATTTACATCTCGTGCGCTTTTGAGTCCCTTACTACGCTCAAGATTCTAAATTAGATAGATTAGAGAGATTAGAATCTATTATAGAATCTTTCGCTTGCACGGGACTCAAAATAAGCACTCGAAGAAATATCAAACTTTGATCTCTTGTTGTACAAATAACTATTATCAATGTAATGCAGGTGAACTTCGAAGAGATGCGCGTCGTTAAGCCGTCCCCGCGTCTGCTGCGGCGCACGGCGGAGCCTGGCCTGTGGGCTTCCGTAGGGATGACGGCGCACTCGAGGAGACTGCACGCGCGCCTTCACCGTTTACAGGTAATCATATCACCTGTCACTTGTCATGTTTGGACAAACGATGTTGTACTATCTTTAAGAATAAGAATAAGAATCTTTTATTTGCGATAAACATTACCAGGTACATCGGTGTTCATGCGATAGGTGGTAGGTTTCATGTTTAACCATAAATGGTATGCAAAATATGTACAAAACTTATAAACTATCATGCAAAACATATACAAATAATGTCTCTATTTATAATATATTAATTATTAATATTATACAAGTCAAGTCTAATTAATTAAATTTCATGTCCAAGAATGCATTTGTGCTATAGAAATTGTAGTTGTTTAGCCATTGATGCAATTTTCGCTTGAATGCTATAATATTTAATGTCTTCATATCATTAGGTAATGTATTATACATATTAAGACACATTATCGTGCAGCTTTTTTTATGTTTAGCTAATCTCGGATGTTCATCAGGAAGTAGTCTATCCGGATTGCGGCAAGAGCGTGGATGGCTATCACAGGCTTTTTTAAATATATCTTTGTGCTTATGAACAAACATGCACATTTCATAAATATAAAGAGAGCGTTTGCTCTATGAAACGTTTGACCGAATCATGTATTAGGTATTATCATTAGGTATTTGGCCTTAAGATTCATAAGAATCTAGCTGGCACCTTTTAGCGGCGCGCCGCGGCGGGACATGTGTCTATAAAAATATGTATTGGGCAAAAGCTTAAGAAATTGTTGAAACACATCAACGAATGCCTTAATTACAGATCGACCAGCAACTGCCGCTGCCCACTTTCCCCGTGACACTAGCGCCTGTGCCGCCTCCACCCTCCGTCGCTACCCAGGACCACATGGGTGAGTGGATAACTCTATTACTAAGTACTTGCCTTAGCGCCACTTGCACCATCCCACTAACCCGGGGTTAACCGGTTAAACCGTTAACCCAGTGTCAAATTGTACTAGTATCCACGGTAACTCCAGGTTTAACCCATTAACCCCGGGTTAATGAGATGGTGCAAGTGGCCCTTAGACGCCCAAAACTTGGTAGACTAAATGGGGACAAAGGGTATAATTGGGACTCAAAACAGATCGTGTGAAAAGAGATGGCTGGGGCCCGTTTCTCAAAAGCTTGTAACTCAATATAAGCGGATGTCACTTTTTGACAGCTTTTGTCAGAAAAGGACTTCCACTTGTATTACAAGTTACAAGCTTTTACATTGACAACTTTAACTTTACAGCAAATAAGGAGGCGTTTCCCCTACATTTAATGCACAGTTCCTTCTACTTTGCGGAGTCTGAAAATTACATGTTCTCAAACAATAAACGTAGTTACGCATAAACTATTCACAACACAAATTGTCATTGAAGTGTCACTATAATTTATCCCAAAAGGCATATAGGCCCCGTGCATAGGCGGCAGCACAGGAGCTGTCAGATTTTTGGCGCGAGACGTAAATGTGACGTTTATGCTTCCGATGTAGCCCACAAGATGGCAGAATCTACTATGCACAAGGAAACATACCGACGAGAACGGTAGATGGTAGCACTTGCTTTGGCAATGTACATGTGCACATATGTTTCCGATTCAGGCCACAAGGTGGCAGACCCTCCAACGCGCACGGTCCCTATATTTTAATGACGCATGTAAATGGGGTTGGCAACTGTCAAAGGTTTGCATGGATAGCGCCATCATAGCTTGCCCCTTTTTCTATGAGACGGCTTAAATGGCTGGTATCCAGGGCATTAAAAAAACAAAAATTTGAGGAGATTGAAAGGGCAATCTATGATGGCGCCATCTGCTGAATACTTCGACCGGCCAACGCCTTTGTGAAGTGTATAGTAGAAAGACGTGGACGTTAAAAAGTAAAATCCGTTTTCACACCACCTATTCGGAAAAGAGCTTTTTCTTACCTGCTAGGAGGGATCAAAGTGCCACTTTTCCTCCCTGCTAGGAGGGATCAAAGTAACACTTCTGTTCTAGTACACTATTTTTACATTTTTTTGCACATTATTTTTTTAGCTTAAATAATCTGTTTAAGCATCAGATTGTGTCAACACTAAGATTTTTTTATTTTCCTCATAGTTGATGTGAAAAGCAGTATGTGTCACACGGTATCAAAATTATTTCGTCTTGGGCGTTAACACTTGAATCCCTCATTACGCTCAGGATTCTATTTTGGAATCCCTCACTACGTTCGGGATTCTATTGTAGAATTCCATCGCTTCATTCAGGATTCAATGTACGCCCTTGACGGAAATATATCATTTTGATCCCTTGTAACACAATAGTAGTTTGTAGCAGGGAAGAAAAGTGCCACTTTGATCCCTCCTAGCAGGGAAGAAAAAGCTCTTTTCCGAATAGGTGTGAAAACTACTATTGTTACTGTCTCCTGTTAGGCATAAAGCCGTTCATCGAAGTGTCGATAGTGGAGCGTATAATGGAGCACAGCAAGGTCCGGCAGTACAAGTACTACAAGGTGCTGATCCAGGAGTTCCACGTGAAGGTGGACATGGGCTTGATCAACGCGCTGCTCGGCATGTTCCCGCAGCGGCTGCTCACCGAACAGGAGGCGGTGAGTCCACAGACAATCCAACCTCTAGACATAGCATAGTCGCGCTACCCCCTCTGCCACACATACGGTAGCGTTAAGCTTTGGATTCCTCCGAAAACGGTGCCGTCATATGACGGCCGTCATATAGCGGCAGCAAAAGACGGCCGTCTTTACGGTGGCGACATGTGGAAAGTACCACGGCGTCATAACACACCGTCATCCACCAAGGTCAAAGCGGCAAATTTGAAAAATGTAGGCGCGATGGGATAACGTCCCATAGAAAATTTTAATTTCGCGCCTTTTCCTACTGACAAGATTTGCTTGATCATCTATAATTTACTTGGAGGATGAAATATCATCAGAAGAGGAAAATAATCGTAGTACGGAATCATTTATTCAAATCTCGTGTCATTTATTCAAAATGGCGTCACCGCTATCTAATAAAACGTTCACGAAACTATCGACAAGGTCATGACGGCCGTCATCTTACGTTACGTTGACAATCAACGTAACGTAACTCCGTCTAGGAAACCGCGCCATCTTGTTTACATAGACAACGTTCTAGTGACGTCAGTCAACGCTATATAGCGGCCGTAATATGACGGCACCGTTTTCGGAGGAATCCAAAGCTTTACTCCATCTTCGAGTCAATCCCGTGCAGTGATTGGTCCGTGTCTTAGAACGGACCAATCGCGGCACGGGATTCGCTCACCTCGTCCCCCCGCACCCCCGTATTTTTGGCAGCATCGGTTTCATGAAAGAATTGGCCTAAGCTCAGTCTAGAGGTTGGATTGTCAGTGGGTGAGTCACATTGGATTACTGCCCCAAATACGCTACTTTTGTTGGAGGTATATGGAGTTATACGTCTGTTAAATCAAGCTTAAACCTTTGTCAAATTTAACAAGATGTTAAAGTTGTTTGTCCCTATTGATGATTTTGATATTTGTGTTGGTTATGGGGATTAGAATATAAGTAAACAACACCATGTGATACTTGACGAATAACAGAATACAAAAAAAACCGTAAGCAGTGTCCCTCAACTAGTATTTATAGTCATCTTGCATACTAGACCATGCTACACTATGCTATGCTATGATATGTAGGGGAAACTGGGGAGGGTTGATCACCCCTTTTGTTTTTAGCATACATTTTCTTAACTATTTGTAGTATTGAAAAACTTTATAGACCATACGACTCAGAATTTATCTCTTCATTAATAGTTTGAATTAGAACAGATTTGTGCAATAAATTAGATCATTATTTAATGAAAACCCATACTGTTGACTTTTACCATGTGTCCCCTATGTAAGGGAGACTTGTTTACCCCTGGTCGGGAGCCTTGATCCTAGGGGGATCAAGTGACCCTGGTTCTTGGGACACATGGTAAACATATTTTTACCATGTCTCCCCATACCAGATTCTCATTGATTATATAACTCGGATCGCTATTAGTAATGCATCTATAATTTGTAAAATACACAGCAAACATATATATATTGCATCTTCCATACTTTGAATTTGTATTTCCGGTAATCAGATGTCTAAGCCGAAGGGATCAAGTCTTCCAGATTTGGGGACACTTGGTAAAAAGATTTTAAGTGGCAATGTCATATTTCGAGGGTAGTATCTACATTAATTTATTCACTTTATCTACAGAAAATTAATATATGAAGATATCAAACACATATTAATCCATAATCTTATACTTTAAAAAAACAATGTAATCGTATTATCCATAAAACAACATAAAATAGGGAATCAATTTTTGTACCAAAAAAAAAGTAAAAAAAAAAAACAAAAATCTAAGTTATTAACATAAAATTTCTTGTAACAAGCTAATTTTTTTAAAGTTCTTAATGAAGGTATTTTTAGCGTCAGATACCTACAGCAATTTTAATTTTTTTACCCATCACTGGTCGTTATTGTTTACTATAATGAATAAGTTTAGAAATTTACTGCTCACGTTTCGAGGACGGTGTTTGAGCTGCATAATCCTAAAATCCTTTCTATGGACCGTAGGTTCTATAGTACATAAGGTCGGAAAGCCATTGAAATAGCATTTCATCCATAAAAACAAGTATCGCCGGTTGAAAACCAAATATCGTTATTATAAGTGTTTTTTGTCGACCGAGTAACATCCCCTGTGTGTAAAACGTTTAACTTGATAAAAAAGACCAAGTACGGGTAGTTCGTAAAATGTTGATGTCAACTTTAGTCAGTTTTTTCAAAGGCCACGGGGATAATTCCGTTTTCGGAGTCGGTTGTATAATTAAAAACTGAATTATACGCCATTAAATTCCGTTTTAGTAAACAATAATGAGTCAAAAACCTTGAAAGTTTAAATCAGTGTTTCTCTGGTCGTACTTTCGCGGCATGATTTACTAAAGAAAAGAAAATATTTATGATAGCTCTATGAATAATTTTGTAAGTAAATTTATTACAATGTATACTTGATCGCTTTGGGGGTGACATGATCCCGGAATCATATCTCCCCTGAAGAAAAAGACAAAGTCTCCCCATACATAGTAAGATTATAACACGTGCCGTACTCGAAACATGTGTTCGCGTATATCAATGTAATCCAAGTTAATCATCACTTCAATAAACAACAAATAAATTAAGCACACTCACTAACATCATTTCCATCTCATATTATAAAATAAATCCAGTTAAAGCTCACTGAAAATTGAATATAGTACGCAGAAAATCTTTCACCGTCCGCCATTTTTGAACCACTGACTTTTCCGATACAGTGCCATGACAGAACGTGAAGTTAGGAACGAATGAATGAGTGTTACCAGCGCAAAAAATTGTATCTCGTTTGGTTTGATTAAAAATGAAGTAGTGTCCCCTAGGGATCGACCCTCCCCACCCTCACCTAGTGCATGCTTACTCGTCTGGTGGTATAGCTCAATAAATGCAATTATTGCATAGTATCAACGATGTGGAATCCCTATTGGTTGGAGTAAAATACAAGCACCCTCACACTATTTTTCTCAGAGCAACGCATGGCTAGTATTTAAATTGGAACTTTAAACATAACCCATAATGTTTAATTTTCTTTATCAATGCTTTTAGATTCTGGAATGATTGAAGTACAATAAAATTAAGATACTTTTCATCAAAAATGTTTATGAATATAAACACTTAATAATTTTTACTCTTTCCCTAGCTGGAAGCTTTCCAAACGGACCTCGAAAACGCTAGACAGCCCCTAGAAGCGCTAGCGGCGATCGGCGCCGCATCCGACATGAAGAACTTCTACGACAATCTCCATCTGTCTCCGCTGAAAGTGCACGTCTCTTTCTCTCTCGGCGGCGCCACGCAGCTGCCGTCCTTTATCGGCACGGTGCTGCAGAGTATAGGCGTCACGCTCACTGACATGAACGATGTTGTCTTCAAGTAAGTATGAAACACAAAATGAGTTGTAAAATACCAGACAGCCGGTCTCACTACCTACTATACTTGGTCAACTAGATCTTGACAGTAGAAAACGGCGGCAAATTTGAAAAATGTAGGCGCGAAGGGATATCGTCCCATAGAAAATTTGAATTTCGCGCCTTTTTTTACTGACAAGATTTGGTTGACCAGCTATATTAGGCAATGTCTGATTAGACGAAAGGGAATATGGGGTATTATGAATACGGACGTTTCATTAAACTATTCTTGGATTTAAATGTATCGATTCCTTGCTCGCAAATGGCAAATATTTTTCAAAATTGGTCACTCGCACAGACCATTGGAAAAAGCCAGTTACCCTTTAGAACCCCCGTGACAATCTGCATCTGTCTCCGCTAAAGTGCGCGTCTCTTCCTGTCTCTGTTTGAACTTTATTTGCTCGGTGCTGTAGAAACTAGAGAGTATAATTTCTCTATTTAAACGTAGAAAACTAGAAAATGTCCTACATTCTTTTCTTTTGCGTGACATTTGTCTTATCTATGCCATTTTCCAGGCTATCGTACTACGAGCGCAACTTCGAGTTCCTCTCGCAAAAGGAGTTGATATCGCAAGTGTCGAGCCACTACCAAGGACAGGCGATCAAGCAGCTGTACGTGCTAGTTCTGGGTCTGGATGTGATCGGAAACCCATACGGGCTGGTCGTTGGTCTCAAGAAGGGTGTCGAGGACTTGTTCTATGAACCCTTCCAGGTACGTTTATACCTTTCTCTTAACAATTCAAAAGGAGCTGATATCGCAAGTGTCGAGCCACTACCAAGGACAGGCCATCAAACAGCTGTACGTGCTAGTTCTGGGCCTGGATGTGATCGGGAACCCGTACGGGCTTGTCGTTGGTCTCAAGAAGGGTGTCGAGGACTTGTTCTATGAACCCTTCCAGGTACGTTTATACCTTTCTCTTAACAATTCAAAAGGAGCTGATATCGCAAGTGTCGAGCCACTACCAAGGACAGGCCATCAAACAGCTGTACGTGCTAGTTCTGGGCCTGGATGTGATCGGGAACCCGTACGGGCTTGTCGTTGGTCTCAAGAAGGGTGTCGAGGACTTGTTCTATGAACCCTTCCAGGTAGGTTTATACCTTTCTCTTAACAATTCAAAAGGAGCTGATATCGCAAGTGTCGAGCCACTACCAAGGACAGGCCATCAAACAGCTGTACGTGCTAGTTCTGGGTCTGGATGTGATCGGAAACCCGTACGGGCTGGTCGTTGGTCTCAAGAAGGGTGTCGAGGACTTGTTCTATGAGCCTTTCCAGGTATGATTTTGCTTTGATTTATCAATTAATTATTGTACAAGTTCAGTATAATTAATAGAGTATTAACTACCGCCAGGATTATGCAATGTATATCGACCTTGCGAAGAGGAGGCACTTATAAAAATTTATAGGGGCGACGATTTGCAACTAAAAATTTAACTAAATATAGTTTGTCAAAGTTTGTCAACCATAGACAGAGAGAATCATACTATTTTTGTCTTACACTAGTACTAGCACACAATAGAAAAGGATGAGTACAGTTTTTTTGTTCTTATTTACTGGCAAATTTGGTTTGACCAACTATAAATAAGTATGTATTTTTTGCGTATATATCATAAATAATCATAATATTTCCAAAGTATATTTGTCCGATGTTTCATTAGCCAAATTTTATTTGTCCCTAAAGCGTTTTGTTTTTAAAACGCGTCATATATTTGAAGGGTAGCTTAATTACGGCTTGGGCACGACGCTTTTATCAACAGTTTAGAAAAAAGGGTTTGCAAAAAAATCATCCAGAAAAATAAAGTTACGGGTTCTTGAGGTAAGAAACACAACCAACTATCACGTTTATATAAATTTAATTAAAAACTAGTGTTATACTAAGTAAGATACAAATTAGCGGATGAGATCCTTAAGTCTAATTATCTTAATCTAAGTTTTGTTAGGCGCCAGGAGGGATTTTCTACAACATCTGGAACCCTGCCTATCCAGTTGCCACCGGCTAGCGACGTAAAATGAATTCTGAATAGTCCTCGGTCCAATCGTTATATGACATCAAATTGTAACCCGGAACTTGAAGGGCATGTCCAGAGGCTAAAACAATTGCACTCATTTAATTCTATTGTAATGCCTATAGTGCTTAATTACAGATTCTGTTTTTAGCTTAATAATAGCACTTACCCCTTCGCCGTATAAAACACAAACAAATTGCAAAAAATGTCTATTAATTACACAGGTAAAACACAGGTTTTACATTTCAATTATGCTCGAATTTGCATGTCATTTATACCATTGCAATTTCATCTCCATTTTGGAGGGTAAACTTAACACATAACATCGCCGTTTCTACATCGGTGTGAACACATCTAAGAGATGAGCGGGAATGGCCTACGACCCGAGACGGTTGTTATTTTAAAGTCATGAATCTAAACTGCAGTATGGAATACAAACTTAAAAATAAATAAATAGAAAAAGATACTACACGAGCCGGGGATCGAACGCTCGACCTCTTGCACTAAAGTCTCATCGTCGTACCGCTGGTCCAGCGAGTCATTAAGAGAGCTGCTGAATTATGCCATGGCATTCGACTAGCGATATAGATATACTTAAGCCATTGAAAACTCGACCTTATGTCGATTAGTTAGAGATCAAATTCCCAAAGCTAATAAATTAACCATTATATATGCCCTCTCCCTCTTGAAAAAAAAAATCCTTCTTTTTTTTTTTTTACATCTTCAAATCTTTTGCATGCCACACTCCAATATCTTTGCCATATGCATTATTAAGACGATAAACGTTCTCTGATAATTTTGCTGTAATAACGGCCTTTTCAAATTTAGGAGCTAACTTCGCCTTGAACTTTTTTTGAGCGTTCGACAAATATTTTGTTCTACGTAATACCACATCTCCCACCTGAAACTCACAACGCCTTCTAGTTTTGTTGTAATACCCTGTACTGCTTTCGTGTGCCTTTTTTAAGCGTTCCCGCACCACGGCGAATACCTTGCGCCTGTGTTCTAGTTCATTTATGTAATTCGTTACATCTGGATGTGGCGGCATATTTTGTGCATCTGATTCATCTCCAAAGTTGACCGTGTGTGGGTTAGGAACTGCCGTTTCGCGGCCATAAAATAGGTAAGAGGGTGTATATGTCGTAGTTTCATGCCTAGCTGTCCTAATGGCATTGCCAAATTCCTGCAAATGTACATCCCACTCGTTGTGTTTTTTTGCCGTAGTATATGATGCTATCATAGTCCCTATGACCCTATTCACGCGTTCTGTGGGATTTGCTTGGGGATGGTAATTCGGGGTGTACCATATCTTCGAATTATATCTAACCGCCAGATCCTTAAATAAATGTGAAACAAATTGCTTACCATTATCACAGATTATGGCTTGGGGTGCTCCAAATAACAGAAACTGTTCCTCCAGGATTTCACATATTTTTTCAACCTTTCCGGTTCTCAATGGGAAGAGTAGTGTAAATTTACTGAACCAGCACGTAATAACCAGTAGCATCGTGTTACATTTCTTACTTTTTGGAAATGGTCCCATCAGATCTAATGACAGTACTTGCCAAGGTCCTGTAGCGTCTCTGTGCTGGCCCATTAGACCATAGGGTGCCTGTTGAGACACTTTATATTTTGCGCAAGTCTCACAGTTACTTACATATGTTTTAACCTCTTGTAACATATTTGGCCAGAAATATTTCTGTTTAATTTTAAAATATGTTTTACGAACCCCCAGATGACCTGCTGTGGGCTTGTCGTGACATTCGTTAAATACTTCTTTCCGTAAGACTTCTGGTACCACTAATTTCCAAGCACTTGACTTTGGGTACAACTTCAAACTCATCTTCTTAAATAATTGCCCCCCAGACACCTTCCAATCTGATGCTTCCGTACTGTCACTAACCTGTTTCACCTTATCTCTATACCATTGATCTTTATGATGATCTAGTATTTCTATATTATTTATTTCAGAAATTACTTTGGATCTTGATAACGCGTCTGGGACTGTGTGACTTTTACCTGGTTTGTGAATGATGTCGAAACTAAACTGTTGAAGCTTCATCGCCCATCTGGCCAGTCTACCGTGAGGGTCCTTCATTTTGTGCAACCACTGCAATGCACTATGATCTGTTATGACCGTAAAATGTGTACCGTCGATATATGGCCTAAATTTGTCGACCGCATACACCACACTCAGCAACTCCCTTTCAGACGTAGAATACCGACATTCTTGATCCGTAAGTTTCCTGCTCAAATACGCCACTGGTTGCTCTACATCGCCCTCCTTTTGACACAATACAGCTCCTACGCCCGTGTTTGAGGCGTCACACTGTATAATAAATGGCTTAGAATAGTCTGGGCATGTCATTACTGGCGTTGTTGTAAGTAAGGTTTTCAACCTGATAAATGCTGCTTCGGCCTCTTTATTCCAGTCTAGGAGCTTTTTCTTATTGCCTTTTGTTAAGTCGTGAAGTGGCGCTGCTATTGTTGAAAAATCTTGTACAAAGCGCCTGTACCAACTCGCTAGCCCAATAAAACGCTTTAGTTCTCTAAAGGTCTTAGGTCTTTGGAAGTTCAATATTGCCGATACCTTCTCAGGGTCTGTCCTTAACCCATCCTTGTCTATGACATAGCCAAGAAATCGTAAACTAGACCGAGCAAATTGACATTTTTCAACATTAATTGTTAACTTGGCCCTTTGCAAAGTGTTCATTACCTTCCTCAACAGGATCAAATGTTCCTCAAAATCTGCTGAGCATATCACTATGTCGTCCAAGTAAGACCACACCTTATCTTCATTAGAGCAAAAAAGAATATCCATTAGTCGTTGCTGGGTTTGAGAAGCATTCACCAGGCCAAATGGCATGACTTTGAATTGAAACAGGCCTCTGCCTGCTATCGCAAATGCAGTTTTCTCTTTACTTCCTTCTGACAGGGGTATTTGCCAGAAAGCTGACTTCAAATCAATAGTGCTTAGATATTTTGCATTTCGAAGGCTATCTAGGATATTAGTCACTCGTGGCAGTGGATATGTGTCCCTCTTTGTTACCTTATTTAATTGCCTGCTATCTAAGCACAACCTGTTCTCCCCGTTGGGTTTTTTAACTATGAGTACAGGCGAGCACCATGCACTAACCGAGGGCTCAACTACATCTTTAGAAAGCATGTCATCCAATTCCCTCTCGATTTCTTTTTTTATCACCGGAGAAAAATTGTACTGCTTTTGGTGGATTGGCTTTACCTCCCCTGTATCTATTGTATGATCTAACATATCCGTTCTTCCAAGATTACCTGTCCCAATTGTTCGTTTCATCTCGTCTATAATATCCGCCAACTGTGCTTGCTGATGTGTTTCTAAGCATTCTCTGGAAATCACCGCACTATCCCTTAGTGTCAAAGACTCTACTGCAGTTTGATCTAACATAAGTTCGCTTCTAAACTTTATTACAATTCCAAATTGAATAAAAAAATCTCTACCTAATATCAGATTTTGTTTCAAAGTTGGCATAACTAAAATCGGGATGACTTTGTACTGGTTATCAAACTTGCATGGAACATGGAATATCTGAGTGATATCGTGATTTTCTCCTCCCGCTGTGGATGCCTGCACATTGTTAACTTTAACAGGCCTCAATCCTAGGGAACTTAAAATTTCTGCATATGTCTCGTTAACTACTGTCCGACTTGCCCCGCCATCTAGCATGCCAATCAACTGCACCTGCATAATATCTACGTATACATATGTCCTGTTATCATTTTCCTTATTGACTAACACCGGACACATTTCCCTATCTCCCTGCGAAAAAAAATTTCTTATTACCAACAACCATTCCTGCCACTCTGTATTTTTATCATGGGGTAAGTTTACTGGGCAGGTTTTGAAACTTCCCCCGGAGCGTTTCCCTTTGTGCATTTACAATCCTTTGAAGAAATACCAAAACGTCCGCAACGATAACAAAACAAGCGTTGTCTTGGTATAGTGCAATCTCTGAACAAATGTCCAGCCTCACGGCAGTTCCAGCACCTCCTTTGAGCCACCGGCGGTTCCACCTTTGTTTTTGACATATGAACCAGCTCACTGACCTCCGTAACCCCAGAAGCGACCTGTGGTAGTTTATAAGCTAAGTCTGGTTCAAGCAAGTTTTTAGGTACCTGAGGTTCCTTAAAATTGTCGCAATGTATCTTGGTTCGCTCTACCACCCGCAATACATTAAATAAATCCATAAGTGAAGAAAAATCATCTCTACAAACTGCTCGCTGGTAGTAGGGTTGAATGTTACGTAGTATTATCATGATTTTTTCTTTTTCCGTGATCTTTGTAGGTAGTCTGTTAAACATATTTTGCATAATTGAAATGTAAATCACCACCGATTCATCTCTGCCCTGAGTTCTCGCTTTAATTTCCGTCAGCAACTCCTCTTGATAAAACGGTGGCTGAAATGTGCGTTTGAGAAGGATCACTAACTCTTCCCAACAAGTGGCATACTCCTTGTTAGCCCTATACCATATCAACGCGTCACCCTCAAAGAAATCTATCGCACACCTCCATAGATCGTCATCAGACGCATTTCTTGCTTCCTTAAGTTCACTGACCCGCTCAATAAAGGCGTTTACACTCGAGGTATTGCTCCCTGAAAACTTTATTCCCCATTTTGCGATTGGCACAAGCTTACGTGTGGAAAAGTCTTCATCGAGGGTAGATGTTCGTATGAGTTTATCTCTGCTACTCCCCGCCTTCCCCAACTGACCTTCTCTAATGTCTATACCTTTATTAACCCGTGCCTCCTCTTCCACCTGCTTGGTTAGGCCTACCTCCTTTGGCTTAGATGTGCCTTCTCTTTCGCTGTCTAACTTTACTATAATCTGCTGCCCTACGTCTCCTAATGTCTCCTGCAGCACTTTCTTGTCCTCTTCTGTTAAGTCTTCATTTTCTGTCAAATCATCTTGTTCCTCCAACTTACCTAAGAGGGAGTATGCTTTTTGTGTTAATTCTGCCTGCCACTCATTTTCAGCTTCTGAACCAGACGATACGAGACTTAACCTGTTAATAACATGATATAATCTGGACACCAACCTTTTAAATAAATTTCGGTCAGGCTTCCCTACGACTTCTGTTATATAATTGCTCAAAACTGTTAACTTCGATGCACATGTTTGTAATTCGGCGGTTACTTTGTCACTGACCCCTAACACCGTCTTATTACCTGTCCCGGAGGCCCCCGACGTATCACCTAACATGAGTTCTCTGAGAAGCTTCTTCAATACCGGTACAGAACTTTTAATGGTAACCCCACGGCACGCAAGTTCAAATTCCAGCTCATCTTTTAGTAAAAAGTTCGGATCCATATTCACTAATTATCTTAAAATTATTTATTTCCACAAACTACAACTCGTCCTTACTGCCTAATCAGGAACATAAGGGGAAAAAAAAACCGTTAAAAAATCATGAGAAAGAAAGAAAAGAAATAAAATTATAAGCGGTAACGCACTACGAGTTTTACAACACTACGCACTATGATATCATTAATTATAATGGTATATAAACGTTCAATTACTTACAAAGCTATTTTCATGTTAAACTTATTCATATATGTTATTTGCAACCAAAACAAAATATCAAAAAAAAAACAATAATAATTAACCTTTTAAGCACTATGATACGAACACAATGTCTAACACTAACGTAACCTCAACCCGTATCTTGTTTTTACGTTGGGCGCTATTTATTACGGGTTCTTGAGGTAAGAAACACAACCAACTATCACGTTTATATAAATTTAATTAAAAACTAGTGTTATACTAAGTAAGATACAAATTAGCGGATGAGATCCTTAAGTCTAATTATCTTAATCTAAGTTTTGTTAGGCGCCAGGAGGGATTTTCTGCAACATCTGGAACCCTGCCTATCCAGTTGCCACCGGCTAGCGACGTAAAATGAATTCTGAATAGTCCTCGGTCCAATCGTTATATGACATCAAATTGTAACCCGGAACTTGAAGGGCATGTCCAGAGGCTAAAACAATTGCACTCATTTAATTCTATTGTAATGCCTATAGTGCTTAATTACAGATTCTGTTTTTAGCTTAATAATAGCACTTACCCCTTCGCCGTATAAAACACAAACAAATTGCAAAAAATGTCTATTAATTACACAGGTAAAACACAGGTTTTACATTTCAATTATGCTCGAATTTGCATGTCATTTATACCATTGCAATTTCATCTCCATTTTGGAGGGTAAACTTAACACATAACATCGCCGTTTCTACATCGGTGTGAACACATCTAAGAGATGAGCGGGAATGGCCTACGACCCGAGACGGTTGTTATTTTAAAGTCATGAATCTAAACTGCAGTATGGAATACAAACTTAAAAATAAATAAATAGAAAAAGATACTACACGAGCCGGGGATCGAACGCTCGACCTCTTGCACTAAAGTCTCATCGTCGTACCGCTGGTCCAGCGAGTCATTAAGAGAGCTGCTGAATTATGCCATGGCATTCGACTAGCGATATAGATATACTTAAGCCATTGAAAACTCGACCTTATGTCGATTAGTTAGAGATCAAATTCCCAAAGCTAATAAATTAACCATTATAAAGTACGTCGTAGAAACTATGTCGTACTTAATTTAGTAGTAACTACGTCGGAGAAACATATTCTGGAATGCAACCTATTCAAGGGTCCAATTGTTTTGGCAGGGCGCCATCCAAGGGCCGGGCGAGTTCGCCGAGGGCCTGTTCCTGGGCGTGCGCTCGCTGGTGGGGCACACGGTGGGCGGCGCGGCGGGCGCCATGTCGCGCATCACCGGCGCCATGGGCCACGGGCTGGCTGCGCTCTCGCTCGACAAGGTCAGTGCCAACAAGGGCCGGGCGAGTTCGCCGAGGGCCTGTTCCTGGGCGTGCGCTCGCTGGTGGGGCACACGGTGGGCGGCGCGGCGGGCGCCATGTCGCGCATCACCGGCGCCATGGGCCACGGGCTGGCTGCGCTCTCGCTCGACAAGGTCAGTGCCAACAAGGGCCGGGCGAGTTCGCCGAGGGCCTGTTCCTGGGCGTGCGCTCGCTGGTGGGGCACACGGTGGGCGGCGCGGCGGGCGCCATGTCGCGCATCACCGGCGCCATGGGCCACGGGCTGGCTGCGCTCTCGCTCGACAAGGTCAGTGCCAACAAGGGCCGGGCGAGTTCGCCGAGGGCCTGTTCCTGGGCGTGCGCTCGCTGGTGGGGCACACGGTGGGCGGCGCGGCGGGCGCCATGTCGCGCATCACCGGCGCCATGGGCCACGGGCTGGCTGCGCTCTCGCTCGACAAGGTCAGTGCCAACAAGTCGCTGGTATTGTGGCCGTCCATGGGCGACGATCATCGCTTATCATCAGGCTATTCGTCTGCTCGTTTGCATCCTATATCATAGACAAAAATTACGTGTAGGGGAGTACCGTAAAACTACTTTGTCGGATTTATTGATTTACATATCCATGCCAAATTGCAGCTTTCTAGCACTAACGATCGCGGAGAAAAGCCTCGGACTGACAGACAGACAGACGGACAGACAGACAGACGGACATGGCGAAACTATAAGGGTTCCTAGTTGACTACGGAACCCTAAAAAGAAGCAGTCTGATCCTGGGCTCTCATTGGTAAGCCAGAGATAGTTAGAACTAGAATACTAATACATAAAGTGTCATGCAATAGAACTTGCTATCTATGTAAACAAACAGCCATACTATAATTGACACTGAATGTCAATTTACTAGTAACTTTTGTTTACATAGTTAGCAAGTTCTATTGAATGACACTTTAGGTATTATATTATAATAAGTCTACTCGCTATGTGAGTCAAGGTCTTTTATGGTATTGGTACTGCTCCACCAAGCCACTCATTGACTAAAATTTACCCTGAAACTTTCGACGCTTGCCTATGTCTTTCATATTTATGTGCGGCCCCCACTCAGTATCAACGATTAGTGTTTGCTAACGAGTTAAGTCCTGCTATTTACTGAATATGAGCAATTATTTTTTGCTTTAGGGCTCATTTAGACGGCGCGCGAACTCGTATACGATTTAGTTACATTGCGGACCATTGAGGTTACATCAATTCAGCCGACCGATCAAATGACGCAATGTAATGAAACTCTCATGCGAGTTCTCGCACCGTCTAAATGAGCCCTTAATCTAAAGCAAGAAGTTTTCGAACTTTCGGATGGATGTTATTGTGAAATGTCTATTTACCTAAGCCAGACCTTTTTGTTGAACTTTTATTAATATTAGTTGTTATATCCAGGACTACCAACGCCGTCGACGCGACAACATAAACAAGCCTCCAGCGAATCTACAGGAGGGACTCGCGAGGAGTGGAAAAGGTCTAGTCATGGTATGTAGTTTATCAATTTCACGGTTGTTCATTTTACTTTTAATCCAGTTTTTAATTAATCCGCAACTAATCTTAACAATAGTCGAAGCAGAAACAAGTTAACCCCAATACGGTTTATTTTCCGCCTATAACTTCCTTCTTAAGATCGGTTTTCCTAGGATAGCGGTGCCGTCATATAGCGGCCTTCTCTATACTAAATAATACGGAATATGGATGTCGTAGTATTTGTATGGAGACGGCCGCTATATGACGGCACCGCTTTCGGAGGAAACCAAAGCTTTATTGGAGGTCATTTAAAAAATAACCGTAGTCGGGCGCAAAATAATATGTATGTACGTTCCTTACATAGTACATAGAAAACAAACATGAAAAACACAGTTACAGAGTAAATTAAATACAACAAAGGTGGACTAATCCCTGTATGGGATCTCTTCCAGTTAACACCACAACATCAACATCCGTTAACAGTTAGGTATAGGACTTGAGAGGTTATTTTTTTTCCTACTCTACTTACACCTATAAATTAAAGAAATCTTTCCCATATTTACTAGTTTGTGTCCTGTTCCATTTCAAATTAGATTTCGTCGATTTTTAGGGTTCCGTAGCCAAATGGCAAAAAACGGAACCCTTATAGATTCGTCATGTCTGTCTGTCTGTCTGTCCGTCTGTCCGTCTGTCTGTCCGTCCGTATGTCACAGCCACTTTTCTCCGAAACTATAAGAACTATACTGTTGAAACTTGGTAAGTAGATGTATTCTGTGAACCGCATTAAGATTTTCACACAAAAATAGAAGAAAAACAATAAATTTTTGGGGTTCCCCGTACTTCGAACTGAAACTCAAAAATTTTTTTTTCATCAAACCCATACGTGTGGGGTATCTATGGATAGGTCTTCAAAAATGATATGGAGGTTTCTAATATCATTTTTTTCTAAACTGAATAGTTTGCGCGAGAGACACTTCCAAAGTGGTAAAATGTGTGTCCCCCCCCCCGTAACTTCTAAAATAAGAGAATGATAAAACTAAAAAAAATATATGATGTACATTACCATGTAAACTTCCACCGAAAATTGGTTTGAACGAGATATATGTAGTAAGTAGTTTTTTTTTTATACGTCATAAATCGCCTAAATACGGAACCCTTCATGGGCGAGTCCGACTCGCACTTGGCCGCTTTTTATATGACCCTTACATTACAGATGTAGTGAACACTTTGCCATTGTATTTTTTAATTAAACTCTTTAAAATATTTTGATAGCAAACATATTTACAACATAGGATTCTTCTTCTCATCTTAGCGTTTTCCCGGATTCATCTTAAATGTGCCCGAGGTCCGCCTTGGAACCCGAATTCGAAAAATAGGCTCAGTTTTTACAAAAACAGACGCCATCTGACCTTACATCCCAGAGCCCGGCTACCTATACCTATTTAGTAGGCATAGTCGTAAGTACTAACAAAAAATGATCCCTGATGGTCCTTAAATAAATGAATTTATTTAATTATTTATTTAAATCTTCTCGAGGCAGAGGTGTAGGAGCCGGTGTAGCTTTATTTGACGTTCATAAGCGCATTGTAATATGCCTACTTGAATAAACTATCTTTTTCTCAAAAATGGACGGCAAAGTCGACGTTGCCGGTTAAAAAGTAGGTCGCGAAGTGCGTAGTTTATGGTCATTCAAAAAATTAAAAAGTTAAAAACATTGCAGTCTCGATTTCGGGACTGCAATGTTGCATACAAATTCCATTATATAACGAGTTCCAAACTTTGTAAAACTTTAAATGGCCATATCAAATGAAGGCATAGGTCCCTTAAACAGCCAAACAGATGATCAGCATTTATTATTATATAAAGCGTGTAACAGACTATCGCACCGCACCGCGACCTTGGAGCGTCGCACTCCTAAGTGAGAGCGAGAAACAGATATCTCTTTCTCGCTCTCACTTATGGGTGCGACGCTCCAAGGTCGCGGTGCGGTGCGATAGTCTGTTACAGGCTTAATGTTGGTACCGCGACTATTTAGGTGTCTCAAATAGGTTGGTGTATTTTCAGCAGAAAAATACTTCTTTTTTTTTTTAAGGCGGCAAGCATATCTTTTTAATGGTTTTACTTTTTTATGTGAAAATTAGCACGTTGCTTTCGTAAAATATTTCTATTTCTTGCACCATTTTTGAGAAGAGCACTATATATGACTCGGCTGGAAGGCTACTTGCTGGCTTCGGATTCAATTAAACGGACTCCCAAGGTCGTCCGTTTAAAACGAATCCTCAGCCAGCAAGTAGCTACTTCCGAACCTCGACAATAATGTACTATTATCTTTATCGCAACCTTGAATCATTTTTTGCCCGATGTTTTATTAGACTTAACGCGTTTTTTAATAACTGTCGGTTTTTCAGAAGGGTATCAAATCTAACCTAACCTTATGGCTTCTACAACATGCCAGCCATAATTACCGGTTTTTTTTAACCCTTTGGCCGCCAAGAACGTCAGCTAACTCGCGCGGCCTTAGCCCACGTCAACCTCCGTGCATTCCGACATGGATCACGATGACACGCCGCACACGATGGACATGGCGTCCAAGGGGTTAATAAAACGCGTTCGGTGAAATGAAAATTTGGCAAAAGAAGTACCTAAAACATTTTTTGAAGTTGCGATAATCCTATCGGTACATGTGTACATGAATATCAAATGATGTCTGGTACATAATATCCAAGAAACATTTTGACACTAATCGGAGTTTGAATCCGTGACTTGCGGTTTGAAAGTTTCGTTACCGCTAGGACTAGGCCACCAACGCTTCTGTTTACAATATTAGATGGCCCCGTTTTGGTAACCGTTTATTTTTTGGTATAGTACGGCACTTCTGAGGTGAACTTTTCGCTTCAAACCGTAATCTTTCAAACAAAGGCCATTGTCTCTATTATCGCAAAAGCGTTGACTTGGCACGTGCCAGTACAACATTCATATTGAAAAACAACCGGTATCGTCATAGTATTAAGGTTCAAATTTAATGTTACTGATATTCTATATATTACGTTTTGGTAGTGTAGGACGATAGACCGCCCCGAAGCGATACGGCACTCATATTATTTTGATACTTAGTGTGGTCTTAAAAATGAAACACGGTTATTTATGATAAAGCGTTGTATATTTGTTATATAACAAAATCTGAATTTAAGATTAATAAGTTTAACATAGGTATAATCAAAATTTTTCCGTGTAGGTATATAAACAGTTATACGTACTACTAGATAAAATCGTGTCATAAAAAATCAGATATAATCAATTTCTTTCTTATATCATAACCGACCTTTCTTCTGACCGTTGACACGTGACGTTTTGTTAGAAAAGCTGTACGCTTCAAAGCTCCATGTTTGCCTTATCATTGTTTTTATTGTTACTATGCGTCGGCATCACATCAGAGGTGCTAATTTCACAGTATCGTTATTTTAAAGATAAGAAAAAATAACAATGCTTGCAGCTGCACCTTTGTAAATTATTACATTTACTACCGCAAGCTAATAATTTAAATAAAACAATATAATAAATAACCGCGTTTCATTTTTAACACCACACTAAGTATCAAAATAATATGAGCGCCGTATCGCTTCGGGGCGGTTTATCGTCCTACACTACCAAAACGTAATATCTAGAATATCAGTGACATTAAATTTGAACCTTAATACTATGACGATACCGGTTGTTTTTCAATATGAATGTTCTACTGGCACGTGCCAAGTCGGGAGCAAGCGCTTTTGCGATAATAGAGACAATGGCCTTTGTTTGAAAGATTACGGTTTGAAGCGAAAAGTTCACCTCAGAAGAGCCGTACTATAAGCTTAATTTAGCTTCAGTTTATTAATAGTATAATGGCTACTGTTTGGTGCTTATTTAAATTAATTGGCGCTAAAATATGAATTGACAGCCAAATTATATTATTACATGCCTAATAAATGTAACTGTTTCATGTTTTAGATGCCCAATAAATAATAAGCCTTGTTAAATCAGAGTTTTAAATGAAGCGGATGTGCAGAAATAATTTTAGTTTGGTAATTATGTAAGACTTTGTACATATCAATACTTTACAGCCACATGATTACATAACATGACCATAAATTACTACCTCTTTATTACATTAAGTACTACTCACATACTACACAAGGATCAATGCATGGTAACTTACAGTTTTTAAACCGTGTCACTCGATAATAAGTTGTACTTAATAAATATAGGATTCATGAACTATTTACCAAAACTGGGTCGAGTATATTAATAAATGAGTATGACAGATTGAAAACCCAAATTAGAGAATTTCGTTATAATTATGGGATCATTAAACAATGGCAGCTTGTGCGAGTGAGACGCTATCCTTGGCTTGGTGACTCTCGCTTTAACCGCTTTCTCCATTCTCCGTTGCAAAAAATGTACCTATCTTGTACAGCAATTTGGTTCAATTTTCGCTAATAAATTGCTCAATCCAGTGCAAGGTATATCCATAAGTTAAGTTGCGCGTTTGTGACGTGTTTATCCACTTTCTTTGGTTATTACATAATTTGCTGAAGTGAAACGCGCTTTAGCGGCGCTGTGCACTTTTTGATGTGGGGAAAAAAAATGTTAATCTGGCGACAGATCACGTGACCGTAAAACGGACACGTGACCTGATCGAAAAACTGTTACAATGTCATTGAGTTTTTCTTTATTGATTTAAATGTCATCTAGTGAGTTTCCCTCTAACTGGTATTAATATAACTCAAGTACTAACAGTGATGCGCTTAGGGGTTTCAAGTAATGCGTCGAAATAACGCTAGATGGCGTTAACCTCAATTATACATAGTGCTGCAGACATTTTGCACTAGTCATTGAGTTTTCACTTCTGCCGGCACTCCCGGAGTGCAACCCGTTGTTCTTTTTTTCTTGTTTATGTGTGGTTACCACGTATTGACCTTTACACCATCACCCAGGGCGTGTTCGACGGCGTGACGGGCGTGTTCACGAAGCCGATAGAGGGCGCGCGCTCCGAGGGCGTCGAGGGATTCTTCAAGGGCCTCGGTCGCGGCGCCGTTGGTCTCGTCGCGAGGCCTACGGCAGGCGTGGTTGACTTCGCCTCGGGATCCTTCGACGCTGTTAAGAGGTGAATTATGACTCTAGGCCTGTCCACTACACATGTACATGTACACTGTTATTCACGAAGCCGATAGAGGGCGCGCGCTCCGAGGGCGTCGAGGGATTCTTCAAGGGCCTCGGTCGCGGCGCCGTTGGTCTCGTCGCGAGGCCTACGGCAGGCGTGGTTGACTTCGCCTCGGGATCCTTCGACGCTGTTAAGAGGTGAATTATGACTCTAGGCCTGTCCACTACACATGTACATGTACACTGTTATTCACGAAGCCGATAGAGGGCGCGCGCTCCGAGGGCGTCGAGGGATTCTTCAAGGGCCTCGGTCGCGGCGCCGTTGGTCTCGTCGCGAGGCCTACGGCAGGCGTGGTTGACTTCGCCTCGGGATCCTTCGACGCTGTTAAGAGGTGAATTATGACTCTAGGCCTATCCACTACACATGTACATGTACACTGTTATTCACGAAGCCGATAGAGAAAGCGCGCCCTGAGGGAGTCGAGGGGCCCTTTAAGGGCCTCGGTCGCGACGTAACGAGACTTCGACGCTGTTAAGAAGTGAATTAGAGCCCTAAGTATTACTGTGTGTAATTTTATTTTTCGGCTTATTTTATGTGTCTTTCCTTTATGTTTCCGTGATTATTTCTCACTTGATGGTTTCATCGGAAGATCAGCGCTGGAAGTCGCCAGCAACATGCTGTGATGGGGCCATTTCGTGACACTTTATTTTTCACTATGATATTTCTATGTATGTCTATTGTCTTTGTGTTTACGAATAAAAAACTATTATATTCTATTCTAAGTTTCATGATTAAGGACGCGCTCTCAAGGAGTGGAGGGGTTTCTAAGCGTTGTTGCGCAGAGTCCATGGATTATTTTAATGCTTGAAACATTTTATTTCTATTATGTATTACTTACTTGCACTTTGACATTTTATAGCCCACCAAGTTCCCTTGAGATCCCCGCTACGTTGCTAAATGATATTGATTCCTTTTAGTGGAAAGGGCCAGTATTTCAACGTTCTCTTTGTATCACCACTATTCCAGACTCTAATAGCGACTTGTTAGGCTGTCGTGCCAGAATAAAACACACATATTTTAATCTACACGTTTATCATGTTATTTCTTTCGAATTAAGTGGGTAAGTGGTTGCAAGATGCATGAAATGCTTTGGACGAGAAAATGTCTAGTCAATATTCTAACAATTTACTAGTATTCTTATGTCACAGGAACCTTTAGAATAAATGTCAAAAACTAAACATTTTGTCTGCCTGTACGTACGTACTTAAAATTTGAAAGAGCGAATCAATAAAGTAATGACTTGCTGCCATATAGTCGTTATCTTATCGAGTAATCGTTATAAAAGTTGACGAAAGTAGTCGTTCCCAGAGCACCAAGACCGCTTATAAATGTACGCTGTAAATTTAACCTTCACGCTTTCGATTAAGGTTTATATTTGCTTGCTTGCGCCCATAACTTTGGCATGTGAGTGACGTCACTGACGGTTTTGTACATGAAATATGGCGTTCATAGGGTTAATATTGTGTTTCAAGCTTTTAATAATTTTGAAATAACAGTTTTATACATTACACTAGCCTTTTTATGGCCCTTTGCGCTCTGTTACAAAATGTGTGGTCTTATGTAGTTATTCTATATACAAATAACATTTCCGTACAATTCTAACTGGATTTGAATCTGTAGACTCCCAAGGATTAGCTAAGGTACATACGGGAGCATCCATAAAATACTTCTTTTCCCCTTTTAGTCTTTTTTTATAACATTTTATGATTTTTATTGCATATTTTTTTTGTTTTAATATTTTTCTATAATTCAGGACAGGACGGTTTAATTAAGGCGAGGTTATAATGAAATTGTAATTTACTTATCGTCGCGTTGAGCCATGTTCGGATACTTTTCGATTATCATGTAAGCGTATTTCATGGATGGCCCCCCGTGCGAAATGCCTATACGAATTCTGAGAAATCTGGGATTTCTGGGAGCTGCCCGTCATTATTAGGGCCTCGTGCTAGAAGGAGGAAATTTAGAGAGAAATAGATTTGTGGAATTAATCGCTTTTCGGTGAATGAAAACGTCAAAAATAACCGGAGGCCTAGTTACTCCTCTGGATTGTAAGGTCAGATGACAGTCGCATATTAGATTGCCAAAGCGGACCCAGGGCACCTATCAGGGAAACGCTAAGATGAGATTTTAGTAGTTGAACGGCCTAGTGGTTATAGGGCATAGCGGAAGGGTTGTGCGGCGTGATCGTGATGCCGGTGCGCGGCGCGCAGAGCGGAGGCGCAAGCGGTTTCTTCAAGGGCGTGGGGATCGGCACCGCGGGGCTCCTGACGCGCCCCGTCGGCGGTATCGTCGACTTCATTACTGGACTCTGCACTACTGTCAGAAGGTCCCAGTCACAGACGACATCCTCTAGACTGAGCATAGTAGCGCTACCTCTGCCACAAACAAGGCTCGGAACCGGTTTTTTCTTCATACAAAAAATACCGGTATTATTACGTTCTTTTTCGTTCTTTGGTTTATTATTAAATTTATAATGGGACAATCTAATAATACGAAGTTGTTACATAAATACATGATTCAGTCCTACGTAAAAAGCATAAAATAATTAAAAATATTGGGCTATTTTGGGTTTTACAAAAAAACCGGTTCCGAGCCCTGGCCACAAATATACGGTATTTTTACTCCATTATCGAGTCAGTGTCTTTGTGTGACGTCCGTGTCTTTGAACGGACCAATCACGGCACGGGACTCGCTCACCTCGTCCCCCGCACCCCAGTATTTTTGGCAGCATCGGTTTCATGAAATAATTTTAGCTCTAAACTCCGTCTAGAGGATTCCTAGTCTATGGTCCCAGTAATATACTGTATTACGATTTAGTTCATGCGACATTCGTTCATTTTGATCACAGGGCTGCCCGCCTGCGTCATATAGTCCGAGGGACACGGAATGCACGCTCGACGCCGATGGCCATACATTTGTTTTGAGCAACGTATGGTATACATAACCAATGTATGGTGGTCGGATAGTGCGTTTTGTGGCCGAAGTGTCAGTCCTTTACATCTTGATTCCGTTGCGACTTAGTTATCTCACTAGGGTTAGGTAGTTAATAGTAAGGTTATTGGGGACTCGAAGTTGGGTAGTTTGAAATAACGAGACGTAGCTACAAATGTCTTTACGGATCACTTATTTCGGCGCGCGAATTTTTTATTATGGCTTTGTTCGAGTAGCGTTAGGGCCATCCTTAAAATACGCAAATTATTAGCAAATATTTAAGACGTTTTGCGCAGTTTTGTTTCGGCGAATTCTATTTTGAAATTTCATTCTCCGTGAATAAAGAATGAATTAGCTGTGTGTAAGTTAACATTATGTGTTTTTCTACTACACGTCATTCACATCTCAACCCTCCTCCTACCCTTTTGATTAAGTACGTATTTTATGGATGGTCTGTGAACAAGCGAAAGAATATACCTACGACAATATTACGTCTTCATGATTCTAAAAAGAAGTTTTCATCAAAATATAACTATTATGTATGTACCTAATAAAAATAGAATATTTTTTAATACTGAGTGAACCGTAATAATTATCGTACTTAACAACATTTACCTTTTGTAGTGTAGCTAATAAAATTGTGTAGCATGGCCCACTTATTCATAAATTGCTTTAGCTTCGGTTGATTTAGTTGTAAACACTAGATATACATAGTTTGTAGGCCAAAACTTACCTTTGTAACCTTTTGGGTCATAGCTTCAAGATATAGTGTGTAACTTAATGTTACTATGAAATGATAAATAACTTAGAGTTAGACCAAGAAAAGTCTGCAGCGATTTTGTTAGCCCACGCAGTGCAAGTGTTACACGTCATAAATTCATATAAGTTTGACGTTTAATATGACACTTGCACTGCTTGGGCTATCGCTGCAGACTTTTCTCGGTCTGACTCTAGTCTCGGGTAAACAATTACAGTTTCATACACTACTCTAAAAATATACCCAGCAATACGTATTAAATGTGATGTGTCTTTAGGGCGGCTGACTTGTCAGAAGAGACGACGAAACGACGCGCCGCGCGGTACTTGCCGGCCGACACCGGCGTGAGGCCGTACTCGCGCAGCCACGCCGAGGGCTATAAGATGCTGTCCGAACTGGAGAAGGTACCATGTAGAGTGTGGCGGGCTGAGGTCGCTAAGAGAAAATCTTTACTCCGTATAGTCTAGCCACGCTAAGTTCCTAGCGACTTGGCAATCTTGGCAATGACTATACTTATTAACTCACATTTATAGACGGGTCTATCGCGATTTTTTGAAGTGAAAACTTCTTTAGCGGCGCTGTGCACTTTTTGTGCTGGGGAAAAAATGTTAAACTCGCGACAGGTCACGTGACCGTAAGATTCGTAAGACGGACACGTGACCTGATCGAAAAACTGTTACAATGTCATTGAGTTTTCACTTCTGCCGGCACTCCCGGAGTGCAACCCGTTGTTTTTTTTGTTAGCCGCGAGCACGACCAGTGAAACCTGTGTCGAAACGTCGGTAAATAAAGGTAATACAATATATTTCGCGATAGAACCGTCTAAATATGTGTTCAAAACGCGAAAGTCTTCAATATTATAATGACTATCCTTCACGTAAAACTTTCGTTTTACGTAGAATTTTTACACTGGAGGACAAAACGTTGTGAAATATACTTTATGTGCTGAAAATCCAAATTGTAAAGATATATCATATTAACTGTATCAAACAGAAACGTCTGCGTACAATGCTATTAAGCTTATAATTAAATTAAAAGTGAAAAAAGTTACTGTCTTTGAACTCATGACCACTGGATCGCTAGCCCAGTGCCCTGCCATCTGAGCTACCAAGACCTCACCCAGCAGCATATTTCCACCATATGGGCCTTACCCTAGCTACATCTACCGTAAGACCATTACACTTAAACGCCAGTTAGTTTTTTTCACTTTTAATTTATTTCGGATATATTATCTCCAATAAATATATATATGATTTCCAGGTATGAACGTCTTGATTAGCTGAACTGATTGATTTTCATTTCATCAGGGTAAGTTCGTGAGCACGGACTCGTATGAGGCGCACGTGTGGGTGATCCCCGCCAAGGAGGTGGTGATGTGCACGGACAAGCGGCTGCTGTATCTTGAGAGGAACGTGGTCTTCGGCGGCTGGCAGGTACGTACAGAAAGTTGGCTCACAGAACATATATATATACTTTTTTATACCATATAGGTGGCAAACAAGCATACGGGCCGCCTGATGGTAAGCAGTATAAATAGCACTACGTAAAGAATTCTCACTGTCTAACAAAATTGTTGTTCGTAATTCATAATTTATTTGCGTAAGATAGTACATGCAGGTTGATATAAGATTACACATAGGAATCAACTATAACTGTTGAGAGCGAATCGCGTTATCTGTCTCTACTAGCGACCCGCCCCGGCTTCGCACGAGTTAACAAATTATACATAAACCTTCCTCTTGAATCACTCTATCTATTTAAAAAAACCGCATCAAAATCCGTTGCGTAGTTTTAAAGATACGTAGAGACAGACAGCGGGGAGCGACTTTGTTTTATACTATGTAGTGATTGAACAGAAATCAAAAAGTGTATAGGTGAACCAGGATCTATTGAGGGTGCGCCATATTACGGAAATTTGTTGGTACTAATTTCTAGCAATGGCAACAATTTTAATAATAGACAACATCTACCCTCTATGATAGTTGTCAATATTGACAATGTAAACATTGCTTTGTCTAGTTTCGTGTGAATTATTATTAGACTGCAATAATCATGCCGAAAGTTTTAGATTTTACAGAGAAAAAAGTTGTAAATAGTGTATAAGTATAGTTATTTATTGGAAAAAAACGTGCGGGAGAGAAATTACTTCCATTAAAAACATAACGAAATTAGCATCTGAATTGACGGGTAAGTTTCAAACTTATAGACAAATGTCACTATAGTCAGGTCGTCACGATTTGGTTGATGTCTTAATGACTGAAGAATATTTAGATTCCGATTTTGAGTATAATGTTGAGAACGAGTCAAATTCCTTGATGACTGAAGAATATTTAGATCCCGATTTCAACTATGCTGAATAGAACATATTTGGTACGTTAAATAATTTTATTTGTAAAATTATCTATATAAATTCTTACTTATAACTCTTGCGTTACTTATTGACTTTACGCTATTCATTTTATCTAAATCGAGTCAGCCATTAAAGCGTAAAAACCGAAGAAATATCCAATCATCAAACTTCGCACTTATTAAAGTTGTCGGAATAAAACAAAAATCATCTGCCAATTTCCATTGTCCCCACTATACAAATTGTTGCTATATAAAATTCAAAACGAGCGCCCTCTTGACAATACTCCCAAAGTTCTGGTTTACCTATAGGCAGGCAGCAATGTTTTTTAAACTATTGCTCAACAGTATATTTTTACTAGGAAAAAGATCTTATTTAACTAACTTGAAAAAGAAAAATACTTAATCAGTTCTTGCAACTTAATTGGTTGGGTCATCGTCAGTCAGAAGATGTAGGCGGCCACGTGCTTTTAGGTACTTCACTTGCAAACTTTGTACTGGTTGTCATAATTTTATTGTCTGTGAAAACTTGTCAAAAACAGTTTTTAAAGGCACGGTATGATATAAGTTACTCTATGGTTTACGTTGGGTGTTTGTGTTTTGGCGGCAGAACATTGCAGTAATAACCCCTATTATGAATACATATGTTCTTTTGGCACAACATGAAGCATTTTTAATTTTTAAGCAACATTAATTTTCTTTATTTCATTTTAAGTCTAGTTAAAGACTATTTAATAAAATTAAATCGGCTCGAAATAACGCAATAATTACACTATAGAAACATTTTTGGAAAACCGCCTGAAAGAAGAAAATATCAGTTAGAAGAGTATTATGGGTTCAGACTTCCGGAAAATACAATTCCGTCATCTAAATTTATTAGCAGAGATCTCTTCCACCCTACGTAAGCATTATATATCCATTGCATCAATGTCGCCTCCGATAACCAGTGAACTTTCACAAGCTGACCTACTTTATCGACATTGTTATTATTGTAACTTTTGTACTAACCGGCCATCTAAGGTGAAAGATGGCGAAGAGGGTTCCCGGAAGGGTTTATTTTCTTTTTGTGTATCATACAGAGAGTTATTAAATTGAATATCTATATTGTTGGCTGTTGAAAATAAAATTACATTTATTTCCATTATTTATAACTATACTTCGTTTTTTTTTGCATTAGAAATAAGGTAAACAATCTTGGTGTGTCTTTTAATTGAAAAACACATTTTAAAAATAAGTTACGGTAAATAATGTAACAATTATGAATCTAATACGATCTTTTATAGTCTTCTGCTTTCATAAGTAATAGTTATTGATTTTTAAAAAGTGTTTTTCAATTAAAAGACATGTCAAAATCGCTTACCTTCTTTCAAGTTCTTTCTAATGCTAAAAAAAACGAACTATATCAAAAACCAGTAAAGAAGAAAGAAGTTTTATTATACAAACTTCACAGTAAACAATAGTTTGTAGTTTCAAAAAGCAAAAGCCTCGTAGTAATGAACAGATCCTTTCTACCTGCCAAAGACGAGAAATACGATACGGACGTGGGAAATTTTTACTAGGTACAACTTTACGATATACAACGTCAAGTAAAGCGATTCTCGCTGAATGGGATGTATCCCACCTACAGAATATTTTTGAATAAAGCCAGTGAGTTATCGTTAAATAGGAGGGTGTCCGATCGACCGTTGGCCCGCAAAATTGCTCGAAACTAGCGAACTGATTCAAGCTCCGCGCGAACCTACTCGTACAACCTTTTTAGACTAGTTCAAGGTCATTACTAAGCAGCTCACCCTGAGTTATTTTTAGAAAGCTGCTCATAGTTTTATCTCTTCACAGATCCTGTGGACCTACCTCTGGTCGGAGCTACCCGAAGTACCGACCGCCGTCGCGAAGGGGGTGTACATACCGACTGCGAAGAAAAAGGTGTTGGGCATGTTCCCGAGCTCCGGATCCGGTAAAGTGATATTTTTAGTCGACGAACAACAGAAGAAATACTTGCTGGCACAGTGTGAGAGGCTCATGAGCTCCCGTTGACATGAAGTAGTAGAAAGGATGACCCCGACCGAGTGGCTGGGAGAGTTCTTTCTACTTGTCTTTGATTTCCGCACCGCGATGCTTGCAGTCGCCTACCACTTTAACCTGCACCATCTTACCCCGAGAGGCTTCCGCTAACTATCGCTGTGCTTAACTGAACTCTTATTTCGTATCGTGTATATTTTCATCTCCACTATGCGAAGCTTGTGAGTGTATTTGTGTATTTTGATATATTTTTCTTACGATGACGTGTATAAGATGTGTATTGAAAGTGATTGAAATCCTGAAAACTTATTACCAATAAGTGTAGCCAACAGCTAGAAGCTGAAGTAAATCGTTAATATCGCTACACAACATAATATTATCGCTTCAAGTATTTAATCTCATTTGTCTACTTAACTCAGTTTTGAATTGTATGATTTTGCTTATTATTATGTGCTTACTGCACTAACATTTATTATATACTACTCTGCTGATTTTGGACATTTTACCATACAGAATATATTTGCATTTAAGCAATGTTTAAATTGTGCCGTCTTCCGACAAACTGAAATATTTAAGATGAACAAAATTATATTAGCTGTTTAAAAGCTGTGTAAAGTAGAAGAAGTCAGGAACTGTGTTTGAGCTGTGAATATTGTTTTGTTAATACATAAAATTTTATGGGATTGTTGTTATTTCCATCGATTAATGCAGTAACCATCAAAGTTGTATACAGTGATATTTTTGATTTGAATCTGTTGATATTATGTTGTTTGAAAGATTAAATAATTAAGTTTAAATTGTACAACCGTTACCGAATGTATTTACTTGGTATTATGACACATGTTCTTTATCGAGGCCTAATAGTACTAACTAAACTCGAATACACGAGATGTTTTCAATGAATTAAATACGTTATCAAACTGTAGCAGTGTACATAATTATATTTTAAATGTTGATTACTAAGGCGTTCCAAATAGCAGTGCCTTAATATCAGTGTTTAGAGATATTATTGTCGATGGAAACCGTTTTGTTAAAAATAGCGTTATTCAGAAAAAATGCGTTTATCTACTAGGTGCTAGTCCTAGTACCTATTTATGAAGTCATTAAATAATTGTGTTATTTTGAACCAATGCTATTTCCACTTCTGTTTTTTTGTAACAAATGATATACCTACCTGTAGCTAGGTATCCAGTCTTCTTGTTGGATTAAATATATACCACCTTTTCACCACGATTTTTAAAACGAAGTTAGCCTTGATTCGGCAGAAGTTAAATTACCTATTACTTTTTAGGATTTTTACTTTTTAAAGCATTTACGTGCGTATTTTTTAATGTTGCCTGTGTATGTTTTGCTATCTACTTAATGCACAATTTGTTATTTTTACTTTATTTTGTCAAGCTTGTGTACGATTATTTTGTAATAAATCTATGAAATAATAAAGTTTATTTTATTACTTTCAAGATAATTAGTATAATTACCTGCAGAATGAAATGCGGAGAGGAATTACAGCGCCTCAGCGGAATGGCCGGCGGAAAATCCATTTGAATTTAAGGTCTTTGATGACCGTATACTTATAAAATAAACCCACTTAGGTAATCTATAAAGCCTTAATATTACAAAAAAATTCATATAAATCACACGCTGTCTGAAATCCTCTCTAAATTGAAAGTACGCATTAAAATGTTACGTGCGCAGTTATAAAGTGTTTTACAACACTTACAAACAATAAAACGGATATTCTCAATGATGGCTCACGTCTGAGTAATGACATCCCCCGCTTTAGGGGTGTTAAAATTTAGGAAAGCCCCATTTACTTTAATATTCCTGTTTGAATCAAAGCTGTTAATAATAAAGCGGTTGTAACGTGCGTGTAGCGTTGATATCATGTTAGAAAGTTTTCGGTTAGTATTTCGAACCTGACACGGTGCTCACGGTGAATTCTAAAGCCTGATCTACATAGAGGTGTAATAATGCGGGCAGTATTATATTTTAGAGGGCGTTTTTGCGATGTTCCATCGCATAGCTGCAACCCCTAGACTCGCCGAAATTAGCCCTACATGAACGGATTATGCTTAAGATAAAATTATCCCCGATGCGAAATTAACGCGCGATGCTCGCAGACTAAATTTTATAAATTAATATATATTATACCTATTTTACCTACTTATTGCAGAATAATAAGAATTTAGTACCATCTCGACGTCTATATTTGTGAGCTCATATAACCCGGCAACCTTCAAATCAAGGGTGAACAGGGCACCTTCTGGGCGAGCTCGCTCCATCGTAGGCCACGTCTTCGCCTCGGCTAGTCTCTAAAAAAAATCTAGTTCATAAAATAAAATAATTTTCATAACAAAATATCCATATGTAACTGGTAGGTAATTTTAAATGTGAATCGATGAAAAGCCGGCGCCAGTAACGAGTGGGCAGTTTCCGCGCCAGCTGCTACTGTATAATGGCGCCCAACTATAACTGGAGCATTCGACGATTTTAACGACGGCTTGTAACATTGCGGCCATATTGTGAAAAGCGGCGAAGTCACAACGCGATGATGACGATGATTATGATGATGATGGTGTGATGGCGATGGCGATGGCGATGGCGATGATGTAGGGTGGATGTGATGGCGATGGGGGTGTAGTTGTGGCGATCGAGCGGTGTTCGGAATGTTTAATCTATAATGGTCTTTATAATGGTATGACACGTTTGCTCTCGCTTATTGGTGCGCGGGTTAAACAATGTAGGTATTTATAACAAATTATTACACCTTTAGACGAATAATTAATTGGTTTAATTATTTAAGCACTTAATAAGGTGTAAAAAAAAGGGCTTTTCAAATCAAAAATTGTGTTTTAAACCCCCCATTATGTGTAGGGGGGTACCCTAAAATTTTCTAGCACTAACGATCACGGAGCCGCGGACGGACAGACGGATATGGCGAAACTATAAGGGTTCCTATTTGACTACAGGACCCTAAAAAGGTGTTTATAAAACATTGTTTTCCGATTGTAGAAAATATATGAGTGGCTACCTACGTACAGAAAATACCACTTTACCTACTTCATACTCGTAAAGTCATGGAAATATGTTTCGAGGAAATGCGCTAACCATTTCCATTTGCAAATGCTGCTCGTTGTTGTTAAATCCGAGTACTATATCGGAAACTACTTACCAACTGCGGTTCTTATGTTAATGTTAAAATAACTTTACGAATAACCATAAATAAGGTTGTTGAAATAAATTCTTATTCATATGTAGGTATGGAGTCGAAGAGTTTTTACAAATGAAGATATTTTTATAGCAACTTTCCCCAATAGCGCGGAAACCCATCGACAGCATGGCGACAATTTATTAATTGTGATTAGCTATTAATAAATGACTTATTCTTTTAAGTTCTCTAGTAAGTTTGTTTAGGGAACCAACCTACTCGTAGACAATCGGCAGTGTAAATACCGACATAAAGTAATTTATTGAGTAGAAAGCCTCGCAACAAATAAGCAATGTCGCGCACATTATAATAAGGAAACAATGTAATGGTTTCTCTCGTTTGAATAGAGTTGTGTTAAAACCAAAGTTTGTCTAAATTACTTACATATCGACGGTGGAAACCTTTCCACCGCTGTCGCTTTCCACCTGGAAAGCGACACTTTGAAGGGAAATTGAGATAAGTATACATGAGCGAAAAATATATCATAGACCACTGACTGCTAACACAAAGGCCCGATGCCCTGTACCTTGGTTGTGGCGGTAAGAGGCGCGTGGCTAAGTAGTTGTCGCGTCCCTCGCTCGCGCTGACGCAACCTCACCACTTTAAAGCTTCGTTTTAAGGCGATATTAATCTATTCTTTTTATCAGGCCATTTTCTGCTAAGAAGAACAGAGAAAGGTATTGTTTGTTTTCCTGTTGCTCATATCCGGCGAAAGGATAATATACGATATACCTAATAACCCCTACAGGATATTCGTACTTTCATCTCTAAGGAAACGGACGAAATCTCATCTCGGTTTGAAATTATTTAGATGCACTGCGAGTAATATTCATTTGAGTTAGATTTTAAAAACTACACTTTTTTATAATAGGATTAAATTGATTAACTGAGGTTAATACCACCATTATTAAGATAATTATTATTGTATTTCAAGATAAGCCAATTTTAAGCTACATCCGCCAGTCAACCCAAAAAAGCAATGAAAATTAAAAAAGTTAAGTGAAATTAATGGATTTCACAACTTAGCACATCTCTGGTACCAAAAAAGATTAATCCAAAATGATGTTTTTTTTTAAATATTTCATTACCTAGGTAATTAAATAAAACCATTTTACGAATTTTACCGTGTATCTGGAATTTACAATACATTCTGATGATTCAAACCCTTTACAGCGGTTAGATGTCTGTGTACAATTAAGTACCTATAGGCATGTAATTCCCAGTTCGCCTAGTTTTGCTGTGAAACTGATTTCCTCGATAATCCCTATTAATAGTCTGCAAAGTGAAATGACCATTCCAAGACAGTTAAGTGAGGTAAATTGGCGCGTGGCAGCGACACGCCGCTGACGCCACAATTTGCCCTAAGAAACCCGCCTGTCCAGAACACACGGAGGGTTCCTAGAACACAGTATAAGGGAAATGGCAGTGAACTATCTCCAGCCGCGAATTCTTGTGGCATCACGCTGGACGTTTATATCTTGAACGCATCAACTGACGACGATAGGCTAGGCTAGGGGTGTCTTTTTAACGCGTCCAAAACGTTTTTTACGCAGGGCATGCGAATGACATTCGTAATCCATCTCCAGATGGATTACTCTGTATATATCTACTCTGCCTAGAAGTTAATGTAGGTTTGCAAGTTTAATTTAGGATTCTGAATAGTCTTGCTTCAACGCTTGATGTCTTGATGTTGATGATATCCCTAAACTTATGAGTTTACAGAAATAACTTCAAAATTCCTAATACAATGTCATTTCCAAATGCCCTAAATTTTATATCAATTATAAGTACACTTAAAAATACAATGTAAGCCTGACAAGATTCTATTTGGACCTGAGACAGTGTCGCTACAAGCCGCTTAATAGCAACATATGGCAACAATGTGCGTAGGTAGTAGTAGGTAGGTACGTCATTACCTATAGTAAAATAAAAGGTAGGTACTTAGTGATAAAACTGTACCCACACACCCACATGTGAGTGTCAGAATAGCGAATTATAATCGTCAGGACATTACACTATCTGATTTGTTTTAGGGACACATTCCTAATAATCCATCTACCTATTCTGTTTTCTTTTTATGCCTTTGCCTGAAACCTAAAGCTAATCAAATCCTCCTAAGTGGATTATAACGTTACATGACGTAAACATATTTTTTGGAGATCTTATGTAAAAGGCGACACTGAAATGTCAAGTGTGACATTACGGAAATGTATGTGACCTTCATTACACCCACGTATGTGACCTTCCGTGAGTGTATAGTGGGTTTTCATAGTATTCATTAGATGACTCTGCATACAGCATTGAAGAAAGTATGTAGGTATTATGCAAACATTAAACAGATCACTAATGACATTGATTATGATTACCGAAGTTCGGCCCTAAAATGAAACTCGTGGTAAATAATCCACACGTATAGGTATATATATATATATACGGTTAGGTATAACGTGTGACCAATGTTGGTAAGTTTTTATAAACTTGTGTAATCAAACCCTAGATCTTATAACATCGTACAATATTCTTACAGTTAAAGTATTTTACCACTTTCTTAGTTGTAAAAAAATGTATTCCATTCATCGCATTAATTGGATTCACGAGTAAAGTAGGTACACTAGGTTTCTTTTTCGATTCAGTTTGTAAGGATAACCCCGTGCAGGCGTGCATAACCGGGTATACAGGGTGTCTCATTTAAATCGGTCAGTATGGGAAAGTCTGAAACTATAAGACATACGAAGATCTGTTCTTAGGAACCATGTCATCGATTTTAATAAGAAAAAAAACTGCATTCACACATTAAAAAAAAAACCTGTACTCAAAATAATAAAAAGGAATTTCGAACACTTGCTAAAATAAATTAAAGAATATGAAAATAATGCATTTTATTCATTTTAGACATCATGTTTCATAGAGCCATTTACTGCTTAAGACCTACACATTCTACACAATCGATATCTAAATAGAAATAGTGTAAGTTTATTTTTTTCAAAACAACCGGGTTCGATTCCCGAGCTGAGTATACAGGTTTTTTTTAAATGTATGAATGCAGTTTTTCTTCTTATTAAAATCGATGACATGGTTCCTAAGAACAGATCTTCGTATGTCTTATAGTTTCAGACTTTCCCATACTGACCGATTTAAATGAGACACCCTGTATACCGGTATGCCCTCAGTCAATAAAGATGATTCTCGTTAGTCCCACTGTTTGCGAAGAAATTAACTTATCTAATTAAAACGATTGCGTAATTAATTCTTACCTCGTTGAGTGGCCTGAGTATCTACCTAAAGAATCGGAAATATTTTAAAGGATTCATATTTTATAGCGGGCATTCTCAACAGAATTGTTCGAGATGGATTAATCCTTGTTAAGAATTTTAAATAATTGATAAGCAAATCAGCAGGTAAACATTTCATTATGAGTAGGTAATCTTAATAATTTCGGGTGAGTTGATATTTTATCTTTGAAACTAAGCTTCGTTTGTTTAATCTTATTAATATTCATTGTTATACTTTCGTTTTAACTCGAAATTATCAAAAGTGGTGGGCGTTTTTTTACTAAGACCCTTCTCCAGGGTTATATTAAAAAGTACCTCCTTACACAATATAAATTAAACCCCTTTCAGACTGCCACGCGCAAAGGGTCTTAACGATACTTAATTCTACCTGTTCCCGTTCGAAAACCATGTCTGAGAACCTATAGACGAGGTAGGTAGGCACATCATGTAGGAATTTAATGTAATATACTGTTCACGCACGAATTTCGAGGAAGCGAAATCAGCCTACGAAAGCGAGACTCCGCGTTGGCCGCAGCGACACATCCAGGTAGGGATAAATGCGCTTTCTCACACCCCAAGTCCATGATTTTCGAGCACGAAGTTTAGGTATATCTACACTTACCTAAATATTTTAAATATTCGACTACTATAAAAAAAGTCCATAAATTTTAATATATTGTTGCGTATCGTTAAGAATCATGAATACCCTAATCTAAAAATTCAAGCTACAAATAGTGGGTTAGTACGTGAAGATGGATCGCTACGAGTTGGGCGAGAAGGGCCTGCTTAGTAGAATGCTCACGCGAATCAATTCTTCAAGATGTCAGCGTTCACTTTATATTACAGCGGCTAGAGATGGGCGAGGTTGGGTATTTATATCAGTCGCAATTTAAAATTCTGCATAGTATTTTTGTAAGAGAATAACTGTACCTACCTAGTTTAAAAAAGACTTTGCCCATCTTATCAATCACGTGTAAGATTTACATTCAATTAGGACTACAAATCAGCTAGCGGTACACCAGTTCATTTAGAATTACGTATTTTTGATAGATTGTCTAGTTAAGTTAAGGTAAATAGGGGTGTTGTTTTGTCAGTCAATATTTATTAAAGGCCAGAGCCAACGACTGCGTGTTCGTAAATATGCACGTGCACGTGCGCTGAAATATTGGAGCCGTGCACACACATGTCACGCAAGCGGTGTGCCGTCTCTCATAAGGATCTGTATATTACAATGTGCACGTCAACGCACACGCATCCGGTGTGCACAGGCCTTTAATTTTCGAACCGCACGCTTGTTTGTGTAGTAAAAGTTTTGTAATCCGGTATTAAGATTTTTAAAATGATGCATTCACGTGGCAAACTTCTACCTACTAGGTACTATATATGTAGTACTAATCTAGGTAAGTTATTATTGAATGGCAAAGTGTTAGTTATTACTTTTTGTTTCTACTCGTATTGTACTTACATCGTAAATCCTCACTTAAAGTCATAAATATCAGTCCATTTATGTTTACGACGTCACGAAAATGTTAATGGATTTATCTTGACCAAAACATTTAATAGTCAAGCACGTAACTAACATTAATTTTAGCAATAAATAAGATGCCTCTTTGTATTTCAGAAGAGGTACCTAACTTTGAAATATAAATAAGACCTTTTTTCTGAGTGTTGAGTTACTCAGTAATATTAATTAATCAAAGCAGTTATCTTAACCATTATGAAAGTTTATTTTACAAACGTTATTTTCTTAACTTAAATTCCACTACAGTAGATACTTTTAATTACTAGGTACTTCATTAGGCTTAGCTGTAGAAAAGTTTTCGTTTCTTTTTTGTTTCTATGCGCTACGTGATCATCTGCCTAGCGTTGTCCCGGATTTGAAATCAAAATCGAAATTTCTTTGTCTGCCTTTCTAACGCTCTTGCATATTCGAGCGACAGAGAGGCAGATAAAGAAATTTCGTTTTTCGCGGCAGGATTCCTGGGGTCCCCATCGAACGCCGTGGACGTCGTTGTGGGCATAACAAAATTATATCGCGAATAACCAAACACTTAGGTGAGATAATATGTCACTGAATGGTGTGAGTACCTAAATATACTTATGGCGTTATTCATAAACGGCTGCTTACTTAATCAGTTGATGGTCGTCGTTTGTCACTATCTGTCGTTATGCCATAGATAGGGACAAACGACGATCATTAGCTGATTAACTAAGCAGAGGTTTATGAATAATGCGGTTAGTCGATAGTGCACCCTAGAACCTAAATGGTCGCGTACTGTGCGGTTTAAGAGGAATTTCCTCCCGCGGACGCTCCGGCTGTGGAATGAGCTCCCTTCCGAGGTTTTCCCGAGGGTCTACGATATGGGGTTCTTCAAAAAAGGAGTGTACAGGTTTTTAAAAAAAGGTCGGCAACGCGCATGTAACACCTCTGGAGTTGCAGGCGTCCATAGGCTACGGTGACTGCTTACCATCAGGCGGCCCGTATGCTTGTTTGCCACCTATGTGGTATAAAAAAAAAAAAAAAGTGTATAATGCATTAAATCCGCCGCGTTCAGGGGGTCATTTCGCTACGCTGCCACCAAACGTTGGAACGATATCCCCTCTAGTGTCCGACCGAAACATGTTTTTTTGCCGAAACCGAAACCGAAACCGAATGTTCGGCTTTGGCTCTAGTTTCGGCCGAAACCGAAACCGAAACCGAAACTTTTGAAGACATGTTAAAATCGTTCAAAAAATGTCATAAAACCGCTTTTAAACTCATATTACGGGGCTGTCAACACCCAATGCCCTTGAAATTGATGTTACTTAAGGGGCTCCGCCACGCCAATGACCTTCGATCTGAAACCCTTAGTTTTCTTATGTTTTTTGTAGCTTATCATATTAACAGCAACGGCTTTAAGCAATATAGTATTCCATATTTACTTCAAAGTTCATTGTCTTCGAGATATTTGGCATCAAAGTTGAACAATTTAAGGCCAAAAAACTGGTTTTCTGGCTATAACTTTTGTGTTAATTCGTTAAAAATTAAAACCCTAGACACGTTTTACGACACGTCAAAGACGAACCCAAATATGTAGATTTCGTATAAGTAATATCCTTCACAGCAATCTAGATACAAAAAAGTGTTCTTTTAGACAATGTTTAAAAAAATCATAAAATAGTATCAATTTCTTTCAAAATCCGGTAGACAATAATGGAGATAAAGATTGAAGAACCGATAGCCGTTTGTCTTATAAAAATCTATCTGTAGTGCAAAAGTAGGAGATACGATTCAAAACTTGTCAAAAATCGATGAAAACCGCAGGTAGTCCCTTTTAAGAAAAACTAATTGATTTAGTGAAGCAAAAAATATATTTAATACCTATGTTAATATTTATATATTTTAAGACCGGGGCCGCACTCGATACATGATTGAACGACATCGGCTCGATAGAAAATAATTGCAAATTTTGGTCTTAAAATCACCATTAAACGTTTCTAATGTCTTTATTTCTTGACTTAATTGTCTGAAATTAAAATCAATTTGTCAAAACATTTACTTATACTTACCTAAACCGCTAACGAGTAATATTACACAAATAATCCACAATTATTTTTATTTCAATAGTTTTCTTATTATTCTCTTGAGCGCTGGTGGCCTAGCGGTGAGTAAGAGCGTGCGACTTTCAATCCAAAGGTCGCAGGTACAAACACTACAAACCCCGGCTCGTACCAATGAGTTTTTCGGAACTTATGTACGAAATATCATTTGATATTTACCATTGAGGAAGCCGGACTAGCCCGATAAAGCCTAGTTTACCCTCTGGATTGGAAGGTCAGTCTGATGGCATGGCAGTCGCTTTCGTAAAAACTAGTGCGACGCTAATTCTTGGGATTAGTTGTCAAGTGGACCCCATACTCCCATGAGCCGTGGCCAAAATGCTGGGATAACGCGAGGAAGATGATGAGTTTTCTTATTATTCCCTTGCCCAGGCCCAGTAACGTGCGACAGTGCTATCTCATTTACTACGATACAATTAGCCAGTGTGCGCGTTTTAGGTATTGACAGCCTCTTAAGACTGCGTCGACCGTTCAGTGGCCCCATCATTAGTGGAATTGTGTTTAATAATAAACCGATTAATTTCTGTATACATAAATTAGTACATGTATTAATATTGTTGTCCTACTTGTTCCACAACTTTTGGTCTTTGTCACATAGTTTAGTTTCATAGAAAGAAGTACCATTGCGTATGTTTCGGCCCGGCCGAAAGGTTCGGCCGTTTTTTGGCCGAAACCGAAACTACGGCCGAAACATGATTTTTTGGCCGAAACTGGCCGAAACCGAAACCGAAACCGAACCTTCGGTCGGACACTAATCCCCTCTCCTGTGCGTGAGGCAAAGAGTATCCAACAGTTCAAATCTAGACTTAAAAAGTTGTACATGAATTATCAAAAAGAGTTTGAGAATATACACGTGACCAGCCCCGTGAGGGATGCGTTCATAAAGTTAACTTTTAGGTAAATACTAACCACACGAAACATATGCTATACTGTTCCTGTATTAAGTACCCCGTAAGGAAACTATTGTTACATACTAAAGTTTTGGTTTTTATTGTGAATTTCATAATTTAAAAAATATTTAATCTTAATACCATTCCAATTAGCTGACCAAGGGCGGGTTTAAATTCAGCAAGCTGTACCCGCACCTTTTTCATTACTTACACAATTTGTTGCACAATGTTTAGATAAATACTTACCTCCTTACTTCATGTACCTAAGATGGACTAATTACCTAATACCTAACCCTTATATTATACCTAAGAACTGATGTAAAAAGTAATGAAATAAATGCATTTGTATTGGTATTTGTAAATACAATGCCCTCTCGCCGCCCTAGACGTGTCATGTAATATCGCGCGCGACGCGAGCTCCATTCGTTGGAGAATCGACCACGAGCTCGGGGAACAACAGGTGGTAGGCACGTACATGTTTAAATGTGAATGATAAGTTTATTGCAACATGGTGCCAATTTATTACAATATGAAGCAGCCAGCCTATTATGGATAGCTTTATCCATTTTTATCCACGTGATAAAATAACTGTCACTGTTTAACACCGTGGGAAAGAAAGTGACGGACACCGTTTTATCACGCTGTCACGTAGACAAGAACGACCATCATATCCGTACAGACCTTAGGAAATACATATTTGAGCAAAAATATTTATTTTATGATTTTTCTAAATTAAAAGCAATTTTCATTATCAGTGGCTCGTTTTCTGTGCAAACCAACATTATGGGAGTTCGAAAAAGATAAAAAATAGGTCCACATAAGCTAAGACACATCTTGAAATTGAATAGCTAAGCAGACTCCTCCGTATCTGGGCCGTTCGTCTAAATTTATTCAATAAAATCTTGCATTTCAGACGAGTGCGCAAAAATATTTGAGACTTACAAACTTTTTGTACTGACATATCTGCGTGTCATACATTTATGCGCTCATCTTTGAATAAGGTATAATTGTAAGTGTCTGTATAATAGGAAATTCGTCTCCTAATCTGACAGAGCATGTATAAAGCCCTTCTACACGAGTTCCTATGATACCAGATGCACGTTTTAAACACCGTGGCCGGAGGTGTGTCGAGGATCGATGACTCGCGCCGCTGCACACCGCCTATTAATAGGCAGGCGACATAATCATATTGACCCCGGGCCCCGTCCGTCTGCCCAAAATGATGTACACCTATATCTTTCATTGATGAATCTTATGATAACTTATTGATAACCGACGCCGTGAGTTTTTCATTATCTTCCTTGTTTACCTCATTATTTCCTTATTCATTACTGGGTTACCTCAAATAATATTTTTTACCGCAATGTTCGTGTATATTTTATCAATATTCTAAGGTATATTTATGAATTACTTCAGAATATTTGTAAAGACTAGGTTACTTAAAAGTAAAACTGTTTTTACATAACAGGGTAAATGTAACTTATAACCAGACATTGTTAGTACATATATGGTTTTCATTGAAGAGTAGTGGAGTTAATGGAATTGGTTAGCCAATTTCAGTTACATTGAACAAAATACAAATATGAATATGAGTATTTCCTCTAATATTACCTATTGTGGTCCCTTTACTACGAAACACAACGCAGTTAGGTACTAAAAATATGTAGACTAATGTGTACTGTGTATCGTGTGGGTACCTATAGAGAAGCTAATAATTATCAGGTGAACTTTGGCTTTTATCAGGCTTGGGCATTTGCACTTAACTAGAGTGATTCCAGAGAAGTTCACCACACGTTGTATGGTGGTAGCAAAAATAAAAAATAATACTAGTAACATAATTTCGTACAGTCAAACTTCCTTCGAGAGGAAAGAACCGCGCTCTTGCTAACTGTACGGAGTAGTAAAAATGCGTATTTTTTTATCTGTCGTTGTTATCAAATCAACATCGACAACAAAGAAATATTTTATCAACAAAAATGGTGGTGGAGGTGTTTAAGGGAAACGAAAAAACAACTTCCTTTCAATTCTGCATTTACCCTTTTAACGAAGTTATCAAATACGATAAAAACTCGCAAAATAAAACAAGACGCCAACTTCCCTAATGGGTCAAAGTGAAAATACAAATTATATAAAATACCGTAGGCGTATACCGTCCAAAAAAGGACCCGACTTGTTTGCTAAATCAGCGTTTCTGTAGCTTCTATGAATATGAAGGGACGAAATGATGGATGAGTGAAAAGTGTTGCGTATTATCATGGTATTAGATCTCGGAACTGCTGGGAATTACCGTGACATCTGGCTCGATGTACGCCTACGTGTCGTTTATGGGCAATATGAGAATGGGTACGTGTCAAATGTCAGGCACGGAACTATACTCTTGCGCAATTTTGCTAGGTTGCAATATTACTCAAGGCAAGGCTGGTTTTATTTGAAAAGTTTGACAACAACCACGCGTAGTTTGCAAAGACTTGGCACTCATGGCAGTAATTATCACAACTCATTTTATCAAGAAAGCTGACAAATACCTACAGTGTGGCAGAATCAACGACGCCGCAGTAAAGTCGTAATTAAGCTGCAGTTGACATCCGAATATCACCTTAAGTAGCTTGGCGCGGCAAGCGTGTCGGGCGATTGCTAACTGCCAGCGATGATAAAAAAGAATTACAGATCAGCTACAAAAATGGCGTACTCGTATCGTATTTTGTTCTCGTTGTATGAATTTTAAATTAAAGCTAGTGACTGACAGTGACTCGATTACGACCCGGCAGGCAAATTCCTAACGTACTTACGTTGATTCGGCCCGATGATGGTACCTTTGAATGTCGTAATTGTAGAAAATTCTTACGTAAGTTACGTCGTTACGGGATTTGCCAGTCGATGTATAATATTTAGGTCGCCTATAAATTTACCCAGCCAGCCAGTTATCGCGATGATTTCGGGGGACTCCATTGCGAGGAACTGTTGTTACTTAGTCAAGCTTGTTTCAGGAGGAGAGAGGCTTTTAAGCTAAAAGTACGTACGCTACTACGTAAGCGATAGTTGATACTGTTGGAATGTTGATAATCGTAAGGTGACATTATTATTTTGTGTTTGAAGGTGTTGTTTATGTGGGATATACTGTTACCCTTCAGATTCCATATTTGCGCGAGTGGCGTGTGCGTCACATTACAGGCGGAAAACTGTTGGCGCAACAAGTGATTGATATGATGTGGCCGGCTTGGTAGTGTAGTGTAGTCGTGTCGCACGACACTAAAGTAGATCGAAACACGTTGAGCATTCAGACAAAGAAATCATGGAATCTGCGGTCACCATGATAGAATATGAAATAAAATAAAGAAACGCCGTGAAGATAAACACCATAAAATAACCTGTAAGTTGAGCAGGGATAGGGGGCTCAGTTTAATGTACAGTATGTGTGCATGTAATAACGTCTAAAATACAATACATTTACCAGTAAGCTAATCCATAATAATCGATTAATGGGTAGGTACCTCATAAAATGATTAAATGTAATTATTTGTAAACACGTATGCCAAACATCAAACATAAAACATCAACATTTATTCAGCAAATAGGCCACAAGGGCACTTTTACACGTCAACATGGAATTTACATACAGCAAAAAAAAACACATCTACAATTATAAAATACAACTTTCTAAGCCGCAAATATAAAATCAAACTAAAGTATTACATAGAGATGTATAAAGTCTCTAAATGTCGAATTACAAAAAAAAACGCTATAACAATAGTATTGAAAAAAAAGAACACAAAGATACAAAACTATAATCTAAAATTATTTAGAGATGTAAATGTCTCTAAGTGTCATCATAACTAAAAGATTACAAATATATAGTAGTTAATCAAATTATCCTTAGAGATGTATAGGGTCTCCAAGAGTCAAAATCCTGTATACCTAATTAAAACATTCATTAAGTAAGAAAATGACAATAAAAATAAAATAGCATACGAGAACCGAATGATGTGTGTCTGTGTCCATGTAATTATCCTCAAAAATAGAGTAACTAAATATAATAGCTCGTGTTAGCTTAAATAGACCAGTCTCCACAAATATAGAAATAAATGCACACAACTCTAACAAATTAATAAATTGTACGCTTTCCGTTTGTTATTCCATCTCGTAACAACACGGAACAAATGTTTGATGTTTGATCTAAATGGAATTGTGGTACGCGACGAAGTAGCAGGCAAAAGCTAGTTCGGACATAAAATCATGAAATACGTCAACAAATACTAGCAGGGGGTTCGTTGGTAGCCATTAATTCTTGTTAATAACTCAGTCGAAATGGCCCCTGTAAGTACTCGTACACCTATGTACACATATTAATCTAATTTATATTATAGCCGACAAAGTCAAGAACTGAGAGGTCTATTTATTTTGTACTGAGAATACTTGACTAGTTAAAAGAGCGAGCCGTACTTGTGAAGACAAATACCGCTAGCTAGGGTAATAATTTAAATTTCCTTTGTCGTACTTAATGATAAAAAGGGTTAAAAGAGTAAGCTTGTCGTTTCGCCTTCAAAATTAGATTATTGCGGATTATGAATTTTCTCAAAACATTTGTTTAAAGAAAACAACTGGAAAGCACTGTACGGTTAAAAAGTATCAAATTTGTATAATTATACAGCTGTCATCATAGCGTCTTGGCTTTTATGTACAATATACAAAAGCATCACAAAAGTATAAAACACATTGTTGCAGATATGGACATGATTTTTATAATAAGTATACTCTTTTCTGCATGGCGCTCATTCATGTGGTCATTCATATGGGCAGAAATATATGCAGCGAATTGTTGCTCACAACCAAGACACGTAACTAACAGAGACAATCGCTTTTGATATTTCTCGAAATTGTTGTATCTGAACGACTGGTCTCGGCTAAGCACTAAGGTCGCCGTTTAGTGAACTCTCTTTTCTAGAAAAATTAATCTGAGAAGGAATAACGAAAGTCAAGTAACAATAAAACGTTTACGCGGTGTTTTACCTGGATTCTACGTCACCGAACGGGTAGAAAATCCCAACTGTACCAGTCCATATTTTTGTACTTATCTCCATTGGAACTTTGCACGCGTTGCGCTAAAGCGCAAGAGAGCGGACTAGATTTCAATAAATTTGCAATAGTGAAAGAGAAATGTTTAACAGAAGGTAGTTTATAGGTGGTGCGGCGGCGCGTTTAGTTTGTTTACGCATTTATTACTTGAGAAGAGATGAAGACGCGTTGGAGCCAAGAGGTTCAGGTGCGACTTTCATTTCAATCATAATTTGTGGGTATGTTTACGTAAGAATTAAATGATACGGTCTCAGTAATATTGTATCATATTTGTGTAGCATTATGTACATCACAGAACAAGTTAGAATGGCGATGCGAGCAGGGTACGGTCGCCGCCGGTTTTGAGCAAACGCTCGCATGCTACTCGCCCGCGCTGACCAATAACGAAGTAGGTAAACATGCCTTTTTGCGCCACAATAACCTTCAGATTAAGAAGCCAGACATCAAATCTGTCTAAAGGAGGCGTATCTATTAACCAGGCACACAAGTTTTTACTACCGTTGCGCGAGTGTTAGTAAATGTGGAGAGGAACGAGCGGCGACACCACTTCAGTTCCGATACTAACTGCGCGCGATAGCCATTCTAACCTCTTTAATAATGTTCTGTGATGAACATACTCGAACAATTATATTACAAATAAAACACAGACACAATAACTATCAGGTTGTAGGTATAAATACATTAATAAAACTAGCATATAATACATTTTTATTTTACACTATAATATTCATTATGGTTATACAGACAGACTAGGGCGGTAGATAGGGGCTTAAACTTGACAAGGCGAAACCTACACCTTTGTCGTAACATAGCTACGCCATCTTTCGTCATTGATTTTCAAAGTGGTGGGTTGGGTAGTTGACATTTAAAAATGAGCAAGTGCGAGTTGGACTCGCGCACCGAGGGTTTAACTGAGTAATATGTATAAACTATGAAAATAAAAATATAAATTAGTTTGAGGTAGCAATTAACTTTGCCATTCATTGAAAATATTAGGTAAGTTGGTTATGTAATCGTAAAACTATAGGTATATGTATTATAATTAAGGAATTAATTCTTGAAATATTTTATGTTTCTAGGCCAACAGAATTTCATATTTTATATTCATTATTTATATTTTAACGCGAACTCCCAAACTGACGAATAAAGATTAATCTTGTAAGGTTTTTTTTATTTTTGAGGTTATAAACACAAACTAATATTTACAAACATTAGACAAATATAATTTTACAGTACATATGGGGCTACTTTTCCGCACTAGTGCGTAAAATAGCACTTTTCGTGCGTATGTCGAAATTTTAAAGTGCCATATGTACTGCAAAACGTTGTTCGATACACGTGCGAATAGGTAATTCGCAACTCGTGTCGATTTAAAACACTCCCTTCGGTCGTGTTTTAATTTATCGCCACTCGTTTCGAATTTCCTCTTTTTCGCACTTGTATCGAAAATAACTATTGGTTGTTCCTGTCCGGTTGTGTGGTAGACCGTGACATCCATAAACTTGTTGTTCCTATCTCTTGTAACGACGTGTGATAAAACGCCTCCCGCCTCCAGCCAGGCGTAAAATGTGCGCCTAAACTACCAGAATAAGTGCGTGTAGAGCTCGGATTACTAATTAACCAGCCAATAGCCTACATCGCACTGAATTTTTGCTTTTTTTCTAAGGGAGTCTTCAGGATGACTCACAGACCGGGCCGTGTACGGGCCGGAGCTTCCGGCGCTTACTTTTCTATGACAATGACAGGTGATCACGTGGTGCTTTCCATAGAAAACGAAATGTATTAACTCCACGGGATAGAAACTGACGGACACCGTTTTATCACGCTGTCACGTAGACGAAAACGGCCATCACGATTCACGGTTAAATTGTGTTTTTTGAAAAACAAATTATAGCCAGCCTTTTATGAATGTAGTATGATACCTTTGGGTATGGTGCTTTAAGCACACTAGCCTCCCAACCCCTACCCCTGCCGCAACCCCCCTTTTAGTATGAAATATGTCCCGGCTGACGGTTTTTTTTTTAATTTTTGAGAAAAGTATTAGAGTTAAGAAATAAAAAACCGGCCAAGTGCGAGTCGGACTCGCGCACGGAGGGTTCCGCACCATCAACAAAAAACAAGCAAAAAAACGGTCACCCATCCAAGTACTGACCCCGCCCGACGTTGCTTAACTTCGGTCAAAAATCACGTTTGTTGTATGGGAGCCCCACTTAAATCTTTATTTTATTCTGTTTTAGTATTTGTTGTTATAGCGGCAACAGAAATACATCATCTGTGAAAATTTCAACTGTCTAGCTATCACGGTTCGTGAGATACAGTCTGGTGACAGACGGACGGACGGACGGACGGACGGACGGACAGCGGAGACGCTAGTGTGCGTAAAGCACCATACCCAAAGGTACTACATTCATAAAAGGCTGGCTATAATTTGTTTATCTTCCCCATACATTAGAACACAACTTAACCGAATGTACTGGTTTTGAATTAGTATTGATAGAGCCTTGACGATCGTCTTGGTGATTGACGCGCATCCCACGCACTTACGCACTTATTTTACTCAATGGAGCATGCACCAATCAGCGTAGGCGAAGAAGTGGTTAAATCTGAAATGAAGCACGTGATGTGTCCGTTTTGGATTTTTTTCTGCTGGCCATAACATACTTCATAATAATGAAATTTACAATGTTGCATAAAAATGGTTCATTTGATTCCCCGCAAACAGGTCCCATGTCGCGCGGGAAATTAACTCTGGGTATAAATCGCCTTTTAATTACTTTTTGCGTAAACATTTGTCTAATCGGTCTGAAGTGCGCCGATACAAGTGATTGATTATCGCTGTAATTCGATCAGGTTTCAATTACATTAGGATGGAAGAGTACTGAAATAAACACTTTAATATTTACCATTTGTTCCTATTATAAATTTCAACAAATCTCTTGAAATTGCTCATTTAATCTAAGTATTTAAGTATCTAAAAACCATGATCATGTAAAGGTACTTTATATTACGGCTCTTGAGATTGAGACATGTTCGGAAAAAAATGTAAGCATCTGTCTCATTTAAATTTAAAAGTTTTGTGGTTTTTTTTTATTTTGAGCAGACCACAGAACAGAAAATTAGATAGATACTTTATTTATTTTCTAATGGTGACTAACCTAGCTGACTGATCAGTAAATTGAATTAAACTTGTGAAGGAGACGAATGATGACAAACAATAATGCATTAATGTGGAAAGCTTAACATTTTTGCCTTTCGTACATGTATCTGAGTAGGAAGCTTATAAGTAAGATAACTATTCGTTTTGCCAACGGTTAACGGGTGTCCTTAAGGCCGACAGTTCAGATAATTCGTCCCCCGGGTGCCAACACTCGGGGTTGTTCAGTGGCTCGGACACGTCGGCGTCGCACTCAAATTATAACACCCTGTATATTTCATGAGGTTTATAGGGAACTAGGGCTTCATTCAAATACTATTTATTCTGTGGCTTATCCTTTTTTAGGGTTCCGTACCTCAAATGGAAAAAACGGAACTCTAATAGGATCACAGGTGCGTCTGTCTGTCCGTCCGTCTGTCACAGCCTATTTTCTCCGAAACTACTGGACCAAATTAAGTTGAAATTTGGCACCTAAAGATGAACGTGTAACGTAAATAAATGATTTTTTTATATGGAGGCCATTTTTGGAGGATAAATGAAAAAATTAAAAAATAAAGTTTTTCTAACTACGTATGTATATCATGTTACATACTTAACTAATGAAAGAGCTCATTGTAAGGATTTAAAATATTTTTTTTTAAATAATTTTAGGATTAATAGTTTAAAATCAAGAAGAAAATAGGCAAAAAATGATCATTCCCCCCTTATCTCCGAAACTACTGGGTCTAAAATTTTGAAAAAATACACAAAATAGTTCTTTACCTATAGATGACAGGAAAACCTATTAGAAATGTGCAGTAAAGCGTGAGGCGGACTTAATGTACGGATCCCTTGGAACGCGAGTCCGACTCGCACTTGGCCGGTTTTTTTTTCGACTTGATTTGTGTTCGATTATCATTATTACGTACCTACCCACTAACAATATACATACAATCAAATAATTTAATTTCAGTTCCATTTCATATAAAGTGACAATCAATATGAAAGTCGCTAGGGACTCCCATACTATTGTCACTGTCATTCATCATTGGCCTTAAAGTCTATTACAGACTATTGAAACAGTGTCAGGTAGGGCGACAACGTTTTTCGTGGCTATGTAAGCCAATACGGGAGCGGCAAAAGCGGCAGGGTACAAATGGTACTGAAATTAAATTCCTTGAATGTACATTATACAAATGAAGAATCGAGATTGCTTAATTTTTAGCATTGGTATTTTTTTATCGGTTATTGGAACGATATTAAACTTATTCTTATGTTTCTTATTATTAGTGTTCTAAACATATGTACTTAGATTAGTAAAATAAGTATGTATTGCAATAAATGTTAATACAAACAAACTGAAAGGAGCGACGAAACTGATCGTGAAATTTGAGTTACATTTATTATTTTCCTTTTTTTACTACTGCCATAATATAGTTATACATATTATAGTATCTAAACAGGTAAATAATACAATTACGATTAGGTAAGTCGACACCTCCGTTGGGAAATAGGATGTTTTATTGGAAAGGAAACTCAATATCTCCTTTTTTCTGATACCTTAAAATGGTTTTGATAAAAATATTATGGTATCTCGAATAAATTGATTGCAAACAAAAATATAATGAAATTTAGTTCAAAAATAGATGAAGAGTAAGCAGTAAAATAAGTTTTAATGGTTAGTAAATAAACTTGAATCTGGGTAAAAATATTACACTGTATAAAAAATCTGCTAGCAATATTATGATTTAAATCATTTTAATTATGTCTAGTTTATCTGGTTTGTTTTTATAAGGTGGAATAGGCTTAGCATTTTATAATACGAAACAGTTTCCCTTCGCAAAATGCACGTATATCACCTAAATACCTACTTTTAAAAACACAGAACCCAAAAAAACTTGTTTTGTTATTTTATCATTGTTGAAAGTTCACGTTAATGGAATGTAAATATCAAATAAATCGTATTTGAATGAGTCGCTCCAAGACGCCAATAAAAAACTAGGTGTCCTTTAGGATGTCTGATGATTTTTTGTAGGTAAGTGACAATCTGCTAATATAATGCTGCTTGTATAACTGAAGTAAATGATCTGCACGAAATTAAAAAATGCATGACAGCTAAAAATTATTATCTGACTAAACGAGTACCTTTATTAAAGGAAAGAAAATTAAAGCAAGGCCTTATGGGATTTGACTTGGATTCTTCTGTGCAAAGCTGTCAATACATATTTCCTACGAGGAGTTCTGATTAAAAAAAAACTTAAACGCTTAGTGCAGACGATGCCGGTAGTTATAATACTCAACTCTATTGACAGCTACTAAAGTTGAAATGAAATCAAATATTTTTTGAAGATATAAGACAGTAAGAGCGGAGGCCTTTGCCAAGCAGTGGGACACACTAAAAGGCTATCAAAAAAAACAGCAAAATGCATTTCAGGTATCTTACTATGGCGCAGTCGGTAGGATGTGTACTTATAAAAACCTATATTGGACTTTTTAAAATGACAACTCGTATTCTCTCTAACTGCATGTCCCCTTTTCTGTCCCACCACGCATATCATCCGTAACAGCTAGTTTGAGTTTGCAACTTGTTGCGCGACAATATGGTACACAATTGAATGAGTCTCATTGGTTGTAACGGCTGTAATGCATAGTACGGCAGTTTTTTTAAAGCTATGCCACTGACTACAATTAGTCACTAATCATAATGAATCACTTTGGACTGATGTCTACATATACGTATGCATATATGTTTAAGTATGCTACGTTTTTGACGGCCTCCTCAGCCTATTCAGTGGTAATTATATCTAAGATGCTGGAGGTCCTGGGTTTGAAACCTAGTAAGGATGTACATTTATGTGGAGAGTTCGGATATTTGTTCCCGAGTAATTGATATTGCGTATCTGTAAGTACATGTATTGTATTATATTATTTATAACGTTGTCATCTAGTAGGTACACACAACACAATCCTTATTGAGCTTTTAGTGGGAGTAGGTTGGTTTATGTAAGATTGTCCAATAATATTCATTTATTTTTTTAGTAATAAGATAGATAGATAGATAGATAGATAGTCCATATATTTGTTTGCCACAATACACACAAGATATTCAAAATTACAACAACGACATACAAAAAACAATCCAGAGAAAAACGGAAAATTACAAAGACAGATAGTCACACAGATTTTTACAAAATAGAAAAAGAAAGAAAACATACATAAAAACACTTTTCATACAAATAAATGCTGTGTGCATCGCAGCAAAACAAAAGGGTTCTGGCTCAGTATTACGCTTCACCCATTGGAATCGAGAAAAGCACTGGTATTCTGCCAGGACCAAGATCAAGATCATAAGATATTACAAATGCCTTGTGTTAAGAAGCATTAATTTACTTCTTCGAATAGACCAAGAAATTAGTTTCGCTACGTATTAAAAAAAGACGCCAGTTTTTTTATGAAGACACGACATTTTACAGATATTTGGCAATTACAGGTACAGTCCGTGTGCTTGGATCATAACTAATCAGTTGGATGAAGTTTCTCAAGTTCCGGAGAGTTCACACGGATGCTGCGAGCGCCGCCCCCAGGGGCGGTGGTGGGCGGGTTTACTCCGCGCCTATATAAGGCTTGCATGCTTCAAAACTAAGTTATTAGAACCGATGCGCGCGATCATATCGGGACAGGAGCCGCTCAGTGTTTTCCCGCGCTCCTCTCGGCTATCAGGTAAGTTTGATAGCGTAAAACTTCGGCCGGAAAAATATTCATGGAAATGTGTGACACGGTCACGTGACGGGTTAAATTAAACGTGCGAGTTGACGGGTGGTATCGTTTATTTTTAACTTTATATTGTGATGGTGGTATTAATTGTTTTATGTATGAATGTAAGGATAATCAGGACAGGGATTAAAGTCTGCAAATTTGGCTTATAAGTCGTCCTCGAAACTAGAGTGCGTTAATATTCTAAAGTAAAAAAAATATATTGAATGGACATGGTTGTATAACGAGTACCTATGTAGGTAATTTGTAAGAAGGAAAACCTTTTAACTTGCAAGGAAAGGTACCCAACTGTCCGGCTCCCATTTGATTTAGTTTGATATAGTTATGTTAGAGAGTAATCTAAAATAATAGACACGTATTTTTCCGCCCAATCTCAACCTATTGGGAGAAATTGTCCCAAAGTTCTGAAAACAGACTAAACCCTCTAATTGCTGTAGAGAGTTTTGTTCAAGCATATTGCTAGTTACGAGGGGTGTTCAAAATATTCTCGGTATGAGAATGAAAACAAACAAGTACGAAAAGTTTGATATTTTTATTTTTCAATATACTCCCCCCCTATGTTCATACACTTAAAAGATCGATCAATTATTTTTTTTAATCCCTCGTAAAAATATTTTTTATCTTTCGTGTAAAAATGCTCCTCCACTGCCGCCTTCAATGCTTCATCGTCAGAAAATTTATTTCCACGCAGATCCTTTTTAAGATTGGGGAGCAAAAAGAAGTCGCTGGGGGCTAAGTCCGGACTATACGGTGGGTGAGTAACAGTTTTAAACCCACATTCAACAATAGCTGCCTTGGCAATATGAGCAGTATGGACGGGGGCGTTGTCATGCAGAAGCAGAATACCTTTGGTTAACTTTCCTCGCCTCTTTTCTTTAATTACATCCTTTAATTGACGTAGAATGTTAGCGTAGTACTGTCCTGTGATATTTACACCTTTTTCTTTATAATCGATTAGTAATACTCCTTCACAATCCCAAAATATCGTGGCCATGACCTTGCCAGCTGAAGGGATGACCTTGAACTTCTTGGGATGAGCTGAACCCTTAATGTGCCACTGCATGGACTCTTGTTTACTCTCTGGGTCATAATGATGAACCCAGGTTTCATCTCCAGTAACTATTCTTTGCAGCACCTCATCAGGATTTTCACCGCACAGGTCAATAAAATCGGAACAACAAGCTACACGCATGTCTTTTTGAAGCCGAGTCAGCATTCGCGGAACCCATCTTGCACTTACTTTTGACATATTAAGATGGTCATGTATAATATCATGTACGGTACCAATAGAGAGATTGGTTACTTGTGCTATAGATTTTACCTTCACTCGACCATCTTCCAATATAAGTTTTTCCACTATCAATATTTTCTTGTGAAGTAGCTACTACAGGCCGGCCAGGTCTAGGGTCATCTTCAATACTCTCCCTTCCGCGTTTAAACTCGCTTGACCACTTTTGAATGGTAGATAAAGAAGGAGCAGATTCACGGTAAACACAATCCATTTCCTCTTTTATGGTTTTTTGATTTTTACCCTGTTTTGTCAAGAATTTTATCACGCATCGATGTTCTAATTTAGTTAACATTGTCAATTCGCACATGATGTTCATGTTTGTTCAGCAATTGCAGAAAAACAAAAGACTATCTCGGTTCGAATTATACTTTTTTTTAATGTCAATGAATAAACCTTAGCGGCCAGTAACGAAAGAAATTTTAGAAGAGGTCGTAAGATATCAATACCGAGAATATTTTGAACGCCCCTCGTATACTTCATTTGATGTGCCAATAGAAAACCAACCTGATCAACTCTTTTTATTTCCGTTATAAATACATCAATATGCTGGAGGACAGTAAGTTATTAAAATTATTATTAATACCAATACCAATCAATCATTAAAACAATAGCTAACTACACAATAGTTAATTCTTATAGGTATGAAAAGGTGAAGTGGCTAGTTACATTGTATAGTGTTACTTTAAAATAAATTTGTTTGGTGAATAAGAGTCCATTTTAAAAGAAATATCTTTTATAAACACTACGTTAAACATTGTTAGATCAGATTGACATTTCCCACAAAATTAAAATGATTTTTCAGTAATTTTATTGCTTCATATTTTCATAGGTGGGCGTTTTCTAAAATAAATGTTGAAAACCCGATTCTCACAGATCCTGGTGTTTTTGGGTTCTTTCAACTCAGAATCACTAGCATATTCAATCCTGATGATAAAAAAAGTCCCAAAAAATTGTACGAAAATTGTACATTCCACTACGTCACGTCCATACAAGTGAAAAATTTTCTCATAATAAAACGTGACGTAATGGAATATACATTTTGGGACATCTTTTTTTAATGGAAGGGTGGAGAATGCTGTCGATTCTCGAGCCCAAGAATGTCCAGATTTGAAAGAATCAGATTTTCGGTATTTATTTTAGAAAACGCCCAGCTGCAGTTGAAACCGAATAAAACGGCTATTTTCATTTTAGCGAGACAATCAACACAATAAAGCGGGCGTCTTGTTTGCCACAATATTCAATATTGCTCTCTATTTGCCGATAAACAATAAATTTTCATTCGTCTCCTTTACGCGGCTGCCTCTAAATTAGCTAACCTCAATGGCATTGTCATCTTGTTGTTTACGAGAGTAGCGATGTAGCTGTTAAATACCTACCCAGAAAATCTTAATGTACAGGAAATGTCAAGAAAAAAAAGCGAAATCACGTAGAGAGGCAAAAAGTATGCATATAATAAGATTTTTTGTAGAAATGTTTTTAAGCTGAACGAAAAAAAAGCAAGTGAACGGACGATAACGTAAATTAAGAATTATAAGAGTTGTTTCGACGTAATGTCGGTTTTTTAGTGTGTTTTAAATTTATTTGCTTGTTTACTCTACACATTTTACGGTCGTTTTTGACAAGTGTAACTAAAAATAAATGTATTAATAGGTAGTTATTTAATTTAACTTTTTTCAGTTTTCAGCCAACTGAATGATACAAATATAAACAAAAATAATTAAATTGTCTCTACGAAGTTTTGAAAATAAATTTGTCTCCCCGAAGTTTTCGGATCCTTTTTTCTGATCATGTGATATTTTATTCTCAAACTGTATTTTTATTGACATAGTTGAAATGCAAATAAACTAAAATTTCGTAGGTATTTCCATGAGCTTGAAAGGGTCACACGAAATTGCAAATGTATGTAGCAGGTAACAGCATTCCGCTGCTACTTTCCTGTTCAATATAACAAATTACTTCCAGGGACAACCTGAAACACCCGTCATACATGAAATACATTTATTATATCTTTGCACGGCAAAATTGCAAATAGTGCAAGTTTAGTGACTGAATCTAGTATCATAATAAAAAAGGATGCCCATAAATATGAAACAAATAATATATTTATGATATACAAGCAACAACGGTTGCACTCCGGGAGTGCCGATATAAGTGAAAACTCACCTCACTATGTTACCGACGCCCGGTCACACGATAGGTACATACGTTTAGCGGAGGTATTCTATTTATTTATTATATATTATTATCATTCTCAAATAAGATCACACTTTTTCATTGACATGTTTATTTACATACTGCCATGACAACGTCAAATTATTTAAACATAGGTAAAGAGTCTTGAAAAGGAGTCCGCAACATAAATGTCAAATAACATTGAGTTTTTCTTTATTGATTTAAATGCCATTTAAATTATGAGCCACCTTACGGGGCTTACGGTCACGTGATCGCCTTACGCCCCTTAGGGTCACGTGATCGCCTTACGCTGTCTCGAGTTTATCATTTTTTCCCCACCTCAAAAAGTGCCTAGCGTCGCTAAAGAAGTTTTACTTAAAAAAAAGGTTTAGTATCTTAGTCACTCGCGCGACATGTGTGGAGAGCATAGGTAAACCGTAAAATTAAATATTTTAATGTTAGTAAATATGTCTCAGATGCGATGATATTTAAGATTTCTTTGATTTCAACCGGACCATGGCCATGACCATTCATTTACACAATTACATCAATTAATAATAAGGTTTTTACCATTTATAATATTATATGTTTTTGTGACTTCTCCGTATTATTTGGTACAGATGCAACTTCTATATCACGGAGTGTCGGCTACTCCATAGACGTGCCACGGGTTTTAATTATGGTCTGTTGACATACTATAGCGATCCAATCTCTTTCGGATTCACTAATAACACCTACTTATGAGCAGTTGCAAAGCAAGTTATCTATAAAAACATGTAAAAATTAAGTTGTGCACCTATGTGCTAAAATTGCGTCTAGTCAAGTTATATGACTCGTGAAGTTGGTAGTGTTGCGTGAGTCGTTCTCAATTTGTTCTTTTATAGTGCCTATATAGACCAGTCGTCCCTCGAGGTTGAGGGCCCTACAGTACTAAAACTTGATTACATAGTAAAACATGTTTAGTACTATTCCCAAGTCAGATGCAGCCTAATACTGGGGTCGTAACTAGCACATTCGCATTTCACCCACATAATTGACGCACAACCTATTCGTTGATTAATGAAACCTACTTTCAGTTTCGAGATGATTGCTGTAATAAACATGAAATACTAATCAATGGGATGAAAAATACATGTGCATAAGAAGAGTGATTTATAGTAAAATAAAATCGTAACCACTTATTACAAACCAAACCAAAAAAGTTTATTAGTCTAATACTTACTAATTTTGTGAAACATAAGATAATAAAATTAGTTTAGTAAATTAAATTTCGGTGCTAATTATTCATCTTTTAAAATAATGTCTCGGTAATTTGGAGTATGACTCAATTTAGTTGTCATATTTGACCAAAATAGTCCAGACACGCATGACTGGTGCCTTTAGAATTTTAATACACGCCATCTATAAAATAAGTTGAAGGCCATAAAGACCTACTGAATGAGTTTACCATAACTTTTAAAGAGCTACCTACTTACTTAATGTGCAAACTAGTGACACGTGAAAATAAGTTTATAAATAAATAGGCACAAACTTACGTTACGAAGTTACGATTAAGCCGTTCACATTTATAAGTGTTGCCAAAAGACATATTGATGAAAAACACATGAAGTCATTGGTAGCTAAAGTATCTATCGCGAACAGGCGGTCTAGCATGAGTTGCGTTCTCGCGCGCGACTCCATACTTGAAGTCGCGCAAGATGTATGGAGTCGCGCGCGAGAACGCAACTCATGCTAGACCGCCAGAATAAAGTACAATTCCCCGCGTACTTGTTGAAGTATAAATTCAAATCGAGTTTTGAATTCTTATAGAAATAAAAGACAGTTCAAAATTCAAAAACACAAAAATTGCTCTGGATCTCACGAGATTATAGGTACATTGCCCATGCTTTCTATTTGTTACTATTTTTTGCGGCCAGACAGACCATCCTATGACGATGATAAATGGTGAAGTGACGTCACTAAATTTGTAAAACGTAATCAGTCCTCTGAAGTCAGAGGCCAACCAGTTAAGTAACTGGTTGGCCTCTAACGACGTGGTAAGCTTTGTACGTTGGAGCTCCTATGTTTTGCCAAGAACCCTACCGCCTCTAATTACTCGTTTTTGGTATAAAAATTTATAAATATAAAACCCTTTTTTCTATGTTAATGTCAGTTTAGGAAATAATATCTTTTCGAAGATACAAAAGAGCAGTAATTATAAGTCTGCCGCGAATGCAGAAAACGCTTGTTTGATCCCAGCCCTGGGAACTGGAGGCATTGGTCACTTTTCTCTCGTAAATTTATTTTAGTTTATAATTTACATATTTTGTGTTGCTACTATAAAAATCAAATCAAAATATTTAGTACAATAAATATTTGTTCCACAAAATTTTATTTCAAGTACAGATCTCGTAGATATCAATATTAAACAAAGTTAAATCAAACTCATAAATATGTGTGTGTATTTCGTCAGGTGAAAAGCAAAACTCAATCATTACCACGACAAGTTCATATCCATAGTGAACCATATTTGTACTAAAAGAAGGTTGATTTTTGTTTAAATATTTTTTAGGAAATTAGTGAGTTTTGCTTGTCACATGACGATTTAATAATCATTTTAAGTATCACATCTTTTTGAATACGTTGTCGTCCACGTGTTTGAGACGCTGCTTCATTGTATCCCCCAATATTGCCTTGCCTATTCGATTTCTAATAACTTAAGGCTTTTGTGACGGCAACAAATTTATTCTGTACAGTTCAGTAAAAATTCATGAATTTTAAATCATGTAAAAGACGATTATATGATTTTAACCTATTTTTCATATCATTTGCATCAAATTTTGCAACGTAACAGGTGATTATATAAACAATAGAATTTTTATAAAATTATTTTAATAAACAGTTAACTGTAATAAAAATTACACGTTAAAAAGGATTACTACAACAATAAGTTTCTATGTATGTTCTTGTTTCAGTAAACAAGGTGCAAAACCTGTCAGATACAAGGCTAACACGGATAAACATACATTAGATTTAGGGATTAAGACATTGACACGGGAAGCCAGCAGGCTACTGTGTCAGTCCCAGGTCTTTTCCGCCAGCTGACGGCATTTCAGTTTTCTTTGTGTTTTGATCTTTGGAGGTATCAATATTTCGGTATATATCCTTACAATTATTTTTTTGTCCGACAAGAGTTTTATCACTTAGCGACGATGCGGCAAATAATTTATAACTCTTTAGAAGGAATTTATATTTTCTTTCTTATAGAGGCCCAACGGAGCCGACATGTCTTTTTGATAAAGGCTTCTTTTAAATAAGTAGATAAAAAAAAGGAAGTTACTTTAGACGATCTTCAAGTATTCACGGTTAGATTGTTAAATACCTTTAATTATAATTTTACATTATTCAATTTAAATAAAATAACTTGAAAATACCAGGGATTTCAAAGTTTTATTATTAAAACGTCTTTAACTTGTCGTAGAATACAGTATATTTACCTACCTGTTAGGATTGTCGTCATTAAATGCCATTATCACCCGCCTTTGTCCGGCCGAAAATGTCGGCTAAGTAAGTAAACAGTGGGTCGTTATTTTCTTAGATATCATATTGCTGTCCAGAGCAGTGGAGAGTAGCCAAGGAGCGAAGGGACGGATCATATTTATTAACTAATATATTTTGATTGTGGGAATCTTTCAGTAAACGGAAAAATTGTGTTTCGGACATTCGAGAGGCGTGCGCGGAGCCAAAACCAATTTCGCAATTTAATGAAATGTAAGGAGTACCTATATCGAGCGGACGCTGAATAAAATGTCTCGTTTTTTTAAGATACCTACTCAAAGTCGGTATTTTTTTTGTTGATATTAGTACTGATATCCCAGAAAATATCTGTTCTCAATAATTTTGATCAAACCTGTACGCAGTGAAGGGACAAAATAAGAGTTTAGGTATTTGGTTTGGTTATTGCGTATCGTGAATAAATAAACAAAATTCTTATTTTAGCCATTTTATTATAATGTGTCCAGTTAGGTATTTATTTTACTTTTTATCAAAGACTAAGCGAATTGAATTGAAAGCGAACTGAATCCGACCTTGACCGGTATATAAATAAAAAGTGCATCCGTATCCCGTATCCGTATTCTCGTGAAAGGCAAATGCCATAAAACATCAAAACACGGGGATGATAGGAGTCCCTTGAGAAGGCCAATGTCATGTGGAAACAGATAAAATGTGTCAGGGGCGAAGGGATGGTATTGAAATACGCGTTTAATGTAGTTTTAAACTCTTTTATCATATTGTTATCACATTCCTCCGTTTCGCTCCAGGCTTAGTCTAAGTACCTACTTTCCATAGTATACTTTGTTTTTGAAAATCTGGGTCGGTCTCATTTGATTCAACTATAAGGATTTTCATCTAAGGCTGAACGTTTAAATTCGGAAAAACTTATTTGTAATCAATTATTTCTATACCGATGCCGAAATAAAGTAATAGTATCTGAATATAACTAATACGCGAAAGTTTTGTAAACATAGCCTTTTCTCTTCCTGACAATCTCTAAGAAAAAGTTACTTTTAGCACTTTTAGTTTACCACAAAATGGATTTCGTAATCACATTGTAAAAATAAATTTATATAGACGTTGTTGGTCGCTTCGGTAAAGCTTAGAAAAGGATAAAATTCCCGAGGTTTCAAGGAAAACGTCCTGTGGGAGCGAGGCCTAAGCCTAGTCTGAAATAAAGTGGCAACACTTGTACACTTTCCTTTGAAAAATGTTAGCTAACAAGAACGTACGTTACGTCGCCGGGCGCTGTTGTCAACCCTTTCAATAACGAGGGCAATCATAACAAGTTTTACAAAATGCGACTAATTGTAAGTTGCCAAGATTTTAATTATATTCACAAAATTGTATTAAATAATTAAAGTAACATTCGACTGTACGAGAGCTATAACTCTATATGAAATGTTTTAGGGTGATTTATTTTATAGCACATGATCTTAATGAATATCGTTTTTTTTTCAGACCTTGTTCCATCATACCATAAGTAAGAGTTGTTTGAAATTATACTTTTGTAACTGGGATGTTCCTAGGATCAATTGGACTTCCCAACTTTATATAAAACGTGTTTATTAATAGACACAGCATCACATCGTTTACAGATCAATATGAAGTTGAAGGTATTATGTATACCTACTACATTCTGTTTTCAGATCAATTAAAAACGTATGATACATTCCGTATTCCGTACCACGCCGGGAGAAATATGGTATCATATTTTTCAAGTGTTTTACCATTCCACTTCGTACCTACAATAAGTAAAAACGGACGGTTTTCCGAACGATACGTAAATTTAAATTACATTTATTCCGCGAGAATTTGCAGCATTAGAAAAAAAACAGTTTTGCACACTTCTAAAATTCAATTTTTTTTAAACTTAAATAAGGTGGGTAAAATATTTCGTAGACTTTGCAAGTAAAAACACTACTTACACAAAAAAAGAGTTATTGGATCGAGGTTTTTATGAAGGTAAATTGGTACTAACAAACTCGCACATCACAGCCGATGTCATTCCAGATCTCGAGCAGAGCCCAACTGGGAAAGTACCTCCACCTTACAGAAAACCGCAGCCAAATAAAATAACACTAGACTGTCTGTGAGTAAAGTTGCCAGAGCTCAAGGAGGATGCGGGGTGTTAAGGTCGGCAACGCACATGTCTGGAGTTTCAGGCGTCCATAGGCTAGGGTGACCGCTTACCGTCAGGGCCGTATGCTAGTATAAAAAAAATAAAGAGATGAATTTTGCTTACACTCACTACCAATTCTTATGAGAGTTTCATAGGTAGTAGTTATTCTAGAGTTAATTTGATTAATTGCATAAATCCTACATTCTTTGAAAAGTTAAGTACCTACTTCTAGACAGTCTGACAGAAAAATAATGGTTTAATACTGTTTAAGGCGGAAGGTACAGCTAAAATATTATTAAGCGTAAAATATAAAAACGGGCTTTTAATTTTGTATAATTTTAATATTTACTAGCTGTGCCCGCGGCTCCGCCCGCGTGGAATTCGGTCTGTGTCAGTAAGCTAATTGATCTCTAATTTCTCTTTCTCTCCCCTGGAGGCGGAACTTGAAGTAAAGTTGACAGATGGATACGATTAGCGGACTGAAGTCCAGATAAAATATTTTACAATTAGGTAGGTACCACTAAACAAAACTACACTCCAAAACCAATAGTTTTTTTCGCCCTTATTCCAATATTAGACGTGATTTAAATGACACAGAGTAGTAGGTGTATAACGGACAATACAGTACTACTTTTGTATTTTTACGTCCTTGACTGTACCTATCCAAATCATGTCCATGGCAAATATCATCCAATTCTGTCCTCCAGTCAAATCATTCTGAGCATGATAAATTAAGAATTATACACATAGAAATCCATACTTCCTAACAAACTTTCGAATTTAGGTCTAATATTATATTAGTTAGAAGTAAGATTAGAGGAAAGGAGAATATTATAGATATCAAATATCTACATATATGAATGTACCGGGGATTACTTTTAACAGTGTAAAAAAATGTTGAATTATAACTTTTTAATTTAAGTGTTATTTATTAAATAACACTTAAATTAAAAAAAATTGGCCTAAGTCGTAGTCGCTTGGTAGGGTGCCCAGAATGCCATCTTTATTAAAGTACGGCGTAACCCTTAAAATCGTATTAAAAACGCGAGCGTAGCGAGCGCGAAATTTTTTTGATAGAAAAAAAATTGAGAGATGCTATGTCAGGGACACAGCCGCAATGGTTTACGTGAAACGTTGGTGTGGATATCTAAATAATGCAAAAGCCGAAGGCCGAGCTCCATGTAGGGCCGAAGGCCCGAAGCGTCCAGGCTGTCAGTGCTTAAGCACAGAACAATAGTATAAGTGTCTAAATACGAAGGCCGAAGGCCGAGCTTCGTGTAGGGTCGAAGGCCCGAAGCGTCCAGGATGTCAGTGCTTAATCACAGAACAATGGTATCAGTGTCTAAATGCGAAGGCCGAAGGCCGAGCTCCGCGTAGGGCCGAAGGCTCGAAGCGTCCAGGATGTCAATGCTTAAGTCGTAGTAGTAGTCGCTCAGTAGGGTGCCCATCAGAATGCCACCTTTATCAAATGAGGCTTAACCTTTAAAATCGTATTAAAAACGCGAGCGAAGCGAGCGCGAATTTTTTTTGATAGAATAGGATTTGAAAGAAGAGAGGCTATGTCAGGGATATAGCCGCAGTGGTTTACGTGAAATTTTGGTGTGGATATCTGGAAGGCCGAGTTCCATGTAGGGCCGAAGGCCCGAAGCGTCCAGGATGTCAGTGCTTAATCACAGAACAATGGCATCAGTGTCTAAATGCGAAAGCCGTAGGCCCGAAGCGTCCAGGATGTCAGTGCTTAAACACAGAACAATAGTATGTGTCTAAATTCGAAGGCCGAAGGCCGAGCTTCATGTAGAGTCGAAGGCCCGAAGCGTCCAGAATGTCAATGCTTAAGTCGTAGTAGTAGTCACTCGGTAGGGTGCCCAGAATGCCACCTTTATCAAAGTAGGCTTAACCTTAAAAGTTAAAAACGCGAGCGTAGCGAGCGCGAATTTTTTTGTTAGAAAAAATTGAGAGAGGCTATTATGTCAGGGACACAGCCGCAATGGTTGAATTTTGGTGTGGATATCTAATGCGAAAGCCGAAGGCCGAGCTCCGCGTAGGGCCGAAGGCCCGAAGCGTCCTGGATGTCAGTGCTTAATTACAGAACAATAGTATAAGTGTCTAAGTGCGAAGGCCGAAGGCCGAGCTCCGCGTAGGGCGGAAGGCCCGAAGCGTCCAGGTTGTCAGTGCTTAAACACAGAACAATAGTATTAATGTAGGTTAATGTGTGTGCTGGGAGTCCTGAAGCACTCAATGAGTTTAGGAACTCCAGAGGGTCTGTTGTGGCGTTGCCTTCATCCAAGACAGTGTTAATGGATTTAGGTATATACTGCCTGTTCACTTTTGATTTCTGCCAATATCCGCGCATGTGTAGGTAAGTATAGACGTACGACTCTCTCCAGTACCCGCTGATACACCACAGTACTTACCGTCGAGCACGTCTGTCGTGCGAATCCGCTGAGCGGTCAACCGTTCTTCGCACTGCGTGAACGTCTCCGATTCTTCCTCAGATTCCTGAGACCGTGCTACCTTGTAACCTCAATACGTTGCGAGAATTTCGCGAGAAAATTGTTTTTTTTCGGAAAGGTATGGTGACGCGTTTAAAATGCAAGTCCCAAATTGTTTGACACTTACAAAGACATAATACCTATTTAAAATTTAAAAACTTTCGCGTTTTGAACACATATTAACTCACATTTATATATAGACGGGCCTATCTCGAAATGTATTTTATTACCGTTATTTACCGACGTTTCGACACAGGTTTCACTGGTCGTGGTCGCGGCTAACTGATGTCCCAACAAAATGTCAAAACAGAGATTTGTGCAACTACCCGACGAAAAGTGTATGAAAAAGTTTGGGGTAGACATCATATTTTCAAACCACCCACTTCACATAATGTTAATTATTGTCAATGGACCTGCGATAGACCCGTCTATAAATGTGATTTAATATGTATTTGAAAAGACGTTTGACATTAACTAAGAAAATTTTTGTTTTTTTTACAAAGTACATACACAAAAAAAAAGTTTGCACCACTTTCTTAAGTTAGCGCCATAAGATTCAGGTGCAAACATAACTTAATTGAGTGTAGTGGCCACCCCCCCCTTTTAGGGGTTGAATTTTTCTAGCCTAAAATAGGGCCAGGGATTTTCTTGACAGATTAGTAAAGTTTGCATCAAAATCCATTCAGCCGTTTTCACGTGATGCGCGGTCAAATAAACAGATAAACAGACAAACAGATAAACAGATAAACAGACAAACAGACAAAAATTCTAAAAACTGTTGGAACGTGTTCTGTTATCGATTCTAAGTATCCCCAACCAACTTTTTTTCGAATATCTTCCATGTACAGACTTTCGACCCTCTTCAGCTTTATTATATGTATAGATTATAGTGAAGTGTTTCTTACGACAAAACCACTTGCTTAATAACACGCTTTAAAGGTCATTTTTCAGTAGACTCACCACTTTTCTGCCTACAGATACACTGACAGCTGACTGGCTGCTGTGGCTTTTCTGACTTTGAAATATGAAGAGGATTATTCAGTCTTTTTGCAGGGTAAGGCGTTTACCTGCTTCACAGTAATAATTGTCTCAACACCCACGAGAGGGTGGGTATTTTTGCAAGATCGGGAAGGGTTTCCATGGAAATTTGTCCCCATTTAAAACGCAAATATAACAATACTTAAGGGATGGGTGTGTTTATTCAAGGACAATAATCAGACAATGTTTATTTATTTTTCATTTCTGTAAGCGTGAAAAAGATTGAAAAGTTAAACAATTTCGAATTTTACGGCAGTATTGACCGCTAGCACATTTCGCACGTTAAGAGTACAAATACATGCGGATGTAATTAATTACATATTGCTTTTTAATTGGAAATCTGAAAAAAAAAACATCGATTGTTATTTAAACATTAACAAAGCTGAACTGGACGAGTCTCGAGCGACAAGCGCGGGTGACCTTTTCGAATAATGAAATGGAACCAATTCGCGTATGTGGACGTCCGTAATGTTGATAGGCCAAAACAATCAATTATCGTAAAGTAATAGTTAATTAGAATCAGCCACACGCACTATAGCTTAAGTTGGGATGCGTTGACTATTAATTTACAACGAAATGTATGATAAATGTGTTAAGTTTGAATGATTTATATGATTTAAAGTTTGTATTCGATACAATTGAGCGATGCCTGAGATCAAATGATAAAATTGAGTGTAAAGCGACAAATGCTATATTTCCAATATGGCGAGATGGATGGATATTAAATATAGCGAGTTTATGCATAATAATGTTTTTGCCAACGGAAATAAATATCCTTGTAACACAACCGTATATTTCTACAATTTATTATACCCAACTCTCTTTTCTTCATTCTTCAAAACCTTAAAAAAGGTTTCCGTTCGGTGCGTTACGCGCTTTTGAATACGAATAAATCACGTAATTCAATTACCTGCCATATTTCACCCCGAAAGTTATTGCTCCCTTCTTATAGACATGCATAATGAGATGGACACAGATTTAAGTTACGTAAGCTGCACCTGAGCCCGTATAATAAAGGTACGGTCAAGGAATTTAATTTCAGTAAGTACTATTTCGTAGTACCTTGTCACAGTGACAATAGTATAAGGTCCCTAGCGACTTTCATATTGATTGTCACTGTGACAAGGAACGAAATGGTACGGAAATTCAATTCTTTGACTATACATCAGTCACCATTCAAAGTAGCGTATCAGACTACGCGTCAATTGTATCTATTATTTTTCTAATAAATTAACAAACAGAGATGTATCTATGTAAGTAGTAACAAAATGTTTATGCAACATTTCTTTCTTTGTAGTTTTTTCTTGCTCGTCTTTCGATACGTAGCCACAACTCGAGAATCTTTCTGCCCGAGTGGCTATCAGCCGGACATAAAAAAAACCGGCTAAGTGCGAGTCGGACTCGCGCACGGAGGGTTCCGCACCATCAACAAAAAATAGAGCAAAACATCGTGTTTGTTGTATGGGAGCCCCCCTTAAATATTTATTTTATTTTATTTTTAGTACCTATTTTTTGTTATAGCGGCAACAGAGATACATAATTTGTGAAAATTTTAACTGTCTAGCTATCGCGGCTCATGAGATAGAGCCTGGTGACAGACGGGCGGACGGACAGCGAAGTCTTAGTAATAGGGTCCCGTTTTTTACCCTTTGGGTACGGAACCCTAAAAACGAGATCATATTGTGGCAGCCTTTGTCTAGATGTGGATATTCACATTATTTTACTTACTAGTGGCTCTGTAAGCTGTTGACCTCGCGAACACCCATGGCTGCGCCATTTTGAATAAAATCCAGAAACTGAATTGGCAATAAAATTGACATTATTTTTATAGCAAATAAAACTTTCTTTTAAATTTTCTTTAAGAATAAGAATATGAACTCATCTTATTCTTAAAGAAAATTTTACGAAAAACGGTTGAGAAATGGGACCTGTAGAGAAGAACGCATTATAAATACAAAAGCATTTCTGCCCAAACTGAAGCGGAGACTCCTTTTAGCTCGATCCATGACATCAAGATATTACAAGTTGTAAATATTATTACAACCGAAAATACATAAAATAAAATAGTTAATTAGGTTCCTACTTCCCACAAGCAGATTACTCCTGTATGTAGGTACAGTACCTACAAAAGGAGCTTAGAAAGGCAAAAAATAATTACTAATTAGTTCCGTTCTATTATTGGAAAATCCGAGTTTCTTGATTTTAGAAAGAATACCAAAAAAGTTTTTAAATTTTGTGTAAAATCAGAGACTATTAAATATTCCAGACGAACAACATCCATAGAATATCGCATTTCTCACGTGCCTATTAACTGTTTTTCCATTTTAGCTTTATACGTATAAAATCTATCACCTTCCAATTTATTGACATCTAAACGTAAAATCTAACTTTTCTGGCCGCTGCTGTCATATGCACAAAAGTACAAATTAAAATATAAAAGCATATTTAATGTCATCTAAAACATTAACCATTCTCAATAGTATCGATTATAAATAGTAAGCATAGGTACTTAGTTTGATGACAAGCAAAGCTCGATGCCCATACCGTCCCATAAGAGTACTTTGAACACAAAAGTGGCCGTGTGTCGTGCCTATACGAGTAAACACGGAGACTAACTGACGACTGAACGGTCGAGAGACAGTGGAAATGAAACGAGAACGCGAATTGACAGGTGTGGGTTGATGGACAGGTGTAGAGCGCCACTGCGAGACTTCACTAAGTCTATAGAGCAGCGGTCGGCAACCTTTTAGCAGCCAAGGGCCACATAGTAGGTAACGAAGTTGGCGCGAGCCGCACTTTATTAATATTTATGACTAGACTAGTCATTGTCGTTTGTCAATATTACATACAAAATAGCCAGGGAGGCTCGCGGGCCGCAAGTGACAGGTTCACGGGCCGCAAGCGGCCCGCGGGCCGCGGGTTGCCGACCGCTGCTATAGAGTATAGGTACAATAATTTATAGCCCAGTACGGTGACATAAGCTTTACAAGTAAGATATATCTTATGTGTATGTTGGAAAACTGACTGAGATACTCATTTGCGTTTAAGCAATTTCGTCGTTAAAGTCAAGATGTTGAGTAAAGTGTCCTTTAAATGGTTTTGAATGATTATCAGCGTAATTGTATGTAAAGCAACAGAAGCTAAGTAACCAGGTGATTGACTATAATTAGATGTACCGTTTTTAGATACTTAGATTTAATCAAATGATCTGTTGATTAAATTCAGATAGTCTACGGCTAATTTTAATTTTATAAATGCGCATAATTCGGGCTTATTATTGTGTCACCGTCCAAGTCTATAAATTTCGGGTCTTTACTTTTTCCTTCTCTGTAAACTTAAAGCGCATTGCATACTAGAGGATACGAATGAATTCACTTAATAAATGTTTGCTTTGATAATGAATTGCAGCTCCCGAGCAGACACAGAGGCATTTTAGTTTATGATAGTCTGAGCTAGCTGCTGAGCTTTATTTTAAAGCCCATTCTATTTTTTACCTAATGAACTGAGAATAAGGGACACAGTTATATATTTATGTGTTCAATACAAATGTAGTTATTTCATGTAATGCTAAGTGCGATAGACTATAATTGATATGCAAATTTCATAATTAATAGGTAGGTAACTGATTTTCAACAAAAAAATTGGCAACTAAGTTACTTGGTATCAAAACTTTATTGCAAATAATTTGAGTTGATAGTGATTTGTTTACTTACAAAAATATTCATAGAATATTCACGGCATCCAAAGCATTACTATGTAGAACTAAAGTTATTTAAATAAGGGTGTCCATTTACTCCGGAATCTAGGGTAGGTTCGGGAGTAAATCAAGTCGACAGCGGGACGAGATTACAGGCAAAACGGACAATTTTATTGACTTGTATTTTTATAAGTAGAAAGATTGAATATAAATAAAATTCCTAGTAATAATAAAACAAAACAAAATCAACATTGCTGCAGGTTTTAACTTCAGTTGAATAATTCCGAATGATACTTGTTAAACAAATAACGTATTCCGTTGAAAATAAACCCACGCGGCATTGTTTTTTGCTCGCGGATGTAAATTTGCTATAGCTGATTATAAAGCATTAATAATAAAACAAGAGTCTTTGATGGGTCTGCATTCAATTTGTTTACATGGCGCGAAGAATAGGTAAACCAATATGCCTACTCGGAATTGTTATGACCGCATGAATAAATTGTTGAATGATTTTCTTTCATGTAACATTTTATCTGATTTTAATCTGAAATTACATATTGGGTAAGTTCAAGTGAGGTAAATGCAACTATGGGGTTATTGCGTCTCTCCGTTCTTTCTCGAATACAATTGGTCGAAACGCCCTCTGCTATGCAACGTTTCATTTCCAAGTAGCTCAGGCTTTATTACTAGACGACGGGAGGACGTTTCGACCAATCGTATTCGAGAAAGAACGGAGAGACGCAATAATCCCATAGTTGCATTTACCTCAATTGACCTTACGAGTAACCAAACGAGTCTTAATTAGGCATACCTACCTATATTGTTTGTAATTAATTCCGTTAAAATTACAATGCAGTTCTTGGGTTACATTAAATTCAACCAATTTCTAAAAGACACTGGTACATCGTAAATTAAATAAAAACCGGCCAAGTGCGAGTCGGACTCGCGCACGGAGGGTTCCGCACCATCAACAAAAAATAGAGCAATACAAGCAAAAAAAAAACAAGCAAAAAAACGGTCACCCATCCAAGTACTGACCCCGCCCGACGTTGCTTAACTTCGGTCAATAATCACGTTTGTTGTATGGGAGCCCCACTTAAATCTTTATTTTATTCTGTTTTTAGTATTTGTTGTTATAGCGGCAACAGAAATACATCATCTGTGAAAATTTCAACTGTCTAGCTATCACGGTCTATAATTCGCCCGTTTTCTCCAACGTTTTTGACCCAGTGCCTATTTTAGACAGGTTCCCGCTTCTAGGCCTCGTGTGATTATTGGCCTACCTGGGTATTAGAGTGCCCAATAATCACACGAGCATGGCTCATTACTCTATAATTAGGTCAACGAAAACCGCAGCGCACAGGCAAGCCGACGCTCGAAGGATTTGAGCTGATTATTTGATCGGTTTTGCTGGTTTTCAATAAACCGGTGAAAATGTGTAGGTGGAGGGTAGCTACCTAAAGGCAATGCTGTTTCAATCAAAATGCGGTTGTAGTTGCAGCAAATGTTATAATATCAGACTTATCGCGCATTATGTACCTAAATTGTAGCTTAGGTAATAGGTACATTTATTCATTATTTTTAGACAATGCACGTCCGAGCGCTATTAACTTCCGAACGCCTCCAGTGCTAAAATATGTACAAACTAGAAAATTACGGTATTTAACATAATTATGTAGGAAAAGATGCTTTTCCCAAGACCACGACAAATAGAAATTGAGAGCAAAGAAAAAAATCAACAGCTACTGACCATCACAATTTTTATTAATTTTATAAGATAAGTAATTATTAAAGACGTTAATATATCTTAATAAGATCGCTCGGATATTGACAACCAAGGTAAGTTTTGTACCCTACATCGGGATTTTTGACATTTGCGACAGTACCGCAGTCGCCGCAATATCGCGCTGCAATACGGCAGCAGTAGTGCTGGTGTACCCGAACGGTACCTCGACGGAAACAATCCTCTTCATTTGGGCTAGCTGTCAGGGCGTGCGAAGGCGCCGTGTGGTCGGCGCGTAATCAGATTACAAGTGCGCTGATTAGTAATCCGTGCTGATCTATTCCTATTTGTTGCATCTACGGTGGTGAGTTGATTTCATGGGGGAATCAGCATGGCGTAGCCTCAAGATCCCTATCAACTGTGGGTGATCATTTAGAGCACTTATACTGGTTGACCTGAGCGTATGACTCGCCCGCACTCTATCCGCGATTGGAATATAGATCCCGGAACATGTGTGGCCTGGTTTATGTTGATTTATAGGGACAAAATTTAGGGTACACGCGATATTCAGGTAGTTTCGAGTTCTAACTGAGTATGCACGGATGTAAGACATGTCAGTCCCTGCATGCTCTACTATTGTTTTGGTATTATTAATTCACCTAGTTACGGAGGAACCTAGCTCTACGAGTGGAATAAAACACACATACATATACTAAGTTAATTAGTGAATATTCACGGCGCCTTATATAATAATAGAATGAAGGTGCTTATATTTGACATAAATATTAATACAGATAACATGTAGAATTGTAGATATGTACAAACATTGCTAGTTAAATAAAAAAAAGAATAGCTTCATCTTCGCCTACTCGGTGCTCTTTCTTTACCCAGAGCTATCATTTAAAAAATGAATCTTTTGTTTGCGAAACAGTTGAGCTCCGTTTGCTCATCGAATGACGTCTACGTCTACGCCGCTACGCGGCGAAGATATAATCAGGAGAAAAAGATCATAAGTATATTAGGAGTTTTTGCAATTGTAACTTTTATTACTCTAGGGCAATAGCACCGTGGTCACGACGGCGTGGTACATGGTTCAAAAAATATTAGAAAGTAGTTTTGATACCAAAGAAACAAGATAATGTTTAGTTTATTTCTCGAATTGGTCTTGTATACTTATGTGGCTAAAAACGGAAATATTTCTTGGGTGAATTTTCCTCTCAATAGAACCTTTTCATTCCTGCAAAAACTTTATGATAGGTATCATCCGTCCTCTTACTAGAAAATCATTGGTGTCAATTATCCCAAGATCCAATCTAATAGCATTCTTATGAAATACTTCAGAGAAGGTAACGCTTGAAATGAAATTTCTGTGAACAAATTTAATTAGAAGGTAATTGGGTCATTTGGCCCCGATCTCCCCACCGATGCGAATTTGATAAGACTATTCTAATTTTACGATTGCGTTTATTGAAATTCAAAATACCAACCATTCTTTTATACACTTAAGGAATGCCGGGAATCAGATAACTGAACTTTGATAGCATTTTGTCTGAAATCTTTAAGGGTATCAATTTTATTTAGTTTAATACCGAGTAACGTAACGTTTGAAGTTCTATATAGCATTGCGTTTGAGAGTTTATTCGTGGGTGTTAATCATTTTCTTCTTCTTTATTTGCCATGCCCTAACGGACGTCGGCGACCACCTTTGCCATCTCTCTCCTGCTCTTAGCCATTCTTGCCAGTATGGCTGCGTTATCCACGTTCGTCCATTTTTTAATGTTGTCAAGCCAGGTGACCCTCCTTCTTCCCCTTCCCCTTTTACTATCAATTTTTCCTTCCAATATTAGTTGTAGTATATTATATTTCTGTATATGTGTCCAAAGTATAATAAATATTTTTTCACCTCAGCAGCTCGAACAAGGGTACTTTGCTACTTAAAAACAGTGAGCAAAATCGCATTTTGCTCACTGAGTGAGACAAAATGAGCAAAATGCGATTTTGCTCACTCAGTGAGCAAAATGCGATTTTGCTCACTGTTTTTAAGTAGCAAAGTACCCTTGTTCGAGCTGCTGAGGTGAAAATTTAATTGTTGGTATATCTTAAGAAAACATGAGTGAATAGAGGTAAGTGATGAAGAAGGAATACATTTTTCGGGTTCTCTAATATGTTCTCACTGCTGAGGTGAAAAATGTTGTGTACTACACGAGATCAAAGTTATTTACATCTCGTACGCTTTTGAGTCCCTTACTACGCTCAAGATTCTAAATTAGATTCACTCGCTACGCTCGTGAATCTATTATAGAATCTTTCGCTTGCACGGGACTCAAAATAAGCACTCGAAGAAATATCAAACTTTGATCTCTTGTTGTACAAATAACTATTCTTCTTTTTACCGTGATCAAAACCTCTAACTTTTTCTTCATTATTTTAAGTACTTCCACATTCGTAACTCTATCGGTCCAGGAGATTTTAAGCATACGCCTATATAGCCACATTTCAAATGCTTCTATTTTCTTTTCCATAGCTTTATTTAGAGTCCACGTTAATCATTTTAATGAAATTTCAATTTATAATCGTTAGAAGTTGAGTAAAAGCTGATATGTTTACTTGTCTTGCTCACTCGACGTGTAACATGTTTCAAATCTCTTCTTCCACAAGTACTTCCACATTCGTAACTCTATCGGTCCAGGAGATTTTAAGCATACGCCTATATAGCCACATTTCAAATGCTTCTATTTTCTTTTCCATAGCTTTATTTAGAGTCCACGTTAATCATTTTAATGAAATTTCAATTTATAATCGTTAGAAGTTGAGTAAAAGCTGATATGTTTACTTGTCTTGCTCACTCGACGTGTAACATGTTTCAAATCTCTTTAACCCTTTTCACGCTTTCCGATCATGACCACAATCCGTCGTGTGTGTATCCACTCGAAATGCGTCCTATAGAAAAAATTGTCTTTCTAACAAACATTGCTGCCTTTTATATGTAGTAATCTAAGAGTTCGCTAAGCGGTGAAGAGTTGTATCTTCTTACTGATACTAAAAGCGGTTTTACGAGGAAATTATGCCGCTGCAGCAATAACTTGTTTTACTGTTTCGTCCCGAGGGTCACTACAAATGCGTTGCATTTCAAAACCTTTTTCTCAAATAACACTTTTTCTGATGAAAAAACTATTCCGAGATATAAATATAAATGAATATATATATAAATAAGTCACTAAAATGGGTAAATAATGTGTCACTTAACTGTCTGTGTTAGAAATATTTTTTTCTTAAGATAATAGAATTACCAAGGGAGTAGGAAGCCACTTGTTGCCCAGCAAACCGAGCAGTGTAAGCCTCGCGGTAAGCACCCAGCCTTATTCGGAAACAAAAATTCTGGTGCCAAAAGTGTGTTTCGATTGCACACAATACATGTACCGTAAAATGGGGTGAGTAGGGACAAAACTGACATCCAAACCTCGATAAAACTTTATTTTTACATGTGGCAAACTGATTTTTATACATAATTAAAGTTCCGGTCGTTTGTATTTCAGTTTTTTTATGATTTTGTGTAGTTCCATTTCATAACTTTAAAGATAAACACGAAATAGTAGGCCCATAATAATCCCAGCTCACCCGTAGTTGGGGTGAGGAGGGATTTCCTACTAAGGCAAGTTTTGAAATTTGTTGGATCAACACTTTGGGATTATGAACATTATAACAGCTTGATTTGTTATTAGAATATATAATTTACGTAGCAGTAGCATGTAAAAACCATCTCACCCCTCTGTCATCCCTTCTCTCCCCATTCATAACCCAACTGCCCTCGTAATCCCTACTCACCCCATTTTATGGTACTTAACTGATACTTCAAGAACAAGCGAACAAGCGCCCGATAATATTTTACGTTTTATTTGTATAGGTATTTCAAATGGACGGAACGAGATACCTACCGCAGGTCGGTAAAAGTAGAAATACCAAAGGCGCGTCTGGATCATAATTCTTAAAAGTTCCTAAACGAAATTACTTTGGCGTACATTTTTCTCAAAGTTTAATTCCTTGTTTGTAATTCGTTTCTTTAATTTATCCTTTAAAAGTTGCCCCGTTACGTTGATATAATTAAACTGGTGCCTTAATTAATCAGGTGTCGTTTGGGGTAATTGTTTATTTTCTTGTCTGTTTGTTGCGTAAATATTTTAATTGGAGATTGTTGATAATACCTTGTTACAGTGCAGTTTTATTTCTAGCTCGGTTTGTGTTATAGATAGGTACAATTTTTAGGGTTCCGTAGCCAAATGGCAAAAAACGGAACCCTTATAGATTCGTCATGTCTGTCTGTCTGTCTGTCTGTCTGTCTGTCCGTCTGTCCGTCCGTATGTCACAGTCACTTTTCTCCGATACTATGAGAACTATACTGTTGAAACTTGGTAAGTAGATGTATTCTGTGAACCGCATTAAGATTTTCACACAAAAATAGAAAAAAAACAATAAATTTTTGGGGTTCCCCATACTTAGAACTGAAACTCAAATTTTTTTTTTCATCAAACCCATACGTGTGGGGTATCTATGGATAGGTCTTCAAAAATGATATTGAGGTTTCTAATATCATTTTTTTCTAAACTGAATAGTTTGCGCGAGAGACACTTCCAAAGTTGTAAAATGTGTGTCCCCCCTCCTGTAACTTCTAAAATAACAGAATGATAAAACTAAAAAAAATATATGATGTACATTACCATGTAAACTTCCACCGAAAATTGGTTTGAACGAGATCTAGTAAGTAGTTTTTTTTAATACGTCATAAATCGCCTAAATACGGAACCCTTCATGGGCGAGTCCGACTCGCACTTGGCCGCTTTTTTTTTGTACACCTTCATAGTTAAGCCCCACGTTGGGCGCCATTTATTGTGGATGGCGTATATTCTAATTAACCTATTTGGTCACGCTTAACTAACTATCCTAGAAAACTGAAAGCATATCAACCCTACATAAAAAGAAGAAAAGTAATTTTAAAGTGAATGTACTTATTCGATAACATTTCTTCATAATCTGAATTCCACTTAAAGACAAGTCATAAACCCATCACCAGTACTAACTACTTTAGATTCGACATCATTCAATTGTTTCAATCCAATCTTATCTTCTAATCTAGGGAGTGACCTATTGCCAGGACGATAATGAACGTGTGCCTCCTAACCGAGACATGGTTTGTGTTTAAACAAGCATTCCGTAAAGCTGATGGAAGTGACCGCCTTTTTGTCAGTATTGAGTAGTATTGACTATTTTACTAGTATTATGATTTGGGCTTGGGCTATGAGAGGAGGCCTGTGCACAGCAGGTGAGACGTATATAGGCTGAATTATTATAATATTATTATTATATGATTTGCGAATTTTTTGTATTTTATACTTTATTGACTGACCGAAATTGACCGAATCGACCAAGAGCATGGTCGGGTTATGCTCAGTGTGGGTTTCTGTATTTATACTATGTAGTCTAAATACAGAAACCCAGTATGTACATAGTATAGTAGTAGTAGTACAAGTATGTACTTAGGTATAAGTACACTAGCGTAAACGTGTTAAGCACCGGAAATGAATAGGCATTCAGGACTTATTCAAAAAAATAGGACCAATCTGGAAAGAGGATCACATAAACAACAAGAAAATGAAAATAATGTAAACTGATAACCATTTTTTGTTTGAATTACAATCGATTAGTAAACATAACCCCATTGCATTTTAAATGTCGTTTAAACTGTATCAACAGAAACATATACATTTTAACTGAACAGTAAATTTGTATCGTTTTAATTTGACAGTTAGTGACTGGAAAATCGATGCACACAGTCTCTACCTCTCCTAATCCACTAGAAACCAATACTTTATGTCAAAGGTTACTTTATTCAAGTGTACATCCTCGTCAAGTGAATTTCAAAATAGCGGTTGATACAAACGAAGGATGTAATAACACTTGCATTTGGCATTATTATTTCACAAATTAGTTTTTTTTATCAGGTATTACCAAACACTTCTTATACTAATTTATTTCCCGTTTCTCTCTGCTGCAACACTGCAACAGTAGGTAGAAAGCCATGCTGCTGTAGTCGCATTCTGAACGTATCTAACCTAAACAGGGTCAAATATGTATATATATATAACATCTGAGATGAAGATTTAATAAGTGCTTGTTGCTTGGTCAGCTCACACTGTCGCCGCATTTCACGCAACTTTTAATTTTATAAAATCAGTAAAATACCGCTAAGTAAGATTTGCCCATTCCAGCTTGTGTGTATCGTGGTGTTATCCATCGGTCATTGTGTGGCCCGAGGAGATCGATTTGCGGCTTCAACGGATTGTCCCGTGATCTGACATAGGCGTATAACGTATTAGTGTTTGTACACAGCCAAATCTAAAATCCTTACGTAGCTATTAATGTAGGTAAATAAATATGTGGCTCATACACAGATTTTAAAACAAACTTACTGATGATTTATCACACTGATTAATAAAAAAGTACCTTTTTGTGCGAATCAGAAAAATGAAGAAATTTTGGATATGTCTGTACCTATTAGGTGTGTCCATGAAGAACTATCTTTCAGACCAATTCTGGTAGACACATTAATAGTGTTTAATTAAACACTGATTTTAACTTTCACTATTTTTACTAAATTATTATTTACAACGACGGGACTTAATGGCGTAAAATTAAGTTTTATATTTACCTCCGACGGACGGCGTTGTCCGCGTGATCTCGGAGAGTGTTTAGTTAGACGAAATAGTTTCACAAGATGCAGCAATGCTTTGAGAGTGAAGGTAATTTGACGATATATGTGGTGCGGGTCACCACAATCAATCATAATCATAATCATAGCAAAGTTTGATGCACTCTACGTCTGATTGCTCTGGTGGGAAACTTTTAAATGCAATAAAGGCGTGCTAGTATAAATCTATTTATATTTGATTCATTATTATGCGAGAATTATATATTACCATAATCATCATACATTGCACAAAATTTTGCAGTTAGGTACGAACAATATGTACTAACATGGCCAAAACAGAAAAAAGAACAGAATTAAGAAAATAGTTGTTTGGATTTTCATCGTTAAACCGACGAAATATCAAAGAGCTGTTTAATTGATGTCTAAGGTGAAGTGTAGTCTTCGATAAAATCGTGCCCGGAGTTTGACATTTGAATTGAAGGCGTTGCCATTCGGGCACTATGTGCCTGTGCATGTGCATGTGCATGTGCATGTGTTGTATTACTTATTCTGCGGTGTTGTGGTGTGGGAACTGAATTGTCAAATTTTGACAAACAGAGTTACAGGATAATGTACGGAGCCGTATAGCGTCATCTACATCAGCTGTTTATTCACAACCCTACAACAATTATTTCAGATATTGAAAACTTATTGATAATGATATATCTTTATTTTTCAACGTCGGATTAATATTCATTGAAATATCAAGAGTAAACTAAAACCGCAAGTTATGTCACGGTGGCGTGCGAAACTTTTTCACAAGTTCGCGTTTCGGTTTTGGTCAACAACTCTTCTGGAATGATCGACGAGTCGACGACATCGGAAGTAGATAATCGATGTAGAAGTTCCTTAACGCAATTTGCGATAAGTGGGGAGTATAATAACAAATAGCAATTTTGCTTACGATGTTATCTGAAAAAGTGAATAAGATATTCAGCTACGAGTAATTTATCTTTTCTAAGGTATATCCAACGTATAACATTTTCAGAATACCTAATTATAACATTAAGTACTAGGTAGACAGCATAAACAACACTAAACGCTGGGCCCCCTAAATATGACTAGTATCTCAAATTTACCTTTTATGATTTACAATGTTCTGCAACAATTCTAATATGATGTATTAGGACTATTAGGTAATCAATTTAATTTTTATAGAACTTCCTTCCTTTCTTTTATGCATTCCTCTTTCTATCTTCTCCTTTATTTATAGATTTTTCTTAGTTTTCGTACGAATATTGCGTGACGAATAAATAGAACGGGTTAAAATAGTGTAAACGTCTAATATTTTACACGTCAATTCCAGCAGGTGCGTGGGCGCCAGCTGTCGGATAAAAATACACAGAGAGGTGCGCCAGATCGCACAAACTTATTTATGTAACTGATAATAGAATATTAAGTGTGTAAACTGATAAGACTTCATTTCAATAATGATGATGATGATGTCCTCCCAGACGTATCCGTCGACGGCGCCATCCCGACAAGCGTACTACTTTTTTCTACTCCCGTACTTTTTTTTGTCATTTAAAGGGTCGTGCACACGTCTTTAAATCCCTACCTTATAGTTGTCAAGACAAGTCTTTAAAAGAATTGTGCATACACGCAGTATCTTTTTGGCGATTTTAAAATACTTCGTGTAATGACCACTTAAAAAATATTGAATGAAATACAGCGTTGCCAACCTTATTTTAAATGTCATCTCTGACAAATAAGTAAACCATAGACATGTTTTTTTTAATTTCATTCATTCATTCATTCTTTTCCCGCCCGTACTCCATTTTTGCTACTTCTTGAATTAAAAATATTTGTTAAATTTACAATTTTATTTCAAAGTAAGTGCTTGGTCGTAGAAAAAGTATTGTATGCAACGGTGTATAATACTATTATTATATTAGTATTATTATTTTTAAAGGGTTTATAAACAATTACCCGCATGGGCGCGAGCGTGACTTGCAAATCCAAATTTGGTTTTGAAAGTCTGCAGCACAAAACACAGTAGAGCTGTCAAGATGTGTTGTATGTATAGTTATAGGAGGGCTTGGGCCGAGTTTTTCGGAGCTCATTTCCATAAAAGAGCTTCAGCCCACTTCACAAACTACTTTCCAAGATCGGTTGGCAGCCATGCACAAATAAAAATATCAGATACTTAGGTATTGCTCTGAGTTTAATATCACTCGCAGTGTATCTCGCTCTAAATAATGTGATCCAAGTAAGGTCAAATAATAGTATTTTATACAATCGTGATATAATGGAGAGCTTTTCAGTCGAGTACCGCGTTTAGGCAACGAAGCTTGCTGAGTTGCCTAAGTAAGGTACGAGATTGAAAAGCTTGATTATATCACTATTGTATACAATACTTTTTCTACGAGTCAACAAAAAACATACTTAAAACTAGTAGAAGAATCATATATGTAGGTAAAAAAAACAAAAGTATACAGCTAAGATGGGCGAGCAGCTGCGATACCTTCATACTCGTACGCGACCCTGCTAGAGCTTGCAATCCGGATATCCGGATATCCGTTTTATCCGGATGTCCGTCCTATTTACTATCCGGATTTAGATGAAGTAGATATCCGGATAAAACGAATAATTCGAATACTAAAATTTTAAAGAAAACTGTAACGCGAACTTTCCCAAATACATTAATACGCTATGTTTAGTTCGTATGATCTCTTACTAGATGGCGCTAGTAGTCCTCGATTTCGACCTAAACATTAGCGATATTTGATCTTTCCCGTAGTTTTAAAAATCCAAAACCTTGCGTAACCTGTGTTAAGTGTTGCCTAGATTTTTTGAGTACACATAACGAATGTGCAAACTAAGATTACTGTAAATTAGTTAGCCTTCAGTTCCTATGTAAACCATAGTTCACTGTGTCTTCAAAAGATGGCGTTACTTATACCCAATGTTTGATCTTAATCCTAGTGTTCCTGGAGTTTTAAAATTATGACTTCAAGCATTTCGTAACTCTTGTATTTTTACTAAAACGTATCAAATGTATAGATTACTGTAATAAATACAGATTAATGTAATCTTGGCAACTCATACATATATAGTTCACCTATACACACAGAGATGGTGTTAGTAGGCCTATGATATTTCGTTTCTGAAACCTGTAAAAAAACAGAACATCATGTAACATGTTCCTAAAAATATAGCGAATGTATCCAAATAGTTTAACATATAAAAACAATGCGCATGTTTGTACAACTTAACTGGTTGCCAAATCACTCACTAGATGTCACTGTACAGTGCGCATAGCCATCCTACATGGCGGTGTTAAGATTTTTCCTAGAATAAGGACCCGATGCACCTAATTTTGTAATTGTTGAGAATTAGCTAGGCGATAGATTTGTACGTTCTGTGTACCCCCTGGGACCTTGACGGACTATCTAATCGATTGTTAGGAGTAGACATGGGCGAAATGTGTCAGTAGAGGGAAAAGATTGATATATATCTTTTTATCATTGGGATATGTACAGAGATGCGATTTATTTGAAATACTTCTATTTAAAATGCAAATACAAAATGCAAAATACCTATTTTGTATTTTGTATTTAAATGCCTTTTAGTAAAAAACATTTTGTATTTTATTTGAAATACTTTTCGAGATGTATTTTGCATTTTTAATATTCATTTCAAAATGCAAAATACTTTGTGATTAAGTTTAGCCAACATTACCAGTCAAACAAAATGAAATGAACGAATGACGCTTGTATTGCCGAATTTGACCGATAGAGGCGTCTGCTAGCCATGCGCGCCCTTTTTTTAGGGTTCCGTACCCAAAGGGTAAAAACGGGACCCTATTACTAAGACTCCGCTGTCCGTCCGTCCGTCCGTCCGACCGTCCGTCCGTCCGTCCGTCTGTCACCAGGCTGTATCTCACGAACCGTGATAGCTAGACAGTTGAAATTTTCACAGATGATGTATTTCTGTTGCCGCTATAACAACAACAAATACTAAAAACAGAATAAAATCAAGATTTAAGTGGGGCTCCCATACAACAAACGTGATTTTTGACCGAAGTTAAGCAACGTCGGGCGGGGTCAGTACTTGGATGGGTGACCGTTTTTTTGCTTGTTTTGCTCTATTTTTTGTTGATGGTGCGGAACCCTCCGTGCGCGAGTCCGTTTCGTACTTGGCCGGTTTTTTCTTTGGTCAGAGTGCGCGCCTTATAGCCGTTTAGACTCGCGGCTCGGCTCGCGGCGCGTCTCGTGGCTCGCCTCGACACACTCGCATTCGGCTTGTCATTCGGTTATAAACCTTATGCCGTGCCGTTAGTGTATAAATTATATTAGCTCGACGAGCTTGCGAGCCACGAGAGTCTAAACTGGCTATTATGTCTGACTAGTGTCGATGTGAAACGAAAATGACGAACATTATCTATTCTATGGCTATTCTCATGATAAATACCTAAAATAAATAAAAATAACTGAGATTTGGTCAAAAGGTATTTTATTTTAAAAAAGTATTTTGAAAATACCTATTTTTCATTTAGCATTTAAAATACAAAACGCAAAACTATTTGGTATTTTGCATTTGAAATAGTAAATCTGAAAAGTATTTTGCATTTTGTATTTAAATGCTTTTTTAAACCATTTTGTACATCTCTGGATATGTATCACTCTTTTATATCTTTATATCCGTGTGTAACAGTCGTCCCGCTCGCAACATCGGCACTTGCTGACTTTGAGTCATGAGAGAGTAGTTAATTATAATGACGCGTCCGAATCCGTCCGAACGACCGCTGTCGCTCGTTCGTGTTACATCGGTCGATGCGCGACCGAGACTTCGCTTATCGCTTTCATAAATCGTCGCAGAGGGAGTGAGACGTACGGATATACTGATACATTCGGATTCGTAAAGACAAGAAGAGTGATTCATGAAACGAGAAAGATATATATCTTTTTTATCTATCACTCCGGAGTTACCCATGTCTAGTTAGGAGTTTTCCCGGTTCCCCTTGCGCACGACAGCTGTACTTCTTGGACGCTGCTCGGCCATAGGAGATTCGTTAATTTTAGTTAGTTGTACATATTTGTATACTAGCTGTGCCCGCGGCTCCGCCCGCGTGGAATTCGGTCTGTGTCAGTAAGCTAATTCATCCCTAATTTCTCTTTCCCCTGGAGGCGGAACTTGAAGTAAAGTTGACAGATGGATACGATTAGGGGACTGAAGTCCAGATAAAATATTTTACAATTAATAGGTAGGTACTTACCACTAAACAAAACTACACTTCAAAACCAATAGTTTTTTTTCGCCCTTATTCCAATATTAGACGTGATTTAAACGACACAGAGTTATAGTAGGTGTATAACGGACAATACAGTACTACTTTTGTATTTTTACGTTCTTGACTGTACCTATCCAAATCATGTCCATGGCAAATATCATCCAATTCTGTCCTCCAGTCAAATCATTCTGAGCATGAAAAATTAAGAATTATACACATAGAAATCCATACTTCCTAACAAACTTTCGAATTTAGGTCTAATATTATATTAGTTAGAAGTAAGATTAGAGGAAAGGAGAATATTATAGATATCAAAAACTTGAGGCCGAGTATTTACACTTTATTTACAGTTGTTTATGTATGCATAACTAAATATCTACATATATGTATGTACCGGGGATTACTTTTAAGAGTGTAAAAAAATGTTTAATTATAAATTGGCCTAAGTTGTAGTCGCTTGGTAGGGTGCCCAGAATGCCACCTTTATCAAAGTAGGCTTAACTTTAAAAGTTAAAAACGCGAGCGTAGTGAGCGCGAATTTTTTTTTGATAAAAAAAAAATTGAGAGATGAGAGAAATGTTGTCAGGGACACAGCCGCAATGGTTTACGTGAAACGTTGGTGTGGATATCTAACGCGAAAGCCGAAGGCCGAGCTCCATGTAGGGCCGAAGGCCCGAAGCTTCCAGGCTGTCAGTGCTTAAGCACAGAACAATAGTATCAGTGTCTAAATGCGAAGGCCGAAGGCCGAACTCCGCGTAGGGCCAAAGGCCCGAAGCGTCCAGGATGTCAGTGCTTAAGTCGTAGTAGTAGTCGCTCGGTAGGGTGCCCAGAATGCCACCTTTATCAAATTAGACTTAACCTTTAAAATCGTATTAAAAACGCGAGCGTAGCGAGCGCGAATTTTTTTTGATAGAAAAAAAATTAGAGATGCTATGTCAGGGACATAGCCGCAGTGGTTTACGTGAAATTTTGGTGTGGATATCTAATGCGAAAGCTGAAGGCCGAGCTTCATGTAGGGTCGAAGGCCCGAAGCGTCCAGAATGTCAATGCTTAAGTCGTAGTAGTAGTCGCTCGGTAGGGTGCCCAGAATGCCACCTTTATCAAAGTGGGCTTAACCCTTAAAATCGTATTAAAAACGCGAGCGTAGCGAGCGCGAATTTTTTTTTTATACAAAAAAAAATTAGAGAGGCTATGTCATGGACATAGCCGCAGTGGTTTACGTGAAATTTTGGTGTGGATATCTAATGCGAAAGCCGAAGGCCGAGCTCCATGTAGGGCCGAAGGCCCGAAGCGTCCAGGATGTCAGTGCTTAATCACAGAACAATGGTATCAGTGTCTAAATGCGAAAGCCGAAGGCCGAGCTCCGCTTAGGGCCGAAGGCCCGAAGCGTCCGTCGTAGTAGTAGTCGCTCGGTAGGGTGCCCAGAATGCCACCTTTATCAAAGTAGGCTTAACTTTAAAAGTTAAAAACGCGAGCGTAGCGAGCGCGAATTTTTTTGATAGAAAAAATTGAGAGAGGCTATGTCAGGGACACCGCCGCAATGGTTGAATTTTGGTGTGGATATCTAATGCGAAAGCCGAAGGCCGAGCTCCTCGTAGGGCCGAAGGCCCGAAGCGTCCTGGATGTCAGTGCTTAATCACAGAACAATAGTATAAGTGTCTAAGTGCGAAGGCCGAAGGCCGAGCTCCGCGTAGGGCGGAAGGCCGAAGCGTCCAGGCTGTCAGTGCTTAAACACAGAACAATAGTATTAATGTAGGTTAATGTGTGTGCTGGGCTCTCCAGTATCCGCTGATGCACCACAGTACTTACCGTCGAGCGCGTCTGTCGTGCGAATCCGCTGAGCGGTCAACCGCTCTTCGCACTGCGTGAACGTCTCCGATTCTTCCTCAGATTCCTGAGACCGTGCTACCTTGTAACCTCAATACGTTGCGAGAATTTCGCGAAAAATTCGTTTTTTTTCGGAAAGGTATGGTAACGCGTTTAAAATGCAAGTCCCAAATTGTTTGACATTTACAAAGACTTAATACCTATTTAAAATTTAAAAACTTTCGCGTTTCGAACACATATTAACTCACATTTATAGACGGGCCTATCTCGAAATTTATTTTATTACCTTTATTTACCGACGTTTCGACACAGGTTTCACTGGTCATGGTCGCGGCTAACTGATGTCCCAACAAAATGTCAAAACAGAGATTTGTGCAACTACCCGACGAAAAGTGTATGAAAAAGTTTGGGGTAGACATCATATTTTAAACCACCCACTTCACATAATGTTAATTATTGTCAATAAACCCGCGATAGACCCGTCTATAAATGTGATTTAATATGTATTTGCAAAGACGTTTGACATTGACTAAGAAAAATGTTGTTTTTTTACAAAGTACATACCTACACAAAAAAAAAGTTTACACCACTTTATTAAGTTAGCGCCATAAGATTCAGGTGCAAACATAACTTAATTGAGTGTAGTGGCCACCCCCCTTTTAGGGGTTGAATTTTTCTAGCCTAAAATAGGGCCAGGGAGTTTCTTGACAGATTAGTAAAGTTTGCATCAAAATCCGTTCAGCCGTTTTCACGTGATGCGCGGTCAAATAAACAGATAAACAGATAAACAGATAAACAGACAAACAGACAAACAGACAAAAATTCTAAAAACTGTTGGAACGTGTTCTGTTATCGATTCTAAGTATCCCCAACCAACTTTTTTTCGAATATCTTCCATGTACAGACTTTCGACCCTCTTCATATGTATAGATATAGTTTGTGTCACCTGTTCGAAAAACCATATCTAATCTAATCAAGTAATTAAACTCAAAGGTTGTATAAGAAATCTTTGCCAAAACTATATTTTTTTAGTTTTTGGTGAGTATAATTTCATTTTGCCATTATCACGTCACGTGGCATCTCAACACAGTCATGCGTAGGTATTAACTGAACTAACGTAACCTCACAGTTACACCAGCTATATATAGTTGCACTTGCACATCAACTTAACCTTTTGGACGCTAATGACCGATATATCCGCACCGTAAGTAGGTTCAACGCCAAAGATCGATTAATCGGTCACAGACCACAGAGCAACATAGACCTACGTGCATATGCATAAAGTTCAATTTCAATTTTGACATTTCAGTGACGTGGCGTCAGCGTGACAGCTTTTGTGTTTGACACGGCATCGAAAAGGTTAAAAAGCATCGATAAAATGGTAGAACGCCAAAAAAATACTTAATACTTGCTGCTACGCAGCCTTGTGTACGTAAAATTGTATTATATTACACTTTTTATTAAGTTCGTGTGAGTTTTATTAAATAAAAAGTAAGTATTCGAATTATCCGTTTTATCCGGATATCCGGATAGTAAAATAATAAATATTCGAAATATCCGGATACGAAAAATGGGCGGATATTGCAAGCCCTAGACCCTGCCCCCGCGCCCCGCGCCCCCCGGCCGGTTGGTCAACGACACCTTCTCGTAACTCATGAGGCCCTGGTACTTGCTCCGCACTAAATTCAATTTTTAGACAGCTTTTGATTGGTCAATTTCATTATAGTTGACTAAACTGTATCGAAATGAATATTATAGTTGACTAAACCGTATCAAAATGAATATTATAGTTGACTAAACTGTATCGAAATGAATATTATAGTTGAGTTGGGGTCCCATAGTGAAAAAAGTATGCGATTTCACTTTGGTATACGAAGTCTTAATTCAAGCATTGCAGTCGACGAGTAGAAAAAATAAAATAAAGATCGAACCAGAGAGAAAAAGTTCGAATGATCCTCCTAGATTGACTGAGGTGACGCTAAATGCGTATTATCTTTAGATAAAACAACAACCTGTTATTTATAACAACCCTGTCAACTAATTGGTAGTTGTTCGGACATGTTCTTATTAATAATGCACAACTTAAAAGTCAACACTTTAAATTATTTTATTTGACATATACCTATTCTGACACAGATGCAGTTTCTTGCTTCATGAATCTCACAATTTAATTTATTTTAAAACATCGTCAACATTCAAAGCCGACACAAAACTGATGATATAGATCAATTAAGTTATTCGAAACTCTAGCCTTAGCGACGTGCCCTCGCAATAATTTACAGGCCTTAAGAGCATAGCGTCTTTTGTTATTTGCTTAAAACCTTTTGTACAAATCTTACCTCCCCTTGACCCCTTTAGGAATATTTAATAAATAGGAATGCTGAGATCGAGTTCACGAAACAAACATGTCACAGCAAATATTTGAGATGCCTGATTGTTTTGTAACTAATATTGTAATTTTGCCATGTAAATGAACCAGCAATTACTGTAATACTATCTTTACTATAGAAATATTAAATAGAACGGTTGAATAATCAAATAACGGGTGCGTGTCGTTTGGATCCATCCATTTGAACGGTAGGTACACGTTTTGTTCGCCCGAATGCGGTGAGCGTGAATGAGTATGTTTAGGTAGTAGCCCGTGCACGCAGTCATGCCTGTTATCAATTTAGCCAGGACGAATTCTATGGTAGACAATAATTAAGCGAGCGAGTGCGAAACGACAGCAAAGAGATTCTGTTTCAGCTTGGAGATTTCAGATCGCATTTTTATACGACTCTTGTGAAATGTAGGTAGGTACCTAATATTAGTAAGTTCGATAATTATATTAGTAAGTCTGTTTTTTCAAGAGTCAATTTTGCATTTTGTCTATGCAAAGACAGACTCGCGAGACACAGCTAACAGAGCCAATAGTAGCCTAATTGTATTTTAAGGTATGCTTTTGGGCATTTTTCGAGATCAAGACAAATGAGAGACGTAGGTAGATCAGACGTATAACAGCCACCTGGGTATCTGTATTCTTCTCCCACATACAGGTGCTTTAAAAAATATAATGTCAAGATTATTGTCAAGAGTAAAGGTCAATAGACAAGAAAAGAGTCACAACAGAACGAGAATGATGAGTCCTCGAGATGGCGCACGGCGCTCATTAGTTGGCGTGAATAATGGACGCCACGGGAATACACGTTACGACTTATTACGTAGTTTCCTTGATGCATACAATTTTTAAAAGTCTTTGCTGCTATTTTTTTTAAGTATTTTATTAGCGGCTACCCGCGATATCACCTGCACGGATTTAGGTGGGGAACAAAAGAAGACTACACGATTTCACAATGGATAAATAAGAAGCAGTCAAGCGAGACTCAAGAAATAAATTTGTTTATTTACTGCAACTAATGAAATAAGTGTCTATCTTTCTTATGCGCGCTCGCATTTCATAGAATTATTTTATAACAGCATCTAGGTATCATCCAATCCGTGAAAAATAATTGTATTTGCAACAGCACTACAAATCCATGGCCGGAAGATATTCCAATAACCGGATAACCCAAAACTCCTCTCTAACCAACAGATGATTGGCATGACGTAACCAGCTCAGAGCTCTCAATTTTTGAAATGCTCTAAAAATATATGCCGGACACGTTCCCGAAATTAAACGTAAATTATAGGATTATCCCGAATACAGAAGGTTTCATTAAATCCCAGTTCACATATCACGTAGATTTTCCTGATACATACGTAATTACTCAAATTTGACCTTTTTGTTTGAGGACAACAAATGCATTATTAATTTGAACCGCGTCCAAATTACCTGTATAGGAGAGCCTTAAATAAATATTCCGTGGATAAAATTTCACACCTAAGTATTATTTGGAGTCGGACTGATCAGGACCGGGTTTCCGGTTCGATTTCCGGCCTGTTATTCTCATGAATAATGCTACAAATACACAAAAGGAAATGTAACATTTCGCCAGCGGACAGGATCCCACAGTAATTATGATGAGCATATATGCTCACTCGTATTTTATACTCACACGTAGATTTGTCACTGAAGTACCTAAATCACAATGTGCAACGCACTATCAAATAGATTATGGGTAAGTGAGTATGGCATAAAATGTGTGAAAGGTAATTCTATTTCCTTACACTAATTGCTAAGGATACCATAAGAGAATCTGTATAGGTACCTTTACACTCCTCTTGTATTTTATAGTAAAGTTACGCCCTTTAAAATAGGACTTCACTTCAAAAATAAAGTTTCAAAAAGTACCTTATAAAAATTACGATGCACTGAATTTTGTACATCAACTTTATAATTTAAACTATTTTTCGTATTTACTGTACAGTATGTTTATAATATTAAAATAGTTGAAGCATTGGCACTTACGAAAAAATCTTTGCAGAATATTCATCGCGTAGCACGACACTATGACTTCGTTAAAAGTTTGCTGCTAGATTTTTATGAAATTTTCCGGTCCCAGTTAACAAGTCAATTACTAGTTTGCCCTTGTAACAGTTTCATAAATAATATTTTATAATGCAATTTAAGTGAACTGTAACCATGTAGACAACTAAATTAAATTGTTATGGACGATAATTATATCAAACTTGCATTTTTTGACAATAATAATTGAACTGAAATAACTTTTAACAGTCTCAATGCCCGATACCTACATTAGCGTTATAGTATATTACGATACAAGTGCGACAAGTAGGAAATTCGCAATGAGTGGCGATAAATGAAAACACGACCGAAGGGAGTACAAAGTTTTAGAGTACATATATGGCCCTTTAAATTTTCGAAATACTGCCGTATTCGAACTTCATGATATTCACAAGAGACGACACGTACTAGATCCATTCTAGATACGTTATAGTTTAGATTTCAACTAGTTCTCTTTTGCAGCGCAATTCGGGCAACCAATGTCACTTTTACGATAGATCGTGTTAGATATCTATTAGATGTGACTTAGATCTCTAAGTAATATCTTGTGGAAATCGTTCAAGAGATCCAGAATCGCGGAAATGTCAAATTTGACAGGTTAGATCTTAAACATATCGTTATCGTATCTTGGCGATGTCTAAAAGATATCTAATAGATGTCTATTACAAAATCCGAATCGGGCCCATACGCACGTTACCGCACTAGGGCGGTAAATTAGCACCATATGTACCGTAAATGTTTGTATATTCATACACAATTTAATAATCAGTCACTTTAATATTGTCAATCCGCAAACAATTAAATTAAATTTAACTAATTGAGCGACCAAATTAAATTAGTCACGTCTGATTTGTACCCAAATTACTGGGTAAGCCTTCGGGTACCGAATTCGTTTAACACTTATGAATATTCAAGCTGTAGATTTGGGCTTTAGGGTTTGAGCAAAGGTTTTAGTGGTCACTGGCCGCAAAAACTTTAGGCTTAGCTTAGTTTGTATCTAGTGCAGTGGGGAGTGTATCTATAAGTAAGGCCAGGTCATAAAAATGACCAATTCATGGTCTGTCTGGCAGTGAAGCGAGTTTTAATTAAGTATAATAAACCGCGAAAAAGATTATTTCATTAGAAACAGTGGGTTAGTGAGCAAGGGGGTCAAAATGATCTACCCAGCAATTGTTTTTCATTACAATAAAACTGTGCTCCGTTATTTTGCGATCCGCTTAGCAACTTAACTACTGACTGACTCTACATATTTCCATAAACTTCAATAAATATATTAGTTGTCTATAAGATCAAGATACTAGTTATTAGATTATTATAATTTTTCTTCCAGTTGTAGAAGAGTGTTTTTTCTAATAAAGCTTTAAGCGAACTAGCCTCCAAGCATCCAAGGTCGTTTATATTACTATTTCAAGTTCGTTCAAGTAGTCACTCCATTTATTCTCAATTAATTAAAAAAATATTGATACAGAGAAAAAGATGGAGTCTTAGAAAAATAACACTGAGTATTTACTTCAAATGTTGAAGAAGTTTAATATACCTAGCTTGAAGTGCCATTGACAAGTCTAATTTCCAAAGGCAGTGGTTTCTTAAAGGTGACTTGAAATTGCCTTAGTTTTGACACCTCATTACCTGGCTGTCTCCCGTGGGAATACATTGAAATGTAATAATCCAGTTTCAAAATTATAAAAATACCTATCCCCGGAGGTATACGAGAGTTTTAATCGAATTGTACAAATGTTAGGCGACTAACAAAATAAAAAAAAAGCATTTCAGCACTACAAATGTGTTAATTAAAGGACTGATAGCAGTATTATTACAGTATTAATTTTTGAAATATTAACCCTTTGCCCAGCAGTGGGACACCGTATAAGCTTATACAGGAACAGGTAAATACAGGAACAAATATCTGTGCTGATAACACAAATAAATGCCCTTACCGGGATTCGAACCCAGGATCATCGGCTTCACAGGCAGGGCACTACCCACTAGGCCAGACCGGTCGTTAAAATTTATATATATGAAAATAATAATATAAGTACTTAGAATATTTACCAATTAATGTTTTCTTAGATTCGGGAAAACATGTATAATTCGTAACATCTGTCAGTTCGTCACTAATAAATATTATAATCTATATGTACGGCAGTGCACAGTGCTCCCACTAAATATATTAATGTAACCTGGTTGTACATATGATAAAAATTTAAAAATTTAAAATTAAATTAAACCTGGTAAAAATGCAAAATTAAGAAGCTTTTATTTATTTATGTTTCTAGCGTACCGCCCCGGCTTCGCACGGGCTAACAAATTATACATAAACCTTCCTCTTGAATCACTCCGTCACTCCATCTATTAAAAAAACCGCATCAAAATCCGTTGCGTAGTTTTAAAGATCTTAGCATACATAGGGACAGAGAGCGGGAAGCGACTTTGTTTTATACTTTATAGTGATTATGTCCGTGTCTCACGGGAGATCATTTATACATATCTCTCTGTCCAATATAAACCAATTGTGTTGTCACAAATTGTACCATACGCTACCGACCACAGATGTACTCCCGTAGCGAAGCGTCATGAATCCCAACTTAATCCCAATTTGGACGTGTTCGTTTACGAGTGTGAGCTCGCATAATCGCTGACATGTTCCCGTGTTTGAGCAACTTTGATAGCTCAATTGCGGTATTTAATTTAATGTGTTATGTAAGCCTACGTTAAATCGTTTCCCATTAGAATTGTTAGCTCAGAGCCCATATATGTATATTTATAATAAAAAAGACTGAGACATTATTTATTATTAGAACATTATAATACGTACCTATTTATAAACCGAACATCAGGAATAACACTTGAATTACATCTAGATGGATTTGTGCTGTCGCAATATTCTAATTTTTCCATACGTCGATGTTCAACTTTTGATTATGACTTTAGTGTTATTTAGAATGTCTATATAAATTGTCTGTACCTCTTAAAATTATTATTTCTATCATTCGATTATTACAAAAGTGAAAAAGATATACTAACTTCTTCACAACATCAATGAATCCACATTTAGTTTTTATATGGCAAATTTGACCACCCCATAACATGATCTTTTAGTATTTTTTATGCAGAATTTTTTAGACTTTAAGAATGCGATGAGGCTTCCATCGTGACCGTTAAAGGGTTAACATAGAGGCTTCAAACTGTATGATGTATAAAATGGTGCAATGTTCTTTAGACAATTTAGAGTATAAATTAAACTTTTTGTTCGCAATAAGTCCTCATTTTGACGGAGCCTTATACTACGGCGTAGCAGCTGCGACGAGGTTTGTAGCGCGTGCAAGTGCAAGTATGAACGGCTCATACATTATGGATGGTGAACTTAAGAACAAGTGTGTACATTTTGATGTAGCTTTATGAACTAGCTTCTACTTTTTTGTGTAACTTTTTAAAGTATTTTAGAAAAGACAACCAATAACGATGTACTTAGGATTTTAATGCTTGTCTGTCAGTTGTTCGGAGCTGTCAACTTTTTGTTCTAACTGACAGGCCGATATCGTCCGGCGGACTGGTAATCAGTGGGCCCCTTTACTCTGTAAATTATTAAATATGACCTAAAAATTAAATGTTTAGTTTGTTGGTTTGATACAAACAATTTTTTTTATAAAAAACATTAAAGATCGTTACTAAATGTAACCAATAAGATTTACATAACTTAAAACATAGTTATGATTGCGGTCGACTTAACCAAACTTAACTAGGTTTTGTTTGGCAAACATATTTACCGACAAAAATAGGACTGCATCAATGTTGCGTTAAAGGAATCTAGTACCTAATATACTCGATTCCAGCTGATATGATTAATTGGAGTCAATAACTTTAATATAACCTTAATTAGATTATCTCTATAGAAATTGTTTTGAACACTTTAATTATGCGATGTTTGATGATGACCTTCACTCTTTAAATATTTTATACAGATATGGAAAATAGCAGAAAATTAAAAAAAAGGCACTAAAGTGTATAGGAAAACATACACTTATATTTTGGAAACAGAAAATTTTGATCCTCATATAAAAATATGAGAAGATTCCCAAAATGTTCATGTTCGTAATTTAGTAGTACTCATTCGAGGACGTATCTTTTTCTAAAGTAATGTGTCTAAGCTAGACTTCTGTCTGTGCCTTTATTCGCCAAGTTCCAGAGGCCAGGCGAGGCTGCGCATCTTTCACCGAGATTATTTTCCGTTTTGCATATTCAATCAATTAGCTTTCATAATATAACTTTCAGTCAGTCAGTATACCGTTCATGAAGTCTTGGCTTCAGATAATTCAAATTAGGTGAAATGTGAACTATTTACGATACTAAGTTAGAAACATGAAGTAATTTTTATTACTTTCACACTTCTACAAAGCAGTTTTTTTATAACGTATAATTACTATTACAACTATGTTTTCGTTATTTGCATATCCTGCCTCTAGAGTGTCTCACTTTCGCTCTAAATTTTGTAGACTGCAACTACATGGCGGTAAAAATGTAATTATTGGGATTCGTTGCCAAGCAAAATTTGTTTACATTTACAAAATTATTCGTTGATTGGATGGAATCCAAAAATAACCTGTCAATCGCAAGTGGAGTAGGCATTACAAAGGTCAGCTCCAAACTTCATCCAAGTTGCAAGGATTTTAGGTTTATTATCAAAATTGATAATAGAATTCCATAATTTCATTCTCAACAAAAGGAAGGTAACGTATTCTTCCCCGAAACTTTCACCTCAAGATCGAGCCTTTCTGTTTGACGCAGAGTTTACAAATTTGTATTGAAATGTCAAATTTTGCGGTTGAAGAATTTTTTGCGTGATTGTTTGAATTTGCGTAGAAAGTTTTGTACGATCTAAGATGTTTTACATAAACTGAGATACTTTTGTATATTTCAATATTTCTAATGACATGTAATATTTGTTAGGTATACAGATACAGTTCCTTGTGTCCATTAGAGAGCAAAATACTTTCTTATCTATGTATGTTTTCCCTACATATAGTGACTAGTGAAATCAAACAATGAGTACTAAGTGAATATGTAGTGAATTTGAATTACTAAATTGTGTTTGTTTAATTTCAGATCTCCTCCCGCATCCTTCTCTGTCAGGTAAGTCTATGAGAACTGTACAACTGTATGAGAAAAGTATAAAAAAATATAAAGAGAAAGAGAGAGTTTTTATAATTAATCAATAGTTATTTGTACAATTACAATAGTTATTTGTACAATAGTTATTTGTACAATAGTTTGATATTTCTTCGAGTGCTTATTTTGAGTCCCGTGCAAGCGAAAGATTCTATACTAGTGAGTGAATCTAATTTAGAATCTTGAGCGTTACTACGCTCCCTTATTAAGGACTCAAAAGCGCACGAGATGTAAATAACTTTGATCTCGTGTAGTTCACAAAACTTTTCACTTCAGCAGTGAGAACATATTAGAGAACCCGAAAAATGTATTACTTCTTCATCACTTACCTCTATTCACTCATGTTTTCTTAAGATATACCAACAATTAAGTTTTCACCTCAGCAGCTCGAACAAGGGTACTTTGCTACTTAAAAACAGTGAGTGAGCAAAATCGCATTTTGCTCATTTTGTCTCACTCAGTGAGCAAAATGCGATTTTGCTCACTGTTTTTAAGTAGCAAAGTACCCTTGTTCGAGCTGCTGAGGTGAAAAGTATATCTTAGGACAATGCCGCTCGATCGACGCTGAGTGACGTCAGAGTTTGCTGCACATAATATTATTAAAAACTGCATAAAAGATGAAAAATACGAAATGCTCCAGTTCGATTTAGCGAAGGAAATGGAAACCTCTCTTTTGCCAACATTCGATATATTTTCATTGAGATTGGTAGCACTGAAAGCTGTCTCAGTCCACCAGTAACTAACCTAAATCAGACATGTTTTAATATAAATAAACTGTCATTTTCTAGGAACATGCATGTTAAACATGTTGCTTGTTTATAACCGGTAGTAAATAATAGATAGGTAAAGAATATCACATACGTATTTTCAATAAAAAAAAATCAACTAAATCAAGATTGCATGCTTAAAAAGGTATTGCTTTTATAATTTGTAAACTATACGTAAAATAACGCCGACATTTATTATGGTTGTTTACTGTCAATAACGATTCAATGCTCTGGGGACAAAATATTCTAGTATGTTTATTGTTTGGTTAACCCTAAACAATATTGCGAGATCCTTTCCCAAAAAAATACATTTGTAAATAGTTCAACAGGCAAATAGAAGTACGTGATATAAAGAGAATTGTATTGTGGTTGTTGAGTAGCAACAAGTAGGAAATCATAATAAATATTGATAAGTAGGTAACTGTATGATCGAATTACTGTTCGTTTGCTCTCTGGACATCACTCCAAATACCTAAATAAAGTTGCTTATCTAAGGGTTTTAAATATAAAGGAGGCTAAGGATATTAGGATATAACGGTAAAGATTTCGTGAAATTAAAATAAAACAAATTTTTGTTTCTTAAGTGATGTATTTAATTTTTAACAAGCAGACACGTCTGCGACCGATGCTATTAAGCTTAGAAAGCACTGACTTAATATAAAAGAAATAGACACACAAAGCAGAACAAAAACGTCAACAAATGTGGATCCCAATGACGTTTCGCACCATTTGCATTGATGATAAAAACGCTTACGTAAATTTTGAGTCAAGATAAATGTTTCGTACATAAAAGAGCTTAATGTCGTAAGCATTAAGTGTCAAATTTGCAAACAGAGCTGCTAACACTGTTAAAAAATTTAGTCCGATGGCACTAAACGTAACGTATTTACGTCAAACAAAGTCAAACGAGAATAATGAACGAATGGAGTCACTTTGGTACACTTTATTAGGTATTACTGTACAGAAAAACCAATTGAAGTAATAAATAAAACAAATTTAATTTAATCGGGAGCTCAAATAAAATTAAATCGTGGTTCAAATTCAAACAAATTTAATTTTTAATAAGTATACGTCTTTAAATACCAAATTCCTTGAAATAAATTCAACTTATTAAATAAAATAACTGTGTATTTTAGATCTACTTACATTTACTCATCGCACGGGTGCACGGGGACATTTATAGGTACTGATTGGAATTTTTTTATAAAGTCCATACTTTATAAAAAAAATCCTGTGGTTGTCACTGTGTTCAGACAGGTTTAGCATTTACAGTTAGTCGATATAAGCCCTTATTGGTGGTGTATATGTCGGAAACAGGGAAATGGGCCGAACACACAAGTGCCGTTTTGCCTTGTTTAAAACTGCATCACCCCTATCTCTTGCTATAATTAAATAGCAGTCCACTTTGCACGTCGCATAGGTTTTCTTGGAAATCTTGAATTTAAACATAATATTATTCCTTATGAATTCCATATAAAAATATAAAAAAATATTGACCTCACATCGACTCATTAGATGTTTGTTCCTTGGATGTCTTCTTTGGTACTAACAAATTAATTTATTCAAAACCATAAAATTACCACCAGATTACATAAATTATGTAATGCTATCCCAAGAACTAACCGAAATAAATACATTCCATCCTTTTTCCTTGTTTTATCATTGTTATTTTTACATATTTCGACGGCACATTTCGTAATTGTTGACAACTTCACATTTGAGCGTTTCAAACAAGACTAAACGAAAAAGTAATGCGTCATGTGTTTTAACATCACTTTTGTGGGGCCATTTTTTTACGGCTGATTGGGTATCCAGTTCTTTATTCTATGTTAGAAAGTGAAAGTGAAGTAGTGTGTGTGTGAAGTCAAGTGATGTATGTATTACAACAGACCGTATCAGTGTATGTATATGTACACTTGTACAGTCAAGTCAGTTCCCTAATTTTAAATATCCATTTTTTATACAGGCAGTCTCGCGGCGTGGGTACCTAAATACTTATGTTGGGGCACTTTGTGTACTACATCATTTTTAATGTAGTCACGAGATTAATAATATGAAAATTAAATGAATTTGAATAAATTTGAAATTGAATTGAATGATGACGAAGCCTGCGCTGTGATATGAAAATTTAAGTTGAAAATTAAATAAATTACCTAAAGTTAAATAGCAATGATTTATGGCCTAGATATTTTCTCACTGTCTCAAAAGTATAGTTAGTAACTTAATATAAAAATAGTTGCTGTCTGTTTAGAAGTAAATTTTGGGTTCAAATATCATTTAAAAAATATCATCATCTTTCTTATCAAGAAATTACCATGCACTTATTATGAGAACTTAAATTACACTTAATAATATTTTTAGCGCCTATCATTTCAATACATTTTGCGTCAAAATATCATGTTCCAACCGTAATGTAAGCCACATAAAATTACGATAAAATTGGAAATATGTGTTAACCCAAATTATTTAAATAGCATATATAGCACAATATGTTTAAGTAGCTACTACTTAAACATATTGTAAGACACTTACCGACCTTTTTGTGTAAGCTCTTAGATGAGCGCATAAGTAGGATTCATTTACAATCCGTAACGTAGGTACCTTGAGCAAGCAAGTCGTTAATAGCGAGTACTTTACTCCTCTTCACTCTTTCTGCGCCATTGTGTCCCAAGTACTCAATGTCATTCATGAGCTGTCGTTATTCGGGATTATTTACTTAGCTCTACTCTGGAATACAAATTGTCAAGTCAGAATGATTAAGTATTTAAGAAATGTTATTGAAACACACGTGGACGATTAAAGCGTTGAGATTGAGAGGTGTTTGTGAAACAAATACTTGTTGCGAAAACAACACTTTTTTACAAAACCAAAACTAAGGAAGCTCCACGTACGCATTGCATCCCAAAACTCTTGATACGTACTTGATTACTTATTTAGTCTGTATTTTTTTTACGTACTGCACGAGTTGTTTTGTTTAATACCCAAGTGTTGTGTAGGGAAAACTAAGAAAGCAAATGATATATTTAAGATCGCAAATCTTAAAATTAAGTGAAAGATACTTGCATATAAGACTTTTTTTATAAATGTAATAAACTGTTTAATTTTTTTTTACAACGCAACGACGGTACATGCAATATAGTAGGGCAGGTACAATTTTACAACTTTCTTGTTCTGTTTTTATTGAAATTTCATTTACAGGATTGTAAATTTATCTAGTAGGTATCTACCAGAAATCGAAAGCTACCCAAATAATGTGCTTCAAAATGCACGAATTCTTCAAGCAAACACTTTAAATTCGATTTCTACGAATCCTAGCATGTTGTTGAAGCGCCCTGGGAATCAGGCCAAATAATGCACCGACTTAATACATCTTCTTATTGGCATTTTAAAACCTTGGAGATAAGCATAATAGGATATTGAAATATTGTATTTACCTATTATGTAATAGGTTTTCTGTAAAGTGTCATTCAATAGAACTTGCTAGCTATGTAAACAAACCGCCATACTAAAATTGACACTGAATGTCAAATGACTAGTAACTTTTGTTTACATAGTTAGCAAGTTCTATTGAATGACACTTTAAGTACTTATAACTAAATATATTGTCTCACATTTGCCGATTAATCGATTTGTTAAAAACGAAAATACCCAAATTGAACACTCTTCTTAATTTTCAATTATTTTGTAATGGACCTAGCTTTGTTCAGCGACTAAGTATTAATACGCCAAATATGCCTTAGACATTTTTAAGTTAAAGAGTAAAAAACATACCTGCCTTGTTCGAAAATGTTCTAGGTGTTGTCCACAAGTACCGAGCTTGGGTACCTATTCTATTTCTTTTTTTTTATTGTCTCACCTTTAATAACTTTATCATTTTACAGCAAAATCTTTCATTTCACCGGTGATTGCCGATTTAAAAAAAAAACAGGCCTTGTTAGCCTTAACGGACCAGTGGCAGAGGCTATCATTGTTGTTGCAAGCGTGGTAGTGGATCTGCATGTTTTAAATAGTTTTTTTGGCTAAAATCTTTACTGGAAGATACGCACGAATTTTTGCCGCACTCTTGCCGCCACTGAACACTTTGACGATGGATCCAAGCCCTCGCTTTTCCTTTTTTTTTTCTTAGCCTATTTATGTCTCCCACTGCTGGTCAAAGGCCTCTCCCCTGGTTCTCTATGGCTCCCGATTCAGCCGTTCTTCCGGTTTCCTTTTCCTTTTATAACAGTAAAAATGTATATGCAGTAGTTAGTTTATATCTTCAAGTTAATATTTTAACCTAGCTACTGAGTTGCCCGATGAAAGCCTTAGATGTATTGTAAACACGCCCTGAGTATTTAGCCCGTGTCGTCACGGTCTCTGCGTGAGACTTGAGAGCTCTTTGATTAGCCGACGCAAATTGCCGTCACCTCCGGATTTTATGACCACGTGCGCTTTATTACTTTTGATCATATTGTTTCTTTTACTCTCCTCGTAAATGTGAGTGACATAATTAGGTTCCACCTACGTGATGTAAAGATTTTGGACGAAAATGTATTGTTTTCGTTAGAATTTTGTATAATTCAATGATTTTTGTTGTTATTATATTTCTGTTGCGTCTTATTGTCATTGAGGATGAGCATGATATCGGTCTTACAAAAGTTTATTTATTTGTGTAGTTATAGGAAATTGATTTTGAAGAAAAACTGCTAAGGCGAGATTTCAAATTAAGAGATCATAATTATTAAGTGAAATGTTCGGGATGAGAAAAAAGAAAATTATGGACCTACAGAAAAAAGAAAAATAGATAAAGCTTTTTAAAAATTTGAATTTTATTATATTCATAGATGAGTTGTTGGTATATGATAACTCCAAAGCACTTTCCGAAGTTTACTATGGAGATCTCAAATTACCATTAAATATAAAACTTGTTTTTGCGCAAATAAAACGCAATTTTATTTGGAAGGCTCAAAAGAAAGGATTAATTACAAAGATTAAAGATACTTACTTATTTAAAAATCTTACCCTCTTTATGATTCTATTTAAGGTGGTTCGACTACGTTACTCAAAGCTTAACCCTCGCTAGATGGCGCCACTTTCGCAAAATTTCATGTTTTATTTTTTTATGGAATGGTCTTGGTATTTGTATACTTAAAAGTATGTTTAGCGAACTCTTTAAGTAAATATTGAACTATTAAAATAAACATTGAATACTTCATTGTGCAAAAACCACCCTTTAAAGTCGACGGAGTGTTGCTGTCATGCTTTTTCCTACTATAACTCACACATACAAACAGTGTTTCCGTGATTCTTATAGTAGACAATTTCACACAACGTAAGTATACTGCAATAGCGTTACGGTATGTTCGTGGAAATACGTGCAAGAGAATTGGGGTTCAAGACTGGTGCGAGTAGGTAATTTCTTTTTGTTTATTGTTGTCCTTTTTGTGTTATCTTAAAGAGCAATTATTATATATATATTTATTTATATATTTGGATGATATCAGAAACGGCTCTAACGATTTCGATGAAATTTGCTATAAGGGGTTTGATCTCTTAGCTAGGTTGTATGTTGTATGTTTTCTGAGCTTTGGTCGGTCTCCCAGATATTCAATCTCTTCTTCCTCGCGTGGGGTCCGCTTGGCAACTAATCCCAGAATTGGCATGGGCACTAGTTTTTACGAAAGCGACTGCCCTGACCTTCCAACCCAGAGAGTAAACTTATTGGGATTAGTCCGGTTTCCTCACATTGGTTTCTTTCACCGAAAAATAGGTATTGGTATATAAATAGGTTCCGGTAAATAGGTATCAAATTATATTTCGTACAAAAGTTCCGAAAAATCATTGGTACGACGGTACGAGCCGGGGTTAGAACCCGCGACCTCCGGATTGCAAGTCGCACGCTCTTTCCGCCACCAGCGCTTCCCCCAGATATTCAGTATCATCATCATCACTTCACTATCACTACATAGTATAAAACAAAGTCGCTTTTCTGTCTGTCTGTCTGTATGCTTAGATCTTTAAAACTACGCAACGGATTTTGATGCGGTTTTTTTTATAGATAGAGTGATTCAAGAGGAAGGTTTATGTATAATTTGTTAACCCGTGCGAAGCCGGGGCGGGTCGCTATTATCAATACATTACATTATCAACCTTTTCAAAAAAATATTCACTACCTGATTTTCACAGATTATGATCTTTTTGGGTTCTTCCAACTCAGAATCACTAGCATATTCTTGTTGAATCCTGAAGCTAATTAGGGCGAGCGAAGCGAGCCCTATCACTATTCGACAAACTATGCATTCTTGTGGTACACTTTACGGAAAAACTACTGCACTGTTAGGTTTGAGATTTAACATAGTAATTTAAATTGATGTCTAGATGTGTTATCAAACATAAAAATATCATTTTATAAGCGTAAAAAAATAAATTAAAGTAATAACACTTTGTATTACAACTAGCGCCATCTGTTGGCAAAATAATGAATTAACATTGGCGCTAATGTTAATTATTTATTTCTCTAACAGATGGCGTTAGTAGTAAATAAATAAATAAATATTAAACATTCTTATACAAATTGACTAAGCCCCACAGTAAGCTCAAGAAGGCTTGTGTTGTGGGTACTCAGACAACGATACCTATGTGGTGTTTTCAATTTCAATAATGTCGATGGCGCTTACGCCATTAACATCGATGAAATACAAAAGTGGGTTAAAATCGCTTCGCTTGGTTTGATTCCCAATTTAGCAATTAAGTTTCTGTGAATACCTACTAGAACAATCAATCTTGCTGTATATTCACTGCGGAGGTCAATTTACTCGTATGTTTTGTGACGCTGATGAACTGATCAGTCATGTTGTGTTAGCATACTTAAATCAGGTATTTTCAGTTCGAGAAACAGTTTTGGCGCCATTCATTTATTACGTAAGACGATTTTGGGGTGGAGGGGGATCGAACAATGTCTTATTTTTTCTTACAAGGGGGCGGGAGGGGGTTTTTATAGTTCTTACGTAAGATCACAAAAATGCGATTTTTTTAATTTCTATGAAGTTATAACGTTTAAAATAATAATAATACTTCCACACTCTATGCTATCAAACACGGTGCAGAGTTAGTGTAAATGAGCTCAAGTAACTTTGTATAGGTACAAATAAACATTCATAAAAATATATTTTTGAAAAATAAACACTAAAACAAACTAAACGTGAACTCATTTTTTCATTTAGATTAATATAGGGGGTCGGAGGGGGAGGGGGTCAGCCTATTCTTATTATTTCTTACATAGGAAAGGGAGGGGGTCAAAAACTGGCAAAAATTGTCTTACGTAATTAATGAATGGCGCCTTTAGTGTTACTATTGCTTGGAACTGCTAAAATTATAAATAAAGATAAGCATATTAATACAAAGTTAGTCGTTAAGTCATGTATCGGCCCTAAGTCACTGAACATAGTTATAGTTCAGTGACTTAGGGCCGATACACGACTGCAACTTGTATGGAAACTGCACGCCGACTGCACGCCAATTGCAACGTCGGCGTGCAGTTCAACAAAATGACCCAGAACCCTGGCAGTTCCTAGTGGAACAACTCAGGTTTGGTGCAACAAAGGCACATTATGTTTTAGTCATCCGACTCATCTTGATGAGCACTTAGAAGAGTAGTAGGTACCCAAGATAGAGCTGATGCTGAAACCTGACAGTACCTAGGGGAGCTCGGGTTTGGTGCAACATATATAGACACACGCTGTTTTGGATATCCGACTCGTCATGCGTGATCACTGGGTATACCAGTACCCAAGATAGCTGATGCTGAACCCTGACAGTACCTAGTGGAGCTCGGGTTTTATACAACATAGGCACACGTTGTTTTCGTCATGCAACTTGTTTTGATGAGTACTCTTAGGAAAGTAGTACCCAAGATAGAGCTGATGCTGAACCTTGGCTGTACCTAGTGGAGCTCGGATTTTATACAACATAGGCACACGCTGTTTTGGTCATGCAACTCGTTTTGATGAGTACTCTTAGGAAAATAGTACCCAAGATAGAGCTGATGCTGAACCTTAGCTGTACCTAGTGGAACTCAGGTTTGGTGCAACACAGGCACACGCTGTTTTAGTCAATCGATACGTGAGCACTTGGAAGAGCAGTACAGAAGATAGAGCTAATGCTGAACCTTGGCTGTACCTAGTGGAACTCAGGTTTGATGCAACATAGACACACGCTGTTTTGGACATCCGACTCGTCATGATGAGTACTTGGGTTAGCAGTACCCAAGATAGAGCTGATGCTGAACCCTGGCTGTACCTAGTGGAACTCAGGTTTGGTGCAACATAGCACACGCTGTTTTGGTCATCTGACACGTCTTAATGAACACTTAGAAGAGCAGTACCCAAGATAGAGCTGATGCTGAACCCTGGCTGTACCTAGTGGAACTGTGTGTGTGTGTTTATGTGCGGAGCAGCGTGATTACCGCCAGTAGATGTCCAGACGGGATAGTTTTTCGGTCAATTGTGTGGTGTGGAGAGGGTGTGGACGCAAAAATAAATTCAAGGACATTGCCTGGCTGACCCAACATTATGTAGGAAAGCCAGTTGGCTTCTTTACAAAAATTAAGTACTGGGCGACCGTGTAGGACGTAATAAGCGCTTATGAAATTGTATAATTACGTGTGGATGATTTTGTCGTTTGGACACATTTTTAATGGACAAAGTAAAAGCTGTAACAGACAGGCGTACCGGACAGCAACCGGGGTCCGGTTAGTATATTTCTTTCTTGTTCTCACTTATAGCTGCGTTCTTAACGGACTTATTACGTAGGTAACCACTCGATCGAACATGAAACAAGCTTTGGATTGGATCAAAGTCGCGGTCCGGTACGTTTAGGTAACTCCGCGAGCCCTTACAAAGCTCTGCTTTTTGCTAGTATAAAAACTATGTCCCAAATATTTGAATAGAAGTTTTACTTTCCGCTACTTCACGCAGGCTGGGAATAGTTATTTGTACAACAAGAGATCAAAGTTTGATATTTCTTCGAGTGCTTATTTTGAGTCCCGTGCAAGCGAAAGATTCTATAATAGATTCACGAGCGTAGCGAGTGAATCTAATTTAGAATCTTGAGCGTAGTAAGGGACTCAAAAGCGCACGAGATGTAAATAACTTTGATCTCGTGTAGTTCACAAAACTTTTCACCTCAGCAGTGAGAACATATTAGAGAACCCGAAAAATGTATTCCTTCTTCATCACTTACCTCTATTCACTCATGTTTTCTTAAGATATACCAACAATTAAGTTTTCACCTCAGCAGCTCGAACAAGGGTACTTTGCTACTTAAAAACAGTGAGCAAAATCGCATTTTGCTCACTGAGTGAGCAAAATCGCATTTTGCTCATTTTGTCTCACTCAGTGAGCAAAATGCGATTTTGCTCACTGTTTTTAAGTAGCAAAGTACCCTTGTTCGAGCTGCTGAGGTGAAAACATTTTTGTTACTAAAACCTGACGTGATGACCGACATTTTAGGATATCTTTTTATGCTAGGATGAAGAATACCTACTGACGATTCTTAGTAGAATAAGCCCAAGGAAGTCCAGTTTGTAAGTGTCAGGTATCAGTTTTTTTAAAGCGCTAATAGTTTGTTCTACAAGTAAAGCAATCCTTTACTGCCCAGCCTCTAATAAAGTAGTAGGTAATTGTAAAATAAAATAAAAGGATTTTTTTTTATTCAAGTACCTACATACAGTACATTTTTTTATATTTGTTATCCGTAGTAGTCCCTATACCTGAAAGAAATATAATATCATGAATCATGATAGAAAAAAATATCTAATGTAATAGGAAGAAAGATGATGCAACCATATGGATTCTAATAAAGTTATAATTTACATACCTGGTAGTAACTAGTAATAATGGTGTTTTTCATTCATAGACAAAATTCCATTATTTTCAACCACAGGAAATTTTATACATTTCTTTTTTATTGCTGTGAGGATGTCCTGATTGTAAAAATCAAAGAGATTAGGTAGAGTATAATTTCTAATTATTTTTGTAAAAATTAAACGAATACGCTTAGCCCATACTTAATCTATCGATTTTTGAAAATAAGAAAAATTAAATAAAAATAAAAAAAACAACACGAAATTTAGGTGTAAAAAAAATACAAAAAGTTATGTCCCAGCATACAATGACTGGGGATTGAACCGGGAACCTTCCGTTTGTAAGCAAAAAAGCGACTGTTTACAAAACGCGCCATGATAGTTCTTAGCTAAGCGGACGAACTTCGGGTACTTATTCAACAAAATCGGGTAGGTCAACAAAATTGCACTAAACATGACGGCACTTCAAATTCACGCCGTGGTCAGCCCGGCAACGTCGGAAATGGTATGGCAACGTCGCAAATGTATCCGTACACGACATTTGTGACGCACACATACGTAAAATTGATGAAAAGTTAACTACGATTTTTGCATGATTTCTGTATGAAACATTGTTTTCCTATTCATTTAGCGAAAATGAATATTCGAAAGAAGATAAATGCGGAAATATTTATCTAGTAAGTTGCGTGTAGCTACTTAATGAAAGTCGATTGAATTTTGTATGAAAATCGAACCACCTTAAGAACATTTCCCAGAAGAAAAGTACTTACTTTGAGTATTAATGAATTATCAAGTAACAGGTTGGTACTTACTCACAAATACCTTTAATTGCCTATTCAATCATTCAACATCTGCAGCTTTTGCTATTTGTTAGTCGAGTTACAAATTATCCTTCTACTCAACAGCTACAAGAGCAAAGTTATGTTATTAATATATCAAAAGGAAGTAAATATATAAACAATAATACCATCCGACTACTCGTTTTCGTGACTGCGTGAATCCGCTTACGTCAAGTCACAAAGCCTTGACTCTCGACCTCCGGTCATTACATAAATTCGTCCTGAACGAGACTGAAAATTACATTAACACAACCCTCATTCTGTTTGAATCACTGCCCTAAATCACCTCTAGAAACTGTTCTATGTAAGACACCAACGTCGGTGTTAACTGGATAAGACTAGTTGCCAATTACTCTAATATTTGTAAGTAAAGAAACCGCGGCGGTTTCATTCCGGCTGATTGTTGTAGTACCGTAAAATGGGGTGAGTAGGATCAAAACTGAAATTCAAACCTCGATAACATTTTATTTTTGCATATGAAAACTGAATGGTGTATATTATAATAAGTGTTCCGGACGTTTGTATTTTAGTTTTATTTTATTTTGGGTAGTTCCATTTCATAACTTTGACGATAAAGAGAAAAACCTACCTCACCCCGTAGTGCCTCGTATTTGGGGTGAGAGGGTGTTTCATACAAAGGTGATTTTTGAAGATTGTTGTATCGATTTTTTTTTATTATGCGTATTACTATAGCTCCATTTTAAATTGGAATACATTATTTTTGTAGCAGTAGCCTTAAAATCCCTTCTCACCCCCCTCTCAAACCTTCTCTCCTCATTCATAACCCACCTCTCCCCGCGAAACCTACTCACCCCGTTTTACGGTAGCTAATATTTGTGAGTCGTCGCAGTAAATCAAAAGGGCTCAGTATTACACTTCACCTTTTCGCCATTTGGGAGAAGCACTGCTATTTTGCGAGGACCATTCCAAGTTTTCTATTTTACTCTTACAATTTCGGGATTGACCTTATAGTTAAAGTCGTTACCTACATACATACCTCACGAGGTAAGGCGAGGCGTTTAACAAACACTATCCCCTTTATTCATAAACGTCTACTAAAGTTGACGAGCCGATAATAATCGTTTGTCCCTTTCCATCATGCCAATACGTCGAAAAGGGACAAACGATTATTATCGGCTTGTCAACTTTAGTAGACGTTTATGAATAAGGGGTAAGTTTATTGTCTACGTATTCCGGTGTTCTAATAATTTAAATTACGAAAGGTTTTTGAGCAATTTACTTCTTGCAACGTCGCATTGAAGCAAGTCACATACGCACTATAGAAGTGAAACAATAGTAAAGGCGTTTATTGAATAATGTAAAATTGGAGAAGAGCTATTGTCAACTCATTATTACTTCAGCAAACAAATACAAAGAATTGTATAATTAGGCGCGGATAACACCCGACGTTTGAATTAAATAATAAATGTCGGCCTAACTGCGGGAAGGGCGTCGTTATTAATGTACATAGGGTATGTCCTCATTATTCTCACATGCACACAACAAACGGGCGTGTTGTTCTAATTTTGTTACGAAAATTTAATCCACGCACCGCAGAATTGTGGTACAAGGATGCAGAGCCATGGCGTACAGTTACGGTTATAAACAAACATGTAAGGGGACACCAGTAGACTAGGTAGTCAACGTAGCAGAGTTTAACCATATTCATAAATGTATTGTACCTACGACACAGAATATGAAAAAAACAAGCAACAACGGTTGCACTCCGGGAGTGCCGATAGGAGTGAAAACTCACCTCACTATGTTACCGACGCCCGGTAACACGATACATACGTTTAGCGGAAGTATTCTATTTATTTATTATATATAATTATCATTCTCAAATAAGATCACACTTTTTCATTGACATGTTTATTTACATACTGCCATGACAACGTCAAATTATTTGAACATAGGTAAAGAGTCTTGAAAAGGAGTCCGCAACATAAATGTCAAATAACATTGAGTTTTTCTTTATTGATTTAAATGCCATCTAAATTATGAGTGGCCATCTAAACCTTACGCCCCTTACGGTCACGTGATCGCATTACGCTGTCTCGAGTTTATAATTTTTTCCCCACCTCAAAAAGTGCCCAGCGCCGCTAAAGAAGTTTTCACTTCAAAAATAAGAAAGAAAAAATCGAAGGGCAGTACGACCCTGTACACATTTTTAGCATGTGGTGAGAAAACGCACTATTCCGCGATGATAATTCGCAAGCAAGCGTCATCTGACCGTCACAAAAGTTCACTTTGAATCAAATTAGATTCCTCAAAGTTTTTCATCATAGAAAAGGTACTGGGAAAATATCAAACGTTCCAATTTAGATAGGTGACGAAATTAAAGTGCAGTATATTCTCGGGGCCCGATTCGGATTTTGTAATAGACATCTATTAGATATCTTTTAGACATCGCCAAGATACGATAACGATATGTTTAAGATCTAACCTGTCAAATTTGACATTTGCGCGATTCTGGAGATACTCTTGAACGATTTCCACAAGATATTACTTAGAGATCTAATTCACATCTAATAGATATCTAACACGATCTATCGTAAAAGTGAAATTGGTTGCCCGAATTGCGCTGCAAAAGAGAACTAGTTGAAATCTAAACTATAACGTATCTAGAATGGATCTAGTACGTGTCGTCTCTTGTATCTTGAAATTCGAATACGGCAGTCGGTTTTGATCGTGCCTGTACACTCTATATCACATACATTAAGCCCCTGCCTGAAGAAATTAGCATGAAATTTATAACAAAATTGCTCAGAATAAATCTATTAAATCATATTTCAATTTGGTAGCGAGAAATATTTTGATACATTTTACTCTTCTCGACTTTATTTTCGAATATGCATTTAATATTTAATACATAAAGCATTGGTTACGTTTGCTCTTTTGCTCTAAAACGCAGCTACATTTGAGTGAGAAAGACGCACTGTATGCATATTGAATTGGTATTATGTTAGTATTGAATTTTAGCTTCCGAATAAAGCTTAGGCGGACTCAGCGTTGCCATTCATCAGTAGGTACATTAATTTAAACCTCAGGGTTTGTAATAAATTCACACGCTACGAAATTATACACGGAGTTGAAACGACAAATATGACTAACGGTGATTTGATAAAGGGCGATTGCTGTTTCAGTGTTAAAACTTAATTAACGTGTTACTTAAGAAAAAGTTTAAGTTAACCGTTGATTGATGAAGGTCTCGCAAAATTTATGATCAGATAAAGGAGTTAACATATTTCTTCATTTATCGTTCATTTGGAAGTTTAGCAAATACTCGAGCCATGCCTGAAACAATTAAACAACAATCTGGTTTGGTATGAGGTTACGGGATCTAGAAACAAGATAAGGTCGAGTCGCTCTAAAGTTATTAAATTAAATCTAAATACAAGGAATTGCGAGTATATTACTTGCTTAATTACAAAAATATGAAAATAAAAACGATTTTAATTCTGTCAGTCAGTATCAATACGTAGTAGCAGATGAAACAACGCACCAAAAGTATCTACCACCCTGGAATACTATTCCAAAAAGAGATATATCTCTACAGTATGCGTTCAAAAGTATCTGTAACAGTCTAATTGTTCTACTTACATATAGAGAGCACATGTTTTTTTATGTTATCGCGAATAGATACTTTTGACGCTTAGTCTGATCCGCTTTATCAAACTTTGACTAGCCAATTTAGCGCGAGCTAGCATCCATTTTTCTACCGTGGGAATGATATAAACATGTAAAAAAAATTGCTATCGATACGAGAAATAATTATTTCCTCGAACCGGATAAAATAAATTATTTCTTCCTTCTAATCAGGAAACCTTTATTTTATGAGTACTTTTTGCATTGCCACCAATTTAAAACTACTTATTTTGATTGAAAGTTGATTTCCCGGTAGAGACCAGCGTAGGATGCACGGCAAAGTGCTTACCTGTCAAAAGAATTATGGAAACCTTTGTGCTTTTCTCGGTAAAATCACTAGATAGCAGGGCTATTTCCAACTCATTTTTAGGGTTCCGTAGCCAAATGGCAAAAAACGGAACCCTTATGGATTCGTCATGTCTGTCTGTCTGTCTGTCCGTCCGTATGTCACAGCCACTTTTTTCCGAAACTATAAGAACTATACTGTTGAAAGTTGGTAAGTTGTATTCTGTGAACCGCATTAAGATTTTCACACAAAAATAGAAAAAAAACAATAATATTTGGGGGCGGCATACTTAGAACTGAAACTCGAATTTTTTTTTCATCAAACCCACGTGTGGGATATCTATGGATAGGTCTTCAAAAATGATATTGAGGTTTCTAATATAATTTTTTTGTAAAGTGAATAGTTTGCGCGAGAGACACTTCCAAATTGGTAAAATGTGTCCCCCCCCCTGTAACTTTTAAAATAAGAGAATGATAAAACTAAAAAAAATATATGATGTACATTACCATGCAAACTTCCATCGAAAATTGGTTTGAACGAGATCTAGTAAGTAGTTTTTTTAATACATCATAAATTACGGAACCCTTCATGGGCGAGTCCGACTCGCATTTGGTCGCTTTTTTATAATCTTTGAACAAGGGGCTAGTGTGGGATTTATGCGTCCTTTGTTTTTATTTTCTAAGAATAAAGCCCAGTTATCTTTATATTTGAATTAAAACTAATGAAATCAAATTTATTAACAGTATACATATATATATGTGACTATGATATTAATATTATTTTTACGTGATGAGCAACCCAAGAATAACAACTTTATCAAAGATTAAACATTGTATATAATTAATAATTATACTGTAGATGATATTACGAGTAGGTAATATTATCACAGGTCCGATTTTCCGTTTTTGATTTGGAACTAAATTAAACAATTGAGACACGAATAACAAATTCATATCGTATAAGTATGACACTTGGTTTATTATGATGTGTATAATATCTATATGTATAATACCTCTAAATCGGAATCTATGGTTATAGTCGGGCGCACCTACCTTGATACTAGTTAAATACATTATACTTCATCGCCCAATACCTAAGAAAGAGCTTTCCTTACTTTGATACAATTTCGATCTAAGGCACCCTTAGCCTTACTTACCCTTTATCGATACTATTACAATTCTGAATATACGAGGGGTATTCAAAATATTCTCGGTATGAGAATGAAAACAAACAAGTACGAAAAGTTTGATATTTTTATTTTTCAATATACTCCCCCCCTATGTTCATACACTTAAAAGATCGATCAATTATTTTTTTTAATCCCTCGTAAAAATATTTTTTATCTTTCGTGTAAAAATGCTCCTCCACTGCCGCCTTCAATGCTTCATCGTCAGAAAATTTATTTCCACGCAGATCCTTTTTAAGATTGGGGAGCAAAAAGAAGTCGCTGGGGGCTAAGTCCGGACTATACGGTGGGTGAGTAACAGTTTTAAACCCACGTTCAACAATAGCTGCCTTGGCAATATGAGCAGTATGGACGGGGGCGTTGTCATGCAGAAGCAGAATACCTTTGGTTAACTTTCCTCGCCTCTTTTCTTTAATTACATCCTTTAATTGACGTAGAATGTTAGCGTAGTACTGTCCTGTGATATTTACACCTTTTTCTTTATAATCGATTAGTAATACTCCTTCACAATCCCAAAATATCGTGGCCATGACCTTGCCAGCTGAAGGGATGACCTTCAACTTCTTGGGATGAGCTGAACCCTTAATGTGCCACTGCATGGACTCTTGTTTACTCTCTGGGTCATAATGATGAACCCAGGTTTCATCTCCAGTAACTATTCTTTGCAGCACCTCATCAGGATTTTCACCGCACAGGTCAATAAAATCGGAACAACAAGCTACACGCATGTCTTTTTGAAGCCGAGTCAGCATTCGCGGAACCCATCTTGCACTTACTTTTGACATATTAAGATGGTCATGTATAATATCATGTACGGTACCAATAGAGAGATTGGTTACTTGTGCTATAGATTTTACCTTCACTCGACCATCTTCCAATATAAGTTTTTCCACTTTATCAATATTTTCTTGTGAAGTAGCTACTACAGGCCGGCCAGGTCTAGGGTCATCTTCAATACTCTCCCTTCCGCGTTTAAACTCGCTTGACCACTTTTGAATGGTAGTAGATAAAGAAGGAGCAGACTCACGGTAAACACAATCCATTTCCTCTTTTATGGTTTTTTGATTTTTACCCTGTTTTGTCAAGAATTTTATCACGCATCGATGTTCTAATTTAGTTAACATTGTCAATTCGCACAGGATGTTCATGTTTGTTCAGCAATTGCAGAAAAACAAAAGACTATCTCGGTTCGAATTATACTTTTTTTTAATGTCAATGAATAAACCTTAGCGGCCAGTAACGAAAGAAATTTTAGAAGAGGTCGTAAGATATCAATACCGAGAATATTTTGAACGCCCCTCGTATTACATAATACATTCTGAATCCCTAACGTTTGTCCTAATGTCACTTGCCCTAACTGGTTTATCCTAATGGGCACATGCCCTAACGATCAATTGTCATAACGATTACTTTCCATAATGTAAGGTTCTGAAAAATGGTTAGGTTTTGGAACTTGCTGCCACAAAAGTGGGTTAGGTTAAGGTTAGAACTGCAACCCCCGCAAAAAAGAAAATATGCTTAATAACATTAGGATAAGTAATCAATAATTAGGGAAACCAAAATTAGGGTTTTTAGTGTTAGGACAACTGATCATTATGACAAACAATATTAGGGAATGCAAAGATAGGAGAAAAGACTTTAGGGATTCAGATATAGATCCTATTACAAGATATATTATAATATGGAGAGGACAAATTTAAATGACAATGAATATTCTCGTAAGTGCAAGTCAGTGAAACGATCAGTTACGTGCATTAGAGAGTTGTGTCGAACTGATGCAGATTTTCTGGCATTGCAGGAAACTTGGCTGACCCAGGAAGATTTAAATACCTTTTTTGGTGGAAATTGATTGAGTGTGTGCGATTTCGCTATATTTTAAACAAAACCAATTACATTCTCTTTTGAATTGAAATGTCATGAAAGGACATGTTTACTCAGTGTGAAGCCGGTGCGCTGTTTTGCGTCACCCATCCGTATTCCTTTTTTCACGGTGACCGCTCGGCCAGAGTAGACTTAATTAAAGTAGTACATCTAAGAATGTATCTACATGCGCAGACTGCGCAAAAAAAGGTTGATAAACACTACGAGGAAAATGTACGAGCAGGACAAGAAAAATAAAGCGATTAATAAATTAGCAAAAATTACCTATAACTATGCCTAAAGGTGGCAAATATTAGTATACATACACCTTCACGTACAGAGGCCTCTTATTACTAGGTTATAATAGTGATATGTCATTTTGTGTTAAAACTTTAGTATGCGGTCTGTAAGAATTAGTTTGGTAAAATTGTTAGTTTGAGATTTAAAACAATTGGTTTTAATTGTTACATAGTCTTCTGTTCTAAATGATACGGAAGATGGATTTGGCTTATTTATGAACGACCAGTGAAACATAGGGGACGGTCACTGTCCCTGTACTGTGGCCCGGCCGGTTGGCGATGGGTGAGCCGTACTTTTTCACGTTTTCACTTCCTTCGTGAAAGAGGTTCATTACGTCTGTTTTCCGTCAACATATTTGTGTTTTACCTGCTTTCGTATGGGTAATTCTCTGGATTTGAGGATTTGAGTAGGTACTTTTTGTGTAAAATACCACTAATTTCACGAACGTAGTTTAACGTCGTTATTAGTAGGTATAAGAAGATTTTAAGGCGTACGCATATTTATAACGGGCCCGTTTCTCAAAAGCTTGTAACTTGTTAATACAAGTGGAAGTCCCTTTCTAACATAAACTGTTAAAAAGTGACATCCGCTTGTATTACAAGTTACAAGCTTTTGAGAAACGGGCCCCGGGTGTTTTAAAATGCATAAAAAACAAATAAAAAAAAGATCTACTTATTATCTGAATCAAGTTAACATTTACAAGCGAGTATGTGATTTCATTCGTTTTTTGTTTTTACCTACTATATTTCTCGAGGTGGATTATTTGCATGCGCTTGGGTGGATGCTAAACCTTGCCATTGGTGTAAAATGTAAATCAGGCAGTTTAGGAGTAATTAAACTAAACTCAGTGCGCCTCACAACGGCCTAGAGCCCCGACGGCATGAGGTTGTGGTCTGAGGTTTTGTTACAGAAGGGGTGTCCGACAACGACAGTTGTCTAGACGTATGTATTATTGTACGTAGTATTAGGACTCATTTAGACGATACGAGAACTCGCATGCGACTCGCATGATGCGAGTTTCATTAAATTGGGGGTTTTGATCGGTCAGTTAAACTGGACGTATCCAACAGTCCGCAATGTAACTAAAATCGCATGCGAATTCGCGCGCCGTCTAAATCAGCCCTAAATGAGCCCTTAGGTTTTCATTGGGAGGGTAACTAAATTAGACTCAGTTTTATGCGGTACGTACCTACTTACTACTGCTACATTTGTTTTACAAAAATTAAGGCGTGATACAATAATATTACTGGGAACTCAGTACATGAGTACAGCCTGTCTAGTAGGGTAACGGCACCAGTGGCCAGCCAGGTACCAGTAGTCAGCCTTTTGAGTCGTTTATTGGTCATAAATATCTGGTATATTCGTTTAAACGAATCGCGAGTACTCAAATAGGAGCTTTGATTCCTTATTGGTTAATACGTCACACGACATGTGCGGTGAGGGAACGGGGGGAAGAAATATACTCGTTCATACAGGTGCTGTTTGTCGACGAGTGCAATAGTGTCATGACCGCCATATTTTTTACTGCACGTGGTGTTCTCTTAACAGGCAAGAAAAACTATGTTTTAATGTTAAAAGTTATTGTTTTTGTTAATGATTGGTTTATTTATTAGTTTATCTATTAAATTGCATTATATTTGAATGAAAATATCAATATTTCACTTATAAATTGAGGGGGCTGGCTACTGGATAACACTTTTTTCCAAAGAATCCAGTGCCCAGCCCCCCACGGCTGACCTTTGGGTTATTCGTTTATTTTATTATTTTCGAGCCAATGCGACCGTTAGGACCGTTAAATTTACATTTTCAAATTTAGTTAGGCATGCCCTAGTCAATTTAAAGTAAAACCCAGTAGTCAGCCGCATTTGAAATAACGTTTTAATGCGGCTGAGCACTGGGTTTCGCGGATCCAGTACTCAGCCATTGACCTTGCTTGGTACGTCGCCGCCAAAAATATGTCCACATTTTTAAACCCTATCTCATTGAAATAAGGTTCAAAAGTGTATACATATTTTTGACTTTAACTATACATAACTATCATTTTGCTTGTTCCTGGTCGGTATATGACTTTGTTTATTAATGATAATTAGTTCTGCATAGAATCGATTAATTATTTCTTACCGAATACCTACTAGGAACATAATTATATACTACCTGATTTACCTCGTTAATTTTTGACGGATTAATTATTAGAAAATAAATATTGCGATTCTTAGTTTGCATGAATAGTGTTAGTTAATTAAGTACCTATGGCCAACAAATTTCGTGTCATAAGAATTGTATGTACCTATAAGATTTTTTTTTTATTAAATAAGTAAACAAGTAGGTAAGTAATACATATATGCAAAAAAATCATATTAAACTAAAATTAAAAACTACAACTAACTACAATAACGATAACAAAAATTATAAAAAATATATATTATAATATCGTTGATTTTGATATAAATATTAGTGATTTTGATCTAATTATTATGAATAGTTTATATAGGCTGAGTACAGGGTACACTGAGGCTGCTTACTGGATTTTGGATGCTGACTACTGGAGAAAAGTGCCACTTTTTGTTTAAACTTAATTAGAGATATTATAAAGAGGATTGTTATTTTTTTTAATATTTTGTTTTAAAACTATGATAAACAATTGATCTAACCATGTCATTTGTTTAATTATCCGACTAATCCTGTAGAAATGCCGAACGTTCAAACTTAAAAAAGTCGTTATAAGGCTGACTACTGGTGCCTTTACCCTATTTGTTAAGCTTACGTAAGTATACAATGGAGAATAAGGTGAATTTACGTAGATATTTCCCGGCGGAAGAAGATAAAGCACATATGGAGGACGGTTGACAGGGAAAATCACTAAAGCGACACTTAAGGTTGTCGAGATTGATTGAATAATAAACACCTTTAATTTTAAAATATAGCTGAAATCAACGAAAAACGATTTTTTTGCAGCGTCCATCGCAAATTCTGCGCTGAAATAGGTTATTTAAATAGAAATAAGACAGTTCCGAAATCAAAAAACTTTTACCTACTTCACTGCAAAAGATTTGAAATTTCAACTTAGCAGATTGATTTATTCGAATACAAGTACCCGACATTCGTCCTACAAACTCGAAATGCTATTGAAGTAAGATTGCGGTCGGGTGCAGTAGCAAAACCTATTGTTCTATCAAAGCTGGGGCTGGTTGTCGGCTGCGCTGCGACCGAGAGGGTAATGTTTGACCAAAACGAGATCGCTCTCGGGCATATTTGTGAGAATGCACAAGAATTAAAAATAGATTAATGACTCACAAAATATAGTAAGCTAACTTACTTGGTCAGTACCTACTTAATAGTTCTTACGAAGTCACAGTATACCTTATAAATACTATTTAAAACGGGATACCTATGTATCATGTACTTACCTATATTTGCACATCAGTTACCTACTCCATTAAGATTAAGATGGCATGTGCAACTGTGCCGAAATATCGAGAAGTAATAAAAACAAATGAATACGGGGTTGTACCATGTTAGCTTGAAATCAAATTATACCTATTTTAGCACAGTATAACTAAGGTAGTGTTACATTGCGTGTAATTTGGTATTAGGGATGAGTTAAGTCGTGCCATCTACCATGTCGCCTCGCAAAGATGCAACGTCACATGACGCTTGACACAGTGCACGTTGAGGGTTAAGCACATAAGTCAAAGCATTCCACTTGTGTACTCTACAGTCTACATAGCCACAACATAGCTGAGAAACCTGCATAGAACTCGATCTGCAGTTTACACATTCAACTTAGGGCACCGAAATTCAGACGCAATTCGTAAAATGCACGAAACAGCGTGATTTCTTTACATCCAGTCAACATTCCAATTTCAAATTATTTTGCCGGTCAACGTGTCACGATGGTTGATGGGTGTATACTTACTCGTAAAAGTGATCGCTACCAAGTAAACTAACAGAAAGTTTGTCCGGCCGGTGTCAAGGAAGACAAACGACCCACCCAGGTGTTTGCAAGCTTTTTAATCAACCCTTTATCAAACAACACAACTCTTAATAACTTGGAAAAGTCATATAAAAGGTTAACTTGAAATGAAATCTAATTTTAGAATATTGTTGGCAAACATTGAAGAAGTATTAACCATCGGTAATTAGCCTCGTGTCGCCGAGCTTACAAAATTATGGCCAAGGAAGTTTGAATCTTGTTGTATTTTCAATTAGGTTGAACTTCATTTGTTCGAAAATTTTACGAGACAAATTATATGCTACCTATTTTGTTTTTACTTTTGGTTGACATTCAATCGAAACTGAGTGTACATTCTAATGTACATTGGGCGGCACGAGGTTATAGGTCTACCAGTTATCTCAGGCGATAGGCATAGAAGTTGTGCGGTGATTTTCTAGCATAAGGTCGCTGAGTTTATGCACTAAAACTAATTTATATACCTGTTACATTTTTGCTTACTATTAACACACACATATACATATATTAACATTATTATTTCAACCAGTCAAAATATGTTTAGAGACACTTAATGCTTTATTAATTCGTGTGCAATGTTCTATATAACAATTTCCACCTCCATAAATCTGTGCATTGGGTATGAGTATCCTAATAATGTATTATTGCTAATTATAGACATTCAAGTGTATGACTTTATGCTTAGTGATTTTGACTGTAGATACCTAATGCTGACACGTTTTCATTAATATATAAAATAAAACTTTGCAAATAGCTTAATATTAATATTGGCATTAGATATTATATTTAACCGAGTAGGTACCTACCTAATATATTTTTGCTATTAACTAATGTTAATTTTTCATTCGGCACAAAAAGGCAACATTTTCACTGCCATTAAGTTGTATAGTTCAGCTATACGCTATACCACTAAATATTCAGACACAATCTAACATGTGGTACCTTAGATCCTAACGGCTAGTCACCTGTTAACCGCCTTTATATGTGCAACCAAGTAAGGTAAGTAATCAAGCGAGGGCGCTCAGGTATCAAGATCATTTAGCATCTCAAGGTGCTAGCAGCTTTGAAGGTGACTTACTTTAATCGGAATATGCATATGATTCTTGAGGGACTCCTCTAGAGCAATTTACTGCTAATTTAATTATATAATTAATTATAATAAATAGTAATTTTCTTGTTTTCCGTACTTCAAGACTGACTGTGAAAGGCACCATGTCAGTCTCGGACTATTGGCGCTCTCACTGCGTTCGAGCGCTAAACTACCTCGACACAGAGTGAAGGTTAACAATCTACTAAAATACTAACAATTTATAAAGCCAAATACTTACTCAAAACAAACTAAATCACACGCATTTCTACAAGGGCCATCTAACATAACATTTAAAAGTACCAATATGCAAAGCCATAAAACGATGTTAGCGCGTCGAATTAGCCTCGTGTTATTGTAACAATATAACAATATAAAGTAAGTGCACACTGCCGCGCAACATGTGTCAATTTAACGGTCCACGGATCAAAGACTAGCAATGAATTAACCCGACCGGCCTGCCGTCAAATAAATGTCAATAACATGGGACAAACCTTGGCTTACTCCGAATATGAGGTTTCCACTTACGTGATTTTGCTACAATCATTAAAAATCTATACTGATCGAGAAAATGGGTCACAAGGGTAAGTTTACACATTTTAACCATAAGCATAACTCAAATAAATCTTCAACAGTCTTGATTTTCATCAGCGAGGTGGTAACTCACCTCAACCTCATTGACAATAACTTTATATATACCTACTTAGGTACTTGTCTGATACATTTTTAACTTTTTCTCTGGTAGAAAATATAGTATATTCCCAAAACAGCCTTTGTTTATCGTTGATTTACTAAAATAAATTCATTTTTTATGCTATTTAAACACAAAGAAATTTTGAACAGCTTAAAAGAGCTTTGCAGAGCTTTTTCTTCAGACGTTTTCCGAAAGTAAACTTTAGAAGTTTGTTTAGGGAGGGTAATAACCGGCGGAATATGGAGGATGCTACATAAAAGGTCATGTCGTAGGTCAGCCGTATTATAAATAGTTTTTTTTTACGTCATTTAGTTAGAATAATGTATCACAGATTTTTTACCATCTAAGATGGCAAAACTTTGTATGAATTTTGGAGTTGCTAAATAGATAATTAATCGCTTTCGCTGACGGTAAAATTGACGCTATATCATTTAATTTACAATAAACTTATTTGATCATGTATCTCATAGGTATGTAACAGTCTCAGATTCACTTTAAAGTATAATTTCCACATATAAATCTAAAAGTTTATTCCAAGGTAAGGAATATTAAAGGATTTTTAAATCCTGACTACGGTTTGGTCAATCGGGGCATAGCCGGTTAAGCTTACACGAAATGCTAATCTCGGAGATTCCTTTACGGAGATACTAAAGAGTCTCCTGAGGCAGCCGGGGCTTAGCTTTGGTTACAGAGTACGAGTAGCCGAGCGAGTAGCAGAGCGCTAGAAAACCAGTATAAGTACGCTTTAATAATACGGACGTTGACAATGTTGACTTTTATTATATATCCGATTTATGTATGGGGAAATGAATGTTTCAATACATTGTACCAAAGTAAAAAGAAATATAGGAATGGTTAAGCAATACAAGATCTCAAAGTTTAAAGTTTTTTTACTTGAAAAAGAAATGAACAAATGGATCATCAAATATTTCTAAATTTGTGGTGTATACCTAAACGTAACATATCACAAACTTTTACCAACGCGTGACGTCACGCGTAGGTATCATCTATTAAGAAGCGTTTTGAGGTCCGACTGCAGTTGAGAGACTGTGGGCCCGATTCGGATTTTGAAATAGACATCTGTTAGATATCTTTTAGACATCGCCAAGATACGATAACGATATGTTTAAGATCTAACCTTTGCTTTAAGATCTAATCTAAATTTGACATTTGCGCGATTCTGGAGATACTCTCGAACGATTTCCGCAAGATATGGCTTAGAGATCCAATTCACATCTAATAGATATCTAAGTCTATCTAACGTAAAAGTGACATTGGTTGCCCGAATTGCGCTGCAAAAGAGAACTAGATGAAATCTAAACTATAACGTATCTAGAATGGATCTAGTACGTGTCGTCTCTTGTGAATATCTTGAAGTTCGAATACGGCAGCGTGACTCTCAGTTCAGATTTTTGTATTGTTTTAATGTAATTAGTCGTAAAAGACAGATTTTATTTGGAGTATTACCATTAATAATTGGCATTTAGCATCATCATAGTTGTCACGCATCCCGAGGTCACTTTACATCGGTTTATCTGCGAACCTGAGTCGCCCACGCGCCTGGAATTATAATGCACGACTTGCTCTAATGAGCTTCAATATGCTTACGCTTATTATGTTACGCGTTTTGACGACTACTGGTCTGGCCTAGTGGGTAGTGACCCTGCCTGTTAAGCCGCGGTCCTGGGTTCGAATCCTAGTAAGGGCATTTATTTGTGTGATTAACACAGATATTTGTTCCTGAGTCTTGGGTGTTTTCTATGTATTTATGTATTTGTATATTACATATATCGTTGTCTGAGTACCCACAACACAAGCCTTCTTGAGCTTACTGTGGGACTTAGTCAATCTGTGTAAGAATGTCCTATAATATTTATTTATTTATTTATTTATTTATGTGGATTGTCTACCGTCTGTCTGTCTGTCCTTTAAGGATGACTCATATTAGACCGGGCCGCGTCCGGGCCAAGCTTCTAGAGCTTCGTTTTCTATGGAAAGCATCACGTGATCACCGTCATCTGTCATAGAAAGGTATGCGCTGGGAGCTCCAGCCCGGACACGGCCCGGTCTAACGTGAGTCATCCTTAATGATCTTCACTGCTCTGGGTGCGTATAGCCAACGTGCAATCGTTAACGCTCCGTAGCGAACGAAACGCAACTGTCATTGTCGCACTAGTATGGAAGAGTGATAGAGAGGGATGACTACGATAATATGTTAACTAATTATTACGAATAACTGTTCGTATACGCAATCAATGTTTGTTTTCTTAATGGATACATGATTACTTAATTGTAATACATGATTTCTTAATGGATAATAATTATACTCGTATCCTCAAGGGGAAAAAGGAGTGTACGGCGGGTTATTACTCCAAATTTTAAATCCTGGAATTATAATTTCATAATCTAACCTACTTAACAAACTTGTAAATGGGTATGAATATCATTTTGATAGTACAATTAAGTTAATTAAATTTTATACTATTTATTAACACAGAAGTTTAAGGCACCGATACATGTCGCTTTGTCATTAAAACAATGGGGTTTGGAAGCGTCGCCATAATTAAAGTGTTCAAAATACATTCTTGGTAAATGCTTATTCACTTTCGTCTGGCAATGTTACACACACTGGTTAGGAAATAATTTTTCACCGCACCAGCTGGTAAAAACTCTCTTGATTGTTCAGAAACTGATGAGAAAATTGCATTTTGTCAACGTGTGGGGCAAAGTAATCACATGCAAATTTTGAGTTGTTTTGTTTTGTTGACTGGTAAAATTGATTTTTAAATGATGATTTTGAATGATCAATATTTAATAACCTTCATTTTTGAATTGATTTAGGGCGCGTGTACGCGTAAAGCCCGCCGCCGCCGCACCTTCGCGCTATGTACACGAGACGCGTAAAACCCGCGGCGGTGGCGCGGCGGCGGGCTTTACGCGTCTCGTATACATAGCGCGAAAGTGCGGCGGTGGCGCGGCGGGGGCGCGAAGGCGGCACCGTGTACACGCGCCCTTATTTTGATTTTAGTATTTTCCTTGTGTTGGTGTTCAAGCGTCTGAATACGTTTTTTAATAGGTACCGTAAACGGAAACAGGTCTGGGTATGTAGATCGAAATATACCTTTTTATTCATATAAGACATTTCATTTGTATCTGTCATTATTACGTGCCTTTTAAAATACGATAAAATATAACGTTTTTTTCTTCAAATAAATGCATTACGTATTTAATATTTTCATACTAACGCTACTTGAAAGGTTACGCTTCAATGAGTGTCATTGAATATTTTCAATCAAATCTATAATTATTACTTTACGTGGATACTTAATAAGTATCTACTTATATAAAATTCAAAAAATCTGAGAGACATGCGGTAGCAAAAATAAATTGAAATGTTAAAATGTGAAAGCTATATTAAATTTATCGTTGCTGAACATTATTGACATGGGAAAACAATACAGTATTTTTCTTAAATTGATTAATGATCAGACGATGTAAATGGATTAATTACACGATAGCATAAATAAAGGTTTTACAAAATCTCTAGAAAGCAATTAGTTGTTTTTTTATTATTTCATAGCAGATTTTAATAAAATAATAATTTAATCAAATCAAAAACACAAATGAAAATGCCAAAAATAATACGACCGTTGAAAAGTCCCCATTTTAATTAAGTAAACAATTATTATAGTTAAGTATTTTTTTTACATTATGAACATAAACTAAATATATAGGTATATATTTTTATTTAATAATCTCGGTTCTCATTTTCTAATTCGGAGTTGCATAAAACCAGCCTGCATTAGTAGCGAACTGCCTAATTAGTGCCCGATTACTAGATGAACATACTCGGATTTTAATTAGCCGTGTGTGACGAAGCCTTAGAATTTTATGGCGCTCATTTTTCAAAAGGAAAAATATTTAAAAGAACGTTAAATTTCCTGGCGAAAATTTTTCGTTGTGGCTGTGGTAATTTACGAGTGGCGTGGAACGTAAAATTTTGAAAGTAAATGGATTCCACAGGTATATTCGTTGGAGTATGAACACTTCCATCGCTTGTCGACCGGCGAACATTTGGCCAGGTCTCAAGAACTAGGAGGCGATCTAACTTAGAATTTGATCCTGTTTTATTATTATAAGTACGTTAGTGTAATATCACTCGTACATATTAGTGTGAGATATGCTAAGAATTTTACATCTCTAAATTTTAAATTGAATTTGTAACAATATTGTTAGCTATGTTTTTATTTAATTTACTTTGTCTTCCACTATTAAAACAGCTTTGGTTAATCGAAGACGTGTTACATTACATGTATACTGAGTATCTTAAAGCAAAAAATCACCTGTGGTCGGTAAGCTTTGAGAATATATAACCAGCTTATTGTTCAATCTTGTATGCAAGTTTATTGGGTTGTAATAATTAGGAACGACTTGACACCTCCGTAATCAATAGGATTTATTACCATCCAGCCAGGGGCAAAGATTTTACTAATAGAATTTCAGTGAAATAAGAGCAAAAATGTTTTACAGGTATGTTTAGGGCCGGGACTAATGTAAGCTTAAGTAGGTACCCACAGCCTGTTTTTAACGAACTTACTTGACAGAATGGTATTAAATCTTATAGGTATTTTAAAGCTAGTTGCAGGTGACAGATGGTTTTAATCCATTTGATTTTCTAATCGTATAATGCTTGTAAATTTTACTTTTAAATTAATATAACAGTTTAGAAAATTTAATGTATCTAACTTGCTATCAAACACATACTAAAGATAAACGAATGACACATTGATTACTTCGGTGATCGAGCGCAAAAATAAAAAAATGGACAAATTGAGATCAATAAGAACACCAAAATAATGATAACATTTTAATATTGACCTGAGTTATTTTCACACATCTCACCAAAAACATCTCTATAAATATTTATTGTAACATTAGTGATCTAGCTGTCGCCTGATCGGTGGTAATACGTCCTTCAGAACTTCTCCCATATTATAAGGTAGCCTGCCACTTGTGATATTGTTTATGGTCTTGTCACACATACAGAGGTAACTTACTTCCCTATTACTGAAACGCAACACGACCACATGGACGCTTCCATACTAATTTAGTATGAGAATACGAGCGCTTATATTAGTTACTTCAACGTTTAGTAGTTCGTGACTTAGACGGAAAAAGTATCAGTTTGAATGCACTCTTAACATCATTTTTGTACGTAATAGTTCAAAATTGCTAGTGAAACAAAATTACTGAACCTGAACTTTCGTAACGGCTAAGTGCAACCTGCTTAATATAGGTTTCTATGAATATTTGGAAACACACAGCTTTAATTGCTAAAGGGTCGACAAAACGCATTTAATAACCCAAATCGAATACTCTTCGACTCGATCACTTACCTACTTACCTATAGGTATTATAATTTCCATTACTATTTCCGTTACAGTACGTTATTCGTATAACAACAGTGTAATTGTAATAATATGCTATATATGCTAATCATATGCTAATAAGCACATATGATGCTGTTTTATTCAACAATAGATAGCATCATTATTATTTTTCATAAAGTCTTGAATAGAGTTTATACTTAAATAAGGGTTTCGATCTTAGCTACATAAGAAACGCTGAAGGCTCATTGATGGATGACTCAAATTATGATGACCAACATTGCATTCGCATGCCGAGCAAGCGCGAGGTGTTTCTTGCGGGCGAGTCTAAAATCGCTCTTTGAATATGTTTAGGTGCTACGGATCTCGAGATCACGATACACAGGGGGCCCGAACTAACCACGCAGGCGTTCACGTGACTAATGACGTCCAGTTTTCATAAAGGTTTCGTCAGGTCCCTTAAGGCCCAACTCAATCAATTTAGCCCTTTATAAAGGTGCTCGACCGCTAAGGCCGTTGCCTTTACTGATATGAAAGTCAATCAAAAATGGGAAATCTATTTTTCTTTTATAACTGATTGTGCTCTGAGCCCATGAATCTCGTTTTTTAACCTATGGAAACCCGTCTGACTATCCTTGTCTTTGTTTTTGGAAGATTGATGTCTATGGAAAAAATGAAAATGTAATAAAATTATCACGAATGGAAACTTGTATGTGACAAAAATAAAATTCGACATAAACACTCTTAAATTAATAAAAATATTGTGTTTCAGGTTTCGTAAATAAATAAGTCTAATGTTTCGTTCCCACTTGTCGCTAGTCAAATATTCCTTTAAACCTTAATTACAGTCCAGCAGTGTAAAAACAAATTCTACGAGTACCTAAGCGCATTTGTAGTTGCAAAGTAAAAACCTAATTAACGTAATCTAACCTGAAACGTAATTAACAAAGATAAAGAAAACCCATACCATGCAAACTCATTGTAAAAGACCAACATAATACCTGTAACTTCGAGATACGCAAAGGTAGTTTTTAGCAGTTGTAACACTTGTAACGAGCCAGTGCCTAGTTAGCTACTTAATACAAGTTTGTTATTCAAATTAGTAAACCAAATTAGCCTAGGATCATCCGAGCACACCTTTAATAGCTGATCTCAATTAAAACTTGCAACCGTGCCGTTTAGTTCGTATTACATTTGAGGCTAACTGGGGCTACTTGTGTGGTAATGTATAGCTCTGTACCGTTATTTCCCAGGTGCCGATGGTATACTTAATTGCTCTTAAACTTATTAAACTTTGACTTCAGGTCTGTGGCAATAGGATTTACAGTTCTAGTAGTTCACCGCAATCCGCTTATTCCGAGATCTATTTACAGAAATGATGTAATGTATAAAAAATTCTTCAGTGTCATGTCTTTCATGATAAAAACGAAGGTATTACAGACGATAAAACTAACACGACACAAAGGGATACAAACCGACCAATATAAAATATGATTATGATATTTTCATTAACCGAGCGAGCCTTCGATCAACACGGGCTTCCGACAGGTCGGAAGGGATAGGCCCAAGCGATATCTTGACATTCAAATCATTCTACCATTTTTCGCGGGGGGGAACGTGCACACAGTCGCACTTCTCACACACTTGCATACTAAATCCAATCTGTAATGACGACACAAATACATAGAAAATGACACCCTACACAGACAAATCTTGCACACCTCGATCTGTTTTTGTGTACGGACGAGTCACAAGTGTCACAACACGCACACTAACACATTTTCGTCAAGAGATGAGAAGTCGGATTTGTTGCTCGACCGATCCGCAATTTGTACTGGGCGAGAAAAATCGATAAATCCAGCAATTACATGAGACTAAAACTGTCAACGCCTTTAATAAAGCGCATTCCGCGTGGTGCTAGGGCCGCAGTGGCTGAAGCACTAACCACCACAATAAACAACTGTTTGAAAGACAATAACTTAGATTCCTGGCGTGACCTTTTAACCTTTTCGTTCAAAATTTTATATGTTTCTGACAATAAAAACAAAATTAGTCTCACTCAGAAAATTAAAAATAATATTCTGGCGCCTAACCTGCCTCCAACCACACGGTCATCCCGTGATCGAACTAACAATAATTATGATATATGCAAAAAAGTCGAGGACAAAGTTCATGACGGCGACCTTAAAGGAGCGGCGCGGCTCCTTTTCTCAAATGACACACTCGCACCAGACACCCCAGAATCGTTAGCTGCGCTGCAAGCTAAGCACCCTGTAGGACCTTCCACCCCTATCTTTGCCGACACTCCCTCAGATCCTTCAGCTTGTCTGCACGCCTCACTGGAAGATGTAACGTCGGCTCTCGCATCCTTCACAAAAGGGTCGGCGTCAGGCTTAGATGGTATATCCGCCCAACATCTACTAGACCTCACTAGCCACTGCACTGGAGTAGCTGGCGAGTTGCTAACTGATAGTATTACCAGACTGATAAATCTTATGCTTCTAGGGGATGTCTGCCAAGACGTGACTGCCGTTATTTATGGAGCCAACCTCATAGCCCTTTCAAAGAAGGACGGTGGCGTGCGCCCAATTGCTGTTGGTTCCACATTCCGGCGGTTAGCAGCCAAAGTGTGCGTGCGTCATACTCGAGCTAAGCTACAAAAACTCTTCGAGCCAGTGCAGGTTGGTTTCGGCACTCGCGGGGGCTGTGAGGCCGCAGTCCATGCCGTACGCACCTTTGTCCAAACAGACTCATGTGAGGTTCTCTTAAAAATAGACGTCAAAAACGCCTTCAACTCTGTAAACAGAGATACCCTACTTAGTGTAATCAAAATTCATGTGCCAGAAATTTATAACTTCTTACTCCAATGTTATCATAGTCCGTCCAAATTAGTTCACAAGGGTAACAACGAAATTCTCTCCGCCGTGGGTTGCCAGCAGGGCGATCCTCTGGGCCCCGCCATATTCAGTCTGGCCATTAATTCAGCTATTCATAGTCTCACGTCCAAACTGAACGTTTGGTACCTGGACGACGGCACCATCGGCGGAGACTCGCAAACGGTCCTGGCAGACTTATCCCTAGTTATACAGAAATTTAGCGAGATCGGCCTGAAACTTAACTTCGACAAATGTGAATTGTACATTTCCGAAAACTTAGAACCTTCTTTAGCACCCCAGGTACTTCAAAGTTTTTCGAGTTTAGCCCCAAACATTAAAATCTTAGCAAAGGATAATCTCCACCTTCTCGGCTCCCCCATTTTCGATGAAGCTATTCCGTCTGTTTTGGCCAAATCTATTTCTAAATTTCGTGTTAATTCAGATCGCTTAATCAAAATTAGTAGTCATTCGGCCTTATTTATTTTAAAATTTTGTTTGTTGGTTCCCAAATTCACGTACTTGCTCCGTTGCTGCCCTATCTGGAAAGTCGCTAGTTTAGTCCAACCTATCGATAGTCTCCTTAAATCACAACTAGAATCGATTTTAAATGTCCGTTTTAACGAACCGGCCTGGACCCAAGCTTCTTTGCCCATTAGGTTTGGCGGTTTAGGAACACGTACAATATCGAGTGTTGCTCTGCCGGCATTCTTGTCCTCAATCCATAGCACGTCTGATCTCGCAGGTAAAATCCTTAAAACAACAAACTGCGAGATCGCGTGCTTGGATGAGGCCAAGAATGCCTGGCTAACTAAACTGCCAGATGTTCCACCTAGACCCGAGATGCAAAGGGCCTGGGACAACGGATGGGCCGCGCGCTGGTGTGGGACGCCACCTGCGCAGATACGCTGGCGGCGTCCTACATTTCAGCCACCAGCAAACAGGCCGGGGCGGCGGCTGACGCCCGAGAACGCTTCAAGGCGAATAAATATAGTTGTCTCGGCGCACACTACGAATTTGTAGCCTTTGGCGTCGAGACACTAGGTCCGTGGGGAAGGGGGGCTCGGGGGCTCCACAAGGCGCTCAGCAAACGCCTAAGGCAGGCCACAGGTGACCCTCGCGCAGGCAGCTTTCTCGCGCAAAGATTGGCCATAGCAATCAGAATCAGAATCAGAATCAGAATTTTATTGGTAAAAGTATAACAGAATTTTACATGTCAGGCATAAAAATATATTATAACTAGATATGTCACATTTTTAATTCATATATCTTTTTTAACACACAGTTAGTTATTAGTTTAAGTTTAATTTTAAGATATTTGCACAGTGATTGCGAGTTTAACATTGACTAAGTATTACAATATTTATGAGTGGGCCAGTGATATCATTTCAAAGTATTCGTCAATTGTGTAACAAGCCTTATCTAGTAACAGATTCTTAACCTTGTTTTTAAAAACTGCATCGCTGGGCGCGTTTAGTATGTCAGCTGGAAGACAGTTGTACATTTTAGGCCCCAGTACACCGAGTGTTCCTCGAACCTTAGCTAGCCTCCGCGACGGCACGACTAGAAGGTGCTGGCCGCGCGTGCTCCTGCCGGGGGCATGGTGCTGCGCGCGAGTCGGGTACGACCCGAGGTTGTACCGGACGTGCAGGCAGGCTTCGAGAATGAATACGCTAGGTAGGGTGAGTATTTTGAGCTCTTTGAATAGGCCCCGAGCGGGATGATCGTGCGGTTTGTTAGCAATTATTCGAACGGCGCGCTTTTGGATTTTGAACACCTTTTCACGATCAGCCGCTGTTGCCCACAGGTCGACGCCATATATCAGGATGGAGTGGAAGTAGCCGTAGTACGCCTTTTTAATGTTATCAGCGGATAAGGTAGGAGCTAGCCTCGACAGCGCATAAGAAGCTGAGCTTAGCTTGCCGCAGATGGCATCTATATGGGGCGACCACGTGAGACCTGTGTCAATACAAAATCCAAGGTATTTTACCTGTTCCACTTGGGGTATGAGTACGTTGTTCGACAATATATTGAGTTTCTCATTTTTAGTGTTCCGCAGCGCAAAATTTTGATAGGTATTTTTAATTTTTTAGCTTTAGTATTAGTTGTACTTAATTCTAGTTTTATATTCATTTTATAACACTTATTGTGCAATAAATCAATTATGACTTGAGACTAAAATATAATAATTGTGTTTAAATATAATTAAACATATGACATGTAAAAAAAATATTACGTCTGAAATGTAACACCTTCTTTTTGTAAATTTGATGTCCCCGACCTCTTTTTACAACAAAAAACCGAGCAATTAGGCATTTTTTCTGCTGCTGTGTTCACTCGCGCGTCTGGACTCGGTCTAGTTAAAAATCCGAGCGCAACTAGTTTTATTACCCGCGCTAAATCATTTGATCTTGTACCTAGGCAGAGGGGAAATAGTGCGAATGCCGCATCCCTTCCGTGTTGATCGAAGGAGCGAGCAAATCGTTTCCTTTTCAGCTTGGGAAAAATGTTCTGTTTTCATACAAAACGCATTTGTCTATCACTTCGCGTGAAATTGTGTCAGCTTGTTTTCTTTGAAAATAAAAACGGACACAAAATATTTTATAAATAACATCAAGCTACGAGTACAAGGTACTAAAATGTCAATGTAGGTCGAAAGCAACACGTCACAGGGCAATAGATACACTGACCTACTTACTTGGCCCAAAAAGGTCATAAACACTATTTCGTAGATTTAGAGGCCCTTAAGCTGTCGCTATTAGGTAAACGGGGATCAACAAGTAGGCTAATGCCTGCATTCCGGCCCCTACTGCGGCCGCCACAGTACATAGAAAGTCAAATTTATCCAGCATGAATATTCCCTCATTGAAGACTTTTATTTGGCTAGGGACCAATCGCAACTTCGAAACATTACTTGTCCGATGTTTCATTAGCGGAGTTTATAGAAAAACGTTGAATTTTTAGAAAAGTCAAGAAGTTTTTTTAAAGTTTAGAAAATATAACAATTTTCGAAAATAAACGCGTTTGGTCAAATGAATATTTAGTTAATTTAACATCGGGCAAACATATTTACAAGATGCGATACTTACGATACTTTTATTTACAGGTGTAAGTAAATTAATGAAGAATGGCTTTATTAAATTAGAGTGTTTTTATATAGGGAAGTAACCATGAAAATATAGAAACCTATCCTCATAAAAAGTTAGTACTACGCCCACAAACTTGAAATTATTTTCTTCTATTCTGAATATGAATCCCACAGTTAGCTCAGTAATCTACTTAAGTCTTCAAAATTACCAGAAAGTCGTTCAGAAGTATATGCATAAGGAGGCGTATTCTGATTAATTGATATTATTAGCGAGAAGTACAAATGTCAAGTATAAGATTCCAATTTGCCAAGCCATAAGATGGCATACTTGCCAACGCGAAAGGGAGTGAATTGTAGGAAGAAGCAGCTGCTTATTGGCGTAAAGTTTTACTAAGTTCAAGTATAGTTTTAATATAATTTTGTAAAGTTTAAGTTTCCAATTCTCAAGATCGTTGATAGGGATAACGGTAGATAGGGATAGCATGCAAGCGTTGCGTACTGCTAATTTCTGTGTTAATAGTGATGCGATCAATCACGCTTATCACGACGCGTGCGACGTGTTGGCGTGACGCTTTGTCAATGGCGGTAAGCCGACAGGACACCCTTGCATGACGCTTCTATTTTGAACTCGTTAAAAGGAGCGGGTCTGGCAAATGCCAATACAATTCAACTTTTTAAATGCTCACACGCAAAGTGAAAAGTTACCTACTTCTCACTTGTAATCTCGTAGGCGGATGCGTTGGTACTGTGGGTACTTAAAGTAGAATACGACTTATAAATAGAATAACAGCAAACTTGGCGGTTTATTTTGTTTGTCCCTTTGAAATTAAAGTCTTTAAAGTTCAACAAAGATGAATTGTACAAGATCGGTAATGGAAATAACAAGGCCGAAAAAAAACTCAAATATTTAGGCGAAACTCGTAAAAAAGAACCCCGACTACACACTTTACTTGTTTACGTTCTGCGAAGCATTTAGTAGGCGTGGCAAATTCAAGAGTAAAACGATTGACTGTGTGCATCTCAATGGTGGGTGATGTCCTGGCGGACATATCCGCCATATATGTCCCATAGGACATTATTATGCATTTATGACAAAGTGTGGCAATGTCATCATTTATGTAATTTTTTTGTGAAAACTTTACGTTTATAATGACACTCCCTTTCTTAGTTCTGTTCAATTCAGTCCAAAATTTAGGCCGGACTGAACGATATTTGACTGTTGGTAACAGCGATGTTGGTATTATGTCAAGTTGCATGAATAATATGAATATACCTATGTGTATGAAAATTCACTGAATCTGCGCAACTCTTGGCGTTTTCTGCGTTTATAGATCCATTACTCAATTTCGTCGTTATACGAGTATTTACTATATTTTAATGTATTTATTGGGTAAATAATACTAAGAATTAACAATTCAGAAAAGACATGAGTTACGCATTAACATATTTCCTATTCAAAACTCTGTTAACAAAATATACAAAAAAGGTTTTTAAATAAGAAATTCCTCAATTTATTTTGATATATTTCATCTTAGCCATTGAACTAGATAATAAAATGTTATGTAACAAAAAGCTGGATTTCATAATGGATTTGTCTTGTAAGTGGGTGTCCTATATACCGGTGTTTCATGAAAATCATCACGTTATGTCTGGCTTCCTGTACGACATATTCAGAAGAGTACTTTTTATTGCCATTTCAAGGGTTTCATATCTCCATTCTGGTTTGATATGATAATGTCTTTTTTTCTAATTTAGTACATATGTAGTTGGTATTTATGATCACATTTATAAATACCCATTGAAGAGTTAGTTAGACCGCCTCAAAATTACTTATAGATAGCGAGATGGATAAAGGAAGACTAACGCTAGACAGAGTCGTGCCCGGGCCGAGCCGTCCAATATGTCATTAGGGTTCCGTACCCAAAGGGTAAAAACGGGACCCTATTACTAAGACTCCGCTGTCCGTCCGTCCGTCCGTCCGTCTGTCACCAGGCTGTATCTCACGAACCGTGATAGCTAGACAGTTGAAATTTTCACAGATGATGTATTTCTGTTGCCGCTATAACAACAAATACTAAAAACAGAATAAAATAAAGATTTAAGTGGGGCTCCCATACAACAAATGAACGTGATTTTTGACCGAAGTTAAGCAGCGTCGGGCGGGGTCAGTATTTGGATGGGTGACCGTTTTTTGCTTGTTTTGCTCTATTTTTTGTTGACGGTGCGGAACCCTCCGTGCGCGAGTCCGACTCGCACTTGGCCGGTTTTTTTCTATGACTGCTGATCGGTGATCCATAGAAAACGAAACGCCGGAACCTCGGGCCCGGCCCCGGCCCGGTAGAGCGTGAGTCATCCTTTAGTAAATATTTCATTCGCCTCGGCATGGAAAGTGCGTGGAGACGTTCATCAAAATGATTAACACAATTAATGCGTTCCTCTCGCACCAATACCATTCAGTCAACCTCCATTTCGCTCGTACTTCTCCGTGCATGTATTAGCGCGGGCGAGACGCACGATAGCTAAATAACATGATTCAAATATCATTCTGATGTCAGTGTACGTTCGAATCTGCCTGATAGATTAATATTCCAAGAGCTACGGCGTAGCACTTCGTAGCGAAGCTCGGCTAAACTTATTTTTACAGTACATACGGTGCTATTTTACCGCAATGCGATAATAAAGCTCATTACGCAACTATGTCGAAAATTTAAAGGGCCATCGATGCATATCTCGTATCGACTTAAAACACTCCCTTCGGTCGTGTCATAATTTATGAAAACTCTCTTGGCTACCGTCCGATCATTAGTAGACTTTATCTCGATGCAATAAGGTTTCCGACTGGTCAATTAACTAATGTCAATGATGGCGTGAACTTACGAATGTGTTTGTTGCAGACATGTCCCGAAGCTGCATTGTGGTGGTGGCGGCGTGCGCGCTGGCTGCGCTTTGTAGGTTGCCCGGCTCCACCGCACAGGCACTCGCTCCTCAGTATGACTGTAAGTACATAATAGTAGTTTATGTTACAAGGGATCAAAATGATATATTTCCGTCAAGGGCGTACATTGAATCCTGTATGAAGCGATGGATTCTAAAGTAGAATCCTGAGCGTAATGAGGGATTCAAGTGTTAACGCCCAAGACGAAATAATGTTGATACCGTGTGACACATACTGCTTTTCACATCAATTATGAGGAAAATAAAAAAATCTTAGTGTTGATACAATGCGATGCTTAAACAGATTATTTTAGCTAAAAAAATAATGTGCAAAAAAATGTAAAAATAGTGTGCTAGAACAGAAAACAGAGTGTTACTTTGATCCCTCCTAGCATCCCAGGAAAAGTGCCACTTTGATCCCTCCTAGCAGGGAAGAAAAAGCTCTTTTCCGAATAGGTGGTGTGAAAAGATATTTTTTCCAATACAGAACGGCCCTGAATATTTTCTTTGTATGTATTTTATATGTATATCTAAGTATGTATATCGAAGTTTCTCATAAACGCATAAGTAGGTAATAGGTAGGACTGGTAGTTAGGCAGGGTACTTTCTAAAATACCCACCAAGTACAGTATCATGTTTATTAATGTTCTCATAATATTCGCCTTTATAAGAACACTTAAGTGTAAAGTTTCATCCTTTTGAAAAGTGAGTAATCTTTAATAATTCATGACGTAATTTATTCTGAAACATAAATTATCTACTGTGATGATAATATATCTTTTAGAAAGCAGAGTTTCGCAAAAGCCTGCTTAACCGACTTCCAAAAATACGATGTTTGTAATTTATATTGATGCAAAACGCGTGCTTCAAAAAGGAACATTTCAAATATATATATATTACTTAGGTATATTATTGGAATCACAACTTGGAATACTGAAAAAATTGTTTTAAAATGAATGTACGCATAATATCATTTTAAAATTACTTACCTGTGAAAGGAAATATGTCCTTGCCCTTGGGTGCTTGCAATTTTTGGGCTGTTTCAAATATTATAAGTATTGAATCGATTTTTGTGTTATTACTATAGGTAGGTACATATTGATAGAAGTAGGTTTTTATGCATATTTAATTTAGTACGATTACGTATACTGCAGGTGTTTCATGAACTCTAACTTAGAGTAAAGTGCCCAGGGAAATGTGCCCATCTAGGCAAAGTGTTAATCACAGCTATTTAGCGTGTAAAGTGTGTCAACGTCACTTAAGTCACTTTACGCAAAAACAAACAAGTAGGCACTTGTTGTCGCTATAAAATATAGCTAACTTAGTAAGTTTTAACATTAACTCCTGGGATTTTTGCTCACTAATATAACTTATCGTCACAACTTTACCTAACTCGAATTTATGGATGTGAGATTTGAATTTTGTACAAGAGTTTCAAGATAAATATACTGGCAAGGTGAAAAATATCTATACAAAAATATATTAAAATATTATGCGCATTTGTAAAAGTCGAGGCATCTATGTATTTTGTGCATGCCTGTTTATAAGTCTTTGAGCGGATCTACAATTCTACAAGACCTAAACTGGCTTAGACTTTAGTTTATAAAGAAGCATCCTTCTTTGTAAACTAAAGTCTTTGTAAAGCTGCCCTATAAGTCACAAAGCCACCAGGATTACGAAGATATAACCGAAAACACATGGCAAGCTAAGCTAATCTTCACATTGGCTAAGAATCACGTATCTCATTAAGTATAATCTGCATCTTACCGTCTGTGACGCTACAGGTACATAAGTGCCGGCGCTGTTACACATAGTAGTTGAGGTGTATAAGTATGCACTGAAATAGTTATTTTCGATACAAGTGCGAAAAAGAGGAAATTCGAAACGAGTGGCGATAAATTAAAACACGACCGAAAAATTATTTACAGTACATATGCCTACTTTTCCGCACTAGTGCGTAAAATAGCACTTTTCGTGCGACGTCAAAAGTTTAAAGGGCCATATGTACTGTAAAACGTTGTTCGATACACGTGCGAATAGGTAATTCGCAACTCGTGTCGATTTAAAACACCCCCTTCGGTCGTGTTTTAATTTATCGCCACTCGTTTCGAATTTCCTCTTTTTCGCACTTGTATCGAAAATAACTATATCCCTAGTTTGAATTTGGAAATTGTTGTACGAGTCTTAATACTCTAAATTGTAGTTCATTTCTTATAGTTCCTACGGCTGTAATGCGTTGTGGGGCAGTTGAGATTGCCAGTCATATTTGCCTTATGAAGATATAGTACATTGTGCATCGTGGGGGGTAAGTGAAAGTGTACGAGAGTCTATATATTCACGACAGCAGCAGGCTATAACTAACAGGAGTATAACTTAGGTACGAGTTATTAAAGTATTATGTCACTTTTAAATCATTAAGGAAGCCATAGTAATTTTAATAATCCATCACTGTCTGAAACTTCAGCAATTAATCCAAAACGAAACAAACGTATTTAGCTAAAACAATGGTTTAATTTGCATATTCTATTATGAATCAAAGACAGTTAATGCCCCAAGGGACGTTTTATTAATCGAGTCATTGTTCCTAACGAAACGAATAATAACAGAACATCTATAAAGCCAATCATCACCTCGGATAAAGTTTTAACAATGGTAGTAGATTAACAGAAAGTTTTGTAACTACATTATTATGAGTAATTGTACGGCAATACCTTATATCTTGGCGCCTAGGTAACGTTATGTTTCACCTTTTTTGCCAAAATATCTGCAATGCCAGGCAATGCATAAAACTTAGGTATATATATTTCCTTTCTATAGGAAAATAAAAGAGAGTTAAAGTCAGTATTGTTCAAGCTACGAAAATATAAGCAAAATTCTAGCAGGATAAATTTTAAATTTCCTTAGCCACGGCTACGGACAATACTCAGTCGAGTCGCGGGATTTAGCAAAGCAATGCTGGATACTTTCTTGCTGTAAAAATGTGCGATGTTGACACCATTACAATTATCTAACGTTAATTTAAATACATATTATTTATTTTATGATGATTTTGTGGCTTCTAGGTTTAATAACGTTTGGCGTTAGTACTATACACTTAACAAATCGAATCTAGCGGTAAGAGCGTGCGACTTGCAATCGCGGGTTCGAACCCCGGCTCGTACCAATGAGTTTTTTGGAACTTATGTACGAAATATCATTTGATATTTACCAGTCGCTTTTCGGTGAAGGAAAACATCGTGAGCAAACCGGACTAATCTCAATACGGGCCTAGTTTACCCTGTGGGTTGGAAAGTCAGATGGCAGTCGCTTTCGTAACAACTAGTGCCCACGCCAATTACTGGGATTAGTTGCCAAGCGGACCCCAGGCTCCCATAAGCCGTGGCAAAATGCCGGGACAACGCGAGGAAGATGATGACACTTAATAAATCGAAACAAATTAACACAAGCAATAGGTACCTACATGAAGTTAAATTGTAGTCTCTAAGCAAATTCAAGTTGAACACACGTGGGTAAGTTGACACAAGGGTAGCGAGTACACATTGCAGCAGAAATGTTTGTAATTAATGATGTTCACAAACGCAGCACTCGGAAACTTCTGCGTGTGACTGCTTTTGCGTGTTCTTGCGAATAGCTAGCATTGTTGTGATCGTCTCAGAGGCCAAGGGAGAAGTTTAAATACTTTGCTTCCGTGAGAACTGCTTTAGTCTTTATTTACGGCTATTAATTATTTTATTTTACGTAATTTAAGGTGACCTAAGTAGATGTTTAAATAAGTTTTATTGATGCGAGCACGCAATACGCAAAAACGCACTACACGCATTAGTTGAATATGATTTAGTGATGTCACCGTCAAGCAAAGAAATAGGTGGCCAAATTTAAATGCTGTAAATTATGGAAAACGATTGAACTATTTATTTTTCACCTCAGCAGCTCGAACAAGGGTACTTTGCTACTTAAAAACAGTGAGCAAAATGAGCAAGATGCGATTTTGCTCACTGTTTTAAGTAGCAAAGTACCCTTGTTCGAGCTGCTGAGGTGAAAACTTAATTGTTGGTATATCTTAAGAAAACATGAGTGAATAGAGGTTCTCACTGCTGAGGTGAAAAGTTTTGTGAACTACACGAGATCAAACTTATTTACATCTCGTGCGCTTTTGAGTCCCTTACTACGCTCAAGATTCTAAATTAGAATCTTTCGCTTGCACGGGACTCAAAATAAGCACTCGAAGAAATATCAAACTTTGATCTCTTGTTGTACAAATAACTATTGTAATACCGGGTCTAATAATTTATCTATCAATTGCATTTAACATTTATTTAATACAAACACTTAAAATAAAAAATTTGGCCTAGGTATCGAATACAATGTCTTGTTATATATTTGTTCTACGCACGAGGAAGACGTTTGTATTTTATTTAACATGCGATCTTAAATCCAAGCCTAATTAACGATGTAACATGAGGTCGCTTTTGTAAACAAAGTTCATCATTTCGGCGAAGGCCCCGCACGGCTCACTGACTGCCTTCATCTCACCCATACCTACTAACCTCTATAACAAAACTGAACCTTTAATGGCGAAGTATTTATAATATTAAGGGTTTCCTCGCGTTGTCCCGGCATTTTGCCACGGCTCATGGGAGCCGTCAAGGGTTTAAATCGTAATAATTGATCAAAAGTCCAAAGTTGGCCTTATGTCGAATACTGGACTACGTATGAAATCATTCTCAAAATTAATTTTATACTTATATTTATGGTAGTTCATATACTTAATGTATGATCGCTTGATCGCAAGGATCAAGTTTTAACAAGCGCACATAGTTGACTCAAGGAACTTTTGTTTTGTTCCCCAAAGCCCTTCACCAATAAAACTTGCTCGATCAGTTACTTTACTCCATTCATTACCTATTGTTTAACAAGAAAACTTACCATTTGATAATGTATTTTAATGCATTACCAATATTTGAGTCGCTTTGATTGATTAATTAATTAACAATCTTTATTTTTTTCGTTTTCGTAATAACATGGCTCTTCTTTTGTACTAGGTACAGAATGACATTACGAGAATAAAGAGAAATAACTTTTTCGATGCACTGAAATTAGAGAGTTCAATATTAGTTTGTTTATTTTGGTTTTATTATAAAGTTAGTGTTGACTCGACACTCCGCCACATAAGAACAATGTCGAAATATTTTTTATTTCACATATTTAACCACAAGGGAAAAGGAAATTGATAACCATAAAACGTTAATTTGTTCACGTAGGACCTCACACTATTTTACATAAGAAAAATACTATATTTTCATTCAAACGAAGTGGTCGCATACATCATACATCTCCCTGAAGGGTGACGAATATCGGCGCTCGGCGTCCGTCCGTCAGTTAACCCCTATCATATTTATGTTACACACAATGAATTATGTAGGCTCATGGCGATCTCCATAATCGATATAGGTACCCCCCTGTTTGAGTAGATCGAGTAAATGGTATAAGCAAGGTTTATGTTTACTAGGTTGTTACCAATAATTTTGGCGTGTGCGTCAAATTTTTGGATATGACAAATTCACATCAAACCTTCATGCCAACCTTCAAACCTTCAAGAAAAGAGCGTACGAGTACTCCCATCTTAAAGGCCGGCAACGCGCTTGCAACCCTTCTGGTGTTGCGGGTGTCCATGGTCGGCGGTAATCGCTTACCGTCAGGTGATCCGTCTGCTCGTTTGCCTCCTATATCATAAAAAAAAACATTATTGTGAGCCTAAGCTATTCATTACGTAAAATGAAAGGTAACAGTTTATTTTGCCTGAGGTTAGAGTAGTGCAACGTCTAGAATATATATGATATTAATTTAACTTGCTCAACCTGGATACAAATTTATAGAAATGGTTTATTTTTACTGTCTTATTTGTTCATTCCTTGCTAGATGAATTTTATTATTTATCTCGCGATAATAATGCAATATTTTGTCGCCAGCATCAGCAGCAGCAGAAAGTGCAAGCGGCTGGGAAGCACTAGGTGGCCTGTACGCACTGCTTGCACAACACGACGCGCTGGGCGGGCACGCGCTCGCGCGCAAGTCCGTGCGCTCGCCCTCACGCCGTCTGCGTTTCGGCCGGCGCTCGGACCCCGACATGCCGCCTCAAGCACCAGTAAGTAGAATTACAACTCTTCAATGCTAGCTGGGAGGCGCTAGGTGGGATTTACGCACTGCTGGCGCAACTCGACGCGCTGAGCGAGCACTCACTCGCACGCAAGTACCCCGGCATGACGCCGTAAAAGCATCTATGTGTAACGTTACATCTCTCTGCCGGTAATAGTAGTGGCGTTCGTGCTGAACGCACCACTATTTGCTGAGTGGACACGCGATCATCGGCACCGGTATGTCCGTTACTCTTCCTGACGTAGGTACCTACACAATAGGGTTGTGGAATGTGTGGTATTAGGGCATTCGCTTATAATCTTATGACTTCACATAATATACTAAATGATAAATAGAGTTTCACTAATAATTGGATTCACTTATCAATAAACATGTTACAAGGACATGCCACTGAGCATGTAAATAATTGATTCGCTTATTTTGTTAAGAAAACTCTTCCGTATGAACGCAGGAAAAACAATAATGTATTATACATATTAACTATTCAATTATCGTAATAGTTATTATCATACCTTCCAAGCCCTCTTAGTATATAATGTCCTTTCATCTTAGATGTATATACTCGTTAGCATGCAGGGTTTTACCATACATCATTGAAATTTACTTACTATGCGATAGGAGATTTTTATTTATTTTATTTATTTCGGTTTATTAGTTAGGTATCAACTTTCATATTTTTTACGAGGTTACAACTCTTGCAAATTATAAGTACGAGTATTAGCTACTGACTGTTTATTCGATTGTTAGGTACATACCTATATAACATTTGAAAAATATTTCAACTACCTAAAAATAATGAACTCAGTTTTTGGGCCGGCATCCTATAGGCAATGTCCCTCTACCTACTGGGCTTTGGGCTATAGGTACGCTAGACAGTAGACACATTGGTGAAAATTAAGTTAAATAATACCCATAATCTTCAAACACATAAAGAGTGGTGGTAAATATATAAATAATTTTTTTAACGATATTTCGGCGTGTCGTTATTGAGCGCTGCGACTAATGAATATTGCGAGTTTAGTAACGAATTGAACACATTATTATGCAATCAATTTTACATATTAAATAACCGCTTTACTCCTCTGTAACAAAAAGTTGACGTTCGCTTATAAATTCGAAATTTGATTTGAATAATTTAATTCATAAATAAACTCCATGCAATGGGAACTTCTGGTACCAGAACAAAAATACTCTCAGTTATGCGCATAGCAATTCCTTGTATTCAGGGAAGTAGTAAAAGCGTACGATTATGTGGCATTTTTTTATATTTATGATGATATGTTTCATGAAGCATTTGTAGTGCCTATGCCTATAGGTCTTCATATATTGCTTATACATACCTATAGAGTGCACTTATCAGATCAATGGGAATTGCCAGTACTTAGAATACAATTTTAAATTGGAACTGAAACAAAACTATTTTATTTTTAGAGAAATAGCGGTAAATAAGTGCCAACACGTCAATTTCACTGTTTATTGTGTATTTAATACCTATGAATTACTAACAATTAAACTTTAATCTCAAAGTATTTATGCTTCCTAACAAGTTTTTTCTGAGACTTTCCACAAACCTTACGACGACGATATGAATTTCTTAGAAATACCCAAAATAGTAGATACCTTAAGGGAATTTAGCTAAAATTAAACGAAGATACTGCTCTAATAGCCCAGTTTCCAAGTTACATCTTTACTACATGGATAAAGGGCACAACTTGTCTCATTCATAGAGAAGTTTCAAAGTCACTTACCTATATGTCTATTGTAACAAACTTGATATCTCAAAGCAAGAAGACTACTGAAAGTTTAGAGTTCCAGAAAACCGAGACACTGGCGGGATTTTTAATTAACACTTTACCTAAATTTCGGGGTATGTGCGCGCAACCAGAGGGGCTACCGCGAAGACCGAATTTCGCAAATTGCGGGGATCTTTCTCTTTTACTCCAATGAAGGCGTAATTAGAGTGACACAGAAAAATGCCCGCAGTTTGGGAAATTCGGTTTTCGCGGTAGCCCCTCAGCGTGCAGCGGTACTGTAACCGCAACCGACGGAAAGCATTAAAATATTCGCAACAGATAATGTTCGCACTCCTCAGCGGTTGAATTATGTTGGTCTTAATCTAAACCTTTTTAAAGAACTTATATTCAAACTAATTAACAGTGAGTTGCGCTTAAACATATTTTAGCAAAAAGTAAAATAGGTAATATTATGTTAAAAAAACGGGTGCGTGTTAAGGAATATAATTCCAATCTAACATCATTACTTAAAATGTTTATTCTTAATTTACCCTCAAAGCCTTATGCCGTTTCGCTAAAGCTCCCTGAAAGCGATTCAATTGTTTGCTCCATTTGCTACCAACTTATAAACAAGACCCTCGTACTGCTGAATGGATTTACCCAACATTATATCTGACGGATTTTTATAATAATGCGATTGTGGGCAGATTTATACGGGGTCTTCTGCATTGCAATACGTTTGAAGTCGGATCTGTATGCTTATTATAAATTCAACGCAAACAAATAGGTGTAATTGCGAGACTGTGTTGAAATGAAAGCAATCCATTAGGAGATAAGTAGGTACCTACCTAATTAGTAAATTAAGTACATATAATAAAATTAAAAACTAAATTAATCTAAATTTAAAAAAAAAACATCTAAATAAGGCCCCCGCGGCATTGTGCCAAAGATGCTGGCAGCATTCTCTCGCTGAATGGCAATACTTATGCGCTGCGAGAGAAAGCTGCCAGCTCTCCGGTCACCAGTTGTATCGACGAGCTTTTTGCATAGTTCTTTGAAAATAACATGTGCGCTTTGACCCCACGGCCCCAGTGTCTCGACACGAAGTGGTATTGGGGGCCGAGACATCGATAAGTTTTTTTGCGTTTTTTCTGTTGTTTGCTGTTGTAAATGACAAAGTAACCGATGGAAATGTGGAGTGGTAATGGAAACAAACAACATATTTAACATTCTATTGACTTGCTCGTCTCGGTTGGCGTCTCGCTAACTAATAATACCTAAGGGTGAATTACTTACATAGAGTAAACTGATGTTTGTGGAAGTGTATTTATTGAGTAATCGCTAATCATGTATAGTCTAATCTTCTTGCTTTAAAAAAAAGCAAGTTAAAGTTGTTGTTGTTGTTGTTAAAGTTACATCTATTTTTATGGTTTTACCCTTTTTATTTTCGTCCCTAAGTTAGTAAAACTACTGCCAGTTTACCCGCATATTATTCGTAGGTCCTATACCTACTACTCTAAATAACTTCACCCAGCTTTCTTATATCGATTTTTGTTACATTTGTTGTTGTACTGTTTTATATTAAATAGTACCAAAAATTTCTTTTTGTATACCTAACATTTAACTAAGTTCTTTAGTTTTACTGTAACTTATATGCGAGTTTACAGTAAACTTAATGGAATTGAACGTGATGATAATTCACCTAAAATCATATTACTTGTGGCCTTTCATTCTCGGTAAGCCATAATCGCAGGCTGCGTCTAGTAATATTATTTCATCAGGTACGGCATAAGCCTCGATGATTTGGGTTGCTTGATTGTTGAACTTTGTCAATTTAACGGTTGAAGCCAAATTTCATCCTGCCACAATATTTAGAACAGTGTCTATTCTTGCATAGTATAAGACAGATTTTTGTCATCACATAATTTTGATTTTTATGAGTAATCAAATATTTTTAAGCGATCCGATCCGATATTTATGCGGATACAGAGTAACGATGTTTTTGCCGGCCACAAAGCATCACATATTTTTACCGAGGTAGTGTCGTCATATACTTATGCCTCTAATGGAGCATCAGATATTTTTGCACGGCTGCCCACAGTCATATATTTTTGCTGGTGACTGTACAATTAAATTCGCAATCTGAAACTAAATGTAGCTGCGAGAGGAATACATTGGTCGTATTTTTTTTTACTTATTTTCTCGTAATGCAACATACATTATAAGATGTAATTTTTTTTTTAATATGTGTCCCGCCGAGTTTTTTGCCGGTCCCATATTGGGATACCGTCCTCCAATTGAGGGGGGATTTAAATCTTCTCGGGGCAGAGGTGTAGGGTTGGAGCCGGTCTACCTAGCTTTATTTGATGTTCATAAGCGCATTGTAATTATGCCTACTTGAATAAACATATTTTTTATCTTTATCTTATCTAATATGCCTATATTTCGACACAGCTGTGTTTACGTCAAACCGAAAGAGGTTAATTAAATTAATTAGCATCAGAGTATCACCCAATAATCAATTGAACTAATTATGATCAGTGACACAGTGAACTGTATAGCATTGAACGTGTCGGTTTCTTGGTTATTAGTGTCTATTTATTATTACTAGTGTCTTAGATTGTGTGGGTTGTAATTGTGATGTAATTGTGTGGGTTTGTTGTTGTTGAAAGTTCGTCCTGTGTATCATATTGTAAGATATTTAGCTATGATATGAGAGATTTTTCACGTAAGAAAATGTTCGCGATTAGTAGCAGCTGGGTAAGATCAAAGAGCTGTTGCTTCTTCTACTTACCCGCACACCGGTGAGTTTGTGCCAAATTGATAATATCAAAGTCTAGTAAATTATTCTTGGAAGTACGAATACAGTGTGTGGCCTATAACGCTGGCGAAAAATTAAAACGTAGATTTTACTCCTCAAACTAGACAATGTTTGTTCAGCGACTTTTAAAAATAACTAGTGGTTTGTATTTTAAAACACTTTAAAATTTAATCGAACACGCAATATATTACGAAATTGATTATGCCTGTACGGTGACAAGACTGACGGGCAATGTCAATTAGACGGAATTTAAAGTACATTGAAAATATTATTTAGTTTGTTTGAAAAAGGGACAATTTTAAGACTACATAATTTCAAAAAGTTGTTGAACAAAAGTTTTATTGTTTGAGGAGTAGAATCTACGTTTTAATTTTTCGCCCGCGTTATAGGCCACACACTGTATATCTGATTATATGTAACATACAAATGGCGGCAGACTAAATTATATTTACTGGGAAGATTTTGGGTAGGCCCTTCAAATTCGAACATTTCACAACTGCATTTCCCCGCCTCGGTACCAGGTCATCATAGTCAACATAACGTTTGTTGCAGCTGGACGAGATGGAGGAGCTGCTGTCCCTGCGCGAGATCCGCACGCCGGTGCGCCTGCGCTTCGGCCGGCGCTCCGAGGAGCACGCCGTGCCACATATCTTCCCACAAGAGGTATTCTCTAACCCAAGTATAAACTAAATAAGGTAAACGTACTGGTGCTCGACGCGGTCCCAGTACATGTGATCTTGAAACTTAAGTCATTGTCAATAGAGGTGACAGAAGAGTGCCATCTATTGGGCATTAGCATGTCGAGCATTAGTACGTTTACCTTACTTGTCACACGTTGTTAATAATAAATATTATTCTCGGTAGTATTTAGATATTTTTTCCAAAAAACCTGTAAGTATACACAGTAAAACAAAGAAGTTTACTGCTGTGGCCATTGATATAGTATAAAGAACTGGATACCCAATCAGCCGCCAAAAATGGCCCCACAAAAGTGATGTCAAAACAGATCATGCATTACTTTTTCGTTTAGTCTTGTTTGAAACGCTCAAATGTGAAGTTGTCAACAATTACGAAATGTGCCGTTAAAATATGTAAAAATAACAATGATAAAGCAAGGAAAAAGGATGGAATGTATTTCTTTCGGTTAGTTCTTTGGATAGCATTACATAATTTATGTAATCTGGTGGTAATTTTATGGTTTTGAATAAATTAATTTGTTAGTACCAAAGAAGGGATGTCAAGGAACAAAATTCTAATGAGTCGATGTGAGGTCAATATTTTTTTTTATTTTTATATGGAATTCATAAGAAATAATATTATGTTTAAATTGAAGATTTCCAAGAAAACCTATGCGACGTGCAAAGTGGACTGCTATTTAATTAAAGCAAGAGATAGGGGTGATGCAGTTTTAAACAAGGCAAAACGGCCCATTTCCGACATATACACCACCAATAAGGGCTTATATCGACTAACTGTAAATGCTAAACCTGTCGGAACACAGTGACAACCACAGGATTTTTTTTATAAAGTATAGGTAGACTTTATGAAAAAAATCCAATCAGTATCTAAATTTCCCCGTGCACCCGTGCTATGAGGAAATGTAGATCTTAAATACACAGTTATTTAATAAGTAGAATTTATTTCAAGGAAATTAGTATTTAAAGACGTATAGAGTCAGACCGAGAAAAGTCTGCAGCGATTTTGATGGCCCACGCAGTGCAAGTGCCATTTTAAACGTCAAACTTCTATAAATTTATGACGTGTAAATAACACTTGCACTGCGTGGGCTATCAAAATCGCTGCAGACTTTTCTTGGTTTAACTCTACTTACGAATTAAAAATTTAATTTGTTTGAATTTGAACCACGAATTACTTTTATTTGAGCTCCCGATTAAATTAAATTTGTTTTATTTATTACTTCAATTAGTTTTCCTAAACAGTAATACATATTAAAGTGTACCAAAGTGACTCCATTCGTTCATTATTCTCGTTTGACGTTGTTTGACGTAAATACGTTACGTTTAGTGCCATCGGACTAAATTTTTTAACAGTGTTGGTACTTATGTTTGCAAATTTGACACTTAATGCTTACGACATTAAGCTCTTTTCTGTACGAAACATTTATCTTGACTCAAAATTTACGTAAGCGTTTTTATCATCAATGCAAATGGTGCGAAACGTCATTGGGATCCACATTTCTTGACGTTTTTGTTCTGCTTTGTGTGTCTATTTCTTTTATATTAAGTCAGTGGCTGTGGCAGTCTCACTCGCCTGATAAAATACTTTAAATATTTGCCACTCGTGTTTCACAGAAACAAGAATATTGCAGATTAATGGAATCCTATAATAATTTGAAATAGTTTTATTCTTATTTTGATACGACCTTTAATATATCTACTTGTTTTATTTTCTGTTGTTGGAAATCCACGTGGATTGATGTCCCGTATCTATGATACAGGTCTCGTAAAATGTTGATGTGGCGTAAAACTCGCGACGAGCCCTCTAACAAGCCACTAGTGACACTTTTACGATGACTCGCTACTTTTATTGCAAATCATTCCATTTCCATTTCACTTTCTAAGTTTGATTAGATTAGGTACTAATGCTACGAAAATAATACCCAAACATTACTTACCTTTAGAAATGTCCTCTTTAAAAAAGTATGCGCACCAGCTGAGTATTTGTTACTTTTGTGGAATATTAGACTATAACAAGTAAGTTTTTTACGGATGCTATTTATGCACTTTGGACGAAACATGCATGTGAATTTTTCTCTGGTCACTGAATAAAGAAGTTTTTTTTGTTAACCCCTAATTGACTTAATGTTCTATTGTGACCATCATCATCATCATATCAGCCGAAAGACGTCCACTTCTGGACAGTGGACAGTTAAGTATAGGTCTTCCCCAGGGATCTTCACAATGCGATCTTGACCAGATCGTCAGACCCTCTTGGGTCTTTTCCTTTTGCGTTTTCCGGTTCGCGGTACTTTCATCAGCTCGGGCCTAAATGATAATTAATGATGGTTCATCAGACGTGGCACCGAAAATCCATGATAGAAAAAAAACAAAAATCTCGCGATGCTCATATTTATGTTCCAACCTCAGTGGATGTTATTTATACAGAGAAATTGTTCTCTACTCCCTATTCTTTGCTCGGTTGCATAACTACCTACGCAGAAAAAGGTAGAATCCACGGAGAATAGCGTTAGAAACATTTTCTATTGATTTATGTAACGCGAATACAATATGAGGACGTTGAGGAGGTGGACGATTTCGAATGAATTATATTCCCAGTTACATTTGAAATATTACAAGACAATAATCTGCCTTTGGATGTACTAAGTTCAAATACATCAAATAATTTGAAAGGACTAAATAGTTGAAGTCGTAATACTACTTTTGCCATTTTTTCTGATTTAATATATTTCAAGTTAAATAAATAAAAAAATAGTTTATATATTACTTTATGATTATTGAATTCGAGTACGAAAATTTAGAAAATTGGGTCTGTAAATACTTATGTACAGTTAGCAGCAGAATTTGCTAACCGGGCGAGGATAGAGAGAGAGCCACAAAGCGTTTCGTTGTCGAAGTGATAGCGATTGTCACTTTGGCTAGGCCGGCTGTCCCGCTTAGCAACTTCTGCTGCTGACTGTACCTATCATAAACATTCTTAAATTGCAGACTACATAAAATAAGTTTGATGGTTATGAAACTCATGAATCCTAACTTTAAGGTTCCTTACAAAAGTGTAACCCTACTTTAGCTAAAATGCTCTTAGATGCTATGTTACTTAATTTCACGTCGCATCTGTTCTTCCGGCTAAGACATGAAAAAGTGACAAAACAAGAGCAGTTACTAACAAAAAACATTAGCTGCATTAAGGTACATCCACAACGCAGTTAACTTTTATGGAACAACACTAACATTAGGTAACTTATCTAGTTACTTACTGTTGCATAGTGTTCCTCCGAAAACGCTAACTGAAAAGGTCTTAATTTTGTTAAACTGTGTGTTGATTTAAACTAACACGATTCTCACTCATACTTAATAACTAACACGGGACTTAATCGCGTAAGACTTACGTTTATTTATCGACTGGCGAGGAATTGTATCAACATCTTGTTGCTGCGCGGGTTTTGCGAACTACCCGCACTTGATCTTGATTATTCACTTGTACGCTAGGGTTGTCACTTTGCCTACACACAACACTCACGACATCCGATGGTATGAGATGATGAGGATGTTTTTAGGGTTCCGTAGCCAAATGGCAAAAAACGGAACCCTTATAGATTCGTCATGTCTGTCTGTCTGTCTGTCTGTCCGTCTGTCCGTCTGTCCGTCTGTCCGTCTGTCCGTCTGTCCGTCTGTCTGTCCGTCCGTATGTCACAGCCACTTTTCTCCGAAACTATAAGAACTATACTATTGAAACTTGGTAAGTAGATGTATTCTGTAAACCGCATTAAGATTTTCACACAAAAATAGAAAAAAAACAATAAAATTTTGGGGTACCCCATACTTCGAACTGAAACTCAAAAAATTTTTTTTCATCAAACCCATACGTGTGGGGTATCTATGGATAGGTCTTCAAAAATGATAGTGAGGTTTCTAATATCATTTTTTTCTAAACTGAATAGTTTGCGCGAGAGACACTTCCAAAGTGGTAAAATATGTGTGTGTCCCCCCCCCCTGTAACTTCTAAAATAAGAGAATGATAAAACTAAAAAAATATATGATGTACATTACCATGTAAACTTCCACCGAAAATTGGTTTGAACGAGATCTAGTAAGTAGTTTTTTTTTTATACGTCATAAATCGCCTAAATACGGAACCCTTCATGGGCGAGTCCGACTCGCACTTGGCCGCTTTTTTTCACCCTTACATTTGCTAATCACTGGATTCCACGAAGACGAAATCCCCAGTCCCTCACCACTTAAACGGTGTCCTTACCTGTTAGAAGTGTGATGCATGTTCATAATGGCACTAATTATAGTTTCCCTTTACAGGAGCAGGACCGCTCGGCGCGCGCCCCCTCCATGCGCCTACGATTTGGCCGTCGATCTGATAACAACATGTTCTTACTGCCCTTCGAAGTACGTACTACATATTTATTTTAGGGAACAAATCACGTTTTTTATTACTAGACTCGTGTTTTTACACTACTTATAAGTACATATAAATTGTAAACTGAAATAGATATCATAGATAATATTATTATATATATGCTAAAGAAAAAGTGACTACCAGTGAGCTACCGAAGCATACCCTACTGTGACGATGAATTGCATCTATGAAAGAGATTGTCGATGGCGCTTACGTCGCACTGCGTCGCGCAGGGTTGTATTTGTATCAGCCGGCCTAGACAATCGCTATCGCTTCGACAACGAAACGCTTTGTGTGATCTCTATCAGTTTTCCATATTACTGCGACAGTAACAGTTGCGTATCGTTCGCTACGGAGCGTTAGCGATTGGCATGTTGTCTACGGGGCCTGTGCATCGTTTATAATGGCAAAAACACCATCGACAATAAGGTGAATTTTCATAGATAGGTATCGCCACATTTTTATTCTACACATTATTAAAAAAAAGTTGATTAAACAGATGTTTTACATTTCAGTCAACTCTGCCCAAGGAAGTGAAGGCCAACGCGGAGGAGGACAACAGGCAACAAGATTAAGCGACATATCCGCTCTAGCTATAGACTTCCCCTCCACACACCCCTACTACTATCGATAAGGGAATATTTACCTACGACAAACATTCTACGTGTCAAATATTCAATATCAATTTTTAAATGTTATTCAAATACTTCGTAAGTTTATGTACATAATAATCAGGTAATTAAATGTATATGTTGTTAGTTATGGAGCAGAATTCTGTGTCCTAATTCCACTGCTTTAGTTACGGGTAAAGTGTCATTCAATAGAATTTGCTAACTATGTAAACAAAAGTTACTAGTAAATTGACATTCAGTGTCAATTTTAGTATGGCGGTTTGTTTACATAGTCAGCAAGTTCTATTGAATGACACTTTAGTGTTAAAAGTTCCACATATATGTGACGTCCCACGGATAAAGGTACCTTATGGCCGTTGGCGCTTACGCTATTATTAACGCCGCTCCGCCGCCGCGCGCTATTATTATTGCGGCGCTATGCGACGTAAGCGCCAAGTGCCATAAGGTACCTTTTGCCGTGGAACGTCACATATTATTATTTATTTCATCACTCTTAACTTTATTGATTAACATTAATGTCATAGTAGACACAATGTTACTCTAGTCAATGTTGTATTAAGACTGTATTTTTAATTTAAGTTTCTTACGTTGATCGCTCTCATAGTTTGTAATAACAAAATATATATTTTTTCTTGCGAAGAGTTGTACATTTCATGAGCTGGGTAAATGTAAAACTGCTTCGTTCGTAGGTACTACTAATGTTAAAATAATACTCGCCGTCACTTGTCAAAACAAAATGCTAATGTTATATTTTCATGTCGGGAAAATTAGGTATACTAAATGTAGTAAAACTATGTTAATTTTGTATAGATATTATAGTGCAATTGATGAGTTGAAATATAAAAAATTGCCAACCTATTTTATAGTTTTATTATTCTTTTATAAGCATCCCACTGCTGGGCAAAGACCCTCGATCTCCTCGACTTCCAATTTTTTTGTATAATCCGTTCAGTTATTAAGGACATCTTATGTTTTATATTTAATTTTATTGATATTTATTCCAAAAGATATTTAGCCAAGGCAGAACAGTTACTGTAAAAACAATTTTATTACTCATAACTCATAACTGATGTTTAGTTTTGAAACAAACATTACAGTACGAACATGTAAAAGTCGTCTTGCAAAATGACTTTCCTGTTTTTATTACCTGTAGGTAATAAGATGAGAAACCTTGTTATTTGTATTTGGGTCGACAATTTAACTAAGGAGAACATCAAGTGAGGCAGACGGCACCTTTATCCATTCTGAACTCTAGCAATTCTAGTTTATTTCTCGGTATATTGACATTATTAAAATCAATTTTACACAATAAATAAGTATGATGTATAAATATCAACCATAGCATGCATTATACGACGCTTTCTTTGTTCCGTGATTATAAGAGGTAAGAGAAAAACAAAATTAATTAGGTGTAGGTTATTAATTCGCTCCTGTTCAGTGAAAGATTAAACTCACGTTTAAAATTAATTATTTTATTGTTACAAAATGCTATTATAGATCTAATAAATTTAAAAGGACTTGATTTTTTAACAAATAACAAATTATCCAACTTACTAAACGGCTAAAATAACAAATTACGAATCTAAACAAATAATATATCAACATACCTACCGACACGACAGTTCATTCCGTTATACGTAGCGGGCTGGGGTTGAAAACATCTGCGAATGGATTCCATCCGTAGCAATCACACACTTCAACACATAAATGGTCTTTCTCAAGATTCTGCGCGGCATTCCTCAAGGCACCCATCAGCATAGTCAACGCCTCTGGGTCCATGTCCGCCTCAATGAATAGACTGTACAAGTTGCAGCATTTTTCTATGAGCAACGAAACGTTTTCTTCATCCGCCTCGTAGTCTGCTATAACACGTTGGTACTCGCATATATGAACGTTCTCCAAAGACGGACATTGACTGATTGAGTCAAACATCATCCCGTATTCTATGTCTTCTAATGTTAACTTCAGGTTCTTTAAGCATTTTGTCAGGTGTATTGAGTTAAACAGAGACAGTGTACAACTTGAATATGAGCTTGGACGGCCACGGTTCTCAATGTACACGTCAATAGTATACAGTCTTTTACATTGTAAGAAAATGTGAGCGAAGAAGTCGCCTTTTACACAGATATTGCTTAAACTTAAAAACGTTATGTTCTTCAGACTTTTGAGGTTTGATTTAAGTGTTACGAGCCGATTCCATCGAACAACTGAGCCTTTTCTACAGAAATCTGTCAAAGTAACATTTTCTGGCAAGTCATCTAGAATTTCATTAAACGTGTCACATGAATCTATGCAATACCAATGGCTGGGCGCTGCAGTAATGTTCACAGGCAACTTAGTGTGCATGCAAAAATAGGTGGGAAAATAATCTGTTAATTCGTTTAATACATTTTTGAAAAATTCCGCATTAAACACTGTTACATCTTTGTTCCAAGCTTTGAATATTATGTTCCCGTCTAACATAAAATCCAAAGGTAGATGCGAAAAGATATTAATAGTTAGGTCAGAGCAACATAATGAAAACATCCCACTGAAAATTGGAGATACATAGATGTAAATTGTTTCTAAATACATAATAAAAATATATTCTATCTTTCTATAGTCCAAATTTGATACGCCTTTTAGACTTCTTGAAGTTTTATGAGATACTCTACAATCACGAAAAATGTAACATAGACGTTCGAAATTGATGTCAATGCTCTCTTCAACATTAACTGATTCGTAATATTCATCGGTTTCTGAATAATCTCTGTAGTTATCAGCGAGAGTAATTTTAAAATATTTAGTCATAGGGATATCTTCCATGAATTTGAGAGGAGATTCGGAGTCATAGAACTCCAAAACAACAAAATGTACATATTCAAACTTTTGTCTTTTAAAAATGTCTGAGGCCTTTTTCCAAACTTCATCATAAGCATGTTTCCTAGGCCATTTAAAATAATTTATACTAATATTTTTTAAACTATTGCAACAAATGTGTTCCACATCAGAAAGAAATATCCTGGTAAAGGTCACGTCCAAGGTTTTTAAATTAGTACATCTTTGTAAGTAAGGAGTTAACTTATTTGCTGTAAGATCTTGAATCCCACTCAGATTTAGTTCCTGGATATTAATAGCAAAATCTTGAAGAACACTAGAACTTAATGTATTTACTGAGGCGATGGTACTCCTGGATATATTTACTTTTCTCATCAGACATGGTGCAAAAAACTCTTTGAACTCATTTACACTGTAAACATTTATTTTTGACTTGATATCCAAATACGTGAATATTAATGTCCCTATTTCCGTGGGTAGGTCCAGGAAACTCATCTGTTATTTTTAATAATACCTATTATAAAAAACTTGTAAAACGATTTGAACTGAAGTTGATTTGTTGGTAAAAAGATTGTGACAGTGACAGTATAAAACATGACGTTTAATTTGAGGTTGTAATATCCTAAGATCACCTTGTAGCACTGACAATCCAACCTCTAGACTGATCTTAGGCCAATTCTTTCGTGAAACCGATGCTGCCAAAAATACGGGGGTGCGGGGGGACGAGGTGAGCGAATCCCGTGCCGTGATTGGTCCGTTCAAAGACACGGACCAATCACGGCACGGGATTGACTCGAAGATGGAGTAACGCTACCGTATGTGTGGCAGAGGGGGTAGCGCAAAGAGTAGTATAATATATATATATGATAGCGCGACTATGCTATGTCTAGAGGTTGGATTGTCTGTGCCTTGTAGTGTAGAGACAACTTTTTATATTTTTATACACGTCATTTCATGTCATATTCTCATATCGTAACGTCAAATACTGTAATTTTACGTCAATGACTTTTATTGACTAACACTTTTATATTAAGTCAGTGGACTAACATTATTCAAAACATTCTTATATTTATACTTTATCAACAAAACAAAATAGACAAATGTACAGATAATTTATATCGGGCGGATTTACGTGGATTTGTGATCAAATACCGACCACGCTGTCATTCAGGTTTATTACAGGAATCCACTACATTCGTCCACTATATTATTATGTAGTATGAAATTGCTGAGAAGGAACAAAAACATAATGCTGAGCTCTTGTCGAGGTTTGTTGTAAAAGTTTTAAGTGTAGGCAAGTATTCATAAGCCTTGTGGAGTACGATCAGGTTAGGAGTTAGCACGTAGTTGTGGATATTCACTCAACTATACAAAACTAGTCTAACGATTTGAGTCGAGCTTGTGTACTTTGGTCATTTTTGATAATCTAAGGTAGTGTAGTTGTAACGAGCTTAAGGTACGTTTAAGAAAGATACCTACAAAGGATATTAAAAGAAGTGAATTATAACTGTTTATCAGGGGTGTTGTTTTGATAAATACATATAGCTATTCTACATTAAAGCATCACTTTTTAGGGTTCCGTACCTCAAAAGGAAAAAACGGACATGGATCACTCGTCTGTCCGTCTGTCACAGCTTATTAGCAAGTCAATTTTATGGAATTAGAATTCTAGGCTATAATATTCATAGTCACACCTACCAGAGAAATACCTACGTTTCTTTTAAGAGGTAATGTTTCAACCAGCAATGTATTTTTATGTATTTTCAATATTTTTCTATCGTGGGTGTCGGGGCGCCCTCGTGCGGTGTTATTGGCGCTAATGTCGAGTAAATTGCGATCATGCTCAATGCATTTAAATACGCCCTCGAGGCTTCGCACTCGGCTGCTATGACGCCTTAAAGTATGCTGTTATATTTAATAGATCGTCTATATAAAATCCTTTTTTATCACTGTTTTTTTTTGTATACTTACATAATCTAAAAGGGTTGGCGGACTTGGACTTGGATATTTTTTTCGATGCAAAAATATTTTTCCTCTGCTTTTTCCTAATCAGAACACGATACCGAATATGCCCTTAAACGTATCCCCACCATTTATGTTACACCTTGTATACTTACCTACAAAATATACTGCATGGTGTTCACCACAATATTTTTCTTAACGAAGCTTCATCAAAAATGCATAACTTTTACGTCGCGGTATTCTTTCAAAGTCAAACACCAGCACACGGTAGTAACCAACAATGTTGTATTTTAAAACGACAATGTTAGGCACACTGTTATTCAATGTGATTTTATAACGTGGCTTGTTCACATGTTCGTCTCGAAGCTAATTATGATGTAAACTATCATACCTACTATTATATTTATTTATATTTGTTAGGAACGAATTAATACCATCAGAATTGCAATGAATATCTTGTTATGGCGGCAATAATATAGTATCACCATTCACCACTTTATTAATTTTCAATTTATGATGTTCCAAATTCTAATAGAATATTGAAATGATAAATTGGTAATTTTAGGCATAATGCCATATACAAACGTCGCGAACTGTTAAAAAATATTATTTGATTGCGTTCCTGCCATTGTAAGTCTAGCCTGGGTAGCATCTGCCGTTGCGTCTTGCGACAAACGCGCCCGTCAATCTGTCAAACGCAGAACTCTACGATATAAAGTGGAATAATCAGAATAATCGATTTATTGTCTGTTTGTGACTTTTGTGAGTCGGTTCAGATCCAGCCTGGAGTCTTACTACCAGTTACGCTGAAGATTTGGATTTCACAATTTGGTAAACGTGTAGGTCAAGGCAGCGCTAACACCACCACATGTTTCAGTCATTGTTAGAAAACATGTGTCTGTGGATAAATGTATGTAACACCAATTTTTTCATGCATTTTAAATATCGTGGCATTTGATGCAATCAGATATTTATATTTTATAAAAATGTGCTATCATCTTTGTCAACATTTTTTTTTCGCAAAATGTCGTACCTATTCGTTACCCTGTTCGCACGTTCTTCCCTACTTTCAGTTTTCATTACATATCATTCCAATGTTCCACTTAAAATATAGGAATCTTATTGCCAACATTATTCCAGTCTAATACTAATTGTCAAATTTCCATTCGGGAATTGGCCTCCTGCAATACATGCATCACAACCGCCCACCACCGTGTAATGCATCGTAGCGACCGTGGAGCCACCTGTCATATACTATCAAGTTGATGCAACCGGCTAAAATTAACATTATTCATTATAATAATTATAATGCCATATGATATCAATATCTGGGAGACCGAGCTTTGCTCGGCGAACATATAACAACTCAAAAATGCGCTTTTTTCAGAGTTAGACCCAGCTAAATCGATTTTTCACCCCCGAAAACCACCATATACTTAGCAAATTTCATCGAAATCGTTAGAGCCGTTTCCGAAATCCCCGAAATATATAAATAAGAATTGCTCGTTTAAAGGTAAAACATAAAGCTTTGACGACCGGTAGTGACCCTACCTATAAAGCTGGTGGTCATTTATTTGTTCCTGAGTCATGGCCATCATCAACAATCATCATTTTACAATATTGTATATAATATATACCTACACTAACACTTCCTTTTGTCTTCGCCGCTACTCAAAAAAACGTCAAGGATGAAAACGTACAGTCGACATCAGATATATCGGAGCGGATCAAAAATAAAAAGAAGCTTTATTCAGATATTTCAGATATTTGTGAACACCTTGGCCGCTTCGATTTATCTGAAGGCGACTGTACTTAATTTATCAGAAATATACCTTCGAACTTGTGGAGTTGCGCAATGTGCCCAGAGTGTAATGAAAAATATTCTTGTAACTATAGCGTTTACATTTTATCCCTAACATTTAACGTGTTCAAAATATTTTGTGTTGTTCAAACCGAACAAAATATATAATCCATTTTTAAAGCAGTTTTAAATCCAATATACTTACTAAGTTAACTGCACGAAAACTAAAGGAAATCCCTTTAAAGCGATACTGTTTACGTTGCTTAGCTAATTTAATAATATGATGACACAACAAATAATGGCAGACATTAATTTTCCTCTTCAATAACCAAGGCCAAGAATGCATAGACACTCAACCTATACCGTCTTCAAAGCGCCCTTCACATGACAACAATAAGCTTCTTATGCCGCCAAAATACACTAGTCACGATTTAAGACGAAACAGGAGCTGAGATTTAAATATTTTTAGGTAAATATACCCGTCTCGCTAACGGAAGCGGCTCCTAAAACTAGTGCGATAAGGACAAGGCGAAAAATCCTGCGTAAAAATCTCAAAAAACGAGGTTTCGTACTCGACTGTTTCCTCCTCCAAAACTCCACTAGTACACCACCAATCGTAACCAAATTTAAAAAAATCTAAATTATTATGAAATTATCTGTGTCGGACCGTTTTACTTTTGTGGCTAATTGATATCAGTTTTGAATACCACGCCTCTCATTGCGGCATAGTCAATTAGGCCATTTTGGCCATTTTTGAAGGGCTCTAGCGCCTTAAAAAACAAAAATATCAAAAAAAGCAAAACGGTCCAACACAGATATTGACAATATTAAACTGTGTTGAAAAAACCATTGCTCTAGCATCAAAACCCACGGAGGAAACAGTCGAGTACGTTTGTATGGAGATATGACCACTCCTGTTGGCTCTTAAGAGTCATTGAACGAGATCCTTCAGAAGCCGCTATAGACGTCCAGGTTATTGCTGCTGCGGGCAAACTAAAAATAGTCGTGTTCGTGTAAACTTAATCAAATTTCTCGCGATAGTGGACGCCGGTGCTCATTCGTGGTCGGGGAGCCGCGATTTCCACATACCAGTGTATTTTTAAAAGTTTTGGATACCTGTATGTGTGACGTCCAGTTTAAAAGTGTATAGACTGTTTAGGTCTGTGGTTTAATTGACTTATAAATCCATTTTTACTCGAGGTAAGTGTAGAAATATTACCTTATACAAATAAAGTAACGCAACGTATGAATTATTTTATTAGATTTTTATGAAAAGCAAAAAAAGACTACATAAATATAGAGAGAAACTCACTTGTATAAACATTATGTGAATAAAACATGTGGATAAAGTTAGAAACATGATGACAGGGAACTTTGTGATTCGATTTATTTTGTCCACGTTTTGACATACTTATTTAATTCCAATTTTCTTTGTTTGACTTTTAAATGACGTATCAGAAAAAAACAATAATTTGGTAACTTATTATTACTTTCTATTTATTTTTCCTGTACACAATCGGAAATTCACGAAATATTGCAGGTGCGGTCGAGAGCGCGCGCCGTGGGCGGCGATCCCCGCTTCAGTAAGAGACAGGCGCCCAAGCCGCTCGCACGAACCTGACCGCCGCACAAGGTACCCGCTCTATTCGCCGCTTCATTAAAACTACAGCACTAATAAATGCTTCGTTTCGTTTTTCCATCGCTAATCACCTGGCGACCTCGACATTCATGACTAACTACATGTGTTCAGTTACAAAAATAATTTAGCCGTGACTTCACGAGACTGAAATAAGTCGTTACGTTTTCGCGCATAATAATGCTGCGCCAGCGTCTAGCGTTCGCATAAACATGCTTCAGCCGGCCATGTTTGAACGTGGCACGTTGTGAAGTCACCTTACCCCTGCTCCTAAGGCGACAGGGAAAACTTGTTTGGTATATTATAACGTAACGCTTACTGGGATCCAAATAATTGTAAACTATGTCATGTATAATGTATACCTGTCATCATTATAACTTTACATCTAGAGACAGCATGTCATGAATGCGGTGTATAAATAGCTGAAGAGTTATTCCTGTACGCCGTACAACTGTTCCGAATTACTCGCCGGAATTATTTTCAACCTTGATGACGGTATTGTTAACCTTGTTCCTCTAGAAAACGACTTCGTTGGCCTCCCAACTATGTATTAGAAAATCTGGTTTCCGTCCGTCCTGGTCCAAGGATAATCATTGTTTACTTTTCTCGACCTATTTTTAACAATGTTTTCTTCAAGGTGTAACCGACGAGCGTTGGTAAAATATATTCAATTATGAACGCGTTCTTAAAACAAAAGTAGCCACTTTGGCTGGCAAATATTTCGTACACACGCGAGCAAGGAGTCCAGAACAAAAATAGATAATCTCTCGTCGTCTACTTATTATATCGCATCTTCCGAAGAGCTGGCATTATAGCACACTGTTTTTCGTACACCTACGTGCAGACATTCTCTCAAATAAATGCGCCAAATGTTTACAGCGTGTCAGTGAAAACAATACACTAATGAGGACATAATATATCGAGAACAAACGATCGATGAACTCGCTCAAATGAGACCAGGGCGACACTCGGACGCAAGTCGTCATTTACGCTTAAAAAAACCAAACACCACCTACCAATATTATTTGTCGTCATAATATTGTCCTCATGCAATCACCGCGATACTTACTCATGAGATTAAACTATTTTAACGAATCATATCCCGACATAAGGAACCCTTTACCCTTTACAGAGGAAAAATGTCCGTCAAAATTACAATGTGCAAAACTATATACAAAATAAATTAAAATAAATTATAAAAGTATTGCGGCTGATACATACAAAATATGCTCATATAATTATAGTAATTACATAATATACATTACAACTATTAATCATATCAATAGATAGTTGACCGAGCGAGGGCGAATCGTTTCCGTTATAAGTTTAAGCAAAAATGCTTTCCCATGGCCTCCTGCAGGAGGCCGATTCTGTTTCAACGATTTGTTAAAGTCTTGATATTGTTATGATACTTTGGTTCACCAACAAGTTCGAGCGTGATTCCAAAAATATGTACATTGATTGAGTAAGATGCGTAAAACCTAAGACAATTTCGTGCTTTGAATTTGACAGGTAAACGAGATGGCGCTGTACAGCTCCACACATTTTCTGGTAACTCTGATCGTCAAAAGTTGACTTTTGACAATTCAGTGACCGTAAAACATACATATGGCGCAGTACGCCGCCATCTGTTTTGGATGTCAAACTAAGGGGCACGTTTTTTTCTTAGACTTTACCTCTCTATTACAATCAATTATCTTTGGTGATGCATAATGATACGGTTCCCAGTGCACAAACAAGATCAAAACCGTGATTGAGTTGATTTTTTTCGGAGCAATTATATAGAAATAATCTGCTTAGTACTAAACACATCAAAAAATTAACAGTGATTTCTTTACACACAAATTAACAGCACTCTAAAGATAAAGAAAAATCCCAGCAAAATCCTATTTTCCGTTGTTTCATATGTATTGGCAACAACACCGGTTTATTTTGCTAGGCGTGTTACACAAAATGACTGCTCGAAGCTTCCGCACATTTTGCAATAGTCGTCTACGTCGCATACGCAAATAAACAGTTCAAACTACCAGTTCTACACGCGGTTAGCAGCCCACTTTAATGTGATGGGTTAAAGTGGAGGATATGATATACATATGTACCTACATACAGGTGATAACGGATTGATGGTCAATATTTTGATACCTTGTCAATACTCATGCTCATGGTCATACTTTTACTCAATATTCAACCATTATAATGTAATTGAAAACGACTTATAATATGAATATGTGTGTGAATATTAGTAGGTGCCTACTTGAACTGACACTTATTGAGTCGTCATTTGGAAATATCCAGCTAAGAAAAATGGTATAATTTTATGACCTTCATCAGTAGTTCCACTTCACCAAATGGTGTTGTCCAAGAGCAAAGTTCCACCAAAACTACTTTTGGTGGTGATAGATCCTACATACTTAAAATATACTTTGAATTTAAAAAGTTTACTTAGTACTTACCTGGTTTAAAGTATACCAAGTACTAGTATAAATGTGATTTTAGTCAGGTGCAAAAACAACTATTCAATTAAATGTTTGAAATGTAAGCAAAAAAGCTTTTCTGTATTCTATTTTTTTACCTGAAAATTACGAAACCGAAATCGTGTTTGCAATTACTAAGTGGGATGCCGTGAGAAAATTCGCATGTTGGAGATTATTTTATTTGCGACATGCGCGCTACAACTTATTTCTTTTACGGTTTAAGTTTAGCAGAAAACTTAAGAATTCCAGCTACTGTTTATAAAACTACTCTTTTATAAACAATTTTATAAACAGTTTAAAAGCAATAATGGTAGATTTAGAATAGTGTACAAAAAAAGTATAAAATGTGTGTATTTAAAATATCTATCTTTATGTGTAAAATATCTCTGACCGTTTGTCTTCAATATTGCTCTGGGTAAAGACGCTAATATTGAAAACTTATTTGCTCCAAGCTGCCGTGTCTCTCGCACATAATTCGGGAAAAATATGATAGTCGTCGTTGCTACGGAATGGTGGGAGTAATAAAAACGCAATAAGACGGTAAGCCTGCCAACCCGCGGCGCGAATCTTACGAGACGAGACTAATAAAATTATCTCATGAGGAGGATAATTTTTTTATACTTATTTACCTAATTTTAAGTACTGATGTCTTACCTTGACGTTACAAAGGAAATAAATGTCCCGAGTTGAGACAGATTTCAGACGAATTCTTGGAATATTTACTTATAAGTAGATCATTTTGCCCCACGGATTACTATGTCTGTTGATAATATAACAATGGGACAGTACTTCCCTAACATTAGAATCTGATAAAAACGAAATTTGCATTGACATATCTATATATATAAATGCAAGTGTCCTGACTGACTGACTGATTCATCAACGCAGAGCCGAAACTACAAAAGCTAGAAAGTTGAAATTTGCACACTAGGTTGCATTTATAAAGTGTACAAGAGATAAGAAGCGAATTTGAAAAATTCAACCCCTAAGGGGGTTAAAAAGGGGATGAAAGGTTGTATGGGGAACACGTTTTATTTTAAGCTAGGAATTTGAAACTTCGTAAAAAGGTATATTATTAAAAAATAAGAAAAGTAATTTCCGCGTTTTTGAAAATTCATCCCCCAAGGTGGTGAAAAAGGGGTTGAAAGTTTGTATGCAGATCGAAAACAAATTTGAGTGCGGGACTTTAAACTTTGTGTATGGGCATATTATTAAAATACAAGAAAAGTAATTTCAGTGTTCTTAAAAATTCATCCCCTAACAGGGTTAAAAAGGGGTTGAAAGATTGAATCCATTACAAATGCTTTGAAACTTCTTAGAAAGGCATAATAGACGATTACAAAAAAAAGTAATTGCGACGTTTTAGGCAATTCAACCCCTAAGGGGGTTAAAAAGGGGATGAAGTTTGTCTTGGGGTTCAAATTTTATTGTAAGCTAGGAACTTGAAACTTCGTAAAAAGGTATTATAATAAAAGAGAAGAAAACTAATTTCAGCGTTTTTGAAAATTCATCCCCCAAGGTGGTGAAAAAGGGGTTGAAAGTTTGTATGCACATCAAATATTTTTTTGAGTGCGGGGCATGAATCTTTGTATAAGGGCATATTATAAGATGACAAGAAAAGTAATTTCAGCGTTTTTGAAAATTCATCCCCCAAGGTGGTGAAAATGGGGTTGAAAGTTTGTATGCACATCAATTATTTTTTTGAGTGCGGGACTTGAATCTTTGTACAAGGGCATATTATAAGAATACAAGAAAAGTAATTTCAGTGTTTTTGAAAATTCATCCCCCAAGGTGGTGAAAAAGGGGTTGAAAGTTAGTATGCACATCAAATATTTTTTTGAGTGCGGGACTTGAATCTTTGTATAAAGACATATTATTAGAATACAAGAAAAGTAATTTCAGTGTTTTTAAAAATTCATCCCCCAAGGTGGTGAAAAAGGGGTTGAAAGTTTGTATTCACATCAAATATTTTTTTGAGTGCGGGGCTTGAATCTTTGTATAAGGGCATATTATAAGAATAAAAGAAAAGTAATTTCAGCGTTTTTGAAAATTCATCCCCCAAGGTGGTGAAAAAGGGGTTGAAAGTTTGTATGCACATCAAATATTTTTTCGAGTGCGGGACTTGAATCTATGTATAAGGGCATATTATAAGAATACAAGAAAACTAATTTCAGCGTTTTTGAAAATTGATCCCCCAAGGTGGTGAAAAGGGGGTTGAAAGTTTGTATGCACATCATATATTTTTTTGAGTGCGGGACTTGAATCTTTGTATAAGGGCATATTATATGAATACAAGAAAAGTAATTTCAGCGTTTTTGAAAATTCATCCCCCAAGGTGGGAAATAGGGGTTGAAAATTTGTATGGAAATCAAACATTCTTTTGAGTGCGGGACTTGAATCTTTGCATAAAGGCATATTATTAGAATACACGAAAAGTGATTTCAGCGTTTTTGAAAATTCATCCCCCAAGGTGGTGAAAAAGGGGTTGAAAGTTTGTATCCACATCAAATATTTTTTTGAGTGCGGGATTTGATTCTTTGTATAAGGCCATATTATAATAATAAACAAGAAAAGTGATTTCAGCGTTTTTAAAAATTCATCACTTAAAAGGATTAAATAGGGGTTGAAAGTTTGTATTGAGATCAAACATTTTTTTGTGTGCGGGACTTGAATCTTTGTATAAAGGCATATTATTAGAATACAAGAAAAGTAATTTCGGCATTTTTGAAAATTCATCCCTCAAGTTGGTAAAAAAGGGGTTGAAAATTTGTATGGAGGTCAAACATTTATTTGAGTGCGGGACTTGAATCGTTGTATAAAGGCATATTATTAGAATACATGAAAAGTAATTTCAGCTTCTTTAAAAATTCATCCCCTAAAAGGTTTAAGAAGGGGTTGAAAGTTGATAGAGAGTTCAAATTGTATTTAAAGCTAGGACCTTTAAACTTCGTAAATAGGTAGTTAGGTAGTAGGTTTTACTAAATAGTGGACTTGAAAATATGCTGGGGGTTGAGAGGGATTATATCGAGAACAATTTTATTCAGTTAGGGGCTTGAAACTTCGTAACCAGGTTGTGTATAATAATTAACAAATGATTAACAGTCCCTACTGCTATATTTTGCTGCATAATGTTCTAAGCTAATGTAGAATAAATATATAACCACCAATATACAAATCCACGCGTACGAAGTCGCGGGCAACAGCTAGTTTGACATATATCTTACGGGTAATAACTTCGATCAACACGGAAGGGATGCGGCATTCACACTATTTCCCCTCTGCCTAGGTATAAGATCAACTGATCTAGCGTGGGTAATAAAACTAGTTGCGCTCGGATTTTTAACTAGACCGAGTCCAGACGCGCGAGTGAACACAGCAGCAGAAAAAATGCCTAATTGCTCGGTTTTTTGTTGTAAAAAGAGGTCGGGGACATCTAATTTACAAAAAGAAGGTTTTACATTTCACATGTAATATTTTTTTTACATGTCATACGTTTAATTACATTTAAACACAATTTTTATATTTTAGTCTCATGTAATTGCTGGATTTATCGATTTTCCTCGCCCAGTACAAATTGCGGATCGGTCGAGCGACAAATCCGATTTCTCATCTCTCAGAAAACGATAAAATTCTTTGACGAAAATGTGTTAGTGTGCGTGTTGTGACACTTGTGACTCGTCCGTACACAAAAACAGATCGAGGTGTGCAAGATTTGTCTGTGTAGGGTGTCATTTTCTATGTATTTGTGTCGTCATTACAGATTAGATTTTGTATGTAAGTGTGTGAGAAGTGCGACTGTGTGCACGTTCCCCCCCGCGAAAAATGGCAGAATGATTTGAATGTCAAGATATCGCTTGGGCCTATCCCTTCCGTGCCGGAAGCCCGTGTTGATCGAAGGGTAATAAGAATGGGGCCAGTACCTACAGCGGTGTCACGCACGCGAATTCGAGCCAATCGTGAAGTCCCGCAACTAGTTGCATGTCAATGGTTGGCTATAGGAAATCCTAAACTATACCTACATTTATAACTAGATTTATAACACCGTTTCTATAAGTATGGTACTAAATGTGAGCTTGCATAAAATTCAAAATACACTCATTATTTAATATATAAGTATAATAACATAATTATAAATAAATGTACTTCGCCATTCCAGCGCTGAACGAACGACCAAGATGGCTACCGGCCCGAAATTAGTGCACAAGCAGTTCAACTCGCCCATCGGGCTGTACTCGCAGAAGAACATTCAGGAGACGCTGAACAAACATCTCTCCAACCTCGACAATGGAGGCGTCGGGTGAGTAACTAATCATTTGTTTTTTTAAGTGAAAACTTCTTTAGCGGCGCTGTGCACTTTTTGTGATGGGGAAAAAATGTTAGACTCGTAACAGGTGTCACGTGACCGTAAGACGTAAGACGGACACGTGACCTGATCGAAAAACTGTTACTTCAATGTCATTGAGTTTTTCTTTATTGATTTAAATGCCATCTAGTGAGTTTCGCTCTAACTGGTATTAATATAACTCGAGTACTAACGGTGATGTGCTTAGGGGTTTCAAGTAATGCGACGAAATAACGCTAGATGGCGTTAACCTGAATTATACATAGTGCTGCAGACATTTTGCAATAGTGATTGAGTTTTCACTTCTGCCGGCACTCCCTGAGTGCAGCCCGTTGTTTTTATTATTTCGTAATAATGTCTCCTTGTCAAAGCGTTTTCTCGGATGCTTGAAATTACTCTACGTTGTCTTTGAAACGTCGAAGGTAATGTTCAACGATATGGTTAGGTTAGGTTTGACTTTTGTTATTTTTGGCCAACCGATAATTTCTTGAAATGATTGCCATATAATGGAATGATCAATTCTCAGTGACAATGACATATGCACAATTATATCCCTTTTAAGTTATTTCTGATATTAATCTCACTTCATCAGACTTAATTGAATCAAAATACGTTCATAAATATTAATATAAGTATGTCGGAGCGAGACACCAGAAAGACGTATTGCAGCATTACAGTTCATAGTTAGACGCCTGTAAAAGTCGATTAGCAATGTTTGACTATGTATTATTTGCTTGTAACGAAATAATGAAGCTGCGTAGTGAGTAACGCCACCATCTATTGGCGTATTATTGAACTAAAATGACAGGTAGAAGGCTTTGGAACGTCAAGATGTGTATCTTGAGTGAAGGTAGGCACGAGCAGGCATTTTTGTCGTTATGTTGGTAGACTGGTCAGGCAGGTTTACCAACTTGAATTGGAGGCGGGAGCCGTTGGCTCCGCCGCTGGAACTGGCTTCAGTCTTCTTGATCGGACCGCGCTAGAGATCGGACGTTAGCCAAGCTCGTGCCTAATTCGCTACGTTCCTGAAGGCTTACACCTGAAGGATTATTCTGAAAGCTTATAGATTCTCACGTTGTTTAACCGTTTAGCTAAGTGTTTTATTCCAAGTGTTATTTTGATTTCTTATGTGCCATTAGAAGCTTACTTTTGTAAAATAAAGAAACTATGTGTTGTTTTGAAAAGATGTGTCCCGCCGAGTTTGTTGCCGGGTTAAATCTTCTCGGGTCAGAGGTGTAGGGTTGGAGCCGGTGTAGTTTGACTTAAATAAAGATTTGAACGATTTCATGTGATCTTTTTATTTTTATTGAATACGATTCCATCGTAAGATCGTTTATTTAGTACTGAAATAATAGTAGGCACTAGTATGGTTAATGAGTCCGAATGTTTATTTCATGCGTTGGTAGCATACCTACTTATTTTGGCTGTGAAGTAATACATCTAGGTACTTCCCCCACGCGCCCACCGCCATCGGGACCATCCGTGTCGCCGACATCAGCAAGTGGGATAGATGCGGAGTTTCATGTATTGCTTACACAGCCACCTGGGAGCGTGGTGTATTTCTGGTGACCTACATTCCATAATCTGGACACTTTGTAATGGTAAGCTCACGTGTCTAACCTTGATTGAATGGTGAGTGTAATTCATTGTTATTTGGTGAGAATTATTGTGAAATTGTGAATTATGATTGAGGCAGTCGAGCATAGCGGTCGTTACGTGACGTCATCTCTGGTATCGCCACGTTTCTTTATAATTAATTTTTGTAATCCATTGAAATCGAAGCGATCTTGAGTTATTTTGATTTGAAATCCATACTGTTAATTAAAACCGAGTATTAGCTATCACGACGTGATACTATTTCATCGCTCACTTGTGAATCTACCCTCAATAATTGATTTTTCATGAAAATACAATTAATTTTTAAAATCCATTTAAATCTAAGTGATCTTAAGTTATTTTGGTATGAAATCCATATTGTTAATTAAAATCCAATATTGGCTGTCGCGACGTGATATTATTTCATCGCTCACTTGTGCATCTACCCTCAAAAAATATTTTTTTCATGAAAATACAATGCACCGTTAGAAATTGATCCTGCTGATTTGCCAATGCATAGGATTATGTAATCTTTACCCTGTAACGTTTAGCAATTAATAAAATTGCGACAAATTATTGCTCGTAATGCCGTGATAGATCACAAATCGTGCATACTATGGAAACATGAGCTACGCATATGAAAATTAATGTTACAGTGTCCTGCAGCCAGAGCCGAGCGAACTTGCAGACATCATACCATTACGCCTGTGACACAGAAGCAGCTGTGCAGTATCTTCTGTGCTGGAGATTTGGAAATAAAAGGACAGGTTTCGTTCTAATTGTTTATTAGTGAATTTTATTTTGAGTGTAATGGCGAAGCATAACAGTCGAACGTAACTAATAAACTGTCACTTTTCGTATTGGCCCATTTTACCGTGTTACTTATTTTTGGAACACGTGTTTGTTTGTTCATAGAATGAAAGAAAACGCACTCATTGAAGTTTAAATTTTATTCTGAGATTTTTGAAGTCCCGTATACATTGGAAACATGTTTTTTTGTGTCTGCTACCTTGCATTTCATAAACCTTTTTGAGTTTAGCCTGCATACATGATAAACCTGATACCGTGCAAATGATGATTTCAGTAACAGCCAGCTATGTTGAACCACATCGTGTTTCTCGCAATCTGCCGCAGCAACGGCAACGGCAAGCGGAAAGGATCAGCCTCCGTGCTTGGGTTGGACCTCACCACCACCACCTTTGACATGGTCGCGTGCATCATACTTTATTAAGCTGGTGAGCAGTTCCCATTTCGTTGGGATTATTTTGAGATGTTTTACTTCTGCATAGAAGTCTTGAGCGAGTTTCTGTTAAAGCTAAAGGAGAAAGCTATCTTTAGTGATTTTGATCAGTAATGTTCAGTTTCAGTTGATCAGTTGACGCTGATAGTACCAATGGTTCTGAGTAACATGATTTAAAGACCTGTTTTTATTTTCTTTTTTTTGGAATTCACTGTTAACATTGTTTTGCTTTCGACGGACTGAAAGCTTGTACTTTCGAAGGACTGAGAGTACGCCCGATGGACTGGGTACTACTGTTTTGCTTTCGATGGACTGAAGGCATGCCCGATGAACTGGGCAATACTGTTTTGCTTTTGATGGACTGAAAGTATGCCCGATGGACTGGGTATTGTTTAGTGACCGCATCAGAAGTGCCGGAGCATGTAAGAGGTGCACGTGGTCTGCTTTTTATGTGCAGAATGCTCTTTGCGAGGAGTAGCACTTACGCAGCTGAGATGGTTACTTCTGACGAGGGTCTGGTATCTGCCGAAAGACTGGCAATGCACCGAAGGACTGGTGTTGTTTTGTTAAAAATGAATTCCCGTTTATGTACTGTGTTCATACGAGTAAAATTGGAACTATCAATTCAGAATGTTATTTATTTTAAGATGTCTTACAAAAATTTAGATCACATATGACTAATTTTTTTTTTTATGCCAGATAATTTCCCCCTAAATTGATATTGACGAGTTTGACGACAATAGTAGTGATACTAGTGATACTGTCGAGCAATGAATTAGAGCTGTTGTGATTTGTGTTTTTGATGTTTGGGATTGTTCTGTTTTCACATAAATTTGAGAGTATCCGCCAGATGGAGGCGATGATTATTGGAGTGTATCCGTTAGATAGCGGCGATGATTACTGATGATTATTTTTATTTAGTCGTTGCTCGATGGACTATTTTTGACTAGAGAATTGAGGATTGTTAAAGTAATTTTGAACAATTATTTTTTCTGGTTTGATTGATAACAAAGTTTGATTTTAATAGTAATTTGAGTGAGACCCAAATTGTTGGTCAGGAATGACCGAGCGATGAGATACTGTGCTGAGTATTTTGTTACAGAATCAAATGCATACACCCACACACGAGGACGTGTGCAGTGCAGGACGGCCGTGTCGGAGCGAGACACCAGAAAGACGTATTGCAGCATTACAGTTCATAGTTAGACGCCTGTAAAAGTCGATTAGCAATGTTTGACTATGTATTATTTGCTTGTAACGAAATAATGAAGCTGCGTAGTGAGTAACGCCACCATCTATTGGCGTATTATTGAACTAAAATGACAGGTAGAAGGCTTTGGAACGTCAAGATGTGTATCTTGAGTGAAGGTAGGCACGAGCAGGCATTTTTGTCGTTATGTTGGTAGACTGGTCAGGCAGGTTTACCAACTTGAATTGGAGGCGGGAGCCGTTGGCTCCGCCGCTGGAACTGGCTTCAGTCTTCTTGATCGGACCGCGCTAGAGATCGGACGTTAGCCAAGCTCGTGCCTAATTCGCTACGTTCCTGAAGGCTTACACCTGAAGGATTATTCTGAAAGCTTATAGATTCTCACGTTGTTTAACCGTTTAGCTAAGTGTTTTATTCCAAGTGTTATTTTGATTTCTTATGTGCCATTAGAAGCTTACTTTTGTAAAATAAAGAAACTATGTGTTGTTTTGAAAAGATGTGTCCCGCCGAGTTTGTTGCCGGGTTAAATCTTCTCGGGTCAGAGGTGTAGGGTTGGAGCCGGTGTAGTTTGACTTAAATAAAGATTTGAACGATTTCATGTGATCTTTTTATTTTTATTGAATACGATTCCATCGTAAGATCGTTTATTTAGTACTGAAATAATAGTAGGCACTAGTATGGTTAATGAGTCCGAATGTTTATTTCATGCGTTGGTAGCATACCTACTTATTTTGGCTGTGAAGTAATACATCTAGGTACTTCCCCCACGCGCCCACCGCCATCGGGACCATCCGTGTCGCCGACAAGTATATTAATATAATATACGTTCATAAATATTAATATAAGTGCCGTGGATATTATAATATATTTATTAGTTATTTTAATGTATGTTTAGCATGTAGGCACTAACTCCTAAATGTAAGTACTTGTAATATTAACAATTTTATGGACCTATGCAGTCTAAAATAAATATATTTAATTAATACATATCGCTGTTTTGTGCTCACAAGCATATATGTAACTGCGCTCTAAAGTTAGCAAGGTGCACTTAGAAATAAATCAAATCATTACTGGTCTTGCACATGATGCTCCGACATGTATAACTGTACGTACAAATATACAGCAGAATACAACTAGAAATTTAACATCAATCTAAAATTATGTAACTTAAAATTTCAAATTAATCCTCGTTTTCAATGTCATGTTTGACGGTTTTGTTAAAGTTAAATTGACTCATCCATAAATGTGTCCTCATTTTACAAGATAAACAAAACAAGGTCGAGTCTCAGCTGTTTGTGTATAGGTACTTAGTGCTTTAATAAATATAGAATATGCGAGTGTATATTATATTTCTGAATAAATTACTAGAATCCATTAAATGAATGTAACTTTGAAAAGAACAACAAATACCTATTTACCTAAAAACATAAACCATGTTTATAATTTCCCTTTTAATTTAGTTCGAGTAATGAAACTCAGCATGAATTTAGACTTGGGCCAATAAACGCATTACCTGAGTCATCCAGATGGATTCGTTCAAGTTCCGCAGATGGAATGGGTCATATCTATTTATAATAATTATATCAAAGGGCCGGAATTAAGTGGTGAAATCACTAGTATACTCATCAATATATCTATTTATTCTACTGACACAACGCGGAATATTTATGATCTAGTGAGATAAATTGAAGTACAATGAGCATCAATTAAATCGTAGCAGACAAGTCTTATACAAAGAGATATCACCATAACCATTATAATGTGGCGAAATTTTTTGAAAGAGGTATATTTCTACTTGCAAAAGTTTTTGAGGTTGGTACCTATAATTATATTTTTGACGCGTTGTTCCATAGGAGGCCGATTCAAGTTAAGTAAAACGTGTAGGTACGTGTATTTTGCAGGAACATATTGTTATATATTCATAGATTTATTTATTTACCATGTAAAGAACCATTTACCAGAATGGAATGCACATTTATTCTGGTTATGCCGAAGCAATACTCTCATTCTTCAGAGGGAAAAACAAACCAGTGCTCCTGACGCCTGTATGATAGCCGCCAAACAAACCTAAAAGGAACGATCGTCATTCTAAATTTGTGTACATACGCTCTTAAAACACTGGCTTGAGCAGGCATTGCATTTATTTTAGCGTCGCTTTGATGGGATGCCTGTAACGGAATGCCGGTGAGTGCAGTCTATATTTCAGCCGCGTAAATGTCAGTGGCCCGGTAGAGTTCCAATATTGAACGGTCAACGGCATTCAAAATCGGCCCAACCCGGTTTATCTTCGGCTAAGTGTTTCAATGGAGTACAAGTGTTGTTTAGTGGATGTTCTTTGGTTTGATATAATTATGGAAAGACATAATTAAATAAATTTTATTTTGATTATTGCGAGTCACAAAACTAGTACTTAGATCAAGTTTAAAATGTGTTTTTCATAATTAAGAGTAGGTATAGTTATATAACCAATTAAGCGATAACATAACATATTATGATTAAAAATAAGAAAAAAATGGTTAAATAAAATAATTTTAACCCCTATCAATTAAACTAAAACTACTACTAAAATTAATTTTATATAAACTTTTTTTTAAACTAGATGTTCGAAATTACCAGGTACATCAGCAGTGTAAATATTACATTGAGGTTTAGTTTATTTAAAATATAAAATTTTTTACTCAAACAGTACCCATTACATGTATTTTATCCACTACCCGTGCACCAAACCACAGAATAAGTAATAGTACCAAACTAATGAGCTTGATTAATATTGCACTCAGAAAAAAGCAAACGTACCAGAATACTTTTGAACTTATATTCTTAATTCTGTAATCTCGATTTCTCAGTAAATGCGAAATGTATTTACACACTGGTTGCCGTCTTTCGCTCAGGATTGTTTACAATTCTTTTTCATCAAAGTAGGCGTTTGTTTTATTTCAAAAGTACCTCAGACTGTTTTAATTTATTCACAAAGAGACTAGTACATTTTAATAAATGTGAATTTGGTTTGTGGTTTTTCCTTGTTTCATTTATTCTGTTGTATGATCAGGTGTTAAGATAGACGCGGACAAGAGAAACAGTTGTAATGTTGTGAGAAATTTACATTTTATTGTATTTGGTAAAAACTTGGAAAACTTAACACAATATTTTTTTCTGGTTAAGTAGTCTGGTTTACGACAGACATGTAACCGAAAATACTAATAGGATATTTACTTGTTTAACACTTTTAACCTTTTATAATTATGTATATAAATTAGTATATTTTTAACTGGCGATAAGTACCGTATCTAAAAGTGATGGCTTGACCATAAATATTGCAAGCGATTATGTTGAAATTTCGCAAACAGGAGCCGCCAGGACACTAGGCTATTCGTATTTTATGCCGACGGCAGCAGCACACGGCGACTAGGTTAACTAAATCAGTTTGCGGATCCTAAAGACTAACGAATTCAGAGCCTCGATGAATACTGAGATATGTATGTAGGTACTATATTTATAAAATTAATACGTTTATCAAATACATAGGAAATAGTCTGTTAAAATACCTACGCATCACTACATAGTATAAAACAAAGTCGCTTCCCGCTGTCTGTCTGTCCCTATGTATGCTTAGATCTTTAAAACTATGAAACGGATTTTGATGCGGTTTTTTTAATAGATAGAATGATTCAAGAGGACGGTTTATGTATAATTTGTTAACCCGTGCGAAGCCGGGGCGGGTCGCTAGTTTTAAAATAAATTTAAAATCTAATCTCGCATCTTTTCACAATACCTAATAATTAAATAAAGGCAATTTGATCGCCATTTCATCAATTTCATACGTGTTACATGTCGAATTTACCTCCACCAGTTTTTATTATAACTATAATCTTACCAAGATGATGATGATTGATGAGATAAGAAGAGAAATAATTAGTATAATAAAACATGCTGTATGGTAGATTATTTTGTTTTGTCTTTTTGCATTGTTAGAACACGTCAATTCTTCGAATTGGACTGGTGCCCATTAGGGGAAACACTAATGATAGAACATTCCAGACATTTAAAGTTATGTTTAAAAATACGATGAGTAACACATTTTGTAGATATCACCAGTACTAGTCTCTCTGTCCCTTAGTATTCTAATGCTAAATGGCATCCCCTATTGCACTCCCTTATGAGGTGAAGTTCGGAATAAAAAATAATATACGTACGTCCTTTTCTAAGTAATGAGATATCTTTGTGCGAAATTCCTTAGAAATCTGTTCAGCTGTTGCGTGAAGAAGGAACAAACATTTAATTTCACAATAATAATTTATAATATTCGTTTGTAGATATTAGGAATACCTACACTTACACTTGCTACCTAATCTTATATTCGTTAGTAAATGCAATACAAGATGTAAACGCTTGAACTAATTTGCCTACTGTTTGTTTTGAAGTATTCGCGATTGCTCTAATGTGGATGGTTAAATTGGAAAAGTTACCCGGAAAATTGGGAAAGTATACATATACGAGTATCATAGCTTACTAAAACATTTCAAAGATACCTATGTGTTTGAAGTTTTCATGAAAATATAAGTATGATAAATATGTATTTTCTGTCACGGAACAATGGTGTTCCGGACATTTAGGAAGCGTGCGCGGAGCCAAAGCCAACACGTAGAGTCCCTTTTGACTCTTTAATGAAATGTAAGGGGTACACCGATCGGATGCTGCCCTTGCCTGTCATGGGACGCACGCAGGGGCGCAACCACGTTTGAGTGTTGATGGAATCTAAAATGAACTAGAGGCTATTGGGTTAAAACGATGGACTTATTTCTGGGCATTATATTATACTTCAGGAAATTATATTATACATTAATTTAAGCTAATCTAAACGAATTTATATTTATTTAATATATTTAATTCAGATAACAATATGGATCATACATTACAATAAATTAAATTAAACTAAAACTATTTCTTAAATAACTTAAATATAGCTGGTCAACCAAATCTTGACAGTAAAAAAAGGCGCGAAATTCAAATTTTCTATGGGACGAATCCCTTCGCGCCTACATTTTTCAAATTTGCCGCCTTTTTCTACTGACAAGATCTGGTTGACCAAGTATAACTAAATTTGCCTAACAGGACCTCTATTATGGTCCATGTGCATAGCGTTCCATTTGAGCACTATAATTTTATTATAATCTTCAACTATTTATTATATACAAATAACGATACAGATAAAAGTCATCATCAAATATAAAATCGGACGCCTGCCTAAACGGTATGCAATTTAATAAATATTATAAATAAGTATAATGTATGTTCTTTCAATCTTAAAAAAAACTGTTATAATTGATTTATCATTGGAAGTATATATAGTACTTCCTTTAGATATATGAAACGAGTCATGAGTGTATTTACCTATTTATATTTATCAAATTGTAGGTATGTTAACTAAGCACGTTCAAAATTGTGTTCCAACACTTCCAACGCATTTTGCTTGTCCTAAATCTAATTGTACTTAAACAAAAAAGAAAAGTTTTTATGGACGTGGACAAACGAGCTTTGGTTGGAGTTTTTAAAGCGTGGATGTTTTTCTTTATATTTTTGGATTAATGTTTTTGGTTCAGATACTAACTGGATCATAATTTATTTAGGGTGGATCAATTATTTCTTGTTGTTATTCTGTCCGGTCAGTAGCATAGTTTGTTAGAAGACATTGTACACTACCTTCTTCTGACACGCTTGGTAGACGACCCTCAATGGAAAGGGTTTCTAAGTATCACAAAAAAGCGTGTTTGATGAATTTAAATGCCTAAAAAACAGTTACATGGTTACCATGGCAACGAGTGACAAGAAAAAGTTGATTCACTCATTAACCATTTACACACATTTGATGTCTTAATATTCAATGAGGTACTTATGAATTCTGATTTTAATAATCAGAATTATTAACTTACCTACTCAAGAAATAGGTATCCAGTGTTTGGTATGATTTCCATATATGCCCAAAATATCATCCTAGTCGATTTACTTCCATAATAGCATTGTTACTACGTCTCTTGAGACCGCTTATAATAGTGAGCTTATCAAACGGTGGGAATTAAATCCCCGATGCCTTGGTATTTTAGTTACACATAAATAAAGCCTTTCTTAATATTATTTATTGCAATATAATAACCTACGGCCAAATATTTCAAAATAATATAGCCCTTGCTACACGGTCGCCGACAAGCCTTCTAACCGTCTGACCTTGGTCTGTCCTTGGTCAGTTTTGGTCAAATTTTGTTGGAAACAACTGTCTACACGGTCCGTCCAGACCAAGGCCACGCGGTCTGAGGGGCTTGTCGGCGACCGTGTAGCAAGGGCTTAAGGATGAATAAAAAATATTCATACAAATCATTACTATGAACGCAGCACATACCGTTTAAAATACAACTTTAATCATAATTAATTCATAATCCAACTAAAATCATAATTAATTCATAATCTGAAACTATAAAATATGTACCTATATACATACATAATCTGTGCAAATATACATAAAAAATACTCTGCTAATTGGAAACACCATAATTTGCATATCTTTAGAGAAGCAGTGCATTTCTACTAATTACCAGTGACTGCGGGATGGCTAATCAGCGATCAGTTTTCTGCCGTGAAAAACAAAAAAGAAAAAATCAAGATAAGCAAACTAGGAAGAGGTGCGCGAGCGCCGGCAGTTGCGATTCGCGGCGCAGCGCGTGCGGCCCGGCGCTTACATCGGTTACATATAAAATAAAAACAAAAACCTAAGCATCAAATATTTTCCAGCCAGCTTGTATAAAGTTTCTTAGTTTTTTATTTGTTCGTTAAAATAGAAAACCCTAGATTCAAAATTAGATACTTTGTTGGCGCATAAAATTCGGTCGTAAAATTTATCCTTTGCGCGTTCACCCTGAATCATCTTCTGGCAAAAAATCGAGACAGTCATAGGGATAAATCAGTCTACGTTCATTGTTGTCTCTATAAATATTTCGGAGTTGAGCGCATTGAATTAATTGCTTATTAGTCCGCTGTCAACATGGCCACAATCATTGAAACGAATGGGTAAGTTAACAAATTTTAATTATTTTGGCTAATTGATATGACTACAAACAAGTTTTTGCGATTTTTAAGGTTTTATAAAAGCACTTAATTTAATTATCATATACCTAATGATAATTTCATAAGCACTGGTTTGAACTTTCACGATTTTAACACATTATTATTAACTGAAATACACGATCCCGTTTTAGTAAATAATTAATGCACCTAATATCATTTTACCTAACTAGTAAGGACATTTTTGGATTAGAGGGTTTGTTTTTATTGTAGAGTTATCATTTTGTCATGCATAACATAAGCAAACGCCCGATTCCCCGACATTATTTATGAAATTGTAGGTATTGCTTTGGTATCGTCAAACAGAAAAAATGCTTCTCTACGTCAAATATGGATGATGAATGAAACATAACTACTAGTAGGTAGGTAGTTCATAAAAAATAAAAGGTTATTTATGATTTGAAGTAGGTAAAGGTAAAAAACGCGCTTTAACGTTCAAACCGCTTCTTTTCTTAATACTTAAAAATGGTTTTGTGAACTGTTTTTTTATTTATTCCGATTAGTGTTAAATAGTTTTTGTATCCTATTTAATTAATCTGAAATCGATTTTTCTAAACACCTATTCCATTTCGTTACCCTGTAGTTACAAATAGCTTCTGTCAATTATACGCTACATCATGACCCAAACTCAATAAGATCAGGTATCTCTCGTAATAAAATACATCGCGTTTCTTTTTCAATTAATGTCGTATGATATCGTGACGGCAAATATAAGGCAAGTTTGTGTAAACAGATATTACTTGTATTCTGGCATTGACACCCGATCATTGCCTTAAAGGTGTACGTAAGGTGAGCGTAAACTCGATTTCTTTATATGGCAGCTGATTGCATAAGTGAGATAAGGCACACACGGTTGTGTAGGTACTGTAAGGATAGCCGAATGTCACTTACGCTTAGGCACCATATGTTAGGTATACCTATAAATGTAATAGGACTTCCTTATTCTGAGTCTAGCCTGCAAAAATAATAAATAATTAAAAAGATAGCTCCTTCTGATATCCGTAGTTGACCGCCAATACTTTTAATGTTTAGAAGTTATTTTAGTTTTGCAATGAATTATTATTGCAAGAGGCGGAGCAATCTTCATACCTTTAAAATAAGTTGCTAACAATATTTTATAGTCTACGAGTACAAAGGCATTGGTTGATGGAGTTGAGATGTAAGCATAAATCTGAAAAGTAGGTACCTGTTTTTCCTAACATTGATACTAATACTAAAATTATCAGTACCTACACTTACTAATCATCGATCACTAAATATTCATAGTGTCATTACTGCTCTTGGAAACCGCGGATCCATTTATTGAATCGATATTGACGTTCTCGGTTTGTTTTGGTTACTTACGTTATTTACTTATTGACGAGATCTCAACGCTGACTTATTTTTGAAAAGCATATATGCTTGATAACAACTTATTTGATCAAAGTTATAAGATTGTTTAGCTACTGCGTAATCTCTTGACTGATTTAAATTCGGACATAAGGCCCTATAGGCTTTAAATCTCAGAAAAGGTAATATTAGAGTATTCATTCTATTATCATCAGCAAAGGCTGAGTTTATGGTAACAAGAATGATAAAATGTCACATAAGTAAAAAGATAAAAGTACCTGCTCGTTTAGTCATGAATTTATTTAGGTATAACAAGTAAAAATGGGTCAAGAGAAAATTCTGCACATATTATTTAAGCTTATCTACGGTATGTGATATTTTATTTTATAAATCGCACAATACTTTTAAACTACAAAGTAGTAGTCTTCCATTTTCTAAATTTTTTAATATTAATTATGTTATAATTACCTACTAATCAATTAGTACCTAAACAGTAAAATGGTTAAGTGAAATCGATTCACATTGAATGCGTTTTAGCACGCTAAGGTTGTCTTTTTATAATAAATAAGTTCGCAATATAAATATGTCCTCAATGAAATGGAAATGAAGGTTGATAATAAATGGCGGGACGGTAGTTCTCATTAGTTGATTATAGTTGTGTGTATGCTTCAACGCTTACATTTCAATTAGGTGAAGAAGCAAAAACTGTTTCCTGCAGACGTAACCGGCAAATTCACACGCGTGGTTTATCACTGCGGAACTTACTTCCCAATGATTGGAGTGTGGGAAACCGTAGAATGTCGGTGCTTTCTGTATTTAGTATACTTAATTCGGTATAATGTAAAGGGTTTAGGTACTGCATTTAAATTTACAATTAAAAATCTGCGCTCTTGTCGGTACCTAAAGGTTTAATTTAAAGACATTTTTGTTTGTTTATTTTTGAGCGTCCATAACATCCGGATATGACACGACGTCCATATTAGTTTTGTACTTCCATCGATGCGCTTCTTGGCTTCCCTTTTTTGTTTTTCTTTCTAATGCCGTACATCCTCTTGATAAAATTCACTGTAGCGTAAAAGGTATCCCAACCAAAAAACTTTAGCATTTTGTGCAAAATTATATATTTATTTTTACGTAACTACAGCAATTAATGTAATGATTAGACGCATTGCAACGCGGAATTGAAGATAGGAATGTTTAGTATAAATAAATAATTGGAAAAATCTTCTGGCTTCATTAAAATTTAATTAATTAGTGCACTCTCTTAATAAAATAACTGGAAACAACTGCAACATGAAAGCGTTGCGAAGTTTTAATAGACTGTTATCTTCTAAACAAACTTTTTCAAATTAAGAAATTTCAGAGTTCATAAATGTTTTGTTTTGAGCTCATTGAACAGAAAAGTGTTTAACAGCTAAAAGTTGTGTCGTTTTATTGGATTAACCAGTTAAAAAACTTGGATACTGTCTAAAACGAGTTAATTCACTATATTCTGTAAGTGCTTTGCGATTAAATACGTACCTACACTTTTAATGACATTGACGATACAGTCGATAGTCGTATTAATTTCAAGGCATAAACAGTGTCATTACTTGAAAACCACAAGAGGTGCTAACTCAATCTTCATGCAAAAACGAACGATGAAAAATCGACTTCTATTCAGAATAGGGAAACCCAATCACCTCAACTTTGTTTCACGTAAGGTTTTTGCGTTGCATTCCCACCGCGAAGTAGCTGCATTGACAACCTGTGTAAGTGTCTTCTAGTCATTATAGTGCTTTGTAAAAACATCTCACACTTTGTGAAAGTGATCGCAAGAATAGAAAACTATTTTATTGCAAAATTGTTGGAAAAAATATTATTTAAGCAATTAGCTTATAGGAAAAATCATATAGAATAAATAAAAAACAATTTTTGTTATTCGCGGTTTTGTTTAACTTTATTATTGTATTTTATTATCATGATTTATTTCGACGTAAACAATATATGGAGGAGACAGTAAGAGTTACATAATAAAAATATATAATTATATTGTTTAACTTTATGTACCAATGTATTGATGGCCTTGCAAGGTATTTCGTGGTTGGAAATTGTTGATTATGAAAAGTAACGAAAGTAAATGAATCTATTTTTTTATATCAGGTAATCCATTATTTACGTGCCTTAGTTAGTTAGTTGTTTCAGTTATTTAGGAAGTACCTATGAGGTTTTTCATTAAAATAAATTAATTGCAAACATGTCAGCATATTGTCGAAATTACCGTGCGCAATCGGGCAATCGCGTATGTAATATTAGCTCAATGACAGTTGCAAATTAAAAACACCGGTATGATTCATCTCTACTAAATTACATACGAGGCTCCTCGACGCGTAAGCATAGGTAGGAAGATAGATACAATTTTATTCTAGTATTACAGATTGATTCACTAGTGTTGGCGCCGATTGTCTATAGAAATATTGACTGTTTAGTATCTCGTGCCAGCTCTTATGAATCATCATCATCACTTTGCCAATCCATTCCACGGAATTTCAGGACAAAACGTTTTAGACGACGTCTTATTTGGCAGGTACATTAAAATAGTTTTTTTTTCGGCACACAAAACTAAAACTATTATAATATGTAAAGTAATAATTAATTAACTTAACTTGAATACCAAATTATCGTAATTAAAAACCGCGTTTCTTTGAGCAAACACTTGGTTATTTGTAACGTTGATTTTAAAAGCACTGGCCACAATTAAGTATGTTATCGACAGAGCCCGGAATTCTCGTAGCATTTTTGAGCTGTCATAGGGACTTCTCGTTTATCGACTTCCGATTATACATAAGTATATCGATAAATACAGAATACAATATGCAAAATATGATTACGAGTAGAAGTAAACAACATGCAGTCTTATCACGAATGAGCGATCTCTTCGAGATAACCTTTGGATACCTAGTTTTAGGAAATTATAAATAGAAATTAAAATAATAATATTTTATTGTTTCTTATAATTTATAAGAAATTGACAAATGGCCATTACTTCTACTCGTAGTCATATTTTACAAATTGTATTCTGTATTTATCGATATACTGTACCTTAACCCTCTACTATTTAAACTACTTTAATAAAAATGAACCAGAATTATTTAAAAAAAATTAAGAAACATAAATTAATTTGGCCATGTGATCGTCTAGTGTATTAAATACGTTGTGAACCTTAGTACCCATCGTCTTTTATGTGCAGACTGATTAGATTTGGATTTTGAAATACTAACCCTACATAAATAAATCGTCCTATTTCTGCAAATACCTATTAAGTGACTTTATGACGAAAGTGACTTTTTTAGACCTTTAAAATTAATTTTTCAAGCTCTACAAACTGGCTTTTGATACTACCTTTCGTTCGCAAAATAACTCATAGCATAAGGCAACATATTGATGATTTGGTAACATCATGTACTGGAAGAAAATGAAATGTGTATGATAATACAATGATTCATATGTTCTTCTCCAAGTAAAAACTGTTACCAGGTTTTAACGTGTTTTTGCACACTCATTTTATGGAATTATATCCGTTGTATATTCTAAAAGTAGCTTCTATGTACACATATTTGGTATTTGCATATAAGATTATCCATCAAATTATTAATTTATGCCAAGCTAAATATGCTAAACATCTTTATATTGTTTTGTCTGAAGATCTACCTATTCATTAAACTGCAATATCGTTCTGCCAAAAAACTGTAAGATAGACTTAGTAGGTTTTGCATGTAACTTTATTCCAAAGTTAACATGTAGTTGTACAGGCACAACCAACTAAGTGCGCTTACTAGCTTCGCACCGTAGCTAACTTTACCAAGGACCCAAAGTATAAGTGGTTTTACCTGTAAACCATATTGGTATTCCTTATTGAAGGCTCCATAATTTTACAGAATATGTCTGATTACAGTGTTTTCACTAAAGAAAGTAGGTAGTTTTTGTTCGCACGTAGTAATAATTTGTTGGTATTTTAAACTATTAAACAATAGTTATTAGAGATTTATAACAAAGCATTATTAAATTTATTATATCTACTAAACTAACTATTAAACTGAAATTTTATCAATGTATCATTTATTTATCAAATAATTATGCTACCTACAAATAAAAGTTAACAATCGTCTTCATCACTGCCAGATTCTGACTCTGCAACTTCCGGAACTCAGTCAATAACATCATTGCTTGTCACAGTTAAGCGAGCGAAACCAACCATGAATGATAGCCATGAATGATAAATCTTCAGGAACGATGCCTTTATCGCAAAGACTGAGTAAATCCTTTTTATTTGCTGCAGAGACCGCCAAGGGTTTATCGTTCATTTTTTCTAAACCCTGACTAAGAAATGCTTCAGGAGTTGGAGGTGGTTCCACAGAGATAGGATTCAACTTGTTGCCGTTGGTTCCTTGTCCTGTACCGAGAGCCAGATTGGGGAGTCGCCGTCTTGCGAGATGTCACAATGATGTTATTGACTGAGTTCCGGATGTTGCAGAGTCAGAATCTGGCAGTGATGAAGACGATTATTAACTTTTTTGTAGCATAATTATTTGATAAATAACCATGTAAACCATGATACATTGATAAAACGTCAGTTTATTAATTTCAAATACCAACAAAATGATTACTACGTGCTAACAACTAATTTCTTTAGTGAAAACACTATAATCAGTAATATTCAGTAAAATTTTGGCGCCTTCAATAAGAAAGTCCAATATTTTTTACAGGTAAAACCGCTTATACTTTGGTCGATTTTCAGTTAGATCGAAAAAACACGAAAACCTATAGGTATTTACTATTATTTTGTGGTTAGTAGATACATTTTATGTAAAGTAAAGCTGAATCAAATAGATATACAGGCATAAATGCTTTTCTGAGGGATATATACCAAAGTGTATTTCTACAGGCAAAACCTAGTAAGTGCGCGACTATTTCATTTTAATCCTGTTTTTATCGTCAATTAGACACAACCAGGATCTTTTGCATGATTATGTAGTAAACTAGATAAAATTATTCTTAGGAATTTATAAATACAGTGTACATTTGTTCATATTTTTACATAGAAAAGAACATCCAAACATTCAAATGCCATTATCTCAAAACACGATTTTTGCACTTAATAGGTATTTGCAGTAATAGGACGAAATACCCTATGTAATTATAAATATAGCTAGTGTAAAACACCTCCTTATAAAAGGCAATACTATCATAAGATTAATAAATAATAAATTATATTTTTTTAGAATTTATCTCCTACCGGGCCCTACCGTGACCAGATACCGTGAACAGTAGTAAGCCCTTGCTGTTTGTAATATAAATTGTATATTTTCCTTCCATATATCCCTTCGCTAACCTAGCTAGCTAAAGGAAAATAACTTTATGTAAACATTGCATATTTTAATAATTACGTACAAACATACTTTAGCTACTGTCACGCCCGGATGAAGACAGGTCCCTAGACTAAATAATACCCATTTTATTTTGTTTTATTTTTAATAGGTATTCCTAAACACTATGTAAAATATACTTAATAGCGTTTCGTTATCTAAATTCAGACGAGAAGAAACGCCAAGAAACTCATCTGAATATATTTATAATGTATGAATTACTGAAACAATCATATATCAAATATGACTTAATTACCCTTATTTACCCCAGTAATAGAAAAGCTCAATTGTCACTAGTGAACTGCTCCGCCTGCCACTAGCTCCCTATAACAAAATTATTTAGTATGTCCTCAAATAACTTTGTTCCCCTATCTTTCCCAATATAAAAATGTGTTACCTTTAAATCATATTTAATGTACGAGTCCCAGCAACCCATCCATATGCTACTGAAACTAGATTTTAATATATTTTGTACTTTAATACAATTAACACTCTACTGATTTTAATACCATATACAATTGAATTACATGTGAAAAGAAAATAAATAAGCCTAACACCCAAATAATGACTCTACCCTAACTCTACCCCAATTTCACCTATTCTAATGTGTAAATCTAGAGGCGAACCTCTATCTTTACAGGGAGGAGTGTGTGTGAGAGGAACCCTAATTTTAAGCTGTAAACGTTCGGCCGACAAAACCGAGGTATTGCAAACCCTAGTGTCTGTGTAATTGCCTCCCTCCGCTGTGTAGGTCGTAGCCAAGGGTACAGACGAATAAGGCGCCCTATCCAAATATATGATGTGAATATATAAATATATATAACAAGACCACGCTTCTTCAATTACTAACAGATTTCAGTGAGTAAGGATTACTCCTAATGATCCACATGCGAGATCCTCACATCCCTCTGTCAGACCTTGAAGAGAACGTAAGAAGTATGTTCGTCACCTGTGTTGATAAAAAGGTTGACGCCAGGCCCTTCTCCCGACCTGGTACTAACACTCTACTGGATTCCCGGAAAAGCCCGTTTAACATCCGCTAGGTTAGGCGTTTCCGGTTGATTGACCATGCAATCAGACACTAATCTGGCTCTAAAACACAAAAATCACCAAAACACACGTAAGTATTTACACTAAACTAACAATTGAACAGTCTGGCAAAAAGCAGCATAGTAACTACGTAATGTCAAACATTCAACTGTCAAAATAACACCTTTGTTTTAACGTCTACGGGTGAGCCAGAGGTCGTGACAATCCGACGGATAAAAATAGAATCCCCCCGTCCCAGCTTCAACTTGGGGTTTATATAACCTAACAGGCCATTAAGCAGACGTGTTTGACGCGTTAGACGCACTTGAAGTGGTTCCAGAATAAGATTTTTGTAATTTATTACCTTTGAACTCGGGCACCATTCTTGAGTATTTTTAGCAAAGATGCAATGCAACTCGGAATAGATACGCAACGTCTAAGGAAATACGTGCTTCGGTAATCTAGAAAAGTTATTCTCGAATAGACGGCTTCACACCTCCCTAATTTATACTCGGCTGGTAAGTGTTGAAGATACCGTTTAATATTTTACAATCCCAACACATATTAATGAAAGGACATAGATCAAAATCATATGGTGATTCAGAATAATAATAATAAAGACAAATATAAATAATTTAACCATATATAAACATTCTTTTGATATTTCTATACATTTTCGTTTTTAGTTTCAATGCTACATCAACAAATGACAACCAATTTACGGTGACTACAAACTCACCATGTCAACAACCCTCTATTGCAATCTATCCTCTTTGGTTTAGCCAATCACTTTTTCTAATTTATGGCCCTTTACGAAACATGATTTAGTTAAAGTTTTTGTTTGTTGTTTGGATTTCTCGTGTGAATATTTTGCTTTTAGTTAAAAATATTTTACTGAATGCATACATTATATTTACTTGTATGTATTTATTTTAATTAAAATTTGTACATAATAATTGAAGTTTTAGGTTTATGAAAATATTAAAGACCGATCAGCTGTGTCAATCATTTTATATGTTAACTAGTTCAGCTAGTGCGTCTAGTTACAATACATATGTATAATCGAAAGTCGATAAACGAGAAGTCCCGACAGCTCAATAATGCTACGAGAATTCCGGGCTCTGGTTATCGACTTATCGCTGTTGGTTTTATTCCAAAAGTGCCCATAATTGGCTCATTAATGGGTAAGCAGGATTAACCAGAGGATTTTAATCTTGTACCGCTTTGATATACACATATTGTTACGAGCAGGCCCAACAAAATGTATGCCGTCACGTGACGAATATGAAATACCTGTTCCAAACATAAAGCCAATTGAGATTGAAATAGTTAAACATGATATATGTTATTGAAATAGACTTTCGTTTGATGTTGGTGACAAACTATTAACTCAATTCCTTGTTAATTAATGCTTACTATTACTATATAAAGTGGAAATTGAATGGTATCGAATATATTTGCTCGAAGACCCCAAACTGTGTTTTGTGTAGGTATACTCGTAATGCTATAAGTATAAATAGAATATCGCCATTGTTCAATTTGATATATTTAAAACTATATAGTAGTTTGCATCGCTTGATAATTGCTGCAAAAAGAAACATAGTTGCAAACGAAAAAAAAAAACAATGAAACAAACAATCTTCTAATATAATTTTGGTCATTGGCAGGCGTGTCTCACTCCGCGATTTCGTCGCTTTGCTACAGGTAGCTAAAAGTACATCCGTTCGGCCCCAATTTTGGGGAAAGCCATAAGCCGCGCGTGGCGCTGTCGCCACTTAGCGGCCATATCTGTGCTGATCGTAACAGACGCGTTTTGTTAGAGAGTGAGTCTTCTGTACTTAGTACTATTATTTATTCTGTGTCATTGGTCAATCGCTAAATGGTCTGGATAAGTGACTTGGATTTGTATTTTATTATGTTACCCATCTATGGCTCTCCTTTCTCCTGTCTGTATTAAGGAACCTGAGAAAAATGCTTTTTACAAATGAATATCCGACCAATAAATCAATATTTAGTGAATTGTTGCGTCATAACAATATTGCATTTACTCCTAGATTTTCCTTGTCGATAACAAGACACGTAAAGTGTGTATTGTGTAACATGTGAAAGGAATCATGTTTCATTTGACATCGGGAATTAAGCCTCCAACTCCGACAATACAGAAATCTGGGCCATTGAGAAATATTGAAAACGATTTTCCGAGATATGAAACAAAGTTTCATTGGTTTTTTCATTTCGTAAGCCACAATATTTACAGCTCGGGTTAAGTACTTCTAATTTTTCATAGATTCATGAAATCTTTATGCAAACGTGCAAAAAAGCAATTTCCATAGAATTATATACCAAATTGGTTCCGGTTATAACGCTAACTTATACTTTAGAAAAATGTTAGATGATGTAAAGATCTTTAGGGAAGATCTGTAGAGCTGTGTTTTTTTTTGGTGATATGATGGAGTTATGGAAGGTTCATTTAACTTCATTTATTCCTTTCTAAATTACTTTTTAAGTATTTGAACTTTAAAAACCGGCCAAGTGCGAGTCGGACTCGCGCACGGAGGGTTCCGCACCATCAACAAAAAATAGAGCCAAACAAGCAAAAAAAACGGTCACCCATCCAAGTACTGACCCCGCCCGACGTTGCTTAACTTCGATCAAAAATCACGTTTGTTGTATGGGAGCCCCACTTAAATCTTTATTTTATTCTGTTTTTAGTATTTGTTGTTATAGCGGCAACAGAAATACATCATCTGTGAAAATTTCAACTGTCTAGCTATCACGGTTCGTGAGATACAGCCTGGTGACAGACGGACGGACGGGGACGGACGGACGGACGGACGGACGGACAGACGGACGGACGGACGGACGGACAGCGGAGTCTTAGTAATAGGGTCCCGTTTTTACCCTTTGGGTACGGAACCCTAAAAATCGTCAGGTGACAAGCAAAAGTCACTCACTAATTATGTACCTACTAAAAAGTATTTTTTAAACAAGAATCAACCTTCTTTTATTACTAATATGGTTCACTATGGCTATGAACTTGTGGTGATAATACGTTTTGCTTGTCACCTGACGAAATTCTTAAGTAAAAGTTCCTAATTTCCATTATTTTTGGGTTTATTGTGAGGTTTAAATTTGTACATTTGTTGTAGGATTGACTTCAGCAACCCCAGCACCGACAAGCCGGGCAACCTCGCGCACTCCGCCGTGCTGCGGATGCTGGAGGAAGAGGAGCGGGGCCGCAGGAACCCCGGTGAGCATTACCATTTGTTTATTAGCTGCTTGTAGTGGATAACCACCGAGTGTACTGTGGAACGACGCCTTACTTGTGAGATATGAGAATTTTCGGTTGTTTCATGATAACTTTTTCTGGTGTTCACAAAGACTCGTAAAATTTGAGAGGAATTGTCCTGAACAGATTCCCAAGATCCTTACAAATTTTCATAGATATAGTCGATAAATTGATTTTTTATGCGCAACAAGTATGGCGTAGGTAGGATGGATTGAAGTTTAGATCATAGCTTGTCTCTAATCAGCACGTCTTGCCACGACTTCATAATTATGTAAGTGAAGTCGCGCTTGATGTATAAGTTGCGCGACTTGTGTCAAGACATGCCGTTAGCAGGCTACGTACCTCACCTATAGCGCATTATTTAATCGCGCTCCTGGGGACCTGGCCAATGTAACATTCTTACTTTAACGAACGGCGATCGAAAAGAAAAAACATACCGTGAAGACAAATGCAGCGAAAAGTCAGGTGATCCTTTTCATAGGTTTATGTGTATAGGTAGTGGTAAAAAAGAATTACAAAGAAATGAAATGTTTACCTATTTTACTAATAGATTTTTACCCAGCTTATAACGCTTTACTAACCACTCCTGCTTTGCCAGAGATATTTGCAACCCGTGAACAAGCTATAAAGATAGTAAAAATACGCGCAACACGCCGCTTCGATTCCTGCTGGCCGCCCGAACGCATGGTATCTGCCCACTGTTGGGATGGACTGCTTAACGCTAACGGACATATACACACACACTTTATGAAGCCAGAGGAAGGCAAAGGTATATCGCTCATTGCACACTGAAAAACATCGTTATATCAGATCGTACGTCAGCATGGAAACATTTCCTAAACATTATTTAAAAAAAAATATACTTCTAAATACTAACGAAAGCTGACGTTCATCAGTATCATCAGTGATGACATTACCCATTTATTATTTAAATATGTAGGAATTCATGTTACTTAACATAATTGATTATTTTGCTCATCCGAACGTATGCTCAGCAAACATTTATTTGTTCCAAAAATTACATAGCATTACAGTTAGTACTAATGCACTGTGAAATTCATTAAAAGTATACAAAACAAAATAATGACAAAGAACCACTAAGTACTTCAAAATACAAAAAAAAATTAAAAGCCTTTGTTTTGTCATTTTGTATAAAATACTGTGTTTTTTCTTTCAAAAATAAATAATTATATCGAATCTAATCAGGTACCTAACGTAACGTAGCCTTCACAAAGTCGTAAAATATATATTCCAAATCCGGTCTTGAATCACTTGAATTATAATAACCCTATTGAAAACGATGAAGTGGTTATGTACTAAAATACTCAATGAATAGCGTGGTCAATTGAGATTTTAATCGTAGATAACCTTTAGTCAAATCGAGGGCCACGCGTCGCGATCATTACGGCTGATAGCACGCAAGATGAAAGCAATCATCGTGTCTGATGTTAATGAATCACTGAACTCTATTGATGAATGAATACTATTTTTGCTAGGGTTTAACGGCCTATTTATTCGGTGTCCGAGACCTTCTTTTGTCCAAACGTCAAGTTGTGATGTGGCCACGAACTGGTGACGATGGTGTAGTTTGGTGGGAAGAAGTTGGCAAACAACGTATTTTTACAAATAATGTGTTTGTACCTGGTGCTGTTTCTGGTAGTTCGCGAACGACAACGAGGCAATAACGACTACCGACATGCCTGAGGCAGTAATTATCGGTAAAGATAATTTTTTACTTCGTCTGCATCGCGCTGTGCATGTTTTGCTTAAATATGTGAAAATTAAAAACGTGTTGTAACTTTTGTAGACAACGAAGTGATTAAATTAATGTTAAATAGCTGCGATTTACTAACTTAGATACCATGTCAATCTATTTTAATGCCAAAAACATGTGCTAGTTGTCAAAATTTGTTAAAACCGTCAAGGTTCATTTACGTGTTATTTGTTTTTGTGCTGTCTTTATTTTGAGAGAAATCTTTGTATAAAGTGCGCGCTTGTGTTATGCGATAAACGCAGCGTTGAACGCATGCAATCAACGGAATGTAGGAAATAGTTATTTTCGATACAAGTGCGAAAAAGAGGAAATTCGAAACGAGTGACGAAGGGAGTGTTTTAAATCGACACGAGTTGCGAATTACTTATTTGCACGTGTATCGAACAACGTTTTACATATGGCACTTTAAAGTTTCGACATCGCACGAAAAGTGCTATTTTACGCACTAGTGCGGAAAAGTAGCCCCAAATGTACTGTAAAATGACTTTTTACATTAGATAATCTAATACTCAATATCTTTATTGCAAATAAGGTCCATGCAGTAGTGGACAGACAGTATCAGACCAATTTAAACAGAAAAAAGTAATTTTAAAACATGTCAAAGATTTATAAGCATAATAAATAAATACAAATAATGACACTACTTATATTGTTTTACGCGGTAAACGCAGCGGTAAGTGCATTGTTATTTTTCATACATTCCGTTAACGCATGCGTTCAACGCTGCATTATCGCATAAAACAAACGCGCGTTTAAGTATTGATTGAAGATTAGCAGAATCTATTAAACCGCAGTGATAATAATATACAACACTGGCAACATTCATTTATAAAATAGTTATTTTCGATACAAGTGCGAAAATGAGGAAATTCGAAACGAGTGGCAATAAATTAAAACACGACCGAAGGGATTGTTTTATATCGACACGAGTTGCGAATTACCTATTCGCACGTGTATCGAACAACGTTTTACAGTACATATGGCACTTTAAAGTTTCGACATACGCACGAAAAGTGCTATTTTACGCACTGCGGAAAAGTAGCCCCATATGTACTGTAAACATCTTTATAGACACGTTGTTATCATTCTAGAGCCAAGATTTAAGACCTAGCAACCAGGTGAACATTGAACGAATCGTAAAAACTGTTCTTTTAAAAATAATAAAGTGTTCTTCATTGACGTAACCACCTATTTCCGATGTGTTATTCTTGTGCCGCGTCACACTCCATGAATCAATGTCTTATTTTAAGAAGCCGTTGAAAAAAACGTTCTCTGACAAATTGATATTTACCTACCGGTAAACTAAAAGTACTAAAACATTGGTTATTGATGACAGTCTGTGTTGATAGTATAAAAGGCCGACTGAAGAAAACAGTTAAAACAAATTATAATATAACAAATCAATTTCGTTGTAGTGTTGTAGGTTGCTCATGCATTTATTTTGAAAAATGGTAAAAAGATGCAGACATGAGTTCCACTTAAAAAGTTAATGTATCGAACCTACAAAAAAATTAAAGCAACGTAAAGCCCTTATTATTAACCAGTTGAAATTACGAGCTGCTTGAAATAGCTAAAGCTTTTTGTCAAGTGTACAAGTAGCGGTTTTCATATAGAGTTTTTCGTCGCTTGTGACATTTTATTTTTGAATTGTTAATCGTATCGCTTGACGGCAAAATAATTAGCTAAAACAAGATAACAACAAATTATACCGGTCGGCGGCAACATGGCTATGTTATGTAGCCCGTTACAATTATGTGCATCACACGCCTGAACGGCTAAAGTAATTGCAATCATGATTACAATAAGATGCTCCATAATCGAACTGAATAAATTAACCTTTATTAATATTCCAGTTGATTCTGCACCGTATGTTTCATCCTTTTAAGGTTCAATTTTGGCAAAGTTTACAACCTTATCTTAAATGCATACCTGCATCTTAGCGATTAATTGGACTAATACAGTTAGACAGTAGGTCAGTATGTAGGAATCAATGTTGTCTTATAACGAATACACTGGATTTATTAGAGTCCAAGTTATCTTACGCGCGCACCGAAAACGAAACGTCAAAAATTCAAGGGAATTAAGATATTCTAATTAAACAGTTTTACTGTAGTTAATTAGACAGATATATGCTACTTTCATGAAGATCGGTGTCTTGTCGGGTTAATACACTTGCACGGATATATCGTATGACAACATATATTAGTCAGGTTTCAGGCAAACATCCAACTCGCTCGGCGAAAAACGAAAGCATTGTTCTGCGCACATACACACCTGTTGGCTTGGTCTTTAGACAAATAATTTTATTAATTATGTCTATAAAGGTTGAAACAATACCTATATTGTAATTGTATGTATAATATTATTGTTATATAAAAACATGTCGTTGCAGAGGAGGTGCAAACGGCCTATTAACGAATATTATTTTTTAAATTCAAAATTAAATAATAGAAACAATGTTAAAAGTTGGAAATAAATTATTATATAAGAATTGACAAAATTTAGCGATTCAGGTCAGTAATTCTGTACTTCGTACTTTCGTAGTAAATGCACCTTTAAAATTCACTATTATTGTTATAGTACGGTTTATTCCAACACTGTCGCGGTTATAATGAATAAGTTGGTACATGTACCGGACAAATCTATTTAAGTTTGTCATCATCTTCCTTGCTCTTTCTAACATCTAGACTCCAGTTCCAAACATACGACGAGCGCTCTTTAATATAAATAGGTACTAGAAATTGATCTACTGATTGAGACTTTTGTCACCGACATTGATAAATGTACAATAAACTTACTAAAAAAAATACTAAAAATCTAACAAGGTACAATAATCGACCTAGTCCCACTTCAGCGGTCCTAAACATGTAAATATCTGCGTGACTAACGTTTTGCAACATGCAAGTCATCGTGGGAGGTGTGTCCAATTTTCGGCGAGTCCGTCATCGCACGAGCCGTGGCTGCGGCCTAAAAATGCGCCCTCTCGAAATATACGAGTAATATGCGATAGATATTTTGTTCACACCTGGCTCCTGAGCCAAGTAGTCAGTCTCCTAGCTGGACGGCTGCCGTGTGCCTGTATAAAACAGTGAGTTGGTTTCCTGTTTTTAATAGTATCGTATAACCTAATAATACATTATGGTCAATACAGGGGCCTATTTCTCGAACGATATTAGACTAATATTATTAGTGTGTTGTCATGGAAACCCATACGATTTGACAGTTTGTGGACTAATAATATTCGTCTAATACCGTTCGAGAAATGGGCCCCAGGTAGTATGTGAAGTGAAGTGTATCAATAATTTATCTGATCTTTTTTTAAATCGTGATTAATACCAACTCTCAGATGTGGTATTAACATAATAAATATGTAAGTAAGACCTGAATTAATGAGTAGTAAGGTAATAATCTTAATTCTAGTGTTTGTTGTTTGCTTCAATCGAGTGACATTAATTATTGTGTATTGCCGACTGCGCTTTGTAGATTGCATTATTATTTCATTGTTGAATTCAAAACCGCACGAGTAGCAAGCGGCCGACGAGTAATCAGTTCTATTAGTGTAGAATTCAACTATAATTTGTTCGCATTTTATATAACTACCTACGCCTGTGAAATAAGTCTAAAAGGAATAGATAATAGGATCAAACATAAATAATTATGAAGAAAACAGTACCTGCTAAACATTAAGTTTGAGGTCGACAAGTCTACCTACTTCAATAATCGGATCACTATTCCACGAACGCAAATTTACAAAGCCTGGGCTGAAATTCAAAACAAAGTACGACTAAGTACTAAGTTACCTGCAAAGCTTGAGAAACCGTTGAACTTCACTAGGAACAACAATTAAGAGAAAGCTGCTAGGATAAGATAATCTGATATTGTACGAGATTTATCAAAATTAAAACTTAATTTCCTAAGACTAATTTACCTACTAGGTACCTACGTAGCACACGTGTAAACTTACTAGTTCATTAATCTTACTGCCGTATTCGAACTTCAAGATATTCACAAGATACAACACGTACTAGATCCATTCTAGATAAGTTATAGTTTAGATATCAACTAGTTCTCTTTTGCAGCGCAATTCGGGCAACCAATGTCACTTTTACGCTAGATAGAGTTAGATATCTATTAGATGTGAATTGGATCTCTAAGTCATATCCTGTAGAAATCGTTCAAGAATATCTCCAGAATCGCGCAAATGTCAAATTTGACAGGTTAGATCTTAAAAATATCGTTATCGTATCTTGGTGATGTCTAAAAGATATCTAATAGATGTCTATTTCAAAATCCGAATCGGGCCCTTACCCACACGCTTGTACAATGTACAATAAACAATAAAATTTATTGTTTATTGTACAAGCGTGTGGGTATTTTATTCTAACTGTAATTTAATTACAGTTAGAATAAAATTACACGGTTCGCGTGCCAACCTATCCCTAAGAATTCCATATTGAAACCAGAGCGCCTACCGCGAACACCGAAGTTCGCAAGTTGCGAGCATATTTCTCTTTTACTCCAATTAAGTTAACTAGATTAATAGAGTGACCGGGAAAGATGCCCGCAATTTGCAAACTTCGGCGTTCCCGGTTATAGCCGAGGCAATATTTTCTATACAAGTAACTTAGTACTTGAACTTTCAACCCAAGATGAAACAAGATTAAGTGGCTCCTGTGATGTTGCTTATGTCCATGGGCGACGTTGACCGCTTCCCATCAGGCGGCTCGTCTGCTCGTTTGATGTTTATCACATTAAAAAAAAACAAGTATAGAGTTTGTGCGGAAAGAGAAGAGTCGTGAAATGTATATATATAATATTTCGTACCGTAAACTTGCTTAATATTATTTTGTAAATATTTAAATTTTCTGACGTCTTCATTAATAACTACGTCTGTCTGTCTATGTCATGTGCCTGTCATGTCACATTTTCTATGTAGATTTGACCCGGGTCTAATAAAAGGGTAGGTACGAGTATTTACACGGGTTTCACTGAATGTTCATTAGTTATTTGAATTTTTTATTTAGGATATCGTAATACACCTAAATGTCTAATTGATACAAACGTACATTAAGAGTAACATTCCATTTCTGACCGCAGCTGCACTACTGGTACTGAACGCGTCGCTGTTACTGTCAATTTCCATAGTAAAATGAACAGTAGTGCAGCTGCGGTTGGAAATGGACTGTCACCTTTAGGTAGTGTGTACATATTTTGGCACTTTGTCCGTGTATTATTTAATACCTTGACCGTACACTATGTCAGCCGCGTATCGATAAAAACGAATCGATTGGCCAAAATCGGTTCAATTGTTTTGACGCTACGGCGGAAAACATAACACAAACATATCCACATACATTCAAATACATGATTGCTAAAATCATAACAAATCCTTCCTTATTTAGATTTTCTGGGGCAGTACGATATCGGCTTTGGTTGACTTGGAAACGTTAATCCGTTCAATGCTACACATTGACGTTTCGCCTGTAGGAAAAAAATTCTCTGCATACCGGGAAACTCATGTTTAAAGTTACGATACATACCTAATCGAAACAGTTTTGTTAATTCTCCGCGGTCTTATTGGTAATCATAAGAACTAGCTCCAAATAAATCGTTTATATTGTAGTCGCTATTTGATTGGCATTTCTACAAAGCTTAAACTTGTCTGAACCATCCAACTCACATTAATTTCCATCATTAAAACGTAGTTAATAATTATGGATAACATCTGGTTTAATTATTTAGGGATTTCAATTTGGATTAAACGATTTTCATTAAGAGATTCAAGCGTTACAACGTTACTGATTACCTACTTATATATATTTATATTAAGGTTGTAGTCAATTTGTGGGATTGTGATGGTCACATAAATAAAACGAGGTTTTTTTTTATGAGGAGGAGGGAATATAACTTATAGGTAATTCTGATGTATACAATCGATGGAAATGCTGTTGCGAACGCAACCTTTATATTTGTATAAAATCTCAATACCTATATTCCTAATGCAGTAGCTAAACGCGGCCGTCGCGCTCGGCTAGTATTCGGAAGCTTTTTCTTAAGCACCAATAGGGGCGCTCCACATACCCTGCATCGCGGCCCCGGCACCTAAATCTAAACCATTTTGTACTATTCAAATTATGCAAATCACTCTCATCAGCCTCCATACAATAACCACCACTTCTACATGTAACCGTTTTGGCAAGAACCCTTGTAAACCAGTATTTTGGAAAATTATATCAGTTCATTAACAATTGAAGCTTTTATTTGAGTCGTCGAGCTCCTGACCTGCACGGCAGCTACAATGCATCAGATACCCTGTTTTTCTTGTTTACCTACCTTCTTACTATTTGATTGGTTAAATAACGTAACAACGTCATTGATATCCTTCTAGTACCTACCCAATCAATGACATGTTATTAGCATGTATTACATAGGAGACGTAGCTTCTTAGAATTTCGTTATTTTTCCACGAGTTCTGGCCCCAGGCCAAGCGGTTCGTGGCCGAACTAATTTAACGCGAAATGTCTCATAATAAGTTCAAAGTGTTGAATACCGTAATGTACCCAGATACCATCGCACTGAGATTGTTTCCAAAGATATATTTCAAGAACTATTTTTATGAACAGAGATTAGAGTAGAGGAAATAAATTAGAAAATCGCGTGAATTTAAAACGCGATATTGTTGGAAAAGAAAATGGACGATTATTCTCCCGTTGACTGATTTAGTGTGAAAAACAGTAAATCTGTTAAAATAAGTTTGAAAAACGCTAGGCCGGAATCGTGACGTAGGTACGTATAAGTACCAGATTAGGTTTCTACGCATCATTATGTTCGCAACACACTATTTCAAGAACGCAAAATTAGAACATTCGAATCATTCATCTTGCCCTTTTGTAGCTTTGTGTGACTGTGCAACTAATTTGACACAATTATTTATATTTATTGATATTTTATAGCACTAGTGAAATCCCATCTTTTCAGTAATTCCATGAGAGATCACCATTCAAAGAATTATATTTTAAAGAACGTGTAAGGTGTCAAAACTAAATGTATTACTTTTGTTTCAGGTCAGAAGAAAGTAGTGTGGCCGCCAGTGCCTGAAACTAACGGCTACCACCAGCCACAACACCAGCAACAGGTGACTATCACCCCATTATATTCGAGTTCGAACCTAATATAATAATCCCGTATCGATTTGAACCCTTAAGGTGCGTTTAGGTGTGTCCAACGTGTCTCAAGCAAACCATTGGTGGATCGTTCACGCACTGCAAATGCATGCTAACAAATAGTGAGCCATTCGCATTAAGTGCATTCACGGCGCGTTCGCCAGGTTTGGACGCACTTTACATATCCCAGCGAATTTTGAATGTAAACGGGATTATTGTGTTTTTTCCGCCCTCGATAATTTTAACAAATACGCTTACGGACAACGGAATGCCACAATGTATATATTTTTGCATTATGAACGCGGTCAGGGTTAGGTATATTTTATAATTCTCTGCCTTCTAGCAAGCGCTGTATTCATCTCACGTTATAATGATATGATTATAACATACCTACTATAATATTACACACTAACAAATCATTTGCAAAATAAGCTTGAAAAATGTCCTCTTAAAGTGTTATTAAGAATGTGTGAGACAATTCATAAAATATTGCAGCGCTGTTAGAGAGTAGCGTGAATGCATAAAATTAAGTGCACTTAGGAATTGAGTGTGGTGGCGGAAACGATGACAGCATGCATAACAAAATTATTTATTTACGTATGATATTGTACATACATAAACATAATATACGTCACTTTATCAACTCCCATTATTTTTTATCCGGTTCCTAATTTCTACGGAACTGTAAAGTAAGTTATCATATTAATTATATCGAGCAACTAGTTCATAAAGTGACGCTACTCACGAGGGTACTAGTAACACAAGTTGACTTTTTAAATCCCAACAGCAAAGTCCCGCGTACCACGCACAGCACTCCCCCTCCACGCCGCAGTCGCACCCGCAGCAGTACCAAACCCCACCCAAGCCCCAATACCATAATAGCCCTCAGTACAACGAGCAGTACCAACAGCAGCCCCAGTATCAGCAGCAGCCCCAATACCAGCAGCAGCGCAGCCCCCAGCAGAATCAGCCACCGTATTGCGACGGCAGACGCCAAGAGCCTACAGGGTTGAGTAAGCTGATCCCCTTCGGGCCTGGTGTGAGCGCGTCTCCGGCCCCGGCGTACCGGCAAGGCCCAGCGTCCCCAGCCGCAGCTCCTTACAAACAGCCCAACTCCCGTTGGGCCCCTGTGCCAGCCCCCCTCTCTCCCCAGGTAACAGCAACTTCATTTTTGTCACCACTAATACCTGATAACCTGAAAACACTCGCAAGGTCAGCGGACGCAGCATGGTTTCATTTTTATCGGTCACTGAATGTGACAGGCATGGTGACAAGCGATAAAAATGCGACCGTGCTACCGTCGCAGGTAGGGTAAGAGATATAATATAGTTAATTTTGACCGGGCCAAGAGAAACAGGCCCCGTAGACAACATGCCAATCGCTAACGCTACGTAGCGAACGAAACTCAACTGTCACTGTCACACTAATATTATGGAAGAGTGATAGAGAGACACAAAGCGATTCGATAGCGAAGCGCAAGCGATCGTCACCTGGCTAAGTCGCCAGTGTGTAAATTGTAGAGATGCACCGGATATCCGGTTACTATCCGGTATCCGGCCGTTATTTTAGTATCCGGCCGGATACCGGATAGTAAAATTAATACATTTTGGGGTAAAAAATGGAATCTAAAAAACAGTCACGGTCATAATGCTAACGACACAGTAGATAGAAATGAATACGTAACCAATGTCACACAATACACTTATTTGTTTACACAAAAATACGCGCGCGCACTTGTAACTATAAATGAACTTACTACGTAGTACGTAATGACATGATAAAACTCGTTACGATCCTAGAAATGTGTCCGCGCGAACGTTCACTACGAAACAGGTCGAAACCTGCACGGCGCGCACCTGGAAAACTCAAAATATAGGTATAGTTCCGCCGGCCGAATATCCGGCGGCCGGATACCGGATATTCGGCCAGTGTCAAGGCCGGATATCCGGTATCCGGCCAAACAACTATCCGTTGCATCTCTAGTAAATTGTATATAAGTGTTTCTCTTACTCCACCTGAACTTATTAACCGGTAACCGAGTAGTTTCATATTCGTCTAGGTAACAAAAGTTCGTCAATAGCTTTAGTTCTCTTCACGTTTTCATGGATTCGAGTTTTGTTGTTGAGATTCTCGTCATGAACGTGCTTATTTGGAGTGGTTTTGTTTCTGTATGGATTGAGAGCTGCGCTGTGCATACTAATTAGATCAGCTTGTATATTATATTTGAATATTTTGGGCCCGGTGGGTATCACAATGTATTCTGCGTGCTAATTCATAGGGTTGCTTAATGGGTGGTCTTTATAACGCTTACACGCTTTTCAAATTTCGTGGCATGTTATTTTGGTGAACGCTTTGAATAAAATATCTAATCAGTTGCGTAAATACTTAGGTATTTAAGAAGATCTAAATACATACTCATGAATTCTCTCTATATTAAATTACCGATGTAAGTAAGTAGTTTAAGTTTAAACTAAATGCTCCATATTATCAATTCATATTATGTATATGTATTTAAAACCTGCATTGCAAAATGTTCAAAATATTTTTTGTTGTAGGCTTCGAGAATTTAAAAAAGTTAATTACCTGCGTTATTAATAATTAATTACGAGTGGCTACAAATTAGGTTTATTACAGCTAGTAGGTAAATTAATAAAATCTCATTAAAATAATGTTATTGTATTTTTTTATCAAAATCCGCTTAGAAATTGCAGCTTATGAAGCTAAGGCTATCAGACAATAGGTTTTATAATAGCATCTATACCTGTACGGATATGATGGTCGTTCTTGTCTATGTGACAGCGTGATAAAACGGTGTCCGTCACTTTCTTTCCCACGGTGTTAAACAGTGACAGTTATTTTATCACGTGGATAAAGATGGATAAAGCTATCCATAATAGGCTGGCTGTTTATAAAAATGTGTGATAAAGTGACATATATACATACATAGGTAAATTTATAAGTAGGTACCTACGGCTAGTTCATAACTGTCAAAAATCTATTCTTACGTTACTCTGACCATTTTAACAGGAGTCAAGAATCTTTCTCTTGCTTTAATCAAAACTCTAAACCTTACAATTACATTTGTCATCTAATTTCATTTCGAATGAACGAGGAAATCGACCATAAATAATCATTATACGATTTAAACTAATTCAACACCATTTCCCCAGGCGTACCCACAACAGCAGTCGCAGTACTCGACCCAGCAACAGTACTTTCAGCCACAGCCGCAGTATCAGCAGCAACAACAGTACTCGCAGCCCGAGTACGCGCCGCCGCAGTACTCCCCGCCGGAGTACCCCCCGCAGTACGAGTTCCAGTCCCCGCAGAGGCAGTTCGAGCCCCCACCGACGACCATCACGCTTCGTCAGCAGCCCCCTGTGCATCAGAAGCCACCACCAGTGTTCGCTAGCCAACCCGCCACAGCGTCTTTCCAAGGTTCGATGTTGGTTTAATTAAGTACTACTAAAACAAGACTCAAATAGCTTCGTCCGACCCCTCTCGTCCGTGGGTTTTATGATCATAAGTTTATAATTTTAATATGGAGCGTGACCTATATATTTTTATTGCAAATAGGTACATGACCATAAGCGCAAGACGAACTCGAAATTATTCAAACAATCAATGAATTTAATCAATGAACAGCTTGTAATGAAAAATTGCCAGCAGTGCCAAGATAAGTAGTCGTTACTAAATATTTTATAATAAAAGGCCTTTATTTAAGCAAAATGTCAAGTAAATCTTTACACGCGCTATTCCAAATCGCGTAAACTACATTACAAGCGTCATTCGGCTATCTAACATAGAGGCTGCGGTAGTTATATTGTCTTTAAAGTCGCGCTCGTGCACTTTATTTTTGCTTTAAACCGCGTTGACGGTTTAGGGAAGTGACGAACGTAAAAGATTCCATTACCTTTAGAGCTGACGCGGTTTATGAGTTGGAAAGATATAGAAGCGCTTTAAAATTAAGTTTAGATTGTGTATAGTGGACCGTGGGCATTGAAAAAGTAACTGAATGCAACCAGGATAAAAACCGGGGAAAAAGGGCAAGGGACACAGATAAAAGTAGAAAGTGCTCAAAGAACTTTTTAAGAATGGATCTATGAAGGAAATGTTACTAATAATTGCAATGAACGTAGACTGATTTAGATATTTTTTTAAATACCGTTATAGTACCTGTCGTGGGTGGGTGTCGGGTGAGACTTTTGGAGGTGCGTATTCTGAAAATGTAGACTGATTTTGAACCATCATGATTAAAATATTTTATTGATTCTTTCTTGAAAATTGAACAGTAACTGGACAAATACAACAGTTTGAACAGAATCTTTAATTTTTAGAACAAATACCACGAAAAAATCTTTAGTGTTTATGTGGGTTAACACATTATTGCCTATCAGCACTTATTACTTAAGGGTATACTTTGATACCCTTGGCCACTTATAACTTTACCATAGCTTTCTTGGTAAAATTTCCTTTCTAGTTTTTAGAACTGTTACTTGAATTTGACATCTCTTTGAGTTGAAAAAGTACAAAGGTTACAGGACCGTTTCCAATTAGAACCTCCGCATGCATTACGCTTGTTTGCCAACGTCTTGGCATTCAAACACACGAACGTTTTAGTACGAATTCCAGAAAGATAATGAATTCTTATTAGGTACTCTCAGAACATTTGGAAGTGATTTTAGCAAGTTATTATACATTCCAACAAGATATTATAGCGTACCTATCTACAAATTCAGTCGAAAACTAATTATTTCCATCGCGGGGAATTAAGTAAAGTGGCAGCCTTAATCTAAGGTGTTAAAGCTTCTAGGTATTATGGCTTTGTTTAACAAATCATTCCTTGATTATTAAACTAGGATTCCGTTGATATTTTGTTAAATAGTAAAGCAAAGTCGAGTTACTATTATTTTAGACTTTCTGTTGCTGCCAAACAGAGAGAACCAGTGGTTTATCAAACTTTATTGAGTGATTGGCTTTGTCCATGATATGCTCCCTGCGTTTTTCAGTTGGGGAGTATGTCATGGGCAAAGCAGGAACATGTAATTTTGACAGATCTGTATATATTTTTTCTCAGTCTTTTGTGGTCAACCACACGCTGTAAAGGCTTCGAAACGTCGAGATGTATTTTAAGTTACACGACATACAAGATACAAGTAATCCGTTAAAAATAGTTTTATTTCATGAGGAACTATCGCCGTAATCGCAGACAATATTACCTATATCTATTTATGACTTAGTTCTAATATTCCATAGCTACAACCATCTCTGGTTCCCATCTAGGTACCTACAACCTACAACATGTCATACATGAAACCATGCACAGATCCATTGAATGCATTCACACGAGGAAAGTTACCCTTGTAATGGTGAAGTTGTCAACAGCCCTTTGAAAAGTACGAATGAAGGGGAAACTACCTTATGCGTTACACATGTTGACAAGTTTGATACACTTTGATATCCGATATGCAGTATTGGTCGATTTCTGATAGGGGATTTTCATTATATAAGTTATAGGTACAGCCACTAGAAAACTAAAAACAATTTGCGCAAATAGAGTCAAAAGTAGAGTATATTATAAATATTACTTATATTCAATGTAAATAGATTTTTATAGTCCTTTAGATAATTATAAGGACTGCACATCCATATAGTAGGTACGTAGGTATATGTACAAACAATAACGACTCAGCAGTTTAATGCTACACGGCCATCGATGCATCGATGGTCATCGAGGTTTAAATAAATAAATAAATAAACTAAAATAAAATACATTTATTAAACAGTCCATATTTTTACATTTTTAAATGACGCGCAACCAATATGAGAGGACATTTTCAAAATTACATGTAAACTTCAAAACGAACTAGGTTTAGATTACCTGAATAAAAACGAGAAATGCCTGTTTGATGTTTACAATAGGTACCTGCTTGGTATTCTGCAATGTCTACTTTATGAGCCGTTGGAAGTCTGCGAGCTACTCATATTGTCAAAGAGCTTTATACAGTGTGTGGCCTGTAACACGGGCGAATAATTAAAACGTAGATTCTACTCCTCAAACAATAAAACTTTTGTTCAACAACTTTTTGAAATTATGTATTTAGTATTAAGATTGTCCCTTTTTCAAACAAACTAAATACCTAATATTTTCAATGTATTTTAAATTCCGTCTAATTGACATTGCCTGTCACTGTCAGCCTTGTCATCGTACAGGCATAATCAATTTCGTGATACATTGCGTGTTCGAAATTTTTTTAAAGTGTTTTAAAATCCAAACCACAAGTTATTTTTGAAAGTCGCTGAACAAACATTGTCTAGTTTGAGGAGTAGAATCTACGTTTTAATTATTTGCCCGTGTTACAGGCCACACACTGTATAAGTATGTATTTGTATACTGACTTGAAGACGTTTTACGGCTAATTTGTCACGACAAGTCTCAAGAGTGTGCTAGAAATACATACATAAATACATTATCCCTTGTCACTGCTTATAGCCCCAAATGTGTGCTATTTCATCGTGATAAGTAACCCTGAATATCATTTTGTGGCCACTCTGTAGAGAGTAACGAACAACCGCAGAATAATCCAATACTCTGTGTTGTACCTATCTCGTGAATGGTTCAAATCTGCGATGCTTAAATTAAATTATAATTGTTCGGCTGAGTGTACTGACGAAGTTTGTATCTAGGTATGAATTATTGAAATTGAAATTATTTATTTCAGGCACAAATCAGGACTTATTGCGTTATAACATCAGTTAATTTTCCGTTTTTGTTTGTACCTAGGTTCCTATTATAGCAATTAGTAAAATTAACAAATAAATCAAATTTGAATAAGTTCAGATTTATATTAGTATAAGACCAACAAATCCTGTACTTATGAGCGCGTTTTAATTATACAGTACCGCGTATTATTGAATTTCAAGCTGGGTAAAGTTTGATTTGAATTCAATTCCAGGTGCCATGGCACATTTTCATTTAATGTTTGAATGTCAATCAGTATGTCATACCTACCTATACAAAATTAGTTTGCCAAATGTGTGCCAATTATAAATTTTATACCTATACTTTATACGAATTATACCAACTAAGTGAGCTATCGAAGCTCCACCAGTTTTGATGAATTTTAGATTAGGTACCTAAATTACGAAGTTGTCAGTCAGGGTCCTACAATGTCACTTTGTATTTTACTGGTGTCGTGTACCTACCTATATCAAACGTCGGTAGTTAAAAGGTGTGCAGCGCTATCTACCGCTCTGGCTATTAAATTTAATGTACACAGTGTTCTTCGTTAGTAATTGTGCTAACTCTTTTTGAATGTCTAGGAGGTGTCAACATGCGAGGCGATCAGAAGTGGCCGCCCCAGTCGGTGCGCGAGGCAGTCGCTGCCGAGAATGAGGCGCGGGTCCAACTCGCCAAGGGTCCCGCCTGCAGACCTCGCAAGGTACACGCACTTAACACATACCAGCACTAATTGATCTAGAATTATAGGATAGCTAACGTTGCACTGGACCACTTGGTAACTTTGACCAGAAAATGGCGACATAATATGTCGCATTGAGATACCTAGAGTCCGTCTAAGCTAACTCTGCCCCCACTTGAATATATTAAAGTGAGGTAGGTAGTGTATGTATGTATGTAAACACTTTATTGTAGATAAGACAGGTTAAGATACAATTAAAAGAAAGTATACAATGTACAAAGGCGAACTTATCCCTATAAGGGATCTCTTCCAGTCAACCTTTGAGCAATTGAGAGTAAAGAGTAAAGAGTTGAGTTTTGCTTATAAACGTCATATTTTCATAGAAATTTGACATTAATGATGACATTGCCACACTTTTGCCATGCAGAGTTAATAGCTTAGTCCGATTGGGTACCATTTTATCGTTAAAAACGCTAATTTCCTACGTCTGTACTGTACTTATGCCAATTTGTGTAGGTATCACTACTTCCTAGATACCTATTCATCTTACACGTTCTTGCTGGTCACATGTCAGGGATTCCTAATTATATATATGTACCTATAAATATATTACAGTGTAACCAGATTAACAATCTTGTCCTTGTTCTAATTTTGTGACATTTAATGTTTTCGTCTACACGTAAGTATGTAGGTACCTAAATATTATGCGAATCCTGGGTCCCAATACGTATATGTCAAATTGCCTATTGGCGCGACACACATGTAATAACTTGCGCCATGTTTTGCTAGTTATTTAATCTGTGACAAATAATTATTACACGGCTAGCCCCGCTAATTGGATGTGGTTAATATTTCGTTGTATAATTTTGTATAGGTACTGATTATTTTCTATGGCGTGTCACGTGTCCACTACGTTGACTGTACGGATGATTTAAAACTTGTTTTACTTATATTAAATTAACACATATAATATTTTATACCACTACACTAGGTAAATTGATAACATTGGTGACATAATGACTGCAGAAATGTAGCAATATTGGACATTTCATTTCAGTTTGAACATACTGTGACGCGAACACAATTATTAAAGATCAAGTTATTTCGTAGGCACTACGAGTAACTTATAATTTTCTTAAGTTAAATAGTTGTAAGATTAACAACTTTTCAAATCTATTTGGTTTTGGGGAACAAGTAAATTTGCTATATTTATTCATTTACAATGTAAGAGGAACTAGTACGATTGAAATTAATAAGATATGAAATTATAGGGTTTTACCTTTAAGTTACAAGGCATTTTTAACCTATAACAATGCTTGTAGTAGCGATAGGTACCTACCTATAACGAAGTGAACTTTTTGCTTACGGTGTACCGGTTGCGGAGGATTAACGTGTTGCATGCTGTACCTATATATGATATTTCCTACAATACATAATACCTATGACCTTAACATACTAAATTCAAAACTCTAACCTACTGAAATAAAACAAACAATTTAACATGTACCTAGGGGCAACATAAATGAGTACATTTTGTGTACGCATTGCATTTAAAAAGTTCCAGTTTTAATAAATTGCTTTTAAAGTTACTAACAGCTGTACAGATTGAACGCAACGGTTGTTTTCGTTTTAGCTCCGGCAATATTCGCTTGCCGAGCTTATCGCCAAGAACGACGTGTAGGCGTGATACAAGCTTTATACCTGTCGTAAGTGTCGGCGCTTGCCGTGTGTCTATCTCTCGATAACAGACGGTGTCAGCCTTAGATGATGTGCTCTATAACTAGTAGACGCAGTACCAAGTGGCGACTGAAGTTATAATGCATTCCTGTCAATAGCGCTGGGTTTGAACAAGCGTGAAATGTATAGCAATGTGACAACAATCGCCAATTGGTGTTTAATAGGCCAAACAATCTGCCTTGCCTATAGGTAATTAGTTGTCGGATGCGTGGTAATCTTGTGACCAAGGTTTGGCATAATTATTTATTTTTCCTTAACTATATTTTTGATATAAAAATTTATTGTAACGACAATATTTACAACTTTACACAATCGATATTCAAATTATCCTGTAAATTTATTGAAATATTAAAATATAGAGCTATAAATATTATATTTTCTGCTGCAAAAAAACTGTTTTCGAAGTCTTATAACATGCAACATAAGGCACGTGACTTTTCTGATAGGCTAATATTGATACCTAATTAGTACCTACCTACACATACAGTGAACGCAGTCGTTGGACAGTGTGCAGTGTCCAACAAGGCAGTTTATTTCTCGCCTACCCCTTTCGTTGTTTCAGATTGACACCGTTATTTTCTATTAACAAATTTCGGCACTTATGACTTAGTTAGTTCGTAGTGCGCGGACACTTTAGTTGCAAGGGCAATACCATAGTTCCAAGATCGAACTACATTTTTCATCTCTGTCTCTTAGGGAAGAGCGAGCAAAGGGATTCGATCTTTAAACTTTTTTGGTTTAAGCCCAGTTTCTATCACTCGATATCACGTAACGGCCATAATCATACATACTGTGACAGTCATTCATTTCTATACTTTTAGCTTTGCGTCGTAGGACTTTTGGATCGATGCATGATTCTTGATTTAGCTAATAATTATGTCTAAGGTAGGTCTTAGGTAATAATTATTTAGTTTGCAATATTTAAATATTGTACATTATTTAGGCTGTAATTAAACTACATGTTAATGGATTCCACTGTGCGTCAAAATTGACATCTTATTTTATATTCCTTTTATAAAATAACTAATTAGGAGAAATGAAAGGACAAAGACCATGACTGAAGTAGTTATTTTTAAGTCCATTTATTCACATAAAAAGGTAATAAATTTAGCAGTAGGTAATTCGCAATCAAATATATCTGCCTCAAATAAGCCTGCTTAAAGGTATATCTGAACACGAGCTTTACAGTTTTACACAATAGAGTAATATTTAGATATTGGTATACGCCTTGTTTGCCCTGATATTCCTACTCCTAATAAAATTCCGCAACATATCTTAAAGCTAACAAGTTATTCTCGACTCTGTTACAGGTCAAAAAGGACTACACTAGGTTCTTTGCCCAGCACGCCCTTAACCAGAGCTACCCCGGTTACCGCGCGCCTCCGGGCACGCAACACTACGAGGACCATTCGGGCCGATCTTCTTATTAGAATCATAGTTACTAACATATCTCATAAGGCAGAAGACTACGATAATAGTAATGTAATCTGCATTTCACCCGTCAGAAGGAAAACCGCGCCTTATTGCACAGTATCATGATCATGACAACCACCCAAGTAATATCACTTCACCACTGAAGTGTACCACTTTGTCGGTTGCAAAGTGACATAGTGGTACCTCTTGCCTGACATTGTTACCTAAGCCAAAACGTGTCTTAAACTTCATAGGGGCTGAGAGGCTGGGTAACAAACTAACAAAGACCCATATACCTATATAACAAATCATTGATTCTCAGAGAAGATCACGACAAGAAGTAGCGTAAGTACTTGTATTGACTTTACGTATAAAGTCTTGGCGCATGTACACAATTGGATTACATTGTAATCTAAATTTAATTGTTATCATGTATCATTAATTAGCATATAAGTTTAAAATTAACCACATTGACCTACGTATTAATATTTCGACGGTGATTTCGATGTAATGTGCGGCTTATTTGAAAATGCGAAAGTAAAACATATCTTTTAAAATGCTTATTAATACCAAATGTACATAATTCTTGTTTTTTTTTATTTATTACAAAGTAGTACCTATTAAAATTATTGAATTTATACCGTGCTTCGCCAATTAACATTAGCAATCGGATTATTGTAAGAATCGTTTGGCTGGCTAAGCTAAAATGTATACCTAGTCATTGAATGAGATTACAAAATATTTTGTATATAATTTGTTGGAATTACCTTATTGATTTATTTATTTGGTATTTCATGATGTATATTTTTAAGAAATAAACTATCCGAAAATCTATTCTTATTTTCTTGTACTTTAATAAGGTAGCACCTAAAATAGCTTTAGGTACTGAGCAAATAACTGCACAGCGAATCGCACCGTTGGGAGAGTATTACGCACATCGTTAGCGATGAATCGCACGTACCTACGTATAAGATACTTATTCAATAACTTATCGTTGTTATTCCTATAAGACCATTACAATACAATTGCCTACTTATATAATGTTATTATGATTATCTAAAATACAACAACAGGTACATATGATTAGAGGTCGTAATCTTGATGCGGTTGGATAATTTCTTCGAGTCGATCGTATCTATTTTGCACGTAACATAGACAGATGCATTCTGATTGTATCTACAAAATATTATCTTGAATACGATCAAACAGTATGGTTAGATATGGAACTATGGGTTAGTTTTTTGTACAGATCAACCGAGCAGAGGTAGACATCGTGAATAAGGGTCAAAAGAACTTTAATTACTTAGGTACGGCTACGGTGAGTGCGGTCGGTTTCGAAAGTTGCTGGACACTTTAGCATCTTGCCATTGTGAGTCGCCATTACTAAGCTTGTTATTATTTACTTTCTTGAAAGCCGCAAAAGGGTATCCTTAGTGAGCGTACTTGCAAGGGAATTGTCGCACTAAAATATTAAATAAAACTTCGCCCTTATATGAAAATATTTTATTATAATTATATTACAATAGTGTACAAATCACGCCGCTTCAGCTAAGCTGAGGTGCTAATAAATGCTTTAAAACAATCGCGAAGATAGCCTAACAATCTGCATATGTACAACATTAACAGTGTACAAAAATACACTACTTTAATGTGAGCAACAATAACAATGGCGCTTCGATTCCATGAAATAATTCTACAAAACTCATATTATTTTTTGTAACCAAAATTAAAAAAAAAGTAAAAGGAGAGATGGATTCAGGTAGTTGAGTTTTAATTTTTTTTTTTAAGTTAAGGTGTTAAAACGGAGTTTTCAAAAAGGCTCACAATACGGCTGCCATAAATTTAATTAGCAATCTTGAGGAAGAAATTTCGAGAAAGGTCTCGAGGGACTGTACCTATCGATTCGAATCCCGAGTTGACTGTCGCTCGATATACAAAAATCATGAACATAGATCTAAAATACACTTTAAATTTGTAACAAACTAACAAATTATGCACAAAACCGAAAAATATGAAAATTGCTTCTAAAAATCGGCAATATCATGTTTTAGGGAACGTATCGATTACTTTTTATTTTATATAAACGTACAAAATTTTAAATTAAAAAAAAAAACATTATATTATCCGCACTCCCAGGCAAGCACTTCCATCTAGCTCACGCTTACGCTCAGTGAGAATGAGAGAAGAACACGAACTTACTCGGCCTTAACCTTTTGGACGCCAATGTCCGATATATCCGCACCGTAGGTTCAACGCCAAAGACCGATTAATCGGTCACAGACCACAGAGAAACATCGACCTACGTGCATATATATAAAGTTCAATTTCAGTTTTGTGACGTGGCGTCAGCGTGACAGCTTTTGTTTTAATGTTTTAATGTTTATTTGGGCACAAACGGTATAATAATACTTACAGATATTAATATTATTCAATACATGAACCAATGAAGTTTTGTGTTTGACACGGCGTCGAAAAGGTTAAGCTCCAAGTATAGTGGTGTCCAAGGAACTCGATTCCCACCGGCGTGTCTAATTTTTAAACAGTTGAGAATTTTTCCTTAAGCACATGAAGCAAAAAGGAAAGCCGTGTTCGAAACAATTCTAAATTGATTTCCCGAAGCGCCAACAAACAAAATGGCCACTAATGTGGTATACCCATAATATCACAGCAGCATCGAGTGCCCACTACCTGCGCATTTGTTAACACATTCACTGCCACCGACGCACATGTGCGTCGACCGTCATACAAGTTCCTAGGCCACGCCCCCTGGCAGTGAATACGTTAAGGCTACGTGTATTTGGCTGGATCAACTTTAACTTGCCACTCGTTGCCACGGTCTTCTGGATCAATTAAAAAAAACATGATTTTAAAGGATTTTAAGTCACACAACATTATTTTTTGTAGCCATGAGCTTCCATAGGGCTTGTACACAAATCACGCGAGGTTCGATAGGGGGAGGAGAGGTCATGAAAAAATCACGACAGATCACGTTGGGGGAGAGGGGGGAAGTAATAAGGAGACCAAAAACCTCACCAAACATTCAGACTGACAGAAAAATGACAAAAACTAGTTGATCCACCCATTAATTCAATAATCCAAGCTACACAACACAATTCTACATATCCGCAGTGTTTTATAAATTTTATTATGTGGGCATTTTCACTTAAAAGTGTACCATTTACTTTTTTCGATGATGGGTTATTTCTACTCAGAATCACGAGGACTATCAATTTTAATATTGCCAAAAAAATGTTAGTTTTGTAACGCATTTTCACATACATTTTGTATGGACCGTTACAAAACTGATCACTTTTTAGGGTTCCGTACCTCAAAAGGAAAAAACGGAACCCTTATAGGATCACTCGTGTGTCTGGCTGTCCGTCTGTACATCCTATTTTCTCCGAAACTGCTGAACTAAAGTTGAAATTTGGTACACATATGTAAGTCTGTGACGCAAAGACGTACACGTAACGTAATTAAATGAATTTTAAACATAGGGGGCACTTTTGGGGGGTGAATGAGATAGTTAAAAAACAAAGTTTTGCACTATATCGTTTTGCACTATTTGAAATTAAAATTTGAAAAAAATACACAAAAATAGGTCTTTACCTATAGATCACTGGAAAACCTATTAGAAATGTGCAGTCAAGCGTGAGCCGGATTTAATTACTTAGTTTTTGATCCGACCCTTACGGGTTTTTAAAGACATTTCACTCACGTTTCACATCAAAAAATACATTATTAAAAATTGTGTAATGTACGGAACCCTTGGAACGCGAGTCCGACTCGCACTTGGCCGGTATTTTTCTTTGTCTCATTCAATAGTCATCGTAATTCTGAGCTTAAATAACCAAAAGTTGATGGTTTTTCGGAAAAAAGTAAATTTTACAATTTTTTTTTAAAACCCCCATGTATCCAAGGTTGTCTGGAAGAGATCGCTTTTTAGCGATAAGACCGCCTGTTGTTTAACCTCTTCTTCCTGTATTATTTGTATTGTTTTCTGTAATGAGGTGTGCAATAAAGAGTATTTGTATTGTATTGTATTGTATGTACCTATACGATTGAAGGGTCCATAGTAAACGTGTTCTGCAGGTGACCAACGGAGACACATCTTTCGCGTTGCATTATTTTTAAATATGTATAAAAAAAGACAATTTGGGATGAGTAACCCAGGGCGGTATTCCAATTTCTTGGTCCAATGTGTATTTGCGTCTCACGTTTTGCTTAATGATAGAGTGAGACGCAATGACATTGGACCGAAAAAAGAGGTACAAATATTTATTTCGATTTCCATGGACTCTTCAAATTTTAATTAAAAAGGGCCGGCACTAATACCTATAATATCGTTCCATACTTAAATTGTACCACTTTGCCGGTTATCATTATAGCCTCGTAAGACCCAGGGCAATTTTGGCGCTTTGAATTTGGAACTTTCTTTTATTTCTATATGAGTTCAAAACTCAAATTTAATTTGTACTTGTACAAGTACACAGGGACTTACGAGGATAGGACAATTTCTGCAGAATTATCAGCATTTACTCTGATATGCAAGTTCAATTTAAAGCAATTCTCGAAAGCGATATCAGAAAGTATTACTCCTCATTTATCCTTAATCACACGACCGTTTTTGAGTTAGTTTTTTTTGTCTTTATTAACCTTTTGGACGCCAATGACCAATATATACGCACCGCAGGTCCAACGCCAAAGACGTATTAATCGGTCATAGACCACATAGCAACATAGACCTAGGTGCATATGCATAAAGTTCAATTTCAGTTTTGACACTTCGGTGACGTGGCGTCTGAGAGACAGCTTTTGTGTTTGACACGGCGTCGAAAAGGTTAACAACCGACATAGTGGAATATTTTGCATAGAAATGGCAAATTCTATGTATGTAGTGACTACTTTTTACGATAACTTTTTCATATTCTACTTATTACGGTAAGATATCAGAATTGTCATGTCTCGGCGACAAAGTTTGGCTAGGTATGCTAGCCCTTCGTATAACTCAGCAATAACATTCCATTCAATCAACAAATATTAACAATTATTAATGATTTATATCCAACAAAACATGCAAACATACGATTTCATGTTATTTTGTGTCGAAACTGAAGTTTCCTATTGAATTTGTATGGAAAGCTCCATAATACATATTACACCTAAATCTCAATATTAACCGAAATGATTGTTCTCACGATACGTACATTTAAACATTTATTGTGCCTGTGCAATTGGCATCGGAAGGAAACCGAACTAGGTATGTATAATTATAATTAATTATATAAAATGAAAAAAATCTTGGCCATAAAAATATATTGTAGCAAAAACATAAATGACTGTCTTTGCAAAAGGTACCACTTTGTCGGTAGGTAAAAAGGAGTATGTTGATACAATAAGATATATTATCGTCGTACATATATCATTTGCGTTTATATGTGTCCGCGGCACGTCTGTCTGTACACGCGTCATTGTGTATATGTAGCTTTACTGAGAGGACGCCAGAAGTCCGCCAGATTCATGTCGCGGGGCGAGGTAATGCGAGTCGGGGCGGGGCGGTGCGTGGCCGTTCTGTATGATAATACTATTACCTACTTATTCTGTGCCTAAGACATATCATGTTCACTGACACCCGACAATGTGGTACCTTTAGTCTAAAACCAAAATAATTACAAAAGGGATATAAAACTTATTGCAAACAGCATATGCAACTGCGTCCTTCCGACACCCGGATTTAACTGCAAAAAACGCTTTGAGTGAATTCGTTGACGCTGACGCTGGAAGCATAGACTATCATATATTTTACGGTAAGGTCAAAGTAGAGAAGATATAAAGGCCCAGCCATACAAATGAAACATTTGCCACTGAAATTTGAACCTAAATTGTAGGAAATAGAGATGATTTTGCACTGTTTGAAAATTTAACGAAACGAAGCAAAATCGACTCTTTTCCAATTGAATATGGTTTAAATTACATCAAACTGAAGATGTACTATAGGTAGGACCCTGGACCTTAGGAGGATCCCTATCCTCCTCTAGTATTTGTATACGCACGTCACTAAGGCACAGTCAGAAAGGAAGATCTTCACACCTGTTCTACCTTCTGTAAGTGGAGTTTGTACACAACTAACGCTAGAGTTAAAAGCGACGAAAGAGCTTGTAGAAGGTCTTTGACCTTACCACTTAGTCGACAGTACAGTCGCCATCAGATATATCGGAGCGGCCAAGGTGCTCAAAAAGATCTGAACACGCCTCTAAGGGCCAGTTGCACCAACCACATTTGACAGACTGATCAACATCACTCGGCAGAGAACTATGAAAATTCCCATGCAATCAAATTTAGCGAACGCTTTAACGGTGACAGGCGGTTTGATGCAACCGACCCTAAAGCTTTGGATTCCTCCGAAAACGGTGCCGTCATATTACGGCCGCTATATAGCGTTGACTGACGTCACTAGAACGTTGTCTATGTAAACAAGATGGCGCGGTTTCCTAGACGGTGTTACGTTACGTTGATTGTCAACGTAACGTAAGATGACGGCCGTCATGACGGTGTCGATAGTTTCGTGAACGTTTTATTAGATAGCGGTGACGCCATTTTGAATAAATGACACGAGATTTGAATAAATGATTCCGTATTATGATTATTTTCCTCTTCTGATGATATTTCATCCTCCAAGTAAATTATAGATGATCAAGCAAATCTTGTCAGTAGGAAAAGGCGCGAAATTCAAATTTTCTATGGGACGTTATCCCATCGCGCCTACATTTTTCAAATTTGCCGCTTTGACCTTGGTGGATGACGTTGTGTTATGACGCCGTGGTACATTCCACATGTCGCCACCGTAAAGACGGCCGTCTTTTGCGGCCGCTATATGACGGCCGTCATATGACGGTACCGTTTTCGGAGGAATCCAAAGCTTAAGTCAAGTCAAGGCGTTAGAGTGCGCGTTCAGATATTGTGAACACCTTTGCCGCTCTGATATATCTGATGGTGAGCGTAAACGAATTCGCTCCGAGCGTTATTTCGCCATCTTCGGATTGTGATTTCACTTGATTTGACGATTAAATGATTATGATTTTAACCAACATCATACGAGGGAGAAGCCTTGCGTCTGCTGTATGGCCTGGATGAGGTGGTATTTGAGCCGCTCTTTGGTCTTGTACCGCGGCAGGTCGAGCAGGTTGAAGCAAGTGTGCGCGACGGGGAAGTACCTGTCATCGGCTACGGGCTGGATTCTGATCTGTAAAACAATTTACGATTTCAGTAGAATGGCTAACTCGATGATACAATAACATACAATTTTACCTTCAATATAAAAACCGGCCAAATTCGTGTAAGACAATGGAGGGTTCCGTACCTTCTTACGATACAAGCAAAATGACGTAACTTCGCGGCACTTAAGTCTGTTTATAAGATAACACTTTTTTTACTTTAAAGCTTTTCTTATAATTAGGGATCCGTGCCAAAGCCACATCACGTCTGACCTGGGGCCCGTTTCACAAAAGCTTGTAACTTGTAATACAATCGGATGTCACTTTTTGAAAGCTTTTGTTAGAAAGGGACTTCAACTTGTATTAGCAGTTACAAGCTTTTGAGAAACGGGCCCCTGACATTATTTAAATATACAGTACCTATATTATAATGTCTAGGACACTTACTTTGATATCTCTCATGCCTTGTATGGGGACCCGGTCGCTGCCAGTCAAGAATAGTAGGAACTTCTTCTTATCTTCCAAGGACAACTCATGGAACACTTCCCAAAACCATCTACCAAAAAAAAACATAAATAATAATACAAACTATCTATAAATAAACTTAAAATAAACGCCCTATAAATAAAACACGGCCTCCAATGCCAATGAGCAGTGTGCCTAGAAGGCTGGCCGCATTGCCACGTTGAGCAAAATATCCCCCCCCCCCCCCTCGCCCTCAGGTCCCTTGTGGCGTCTATAAGGCGAGCCGCTAAGTCCTTGTATATTAAAAAACATAAATTGGTAAAATGTGATCTTGTACATGTAGACACATAGCGAGGTATTTATGTGTGTCATAGACGGAAGTTACACATACCGATATTTTTTAAAATTGTATAATTATATTTCATAGATTCTGTATGACGCCAACGGAATGGAAGGAATAAAAAATTAAGGGAACACTTTTTGTCACCTATTAGGAAAGATCTCATGATTCTCCTATTAGGAAAGGACGTAGAAATAATATAAAAACAAAAACTCTAAACTTTAAAAAGTGGTGTGTACAACCTACAACTTTAATTAAAATGACCTGCGTCACCTGCGTGGGTGTGTGGTGAACAGTAGATGTACCATATGATCTTGGGCATGCAGCTCAGTCTGAGTCCCCCTTAATATGCCAGAGGAGCATGTGTGTAGGGGCATTATCACCCTTTGAACGCCACGCCTATCGTGCCCTGCGCGTCATCGTGAACCTTGTCGGAATGCACTAAGGTTGATATTGGGCTGTAGCTTAACACATTCAGTGCCGAAAACCCGACTATCGGTTATTTTATGATTTCGTTCCCAGGCCGGACGACCCGATAGTCGGGATCGTGGTACTACAGCTTTATATGACGAAATTTTTGTGACCTGGCGCGGATGTCTCGTTTGGCTGGATGGCAATGAATGTGTTAAGAGCCAACAGGAGTGGTCATTTCTCCATACAAACGTACTCGACTGTTTCCTCCGTGGGTTTTGAAGCTAGAGCAATGATTTTTTTAACACAGATTAATATTGTCAATATCTGTGTCGGACCGTTTTGCTTTTTTTGATATTTTTGTTTTTTAAGGCGCTGGAGCCCTTCTAAAATGGCCAAAATGGCGTAATTGACTATGCCGCAATGAGAGGCGTGCTATTCAAAACTGACATCAATTAGTCAAAAAAGCAAAACGGTCCGACACAGATAATGTCATAATTATTTAGATTTCCAAATTTGGTTAAGTTTTGGAGGAGGAAACAGTCGAGTACGAAACCTCGATTTTTGATATTTTTACGCAGGATTTTTCGCCTTGTCCTTATCGCACTAGTTTTAGGAGCCGCTTCCGTTAGCGAGACGGGTATATTTACCTAAAATATTTAAATCTTAGCTCCTGTTGGCTCTTAAACGCGCGTTCTGTAACCTCACCTGGTCTGCTGGTCGGTGTGCGTGTACCCGTTCTTGTACTCGCAGTTGGCCTCGAACTGTTCCCAGTCATACTCCTCGTTGCCGATTACCACGGACATGAGCTCGTGGGACCTGAACAGCTTTATTATCCTGCCGCCGCATACCTGAAGGAAATGTTTCACTTCATTTAGCACCACTTGCACCATCCCACTAACCCCGGGTTAACCGGTTAAACCGTTAACCCAGTGTCAAATTGTACTGGTAACCATGGTAACTCCAGGTTCAAGTGGTTAACCCCTGGTTAGTGAATGGTGCAAGTGGCCCTTAGTGTGGTATGTGTGTGGGAGAGAAATCACAGAACAGATTGTGAGCTTATGATATTATATGATAATTTATCCATTGCTCGCGAATGCGGATGTATTTTGGCTGAAACATTGTTATTTCTGAACGCAATTTAAATGCAACGGCCGAACCGCGGTAAGTTATACCTAACTAGTTAATGGCACGTAAAATGTAAAGTGACAGACGCCTGGTGCACATTCACAAAGGAAAAACCTGAAAACTCTGTTTGAATGCCTTGAACTGATTCTCGACGGACTTATTGAGTTGAAAGTCGACGTAAAGCACATACTCTGTCTTAAGCTTTGGTTTCCCCCGAAAGCGGTGCCGTCATATAGCGGCCGTAATATAGCGGTGAATAACGTCACTAGAACGGTGTCTATGTAAACAAGATGGCGCGGTTTCCTAGAGGGCGGTGATTGACACCGTAACGTCAAAAAGCGGTGCCGCCATTTGCATGACGGCCGTCATGACGGTGTCGTTGTAGTAGTTTCGTGAACGTTTGTGGCACCTTCTGTAACACGAGATTTGAATATATGATCTTCAGTACCGTAGTACTGAAGATCATATATTCAAATCTCGTGGTAAAAACCGTGGTAGAATAATGGTAATTATTTTACTCTTCTGATGATATTTCATTCTCCAAGTAAATTATTAAAGCTAAATAAAGGTCATCCATTTTCTCTCCTGGATACGTTTCGTTTGACCTTGGTGGCTGACGGTGTATTATGACGCCGTGGTACTTTCCACATGTCGTCACCGTAAAGACGGCCGTCTTTTTGCGGCCGCTATATGACGGCACCGCTTTCGGAGGAATCCAAAGCTTTATCCTTAAGTGTTGCTAACATTTTTTTCCCATTTTCTTCTATGTATGGTACACATACCTTCTGAAAGCCCTGATTGAACGCCTTGAACTGATTCTCGACGGACTTGTTGAGTAGGAAATCGACGTAAAGCTCCACGTATTCGGCTTTGTTCTCGTGAGTGACCGATATGTTTTCGCCGTTCTCTTTCAGTGGGTGAACTTGGATTTGGTCGAACACTACCGTGTTCACGGCGAAGCATAGGCTGAATACCTGTAAAAATTAGTTGGTAAGAAACAATATAAAATATACGCAGTCAATGACGAATTTAAAAGAGGTAGGGTATAGCTCGCTGTATGCCCCTAATTTAAGTTTTCAGTGACTTCTAATATATGTACATATTAAGGGCCGCATTACAAGCGTCCATAGGCTGCGGTGTTTGCTAACCACTATGCGGGTCGTGCGCGTAATGGACATCGTAGTGGAATAAAAAAATCCATGACAGATGGGAGTAATACTAAAGTTCTGGTTTCATAGGAAAGCGGTGCCGTCATATAGCGGCAATAATATAGCGGTGAATGACGTCACTATAGAAGGGTGTCTATGTAAACAAAATGGCGCGGTTTCCTAGAGGGCGGTGATTGACACCGTCAAAAAGCGGTACCGCCATTTGCATGACGGCCGTCTTGACGGTGTCGATAGTTTCGTGAACGTTTTATTTGATAGCGGTGAAGCCATTTGTACTAAAATCTCAAATGCACCTTCTGTGCCACGAGATTTGAATAAATAATATTCCGCACTATGATTATTTTCCTCTTCTGATGACAGTTCATCCTCCAAGTAATTTATTAAAGCTAAATCAAGGTCGTCCATTTTCTCTCCTGGATACGTTTCGTTTGACCTTGGTGGCTGACGGTGTGTTATGACGCCGTGGAACTTTCCACATGTCGTCACCGTAAAGACGGCCGTCTATTTGCGTCCGCTATATGACGGTACCGCTTTCCGAGGAAACCAAAGCTTAAGCAATAATAATAAAAAAGAAAGTTATAACACTTACATCTTCCACATCCTCATCAGGATATTCAAGTAGACTTTTGAGACTGTTGGCGAGCGTGGGATAGAGGTCGGAGAGGTCGTCCAACATGATGGACTCGCCAAGGATCTTCTTGTACAGCACCAGCGGGAACGGCACGTAGATTATTATCGAGTTGTAGATGGCCAGACCGTAGATAGCACCTGGAAGGGAGTTTATTACAATTTAGTAGTATAGTTCGTTTTTTTAGCATTAGAAAGAACGTGCAAGAAGGTAAGCGATCTTGACAAGTCTTTTAATTGAAAAACGCTTTTTAAAAATCAAAAACTATTACTTATGAATGCAGAAGAATATAAATGATCGTATTAGATTCATAATTGTTACATATTTGCCGTAACTTATTTTTAAAATGTGTTTTTCAATTAAAAGACACATCAAGATTGTTTACCTTATTTCTAATGCTAAAAAAAAAACAAACTATAGTAGTAGTAAACTCTTTATTGTACAAAAAGACATTAAAAATAACAAAAAATTAGTAAGAAGTACAAAGGCAAACTTATCCCTTTGAGGGATCTCTTCCAGTTAACCTTTGAGTAGATGAGAGGAGAGAGTGAAAAGAGGGTGAATTTATTATTAGACGACCGGTCTGGCCTAGTGGGTCTGCCTGTCAAGCCGATGGTCCTAGGTTCGAATCCCAGTAAGGGCATTTATTTGTATGATGAGCACAGATATTTGTTCCTGAGTCATGGTTGTTTTCTGGGAAGTGTTTGTATATTATATATATCGTTGTCTGAGTACCCACAACACAAGCCTTCTTGAACTTACCGTGGGGCTTAGTCAATTTGTGTAAAAAAATGTCCTATAATATGTATTTATTTTATCTCACAAGAAGGGTCAAAAAATGACTAAAATCTGAAACGTAATTACTTTCCAATAATAAGGGTCATCGATTTGACCTCGGGAATGCGTGGATATAATCCTTAGAGTTCCTAAAGGGTTCCTAAGATTAAAAATTGTATGTCATCTGCAATAATATGTTACTCCGAAGGCCACAAAAATATTTGACACGCTCTTATGGTTCTACAAATAAGATCATGTCAGATATTTCTGCGGCCTTCACTGTATAACATTTTTTTTTGATGATATTGGAGGCAAACGAGCAGACGGATCACCTAAATGGTTAGCGATTACCGCCGCCCATGGACACCCGCAACACCAGAGGAGTTGTAAGTGCGTTGCCGGCCTTTAAGATGGGAGTACGCTCTTTCCTTGAAGGTCTGAAGGTCGTATCGGTCGGGAAATACCGCAGGCGACAGTTCATTCCACAGTTTAGCTACTGCATATAATTGCAGGTGACTGTACACCATGATGATGGTAATATTTACCGCAATCAGGTAAGCTTCCGTAGCGCCGAGTTCGAACTTTACTTGAGCCGGTGAATTTATTTAAGTAGCGTTTTTCTTTTATTTCAATTCGCTGCAAATATTTACCTACGTTTAGCCAGGCGTGGCTCACTCCGCGATTTCGTCGCTTTGCTACAGGTAGCTAAAAGTAGGTACATCCGTTCCACACCAATTTTGGTGGCTAGCCATAAGCCGCGCGTGGCGCTGTCGCCACCTAGCGGCCATATCTGTGCTGATCGTAACAGACGCGTTTTGTTAGAGAGTGAGTCCTCTGTACCTATTAATAATAATATAATAAGAATAATTCAGCCTTTATACGTCCCACTGCTGGGCACAGGCCTCCTCTCACGCGCGAGAGGGCTCGGGCTATAGTCCCCACGCTAGCCCAATGCGGATTGGGGACTTCACATACACCTTTGATTTCTTCGCAGATGTATGCAGGTTTCCTGTACCTAGTACTATTATTTATTCTGTGGTTTAGCGCGTCTTACCTATCAAATAGTACATAACATCATCTTCAAAAGGGTTGTTGGAGAACCATATCATGTTGGTTTCCTCGGACTGTTTAAACATGCCGTAGACAGGGTCGAATATTTCTTTCAGTAGTAACAGAAAGAACTCCTTTTTAACGCCGCCTGCGTCTTCTGCTTCCTCGCCTACGAATTCTACCTAAAACCATAGAGAAATATAGTAAGACAAGAGTGCTCACTCCATACATCAGTTTTGGTACCAAAAAAGACCATTTATTTCAGTGTCTACATCTAGCATCGAGTAGTGGAACTATCAGTACTGCTATGTACCAGTACTGATAGTTCCGCTACTTGACAATAGATGTAGCAGTACTGATAGTTCCGTTACTCGATGCTAGATGTAGACACTGAAATTAATAGTCTTTTTGGTACCAAAACTGATGTATGGAGTGAGCAATCTATGTATTTTTTTCTCTATGCTAAAACATAACGCAAAACATGTAGTAAATGTAGTCTTATTTATTTTATACACTTGCCCCTTATTCCTAAAACTTAGGAAACTTATGTCACATTGTGACTCTTTCTGACGAATATAAATGTCAAAATTACGGATATGGACGAACGATTACCAACTGCTAGTCAGATTTGACGCTGTTTACGGTTAAAAAAAAATAGCAATCTACTTATTTTTTCTTACATTCCGGCGGCTGCTATTTAACTTGATGTCTCGTCTTAGTATTATGACATAGTAGAGATGCTTTGAGGGCTCAGCACGAATATGTGGGGCCCGTTTCTCAAAAGCTTGTAACTTGTAATACAAGTAGAAGTCCCTTTCTAACAGAAGCTGTCAAAAAGTGACATCCGCTTGTATTACAAGTTACAATAAGCTTTTGAGAAACGGGCCCCTGGGGCCGATTGCATAACAACTTGTAACTAATAATATTAGCGGAAGTCTCTTTTCCATTCCTTTGGTTAGAAAGAGACTTCGGCTAATATTATTAGTTACAAGTTGTTATGCAATCGGCCCCTTGCTGTGAATATTTTTATAATCATATATTATGGTTTTTAACATCCGTTGGATTGAGAAATCGGTCTCTATGGAACTCATAACCTGGATTCATAAATATTCTAGTGATTATAACCAAATTGCACTCACTTTTAGCGGTTTCTTTAACTGCGAACTGTCATGATTACTGATTTGCAGCATCGTATCTCTCACTATATGATTCCTCGATACCGTTAGATTTAGAAACTGGTCTCTCTGAAATTCGTAGCCGGGATCCATGAATATCCTGGTGAATATTTGTGTGGCAGCCCGCGTCACGGCCATCTGCATTTGAAGTTGCTGATCTATTTTTAGGAGGAGGGATTTGCATTGGACGTCGAAGAGGAACGCGTAGTTGCACATGTGAGGTGATGATGACTGGAAAAGTAAATATAGTATTAGTACCGCTTGTCCAGGTGTGCACGAAATAAAAATCATCTTCCTCGCTTTGTCCCGGCATTTTGCCACAGCTCATGGGAACCTGGGGTCCGCTTGGCAACTAATCCCAGGAATTGGCGCGGGCACTAGTTTTTACGAAAGCGACTGTCATCTGACCTTCAAACCCAGAGGGTAAACTAGGCCTTATTGGGATTAGTCCGGTTTCCTCACGATGTTTTCCTTCACCGAAAGGCGACTGAAAAAAAATATACGCCTCCACTGTCACTCGGTAGTTCCCAGTGATTTAACATTGATTGAGTGATTCGAACACTGAGACAGCTATAAAAAAAAGTTACAAAAAAAAAGGTAAAGCGGCAAGTATACTTACTTCCTGATCCGCCAACCAGTTAATATAGTCCGTAGCGATATCGACATAGTTTGATAGATCTTCAATGTAGAAGCATTCGGCTGGTATCTTTGGTTTCTTCGGGTTGGAGAAGTTGATTTTGTTGAGGGAAGACAACGTGTTTAAAATTTGAACTAGGCTGTGGCTGAAGTAAATTTTCTGAAATAAAAAAATAACAGGTTAAAATAAAAGGTGTTTTTTCAAAGTTTATCTTAATTGAATTTAAACTGTTGTGAGACATACTAAAATTGAATAATTTTACGGTTTAGACTCACTTGCATTAAGACACTCGCGCGACATGTTTCGGAGAACCTAAAATGGGAGAGAAAGGAGACCTAGGCTCTCTGAAACATGTCACGCGAGTGACTTAAAAAAAGTGTAAGTAAAATTATTCAATTTTAGCTTAATTCTACAAGGTGTTTATGGATAAATAGGCTAACCCAAAAACGTACCTTATTCGCTCTAACATTAGGTTGCATCAGCTCATAAACGATGACACTCTTGAAGATGTCGACGAGCATCTCGAAGTAATCGTTACTTTCCTGTTCCCACCATAGATTGACGATGCGTTGCGGGTATATGGACAGCTTGTTGAACGCTTCCGCAAACGGGCCCTATCGATATACAATATATATGGCGCTATTAATTTACAATAGTGGTGTTTTTCATCGTTATTGATCAATGCGTGATTCTTACAAACAGATAAAATTTCATAAAGGCATTGTAAGTTATATGAATAAGGAGATAAGACAATTTTACCTAAAAACTGAGCGACGGCGATACTAAAGTAAAGTAACTCTTTGCTATCAATTCAAAATAATACTAGGAGATGATAATATAAGACATCAATAGGGAACAGAATTGACATTAAAGTATGTATATAGTTTAATATATAGAAAATAAGAAAATAATTGTTTAACTGACTGTTCGAGTAATAAAGTCCTGAGAATAAATATATAACTTAAGCCGAGAAATACATTTCATACTTGTTCATTAGCACCTGTAACTTCAAATACCTCGTCAGATTCCTAAATACATAGACTAAAAGCTAGCCCCAGAAAATGGTATATGATAATGACAGCAACGAAACTATTCCAGTTAGTTTGCTATCCTTAGATCTTTACTACCAGATCATCGCTAGATGTCAGAATTACAGGCTAGCAAACCTGTTCAGTTGTATTCTACAGTACCTGTAGCTCTGTATGCCGCCTAGGGTTCCTCATCTCGTGGTAGAGCGGTAGAATCATGAATAGTCTAAGAGCCTCCGCGTCAGGAGGGGACACTTTGATTTTCTTAATCACGTTCTCGGTCAAGTGACTGAATATCTGCAATATCGCTACAAAATTACAAACAACGTACCGCGTGTGATCTCGAAATATATTCTATACTTATAGAAATTATATTGAAGTTGTGAGAATAGTAATTATAGTGTAAGACTGTAAGTAAGACCCTCGCTTCCCACAAAGGCGATATAGCGTTAGCAAAAATAATTCAAACACGATTCAATTTTTCTAAACGTTTTTTTTTTCACAATTATACTTATGCGCTAAGTGAATCCATACATACAGGTTGATGTTCCAAAGTTGGATTTAACAAATTGACATAATTACTGTCAGAAAAGATGTGCCCCGCCGAGTTTGTTGCTGGTCCCATATTGGGATACCCTCCTCCAATTGAGGGGGGATTTAAATCTTCTCGGGGCAGCGGTGTAGGGTTGGAGCCGGTTAGCTTTATTTGACGTTCTGAAGCGCATTGTAATTATGCCTACTTGAATAAACTATCTTTTAATCTTTTATCTTTTTAAAAAGTTTTTACTTTACACAATACTAATATGATATGACGACATACGCAACAATTGATTATTTGTAAAGTTCATTTTATTCACGCCAGCTTTTTGAGTCTATCTGTATGTAGGTATAATTTGGCGTTATAATACTTAAAACTTGCTACACTATCGCATTGGGCAACTGTCATGATAGCTGTACTGTTATTATAAAAAAAAAAAAACAAACAGAAAAAAAAAAGAAACTTACTAGCTCTTTTATACAAGTGTTCTCAATCCTGCTTATAAGCGTGAAGGCTTCCTCCGCTTTCTTAAGATCTACTCCGTGGACCTTCTTATTGCAGCCAAAGTGGTCATTATCAGATAACAGGAAAGAGCCGTTGATACAGGCCGCTGAGCCGAATACAGTTTCTAAATACGCCATCAGATCCTAGAAGAAAACATACGATTACATGTGGGTACGGAATTTAAAAAATATATATCGTTAGAGTCCGACTAAGCTAACGCTGCACTGATCTTGACAGAACAAATTGAGGAAGAGTCTTAATAAAAGATAAGACTTCCTGTCATTACATACTAATTTTCGTGCCAGGTAATTATTTTTATAATCATGGATACTGCAACTATTCGAAGCTGCAAGGCTAGACCGAGAACTGTAGTAGGTGGCAATCACGATATATCTGGATTTTTTCTATACCACATCCGTGGCAAACAAACATAGGGCCCGCCTGATGGTAAGGCAGTTTCCGTTGCCTGTGGACGCCTGCGCGCTGCTGACCTTTTAAAAACCTGTACACTCCTTTTTTGAAGAACCCCATACTGTAGGTGTAGACCCTCAGGAAAACCTCGGGCGGGAGCTCGTACACAGCCGGGGGCGTCCACGGGAGGAAATTCTTCTTAAACCGCACAGTACGCGACCATTTAGGGCGCGAGGCTGTTTTTTTGTAATGTGTGTGTGTAGCAATCAATTCCCATTCATCTCTAATCAAACGTTTAGCTTTAATTTAGCTTCCAAGTCATCATCTTCCTCGCGTTGTCCCGGCATTTTGCCACGGCTCATGGGAGCCTGGGGTCCGCTTGGCAACTAATCCCAGTAATTGGCGTGGGCACTAGTTTTACGAAAGCGACTGCCATCTGACCTTCCAACCCAGAGAGTAAACTAGGTCCGTATTGGGATTAGTCCGGTTTCCTCACGATGTTTTCCTTCACCGAAAAGCGACTGGTAAATATCAAATGATATTTCGTACATAAGTTCCGAAAAACTCATTGGTACGAGCCGGGGTTCGAACCCGCGACCTCCGGATTGCAAGTCGCACGCTCTTACCGCTAGGCGACCAGCGCTTTAGCTTCCAAGTATTGGCCCACAAATATTAAGTATAACTAACACACGAAAACCTTTAAAAAAAATCAATAAACTTACTTGATTAACCACATCTTCGTCCTTAAACATCTCACAAGCGGCCAGCTTCGGCAGATTCAACGTCAGCACCTGCTTATTGTGGTCCGGGACCCTAAAGTCCGTGCCTAGCGACTTGTCGCCGTTCACAACTAGGAAGCTGTGGTCACCGCCGGCATACACTTTCATTGGACCTCTGAACAGGTCTGGTGAGAACTGAAATAGAGGATTAGGTTTTTATAAAAGGATCTAAGTCCGGTTAACCATTTCCGTTTTATAAGGCAGCAAATTAAAAATAATAATACACGAATGACCCTTTAGGAGGTTCGAGCGATTTTTTTTTAATTTGGTACCTGATTCTAAAATGGTTGCCCAGACTATAATTAAGGGCACGATGCTTGTATAAAGACATAAATAAGTAAATAATTTAATTAATACTTAATAGACGTGCTAAGTCAAATAAGGAACAGTCCGGAGCACAATGCGCCCAGGATACTAAGCTAAGCTTGAAAAAACGTCACGAAAAAGACCCAAACATGGCATGTAGTGAGTGACGTAATATAATTAATTATACATATAGCTGGTCAAGCAAATCATGTCAGTAAAAAAGGCGCGAAATTCAGATTTTCTATGGGACGATATCCCTTCGCGCCTACTATTTGCCGCCTTTTTCTACTGACAAGATCTGCTTGACCAAGTATACATATATTTATTTATCTAAGTTAAACACCGTATCCTTGTAGGTTATTGACAATTATGTAACACACAATTTAATCTATGTCATGGAGCTCTAGTGTCATCTAGTTAGTAAAACTGTTTAGGTGAAAGTTGCTTCTATTTACCAATATAAAACTTCAATAAGATCCGTTTGTCTCTTTATCCAAGCACATCTATTAAATCAGTTTTTTTGTAAAGACTACAAGTGCAGTTACAATGAAAATGAATGTTACAATTAATGATTGCATGAGCAGCTACTTGACTAAAGTCCCTGTTCACATATGCATGGGCAATGCGTTCGGAGCCACCAACCTGTGAATACAAATTGTGGTCAGGTTTTTTAAAACAAAATCATGGTCTTAATTATTTGATAAATTTAAGTATTGTATACTTTTTACACAGTGCACAACATTGTCTATCATATGTGAATCTACTACAGTAGCTAAAACTATTTTGTGATCGATATGATAATGAATTATATAATGACCAACATAAAGTACGAATATATGGCGCCACAAAATCATCTGAGCCAAAATTGAGGGGTAAAATATCGTCGCTTAGCTATACTTACTCAACCTCATATCTGCAACAATCATTTGATGGAAATGTCGCTTTTCTTCATTCGGAATACGGGTGTTTTTGTCATCAAATGAGTGTTGCAGATACGAGGTTGAGTAAGTATAGAGGCGAAATATAGAAGTTTTTTTTTTTTTTTGAAATAACAGTGAATGGGAAAAAAATATATATATCCCCACATGACCTCATGAGGGGTATGAAAGATACCTAGTTTATTTTGCTCGGGGCAAGAAAACAGAACTAGAAACAGAATGAGGATTCCCTACAAATGGATTTGCTTCAATGTTTCTTTTACCCCCGTCTGACCTTATTTGGAAATCATTCTTTGTAGATCTCCGTCAAAAATATGCCAGCGTTTTTTTGTTCGAATATTGGTTGTTTTGCAAAAAAAATGCACTATGTATAATTGAGGTTAACGCCATCTAGCGTTAGCGTTAATTACTTGAAACCCCTAAGCACATCACTGTTAGTACTCGAGTTATATTAATACCAGTTAGAGCGAAACTCACTAGATGGCATTTAAATCAATAAAGAATAACTCAATGACATTACATGTAACAGTTTTTCATGTAATGTCATTGAGTTTTTCTTTATCTAAATCTTACGGTCACGTGATCGTCTTACGCTGTCTCGAGTTTAAAAAATTTCCCCACCTCAAAAAGTGCACAGCGCCGCTAAAGAAGTTTTCACTTCAAAAAAGTTAGTACTATGATTTCTTTAATTTTGAATGATATGACGACGTGGGGTGCAAGACTTGTTTAACTTTAAATTGAGCAGACCGTTGCGCTACCGCTTGCAGTTGAAATCGGAATAACACATTAAAGTACACTCAGATAATTTTGTGATAGCTGTATTTTTGAGTTTGAAAAAAGGACTCAACAGTCTGAATGGAGGTCGCTGCGCGGTGAGATAATACTACGGCACTTTCCAACTTCTGTTTCTTCTTCGGCTAAAGAAATTTTATATAATAAATACATTTTGAAAAATCTAGCTTAGGATGGTATTCCACCTGTCCAGCTTCTTGGTCCAATGTGCATTGCATCTCACTAAGCAAAATGTGAGACGCAAACACGTTGGACAAAGAAATTGGACAGGTGGAATAGCACCCTTAAAGACATTTACACGCTACGCTACATATTCGTATAAACACATTTGGCCAACGAATTCGAACTATAAATGTAATTTTGCTGCAAAACTGTATTGCTAAAAAAACTATGTGTAATTTTATTTAATGTTAGAGCAGAGGATATATATTGTTAGAGAAGTAACTTGGTATCAATTTAACAAAGGATCATCAAATCCAAGGATATAAGACGTTACAGCGCGATTTAATAAATTTAAATCGACTTTCGGAGGCCAAACTCTTAAAGAAGCACGACTTATTTCTAACGAATTATGCTACGAATGAAATAGAAACTCATCAAATCATAATTTAAATTAATAATCGTGTTTTTAGTGTAGCAATTGATTATTCAACTACAGTTTTTGGGGTATAAGAGTAGGGTCTAGGGGCAAGCGGTAAAGTGGCGGACGCTCAGGGCTATAACCGCGAAAATCGAAGTTCGCACATTGCGGGCATCTGTCTCTGTCTCTCTAATTACACCTTCATTGGAGTAAAAGAGAAAGATCCCCGCAATTTGCGAATTTCGGTTTTCGCGGTACCCCTCAGGCCACTCGCTTACATTTTCATTTGTTTGATATGGACGCCGCACGCTCAGGTTGTACACTAAGGATTCCTATGTACTTGTCTACGTTTGTAATAAGTACAAATTTACCTTACTTCTGACTCGACTGTTATTCTGTGTCAAAAATATATAGTTAAATTAATCTCTTATCTTTTGTAACAAAGATGGTTAGTGAGAAATGTTTATGGTTGACTACAGTAGTTAAGGGCTTGAATGATTTATATTATGTTGAGTAGCTTTAAATTGAGTACCAAGCAAAGCAACCACCTAAGAGAAAACCACCGTGTACCTATCTCGCCAACCATCTGAGTTAAGTGGTAGAACTAGAACTAAAAATATTGAATGGAGTTAATGTGACCGGATATAGAAAGTAAAAAGTTCATTTTTTAAAACCAAACACTACCATTTTCAGAGACAGATCATTTTAGCGTTAATAAAGTTTACAAAGCGAGCAAAAGGTCAATGAACTAACAGTAACACTCAACTGACCATCGATAGACCTTATCTCGTCGTAGTAAAATCTACCACTGATCAATTCACAAATTCCTGGTCACTATACCAGGTAGCCTCGGGCGAGGATGCGCTCCCCGACGCGGCATAGTAAGTTCCGCTGCCCACATGCGATCTGAGTCACTACCCATGAGTTCCTAGTCCATCGGTAGACCTTATTTCCTCGTAGTAAGGTCGACAAATGATAAATTTTTAGCATTCTTTATTAAGTTACCGGTGAATCACCAGGCGTGAAGGGCACAGACGTGGGTAGTAGAGCGAGAAACATGTTAGGGCACCCGAGCTGACCGCGAGCACCGTAGCCACAGGCGAGGATGCGTTCCCCGACGCGGCATAGTAAGTTCCGCCGCCCACATGCGATCTGAGTCACTGCCCATGAGTTCCTAGTCCATCGGTAGACCTTATTTCATCGTAGTAAGGTCGACCAATGATAAATTTTTAGCATTCTTTATTAAGTTACCGGTGAATCACCAGGCGTGAAGGGCACGGGTGTGGGTAGTAGAGCGAGAGACATGTTAGGGCAGCCGAGCTGACCGCGAGCGCCGTAGCCACAGGCGAGGATGCGCTCCCCGACGCGGCATAGTAAGTGTCGCCGCCCACATGCGATCTGAGTCACTGTCCATGAGTTCCTAGTCCATCAGTAGACCTTATTTCATCGTAGTAAGGTCGACCAATGATCAATTTTTAGCATTCTTTATTAAGTTACCGGTGAATCACCAGGCGTGAAGGGCACGGGCGTGGGTAGTAGAGCGAGAGACATGTTAGGGCAGCCGAGCTGACCGCGAGCACCGTAGCCACAGGCGAGGATGCGTTCCCCGACGCGGCATAGTAAGTGTCGCCGCCCACATGCGATCTGAGTCACTGTCCATGAGTTCCTAGTCCATCAGTAGACCTTATTTCATCGTAGTAAGGTCGACCAATGATCAATTTTTAGCATTCTTTATTAAGTTACCGGTGAATCACCAGGCGTGAAGGGCACGGGCGTGGGTAGTAGAGCGAGAGACATGTTAGGGCAGCCAAGCTGACCGCGAGCACCGTAGCCACAGGCGAGGATGCGCTCCCTGACGCGGCATAGTAAGTGTCGCCGCCCACATGCGATCTGAGTCACTGTCCATGAGTTCCTAGTCCATCAGTAGACCTTATTTCATCGTAGTAAGGTCGACCAATGATCAATTTTTAGCATTCTTTATTAAGTTACCGGTGAATCACCAGGCGTGAAGGGCACGGGCGTGGGTAGTAGAGCGAGAGACATGTTAGGGCAGCCGAGCTGACCGCGAGCACCGTAGCCACAGGCGAGGATGCGTTCCCCGACGCGGCATAGTAAGTGTCGCCGCCCACATGCGATCTGAGTCACTGTCCATGAGTTCCTAGTCCATCAGTAGACCTTATTTCATCGTAGTAAGGTCGACCAATGATCAATTTTTAGCATTCTTTATTAAGTTACCGGTGAATCACCAGGCGTGAAGGGCACGGGTGTGGGTAGTAGAGCGAGAGACATGTTAGGGCAGCCGAGTTGACCGCGGGCACCGTAGCCACAGGCGAGGATGCGTTCCCCGACGCGGCATAGTAAGTGCCGCTGCCCACACGCGATCTGAGTCACTGTCCACGAGTTCCTAGTCCATCGGTAGACCTTATCTCATCGCAGTAAGGTCGACCAATGATCAATTTTTAGCATTCTTTATTAAGTTACCGGTGAATCACCAGGCGTGAAGGGCACGGGTGTGGGTAGTAGAGCGAGAGACATGTTAGGGCAGCCGAGCTGACCGCGAGCACCGTAGCCACAGGCGAGGATGCGTTCCCCGACGCGGCATAGTAAGTGCCGCTGCCCACACGCGATCTGAGTCACTGTCCACGAGTTCCTAGTCCATCGGTAGACCTTATTTCATCGCAGTAAGGTCGACCAATGATCAATTTTTAGCATTCTTCATTAAGTTACCGGTGAATCACCAGGCGTGAAGGGCACGGGCGTGGGTAGTAGAGCGAGAGACATGTAAGGGCAGCCGAGCTGACCGCGAGCACCGTAGCCACAGGCGAGGATGCGCTCCCCGACGCGGCATAGTAAGTGCCGCCGCCCACATGCGATCTGAGTCACTGTCCACGAGTTCCTAGTCCATCGGTAGACCTTATTTCATCGCAGTAAGGTCGACCAATGATCAATTTTTAGCATTCTTTATTAAGTTACCGGTGAATCACCAGGCGTGAAGGGCACGGGTGTGGGTAGTAGAGCGAGAGACATGTTAGGGCAGCCGAGCTGACCGCGAGCACCGTAGCCACAGGCGAGGATGCGCTCCCCGACGCGGCATAGTAAGTGTCGCCGCCCACATGCGATCTGAGTCACTGCCCATGAGTTCCTAGTCCATCGGTAGACCTTATTTCATCGTAGTAAGGTCGACCAATGATCAATTTTTAGCATTCTTTATTAAGTTACCGGTGAATCACCAGGCGTGAAGGGCACGGGTGTGGGTAGTAGAGCGAGAGACATGTTAGGGCACCCGAGCTGACCGCGAGCGCCGTAGCCACAGGCGAGGATGCGCTCCCCGACGCGGCATAGTAAGTGCCGCTGCCCACAAGCGATCTGAGTCACTGTCCACGAGTTCCTAGTCCATCGGTAGACCTTATCTCATCGCAGTAAGGTCGACAAATGATAAATTTTTAGCATTCTTTATTAAGTTACCGGTGAATCACCAGGCGTGAAGGGCACGGGCGTGGGTAGTAGAGCGAGAGACATGTTAGGGCAGCCGAGCTGACCGCGAGCACCGTAGCCACAGGCGAGGATGCGTTACCCGACGCGGCATAGTAAGTGCCGCTGCCCACATGCGATCTGAGTCACTACCCATGAGTTCCTAGTCCATCGGTAGACCTTATCTCATCGCAGTAAGGTCGACAAATGATAAATTTTTAGCATTCTTTATTAAGTTACCGGTGAATCACCAGGCGTGAAGGGCACGGGTGTGGGTAGTAGAGCGAGAGACATGTTAGGGCAGCCGAGCTGACCGCGAGCGCCGTAGCCACAGGCGAGGATGCGTTCCCCGACGCGGCATAGTAAGTGCCGCCGCCCACATGCGATCTGAGTCACCGTGCTGCCCATGAGTTCCATGACCTGGTGAAAATGTGTTGAGTCATGGATACACAAAAAATACTACTAAGTTATTACTGTTAACCTACTAGGGCCCTTCATTAAAAAAAACATGTCAGTTTAATAAAACAAGTGAGTCTAAACCGTAAAATTATTCAAACATGGCAGTTTAATAAGGAATGTAAATATGGCTGAATTTCTTTTACTTATTTTGAAAAAATCGTACGATAATGATTTCAAATTAAGTACATGGTTCAGAAATAACTAAGACGAACTCTATTACCGTTACGTAAATGGGGTGTCTTAAAAATGTTATTTAGAAAACAACCACTATCGATATTTAAATACGAAATTTTAAGATGAGGAAGGATTTATATGTATATCTACATGGTATATTAAATTGTCAAGCTGGATTAATTATTAAGAAAAATGTACAAATGACGAACTTAATGCCAAAAGGCATTCTCTGCCAGTCAACCATTGGGTCAAACCGAGACATAAATGATGTTTTAGCTTAGAAATCATAAAACGAAAATACAAAATAGTCTTCAAGTAATTCTGTAGTTCAAAAACCTTACCTTTCTAGGCACTAGTTCGTTTTTAGTAGCTCCATGCCCCGTTTGCCCGTATTCTCCAGTGCCACATGTAAACACGCCGCCTTCTAATGTTAGGAACACAGTGAAATCTTCCCCGCACGCTATGTGGCATACCTAAAATGTATAAGAATAAGTTTATTAAACAAAAAGTATCTAGACTGATATGCGGAATTGGGTACTTTCCTCTACTTAAAATAAATTATTTCACACCGTGCACGAAATAAAGCACCAGATAATTATTAGAAAAACATAGATAGCAGTTATTTTTAAACACAATTTCTATTTAATAAATCGGATGGAAGTATAAAAAGTAGGTGAGTTGACTGTGACGTCACTACACACGTTTTCATATAAATGCCATATTATAATAGCAAATCGTTTTGACAGTTCTAAAAAAGAAGCTGATTTGACTAGTAGGAAAGTAGCCAATTCAGAAGTTTTTTTTTTTAAATTTCCCTTTTTTTGCCTGTACCTAAAACTCTGCAAACCAATTTGGTCAGTAAATAATAACAAAAAAACTATACTCATCCTTTTCTTTTGGGTGCTAGTACTAGTGTAAGACAAAGATAGTATGATTATCTCTGTCTATGGTTGAAATGAGACAGTCCTTTGACAAACTATATCTCTCTTTCAACTTTCGTAATACATACTAAACAATATGACTTGCCAAGCTAATTTTAAAGTTTAATTTTAAATGTGAAAAGTCTCGGTTTTGTTACTATAGTTAATTTAATAGTTAGGTAAATGATCTGTGCGGTGCGTACTTTAGAATTCCGTAATAATTTCAAGTGTGTCGGGTAACATCTGTTGTCTCTGTCCTGTAGACCTAGTTGGCCGTGTGAGTTCTTCCCCCATCCGTACACTGCTCCCGATCTAAAATATTACATTTTAGGTTAGAAAAAATTAAGAAAAATAAATTTATTGATTGCAGGATAGTATTAGCTGGTCAAGCAGATCTTGTCAGTAGAAAAAGGCGGCTTATTTGAAAAATGTAAAAATAAAATAAAAATATAAATAAATAAATCATTTATTCAGATGAAATAAACCCTAATATAGGTACATATTTTTCTCTTCTGCCAAACTGCAGGACAGTTTGTTGGCAGAAGGGATATCGTCCCATAGAACATGTGTTATCGCGCCTTTTTTTACTGACAAGATTTGCTTGACCAGCTTTATAGATAGTCTCAAATTGTCTTTGAAAGCTGATATAGGTGACGCAGTGCTGCGGTAGATTTTATATAATAAAATAAATAACTAACTCTAGCCATAACTAAAAGTTATGAGTTTTATTCCCACAAAAAAGTTATTTCCACAACTTCAAGTCAATTTTTTGTCTGTTTAACAATAAATTACTGTTGACAAAACCGCAAACAGGACATGGCCCCGTGAAACAGCCGCAAAATAGATAATTTCGTTATAATACGCAACACATTACATATTATGCAGTCGATGTCAAAAATTAACAATGTTAAATTTTGATACAGGCTAATGCCGTTTTTCATAAACGCGCTACACATTTCAACTAGTTATTTATCGTTTTTCTTAATCCGTCATTTTGACTTATGTATTTGTAAGAAAGGGATAAAAGATAAATTAACTAATTGAGGTTTATAAAATTTGACGAATAAGGATACGAGAAACCCTGTGTGGTGAACACGAGTTGTCGTCTTATAATTGGGGTTATATACGACTTTTGAATACTCACTTAGTCAACGCGAAAGTGTGATTGGTACCACAAGCAATCAAGGCGATGGGTACGCCTTGCAACGACGCGATGTGTTGAGGCGTTAGCTCTTTATTCGTCATAGTTCCTAGGCCACATTGGCCGTATGTGTTAGCACCCCACGCGTATATGTCACCATCTAAAATTTTAAACTGAAGCTTAATTGTGAACATTTTAATGTTGTTAGATGGTGGATCAACTATTTTTTGTTGTTATTCTGTCCGGTCAGCCAAGAGACAATAGTAGCATAGTTTTTTAGAAGACATTGTACACCACCTTTTTCTAACACGCTTGGTCCACAACCCTCAATGGAAACGGTTTATAAGTATCACCAAAAAGCGTGTTTGGTGAATTTAAATGCATAAAAATCAGGGTTTAAAGAGTGACCCAGGAGAACGTAACCATGGCAACGAGTGACAAGAAAAAGTTGATTCACAGACATGAAAGGGCGATTTTATTATGTATAGGTACAATTATCATTATCCCGCTGGAGTGGAGCGCGTCTTACTAGACAAAAGGGAACTTGGAGCTATTTACCTCCCATGTTTGAGGCCTAAGTAGCCCCACAATTGCGTGTAGTCACAAGAGACAAGAGAGCAAAAATTTTCATAGGAAACAAAAGCAACTTTCATTTTGAAAATTTGTGGTAATTTCGCAATTCCGACGGCATCGGCACTTAATTCCCTAAACTTGCTTGTTAGTGAATTGTTTATGTTAAAATATTTTTAACTGTCAATTTTCATACTTACTATTTGTCAAAGCTAAAGAATGATACGATCCGCACGCAATCTGTATAACATTCTTCGTAGCCAAAGACTTCACTATCTTAGGTTTGTCCTGGGCATGTGAGCCTAGGTTACTGCCGAGCTGTCCTAATATGTCCGAGCCCCAGCTGAAGGGCTGTCCCCATTCGTCCAGGGCCATCGAGTGCTGCATGCCACATGATATTGCTGATATTGTGCAGCCCTTGAATGTTTCTACTAGAGCTGGAAATAAAAAGAACAATGTGTGATTGTAATATATGACAGACCACCAGGCGCATAATACTTTATAAGGGAAATATTTCATGAAGTCTTGGCAAAATTTCAGTTGCAAATTGAGTAGACTTAAAATATTTTTACTGTATTCATGTTTTGGTGGCTCAACGGCCTCAATGCAACACTGGAGTGGTAGCTGAAGTTCACGAGGATTCATCATACATTTCCATCCACAATTTTAGGTGTCAACTTCAGTTGCTTGCATTCACACCATGGTTTAAATTAATTCTCACTCTTTTTTATGATTATTTGCAGTTCTTGCTTTATAGGCACCAAGATGGTTGGTGAGAAGTAATTAATTGATTGATTTCAGTGGTCGAAGTAGGTAGCTGATGTGTATTATGCTTTTTTGTACCAAATTTTGTCCTAAAGTAAGCTGCCATCTACTAGAGAATCACCATTAAGTAACATTGAATGCATTAGGTTATTGTTTTACTTTTATAAATGCATTGTCTCCCTGAACATATGTATTTATTAAAATAATGTGAGATGTCTTACACAGAAGCTTGTACTATGGGTGCTATAGTTCGTTTTTTTTAGCATTAGAAAGAACTTGAAAGAAGGTAAGCGATTTTGACATGTCTTTTAATTGAAAAACACTTTTTAAAAATCAATAACTATTACTTATGAAAGCAGAAGACTATAAAAGATCGTATTAGATTCATAATTGTTACATATCTACCGTTATTTTTAAAATGTGTTTTTCAATTAAAAGACACATCAAGACATTTCTAATGCTAAAAACAATGAAGTATAGGCGACGATATATATACTTAAATAGATAAATACATACATAGATAACACCTGCGACTCAGGAACAAATATTCGTGTTCATCACGCAAATAAATGCCCTTACTGGGATTCGAACCCAGGACCATCGGCTTCACAGGCAATAAAGTCGTTATTTAAAACCCACCAGGAGAGGTTCCATCAAGAGTGCTAGTATGCCTGCCAAGTTGACCAACATCATTATTTCCACACGAATATAAATGGCCATTGCTGGTGAGGTAAAGGGCATGAAATTCACCCGCCGTCACAGTCTGCACGTGGTTACTTTCTGACCATTTTGAGAAAGTTGGTTTTAATACCTGAAAACATATGGTGTAATCAAAAAAAAACTTAGGTGAACATAATTGTAGAAGTGCAATTTTGGATGACTCACTTTCGCCTTGTTTTCAAATGCGGGATACTAAAATAAGAATTTGAGTGCCCCAATTTTTAGTGAAAAATTGGCACAAAAATAGGATTGTTTTCAAAAATCGGCCATCATTATCATTTGTGAGCAATATAAAAACACAGCAATATCAAAAAAAAGTATTGCTAATAGTAAGTAGGTCAGGTCACACTATTTCTAAATGTTTATGAATCACAATATATATATCTCATAATATCTGTTCGCCATGATTCAAGGAATAAATCCGCACTGGGCGGGAAGAAGTTGATAAGTCGAGATATTTTATTGAAGAAATTTGAACTTAAAATTAAATTGCATAAGGTTCAAATTTCTTCCATTTTTTTCCCGCGAGGTATCAACTTTTTCCCGCCCAGTACGGAAATATTCAGTAAAGACAATGATAGATCTATAATGATATCTGGATCTATTCCATAAGATCTTCTAAAAATTGCAATTGGAAAAACAACTGTAGTAGAGGTTAACAATACTTCTAAAAAAGTTCATTGTATTGTAATTCAATAGGTGACCAGTTAAAGGTTACATCAGGAGTTTGTAGTGCAGTAAATATTATTCATTATATCACTTACCAAATCTGTGTTTTCAGATGTTTCTATACACAATTCGTGGTGCGTGGAATTGCCCCAACAAAACATTTCGTGTAAATATACTCTTCAACTACTTCCAGAAACTAAAATATAACCTCTACCAAAACTCTATCGATAATAGTCAGTCAATTGAGAAATGAGGTAGATATGGTATCCTTTAGTTAATTTAATGCTCAGATATAATTTTGCTTACGGCGTTCTTTACGAAAATATAACATTATTTACTTTAAATCGAGAAAACTCGTCATTATCACCGCATAATGAAATTGACAATGACATGACTGACATGACATGACATGACCAGTGTTGCCAACTCGGAATTTGAAAAAATGCCACACGTATATCTAGTTTAGGCCAGAAATATGCTAAGTAATTTTGAAATGTGCTAAAAAAAATGCTAAACATTATATGTAAATAAAAAAAACCGGCCAAGTGCGAGTCGGACTCGCGCACGGAGGGTTCCGCACCATCAACAAAAAATAGAGCAAAACAAGCAAAAAAAAAAAGCGGCCAAGTGCGAGTCGGACTCGCCCATGAAGGGTTCCGTATTTAGGCGATTTATGACGTATAAAAAAAAACTACTTACTAGATCTCGTTCAAACCAATTTTCGGTGGAAGTTTACATGGTAATGTACATCATATATTTTTTTTAGTTTTATCATTCTCTTATTTTTGAAGTTACAGGGGGGGGGGACACACATTTTACCACTTTGGAAGTGTCTCTCGCGCAAACTATTCAGTTTAGAAAAAAATGATATTAGAAACCTCAATATCATTTTTGAAGACCTATCCATAGATACCCCACACGTATGGGTTTGATGAAAAAAAAATTTTTGAGTTTCAGTTCGAAGTATGGGGAACCCCAAAAATTTATAGTTTTTTTTTCTATTTTTGTGTGAAAATCTTAATGCTGTTCACAGAATACATCTACTTACCAAGTTTTAACAGTATAGTTCTTATAGTTTCGGAGAAAAGTGGCTGTGACATACGGACGGACAGACAGACGGACAGACGGACAGACAGACAGACATGACGAATCTATAAGGGTTCCGTTTTTTGCCATTTGGCTACGGAACCCTAAAAAACAAGCAAAAAAACGGTCACCCATCCAAGTACTGACCCCGCCCGACGTTGCTTAACTTCGGTCAAAAATCACGTTTGTTGTATGGGAGCCCCACTTAAATCTTTATTTTATTCTGTTTTTAGTATTTGTTGTTATAGCGGCAACAGAAATACATCATCTGTGAAAATTTCAACTGTCTAGCTATCACGGTTCGTGAGATACAGCCAGGTGACAGACGGACGGACGGACGGACAGCGGAGTCTTAGTAATAGGGTCCCGTTTTTACCCTTTGGGTACGGAACCCTAATGAGGGTCTTCCACATAAATCAAATAAAGCTGTTTCTGAAAAATTTATAGAGTCAGACCAAGCTAACTTTGCACTGACTTGGTTAACTAAAATGCCAAATTTCTTTGAAACGTGCATTATAGTGGTTCTCCACACTTTGTAGCTGTTGATGCAGAGAAGGCATAGCCCGATTCTCTCGATTTAATTGTGAGAAGAATAGCATATATTGGAAATTTTGGAAACAATTTAAAACAAGCCTTTGTGCTGTCAAATTTAATGTGATGTGGCTAATGTAACATAGGCACAGCAAAAAATAAAGTTACACTCTGGCTGGCACACCCAATTTTCTTCGGGAATTCAACCTTTCGCCTTCGCCTCAACATTTCTTTAAATATCACTACTCTCGTCTATTACCGCGGTAGCCTGTTACCTCGTATGTATAAAATTTCCTTTGACGGTTGTGCCATGGATTACACTGCCAAGTCGGCATCAAATTTGGCTTAGGGACAAAATTCACTAATTATGCTAAAAAATGTGCCAGATGCTAAATGGAATTTTTTGATGCCAAAGAGTGTGAAAATATGCCAGATCCCGCATCAATTATGCCTAGTTCGCAACACTGGACATGACATTACATTTTCGTTCAGCTGACGTTTACGGTTTATTTATAAACACCGGTTTTTGAATACCTTAATAGTAGTCAGTGAATGCCAGCTTTACAATAGTCTATTCACTACCCAACAATTCAGAAACTACTGACATCTTGCGTCGAAAGCGAAACAATAAACTGAAAACATGGTCAAGTCCGACCCCGTTAGATTCTCAAAAGGGCCCGTTCAAACGGAAATCAATCAAACATTAAAATCGGGCAAAAAATCTAGCAATCAAAACGAGAATAATGCTGCTGATTTTCAATTTCAATGCCTTTATATGGTTATATCATTTGAATATTTAAAGAGAGTTCATTAATTTGTAGTAAGTTATGCTAATGATCCGTTTTAGATTTTACGGAACCCTAATATGGTGTTAATATTAACGCCACCTAGCGAACACTCATGGTACCCTGGAGAAAATCATCTGCTACATACTATACATACTTTTTTATTGATAGGTATTGAAATAGATAGACGGGGAAGGGACGTTGTTCGGCCATATTTGTTATTGTGCTCGATAGGGATTTATTTAGATCATTTCATTTTAGAATAGACTAGTTAATGTTTGTGATGTATTTTATTTCCTTAATACTCTTTCTCAAAAGTTTCTATACAGTGACATAAACACGTACTACTTATGAATATAGTTATGCCCAGTGATTGTGGATACCCCCTGTGGTAATTCGCTGTAGTCATCCAGCGATATTTATTGAGAATTAGTGCTGATAAATCGCTTTAAAGTGGCGGGGGCGTCAAATAGCAATGGAAAAGGGGGACGACAAGCTGCCCCGGTCGACGTGGGGTCTCCCCTGCTCGATTGGGAAGAGGGTGACCATTTCAGTTTTGAGGACTCGGAACGATTCGAGGGTGATTCGTTGTGCAGTTGGAGCTCGGAGCCTGAGAGCCTGTGCAACAACTGGCGAGGATGGAGAAGGCCGAATCTACAGAACTCATTCGGCAACCGATCCGCGAAAAAGTCCGTTCAAGGTAAAGCTTCTCTCACACAGCTGATCCTTTGTCTCGATCGGCCGAAATTAGGCCAGTATTACCTAATTTCTGACAATACTCGCCTTTGTACCCTGAAATAAACTAGTTTTATGTCATGATTTGTCGATATATATGCATTTTGAGCTTATTTTCAACGAAAGTGAAGTAGTGTAGTATAGGCACGTACATATAGTTTGTATCTACATACAAAGAACAGGTGCTGTGAAGTCATTTACCTCTGACTGGACAGAGCAGTTAATAATAATAAGTACTTTGGTTTTCAATCCCTGCTCTTTGTTGCTCAACATTCTCAAACAACATTGTATGCATCAAATTTGACTTTTAGTTTCACTGCAATTTACTTTTCTCAGTTGATAGAAAGTTTCATAAGTACAATGTGTATCTGTACTTTCACAACTTTCACTGATTCATTTTTAATAGTCATAATTGAGATTTCCTGCATGTTTTGTCACTTAAAACTAGTCTTAAAAGGAGAAATATAATTATTAGACATTTAGTTATATACTGTTTACTTATTTCTTAGTATGCAACTATGCATGGCTGCTTACTAACTAAGTACCTAATCTTAGCTATTCATATGGTTGTCTACTCAATGTTTTTACCTCTTAATATTTTTTTTAACTTTCTTAAACTTAAAAAGTTTTTCTGTGTTTAGAGTATTACAGTATTAATAGATGGTGTTATTGTAGTACTTGACGTATTGTGTTATTTTGCTATTTTATACACTGAGTGTACATTTTAATATTGAATTGAAGTAATCTTTAAAATAGAGGCCGTACCATGGTGTATTTATAGATTTATCAGAATTTATCTAAACATGCTTTAGAAACAATCACTTATTATCTCTTGTTGTCTCTTTGTTCTTGTGAACCTAAAAAATAATAAGATATAATAAAATCTGGAATATAGGTGTTTTATGTGCTGCTTTATTAGTTTGTTAGTACTAAAATATAAAAAAAATAACTCGAAAATAATTTTATTCCAAAATATCAATGTATACCATATTATTAGATATCTTTAAAAATAGCTGTCAGGGTCCTAAAATTTTTTTGTAACGATAAATGCACCATGCTGTACAAACGAATTTGAATGTGTAACCTGCATCAAGTGTTTTGAGCAGCGATGTGGCCGATCCTGAACCACAAATTGATGTTACAGAGAAGACCGTATCGAGTCTAAGCGAGTTAGCAGCAAAGTGCGTCGCCTGCCACATACCCTTCGAACTAGTTGAACATGTGTACCCACCCGTTCCGGAACAGCTACAGCTACAGATTGCTTTCTGGAGCTTCCCGGACAGCGAAGATGACATCAGACTGTATTCATGTCTGGCAAACGGGTCTGCGGATGAGTTCCAACGGGGCGAGCACTTGTTTAGAGATAGAGCCGTTAAGGATGTACTACAGATTGGTAAGTGTTTTTTTTTGTTCAATACTTTAACACTGTGATCTTTTGCAGGAATATACTAGTGCCTCTAATATTGGGGGTCACTCAAACAGAGTGACCCCTTCTCACTGTCCCTATGCCTTGTATTATCATCAACGTCAGACCGTGACCAGTGATCTTTTAATTATAATCCTACCCCTTATGTACTCCACGAAGCTGTTTAATTTAGTAGTTAGGTACAATTTTACATAAAACCAGATATCTAATGTCTGCAGGGATTTGTAATCAAATCTTTGACCCTTTTTCCACAGTCACCTGCCCAATATCAGGAAGGGTTTCTTATAGCGCCATATGGCTGCATCATTTTTGACTGTGAGGGTCTTTCCGCGTAACTCGGACATGACAACGAAAAAATAAACTATTGAATTTAGAATGTGTTTGAATGTAGAATAATCAAATGAGGGTAGCAGAACAAATTTTATAACCTTAAGTCAATAATAAGTCAACGGTTGTCATAATTTCCGACATTGTAAGTGCTGCTTGCGGAATCAACTAGGAACGTAAAATAAGTGATTATAAATATTACGACTTTAATTGATTTTTACGCAAAGAAGAGGTAAGTAACCTTTATTTATCTGTTGTCTATTAAATTATTCACGCGTTACTTTGATTACAATTATCATAAGTTGAAAGAAAAATATGTAAGAGGTGAATGAAAATTGCATGTCGTTGAGTAACGTGAGTAACGTAAAAAACAATATTTTTCATTTACTGTACTGAAGTTTTGGACAAACGAACTTATATTGAACTATGTGTATGAATGGGCTTAGATGGTGTCATTCTCGCGGTTTATTTCTCCGCATAAGTGTTATTTTATAGAAATACATGACTTGAGATACTTGTAACGTGAGTCACAGTGAATCGCGTTGTTGCAACTGTAAAGCGAGTAACTAAATATTTGAATGTATTTTGTAGCTACAATGCCTCTATCAGCGGCAGAAAGGGCAAAAAGAAGAAGACAGAAGCTGAAAGACGACGGAAAGTACGAAGAGTATAAGAAAAAACATAGGCTTGCCGCCAAAAAAATCAGGCAAAAGAAGAAGTTGCTAGATAACATGACTCAAAAAAAGAAAAACCAATTTATAAAGGATGAAAGAGAAAAAACCAGAAAAAGAGTTGAAAAACATATAGATCAAAGAAAAACGCTGAATAAGCAAGAGCCTTAGATAGTTCAATTGCATCCTCATCTTCGATGTTAATTAATCGCCAAGCTTTGGGTAGAGCTAAATAACGTATCAGAAAAGTTCTAATTCTAATAATAATAAGTAAAAAATATGCTATTTGTTTGCTAGAAATGATAAAAAATATCAAAATATTCTAGGTAGTCGCAAGTAACGTGATTCACGAAATCGCTGTAACGTGAGTTCGTAAGGTTTTATATTTTATTTAAATAAGGGTGTATCTTTGATTTAATTTGGTTAACTATTAAAGAAGCTTGCATATTTATGTCATTGTTTTGTTATTTTGTTAAAACTAATTCATTCAATAATCAAAGGGAAATCAATAAACACAAAAGGCGTAAAACTCCGTGTCCATTTCTTGTAACGTGAGTCATGGAGTTATTTTCCACTTTTCTCCAATTTTTATAATTTGATGGAGAAAAAGTACTTCGATAAATGATTCGCAGTAATGTACTCTGTGATATTATTATCAAGTTTTCGACGTAGAAAGCTCTTGATCTCAAATATACGACAAGATTGTTAGGAATAGTGACTACAAAGTAACGTGAGTCACCGTGGATTTACCCGTGATATTAAGGAAATATACTTGTGTGATATGTATTACGTTTCAGCAAATACCTAGGGCATATGGGTGGCTGACATAATAAAATACCATACTCATCAAATTTAAGCTCTGGCATTAAATCACGATGGTTAGTCGTTGTAAAGTACAGTCTGCAATAAATATGTGCCTTACACGTTTACTTTTTCCGTCCAGGTTTCCACTTGTCAGCCACAGTGTCGTTCAACATGCCTCGAGCTCAGTTCAATGTGGCAGTAACATTCGACAGACAGCGAATATCGTCATGCAACTGTACATGCTCGTCCACAGCACACTGGTGCTCGCATATCGTCGCCGTGTGCCTCTACAGGATACATTTGGTAAGTATTCTGTTCCTTTTAGCACAGAATAAATAATAGTACTAGGTACAGAAGACTCACTCTCTAACAAAACGCGTCTGTTACGATCAGGACAGGTATGGCCGCTAAGTGGCGACAGCGCCACGCGCGGCTTATGGCTAGCCACCAAAATTGGTGTGGAACGGATGTACTTTTAGCTACCTGTAGCAAAGCGACGAAATCGCGGAGTGAGCCACGCCTGCTTTTAGTTAGTCAGTCGACCTAGAGGTCAGTTCAACTTGGGAGAGGCTTGGTTATATGGGATCTCCAAACTACTGTTTACGGGTCGGATCCGGCCGAGCCCTACCAATCCGACCTGCAGAAAGCGGAAGAACCAAAGGCCATACAATCCGGTCCGCGAAAAGGAAGCGGGATAGGCGAAGTCACAGAAAACTTGGTTTGTGGGCGAAGTAAATCATGTAGCATAGTGACGTAGGAAACGTCTAAAAAGTAAGTCTGTAATGCCCTAATACCTATGATAATTTGTATTACTTACATCTTAGACATGATTCCGCGATAAATAACCTACCACAAAGTTTCAAAAGTGAGAAATAGTTTACTTCAACTTTACGAGCGCATGGCAATGGCAACAATGTCGCTCTTACGTGACGTGATCACGATACGATTAGATATTTCAATGTAACTTCTAAGTGCTGTCGCGTAGCGGCTTTCCCGGCGCGGCCTTGGCATTAGGCGCTAACAATTTAAACTGCCAATGCCACGAATAGCAAAATATAAATATATGTAAAGAAGCATATTTTTTAGCCTAATCAACGTGCAATAAGTCGGGTAGATTCGAAATTAACGATCAGATATGTGATTATACCTATTTATTCCGCGAGGCACACCGTCAGAAATAAGAATACACTTTTTTTTATCAATAATATTTTATCCAGTTAAGGCTGCGTTTCCACCAGAGATGTGCGAGGATGCGTAGCGAGGGATGTGTTTTTATTTACCTATCCTCGCTCAGCGCAACTTTAATAGATTTCTCGCTACACATCCTCGCATATCTCTGGTGGAAAGGCAGCCTAATTGCTAAACATAGGTATAAGACATAACCATATTTTTTGAGCCCTAGGCGGTTACGAGTATCACACTGATGTGGTAAGTGAATAAGGCGCTAGTTACGAGTATGATAACCGCCTAATAACGTGCGATGTACATATGTTTGCGTTTTTCTCTATGCATTTTCAAGATATTATTTACTTAGATGATTTCTTCTAGTAGAAAATGCTTAGGTATACTCCTAATTTTAGGCACGGACACCAAATTTAGTTAAAACTGAGGCTAACCAGTGGGATTACGCAAACAATAACAATGGACTCCTTAACGCTACAAAATCGTCGAGTCAAACCACAGTAACCTCCAAAGCTTTATGAATCATAACTACATTTTTTTTACTATTGGTGTGGTGTTCAATGTCGTAATGTTAGCATGTCCCTTAAAATTTGGCATTGGTGACTCATTTTTAAAAGGATCACGTATTAGAGATGGCTGTCTAGACAAAACGTGTTAAACACACTAAAATACAAAGAAAACGAACAGTTTACTTTTAGTTTAAATTTAATTATGAGCATTGTCGCTGATCAGTGGACAAATACTTAAATTTATACGTCTTACGACTTGTGAGTGGCAGTAAATTTAAATACATTTAAGCAAAGACTTATGCTTCAATGTATTTAAATGTATAGTGTGAATTTCTACATTTGGCTGAAGGTATTTAACCGACTGGCTATTTGAAAAGCTATTGTACCATTGTAATGTTTAGCCACAAACACTACTTTGAAACTACAAAACTTTATAAAGTCTTTTTCTATCAGGATTATAATTATGTCTGTACGAAGAATAAGGCTCAGTTTCAAAGACATTCAAGTTGTTTCTTACTCATGACTAAATAAAATGTAATTTAGACGACGAGGCCTATGAATTATTTAAATAGCCTTTAATTTACCAACATCATACAATATTTAAATTGGGTGTATGAACTAATTCTTGTTATTGTATGCCGTCAGCCAGGAGACAAACCGTTAGTAGGATTTGTGTTACAACAAATGTAACATATTCGGTAGATAATCTATTATAGAAAGGGCTTGTAACTACCACATAAATAGAATAAGGAGAACGTAACCATGGTAACGACTAGTAACAAGGAAGCGGATTCACCCATCAAAAGAACACACTTAGATTAAAACTGGGTAATGCAGTTGCAGCACCACGCTGTGTCACATAACCGAACGCATTAAACAACGGAACTTGACTTTTTAGGCCAAATCTCTTCCTGCTAATCTGTTGGCATTGGCACTCATCCCAGATAGAATATAATGTAGAAATAGTTTCTTATAGGACTTATATAAACGATCTTCTTATGTAAATGTAAATCTGCTTGCTGTCAGGGTTTAGTCTCGATTCAACTTGTTTTAACGATAACTTGAAAAATGGCAACAAGTTGGTCACTTTTGAGTAAGGAAACGTTACCCTACCAGCATATTGTAAAAAGTGTAAATTATATTCGAAATGCTTTAACTCATAGAAAGCCGATAGAGCCCTGTCACGAACTTCACAAATTGTTCAATCTCACAGAATTCCGTGCAACTATGTCAACAAAATCTAAGTTTAACAGCGAATCGAGATGTCCCGCGCGATGCGTTAGCATGTGTCGCGTAACCCATTATTTTTGTCGTTTATTGGACTGTGCCTTAAGGCTACAGCCGCTACAGGCAACCTTCGCCGATAATTGCATACGATTTGCGTTACATTGAGACATTTCATCGATCGATTGAAGTCGTTGCACATACAGGGTGGCCAAATAAGAGGTATACACTTTATTTTTGAAATTTTATTCTATAAAACATAAAAAATATTAAGTATTCCTTGTTAAATATAATATGTAGGGTCAGCAATTACACATGGAAAATAATGTCAGACAAATGTCCACCTCTAGCAGCATGGCAGATGCGAACCCTTTTCATCGCGTTTTTCATACATTTCTGGCGTTATCTCAGCGACAGTGTTTCGAATATTTTGTTTTAATTGCTGAAGGTTCGTTAGATAATATTTAGATAATATGATAAGATAATATTTTAGATAATATTTATTCATTTAAAACTTATGCTAATTTGATTGATACAATGGTAATTATCCAATTTATGCTTAAATACTAGTACATTCATAGATTCAACTTAAAATAAGTAAAGGTCATGTTAAGAACTATAAATACCGGACAAATGTGTATTTTCTGTCGCTAATGGAAATTTGATAACAATACCTAAACTAAGTAAACATTTACTTGTGTCTTAGGTATGCACTTTTTGTAGGTCAATGTGTAAGTGGGGAAGTGCTTACCAACAAAAAGATTATTTACATAATAATAACAATAACTAATATACTATGACTATCTTCTACTCTTTAGAACACTAAGTGGTGGCATAGGTACTTAACAATTTTTTTTTTGTACATATAAATATTTCCTATTTTTCTTAACTTCTAAGTAACTATTTCTAGTAGCCTTTCTGTGTCCTCGTACGACTTGCCAGTGAGTAACGTTTGTACCGCTTTTATGCAGACTTTACTGGGCATTGGGTAAATATTCAATAGCAGATTGAATTTATTGTAAAGGAAAGAGCCGAGGAAACAGAAAAACTTACGTGTGTTTGCGGAGCGGAATGAATCTTTGGTGCAAACGATGTCAGCACGTCGCTTGTCAGATAAAATCTGGGGGTTATAGGGTATGAGTAAATGTTTTTTTAATACTGTGTTCAAGACGAATAACTGTCGAACGCTGAGAACTTTACACTCGGACAACAATTGGGTCGTGGGATAGCGAAAGGGACGGAAAGTGCTAACTTTAAGGACTGCCCTCTGAGCTCTTTCTACGTCGATGATCATTGTCTTGTTTGCCCCTCCCCAGGACGTGATACAATATACTAGCAGTGATTGACAAAGTGCAAGATAAACGGATTTAATAAGAGTTCGATTTGCCGCATGTCTGAGGTTTTTAAAAACATAAATTAATTTTCTAACTCTAGCTGTCAGAGACTCAATGTGTGCTTTAAAGTTAAGATGCTGATCGATAATTACGCCCAGGTACTTGATATTGTTAGTGCTACTGAGTTTTGGGCAGTTATTAGGGCTAAGGTTTACACACGATGTGTCGGGATCTGAACAGTTATGTGCTATTAAAGAGTGAAAGTTATCGGACGGTTGGGTAGATGTATTTAAGGAGAACGTGATATATTTTGTTTTATCGGTATTTAATGTTAGTGCGTTTGTTTTGAGCCAGCGGGTAACTAGGTTAAAACCTACTTGCGCGTTTTTGAATGCGTCACTCCATGTATCGCCGTTAAAGAGTAGGGCTGTATCGTCTGCGTAGGATATAACTCTACCGTTTGGGATATGGAGGGCACATAAGTCATTTATGTACGTCAGAAAAAGGGATGGGGCCAGGATACTTCCCTGAGGAACACCATAATCAATGGGGAGTTCGTCACTTACATGGTTTTCAATCGATACTCGTTGTTTTCGATCAGAAAGGTAATCTTTAAAAATTCTTAGAGGGTGACCTCTTATTCCTATGTACTCTAGCTTGTCAATAAGTGTTGGAATTGTCACAGTATCGAAAGCTTTAGCCAGGTCCAGGAATATGGCTATACACTTTTTTTGGGAGTCAAGCTGTCTAACAACATAGTCTGTAAGATCGTGAACTGCGTCGTTCGTTGATAGCCCTGATCTAAAGCCATATTGTGATGACGCAAGGAGTTTATACTTGTCTAAGAATTTGACAAATCGTTTTGATATTACACGTTCTAATATTTTTGATAAAGATGGCAAAATAGCGATTGGGCGATAGTTATTAATACACCTCTTATCACCACCTTTGTGGATTGGTTTAATGAGAGCTATTTTTAGAATTTTGGGAAAAACGCCTGTAGAAATGCACAAGTTGAAGAGATGGGTCAGAGGGGGGGTCAAGATTTTTTTATGTTGTTTTATAAAAGAACAAGGGATTTTGTCAATACCGGTAGCGCAGTCATTTCTGAGAGTCATTATAATGCTGTCAATTTCGGCTTCGTCTGTATCAGTTAATACAAAGGAGTTTGAATTTATCGCACGGTAAGGGGTCACATTCTGAGAGTTAGGCAATTGGGAATAACATTTTGTCTTTTCTGCGAGCGTTTTACCTATATTCGCAAAGAAACTGTTTGCTGTATTGACTGTCTGCCGAGCGTCTATAGCGTCAGCTATAAGCGCTTGAGACGTCGACCTCATATTACTCATACTTGTTACGTTTTTGATGACTTTCCATAATTTCTTTTTATTGTGTCCTGCTTTTAATATTTCTGTTTTGTCGTGTTGTCGTTTTAGCTTTTTCAACAGATTATTACAAAAATTTCGATAACGTTGGTATGTTGTTTTAAGTATTGTGTCATTTGGAGTTTTTGCCAGTTTTTTATGCATTCTGTCACGGTTTCTAATGCATCGTAACAATCCAGGGGTTATCCATGGTTTAATAGTTTTCATTTTGCGGGACATTCTTTTAGTCACTGTGTTATTTTCTATGATTCGGGTTAAAGATGAGACTAAGTATTCCATAGCGTCATTGGCATCTGTCGCTTGGTAAATAGGAGTCATGTCAAGATTTTCTAAGTCACGGGTAACTGTTTTATTGTCCGTTGGCCTATTAGCATAGACACGTCCCTTTAGATAGCCCCACAGAAAAAAAGTCAGGAGCTGTTAAATCAGGCGATCTTGGGGGCCAGTCAATGTCACCGTTTCTCGAAATTAATCGACCGGGAAACGTTATTTTTAATGTTTCTATTGTTTTTAATGATTAAAACACGTTGTTCCGTCGTAAAACGCTCCATAATAAATTTTCCGTATCTACACAAACTAATTTTCATGCAATAACTGTCATATTTACCGCCAAAATAAAATGGCGGCAAAAAAAAGTTGTATACCTCTTATTTGGCCACCCTGTACTTAGCCAGCAATAGGGATGATGACACATGTTGAATTTTATAACAAAATCTAGTAAAATAGATAGCAAACGAGCAATTTATCACAATAATGTGGATATTAAAATAAAATATTGAAAAATTACAAAAATACAGGACCTGAAAGTTTCAAAATTTAAGTTTTTTTTAACTTCCAAAAACGATAAAAGTAAGGGTACCATTCGATTCCTTACATTTCATGCAATAAAATATTGTATAGCAACTATATACATAAACGCAATATTTCACCGACAAAAACGCAATTTTCTTGTTTTGTCCATACTACAAGATGGGCGATGACGTCACGGCCCTTGTCCGTTTTGTATAGGGCGTTTCGCGAGTGAAGTGCGACTGTCGGACTTTGACTACAATTTCCGACTTTTGTGTTACTTTAATGCAATGGGTCCCATATAGACATTTGATCCTAAAAACAAACCCGATCGATTGATACCATAAAAAAAAATTAGTCATGTAGCCTATTATCTAAAATCGCATGCCATTTGTTGTAACGCGTGTAGAAGCCGTTAATGAATGCTCTGAGCAGTATACCACTGATCAAACAAAGTGATCACACTGCAACTATATTTTCTCTTCTAGCCAACACAAGTATGCTTGCGAGCGCCCGTATCAGAGTCCCTCCAAAGGCTCCGACGCGACCAGCTACAGAAGTTTGCACAATACCTTATATCGGAGCTACCTCGACAAGTGCTACCCACGGCTCAACGTATACTGGACGAGCTGCTATCCGCGCAGCCGAACCAGATTAACACGACCTGTGGAGCGCCGGATCCGACCGCGGGGGCGTCGGCGTATGAGTATACGTCGTGGTTCCTTGATGAGAAGACCTTGCACAACAATATCAATAAGATTTTAGTCAAGTTCTGTGTTCCTGCTCCTATAGTCTTTAGGTAAGTATTTTTTGACACACTCTTGCCGACTCCCTGCCTTCACTTGCGTGTAATGTTTGACTTATTCCTATTTTCCACCGTTCAGTGAGCTAAAATTATATATACGTGGGGAAGTTCGATGACAGTGAAATACTAGGTCAAATTTCTCTCTCAGCTATTTTTGTACTTAGTTTCAAATTTGTATTATTTTACTAATGTAGGTATAGCTACTCATTACATTAGGACAACTATAAATTTATTACGTGCATTTTAAAGTGATTCAATTAAGCATGATGATTTATGCTTAAATTAAAAACCAAGGCATTACGAAACTTCCTGTAACCTACATTGACACGCGTGTTTTATCGTAACTTACAAAACAAATGACGTTGTTTTTACATAGCAATACAATTCACGTAACGGGAATTGTAATATATTTCTCAGAAGTGCATAGGAATGCACTTTTGAGAAATATGGCCATTGACATTCACCGGAACTGATGAATAACCCGACTTCGAACTGACGGGAAACTGAATGACTGAATAAGAAAAAGATATGAATAAAGTATTTTTGAATAAATTTACAAGCTGACCTTTTGAGTCTTATCTACTTTATATACGACATCGGAGCCGTTGACCCTATACAGAAGAAAAGGCATTCCATATAGTTTAAAAGCGGTAGATATTAAAATAAAATAAATTACTTTTCTAGATCCCGTAATGTCTCAGTCGACATTTTAACTTTGGTCAGAATAAGAAACCGAACTGAAGTCATCTTCTGAAACGTAATCTAAATGCAGTATTTCGTTATTATTTACCATCCATATTGATTTCCAAGCTTTATTTTACGTAAGTCCTTTTAAAGTTTTTAGCTTGGCATAGTTTGATTGTCAACAAAATATCACTACATAGTATAAAACAAAGTCGCTTCCCGCCGTCTGTCCCTACGTATGCTTAGATCTTTAAAACTACGCGACGGATTTTGATGCGGTTTTTTTTAATAGATATACCTTAGTGATCCAAGAGGAAAGTTTATGTATAATTTGTTAACCGGTGCGAAGCCGGGGCGGGTCGCTAGTTGATTATATTCAAAAACACAAGTGTAATCCTCCTTTACCTCGACGAACAATCATCTCAATCTTTACTTACTTCAACCGTTAGCTATTTATTTTATTTTATTTAAACTTTATTGCACAAAATATATACAACAATGTACAAATGGCGGACTTAATGCCAAATGGCATTCTCTACCAGTCAACCATAGGGCCAAACAGAGATACCTTCAATTGGTGCAGAGAGAGAAAATATATTGAGTGAGTTAAAAAAAAGCAAACTATACTTATAAATTACATAAATAAATAAAATATATATAAACTACCACATATTTATAAAATACATACTATAAATATAATAATGATGGATATTATTCGAACTCTTGCTTTAGCAAATGCTATGCTAGCTATTCTAACATGTCCCCAATCTTCCAGTGACGTAAACTACCTAAGCACAAGCGCGCCACCGGCCGCGGCGGAATGGTCGTCCCTTCTCCGGCCCCTGCGAGGCCGAGAGCCCGAAGGCATGTGGAACCTCTTGTCCATAGTGCGAGAGATGTTCAAACGAAGTGACAGAAACGCTATACCGCTTCTAGAGATCATTACTGAGGAGGTTATGGCGTGTGAACAGGTACGTAAAATGCTATTTAAAACATGGACATGTAAAATACCTAGGTAAAGGTGGTATCGTCCCTACTCTGCCTTTGCGAGGCCGAAAACCAGAGGGCATTGGAATCTCTTGTCCATAGTACAAGAGATGTTCAAACGAAGTGACAGAAATGCTATACCGCTTCTAGAGATCATTACTGAGGAGGTTATGGCGTGTGAACAGGTACGTAAAATGCTATTTAAAACGTAAACATGTAAAATACCTAGGTAAAGGTGGAATCGTCTCTACTCTGCCTTTGCGAGGCCGAAAACCAGAGGGTATGTACCACAGTACGAGAGATGTTTAAATGGAGTGACAGTAACGCTATACCATTTCTAGAGATAATTACTGAGGAGGTCATGGCGTGTGAACAGGTACGTACAATTTCATTTAGAACTTAAATCCTTGTAAAATACCTAAGCAAAGCTCCAATCACGACGGAATCGTTCCTTCTTCGGCACTTGCGAGGCCGAGAGCCAGAAGGTATTTGGAATGAAACTTCTTGTCCATAGTGCGAGAGATGTCCAAGAGTGACATTAAGCTTCCAAATGCGGTGATGAAGAGTAGACCAGCGAACACATATCCCAGCGTTGTCCCCTTTAATTTGAACCAGCTTGGGTCACACCGTCACACTTAACTTCTAAGCTATATCATAGAGAAATATAGTAAGACAAGAGTGCTCACTCCATACATCAGTTATACTATTAATTTCAGTGTCTACATCTAGCATCGAGTAGCGGAACTATCAGTACTGCTACATCTATTGTCAAGTAGCAGTACTGATAGTTCCGCTACTCGATGCTAGATGCTAATAGTCTTTTTGGTACTAAAACTGATGTATGGAGTGAGCAAACTATGTATTTTTTTCTCTATGGCTATATTCACATTACTAATACATAATACTAGACTATTGGCAATATACAATCCCAGCAGGAAGACAAGTATAAGACGGTGATGATAATGTTTATTGGTTTGTTCAGATAATAGTGTGGTGGTACAGTACTAAAGCAGCGCTGGTGGCTTGGGGCGGCGGCGGCAAGCACGGCGGTAGCGGCAACTCCGCCGCGCAGCACGCCTGCTCGTCCTTATGCGATGAGGTAATAAGTAATAACAATGCTGTATGTACTTACCATTTTTAGGGTTCCGTAGCCAAATGGCAAAAAACGGAACCCTTATAGATTCGTCATGTCTGTCTGTCTGTCCGTCTGTCCGTGTATGTCACAGTCACTTTTCTCCGAAACTATAAGAACTATACTGTTGAAACTTGGTAAGTAGATGTATTCTGTGAACCGCATAAGATTTTCACACAAAAATAGAAAAAAAACAATAAATTTTTGGGGTTCCCTATACTTAGAACTGAAACTCAAATTTTTTTTTTTCATCAAACCTATACGTGTGGGGTATCTATGGATAGGTCTTCAAAAATGATATTGAGGTTTCTAATATATTTTTTTTTCTAAACTGAATAGTTTGCGCGAGAGACACTTCCAAAGTGGTAAAATGTGTGTCCCCCCCCCTGTAACTTCTAAAATAACAGAATGATAAAACTAAAAAAATATATGATGTACATTACCGTGTAAACTTCCACCGAAAATTGGTTTGAACGAGATCTAGTAAGTAGTTTTTTTTTAATACGTCATAAATCGCCTAAATACGGAACCCTTCATGGGCGAGTCCGACTCGCACTTGGCCGCTTTTTTTTAGACTTTAACTCGTTGGAATTAATGATGAATTTACTTTGCTAACGATGGAATTGACGGCAACGCCACTTAACCAATCCCAACCGTACTGCAGTGGCAAACACTGCTATATGTCAATGTCAGTGCATGAATGTCACTTGATTAGCACGATATACTTTAGCCAATTTAATGTATTCAGTCAGGAAAGAACAATAATAAATAATTTACATTTTCATAATGAAGTGATTAACTTTCTATTTCATGATCTCGGAACAAAATACATTGCTTTTGGCCTAAAGTCAGTTACAATGCAATACGCCTCAATTGGAATGTGTTGATCAGTGCTCTCAAACTCTGTTTCAATATTATTTTCTCAAACATGCAATGAAATGTCGTCGCTCCGGGCGTTATATCAGGCTTCGAAGTATCACGTTTAGGGCGGAGCAACTCCAGAGAACTGTAAAGGAATTTCATACGAAATTGAAGGCCTAGGCCGGGAAGTAATTTTTTTTTTAAATTCTAATGTAAACATGGGGTCTGTGTCCATGAACAGACTAAACAGCCGAATTATATATTTTTTTTTATATTTTTGGTGAATGAATGATTATCGGACCAAAATATCCGTGTTAACGCCTGTTATACACGAACGTACTGATATTAAGAATACGAATCTGTATGATTCAATGTGTTGATGAATAAATTTAAAATTTTGTCTATACGTAAGTCACCAGAGACCATAGACAATATTTTAAATCCTCTGCATTTATTTTATTTATTGAAATTGAGATTCTTAGTGTATAATGGCCCTAATAAGGTCTATTCGAACACTACACACGCGAAATACGGACGACTTCCGTAAAAAAAAAACAATTATGGCGGGATTGGAAGAAAAATTAAAAAACTTTTGTTGTGAAGTTGGATTTTTATTATAAAGATTATAAATTTGTTTTTTTGAGTGGTGTATTTTTTTATTTCATTGCATGTTTGAGAAAAGCACTATACATGCCTAGCCGTGAAAAGGTCTTGCCGGCTTCGTATCACTATCCGGCCTCCCTACGGTCGGCCGGCTATACCTACTCACCCGGCAAGCCCTTCTTTCCCGGCGTCTGCAGTAATGTACTATTCCTACAAAATATGTTTTTTTTAACAGGTTGTGGTACTTTGGCGTCTGGCCGCCCTGAATCCCGGTCTGGCTCCCCATGAACGCGACACTTTGCACGAGCAGTTCACTCAGTGGCACATGAAGGTGTTAGATAAGGTAAGATACCACAAATAAGATCAATGTATTAATTTTATTTACTTTTATTTATTAGGGGAACAACAAAAATTTTACATAAGATTCTATTAAAAACTAACTTACATACTAAAACATGCATTTTCCTCCCCAGCAGTTCTCAGAGATACACAGTTATATTCAGTTTATTTGTTCTAATTATTAATAGATATTTTCTATTGATTTGGCACGAACTATTAGTTTCCGCTACCTTAAGTTTGCAGGGCTCGGAAACCGTTTTATTTTTCAAACCGGTTTCGTTCATTCACACGGGAACCAAAAGGATTTCGTTTCCGTTTGCGGTTACCGGTTAAAGAACTGTTCTATTGTGATACTTATTTATGCCATATCCGTTCGCCTTCCGTTTTCGTGGAACGAAATTAACCGGTTAAATTGTAAATATCGAAGCGAGATAAAACTAATAAGTATTGCTATCTCTTTCACGTAAGACAACGAATTTAACCGAGAGTCTCCGAAAGCCGGCAGTAACCGGTATTATATCGTTCCCTGCGAACCATAAAATTCCGTTCCCTCTTCTTACCGGTTAGGAGAGAGAACGTAATTTTTTAGTTCGCGTTCCATCAATTAACCGGTTTTAGGTATTTCAATACCGGTTCCGAGCCCTGTAAGTTTGTCTAGAACAGATCAACTACAAAAACGCCTAACGTCGATGTCCAAATTTTTTGACCTAAGAATTGTTTATTGCAGCAAAGTGTCAATATCAACTTCAAGTTTCCAATTTAGGTCACAGATTGCCCGTCTAAAGCGCACAGTCCCTGCCCAATTAAGCCACATAATCTATACCTATTTCTCATGACAGGTCGCCAAAAACCGCAACAACCACATGGGCTCATCCCACACCCGCCACACGAGGACCCATTCCCATCCCCCCTACATCAACGGGATATCAGAAAACGAAGTGTTCCCAGGCTTCCAACCCGCTATGGAGGCCTGCTATCTGGAGTGGGACGACTACCAGATACCCGGAGTGACTTACACCAAGGACCTGAACCCGCTGTACCACAGTCCGTTCACTATATTCAGGCATGCTGATAAACAGGCTGATGTGCATCAGGTAAGTCAACTGCGCCCTACATCAACGGGATATCAGAAAACGAAGTGTTCCCAGGCTTCCAACCCGCTATGGAGGCCTGCTACCTGGAGTGGGACGACTACCAGATACCCGGAGTCACTTACACCAAGGACCTGAACCCGCTGTACCACAGTCCGTTCACTATATTCAGGCATGCTGATAAACAGGCTGATGTGCATCAGGTAAGTCAACTGCGCCCTACATCAACGGGATATCCGAGAACGAAGTGTTCCCAGGCTTCCAACCCGCTATGGAGGCCTGCTATCTGGAGTGGGACGACTACCAGATACCCGGAGTGACTTACACCAAGGACCTGAACCTGCTGTACCACAGTCCGTTCACTATATTCAGGCATGCTGATAAACAGGCTGATGTGCATCAGGTAAGTCAACTGTGTATCAGGTAAAATTATGTCCAGTTACCTGTATAGTATAAACTCGCATCTTTGCGATTACTATGCTTCCTAACTTATTTAGTACTGGGTGCATTCTGCCGAAATATAACTTTTTTAGGGTTCCGTACCCAAAGGGTAAAAACCTATTACTAAGACTCCGCTGTCCGTCCGTCCGTCCGTCCGTCCGTCCGTCCGTCCGTCCGTCCGTCCGTCCGTCCGTCCGTCCGTCCGTCCGTTCGTCCGTCCGTCACCAGGCTGTATCTCACGAACCGTGATAGCTAGACAGTTGAAATTTTCACGATGATGTATTTCTGTTGCCGCTATAACAACAAATACTAAAAACAGAATAAAATAAAGATTTAAGTGGGGCTCCCATACAACAAACGTGATTTTTGACCGAAGTTAAGCAACGTCGGGCGGGGTCAGTACTCGGATGGGTGACCGCTTTTTTGCTTGTTTTGCTCTATTTTTTGTTGATGATGCGGAACCCTCCGTGCGCGAGTCCGACTCGCACTTGGCCGGTTTTTAAATTCCTCTGATAATAAAGAAACCGATGTTTGGGTTGTTAATATGTATTTGATATCTTGGCTTTACGTTGAAAGGTATTCTACAAATTTATGTAGGTTATTAAGGAAGCTGCCATACGCGCCACGTCTCCGACCAAAGTTATCAATCTGGTGAAATACCCCACTTGATTGATAACTCCTAAATAGCACAAATAAATTTTGTCTGTATTGTAAATGCTTCGGTATAATTGCAGGTGAATTCATCAAAAGCAGTATTAAACAACGAAATGTCTTTGAGCTATCGCCTCACCAACCCAGACCCTCACCGCACTTTGGTGCATCGGACCAGAATTAACGTGGATTTGGCCATCCCAGGACCTTCAGGACAAGTAAGTAAAATCACGCAAAATGATTAAAATTACGGTGACCAAACATACCGAAGTAACTACCTAATAGTAAAACCTAAGACGAATCTTAACACCGTAATAAATGGTGACGCACACACTATCACATCGTACACAAACATGAAACTCTCAGCGAAATTTCCCATTTAGACATTTTGCCTCCATACTTAACTGTGAGTGTCCCATTCAATTAATCTCTAGGTCCATTTACATCTAAAATTGCGAGAACAGTATACGAGAAATTGCAAAGTTCTACTAAATTGTTGACACGGTTGTCCAAAAGTCATTGATTTTTAGGGTTCCGTAGCCAAATGGCAAAAAACGGAACCCTTATAGATTCGTCATGTCTGTCTGTCCGTCTGTCCGTCTGTCTGTCCGTTCGTATGTCACAGCCACTTTTCTCCGAAACTATAAGAACTATACTGTTGAAACTTGGTAAGTAGATGTATTCTGTAAACCGCATTAAGATTTTCACACAAAAATAGAAAAAAAACAATAAATTTTGGGGTTCCCCATACTTCGAACTGAAACTCAAAAATTTTTTTTTCATCAAACCCATACGTGTGGGGTATCTATGGATAGGTCTTCAAAAATGATATTGAGGTTTCTAATATCATTTTTTTCTAAACTGAATAGTTTGCGCGAGAGACACTTCCAAAGTGGTAAAATGTGTGTCCCCCCCCCCTGTAACTTCTAAAATAAGAGAATGATAAAACTAAAAAAAATATATGATGTACCATGTTACCATGTAAACTTCCACCGAAAATTGGTTTGAACGAGATCTAGTAAGTAGTTTTTTTTTATACGTCATAAATCGCCTAAATACGGAACCCTTCATGGGCGAGTCCGACTCGCACTTGGCCGCTTTTTTAATTGAATGCGTTTGTTAATTTTCAGCAACCTTGTGGATCTGGTGAAGGCAGCAGTGAGCAACCTGGACCCAGTGACGGAAACCATTCCAGTGTTTCATCAGAAGGTAATAATATTTATGCAAAGTTTTGTTTTTAGGGTTCCGTCCGTATCTCAAAAGGAAAAAACGGAACCCTTATAGGATCAATCGTGCGTCCGTCTGTCTGTCCGACCATTCCCCCCTTTATCTCCGAAACTACTGGGTCGAAAATTTTGAAAAAAATACACAAAATAGTTCTTTACCTATAGACAACAGGAAAACCTATTAGAAATGTGCAGTTAAGCGTGAGTCGGCCTTAATTTTTTAAAGACATTTCATTCACGTTCCACATAACAAAATACATACCTATTAAAAATTGTGAAATTTACGGAACCCTTGGAACGCGAGTCCGACTCGCACTTGAACGGTTTTTAATGACGTGTAATCGATTTTGTGCCATATTTATCTACGAAGCGATACTCGACTGTTTATACGCAGGAATTCAGTATAAAATATTTCCAGGGAGTTGTGTGAAATGTTAAGAACTAACTTACTTCTATTTACTTCTGTAATCCGAGACATGGGAGACACAGACAAGACATCCTCTAGACTGAGCATAGTAACGCTACCCCCTCTGCCACTCATACGGTAGTTTTACTCCATCTTCGAGTCAATCCCGTGCCGTGATTGGCCCGTGTCTTTGAACGGACCAATCACGGCTCGGGATTCGCTCACCTCGTCCCCCCGCACCCCCGTATTTTTGGCAGCATCGGTTTCATGAAATAATTGCTCTAAACTCAGTCTAGAGGATTCCTAGTCTATGCATGGGAGACGACTCAACCTCATAATATCTTCATGCTCAGGTTTCTGCGAGAACGAGGAAGAGATCCTAGTGGCCAGCGGCGTTGACACGGACTCGCAAGAGTCCAGCTCACCCGCCGTATCATCCGATGACGCGGCCCGACGCATATCCAACGATGATTCCGTCTCAGATGATGATTGCAATCTATACTTTTATGATACTGCGGCCGCTAGGCGCGCCGTAGCTGGCGAGGGCACCAGCGGCACTGCCGTGGTGAGTAAATATTCAAATACATTTATTCATTTTAAATTTTAAGTAACAGAGCTCAGAAATTTGTCGGTTATAAATTATAATATTTATTTTTATCTCTAATGTTAGGACGTAGGTAATAGGTACTGTAGAAAACACGCGTTTCACAGATCCCGAATTGATATCAGCAAAATTGAGCGCCAGTTTGAATTCTCAGATTCTAATTGGAGAAATATTTTTTCTCAAAAATGGATGGCAAAGTCGACGTTGCCGGTTAAAAAATAGGTCGCGGAGTGCGTAGTTTATGGTCAGTTAAAAAATTAAAAAGTTAAAAACATTGCAGTCTCGATTTCGTGATTCTCGATTGCAGTCTCAATTTCGACTTTTTAAAAGTTGAAATGGCCATATCAGATGAAGGCATAGGTCCATTAAACAGCCAAACAGATGATCAGCATTTATTATTATAATGTCGGTACCGCGACTATTTAGGTGTCTCAAATAGGTTGGCGTATTTTCAGCAGAAAAATACACTTCTTTTTTTTTAAAGGCGGCAAGCAAATCTTTTTAATGGTTTTACTTTTTTCTCTGAAAATTAGAACGTTGCTTTTGTAAAATATTTCTATTTCTTGCACCATTTTTGAGAAGAGCACTATATATGACTCGGCTGGAAGGCTACTTGCCGGCTTCGGATTCAATTAAACGGACTCCCAAGGTCGTCCGTTTAAAACGAATCCTCAGCCTGCAAGTAGCTACTTCCGAACCTCGACAATAATGTACTATAAATGGTCATATCAAATGAAGGCATAAGTCCATTAAACAGCCAAACAGATGATCAGCATTTATTATTATAATGTCGGTACCGCGACTATTTAGGTGTCTCAAATAGGTTGGCGTATTTTCAGCAGAAAAATACACTTCTTTTTTTTTAAAGGCGGCAAGCAAATCTTTTTAATGGTTTTACTTTTTTCTCTGAAAATTAGAACGTTGCTTTTGTAAAATATTTCTATTTCTTGCACCATTTTTGAGAAGAGCACTATATATGACTCGGCTGGAAGGCTACTTGCCGGCTTCGGATTCAATTAAACGGACTCCCAAGGTCGTCGGTTTAAAACGAATCCTCAGCCTGCAAGTAGCTACTTCCGAACCTCGACAATAATGTACTATAAATGGTCATATCAAATGAAGGCATAAGTCCATTAAACAGCCAAACAGATGATCAGCACTTATTATTATAATGTTGGTATCGCGACTATTTAGAGGTGTCTCAAATACGTTGGCGTATTTTCAGCAGAAAAATACACTTCTTTTTTTTTAAAGGTGGCAACCAAATCTTTTTAATGGTTTTACTTTCTTCTGTGAAAATTAGAACGTTGCTTTTGTAAAATATTTCTATTTCTTGCATCATTTTCGAGAAAAGCACTATATATGACTCGGCTGGAAGGCTACTTGCCGGCTTCGGATTCAATTAAACGGACCAAAGTCGTCCGTTTAAAACGAATCCTCAGCCTGCAAGTAGCTACTTCCGAACCTCGACAATAATGTACTATTTTATATCTAATGTTAGGACGTAGGTCTGTAATAGGTACCGCGGAAAAGATCTCACAGATCCCGAATCGATGTCAACGAAATAGAGCGCCAGTTTAAATTTTCAGATCTAATTCAAGATTTTTTTTTTGTTTTTTTCTACTCCCGTACTTTTATTTGTCATTTAAAGGGTCGTGCACACACCTTTAAACCCCTATTTTATAGTTGTCAAGGCAAGTCTTTAGTCTAGACATGTTCTTTGTTTTAATTTCATTCATTCATTCATTCTTTTCCCGCCCGTACCCTCCATTTTTGCTACTTGTTGAATTAAAAATATTTGTTAAATTTACAATTTTCTTTCAAAGTAAGTGCTTGGTCGTAGAAAAAGTATTGTATGCAACGTTGTTTAACTGAGTCAAAAAATACTCGTGGCATCTTTATTAACAATTTTCGGCTTCGCCTCAAATTGTTACCCACGCCACTCGCCTTTTTTGACCTCTCTTAAACAACGGTTGCATAAAAAAATAAATAAAAAATAACTTTATTTAGCATCATTTAGCTCATAACTGCTTACAAATAATAAGTGATACAAGATGATCTTATCATTGTACGTAAATAACTTGTGCACATAAGTTTTTAAGGTAAATGCAATGAAACATTGAGTAAGCGTCATCTGATCCCCGTACTAGTAAAAACTGTATCACGGTATTAAAAACTGTATCACGGTAAGTAAAAATGTATCACGGTTGATCACGGTAAGTAAAAACTGTATCACGGTAAGTAAAAACTGTATCACGGCATAAAATACTGTTATGTGGTTTTTGAGTGCAAGTCATAGACTAGGAATCCTCTAGACTGAGTTTAGAGCAATTATTTCATGAAACCGATGCTGCCAAAAATACGGGGGTGCGGGGGGACGAGGTGAGCGAATCCCGTGCCGTGATTGGTGCATTCAAAGACACGGACCAATCACGGCACGGGATTGACTCGAAGATGGAGTAAAACTACCGTATAAGTGGCAGAGGGGGTAGCGTTACTACGCTCAGTCTAGAGGATTCCTAGTCTATGAGTTAAATCGACACTTTTACTTGTATTTTCACGTCACATTAATATTTTGTTCATGGTTGTATAAAATGTAAAAAAACGTATTATTAAAGACACCCAATGCTCCAAAAAGTAGCAACACATTTAATAACTACGAGCGGTATATTCCTTACACTAGAAGTGCTACGCCATATAAAATACGCTTATAAAATGATATATTAATATTGCTTTTTAGGGTTCCGTAGCCAAATGGCAAAAAACGGAACCCTTATAGATTCGTCATGTCTGTCTGTCTGTCCGTCTGTCCGTCTGTCTGTCCGTCCGTATGTCACAGCCACTTTTCTCCGAAACTATAAGAACTATACTGTTGAAACTTGGTAAGTACATGTATTCTGTGAACCGCATTAAGATTTTCATACAAAAATAGAAAAAAAACAATAATTTTTTGGGGTGGGGAACCCCAAACTTCGTACTACTTCGAACTGAAACTCAAAAAAATTTTTTTCATCAAACCCATACGTGTGGGGTATCTATGGATAGGTCTTCAAAAATGATATTGAGGTTTCTAATATCATTTTTTTCTAAACTGAATAGTTTGCGCGAGAGACACTTCCAAAGTGGTAAAATGTGTGTCCCCCCCCCCTGTAACTTCTAAAATAAGAGAATGATAAAACTAAAAAAAATATACGAAGTACATTACCATGTAAACTTCCACCGAAAATTGGTTGGAACGAGATCTAGTAAGTAGTTTTTTTTTAATACGTCATAAATCGCCTAAATACGGAACCCTTCATGGGCGAGTCCGACTCGCACTTGGCCGCTTTTTTAAACTTGGAAGAACGTATGGAATAGTGCAAGTATAGGTGTTATGTATATTGCAGGCGTGCTCGGACGGGGTGGCGCCACTGGCGGGCTGGGAGTGCGGCTGGGAGGTGTCGTTCGCGCGCGCGGAGGGGCTGCAGGCGCACGGCCACGCGCGCCTCGCCTGCGCGCTCGGCGCGCGCCTCGCCCGAGACCTGCTCGCCCGCCCGCCCGCACTAGGTTACCCCCAATAATAATAATAATAATAAGAGAGAGACTCTCGCTAGGTGGTTGGATCAAGGGCCAGATGCAGAAGGCGGTGATCTTGGACACGGCGCGGATAGTCCGCCGGTTCCTCTCTCTGCGGCCCTGACCACCGGCAGCTTGGGCCTTGCCCCGCTGCTGGCGGCACCCTAGGTTAGGTTTTTTATAATGTGTTTATATGTATTTTTTATTGTTTTGTAAGTGTTTTTATATTTTACTTTTATATTCATATTATAAATCACCTAGCCTAGAGAGTTCAAGTAAATAAAGAGAATAATAATAAAATGTTATTTATTTAGGTATAAACCCATTACATTTTACAATAATACAATAAAATTAAAGCTAGGTATACTGAATCTAAAACTAAACAAGTAGGTAGCTACTAATTATTAGGTACGGCTGACATCTGCATACAACCTGCTACTGTATGAGTAGACAGTAGCAGGTTGTGTACACCACATTAACAATACTGTTCGTCGATTCACTCACTCTCCCGACAAACGACCAGTGCCTTTTACGCATTATAGCGTAAAAGTCATCTACTCAGAGGGCCTACCGCGAACCACGTTCGACGTGTTGCCTCTCTGTCGCACTTGTAAATTCGTACGTAAGTGTGACAGGGAGGTAACACGTCGAACGTGGTTCGCGGTAGGCCCTCTGTTCTCGGCGAACATACCAGACGCACTACACCGCCACGGTAGCCGTAACATTGCACGAAACGCGTTGTTGTACTGTACTCGGAGTCTGTTGAACGATCGTTTCGTGAAATGGTACCACAGCTGACTAGTGTAGAACGCCTGACAGTATGCCTTGAACAGAGTTATTTTGGCTTGGTCAGAACAGTGAGCAAACCGACGCGCCAGCATGTTGCTTCTCATCGCTATAGACCGCCGCTGTCTTTCGAGATCGTCATCGCCTTTTAGTCTGCCAATGATATTCTTCTTTAGGTGCCATATCCTCTACGGATGTCGGCTACCACAGTCCGGAACTCTCCTCTATTTGCAGTTTTTCTGCCTAGCGTGGCAGCGTCGATTCCCGTCCAACTCCTAAGGTTATCCATCCAGGTTGCTTTTCTTTTTCCTCTGCCCCTTTTCCCTTCGATTTTTCCCTCTATTATCCATTTAACAATATTATATTTGTCATGTCTGTATATATGTCCAAAGTACGCGGTTTTTCTTTTCATTATTGTAAGTACTAATTCTTGTTTCTTTTTCATTCTTTTTAGTACTTCTTGATTGGTGACTTTATCTCGCCAAGATATCTTAAGCATGCGTCTGTATAACCACATCTCAAAAGCATCAAGTTTATAAAGCATTTTTTTTAGAAAGAGTCCAACTTTCCGACCCATAGAGAAGTACTGACAATACATAGCATTTAACCATCCGCCATCTTAATTTTAGATTTATATCCTTGTTTAAGAAGAATGACTTCATTTTCATAAATGTGCTTCGGGCAATTTCTATTCTAATTTTGATTTCTTTGCTGGGGTCCCATGATGTGATATTATGTAACCATAGATAGGTTATACTCATACTTGAGGAGCACAAAAAATACTTCCATATTTATTTCTGTGCCTACGAAGAAATCTGTTATTTTTGATTAATTTTCTCATTCCATCCATCTTTGTCACACTCGTTGTTAAACATAAGGTCGACTCTTTCTCTTGCGGGAGCTCGTTAGCACGTGAACATTCCTCGCTTGTCCAGCCGCGACTAAAAGAAACTTGTCCAATTTGTCACAAGTTAAGCGCTTCAATTTTGGAACGCCTATAACCTATCTTGAGTTATAAATCATTGGTTACCCCAATCTCATCTAGCGAACAAACTCGTACTAAAGTAGCCTAACTCGTCCTAGACCTCCTGGCCGGTCACCTAACGAGGGACAGCTTTTAAAAAGATGCGAAACTTATACTATTAGCTTCAAGTTAAACTAAAATTACATGATGGTCGAGTCAATTTATCATTGCTATGGGATGACAACTTTTTTTTAGTGTTGTCACATTCAAATTAAATAAAAAAATGTGGCCAATTAATTATCTTATGATAAATGTTATTGAACAGCGACCTTTACCGACCGGCATTATTCTGCCTTCGTTGCCCGCCTGGAATGTTTACATAAAGGTTAAAAGTTTTAAGAGCAGAGTTCTTAAGGGTGGAGGCTAGGACGTCGCTTAAATTGGCATAAAACGTGGAAAATCATGAGTTCAAGCAACCTCGAAACTCGAAATAGTTTTATAATCCTGTGAAGAAAAGAGGCGCCATAAGCCTTCAGTAAAAAGTGCATATACTTGGAAAAATTCGACCTATGCCCGCTATGCTACGCTATGGTCCTGTGGCCAAATGGCTCAGGCACCTGCCGCGATAGCAGAGGACGCTGGTTCGATTCCAGCCTGGGACACTGGAGGCCTTGGTCGCTTTTTCTTAGTATATTTTCCTTCCCCACCTTCTACCCTGACGACGCTAGTTCCCGGCCACAGACAATCCAACCTCTAGACATAGCATAGTCGCGCTACCCCCTCTGCCACACATACGGTAGCGTTACTCCATCTTCGAGTCAATCCCGTGCCGTGATTGGTCCGTGTCTTTGAACGGACCATTCACGGCACGGGATTCGCTCACCTCGTCCCCCCGCACCCCCGTATTTTTGGCAGCATCGGTTTCATGAAAGAATTGGCCTAAGCTCAGTCTAGAGGTTGGATTGTCAGTGTTCCTGGCTAACAAATGATTAACATTTGTAGGTTCAAACACGGGCGGTGCCAACAGCCACGACATGAGGAAAGCGCGGCGCCGCCACATGCCGTCCCCGCGGCTTTGCGCGGCCAGCCACAGGCTGTCCTGCCTCGCGTCGGCCACGCTGGCAAAATGCGCGTTCTTGTGCACCGTAAGTCTACTATTTTATTTGGGTTACACTAATGTATACATTTTCATTTTTATTTTTATTTTCATTTTTATTTTTATTTTTTATATTCTTAATTAATTTGACTGATTTTTACTTTACTGTTTACTCATTTCTATTTTATAGAAAGTGGTAGTTTTATATTATATTACTGTTTTATTTTTTAGATTATTATTCTAATTATTATTATTGATATTGTGTTGTGACGATCTTTTTGTGAATGCATTTTATTTTGACATGTAAAATTTAATGTACATTTTCAATAAGAAATAAATTAATCTAATCTAATTTAATCTATAAAGTCGCCGTCATTAGAACTTGCAAACTATGTAAACAAACCGCCATATTGAAATTGTCTGTGAATAATTTATTTACTAGTAATGGGCAAGACTCTTACTACTTTACTAATGTCAAACCATATCGAATAATACAATATCAAAATTAAAAAACAAGTAGTTACTAGTTTTTAATTTGTTTAATCACGATCAGAAGACAAATTGGTACTTGAGAATGATGTATTGATGTATTTTACGACCGCGGCGGTAGGTACAGAGCGTGAGTTGGGTAGTGTGTAGCGGGTTTATATCACAAACTTTAGTCACAACACTACCCATCATAGATAATTGTAGAATTTAAAATAAACAAAAACGTCATTCCATCAGGTCCTAATAACCTAACTTATGAAACCATTTTAAACTTTTTATTAAATATCCAAGATACAGTTATATATTTGTGTATTTTACGGAACGGACCGTTTCAATAGTGTATATGTGTATAGTTTGAATTGTGTTTGATGGGGTAGTGTGAAAATTCAAGGAGAAACAGTGACAAAACAAAGTTACATTGTTTGTTTACATAGTTTGCAAGTTCTAATGACGGCGACTTTAAACATGAGTAAGGGAACATGCCGTCCCCCTCCCTCTAGTCACTAGAGAACACACATCAAATCCATGTATATTTTAATGGCAACTACTACAAAAATCAATACAGGAACTTGAATAAACTATCTTTTATCTTTATCTTTAACCTTAACACATTCACTGCCAGGAACCCACCTGGTGGGCGCTCGTGAACTTTACTCAGATGCCGGACAACCCGCTGGGCGGGTTGTTTTATACACAGCTTTAGACGACCGGTTTCTGGGGTAGTGCGCCGTTTTTGTCCGAACGTGTTAAAGTTGACTTATCGAAATTTCCTTGTAGCGATATATGAGGGAAGCGAATAAATTTTGCATCGCTTAATTTATCATATTTTAAATGATACTTGGTTTATACTAATATTAGTAATATTGTGTATTCACCACAGGTCCTAGCAGAATTCAGCGAGCACCACGAGCTAGCATTCCGCGTGGGTCTGTTTGCCCTAGAAATGGCGAGACCCCCGGCCAGCACTAAAGCCCTAGAAGTCAAACTCAACAACCAGGAGACTGAGCTAGTGGCGCTGCTGAAGAAACTGCCGACTGGGCCTGACCAGCTAGCCTTGGCTAGGGAGAAGGCTGAGCAACTCCGTGACGGCACGCTGAGGTAAAATCAAACAGTATACCGCTAACCGGGGTGAATAGGGATGGCTGGGGTGAATAGGGACAAAACTTAAAATGTGATTTACTTGACAATTTATTTAAAAAATATCTGGGAGACTCAAAAATGCGCGTTTTCCCAGAGATAAGACCTAGCTAGATCGATTTTTCGACCCCGAAAACCCCCCTATAGCAAATTTCATCGAAATCGTTAGGGCCGTTCCGAGATCTCCGAAATATACATATATATAAATAAACATATAAATAAATAAATAAGCAAGAATTGCTCGTTTAAAGGTATTAGATAGATAGACCCACACAAACTGTATCATTCGATTGAAAAATATAGTAGATTTTGTATGATACAAATTTGTGTGGGTAGTTATTAAGAAATGGTCAGGTAAATGACATTTTAAAGTTTTGTCCCTATTCACCCTGGGTGATGGCACGTCTATAGGTATACGTAAATAGGTTGACATAAAGTAAGCCTTGTCACGAAATTAACAGCTGAAGCAAAAGCGCTGTGGCACCATATCTTTTGAAATTACCGGACTGTTAAATATTAGCGCTTGACAACAACTAAACTTTTGAGGAACCAACACTACATTGTATTTATATTTATCTTATAACTCCATAATGAACGGTCGAATGACTTTTTTGTTTTTTGTTACAGAAATAGAGGACCCGCGCTGCTACCTATCGCGTTAGCAAGTTTCCTGTTCGAGGTCTTAGCTTTATCTGCGACTGACAAGGAAAACAAGCACCCAGTAAGTAGGAACTTCGCTTTGATGACTCATTTTACACACCACTGTTTGTGGCAGGGATCGGATACCGGTATTTTTTGTATGGGAACGGAAACGGTATTTTTTCGTTCTTTGCTAATTACTTCATTTCTAATTGAGCAATCTAATAATACGAAGTCGTAACCTACAAACACAACTGAATCCTACATTTCAAGTATAAAATAATTCGAAAAATATGGTTATTTCTAAGTTTTTGCAAAAAACCGGTTCCGATCCCTGGTTTGTGGTATAGCGTAAATGAACTGTAGGTCACAGGAGCCACTGTTTGCGAAATTTAAAGTCAAGTTTAGCAAATAGCTAGTCTTCTTTTGCGCCTATTTCCGATTGTATTCTTAAATAGGCTACTGAGCTAGTGACCAAACTTTGATTCCTATGGGGGTGACAGATATTGTGATTCAAACTTGGAGGATACAACTAAACGGAGTAGCCATTAACAGGCTTTCCCCTCTGTCGAAAATAGGCGGCCAACGGTCATACACAATGTATGGACTGACGTTTATCTGACATGGCTATTTTTACGTTACGCATACATTTGACGTTCCCCTCCCCCGGAAAAATCGGCAGACTGTTTTGTACAGAAAATTACAGACATGGCGTCTCCGTTTGATTATATCCTCCAAGGACTCAAATAAAGTATTATCAATGAGTAGTCATGAGTTTAACTGTCTTTCTCGTTCATAAGACTGATTTCGGTGTCACACTACATCTTAAAAATTACTTGACTCAAAAACTTAGCTGATTTCGGTGGCAGTTACCTTTTTTATACTATGTATGATTTTGTGTGGGCGAGGTGACTACTTATTTATTTTAAACTGTTAATTATAAAGTAGGGAACAAGAAAGAATTAGCTGATTTCGGTGGCACTTATTTTTTTTATACTCTATGATTTTGTGTGGACAAGGTGTTTACTTATTTATTTTAAACTGTAAATTATAAAGTCTATTATTTATACTTTCCGAATAAAACGTGGCAATCTTGTAATATTTTTTTTCCATTCCTAATAAAATTTGCTACAAATTTAACTCTGTACAGGCGAGACAACCTTCAGACGAAGCCCTCGGCTTCGAGGCAGCAGTGGCCGCTCTCGGCCTGAAGGCGAATGTGTCCGAAGCCGAACACCCTTTACTGTGCGAAGGCACGAGACGCCAGCGCGGGGAACTGGCGCTAACCCTGCTGGCTTTCTACAAGGACGACTCGGTCAAGCTGGCCAGGATCATGAATAAGGTATGCAGTCAGTGGGGAGACACTCCTGACTTCGGGCAAACTCGGCTCCGTTCGGCTCAGCATTGCTCCGAGCAATAGGGATGTTGACAATTTTTCGGAACTGGTTTCATTTTGTAGATAGACACGTAATAATTACAGAAAAAAATATTAAAAAAATATATTCATTAATTTTGAATAAAAAAACATGTATAATAAGTTTCGTGTTTAAATTTCGCGCCTAAACGCTCCAAACTGTCACGTGACCTTGATGACGTAACGGCGTTTTAAACAAACTGCTGTCAGCCTATTTTTTAATTTCTTTATATGGTAACTGACAATTTTTTTTAAAGCCATAACACACTACCGCATCGGACAGCGACCTTCTTTCTCGCTCTAACTTATAGCTGCGTCCTCAACGCACCACCTTACACACTATCGATTCGTGCGCCGCACCGCACCAAGATCGCGTTTCGGTACGATAATCTGTAGACACTTAGGCAGGTTTTATAACTTGTCTTTGGTGATTCCACTGTGATTACGTCACGCGCTCCGATTGGCGTTTGCAGTCACGTGATACTGGGCATTATTTTAAATACTTTTGATTATTTTTAATTAATTTATTACGCATATTTACACTTGCAAAATATGATTTTCCGCATTCTAATATTCCCTGCTATGGTAAAAACATAACATGTTATATATTCGCGATTCATGTCAACATCCCTATTATTAGGGTAGACACAACTTGACGTCGCTTTGCGTGCACGACCACAGATAAGACAATGACTTGAATTTTGTCAACCCTAAATAGCCGAAAGGGATAGTAACATAAGTTAGAAAGGGATATCATGATTCGAGCCTGAATCGCTGACAAACTTTGGTTTTGTAGGAACTGTCCTTTCTGTATGGTAGATTGCGGTAACTCGAGGAGTGTTAAGGCGAAGGGCCTGAAATCCCACGACAATGGTTGGTTGAGACGGCACATCGCTTGCGTGACGTAGGCGTCCACGGCTCCAGCATTTTAGCGCACGTACACGTCTCCGCACGCAGCTAGTGTGCTCTGGCCTTAAATGTGCCCCGTACATTATGCAGCTGTTAATCTAGTTGTTCAAAAGTTAACGTTGACAATTGGGTCGGCAACTGTCAAAGGTTTGCATAGCTGGCGCCATCATACTTTGCCCCTTTTTCTATGAGATTTGGCTTAAAGGGCTGGCATCAGGGGCATTAAAAAAATGAAAATTTGACACAATTCTAGGGATTGACAGGGCAAGCTATGATTGCGCCATCTGCTAAATACTTCGACCGGTCAACCCCATTTAGTTACCATGAAACATGGCGCCGTAAAGCACCATCTATTATATCGTACCATGGTCTAATAAAACATGGTCTTCTCTTCCCAGAGTGTCACTTGCCTACGTCACAATAACATTGCCACTTTATTTCAACATAACATGTTACATGGGTACATTATATCTATGGTTAATAAGTTAAAATATTTCTTTATAATTTTATAATTTTCATTTATATGTATTTTATCTTAAATTTTACAATAACACGTCATTTTTAATTATTCGTTAGCAATATCTTCCGATTCACGAAAGAAATTTCAGACGTTCGGGTAATTCTGTTTACACTACTGGCAACACAGGATAGCGCTGTCACATTTGACAATCCGCCATGTTGTCCCTGACCGTCATCCTTGTCGAACGCGTGTTAATTGTTATTTCCTTCTCGCTTAGTGTCAGCAGTCGCAGTGTTTTCCAAACTTTTCACGTCGTAAGCTTGGTAATTAATGTTTTGTTACGAAAATGGTTGGCTGTTCTATTCGGAACTGTAAGAGTAGGAGTGAAAAGGGCAGTATAGATTTGTTTTATTTTACTATGTTTCTACATTAATAACTTAAAATTAATGCCGTTAAAATAATTTTCACCGTTGGTTAAAATTCTCCCACATTTTAAAGTTTGAGAACCTGTAAACAGCATTATGACGTAGGCAAGTGACAGTTAGGTCATTCGCGAATCTCGGAAGAGAGTACCAGGCGGAGTATATTATTATACCATGTATCGTACGCTGTCCAACTCGAGGCCACGATTATTTCTAAGACCTCTCAGTTAGGAACTCTTCGCTTCTACTAAAACGTTATTATAACAATGTGTGTATCCGTTGGCAGCTGCTGGACCGCGACATCCACCAGCTGACGAAGGGCCCGATGGTGAGCGTGTACTACACCAACAACCCGCGCCTCGCGGCGCACCGCGAGCACGCGCCGCCCGCGCACGCGCACGTAACCGCGGCCATGCCGCCGCCGCCGGTAAGTTTCACCAATGATTTATAACTCAAGATTTTTTTTTTATATACCACATAGGTGGCAAACAAGCATACGGGCCGCCTGATGGTAAGCAGTCACCGTAGCCTATGGACGCCTGCAACTCCAGAGGTGTTACATGCGCGTTGCCGACCTTTTTTTAAAAACCTGTACACTCCTTTTTTGAAGAACCCCATACCGTAGACCCTCGGGAAAACCTCGGAAGGGAGCTCATTCCACAGCCGGAGCGTCCGCGGGAGGAAATTCCTCTTAAACCGCACAGTACGCGACCATTTAGGTTCTAGGGTGTGTGGATGAACACCCTGCCGATGGCGAGAGGTGCGGTGATAGAAAGCTGCCGTTGGCATCATGTCAAACAATTCTTCAGAGCACAGCCCATTGTACAAGCGGTAGAACACACATAAGGAGGCAAGGTCTCTCCTCAGACTTAAAGGTTCAATACCGCTTGTGAGTTTGGGATCATCGACGATTCGTACAGCGCGCCTTTGGATTGAGTCGAAGGGTCCAAGCTGGCATCCAGGTGCTCCTGCCCAAAGGTGACAGCAGTACTCCATATGGGGGTCTGATAATTATAGGCGTTCCAAGATAGATTATAGGCGTTCCAAAATTGAAGCGCTTACCTTGTGACACATTGGACAAGTTGCCTTTAGTCGCGGCTGGACAAGCGGGAAATGTGCACGTGCTAACGAGCTCCCGCACACCGAAAGAGAAAGAGACGACCTTATGTTTAACAACGAGTGTGACGAAGATGGATGGAATGAGAAAATTAATCAAAAATAACAGATTTCTTCGTAGGCACAGAAATAAATATGGAAGTATTTTTTGTGCTCCTCAAGTATGAGTATAACCTATCTAGGTTATATAATATCATTGAGTTTCACCACTACAGGGAACGTAGCCACCCGACCTAGTCCAAAAGTGGGTGTATATTGTCGGGCGTGCCCTTAAACGCTACAGTAGATACGTTGACTAAGACCCACTTGCACCATCCCAGTAACCCGGGGTTAAGCGGTCAAACCGTTAACCCAGTGTCAAATTGTACTGGTAACCATGGTAACTCCAGGTTTAACCGGTTAACCCCGAGTTTGTGGAACTGTGCAAGTGGGCCTAAGCGAATCTATGTTATGAACTTATGAATTAGCGTAAAAGCGCCCCGATTTATGCTAACCTCCCTCCCGTATTGTGTATTTAGTTGACTTTAAAAAAACATTGGAATACTAAATGTACCCTTTTACCGATGTAAAGTAAGCTTAGTTGATGAAAAGGCTTCTTAGACAAGATGATTCGTTTATAAAAACATATTTTTGTTTGATTTTAGATTTGTACTAACACGGCTAACACGACGTGACAAATTTTCGTGTTCTTCCTCGATCATTATTAACACAGATTCACCAAAATAACTATATTTTTTGGAATCGTGGTACTTATACGAAATGTTGTTGGACGCGAATATCGCTATGATTAATGCACAGACAATCCAACCTCTAGACATAGCATAGTCGCGCTACCCCCTCTGCCACACATACGGTAGCGTTAAGCTTTGGATTCCTCCGAAAACGGTGCCGTCATATTACGGCCGCTATATAGCGTTGACTGACGTCACTAGAACGTTGTCTATGTAAACAAGATGGCGCGGTTTCCTAGACGGCGTTACGTTACGTTGATTGTCAACGTAACGTAAGATGACGGCCGTCATGACGGTGTCGATAGTTTCGTGAACGTTTTATTAGATAGCGGTGACGCCATTTTGAATAAATGACACGAGATTTGAATAAATGATTCCGTACTACGATTATTTTCCTCTTCTGATGATATTTCATCCTCCAAATAAATTATAGATGATCAAGCAAATCTTGTCAGTAGGAAAAGGCGCGAAATTCAAATTTTCTATGGGACGCTATCCCATCGCGCCTACATTTTTCAAATTTGCCGCTTTGACCTTGGTGGATGACGGTGTGTTATGACGCCGTGGTACTTTCCACATGTCGCCACCGTAAAGACGGCCGTCTTTTGCGGCCGCTATATGACGGCCGTCATATGACGGCACCGTTTTCGGAGGAATCCAAAGCTTTACTCCATCTTCGAGTCAATCCCGTGCCGTGATTGGTCCGTGTCTTTGAACGGACCAATCACGGCACGGGATTCGCTCACCTCGTCCCCCCGCACCCCCGTATTTTTGGCAGCATCGGTTTCATGAAAGAATTGGCCTAAGCTCAGTCTAGAGGTTGGATTGTCAGTGGATTAATGTAACGAACTTGAGGACACATGCATGAAAAACTAACAATGTGAATATACTAACACATTTCTCCCGTATAGCTTAAAATTGTTTTACTACATATATTTTTCTATAACAGTTCAATCAATTGAGAAAGATGACGTACTCGTACGCGCCGCTACAGGTACATAATGCATAATGTTAAGCAATTGATCTGTTTTGATGTTATTGTCATGCGAGACATCGATGTAACTGTTGTTTAACGGGCGTTTTCTAAAATAAATATTGAAAACCCGATTCTCCCAGATCCTGGTGTTTTTGGGTTCATTCAACTCAGAATCACTAGCATATTCAATCCTGATGATAAAAAAAATTGTCCCAAAATTTTGTATGAAAATTGTACATTCCACTACGTCACGTTACATACAAGTGAACATTTTTCTCATACTAAAAACGACGTAATGGAATGGACATTTTGGGACATCTTTTTTTAATGGTAGGATGGAGAGTGCTGTCGATTCTGAGTAGAATGAGCCCAAGAATGTCCAAATTTGAAAGAATCGGGTTTTCGATATTTATTTTAGAAAAAGCCGTAACATGTTTGTTAACCTTAGTACTATCAGAGATAGACGAAGGAATACAGAGCGTAAGGTAGTGCAAAACATTGTACTTAAGCCATGGGCTTTCTAAATTGTCCATCCATTCAAGAGTTCCACTGATGTACAGCTGCCAGAGGATACAGCAATAACAAAAGTAAAATAAAAAAAAGAGTTTAATCTACCATCAGTTCAGCTACCAACATGTTCAAGTTAATAATGATTTTAATTTACACAGTGTGATAAAATGAGAAAATATACCTAAGAACAAGACACACTTATAGAAGCTTGCTTTATAAATCGTATACATACTTTGTTCTTGGTTTATTCTTAGACCATTGCTATGTTGTCAAGCGTTAGCTTATGACAATTTAGTTACAAAAAACGTCCTGCATCGCAATCTATACTTTAGCTATCAAATATGGACTGTATTTACGCTACTATGCTTTGTACTAATTTCCGCGTCTTAGTACTCCTTTGTATGTCTCAAGTAAGGCTAAGATAATGCAAAGTAGATCAGTTGTTATATTGTTTTGTTCGTCGGACATTGTGATTGGCAATAAATAAATAAAATATCAAAATTTGAATGCGGCTAATTTTATCGTTGGTCAATGTCGAATTATGTTATTATATTAAGCTACTTGCTTTGATACTACAAGATATACCATTTACTGCATAAAATATATGGCCACGAGAAAAAAAATCGAGATGCTTTATATCTTTTTAAGTTCACATGCTAATATTCTAATAAAACTAGTGTCATGCGCGTAGATGACAAGGAAAATGAACGGAGATGCAATTCATTTTGAAGCAGTCTATCTTTAGAATCAAAGCAAGTAGCCTGTTCAGTTTGAATTGGCCCAAGATGTAAACAAATATAATAATAACTGTTTTTTGATACCATCAAATAGGTATAGTCGATTCACCAAAGTCAACATGAGGTGATCGAATAAGTGCTAAATGAGCCTGCAGGGGCCCGTTTCTCAAAAGCTTGTAACTTGTAATGCAAGTGGAAGTCCCTTTCTAACAAAAGCTGACAAAAAGTGACATGCTTGTATTACAAGTTACAAGATTTTGAGAAACGGGCCCCGATCTCAAAAGATTTTTCTGTAGCATTACGTTAAACAGCTATTGATAAGTTATCTGATCTAAAGTATCAGAAATGTCTGCGAACGATGGCCGTGAGTTCAAGTCTCACCTAAGACAGTAATTTTTCCACTTTGAAATTTGATGTAACATTTCTTTTCAGAGACCCCGTTATCTTGTCGCACTGACATTGCTTTTCCGTAGAGCGTGAATGTTTTTTTTATCGACTATCTATATGTCGATAGTGTAGAACTGTAGAACTTAAAGTTATATGTCACTGATAATTTCAAACCTCCGGTTTACATTCGGTTTGCAAGGGATTGCGTCTGTCAATGTGACATGCAGTTGCAAGTAGGTAAATCATTTATCTAAGTTTATCGCTTCACGTAAGACCAATGAGGTTATCAACTTATTTTTAATCAAGAAGTTTTCATTGAGATTGAGCATAGACTTAAAACGCGAAAATTCTATTGCATTATATAAACATCGATATCGAGATGGTCGATAAAAAAATCATTCACGCTCTACGGAAAAGCAATGTGAGTGCGACAAGATAACGGGGTCTACTTTTCACATTCAATTCACGGGTACCTTACATCTTTGACCATTTCTCTCTCTTCTTCCTCGCGTTGTCCCGGCATTTTGCCACGGCTCATGGGAGCCTGGGGTCCGCTTGGCAACTAATCCCAGGAATTGGCGTGGACACTAGTTTTTACGAAAGCGACCATCAAGCCGACCATAAGCGATCTTTGACCATTTCTATTGACCTCAAATACAAGTATCCCCAATAAGTGTAAGGCCTGAGTGGACGCTCAAGTTGGGCGTGCAGCGGAGCGGGGCGTGCGGCGTGCATGTTAAACAAATGCAAGCGAATAGGAGCGGCCTTAGTGCACGCTGCTCAAATCACTTGTGAGCCCGACGCCACGCTGCACGCCCCGCCGAACGCTCCGCTTCGAGCGTCCACTCAGGCATAGAGAAAAAAATACATAGAGTGCTCACTCCATTCATCAGTTCAGACTATTTCAGTGTCTACATCTAGCATCGAGTAGCGAAACTATCAGTACTGCTACTTGACAATAGATGTAGCACCGACCGGAAAGTCTTATCTCAACAGCATAAGACTTTCCGGTCGGTGCTACATCAATTGTCAAGTAGCAGTACTGATAGTTCCGCTACTCGATGCTAGATGCTAAGTCTTTTTGGTACTAAAACTGATGTATGGAGTGAGCACTCTATGTATTTTTTTCTCTATGACTCAGGCCTTACAAGTCGTGTTGTACAGCAGGTGCAGTGTCAGCTAGTGGCCGACATGGAGCGCCTCGTGGTGTCGGAAGGCGGCGCGAGTCCGCCCGCGCACGCGCCGCCGCACCAGCCGCCGCCGCACCAGACGCTCGCACGACCGAAGGACTCGAGGTACCTGCATACATACAAACATATAATCACGCCTATTTCCCGGAGGGGTAGGCAGAGACCACGGATTTCCATTTGCTACGATCCTGACATACCTCTTTCGCTTCCGTTACTTTCATAACATTCCTCATACACGCTCGCCGGTTTAGGGTCCTCTTGACCTGGCCTTTCCTCAGGATTTCCCCGATCTGCGGGCTCAGCACGGTTCCATTTTTATCGGCTATCACTAAGCCCGTCACTTTCGCACTTACATACTTGTTAGAACGTGACAGGCATGGTGATAAATGATAAAAATGCGACCGTGCTACTAGGAGTGGTCAGAGAAAGTCCGCCGAGGTCTGCCCCTTCCAACTCCCTCTTCTACTTCTCCCTTATAAACTCTTTATCAATCTTCTTTCACTCATTCTTTCCACGTGTCCAAACCATCTCAACATACCTTTCTCAATTTTTGTCACTACATCTACCGTCAACCGGGGTGAATAGGGACAAAACTTGAAATATAATTTACCTGACAATTTCTTAATAACTACCCACACAAAGTGTTCATCACATTTTAAGTTTTGTTCCTATTCACCCCAGCCATCCCTATTCACCCCGGTTGACGGTATGTTCAATTCAACCATCAACAGTTAACTTTTTCAGTGGCAGCACTATTTATTCGCTACCAGTCGTATGTAAGGCGTGTGGGATGTACAGGTTTGACGTTATATAGGGCCAAGATTTACACTAAGCGGTGTAAATGGTTTGACATACATTTACCCAGAGGCCGTGAGTTCAAGTCTCACCCAAGGCAGTATTTTTTCCAGTTTTTAATTTATTTAATAGCATCGGTCGCAGACGTTTATGCTTGTTAAAAAATAAAATTGGTTGCATTCTGGTAGGAATTCGGTTGCGATAAAAGTTAAAGAAAACAAATGGAAGTGGTGCAACGAGTCAAGCATCTACTCGTAATCTATATTATTATAAAATCTGTATTTCTTTGTAGATACTACCAAGATAATTTAAAACTTATACAAGTGCATACTAAAATTGTATGTTTATTTCTCTTCCCTAACAGATACAAAGGCAAAAGGGTGTACCCGTCAGTGCCTAACCAGCCCTCGGAGGCGTCAGCACACTTCATGTTCGAGTTGGCCAAGTCCGTGCTCTTCAAGGCTGGAGGCTCCTCTTCTACCAGCCTCTTTACGCAGACCTCCTGTGCGAGAGAACACCACGGGCCACACCGGTAATATGGCACTTAGTTGATAATAAGCAGTGATCGGGGATTTCTATGCCACACCGCGGGATATCAAGTCGAAATGGTAATATGGATACGCCACTTGGCCCGCGATAGGAACAAAACTGTTCGAAAAGTAAACGCTATTTCGGTGTTGGTAATTCGTTTATAAAATAAAGGACTGTAAAAAAACAGTGTTGGTTATTATTTAAAGAAAAAATATTATTCAAAAAATTATTAAGTTTTCAATTTTTCAATTTCAAATTTTCAATTATTAATATTAATAATATATGCAATGCATAATTAATTTATTAACAGTAACATGCCAAAACACTCTCCTATATCGCACACGAATCCCGGAATCCCGCGGCATATCCATACTAGCATAATGATTGAGGTCATTCACCCCAAGTGGCATAGAAATCCCCGATCACTGATAATAAGAGTAGGTATGCCAAAAATATCTCTTCTTATGTTGCCATCTCAAGAGATAAACATTGCAATGTAGGATTCTAAGAGGATATAACCAAACGGAGTAGCCATTAACAGGCGTTTCCCTCTGTCGAAAATAGGCGGCCAATGGTCATACACAATGTATGGACTGGCGTTTATCTGATATGGCTAATTTTACGTTACGTATGCATTTGACGTGCCCCTCCCCCGCAAAAATTGGCAGACTGTTTTGTACAGAAAATTACAGACATGGCGTCTCCGTTTGATTATATCCTCCAAGGGGATTTCTATGCCACACCGCGGGATATCAAGTCGAAATGGTAATATGGATACGCCACTTGGCCCGCGATAGGAACAAAACTGTTCGAAAAGTAAACGCTATTTCGGTGTTGGTAATTCGTTTATAAAATAAAGGACTGTAAAAAAACAGTGTTGGTTATTATTTAAAGAAAAAATATTATTCAAAAAATTATTAAGTTTTCAATTTTTCAATTTCAAATTTTCAATTATTAATATTAATAATATATGCAATGCATAATTAATTTATTAACAGTAACATGCCAAAACACTCTCCTATATCGCACACGAATCCCGGAATCCCGCGGCATATCCATACTAGCATAATGATTGAGGTCATTCACCCCAAGTGGCATAGAAATCCCCGATCACTGATAATAAGAGTAGGTATGCCAAAAATATCTCTTCTTATGTTGCCATCTCAAGAGATAAACATTGCAATGTAGGATTCTAAGAGGATATAACCAAACGGAGTAGCCATTAACAGGCGTTTCCCTCTGTCGAAAATAGGCGGCCAATGGTCATACACAATGTATGGACTGGCGTTTATCTGATATGGCTAATTTTACGTTACGTATGCATTTTACGTGCCCCTTCCCCGCAAAATTTGGCAGACTGTTTTGTACAGAAAATTACAGATAAGGCGTCTCCATGTGGTTATATCCTTCAAGGTAGGATTGGATCAATTTCCCGGGCGTTTCGAACGCCTACGTTTTTTAGACACATTATTGTAATTGTAACCTTTATTGCAGACAAATAGTCCATATTATACACATATTATGAAGAATATACAGTATGTATCAGAACGAAAGGCCAAGAAAGAGACCCATTAATGTTTCAGTCATACTGAGCAACTTTTACTATGGGACCAACCCCGTAATCGCGAAAAAAAAAGTGACTCTCCCATAGGAAATTTCAACATCAGACCAGCCAGCCTATTATGGATAGCTTTATCCATCTTTATCCACGTGATAAAATAACTGTCACTGTTTAACACCGTGGGAAAGAAAGTGACGGACACCGTTTTATCACGCTGTCACGTAGACAAGAACGACCATCATATCCGTACAGCAAAATGTATGAAACATCCAATTTTTTTTCCGCGTTTTCGGGGTTGGTCCCATAGTAAAAGTTACTCAGTATCACTTTAGTAGTTTATGCAACAGTGATATAATAAGGGTTCTTAAAATTCAAGGGTCGAAGTTACAAAACGAGACGTAGTCGAGTTTTGTAAAAAAAGACCCGAGAATTTTAAGAACCAATTATGAGCTGTTGCATACATTACTTTTTCTATGACAGCTGCAGCAAAAAAAAAGAGTTATTATTAAAAAAAAAGAGTTATTATTTAAAAAAAATTGAGTTAGTATTTAAAAAAAAAAAGAGTTATTATTGTAAATGAAAACATACCTCTTTCAATCAAGATGATCGGAACTTGTATCTTTAAAAAAAATAAAGCAGTTGTATTATACTCATAAGATGACTGCTAGCAGTCATCTTATGAGCCTATAGACAAATCATTCAAATGACATTGCTTTAGATATCACTGTCAGTCATTTAATTGACACATTTAAGTGCTGGAGTAGAAAAAAACATTAATGGGTCTCTTTCTTTGCCTTTCGTTCTGACACATTCTGTATATTATGATTATATTATCAAGAAGTGTCTTTTCATTCTTTCTCTGTCTCTACTTCGTCAAAAATGCTTTGATATTGTTTTAGTTATAATGTAGCTCGAATTTTGGATTGCTTTTCCTCGCCAGAAGATAAACTCGCTCGTGGATTTTGAACAATGATGTTAGATAGATGAAGACTGTAGTTCGTGTTAATTGTAACATGTGTATATTTGCAGAGGTTTGCACATGGCGGCGTTCCAACTCGGTCTTTACGCGCTAGGGCTTCATAACTGCGTGAGCGCCAACTGGCTCAGCCGCACCTACTCCTCGCATGTCAGCTGGATCACAGGTAACTGTTAAACACTCAAGGAAAAACAGAACCTACTGTAGCTGAAATTGAGTTTGATATAGCGTTTTCAGCTTTCGGGGCAAAGAGTTCATCATCATATCAGCCCTTTATCGCCCACTGCTGAGCATAGGCCTCTCTTCTAGTACGCCATTAGTCCGGCCCTGAGCTAATTTCATCCAGAACCCGCAAACGACCCGACTGATACCAGGTAAAACCTAAAGAGTTGCATCGTAAGAACCCTGCTATATTGCCTGCTATACAGTGAAACCTGGATAATTGCAATCTCAAGGGACCGGCAATTTTATTGTCAATTAACCAGGTTTTTCATTTAAGCAGGTCGTGCCACAGAATAAATAATAGTACTAGGTACAGAAGACTCACTCTCTAACAAAAGGCGTCTGTTACGATCAGCACTGATATGGCCGCTAGGTGGCGACAACGCCACGCGCGGCTTATGGCTTTCCCCAAAATTGGGGTGGAACGGATGTACTTTTAGCTACCTGTAGCAAAGCGACGAAATCGCGGAGTAAGCCACGCCTGGTCGTGCCAATTAACGAGGTTCAAAAAATCGATGGGTCAATGTATATTGTTCTTTTATTTTGTATATTTCTACTGAGGTGTGCCAATAAAGAGTATTCTATCTAGATATCTATATAAATAAAATAATGAACTGAAAAATATGTAACCTTTTTCTCAGAATATTTATTGTTAGCTCGATTTAATAGAGAGGTCAGACACACCAGGCTTAGATGAAACTGGTATAAGATCTTTCGTTTATTTTTAGGTCAAGCAATGGACATCGGAGCGCCCGCGATTCTATTCTTGATTGACGCTTGGGAGGGACATTTGACGCCGCCCGAAGCTGCGGGTATTGCTGATAAGGTAACATTGAGTTATATAATTAACAATCAGTTAATTTTATAAAAAAAATCTTGTGAAACCTAGACTACTCTAAACTTTAGCTATACAGTCGGTCTACAACGACTGATGATCTCTGACAATTTATTTTATTCATCTCAACTTTTTAATAGAATGGTATTCCACTTGCCCAAGATCTTTGTCTAATGAGTATTTGCGTCTAACGTTTTGCTTTAAAAAATGTGAGACGCAATGTACCACCCTTAGCAATATGAAGCGTGTGTGAAGGTGGTTAGTTCCTGCTTAATAATTGTCAATGGCAAATTATCAATTCCGAATTGAGCCGCAAGATGGCACATTTTTCAACGCGCACGGTCTCAAATGTTCACGGTTTTTTTAAAGGTACCGGGATTTAGACTGGAATCAAAACGGCGAAAATTATTTACCAAAGCTTTATGTTTTTACTTAAAAAACGTCAATCCAGATGCTCAGAATTGTCTTCTTCTTCCAGTGCCATATACAGTGGCTATACGAACTTTAGACAAAGCTGCGTGGAATAATGAGCGTGTGTGCTCTGTTTGAACCATGTTCTGAGATTTTCAGAAAAGCATCCGTAACTAACTTAGTATTCCACATCTTATTTTTATTATGTTATCTTTTACATTTTGTTTCAGGCATCGTCAGGCCGAGACGTGCACACAGTCCGCGCCGCAGCGGAACTAGCTCTGTCCGTGTTGCCGCACGCACACGCGCTCAACTATAACGAGATACAACGCGCCGTGTTGCAATGTAAAGAACAGAGCGACGCCATGTTGGAACGGGCTTGTTTGACCGTCGAGGCGGCCGCTAAAGGTTTGTACAGTACATTACATTTCATCACTTCATATTTTCACATATAATATAGTCACAAATGAAATGGTCCCGACTCAGCATGGTGCTGGCCTTTCGAATGTTAGCGCACCGCGACTCAAACAGACTTTATTTGAGAAATTATTTTAACACATTCAGTGCCGAAAACGATGACCATGTATGTCTAGGATCCTGGTACTACAGTTTTATATGACGAAATTGTTGTGGCCTGGTGCGGATGTTTTGTTTGGCTGGGTGGCAATGAATGTGTTAAGGCAGTGATATCTTAGACCTTGTGATAGTAACTTATCGATATATAAGAGTTTAACGAACTAAAATTGGAGATTGCTAACAAGGCATCTACATTTTGAATGATATAGATGCTAATTTTGGGACTATACAACCTGTCTTAGCATAAAAATATACTAATAATTAACAAGGGTCGGAAAAACGCCCGTCATTTTGAAAACATTACCCTGTTCCGTACAACACAGACTTCTTTATACCAATGTCAACGATTAAATATGCCCCAATGACATCCGTAGACTGTAAACGAACATTCACGACTCGTAAATGGATCCTAAATTATGATTTGTTTTCAAAAGGACGGGCGTTTTTCCGAGCCTTGATAATGAAAAGTCATGTTTATTCAGTATTCAGTATCATAGAGAAAAAAATACATAGAGTGCTCACTCCATACATCAGTTTTAGTATCAAAAAGACTATTAGCATCTAGCATCGAGTAGCGGAACTATCAGTACTGCTACTTGACAATAGATGTCGCCACCGACCGGAAAGTCTTATGCTGTTGAGATAAGACTTTCCGGTCGGTGCTACATCTATTGTCAAGTAGCAGTACTGATAGTTCCGCTACTCGATGGTAGATGTAGACACTGAAATTAATAGTCTGAGCTGATGTATGGAGTGAGCACTCTATGTATTTTTTCTCTATGTCAGTATTCATTTAATCATTGCTTTGTGTGTACAAAAAGGTCTTACGAATATTATATTATGTTACAACACAACCCTGTAAGGGCACCGCAATAAAATTACAAACTAATCAACTAATCAACCCCCCCACAGGCGGCGGAGTGTACCCCGAAGTCCTATACACCGTGGCCCGCTACTGGCACGAGCTGTACCTGCGGCAAGCGAACGAGGACACGGAACCGCTACTGGAGGAGCCGCAGTACCGCGCCGTGCCGCCCGTGCACGTGCCCGTGCCCTACCCGCTGCCCTACCCCTTCACCTACCACCCCTACCCGCCCATCTACCAGCTGCAGGTAACTCTAACGGGGCCCCTACGTTTCCCATAAAGTTGTAAGTCATAATGTATTGTTTGTCATATTAACATTAGTTATAAAACTGAAACCGTTAACTTTTCAGGATTTTCCTATAGATAGGTTAGGTTAGGTTTGTTTTATTGTCACCCTGAAAAGTGACGCGTTTCTGAACCAAATAAATTATGACTAACGAAAATGCGAGACCCGAGTCTTAACTTATTGCTCGCTCTGTCCGTCCAAAACAACCGTAACGCATGGCCCGAAAATTCGGAGCCACTGGGCTCGGATTAAAGGACTTGGAATTTGGAACTTATAGAAGTGGCTTTATTGTCCAGGACTGAGCTCGTTCGACACGTTAAAACAACCCAATAATACACAAATGTTAGTTACATAGTGTTACATCTACTTTTACTTCGTAATTATTACCAACTTAATAACTTACATGTGCCATGCAATAAATGATCCAATGATTTATTACCGCAGTACGGCGGCGCGCCACCGCCACATGCCGTGAGCGGCCAGTACGCGCTGCCTCCATACTTCGTGCGCGGCCTCGTCCCGCACGCGCCGCTCGCGCCGCTGCCGACGCAGATGCCGACCCAGCTACCGGCGCACGCACCGCACGCGTCGCACCAGCCGCATGCGCAGTTACCACAACACGCGCAGTTACCGCAGCACCCCCCGCCGCTGCCGGTTAATGTCACCGTGAGTATTACGCGCCCCGCTCCCGATGCGACCGCTGGCCCAATTACTGGCGCACGCACCACATACGTCAAACTAGTCGCATGCGCAGTTACCGCAACACGCGCAGTTACCGCAGCACCCGCCGCCGCTGCCGGTTAATGTCAGCGTGAGTATTACGCGCCCCGCCCCCGAAGCCTCGCTCTCGATGCGACCGCTGGCCCAATTATTAGCGCACGCACCACATACGTCAAACTAGCCGCATGCGCAGTTACCGCAACACGCGCAGTTACCGCAGCACCCGCCGCCGCTGCCGGTTAATGTCACCGTGAGTATTACGCGCCCTGCCCCCGTAGCCTCGCTCCCGATGTGACCGCTGGCCCAATTATTAGCGCACGCACCACATACGTCAAACTAGCCGCATGCGCAGTTACCGCAACACACGCAGTTACCGCAACACGCGCAGTTACCGCAGCACCCCCCGCCGCTGCCGGTTAATGTCAGCGTGAGTATTACGCGCCCCGCCCCCATAGCCTCGCTCCCGATGCGACCGCTGGCCCAATTATTAGCGCACGCACCACATACGTCAAACTATCGTATCGATATCATAAGAGTATTTTCTTTTTGAGACATGTTTACATAGTAAATGGCAAAAAACCCAGAAAAATTGTATTGCTGGTTTAGGCGGTATTTAGATATTTAGTTTGTACTCGAGAATGAGTAGCCGAATTTCGTCAGCTTAGCTAAGAACTATCATGGCGCATTTTGTAAACAATCGCTTTTTTTGTTTGCACACAGAAAGTCTGGGTTCGATCCCGATCGATGCTCACGAACTCTATAGTTACCTCCGCAGCGAGGCGAGCCACTCCTTGAACTGCGTGTTGCCCTCGGGCGTGAGCTGGCAGGCGGTGCGCGCCGACAGCACGATGCTCACGAACTCTATAGTTACCTCCGCAGCGAGGCGAGCCACTCCTTGAACTGCGTGTTGCCCTCGGGCGTGAGCTGGCAGGCGGTGCGCGCCGACAGCACGATGCTCACGAACTCTATAGTTACCTCCGCAGCGAGGCGAGCCACTCCTTGAACTGCGTGTTGCCCTCGGGCGTGAGCTGGCAGGCGGTGCGCGCCGACAGCACGATGCTCACGAACTCTATAGTTACCTCCGCAGCGAGGCGAGCCACTCCTTGAACTGCGTGTTGCCCTCGGGCGTGAGCTGGCAGGCGGTGCGCGCCGACAGCACGATGCTCACGAACTCTATAGTTACCTCCGCAGCGAGGCGAGCCACTCCTTGAACTGCGTGTTGCCCTCGGGCGTGAGCTGGCAGGCGGTGCGCGCCGACAGCACGATGCTCACGAACTCTATAGTTACCTCCGCAGCGAGGCGAGCCACTCCTTGAACTGCGTGTTGCCCTCGGGCGTGAGCTGGCAGGCGGTGCGCGCCGACAGCACGATGCTCACGAACTCTATAGTTACCTCCGCAGCGAGGCGAGCCACTCCTTGAACTGCGTGTTGCCCTCGGGCGTGAGCTGGCAGGCGGTGCGCGCCGACAGCACGATGCTCACGAACTCTATAGTTACCTCCGCAGCGAGGCGAGCCACTCCTTGAACTGCGTGTTGCCCTCGGGCGTGAGCTGGCAGGCGGTGCGCGCCGACAGCACGATGCTCACGAACTCTATAGTTACCTCCGCAGCGAGGCGAGCCACTCCTTGAACTGCGTGTTGCCCTCGGGCGTGAGCTGGCAGGCGGTGCGCGCCGACAGCACGATGCTCACGAACTCTATAGTTACCTCCGCAGCGAGGCGAGCCACTCCTTGAACTGCGTGTTGCCCTCGGGCGTGAGCTGGCAGGCGGTGCGCGCCGACAGCACGATGCTCACGAACTCTATAGTTACCTCCGCAGCGAGGCGAGCCACTCCTTGAACTGCGTGTTGCCCTCGGGCGTGAGCTGGCAGGCGGTGCGCGCCGACAGCACGATGCTCACGAACTCTATAGTTACCTCCGCAGCGAGGCGAGCCACTCCTTGAACTGCGTGTTGCCCTCGGGCGTGAGCTGGCAGGCGGTGCGCGCCGACAGCACGATGCTCACGAACTCTATAGTTACCTCCGCAGCGAGGCGAGCCACTCCTTGAACTGCGTGTTGCCCTCGGGCGTGAGCTGGCAGGCGGTGCGCGCCGACAGCACGATGCTCACGAACTCTATAGTTACCTCCGCAGCGAGGCGAGCCACTCCTTGAACTGCGTGTTGCCCTCGGGCGTGAGCTGGAAGGCGGTGCGCGCCGACAGCACGATGCTCACGAACTCCTCGTACTCAACCGGCGTCAGGTGGTACAGCTTCTGGTGTATGCACTGGATGTACCTAAGAAAAAATGTCATATAAGTATAGATCGCTTTTTTAACGACAAAAAGCTATCGCTATTTTCATAATCATGAATAAAAAAAACTGTCATATGATAAGATAAGATAAAGATAAGGTTCACCGCCAAGGCATCAATCACTGTAGGTACACTACGCCAGACCGAGAGGTCCGTTGTCTGTTGCACATTAAGTTACTTTTAGGGTGGCATTTCTGCACAGTTGTTTAAAAAAAACTATATACATACGTGGGAAAAGGGATTGTCAGTCTCATATTCCTATACGATCTCGCTACGCCGGGCAGTTTACAACTACTCGGCCGACAATGCCTCATTTCGCACCCTCTGTCTTAACATTAACCATTTCACTGCCAAAGACGTCAACTGAAGCGTGCGACTACAGCTCAATATCCTGTATTATGACAAGGTTCACGACGATGCGTTGCGCACGATAGGCGTGGCGTGGCGTTCAAGGGTTAACAGAGTATTAGCAGTACCAGGCGTGGCTCACTCCGCGATTTAGTCGCGTCGCAACAAGTACCTAAAAGTACATCCATCCCATACCAATTTTGGTGGCTAGCCATAAGCCGCGCGTGGCGCTTGCGCCACCTAGCGGTCATATCTGTCCTAATCGTAATAGACGCGTTTTGTTAGAGAGTGAATCTTCTGTACCTAGTACTATTATTGACCGAAGCGTAGCGAAGGTCTACGTTTTGACTCGGGCATTTTGCTTTTGTATGTCCGGATGTTCCCCTCTACAGGTCACAATTCTCAACCGATTCTTGTGAAATTTTGTGACCAGATTCTATGAGTAAATATTTTTTTTTTGTCGATACCGTTTTTGGAAATTTTCAAAAATGGAGGAGTTGTGATACCTCGCGCTTAAACAAATAGTCGTATCGATATCATAAGAGTATTTTCTTTTTGAGACATATTTACATAGTAAATGGCAAAAAATGCAGAAAAATTGTATTGCTGCTTTCGGCGGTATTTAGATATTTAGTTTCTACTCGAGAATGAGTAGCCGAATTTCGTCAGCTTAGCTAAGAACTATCATGGCGCATTTTGCAAACAATTAATCGCTTTTTTTGTTTGCACACAGAAAGTCTGGGTTCGATCCCCAGTATGACATAACTTTTTGTATTTTTTTTTTCACTTAAACTTCGTATTTTTTTTTATTAAATTAAAATCTTTGTATTGTTGATGGATCAAACCGCTGTGTGGCGCTGTCATCATGCACGGTCCCAATAAGCTATGCTCGCGAGGTCTACAGCTCACAGAGCCACTAGTTTATAATTTAGTTCAATTCTAACGACTAATGATGCCTATAATTCTAATTTCATGTTACATTGCAGCACGGCGCCCCCATCCCCCCTCCGCTACCCTCAATACCCGGCGTAGCGGGCGTCGGCCCCGTAGCGGGGCACGGCGTAGCGGCGCCTCTACCCGCGCCCGTAGCGCCGCCGCTGCCTCAAGCGCAGCTACGCCGCTTGCTCGCCGCCTACCGCGTCGGCATGCTGGCGTTAGAGACGCAGGCGAGGCGGGTGCATGACGATCGTCCGCAGAACAAGTTCGGCAGGTTAGTACTCAGATAAGCGAAATGCCTAAGGCACACTTGCACCATTCTACTAACCCGGGGTTAACCGGTTAAGCCTTGCACGACGATCGTCCGCAGAACAAGTTCGGCAGGTTAGTACTCAGATAAGCGAAATGCCTAAGGTCCACTTGCACCATTCTACTAACCCGCGGTTAACCGGTTAAGCCTGGGGTTACCATGGTTACCAGTACAATTTGACACTAGGTTAACGGTTTAACCGCTTAACCCCAGGTTAGTGGAATGGTGCAAGTGGGCCTAAATGCATTACTCCACGTTAAAAAAAAGGTTAGTACTCCAGTCTTCATAGATAGGGCAGCCGCGAGCGTAGCGAGTGAATTATGATTGTCCTCGGAACAATAGCGGTCGGCGATTCATGCAGCGTAGTGCTAAGGTTTAAAGGATTTAAGCAGCGTGCACTACGGCCGCTCGCATTTGTTTTATGTAAATACCGTCCAGCACTATAGTCGCTCTATTCTATTCCGCCTGCTCGCCGCCTACCGCGTCGGCATGCTGGCGTTAGAGACGCAGGCGAGGCGGGTGCACGACGATCGCCCGCAGAACAAGTTCGGCAGGTTAGTACTCAGATAAGCGAAATGCCTAAGGCCCACTTGCACCATTCTACTAACCCGCGGTTAACCGGTTAAGCCTGGGGTTACCATGGTTACCAGTACAATTTGACACTTGGTTAACGGTTTAACCGCTTAACCCCAGGTTAGTGGGATGGTGCAAGTGGGCCTAAATGCATTACTCCACGTTAAAAAAAAGGTTAGTACTCCAGTCTTCATAGATAGGGCAGCCGCGAGCGTAGCGAGTGAATTATGATTGTCCTCGGAACAATAGCGGTCGGCGATTCATGCAGCGTAGTGCTAAGGTTTAAAGGATTTAAGCAGCGTGCACTACGGCCGCTCGCATTTGTTTTATGTAAATACCGTCCAGCACTATAGTCGCTCTATTCTTATTCACACATTTTTGAATTTCCGTGTGCTAATGTAATTTTTTTATTTTATTTTATTTTTATTTAGAAACATACAGTCTTATAAACATGTAGGTAAATAAGCTAAATAGCTAGAATTTTTTATGATGTAGACCTATAGTTTCCTATATGCAAAACATATTTTGTAATAAACTTAATACTATGAAATGCTATCTGAGTAGGTATAACAACTGTAAAAAGTAACAAATAATGAGATAGCTTAACCTAACTTTCACACGAATTTAATAAAGAATAGACCTCCTTTTTAAATAACCCTAACGAACTGCCAAATATATCTGCGTTCATACACTTTTCATTATACAACCTGCATGCGCGTTTAATGTAATAATATAAATTTCATTGTACCAGGAACCCACCGTACGGCGAGCACGTGAAATGGCTCCTGCGCATCTCGAAACGCCTCGGCGCGCAGTACCTGCACCAGTTCTGCGTGTGCGCAGTGAACTCGGTCGTGTCGCCGTTCGTGCTGTACGAGCTGTGCGTGGAGTCCGCGCACTGGCTGGCGCGCGGCGGGCCGCACCACCTGCTCATGCAGCACCTGCGCGGCACGCTCGCGCCGCTCGTGCAGAAGTGTCAGCAGATGTGAGTACTGCCAGGCCCCTATTTCACCATGGTGACAGGTGCGACAATTGTCGACATCGTGCTGTACGAGCTGTGCGTGGAGTCCGCGCACTGGCTGGCGCGCGGCGGGCCGCACCACCTGCTCATGCAGCACCTGCGCGGCACGCTCGCGCCGCTCGTGCAGAAGTGTCAGCAGATGTGAGTACTGCCAGGCCCCTATTTCACCATGGTGACAGGTGCGACAATTGTCGACATCGTGCTGTACGAGCTGTGCGTGGAGTCCGCGCACTGGCTGGCGCGCGGCGGGCCGCACCACCTGCTCATGCAGCACCTGCGCGGCACGCTCGCGCCGCTCGTGCAGAAGTGTCAGCAGATGTGAGTACTGCCAGGCCCCTATTTCACCATGGTGACAGGTGCGACAATTGTCGACATCGTGCTGTACGAGCTGTGCGTGGAGTCCGCGCACTGGCTGGCGCGCGGCGGGCCGCACCACCTGCTCATGCAGCACCTGCGCGGCACGCTCGCGCCGCTCGTGCAGAAGTGTCAGCAGATGTGAGTACTGCCAGGCCCCTATTTCACCATGGTGACAGGTGCGACAATTGTCGACATCGTGCTGTACGAGCTGTGCGTGGAGTCCGCGCACTGGCTGGCGCGCGGCGGGCCGCACCACCTGCTCATGCAGCACCTGCGCGGCACGCTCGCGCCGCTCGTGCAGAAGTGTCAGCAGATGTGAGTACTGCCAGGCCCCTATTTCACCATGGTGACAGGTGCGACAATTGTCGACATCGTGCTGTACGAGCTGTGCGTGGAGTCCGCGCACTGGCTGGCGCGCGGCGGGCCGCACCACCTGCTCATGCAGCACCTGCGCGGCACGCTCGCGCCGCTCGTGCAGAAGTGTCAGCAGATGTGAGTACTGCCAGGCCCCTATTTCACCATGGTGACAGGTGCGACAATTGTCGACATCGTGCTGTACGAGCTGTGCGTGGAGTCCGCGCACTGGCTGGCGCGCGGCGGGCCGCACCACCTGCTCATGCAGCACCTGCGCGGCACGCTCGCGCCGCTCGTGCAGAAGTGTCAGCAGATGTGAGTACTGCCAGGCCCCTATTTCACCATGGTGACAGGTGCGACAATTGTCGACATCGTGCTGTACGAGCTGTGCGTGGAGTCCGCGCACTGGCTGGCGCGCGGCGGGCCGCACCACCTGCTCATGCAGCACCTGCGCGGCACGCTCGCGCCGCTCGTGCAGAAGTGTCAGCAGATGTGAGTACTGCCAGGCCCCTATTTCACCATGGTGACAGGTGCGACAATTGTCGACATCGTGCTGTACGAGCTGTGCGTGGAGTCCGCGCACTGGCTGGCGCGCGGCGGGCCGCACCACCTGCTCATGCAGCACCTGCGCGGCACGCTCGCGCCGCTCGTGCAGAAGTGTCAGCAGATGTGAGTACTGCCAGGCCCCTATTTCACCATGGTGACAGGTGCGACAATTGTCGACATCGTGCTGTACGAGCTGTGCGTGGAGTCCGCGCACTGGCTGGCGCGCGGCGGGCCGCACCACCTGCTCATGCAGCACCTGCGCGGCACGCTCGCGCCGCTCGTGCAGAAGTGTCAGCAGATGTGAGTACTGCCAGGCCCCTATTTCACCATGGTGACAGGTGCGACAATTGTCGACATCGTGCTGTACGAGCTGTGCGTGGAGTCCGCGCACTGGCTGGCGCGCGGCGGGCCGCACCACCTGCTCATGCAGCACCTGCGCGGCACGCTCGCGCCGCTCGTGCAGAAGTGTCAGCAGATGTGAGTACTGCCAGGCCCCTATTTCACCATGGTGACAGGTGCGACAATTGTCGACATCGTGCTGTACGAGCTGTGCGTGGAGTCCGCGCACTGGCTGGCGCGCGGCGGGCCGCACCACCTGCTCATGCAGCACCTGCGCGGCACGCTCGCGCCGCTCGTGCAGAAGTGTCAGCAGATGTGAGTACTGCCAGGCCCCTATTTCACCATGGTGACAGGTGCGACAATTGTCGACATCGTGCTGTACGAGCTGTGCGTGGAGTCCGCGCACTGGCTGGCGCGCGGCGGGCCGCACCACCTGCTCATGCAGCACCTGCGCGGCACGCTCGCGCCGCTCGTGCAGAAGTGTCAGCAGATGTGAGTACTGCCAGGCCCCTATTTCACCATGGTGACAGGTGCGACAATTGTCGACATCGTGCTGTACGAGCTGTGCGTGGAGTCCGCGCACTGGCTGGCGCGCGGCGGGCCGCACCACCTGCTCATGCAGCACCTGCGCGGCACGCTCGCGCCGCTCGTGCAGAAGTGTCAGCAGATGTGAGTACTGCCAGGCCCCTATTTCACCATGGTGACAGGTGCGACAATTGTCGACATCGTGCTGTACGAGCTGTGCGTGGAGTCCGCGCACTGGCTGGCGCGCGGCGGGCCGCACCACCTGCTCATGCAGCACCTGCGCGGCACGCTCGCGCCGCTCGTGCAGAAGTGTCAGCAGATGTGAGTACTGCCAGGCCCCTATTTCACCATGGTGACAGGTGCGACAATTGTCGACATCGTGCTGTACGAGCTGTGCGTGGAGTCCGCGCACTGGCTGGCGCGCGGCGGGCCGCACCACCTGCTCATGCAGCACCTGCGCGGCACGCTCGCGCCGCTCGTGCAGAAGTGTCAGCAGATGTGAGTACTGCCAGGCCCCTATTTCACCATGGTGACAGGTGCGACAATTGTCGACATCGTGCTGTACGAGCTGTGCGTGGAGTCCGCGCACTGGCTGGCGCGCGGCGGGCCGCACCACCTGCTCATGCAGCACCTGCGCGGCACGCTCGCGCCGCTCGTGCAGAAGTGTCAGCAGATGTGAGTACTGCCAGGCCCCTATTTCACCATGGTGACAGGTGCGACAATTGTCGACATCGTGCTGTACGAGCTGTGCGTGGAGTCCGCGCACTGGCTGGCGCGCGGCGGGCCGCACCACCTGCTCATGCAGCACCTGCGCGGCACGCTCGCGCCGCTCGTGCAGAAGTGTCAGCAGATGTGAGTATAGTTTGTAGCTTTCTAATAGACCCCGAAGGCTAATCCTATTGTCTATTGTTAAGAAAAACCGCTCGTGCCACGTGCCACAACCACCTGCATAAAAAATCGGTACTTCGGTTACTGAGTGCCGGCGAGTCGGACGCTACAGAACCAGTCTAAAATGTGTCATCGACATGCGTAACAAAGGCGCGTTATCGGAGAGCGCACCTACACTGGTTTTTTGAGCGTTGGACTAGCCCGCGCTCAGGTGCCAAATAGAATAATGAAGACCCTTTTTTGCAGGTAAGTAGCACGTGCGGTTTTACTGAACAATAGACAATAGGATTAGTCTTCGGGGTCTATTAGAAAGCTACAAACTATACTGCCACAGAATAAACTAGTGGCTCTGTGAGCTGTAGACCTCGCGAGCATAGCTTATTGGGACCGTGCACGATGACAGCGCCACACAGCGGTTTGATCGATCAACAATACAAAGATTTTAATTTATTAAAAAAAATACGAAGTTTAAGTGAAAAAAAAAAATACAAAAAGTTATGTCTTACTGGGGATCGAACCCAGACTTTCTGTGTGCAAACAAAAAAAGCGATTAATTGTTTGCAAAATGCGCCATGATAGTTCTTAGCTAAGCTGACGAAATTCGGCTACTCATTCTCGAGTAGAAACTAAATATGTAAATACCGCCGAAAGCAGCAATACAATTTTTCTGCATTTTTTGCCATTTACTATGTAAATATGTCTCAAAAAGAAAATACTCTTATGATATCGATACGACTATTTGTTTAAGCGCGAGGTATCACAACTCCTCCATTTTTGAAAATTTCCAAAAACGGTATCGACAAAAAAAAATATTTACTCATAGAATCTGGTCACAAAATTTCACAAGAATCGGTTGAGAATTGTGACCTGTAGAGGGGAACATCCGGACATACAAAAGCAAAATGCCCGAGTCAAAACGTAGACCTTCGCTACGCTTCGGTCAATAATAGTACTAGGTACAGAAGATTCACTCTCTAACAAAACGCGTCTATTACGATTAGGACAGATATGACCGCTAGGTGGCGCAAGCGCCACGCGCGGCTTATGGCTAGCCACCAAAATTGGTATGGGATGGATGTACTTTTAGGTACTTGTTGCGACGCGACTAAATCGCGGAGTGAGCCACGCCTGGTACTGCTAATACTCTGTTAACCCTTGAACGCCACGCCACGCCTATCGTGCGCAACGCATCGTCGTGAACCTTGTCATAATACAGGATATTGAGCTGTAGTCGCACGCTTCAGTTGACGTCTTTGGCAGTGAAATGGTTAATGTTAAGACAGAGGGTGCGAAATGAGGCATTGTCGGCCGAGTAGTTGTAAACTGCCCGGCGTAGCGAGATCGTATAGGAATATGAGACTGACAATCCCTTTTCCCACGTATGTATATAGTTTTTTTTAAACAACTGTGCAGAAATGCCACCGTAAAAGTAACTTAATGTGCAATAGACAACGGACCTCTCGGTCTGGCGTAGTGTACCTACAGTGATTGATGCCTTGGCGGTGAACCTTATCTTTATCTTATCTTATCATATGACAGTTTTTTTTATTCATGATTATGAAAATAGCGATAGCTTTTTGTCGTTAAAAAAGCGATCTATACTTATATGACATTTTTTCTTAGGTACATCCAGTGCATACACCAGAAGCTGTACCACCTGACGCCGGTTGAGTACGAGGAGTTCGTGAGCATCGTGCTGTCGGCGCGCACCGCCTTCCAGCTCACGCCCGAGGGCAACACGCAGTTCAAGGAGTGGCTCGCCTCGCTGCGGAGGTAACTATAGAGTTCGTGAGCATCGTGCTGTCGGCGCGCACCGCCTGCCAGCTCACGCCCGAGGGCAACACGCAGTTCAAGGAGTGGCTCGCCTCGCTGCGGAGGTAACTATAGAGTTCGTGAGCATCGTGCTGTCGGCGCGCACCGCCTGCCAGCTCACGCCCGAGGGCAACACGCAGTTCAAGGAGTGGCCCGCCTCGCTGCGGAGGTAACTATAGAGTTCGTGAGCATCGTGCTGTCGGCGCGCACCGCCTGCCAGCTCACGCCCGAGGGCAACACGCAGTTCAAGGAGTGGCTCGCCTCGCTGCGGAGGTAACTATAGAGTTCGTGAGCATCGTGCTGTCGGCGCGCACCGCCTGCCAGCTCACGCCCGAGGGCAACACGCAGTTCAAGGAGTGGCTCGCCTCGCTGCGGAGGTAACTATAGAGTTCGTGAGCATCGTGCTGTCGGCGCGCACCGCCTGCCAGCTCACGCCCGAGGGCAACACGCAGTTCAAGGAGTGGCCCGCCTCGCTGCGGAGGTAACTATAGAGTTCGTGAGCATCGTGCTGTCGGCGCGCACCGCCTGCCAGCTCACGCCCGAGGGCAACACGCAGTTCAAGGAGTGGCTCGCCTCGCTGCGGAGGTAACTATAGAGTTCGTGAGCATCGTGCTGTCGGCGCGCACCGCCTGCCAGCTCACGCCCGAGGGCAACACATTTCTCTTAAAAACGAAAACTTTTACTTCAGAGTTTTTAATTAAAATCATACCTACTATTATTTGATATTTGACGGACACGAACTGACTTGTATCGTTGCACCGCAGGACCATATGCAAACGTGAACCCATTTCCAGATCCAAATCGTGCAAGAAGGACCTCTGGACCCAACTGAACGCCGCCCTCCAGACGAACGGCAAATGACGCCGGCAGCCGATAGTTTGTCTGGTGCGGTATACCGCGCGCAAACTGTCACAATACAGGCGATGGCCGCGATACCGGCTCCTCTATCAATTGCACACTCTCTAATATTACACCTTGTGTTATTTGTAATAGAGTCGTTTCTCGCTCACCGATCGTCGCTTATTTGTGAGTTTTCTATGACAGTTCGGCACATTTGTAATCGATAAGAGTTAGGTAACCGCTAGGGTTTTTTATTCGTTTTGTGTACGTTGTGCTACGTCCCCATGCAGATATGGAGCATATGTATCAACAAATTAGAACCATCATTTAACCAACTAGTAGGTACCTAATATTTCTGCTGGTTAAAAACTAACTATACCTAATTTAAACAACATTATATTGTTACGCGTGAAATTTCTGCGTATTATACTTGAAAGTCGACGTCTAACATATGCATATATTTCTCGTCTTATTTCAATATTAGAATAAGATGTAAAAGTGTAAATATATCTTTGACGTCAACCGGACACTTCATAATATTAATAGCTTGATGTAGATTCACTAGTCAAGCATAAACGGGGTACGTAGCATGACTTTAGGTTTTACTCTATTATTTCTGACATGGCCGCGTTGCGTGCTCTATTTATACGCATCTCCATTACAAATAATACACGCTTTTCGACTCGATTTGAGGCAACACCTCTATTAGTAGTAGCATAATAACTCATTAGAGGGTAATCGATCTCAGAACAGTTGTATCGATAATCAAAAATGTTGCTAACTCCTGCATCTTACTATAATATTCATGCCTAAATACTTAATGAGTCCTGTGAGTGGACTTGTGTGACGATTATACATCTCGAGTAGTAGTCAAAAATTAGATCTCAATTTGTAAATAATTTGTAGGCGTCGCGTAAAATCTTCAGTTTCATTTGTTATACTTCAAAGTTGATTCAAGCTCATTAGAAGGTTGTGCATTAATAGTCTGAGATTCAGTTGTTACCTGAGCTCTGTCGGAATCTGCGGCTAAGACAGTCGTTGATGTGTTTGTGAGTCGCCATTCGATCAACTAAGGAGTTTAGCAACATTAACTTTGTTATATTCAAACTTATTTATATATCTTGCAATGTAATAATGACATCTCAATTTATTATTTCCAATGTATTGTGACAACTCTTATTTATTTATACATTGCACTATTCTATATACACATGATTTGCTTATTTCGACTTTCTTGTATGTTTAACGTTAATTATAGTCTTGGTAAACTGAACTGTACGCGTAGCCAAGGTGACAATCGTTAATCATAAAATGAGAAAATATCTGAACGACAGAACGCTAACGAAAAATCACGTGAAAATTTCCATACGTTACTTACTTTTCATTTCGCGTTACCAATTCACGATTGTGGTCTTGGCTGGCCCCTGTTAACTAGTCAATGGTTTTGAGGAAATATCATTGGAGTACCAGTGAAGCTTCAACGCTTTAGCTCATTTAGTATCTTTTTTAAATAGTTTAAGATGCTAGTTTGATTTTAGTGCCTTCTGCCTATAAACGTCTCCTCGTTTCGAATGTACGCGAAAGGCATTAAATGAAAAACACTTTCACGACAAATGTTAATCAAATGCAGTTACTTTGACTTGATATTTTTATGTTTTTGCATAATCTGCGGTTTGATTAACATTTATTTTTTAGTTAAATACGCCGGCGTGGTGGGTAACTTTCTCCCAAGTAAATATCTAATATGATTATATATTTAAATTTCGCACAAAACATTATTCTGTTGTGGTGTTTTTGTGGTTTACATTACGTCCATAAGTTTCATAAAGTAAATCAATTTTTTAAATCGTGTTAACTGGCCCTATAGCCATTTATGGCTAGTTGGTCACCACGCCGTGTGACGGCTGCAGGCGTTTTTGTTTCGAAGATCTCCATCACGTGTGTAAGTACCGTAAAGAAAATGTCGTTTACTCGGTTTAGCGTATTTATTTGTAATTTTACTTAATATTGTGAGTGCAGGACTTTTTTATAGCAAAAAATTCAGTTTAATATACATTCATAAGCTTTTTGACACATTGTTTTGGACATTTTGTTTATCTGAATGTCTAACCGTATTGACGAAGTGTACAGAATTCAAAATTGATAACAATAGTCCATATTATATTTGGTAATTGGCTTAAGATGTTTCAAGTGACCTAATAGTGTCATTAGACTACAAGATATTAGACAGAATGTAGGAGGCGCCCGTGGATTCACTATTTTTGATATTCTCTTGTCGAAATTTGCAGTTTCATGGATGTAAAGTACTAGCGTCTTTGTGAGATAAGGTAGACGTGTGGTCGATTCTATAATAACTTTATTTACACATATTATTATATTATAATGCAGAGTAGCATCTTGAAGCCTTTGAAATATATAATGTATAGTCTGACGCGCCGGCAACATATTAGCAAACAAATTCAACCTGACTTGAGCTGTAGTATCATTCCGATGTTAGGTCATACAAAATTGAGATGCATATTAAAATTGATAATTCCATACTTTCTTCCAAGTTTAAAAAGCAATATTAATATATCATTTTATACATAACATTCTTATTTTTGTTTTGTTTTTGTCCGTTTTATGTAAACCTGTTTATGTGCAATAAAGTGGCATACATACATACATACATACATATAAGCGTATTTTATATGGCGTAGCGGGCGTAGCACTTCTAGTGTAAGGAATATATCGCTCGTAGGTATTAAATGTGTTGCTACTTTTTGGAGCATTGGGTGTCTTTAATAATACATTTTTTTTTACATTTTATACAACCATGAACAAAATATTAATGTGACGTGAAAATACAAGTAAAAGTGTCGATTTAACTTCATTGAAATTGGATACCAAGATGCCAAGTGGTAGTTAAATCATTTCAAAATCTTAATATCCGTTATAGCTTATAATAAGAGTAGGTACGTATGTTAATGTTGCATATTGTCTTTAATGTTGAATACGAGTCCTGTAATTGTACAATCAAGCAAAATAATATGAACGTAACTTTTAACAATCCTCGATACAACTGGACCGCACTTTACACGTGGTTCCGAGTTCCAGATCACTGAAATTAATTCGGATGCGTAGCTCGCTCGGAGTAATCGTGCCTAATTTATACGACATTAGAGCAACCCATTGTGCCTTGACATCAGTCGATCGTGGTTGGGATACTCATTCATTACGCGCCTCGCCCGAATGGCGGGAGCTCCGTACGATACATGGGAATTTTCATTTGGTTGTACGTTTAGGCCCAACTTAAGTGTACTTAGTTAAACAAAGCACCTAACTTTCAGATGTTCGTCAGTAAAATCTTTAACATCTGTTTTAAAAAAATCATGTATTGAAGTATAAATGGGTTAACCCTATTCGCTAACGTTTGATTGCTACCCGGTTATGGTACAATATTAAATGAATATCCCCACAAGCTACCTCCTTGTAATAAGTCGGTTTTGAAATTAGAGGTAAAAAAACGTCTTGATTCGTGTAGTTTTAAATGTGGAGAAGTGCAGTGTTTATGACTACGGATATCATCAATAGCCAAGCCATTTAGAGAAATACATAAAATATAGGCAAATGTTTTCATCAGTTTCCCTTAAAAATTCGTCAGCAATGAAATATAGGTACCTATATGCGATCTCACATTGGAATGATATATTTGTTGCCGGCCCCGCGTTGCGTAGTTTTAGTTCAATATCTTTATAAAATTAGATGTTTATGTGCATTCATTAAAAGTATGGATGTCTTCAACATTCAGTAGATAGTAAATTTTAGGATGCTAGTTAGTATAAAAATGACGGAAAATCGTTCGAAAATTGCTACGCCAGCAGAATCTTTTAATTGTATTGAAGGAAAAATCTGTAAAGGGTTTTATAGATATACAACTTCCAGTATTCAGTGTTTGGGTGTAGAATACTTAAACATTTAGCGCAACAGTTTGCAATCTCTGAGTCGTTAATAATGCACTTTGGGTTGCGTGCGTCGCGGGGATAACCTCTGCGCTTCCATTTCTACCGGCTCGACTTGAACTGCATGAGGTTTAGATATCTAGAGGACGTTCATAATAACACGGGCAAATTCATAATAACTACATTGACAGAATGATTGTTTGATTTCATTCACGTAGGAGTGAACTACAGTGAGATTCGTGAGGCATTCCCCGACCGACGCTCGCATCTATCGCACTTCTCTAACTTACGAATAAAGTGTTCATAGTCTTTCGTAATTAAATTTGTCATAATAACTCGCCGTCCATAATTTATTTGCGAATCTAAATGAGCGTAGGCTTTGTTTTGCATCATCTTCCTATTAAACTCATAAATATACTTATATTTATATTCAAATATTGCAGAATGGAAATATATTGTGCTCTTTGGGCATTATTAACATTATCTGGTGTAATTTCTCTGGAGATCACTTTTTCTTTCTCCATAATGGCATTAAAAGTGCTTTGACATTATGTCTCAAAGAACTATTTTTACACTTTGAAGCATATAAAAAAAAGATAAATATATCGTTAGTTTGGTAAATATAGTGCGTTAGTATGAGCATATTTTAATTAGTCGTTTAATGCATGTTCATAGTCTGTAACTTGTAATTCGCCCAGTATTGGCAAGTCGGCGAGGCCCGAGGTTTCGTATTGTGGTTTTATTTTGTTTGCTGGTTATCAATCAACGTTTACATATCAGTTGAACTTTGCTTAATTTAAACATTACTTATGCACCACGTGTTCCATCGTTTTCTACCTACTCGATATAGTTTCGTCGATGCCATGGCAACATTGGCTTAATTTCAATATCAAGTTTGTAAGGTTCATGTTTATCGTAGCGCGTAGTAAAGCGGATTGTTGGACTTACAGCGATAGAACAAAAGTTTCATCATAATAGTCGTTCGAAGGCGTGAAGCCGCCAGTGCCTGATCATAATAGAGCAAATACAGCAACTTACTTCTGCCTATAGCGAGAGATCACTCGCGCGCGCTAACTCGGTACAAGAGACAATATTACTCAATATTCTCTTAGAACTTATCGGGGTAGCGCATTCGAGTTGATATATTGTATGACTCCTTCGTAAATCCTTCGCAGCCGTTTATAATAACGGCCCTAGAATATGTCGAGCGTTCGCAGGTTGAGTGAATTAATTGATTTGGTCGTGTTTAGCGAATTATAAGTTGTCCTGTCCCGAAATACTCATGGCAATGCACGTTGAACACTACGTCACATCACAGTCGGTTAGTTATTATACAGTATAGCAAGTCTGTTAGTCCAAATCGACGATGCATAATTATTTTATACATCAGGATTTGTAGTTTAATTAATACACTTTGTAAGTGTGGTGTCTCCGCCTATTAAAATATGTAACCATTACAGTTCGAGTGGCTACTTATTAGAGTACGTAATAAATTTATATAATGATATTTTTTTTAGTTTCATGTCGCATACATATTCGTTGTCATTTCGATTACACGTTGGTACAGTGAATTGTTATCATAATTTGAATTGTTTGGTGTAAGATACATATTTATGCTCACAATTGCAAGACGCATGATTTGTTGGCAAATAGGTAGCGTGTGCCGCTACCGGCGCGCGGCGCTCCGCGCAACAACCGTCGACTCTTGCAGGACGTAAGACTGACAAGCACCTTGTGAAGTAGTCGAATGTGGAGTCCTTATTAAAATTTATGTCCAGGATGTCTGAAAACAACCCTCCATTCACCGGTGTTTAAAATTATTACTCCTCGTTTACTCCTCACATTGTTTTATGACATCCTGCATATAATAGAAGTGCCCATACATTTATATTTAAAAATTATATATCTATATAGCACTAGACATTTTGCTCCGTTGTCGCAAATGGTTGTAATTATAAAGGTATAGTTAATATTAATAGTTAAATGATAGACTGTTTTGCACGATTTCTGGTGTGACGTGATCACAAGTCACTGGTCCGGGTTGCGAGGCGGGCGGACCAACTCTTTGTGATGACAAGTGGCAAGTAGCAAGTAGCGAGTACTTGCTCACTCGCCCACTCGCAAACCGCACTTTTTTAACATTCGGTATTCTACCTACTACTGCAATATCTCCCCACTATTATAAAATGTATGTTTCAACTCAAAACTCGAAATATTTTGACCTCTACATAATTTTTATTACTTTTACGATTACACATATTATAATAAGTCTTTTATTGAAGTAACATTATTTAATTATTCAATATACTTATTCTATATTTAAGACAAATTTGTTTTATTTACAGCAATTCCATGCGTCCATAGGCTACCTTGTTTTGCGTATGTAGGCATTGGTATGGTAGAGACCAACAAAACCAGAGGGTTTGGGATGCCACTACGTACGACGTGAGTCTGAGACCAGGGGGGTGATTCTTGAATTTTCAACCGCTCTGTTTCGTGTATTTCGTTCAATAATATCCCCGCTACTAGGCATTTAAATTCTACTAATAGAATAGAAAACGAATGGTCAGTACCATTATTAAAGCTGGTCAACCAAAGCTTGTCAGTAAAAAAAGGCGCGAAATTCAAATTTTCTATGGGACGATATCCCTTCGCGCCTACATTTTTCAAATTTGCCGCCTTTTTCTACTGACAAAATCTGCTTGACCCTCTATAGATACCCAATATCCATGGTTCGTATTTCAAAAATTTGCATTTCGCCGTTTTCCACCGATTTTCGAGTGACGAAAACGAGCGATCGAAATTCGAAAATCGCACCATTAGCCCGATTCTACTTGTAATGGTTTGAATACGACTTTAATTTGAAGACCGCTCACGCTGATTGGTGCCTGCGAAATGAAGTGAAAATCGTGTGATCACCAAGACAATTGTTAAGGTCGTATCAAAACCTTGTAGAGACTAGAGATATTTAAGTCTGAACAACAAGCGCTGAGTGCTCATGCTTCCTGAGAGAACCACCTCAGCATTATTATGCATAAGTGACGTCACGGTCAAGTCACCTAGTTTATTTAATTCTATAGGGATCGAGCGCGTTTGAGGATCTGCCATCTTGTAGTCTGCATCGGAAATAAACATGTACATAATACTTATACATTGACACTTCACGCCAAAGCAAGTGCTGCCAACTACCGTTCTCGTACGTTTTCTTGTGCATAGTAGGTTCTGCCATCTTGTGGGCTGCATCGGAAGCATAAACTTGACATTTACGCCTCGCGCCAAAAATCTGACGGCTCCTGTGCTGCCACCTACAGTTTATTGCACGCTCCCTATACGATTTATTTAATGGAAATTGTGTCAAAAAATAACTGCTGTCATGAACTAATGATTAGTCCATGGCAAAGTCTACCTCCCTATTTAAAAATGCATATTAATCATCATGATTTACCATGGTATAATAATATACTCCGCTTGGTACTCTCTTCCGAGATTCGCGAATGACCTAACTGTCACTTGCCTACGTCATCATGCTGTTTACAGGTTCTCAAACTTTAAAATGTGGGAGAATTTTAACCAACGGTGAAAATTATTTTAACGGCATTAATTTTAAGTTATTCATGTAGAAACATAGTAAAATAAAACAAATCTATACTGCCCTTTTCACCCCTACTCTTACAGTTCCGAATAGAACAGCCAACCATTTTCGTAACAAAACATTAATTACCAAGCTTACGACGTGAAAAGTTTGGAAAACACTGCGACTGCTGACACTGAGCGAGAAGGAAATAACAATTAACACGCGTTCGACAAGGATGACGGTCAGGGACAAAATGGCGGATTGTCAAATGTGACAGCGCTATCCTGTGTTGCCAGTAGTGTAAACAGAATTACCCGAACGTCTGAAATTTCTTTCGTGAATCGGAAGATATTGCTAACGAATAATTAAAAATGACGTGTTATTGTAAAATTTAAGATAAAATACAAATGAATGAAAATTATAAAATTATAAAGAAATATTTTAACTTATTAACCATAGATATAATGTACCCATGTAACATGTTATGTTGAAATAAAGTGGCAATGTTATTGTGACGTAGGCAAGTGACACTCTGGGAAGAGAAGACCATGTTTTATTAGACCATGATGATTTACCATTTTAAAAAGTAGGTAAAAAGGGTAAAGAATAATAAATCATTGAACTAATCCTTGACACTAAGATAAATCGCGAGGTGTACTCCAGATAGATAACTTAAATTATACACGCAGCCCAGATAATCCGGAAATAAAAATAATATCGGATAAATAGAGTCCTAGAAAACAGAAATAGAACGATACCGAGGTCACGAAGTGGGGCGTAATAGAAATTCAAAGCGATAGCATACTTGTAAAATTAATGTACCAAGTAGGTACAGTCCCGCTCCGTGATTGTTACGCCATTTAGGGTTCTAGCTAAATTGGACATTCCATAGCGTAAGTATGGAACAACCAATTTAGCTAGGACCCAAAATGGCGTAACAATCACGTGTGGTGACTGTATGTATGTACAATCGCATGCACCTAATACTTTCCGACCATGCACAACATTGCATTCGTGAAATGAACGCGCGAATGACAGGCTAACTGATATGATTCTAATATCGGTTTGATGTCAGTGCATGTCTACACAAAGCCAACTGCCTTTTTAAGCCAAGCAACGGTTGGGCATGGTAGGCAATGTTGCGGAAGTTAATTGACGGTTAGTACATCGCCAAATTCACGTTCCATTCATTATACAATAATTTACTTTAATAAAATTGCCTGGGTAGGTACATTATTATGTGTATAATAATTATTATTAACAGGAAGATATTGGCTTACCTTAATTTTCTTCGTGTACCAATTTATATATGAGCCGGTATTTTTTTTAAATTCGTAACTTATTGTAATTAAGTAGATAGATTACAATTTCCAATAATTTGTGAAACATAAAACTCGCCTCCAAAGCGGTTTCAGACTTACCTGTTTCCGAGAGCAGCAAATAATTACAAAATTTATTAGCTTGTTTTGCCGACGGTATTTTAGGTAGGGCATAGATAACGCTAGGCACGGCGGCGAGGCGTGACTTGCACGTGCTGCACAAAGGGAGCGTCAGCAAAAATGCCAGCCGCAGCAGCCGAAATGAGTTATGATATCGTGCGGACGGTACCGGACTGGTCTAGTTTGACTCGGATAAGTCCGGGACCTAACACATTTCAGAATGAGATTAGATAGTTGTCCTTACGTGATTCAATAGAGTCTAATCACGCTAAATTTTCAAGCAATATCAAGTGCTATATCAAGTACTTAATTATGGCGCTCCTATGGGATAGGTATGCATAGGCTACAGTATGACTAATTTTTATTTATGGTATCAATCGATCGGGTTTGTTTTTAGGATCAAATGTCTATATGGGACCCATTGCATTAAATTAAAGTAACACAAAAGTCAGAAATTGTAGTCAAAGGCCGACAGTCGCACTTCACTCGCGAAACGCCCTAAACAAAACGATAAGGGAACGTGACGTCAAGGTCTCTGGGAGCCCATCTTATAGTATGGACAAAACAAGAAAATTGCGTTTTTGTCGGTGAAATATTGCGTTTATGTATATAGTTGTTATACAATATTTTTTTGGGTGAAATGTAAGGAATCGAATGGTACCCTAACTTTTATCGATTTTGGAAGTTAAAAAAAACTTAAATTTTGTAACTTTCAGGTCCTGTATTTTTGTAATTTTTCAATATTTTATTTTAATATCCACATTATTGTGATAAATTGCTCGTTTCCTATCTATTTTACTAGATTTTGTTATAAAATTCAACATGTTTCATCATCCCTATTGTCACTGCCAAGTTGGTGCAAATACAAACGCAGCGTAGTCGGAGTCAAATGTTTTAAGATTTGGAGACTTCACATTTTTTTTACATTTAAGGTGACAGTCCATTTCCAACCGCAGCTGCACTACTGTTCATTTTACTATGTACGGCGACGCGTTCAGTACCAGTAGTGCAGCTGCTGTCAGAAATGGAATGTTACCCTTAAGACCTTTTGAGGACCAAATTCACCATATCAAACCACATACAGTAGGTATCAGCATGGCTTCATCGCATCGCTTGTGTTGCGTGCGCTAGGTACCCTGTACCTACCTAAAGCCTTCTTTAAAGAGTGCGAAACGCAAGCCATGTACCTAAAGTCTATTTTTTTATTCGGTAGACTGAAATGACAGTTAATAGTATGAACATGAAATGTCATTTCATACTATTAACTGTCATTTCAGTCTACCGAATAAAAAAATAGACTTTATTTACAGCGAACTGCAAAATTGCATGTACATAATGAATGCAATTGTTCTGCTTTTTTGTATCACTTGTGTGAGTCAATCGGTCCTCGCTAGAAATCCGGGCGGCCGGTTGCTCTTTGTCGGATAGAAGCTACTACTATAATTATGTGATGTGTCTAGTAGGTGCATAAGTACTTATTGCTGATTTGTTTGGGCAGGGCAGCGAGTACCTACGGGTGTCCCTGTTTTAACCCTTAAATGCATAGTGTTGCCAAATGTCTACAAAGCATTAGACAGCTCACAGATTAAGGGTCAAACAAATTCTATTTGTTCCTGTATATTATTTTAATAGTAAAACTAATAAATTTTCCATAAATTATTACATAAATTTACGCAGTATTTTAATTTATAAAAATTACATTTGTTTATAGACGAAATGTCGGAAAACTTGGAAAAACCTGAAAGTTGATGATTTTTAGTAATGTGATTTTGGGCAGATTTTTCGGGGTTTGTAATTATTTTATATTTACAAACTTTATCATAGGAACATCATAAATAGTGTACCTTTCTGATGGCAGTTAAGATTTTTCCTATACCCCTTACTAATAGCTATATATGTATTTCCAAAAATATGATTTAGCCTATGCAACTTATAACACTGATTTCGCAGTGAAAATCGATGATATAATTTTTTTTACTATTTTTCCTAGAAACGGCAAACAATTATGTGATACATATATTAATTTCGGGCAAAAAGAAAAAATCATGCATTTAAGGGTTAAGTTTCCAGGTCTTCGCTGGGATTGGCGGTTTCATGGTGTAAGTCAGGTAAACGATTTTATTAAGTTTTATTGAAGGTTTTTATGGTGTCGATTATATATTTTGTGTGAGTACTTGATAATGGAACCGTGTGCGTTCTTCTTTTCCGATGACTAAACGTACGCAGTCAGACGAACATTCTGCGTTAAGTGTGCGCGCTCTTCGCTTTTACGTTGCGTAGTTTAGGGTGCCTGTCGTTCGCTATGAAGCGTAAACGATCAATTGGCATGTTGCAGTTTTTCAAAATCTATCTGTATACAGATAGATAATATAAAGATATCTATTTGTTTTTCAACATGATCTGATTACGTGAAACGTCGCAAAAAAAACTTGCGTCAGTTAAGACAATGCATGACTATTATCAACTATTATGATTATTATGAACGAACGTCGTTCTGATTATGACGCTGTACTTTTGGTGCTTGTGTACCGACTTACGGAAAGCATGCTGATGAGAAGCATAAAGGATGACTCACGTTTGTCCGGGCCGTGTCCGGGCCGGAGCTTCCGGAGCTTCGTTTCTATGGCCCGGTCTAACGTGAGTCATCCTTAATACTGCTTACAGTCTCGATTATTTAATAATCGTAGAAACAGTCATCATCAAGGGGAAGAGGTAAAACCTACACACAGAGTCACATCTTACTTATCATGTTTGCTAATTATTTTTGTAGCATCTATTTTAGGATGTAAATAAACCAATTACTTTCGGTACTTAGCTATCTTTTTTATATTTTCATCAGTTGATAACAACTCGCTGGGTAGGTATTATAGGCATATAAACAAAAGTTGTTAGATACTTAATAACTAAGTAGAAATGACCAATTCCACAGTAATCTCATGAAGCCTCAAATGTAAGTGGTCTAAGAACTCTTAAGTACCTATTAATGTTTTGGGGTGACTTGTCAATTAAGTCGCGAATTGTCGATCATTTGGGTCGAAATCGACAGATGGGTTAAAGTTGACAGAAATCGATTTTTGGCCGAAACCGACGGTTTGGTTTTGCTCTTGTTTCTGCCGAAACCGAACCTTAAAACATAATTATTAAGGCGAAACCGAAATCGAAACTTCGGTCGGGCACAGTTTCGGCGTGGCCGAAAGGTTCAGCGGTTTTTGGTCGGACACTAGTAGGTACTATAAAATGCCACCAGATCATGGTATGAAATTCACCCTCAAACATAAAGCATACCTACCCAGCAGTACGAGTATGTCGGTAGAATATTGGGAGACCTTGTCCGTATGTCCGTAAATTCGACACTAACTCTACCTTATCATTATCAACGATTAGGACGATTATGCACACTATTAGTTCTAATGGTTCGATGTTATCTGTTCCTCCATGGTAGGTGCCTGATTTGGTTTAATCTAGCAGACCTATTTGGATTGATTTCGATCGTTGTGTGGGTGTATCCATGTTGATATATTAGTAAACGTCAGTCAGGCTGCGAAGTATCGGACCTAAATAAACTGCCGCCCCAAGCGCCCTTGCAAACGCTCAACGAATACGAGCGAGGTGATGGCTCAGTATGAGTGGACTTGCTGATTAATTGATTATACACATGCATGGCTTCGACATTCCGGCTAACTGTTGGGAGGAACGCGCGAAGATGAGACCGGAGTGGCATCGTATCCTGCTGGAAGGCATGGCAAAGCACGACGACCTCTGGTTGGACCATCATAAGCAGAAACGAATTCGCAGAGCTGCTGCACCACCCGAGACAGCCCGAGATGCGGCATGAAATGACGATCGGCCATTGGTCTATATAGTCATCGCAGTCGATGAAGGCTATAGACGTCCTCAAAATACCTCTTTAGTAGCTGCAACTATCATCTGCAAAGATGCTGTGGCCAAAGATGATGAGTTGTTATCTCAACATATGTGGTAATTGCCCACTAACCGATATGTTATAAAGGTAGATAAACCGATATGGAGCCCATATAACCTAAGGTCTCGGTTTATTGGTGCGCTCGAGAATACGATTCACCCGCGCCTGCGCAAGCAATTGTAATACACCGGTCACAGTGCCCCATTTAATGAATAAAACTAAGGGAATCTACTAGATGCTTCACAGCTTTCTTGGGTACCTATCGATTTATTTATTTGTATTTTTATTTGTCTCGTGGTTCCACATAATGAAGTTTTTTTTCTTTCATCTTGAATTGTGAAAAGACCCTTCCATCATTTTATCACAAATTTCAAGTTCATTGAATATCCTGTATTGGTGGTGTGTGTTTTGGGGTAAACAGTCAGCATCAAAAGAATTTACTAGGTATTCATAGCTCAACACAAATATATATAAGTCTGTCAAATGCGAACTGTAGGAGTATAATTTCTATTTGGAAATAATTCCAGAGTGGCAGATACATTTGGAGCGTTGTTTTCAGCCTACTTAGTGTACCTTGACAAGGCAAACTTGTAAATAGGTACTTGCATAATACCTATTTCTTTTCATGTTTTTGATTGGATGTTCCTTAATGGAGCTGGTAGAAAACTATACAAGTCCTATACCTATACTAACAATTAACTCGTTCAATTAAATTAAACAAACTTAACTTAGCATTTGTAGGCACGGTTTAAAAAAAATAAGAAATATTCTAATTGCGTTAATAAAGCTCTGTGTTAAATTCGATTTCAATTATTAAATTTCTTAGAGCTATGTACTTTTCATGACTAAGTACTTAGTAACTATTTACATTTAACAGCCAGTGAAATGGCCATAGATACATAAAACCACAATGACCACAAATTCTCTCAATTTGATTTTAAAATTCGAGGTAGGTATTATGCATACCTAGACGTTCGTTCTCACTAAATACTTGGTCATTATAATGTAGGTATCTAATGAATGAACTTATAATGCACGTCGTGCTATTTTTAGCTTGTAACACGTATATTTGTGACGCTAAAAATAATATTTACAAGGCGATATGTCGCACGCAAATATATCAGCTATCAACTAATGATAAGCTGTTTGTCACAGAGGTTACTCTAAACATCTCTGATAACCTTCTATTGGTTTTCTTGGCAAGATACCCAAGATACAATATTGTCATATGCATGTTATGTATAAGTACCTAATATGCTACTCTATTTCATCATTAATGTTTATAACGGATGTTTTTTTTAGAGGTTTGGTTTTTAAATTGGCATATCTGTTTCTAGTGATTGTCAATTTGACAGTTGGTGGGCTATTTGTGGTCAGTTCGTTTTGCCATTTTACAATAGACTTACTCCAGAACAACGATTGCAAATTGTGCTTTATTTTGAAAATCAAAATCACCATCAATTTATTGCGGGAAACATTCGATGAGCGCATAATTTCCCGTAATGGACCTGTGAACTGGCCTCCACGATCGTGTGACCTCACACCTATGGATTACTTTCTTTGGGGATATGTGAAATCACAGGTCTACGCAGATAACGTTGGACCACTTGGAAGCCAACATTCGCCGCGTTATTGCCAATATAAGGCCCCAGTTGCACGAAAAAGTGGTCGAAAATTGGACTTCCCGATTACGCTTCATTCGAGCCAGCCGTGGCGCCCATATGCCCGAAATCATTTTTTAAAACTAATGGCATAAGAATATCTTTTAAATAAAACCAATACCATTATAATAAAATTTATTTTTACGCGTTTTATTTGAATTTGTATACCTTTAAAAAAACACCCTTTACATTTAATTGCGTTAAGTATTATTATTATTTATTTAAAACGGGACTTAATCGCGTATGATAAAACCTATGCACTAGTGTGCAAAACGTTCAAGTGGATAGACAAAGCCAAGTGCGGGGGTACCTAGATCGAAAATTTCGCTCAACTAGAAGAAGTCGATGTCAACTTTAGCCATGCTTTCCTCGAGACCACAGGGACAATGCCGTCCTTGAACCGTCAGAAGTAATTTTAAACTAGCCACTAATACTACCTAATAAGTAACATTACTAACACTGGGTACCTAGTCCTACGTAAATTAATGTTGAACCTTTTTAAATGATACCTAATGAATATATTGGTTATACCTACCTATTTAGCCAGGTAAATGGCCTATTTTGAATAATACATCACAGCAATAACAAATTATTTAGGTATGAGTCGTCCCTGGCTTTACTCATAACAAATTTTAAAAGTAAAACGATAAGAACACCTTGAACTTCATCTACGTGAGACGCAAAAACGAACCCTACTTACACGAGATAAGGTCAAAGATAAGCGAAAACAATGACTCGATCGGAACGGTCAATAACCCGTGCTCGAAACGACCTTGCGGATGCCTAATGAGGTTCCCGCTGAAAGAAAATGCGCTTCTTTTGTTTTTCGTCCTTCATTTTCCCTTAAATCGATGGGTATCGTTTTTGATAGCGTTTATTTGGAAATAACTGCGGTTCGAATTGCAATTTGTATTTTTATCTTTTCTTTATGCTTTTCTGAAGTTAGGATTACAGTAATTCTATCTATTTTGTTTTCATTTTTATTTTATATAACCAACGAAATTAGACGTGTTTTTGGAATATGTACGTAATTAATAACCAAATAGGCTTATCTTGCAGTAGGCAACAAGCTTAATCATTAGTGTAACCTTACATATTAATTACGCTAAAGTCACCTTCTTGTATTTACAATGTCAACAATGCACTCTTGTTGCAAAGGTTTAGGTAGGTAGGCATATACTCGTAACAAGGCTACGAAGACAATGTTATGTTATCTTCTAATTATAACAACTTATATGTAAACATATAATAAAACTTTAATCGTAACTCTACATATAAATCTACTTCCTTACTTTGGTAGCCTAAATAAGTTGGGGAGGTACATTTATACTTATATGCAAAACGTGGGCATATCGCATCCCTGTGAATAAAAATAACGTAAGTAAAGATGACGTCACGTTGTTATTCTTACCTAAACGTGTAAAACAAGATAAATAGGAATATTAGCACAAATCACCGACTATCAGTAACAGCGGGGCCATTAGCCGTAGTGTTTGTGTTTTCGCTGCTTCAATCGACGTAATACAAACATGCACAAAAGAATAGCACCCATATTCGAACTTTAAGATTTAAGATACGTCAAGTACAAGATATTGAAATGCTATGGATCGGATATGTCAGTGCCAAACAAGTGTCAAAAGTGTTGCTAATGCATCCCTCCAAACTCACGGTTCATGGATCCTCCCATCACTGGAATTATTCTCAAACACATACAAGAAAATAATATAAAACTTTAACGTCTTTACATTTGCTCTACACTCTAACTAAAACTCTTGTCATCTTATATCTATATATACACCTTATTTTTCTCCTTATGTTGGCATGCTTCCTAACTGTCTAAACTGTTACCTTTCCCGCTTTTTTTCTAATAAATTGTGCATACGTCATGTGTTGTCTGTGTTGTCCATAACAATAAATGTTTTTTGTTTTAGGTTCCCAGCACAATTCCTATACCAAATCAAAATTTTTCACCGAACATTCTTATCGTGCGTGGTACGTCTTAAAACGTCGTCATTGGCAAAATCCCTCCTGACCCACAAGAGGGGGGAAAGCCATATAATAAAAAAAAAACTCACGGTTAACATGATTAATAATAATTAATCCAAATTATAAATTTCGAAGCCCAAAAGTACCTACTTGGAAATTCATTTCATTAAAACTGTAAAAATGTATATTTTATTTTTCGCCAGTAACTATAGGTATCTACAATTGCTCAATATTGGCTGAAAATTCATTCCCAATTTGATTGAACTAAGAAAACACTTAAGTATTTACCTAACCTACATGAGTTAAGTCGCACTTCAATTAAACCAGCTTTTATTAATTTCCTAACAAACAATCAAACATGCAAAGTCAGCGCTGTTTTCTAACATGTGATAGCTCTAACAAATGCTTTGACGTAATATCGCAGGTATACCTAAATAAATAGAAGGAATATTCCGCAACTAAGTTTGCCAAACAAATATAACATTATATGTATTAGGTACTTATTACTTAACGCTATCATAGTTGCTATATAGATATAATAAACAAAGTTGATCTATTTATAAGAGTAGGGTCAGAAAATAATGATACATCTTGACAATTTTTTTATTCGACCTTTACATTCTACTTTAGGATTCTACATGAGCCTAGTCATAAATGTTACATACATTTATAAAACTTAGTACATAACTAATGTAGAATGTAGAAGAATCATGTAGTGTGTTTCTGTATGTGTGTATGTACCTATACTATTTTTTCCTACACAACCAGCAGAAAAACGTCATTGTATAAAATGTTCGTTCAGTAAAAACTAAAGCGTGAAAAATTTACAGAATGCGCAGCTCGTTTGCAAACATTTATCATCACAAATGTGTACCTTACTTCGCGCGGACTTTAAAATCCGAAAGTTTATTGTGTTAGCTTTTTAAAATGTATTCTGGTTGTTATTTCATGTAATAACATGAGCTGCACCTTAACTCTACGACATTACGATGATAAACCGAAGTAGTTACCCCATCGTCACATTGTTACAACGTTTTTAGTACGGACAGCAACTAAAGAAGTTAACAGTGCTAATATTTGATAGTATCACGTGAATTTCAACTACTTATCTACTTACTTTCGTCCTTTAAAAAAAATTGATAGGCACCTACCTATATTTTTTTTATTTTTACGATTGATATAATACTTAAGTAGGTAACTTAATATTTATACAATCCGTTTTCTAAAACGGCCCTAACTGTTTCGACGAAATTAGCAATAGCAACACAGCTAGGCTTGTAGCGGTACGTCGTAGCATGTAGCAGAGGGCCTACCGCGAACCACGTTCGACGTGTTACCTCCCTGTCACACTTACGTACGAATTTACAAGTGCGACAGAGAGGCAACACGTCGAACGTGGTTCGCGGTAGGCCCTCAGTCTTCCCGATACGTTACGAAAATATTTCGTAGAGGTGCAAGCAGGGATCGGATACCGGTATTTTTTGTATGGCAACGGAAACGGTATTTTTTCGTTCTTTGCTAATTACTTCATTTCTAATTGGGCAATCTAATAATACGAAGTCGTAACATAAAAACACAACTGAGTCCTACGTTTCGAGTATAAAATAATTCGAAAAATATGGTTATTTCTAAGTTTTTGCAAAAAACCGGTTCCGATCCCTGGGTGCAAGGGCGCGACTACAATGTAACATGGTTAGCGTTGAACAGGTTAAGACGATGCATATTCGGTTTGGTTTTATTAAGTTTTATTCTTAAAAATAAAATTAGATTTTTAGATCAACTAGATCGACCGATCGCGAAGCGTCTCTTCAAGTCGCATTTCTCAACCTGGGAAATTTTGTGAGCTCGTTTTTGAAATTTTTAGTAATGGCAGATTAATAAATTTATTAAGTTTTAACAGTGAGTGCAAAGACAGACTCGTTTAGTAATTTACGATAGGTATTACCTAATAGTTAAAAGGAGAAAATGCCTTACCGATACATATTAAAATTACATAATTATGTAATATAAATATGAATAAAGCTTCGAAGTGATAAACATGTAGGTATCGTTAATGATATAACGAAGTGATCCCTACCATTAAATTAGTATGTCTTTAGGGATTGGGGATAAAGCAGTAAACGATTAGCTTCACGATTAGTTAAACGATTATCGATCAAGTAATTAAGGTAAGTATCGATTAGCTAACGACAAGTGATTATCATATCACGATTGGCTATAGTCTAAAAATATCACGAGTTGCCGGTGTGGGTTGTATACTTGGCCGTGGATTTTCTTATTTAAGGATGATTCGACACACTGATGCCAGGTAATATTATAGTACTGAGTGCAGATGCAGAATATTATCGCTGTCTAACAAAACCAATGTTTGACAGCGAAAAAATGGTCTCTCTCTAACGCATGGTACAGATGACGCGTTCTCTTTCTCGTTCACTAGACTGTGCTTTTTTATGACTGCTTGGAATATCACTCATAATCATAATCATAATCACTGACTGTGCCGTGCAGGATAGATTTACCCTACTTACAGCAGGATTTTAATTTTGATTAAAAAAATATGCGTTAAGAAACGCTACTTAACCCGGATTTCAATTTTGATTGAAAACACATGCGTTAAGATCGTCCAAACTCTCTCTGCCACTTGCATGAATATTATATATTACGTACAAATTTGAAATTCGAGGTAAATATTCAATGCTGATTCGCTGCTTTCAATGTTATTCAGAGCTTATTCAACAGCTCATTCAGTGTTCTTGAAGAGCTACTAAAGTTACTTAATCAGTAACCTGATAGATCGAAGTAGGTAGTGTGGTTTAACCTGCTGCTATGTCTGCTTTGGCGTGTTATATGTGTAATTGATACATACCTTTATACATAGTAGTAATACGGCCCTTTTGTGAATAAAGAAAACACAATTATAATTATAAGTAAGACTGTCAGACCAATTCGAGTTTTAGTTATTCGATCTGTTTCCGATATCTGTCAGTGTTAAAAGTGACTTTTCTTCAACCAAAAACGTCACTTTTGACACTGTCAAAAGACTGACAGATCATATGGGAAACAGATCGAAAAACTACAACTCGAATTGGCCTGTTTGACAAAAAGTAGTTATCATGCAAGAGTTTATAGTACATAGTGCAAGTGTACATTAGGTAGGTTCCAAAAAAAGTATAAACCTTTGCACCTTGTGTTCTTTAATGTGTTCTTAAATTAAGAGTTGGAGTATGATAGGGATAGATATCGGATATCGATCCTTCGCTAGATAGAGCCTGCCCCTTAACGACCATGCGTCCGTCCGGTGGTAGCATCATTCCGACCGCGTGGTGCTTATCAGCAAATGATAACGAGACGCTTTTGTTTTCATTGGCCACGACATGGGTGTGCGCGCCGCGCCGCCTCGCGTATATAATCAGGCCCATCGCTTCCCGGCCAGCATTCCAGGCTCGGCCTCGCGCCAATCCACGTCAACCTTAGTATAATTAGTTCTTCAAACCTTTCAGTATTCCATTATTTATATATTCGTTTCGGTAAGATATTTTTTTTATTGATTACAGTTCGGGTCAATATTTTTTTGCTCAGGCGCGTGTCAATAAACTCTTGTCATTTATTTAGCTTTTGGTATTTTATTACCTATTTATAGAGAGACCTTTTACAATTTTTTTGTGATATTCGGATCAATATTTTTGGCTTCAACACGTGCCACGCCAACCTTAGTGTAAGCTATAGTCCTTTATCACTTCAACCTCCCGTACCTACCTACTTTTTATTTAGTGAACATCGTCAGTATATTGAAAAAGCTTAACATTATAAGTACCTACCTTTTAATACCACATCTATTTTTAATTATTTTGTGAGCTATTTTTGTTGAAGTAAGATGCACTTCCAATTTGGATGCACTCATGCTCGCCTGTCAGTAACAGGGTTTCAGGGTAACTGGACGTTTCAATATTTCCATTTTTCAATTTTTAAAAGCGACGAGTACCTAACGTACGGACTGTATAGGTACAGCGAGCGTGGCAAAATTTATAGCAGATTTTTAAAACGTTTCGTGTTTTTCAATAAAACTGGATAATATTTTCGTATGTGCCTAATTTTTGAGCACAAAATAAAAGATGCCTACTTATCTAAACAATAATAAGCCTACCTAATAATGATAAATCTCTTTCATAACACCGAAGGAGAGACATTTTCTAATTGCAAATATTAGGCATTTACATTACCAATTTTATATTCATTCATTAACATACATGTTCTGAGTGTTCTGAGGTTCTGACTGAGTAATTAGCACTTAATATTGTTTATGTCCACGATAAGCATTGACATGTAGTGGAAATTTAACCACTAAGTCACGACCTAGTCTTTAAATATAGCCATTATTAAGTCAGTTTTACATGAAACGGAAAGATAAGACGTCTTTGTTTTTTGCAGAATAAGTTTTAATCTAGTCATCCAATAAAATGGCTTATCTTCAGTCGATGCCCAAATCTGAGACCATCAAACTCCGTGAAAAACACATCGGGTAAGTTTATTATAAACTTTGCAATTATTTATTAGATAACGGCCGGTGAGGAATATGGTGTATCATTAACTGTGGATCTGTATAACTATAAGACTTATCTTTACCTTAACAATTTCGGCCAAGTTTTTAGAGTTTATATGTGTATAATGCCTTAAGTAAAAGGATAATAAACGTATAGCTGAATATTACTATTTTTTTACTGATCACTAGTCACTAAGATATGGACTAGTGTATCATTCAATAGCGTGACGAGCGTTCGCATTTGCGTTATGCCTATTTTTGTATGGGATTTTGAATAGCGCGCCAAGCGGGACGTTTCGGAAACTCAAAATCCCATACAAAATGACATCTAACGCAAACGCGTAGGTACGTCACGTCACGGTATCGAATAAAATCTATACTACCTATATAGGGGTACAGATGAAGTTAGGAAAATTAACAAGTCATTACTCATTAGTTAAGTAGGTACTTAGATTGTATCTCCAAAATGTACCCTTGTCAATTAAGCGCCTAAATTATTCATTAAAATTTAGTATTCCTAATGGTAGTCTTGAAAGCTGTAATATAGTAAATTATATAGAATAATAGTTATAGACCTAGGTAAATTCAACTATATGTTTGAAATTGCAAGAGACGAAGATCAGTAAATAGTTTAGCCTTTCATTAAATAACTCATCATGGTCTATATGTCACGATTTGTCACTAAAAAGTGTAAATCCATTCCCTAACAATTAATTTGTTTGCAGAGCCGCCTGTCAGCTGTTTTTCCGTTCTTCTCCCCTGAAGATAGTGCGAGGCATTGCTCAGTTCATGTACGATGAGCAAGGCGAGAGATATCTCGACTGCATCAATAATGTTGCACACGGTACGTCTTGCCATTGAATCTGTGGAACCTGCTACCAACTATCTATTTCATAAATTCTCATCAAATCATTATAATATGACCTACAGAGATAGCAAATTTTATATGGGCCTACTTACAGAGGTTTTTATTTATAAATATCTAGATCATATTCACATATAACATGACTACACACACAAATTTTCACAAACCTATTTCAATATCTGAGTATAATACCTATTTAATAGATTTCGAAATAATTTCAACGGGGAATAGAACGGCAATTGTTTGCAATTCGAGATATCAATTTATCTAGACAAATACACTTTAAAAATATTTTTTTACTGTAGTTATTTGAAATATTAAGTAGATAGTGTCGAGAACTCCCCGTATTTTGTACTTATTTCTTATTCCTCGTACAATATTATCGAGATGGACTGGGATCTGTGAAGGCGTTACTGAAGAAAAACACCTTTCATGTTCTTGTCAGTTGAAAATAGGAATTTTATTTTAGTTGCAATTCTTTTGTTTCGAATAATTCGTAATGCTACATTTGACAATAGATTCGTTGTCATATTTTTAAATGTGTTAGTAGTGCAAATGTTTCTGGTGAAATAATTGTTTGTACCTAGCTTTGTTTTTATGATAACAAAGAGTTCAGTGAACAAATGCTATAGACTTGAGCAGAACATCGAGCTTTAGGTATTTTGCCGAACCGGTGCTATATTGTTCGTGGCAAGAATTAGAAGCCATCTTCTCATTATCATCACGTAATTTGTTATTTGACTCAAACATCGGGCAATGTTTTCCATGTTTAACTTTGTCATTAACATTCATTGTCACACTTATCGTTCTGTTTTCGTCGATCTTAACCAACATAAAGTTTACAAAACCGGCCAAGTGCGAGTCGGACTCGCGCACGGAGGGTACCGCACCATAAAAAAAATAGAGCAAAACAAGCAAAAAAAAAACGGTCACCCATCCAAGTACTGACCCCGCCCGACGTTGCTTAACTTCGGTCAAAAATCACGTTTGTTGTATGGGAGCCCCACTTAAATCTTTATTTTATTCTGTTTTTAGTATTTGTTGTTATAGCGGCAACAGAAATACATCATCTGTGAAAATTTCAACTGTCTAGCTATCACGGTTCGTGAGATACAGCCTGGTGACAGACGGACGGACGGACGGACGGACAGCGGAGTCTTAGTAATAGGGTCCCGTTTTTACCCTTTGGGTACGGAACCCTAAAAAGCTACGATATTTAAGTACTGTATTTTTTTGTTTAGTTGGACATTGCCATCCTCACGTGGTGGAAGCCGGCAGGAACCAGATGTCGCTCATCTCCACGAACAACCGCTACCTCCATGACGAGCTCGTGATTCTGGCTGAACGCATCGTCCAGACCCTGCCCGAGCCCCTCTCGGTCTGCTTCTTCGTAAACTCGGGCTCCGAGGCCAACGATCTGGCCTTGCGGCTCGCAAAAGTGCACACTAACAAAAAAGACGTGATCACGCTTGACCAGTAAGTATCTTTGTGTGAATGCTTTTGAAATTGGGGGGTCTCGTGTCACATGTATAAAATGAAATGAATGATGAATGAAAGAAATGAATGATGTTTGCTGGCTTACTTTTGAATTTATTCAACTTTGCACTAGTTAGGTATTTACGAATGTCGCTATAGGAAAGAGTTTCGGCATTGTACCTATAAAAAGATGAGAAAATGTTACATAATATTTAAATTTGAAACATGGATAGTCCAAAATTGTCTCTAACGTCTCTTAAAGACATCCTAAAGTCTTTCGTTATTATCTTGCATCTTGCTCATTTACACATATTCTTTCAATTAAATAAGGTAAACGTTCCAGTGCTCGACATGCTATCACCAATTAATGACACCCTGCAGACACCAATATTAAAAAATGACTTAAGTTTAAAGATAACAGGTTTTGGGACAGTGACAAGCACTCTGACGTCTACTTTAGAAGTAGCTAACCTAGAGTAACAAATCATTTGCTAAGTTTAAATTTGTATAAATAATGAACCCTTTGCCTTTGAAAAACTAAATTAAATGATCTGATGTTTTTGCCCAAACATTGTATTCCCTACCCCTGAATTTTAAGGTAGATTTTGTTTACTTATCTATAGTTTGTAGATGTTTTAGTGTTAGAAGTTTAGAGCTTCAAACCGCTAGGTTTTAAAATGGTTTTAACATTCCTAAATACCCTTTAAACCTAATTCAAAGCCAACGAGCCGATTGAAAGTCGTGTGAATGTATCTGTGGTAACTTCGAGCACCTCGAAGTGTTGTTAGGGTGCTACTAGCGCCTGTTTGTTGCAGTGCTTATCATGGGCACCTCACGTCTATGATTGATGTATCGCCCTACAAACTGAACCTTCCCGGTGGGCCCGAGAAACCAGATTGGGTTCACGTGGTGAGTTAGCCTGCCCTTACTACCGCACTGAATAAATACATTATACAGTAAATACATTATACAGTAACTACGTTTGAAAATTCATTCAGTCATTTTTAGAACAATCTCGCTTGTTGGTGAGATCTCAATAATATCGAGGATGAAGGATGCTTATATCTACTTAGGAGATGCTTAGTGAAATTCAATTTGTTAGAAGAGAGTTTTGTCCTTTAGTTAACTCTTATAAGAAAACTGGAAGCAAAACCTTTTGGGTTTACTGCGGTTATTTATTCACAACATAAGGATTTATCTTAAATTATAAAGCGAAGTATAAGGATGGCTTTTTAACCGTAGTTGTTGCAAAAAATTATTCAGTGTGGTAACATTTTCTGCATATAGGCATTAGGTTAGGTACACGCTCAGTTTTATTTTATAGCAATTTTAGTCGTTCTTGAACCAGAAGCTACTAATAATAATGTTAGTAAAAAAACTGAGCATCTAACTTTTGCCATATGCTTTCCTTAATTCGCACCCCATTTTTCATACTTCTAAAAACGTTAAAATTGCTTAACAAGGGAGTTTCCGATTATTAACGATACAATAAACCATAACAAAGTTTCCATAGAACCAGGAAAAGTTAATTGATTTATTATCCTGCATACATTAGTTAACGGGCTTTAATGGACTTTGTTTAATAGCTTCAGTTCCCGAATGTCGAACCCCTAATGGGGATCTTTAAAATGTACCTAAATATATTAATGGTAAGATTAGCGTACGTTAATTGACAGCGTACACCTGTTACGTGATATTTTACCTTAAATTTATGTAATTTATTTATTTATTTAGGATAACAAGATCCATACATTAAAAAATAAATATAAATGAGCGGACATGACTATATGCTATAAATTATATCAAGCACCTCTGAAATCAGTAATAATCTTCATGTCAAAAATAAATAAAATAATGTTACTACAGTCCATATACAGATTTCAAACCAAAAGCGTCACTCCTGTGAACAATAGTTCATATAAATAATAATTCCATCACGCAGGAGAATAGAAACGGATTACCTCTTTTATTGTCTCGGTACCTTTTCATTATACATAATTATACTTTAGGAATGTCCACATGAGAGATTCTAACCTAGTTTGTGTTTATGACCCAGATATTTGCAAAAGAAAAAAAAATACCGGGAAGCATAATATAAAATAGCATAGGTACTAATGTTTATGAATGAATGAATGAATAACATTTATTTCAGGACAAGTCCCATAGTATGTTAGTAACAAGATGAATACTTAAAATTAGTGTTAGTGCACAACATAAATAAAAATTTAACACAAATAAAAACTTAAAAACCTATAACCTACCTACGTGGAGCGCGAGACATGGAGCTGCGTCCATCGACACATCAGCGCGGAGTCCCAGCGGTCCGCGAACGCGCTCAGGATCCCGTTGGTGCTGCCGCGAACTCGGGCTAACAGGGAGGCGCACCGCTTGCGCATTATGGCAGCAAAATCGTCGGTCCGCGCCTCCGCAAACATGCCCGACGCACTACAGTGCCGCGGCAACCCCAACAGAACCCTAAACGCGTTGTTATATTGGACTCGCAAGTCGCTATATGCCCGCTGCGTAAAGTTGACCCACAGACCGCAAGTATAAAACGATTGGCAATATGCCTTGAACAAAGTAATTTTCACAGGCTGTGAGCACCTTGCGAACCTGCGAGCCAACATATTACATCGGACAGCCAGCGACCTGCGCTCCCTCTCCACGTCACAATTATCTTTTAAATCCTCCGTGACCCAGTGACCCAAATATTTGACTTTTTGCACCCTATTGAGAGGTGTGCCACAAAGCGAGATACCAGGAGCGTCTGTGTAGGTCTTTGACCCTGCCTTAAATATAATCATCTCGCTCTTTTTGGCATTATATTTGAGTCCGTGGGCCACAGCGTACGACTCACAGATTGCGACCAGTTTTCTTAATGCGCCAATCGATGGACTCAGAAGCACCATATCGTCTGCGTAACTAATGTTATTCAAACAGATATCTCCAACGTGACATCCGATATTAGTGCTGCTGAGCTCACCGATTAGCCGGTTCATATAAAGATTGAAGAGCCGGGGCGAGCTCAGCCCCCCCTGCCTCACCCCACACTCCAACCCATATTCATCTGAGTATGACCCACCCCATCTTACTCTGTTCCTTTGATTGCCGTACCAGTAGCGAAGCATCAAGACTACCTCTGGCGGTAATGTGGTCTCATGCTGCAACTTGTTCCATAGCGCCTTATAGTCTACTAGATCGAATGCCTTTGACAAGTCCAAAAAACAGGCAAATACAGGTGTATTTTTATCAGTGTAGTACTGAACAGCTTGCTTGAGACACAGTATTGCACTCTCCGTGGACAACCCTGGCCTAAAACCAAATTGTGAGTCGTGCAAGTTTAGGTGCTGGGCGAGTTGTTTATCAAGCAAACTGTCCAGAACCTTGGCCAGAATAGTAGCTAACGAGATTGGCCTGTAATTGGACATGTCAGAGGCATCTCCAGTCTTATTCTTCACTATTGGCACGACTACCGTATACATTAGTTCATTCGGAAGATAAGAGTGGGCAATGCACAAATTAAAAAACAAAGCAAGTACTCTGGGTAGGTGGGGACCTGCATACTTTAGATGTTCAACGCTAAGGCCGTCGAACCCCGGAGATTTTCCTCTAACCATATTATTTATGACCGTGGCAACTTCCTTAGTTGAAAATTTAACAGCGAGTCTCGTGGTGTTGACGGCCTCAGAATCACCCACCGCCGACCGCTCAGAGAGCGGCGAATGTATTCTAAAACTTTCTTTAAAAGCATTAGCTATGTCCGCAGGATCATGCAGACCAGAAACGCTCGCAGGAAGGCTCGACTTAGGATTTAGGCTTTTTGTTCGCTTCCAGAATTCACCAAAACGTTTTTTAGAGTGACTTCTAGCTATCATATCCATTTTTATTTGTTGCTGATTATTCTGACAATATTTCAGTTTTAACTTAAACAATCGCCTTGATTCACGCATGCTATTGTACACATCGCCATGCAAAGGTTTTCCACAAGTTAACCACATCTGGTAACACAATCTCGCCTCCCTATGCGCGTCGCTGACATGCAGGTTCCAACCTGGCATTGAGCGTTTTTTAAGCCGATTTGTGCCTTTATGCGAAAACTCGGCGCCCTGTTTAAGAGTACTTACTATATTATGATGCAGTGTATCCAATAACAATACATGACCAGCATTCATACACAAATTATTTGAGCATTGATATAACTCTTCTGGCATAACCACAAGTCTTAACCTATTATTACAAAAGTCATTATATTTCTCAACCTGCTCACTGTCCCTCTCCCCCCATATTACTTTATCACAGCGGTAGTTGGGCAGATCTCTTACATTTCTAATTATATCTATGTCACATTCTATTAACATAGGATAGTGATCTGATGTGTACACGTCATATAAAACTGAAACCTTTACTACAAAACGGCGCGCCGAGTTGGTCACCACACAGTGGTCCAACCATCTCAAAGCATCGTTGGCACTGCTAAGAAAAGTGTGCGTACTTCGCGGCAAAAGTTCAAGGTCAATGCACGACCACGATTGATCGTTACAAAAAGTCATAAGTTCGTTACAAAATCTCTCACCTGGGTGCGCATTAAAGTCTCCCAGCATGAACACGGCCTCGACGTCATGCGTTTCAATTATTGCTACAATTTCACTTAGGCACTGTGTATATTCTACGAGATTATCAGCGGAATCAGTTGGCATATACACCGAGAACACCAGTATAGTGCGACTTGAAAACTCAATTTTTATTGCTACTAACCGATCACTATTACACGCTACCACCGACACATTCGGGAACGCCGCCTTTCTCCACAGCAACGCAACTCCGCCGTACGGTCGACCTCTGATAACGCCCACCGACGTATCGATAGCAGACTTACCGGTATAGGCAAACTCGCTGTCTATAGTGCCAAGATGAGGCACATCATGAGGCCAGAGCCATGTTTCTTGCAGAGCGACTACATCCGCAATACGACACAGTCGTTTGACACTTTCACTCGATGTTATAACATTCTTACAGTTAAAAGACGCGAATACCACCTTATGTGTCGTACATTACATCGATACCTGTTTGAAATTAACGAGTATTGATCGTAGCCCGATACGGATGCTTCATAGTAAACAGCCAGGGGCTTGGCGCGGAACTCGAAACCACACTGACGGTTTATTGTTTACTGTCGGAACAGTAGGAATCTATGCCTTTGCTAAAAAGTCTGTAATTGTCTCTTTGTTAAAGTTTTTCAAATGATATATTCTAACAGGAAATTTAGTTTCAAGCTTTAATTTAGGTTAAAAGTGTACGGTGTTCAATAGATAGTGCTTAGAGTTAGTAATTTAACTGCACGTACCTACGAAGTAAATTGCAGTAATAATTCGTTTCAAGGAACGATAACATCAAAATTATAGAAACATAAAACTTTAATGACTGAATTTATGAGTCATTATCTCTGTTATGTACGTAGATAGGAGCACATTTTCCTTGCAGTTATTTTTATCCATCCTTACTCGAAAAATCCAACTAAATGCCTTATAGTGTAGTACAATGCCAATAAAATAAAACCAACGATATCATTTTTGTAACACGAATTTCATTACTACAGGCACCGGTACCCGACACATACAGGGGCAAATACACGTGCCCTCAACACTCGTGTTCGGAAGAGGAGTTGGGTCACCTGTACGCCGAAGACGTGAGGAACCTGTGTGACACAGCCACCAAGCAACATGGCGGCGTGTGCGCATTCATAGCCGAGAGTTTGCAGAGCTGCGGGGGGCAAATTATCCCGCCTCATGGATACTTGCAGAAGGTTTACGAGTAAGTCTACCAATATGTTTTCTTCTTATTTATTACCAGGAGTGCCTAGCGCGACTTCATTCGTCTCTTTGCCTTTCTGTCGTGCCAATAGGCAAGAGTAATAGAGGTTACGAATTGGTGTTCGCGGTAGACCTTCAGCTGCTATAAGTGCCACTGCTGTCGTAACGATGGCGTATCATGGTCATCGATGTTACGTTATACATATGCAAGAGCGATACAGGAACAGATATAAGGTAAAGGGCCCCAAGTTCGTGTTAGTACGTTATTTCGTTAGTTTTGTTTCTGGCGCAAATAATAAGGAATTCAAGTATTGTTTATTTAAATTATACATATGAAAAAAATCTGTATTATTTAATCTCTTCAATAAAATAATAACCAATATTTTAGTGATTAAACTGAGAGTAATACGACGGTCGAAACTGTCAGACGGCCGCGAACAGCTGTGTTGTATGCGTGCACTTTTTTTAGGCGTAAGGTGCGCGCTCTTACTTGTTAAGCTTAATAGGAAGGAAAAGCTAAACCCATTCGAATAAAAGTTTTTGGGAGTGTTTCTGTGGGTTCCTTAGTAATTGATTTGATAAGAAAAAATATTGAATATATGCATAGAAATACCTTAAAATTGCAATAAATCGACTCACGAAATAGCGGTCATTTTATTTTTCGTGTGTCTCCTATTTCGTGCCACTAACGAATCAAGGATTTTCTAGATACATTTTGAGTGCTTGTTTTTAAATAGAACAACGAAGATAATTAAAAAAATAAATTAGAAAACAATTAATGTATTTCATGAAGTTTCGTATGAGCGAAATTCGGTATATGTTTTTTTCACTAGAATTCTCATAAAACGAGTTTGAATGTGACCCGAGTTTAAATTTTTAAGGTATATTCCACGTATATTCTCATATTAACTACTAGCACAATTTTATTTATAATTCAATTTATTTGATTTATTTTTGTGTATGTTTATCTAGCTCGTCAACCAAATCTTGTCAGTAAAAAAAGGCGCGAAATTCAAATTTTCTATGGGACGATATCCCTTTCGCGCCTACATTTTTCAAATTTGCCGCCTTTTTCTACTGTCAAGATCTGGTTGACCAAGTATATTTAACGTATAAGATAGTTAATTTTTTTTCTGTATATTACTCTTTTTTTTTATATAGTTCGGCTTTTAATCAAGTAATAAAGTACCCATATGGTTTACGAAGTCTTAATTCAACTATTAAAGACGACGAGTACAAAAAACTATAAACTAGCTCTCAATATTTAACATTTTTTTTTAAATATTATTATTAATTTGACCTTACAATTACTCGTAAGTAGGTAAGACCGTTAAATAATTAAAATGATTATCAGCAAATCTATAAATATAAATATTATCTAAGAAAACTTTATTCCGAAACAGGGGACACGAATTCACGAACTTAGGAGCTGAGCTAAATTTGTATCACGAAATGGGAGCCAAATAAGAGGTTCACGAAAAAATTCATATAAAAAAAAGTTTCAACTAAAACCCTATAGTTTATACATTAAATTATTAACAAAGAACTAATATAACTTACTCAAAAGCTTTCAAGGTATTGATATGCTTAGTAATATTTAAAAAAAATGCTTAGTAATATACAAACTCTCAAGAGCCTTAACCTGCCGAAACAGGGGCCCTTTACCTTATAACGAGGTTTCAATTTTCGATATTCGCGATACACCCCTTATGGCCTGATTGTAGGTGCAGGAGGAATCGGTTTGTATACCCCACACTAGTTCAGTGTACCTAGTACATATACGGGAAATCGAAGATGTGTGACCTCGAATCTTCTCAGTAAAGGTTTATTTGCGACGTTTTCCTTCACAGAACTACTAAATATCAAAGGTATACTTACTTACCTATATATATACTTAGTTGCGAGTATTTATACGTCTGAGGTAGCCTACTCGCATCCCTTTGACATACATCGTCGATGAAAATTGATATACACACCTACATATTAATATGTGTGTTCCTAGCTACTTCAAATTGTCTTATAATATTCCAGCCTCAGTTCCCTTTACTCTAAAATAAGTTTTTGGCAAAAATTTCATTTTTGGTACAAGTTTTTATCGCTGACTGTACTTTTCTTACGACAGACAACTAATACTCATCGAGACAATTCTAAAAACCCCTAACACAATTAGGTTGCGTTGTTTCAACACATAGTTCCATGGCCACCTCCTGTTTCCATCATCAGATCAGCTCGATGGTACCATAATATTGCATTGTCACCCGACTTACATGTGTACCTGTGCAAAATTTCAGCTCAATCGGAAACCGGGAAGTGGATCAAATTTAACTGGCAAGATTTGATTACAGACCGACAACGGGACGGGTGAAACCAAAATAAAAGCTTGTAAAAATACTCAAAGGACAGCAAAACCTTCATTTACTCTGGAATACAAATTTTATGTTAAACTCAAAAATAACAAAGTTATCAAAACAATAGGAAAACTCTAAATTAAAAACTGTACGCAATGTGCAATTATATCTATTAATAAAAAAAGATAAAAGATTTATTCAAGTAGGTAGGCATATTACAATGCGCTTATGAACGTCAGATAAAGCTACACTGGCTAATTTCGTAATGCATCAGTTATCTTGAGGTCAATAACTGATGTCTGGTGGCATAATACTGGATAAATTATTATTGAACTACTTACTCGTACATAAATAACAACTACTGGGTGAGCTGACTAAATGGCATGGGCCAATAGGTACCCACGGGAAACTAAAATAAAAAAAAGCTAAGTACCTACCTAATTAGGAAAAATTGGTTATTTGCTATGATTTGCGATTTTAAAGAAATTACCTATCCAATATTTTTTCCCTAAACATTTTTAAGAAACATATACAGGGTGCCCGGTAATTAGTGGATAACCTTCTAACCACCGACAGAGCACCTTAGGCTGGTCCAGAAAATGCACTAGTAAAAGTTTCGTAGTTTTCGAGATAATCGAACTTTTCTGTCTTTTTTAATGGCTAGCTCCAATTAAAAAAGACAGAAAAGTTCGATTATCTCGAAAACCACGAAACTTTTACTAGACCTATAAGTGCATTTTCTGGACCAGCCTAAGGTGCTCTGTCGGTGGTTAGAAGGTTATTCACTAATTACCGGGCACCCTGTATAGTACTCGTAGTACATCCCTTTACTTACTTTTTCTGTATTTGTATGTATTTTTATAAGTTAATTAGGTACCTACACCTACTCGTAAGTATAGTATTTTTATTAGCATAAGAAAGTGCCTGATAAAATTATTAAAATTCGATATCGAAAGTATTTAGTTCTCGAGATATTTAGCAATGTGACAGAGAGTCGCACCATAAGGGTTCCTTTTTAGGGTTCCGTAGCCAAATGGCAAAAAACGGAACCCTTATAGATTCGTCATGTCTGTCTGTCTGTCTGTCCGTCTGTCCGTCTGTCTGTCCGTCCGTATGTCACAGCCACTTTTCTCCGAAACTATAAGAACTATACTGTTGAAACTTGGTAAGTAGATGTATTCTGTGAACCGCATTAAGATTTTCACACAAAAATAGAAAAAAAACAATACATTTTTGGGGTTCCCCATACTTCGAACTGAAACTCAAAAATTTTTTTTTCATCAAACCCATACGTGTGGGGTATCTATGGATAGGTCTTCAAAAATGATATTGAGGTTTCTAATATCATTTTTTTCTAAACTGAATAGTTTGCGCGAGAGACACTTCCAAAGTGGTAAAATGTGTCCCCCCCCCTGTAACTTCTAAAATAAGAGAATGATAAAACTAAAAAAAATATATGGTGTACATTACCATGTAAACTTCCACCGAAAATTGGTTTGAACGAGATCTAGTAAGTAGTTTTTTTTTATACGTCATAAATCGCCTAAATACGGAACCCTTCATGGGCGAGTCCGACTCGCACTTGGCCGCTTTTTAACTTTTGGGTAGGGAACCTTAAAAACGAAGTATGAATAGGTAACCCAGTCGCATGGCCCACTCTGTATTAAGTGCATTCACGTGCTGGTCACATGCCGAACACGCTGATAAAGTACGTATGCAACATTATCAGACGTTATCTGTACTGCGATTGCGTAAATTGTTAATAAAGTAGTTACGTGCGGTTCAAAGTAAACAAAAGTACTACATTCTAATCATTATGCTTCGGTTTGTTAGTACAGGAATTACTATTTATTATCCGACAAATGAAATACTATTAATCAGGGATGTTGCGAATATGAGCATCCGCTTCCGCAACCGCGGAACTTCCGCATTATTTTCAACATCCGCATCCGCATAAAATCGATGCGGATTTAATGCGGATGCGGATGTGGAACAGGTCGGTACAGGAACGTCTTAGCATCGGCGTAAGTGCTAGACTGCTAGGTAATTTAGTCATTAACCAAAAAAACCTATTAGAAATGAGCAGTCAAGCGTGAGTGGGACTTAATGTACGGAACCCTTGGAACGCGAGTCCGACTTGCACTTGGCCGGTTTTTTGAAATAAAAATTACTAAAATGTAATATTTGACGTTTTTTATGGTACTATCTTGATATCCGCATCCGCATCCGCATCCGCGGATGTGAGCCTTTAAAAATCCGCATCCGTATCCGCATCCGCGGATGTCAAAAAATCGGCATCCACAACATCCCTACTATTAATGTATATAAAATACTACGTACCTTAAGCTTCAAATATAACATATCGACCTACGCAATGGCAAAAACGACGGAGAAAATATATAAGTAGGTAGATAATACGTAAGAAAACCAGAAGAAAACATTATCTAATCGATAACGCATTTGATTGATCATGACTTTTGTGAATATTGGTTATCATATTTTTGAATAAGGCCAGGCACCGATTCCAATTGATTCCAAATAGAATATATTTATGGCCTAACTTCAAAGAAATATTTTATCGTTGATCTTCCTAATACTGTTGTCTCCGCTTTTTGCCATCACTCATTAGTCATTAAAGGCACCCAAAAAGGCGTACGAATGAGTATTTGTTTTTTATAACTGTAACTTCGCGTTTAAAGCCAAACAAATATAAGCTAAATCTACCTCCTATGTCACAGCAAAATCACGTCTCAATGTTATTCAACTATTCCTTTTTATTTCCCAGGCACGTACGGCAAGCGGGCGGCGTGTGCATCGCCGACGAGGTGCAAGTCGGGTTCGGCCGCGTCGGCACCCACATGTGGGCCTTCGAGACCCAGGACGTGGTACCCGATATCGTGACCATGGGGAAACCGATGGGCAACGGGCACCCGGTGGCCGCGGTGGTGACAACCCCGGAGATTGCGAAGAGCTTCGCGGATACGGGCGTGGAGTATTTCAATACGGTGAGTTGTGATTGTCATTTGTTTATTTTGTGGTAGGCACCAGATATATCGGAGCGGCCTAGGTGTTCACTAATATCTCGCAGCTACCTACAGTAAACGATGAAAGATCTTTATCAGAATTACGATGTTCAAATAAATAAAGTACCTTTTAATTCCAGTACGGAGGCAACCCTGTATCGTGCGCCATAGCGAACGCCGTGCTCGACGTCATCGAAGACGAACATCTAATGGAGCGCGCCGATAGGGTTGGCAACCACTTGCTGGAGCGCTGCGCGGATCTCAAGCTGAAGCATAGACTAGTTGGTGACGTGCGAGGGAGAGGCCTGTTCGTGGGCGTTGAGCTGGTGACGGATAGAGACGCAAGAACACCGGCCACTGCGGAAGCAAAACATATTGTTAACAGGTAAATAATATACATATCGTCATTTCCTGATGACTGGAGTGAAGTAAGAACAATGAAGTCCACGATCGATAGCCATGGCCAGCTTTTAAGCAGTTACCTACCTATAAAGCATTTTTTTCCTTGATGACGCGCGCCCAACTAAATCTGATATTTTTTGATCTCCATCAACTTCAACGAATATCGATAGAACAAAAAAAGAAATTAAAAACTACCTTAGAACCCTTGGAAAATTTTAAGCCAGTTAAAAATACTAGTTTTTAATATATTACACATTAGAAAAAAGTGTGCAAAAAACTGCATTTGCAGTATTCTTCAAACAAGTTTTTTTTAATCATTCTAAAAAGATCCATTCTTCCATTTACAGAATGCGAGAAGAAAAAATCCTCATAAGCCGCGACGGGCCCGACGCTAACGTGCTAAAGTTCAAGCCACCCATGGTGTTCACCATCAAGGACGCCGACAGGCTGGTCGACACGCTGGACAGAGTGCTGGAAGAGCTGGACGCCGAGCTGCCGGTCACCAGTATTAAACTTGAGGTACTTACATTACAGCTGTACACTTCAGGGATGTTGCGGATGCCGATTTTTTGACATCCGCGGATGCGGATATTTAAAGGCTGACATCCGCGGATGCGGATGTCAAGATTAGGTACTTAGAAAACGTCAAATATTACATTTTTAGTATTTTTTTATTCTAAAAAAACGAAACGTTTATTTTTAATAAACAGTAACTTGGCCGACTTTTCTGGATCTAGCTAGACGATTTCGTTATAGGTAATGACGAAATTACCTAGCACTTACGCCGCCGCTAAGACGTTCCTGTACCGACTTGTTCGACATCCGCATCCGCATAAGCTCCGCAACGATTTTATGCGGATGCGGATGTTGAAAATAATGCGGAAGTTCCGCGGTTGCGGATGTTCGCAACATCCCTGGTACACTTCGCCAGCGGATGGGCTAGAGTTGTTGTTGGTATGGCCGATGTATGCAAATCTAAAATGATTTACCTGCATATCTCCAAACGAAAGTGTGGTATGCGCAGTCGACGTCAAAGATATGTTTACACTTTTGCACCCTTTTCCTTCGTGATAAGGTGAACAATCTGTCGACTGTACTTAGTGCCACATATTAAATTTATTATACAATTTTATTGTATAAACCCTTGCCCACCATTATAATTTTTATAATTCATTGACATTATTTTATATCAATGAATTATAAAAACACATGTCGCTTAACATACTAATATGGCGACTTGTTTTGGCAGTGGTTTTAGTTAAAAATTCAGCAAACGAAGTAAACAAACTAACAAAATAAACGATGAATAAGTTTGAAATAAACAAAAACGCACAAAAAATAAACAATGAATGATTTTGAAACGCCTGGCACATTTTTTTTTTGCAATATTTTTGATTGGTGTCTAAAATGTTGACGGCTGAATTACAAAATAAATATTTTATAACTTCAACATTTATTGGAACATATGAAACACGTATATAATTTGGTACCTAGGTATAGGTAGATGTAGTTAATAGTCCAAAGTCGCAAAAATAGCTTGACTTAGAAGTGATATAGGTACACACCCACCCTCTGACCTAAATCACCTGACCTCAGGAATTACTTGCCCTAAACAAACACGGCCATTCAACATACTATACAATACAGGAAACATACATAACTATGTATAACTCGACAATGAAGAGGGTAGTACCAGGTCTGGAATCACTATTACTATTACGAATATAATGCAAAGCTTTGTAAAACCAGCGTAGTGAAGCCGTAACAAATGTACATACATTTCTTACGGATTTTGAGATCAAGATATGCTGGTTATTAATTTGTGTATTCGTCTTAATACAAATAGATTTTAATACATAGTTATATTGTTAATTTTGTTTTATTTGTTACAGGTTTCGGTCACTCCTCTCACCAATATGGAGGCCAACAATGACTTGATAATAAGCAGTTTAAAACCTGCTGTTAAAAGTATATAACCTCCTTATTGCATTTAAGATGTTACCTAGCTTTAAACCCTACAAACTACAAATAATGATCTGTAAATATTTGTTGTAAGTTTAGATTTTACGGTTAAAGTTAATGATTTTTAATTTATTATTTTATGTTTAAAATGTATTCAAAAGATTGATAAACATGTTACCTAACCCTTTTACCACTAAATAAACGCGTGGTTGGTTTGATATTTACCTTCATGTAAGATTCCAATACGATTAGTGATTGCGCGTGGATTTGTAGTTGAAAGGGTTAAATAATCCACAATGTACATGCATTTTTATCTATCATATATCACAAGACAATTAAAAAGAAGGTAAATGAAAATAAAAGCGCCTAATTTTTACATTTACTTTTTAGTTTTATTTACTGTAAACAAAATGTGAGTTTTTATACTCTAATAATGAATAAAAGATCATAAACTTGACTAATAATAGAAACTTAAAAATCTCACTGAATGATGTATAAATGAACATGAACCAACAATATTTTAAGCTAAGTATATGTTAAATCAATCTTTAGATAAGTCTAAAAATAAATTTTCAGTTTCCAGTTTCATCAAATGTGGCTTTTAAAGAGTAAATTTGCAAATTAAAATAAAAAATCTTAAATTACTACAGAAGTACCTTCATTGAAATTCAAACCTTGCAGTTTAGGCACTTCTGTCTGTAGTGCCTACTGGTCATCAGTAGGATCATGGGATCATGATCCTTAAAAAAAATGGTACATTAAACAAAACAAAGTTACTACTCCTTAAAGTGGGTTAAAACATAATAATACTGATTAATCAACTTCTTCCAAGTTCTCAAATTCACAGTCAGAAGGCTCATCTCCAATTGGGAGAAAACTATTTGTTTTCTCGTAAAGGTCATTCTGATAGTTTGATAAAGTCACTAATATGGGTTTAGTGTCAATCAGAGCACTACGTAATTTTAGCTTTTGTGTTAACTTGAATATTTCTGAGTCCGGGCAATGAGAACATTTTCTGTAGCTGGCTGTGTGTTCCCCTTCACAATTGGCACATTTCGGAGGAACCTTAGGGTCCTTTTGGCATTTTGAAGATAAATGTTTCCCTGCACACTTGACACATCGAACCTGACCGTGGCAGTAGCGCTGAGAGTGGCCCCACTTCTGGCAACGATGGCACTGTCTCGGCTTTGCTATAGGACGTTCCATTTTTACTGAGTGGCCCAGTAATGTCTGAACTTGCATGAGCTTCTCACCTTCCTCATTTGGAACAATGACTAACACTAAAAGGGGATGCTCTTTATTTGTTTGTTTTGTGTGCATTTTGTGCAATCTTACTACAGGTATTTTAAGAGACTCAATATCTTGCTTTAGTGCAGTCAAACATGTATCTTTAGCCAAGCCTCTGATGACGACTTTGACTTTACGGTGATCTGGATTTCCGTATGTGTGATACGGCAGTTCATTGATCTTTAAATATTGTATCAAGCGCCTGTGGTCTTCAAATGAGGCACACTTGATTTTGGTGTAATTTCGTCCATTATGTGGCTGGTAAAATTTCAAACCAGCTAATAGCAACTTGTGAACATGTTGTTTAAAATCAACAGGTTGATGCAAAAATATAGGGGGTATTTTGAGAGATATTTTTTGTTGATCTTCACTTTCATTTTGATTCACATCTCGCATTTCTTCAGGCTGAGCAGGCTTTGTTCCTTTAACTCTTTCATTGGAAAGTTTAGATATTTGGCACTCTTTAAGAAAGTCAGTTAGCTTTTTCTTATTCTTCTTCTGTTTTCGTGGAGGCATTTTCACAGATCTGAAAATAACGTAATAAATACTTTAGGAACAAGTGGTTTGCTATTTTTAAACTATCTACAATAAACTTACGGCTAGATGCACTAGTTTTGATAGAACTGCATATAATATTTAATTTAATTGAGAAGATAAAGACCAGTTTCGTATGCAAAACAAAAAGAGGGTGGATTCTGAATTGCTTTAAAGTCTTTAAACAACGCGTTAATTACCGTTTTATAGTCTTTATTTGTTATAAAGTTTCGCGAATTGAACTAACCTTTATTCAATTAAATTTTTGTAGTTTCGTAATTAAATGTAGATTGCAACAACAAAACAACTATTCAAACTATGCAAATCGTCAACCTCGTCAACATGTCGTCAACAGTCGAAATTGAATTGACAATGACAACTGACTTTGACAGTGCTTTTTTTTTAATTCGTCCTTCTGGACAGGCTAAGACCATAGGCCATACTGCCTCGTCTTCGGTAAGTCGGTAGTCGGTAATTTCTTAAGTCGGTTTTATACTTGGTCAACCAGATCTTGACAGTAGAAAAAGGCGGCAAATTTGAAAAATGTAGGCGCGAAGGGATATCGTCCCATAGAAAATTTGAATTTCGCGCCTTTTTTTACTGACAAGATTTGGTTGACCAGCTATAGTTATAAAGTCTTCCTTTTTATAAATCCATAAAGCTTTGGATTCCTTCGAAAACGGTGCCGTAATATGACGGCCGCTATATAGCGTTGAACAAGGCCCCAACGTTGGTAACGTGTCTGTTCTCTTTGACTGCGCAGGAACTAGTATCACTTCTCTCTCCTCCCTCTTGTGAAAATGCCACTTGTCAGAAAAGGACAACTATACTGTTGACAAGACGAACTTCAAATCCAGTTGTTGCCGTTTTGGTGGTTACAAAGCTATGTATGTGTGCGTAAAAAGGTCTATGTGTGCATTTTTAGTGACGTGAAAAGTCGATTTTAATCATGTTATACATCGATAAACGCTACACAGCGGAACGGAAAAGCGATTAATTAAAGCTTCAATTTCTTCGTTAAAAATGAACAAAATTGAAATGCTAATGGATTATGAATATATTATAATATAATAAAATGATTCAATTATTGCGGAACACATATAAATAATAAATATTGTAATTAAAAATCTGAACTTTCCCTTCGTTCCCTGCTGTGGCGTGACGATAAAATCGTGATCTGATAACCACGATAACTCGTAAAAGCGTTTTTTGTTCATTTTAGGTATCGATAAACTTTTCAAGAGAAAAATTCAAATTGCAAGAAATGTCGATAGTTTATCGATATGACTTTATCGACAGCAAGGTGGTTACATATTGTTAATCGTACATAAAAACAAAGTGGCAACAGTGACAGCTCGCTTAGGGTCCATCTTTACAAATATTATATCTATGGCGTTGAATGACGTCACTAGAACGTTGTCTATGTAAACAAGATGGCGCGGTTTCTATCTAGATGGCGTTGATTGTCAACGTAACGTAAAAAAGCGGTGCCGTCATTTGGAAGACGGCCGTCATGACGGTGTCGATAGTTTCGTGAACGTTTTATTAGATAGCGGTGACGCCATTTTGAATAAATGACACGAGATTTGAATAAATGATTCCGTACAGTCTACTTTAACATATGTCTCCGACTTGGCCGGTAGTACGCATACTATACAACAGATGGCGCCTGTGTTTGCTTAACGAGAATTTTCAGTCGGATTTGTATGAACGCACTTATCCCTACTTAATATCGTTGCGCTGCATACTTTTCTTGGTCTAACTCTAGTTGCCGTTGCCGCTCGTAATGGAATCTGCACAATGCACGTATGTCATCGTTAAATCCCCGGAAGATCTCATCCATAAAACATACAATGACCATTGTATACTATTCCAGGCGAGTCCCAAGTGATTAAAATTGGTTCGTTTTTTTGACAACAATATATTTCGCAATGCTCTGATACACTTTTTGCAACAACAATAGAACGTGCCAGCAATAGAAATCTTACAGGCTGTCTTAACATTTTTTATTTACGCCCGAGACAGTGCAACGCGCAGCTGGTCGAGCACGTGCGCAAACTTGCCGCCAGCGGTGGCTCCAACATCAATCTTCTCTACCTTTGCCTATTTTGCGCAATCTTATCTTGTCAACTCCCCGTTTAACTTTACTATCTACCTTGATAACAATAAGCTTTAAATTTAAACGGTCTGGCAAGGCGTTTATGACGTGCCGTTTTTATGAATTCCGTGTCTACCTACTGTAGACAATGAAGGCATTCAGTGTCTGGACTGGACAATGCGAGGATCCCAGTATTGGGCGATTAGCTGGATTTATATAACGGTTCCTATCTTGAAGACGCATCCCCACGGCGGGTTGTAATGTAAGGATTCTGATTCCTACTGCTAACTTAACCAGTATAAGTATGGCCTCGAGATCCGTAATAATTTCAGAACGATTGGTAATGGCGCTTGTACTGGCTTACCTCAAAACTCGCCGCGCCTTAGTTCTGAATGCGATAGGAACTACGACTTTTATACAAAAGGAAGTAACGGACTGTCTTCACCACTGAATTGTGTTACTGTAGAACGAGGGCAAAATGAATCACGTAGGTATATAATATAATGTAGCTTGATAAAAAGGGTTGGGGAGATATGCAATGGACAAGGATTTTTTAGCGGTTATCTTCTAACGGTTTGTCTGTTTATTGGTAGGCAAGGAATTAAAGGCACCTTTGAACTGGGGTAAGGTCGTTACTTATCGTTAAATTGCGTAATAATTGTAATGGATTTGGTTTTTCAATAGGTATATTATTGAAATTTTTAAAGCTCACAAACTAACGACCATCGGCAGGTATTTCATACCTATATTTTAGTCAGGTTGCTTGTGTTTAGTATGTCAAAAGAAAGAGATGCATCGATCACTGTTCCTAACTTTACAAATAACCTATTTAGACCCACGTTGGATTGCTAGGTCGACATATGAATATGGTTAAACGCGTTTTAAGGCAAGACAATCTTAATAATTCTGTTCTTCATATCATAAGCTATCAATATTAAGCCCCCTCCACACTCGTGCGTGAATCGCGGCGCGAAGCCGCGAACGCTAGTGTGGAGTCGATTTCGCAGATTAGTGAAATCAACTCCAAACTCGCGTTCGCGGCTTCGCGCCGGCTTCGATTCACGCACGAGTGTGTAGGGGGCTTTACACTGCAAAAACAAAAATGTTGTCGAGACGACTTCGCCATTTTGGTTCAACCGGAAGCTACCTACATGCTAGAGTTAGACCAAGATAAGTTGGCAGCGATTTTGATAGCACAGACTGTGCAAGTGTTATTGTAAACGTCATAATTTCATAGAAGTTTCCGTTTAAAATAACACTTGCACAGTCTCGGCTATCAAAACCGCTGCCAACGTATTGTTAGCTTGTTCTAACTCTAGCAGCAGAGCTTTACCTACCGTATATCCCTCATTTTTAATACGTAACGCGGCTTACCTTCTCGGACAGCCGTCACCACTGTATGTCAATTGCTTGCTTTGACGTCGGCTTTGACACCGATATCGCATCGTATCGGACCTCGTGAAAGGGCTAACTGCCACTAATTGGGCACTCGGTACGGCCGAGAGGATAGAGGTCGACAATTTCAGCTTTGTCAGCACCTTGTAATTCAGAATTTGTCGTGACACAGCTCTGATAACCTCGATACGATACTGCCCTAGTAGCACGGTCGCATTTTTATCATTTATCACCATGCCTGTCACGTTCTAACAAGTAGGTAAGTGCGAAAGTGACGGGCATAGTGATAGTGGATAAAAATGGATCCGTGCTGAGCCCGCTGGTCTCACCATATACCTGATTGGCCTATTTTTGTACAATCAATACCAACATCTGACGTAGGCCGTAGGTATCCAGGTTTGTCTTACGGATCATAAATAATATGTACCTACTTGCGCCCGAAGTAAGATTTTAGATTAGGATTTGAAAAAAACGCGCACCATAAAAAAAAAACAGCTTTACTTACATATGATAAAAGAACTTGGCACTTGATAGGCGATTAAGGATTTTTACCACATAGAACAGCGCCATCTGGCATTCATAAACTAAAGCAACATTTAATGAACCTGGGGTCACTATTCCAAGAAAAATCTTAATAGCGCGATTTAGTATATTAACTACATAGAACAGCGCCATCTAGCATGCTGCATATGCCACCAAACTAAACCAAAATTTCATGGATCAACCGTCATCATCCCAAAAATCTTAATAGCAACTCTGTTATTTATTCTTATTCTTCTTCTCTTCTTCTTAGCTTTGTTAACTAGATGTTAAATTAAATTCTTCAATCTGCTTTTGACGTACTTATCAAAATAATTTAGAAAAGAAATTGGTATAGCTTGCTTTCACTCGCCCTCAAGCTTGGTCAAATGTGGCAAAGCTAGAGGGATTGAAATACAGTCAATAGATATTACTCCTTACCTTTAGTGCTTTCCCGTATGCATCCAAAGGGACCCAGGAGGCCTCAGAAAACCGCCTGTATATTTTGCTTTCTGCAAGTGTATTTATCAGCAAAATGAATTTTCCTAGACTTCCGTATTTAATTTAGTTTTTCTACTCCAGCACTTAAATGTGTCAATTAAATGACTGACAGTGATATCTAAAGCAATGTCATTTGAATGATTTGTCTATAGGCTCATAAGATGACTGCTAGCAGTCATCTTATGAGTATAATACAACTGCTTTATTTTTTTTAAAGATACAAGTTCCGATCATCTTGATTGAAAGAGGTATGTTTTCATTTACAATAATAACTCTTTTTTTTTTTAAATAATAACTCAATTTTTTTTAAATAATAACTCTTTTTTTTTAATAATAACTCTTTTTTTTTAATAATAACTCTTTTTTTTTTTTTTTTGTTGCTGCAGCTGTCATAGAAAAAGTAATGTATGCAACAGCTCATAATTGGTTCTTGAAATTCTCGGGTCTTTTTTTACAAAACTCGACTACGTCTCGTTTTGTAACTTCGACCCTTGAATTTTAAGAACCCTTATTATATCACTGTTGCATAAACTACTATAATGTTATCGATGTCGTTAGATTAGAAACTATTTACAAATAATGTAAATAAACATAATAACATACCTATACTAGGTATACTACCTAATAAGTGCAAACAAATATTGCTACATACCTATGGTAGGTATTAAGTATTATAATATATGTAATAGTATCTATAAAATTTTCATATGTGTATATAGGTACAGTCAGCAGCAATAGTTGCTAAGCAGGCAAGGTGTTAAAATTATCATGACGCGATTTTATTTTTATAAGAATAAGAGCGCGTCAAGGTAATTTTAAACACCTCGCCCGCTTAGCAACCTGCTGCTGACTGTACCTATAAGTTTCTGTTTTATTATTTTTATTAACGAGACAGTACATCAATGACAATTTCATATAACAGACTGCAATACGGATTTAAACTTGTATTTGGCTCTAATGGCATTCATTCATATAAGCTAGTTCTAATCGAGATAATGGAAATTGGCGTCAAATCACAATGGACACAGTTGTTGTCTAGTCAATGAAGCGGCTAAGTACTAAAATTGTGAATGCGTGCATTCGCAGTTAGGTAATTTCAGTAATTTGTATTTGCGTTCTACATGCAATAGTATTTGGATCTGGAGCTATATTATCATAACGCATCATTATACGTATTATATGTATACAACTTTATAGCTTTAATAGTTGATCTTACTGATGCTTGATTTACATGTGGACCTTTTAGCCACGCCTTGCCCTAAAAATGTGATAATTTCCGCTTGCATAGCCTCTTTAAATTAGGTATCTCTTGGTTTGCTTAATTACATTACGCTTTGTTTTAATCAATCGGGCTTACAAACGAGATTATTGACCTCTTTGAACCTTAATTATTTATTTTGAAACGGCCAATTATTTATAATCAAATGGTAATCGAGTTGTGTCTGAATAGGTTTATAGGAAACTGGTATTTAAGAGCGACGTCGGTGGGTATAAAACGAATGACCCGGTGTAATTCTGTTATGTATTATTTATGTACGATTGATCAAACGGCTGGAGTCGGGGTCCGTCTTCTAAACGCAAAGGATTTAGAACCTTCTAGACGTTGTTTTATATTTTGTGTTTAACGGCCCTAATTTAAAAAAGATAAATAAACAGATATTAAATACCTATGTAGTACGAAACCTCGGGCCAAAGTAGGTACTTAGTACTTATCAAATAGAAGATTCTGCAATAGTCTACTATGGCCTTGGAGGATATAATCAAACGGAGACGCCATGTCTGTAATTTTCTGTACAAAACAGTCTGCCGATTTTTGCGGGGGAGGGGAACGTCAAATGTATGCGTAACGTAAAAATAGCCATGTCAGATAAACGTCAGTCCATACATTGTGTATGACCGTTGGCCGCCTATTGTCGACAGAGGGGAAAGCCTGTTAATGGCTACTCCGTTTAGTTGTATGCTCCAAGACTATGGCCCATTAGCCCATTAACCAGCTGTCAAAATGCTGTCAGCTACGAGTTAGTAGCGCCAAGTCGTGTAGCTAGCTACACGACTTCGATTTTAGCACCCCGTTCCTTTGAGCTTTGGTTAAATGAGCGCAGGCGATCGGAATCAAACGCACCAGTATAACTGTTCAGTTCGAGTACTATAATTGGCGGAGAATTCGATCCCTATTTTGCGTAGGGGAAGCTGTTTTACCTCGGACAGTTTTTTCTTTTATGAATTTTAGAAAAAAAAACTAATGGCTGTAGAATTATTGTTTATCTTATAAGATACATTAATAAACTATCTATTACGATATAAAAATTTAAGATCAGTTTATTTATTTTGATGGGATACGTTGACGAAAAAAAAGGGAAAAGTGTCCAAGGAACAACACCCCTGATGTACCCTGGTCACTTCCCGTTGTACCACAGAATAACTAATAGTACTACCGTTGTACCTCGGACATGATAATTTTAATTAATTAGTTTTAATTATAGAAAAAATATTTATATATGAAATCACAGATATTTTTAGCATATTTACGCTATTGAATAGATTTTTCTAGTATATAATTACCTTCGAAAAATATACTTAGCAATGGTAAATTTGTATTTTTGCCTAAAACATTTTATGCATTGTTTCTAAAATTGATTACTTGGTAACTTATAACGCATATAACTAATAATTATAAATACGGCAAATATGACACCTTAAGTTAAAAAAAATATTTTCAGTAAGTAGCAAGTACGGGCCAAGGTACAACCTATTTTCGTTGTCCGAGGTACAACAAAGCAACTTTATGGACAAGTAAGCTTGGTAATTAGCACTTCCAATTGAGATTAGGCTGAAATGATCCTACCATCGAGTACCTAATTAACTTAAGTTTAACTTATTATATTAAGTTTTACTATCTATTAGCAAAACATGAAATAATCATCCTTGATGTAAAGTTCGAAATACTGACTTTTCATAACACATTTTATATTTTAATTTTTTTCTTGAGTTATCAGCCGCTCTCAAGTTTCGTTGATAGCTTGTTTTTTATACTTAATAATAACGTTTCAAATAAGTAATATAAATGAAATATTTCAATAACCGTGGCAATGTGGAAATATTGCCATCTGTCCGAGGTAAAACCATGTCCAAGGTACAACAGTTTCCCCTAATTTTCTGAGTCTTCACAACCTTTAGCCGCTCCTAAAAGGACCTAAAAGGTCCTAAAAGGGCCTAAAAGGTGGCGGCGCTTCGTTCCATTGCAGTCTGGATCCTTTTTTAAACAAATTAAAATTACAATTGTCAATGGCTCGTAGGCGGACATCAATACTTACAGTAGGTAGCTATTTCTAATACTTGAGGGATGCCGCAAAAACACCCTTGTGTAATGTCAATAAGCTTTCATATTAGTTATACAAAGGAGGTGCCGCGGGATGCCCACACCATTTACTTTTGGAAATCAACAGTTTTACTTCCCTTCCCCACCTCTTCACACACAGCCATTTGCAATCGAAGCACTCTTTGACGTTTAATCCGCCTACGATAGCTATTGGAATCGTACGTCTGATGCGGGCGGCACGCGTTCAACCACTTTCGTTAATTGTTTTCCTTACATAATGAGTCCCCTATCACTTACTTATTCATGCCCGTCTAATAAAACCCGACTATGTACGGTTTTAATCGAGCCACCCTTGCAAATTGAAACCGTTATCCAAACAATTACTCTGTAATGGGGATGTATTGAATTATTTTGTCTTGTAATTATCAATCCATTGATGCGCGTGTTTGCTATGGGAAAGCGGATATACGCTCATGACTTGATTGCCGTTTATTGTCACTTCGCTTTGATCTCTAGAGTGTAAATTGTATACCTATTATCTGAGTGATATTTGGAGCGAAATGAACTTGTGCTTTAGGTATAACGACACCCTGGTTTATTAGGTACTTATTATCTTATTTAGTGGCAATCTAAAAATTATCATTGATCCGAGCTGTATGCTACTGTATGCACAATGACTGTGTGCAGGAAAGTGGCGTCTACTTGGCTGTTATGGGACCCCTACTCTACTGTTGACAGTTGACAGACGCCTTTAGTCCCCCGCCACGCATTTCGCAAGTAGTTAATATGAAAACAAATACCTATCTGATATGTCTAAAGTGTCTGTACCTATGTCTCTGTATGTCTAAAGTGTCTGTATGTCTAAGCACACTTGTCATATTTTAGAGGGTACCTACTATTGATTTAACACAATTGTTTGGGTTTAGTCAGTCAGGACACGTGCATTTATATATATAGATAAATAACACTTGCAGTGCGTGCGCTATCAAAATCTTTGCAGACTTATTTTTGTCTAACTCTAACTATATTCATTCTAAATCTAATCTAATAGACCCATAAAAGGATTCTTATGTATCTTTACTTAAAACTTACCTACATAAAAACAAAACTTAGTTATTCGCGGCTCTAATGATACCTCTTTACTACGTCTAAACCCTATTAAGCTAGGATCACACAAAGACTAATGTGTCAACGCTGGCATCCAGGAAAAATTGAGCGTCGTGTGAACGCCGGGCGCCGGTGCGGGTATGCGGGTGGCGCGTGCCACCGACACCCGGAAACCGGGAGCCAAATGGACTTTACTGCACTCGAGCAGTAACCAACATACGCCTTTTCGTATGCGTGCAACGGGCAACCCGCTCGAAGCAAAATTGACTTAAGCGCACTGGGAAAGTAATCACTTAAGCCTTTCCATAAGCTTGCGACAGATACCGAACTGACAAAAATCACATTCCAATTGTATGCACGGAAATGTTTTTAAGCAATGGGAGATGTTCCGATAGTTTTTAGATTTCCGTGGTTTTGGTGAAATCGTTTGATATTGGAAGCTTAGTTCCTAAGTGATTTGAACGATATAAGTAAGTTATGGAGCTTCTTAGTCCATGGAGCGTCATAGTTAGGTATTAGGGTATTACCGTAAAATGGGGTGAGTAGGGGCAAAACTGACATTCAAACCTCGATAACATTTTATTTTTACATATGTAAACTGAATGGTGTATATAATAAGTGTTCCGGACGTTTGTATTTTAGTTTTTATTTTATTTTGGGTAGTTCTATTTCATAACTTTGACGATAAACAGGAAACCCCACCTCACCCCGTAGTCCCTCGTAATTGGGGTGAGATGGGATCTCATACAAAGGTGATTTTGGAAGATTGTTGGATCATTTTTTTTTATTATGAGTATTACTATAGCTCCATTTTAAATTGGAATACATTATTTTTGTAGCAGTAGCCTTAAAATACCATCTCACCCCCCTTTCATCCCTTCTCTCCCCATTCATAACCCAACTAGCTTTCCCCACGAACCCTACTCACCCCATTTTACGGTACTAAGTTTATACTGTGTGATTATATTCATTACTTACAAAGGACGTCGACTAGCTCCTCTATGTATGTACAAAAATTACACCCTTCTGTTTAAATGGGGGGTTCTAAAAACACAAACTCAAGATGACAATTAAATACTGCGAATAATTTTGACCCTTTTCAAAAGACAAAGTTAGGAGCGAAGTCGGAAGCGACACCAGAAGGAGAATATTAATTGGGCATTACAATTAAATAAGGAAGTTAATTGGCAAGGAGAATCCGCACATCCGACGCAGGCCGGCAACTGACATATTGCTCTAAATGTCGTGAACGATCCAACATTTATATTCCCGGCCCGATCCGATCCCAGATACCTAATGCTTTTACAATAACGACCTCAAGATGACGACGAATTCGATTACAATACGGAACGCTTTCTTATGCCTCTATTTATTATGGAAATTTCATTACTTACTATTCCGACGGAATTTGAAATTTTACATTTGAAAAAAATACACAATGGTAGAATTACTTATGAATCGGTAGCGTAGCTTTTTTTAGATAGGTTATTTTAGATTTGCCTTTTTAATGTTCACCTTAAATTCTTAGAAGGAACATAATATATAGCTCGTTTCCTCAAAATTGGTTTTAGAATAGGATAACAGGTTAGGAACGACCGTAGTAGAAAATTTTACGACAGCCATTATTCGGCGAGCTAAATTTTTCAGCGTTTTCGTTTAGGCATCTACATTTAGGTGTAAATACCGCGGCCTAGTATTAAGGAGTGAGGGTACGGGTTTAGATATAGGAATTTGGGTTGGACATCTGGACATGTTAATATCTTAGACGTTTCGTTTGTGTATTTATTGCGGCATAAGTGTTGCTTTTTCATATCTTAATATCCACGTAATCGTGTTTAAGTTATGATGAAATTGTAAAAAAAAATTAACATAATACCTATAGATCATTCAAAATTGCTAATACGTAAATGTTAATCTTAGGAAGTAACCCTTTTACAAACAACTCGCGTTTAACGTGTTCGGTAGTATAGTTAAATCGGTACCTATCTCTTTTTACTTAACATGTAAATTAGCTATTTAAGAAATTTGCTGGAATAAAGCCGATCACAAGATAATGGGTACAACTTTGCGATTCGGCTCTCAACTTATCCGTAGTAATACTGAGGGGCTACCGCGAAAACAGAATTTCGCAAATTGCGGGGATCTTTCTCTTTTACTCCAATGAATGCGTAATTAGAGTGACAGGGAAAAATGCCCGCAATTTGCGTAATTCGGTTTTCGCGGTAGCCCCTCTGAGCCGGCACTTGAGACCGAGTTCTGTCTCGAGAACCAATCATCGCCATTTGTAGTTATCTTAATATTTTAAGAAGGTATTTGGAACTTATCGTCTGTGTCTGAGTGCTTGAAAAGTGAGATAACTGGATTGAATTTGAGCTTATTCACTATTCTGATTGCTTTTCGAGAACATGACTAGAGGTTAGATTAGGTCCTAAGTACTTAAAGGTTGCCAGTATGCACCATTGTTTTTAGACTAATCTTACTTTTTAAACGCTTTAACAGGTTTATTTAAATGGACACCACAGGTAAAACCGTCCATATGATTATGTATGTACAACACTTTCCCATGTATACGAGTATTTTAAGCAAGTACTTTTGGGATTGGTTTAACCTAACATGCTGACAGGAGGCCGCATGAGCCGAATCATTTGCCCGCGTACCTACGCAGTTTTACTTTACCTGCTGAAAGATTTACTGCCCCTACCTGTCTTATTTTAAGTGAAAGCGTAAAAACAGCCAGTTTTCGACTATAATTTTAACTAAACTTATAGGTATCGACCGGGATATGAACCGTGATTACCTTTTGTATTGTTTTTGAGCTCCCGATATTTCGACGCAGTTACATACATGCATCTTGTCGAAATATCGGGAGCTCAAAAACAATACAAAAGGTAATCACGGTTCATATCCCGGTCGATATAAGTCTAGTGAAACTAACCGTGAATCATTCAAAACTGTTAATTTTAACTAAACCATAACTGTAACGATAGATATACACTAAAGTTGCTTATCTTTTTAAATACAGCCCATTTAAACAAACTTGATAAAGGCAATATAATTAGTAACCGGAAAAAACATATAATAAACTAGTCCCGGTCAATATTATTTTTAATCATCGGAAAATACATTAGCTGATTAGTTACAAATGTTTGTTTAGTCATAAGTGTCAAAGGCAGATACGATATCTAACATTTATTTAGGTACAATTTATTACAGTTTTTAAAGGAGTGATGCTGGCACCCTGCGGGGAGGGAAGTGATTTAAATATTTAGCAAAAAATAGGTCGTGTTGCTTTCGAGTGGCTTTTATTAAAGCGACAACAAACACTTGTGTGTGATATTTCATAAGATTACGAGAATAAATTATAATTATTTAGTGTGAGTTAGGTTAAAATAATGGTATTCAGTAGGTAGTGATTAAAAATATGATCTGTGTATACCCGAATATTTGTTAAATTAATCTGTCGGTCGTCGCGAAAATGACCCTTCTCTCCTACCCGCAGATTGTAATGATAAAAGAGTATAAATATAATGTACCATGGGGTGGAAGATTCATTCTCGCTCGGCGCTGGAACGAGCAACACTAAATTTAGCACGAAGGTTACTGCTTGTGAACTTAAGATTGTTTAAAAGTGTACGTAGAAGTAAGTAGTCGGAGTAAATTAAAAGTAACTGATTGTACCAAGGACTTTGATTCATTACATGTGTTTGTCTAAATGTGGCAATACGATAACTTTGTTTTTATTAAAACTTATTTTAACATTTTGAAGTGGAAATTTTAATTTACGAGCCTTGGTGTTTATTTGATACTTAATAATCGTTTGTCACATTTAGAATTTTGTATTTGTAAGAAAGGGATAAAACCAGGATAAAACATACATAACATAACTATTTAGGGCTTGTAAAGTTTTATAAATAAGAGGGGTGTCTGAGGATTAAGTATATATGTAATCTTATGTGTATAAACATAGTGTGAGAATATGTTGTCTTCTAATTTTATTAATTGTGCTATATTCGATATTAAATTTTCGTGAGACATACTTTAAACTGTTTATACGACAACGGTTTCACTCACTTGACTGCAACACGAGTTGCAGTCGCCGCGAGCACTCGAGCCTGAGGAAGGACCCCCGAAGGGCCCGAAACATGTCGCCAATAGCGACTAAAAATTCAAGTGAGTGAAACCGTTGTCGTATAAACAGTTTATGCTATACCTATTATTATTACAAAAGCATTGAAATAATCTGTAGATCTGTAGATTGATATCACACGTAGGTACCTACAATATACCTAACGTGTTTATTTTCTGCTCCCAAACATTTCAATCTATTTCGCCGAAGCGTCCTTGTGCTTCGATCTCTATATGATCCCGATATGTAGGTGTCATGTTACGGAAGTTCCAGGGCAACTGCCGATTCCTGCCCAAGAGCATATAATACGATTTACTATACTTACATATTATTTACATTTGATTATACGTACATACCTACTACTACTACTAACATAGCTACATAGCTAATGTTAGTTTATTTTAAGGTATTTGTAATACGGACCTTCCTTTATAAGTGACATCTATCGCGTTGCCTGTCAAAAGGAGATCTAGATAATACCTAGATAAATCTACTAACAATTAGTTAGTAACTAGGAGCGGTCTCGGAACTGAAACATGTAGTATGTATTAGTAAAAATGTATTAGAGTCGAACCTATAGCCAAATCTGCATGACATTTGCAATGACAAAGTGTGGCTATGTCATTATTAATGTCAAATTTCCATGAAAATATGACGTTTATAACGACACTGCCCCACTTTTTAAACGGAATCTATGTACTAAGATTTTTAAATTATATGGTCGCGCACCAATTAAATAGGTAAATAGTAGAGAATAAACTTATATCTTTAAACACTTATATCTTTAAATTTTAAACACACCGTAAAATCACTCAACTGTAGTTGACACTCAACAAGTTCAATACGTAATTTAAGTAGGTATACCGATGTGAGGATGTGCTTTTTGGTTTTGTCTGATTTTTTTCTTCAATTTATAAAAATGGCTTGCCAAAGAACTACGACATTCATTAATATCCTGTCATTCCTGTCTGTATCATATTCCTACACCGTGAACCACAGATTATATTACCGTTCGCTTTGTATAGTTCTTACGAACACTTGCCTGAACACTGAACACATCTGATACATTCACATCAATATGACAGGTATTGAACGTTTTCAAAGATAAGTAAAAGCATAATGAAGCAATTCGCAACGCCGGGCGCAAAGAAATAACACTAACTGCCGTATTCGAACTTCAAGATATTCACAAGAGACGACACGTACTAGATCTATTCTAGATACGTTATAGTTTAGATTTCAACTAGTTCTCTTTTGCAGCGCAATTCGGGCAACCAATGTCACTTTTACGTTAGAATTAGATAGGTATCTAATAGATGTGAATTGGATCTCTAAGCCATATCTTGTGGAAATCGTTCAAGAGTATCTCCAGAATCGCGCAAATGTCAAATTTGACAGGTTAGATCTTAAACATATCGTTATCGTATCTTGGTGATGTCTACACATCGGTAACTCGTGGCATTTAGGTAGCACTTAAAAGATTAGTTTAATTAATTCCTTTTTTTAGTGGTTTCTTTTTCTCGACTCGTATAGGAAGAACATTGTGACATCACTAGTCTGTTAGAAACTGTCAAGTGCTAAGTGCCACGAGTTACCGATGTGTGCTCATCACTAATCTTTTAAGTGCTACGTAAATGCCACGAGTTACCGATCTGTAGTGATGTCTAAAAGATAGATAAGATAAGATAAGATAATTTATTGACCATGTAATATACATTACATTTAGCACGTCATACATTACAGTTTATTCAAAAATTATATTAATAATATTTCAGACACTTCTTTTTTTTTTTTTATCTTATAGATGTCTATTTCAAAATCCGAATCGGGCCCCTAAAGCACCGATTCTACATCCCGCATCGTAACCGTAGAAGCCTTTTTGCTCTAGCGCCGAAATCGCGCAATTCCGATGTCTAGGCAGCTGGGGAGGCAATTGCAGCCGCACCTTGCACCTCGCCCGATTCCCACGATGCCAGAGGGGCTACCGCGAAAACCGAATTTCTCCAAATTGCGGGGATCTTTCTCTTTTACTCCCGCCCAAGAGCAAGCTAACTTTGTACAGACTTAAACAGAAGAAAGTGGGGCCGTGTCATTAAAAACGTCATATTTTCATAGAAATTTGACATTCATAATGACATGTTTCAGTTCTATGACCGCTCCTAGTTACTAAATAATTATTATTAGCTTTATCTATTATTTAGATCTCCTATTGACAGGCAACGCGATAGATGCCACTTACACTTACAAATGCCTTATAAACTAACATTAGCTATGTAGATATGTTAGTTGTAGTAGTATTGTACGTATAATCAAATGTAAATAATATCTAGGTATAGAAAATCGTATTATATGCTCTTGGGCGGGCATACTCCAATGAAGGCGTGATTAGAGTGACAGAGAAAAATGCCCGCAATTTGCGAAGTTCGGTTTTCGCGGTAGCCCCAGGGTGTCCGCGGGTAGGTATAAATGGTTGGGTTTTAGCAGGTGTGGCCACATGTTTTGCTTAAATCTGCGACAAAACTCTTTTTCTCATGTGGCGCAGAAGTACCGTTTTTGGCCACTATACCCATTTACTTCAGCTACAGCTGATGATCGTCGTTTGTCCGCCTCTATGGCATAACGACATATAGGGACAAACGCTGATCATCAACTGATTAAGTTAGCAACCGTTTATGAATAACGACATTATTATATAACATAAGCTTCAAAATTATTAAACAGTTACATAAAATAACCGTAACGATTAAATAAATGAATACAAACTCTATTCATTACCCTATAATGCTTTAAATCCTCAAGAAGAAAAATAAATAATAGTTAATATACCTATTCAAATTCGTTAAAATTCCAATGGGCCAAAAACGATACTCCTGCCCTAACTCTTATTGGGATTTTTTGGTTGGGTTAATTATAACTACCGCGACTTCTCCAATTTCAAGGAGGTTTTTTTTTGTCGATACGATGATAGTGTTCTTACTACACAATACAAATAATATACCTAATGCACGTATTTCTAAAGGAAGCACAAAATATGAGCACCCATATAACCGGGCTGGAGCTAGCCACCGTGAAATCCCGGAGCTATAATAAATAGCAGCTCTGCTTATGAAAACGTTTAGCTGCATTAGCTTTGTCTCTGGACGGTTTAATTGCAACGATATTAAATGTAAAATGAAAGCTGTCCGGATAAGAGTTATTTTGATTTTCTGCGTTGGATATAATCTGGATAAAGAAATATAAGAATATTATTTATTCTGAGCACCGTTAAGTAATTATAAAGTTTATTTTAACTTTCAACTCTTCCGATGCTTGTATAATGTTTTTCACATGCTTGGGTACGGTGACAGCCGTCATCTCCATACAATTTACAACCTTCAAACGCAAATTTGTATTGAGATGATGTCTGTCACCGTACCCAAGCTATATTATGTGAAAAATACTATAGTTAGATTTGTGTGATACTGATTTAAAGAATATTAATTTCATACGTTTATGCATTTTGCATATACATTGGTAAGTTGATGAAATAAAAAAAAATATATTAATCGTATTTTGATCGATGCAATATTGTATCCAGATCCAGAAGGTTGACAGAAAAATTATAACAACGAAAAATCTTGTATTACTTATATGCACTTTCTCTTGAATTACAAGAAGAATTTCATGCACTTTCGTCGTGGACAAATTTAGCCTAGTTCACGCACACTAATCGGCCTATAGTTCGTTTTTTTTAGCATTAGAAAGAACTTGAAAGTAGGTAAGCGATTTTGACATGTCTTTTAATTGAAAAACACTTTTGCAAAATCAATTACTATTACTTATGAAAGCAGAAGACTATAAAAGATCGTATTAGACTCATAATTGTTACATATTTACCGAAACTTATTTTTAAAATGTGTTTTACAATTAAAAGTCACATCAAGATTGTTTACTTTATTTCTAATGCTAAAAAAACGAACTATAGTAAGTATATACCTACCAAAGTAAGGTCAATAAGGCTTTTGTTGTGGATCTTAGACTATGAAATAATGTGTAGCTTTCCATGCACATGAAGCATATAAGGACCCTTCTCTAATGGAAAGCCACAAAAAAATATTAATAACTCAGGAAGAAATATTCGTGCTCATAACACTGGTAATACATAATTAATATCTATATCCTGTCAGACTGTCAGCGTAGTAACTGAAAAGAATTACTAATACCTCTTTTCTACCATATAAATACGTTAATCAGCACAGATTGATGGAATACGCGACACATCCACAGAACATCCATCATCTACAGCCCTGAGACATCGAGCCAGTAATGCCAGTATTATTGATCTGGAGATAAGTCAATTACCGATGATGAATTATTGGTTTTAGCGTCAGATTCACTTATATTATTAGAGAATAAGTTCGCGATTGTACTTAATCAGAATTGACCGTAGTTTGAGTCATAAGTACCTAAACTTTAATTAATTTTACAGTTTATCTCACTATTCATATGTGATACGCTTTTTGTCTAAAATTATCTACATTTATTTAAGAGCCTTAGACAACGCGACTGTCGGCTCGATAGGCCTCTACATGGTCTACAGCATAGCATTAAATCCAATTCCAATGTCCAAAATCATACAAAAAACGCGATAGGTACCCTATTAAAACTTAACCTTATCTATTATTAATGCGTTATAAACATGATAGTACGAGTGATAGTGGGATAGTACCTCTATAAACATGGTAGTAGTGATGGTCTACTTTAAATTGGCATATATGTTAACATTATCAACATACTAACCGCAATATAATAACTTTAAAATTTAAATAAATTTCAAAATTGAGCAAAGTAGGCACATTTTACAGTATCTACGCTGTCTCGTAAATTATTAATTTTGACACTTTCATCTGAAAACTACATTTTAACATTAAAAACTTGTACTTACCAAAATATCATGCGAACGTGTTCCACGTTAAAACGCAGGTAATAAAGATTTTACAGGTATTATTATTTCATTAAAATATAATAATATACGATAATACAAATCCCCCGTTTCTCCATTACAGAGGCCGGGATGAAACGAACACTCGCTCTCGATGGCTCAGCTCATCCCATATCAGACTCTCCTAACAATATAGAATATAGGTCAGGTGTGACGTGTCGTCTAACAGGCCAATTCTACACTGATGGATGTGGATGTCTGGGTTTACCTAAATGTCAAATTTGGCATTTTGGCATGACACAAATTTGACAAATCTGTCTCGCAAAATGTACCAATTTTGCCACGACGTCGGTGCTCCATGACATCACTAAATTACCTATATGGCAGCCACGCCCCCTCTGTCTGTCTCGCCTCAAGCATGCAGGCCCCTTATATTTTACGTGATATACATATAATATCTGTCTCTTTACGCTCAAATAAACAATTGAAAAATATGTGTAACCGAATAATGGGGCTCCTTTAGCCAGCTCCTTTTGGTAAATTATTAATATTAATTATTATTAATATTATTAATTATTTTGGTTTTAAATTATTTTAAACTTACTTAAAATCAGTTTACGATTATCAAATGTTACAAAAAAAGAATCGTCATTATAATTTATATTGCAAAATGATAACCCAAAATTTGTTTCGCAATGAGCAGATGCTCGGAATCAGGCTTTTGTTTACGACCTGACGTAAATACCTCAACGCTGCGGAAACTAATCCATTTGGAATAAGTGGATAGCCACGTACCGGACACTAAACTTGCGAGGACGGTGGAATACTTAAGGGATACTTTAATATAATTCTTATTGTTCATTAAGACTACGATTACTAGTCTACAATTAAATTACTCTTATAAGCGGAAATAAATCCTGATCATTGTGTTACCGGTAAGTCGTTAAGTAAATACAAAAGGGAATCTTATTTCGAAGTACTTATTTGTTGAAGGAAATGAAAATAAAATTAGTAGTAGAAAATAGACGTAGTCATTAGGTGGAGTGATTAACTGGGAAAACACTAACACCCGCAAAAACGGATCAATTTTATAACGGTATTGTCATTTACATTAGTAAACTAACTACAAAAACAAATGTGTTCCCGTTTTAAACGGTTATAGCTATTTGGGTGCTAGAATACCTAAATGTAACTTTTTATATTTCAATATGGCATGCTAATACATCATAGTAGGTACATAATCTGTGTCAATTTCACAAATCTGTTATAACTCCTCTTATTTTCTAGAATCGTCTTAAAATTACGTTGAATGATGACTACAACACTCTTAATCGTAAAACGGACGTGCGATTACTTGGTATCGGTAGGCGCCTTCCCTGGAGGGTCCCGCGCAAAACTGTTTATGTAAATTACAATGAAAATCCTGTCAGCTCCTCCGTATGCCGTAGGTATGGGATAAACCTGAGGGTCCCTTTCACGCTCGCCCTTTTTAGGGGGACAGGATTGAGGGTACGAGGGTATTTTTATAGCACGGATACAGTAATCTAGTTCAGGTGTGCTCTCGAAAAATCCGGGATCTGAGGTCGCATACGTTACCCGTTTTTATTGCATATTGAGACGTACTGTGATACTTGTGATATATTCCCCGGCCCGATGTTATATGAAGGTCGGACTGTAAAACTATTTGGGGGAAATACTGACGCAATCTTCACGTTTTGCGATTCTGGAATTTGGCATGGAAAAAAGTAGGTACATAAGCACCTATAGGATAAAATCGTATAGATATTTTGACATACTGTACAGCCTAAACACGTCGAAGGAGCATTTCATGTCATATAACGTATAGTTACAACCACCATTAGAATTTATATAAGACATTAGGATATTTACTCTGTTCCTTCATCTTTATTGGTTAAATATTAAGTAGGTATGTATTTACTCGTGGTATTGGCAAGCAAGTACACGTATATTTATGTGAAATTAAGTTCCTAATTTTAATTTGACTAGCGTGGGTAGCGTGGGTGGGACTATACCCAGTGAGGCCTGTACGGTGGGACATTCAGGCTGAAATACGATTGGTAATGTCATTTATGTCACCCAATCAATATACAATGTGTTTAAGTTCCTTAAAATATAACAATGGAAGTGTAAAGAAATCCTATTACCTACACCATTCCGTTAGCCCGTTCGACGTGAGGTGAAAATGCCGGTGACGTTTACTCTCGTCACAACACGACCCCGCCGTCCGACACTTTGATGCCGAAATAAAACACCCACGTTCCATTCTGTATTCTCAGATACTTTCCCGAATATAAAACAAAACCCGAACAGGCTGTTACGAGGAATATATTATCTAGGTTATACATAGTCGTTTGCATGTGACGGTATCGTGTAATAAAGTTGGGCCGCGTTCGTTCTTGGCGCTTAATATTAAAAGCTCACCTCTCTTACCTATACGCTACGTACGTCCTTTGCAATCTTTCCGTTGTTACCACGACCTGAATCCGCTTTTGTCCCTTATGAAAAGAAGCGGGGCCAGAAAGCGGGTGTGTACGTGAATAATTGAGAACCGGCGCTCGCGCTACGGCGTGCGCTGAGGAATCTTAACAAAACTCATTGGAAAGTCTCGCTCCGGGGCACACGTGCGACTACTTTACACTTTTACAACAATACTGTGTGCTTTAACAATTATATCGCTTACTTACGTTGCTAAAGTAGGTAATGTCGATAAGTTCCAATGCCTACATACATGATTGGAACTTAGGTACCTATATTACATATGCATAGAATGCTCGAGAAGGTTCACGTACTTGTTTTCAGAGGGGTAGCTTGTGGATAACCATGCAACGATCCTGACGTGCCTTTCTTTTTCCATTTCCTGCGGTGACAAGGTGTGACATCTACCTGAAAATGTATCTAATTAAAGGTAAAATATTAAAATACTCCATCTAAATGGATGGCATTATTCAGTGGGACAGATAGAAAGGAGACTTACCTAATTATTAAATCTTATTGCTTCTAAAGTTGTATTTAAATTTTAAAAATAAAATTGAAACCAACTAACAATATTTCTGCTTTATAGAATCTTAAAGTGTAATCTCCAATGAACAACGAATAAACCTCTAATTTTGTTCAATTCGGCAAACGTTGACAAAAACAGTTTTCAATTAAAATGGATGATTATTTTGTCATCTTCGTCTAGACTAGGTTTATTCTAAGATGAGCATCAAAGGTATTTGAATCATTTTAGTAAATGCATTCAAAAGACTGGAAATTAATAACTAAATAACAATAGCTTAATATAAAATTGTTTCGCTTTCTGCTTAACAAGTAACTTAGCCAAGAAATTTTATTATTTTTACTGTCATTTGCTCAGGGTTGTCCCAAAATTCGGTTAACTCTGGATTTGTTCAAACACAAAGCCAAATACTTCGAGATCTTAGGTACTCGTATGAGGAAGGGTGTAATCGTACAATTGTGCAACCGTGAGAAACCGCGGCTATCGGGTGCATGCAGTTGCACCTGGCCGTTCACCGCAGGACTATCGATTCGCGTCCTTATTAATAGATAATGAAGAAAATACTCTTTCCTATGGGAATATCTATTCTTTAAGTATAACAGCTTCTTGTAAATAGCTTTGAAAGTACGAGTAAAGCTTTTCTTAAAAGTCTGCGATATAAAACTGTCTTTATGTTGTGAGAGTTAGCTAAATTTTAAACAGAGCACGTGGGTGTATCGAAAGTAAAAAAATCTAAATAATGATATTGTAGCCGACATCAGCGTTGTGAAGTATTTCAAACAGGTAAAAGGGTTGATTCCTTCCGTCGTATCAAAATTTGGCGTTTCGGTCGGGCGGTGTTACCTAACATTTAATTTGTTCTTCATCAAGGGTGAAATATATGAAGTCGTGCGAGTAGTCGTTTTGTGAAATGAGTTTGATTTCATAGGATTGTTATTTTTGAGAATGGTAATAAAGCATTGTGGTTTTGGGAAAGCTTAATTGAATATAATGTTAATGAGTAATCATTGAATGAATAATTAGTTTCTCTAATGTAATTGGTTTCTCTATAGAGGATAATGACAAAGGATATCTAATAGTTTTTTGAAAATTGCTTAAACGACTTAGATAATGTCTACAATTAAGTACCTACCTTAAAACACCCTTATGATGATTGATGAGCATGATTAAACTAATTATAGTATTAACTTAGCTGAAAATAAAGTCTGCGTGTAGGTATATAGCTATAAAAATGCATTGCGGTTTGCTATTTAGCCTAGAAGTGTCATAAATGCATATACATAAAAGCTCTGTTAATGTTACTTTATAAAAATAAACCTTTTGATATTACATTTTATATAAAAATACCATTATTTTTCCTGTTTCCTTTAAGCCCAAGATCGTTTTAATTTCCTCAAACACTTCCCAAAACCGAAAAGAAACCAGGTACGGTTAATTTAATTTTGATGAAACATTTTTCAACCAAGCAACTGAACGAACGGGTCAACTTTGAAGTGTTGTTTTTTCCTTAATAAAATTATAGGCCTCATTATTTTAACCCGGGCACGTTCGCAGTAGCGGGAGGGTAGCCTGAAAAGATCTTTTGTTCGGCAGCAAAACACTTTGGGCAAGTCAATCGCCTAGCAAGCCCGTTAGGCTTTGTGCTTTGCAAATTAATGACTTAAGCTCACGAGCACACCTAGCGAGCTGTTTGGACCCTCCTTGATTTTTACACAGCTGTGAGTTCTGTGCACCTTTCATGCTTTAGAATTTCTTATTGATTTAGTGAGAGAGACTTTGGATACTCGTATTATGGGATAAGATTATTTGTAGACAATAAATACCTAGTTGTTATAGGTACCTATAGACTGTTTGTTTTTAATTTATATAGCGAAAAGGCAGCTATGGAATCACACCCTACGTATTTAGTTACAAAAAGAGTTTGCTTAAACATATATTGTAGACATGATAAATATAACATAACTAACATAAGACTCGCATTTTTAGTAAATTTTACTTATTTTCAGGCAATGTTTTAACTTCTTAAGGACAATGGGTTAAATAGAGTAACACTTTTACTTTCCACCTAACGTTTAATAAAATGGACAGTAAAATAATTGACGTGGGTCGACAAAGGACCAACACACAGGGTACGATTAAACAGTTGTCAAGACACGGTGTTTACATTCTTACAAATTACAAGTTACCTTTTCAGGTGGCAAAGGAATTGTAGCAAAATAATGGAGAAACGGATTTTTATAATAAAAGTTATTTTTATTAAAATATATTTTATCTACTGTATGCTCAAATGTCGGTGTCAGAAGGGATGGCCCTATTTATTTTATTAACTTTGGTCTATCGTCGTGTCGATGATAAGCAAGCTTTAACCTGGACTGGATACTATGAGTCAGTGCTATGAGTAGGTACCTTATATGTAGTAATTAAATTAAATAGTTATGTAATGATATTATTACTTAATGTCAGTGTATTGATTAGAATGCAATGAAAAATTTAGAAATTGGAATGTAACGAAGGAATGGCAATTGCATTACGTTACGTTTCACTTTACATAGTTTATTACATTACAAACATACACATTACATTGACAATTAACCAAACCTAGTTATGAAATATGTATCCCACCAAAAACATTTTCATGTAAAATGTTGCCAAGACGAAACCATAAGGCTCGCACTGACAAAAAGTTATCAGATCTCTTGTAGAGCCAAGCTTCTAACTCTACAAGCCCTAACTTCACAAACTCTACACCTTAGTCAAAATATGTGGCTCTCATTACCCGTCTTCTCCAATTACCCCACGCTCCCCTACCTACTAAATAGTATTAATCTTACCTAGAGTCCTTCTATACACGGTTGAAAACATTGGAAGTATGCAGAATTAGCTTGGTCCGACTAAAAAAAATTGTTTTATAGTACTCTGATTACTAATTATTTAAATAAGTAAATAGGGTCGGAAACTCGCATATATATGTACCTAAACCCCTGGAGTAGTCTTTATAAGTTGCGGTGACTGCTTATCATCAATCGGGCCGTATGCTTGTAATAATCACCGACGTGGTAAAAAAAATGGTAACATAACAACAAAAAAAAAGATATTTGATAAGTATTAATTTGGTAGGTAGGTAAATGAAAGAATGTTTGTTGGTGGGTTGATTTTAAATTACCACCACATGTTTAAAAATATGGATAATTACCGGGCTACCCAATAACGTCAAATTAATTTTAAAGCCAGCTTCCAGAAATATTATTATTGTACGTAACGTATATTATTTACATGACAATGACTTCACCGTGCGAAAGTTTGAGCGACTTACGGACCCTCTTATAAAATCACATGATTACCGTGTACAATAATTCAAATTCAGTTACGAGTATTGCGCAGTTCCCACCAGGCGAGATTTCTCCCCTAAGCAAGTACAGGTAAACATAGATAGATGGAAAGACGATCGAGGGGTCGAAATCAATGCGCATAAAGAAAAGGGAGGCATTGTGTGCGCATACGCAAGGAACGGCGAGTACACGTGCGCGCGCGCTCCCACGGTCACTCAGGAGCGGGGTGGGACCCGGGACCCATATATAAGGGTGCTGGTCTCACCTACAAATCACTTCACAATTGGCATAGATACAGTTAACGTCTCCGGGGTCCGCGAGGACCCCGGCAGAAGTGTTCAGTAACGCCGAACCGTATTTATGTATCGCAAAGTTTACAAGTGGAAGTATTATTTCAACAATTAGCCGAAACAGTAACAGCTGAGTGGAGTTTTAACGAGTTTCGAAGGTGTATAAGCAGTTCAGAGAATTCAAAATGGTGAGTTAACTATTTGATTGTATCTTTATGTTACAGTTGTCATCGGATATATCGGAGCGGTCCAGGTGCTCTCAAATATCTGAACACGCCTCTATTGCCACGGCGCTTGAGTGCTTGTTCAGGTATTTTTGAGCACCTAGGTCGCTCCGATATATCTGATGGCGCCTATATATTCCGCAGTTTAAGGCATCATTTCCCGTGCAGAAAATTATATATACTATGTTTTATATTATTACTTATTACAGATATTGAAAGCGTTGGAAAACTTTCCAATTAATTTGGGGAATTTCTTACGTGGTTCCCGATGTTGCCGATTGAAAACGGAATCCAACATACCTACAATTGAAACGCGAAACACATTTTCGATCACTGCCTTTATCGACCACCACTTTAAGGATCTTAAAATAGGTGAGTTAAAGTGTTTTTCTTAAACATTTATAGTTTTATAGAGATGTAGAGTCAAGGTATTAAATATAGACAAGAAGGTAAAGTGCTAAATATGGGAATAAGGTCGGGATACATATTTTTGGTCCTTTGTATGTGTCTATAATCTTGACCGTACTTAGAATAGATTAGGTACCAGGTTACTCTAACCTAAGAGACCTTCCACATTTGGTTGACAAATATTATTGTATAACTTCGAGTTCTTAGATTAGACAGTTAGTTTACGAGCAATCATGAAATGCAGTGTATTAAACTACGTTTTTTATTGTTACAGATATTAAAAGCAATGGAAAACCTTTCAATTAATTTGAGGAATTTCATTGTTGCCAATGTTGCCAGTCGACAATGGATTACAACGTACGAGTACGAAAAAGAAACACATTTTCCATCACCGCCTTTATCGACCAACACTTTGAGGACGCATTCAGGTGAACTAAAGTGATTTTATCCAAAAAATAATATATATTCGTAGTTTTATAGACATGTACTTAGGATAGATTAGCAGGTTACTCTAGTTTAGGTTTCTTAGGTTAGCTTCTTTAACAATAGATTTATAACTTTTCGAGTTCTTAGATTAAGCTGAGTTAGCTCATACCTACTTATTTCTGTAAAAGTTATTCATGATATAACTTGGTACGCGGAATAGTTTGAAAGAACGTCTCGGTTCAAAAGATAAATTTGACATGCCTTAATGTTCGGTGCACATTGTTGTGTTTGCAAGTTACTTTCCCTGTTATCGTTGTTGTTGTTAGTTCTTGACTTCATGTTACCATTGTTACTTTGTGTTGCATTTTAATGTTTTCATCATTGAGACTGTTAGCAAAAAAATTATCATTAATTAAGTGTGTTGAAGTCTATTCAAAAGTTCCACTTTGTCGCTTACCATAAGGACGAAATTTGCTTGTATATTTATACGAATAATCTGTCAAAGCATCCTTATGGCAAGCGACAAAGTGAGACTTTTGCTTGGAAACGACACAAATAATGATAAAATTCTTTGGCATTGTTTTTTATAAGTTTTAAAACTCATTAAGTTTGATACGAATCATTAGGAATCATCAGCGTTTTAAATTTTATAAAAAAAAAAATTGATAACGCGTTCTACGTGCTACGTTTCGATTTCTTAAGTTATTAATTCCGTAGGTACCGTTACTTGTTACTGTTCTCTGTTATTAGCTGTTGTTGTTATTTGTTCCGATTATTGTTTACCTGTGAAACTAAGTTTGATGTTGAAATTCAGTTAAATAATGCGTTGATGGTAAATCGGTTGATGAAACTTGTAACCCTCATCAAATGCACTGAGCAAATTACAAGTTAACCTTCTGTCATTACATCAGCTACTCCAAAGTTATTGTTAAATTAAGAACCTTAGGTAACTTGTTAATCGTTATTGTTCATGTTTTCTTGATTTGTTGATTTTTTGTTTATTTTTGCATGTTGTAGTAGCCAGCTGGTCTGACTACACATTGTTTTGTTTTACCTGTTCCACTGTTCTCGTTTTGTTCTTCACCGTTATTTGTTACAATGGCTGTTATTTATTGTGTAATGGGTTAAAGTTCTTGTTCAAAATAGTTGATTTTTTGTTTTGTTCCTTAACAAATTCACGTACCAAAATTGGCTTAACCAACTTACTGTTAATCAAGACCACAGTTCAGTTTTTCTGGAATCGTTTAAAAGTTGAATTTTTGTTTCATTGTTGCTTAATCATAAAAGTGTTGAGTTTTTGTTAATGCCCTAATTTGTTTGTTGATTTCACTGTTGGCCGAAAGTTGAGTTTTTGTTTTGTTTCAAACTAAACTTTCATACAATAGCCCTTAATCCTCTGTAACAGCCGTAGAGATCTTTCCGAAAAAAAAATCCACTCTTTTATTTATCTAATATCATTTAAACCATAGTTTTCTATAAGTTCAGTACCGTTCTGATTCACATAAAATACAATAATAATGTTCACATGCTAGCCTGATACTGTACTTTTTTATTATTTGTTTGAGACAATCACGATGTGCCTTAAATCAAGTGCCTGTTGTTGTTTCACCTTATTTGTACGATTGTCTTAATTTCTTCTGCCAATGTTTTTACTTATAGGAAAAACGTTGTCGGGACAAATTCTTGTTGCTATGAACTCTCTTGTGCTAATCTATTTAGCTTTTGCTAAAGTTAAGCAGGTTAGAAGATTGACCAACTATTTGGAATTTATTAAAGACATACGGCTTGCGATGTCCTATCATAAGGCCTCCTGTATATACCAAATGTGTATCAGAGACGCCAGATAAAAATATCGCAGACGTATGACTTTATCAAGTGTCAAATAAAGGTCCTAAGAGTACCTTGTTTCAATAGCCTAACGATGTTTTTATCCTCTACCACAGCTTTAAAATTTTCAATAGATGAACGAACGTTTGTGCGTTATATACCAGGAAAAGCTAACCGTTTTTCCGGTCGTTTCTCGATCCGTATCTACAATATGTAAATACGGTAACATCCACATATAACCCTTGATCCAGAATGGTAACATACAAAGGCATTGTTCGCGGGGATAAAATAATCGTTACGTATTCAAATTGTTACTATTGTTTACGTTAAGCCGTTGTTAATATCGTTAAAGTTAACTAGTTTTAAGCGTTGAATTGTTGTTAAGTTTGATTGTGATATTATTGTTAAAATTTCATGTGGCTGTGTATGTTAATTTTATGTTAAGTTTTCGTTTTAACTGTTCATTTGTTCGCCGCCGGCATTAAGGCTGAAACTAAAAGCTGAAAAACCAAAACATTGTTATTTAACTGTAATTTAAGTCTCTTATAAGTGTTTTGTATACTAATTAGGTTAAAACCGAAGCTTGGAATAAAATTAACAACTAGTTAAGTGAGTGTCAGATAATATAAGGATAATTTATTAGAGACGAATGGGAGAAATCGTGTTTGTGAATTGTGTGAAATAAAAATAAAACACTCGATATTTGTTTTATTAAACACTACACTGTTTCTGCTTTCCTATATTTGTACCTACACGTAAAATATATGTATAACTTTACACTTTATTCCGTTGTGATAGGGTTGAAAATATCTTTCACATCGACGGAATGAACCCCCTCTGTTCAGGCTGCGGTGAGCGCCGCCTATCAGTTAGCTCGTACCAATTTAATGCATTTCTATTCTAATCTCTCTCTTTGTAATAATTTATTCGTACCTTGCAGCTTTTTAGAGTCTGTGCGGAAAGAGAATAGTCGTGGATTGTATTGGACCCCATACATTCCACGACTCTTCTCTTTCCGCACAGACTCTACAAGCTTTTATTTACTTTCACCTGACCGTTGTCTGTCTGCAATCAAATCTTGCAAGTTAAATTTGATCCACTTCCCGGTTTCCGATTGAGCTGAAAATACACATGTAAGTCGGGTGACAATGCAATATTATGGTACCATCGAGCTGATCTGATAATGGAGACAGGAGGTGGTCATAGGAACTCTGTGATGAAACAACGCAACCTAATTGTGTTAGGGGTTTTCAGAAGAAGAAAAGTACAGTCAGCGATAAAAGCTTGTAGGTACCAAAAATGATTTTTTTGCCAAAAACTTTTTGTTCTGCTTGTGTTTGGTTAGAATTACTCGTAAGTATATTATTAAAGCGGGTTTAAGGTTTGAATTTGTAAACGCGGCTATGTAATTTAATGCTTTTGTAACAATTAGCCGGGGTAAGAGGCACCGTACGAGGGAAGTCCTTCTGCAGAAGTGATTTTAAAGTTAATGCTTTTTATACATTAGGATTATCTTTAAAATTATAATTTGTATAATATTTAATATTTTTATGTATCTCTACCTAACTGTTTTTTCCCTGCAAGTGTCGACCTTGCCCCATAGTTTCTCTTAGCTTACCTAAGCTTACATATAGGTTAGTTATGTTTATGTAAAAGATATTCAATGAGTTTATAGGTAAAATGGCTGGATGAATATTAGACAAATCTATTTTTTTACTGACTGACATATGAGTTGATGATTGAGACAGGATGGGGAAGTTGATCTAGCAATTATTTTACTGCAATATTTTTCACGTGCCATATAAGTATTGGGTGGCTTTAACGTTTGACATAGGCAGGACTTAAAATGATAAAAAATATACTTACTTGATTAACTGACTTACTTCTAATCTGTTCTATGTAGGTACAACTTTTAAAATCTATTTATTTGTTGTATTTAATATAGTTAAAAATACTTAGTAATGCAATATAACGCTCATTAGCCGCAATCATTTGACATTTCCGCGTAATTTAACACTTTCAGTGGCAAGCGCCCCATTTCCAATACAAAATAAACAAACCTAGCGTAATACTTTAATAACAGTAATAAACTTACCTACACAAGCAATTCTACTATAGTACCCACACGTAAACATTAGAAACCTAAAGATACCTAATATTACTTAGTGCGCCATTTGCAGTTAGTTGGAGGCTTTCCAAGTGTTCCAGTATATCTCTAAAGTAAATGTAAGCACGGTGATTATGCGCAGATACATGTGGCAAAACATTGTCCGGCGATACACAGCGCCAGTGTAATGAAGATAGTTTTAGGAATGGAAAACAAGAAGTTCAGATGCAATCTCGCCGCTTACTCTGCTCTTAATTGCGTAACTTTAACTGGAGCCTCTTCCTGTCGCAGATTCGTTTTAAGTTCATGCATACTTCACCCGTACACGCATAGACCACTTTAATAGTAGATGGAACATGAAACGTTTTATACGTTCTATTTTGTGACTCGTAGTGACCTGACCACACATTGTCGCTGCCATACGACAACTTGTGGTGACCACACATTTAGTACGGGAGCGCCACTACTCATTTTAGTTTCGAACAAGTTTACGGCCTGTAGAGTGTTGAATTTAAATTTAAATAGTCAACAAAATTGAGTAGGGGCTGTTGTATAATAAAATAAAATGCAATTGGGCATTTTTATTTAAAGTTGTACCCCCAACTTTTAACTGAGAATTGGGAATTTTCATATTATTTCTACTCAGAATCACGAGCTCTTTCCGTTTGTATGAGTACCAAGAAAGATCTGGTTGCGTTTTCAATAAAATGTGTAAAATTTTGGAGACACCCTTTTTTTCTCGTATTAGGATCGAAAGAGCTCGTGATTCTGAGTGGAAATACATCACTTTTTGAAAATCTAAAATTCAAGTTAGGGATAGAAATGCTCATTTGTGTGGTACGGTATGCGGGAAGTATTTTACGAGTAGGTGTAAAACGGAGTCTGACGGTAGTGGTTATCTACACATACAAGATACCAGCTGCCCCGTTCAGAAAGTCCTATAGGTTTAAGTCTATGTATTGCATAAGTTCTTTTTTAATCGCAAGATAGTGAGCCTGTTCTCGCTGGTCGTTTACTGGCGACGGTGTCTAGGGGCCAATTCTGAGTTTTGCGCCAACATTTAATACTATTCAGATTCAGTTATCTGAAATTGTTTTAGCCGTGCGCTACGGTTCAGGGGAAAAAGACTGCAACTACCTATAAGGTGCTTCAAGCAGTTTTGTTGGCCTGAAACTTTCTGCGATAACCTCGCCCTTACCTTACCTCCTGTTGTTATAAAATAAAATTGATAATCAAATCAAAGTTGTATAGTCACAGCTTTTATAGAGACACATGTAACTTTTTGCTTCAGATAGGCACGAAAACATTTTTTAGAAAAAAAAAATGTTTTACTCAGTTTACGTCAGTAACATTCGACAAGATCTCCGTAATATTCATCTAGAACTCTGTAGAAAATAGTGTTTTGCACATTTATATTTCACCATTCATAAATTATTCTAAAATCTTGTCTGCAGTTCAAGATGAATTCTTGTCTGTCACGTCACAAGTAAATATCTGCACTAAAAGCGCCTAAAAAAAGTGTTGACTTGACACTTTGACTCTACATATTGCATATGAGTTAATACTAGTCAATACCAAAAACATGTAAAGTCCAATTCTGATACCTTCGAAATCAGAAATCAGAAATCAGAAATCAGAAATATTTATTGTATAAACTGTGGCTCTATTGTATAAACTCTTGAGTGGCGCATCTGAGATGGATGGACATGGAGAATCTTTTGTGCTGGTACCAGAGAAATTGCAACTCATATTCTTACAAGTATGTATAAAATTTTGAATTTACTTTTTTAAGCTCGAATGGATAAACTGCTTGGATGTCACACATTTAAACGTTATCGATAAATAGATCAGTTGTATAAGATTTTTATATCACATTTCGTAGCACGTATTTTACGTACCTACCTACTAGTATTGGTATTATAAAGCAAATCCCACCGACCGTGTCTGTATATTTACTTGCGGTAAGTAAGCTCTGAAACTACTGAACCGATTTTATGTGGTTTTCAATAACGTATAACTTTATTCTTCGGGAACGTTAAATATAGGTACATACAGGGTTTATGTTATAGGTGTATGTTATGCTGGTGTTACAGAAATATGTGCAAGCGAATGAAGTGAGTCGTTCGTGACAGATAAAGAGGTACCTGCCTATATGTTCATAGTATGTATATCAATAGGAGGAGGGGTAGGATGTCTATACCGGAATAATAATTTGGACCATAATAAATAGAATCGTGAACAACGTTGTTTTTTTACAAATTTTATTAAACTGACCGCAAAAATGGTTTCAAAGTTATTTTCCATTAGGTTATGTTTTATACATGTATTGGGTACCTGACGGAGCTGCGCAGTCTGTATATCTTTCCGTCGAAGTGTCTGCCAGCTGCAAGCGGATATGCCCGAGGGGTTCCACCGCTAGCCAGGGTTGTTTTATGATCGATTTTGTTCTCTCGCACTTGCTAAACATTCATGATAGTGCTTATAAATTGTTCAGAATATGTTCTATGATTTTTCTTTGGGAATTCTTGGGAAGCTGCTGCGGAGCTGTTCGTCGTTGGCTTTTTTTTCAGCGAGATGGATGAGTTTTTGGAGTTGAACCATGTCGTCCCGAGCGACCGCGTCGCGGAGCGCCTCTAGCATCCGCACTCCCTGCCGACTCTTCATCAGCTGCTTCTCTGTCCTCTCTTGCATGTTCATCAGCCGACCCTCATTTCTCTGCACTCGCTTCACTTTTTTCGTTATCAAACTCACGTAATAATCAATCTGTTGCTGCATTTCATCCAAATGCGAGTGGAACTTATAATCGAATACAATAATCAACAAGTATACGGCATACAGTAACAATAAACCGGCTCCAAAATAAAACAGTGAGGGACAGGTGGGTGAGAGAAACGGGCAGTCTTCTTGCAGAGTTAGGCAACTCCAAAGATATGATTTGTGTGGAGACAAACCCGATCTCGCCATTGTGGTAACAATCTCGTTTGTGATACTACGCGGACATTTTGTGCTAACATTATTTTGATTGGGGTTGTCATTTTGACAACAACTATAACCATCGTCTATCAATCATCATTCAATCATCAACTCTATATTTGATTCAAGGTTTTATTCACATTATGTCATATAAGGTAAACGTACTAGTGCTCGACATGCTAATGCCCAATAGATGACACCCTGTTGTCACCTCTATTGACAATGACCTAAGTTTCAAGATGACATGTACTGGTACCGCGTCGAGCACTAGTAAGTTTACCTTAAGCAATTTCTTTTACGAACGTTTTAGGCCAGCCGCACACAGCCGGAATTCTGTCTGAATTCATAACTTGAATTCAGATTCTTAATTCAGAAAGCTTTGCCTAAACATTCCGATTGATCAGTTGTCTCACTATTTCCCACGAATGTCACTGACAAATAAAATTCATAATGTGATACTGGCGTGAGTGTGCTCGTCCATGGATGCATACATTATGGAAAGAGGTGCGCAAGGAATTCATAATCTTAATTTTCATTATGCTGAATTCAGAACGCTCGTCATTACCAGTCATACATAATTAATCTATGTAACATGTTTGGTTTCATAATAGAGTTAGACCAAGAAAAGTCTGCAGCGATTTTGATAGCCCACATGGTGGGCTATTAAAATAACTGCAGACTTATCTCGGTCTGACTCTAATTACTTTTTTTTGACTCCAATTAATTAATATTAAAAAGAGGTAGGTATCCTTCAGATTCAGATTCTGACTCTCAGATGTCGTTAGATTTTTTTATGTGGGACCTTATAATGTACTGTAGGTCCTCCCTGTACCTCCTGGCAAATTCGCACTTGAAAACTTGATGTAGGTAAACTTTTCGTCAAACGTTTAAATCAAAACCCAACAGGGCTCTTGAGTTTAAAAAAAAACGACAGCCCTATTAGTAGGTAGAGTTGGACCAAGAAAAGTCTGCAGCGGATTTGATAGCCCACGCAGTGCAAGTGTCATTTATGCGTCATAACTTCATAGAAGTTTGACGTTTAAAATAACACGTGCACTGCGTGGGCTATCAAATCCGCTGCAGACTTTTCATGGACTGACTCTACTTATCTTACCTAATACCAGTGCTAATACCTTTAAACGAGCAATTTTTGTCATACTTTATGTTACAACACGGTTATCTTTATCTATCACAGAACACTTGGCTCAAAGGACTTGGATCCAGGCCGATGTGGTAAAAAAAAACTTTTTGTCATATGTTTTTTGACATCGATACAAGTGAATATTAATTAATTTTTTTTCCAGTAACAGACTGTTCTGAATCTGAGTATTTTTTAGCTGTGAATTTACTAAAGTTTTAACAATTTGTGAACTAGACTTGTGTAAGACAGAAAAAATAAATTATCCTACTTTACAAGTATCACGGACGGCAATACAATGCGATAGCCCCTAAGTGAGTGTTTTCTAAAGAATACGATACCGCTATCATTGAGGCGAAGTGGCATCGCTGACTGACAATAGCGTATAAAAGTGCACAATGCTCGCGAACGCTCCACTTCACGCAATATCGGATTGCCTCGCCTGGCCCAAGACGATTCGCTTCACGACCTCTACAAAGAAATAGTGCAATGCAATGCAATGCCCAAAAGCGGTGGCTTCGGGGTCGTCTGACTCTGTAAACAGTCGCACTAGGGGTAAGGGATTTTAAACGTGAAATTGTAGTTTGAGTCGGTTTCATCGTTTGCCACGGCTCATGGGAGCCTGGGGTCCGCTTGGCAACTAATCCCAGTAATTGGCGTAGGCACTGGTTTTTACGAAAGCGACTACCATCTGATCTTCCAACCCAGAGGGTAGACTAGGCCCGTATTTGGATTAGTCCGGTTTCCTCACGATGTTTTCCTTCACCGAAAAGCGACTGGTAAGCGACGAGTATCAAATGATATTTCGTACATAAGTTCCGAAAAACTCATAGGTACGAGCCGGGGTTCGAACCCGCGACCTCCGGATTGCAAGTCGCACTCTCTTACCGCCAGGCCACCAGCGCTTTTCACGTTTCTGCTTAATACAACAATTAATTTAGTATGGCGCGTTGTTAGTGGTGAATTTACTATATGACTTGGAACTCCGGTAGCCGTTTAAGAAGTGTAACACTCGTCGCTGGTGGCGCCTCCCTAAGGCGCATATGGTGGAAATATTCGCTGTGCTCAGTTGGCAGAGCAAGGGCTAGTGATCTAGTGTCTTGAGTTGAGTCCAGTAACAGTGAATTTTTCCACTTTTCATTTAACGTAGGCATATGACAAAGTAGATACCTTAAGTACTATGCCTACGTTGGTTCCTATGCCTGGGTACGCCAATGCACCTTATTATTTATTCGCACTTTAAATATTCAGATTACTCTGGCACAATAACACTTAATGTATTATGTAATGTAAGTATGTATGAGCCGGAAAACGGTCCAACAGATAGGTCGAAATTTAACGTAGGACTGCAGAAAACTTTTCGTATATTCGAGAGTTAGGCGTTCGACTCTGCTGTCCCCATTTTTCGACGTTTTGCTGCCGTTTGAGTATATTTGTAAGTTCTGCTGATATTTCATCGATGTCAAAGTTTTGAATATAGAAATGAGGTTTCCTATCATCGATGTGATTTATAATTTAACTTTGAATATAGTTTCATTTGCCAATTTATCTCGCCAAGTACCTATTGCGGTCATGCATGTACACGTTAGATATCAGCATTAAATACATAATTTAAATGGAAACATCATATTTTAGCTTTTAACTGGCTTCCATGAGCGTTGAAAATACGTGAGTCAAATAAAAGTTTTATGATATCAACATGGGATCATACCTGATCAATTGATCATACTCAAAAAATAAAAAAATTCTTGACCGGAGTCAATTTAAATTGTTTTCAAAAGTAACTAGCTTAATAAGCTCATTTAAAAATTCAATTCACGGATGACATCGAAGTTTTTTTACATAATTTGCCATATAGGTACCTATATGTATCCGGATCAATATGCCACGTAAAATTATTAAAACAAATTGAATTTTGCTACATGTTGTGTAGGCAGGATACCGACGGGTTCAGGTGAAAGTTTAATTTGTTGCACAACTTTCCTTTGTGGATGGTGTACCAACGTCACCACAGCTCCCATCCTTAAATGTTATTGCAGTCGCTCACAGAGCAAATCAGAGCGCCTACCGCGATTCACGTTCGACCTGTTGCCTCTCTGTCGCACTTGTAAATTCGTACGTAAGTGTGACAGGGAGGTAACGCGTCGAACGTGGTTCGCGGTAGGCCCTCAGCAGTCAGCACAGGCGAGACGAACGCTCAAAATAACCACTACTCGTATATCCCAGCTCCGATAATCGAAGTCCGGATATAGCAGTAAGTTGCTAAAGGGTGAGCAAAATTTCATAAATTTCTTTAAAATTTCATAACGATTTTATTCCATTCCATAGGTAAGTAGTTTTTTTCATCTGCACGCAAGTTAAAATCGCTGAAGGTATTGGTCAGGAGGGGCATACATTGTATATTTTATTTAACCTTCAAGTAGCGGCATTTGCCCCCCCCCAACTGGCTTCGGCCTTGATAGGTTCGTTTTTGTAAATGCTTAATAACGCCTACACACAATATCTTGGAAATTATTTTTGGTATGGTATGTTATATTGCTCTTACAAATGTAACAGGCGCTAACGAAGCTGTCGTCTTCCCTGAGTTCAATCACATCACGGTAAAAGCACACAAGTTCCTGAGTTTTAGGGACTTTTTATGTAAAATATATACATATCGCTGTGCCAGTCAATAACTACTTACGCCATATCAGCGTGGGCCAGTGCTGCCAAAACTTATATGTTAATTGTCGAAAGAGCTCAACGCTCTGTCCTAAAAGTTATGCTCAAAAAGCCCTATAGATATGCGACAAAAAGCCTTTACGCCGAAGCCCAAGTCCTAACGGTCCGACAGCTCTACATACACAAGGTTTGCCTCTCAATGCACAGATACGCGTCTAACCTAGAAAATTACTCGGAATTGCTCTCTAAACGCATTTTTAAATTACCTATTCCAACAGTTAACACTGCATTTGGTAGGCGTTTCGGTGATGTTCTTAGCTCTAGGATTTACAATTCTGCTGTAAAGCTACAAAGTGGGTTGATACGTTGCACGGTATCGGAGGCTAAACGGTTTCTCTTTAAATGGTTATTGTCACTGGACTACTTACCAGGAGACTGAAAATTTACTTCTAAGGGTAGTTTAAGGTTAACTCTATAGTCTATCTAAACTTGTGTCCACTAGGAAAGTAGTTTTTGTAAAACTGTAATGTAATGTTATTTATTTTACTAACAGACAATGTAGTTCATAATTATAAATTATTATTTTTTCCTCTATTCCAACTGTCACTCATGACATACAAATGCATACTTGGTCTCCCGCGGTACAGGCCTAGCCTAGTGCGGGGACCCCTGGAAATTCGGTACTATTTAACCCATGCTATGCACCCACCCGTTGTCACAACAATTTATGTATTGTACTGCCTGTTCTATGTGCAATAAACTTATTTTTATCTTTATCTTTATCTTTATCTTTATCTTTATCTTTATCTTTATCTTTATCTTAAGTATTTTAGTAGGTATGACGCCGCCTATGACATATTATATTCGTTAACAGACTATAGTCAAACATCGGGCGCAGCATTACAATATTGAAATACATTTATTGTCAAACTACGCGTAGTAAGTACAGAGGGCCTACCGCGAAAACCGAAATTTGCAAATTACTGGGATCTTTTACTCTTTTACTCCAATGAAGGCATATTTAGAGCGACGGAGTAAGATGCCCACAATTTGCGAGCTTCGATTTTCGCGGTTATAGCCCAGATGAATCGTTCGCGGCACAGCATACGTCATTTTTAGTCTCTTGTATCAAACTTGTATAGTTATTCAAATTTGTTGTACAAAGTACCTAACATAATTATGTGAAACTACACTACAATAGCAGACCTGTTTACTAGTAGTGCTACCAACATACTTACTTAACCTACCTTAAATATACACCGTCCATTATCTATAATGACTGGATGAAAACCACATAGATTGCACGTTTAGTAATTCTCATACACGCGGACTGATTCCACGCGTGGATAACATATTTACTTATCTTTTTTTATCGGATAAAACATGTGTATAGCGATTTGATTGATATTTCGGCAAATTAAATTAAATTTACTTCGAGTGTTATATATACAGCAGTGTCCTTGTTCAGTAAACATGTTTTTAGTCACACTATTAATTATAAATTTGATCTTTGCTTTTATTGCATGGGTGTACTGTAAATTGACTAGCGGTGTATGTATCAGCAGCAGGCATTTGGTGGGGAAAACGGTCATTGTGACTGGAGCGAATGCTGGGATCGGGTATGAAACGGCGAAGGATCTGGCGGCTAGAGGCGCGAGGGTGATACTAGCGTGCAGGAACGAAATCCGCGGCCGCGCAGCTAAGGATCAGATAACCACTGCTACTGGAAACTCTGATGTCCACTACCAACACCTCGACCTCGCATCATTAAAATCAGTCAGATCGTTCGCAGACAATATCCTCAAAACCGAAAAACATCTTGACATCCTCGTAAACAACGCAGGCTGTTATGGATCAAATTTCGAGAAAACTGAAGATGGACTACTTCTAGAAATGCAGAGTAACCATTTCGGACCTTTCTTACTAACCAATTTGTTACTTCCACTACTTAAATCCTCAGCACCAAGTCGCATAGTGAATGTTTCGTCAGTCGCACATATTGGTGCTGTTATTGACTTCGATAATCTAAATGCAGAAAAGGAAACTAAAAAGACCTATAGTAAAATGAAAGTGTATTGTAATACAAAGATGTGTAACATATTGATGACGGTAGAATTGGAAAGGCAGTTAAAAGGAACGGGTGTGACCGTGAATGCTTTACATCCTGGAATTATCGCAACGGGGATTTCAGCGCACGACCGGCTAATGAAGTACGCCTTGTTTTTCTTGAAGCCATATTGTAAAACGCCGTGGGAAGGAGCGCAGACCACTATCCACCTAGCCGTGGCGCCGGAGCTCTCCGGTACGAGTGGCCGGTATTTTAGAGACTGCAGAGAAGTGAACCCGAGCAAACAAGCTCATGATACTGAACTGGGTCGAAAACTTTGGGAAGAATCGGAGAGACTGGTTAAATTAAAAACTGCATAGTGAACTATCATATTAATAGCAAGGCTCAAATAATTGCCCTTAAAGCCAGTTGCACCATACCATCCCACTAACCCGGGGTTAACCGGTAACCCAGTGTCAAATTGGGTAAGTGGGATGGTGCAATTGGTCCTTAGCAATTTACATTGTCAACAAAGTGTTTTATTTATTAAAAATGAATAAAGAAACATGGCATATTTCGCATACCTATGCGATAAGGAAACTAACCTTAAACTACATATCTAAAAAATATTTTCTTTTCCTTTAAGTATTATATACATTATATTATAGCACATAGTATTATACTACGAGTATAAATTAAGCACATCTAAATTGATGATTTTGTACTCTTTGAATTTTCTTAATTTGCTGTTAGACTTAGATAATTACCTGGGTACTTTCATTGGGTTGTTTACAATAGTAGTCTATTTATAGAGTAAGTGACCAAAAATACTGATTGTTTTTTTTTAATGCAAAAAAAAAATCATTTAAATCGAACCACACTCTAGGTAGAAGTGTCTACCAATCATTATTAATTCCCCTAGAAAAGTATTTAGGCCGGAGTAAAAGGCGCCTTCGTTATTTAAATAAGTAGTCATTGGTACAGCGGAAACTAACAGAATAATAAATCAAAGGAAAATAGAAAACCAGGTTCCAAGTATGGCGATGGTTTGGAATTGTACCTACTACTTTTACTTTGGTCTGGTTGGCATGTTGTTTTAGTTAGGCACTTGAAATCTCGGTTTCTGCAAAAATGCCTATACATTTCAAGTAGGTACTTATACAAGCAAGCCTTAGGCCGGATTTACACTAATAGCTTGGACATTAATAAAATCACCAAAGTGTCTAACAAATAAATGAGTGATGCAACGATTAGGAATATAAATATGCTTATTCTCCGCATATCAGTGGTTTTACGAATTTTCGTTGTTTCCGACAAAGTTATGTTTGCAGTTAATCCATATCGGTGTATGAATAAAACTGCAAGGTTAAGTTTAAAGTTTAATCATAGGTACTATTGGTGTTTGTATTCGTAAAATTCTAAAACTTATATTCGTATTCGTAAAATTTCGTAATTCGTATAAATATCACTAGTAGAAATTTTCCCTTTTATGTTTCAATAGGAATACCTACGCACCTACGATTTCGTTCAGCGAGTACTTTTATTGTAGGTAAACAGTTATATTTTATTATCTCATTCCGATACCCCGATGTACTGTCAAATCAAGGGTGAACAGGCACCTTCTGGGCAGGCTCGCTCCATCGTAGGCCACGTCTTCGCCTCAGCTAGTCTGTGGCCATGAGTAAGCCCATTTATAATAAAAAAAAATATTGTAACGGCGCGCGGCGGTGAATAATTACTAACTAAAACCGTACCTTTAACGAATATTAAACTAAATTTGTTCACCGTCACCCTATCGAGACGCGTCGTAGCCTATGACGCCCGAAGCCCGTCAACGTTCTCTAATTAATTTCCTCTCCGCTTTTCAGTGATAATAAAAACTCCTTCAAAAACGATGAATAACTTAGTGAAGTATAAAAGGCTAATTAAGGTGTGCTTGGCTAATTAGCTGTTAGATAATCGAGTTGTGAGGAAAACTGAGCGGAGCCGAGGGTTTACGGGCCCGTTAAAGTTCTATTATTGGTGAACTTTTGCTCGTAACTCGGGAAGCGGCAATTACTGGCCGAAAGTGGCCATTCTGAATGGCCTATATTTTGCATTTTGTGCAATTATAGATAGATTTAACCACAAAGGGGTATTGGCACTGAAAAACTACTAAAGTTATGGCAGGGACAGCATTTTATGTTTTAGGTCTCAAAAAATATTCTTTAGGTGATTCATCAGCAGAGCAATTCGAACTTACAAAGTAGTAGGCAAGTCAAATTTATTTCAATTTGTTCTTTGCCCGTATTCAATATTAGTCTAGCGAGATCAACTGCGTGTGATAACATATCGATAAAAAATAATTAAGTAACAGGTTTTAAATATTTTAATGTTTCAGCAGCCTTGCTGCCTCAGTGGCTGCTGCTTCCAGTAAACCGGCAGTCTTTTCTGTAAGTCGTACTCTTATAAGTTCAGTCATCTGCAATAATATGTTACACAACGAAGGCCGAAAATATGGCACGATCTTATTTGTAAAGCCATAGGTAACATAAGAGCGTGTCTCCTATTTTTGCGGCCTTCGAAGGGTAGATAAAGATAAGATAAGATAAAAGATAGTTTATTCAAGTAGGCATAATTACAATGCGCTTATGAACGTCAAATAAAGTTTGTTGGTCTAGCTACTGGAGAGAAATAAGTGGACTGTAAAACTTATGCAAAAATATATTAAAAACTACCAATTGACCGTTACAATAAATCAGAGCGCGGCGCGTACAGTCTATCGCGAGCGGGACGGGCGCGAGCCGTCGTGTTTCGTGTGTCGCGGTTGGTGAGATAATGGCGTACGCGGTGCGCGGGGCGCGGTGCGCGGGCGCGGCCGCGGATGGACGACCGGTTCTGCTCCGAGCGTCCAGGACTCATGAAGATGCGCTGGTGCTATCAGCACCAAAGTTACACCGGAGTAACATTTTGTTGCAGGTAACTGTTCCGTACGTTCTTTAAAAATACGCGCGTTTCACCTATTTCTGAAAATAAACATAAAATTATTGTTACTCGATTGAAATGAGTCAAATTGTTTTTAAATGAGGTACGTACCTATACAAAGCCAGCGTGACGTTTTTACAAATGTAACACCGCTGTAACCCTGCATAATATACGCGTACGCCAGCTCCGTTTGACCGGCAGGTCGCAGCCAATTAACATAGGTATATTTATTTGTTTATTTACGCAACGAAATTAAGGTAACGTTCAAAATCGCCTCCCTGGGCCCTCGTTATAATGAGATCGTTTGATGTGATCTGATGCGTCAAATTGCGGGCCTCTAATGGAAGCGGAGTACCTACTCTTCAATGCTTCAGACGTTAGTAAAACGTCAAACGGCATACGGGAGTTAATACAGTCTCAGTCTCAAAGGAAATTTAACACATATAAGACAATAATTGCCACTTTGGTATAACTATCGCCCTGATTTCTCAGGATTGGCGGCTGGGAGGTGTTGACTCGTTTGCATAAGATATGAATATGCAATTGCGGTATTTGCGGTCTAGACACTATCAGTAATAATGGCATTGCTTTTAAGTAATGACATATGACAACACAGTAAGGTGATTAAAATGAAATTACAGGACAAGGAAGTAGGTCTGACAATAAGTGCCTTTTCTGAACCAGTCTGAGGCGCTGTCGGTGGTTAGATTAGAAGGTTATCCATTAATTACTGGACACCCAAACACTTATACATATATATGTACATACTGAATATAAATCTAAACTGTTATTATGAAATAAAAGCTTGTTCAATATATATGTACCTACATTTAATAGGTGTAATGTGCTTATAAGGTAACTGATAAGTATGACACGTACCCTCCTAATATTCTAAGTTCTAATAGTGAGGGTGTTAAGTGAAATGACCTTTTTTTGCTTGATTAAAGCATGAAACTTGGCACAGTTGTTCCTTATATCAAAATAAGCCGATTAAGATCGGTAGCCCGAGGGACCCCCCGCTTAAGCCCGAGAGGGGGGGGGGTCAAGTAGCGCCCCGCCCGGCTTCATTCTAAAAATTCTAACAGGCCCCGTTTAGCTAATAGGTCATATTTGGTATCAATTTCGGATAAATAAATAACGTAGAATTCATTTCTGGTATAAAAAATTGCAATTTGTTGAAAAAAAATTTAAAAAAACACAAAATATCTAATTTTTTAAGTGTAATTTTTGTTTTTTATTTATTGTCAAAATTAAACTGCTTAGTTTTTCTACATACAAAAAATATGACAATAAAGCCTATTTAATGCAGATTTTAAAAACATAACTTTTACTAACCTTTATTAAAAGGAAATTGCATAAAAAAAACTTATATCGTCTCGCGCCGGTGAATATCTTTTTACCGACATCGGCATTGATATAAACAACATCCGAAGTGCACACTCTGGAGACCGATTAAATGTATTGTTTATTGTTGTAGATTCTATTATAAAGATAGAAAAGCGTACAATTTTTTTTAATGTGTCGTTCAGTGAAAAAGGGACCTTAAAAAAATTATCACAGCCAGCCTCGTGTTTGTATAGAAGCATACTCGTAGTTAGTTAATGCCAACCACTCCATGGACTCCATGGTCCCTGTTCTCAATTAATAAGAAGTAAACTGTAAGTATTCTTTAATATACTTGCTTATTACATTATACCACACTTAAATTTTGCGTCTTGTGTATTAATACAGTTCCTTCCCCCGACACATGAATGGGTACATTTCGTCATTCACGTATATATGTCAGTTTCAACCATATTCTGGCCACAGCAGGGTAGTCAGAACAGTTTGGAAACAGTCGTCTGCTCCTTGCTTTCATTCCCAAGGAGACGGACTAGGAGCAAGTTTAAAGAGGAACTAAAGTCTGACCCCAAACATATAATCCTATCCTGATAAGGCTGCTTCTATTTCAGTAGTCGATTCATGTAAAGAATTATTTCGGGCATTTTTTAATTATTTAGCAACGGCTTTATCTGTAAGTATCACTTTACTTTGCTTTACAAGGTTATTTCACCTATCATCATATAAAGGTATAATAAAGTTTTGGCGAATGCTATTTATTTACTGCTATTGCTCCATCCTGTAGGAGCTTGAATCCTTGTATCGGCCAGGCTAAAAAGGGTCCATGCTTAGATCTCACTTTTATACACCTTATATTAAATGGGGAACCCGGGTTCAAATTCTAGAAGGCATTTATTTGTCTGTTTATCGTGAATACTTGTTCCTGAATTACCTATGGATGTTTTGAGTGTATGTATCAAATATATATGATATATATCACGTAGTACCCACATCACAAGTCTTATTGAGCTTACAGTATTACAAGGTCGATCGAGAGAATGCTTGGAATACGAGTACGACTCCTGGTTTTTCAGGGCCCGATAGAAATAAATTAGAGTTTAATTTACCATGACGGTAAGCTTCACTTATAACCACTGATCTTTTAGTGAAACTCATTTCTTTACCACTAGGTAAATCATTTTGAGACACTGTGTTGACAAAACTTCGAAGAGTTAAAAGTCCTTATTTATGCCATCGCGAAATTGTGTAGAGAAACATGTCACAAGTAATGTTCCTCGTGAGATTCCGAATAGTCCAAGAACCATGAAAAGTCCGATTCATTTAATATGATGGCCCTAGTTGCAGATGCTGTAAAACAGTCATTGCAAGGTATTGATACGCACAGTATAGACACGAACGTAGTCATAGCAGCTAGACTAGATTCATGCGTACGAATATTTCCCCAACTACAGGAATTGTGGGCTCACGTTGACACAGTGGAAAACACAATTATATCACATGACACACCATTGCATCCAGGTCAGGGAATTATATTTTAAGCTAATAAAATTATCTATTCTATAAGCTAAGTAAACTATCTTTTATTTACCCTAAAAGAGCGGAAGTCTTAGCCCTGTTTCGAGCATTCAGTGGAAAGGGGAGAAAAAGTGAATTCGAAGCATGGAATCTGTTCAGAGTTCAACCAAACCACTACAAGGATTCAAGCCCTTACAAGATGGAGCAATAGCAGTGGCTAAAAGCATTCCCCTAAAATACTAAAATGTTATTATATGATCGGTAATAAGTGCAATATTGAAGAAGGCAAGTTACACCGGGATATTGAAATGAAGAGTTGTATACCTGTTCTATGAGATTAAGTCACTGCTAAGTTATTTTATTATTAAATTCCATAATGTATACCTACTTCTAACAAAAGGGAGCCATATAAATGCCCTATTACGCGCAGTGTACCGAGGGGTTGATGTTTAGGTTCAGTTCAGACGTTAGTTCGTCGTCAAACTTGCTCAGTCCGTCAGACTTCTTGGGAATGGAAGCAAGAAGCAGACGACGGGTTCGACACTGGTCTGACACCTGCTTTGGTCAGAATATGGTTGGAACTGACCAGAAGTAAATGCAAACCGGAATAAAAAACGCGATGCAACTACATGAATGATGAAATGTACGCATTTATGTGTCTGGGGAAGGAACTGTATTACGACACAAGACGCAAAATTAAAGTGTGGTAGGGTAATTCGCCAGTAACTGGCCACTTTTAGTAACTGGCCACCCAAAACCAAAAAATCATTTTAGGCTAGCCAGTGGCCAGTTATTGAAAGCTGGCCAGTTTTTGGAACCTTATACTAAAATGAATTCTGTTTATAGGTGAATAGAATTCATTTTAGTTTAGAGCGGCTAGTTATTAAAGCGGCCAGTTACTGGCAAATTATTCTATAATGTAATAAGTAAGTAGATTAAATAATACTTACAGTTTACTTCTTATTCATTGAGAACAGGGACCATGGAGTCCATGGAGTAGTTGGAATTAACTATGCTTCTATACAAAAGAGAGGCTCTATGATAAATTTTTCCAAGGTCCCTTTTTTCACTGAACGACACATTTTTTTTCTAATCAAATATTATGTACGCCTTTCTATCTTTAATATATGATCTACAATAATAAACAACACATTTAGTCGGTCTCCAGAGTGTGTACTTCGGATGTTGTCTATATCGATGCCTATGTCGGTAACAAGATATTCACCGGCGCGGGACGATATATGTTTTTTTAATGCAATTTCTTTTTCATAAAGGTTAGTAAAAGTTATGTTTTTAAAATCTGCATTAAATAGGCTTTATTGTCATATTTTTTGTATGTAGAAAAACCAAGCAGTTTAATTTTGACAATAAATAAAAAACAAAAATTACACTTGAAAAATTAGATTTTTTGTGTTTTTTTAATTTTTTTTTCAACAAATTGCAATTTTTTACACCAGAAATGAATTCTACGTTATTTATTTATCCGAAATTGATACCAAATATGACCTATTAGCTAAACGGGGCCTGTTAGAATTTTTAGAATGAAGCCGGGCGGGGCGCTACTTGACCCCCCCCCCTCTCGGGCTTAAGCGGGGGGTCCCTCGGGCTACCGATCTTAATCGGCTTATTTTGATATAAGGAACAACTGTGCCAAGTTTCATGCTTTAATCAAGCAAAAAAAGGTTCGACCTTTTTTTGTTACTTAAAACCTTAACTATAAGTGAAAAGGTACTTACTGTTTCGTAATATCTGCTATAATAGGCTACATGACTAATTTTCATTTATGGTATCAATCGATCGGGTTTGTTATTAGGATCAAATGTCTATATGGGACCCATTGCATTAAAGTAACACAAAAGTCAGACATTGTAGTCAAAGGCCGACAGTCGCACTTCACTCGCGAAACGCTTCATACAAAACGATAAGGGAACGTGACGTCAAGGTCTCTGGGAGCCCATCTTGTAGTATGGACAAAACAAGAAAATTGCGTTTTTGTCGGTGAAATATTGCGTTTATGTATTCGCCAGGTGCGAAGTCGGTGGAGGGGGAAGTGGCGCTGATCGTCACAAACACAGGTAATCTTATGGAATGCCCGCCATTAGTACTAGCGGCAGCCGCTTGACTAATTTTACTCCATAAGATTTAACGTAGAAAGTCTGCCAAAATGAGGGCAGCACCAGTCGTGCACCTAGCGAATATAGTTGCTATACAATATTTTTTTGGATGAAATGTAAGGAATCGAATGGTACCCTTACTTTTATTGTTTTTGGAAGTTAAAAAAAACTTAAATTTTGAAACTTTCAGGTCCTGTGTTTTGTAATTTTTCAATATTTTGTTTTAATATCCACATTATTGTGATAAATAGCTCGTTTGCTATCTATTTTACTAGATTTTGTTATAAAATTCAACATGTGTCATCATCCCTATTTGCTTATTTATACATTCGCGACTCACTAAATTCTTAATAGCAAATTGATTCAAGTAATCATGAAGTTCGGGTAAATACGGAGATGGAAAAAGTTTGATTATTTTCTTTCTGCCCGTGTAGGTAAAAATAACACAATTTACCTCGTGAGGTGATTGATCATACTTTTAGATATGTTTGACCTAAGTTAAAGATTATTGATTTACACAACATATTCCACATTATCATACAGAGCTGGTTCCTACACTAGGGCTTGCCTGTATCGTAGGTAACCAAATCAGAAGAAAAAAATACACATAATGCGCGAAAATATACAATAGCCTAAAAGGTTACATAAACAATAGAACGGAATAAAATTAAAAATGGAAACTAAAATAAAAATAGAATTAATTCGTAAACGTAGGTATAACTACGAATTCCTTACCATGTTTTCTATATTGCTAATTTAAGAGTTTGTTTATGATAAATACCAGTACATATATCGTTTTTTCGCACTATTATTATTAGTTTCAATAGATCAGGCGCCATAATAATTGAATGTCATTCGTTATGTAACCTTGTCACTGCCAACGGCGTCGGCGCGTACGCACGATTGAGCAGCGAGTTTAGTTTAGGACCGACCAAAATACAACACAGTGACATTATTTTAGTCAAGACAACACAAATCGTGGAAACAATTAGTTAGTTTCCGTATATCGGGATCATCAGCGGCCAGATCCAGAGTAATTTAAAGTCAGTGTTTTTACACAAGCAATGTAATTAAATTTCCGCAATGATTTGGACGATATTAGCCATAACAACTCTGACGGTTGTTAGTGTAAAAGTGTTCCAAAGACTTACATGCGGCGTGTGTCAATCCAGTGCGCGTTTGGACGGCAAAGTTACGATAGTGACTGGAGGTACAAGTGGCACTGGCTTGGAGACAGCGCGAGGGCTGGCCCAGCGCGGCGCCAGGGTCATCATCACAACCAAAAGCAGTCGCCGTGGAGCTGCTGCCGTCGAGGAAATCATACAAACCACCGGCAACACAAACGTCTCCAGCCGACTACTAGATTTAGCCTCCTTACAATCCGTAAGACAGTTCAGCAAGATCATAACGAAAACAGAGAAACGCCTCGACATACTTATCAACAACGCCAGCGCATTCGGCCTTGGCAATCACGTCACTAAAGACGGACTGCAAGTCGGTATGCAGGTCAACTACTTCGCACCTTTTCTCTTGACCTGCCTTCTGTTGCCACTCTTGAAATCTTCAGCGCCCAGTCGGATTATAAACGTGTCATCTATCAAACACAACTATGCTGTGATGGATTTTGACAATCTCAACATGGAGCGATATTGGAGCGACATACTGACTTACGCGAATAGTAAACTATATTTAATAATGATGACTGTAGAATTAAGTCGTAGATTAAAAGATACCGGTGTAACAGTGAATGCTTTGCATCCAGGGGTTTCTTCGAGTGCTATTTTTAAAAATATACCTAATGATGCCGTCAGAAAAGTGATGGAAAAAAGTGTAGGGTTTATGTATCAGAATCCCAAGGAAGCGTCTCAAACGACTTTGCATTTGGCGGTGACCCCTGAGGTAGAAACCGTGAGTGGTCAGTACTTCAGCAATTGTCGTAAAGCGAAACCATCCAAGGTGTCCCAAGACCCGTTGTTAAGTAAACAGTTATGGGAAGAAACCGAAAAATTAGTTGGCTTTTCATTGCCTGACTGTAGTAAATTATAATTTTGGATGTAAGAAAAACGTAAAATATATAATATCTTGTAGGAAATCCTATCCCTATGTAGCTACGTAATATTAAATTACTGATATTAAAAGGAAGAACTATTTGTATTTAATTTACATTAAGTATATTATCGTTTTCTCCATTTCCTTCCTGTATATGGAGAACGACAATTTTGGAGATTTTTTTTATCCTGTATTATATTTAAGTTAAAAATATCACAGTGTAGGTAATTTAATTTACTAAAAGTACAGTACCTACCTATAAGGAAGGAGATCCGTGTACATTGCTACAACCTGGCTCAATACCATCAGGAGGCGGTACGCTTGTTCGCCACCATGATGGAATAAAATAATTCTTGCGAATTCGCGAAGGCCGAGGTCCCAAGAGAGCGATCTGAGGGACCCCAATCACTGCGCCAGAATGAACAATCAGGCTGACCGCATTTACGGTGGAAATACCTATATAGCATGGGGTTAGAGTTGTATACTTACAATAATAATATGTAAATCCACAGCCGATGTTGCCACGGCGACTGCTATCAACTCCGTTGATGTCTCTGGTGTGCTCGCAAGTGGCTGACATAGCCGATCTTGTTACCAAAAGTTCGCAATTAAGTATGATTTTTAGGGTTCCATAGTTGTTTCATGTCCGTCTGTCTCACAGAAACTTGAAGTGATCTGTGGTCTACCTGTACAAGAGCCTGTCTAAGCTAACTCGACTTGAAGGAGTGTCATTGACATTGACAACCTAACAAAAGGAGTGTCATTATAAACGTAATAGTTTCATAGAAGTTTGAGATTACCACACTTTGTCATGGCGAATGCCTTTAGCGTTAGCTTGGTCCGATTCTACCTGCGTCCGTGTGTCACAGTAATACGTAATAGGTACATAAATTACTCTGAAACTATAAGGTTACTATTATATTAACGAGTTTGGTACTTATGCAGTATATATTATCATAATATTGTAAGCCATAACTTAGTTATACCTAATTAGTTCATTCATACTTATTGAATGTTCAAAACTATGATAAATAATGCGACCCTTTTTAATGTTCGTAAGTAAAAGTGCCTGATTTTATTAAATAGCAATTGTGTTGCAATGACATTATAATCGTATGGCACAGGCACTTATGATAATATTACTAGGATTATCTTCAACTATTATCGCAATCAGACCGGGGCGAGGAGCTTTACTTATGAATATTTAATATATTAATCAAGGACTTGGACAAAGCAGGCATTATTGATATTATATATACCACAACTGTACGTGATTAGATAATCTGTGCAGGTGTACAATATTTGATAACGTAAATAGGTAATGATCACACTTTACTAGAAAATTATTAAAGATCCGTTTTATCGCTAATAAATTTATTATTAGACCGGGCACTATAATGATGATAATGATACTGATGATTCTATTGATTGATTGCTAAAACATGGGTACATAATATGTAGGTACTTAAGTGGTTACTAAATGAATTCAATGACATAAATTAATTCTCACGTAACCAGAAATGATCTCATAGTATAATTTTATTATATTCGGTAAGTACTATATTAGGTATTGACTCTTAATAAATATTGTAAATTTTGCACCATAATATGCCATAAATGATCTGCACGACTTTATTTATAAAGCGTAAGCGAATTTTTGCTTATGAATTTCCATAGTAGGTATGTGTAATTTTCGCAAATACGTTCTTGCCAACGTAATTGCCAGTTCATACTGCTTTTTCTTATTTAATCATAATATGAAGTAGAATGATTATGACTAATATCCATTTATTTAAACATTTGACAGCATAAAGTGACTGATTTAATCCCTCTTCTGTGGACTTCTTTCTAAGACTAAAAATTGATAATCGATAAGTTGAAATGTATAAATTGGATGGTAATTAATCGATAGTTACTTTAATTGATTTTCTATTGCCGATTAATGTATTATATCGTGCAGTGACTATTAAAGTGGGAAACGATATAGTTAAGCCATTTCCTTTCATTTTGATTGTTAGAATGGTTTTCATAAGTGTACATGTATCTAAATAGGCAATAGCAATTTGCTAACTACGACCCCTGTACAGCTCTTTCCCAGTTAATGGTCGACCTTTATCCATTGTTCTTAGCAAATTGCCAGTAGAACGATACATGTATGTATGTACTTAAAGTATGTTAGGTATAGCAACACCGCTTGAGCATGTAATGTATATTGGTATATAAATAGTAGTCCTAAGCCAGTCAGGTATTACTTATTGAATAAATTAGAATCGATCTTTAAAAGCTTTTAACGCTGTAAAAGTTTTAGTGCTAATGGATTAAAATCTAAATGGGAATAAAGCGAAAAAAATACATAAGTCATACTCGCTTTAACTACTCAACCATATTACTGATAGTGACATATGACATATTTAATTCATGATTTAATCAGTGATTAATTTATTGTATTAAGTAAAGCCTGTCATTGTCAAGAGGGCGCTGTTATTCTCATGGATAGGGTGACAGTTCAGTATAATACGAAAAAAATAGTTCCAGTGAAATTTCGCAACATGGCGCGTGATCACATATTCCTGGTCAGGCTTTAGTTGTGTGAAGTCTAAGACAAACACGTGCTTCTAATTTCACATCGAATGCAGAAGGCGCTGTACGGCTCTGTACATACATGTAGGTACAAAAGTTGACGTTTGACAATTCAGTAAATTTTTGGGTTCCGTAAGAGAATGGTCAAAAGGCGACCGAAATTATGTCGTTCTGTGTTTATTTATTGCTGCAAATATTTTTTTACATTATCGGAATTTGAACATAAGACTACCAATACCACCAGTTTCGTAGGCAGTCACTGTCACCAAACTAATCGGGCAAAAAATGGTAAAATGGTGTTAGAAAACAATTGGCGGCTAAGTTGCTTTCAAGTGGGCGGCCAGTAGCTAGGGGCTGCAAATAGGCGGTTAGGCGGAAGTGCGGACGTTATTAATGAAACCCATAACTCAGGCGCAGCCAGCGCATTTTTCTCCACACAGGAACCGGAAGGACGGCAGACGCCACTAATTAACAAGATTAGCATATTCCCTTGAAAAAGCCTTTTTTGTCCCCCCGACAAAATGACTGTACGTATGGAAATGTCAGGATTTCTGCCAAAATGGCGCTTCCGTAAATATTGTTGTTTGCATCTGGTTAGTTGGACGATTTGCTTCGTTTTTTTTAATTATAAACGTGGGAGCAGTTGCGTACCTAGTACCTACGCAAGCCGTAGTATGTATACTTACTTACAAGTATTTTAAGATACAAGCCCAAGCTATATATATATACTGTAGCATAGACTAGGTAGGTACTAATGACTATGAAACTCATCTCCGGTGTTCAAACCCCGTTGATTAAATTGTGTGATATTTTTGTTCCTGGGTTGTTGATGTTTTCAGTACCTACCTATATTTAATTGTGACTTATAGTTAGTACATACCATCAACCAGGGATATATTATAAAGTACTGTGAGACTAGGGCGATTTCTTAAGATGATCATTGATCACATAACCTTATTTATAAATTAAAATGAAGCCACTAATATTAACTAACTAGCTTTTTTACTGAGGCAAAATTCATATGCCACAATTGTTTTAATTAGTGCATAATATATCTGTAAAATACTCTTATCTCACTAATTTAGTAAAATAACCACCCCAAGGTTAGAAGAGGTCGCTCCTTAATTATAAACCTTCAGCCTATTGATAACTATTTGTTTACATTGTGTTCTTTGTATTTTATTTTATCGAAGCATTTATGTTCTTCAAGTTTCTTATTATTATTATAAGCCTATACAGTGTCCCACTGCTGGGCAAAGGCAAGGGCAAGTTTCTTACTATATTATATTATTGCTGCGTGCCGACTACATGCCATGTATGCCAGTACCTATATAAAGTATTATTTACCTACTAAAACGATAGCTAAGAATCACCATAAAACCGAACCAGTAACGCACGAGTGTATCGGAATCGAACAAACAACTCTCTGCCACGGACATTGCTTTATAATTTTCATAAGTACAGAAAACTCATGCCAAAATTATCAGAGTAAGCCGATAAACATCTGTAACGTTCATGTGCAAGTAATTGCAGCACCATTCCATCGATGCGAATTGTCGGTTAAAGTTTTCCCAATACCGGAAAACATCGTGATACGAGCGCGGCGGACGTCCGCCATCCTACCATCGATGCCGCGATATCACGCCGCCCAATACATCCGGCACCATTCGAATAAATCACGCAAATCTATGTTTAATTGAGATTCCGTTTTTAATTTTGGTCCTCATCAAACGAAAGTATTAACGCAATCGCGATGTCATCAAACGATATATTTCCACCTAGCTCATAGATTGGTTTCTTTATCGCAGCACACGTTCGTTCAAGCATGAACAGATAAGAGCACTAGTTTATCGTATTCGTTGCGCACTGTCGTGACCTCTTTACTTCATTTTCTTAGTAAAGTAGTATGCTCCGCTTGCGTTAAAGCGAGACGACGCGTGTGCGTGCACCGTGTGCAGTTTAAAATGTACTTGTTAATAATAACCGCTATTGCGGTTCTAGTGTTCGCTATTAAAATATATCAGAAACTTACGTGTGCAATTTGCCGGTCGAGCGCTCACATGGTCGGCAAGGTAGTGATTGTGACGGGTGGGAACAGCGGTATAGGATTAGAGACGGCGAAAAACTTGGCAGAGAGAGGAGCGCGAGTGATCCTCGCGTGTCGGAGCGCTCGCCGTGCGGCGGCTGCCAAGGAAGAAATCATCAAATTCTCCGGGAATACCGACGTACACTACATACCGTTAGATTTGTCATCCTTCCGCTCTATAAAGGAATTCAGTGAGCACATACAGAAGACGGAGACACGTATCGACGTCCTGATCAACAATGCGGGCGCCGGGGGACTCGGCAACTACAAGACCGAAGACGGTCTCCACGTCGGCATGCAAGTCAATTACTTTGGGCCCTTTCTCCTGACCTGCCTGTTACTACCGAAGCTGAAAGCCTCAGCACCGAGTCGAATCATAAACCTATCCTCCATTATTCACAAGTACGGTTTAATGGATTTCGATAACCTTAATATGGAAAAATACTGGAGTGATTACCTAGTGTATGCGAATAGTAAATTGTATATTAATTTGATGACGCTGGAGTTGTGTGAGAGGCTGCGAGGCACCGAAGTGACCGTGAACGCCGTGCACCCGGGTATCGCGGCGACTAATATATTTCGGAATATACCGATTGCGATAATGCGTACTGTGGTCGAGAAGGGAATAGGGTTCATGTTCCAGAGTCCGGTGGAGGCGTCGCAAACCGTCATCCACCTGGCGGTGTCGCCTGAGGTGAGCGGGGTCAGCGGCCGATATTTCAATAACTGCCAACAGAAACAACCGTCTAAGATTTCACAGGATCTAGATATTGCGAAGAAACTTTGGACACATTCCGCAAGATTAGTCAAATATTCTGAGACAGACTGATTCAATTAGTGTTGCGAGTTAATGTTATTTATATAGGAACTATATATGTTGTTCAAAGAGTAGATCTATTAAGACTATTATCATGACAATAAATAGAAAATTAATAGGAATAAAGTGAAACTGAAACGCGAATATTGTTTTCGTATAATTTATTATTACTATCCAATAAATACAAGTAAGTATTATGTTATAGATAATATACGTATACCGTACGCCCTTTAAATTTCGTTGCTATATATAAGGATAATTACACTTAATATAATTATATTTTATTAGTTACTAGCGACCATTATATATTTATTATACACAGAGAGACGCGGAGGGGGACTTTGTTTTATAACGTGTAGTGATAAATAAATCTTAAAAGTAAATGCCAGTATGTTACTTCGAACCTACCATGTTATATTCACTTAACAAATTTCACTTCTGACGACCCAACCTACTTTGCAACCAAAACGTACCAGGGCCCTTCAGGGTTTAGCTCACTTGTGTCTTTACGACTTGCAATGAAAATAGCAAGTGCTCCAGATTTGTAGAGGCTGTCAGCAGGCATTTTGACTGTTGTCTTTGCCTTTCCTAACTCTCTCAAACGAATTAACGATCCTATGCATTATTGCTTAACGTTAAGGTTCATTTTTGATAATCACGCTTGAGAGAGATACGTGGTTGGGAAAGTGAGTAATGGTATTCGCAGGAATTTCGCAGCGAGTTTTATCGCAAAATCATGTTGGTCGGATGTACATACACGATTAACCCGATGCCTGCCTGTCGTGGTAGCAGATTGACGGACGCGTCATACATAGATAGAATACTCTTTATTGGCGCACCTCAGTAAAAGACACAGCTTAAAGAAAAGTAATTGATTATAATCTTTAATAGAAAAAAACCGACTTCTCTAACTACTAGCCTAACCCACTTAACGGTGCTTATACTTTATTTGGTAATATGTATACATTTTATGGTAATCATAGTGGTTGATTTAGTTTAGGTATCATAGTGGTTTTCCGGGTCAAGGTCCGGGTCTGGGTCCGAGTCCGAGTACGGGCCCGAGTCCGGAGTCCGGGGCCCAATCCAAGTCAAAATCGAAATTGAAAATCACAAAACGTGTACTATGCGTCGTTGAGGAGTTCTGTTCTGATCATCATCAGCAGTTCCACTTCACCAAATGCCACAGTTTTTAATGTAAATGCTTGATTTTCTGATGAAAATATATAAAATTCTATACGGATGCCTTTAAGATTTGAGAAGTTCCCTCGATTCCTCATGGATACCATGTTCAGGACTTGAGATTGACATAAATGTGCCTAAAAACCTAACTTGCTTAACAAACATAACGAAAAGGACAAATCGCCAAATGCGAGCTATGCGTCGTTGAAGAGTTCCGTTATGATCATCATCAGCAGTTCCACTTCATCAAATGCGACAGTTTTTAATGAAAAGGCTCGATTTTCTGATGAAAATACAAAAATCTCTATACGCATGCCTTTAAGATTGGAGGAGTTCCCTCGATTCCTCGTGGATCCCATCATCAGAACTCGAGCTTGACAAAATTGTGGCTTAAAAACTTAACTTGCTTAACAAACATAACGAAGAGGACAAATCGCCAAACGTGAACTATGCGTCGTTGAAGAGTTCTGTTCTGATCATCATCAGCAGTTCCACTTCATCACATGTCACTTTTTTTTATGTATATGCTTGATTTGTTGATGAAAATACAAAAATCTCTATACGCATGCCTTTAAGATTTGAGGAGTTCCCTCGATTCCTCATGGATACCATCATCAGCACTCGAGCTTGACAAAAATGTAGCTTAAAAACTTAACTTGCTTAACAAACATAACGAAGAGGACAAATCGTCAGACGTGTGCTATGCATCGTTGAAGAGTTCCGTTCTGATCATCATCAGCAGTTCCACTTCATCAAATGTCACTTTTTTGAATGTATATGCTTGATTTGTTGATAAAAATACAAAAATCACTATATGTGTGCCTTTAAGATTTGAGGAGTTCCCTCGATTCCTCATGGATCCCATCATCAGAACTGGGTTTTGACAAAAACGGGACCAATCTGTATGCATATACATACAATCAAAAAAATAATTTTCAAAATCGGTCCAGTAATGACGGAGATATGGAGTAACAAACATAAAAAAAAAAAAAAAACATACAACCGAATTGATAACCTCCTCCTTTTAGATTTGGAAGTCGGTTAAAAAATTGAGGAAGACAACAGGCGGTCTCATTTACGAATAACTTTAATTTCGAAATGCGAGCGGCAAGGCATCTCTAAACTTTACTTCTTACTTGTTTAAAACATACGTTGTAGTGTTATTCATTACTATAAACCTTGATGTAGTAACCTTTGCTTTAAAAAAAATACTGTTAGTCATCAAAAAAAAATACCTGCCTTAACAGACGCCTAAAAGTTCTCGTGGCTATTTCAAATTAGCTCAGTCTATTAAGGCACGTTGATTGTAGTGTGCTTTTGTAGAAAAATAACCTGACCCATTTCTGTCACGTTTGCGTGCCTTGGCCTCTATGTATCCGGTCACACAAAAGGTAACACGGTAAATTATTTAATAACCCGCTTTCTGAATATGACAGTCATAGTTAAAGTTTTAGTTCGTATTTTACAATAAACTTGGAATATTTATAGAGCGTATTTATTTAAAAATCAATCTGAGTAAATACTGGAGTGTAAGCTAAATAAATACTACGCAAATATACTAGAGAATTAATAAAAATGTTATATTTCAGTATTATTTTCGTTTATCGTTCGATTTATGGCCCGATTAACCTTTTGGACGCCAATGACCGATATATCTGCACCGTAGGTTCAACGCCAAAGACCGATTAATCGGTCACAGACCACAGAGCAACATCGACCTACGTGCATATACATAAAGTTCAACTTCAGTTTTGACACTTCAATGATATGGCGTCTGAGTGACAGCTTTTGTGTTTGACATGGCGTGGAAAACGTTAAAACTTTAAGATACGTCAAATATTAGATACCTACGTCTAGATAGGATACGATACGATATTGGATTAAATATGTCAGTGTCAAATGTGCTTTTCTTCAAACAAAAACGTCACTCTTGTCACTGATATATATAATCCATATCATATCTAGACGCAATACTTGAGGTATCTTAAAGTTTGAATCGGGCCGATTGTCACTTTTGTGCAAATGTTTAATAGTGTGTGTAAAGGCAGGGTCATAAAAGTTAGACCATTAATTAAAAAAAAATGTGTAGATACCTTAAATGCGTAATAGGGAATAGGGGACGTAAGTACTGTGCGAAGTGGTCTTTTTCATTACTGAGGGGCGATACGTCGCGGAATCAATTTGCTTTTGGGCTATATTTAACCGCGAAAATCGTAGTTCGCAAATTGCGGGCATTTTTCTCTGTCAGTCTAATTACGCCTTCATTGGAGTAAAAGAGAAAGATCCCCGCAATTTGAGAATTTTGGTTTTCCCTTTGATGATATATTGCCACTTGTGTCTCCTTTCTATTCCTGATGGCGAAACCAAGCGCATCGTGGATCCTATTTGTTAAAAAAACGTTTAAAAACCAATTAGCGTCCTTATCTTTAAACATCAAGTCTACACAAACAAAACAAACAAGAATAGTATATACGTGGCACACTTAGACGAGCTTTTTTTTATAAAATTTCGTCTACGATCCATCTACATATTATTACTTATTTTTGGTATAAATTTTAATTTGTCTGTTTTCGACCTGTCTCCGGCGTGATGGAGGTTGAACTGTCTGCAAACTTTTTTAAATTAATCTATAATTATGTAATAATAATAAAGTGGATAAAATTTTCGAATATAAAACCGCGGGAAGCTTTTTGTGACTATCGTCCTGCGGTCAAACGCCAAGAAGATTTTTTAGGATAGGTTTATACTTCGCTTGCAATTCCAAACCAATTATGCAAAAAATCTGTGCGTCGTCCTTCATTCTTATCTTAAGTTACCGATAAATCACTCTTAATGGGCGACTATATATAAATTATGGGAAAACTATTAAGAATATGTATGAGCTTGGTAGAATCGGTATCGGTAGACAGTAAAATTATGTGGCAGGTAATTTTGGTACTATGAAGTATGAAGTGTATTTTTACGCTGCTAAATAAATTACCTAATAAATTTTGAAAGTAAAATGTGAAAACATAATTTGTCCCTCATTTACATTAGGTACTTACATTTATGTTAAATCGGCAGGGTCTAGTACCTATATTTAATTAACGTGAATACTAAAGATCAGATCTGGGGCCGTAGCCAAGATGACAGGCGTTTATCGACAGACGCCAATCAGAAAACAGTAAAAATACATCGTGATGTGACGAAAAGTCGCGTCATCATATCCATACATTAAGTATAAGTTTCGATTAGCGATTTCTATTTCTACAAACTATAAATTGGTTGAAAAAAAAAATCGTTTATTCAGATGAAATAAACCCTAACATACATATTTTTTTCTTCTGCCAAATTGCAGGACAGTTTGTTGGCAGAGGGTATATCGCACATTAGGTCATTACCATACCCCGGCCGGCGAGAGCAAAAATGCGTCTGCCCCTAGTGCTTAATTAAATATCGACTATTCTATCGACATATGGATGTCGATAGAATAGTCGACTTTTAATTAAGCACAATTTTTTTTTTAAACTGAGCCATTAGTATTTGTTATTTATTTCAACTTGATACCTCCACGCGTTTCTAAGAATAACCCTAAAACAATTTTCTATCAACATAAAATTATTATTTACACACACACATTTCACATTATTATTTTTAAGCTTATATACTATTTCAATCAACTGATTACAATTATAATCAATTTATCCTACTCAACACTTGGTTTTAATTTTGTTTACAACAATAATTAATACTTCTGCATATCATAACGGTTGTCCAGTACATCGTGTTGTTTTTATCGACATCGACCAAAGTGTGTGTCCTCGCACTATTAAGCTGTCAACGCATTTTTGCTCTCGCCGGCCGGGGTATGGTCATTACGCAGGTATTGCATTCAGTATATAATTGACTGTTCTAGTGCTTGTAGTGTACTTAGATTTTGTACAATTCCTTCGCCTAGGCGTGATAACTTTTGGTAGGCGCTTGAAGCTTAAATTAAAGTTTATCATGGCACATGGCGTGCGGGTATAAATAACAACACGCCTTCGTCAAGCCACGTCAGATCCAGATTTGTGTTAAGTCTGGACAAATGTGTCGGCCTGAATGAGCTAGTTTAGACGCTACCTAGTTATTCCGTTAGGTAGTAAATGAAATACAAAAAGGCAACGTAATTTTAACGGGATTTTTTGAACTTAGCTTTAAAGCACAACGTATAATCGTATTGCCGTGCTACTTATACGGCCGGGGATGCTCAAACTAGGGTTGCCAACCGTACTATATTATATAGTATTGTACTATATTTTGGCTCTCTGTACTATATACTTTTGGAAAAATATATAGTACGCTATAATACTATATTTCCGATTAAACGTATGTTACACTTATGTTTAGTATTTTATCTTAAAGTACCATATTTTTTTGAAATGTACTATATCTTTGATGCCCTATTCTGGAAAATACTATATTCTACCAAAAAATAGTTGGCAACCCTAGCTCAAACCGTGTCAATATTTGATTAGACATCTTTATTTTTTAATACATTTTTTTTTGTGCTTGCTCTTCTTGAGCCGACTGGCGTTTTCAGAGACGATGGCAAGAGGCCCGATGGGAGTCCATAGTTCCTTGGAGCTTGGGACGGATGTTAGTGTGGGATGCTACCTGCGTAGACTCACTGGCACCGTCCCACCTCCAACGGACTAATGTAAAAGCGGGCGGGGCGGCGGAAAACGCCGAAATTTTAAAACGTAACAAATATAAGAGCCTCGGTAGAGAGTACCATTTTGTACCATTTGGAGTTGAAACTCTAGGTCCATGGGGTCCCAGCGCGCATAAGTTGTTCGCAGAAATCGCGAAGCGTCTGGTTGACGTAACTGGTGACCGAAGAGCTGGCGGCTACCTCGCACAAAGTATCAGAGCGTTTTCCAAAAAAAGTGTACATTTAATTCATGTCTTCAAAATATTGACTTCTTGGGCTCATTTTACTCAGAATCATTTGTACATTCACGCCTCATACATAAAAAAATGTGTCCAAAGATTTCCTTTCCAGATCGTCACATTCTTGTATGATTTTTTTTTTATTTGTATGAACGTGACGTGACGCACTGGAAAAATAATTTTTCAAAAATTTGGGACACATTTTTTCATGTATGAGGCGTGAATGTACAAATGATTCTGAGTAAAATGAGCCCAAGAAGTCAATATTTTGAAGACATGAATGAAATGTACACTTTTTTTGGAAAACGCTCATCAGCATTGCGATACAGCGAGGAAATGTCGCCAGCATCCTTGGTACAATGCCTCAAGGGCCTATTTTAGATTTAAGCTAGTTTTTAATTTCTTTTAGTAATACACTGTATATATCTTGTTTGTAAATAAATAATTGTTATAAAAATTATACATAAATATAATGACTTGACAATCGCACCGCACACAATGCTTTACTCGTACTGGGTTGTGTATTGCTCAAACATCATGTTTAGGGTTAGCGCTATGTTCAGTTACGATTATTTTTAATAGTTGACGATGATCCTTATGTCATAAATTCTTCATTATGTTAGATTTGGAATTCTCCTCAAAACCGACAGATAAATCGCTCCATAATAAAATCAAAACGCTCCGCCCGTTTTTGAAGGTACACATAAGTTTGAAAGCAGATTTTCCAGCGCACACAAAGGATTTGCCGCAAAGTTTGTTAGGAAGTAAAAAGGCGGAGGACCGGACGACCCGGACGTGGAGACATGGCCAGAGCCACAGCGCTGACAAATCCTTGCGGCTCATTGGACAATATGCTTCTAATACGGTAACGGCGTATCTGTGTATATTCTAACCCCTGGTTTAACGGAGAGGTGGGTACAATAGGTACATGCACTGATTTATATTAACAAAGAGAATAGAGTGTATAGAGAGTTACTGTCATGGTAAATTATGTAGCCCCAGTACATTTACTGACATCTTTTGACAAAAGATTAAAACTGTTAGAACTACGCCTTACAGTTACCTACTACAGCTGAGTAAAACTGAGAACATGATATAACAACTACCCAGAGCACTTCAATAAACATCAAATATTATGAGCCATTTAACTTCTTACTGTATGTAGAAAAGGTAAAATGCGGCAATGGCTTGTCACATTCATTGTTGTATTTTCTGCTACTATTTATTGACAACTTTATTGTTATATATATTAATTTCATTTGGCTGCCTTTACCCGTATACCTACGCTACCTATAACCCATTTTACAGATAAATATTATTTCATTAAACAATGGGTTAGTTAGTATAGTACTTGCATGAACAATTATTAAAGCAGCGCAGAACTTATTATCGAATTACACAAAAACTATTGTTGTCCCGAAGTTAATACGTATAACATTGCACTGGTTTCCGTAGAATCAGAGCGCCTACCGCAAACCACGTTCGACGTGTTGCCTCTCTGTCGCACTTGTGAATTCGTACGTAAGTGTGACAGGGAGGCAACACGTCGAACGTGGTTCGCGGTAGACCCTCAGCTTTTGCGCATGATGTTCAAAGGTAAATTGGATGGCGGCCGCAACCGGCCGTCAGCGGCTAGAAGGTCGTATGATCACGGTGATTTCAGGGCATTTAGGATATTTTGGATAGATGAGTAAGGCTCGGCCGTGATAGCGCATCGACGGGCTCACGAAGGGATTTTGCTGTCAGCGAGTCTATACATTGTAGCCACATACTTGGGTAAGAGTACAGGGCTCCGGGCAGATTTGGGATGGAGATGGAGTTTAAACGCCGTCCGTTGTTTCTGGTATCTTATTAAATTATTTTGCTCTCCTGCATTTAAAACCAAAATCAATCTATCATGATAATTTAATATGCGTAGATCTAGGCAAGTCTCCTGAAGTACCTGTAAGAGTTGAGACTGAGGTGGTTCTTGGTAAAAAGTGCACGAGGATACTTTTCTTTTGCATACAGAATATTTCTGTCGTACCTAATACTTAGAGCCCGAAACTTTGCCAAGTGACAGCGACGACGTACAGCAACGCTCGTTCGGCCGAATGTTACTATGCTTCATGTTTATCAACCTACCTTAATCAATGAGGTTTTCAATTTTTGGTTTGGTGGCATATCTACTTTTAATACATAATTGTGTTTCTAAGCCAAGGAAGGCATGAACAAATATAGATGTTGTTGATTATATCGTTATTGTATAGTGTCAATAAATAACAATTACTCGTATTGTTATCTAACGATTTTCCCTTGACGAGTTCTTAATAAATTCTTGCAAGCTGATTTTCATAACAATAGTATACAATACAATACAATTTTACAATAGAGCTGGTCTCATGATATGGCCAGGAGTTTGTAAATAATTATGGGCAGTAAAATAGCGTGTCCAACTGTAATTTTTAAGTTTACTTCTATCAGCTTTTGTCAAGTTCTGACTTCTGTCATCTCAAATTGAATCGCGTCATAATCATTGATATAGAATAAAGAACTGGATACCCAATCAGCCGCAAAAAATGGCCCCACAAAAGTAACGTTGAAACAGATCACGCGTTACTTTTTCGTTTAGTCTTGTTTGAAACGCTCAAATGTGAAGTTGTCAACAATTACGAAATGTGCCGTTAAAGTATGTAAAAATAACAATGATAAAACAAGGAAAAAGGATGGAATGTATTTCTTTCGGTTAGTTCTTTGGATAGCATTACATAATTTATGTAATCTGGTGGTAATTTTATGGTTTTGAATAAATTAATTTGTTAGTACCAAAGAAGGGATGTCAAGGAACAAAAATCTAATGAGTCGATGTGAGGTCAATATTTATTTTTATTTTTATATGGAATTCGTAAGGAATAATATTATGTTTAAATTCAAGATTTCCAAGAAAACCTATGCGACGTGCAAAGTGGACTGCTATTTAATTATAGCAAGAGATAGGGGTGATGCAGTTTTAAACAAAGCAAAACGGCACTTGTGTGATTGGCCCATTTCCCTGTTTCTGACAACCAATAAGGGCTTATATCGACTAACTGTAAATGCTAAACCTGTCTGAACACAGTGACAACCACAGGATTTTTTTGGGTTATTTCCACCAACTCGCTTTGGTGGTAACTAGTGGGAATTATTTTTCCCAGTAGTTACCAGTGGTAAAAGGTGGGAAAAAAATTCCTAGTAGTTGCCACTGATATCAACTTGGTGGTAACTAGTGGGAATAACCCGATTTTTTTTATAAAGTATGGACTTTATAAAAAAAATCCAATCAGTACCTAAATGTCCCCGTGCACCCATGCGATGAGTAAATGTAGATCTAAAATACACAGTTATTTTATTTAATAAGTTGAATTTATTTCAAGGAAATTAGTATTTAAAGACGTATACTTACTTATTAAAAATTTAATTTGTTTGAATTTGAAGCACGAATTAATTTTATTTGAACTTCCGATTAAATTAAATTTGTTTTATTTATTACTTCAATTGGTTTTTCTGTACATACCTATTAAAGTGTACCAAAGTGACTCCATTCGTTCATTATTCTCGTTTGACGTTGCTTGACGTAAATACGTTACGTTTAGTGTTGGTACTTATGTATGCAAATATGACACTTAATGCTTACGACATTAAGCTCTTTTCTGTACGAAACATTTATCTTGACTCAAAATTTACGTAAGCGTTTTTATCATCAATGCAAATGGTGCGAAACGTCATTGGGATCCACATTTGTTGACGTTTTTGTTCTGCTTTGTGTGTCTATTTCTTTTATATTAAGTCAGTGGTCATAATACTTAAAAGACGATAGCTCACTTTAACAAACAAAGTTTTCCCAAAAGGAATAATGCTATTATTTCGAAGTTAGCCTTATGATATTGTTACGCTCAATGTCTTCGCCGGTTGGACTAAACTGGGGAGGGCATTATGAAAGTTGCTGATGGGACAATGTGAGCACTTCGCAAACTGCATGTACACTGAAGGACGATGTTTGTTGTTTTGTTTATGGCTTGGTTTAGCCAAATAACCTCAACACAGGGTAGAATACAGAAAATAATTGCCAATTTAAAATGTTTTGTACGTTAATTGATTACAATTGCATCTTTCTTTGATTCATTCATTATGCACCCTATAATAAAATAAATCTTAGTGTTACCTCTATAAGGTTTCAGTAACAGGATATAGATAAATATATTTGTGGGCAATGATAGCCATCATAGTAGAGTATAGTCGTAGAAGTATGTATTTTAACCAAAGTATAATTATTATGCCAAAAGGTTTTTACTTTTTAGTCTCTTATGGTAGTGACTTCCTTTGAGGGTTGTGTCAAATATTTTGTCTTGAATTATGAATATTCTCTTTATGTATAAATATGCATAAGTATATTATATGCTGTAAAATTTGATTTCAATAAATATCAATATCAATGTCAGATATTTATAGAGCTGCCTGGCTTAAGTTGGGTTTACTTATCTATTTATTTATATTTGCCTGGATACATTAGAATACAGATTAAAAAAAAAGAGGAAGACTTATGAATAAATTAACTCTGCTATTTGTGGCAATGAAATAAATTAATACCTATTGATAGTTTTGACAGATCTGACAATTCGCATGTAACTGATGCAAAGAGTATAATAATATATACACAGTAAAAGAGAGCCAACTCGCAAGTAAATGTCAAAAAACGTCTACACAAACACCCCAAGCGGATTTTGATCAACTAAACTTTACGTATGTGTGCGTGCACAGTGCACACATGCATACTAATAAAACTATGGCGCCTTTTTCCTTGACCGTTTACAGTGAACTACAAATTTGAGGTTTCCATTCTTTCACCTTATTGCAAAACAATCACGTGAAATATGAATACACCTCATTGTAGTACACTGTACACGGTCAAGGAAAAAGGCGACAATATATTATGTAATACCTAATTACCTATTAATGCAGTCACGATTTACTACTATTTATTTAGTATTTTATAAATGTTCACACCAAATAGGTAATATTTTAGTCGCAAAAGTAAAAACACGACACGACAAGTGTAAAAATGGCATTTATTTTTGATTACTTACATGCATAACAAACCATAATAAAAATGAATATTTTCTAAGGGTACCACTTATAGTAAATTAGTTCGAAATATAACAAATCCACTATTAAAAGGACGTAAATATGACTAGCTAGCACGAGCCACGAAGAATTGACGCGTTTTGGAGTAATTTTGTTTTGATTCTCACAGCCGATAAGGCAATATCGTTTTTTTCTCCCAGGCGCACACATTTTCATCAATTTATAGTGATTAAATTAAATATTTAATTAAAATTTCAGAAAATTTAAATTTTCTGTTTGACTTTTATAGTTTGACGGTTACTATGTTTTTTTGTTTTAACGTTTCCTTTCACGTAGGGCATTTGGCGAAACTATTTAGTGAGTTGTTGTTAATAAAAACGATTATAGTTATTATGTTCATATAAATAAAATGATATTAAAACGAATATAAACGATATAAAAAATGAGAGGTACTTAAATTACAGAAAATTTTAAACGTTTTATACTTAAAACGGAATTTGTGTCAAAACTGCAGACATTTTTTTTTTCTTTTTAATAATTATGGGTTGGATGCGAATTTTTCCGCGGTGGCGCCATCTGTTTGATTTATTTGGAAGCATCAGGTGAGGAAATATTGCTGAGATTTAATTTCCTTATTAACTTTCCTCCCCTTGAACTGATGTAACTATAGTGCAATAAAGTGAAAATCTCGTTTTTTACATTTAAAGAATAGATTTGACCGAAATGATAAGATAACGTTTTGGACAGTAGTTTACCTTTAGGCCAATTAAATTAAGGGTTTCACCTCGGAATGAGAGATAATAAGCTGGAAACTCGTATACACCTTCGTTATAATGTACTAAAGGTTCTCTTAAAAGTCAACGCATATATCGTGTGCGCGTCGGAAGTTATTCAAGGTCAAAATTTGCCCCTCCTGTGGACATTAGTTAACAGCTTGTGATTATGCACACAAGCTGTTAACAAATGATTTTATGACATATTTTAACATAAAAAGGGTACCTCTTTATTCAGGTTTAAGCAGGAAATGAAGCTTTATAGCCTTTTACTTTAGGTATTTCAACAAGAAAGAGTTGTTTTCACAAGCTTTTATTTAACTCCCGATGTTCGTATGTAACTATGAAACGTACGGCTACCAAATTAGCCAAGCATTTCTCGGCTACTTTTTTGTTACAATCGTCTAGCTAGAAGAGTAGTCGATGACCGAGAGAAACAATAAAAACGAGATTACAAAAAATAAATGATCTATTATCATATCTTCACATCACTATCAGTCTATCACATTCATCATAGGATGGGCAAGCCACCGGTGACTTGCCCATTGCACTGGCCACAAGCCAAAGAGCATTGCAACCCTGATTTTCTGCAACCGCAGCGTGGACCACACCCCTTTTACGTGGGCCACACACAATTGAAAAATATGGTATTTAGTAGCTCATATGGAGGTGGTGCTAATTTTGTTGTAATTGGCTCCAGTAATTGGTTTTGAAGCACCCAACCTCATTTATGGGGTTCTAAATCATTGCCTAACCATGTTTGTACCTGGTGACATGTACGGTTTATATGCTATGGCGTTTATATGTACGGGCCGCTGCAATTGTCGGTGGAAGGTTAGACAGCAGGACAGGTTTAATAAGCTGTTTAGTAGACTTAACATTAAACTGAGTGTAACGAAGATGATCGATGTTATTCTCAGATTTAGGAGCATTATAAATCGCCAATAAGATGCGTATTCCGTTTTCGTATAATTGCTCTACTGGAGGATTATTTTCGAAACCAATGCACAATGTATGGAACTGGGAACGAAAGAAATTCGCCACACGTGAGTTTTTTAATCGAATTGATTCAAAATCTTTTTCTGTAGTTTAAATAACGAGTTGAAGTAGTTTTCAGCAAACAAAAAAAAAAAAATAGAGTGCACGCGTATAAAAATTCTATGTATGCCATAAAACGTAAATTAAATAAAAGCTCACACTTAAAAAATTGGGTTTCTAATTGCCGTGCACCTTGTCTCAAAAATCGATTTCAATAATAACCTTTAAGTACGCCGTACATATAGGTACTTACATGGAGACAAGCGGTTACTTATTGTCTACAGGACAGACAACTTTTGTTTTAAAATGTGTATATGATCAATAAAGGATGATTAAATAACTTTATAGAAGGTATTATTTCCCGATATTCACGATTGACCTTGCCTCATAGTACGTATGTCTGATCACTGCGCTTTCTGTGCCCTATATATTGAAAACGGCTGATCTCATGAAAAAATGTTTGAGAACTAACTTGTCGCAAATTTTATGCTCTACAACTTTTACCTACATGTTAACAGCATTGAACCTATAGAATTTAAAACCTTCGCGTTTTGAACACATATTAACTCACATTTATAGACGGGTCTAACGCGAAATTTATTCAATTACCTTTATTTACCGACGTTTCGACACAGGTTTCACTAGTCATGGTCACGGCTAACTGATGTCCCAGCAAAATGTCAAAACAGACAATTGAATAAATTTCGCGTTAGACCCGTCTATAAATGTGAGTAAATATAAATAAAATATAAATATGAACCTATAGAAATCTTGATATCCGTGAAAAACCGATTTTCATCACCTTTGACCTTGAATAACTTCCGACACGCACACGATATATGCGTTGACTTTTAAGAGAACCTTTAATACGTCATAACGAAGGTATATACGAGTTTCCAGCTTATTATCTCTCATTCCGAGGTTGACCCCCTTTTTAGGCTTAAAATGACTGGCCTACTTCCTTATATAAGTAATCGGCAAGTCATTGTTATCTCAGTGTAATACACGACTCCGTACGGTAGACACGGCACTCACCATGTGCGTTTTAATCCAGTTATTATTCTTACTGTTTTTCCTCATATTCGTCACATGGGTTTATGTCAAACTTACGAGCGGCATCTGCAAGAGCAGCCGACATTTGGTGGGAAAAGTGGTTATAGTGACCGGTGCAAATGCGGGTATTGGATTTGAAACGGCTAAGAACCTCGCGGAGAGAGGGGCGCGGGTGATCATGGCATGCAGGAACGAGGGACGCGCCACCGTTGCCAGAGACCAAATTGTTGCTGCAACCGGCAATTCTGATGTACACTACCGACACCTTGATCTTGCATCTTTAAAATCAGTCAGAGAATTCGCCGACAACATCAACAAAACAGAAGAACGTCTCGATGTTCTTATAAATAACGCTGCCATATACGGCTCAAAACTTGAGAAGACTGAAGATGGACTGTTACTAGGCATGCAATCCAACCATTTTGGACCCTTTTTGCTGACTAACTTGCTTCTGCCAAAACTAAAGTCATCAGCGCCTAGTCGTATAGTCAACGTTTCTTCTATAGCGCATGAAAAAGGGATCATCGATTTTAATAATCTTAATGGTGAGAAAGAAACAGATGAAACAATAAATGTAAGTAAGGTGTATTCTGCATCTAAATTGTGCAACATATTGATGACTGTTGAGCTGGATCGGCAACTGCGCGGAACTGGAGTAACCGTTAATTGTTTGCATCCGGGTGTCGTAGATACTGAAATCTTAACTTTCATACCAGTGTTTAACAAGTTATTGCCCCTGTTGAGGCTCTTTTTCAAAAATAGCTGGGAAGGTGCCCAGACGACGGTTCACCTCGCCGTGGCATCAGAGGTGGCGTCAATCAGTGGTTGCTACTTTAAAGACTGCCGTGAAGCGATGCCTTCAAAAAGTGCTCAAGATTTGAAAGTAGCCCGTGAGTTGTGGGAAGTGTCTGAAAAGTTAGTTAAATTGAAATAAATTGCCCTTTGGGTAAAGTGCACTATTGTTTTCAGAGACATGAGATCCACAACACCTGTAGGTATATATTGATTAATAACAGATTTTGGGAAATTAAATAAACTTTCACTTGATTAATTTGTTCGTTGCATTTCTAATCACCTTATCACGCAATAATAACACACACTTACCTAAGAAACAGATAAGACAGAATTTTCACAGATAAGAAATATGTTCAAACAAAAGTGTATTTTTATGCTGGCCGTGATTTGCGGTTTACGGTTTACTTAAAAACTAGAGGCAACCCAGGTGTTAAAAGTAGATGTTCAGATTCTAAAAGTACTTGGTATATTAAAGAAATCAAGTTTTAATACAACGTCAACTCGTCAATGATGTGTCCACAACATGGTGACCTCATTAAAGGCTGTGTCATTTCCGTAGTGGTAAAATGATTCATTTCTTTGACTGACAAAACTGCAAACTCATTTAATTCAGAAATCCTAGACTCTGACCATACTATTAAACAAACTTAGCAGTGAGAATGTATATGTATGCAGCTTATAGAGCAGTCAGCAGTCAAGTATGGAGCTTATAGAGGTATACCTATGTAGGTATACCTCTATAAGCTCCATACTTGACTTAGCACTTGTCATGAAAACTTAGCGTGGTCCCATTCCACATTATTCTGTATGATCTAGACAAGGATAATATTTCTTGTACGAATAGACACTAAAACATGTAACGGTAGATATACGAGCAATCAGAAGCTAAAAATCTGGTAAAAGTTGCCTAATTTATTTTTCAAACTTGTTTCCGCCTGCCTTATTTACTCGACTGCTCATGTTAAAACGAAAAATATTATTATTTTAGGTCGTTTTTTATATCGCATACTTTGTACAGCTACTTAAACAGCGAGCAATATGCGATCCTTTGATACACGCTTAGAAATAAACATGTTAGTAGTGTTGAGTCGCTCACTCGTGAGGCACCTCATTTGTACCACTCATTTTGTTAATTTGTCGCAGTACTTCGTACCGCAAAAATGTCTTACTTCACTCCTCTATTCATTTTACTTGATTCTAAAATTATCTTTCTCCTAAAAGTTCTATTCTTAACCTCCAGAATTGCACTCCAATTAAATGTTACTATTTATTTATTTATAAAGGAAGTGATGAATACATAAATATGTATACCTATACATTAAATATTTTTGTCGCCGTTGGAATTAATGGAATAGTCGACGCTGAAAATATGCTAGTACCTCACCTCATTTGAAGTAAGACATTGTAACACCTCATTTTAGTAAATGAGGTACTCATACAAACTCATTTTAAATTGATGTCCTACCCATCACTACATGTTAGTACGTTACATATGAGTCGCCGTAACGTTTAATTACACTTGAAAACGTCGTGAAAACGCGCTGAGGGTTTGAATATTTGATTTCACCCAATTTTTTCCTCTACTAGGTGGTTCGTGCGACCCGATACCGTGAGGCACGCGAGGAACGACACGGTAGTGGTGTGCAGATTTATGTTCCCGGCTATATTCCTCATAAAGTCATTTATTTTCGAACAAAAAATTATCAGTTTTTGGCAAAAAAATCTTTTTTGGTACAAGCTTTGATCGCTGACTGTACTTTTCTTTCCACAGGCAACTAATAAATACTCATCGAGACAATTATAACAAGCCCAAACACAATTGGTTTGCGTTATTTTATCACAGAGTTGCCATGGCCACCTCCTGTCTCCATCATCAGATTAGCTCGAGCTCGATGGTACCAATTACATTGTCACCCGACTTACATACGAATATAAAGTAGGTTAGAATGCGTAGATGTTGACTTTTAGTTCATAAACAAAATCGCGTTTACCACTACCAAGTTTTAAGGTACCTAGTTAGTTTATTTGCAAAGAGTGTTGGCATAAATTAGACTTAATCAAACATTCGCATCTCAAACAAGATTCTTGACTTAGCCTCAACTATAAAAACATCCAATGTAAATAATAATTTGACTTATTTACATAAAAAATGTAGGTACGTGCGCAGTGTAATTGACGTATGCCTCAGACACTTATTTTAATGTGAATGAACCTAGAATGAACTAATTTTACTAAGATTCCCTTGCATCAGGAATATTCCCGTGTACATCTCTAGTCACAGGCTATTGGAATTTTTGTTGCTATTCGGCCACGGAACGACTCTTTCAGCCGCCGCGCAAAATAATTGTGGGCCCCTTTTACACCCGGTCGTGCTTGATGCCTATGCGCGCCTTTTTTATTGTGTATCGCTCACACGGCTTCTAAATCCTGGTCATGTGTTCCCATTGCCTGAGCGGGCACATGCAAACGAATTTTATTCTTGAATGTAATGTAATGTGACCTCATGTCAAAAATCTCTCTTCTCATCTTAGCCGGTTGCAACCTTGGGCCTTGTGTCGCAGAGTATTTTCAACGCTCACGCAATGTTTTTATCGTTGTAGATTAAGGCTGTAATATAAAGATAACATTTGTTGTATACCTACCTACGCATTGGTTAGAACGGAATGAATTAGTCTAAGTTTACCATACAAAAGAAAGTTTGCTCATCTAGCCGCTGCCCCTAAATACCGAAATTTCGATAATGTAATTATTGAAGACAATGGTTTTTAGGGTTCCGTACCCAAAGGATAAAAACGGAACCCTATTACTAAGACTCCGCTCTCCGTCCGTCCGTCCGTCCGTCCGTCTGTCACCAGGCTGTATCTCACGAACCGTGATAGCTAGACAGTTGAAATTTTCACAGATGATGTATTTCTGTTGCCGCTATAACAACAAATACTAAACACAGAATAAAATAAAGATTTAAGTGGGGCTCCCATAGAACAAACGTGATTTTTGACCGAAGTTAAGCCACGTCGGGCGGGGTCAGTACTTGGATGGGTGACTTTTTTTGCTTGTTTTGCTCTATTTTTTGTTGTTGGTGCGGAACCCTCCGTGCGCGAGTCTGACTCGCACTTGGCCAGTTTTTAAGAAACCGCCTAACCAGGGGGACAGGTTAGCCTTATTAGGATTACAGTTTCCTCACTGTGTTTTCCTTCACCTCACAACGACTAGTAGGTGAATATTATGTTATTTCGTAGGTACAGACGTTCAAAGAATCTCATCTTTGACCTCCGATTTTGACATCGCATGCCTTAACGCCAGGTTCGTACGTCAAGATAATAATTATGATGTAAGTAATTAATACTTGCGCCCGTCTAGAACGTCTCGCCTTGCCGCGCGCAAATTGATTTTAATGTTTGTGCAGTTTGCCCGAAATTACCGGCCAATTCAAACGTAAACTGACATTAGAGTGATATCTAAATTATGTCATTTAGTTATCATGCATTTCTTTGGTACTAGTCTATAACTAAATTACATCATTTAGATTTTTACGATATAGAAGGCAAACGAGCAGACGGAAGACCCGATGGCTAGCGATTACCGCCGCCCATGGACACCCGCAACACCAGAGGGGTCATATCATTTTGATGTCATTGTGCGTTCGGCCTGCCGGGCTTGCACATGATTGGCGCGACAATATCTCGCGGCGAGATAGACTACCCGTCCCTCTTTTATTAACATTGTTAGAATAAGACGGGTAGTCTGCCTCGCCGCGAGATACTGTAGCGCCAATCATGTACTAGGCTTACTGTTTGCAGTAGCTTGCGTCCGGTAAGCGAGTGCAATGACATCGCTACATTGGTGTAATGGCTCCTCTACACGATGGGCCAACGCCGGCCACTCCAAGGGACGCATTTATGCGTTAGAGGGAGCAAGTGATATTGCTATCTCATTCTACCGCATGGCTGCGTAGTGCGTCCCTTGGAGTGGCCGGCGTTGGCCCATCGTATAGAGGAGCCATAACAGATATCCCCGCATTTATTTTTCTTTTCCCGCTCGTTTAGTTGGTATCCGGTGCTATAATATTTTTGGTCACAGGATTAAAATAAAACGAAAGGTAAAAGTAATAAATATTATAATGATGCGACATGTAAGCAGTGGAAAGTAGAGGGGCTAATATTGAATACGATTGTAATTAGATCGAGTAAATGAAAAACATAATACAGATATATGTCGATTTAGTTTTCGTCATTTTCATTCTTGCTTAAGTACATTTGTTTCTGTTTCACAAAGTAAAATACTCCTAGATTACCCAACAAGCAATTTCTTATTAAAACATACTTATGCTCGTATAGGTACATCATAGTAGACTATTTCAATTTAAACATTCAGCCATATTCGAACTTTAAGATACGTCAAATACTAGATATTGAAACGATATGGATTGGATATGTCAGTGTCAAACAAGTGTCAATAGTGACGTTTCTTCAAACAAACACGTCACTTTTGACACTTGTTTGACACTGACATTTCTTGGTGATGTCTAATAGATGTCTAATAGATATCTAGTTCAAAATCGGAATTGGGCCCATTAGCAACTAAATGTGCAAGGGTCGATCTTACACCACATTGAGAGTCAAAACTATTCCCGTTACAAACACATAGTAACCGCCATTCGAGGCGTGAATAGAAAATTCAATTTACATATTACAAGAGCGCCCTGACTGGTCACCTCATTATCCCATATAATGGTCCGCGCTGGGCTCTCCCACAAGACTTAATTACCCCTAATCTGGCATTCCGTGAATCTACAGGGGGGTTATTCAAGTCGGTTACCGAGTAAAACGCTAAGGTGAGACAATATAAGCACGCTCTCTGACAGTGTCCAAACCATAGAATTAGATGAACAAGAACAACTATCAATCTTCAAAAGTGTGACCAAAAATGAAATGCAAGTGTGTGCGTAAATTGTCTATGTGAGATCAAAAATAGTGATGTCAAGTTACAACATATTGATAATCTGTCGATGTTTGATTGCTTTATCGACTACTTTTTCAAATGTGTTATTTTAAATGTAAAAATTCTACGACATTAAGACGTATAAATAACACTTGCACTGCGTGTGCTATCAAAATCCTTGCAGATTTATCTTAATGTAACTCTTACTGTGTTTGAAAGTGAAGTTTAAATTTATTGCTAAACATGAGCACCTTCAAAAAGGTATAACATTCGTTATTATTTCCAGTCGGTTATAAAAGCTAATATCTTAATGATGTCTTGTGAAGAAATAATTACATAGCTATTGATATACCGGCAAGTTATCGATACTGTCATATGAACATTTTGTCAAACCCTAGCGTAAAGTAACAGATTATGTTTTTACACAAAATATTTTAAATTATAGACTAATATGATAAAATATTAGCACACAAAGGAAGAAAACCTTATAATGAACTGTATAAACCGGCTTCTTACACTTTTTACGCTGTTAATTTGACAAAATATCGTTATGAAAATTTCGCTCGGAATATCATAAATCCTCTGAAATGAGTATTTGCTTGGATTACTTGCCCTGTGACACTGCAACCCGGCACACTACAAGACACCATCTTCACTGAATTACTTTATTTAATACTTTTCGTCCTAATCCGTGTATATTTTTCAATTTGAAAATTACCGTGATACGCTCTTGGCCGTCAGCGGCCGTCGTCAAACTCAAAAGTGGTTACGTTTTCTCATTGGTAGTCCGGCTCTTTCGCACTCATGGGATATTCATATACGTGATGGCTTCCCTTTCGCACACTTAAGCTGTCTGTCAAGCGCGAGCGGATTCTAGGTCTGTGGTCCAAACTGACATAAAGACGCTATCGAGAACGTTATTTACACGCACTAATATGCGAGTACGAGCGAGATGCATAGAAAGTAAATTACGTTCTCGATGGCTTTTATGTCAGTGCCAAACTGGTGGTAGCCACAAAGGTCAATGTGGCTAATTCCGTCATAAGGCCTATTCCGTCCACTAGCGTATTTCTCAGTCCACGAACAAAATTGATAATTTCATCGACAAAGCAGCGATTGCTTTTAGTTTCAATAATCAAAAGCAGATGGAAATATACGCTCGTGGACGAAATAGTCCCTATGACGGAATTAGCCACATTGACAGGTGTCACAGATCTTAAGGTCTTTATATAATGGCTGGCTAGTAATTTGACTGACTAGCGCTCGTGCATGCGAAGAGAATACTCGGGCAAGAGGCTCGTTGGTAATTACGGCTCACAGTTCTGAAGCTAATGGACTCGTTTATTTATCTGTTAATTATTTTAATGTCAAAGACAATGTTCTATAACCTGTTACTAGTTTTTGATACTTAAATTACGTTTCAAAACGTCGAACTATTCCATACAGTGACCAAAAATATAATAAAAAAATATAACTGAAACGAACCTAACGATGCCGCAGAAATTTTAATCAGTTTGTAAGTCATTAGGGCTGCAGGGCGTTCTATAGAATTGGACTAAGAATTTTTATTTAAACATACTTTTTAAAACATTTCCATTTCCTCTTTGTAAGAGTTTCTTCGTAAGAAATGTCGAGTTTGAAACTGACAGAAAGAAACGTCACTTCGTCGAAAGAAACGTCACTTCGTCGTCGTCCATAACATATTCAGAGGGCCTACCGCGAACCACGTTCGACGTGTTACCTCCCTGTCACACTTACGTACGAATTTACAAGTGCGACAGAGAGGCAACACGTCGAACGTGGTTCGCGGTAGGCGCTCAGATCGGGTTATTCGTCGACCGCCATTTTGGTAACATCGCCTCGTGATTCATTTCTTTGTTTTTGCTTATTAATATTGTTTAAAGTGTAATATTGATAGCGTATTATGCAGTAAACTAATGAATTGAACTTTGAAATTGAATAATGATTGAATTGAACATATTCAGATCAAATTCGTAACCTAGATAAGGTAAACGTACTAGTGCTCGACATGCTAATGCCCAATAGATGACGCCCTACTGTCACCTCTATTGACAATGACTTAAGTTTCAAGATGACATGTACTGGGACCGCGTGGAGCACCAGTACGTTTACCTTATATATATGTGATATTATGTGTGAGCAGATCCATCATAAGTAGTCGTACCTACTATATTATCTACATAAGGTATGGGCGTGGTATAACAGGAGGAAAAAAATACTGTAGGCTGTACTCCTCAAACTGACCAACATTTGTTCAGCGATTTTGAAAAATAACTGTTATTGTTATTTTTAGCACACTGTACAGTTTAATTTTTTGCGCGTATTACAGGCCATACCCGGTATAAGTATAGTATATGCGAAAAGCTTATTATTATCTTATTATTTATAGCAAATCCAGATCAAATTCATAACCTGTTTTTACAATCAGAATACGCCTCGAGATGTCCTTTTTAGTCTTGGAGGATACAACTAAACGGAGTAGCCATTAACAGGCTTTCCCCTCTGTCGAAAATAGGCGGCCAACGATCATACACAATGTATGGACTGACGTTTATCTGACATGGCTATTTTTACGTTACGCATACATTTGACGTTCCCCTCCCCCGCAAAAATCGGCAGACTGTTTTGTACAGAAAATTACAGACATGGCGTCTCCGTTTGATTATATCCTCCAAGTTTTTAGTATATTCGCCAACGAAAAATAAACAAGGTGCAACATGAAATGACGAGTTTTAATTTTAAAGTAACGGTAAACTATTCCGTTGGAAACTTGGAAAGAAATTAAAGCGGAAAGCTTCATAAAGCTGGTGGAAGTCTCGTTTAAAAGTCTTATGTAAACGTTATGATATCGTCGACCTGCTTATGTGCACTCGTCGTACTTTGCTTGCCTCTTATGCTGGTCAATAACATGTATGCACAAGTCCATCTTATTCCAATGGCATAAGATTTAAATCTGTGTATATGTTTATGACTGTGACAGTACTTTGCCTGCCCCTTAATTGGAGGGGTTGGCGCGGTTCGCACGCGATGTAGGATCACACAAGTATAAACTCTATTAGAGTACGACACGGTTTAATATGAGCCAGGCGTTCTAAACAAATCTAAACGAGGTTAGTGATTTTTCGCTGAAATTGTTTATTAAAAGCAGTGCCTGATAAAAAATGCTGCGTAAGAAATAGTTTAACAACTTCGTTACGAAGAAATCTTGCGATATAGTATTTAAGGTAAACGTACTGGTGCCCGACGTACATGTCATCTTGAAACTTAAGTCATTGTCAATAGAGGTGACAGCAGGGTGTCATATTGGGCATTAGCATGTCGAGCACTAGTACGTTTAGCTTACTGTGGTAGATCTTACGGAGTACGAGTAAATTATAGACATCCAAAATTATAAGGTGAAAATTCTTAGCTTAGTATGCGTAATGTTTTTTATGATATAGGTGGCAAACGAGCAGATCAATCGCCTAATAGTAAGCAATTACCGTCGCCCATCGAGCACCAGAGGGGTTACAAGTGCCTTGCCGGTATTTAGGATGGGACTACGCTTTTTTATTTTATACAAATAAAATAAGGTGTATTTTAACTAATTTTGCAGTTCTCAAAACTTTTAAATTAGCACTCTGGTTTTTAGAACAAGAAAAACTGTCCATGAGCCGATCGCTAATTAAACATTTCTCCATGTATAATGTTCATCCTGCGTTATTTAAAACACCCGATACACGATATCCTCAGACAATATTTACAAACCATTAAAATCACAATCTCAGCTGTAATACGTTTTGAGCCTTGCGTACCGGAAAACGCTAAAAGAACATCGAGCACAACAAATTTTAAATGGTAAATACTGTAGACTCACTGCTGGGCGATATTCATAATAAAAATATATCTCTTTGATATAGGGAGTTCGATACTCGCTTGAGTACCTATGTATATAATTTTATTTTTCAGTAGAGTCTGTAGAGGTTGCTTTGAGGGCCGCAAAGTTTGCCGATAAGGAAAAGTTTACATTGCTTCATAATTTTACCTGTTAGCCTGGTACTTTCATGTGTTATTTTAGGAAGCCATACTGTCTGAAGATTAATTCGGTTTAAAGAGTATTTATTGTCTAAAGAAATTACAAAATTTCACTTAACAACAATTTATAACTATACATTAACAATACATATATTAGCAGTAAGCAAGCATGCAGACTTATTTGATAGGTTAGTTAACTTTTTAATTATTAATATTAGCAAGTACAAATGATAAATGGAAAGGGATTCTGTATCAATTCAGAAGTTAGTTTATTAAATCTTTAGTATTAACACATAATTAGCTTAATAAGGAGGTCCTAGTGATTCTGAGTATGTGGGGCGATTTTAAATTAGGTAATTTAGGAGAGCATTCACCGAAAAATTATGACTTAGTAATATTTTCAGGTAAGCCAGGTACAATTAGCATCAAATAGATAAGTAGTGACGGCCAAAGTTGATAATACTGTATCGACATATCCTTATTTCTATGGTAACAAACGTGTGTTACAATATTAGTAGTAGTAGTAATCACTTTATTGTACACAACACAGGTTTATAAAAATAAATTACAGTAATAGAAGTACACCTATAAGGGATCTCTTCCAGCTAACCTTCAAGTAGATGAGTGGAAAACTCTAGTCAGGTCAGATAGACAAACTTACGGGATCTACAATAATATTTAAAAAGTAAACTAACATATTTGTTTATGACTGTACTAACAAAATTACATTTTTAGAGATAAACGTATAGTTCAATGCAAATTTATTTATTTATTTATTTTACGTAATAGTATTAAAGCTCGTAGTATTATACTACATTGTCCCTGTCACACAATGTTCATGAGCATCAAAATGGTACCTATATAACAATAAAGAGTATGGTGCAAACATTCTTCGCAATCCTAATCTATTTCGCAATCATATATGTAAGCTTCAGTTATGGAGCATTTCTCAAATAATTTGTACATTTCGATCACATCCTAGATTTCTATAAAAATTGGTATGCTGGTAAAGTACATGAAGTTGAACAATTTCCACCATATTTCTCAAAATGTCCAAGAAAGTTTGTATGAAACATTCCTTTTTTGTTACCAAATGTGTAAGGAAATCTGGTAACAAAAAAGGATGTTTCATACAAACTTTCTTGGACATTAATTGTTCAGCTTCATGTACTTTACCAGCATACCAATATTTAATGAAATCTAAGATGTGATCGAAATGTACAAATTATTTGAGAAATGCTCTATGATGATCTGACCTGATGTTCCAAAGGTCACAATTTCGAGAATTGGCCGTTTAAGTGATTTTTTTTCATAATTTCTAAAATTGTATTTCTTTATAATATAAATGAAGCCTCCTCTAAGGACCACGCCACAGGGCGAGATGGTACTGTATAATTTTGTCAGAGTAATTTAGTTTGAGAGCTGACTAAACAATTCAGTTTATAAGGCGCAATGTCTTTCGGAGCTGAAGCACCTCTTTGTTTAAATAAACAAGGAAATACGGTAACCGAAATCAAATAGGTTTTGATGTAATCAAATTTGGCAAATGTTTATCTTTACAGGCCTTCGTTTAACGCCTTCGTTATACCGGGTGTAGCCTCAAATACGAGCAAAAAATGTACTCCTCAAACTGACCAACATTAGTTCAGCGACTTTTAAAAATAACGTGTTTGATTTTTAATACACTTTAAAGGTTTTTTATAAGACGCAATGTATTGCGAATTTTGTTATGTTTAAGGCGTGACAAGCAACATCAATCACAATGATAATGGCGTAATGGTAATATTTATTTTGTATGAAAAATACGAAGTCTTATGTCTTCATTATTTTTAAAAGTCGCTGCATAAATGTTGGTCAGTTTGAGGAGTATACCTAATAGTTTAATTTTTTGCTCGTATTGCAGGTCACACCCGGTATAACGAAATAAAATATTGTTTTCAAGCCGCTCATCAACTGAATTCTAAATGAGTATAATAAACAGGTATTTAAACAGTTTGTTCCGTCCGTCGAAATTGCGACGCCGCTTCGCTTTTTTAAGGGGTTGCCTTATTTAATGCTTCAGTAGGTATAAAAGCAGAGTTTGTGCGTCAGTCAATAAAAACTTTGTCTGTCGCTCGGGACCAATTAAAACAAGTTCACAAAATCAATTAGTTGCAATGTTGGCTTTTACACAAGTTGTTATTTAGTTTTGCAACTCATTGTATAGAGCAGCGAATAAAATGGCTGAGTTGATTTAAAGTATGATTGCGGAAGTTTAGCGCTCCCGGGGTTTTGTTAAATGGGTTTAAATAATGGTTTCATAATCTTGTCTTTAAATAAGTTGTTTGTTTGCAGAACAGGATTAACCTGTTCTTGTCTAAGTACCTACCTACAACTAAAGGTTTATTATGCACTGTTAGGCACAGTCAATTTGTCCGTAGATTTTTACACTGCCTCATAATAATTATTGTTTTAAAATGAAAAATAAATCTACAGTTTGCTTATGAGCTCGCACGCACTGCCGCAACTTCAGTTTCTTCTTAGTCGTACCGTCGTACTCTCTTTTCCGAGCTGGTTTATGCATTTTACCTTCCGTTCTGGTCCCGGCATTTAACTTTAATTTACTACTTAATGGCTCGTCGTTATTGCAGTTCTAAATATATCAATATTTGGAGCATTCCACACATTTTTCTACCGAAGTCCCGTAGAAATGCGAATTTTCTAAATAATGCGAAGTTCCTTTTTCTGTGACAAAGAATCGAAAAATTGCTTAGAAAAATTATCACCGCTACCTTAAGATTGTCTGGAAGAGATCGCTTTTTAGCAATAAAACCGCCAGTTGTTTAACTTGTTCTTTTCTGTATTCATTGTATTGTTTTCTGTAATTACTGTGCAACAAAAAGCATTTCTATTGTATTGTATTGCGTTGCTTAATGAACTGAAAAGCAAATTCTGGTACACAAAAACAAAAATGTATTTTTACGGGACAGCCCATGGAATAAGTACTTCATTTGGGGATCCGAGTTGTAGCCAAAAAAGTAAAGTAAAAGTAATAACCCTTTTGTTCACATACGCATTCAATTTGGCATGTTTCGATACATTTCAAATTTGATCGGATAAAATACCTTTTCAAGAACTTTATTAAGTTTAAAGAGATTTCTGGTTAGGTACATTGATTTTAGTTTTAACTGTTTTTTATGCTATCACAAAGCGAGATAATAAATAGCAATGTACCTACATTTTCAAATACCTATTGCTAAATTCAAAGGTAGCTATAGGTACGGCGCCTTGTTCAAATATAAACTTTATATCGTCTTCAGAATGTCCACAGACCGCCACAATGAAGCAATCTAGTGTTTTGTTTGTCCTCAAAATATTGCCTTCGAAAATTATGACGGAAGTCGAAACGAAGGTCTGTAAATCAAACAACAGGGGACCATATGCTCTCGTGAAATCTTCTAGTAAGATATTTGACGGACCTTTGGCAAATATTTGAATTTCCTTTGGCAATGTCCAAAGTTATATATAACTTTTGTTTATTATTGTTGATCTCGAAAGGGGAAAGGAGAAAATACATGTATCTGTAGAATATAAGGTAAATGTGAAGGATCTTTTCAAGTAGGTACCAACAGGAAAGAAATAGGTACGAAGTTCTGTTTAAACTTATACAATAGAATCCCCAAGTTACGGCAAAAGTATATAAAGAATTTCTTCGAATTATGTATCACTAACAACAAAAAGTAACGTTTAACAAAAAGTAAACATTAGTGTCAAAAGTGACGTTTGTCTTCAAACAAAAACGTCACTTTTGACACTGACATATCTAATCCATATCGTACGTAGACGTAATATTTGATCAATGGGGCCGTTGGTCGGTGTACCCTTATACTACCGTCAAATTTTTTGATGAATTTTGTTTAAAAGAAAATTATTTATAGAATAATGGAATCCCACATTTTTGTTACAATTAATTTTGTTTCTTCGATTATTCATTTAGAAACATACTATGTAACTTTATTAAAATTCAGAATATACAAGGTGTCCCAAGAAGTAGTGATATACTGAAGCTGGGAGGTAGAGGACCTAGAGGGCTATCTGAATCACTTCCATGTATGTTCCGCGATTTTTCGTATTTTCGGAGTTATGATTTTTTTTTAATTTTCACCTATCGCCGAGTACGATGAGATTTTTATTTATGGTGACGTGAATTATTGCGGTAGATGATTGATTTTTTTTGTGTGCTAAGCTGATAGATAGGCCAATTCAGTATGGTAACATTTACTATCGTTAGATCTTTGAATGGAATTTAAAAAAAAATTATGCCAAGAAAGATAAAATTACCCAGTATGTTTTATTTTTTTAAGCGCCCTTGAAGTTGTGAACATGAAAAACTTTCTGTGAAACAAAATTCTACAGAAAAATTGGCGACAAAACAAAGGTAAACCCCGTTGGTCACCTTTTATTCACATCACACTCTATGGATATTTCTGTTTGTCCGAAATAAAGAAAATATTATATTATTATTATTATTTATTTCGTAAGCATTCACAGCTATCGCGGTGTAGCCGACGGCATGTTATTCCCAGTTTGTATTGAAAATGCGTAGAAGCGTAACGACAACACTCCACGAGGCCCGGTTCATATGATACAATTTGTTACATATGAACTGGTTTTGATACGACCTTGACGATCATCTTGGTGATCGGCGTGCATCTGTCTCACAACTTAATTTTGGATGTCAGCGGAATCAGCGGCAGCGAGTTTCAAGGTTGTATCAAAATAAGATCAAAACCGTAACAAGTGAATCGGGCTCCTGGTATCATCACCAGCTGAGAGCGAATCTTAGCAAAGCGAGCTATAAGGCAGTAATAAAATATTTATATTTTGGTATTTAAATTATTTAAATTAAGTAGATTAGGTAATAAAAGGTTCATTAACCGATTTACTTAGGTACTTCAAGTAAATACCTAAGTAGCTACTTACTTTATCCCATTTTTCTACAAGTAAAAGCTCCCAATCTAAACATAATATAATTACTATCTATTAACGATACCTGCCTAAGGCATACAACTGTGCATATTTGTACGCCAATATCTCCCACCTTAATATATTCCATAGAAAATGATTTTATTTTCTGAACTGCGAAATTTCTTAGTTATACCGACTCTTGGATGTAATTTTTAATCAATCCTGAGCACCTTTTTAAGGAGTACGTTTACTTAGCCGTTGATTTATTTGCTCCGCCAACATGATCGACTTCTAATAATATTTGAGTTGGATATAAAAGAAAAATCGGGCACTTTGCAACAACTGAACTAACTTAATAAAAGAGTTTGTGAACAGGGAACAACACTGTAACGAATTGATTTTCCAAGAGTTGTTTCATTGCATTATTCCCTAAGGCCTTGTAGCAACTTTGTTCATATCACGGCGTAATGATTATTAACACTTGTGATGTTGGGGAGTTTTTTCCTTATAAATACTCGATACTCGTATGTTTATTGATAATGATCAATCGACGTATATATAAAAGTTTTGAGAGAACGTGAGTGTGTGTGAGTGTTTAATAGGACATTATTGGCGATTGTCGTTATCTCTAAAATTTGAAGAAAATACAAAAGTGCACAGTACAGGATTGGTAATTAACGCTAGTGTCAGTCTAAAGAAACCCAGTTTACCTACGTAATCGTATCAAATCATATGCATTCCCGGATTGGCCTGAGACGCGTTTCAAGTAAACCATTTACTCGTAGGTGCATTGAAGGAATTCGTGCCCTGCTTATTTGCATGTGAAAGAGCTTCAGAATGGAAGTGTACTTTCAGTAGCAAACTGAACAGACAGGGGCATAAAGCAATAAATTATCTACGTCTCCCTTAATAACCGCATTACAAAGGAAACACAAAATACGACGTAATCTTAATTTGGTAAGAGGCCTGTTAACAAAAATAAATTTAACTTAGTCTCGGATAAGCATTGTACCTATAGCTTCTGATATAATTCGGACGTATATGTGACACCATTGACCACTTAAATACACCAGTCGTTTTAGCGAACTTAGGTTAACAACGTACTAAATTAAGTTAGAAGCGGATCTGATTATCATTTGTGTATAATAAGATCAGCTTTTAACTTTATTAAGGCTTGCAGCCATTTATAAATATCGTATTCTGGAGTTACAAGCGGTGTCTACAGTGGCCCCTTACCATCAGGCGGGCCGCGTGCTTGTTTTCCACATGTATGTATATGTCACCGTAAAATTGTAAACACTCGTCAGATTATAATCTCGCTAGTTAAATTATAAACTGACGGTAGGGAGATTATAAACTAACCTAACCTAACCTAATACGTTAGATTGTAAACTAGCGGATTCACAATCTTACGGTGTCATAGGTACATAGGTACATCTAATACCTTTACGAGCAATTCTTGTTTATTTATATATTTATTTATTTATTTATATATATATATTTCGGGGATCTCGGAAACGGCTCTAACGATTTCGATGAAATTTACTATATGGGGGTTTTCGGTGGCGAGAAATCGATCTAGCTAGGTCTAATCTCTCGGAAAACGCGCATTTTCGAGTTTTTATGTTTTAGCTAACACTCTCGGTTGAGTCAGGAAGTCAATATACAGAGCTGCATAAAATTCACTCTACCAATATTTTACATACAGGGTGGAACGATAAGTCGGGCCCTGGAGGGAAACTACCTTAAATCCTTAAGCTGGCTCATTTTACTTAAAGGAGACATTCCTTTATTTTTAAAAAGAAACAAAACTGCATCCAGAGATTTTCTAAAACTCGCTTGCTTCGCCCGGGACTCAAACCGACTATAAATTCGACTTATAAACGGTGTTACGGACCCGGTAATGATAAACTTTTTACATGATTATATCCTACTAGCTGTGCCCGCGGCTCCGCCCGCGTGGAATTCGGTCTGTGTCAGTAAGCTAATTCATCCCAAATTTCTCTTTCTCTCCCCTGGAGGCGGAACTTGAAGTAAAGTGACAGATGGATACGATTAGCGGACTGAAGTCCAGATAAAATATTTTACGATTACGTAGGTACCATTAAACAACATTACACTCCAAAACCAATAGTTTTGTTCGCCCTTATTCCAACATTAGACGTGATTTAAACGACACAGAGTAGTAGGTGTATAACGGACAATACAGTATTACTTTTGTATTTTTACGTTCTTGACTGTACCTATCCAAATCATGTCCATGGCAAATATCATCCAATTCTGTCCTCCAGTCAAATCATTCTGAGCATGAAAAATTAAGAATTATACACATAGAAATCCATACTTCCTAACAAACTTTCGAATTTAGGTCTAATATTATATTAGTTAGAAGTAAGATTCTCGAAAGGAGAATATTATAGATATCAAAAACTTGAGGCCGAGTATTTATACTTTATTTACAGTTATGTTTATGTATGCACCACTAAATATCTACATATATGTATGTACCGGGGATTACTTTTAACAGTGTAAAAAAATGTTTAATTATAAGTTTTAAATTTAAATAAAAAAATTTGGCGTAAGTCGTAGTCGCTTGGTAGGGTGCCCAGAATGCCATCTTTATTAAAGTAGGGCTTAACCCTTAAAATCGTATTAAAAACGCGAGCGTAGCGAGCGCGAAATTTTTTTGATAAAAAAAAAATGAGCGATTCTATGTCAGGGACACTGTCGCAATGGTCGTGAAACGTTGGTGTGGATATCTAAATAATGCGAAAGCCGAAGGCCGAGCTTCGTGTAGGGTCGAAGGCCCGAAGCGTCCAGGATGTCAGTGCTTAATCACAGAACAATGGTATCAGTGTCTAAATGCGAAGGCCGAAGGCCGAGCTCCGCGTAGGGCCGAAGGCCCGAAGCGGCCAGGATGTCAGTGCTTAAGTCGTAATACGTAGTCGCTCGGTAGGGTGCCCAGAATGCCACCTTTATCAAAGTATTAGGCTTAAACTTTAAAATCGTATCAAAAACGCGAGCGTAGCGAACGCGAATTTTTTTTGATAGAAAAAAAAATTAGAGAGGCTATGTCAGGGATATAGCCGCAGTGGTTTACGTGAAATTTTGGTGTGGATATCTAATGCGAAAGCCGAAGGCCGAGCTCCATGTAGGGCCGAAGGCCCGAAGCGTCCAGGATGTCAGTGCTTAATCACAGAACAATCAGTGTCTAAATGCGAAAGCCGAAGGCCGAGCTTCATGTAGGGTCGTAGGCCCGAAGCGTCCAGGATGTCAGTGCTTATATAAACACAGAACAATAGTATAAGTGCCTAATTTCGAAGGCCGAAGGCCGAGCTTCATGTAGGGTCGTAGGCCCGAAGCGTCCAGGGTGTCAATGCTTAAGTCGTAGTCGCTCGGTAGGGTGCTCAGAATGCCACCTTTATCAAAGTAGGCTTAACCTTAAAAGTGAAGAACGCGAGCGTAGCGAGCGCGAATTTTTTTGATAGAAAAAATTGAGAGAGGCTATGTCAGGGACACAGCCGCAATGGTTGAATTTTGGCGTTGATATCTAATGCGAAAGTCAGTGCGTCTGGATGTCAGTGCTTAATCACAGAACAGAACAATAGTATGTGTCTAAGTGCGAAGGCCGAAGGCCGAGCTCCGCGTAGAGCGGAAGGCCCGAAGCGTCCAGGCTGTCAGTGCTTAAACACAGAACAATAGTATTAATGTAGGTTAATGTGTGTGCTGATGGGAGTCCTGAAGCACTCAATGAGTTTAGGAACTCCAGAGGGTCTGTTGTGACGTTGCCTGAAGGCATCCAAGACAGTGTTAATGGATTTAGGTATATACTGCCTGTTCACTTTCGATTTCCGCCAATATCCGCGCATGTGTAGATAAGTATAGACGTACGACTCTCTCCAGTATCACATATTAACTCACATTTATAGACGGGTCTAACGCGAAATTTATTTTATTACCTTTATTTACCGACGTTTCGACACAGGTTTCACTGGTCGTGGTCGCGACTAACTGATGTCCCGACAAAATGTCAACACAGAGATTTGTGCAACTACCCGACTAAAAGTGTATGAAAAAGTTTGGGGTAGACATCATATTTTCAAACCACCCACTTCACATAATGTTAATTATTGTCAATAGACCCGCGATAAACCCGTCTATAAATGTGATTTAATATGTATTTGCAAAGACGTTTGACATTGACTAAGAAAAATTTTGTTTTTTTTTTACAAAGTACATACACAAAAAAAAAGTTTGCACCACTTTCTTATGTTAGCGCCATAAGATTCAGGTGCAAACATAACTTAATTGAGTGTAGTGGCCACCCCCCCTTTTAGGGGTTGAATTTTTCTAGCCTAAAATAGGGCCAGGGATTTTCTTGACAGATTAGTAAAGTTTGCATCAAAATCCGTTCAGCCGTTTTCACGTGATGCGCGGTCAAATAAACAGATAAACAGACAAACAGATAAACAGACAAACAGACAAACAGACAAAAATTCTAAAAACTGTTGGAACGTGTTCTGTTATCGATTCTAAGTATCCCCAACCAACTTTTTTTCGAATATCTTCCATGTACAGACTTTCGACCCTCTTCAGCTTTATTATATGTATAGATAACTATTTATTTTTCATATGAAACTATTATTTAATGGCTAGCTTACGTTTAGAAGTCATCGCGTCCACCTTGTTGCCAAATTTCGCCTACCCCTAGGGTTGACAATTTTTTTTACCACATTTATTGGTGGATGACATTACTTGTTTCCAAATTTAAATATTTTCCTATGTTTGGTTATTTTAGTTTACGCTATATGCAAATGCTTATTTCTACTCTTACGATGTTGAGTAGGTACCAAACAGGTATTTTTATGTCTCACTTTGTGTAAATAAGATTGATTTTATGTCAATTACGACAATAACAACAATTTTGCAACAACTATACAATTTTGTTAAAAATCATTATTTTTTTAAACTTATAAACCATTACTCCCCTTTATTTGGCATGTTGGTTAATTTTTGGCAGCCCTAGCTTCATTATAGAAAATGTATGAACAAACTTCGCCTACTACCCCGTTTTTTCAAAATATGCCTAGTCTGGTGTAGTTAAGGTTCATAGTATATTAGCACATTCCAAGCAGATACGACTTAACATGTGTAAGTCACAGAAAAGTAAGTATTAGCGGCAAGGCATGCCATAGGCGAAGATTGGGAAAAATACCCAAACATCGCCTATTGCCTTTGGGGCCATTTATTACCAACTTAAACAATGAAATTCCAAGTTTTAGTGGTGATAGTTGGGAGTACTAAAAAACAGTTTTTCGTCTTAACGGATTAAAATGCTTTCAAATTTGAGAGATTTTTTGGGAATAGTGTCAAAATCCAGGCGAAGATACGCAACTCGACGGTATTATACATTACATTACAAGTTTTATTATTATACATGTAGCTTAGTTTTAAAAATATATATATATTACGTTTACAAATCGATAAGTATTTATGTTATTGAAACCAGTTTGTCTTTCTGCTAGTCGTAATTTGCGGTTTTCCAACGCACCACAGAGGGTTCATGATATGTGTGTAAATAAATTCACATTATCTTATCATATTCGTACCTACAAACTGGATTGTAAGTTCTGTGACGTGTGAATAATGTATTAATGCGACGTGGTTTAATTAGTTTTCAATCCGTCCTGCATGTTTCATCATTTTGCGTCGAATCGAAAACAAATAGCAGCGACCGCACACCGCAAAACCGTATCAGACGGATTGATACAGTTACATTGCGAAATTTGCACCTAACCGCTGGCGGCTTTTCGGTGAAGTTGTTTTATAAATATACTAGCGACCCGCCCGGGCTTCGCAAGGGTTACACAAAACCATAACCATTTTATAAACCTAAAGGATGACTCACGCTAGACCGGGCCGAGGCCAGGTCGGAGCTTGCGGCGCTTCGTTTTCTGTGGAAAGCACCATGTGATCACCGATTAGCCGTCATAGAAAATGACATGTCAGACGCCCGAGACCCGGGAACGGATATTCCAAGTGGAGTTATTGCACGAAAAACAAAATTTCTCACAGCCCCGCTGCAAGGAAAATAACTACCTAGACACGAAAACATGTAAGGCACTATCCTTTTTGAGCTGTTGAAGTGCAAAATATTAAACTTGGGTAAGCAATTGTAACATGTAACAACCTAATAAGTTGACAGTTGATTATTCGATATTGAGGGTGGATTGGAGAATTGACGGGCATCGGATTTGAAACGAGTTCAGTCGTATGACGGTTTAGAATCCTAACGGTGGATTGTAAAGACTACTTTATTGTCAATATAATTGTGAACTGTTGAACATCGTTTTATTGTTTCATTCCGTTAAATACATATCAACAAAAGTGCGGTATTGTTTCACAATCCTGCACCTTGCCTATATTGAGTACCTACTTATCACAGTCACGATAAAAGTAACTACGCAATAAACTACACGACACAGAAGCGATCTGTTCCACTTACCCACTATAAATGTTCTCCATACTCTGAGCCACCTTAAAATTTCCAACATAATTCTTACCTCTAAAAAGGTATTGCTCAATTCATTGAGAGAGATTGAACTCATTTTTATAAGAAAGTGGATATTGATTTTCCGATTGAATAAGCGGCTCGTTCGCTGTGTAAAAATTCGAGTTTTAATTCTCTATTGTCGGGTGAGGGCCGGTAATGGAATCAGGCTGCGGGTCACGTCGTAGGCTCCAGCGCTGACGGTGGAAGATAAACTTTACCTTCATTGTCAATTTCCCCGAGCCTGGAGGGCCCTTCGTACGCCCGGAAACAATGAAAGAAAAGTACTTTAAATGACTTTCTGTTGACTCTTTAAATGCGACGGGCTAACGCGCGCGTAATGCCTCCGTTACCAATGCCCCTGAAAGTAACGCGCCTTATTACTCTCGAGCGGGAGCAAATACACATAAAACGCACATTTTTGTGGAACTGAATTGAATATTAAAGAATTGGATTAGGGTAAAGCTAAGAAGGTTCAGACTTAGGTATATATGTACGTATGTTAAAATCTTTATAGGTCGAGACATAGAGAAATAAGTAAGCGTAGAGTCCTCACTCTCCATACATTATTATTTATTATTTATATACTAAAGCGGTAAGTCAATTTCGCTCAACACGTCACCTCTACCCATGGAATACAATGTTATTCATTTTTAAATAGACTCTCAAATGGTAATGTAATACACAACAATTTACTGTAGAGTATCATGAAACAGCTTAATCGAGTGTTTGTATTGTTTAATTAATACTAATTGCGTGGTGTATCATAATACATGATCATTATGAGTGTATATTAGAGTTTAATTTTTTTGTTTAATAAAATCTGTAAACACGAATTATTTTGATTATTCTAATAACACGTTTAAAAGCGGCGATTGGTGATATTTAGTTGAACCTACCTAAATACTTAAACCCAGAAATAATTATAATACATGAAAGTAATAAAGAACAAACTACTGTTTTTTTTTTAATAATAAAAACGCATAAGTACTTTTTACACTCGGCTGATTTCTGAATTTACATACATGGCGAATTTACATCGTTCTGGTATCAATTACTGCTTCAAATATTACACATGTAAAAAATACTTTACAGTACATATGGGGCTACTTTTCCGCACTAGTGCGTAAAATAGCACTTTTCGTGCGTATGTCGAAACTTTAAAGTGCCATATGTACTGTAAAACTTTGTTCGATACACGTGCGAATAGGTAATTCGCAACTCGTGTCGATTTAAAACACTCCCTTCGATCGTGTTTTAATTTATCGCCACTCGTTTCGAATTTCCTCTTTTTCGCACTTGTATCGAAAATAACTATTATATACCAATCCCGCCTTCCATTATGCGATTGTACCGCTCGCGGGTACTTCCTCGATGTATTTTATAGGCGGAAACAGGCACAATGCTCCAATTTCGTGATTCCATTTGTTGACCATAGCCAATCTGGCTAATTGGTCAATCCGACGAAAATCCGTCCATGTATGAGAGGTCCGTGTGTATTCTAGACACAATAACCAATAACACAGCGCTGTCCACGCCATGCAGTGTTTTAGCCGGAGCTAGCTAAGTAAAGGATAAGTTTTTCTTGCGTCGTCGTTTTGATTGGTGTCAGCGTTTCCTGAAAGACTTTCAACGGTGTGATCCCACCTTTCAGTGTTTCTATTGGGTAGGGAAAGGCAATACATTACTTATCCTGCTCCGAATCTGTTCAGCAATTGATGTGCACCTTGTTTCGATTTCCTAAGCTCGGCTACACCACTGTTTGTCGCATACATCACTTTCACCCAATCGCGTTTTACATATTAGATCCATACGTCAACGGCGTCGCGGCGACAAAAACCTGTAACACTGTCTGTGATGCTAAACCGGCAATCGATTTCCTCGAGACTCCCGGACGACTGTTTTTTGACGGCACTCTCGCAAACACGTGCCGCGCTTCATATTGCTTTTTTCATTCGTTTGATACGGCCCCGTTTTCACGTTAGTAGACGTCGATATTGGTTTTTTGTGTGCAAAATGACGAATATCGAGCGGTGATGTAAATTTAACACGCTTTTATTCTCACGTCTAAGTTGAGCTGTCAATGTGAATCCCTAGCGGCGTAATTTCAAAGCTTTCATCTACTTGAGCTCGGTATGCATTGAGGCATGATACCGGCGCACAAATAGCTGAGGCGAGCTTATTTTTACAATAACAGCTGCAAGCAATTTGCGCGACTGGCGCTACTCTAGGACTTTTTTATTAAATAATGTAAAAAATGTGTGTCGACAGATTACCCCTTTTAAGGCTGAAACATTCTTTACGATACTGCCAGCTTAAATTTTACGTAACTCCTGCTCCGATTAATTTGCGGGCTAAACTCGAAAGATACCGCTTTTAATGACATAAAGTTCTAAGTTTGGAAGACTCGCGGTTACAGAAAGTGGCTATCAATCATTAAAATACCGCACCCTGACAGCCACTGTTACTTTTCGTTGAGAAACTCTTGAAATCAATTTCCGTGCAGACTTTGGAGCTAAATTCGATATCGCGAGCGCTCGCTAGCGTAGAAACCAGACCCTCCAGCTATTCGGCCTTCGGACAACCTGAAAATTAGATTTTAGCTGCTGGTGACATATGCCTGTAGGTAATAGCCCCGTTTATGTTCGAATAGCTAGATGCAACGCAAGCGAAATAACGAACAGCGGTCAAATAGCATGTGACCTGAAAGCTAGCTATCAAGCTACGCCCACAGGCGATTCTGCAAGTTATGTACATTTAAGATGACAGTCCATTTCCAACCGCAGCTGCACTACTGTCAATTTTACTATGGAAATTGACAGTAACAGCGGCGCGTTCAGTACCAGTAGTGCAGCTGTGGTCAGAAATGGAATGTTACCCTTACGTAAATGCAGCTCATTAACTTGTTCTCAGGTTTCTAATAAACTACGTATTTACACAACCTCTCAAGAGTTAAATGTTTAGAACTTGTACGTTTCGAATAATTAAACTAAGTTACGCGAGAAACCAAACATTAGGTAACTTTAAATAAATTTGGTTAGAGGACCTAAGGGATTTAAATTAATATGTTAGCACAAGAAAATTATTGTTTGAGTTTAAGTTATTTGAAGGTGCGCAGCATTAGAGCTTGAAGCAAAATGAGAAAATATAAATAGGTTTCCTTAAAAAGTGTCTATTACTCGTGACGTTTATTACGTGTACTTGTCCTCGAGCATAATCAGATAACAAATTCACTTAGGCGACATAAAAATGATGTACGACGTAGCGGGGCGTGTTGAGGCCGGGCTTAGCGCCATGTTAACTGCCTCACATAAACAAGGGCTCTTGACGCCGCGCTACAAATGGACTCTTTCTGCGTCGATTGTCAGGTCTATTTGTCTAGGCGTTACTTGCGTCTTAAACGCATCGTTTTTTTTGTAAACGCCGAATAATGTCTAGAAGTCGAAATTTATTTCATTGTGAAAGTTTTTTTTCGTATAAAAGTGTCTTAAATTTCGTTACGACTAACCCATCTTAACTGACGCTTTGCACAATCGTGGCTATAAATTAAATACGTAGGTAATGTAATAGTGATAGCTGTCTTTTTATGTTTGACGCTGTCACTGTCATGCCTTGTCATGTTTGTCGCTACAGTCATGCGTTTAAAATGAAATGATCAAGAATTGTTAACATCATTGACAATAAATCAAATAATTTCAAAAAAAGTTGGGAGTCTTTGCGAAACGCTAAAAATATAGGTACCATGTCTTATTAGGTATGCCGCTGAAACGTTGATAGGTACACGTGTTATGTTATAACATGCCTATCCTAGTTCATCACTCAAATTGTAATTTAATAAAATTATTTTGTCAGTAAATTAAAGTGCTATGACAGTTAGACATTAAATTATACCTTAACTCCTTCCAAAAAAAGACAACTTAGGAATTATTTAAGCAGGTTTCTATATTTGAGATACAATAGATATATAAATTGAGATTTAGGCTTAGGGAGATTTGTAACAAGTTAAATTTTTAGTTGCTGATTGAGTGGAATACATACTTAGTGTATCGATGGTTTTATATTTTTTCCTTTCGTGCGTAATGGCCGTAATGGGAAAGCCAGTGCCTTCTGATCCGTGAAATTGAAGCAAAATGATTACAGGCCTGCGTTTTGAACGAGGGATATGTAATAAATGATTAAAAGTAGTGTGTCTGACTTTATTAATGAAAGAAAAACCGGACAAGTGCGAGTCGGACTCGCCCGCCAAGGGTTCCGTACAAATTTAAATTATTTATTAATTTATTTATAAAAAAAATATGGTTTTTTTGTGTAATATAATTTGATTCCCTTGAGAGTTTCGTAATATACGTTTTTTTGTGGCACAAACGGCCGTGTCGTTTTTTACGTTAACTTAGAAGTTGATTTTTTCACAGGTTCAAGGGACTGTAGACCTGAGTATACTTAGTTACATTTTATAAGATGATTTTTTCGGCGCGGACCTTTATCTGTTAAACAAAAAGTATTGTTTCCTTTAATGCAGTGAGTATCTGATGCTACTGCTAAACACGCCGCCATAAGTAAACGGGAACAACCCGTTTAAAAACTAATTTTACCATCCTATTTTTTATACTAACGGCCATATTCGAACTTTAAGATACGTCAAATACTAGAGATTGAAACGATATGGAATGGATATGTCTGTGTCAAACAAGTGTCAAAAGTGACGTTTCCTCAAACAAACGCGTCATTTTTGACACTTGTTTGACACTGACATATCCAATCCATATCGTTTCAATCTCTAGTATTTAACGTATCTTAAAGTTCGAATACAGCCGTAAGTCTCCGTAAGGCCTTAGCCTTACGGTTTGAAGATATACGATAGTCATCTTGGCTAGGCACTTATGCCTAGCCAAGATGACAATCGTATATCTTCATACGCTAAACGAAAAGAAAAAAGCGGCCAAGTGCGAGTCGGACTCGCCCATGAAGGGTTCCGTATTTAGGCGATTTATGACGTATAAAAAAAAACTACTTACTAGATCTCGTTCAAACCAATTTTCGGTGGAAGTTTACATGGTAATGTACATCATATATTTTTTTTAGTTTTATCATTCTCTTATTTTAGAAGTTACAGGGGGGGGGACACACATTTCACCACTTTGGAAGTGTCTCTCGCGCAAACTATTCAGTTTAGAAAAAAATGATATTAGAAACCTCAATATCATTTTTGAAGACCTATCCATAGATACCCCACACGTATGGGTTTGATGAAAAAAAAATTTTTGAGTTTCAGTTCGAAGTATGGGGAACCCCAAAAATGTATTGTTTTTTTTCTATTTTTGTGTGAAAATCTTAATGCGGTTTACAGAATACATCTACTTACCAAGTTTCAACAGTATAGTTCTTATAGTTTCGGAGAAAAGTGGCTGTGACATACGGACGGACAGACAGACGGACAGACGGACAGACGGACAGACGGACAGACGGACAGACAGACAGACATGACGAATCTATAAGGGTTCCGTTTTTTGCCATTTGGCTACGGAACCCTAAAAATGTATCAGGATGACAGCTGTTACGAAAAGTCACGTGACTGTTTCCATACATTACCTATTTAAGTTACGATTGACGTTTTCTATTAAAGATTGTTGTATTGGCTAGGCCCCCTGGTATTTTTAATCGGTCTCCATTCTTATAGATTTATAAATTCAATGGATAAGTGCTACGTTAAGTAATAATACGTTAGTTTGATTTGGTAGTTGCAGTTAGTTGTATTTTATTTGTTGATATATTATAATTTTTTTGCTTGTATGTAAATTCAATGTTGACGTGTAAAAGTGCCCTTGTGGCCTATTTGCTGAATAAATGTTGAAGTTTGATAATTAATAATAAATAAATAAATAAATATTAATGGACATTTTTACACAAATTGACTAAGCCCCACGGTAAGCTCAAGAAGGCTTGTGTTGTGGGTACTCAGACAACGATATATATAATATACAAATACTTAAATACATAGAAAACAACCATGACTCAGGAACAAATATCTGTGCTCATCACACAAATATTTTCCCTTACTGGGATTCGAACCCAGGACCGCGGCTTCACAGGCAGGGTCACTACCCACTAGGCCAGACCGGTCGTCAATTACTAATTAGGGCGAGCGAAGCGAGCCCTATCACTATTCGACAAACTATGCATTCTTGTGGTACACTTTACGGAAAAACTACTGCACTGTTAGGTTTGAGATTTAACATAGTAATTTAAATTGATGTCTAGATGTGTTATCAAACATAAAAATATCATTTTATAAGCGTAAAAAAATAAATTAAAGTAATAACACTTTGTATTACAACTAGCGCCATCTGTTGGCAAAATAATGAATTAACATTGGCGCTAATGTTAATTATTTATTTCTCTAACAGATGGCGTTAGTAGTAAATAAATAAATAAATATTAAACATTCTTATACAAATTGACTAAGCCCCACAGTAAGCTCAAGAAGGCTTGTGTTGTGGGTACTCAGACAACGATACCTATGTGGTGTTTTCAATTTCAATAATGTCGATGGCGCTTACGCCATTAACATCGATGAAATACAAAAGTGGGTTAAAATCGCTTCGCTTGGTTTGATTCCCAATTTAGCAATTAAGTTTCTGTGAATACCTACTAGAACAATCAATCTTGCTGTATATTCACTGCGGAGGTCAATTTACTCGTATGTTTTGTGACGCTGATGAACTGATCAGTCATGTTGTGTTAGCATACTTAAATCAGGTATTTTCAGTTCGAGAAACAGTTTTGGCGCCATTCATTTATTACGTAAGACGATTTTGGGGTGGAGGGGGATCGAACAATGTCTTATTTTTTCTTACAAGGGGGCGGGAGGGGGTTTTTATAGTTCTTACGTAAGATCACAAAAATGCGATTTTTTTAATTTCTATGAAGTTATAACGTTTAAAATAATAATAATACTTCCACACTCTATGCTATCAAACACGGTGCAGAGTTAGTGTAAATGAGCTCAAGTAACTTTGTATAGGTACAAATAAACATTCATAAAAATATATTTTTGAAAAATAAACACTAAAACAAACTAAACGTGAACTCATTTTTTCATTTAGATTAATATAGGGGGTCGGAGGGGGAGGGGGTCAGCCTATTCTTATTATTTCTTACATAGGAAAGGGAGGGGGTCAAAAACTGGCAAAAATTGTCTTACGTAATTAATGAATGGCGCCTTTAGTGTTACTATTGCTTGGAACTGCTAAAATTATAAATAAAGATAAGCATATTAATACAAAGTTAGTCGTTAAGTCATGTATCGGCCCTAAGTCACTGAACATAGTTATAGTTCAGTGACTTAGGGCCGATACACGACTGCAACTTGTATGGAAACTGCACGCCGACTGCACGCCAATTGCAACGTCGGCGTGCAGTTCAACAAAATGACCCAGAACCCTGGCAGTTCCTAGTGGAACAACTCAGGTTTGGTGCAACAAAGGCACATTATGTTTTAGTCATCCGACTCATCTTGATGAGCACTTAGAAGAGTAGTAGGTACCCAAGATAGAGCTGATGCTGAAACCTGACAGTACCTAGGGGAGCTCGGGTTTGGTGCAACATATATAGACACACGCTGTTTTGGATATCCGACTCGTCATGCGTGATCACTGGGTATACCAGTACCCAAGATAGCTGATGCTGAACCCTGACAGTACCTAGTGGAGCTCGGGTTTTATACAACATAGGCACACGTTGTTTTCGTCATGCAACTTGTTTTGATGAGTACTCTTAGGAAAGTAGTACCCAAGATAGAGCTGATGCTGAACCTTGGCTGTACCTAGTGGAGCTCGGATTTTATACAACATAGGCACACGCTGTTTTGGTCATGCAACTCGTTTTGATGAGTACTCTTAGGAAAATAGTACCCAAGATAGAGCTGATGCTGAACCTTAGCTGTACCTAGTGGAACTCAGGTTTGGTGCAACACAGGCACACGCTGTTTTAGTCAATCGATACGTGAGCACTTGGAAGAGCAGTACAGAAGATAGAGCTAATGCTGAACCTTGGCTGTACCTAGTGGAACTCAGGTTTGATGCAACATAGACACACGCTGTTTTGGACATCCGACTCGTCATGATGAGTACTTGGGTTAGCAGTACCCAAGATAGAGCTGATGCTGAACCCTGGCTGTACCTAGTGGAACTCAGGTTTGGTGCAACATAGCACACGCTGTTTTGGTCATCTGACACGTCATAATGAACACTTAGAAGAGCAGTACCCAAGATAGAGCTGATGCTGAACCCTGGCTGTACCTAGTGGAACTGTGTGTGTGTGTTTATGTGCGGAGCAGCGTGATTACCGCCAGTAGATGTCCAGACGGGATAGTTTTTCGGTCAATTGTGTGGTGTGGAGAGGGTGTGGACGCAAAAATAAATTCAAGGACATTGCCTGGCTGACCCAACATTATGTAGGAAAGCCAGTTGGCTTCTTTACAAAAAGTAAGTACTGGGCGACCGTGTAGGACGTAATAAGCGCTTATGAAATTGTATAATTACGTGTGGATGATTTTGTCGTTTGGACACATTTTTAATGGACAAAGTAAAAGCTGTAACAGACAGGCGTACCGGACAGCAACCGGGGTCCGGTTAGTATATTTCTTTCTTGTTCTCACTTATAGCTGCGTTCTTAACGGACTTATTACGTAGGTAACCACTCGATCGAACATGAAACAAGCTTTGGATTGGATCAAAGTCGCGGTCCGGTACGTTTAGGTAACTCCGCGAGCCCTTACAAAGCTCTGCTTTTTGCTAGTAATAATAACTAACGGGTATAATTACTATATAACGGTCGTACTCGTTACAGTCACCGAAGCCTTTGACCGGCGCGGCCCCGGTTTGAGCCCTTGCTCGTTTTTTGCTGTCGACCATCGCCAGTGGGGAATCGGATGTTTTATTTCCTGCTCGCCCTCTTATCTTCTGATTAAATTAGTTTCAGCCCAAGATAAAGCTATTTAGCGGCCTTTTGGTGAAAATAACTAACTAGGAGTTTGTTGTTGTAGCGATACATTTTGTCGGGACTGTGGTATTTTAAAATAACCTGAACATGGTGTATAGGACTGTATGTTTAGAAAATATTGTTAACCGATAATTCACGGCATTGGCAATCTTTAGATAAATTAATTAAAGCAGGAAGATTAAATGTAATTCCGATTTTTGGATGCTTTTTTTTTGCATAACTTATATAATATCAATGAAAAAGCATGAAGTATGTTAGACATTGAAATTATTTGTAACAATTCATAGATTGCGAATTAAAATAAGAAATAAAACTCCTGATTTTTTTTGATTTTCAGATTTTTTTTAATTCGAAATTTTCCGAATAGGTACTTGGAAATCTTCGAATCATTTTAATATAAGACGCTACAAGCTGCTAAGTCTGTGCGGAAAGAGAAGAGTAGTGGAATGTATGGGGCCCAGTACATGCCACGACTCTTCTCTTTCCGCACAGACTCTATAATCCAGACAGAAACAAAGTTTTATAAATAACGGTGAGAATTAAAATAAGCTGGTGCAGGTAATCCCCTCAAAATTAAAACTAAGTACATTCAAAAAGTCCAAACTCAATAGCAATAAAAATATTTAATAAAATTAGTAACGAAATAAATAACACCAAGTCCGAAAATCTAAAAGATCACCTCATTAAAAAAGCTTATTATACACTAAATGATTTTTTTCACGACCAATAATTGCAATTAAAAAAGTACCCCTACACAATAAATTACATTTAAGTATAATAATCTTGTACAAAAAACTCGATCTCCTCTTAAATAAACTGTTTGCTGTGCCCTACAGGGTGTCATGTTGTATACAATTCTATGCAATAGGTTAAGATACAATGTGATATGCAATAAAGATTATGAGTATGAGTATGAGTATCCCATTTCGGACGCTATTAAACGGACAACTTACCAAATAATATACGGCTCTCCTAAACATATCGCTGGGGGGAGAAATCATAATGAATTTTGTAATGTGACCGAAAATTTTCTGAGTATAATTAAATTTGGACCCGCTCCAGCCTCCACGGACAAATAATTTAAACGGTACGGAAGCTTAAGCTGAAATAAAGTATTAAAACGAGTTTTATGGAGCTCACTTATTTTGAATGATAGCTGAGTTTAACCACTTATACATTAATTTCCTTTATGAATTGCTTCAATCTTGAAGGCGCCGGGTCCTAAGCGTCTTAATATACCAAAGGGTCATGATTGTCTTCTATCACTGTCTTTTTATAATGTTACCTTTATTACGGTATTTATGATTATTTCAACCATTAATAAACTATATTCTAATAAAACATTCCATGCCTAGTAGAAATTGAACCTACTACCTACCTAATTAGTTGATAACTTAATCATTGTCATCAAAGTGACTTACAAAACAAATTACATAATCAGTTTTATTTTATGTGGTCTTATTGGTCTTACAACCTTATAGGGCCTACACCTTGGTATTTACTAGTGGCGGCGCGTTAACATATCTATAGGCAAGCCGGGGGGCTAATTTGGCTTACTTACATATTTCCTTTACAACTCTGCTCAAACGTCCAAAAACAGGCAAGCCGGTGGGAATCGGCTTTTATGGACGCACCGCCACTGGTATTTACATTAAACATCATAATGTAGATAACTATACTGGTATTGAATCAGGTTTTATTTATATTAGAAACAAAAAACTACATTGCAAAACTGCAGGAAAATAAGGAAAAATAGTTATCTTTTTTGGACTAAATTCCGAGTAAAATTTTGAAATAGACTTGGTGGTATTTCAACTGCTTTATTCAGGTTTATCCTAGTAGGTACAATAAAAGGCAATACTTCAGATCTCCCTAGGAGATAAGCTAAACGAGAGAAACGCTTACAATGTGCTAAAATTTTCACTGAGCTGTTATTTTTACCAAAATATCAGATTAGAATTTCAGTTAGCGATGGGCGAGTCGAGTTATCTGATTCGAATAATTCGATCAACTCGACCACTAAACTCTGAGGTAAAGGATAGAATCGGCAGTAGGTTGGTATCCGATCCGCTAACTCGGCGAATGAATCGCCAATTCGCCAACTCGCCGAGCCAACGCTATCACACTGCTACTCAAGCCATTCAAAAATAAACCTTAATTGCGTAGCCCGAAGGCTCTTTTTACAACAACTGCCGCTTGATTCGCCGTCTCAACTCGAGTTGGTACTATGACCATTCAAAAATAAACCTTAATTCCGTGACCCGAAGGTTCTTTTTACAACAACTGCCGCTTGATTCGCCATCCCAAGTATCCCAACTCGAGTTCACTGCTAGTATGGCCATTCAAAAATAAACCTTAATTCCGTGCCCTGAACGTTCTTTTTACAACAACTGCCGCGTAACTCGCCGTCTCAACTCGCTTCGCGCCTGTGCCCGTAACCTTGTCGCGAACCACGCGAATCGTCGAGTCGAGTCAACTCGAGTTTCAATTCGAATCAGCGGCCGAATAAATTCGAATGATTCGAATTGAAAAAAAGTGGACTTGTCACATCGCTAGAATTTCTTACAATTTATTGCGTGCTTAAAGAGCAATTGGATCCGATAAGATTTGGTATGCAAATGTCTTTATTACCATTTTATCATGCGGTAAAATATGAAAAATATGCAAACGGACTTTGTAAATATATCTGCGAGTTCTTTTACAAACAACTTGGCAAAGATCAAAAACCGTTCTTTCAGGGGGCATTTCATTATCATTGATAGAACTTCAATCGGTACCTACTTATGTGTACCTAATCGTTTACCCATTTATGTAGTGAGTAATACGTAAGGTAATAAGTAGGAATTCAAATAGTGATATGAACGTGACTTTCTTGTTATTTCATTTTTAGGGTTCCGTAGCCAAATGGCAAAAAACGGAACCCTTATAGATTCGTCATGTCTGTCTGTCTGTCTGTCCGTCTGTCCGTCTGTCTGTCCGTCCGTATGTCACAGCCACTTTTCTCCGAAACTATTAGAACTATACTGTTGAAACTTGGTAAGTAGATGTATTCTGTAAACCGCATTAAGATTTTCACAGAAAAATAGAAAAAAAACAATAAATTTTTGGGGTTCCCCATACTTCGAACTGAAACTCAAAAAATTTTTTTTCATCAAACCCATACGTGTGTGGTATCTATGGATAGGTCTTCAAAAATGATATTGAGGTTTCTAATATCATTTTTTTCTAAACTGAATAGTTTGCGTGAGAGACACTTCCAAAGTGGTAAAATGTGTCCCCCCCCCCCCTGTAACTTCTAAAATAAGAGAATGATAAAACTAAAAAAAATATATGATGTACATTACCATGTAAACTTCCACCGAAAATTGGTTTGAACGAGATCTAGTAAGTAATTTTTTTTTATACGTCATAAATCGCCTAAATACGGAACCCTTCATGGGCGGGTCCGACTCGCACTTGGCCGCTTTTTACTTAAGTTGAGTAATTGGGAAAAGTTCCCGCACGGTACACCTGCGATTAATGTTGTGAATAACGCTCATTTCGAGGCTTAAAGACTCGAGCCCTAAAGACTCTCGAGGCTTAACGACTCAAAGGCGGCAAAGACGATTTCTTACATCCATACGCGTAAAATAAATAAATACAATTCTCAAATATAGTCGAGTCTTCAAGGCTTACGAGTCTTAAGGGCTCGAGTCTTTAAGCCTAAAAATAAGCGTTATTCACAACACTGCCTGCGATACATGGAAAATAAAACACAGTCACCAATCAAGATCATCCAATTAACCCTTACCTTGTATATAGTACGCGCACTTGCCTCAAATGACCGGCGGGCATAATAATTAAACGGTAGCTTATGGGTGGAATTAAATTAAATACGGCAGTGTATCATCATCTTCCTCGCGTTGTCCCGGCATTTTGCCACGGCTCATGGGAGCCTGGGGTCCGCTTGGCAACTAATCCCAGTAATTGGCGTGGGCACTAGTTTTTACGAAAGCGACTGCCATCTGACCTTCCAACTCAGAGCGTAAACTAGGCCCGTATTGGGATTAGTCCGGTTTCCCCACGATGTTTTCCTTCACCGCAAAGCGACTGGTAAATATCAAATGATATTTCGTACATAAGTTCCGAAAAACTCATTGGTACGAGCCAGGGTTCGAATCCGCGACCTCCGGATTGCAAGTCGCACGCTCTTACCGCTAGGCCACCAGCGCTTCTTACGGCAATGTATACTATCCATTTAATTGTGTGTCCACTTGACGAATTCTGTGTCACTGATCCAATAAAATATTTAATAAATTCGAATCGATTAAACATTATCGACTAGGTACCTACATACCGGTGTAATTCTGTATTTAACGATAACGTCAATTTAAGGATACATCATAGACGCAAACTACTGTTTATATTTATGTAAACGCCGTTTCATATTTGTCTTACGCGATAAAAGCATACGACGCGCTTACGTGAGTTTCGGCACAATAATAAAATAAACCACGACGCGACATTGTTGGCTAACAAGCGAATTATCATAACGAAAGTGAAACAAGACATTCGAACAAAAGAGGCCGCACTCCCGGAAAGATCACGTTCCAGTGTTACATAAAAAGTGGCTTCTAACGCGAAACGTAACCGCTTAACTTTTAAACCGTATACGTGATTCAATTTAGAAGTTGTATCTCCCAAAACAGTCAGCCCGAAAAATGTCTCCAAAATTCATTCAACTTCCCTCCATATTTCAAGATGAATGCTTCCACAGAACAAGTTAGAATGGCGATGCGAGCAGGGTACGTATCGCCGCCGGTTTTGAGCAAACGCTCGCATGCTACTCGCCCGCGCTGACCGAATAACGAAGTAAACATGCCTTTTGCGCCACAATAACCTTCAGATTAAGAAGCCAGACATCAAATCTGTCTAAAGGAGGCGTATCCATTCGCCACGCACACAAGTTTTTACTACCGTTGCGCGAGTGTTAGTAAATGTGGAGAGGAACGAGCGGCAACACCGGTTCCGATACTAACTGCGCGCGATAGCCATTCTAACCTCTTTAATATGTTCTGTGAATGCTTCTGTTTGACTACTTTAAAATACACAGTAACTAATTTCTCATTTCAATCGAGTGAAATGCCTAACTAACGTTTAGAAATGTGTACCTAAACTCAATAAATTAGTTGTATTGTAAATTGTAATACCTACCTACTTACTAATTTTAATGATTATCAACAGCCATTCAATATGTCATAATTATCCTATTGCTAGGGTTTTTCAGGTGCAAATATCTTCGCATACATACATAATAATATATGATAATTTGGCAGGTTTACATTTTGTAGATATCCTGACAATACTTTTCTTGACTGAAAAGCTAGTGGAAAATGGCAGAGAACATTTCATATTCCCAGAGAAACTTATTGTTATTAAGCATAACAATACGACTACTTACATACATCCAGTTACAAATTCATCATATAAATTGAGCAGAATAATCGACGACAGTAATTTAGAAAAAAAAAAAAGAATAATTAATAAATTAAAAAAAATTGGAATTGTGTTAACTTGTTACGAGTTTGATTGACAACAGCAGCTCTAATTTAATTAGTTATATTGTAATACTAATGAGGTAAATTATGTAATTAGAATGATTCTCCATTAAAATTAATTACTTAAATATTCATCACGCCTCGAAACTTTACGGCCGAATAAATTTTGGCATTTTTTGCAATGTTTTTAAATAACCTGGTTGGGAAAACATTTTATATTAATTGTAACATTAGAGGCTTTTGAAGCGTAACGAGACGTAAATGTGTTACTGGATAATGAACATTGAAAATACTATTTAGTATGGATGTAAGTATTGATGCCTATTGCTCCTTTTATTCTAAACTACTAATACACAGTAAAATTCACTCTACGTAATTGTGAAACTATTTAAGCAGTAATTTTGCAGCCATTCATTAATCCCAAGGACCTATTTCGACACGCTGGAGTTACAGTAGCGACGTGGCTATCTTGTAGCTCGTATTTTGAACGTAGTATAATGAGAACGAAATACGTTTTCACTATGACTACGACTCGAATATTTATAGAGCTTTTTCGGTAGCTTGTGACATTCTTATCTCATCAGTACATTGATAATGATAAAGTATTTATGACTAAATAAATATTATTTAAAGGTAATAAATAATGAATTGAATAAATATGATACATGCATGACAGTTTTATGATAAAATATCACATCACATTATCGCCTTATATTAACACAACGTTCGCATTACCAAATTCATTCCACGGCGTTAATTAATTAATAAAGAGCCATCAGTGGCATTTTCATTAAACGGTCTATTGTGAGTTGAGGCTTTATAAACTAATTTAATAAGCCATTATAGCTATCTGGACCAAGGGTAGTCGTTGATTTATAGGAATATGAGAACATTAAAAACGCATTACGAAAACATGACTACGGGCGGAAAATTTTAACAGCATTATATTACAGAAAGGATTTCTCTAACAAGCGGATTGTTAAATAGCTTGGCGGTCTGAAATGGATTTTACTTTCGCAATTATAGATCCTTTGTTAACATTTCCATGTGCGTATGCGTTCAGTTTAGAGATTTAGGATGGTCGTTTTGCGAAAATGTATACATTCCGCTTTTGTTTAATTTTATATTTTTTACTGAGAATCATACATTACATCAATTACATACATAAACAGTGTCGAGATTAAAAAAAAAAAAACATTTTATTGACAGCTAACTAATATGATTCCAATATCATTCTAAAATCGGTTTGATGTCAGGTGCACGTTTCAATTGGCCTGTAGGCTGCATAGCACATGAGCACTGCAAACTGCGACAGTATTTCACTACCCATCCCTCTCTAATTAATTCAATTAGAAAATGAAGAGTAGTCTATCTCGCGCGCGAGATACTATTCTGTACTAAGCCTACGGGGTACACTATGTACATGTGTTAGTTGGATTAAGATTTGGTAAATCTTGACAATATGTTACATTGCCATAAATAATTATATTACCCTTTAAATATAACCGAAACAATATCTGTAGCGCTGTATGCGAGATAATAAGTTTTGTATCATAGTCACTAAAACCAAAAAGCTTTACAGATTAACAAAATATTTTCGAGGAAAATGAGAATATACCTCGTGAAAAATATAACGTCGCGTAGGCTGATGAGCAAGATTAATGAAGCAGAAAGACTTTGATCGATCATGGTTTTACCTAATAAATGTCTCAAGATCCCCCTAGCAACAACAAATCCTTGCCTAAGTCAAATGCGTCGGTAATGGACTCGCTATTCGGCGATACTGTACTTTGATACTGGTGTTTTCCCTTAATGTGCTTGATTTCTTGTGTTTTTCCTCATAAATGTGGAATTCAGCGGCTGGGGGTAAATGTAATTGCTAAGGCAATTAGAAGCATAGGCGAGGGTACCCATACTCATACTCATACTCACGTACTTGCGTTTATTTACACAAGTTTTAACAGCTCTCATTATTAGTCATTATAAATAGATACTAATAAGTAATTTGGTTTAATAATTGTAGTAACCGCAACCTATGTGCTTGCATACCGAATGGCTGTGGATTTATTAAACAGTCGTTACAATATGTATAACTTTTTGTGTAATGATTGAACCCATATTAAAGCGTGTTATTGAATAAATCTTTATCTACTCAAAAATAAGTTTATCCCAAGATACGTGACAACTATGCACAATTGAATATCACGCCCATATACTGTTCGCCTTGCCTCAGGCAAATACCTAATTGCCGCCGCCAGTCGCTCTTTAAGTGCTGCCGACAACACGCCATTTCCGTAATGCGTCTTAAGTACCTTTAATAACTAATATACTCGTATGAGAATGTGTGTACCATAAACAACACATTTCCAATACCAACAAATTAAAATAATGGTTTAACCTATGAATTCATCCAACTTCTCAACAACATGCTGCTGAATGAAATAGTTTAAGCAAACTTTGTCAAGCGCTTTGTGTAACAAGCCCCATTCAGTGTTTAATTAATTTGAGAAAATGCATGCATGGTATTTAAACTATTTACTTGGCATAAGATTTATCTTTATAGCCATATTTCCGTAATATACAGGTGTATTTGAAAATTACAAACGCGAAAACGACTTGAGCGTGAATAACGCCTGTTGTACTCGTATTGTACCGAATTGGCTACACTTTTTCAGGTACAACCATATTCTTATATACCAACCTAGACTACATAGGTACTGCCTGTGTTTGTTAGTAATTCTGTGGTGATATATAGTTTTTTTTTCGTAGTTACGTTATTTTACAATAGTACAATACTAAATAGTAGGGTCTCGAGTCTTTTGAGTCTAAATTTGAAGAACTGGACTCGGATTCATGAGACTCAACGCTAAAAAAACTTCCGAGTCTTTTAATGAGTATCTTTTAAGCGCAACTCACAGCAGTAAAGTAATAAGCGTTATTGTAATATGGTATACCTAATCAATGAATATTTCATTTAGACGCATTAGGAAAACATAATGCATTTTAAATCTCTTTGTAAAATATGTTATAAATAATTAAATTAATTTATTGTTATTATTAAAGCAGAGGACTCAAAGGCCTGGTCTTAACCAACAATACTAAATAGCCAGAACTTCTGAGTCAAGCGACAAGCCATAGCCCTGAGCACATTCAGTGACTTGTGTATTTGCGGACTACGGGTGTAACTTAGGGGGAGCTCCGCGTAAACCTAGAGCTTTGCAAGTGTTTGCCAGATCAAACAAACCGGATCTGCACTCGACAATTAGCGTCCTACGCCCTGAGACATGGCCGGGGGCGGGTTCTACATAGTTTTCTTGTAATATTTTCCGTCAGTACGTGGGTCATTTGCAATTTTGATTACAAAAGATGAGATTAAGTTTTCTTAATTTTCTCAGTTACGTTACGAATGTTAGCTATAAAAATTTGCATTTTTGTATGGTTAATTTTCGTTACGAAACTGAGAATGTTAAGAAAAAATTAGACAAAGGTACAAAAAAAATGCAAATGGCCCACGTACGCGTTTAGGTTTCTCATATTTTTTTCCATTAATGGTTTACACAACTGTTTCTTTATAATGTTGTAAGTAAACATTAGTAGAGTTGTTTCTGAATGATACATTATCTTTTCATGTTTGCTTAGGATGAATATATTATCCCGTTTATATTTGGGGATACTTTCTCTCAGACTCTGTATATGTTAGAATTGAATCATTTTACGGTTTAGACTCAATTGTTTTAAGTCACTCGTGCGACATATTTCGGAGAGCCTAGGTCTCCTTTCTCAAGCACTAACAGTGCGAGCAGCGTTCACGATGGCCGTGTATCGCGTATTGTGTTTTGATATTATTTGGTGATTTAACACATTACCTACACTGTCCTGATTTCGAATATAATAATATTTAATTCCTGGTTCTTAAAATTCCAAGAAAATTATTTGGAAAACTATTTAAATTTGCAGGAACCTATTGACATTATTACATACGCAATATACAAATATTTATTGACCAAATATAAAAGTCTACTGAAACTATAAAATAGCTGCTAACTCTAGGTACATTAAGTATAAGATCTTTGCTATGCTAAATGCATAGAACAAACAAAATGGAATTTAACCCATTACTAATAGAAGCTTTGGCGACTTGTTAATACAAACTACCTATCACCTAGAACTTAGTGCAAACTAACAGCTTAGGAAATGAGGCGTCTATTTACAAAACGTCCTTTTCGTAATTTAAGTCTCATTCTGAATTCGACCTTACGCCTTTGTACACATGGTTTACTTTTCAATCGCTATCAGAAGTGGTAAATGCTCTTGAAAAGTCATGCCTCTATAAGATATAATATCAAACAAACCGAACATATCTGCTGCACCCGACACTTATCTCAGCTTAATTGTTGGATCAATTGTGAGAATTCAATGTTATATGAGCACTCACTATTAATACCTTCAAATGGTTCGATTATTATGGGTATTTTGCCATCATTTTAGATTGTGGGATTCGGTTTTTGGGGTAAACTACGGATGGATAATATTGATGATATTTTACTTATAAAATACAGCAAATAGAATTAAACAAATTAAATCGCTTTAATAAATAAAATTCAGTCGTATGTTTGCAAATGGCTTGGAAATATGGAAATGCACTAATTTTCCTATTTATCGTCCAGATTTCATAAAATAGTTAATAATTACCTACTTTATTGGCGTCAGCGTTAGTGTTTTTGGCACGTCAATTAATATTCGTGATTTTGCAAAAAAATACGCAAATAATGGTCCTTTTTGTAAGTAGGTACTGTCCGCGACATTAAACTTTTAAAAACTCATCAGTATAATAATTCTTATTTAGATATCTATCTATCTATCTATCTATCTCTATCTAACCGGCTCTAACGATTTTGATGAAATTTGCTATATGGGGGTTTTCGGGGGCGATAAATCGATCTAGCTAGGTTCTATCTCTGGGAAAACGCGCATTTTTGAGTTCTTATATGTTTTCCGAGCAAAGCTCGGTCTCCCAGATATTAAATGTGTAAATGATACTGTTGATTTTCTTTAAGAATATTTTTACGTAACAATGAAGCATCTGGCGTCTTTACAGGTCATTTTCCTTTAATATGATGGCCGAACGATTTCAATATGCGGCATATTTCAAACAACTTCGCGCGGCCACGTTCCTTCGCTGTTATTATAGCAGCATAGCAAGTACAGGCAGTTATTCACCTCGGGTAAACCAGCATAAAAGTGTTTACCGCTTGGGTTTATATGTTACGGATAGAGGTCGCACTTCAAATGTTTTTCTGGAGGCCAAAACTCGCTATCGCCTAACATGAGATGGAAATATTAGTCCTCCTCAGCCGTGGCTGGAGGAAACCATCAATTAAATTACTGGAATAAATATTAAATTAAATTCCTTCCTGCCTCAGCCTGACCTTTCTGATTTTTGTACGAATGTGCATTATGAGATTGAGATGCTTCTCATTTCACGGATATTATTTCGAATATTCATCTAATTTTAGCCTTGAGCTATTTATTCACGAATATATTTTTACCCAATTTTCTTTATGTGTATTGCAAAGGCTGTAAATAAATGCATGGAGAGCCTAATGGTAATCAAAACCAGTTCAAAACTGTAACAAGTTGTTAAATATGAATCGGTCTGTAACCTATCACAGAATTGGGAATATTACGCGAAACTCTGCATAGGGGGCGCCACTACCACAATCCATCACAATCTAAGGGTCTACCGCAAAACAAGAAAATCGAATTTTCGTTATCTAACCTGTCTATCACTCTTGCGTATTCGAGCGATAAAGAGGCAAATAACTAAATTTCGTTTACTGCGTTTCCCGGTAGGCCCTTTGTAAACAAACATGCATCAATGCCATATTTTATTATCTGTGAAAGCTTGTCGAAAATCAGTTTAAGGCACAGTATTTATAAGTTACTATATAGTTTACGATAGGTGTTAATGCTGCACTCAGGCGGCAGAACATTTGAGTAATACCCCCTATTGTTGCTTTACAAAATATCGATACATGCTTTAGAAAGGCTTCTACTGAATGCGTAAATTACAATGCTCAAATTACAATGATGTAATACAATACCAAATATTGATTCGTCTCGTATATTGTATTCCTTGTTTCGTCAATATGTAATGCGTATATTTGAAACAGGGTGAAAGTTTTTGTGTATATAGCCCGTAGCCCGCTTTCAAAGTTTTAAGTGGCATCAAAAACTTTTCCTTATGTTGTCCGAATATATTGATTGAAGCTTAAATACTACTTACTATAAATACTTATAACTCTCTTTTAACGTATCGCTATAATGTTAAGGGTTATTATAATTAATTATGTAATTAATAAGCGCATGGATATCGTTGTTAAATGAGTACCTAATAGACATAATATTTTGGAAAACGTGGCATAATATATATGTTTAAAATATATTCTTATTCGTAGACGGGTTCAAAATGTAAGGTGGAATACGAGTGCTACGCCGTAGTCCGTAGCACATTTGTATTTTATATTAACAAATGTAACGAAGTAGGCGACAAATTATATCAGCAATTTGTAGCAACATACGGAATCATCTATTCTTAAGTATTGAAAACTTCCAAAGTTATTAAAATATATGGTAAATAAATATGTAAATAGGCCCTTAGGCAAGCATACACGCTCGTAGGGGTCTTATTAGGAAAAAATAAATCATTAATTGTCCCCAAAATGGAGTTCATTACAAAACCGGTTTCTTTGAAAAAGTCACTTAACCTGTCAGATCCCAGTGGCTCCAATATGAGCCGGAATTGTATGGATTTGAGAGGTCCTGGGAAACGAGGGGTTAATTTAAGCTCAGGAATGCACTCTTGAAATTAAAGGACTTAAAAAAAACATAGTGTATAATGTGACGCCTGGGTAGCCGATTCTCCTTTGTTAGCTGCCTAAAACTACTGAAACGTGTGATTGACAGCAGTACCAATATACCTACCTGCGAGCCAATCCCTACAGGCCGGAGACAGAACGTTGTTAATACGGTTACGATATTGACAATCTGGACGTGGGGAGATTGCTATCAGCTATACCTACTAGTTAATATAGAAAGCATTGGTTTAGCTACCACAATTTAATAGTTGTTTGTTTTACAAGAGAGTGAAGATGTTTTAAATTCCCTCGTGCTAATATTGATACCCGAGCAAGCTAATATTGGTTCCAAAGGTGGAAGTTTGAGCATTGCGATGGTTTAACAAACTTTGATATTGAGTCAAGCACAAAAGTTTTCACCACACTAAAGGCCACCCCACACTAGCGTTTCTTGAGCGCCGGCGTCTAGTCAGCGCTATGTAAAATGGCGTCGTTGCGCCAACGTTGTGTCGAGCAGCAGTCATAGCAGTGGCGTGGCCGTAATACGAAGAAAAAGTGTCATTATTTATTTATTCACAACTTCCTTTTTCATGTCACTAATTAAGAATTCATCAGCAATTATAATAATCAAGTATTCTAGTTGTATATATATGTACATACAACTAAAATACAAATACGTTATATTCATCCACGATTTTATGGCAGATTACAACTTTGCTAATGAATTCTTAATTAGTGACATGAAAAAGGAAGTTGCGAATAAATAAACAAAATAATTCCTAATTCAAAACGTCAGATACCTGCCGTGAACCGACGTGGGGTTGTTTAAAACATAATGTTCCCCGCGTTATTAGAGAAAACTCGTTGAAACGAAAACTTTTCCTAACCCAAATCCTTTCCCGTAACTTTTAGGCGCAGTTCCCTTGATAATCAAAATATTTCTCAAATCCTCTCTCGTTTGAGTTATCATATGTCTATCGTACGTATTTGCATAAAGGCCTGAAGGTGTTATTTATCTGTAAGTCGGTGTTCGTGAATAAACGGATGTTTGCTAATTCTAAGGATAATTAATTTGATAAATTTTTACTTTTTCGCTTTTTACATATAATTTTATAAAACGGGAACTACTTATTATATTTGCTAAATCCATATTAAAGGCCGGCAATGCACTTACAACCCTTCTTGTGTTGCGGGTGTCCATAGGTGACTGTAATCGCTTACCATTAGACAATTCGTCTCCTAGTTTGTCTCCTAAGTAAAAAAAAATCAAGAAACATTCTGAATGTGAACAACTTCCTCATTTTAAAGTTAATTTATAAACTAGATGGATGTCAATATAGTTTAAAATAATATGAGGTACTCCTAACCAAAAAACTGATTAAACCCAATGAAGAAATAAATTCATACGCCGCTGCCAGACCGCACTACAATACAATTTGTAGTTGGCGTAACCACGCGGCGAAACGAACTTCATTCGTTGTATCTAACTGCTAACTATGTTTATCAGTAACATAATCACAATGTAATTTATAATTGATTATTTCTAATAATGTAAGGCCTACTTGCACCATTTCACTGGGGTTAACCGGTTAAAGCTGGAGTTACCATGGTTACAATTTGACACTAGGTTAACAGTTTAACCGCTTAACCCCGGGTTAGTGGGATGGTGCAAGTGGGCCAAATTGAGTATATAGGTGGTATATATATGGTATATAGGTGGGGCTATAATTTTATTACCTACTTTTAATTTAATTTAATGTTTTCTTAAAAATTTTGTTATTAGCTTACATGTAATGTGGTTTCACTCACAAGTATTCATACCATAATTATTTAAATATTAATACCTAATCAAGAAGAAAAACAGTAATTATAACAATGCATTTTTTATTGCTTTCTTAAATGATACACAAAAAATAACAAATAAAAACAGGCAGGAATATTATCTAAAGCAGGTGTAAATATTATCATTGACACTCGTTTCACCAAGTTTATAATTATACAAAAGCCTATCCTAACTAGTGCTTGTTGAGCCATTTACACGTTTCATTTAATTGCCATCATTTTTTACTCTAAATCTATCATATCGTAACCTAATCAAATTATGTTGTGTTGTGTTATCAGTTATATAAAAGGGTAAAGTTTTATACTTTTACGGTATCTGATAAATAGTCGTAACACTCGTAACCACTCGTAACGATCAAAACATAACGCAGACCAAACTGCAAAGGAAGACGACGCACGGCGCGATCAAAGTTCAGCGGCACCGGCCACGCTCTCACGTTTAATTCAATTTGGATTGCCGCCAGATTTCGAATTTGCTGGCAGCATGTCCTTTAAATAATAGAATAGCCGAGTCACAGGTCTATTTCACAATTTACTGCTTTTAAAGCTGAAGCAACGCGATGTAAGTGTTTGAGTACGTTTGAACGAGACACCTCTTTAATTATGTCAGCGTGAAATGTCAGCTCTGGACAATCTCCGAGCTTGTTATGTTTCAGTACCTTGTGAAAAAGTTTATTGTGATTTTATTGTTGAAGCTATTACGATGTTAGAATACCTATTACATAAGAGTTATTATGTTTAACATTAGGTAAAAATATGAAGAATTATTGTGTTTTTTAACTGAATCGAGCAAAAATTATGTAGTGAAAATAGGTGAGAAATGTTGCATTTAATAAAACAGTTCAAATATTTTTTACTTCGAGTGATACCTACAGGTAATGGACGTTTGTCTGGAAATAATTCTGTTAAGTTTTCATTATAATTTAGTAGTAATAGTAGTAGTAGTAGTAGTATTAGTAGTAGTAGTAGTAATAGTAGTAGTAGTAGTAGTAGTAAACTCGTTATTGTACAAAAAGACATATCAAAAATAACATACAATTAGTAAGAAGTACAAAGGCGAACTTATCCCTTTTTTTATTCAATTTAATTGTACAATTGATTACCTGAAAGTAAGGGGCTTACTTCAGAATGGTTAATTTTAGTAGGTATGACTTGTCATGGCACGGAAACTTATGTGAAAGACCCTTAGTAGTTACTTAGGGTTTCGAACTGAGAGCAGTGTGTTAAGACCAGAGATGTGAAAAATACTTTATAAAAAGTATTTAAATACAAAATACAAATACTTCCTTGATATACTATTTCAAATGCAAAATACAAAATAGTTTTTGAATTTGTATTTAAAATACAAAATACGAAATAGGTATTTTCAAAATACTTTTTAAAAATACAAATACTTTGCGATAAAAGGTACTCTGAATAGTGAATACCTAGTCTGAATTAAAAAGTATTACTCAGAATATCCGAATTGAAAAGACTCTCTTCATTCTTTGAAAACAGTGTGTCAATCAGTCCTCTATATAAAGTGCAAATTTCTAGTTGTTTGCTCACATTAACCGGAAGGATGGATGGATGATGGTTTATAACGGACAATTTTTAAAAGTATTAATTTAGATTTGTAATGTTTTACAGCTAGTATAATGCCTCTAGTATAATGAAAACGTCTCGTTTGTGCAGAAAAGTTTCATCAGGGCAGAAAAGTTTGTTCTCCTCTCGTACCTTGAAACCCTCGCAACACTCAAGATTCCACTTTTTTAACCACTCGCTACGCTTGTGGTCATGTGCGACGTTACTAAACAGATTCAATAGTATGAGAGAGTTGCCAGGATTGTAACATCAGAAGAGATTGTAACTCCTACCTACATTACCTACTATAAAGTATTTTGTATTTTGAAAATAGAAAATAGGTCCCAAAAACTATTTCAAATAAAATACAAAATAGTTTTCTTCAAAAGGTATTTAAATACAAAATACAAAATAGGTATTTTGCATTTAGTATTTGCATTTTAAATACAAGTATTTCAAATAAGTCACATCTCTGGTTAAGACTAGGGTCGGAAACGGTATTCATCTTAATACAGCGGAAACTCTTCACAGGAGTGTGAGTCTGGATTGCTGCGATATCGACTTCCTTGTGCAACAGCTCGTTTAAATGGCTCATTCACGTCAATTCTAACCTTACGCTCAATAACATAAAGCACAAAATGCCGGCAATCAATTGTTGCTAATAGTATAGTTCCGCTGTAGATTTCGAGTTAGTAACAAAGATTGTAACGTTTCAATACAAATGGAGGTGCTAAATCTTGGAACGTAAATCAAGTGCAGTAGCAGCTTACACCAGCACTCGGAGAATAAATCCGTGCCTCGATACCGCGCTTCCCTTACCAAGTAAAATAATTCAACAGGAACCATTGTAATGTGCAACACGCTCATTAATTTTTGAGCGGTTGTTTAATTCAATTCGTGGAAATACAAAGAAATCTCAAGAATACGCCTACAGAATAAAAGAAAACTAGAATCTAATACCTATTCATAAAACAAGCGGGTCTCTGATGTTTCACAAAAGATGATTTATGGATGAAATTTAGTAGGTACTTACTTACTTTTTTTTTAATATGAAGTTACTATACATACCTACTCAAAATCTTAAGGTTACATAGGCCGTGGTCAATGTGAAATTTTCAACTGTCAATCAGTCCATAATAAATCAAAACAAATCAGCTCGGGTTATAGTATGGCTCTTCTGAGGTGAACTTTTCGCTTCGAACCTTAATCTTTCAAACAAAGGCCATTGTCTCTATTATCGCAAAGCCGCTAGCTCGAGCGTTAGCACGTGCCAGTACAACATTCATATTGAAAAACAACCGGTATCGTCATAGTATTAAGGTTCAAATTTAATGTCACTGATATTCTAGATATTACGTTTTGGTAGTGTAGGACGATAGACCGCCCCGAAGCGATACGGCACTCATATTATTTTGATACTTAGTGTGGTGTTAAAAATGAAACGTGGTTATTTATGATAAAGCGTTGTATATTAGTTATATAACAAAATCTAAGGTAACAATGTAAATTTAAGATTAATAAGTTTAACATAGGTATAATCAACATTTTTCCGTGTAGGTATATAAACAGTTATACGTACTTACTACTAGATAAAATCGTGTCATAAAAAATCAGATATAATAAATTTCTTGCAATCAAAATCCAGGGTCACGTAAGCAGGTCGTCAAGTTTTTAACAATATCGGGCAGAGTACTTATATAAATAACACGAAGCACACGGTTAGGATATTAGAAACCGACTAAAGCCTGATTTAGGGTCGCTAAATGATAAAATAATGTGCCCCACTACTCATGCACACGGATCTTGCACACCGCTCTTCTCATAAACCTATTGTATTTACCTATGCAAAACAATAGTGGTCAGGTCGCAAATCCTTATCAGTGTTTTTATTGTCACTATGCGTCGGTATCACATCAGAGGTGCTAATTTCACAGTAGGTATCGTTATTTTAAAGATAAGAAAAAATAACAATGCTTGCAGCTGCACCTTTGTAAATTATTACATTTACCACCGCAAGCTAATAATTTAAATAAAACAATATAATAAATATGTAACCACGTTTCATTTTTAACACCACACTAAGTATCAAAATAATATGAGTGCCGTATCGCTTCGGGGCGGTCTATGGTCCTACACTACCAAAACGTAATACCTACCTAGAATATCAGTGACATTAAATTTGAACCTTAATACTATGACGATACCGGTTGTTTTTCAATATGAATGTTGTGCTGGCACGTGCTAACGCTCGAGCTAGCGGCTTTGCGATAATAGAGACAATGGCCTTTGTTTCAAAGATTAAGGTTCGAAGCGAAAAGTTCACCTGAGAAGAGCCATACTATAACTGACGTTAATTTTGTGATTTTTCAACAATAAGCCGTTGAAAACCCGTACTGTGTTTTCTTGGAAAAGACGTTATTTTATTTTGGCCGTCAAAATAATGCTGCGTTTGAGTGACAGGAGAAATGATGGAAGGGAAGAATCTAATAAAAGTTAAGTGACCGCGAAACGACCAGATAAGCTAGACGCCTCGTAACAGCCGTACGAAAGAACCGTTACGTTATATTTTCTTAGTTTTATTAGGAAATTTTATATCGCCAGATGTTGGGATCTAGGTACTAAACTCTAGGTAACGTCGCACTAGAAGTCGCATTATGGAATACGTATAGTGACCCGTGGTTGTTCTACAAAGTGACTCCTTAGCCTATCGCAAGCTACCTTAATTATACCTACTGCCAATATATTCATTAACATGAAAAACAAAAATACTTCAAAGTTACGATTTAAAAGTAATTGATATCTTGGTAGATACACATTTATTACAATCTAATTCAATGATGTAACATCGTCATGTAACGTTTTTTAACCTTTTAACCGCCAGCAATTTTTGATCGAGCGTGCTCGTGTCGCCACCGACAGTAATTGTACCACGCAGAGTAAGGTTGGCATAGTTACGGGAGTTATAAATATGCTGTAAAAACCAAATCAGATCTTTGTCTTATTTATGAGACTGTGGCGAAATGAGCTGGATATGTAATGTCTTATATATCAGACTCTGGCGGTTAAAGGGTCTAAGTACGTTTTTAGGGTTTCGTAGCCAAATGGCAAAAAACGGAACCCTTATAGATTCGTCATGTCTGTCTGTCTGTCTGTCCGTCTGTCCGTCTGTCTGTCCGTCCGTATGTCACAGCCACTTTTCTCCGAAACTATAAGAACTATACTGTTGAAACTTGGTAAGTAGATGTATTCTGTGAACCGCATTAAGATTTTCACACAAAAATAGAAAAAAAACAATAAATTTTTGGGGTTCCCCATACTTCGAACTGAAACTCAAAAATTTTTTTTTCATCAAACCCTCACGTGTGGGGTATCTATGGATAGGTCTTCAAAAATGATATTGAGGTTTCTAATATCATTTTTTTCTAAACTGAATAGTTTGCGCGAGAGACACTTCCAAAGTGGTAAAATGTGTGTCCCCCCCCCTGTAACTTCTAAAATAAGAGAATGATAAAACTAAAAAAAATATATGATGTAGATTACCATGTAAACTTCCACCAAAAATTGGTTTGAGCGAGATCTAGTAAGTAGTTTTTTTTTATACGTCATAAATCGCCTAAATACGGAACCCTTCATGGGCGAGTCCGACTCGCACTTGGCCGCTTTTTTATTGATTCTACTGATTATGATTATTATTTTCTTTACCTATATCTTTATGCATTGTCTCAATAACCTACTTACCGGGTTAATTTCTGCACCTATGCTTGCATTTGGCATGCAACTGAGCGGTGTGTGTGTTCCTTTTTCATTTTTGAATAAGTCATAAAACCTCCTAAAAACTGAAATAATCAAGACTGCAGACTGCATATCATTGTATCATTGTATTATTATTATAATATTAGGTACCTACATATTTTTTTACCCAACACAAAGTAAGTCTTTGGTAGTATCAGACTATCAGTAGGAATAATAAGGGTTGAACACAAAAGACCGAAATGAATCGAAGGGTTGGATGACGGGGACATCGACGGAGATGGTCGGTCCCAGTCGTTTCGGGTACAATAACGCTATATCTACAGCGAAATCTTATGATTACAATCGTGAGCAGAGCGCGAGCTTGTCTGGTTCTAAGATGAACCAGTATACGACCGGTCTATCATTAGGTATAATTGTTATAAATCTAAGGATCACGTTACATTAGGTGCCCTTAAAACTGGACTTGATCGTGTTTAAGCCCGCGATGAGAATATATAAGGTCTTTACACAAGTTTGTACAAGACATTTTGGCTAGGATATCAGTATATGTATGTACCAACCTACCAACGGCTTGAGACGTCTTTAGAAACGTACAATCATTGACTTATATATTACTTCGTAAAGACGGGCCTTAGGCCTAAGAGCTGGTACAGACGGACTGCAAACCGACTGCAACTTTTATGGGAACTGCACGCCAACGTTGCAGTTGGCGTAAGGCTTCAGAATAGTGACATGCGGCTAGTCTGAGACCAATTTGTAGTCTGAATCTAAACAAACTTCTTTGTATTCATTACTGATTCCAGTACGGTCGTCATATTTGATACTGTCCGCTGGGATTTGACTCACCCGACGTGAATGACATATATTGTTCAGTCGGCAGAAATAGTATCTAAGCGGGCGAGGTCTTCAAAATGATCTTGACGCGGCTTTATTGTTAAGAGAATAAGAGCGCGTCAAGGTAATTTTGAACACCTCACCAGCTTAGCAACTTCTGCTGCTGACTGTAGGTAACCACTTTGCCTGACAAACTAGAGGCACATTTTTTTCTTAGATTTCACACATCTTGTACAATTTGCTTCTATTAAGATCAAAACTATGAGATGATTTGAAACTTTAACTGAAAATGGAGAATTTAAAGCATTGCCAGCACTCCATAAATTCATCAGGCAAACTCCACGAAACAAAGGTAAATGTGATACTGCACTAACACATTAAATTTTACCAAGTCTGAACAACACCCTGTTCTGAATGCATGCATATTCCGTTCACATTAAAGAATTTTGTCTCTCGTGGCATATAATTATAAGTTCTTATCAAAATATTTTATAATTCATTCTGTCTATGTTATGTTTTACATCAGACAAATTTTGAAAGGGCTAAATCTCAGCATTGCTATAATTATATTTATTATATATTTTACAAAATAACCAGAAATATTTGCAAAAACAATATTCTGGTCTTAGTGACTTTTTTCGGATATATTTTGTATTAATAATAAATTTGTACGTTTCTTGCAAAAATAACCACGTAAATAGGCATGTAAATAAATTATTTGAAAATGCTTTAACAAATAAAAAAAACGAAAGGGCAGTAATGATTTAGCACTAAATATCTTAGGTACCATTTTTTATTAGGTACGTATTGGGAAAAATCGTTTTCTCGATTATAAGTTTAGAGATACATGTACATCGTATATTAACTATTTATCACATTTTAAGCAAATTAGAATTTTCGACATAGAATATTTTAAGGCGAAACTGGAAAAATGCAGAGGTACCAAAATAAAATAAATACAAAGCGGCAACCTTAACCCAAGGCGTGAAACTGACTTTGAATTTCAAAAACGCTTTGATGTATCGCTTGAGTCTCGAATTGTTGGGTAAACAGGACTTGATGTGCTCGCCGGCTTTTATTCACATTTATGTCTTTGCTTTTGGGGCAGTAATGTGACGTTATTTAGGAATATTCTCAGGTAAAAATTACGTTCCCAAGATATTTCTGAGCAAAAGGAATTAAATATAAGAAGACTGTAGAACCTTTCGAATGATTAATGAAAAACTATGGTCGTCGAAAACTTAAATTTAATATTGACATGTGTAGTTTGTATATAAAGATACATTAATCAATGACAAAAATTACCGAAGGTAATTCATTTAGCAGTCAAATTCAATAATAAAAATATCTTTGGTGGTCATTAGCCCCCTACATTCCCGGAATGTTTTAATAAATAAATAGAAATGTATTCAAAATAATATAGATCTAAAACATGATTCTAAATTTGTTTCTATTTCGCTTAAATATAAAACTTCCCTTGTGTGCATATTCGATAATGCTGGAAACGCTTTATATAAACGAAGTGTGAATAACAATTTAATATTCACATCAATTTACCGTGCTGATATTAACCAGCCGAGTGCGGGTGCGACGCTCGTAAAATACAATAGTTTCGATATCGACTTTACTTTAGATATTCTTTCTTGGAGATAATAATTTTCACGGCCTATCGCTTTATGCAGAAATCTATGTAGTAGCCGTAATTGAATCGGCAGAATAAAACTACGAATAGCTCGATTTTAACTCGATTCTTGTAAAATAGAGTTTCGATATTATTCCCTAGAACAAGAAATATTCCCGAAAATAGAAATATTCCTATGTATGCATAGTAATCCGACGCGCTACGGCACAACACTATTTGGAGAAAGCGCACGGTCGCCCCAATTACGTGAACGGGCAGAAATGCAAATCATAGTTATTGCAACGTGCCGGGAGTGGGCGCGCCATGAGATTGCGCCTAGTAGAAGGGTGCATGCTTTTCACATAATTATTCTTTGATTTTAGCTGTATTAAATTTTCTGTGTATTTTTAACTGTATGGTGCACAATAAAGAAAAATTACTTCTTAGGGGTTAAAATAGTTGTTGTTGTTGTTGTTGTCTGTCCTAGGGCACCCCGGATGTGCATAGGGCCTCCACAAGATCCTTCCACGCCTTCCTGTCTTGAGCAACCGTCTTGGCCTAAAATAGGGATTAAAATAGTACCGGGCTTATAATATTTTTAGGCAAACAGTATTAGTTTGTGATTGATTATTTATTATTAGAAATCTTGGCCGGTGATATTGCATTTTGGCAATCATGCTACATAATTATCAGACGTCGAACGTTCTCAAAAACTAACCAACCAACCATCATTAATAAACGAGTCTATTGATTGATACACATCAGAACCTTTCTGATCCAATAGCAGTGGATTATATATGAGTATATTTTGGGATCACTTCGGTCTTGCAAATCATTTAAATGTGTTTTGCTATAGGTATCGCAAAAGTCTTAAAATTCTAATTTTATTTCAGAGAGCTAAAATTTACATAATGTTAACATTTGTAAAAAATGGAAGACTGAAATTTTAATATTATTTTGTTGACAATCGGGTGATTGAACACCCTTTTAGACAGCACCTAGAGAGTTATAATTTGAGGACAGCAATACAGTAGGTAGTCATATGTAAATAAATTTAATAGTGCTCCAAAAATATTATTAAAAGTGTCTTTGTGACCTTATAAGCACGTGAAAACTGTAAAAAAAGGCCTTGTAATATTTTAATGAAATAAAAAATTGCAGATTTTTTTAAATGTGCATTGCATGCTATAGCAGGTAGGTAGGCAAAGTTAAATAACGCTTTTACGTTTGCAACCGTGGAAAATGTAAAATATTTTGTGGGAGTTATCGTGAAATGGTTTACAGAATGATAAAATGACTGTTTTTTACGCCTCAATTGACTTGACGTGTTAATTTATTTTAATAAGCAGAAGATTTTTTTCAATTTCCAATCGAGTGAGCTTTGCGATTTCGTGTAAACGCTAGCCTGGCAGTCGCATCTAATGAGACACAGAAAGTCAGTAATTAAATGATTGTAATCTGATTGTATAAATTAAATTTTCGGTCTTTGGTATTTTGTCCTTAAGGACCAATGTTTATTATTTAATGCGTGCGTGGCAAGGTGCACAGCACAAGTTGACGAACCAACAATACCAGACCTGCTAGCATGAGTTGCGTTCTCGCGCGCGACTCAATACATCTAGCGCGACTTCAAGTATGGACTCCGCGCGAGAACGCAACTCATGCTAGACCCCCAGATATCTCTAACATTCAAATCAAGGCGTCAGGTTATCTCGAGCGGGTGTCGGCACAATACCGTCCTAATTCTCGCATTACAGAACAATAAGCGTCGCCAAGTGCTCAGTAGCGTAATGAATGGCAACAGTGAAATTTCATACGGCATAACAATGTTTCTTACTGAACATTTTGATAAAGATGAAAAATTATTTCCTCTAGCTTTGGGGGCTTCTTTGGACGATTAATCTTTCCGCAGACCTATTGTTGATCTCAGCGGGAGCAACTTTTGTGTCCGGACTCCTACTGGGATCAAAAGGTTAGGATGGTGCAGACGGCTGTGATTTCGGGAGTGGTTATAAAGGATCGCAAGAATCGACTAAGGAAAAAGTGGTATGAATTTGTACGATAAATATAATAGGCATGATGACACATGTTGAATTTTATAACAAAATCTAGTAAAATAGATAGCAAACGAGCAATTTATCACAATAATGTGGATATTAAAATAAAATATTGAAAAATTACAAAATTACAGTACCTGAAAGTTTCAAAATTTTAGTTTTTTTTAACTTCCAAAAACGATAAAAGTAAGGGTACCATTCGATTCCTTACATTTCATCCAAAAAAATATTGTATAGCAACTATATACATAAACGCAATATTTCACCGACAAAAACACAATTTTCTTGTTTTGTCCATACTACAAGATGGGCGATGACGTCACGGCCTCTGGCCGTTTTGTATAGGGCGTTTCGCGGGTGAAGTGCGACTGTCGGACTTTGACTACAATTTCTGACTTTTGTGTTACTTTAATGCAATGGGTCCCATATAGACATTTGATCCTAAAAACAAACCCGATCGATTGATACCATAAAAAAAAATTGTCATGTAGCCTATTATACGATTATTTAAAATCTTGAAGTACATCATGATGGTACATGTACCTAAATAGGGACTTCTCTGACACTCCATTCCTACTGAAATTTGAAAATCCAACGATCATTTATCTGCCAGTATTATAATTTGAGGGAGTTACATGAAACGGATTTATTAATATTACGGTACAAGTTGGTAAACGATACTGCAAAAGGACATTGTACTCTTACTAACCTTAAAATCTCCTTATACAGCGCTCAGAGCGCACGGAAAGAAGAACTCTTTGTACAACTACACATCGAATAATAATTAAAAGATATAGGTCACTCTATCTAGTCTATCATTATAAATATGTAGCAACATATATGAATGTTCTTTACATATGAACCAATTAGCTAGCTCGGGTAATTCATACCGTTTTTGAGCTTTAATTTCGAAGTGCAGGACGACTCGGACACTTCATCCACATCGCCAGTGAAATGAAAAAATCCAGCCACATTTATACATGCGAGTAGGATTAATTTTTCAATTTACTCGACATGATGCACAATATTAGTAACATGAAACGGGTTCATTAGCCGTCCCAGCTGCGCGCGATATTTCACTGCTACAATTTCCGCCGCGACATTTTTGCTGCATATGAAATTTAAAAAAAATCAACCGGTTATCGTAAATTGGTGCATTAAGTGTTTATTAAAAAAGGGTTTAGTTTGAATTTTTGAATTGTAAAAGATGCGCCAGAGAGTAGGCAGGTTGAGAGAGGTAGATAATACCTATATATACCTTATATTTCATTGTTGTGTTGTAACTATTTTGTATTACGAGTATAGTAGTAGCTTTTGGCGATTTGTTGGATCAGCCATATTTGCGTAGGGACTTGGGTCGTCTTATAAACTGAAATGTATTTATACGAAAGAAAAAAAAAACCGGCCAAGTGCGAGTCGGACTCGCGCACGGAGGGTTCCGCACCATCAACAAAAAATTGAGCAAAACAAGCAAAAAAACGGTCACCCATCCAAGTACTGACCCCGCCCGACGTTGCTTAACTTCGATCAAAAATCACGTTTGTTGTATGGGAGCCCCAATTAAATCATTATTTTATTCTGTTTTTAGTATTTGTTTGCAACAGAAATACATCATCTGTGAAAATTTCAACTGTCTAGCTATCACGGTTCGTGAGATACAGCCTGGTGACAGACGGACGGACGGACGGACGGACGGACAGCGGAGTCTTAGTAATAGGGTCCCGTTTTTACCCTTTGGGTACGGAACCCTAAAAATGACCAACGCCTCGAGTGCCCATGACTTGACCAAAACAAAGAAATATAAATACGTCCAATGTTACGTGTGATGAGTTCGGGATTGCCATTTGTAACATAATTCCTATTTTTATCGACACGTACCTTTGCTTTGCGGTTCATCACAGAGATATAAAACCCTTCTAAGCGTTATATATGTAGCTATATTATTATGATATTATGTCTTAGTCTTTTCATTAAGAGGCAACAGGAGTGGTCATTTCTCCATACAACCGTACTCGACTGTTTACTCCGTGGGTTTTGAAGCTAGAGCAATGATTTTTTCAACACGGATTAATATTGTCAATATCTGTGTCGGACCGTTTTGATTTATTTGATATTTTTGTTTTTTAAGGCGCTAGAGCCCTTCAAAAACGGCCTAATTGAGTATGCCGCAATGAAAGGTGTGGTATTCAAAACTGATATCAATTAGCCAAAAAAGCAAAACGGCCCGACACCGATAATTTTATAATCATTTAGATTTCCAAATTTTGCAGGAGGAAACAGTCGAGTACGAAACCTCGATTTTTGAGATTTTTACGCAGGATTTTTGCCTTGTCCTTATCGCACTATTAGTTTTAGGAGCCGCTTCCGATAGCGAGACGGGTATATTTACCTAAAATATTTAAATCTCAGCTCCTGTTTCGTCTTAAGCTCCTTTATCGTTCTTTTGTTTACTTAGGACTAAATTCTAAATGTTCATACCGAAAAATAATGGCCGCCACGTTTATATTTTAAAACAGTTTTGAACATTCAACTTTTTTTGCGCTTTTAGCGTTAGTACCACAATGAAAATTAAAAAACCGGCCAAGTGCGAGTCGGACTCGCGTTCTAAGGGTTTCGTCCATTAAGTCCGACTCCCGCTTGACTGCACATTTGCACGGACCTATGTGCATTTTTTGTCAGACATATCCTAACTAAATATGTTAATTTTATCACAATTATAATAACTCTACCGGCGGTGAGTGAAAATTTAGTCACAGAAATGAATTCCTTATTCTCGAATTACACGAAAAAGACGTCAAACTTGATATATAGCTGGTCAAGCAAATCTTGTCAGTAAAAAAAGGCGCGAAATTCAAAATTTCTATGGGACGATATCCCTTCGCGCCTACATTTTTCAAATTTGCCGCCTTTTTCTACTGACAAGATCTGCTTGACCAGCTATAGTCGCTAGATGTATGCAGATATAAAATTTAGAGTGAGGCGCGCCGGAGGCATTTTTAAACCCGTAGGGGTAGGGTCAAAGACTAAGTAATTAAGTTCGACTCACGCTTGACTGCACATTTCTAATAGGTTTTCCTGTCATCTATAGGTAAAGAACTATTTTGTGTATATTTTTCAAAATTTTAGACCCTGTAGTTTCGGAGATAAGGGGGGGAATGGTAATTTTTTGCCTATTTTCTTGAATAACTGCTAAACTATTTATCCTAAAATAACCGAATAAAAAAATTGAGTTACTCACAATGAGCTCTTTCATTTGATATGTAACAAGATATAGTTGGAAAAACTTTATTTCCCATTTACACCCCAAAAGTGGCTCCCATGTTTAAAATTCATTTGTTTGCGTTACATGGCCGTCTTTGAGTCACAAACTTGCATATGTGTACCAATTTTAACCTTAATTGGTCCAGTGGTTTCGGAGAAAACATTAAAAAAAAAACCCGTAGGGGTAGGGTCAAAGACTAAGTAATTAAATACGACTCACGCTTGACTGCACATTTCTAATAGGTTTTCCTGTCATCTTTAGGTAAAGAACTATTATTTGTATTTTTTTCAAAATTTTAGACCCAGTAGTTTCGGAGATAAGGGGGGGGGAATGGTAATTTTTTTGCCTATTTTCTTGAATAACCGCTAAACTATTTATCCTAAAATTATAAAAAAATATATATTTGAGACTCCTACAATGAGCTCTTTCATTTGATATGTAACACGATATAGTTAGAAAAACTTTATTTTTTAATTTTCTCATTTACCCCCCAAAAATGGCCTCCATATTTAAAATTCATTTATTTACGTTACACGTCCATCTTTGGGTCACAAACTTACATATGTGTACCAAATTTCAACTTAATTGGTCCAGTAGTTTCGGAGAAAATAGGCTGTGACAGACGGACGGACGGACAGACAGACAGACAGACAGACGAGTGATCCTATTAGGGTTCCGTTTTTTCCTTTTGAGGTATGGAACCCTAAAAAGGGTAAAAAATACAATGTATAGGTACGTACCTGCATAATTATGTTGTAAGTTCGTATCTATGAGCATAATACGTATTTAAATCAATACGAGTGCGTGTTCCGAACGACATAACATGCTTATTAAAGGGAATTAAAGCAAAAAATGAAACCGTTAACAGAATGCGAATAAAAAACCCCATAAATGATAAGATTAATGAGACGGGACGGGACCCATATTATAATCGTGGTCTGAACAAATTTTTGTGTTTCCATGAATGTACGTATACTGTATAAGGTAAGGCGAGGTAAGACAATCATAGTTTATTTTGCTTTGGGCAAGACAAACAGTATGAGGATTCCATACAAGTGTTTGTCTTGTCCCAGTGACAGTCTTACCCTACCTTACTTTAGCCTAGCATGATTCATTAAATTTGGCATTTGCCATGATGTGGATTTTCAGTGGTACCTACTAATTTATTTTACTGGACAGGAGAGGAAGTGAACAAAAATGCAGATTGCAAAGAACTAATCAAGAATTTTCAAAAAAAGGGTATTTACCTGCCAAGAAAACCTATATTAGCTCTAAACTCAAAGTATTAGTAGGTACATAATAAATAAGGAAGCTGGTACTTATATGTTAATTATACAATTGTCAAATCAACATTTTCACATAATCAACATTTGATGTCAAATTGTCAAATAAAGATACATAATAGCTAACGTAGCTATCAATACCAAAAAATGTCTACAATCATCTTCATTTCAGTTCATTCACCACTTATTATTAAAAGCATTTTCTACGTCAACCTGAAGAATCATTAGATGAGGTCAAAAGCTCGACAGCGAAAGGAAAACACTAATTAAGCTTCGTGGTAATTTGCAAAATTAAATATTGCTGCTTAAAACCTATCTTTTACTTTTTCTACTTAAAAAGTAGCCATTATTTTTTATTAATTCATCTGAAGTACGCATTCAAACTTTCTACATTATGAAACTAGAGGCTAAAACATCGATTAAAGTCTCAAGGTCAAAGGTGATCTAACTTTACAAATTATAACGACCTCTGACCAAGTGACCGTAATATCATCAGAGAGAAATAAGTAAGGATAGAGTGCTAATTCCATACATCAGTTTTCTTACCAAAACGCGGGTTATATCGTACGTAAAACAATTTATAACTAATATTACAAGCAGGAGGAGTTAAAAATAGAGTTCCGGTTAATCTGCTTATAATAGGGTTAGCTGAAAATTACATATTTAATTTCACAAACGGGTCTACCGCGATATCATTTCATTGTTTTTACCTTAAATTCCGACGTTTCAGCTGAGTTGCACCAGCTGTGGTCACGGAAAGACTGACAACCCAGCAAATGTCAACGAAGACATTAATAAAACACCACTGAACTACCCGAACTTAGTTTATAAAAATGTTCGGGGTAGACAAAGAAATTGCAGCTACCCGTTAAAGTTTAAATTAAATTAAATTAAATAAAAATTTATTTCAGGAAAATACCCATATGTGTTAGTATACATTATTATTATTATTCTTTTATTTAATTAGGGTCTTAGGTTAGGGTTTTACAATGTGAGTATAAAAGTAAAATATAAAAACACTTACAAAACATTACAAAAAATATATATATAAACACATTATAAAAAACCTAACCTAGGGTGCCGCCGGCAGCGGGGCAGGGCCCAAGCTGCCGGTGGTCAGGGCCGCAGAGTGAGGAACCGACGTACTATACGCGCCGTGTCCAAAATAACCGCCTTCTGCATCTGACCCTTGCTCCAACCACCCAGCGAGAGTCTCTCTAGGTGTTGGTCGAGACTCTTCGCTATTAGACCGTTCGCTGAAACAACTATCGGGACAATGATCGTCGAATCAACATCCCACATGGCGGTTATCTCGTGAGCCAAGTCTAGGTACTTACTGGACTTGTCCTCGGCTTTCACGAGATTCTCATCATGGGGGGTGGTGATGTCAACGAGCACGGCCCGGCGTTGCGCTCGATCTATTATCACAATGTCAGGCTTATTGGCTACAATAGTCCTGTCAGTGATGATAGATCGATCCCAATAGAGCGTGGCACGACCATTCTAGAGAACTGGCGCAGGTGAATACTTGTAGTACGGTACTTCGCGGTCCACAAGACCATATAGAAGAGCAAGCTGCTGGTGAATAATCCTGGCTACGAGATTATGTCTGTGCAAGTACTCGCCGTTAGCAAGATGAGAACAACCGGAAATTATATGCCTGAGTGACTCTCCGGGACGGCGGCATGCCCGACAAATGTCGACTGTACCGTCCTTCAGGATATATTTCCGATAGTTGTTCGTCATCATTACTTCGTCCGCAATTGCACAGGCAAAACCCTCGGTTTCTCCGAAGAGGTCCCCGAATCGTAACCAGTTCACCGACGCGAGCAGGTCCACATCGGGTCCCGTGAGGGCCTTGTAGAACCGCCCGTGTAGCACCTTACTCTCCCATGCCGCCTTGCGATCCGCAGTACTTAGTACCACAGGTTTGCGCCAGTTCTCGTTTGCCAAGGAGAGCGGCGTGAGGTTCCTGTCTACTGCCACCACATCACGATGCATCCCACAATCGTTGTTAAGGAAATAATTCCTGAGATTGTACACCTCGCGGTTGTGGAGATCCTTGGCGTTTAGGAAGCCTCGGCCTCCACATTTCCGTGGGATGTACAATCTCATAACTGACGAGCGTGGGTGTAGCATGCGATGTGCGGTTAGCAGTGATCGGACCCTCCGATCCAGGGCGTCCAGCTCGGTCTGAGTCCACCTTAGTATGCCAAAGGAGTATATGAGTAGGGGCATTACCCAGGCGTTGAAGGCGCGCACTTTGTTGCCTCCTGACAAAAGACTGTTAAGGACTTATTATTATTATTCTCTTTATTTACTTGAACTCTCTAGGCTAGGTGATTTATAATATGAATATAAAAGTAAAATATAAAAACACTTACAAGACAATAAAAAATACAAATAAACACATTATAAAAAACCTAACCTAGGGTGCCGCCAGCAGCGGGGCAAGGCCCAAGCTGCCGGTGGTCAGGGCCGCAGAGAGAGGAACCGGCGGACTATCCGCGCCGTGTCCAAGATCACCAAGATTATTATTATTATTATTATACATTATTCAATCAAATTCGGTTAGTACATAGGAATATAAATATAAATTAAATTAAAAATTAAATAACAGTTACAATAACAAAAAACGAATACAACATTAATATTACAAATAAATTAAATTAAATTACATTGTCCTCTGTCTTATCACTAACTATCATAATTTACAAAGCTGGAGTGCAGACCGATCCATCTACGCATCATCGGTGAGTCCCACCTCCCGGCAAATACCTTCAGGATGCTGCTCGGACTCCCCAGCAGCCTATCGAGCAAGGAGGCACAGCGTTTCCTTATAATCGCATGGAAGCCATCAACACTTGCCTCCGCAAACATGCCCGATGCACTACATCTCCTTCGAAAACCGAGCAAAATCCTGAAGGCATCATTATATTGCACTCGAAGAGCGCTGTACGTCCTCTGCGTAAAATTGACCCATAGGTTACATGTGTAGAAGCACTGGCAGTATGCCCTGAATAGAGTTATTTTGACTTCCTTAGTGCACCCTGCAAACCTACGTGCCAACATATTGCAGCGGACGGACAGCGCCCGTCTCTCCCTCTCGATGTCCATGTTGTCACAGAGATCATCAGTTACCCAGTGACCCAGATATTTGAAGTGCCTGACTCTGTTCAGGTTTGTGCCACATAGAGTAATCGGTGGCAGGACCTCATACGTTTTAGCACCCGCGTTGAAAAGTAAGAATTCGCTTTTCTTGGCGTTATATTTGAGTCCATGGGTTCCTGCGTATCTCTCACAGACACCGATTAGGGTTTGCAAAGCACCCCGAGATGGCGCCAGCAACACCATGTCGTCTGCATAGCTGAAGTTGTTCATAAAAACACCGTCAACCGAGCATCCGACACTGGCGTTGCTCAGCTCCTCAATCAGTCCGTTGATGTACAGGTTGAATAGCCGAGGAGACGAAATCCCCCCCTGTCTCACGCCGCACTCCAACCTGTACTCCTCCGAACACACACCGGCCCATCTCACGCTGTTCTTCTGAGTATGGTACCAGTATTTAATAAGGGAGGTTACCTCACAAGGAAGACCGGCAACTTGCTGCATTTTCCGCCAGAGAACTTTATAGGACACTAGGTCGAAGGCCTTAGATAGATCTAGAAAGCATGCAAATACCGGTGTTTTCCTGGAGGTATAGTACTGGACAGTCTGCTTGAGGCAGAGAACAGCACTTTCCGTGGACAGGCCCGGCCTAAAGCCAAATTGCGCATCGTGTAGACGAACATGCCTGTCCAGCTGCCTGTCAAGCAGAGTGTCCAGTACCTTGGTAATGACGGTTGCTAGTGAGATGGGCCTGTAGTTGTTCGTATCTGATGCATCTCCAGTCTTATTCTTAATTATTGGGACTACTATAGTATACATTAGCTCATCCGGTAAATAACTATGACTAAGACAGAGGCTGTAGAACATTGCCAATACTTTCGACAGGTGGTTGCCCGCATATTTCAGGTGCTCTATGCTAAGATTGTCATGTCCGGGAGATTTACCTCTGACCATATTCTTAATTATAGAGGACACCTCTTTGGCAGAGAAATTTACCGATATCTCCCGACAGCCCTCCCCATTCGCTGGCAAGCAAGGTCCGAGTGGCGACTCGACCTTGAAATGCTGTTTGAAAGCATTAGCTATGCTCGAGGGGTCGTGTAGACCACCGACGCTCACAGGTTGACCCGATTTTAAATTTAATTTATTAGTCTCTTTCCAAAATTTTCCAAAATCTTTTTTAGAGTGGTGTTCCGCAATAATATTTAACTTGATTTGTTTTTGATTTTCTTGGCAATATTTTAATTTAGATTTAAAAATCCGACGGGTCTCGCACATTTTGTTGTAAATGGGCCCAGCAGTGGGTTTCCCATATGCCAGCCAATTAAAAAAATAACCTCTGGCCATCCTATGCGCGTCGCTCACATATTTGTTCCAACCTGTCACATATTTGTGCTTCCTACGTCTCTGTTCGACATAACTATATTCAGCACCTACACTAAAAAAAAATTTAAATTAAATTATAACTAACTAAGTATTAACAATCGACAAGTACATGTTATTCAAAATCAACTTATGACCTTCATCACAGCACAACCTATGGGCACAGGTACTAAAATCTGACGGACAGTTTATTTTCCTTAATTAGTTTAATGTTTAGCTGAAAATTGTTGAGCATTTGATTTTCGTTCATCGCCACATATTGTCAAGTAGCAGTACTGATAAATCCACTACTTGACGCTAGATGTCGACTACGAAAAAAACCCGCGTTTTGGTAAGAAAACTGATGTATGGAGTTAGCTCTCTATCCTTACTTATTTCTCTATGACTCCATTAATGCCAAGCCTTTCTTTTGTGTTCAACAATTAATTTATTATTCGCAGCGTTATTGTAACATTGACGCGTTTGCTTCCAACCAAGTTTTTAAGTGCCCCTTGCTTCGCCATAAAAGTTTACGCCTTAAATAACACGAATCGCTATGATTTATGCTTCGCTAGATTTCTTCGCCGAAACATTTCAGGGAGATTTTTTAATTAAGAAAAACCGTTAGTGGCGTCGTTGAAAGCGTAAAAACTGTACGTGCTTTGTAAAGTATTTTTTGTACTTGTAATATACCTACTGGGTGATTTTGTGGTCATGATCCCGTCTGTCAGAAATATATTTAAAATATGGTCAGGGGCGGGGGCGCATCTTAAGCAAAATTTTTACTTCATCTGGCATGCATCAATCGGTGTGAGCGATCTTCAAAGACGTATCAAAGTAACTCAAATCCATCGAATTATTAAATCTGAATCGATTTCCTAGGCTCTGCACCTCTGGCATAGCCATGCGCCGTGACGCACGGTATATCACGCGCAAGATATTTACTACCCGTCTTATTACAATCAAAATACTGCTGTATAGACGTAGGGGTGAGTGTCAACTGCTGGAAGCAATAACAGCAACAATAACAGTAATCATTGACAAATGTTGTTATGACATAAAGAAAGACACATACACACATGTTATGACATAGAGAAAGTTATATGTAACTTTATGATACATACCGATATTTATTTAGATTACGTAAAAACACTAAAAATAATTAAAAACACATCGTTTTGTATAGATATTTCAATACGAAATCACCCATTTCGATTGCTCGTGACAGTAGTTAAACCACAGTTAAACCGAACACTACGCAAAGCCTGATATGACCCGTGAACGTTGATTCACGCACACATCAAAACGTTTATAGTGTTGATTGTGCCGTAATTGAGTAACCATAATTACCCTTTAACCGCTCGTGTAGACGGACGAACACACTGCATGTGCATTTATAACGATTGTAATGTTATCACACAATTGTTATTTGCGCAATTTGGATTCGGTGTGCTATTTTTTGCTATTATGTTAATTTTTGACGTAGGTGTACCAAACTGGAGGTAAACCAACTTTCGGTTAATCTGATGATAAATTAATGTCAATAGTCAATAGTCAAAATATACTTTATTCATGACTTTATGTAGACCTAGCAACAAGCACTTATGAATCGTAACATACTTATAAATTATATTAAGCTAATTATCAGAGCAATTTATTGATGTTATTATTCCATAAGAATATTGGATTATATACAAATCAAATTTAACACAACTTTAAGAATTTCACAAAAGGATCGTCAAACATGACAAAAAATTGTATAAAAAATACTAGTCTAGAATGTTTCTAGAATAAAATCTACATGTCAAATAAATAAATAAAAAACACAAAAGAAGTACATACATCGGAATATCAATTTCCTCATCATTAATCAAATATATATAATATAAAAAAAATGCTATATTAACGACTACACAATGCTTGGAAATAAAAGAAAAGTGGAAAACTCACTGTCTTGGGCGAGATGGCGAGAGACTACCCTCGTTTATGGAATTATTGTCAAATGATGTTTTGCAATTTGCACACAACACTCACTACGTCATTCGTTTAAGGTTCATCCTCATACTGACCACCGACGTAGTAACCAAAATAGTTTTTCGGCTAGGATGCACTGACCCACCACAAAATTTTCGATTTAATGACGTAAGTAACCCATTTTAATATATTAAATACTTACTTAAGTAGCTCCACGCTCCTTCAAAAATGTTGCATTCGCTATGTTATTCGTAACATAGCGAATAAATCAAGTACGAGCTACTAATTAATCAATTTAACGCTAAAGAGCATCCACATTTCCGTATTCATAATAAATACATGCATAAATGACATCACTTGTGTTTATTCCAAAACACGTTCATAATCAAAAGAAAGGCTACACACGAAATTCAGTAAGCACGAAAATTGTACCCACGAGTCTCGCCTACTGAAGCATCTCATAATGCAATCAGGAACAACCGTCATATACTCGTACCTCCCGATTCGTACATACAGGTGAAATAAAGATATACATTTATGCTTAATATATGTACGAGTATGTCGCTATACTTACTCAACCTCATATCCGCAACAATCATTTGATGGAAATGTCGCTTTTCTTTCATTCGGAATACGGGTGTTTTTGTCATCAAATGAGTGTTGCAGATACGAGGTTGAGTAAGTATAGCGGCGAATGTACCTACATGACACAAAATAGGTTTATAACAAATAACAAACACATAGTAACAAATAGAATACCCGAATAACCCGATAAACTATAAGCATATATACCGCTTCTTAAATCCGAAAATCATAAATAGAAGCATTTAGAAAACAGTAGAAACGTAATAAATTATTGTCCTTAAATATCTCATTCAATAAAAGTGACAAAAATCTACAAAAATACAACACAAACATGATAAATTGTTGCACATAAATAATACTAGTATGTATAATAAGAAAAGGTAAATAAAATTATTAATAATTCCAAATTCGAAACTAGAAAGGTCTTTACAAAAAACAGAAACGTGATAAATTGGCGTATATCAAGTTCAAGCTCATCATGAAACATTTTTCTGGCCAATCTCCGCTCACCAAGGGAAGCCCTTATCGTTTGAGTTGAGAAATTTCTCAGTAAAGAAAAGGAAATCAGCCCGGAGAGCCCATCTATCATGGTGGGCTTCTGCCAGCGGAAGTTATATGCCTGAGGTACAAAATAATGCGGACCCTCATCCAGCGTAAAGTATCGTTATGACGGCAATATCATTTTTATTGAATTTCTCAGCTTTGCATATTATGTAATGTTTAAATGGGAATTTTCTACGGGCTGTTGATCAAAAACATAGTTCACAGGTACCTATGAGGCTTTTAAATATTTTTTTTAAACGTATGTACTTTCTAAACAGGTTTTTCAAAGTTTATAGAGCATATGACATGTGTGGAGATTAATACGGCCATAGTCTATCGCAACCGCTTAACTTCAGGCGAACCGTTGGTTTGTTCGAAAAGTGTGAAACTAATTTAAATACCTATTTAGTGGCGGTGTTACCTTGATCTCATTTAGATAAGCTTCCTTATTACAAAAACATTGTGTGAGGAACACAAAAGAAAAACACATTAATCAACTACGAGTAGCACGTACAACACACCAACTTACAAAACAGCAAAGCTACAAAATAACGCTTACACATGTATTGTGTGAGACATACGGCCCAATTCGAACTTTAAGATTCGTCAGTTAATAGATCTAGAAAAGATATGGACTAGATATGTCAGTGTCAAATGTGACATTTCTTCAAACATAAACGTTCAAAACACTGACATATCGAATCCATATCTTTTCTAGATCTATTAACTGACGTATCTTAAAGTTCGAATTGGGCCGATATAGATAGATAACTTTTGCCATTTGCATTAAGTTTACATATACTGTCCTGTTTTCTAGCAAAATATAACCTTAACTAATATTTATCCAGTAGATATACCTACGTCTGCGAGCGATATTATATTTTATTAAACAAAAATATATATTTTTTTTCATTCATTTTCATAAATATAGACTCGAAATCGCGACCTTTCGGAACATCGATGATCAACGATCCGATGTTCCGATTGGAAATATAGATAAGTCAACAGTAGAAGTAGCTAAGCGGGGGAGGGATTCAAAATGATTGGCAGACGCTCTTATTTTGTAAACATTAAAGTTTCGCTTAGCTCATTTCGGATACCTCCCCCGCTTAGCTACTGCTGATTACTGTTGTACATGCATTATTATATTGTAAAATGGGACTTAAAACGTTCAAGTTGATAAACAAGACCAAAAAAAAACTCATGTTGATGTCAATTTTAGCCAGACTTCTCCGAGACCACGGGGCCAACGTCGGAGGTAAATCTTAGAATCTAATTATACGCGATTAAGTCCCGTTTTACAATTTTATAATTTGTAAAAATCGTGAAAGTTTAAATCACTGTATATGCAATTAAAATACCTAACCAACCCTAACCAGTAAAATACAGTGCTAAAATCACTGGAATGCATCACACTAGCAAGAAAAAGGAGGAATATATAGCTTGTGTAATGTGATCCTAATCAAATAAACCCGCGAGTGATGGCTCCTTCAGACTGCGCACTCTGTCTTTTACTGCCTTTACAAAAGCTTTCCGTCTCAATAGTGTCGTTATCGTGGTTTGGGTTCTCCTATTGTTTGAGAGAACTTTATTCCTCTGGATAGCGCAGTTAAACAGCATAAACCTACTTACGCTTTAAATTCATGTTTTGGTACAGTTAAAATCAATGGTTATGGGCAGTATGTACTATGCAATTTCATAGCATAATGTTTTAATTACACTCGTGTGTTATAAAATTTGATTATAAGGGCTTTATCTGCATTACCTAGGTTTAGTGTTTTTCATCGATTTAGGTATACAAAGGAGGTTCTCAATTCTTTTTATGTGTAATTTGTTATACAATATCTTGCAAGTTTGGGCTTAATCAGTCCTTATTTTTATGAAAATTATGTTTAATTTCAAGTTGTATGAAGATTGGATGACTGAATTTTTTTTAATGCCTATATCATTTTAAAATATGAACACCTGCACCTACTTAATCCTGTGTCACTTTTTAAATCATCAATCAAAGCTTTATAGAGGCTTTATAGAGGCTTCTGGTGACTAATGTGCGCTGGCCAATATTTCGCTCAGCGGATCAGTATTGCTATCCAACGGGGCAATGCGGTCAGTCTTCTAGGCACCCAACCGAGCGAGTACGACTTAGAGCATATTTTACTAGGTACTATTATTTCATTGTATCAATAAGTCTATCATAATAATAAGGTTCAGGGTCAATGCTGTCGTGAGGTGAAATAGGTACGCATACAGGATGCTTCCTGTAACAGGAGCAATAAATTAAACTGTACTGTTCTCAAACTGACCAACACAACATTTGTTCAGCAACTTTTGAAAATAACTCATGTTTTGATTTTTATTACCTACACTTTTAAGTTTATTCTAAGACGCAATGTATTGCACATTTTGTTATGTTTAAACCGTGACAAGCAACGTCAAACACACTGATGTCAGCGTACATTGAAGGCAATATTTATTTTGTATGAAAAAGAGAAAGTCTAAGGATTCATAATTTTTTAAAGTTGCTGAACAAATGTTGGCAGTTTGAGGAGTACAGCCTTTAGTTTAATTTATTGCTCCTGTTACAGGAAGCAGCCTGTATATGCTGGCCCTACAGTATTACAAACCGATCCTGATGAACTATTTATGTATGCATGTTAACTTTAGATTTAACTTAACCTATTGAGAATAGTATTACATAACAGTTTGTTCTGTACTCTGTAGGTATAGCGCGTAAAGTAGGTACTTACTTATAATAATACAATTATTGTTATGGCGTTTGTTGGCGAACAGTGCGCTCTCAATGGTGGAATAATGATCCTGATACCGCTTTATATAACCCAGCTACTTGCAAAGAGCCCTCTTTATATAACCCAGCTACTTGCAAAAGCCCTCTTTTTAAAAGTCGGATGACAATTTGTATTGAATTCGTCACCCAGAAGAGAAAATTCATTTCCCGAATCACTCGAGCCTTCGATTTTTCACCCTTTATAATGACGCCATAAAGTTGCATGATGAATGGTGATTAATTAAAATTGATTTATTACGGACTGAATCCGTGCTGTAGAGCGATTTCATCAGTCTTCAGAGTTGCTGAAAGTAATTCTCGTATATTAATTGGACTTCTTGAGTGTGTTTTAATGTTATACATGGTAATTTATCTGATTTAATTAACGCTAAAGATACATGGCGGGTTGAACATTGATTTATTTAATTTTAACTTTGTTGACGTTTTGTTTTAAACTTCTCAGTTACACGAGCAATTGTTTTGTTTTTGAATTTGGAACCTTCTATTATTTAATAAAAATTCAAACTGAAATTCTGAAAAAGAGCAATATAATGTAACTAGAGCCTAACCATAATAATTGTCTAGACTACAGGTACAAACAAACTTGTAGTTTTTTAGGTTATGGCAAATGAAATGGATGAAATGAATGGATGGACCAGAATGTCATGAAAGTGACGGCCTCCAAGCCTAGTCGGTAGGGTCAAAAGTGAGATTTGTTCAACTAGAAACGTCACTTTTGACACTGACAGGTCATATCCATAACAAATCCAGACCAAATTTGCCTCCAGGATCTCGGTGCGGCGGTAGTTGATAATAGTTAACGCGCATAATATAGAGCCTCTGGAGTTGCAGGCGTCCATAGGCTACGGTGACTGCTTACCATCCGGCGGGCTATATGCTAGTTCGCCACTGATGTGGCATAAAAAAATCTACTGTAAAATTTAAAAACATTGAAAACAGAACTTTTAGCATTTACGGAATCGGTGACAAATTGAAAAGTGAAAAAAAAAATAGTCGTGGCTTTATCCGTATTTCATTTAAATTCTAGAAACGTATTTTATGTCCAATTTCAGAAGAGTCTGTGCCCCATATATTCCATGGCTCTTCTGTTTCCGAACAGACTCTATCCGTGATCTCTACATTTGGTAATTTAAACTTCAGACCTATAGATGGATTAAAGTACACTTAACTATTTAATGTAGTAACTTACGCCCCTAATACTTAAGTAGAAGTTTAACGAGTTGACAAGCTCAATTACCCTTCGCTACAAATTAGGCAGTGTGATAGAATCAGTCGCACTTACAACGCTTGAATGCCCAGGAGGCCAATTCAAACTTACATTGTGTCATCAAAATGATATATTAATGATGTCAGTCGCCCGTGCGTCTCGCTCGCGCCAATACATGTACGAGCGAAGTGAACGCGCGACTGACATAATTTAGATATCTAATGTAAGTTTGATTTGGCCTTCGTCTCGCTCGGAGCCGAGCCGAAGAGAGACTTCACACTAGCGTCTTTTGAGCGTCGGCGTCTAGTCAGCATAGGGGTTTGCACGACGAATCTGAAATGTATGGGAAGACCCGCGGATCCGGATCCAGATCCGGATAATTTCATACATTTTGGATCCGGATTGCAAACCCTAAGTCAGCGCTATGGAAAGTGGCGTCGCTGCGCAGTTGCGCCAACGTTGCGTCGAGCCATAGAGTTGGCTAGACGCCGACGCTCGGAGACGTTAGTGTAGGGTGGCCCTAAACTTTTATCCTCGTCGAACACTTCTCATTTCAGAATCCATTACTCAAACGTGTAGGTTCGCTCTCAAATGAGATTTCATAATTAACGTAAGCCAGGTCGGCCCGTCAAGTGCATGTGAAAATTTAACGAGAGAGGGCTGGCTCGAGTTCTATCCCAAGCGTTATTCCGCTGCTAATACTTGTATATTATGTGTCTGACGTGAAAAACACTTTTAAACGCGATAACGAACGTTCTCAATTTGCGCTGAATTTTTGCGGGTTTGCCGATTTGTGCAGGTATCAAGGGGTTAAAGTATATTTTTAATTAAGCTCAAGGATGTAAATAGTAGTTTATGCAACAGTGATATAATAACAGGGCTGGAAACGAATCTGCGTCCACTGCATTCGTCGTAGTCTACTACCTGGGCTAATGGCGGTGTGGGTCGAGTCGGTCTTTCATATATAACATCTATTTCAGTTTATAGATGCATTTTGTAGTCCTAATTTTCTATTAAACCTTTTTTCCAGTCATTGTAACGCCTGTAATAAAATAAAGAAATGAGAGCAGGTTTTCCTGGCTAAAAATAAACGAGGTTCATAACTCGGCCGCAATTGGTACAATTTATCAGCAGCTGTGAGCGAGGTTGCTACCGCTAATTAACCAGCACCGTGCAAATTTCGGTAAAAAACATAAAGCCAACCCAAAATATTAACTTCTACACAGGCCAGTCGAGGTTTTTATAATTATATTTTAATTAAATCCAGAGCGGGGCTTAAATTATCTACCTATTTAATCAGTGTTCCTGCAGCCAAATCATGTGAAAAAAAATCGTGATAATTCATTGGAGCACAGAAAAAATATTTAACAAATATTGAATAAAATCAGATTGAGCAAGTTCAAGATGTTCGAGCAAAATGTTTTAAGCGAAAATATTCTGGTGACAAATTAGGGGATCCTTACAATTAGTGCCTTCGCCGCTTCTTTCAAAAAAGTCTCGTATTCAGCTAAAGTAATGAACGTCATAAATTTACATAAAGGACCTCTTCAAATAATTTAAAGACTCGTCTGTCACTTTTGAAAATTCTATTTGTTTCTATAACCTTTTGACTTGATGGTACTTTGAGAGTAATTGGTCAAATAAAAAAAGCCCCTGTTATGCTGTGTTTTAAAGCGATTTTAAGGAGAAAAGTATATTATTATGTATTTTTTCGTGTTTTATTTTTTGCGAGAAAGGCATGTAGCTTGAAGTCTGAATTGAGACATGTACGAGTAATCAAATATTAGTAATTTAATTAACAATATGATATGACGGACTGGATCCCACAGGATGGATCTCGAGGCAAAGGAAGACCCAAACGGAGATGGCGGGACAACCTTGATCCATTGTGGAGTGGCGGGTGTACATTGGACAGAGTCAAGTGGCGGGAAAGAGGGGAGGCCTTTGCCCAGCAGTGGGACACACCAATAGGCTAAAAAAATATGATATTATATAGTTTTAGCACTCTATGCGGTGTAGGCCATTAGTTGAATAATTTATTCATAATGAATAATAGATAAGTACGAAACATTCAACGCACCGCGGGGTAATATTCAACACTGTCACATTGTGTTTAGTAAGCTTTACGAGTATGTTTGTAAATTGCTTTTAACCAACAAACTAATTTGAAGTTTAATAATATCCATAATTATTTCCACTTTGGGATGTTTTCAACTCGGAATTGAATTAATTAATTAAATAATAAATATATAACTCGAAATGTATTTAGTATTATAATATGATAGATAGATAGATAAACCATTTATTAGCTTGCCACAATACACACATTGACAGAAAAAACAGAAACAATATATAACAATATCAAACTAAAACTAAAATCAGGAACAAGATGTATCAATAAATGTGCTGTGTGCGTTGCAGCAAAACAAAAGGGTTCTGGCTCAGTAATACGCTCCACTCTTTCGGGTGAAGCACTGATAATTCTGCTAGAACCCAGATCACGGACAGATTTCTTCTCTTCTTCTTATTTAAGAGCTGTGCTCGTAGCTGTCGGTGGAGCAATCTCCAATAGGGTGGAGCGAAATCCAAAATTCTTGAATATAGCTATGGAACCCCTCTAAAAGGATGTCTAATTTTTTATTATTTAAGGGAAAAAAAATAAAAAAAATATTGGTATATACTTTTAGCCCTCTACTATTCGATTATATATAGTAATATATGCATATTTTTAATAAATTTTTTTTTTTTTTTTTATGACAAGTTTTATTCATTAAATAACATCTTTTTGTTACAGATATACTCGATTCCTATACTTATTTTTGTTTGTAACGTATATTTTTATGACACCGTAAAACCACGTAAATAGAGGTTTTATGGAAAAGTCCCTTTAACCCGGATATTGTGCACAAATTGGAGTTTACAACTTATTACAGAACCGTGAAAACTATTTTGAACGTGATAAGATAATAAAAATACTACTAGTAAAGGTAAATATATGCCTAACATACGCGTGAACATGACCCAAAAAGGGCGTAAGCGACGCCGAAGGGCATAATTTGACGCTCATTTAAACATATAAGTAACCCATTTTTTGCAGTAAAATGATACTTTTCGTAATAAATAACACCGTTACTTTGGCACAAGAACGTCTAAAATAAATAACTCATATATTTTTTTTACACTGTAACATTTTCCATGTTTTGCATGAAATTGCTGTTTAATATGAAAGTTTGAAATTTTATTATTTCATAAATATTGAAAAAGGCACAAAAATTTTGGCAATAACTTATTGTACGCTTATTAAGTATTATATAATTTCAATAAAATGTACACATATTAGTGAAATAGTATATTTAAATAATTGATGAAAATTTACCTTTATTAATATCTTTAGCGGCTGGGTAGAGGGCTAAAAGTAGTGTTTATTTTGAAACTTGATATAATCACTATAATCTACATGAGAAACTGCAACTTTTTGTACCGGTTCCACATTGATAATCAAATTTTTATTTTTTCCATACAACGACGCTCCACCCTAATCTCCAACTCATCCGGTCCTCTGCCAACTCCTTTACCTTCTGGTATGACACGACCTGAACCTTTTCTTTTATTTGGTTGAAATATTTTTTCTCGGTCTTCCTCTCCTTCTCTTTCCTTTTATTAATATTAATCGTTATTAGTTTTATAGCACCTATTTTAATTTGATACTGAGTTTTTATACAAATATATATAAAAACAAAAGAATAAAACAAGCATCTAACGTATTATCCGAACAACCTATAATTTCTTTATGATATTTATTTTAAGATATAATTATTCTTATTTAAATTATGGTATCTATTTACTCCTCAACTTACTACATCAAGTTGACCGCGAGGAAATTGCGGACTCTATTCATTTGTCTATAAATTATTTGTGATTTCAGCTTCGGCGCTTAGTTAGGCGTCATGGGCTAAACGAAGTGCATTGCGCGCGGCCCCGTTTAGATAATATGGATTGAATCAACATGGCAGGTGCGGCCCCACGATACGTATACGGGGCTGAATATTAATTTGTGTATCTTGCCACCTGCCGTATGCTGAGCATTGTACACGCTTAGGCATTAATTATACCTGCTATATGCAAGGAGGAGACAATTGCAACATAGTGTGACAAGGTTCAGAAAATGGACTTTGAAACTAGGGTAAATAAATACTACATCGCCATGCCAGATACATAAAACAATTCAATATACCTATAACCATATTGCGCAAATAAAGAGCCTAAAAACTAATTAGTTTTCAGGAGAAACAGTATCTGGTTGTGTATGCCTAGATAAACTCATAATTAAACTTAACATCATTTACCTACACCTTGGCGAAGTGCATCGCACAAGGCCCCGTTTAGATAATATGGATTGAATCAACATGGTAGGTGTGCTCACGATACGTATACGGGGTTAATATTAATTTGTGTATCTTGCCACCTTCCGTATGGTGAGCATCAAATACGTTTAGGCATATATTTAGTCATTAAAATACCTCTAATTTCTAATACGGAGAACACAATTACACAGACTATACTTAAATAATATTCTTAACGATTAAATTTAATTATTTTACCTTTTTTCCGACGTTTCAGCCAGGTTGCACTAGTTGTGGTCACGGAAGACAAATTAATAAGGTAAGTGTACAAAACGCGAGAGTTTAAATTGTTATACAGACTATTACAGACACCCAAACAGTAAAATAATCATTGCATTATCATGAAGCAAAATAAATAATTTAATTTTTCATTAGCGGTTTTTAAATGTCTGACCTGGATCACTGACTGGGTGGGATTTGAATTATTTCTGATTCTAGAGACTAGGGGTTTTGAAGTCAATTTTTTTTGTTAGAAGACAACAACCAACAGCAATTTTATGCTGAACAGCAAAAACAGAATAGTACCCTCAGTGCTTTAGTAATTAGGCTAGGAAAAGAATCGTGTCAAAGCCATCAAGAAACTCTTTCAGACTGTGTATAAAAAGCTATTTTAAAACAGTTTTCAAAGCTGCCAACTTCGGTGTTGCTGCGACAACGTAGCAACGATTTTGGAAAAGTTTGCCTTTGCATAACAGATCAGTTTAAAAAGATTTTTTTGTAATAGTTTGACAGGAAAAGTAGTAGTACCTAGTAAAATCGCAGTGTTGTATTATGTAATGTGTAATATTTTTTTGTATTGTTTGAAGCTACCCGTTTACTTTTGACATAGTTTTTATAGGTATTATGCAATGCTGTCCAATTCATATTGTCTTGACGAAACATGAACGCACTGTAAAACAAATTTTTTTGGTCTTTTCAGTTGGACCAATATTCGAAATATAATTTATTTTGTAAATTTTAACCAAATTAAGAGTCACATTCTCGTTGACACTTAATTTTCCACTTTTTCTTGCAATACCTACCTACTAATGCCTACTTAACAAGTAGGTGCTTAAAATTCCGTCTACATTTTACAAGAGAATTCACACAGTTTATCTTTCAAGTAATTTAAACTGTAATTTGGTAAAATTGCAATATTTCCCAGTGTGCTGTGGCATTAACACTCCTTCGACGTTCATCTTTCGTATAAATCTTGCCGCGTTACAGAGCATCCTTTGTTAACTGTTCTTTCATAATGAATACTCAAGATAAATATATTATTGTCTTGTGTTCACTTAATTTAGGGCACTTTTGTGATAAGGTAACGTTACAATAGATACAAGACGTTTCCCGCTGGGAATTGTTTTAGTTAACCGCGTTCATTTGTTTGTGGGATGGTGTTAAATAAACATTGGAAGTTGAAACCTCGTGTAGGGCAGAGTATTTAATAATTAAGGCATTTGTTTGGGTCGGTTGGCTTTAGGCATTTATATTGGTTTGTTTTATTCTGAGAGTAGGTACTGAATCTTAAGGAACTCATGCATACTTAGGGAAATGTATGTAACAGGTTAGTGGTTTGCTAATCCGCCATAACAGTACGATAGTTACTATAATCGGATATGTTTTACTTTACATGCATTCGTACTAGAAATGAAACAACAAATGCCTCTAGGATTTTAGTGTATACTTAGTTGGATACAAATTATGCATATTGCAAACAGTGGAGAATTTAATGAGATTTCCTCAGTTACATAATTATTTATGCATATTTTCTTTGAAGGCTTTCCCGTTCTAATAGTTAATTCACTGTGTGTACTACACTTACAGAAAAAGTAATTTCTTCTCAAAAATTTATAATTTATTGAAAAAGCTTTTCTTAAAGTTGATTGAATCTTTTCATTATAATTTTAAAAATCTCCGTAACTAAAAGCAATTCCTTTTGCATCAGTAACGAAGTTAGTATCTTAATTTGTTGTCTGTAATAAAATCAATTTATCCTTTAGGCATCTGGGATTTATGATGCTATAATATTTAGGTATACATTTTATATTTTATCTTTTCACGCCTATTTATTTTCTTCAAATCTACCGGCTAATTACAGGCTACTTGATTAAGGTTCAATTAATTACTCTTTTAATTTACTCCTGGATACTTTATTAAATTGTACAACGGGACTTAATCGCGTATCTAAGTTTTAAGGTTTACCTCCGACGTACTACGTACCTATACGTACGTTAGATACTTACTGTATTTCCTTTGCATTACCTATTTTGCATTACGGATGGGACACGTGCTCCGTAGGCCGGATAGCCATCTGGCCAAGCAGGGTCTCCGCTGGCAGTCGGCTGGCAGTAGACGGTCGGGAGGCCTCGTACTACATGAAGGCGATCAGTTGAGAAGGAGGTTGGCTCAACTGGACTCGGCTGGAAAGAGCTGAAAGTAGCCGCTCAAGATCGCGACTAATGGAGGATTCTTCTGAGAGCCCTATGTCCCTAATGAGGGATAGCAGGAATGCATCATCATTACGTATTTTACGATAATCCGAAAAAATATAATACGAATTAATACTTGTAATTTAAACGAAAACTTAAAATTCAGTAGTTTGCAAATCATCGGTCTACAAAGTTTTCCGGTTCATGTTTTGTCCCGAAAGTTTAAAATCAAGTTCCGTAAATCCTTCCAACTATAGGTAATTACAAGCTGTTTACGGTGGTAAAAAATTAGGTTAGATATAAATAATTCACACAAAACCAAAATAAATAAAAATAATCTCAAAGACCGTCCTTTATAATTCTGTATACAATAAATGTTAACTTGAAAGTTTTACTTATACATATGGTTACGAAAGCGACGATCTAAGTCACAACCAGTTTCTATTAGTCAACACGTAACGTGTTGACTAATAGAAACTGATACGATTACTGATGTGCCGTCGAAATGTGTCAAAAATAGCGAAATTTTCACAATATGGGACATTTTGGTAACTTAGTGTACTTTTGTATGGGAATCAAATTAATTTGTTTCATAAATGAAAGTTTCCTGTCTTTTCTGTGAAATTTTTGAGAAGTTATTAGGAAAATTTCCACAAATTGCACATCTGTGAACAGTTTACAGCCGGGGTGAACTTCGATCATCTGAAGACTGTAGTTATAGAACTACGGTCTTCAGATGGTTGAAGTTTACCCCGGTTTAGTTAAACATGCTCCATATACTAAGAGCTATTCCCGGAAAATGGTTCATGATAATGAGAGCAACGAAACTTGACAGTTGGTTATACTACCCTTATTACTAGATCCAGGCGTCTGACAGTTGTTTATAGATGGAGGTCATGACAAGCTAGCAAATCATTTCAGTTGGTCAGCAAAACTTTTCTCTGACCTTCACTGATAAACAGCTGCTAGACGCCTGGGTCCAAGTAAAACCGACCCTCAATTCGTTGCTCTCATTAATGCTCCATTTCTCTGAGCTAGCTTTTCGTCGGCAGCCTTGCTCTCATGACGCGTGATGCTCAGTCGGCTAAGTATTGGCAGTGGAAACAATTAGTCCTTGGCGTCAGTTGGTAAATATTAACACTGGTAATTGTACGCTGAGCGTCAGCTCCCTCGATGTTCGTTACGGTCCTAACTTGCAACCGGAATACAAATGAATCCATTATCCGAAAGTGCGGAGATAGCGGATCGGGTGTGGTATCACGTACGTTCGTGTATGCGTGATCTTTTAATCTGTTTTTAAAATAAAACAAGCTTTCTAGTAGCGTGGAGGAAACTTGTGCGCTTAATCGTTCAAATACACTCAAATATACAAATCATTATTTGCATCAATTCTTCATAGATCTTAAGAGTTAAAAGATTTAATAATTGCAAGGATAATTCCTTGTTAAATTAGCTTAGAAACAGTATTAAGTATCACAAAAATAAAATGATTAATATCAATAACGTAGGTAAGTATCAATAACGAAAGGAATTTATATTGTATAGCATTGCTACGTTACTGCATTCTCAACTGAAATTAAATTTTAATCCGACTGTCCCTGAATGAAGACTATAAATGATACTAACAATTGAATGTGTAATATATTAAAGGTAGTGCACACACCTTTAAAACCCTACTTTATAGTTGTCAAGACAAGTCTTTAGTCTATTCCCCAAAAAAGAATTTGTGCATACACGCAGTATCTTTTTGGCGATTTTACGATACTTCGTATAATGACCACTTAAAAAATATTGAATGAAATACAGTGTTGCCAACCTTATTTTAAATGTCATCTCTGCCAAATAAGTGAACCATAGACATGTTTTTTTTTTTTAATTTCATCCATTCATTAATTCTTTTCCCGCCAGTACCCTCCATTTTTGCTACTTCTTGAATTAAAAATATTTGTTAAATTTACAATTTTATTTCAAAGTAAGTGCCAGGTCGTAGAAAAAGTATTGTATACAACGTTGTTCAACTGAGTCAAAAAATACTCGTGGCGTCTTTATTACTCACGCCACTTGCCGTTTTTGACCTCTCTTAACCCTTAAAGAGGCCTGACGAATTTTTTTACTTTTGATTACTGATTCGGGTAGATAATAGCGTTAAAAGAAAAGTAATTTCTTGTTTTTTTTTTATTACCATATTCAATAAAAAAACCCGGTGGTTTTTATATGCCCTCTGCCCGTTAAAAATGGTGCTGCGTGGCACATATATGGCCACTGCCTTGTTAGTCATACAGAGTAGTTTTAAGGGTAAGTCACATCTTCACATGTAATCGATAAAATAATAAAACCACAATCTAATTAAGAAAATAGAGTTCGCGCGGATATCGTGGCTCATAAGATTAATCGTTGAATAAATATTTAATTTAAACACCAAAGGAAAATATAATATTTTTGTGATATATTTTTCTTAGTTTGAATTACTTTTGTACTATGAGGGTTCATTTATAGTAATAAATCTTACCTATAAATGTCATGTAAAGGGCAGAGGCCACTTATAAACGACTCGAACATGCCCCAGACGGGCAGAGGGTTCATATGAACCACAAACTTTTAGATCGAATATTTTATCAGAAAACAATAACTAAGGTAAGTTATGACTTACTACACATACGTTATCTAATAATCTACCATAAAAATACAAAACAAAATACTTACAGTACTTTTTTTCGGCGTAGCGAACTTATACATCGGGAGAAACGTACAAAAACTGGCATTTGTTGTCGATTTGAACTTGACAACTAAATTGTCAAAGAAATTTGTTTTGACACCTGTCATTTTTTTACGTTCCGATATCACCCGTATCCGTATCGATATCGTAATAGACTTTACGGCAATGACATTTTGCGGTCGTTGTATTTACTCAGCTCGTCAAAAAAAATCATTTGCTATGTGGTACTTATAGATACACAACCTGTTTAAGGGTTAAACAACGGTTGCATAAAATACTATAACGACTTCTCTCTATTAACAATTATTATCACTATCATCAGAAACTGATGAATTAGTCTTAATGATAAAGCCATGTTGGCTGTCGTATTCAAATGAATGATAATTGGATTCTTGTAAACGAAGCCTGGAGCAGGCCGTGTATCTCGTAACCAGCGCGAGAGAGTCAATTTGTTTGACTAACCAGTTAAATATCAACCTCGAAACATGTAACAGTATCTTCGTAAGGCCCAATGTGCCGTTTTGATTTATTTAGAGACTGTTATAATTATAAACCAAAATTAAGAAACATTTCTTTTGTTTCATTGCTTTTCTCAAACAAACGAAATTCATCCCAATTTACTATACAACAAGATTCAATGTTATTAAATTGTACAATGGGACTTAATTGCGTAACTAGACTAACAGCCATATTCGAACAATAAGATACGTCAAATATTAGATACTGAAACGATATGGATCGGATATGTCAGTGCCAAACAAGTGTCAAAAGTGACGCTTCTTCAAACAAAAACGTCACTTTTGACACTTGTTTGACACTGACATATCAGATCTATATCGTTTCAATATCTAATATTTGACGTATCTTATTGTTCGAATACGGCTGTAAGTGCGGGTAGTTCGAAAAACGCGCGCGGTTAGAAGATGTTGATGTCAACTTTAGCCAGTCTTCTCCGAGACCACGGGGACAACGCCATCCTTGAAACGTCAGAGGTAAATCTTAAAATTTAGATACGCGATTAAGACCCGTTGTACAATTTAATAATGTGTAAAAGTCGTGAAAGTTTAAATCAGTGTTTAACAAGATTCAAGTCCAGAATAGGAATATTTTGTATGTTGGGCCTAAGGATGATAAAATAGCTTTAACACTGGTCGTTTTACTTTTCAACTCAACTCTCCTCGCGTCTAGAATATGCGCAAGCTCGAGTCCATCTTGCTTCACTAATTGTTCTAAATTCGTTTCAGTCAAGGTTGTCTGTGATTAAACGCCGTTATTTAACGTTTTCGATAACAAAGATCCACTCTTTATAATCGTCCCATGCCACGTTCGACGGGTAAGCAGTTATTTATTTTGAGAGCGGGATTTATTTGCGGAAAAGGGTCTGACCCGCATTACTCAAGGGAGATTTTGCTGAATGGGATTCCAAAGTATGCTGTTTGGATTCGGATAACTTATTGTATTTCGGTTAGTTTCAACCGTTTATCTCGTTTTGCAAATCATTCACATAGATGCTGTGTGATCACTGCCCTTGGGTTTCCGATAGCGCTTCTTTGTTAACATTTAAGGCAAAGTAGTTCTTATGCGTACTGTATTGTGCTGCTAATGGTATAGCAAAATTTAGGTTTAATCATGTTATATTAGTAACTTTTCAGTGGTTTATGTTCTGAATTTGAGTTATATAAAAATCTTTGCATGCTACGTTCTGTTTACTATGATGTAGTAAAACAATGAAAATTCAATAGCTTAATTTATTAAAACAACATTTACAATCTTAAAGTTGGTCTTAGCTTATTTTGCACTGAATTGAACAGAACAAAGTGAGGGCGTTTTATCAATCATCAATTTTCATCAATCAGTTTTATCATAAACGTTATATTTTCATAGAAATTTGTCCTAAATAATGACATGGACACACTTTGTCATTAAAAAACGCCATGAAGAGTTAACCTTTTCGAGTTGTTATTATAGAAACGTTTTAATAAAGGCTTTTTTTACTGGCGTGTCGCGTCAAATTTAGATGGCACGCAATATATTGTAACTATATGTGATGTTCCACGGTAAAAGGTACCTTATGGCAGTTGGCGCTTACGTCGCATAGTGCCGTAATAATAATAGCGCGCGGCGGCGGAGCGGCGTTAATAATAGCGTAAGCGCCAACGGCCATAAGGTACCTTTATCCGTGGGACGTCACATATGTCATTAAAATATATTTCATACTGGTACACGTGGATTACGTTCAAAAACATTTTTAATATAGTAATATTAAAAAGTTCAAGCGATGTAGCATTTTATCACGTTTAAATGCAGACACGAGAGGAATTTAATATTAGCTCATAGGTATGGTAAATTATAGGAATAAGTTAACACATAACATAGTAACTGAAATGTAATGTACTAATTTAGGGAATGTATTTAGGATACTTAAAAAAACACAAGTATAAATACACTATATAAACCATTTATATTTCTATTTCTGTATAACATACCACCATCCAACCACCACCATCGAACCTGCTCACAAAATAACACGAGAATAGGTTGAGAATTGCGAACTGTAGAGGGAAACATCCGGATCAGGACACACGAAAGCATTTCTGCGCAAGCTGAAACGGAGACGTTTGTTTACGCTCGGTCAATTAGTTGGGAAAAAATGAGATAGTTTACATATTATTAGCAATAGATTAATACATTTATAATATTTAACACATAATATTTAATTTATTTAACTTGATTATACACTATTCAGTTATTATTTGGTATTCGGCATGTTTTCCAATGTTCGTATTCGGCAACGAGAGAATGTAGTAAAAAAAATTATAGGGAATTGCCTAGCAAAGCGATTCATCTTTAGCTCCTAATGTAACTGAAGTATTTTAAAATGGTTTATTAGATCGATACAGATGAACCGAATAATTCGGTTCGGTAAGAGCTGAACTGAACATTCGGCCGAATATTCGTATTCGGCAAACTCTATATTCGGCCCCATCTGTACATAAAACCGAACTAATTATATTGACGCGACATTATTATTAAGAGAATAAGAGCGTGTCAAGGTAATTTTGAACACCTCACCCGCTTAACAACTTCTGCAGCTGACCTATGATTCTTCGACCTTGGCTTCGGATCTCATTTATTATTAATAAGGCCTTTACGGCTTTCGAAAATATACTAATTTAATAAAGTTAAAGGGGTAATTTAAAAGGGTTACAGACCTATATTCACAGAAATAACTGAATCGTACACCTACACTTTTGGAGCTTCCGAAAACATGTTAATTGTTTTTCGCTCCTAACTCTTTTATTAATTAAAATAAAGCCAAACATAATACGGTTAATATTATTTGTATTATTTCTGAAACAAATGAAGAGAAAAATGAAAACTTTCCTCTTCTAACTCTTAATACGTATTCGTATTTTTAACCACAAAAATACAAAATGAAACAAAACCCCATTAACCTTGATAATAATGGATGGCCAGGTAAATTAGCTTTGCGCAGATACATTAAAGTCAAAATTATAATTAGAAGACCTTTAAAACTAGAGCGGACCCAGAACGCCTCCAGAGACCGGAACTAGGTCAAGTATGATTTTCATAACACACTAGTGACGTGATGACGTCACGATGAATCAACGAGAGGTCTTAGAGAACATGGAAATGTCCACGGCGAATAAAATAAATGGAATAAAGAGAAATATTCAGCCAGTTTTAACTTGAGGTTTACGACTTAGAGCAAGTGCCGGTAAAGTGGACGAGGTAGCGTTTTGCTTTAGAGAACAAGCAATTTTTAAAGCTTTCACTTTGAGAAATCTTACATAAAATGTGATGTCGAAAACAGAAGCAGGTTTTTGATATTTAATATTGCTCTAGGGAAAACGTTTAGCTTTAAAAACAATGTCATAATTGACATACTTAGGCTCACTTGCACTATTCTAGTAACCCGGAGTTAACCGATTAAACCTGGTTACCATTACAATTTGACACTAGGTTAACGATTTAACCGCTTAACCCCGGGTTAGTGGGATGGTGCAAGTGGGCCTTAGGCACATAAATTATGTAAGTGTCAAAATCCTTGATAAAATGAGTGACCTATTGAATATTATAATCGCGGCAGTATTGCTGCGGCGAACGTACAAGGAAATTGACAGATAATTTATTTATTTTACTTTATTTGTTAGGAAAACTTACAGCTAGAGTAAAAAGTTAGGTAAAGTCTATTTTTTTATTCGGTTGACTAAAATGACATTTCGTAGTATGAGATGACTCATGATGTTCATACTATGAAATGTCATTTCAGTCTACGGAATAAAAAAATAGACTTTAATAACATAGAAACAGTGAGCCAATTACAAGTTTCCACAGGTAGAAGCTGCGTAGAGTACATGGCGTGCAAAATTACAAATCTAGTAATACTTACTTTACTTACAGTTATATTTTGCTTGTCTTGCTTGACACGTAGAAAGGGTTTAGTGAACGAGAAGAACAAAAGAAATAAAAAGAATAAAGGGGAGAAGTCTTGACTCATTAGTTTGCGTATAGAATTAAAGCTATCACAGAACAGATCGATGAGATCATGATGCTTACAAAGCTGATTGAAAGACCTAGCAGCCCTTAGAAGAAAGGAGTTTTTTGTGTATTTGCTATGAACGAAGGGAATATGAAACGTTTTTTTGTTGCGAGAGGATATGCGTGAGGGGACTGAGAAGTGAGAACGTCATGTTCGCTAATAGAATGCGGCGGTATCAAGCCAGCAGCAGTAATGTCGCAACAGTAGTGCAGCTGTAGTTGCCATCCGAATGTCACTTTAAAGTAGCAGTACCTATAATAGTCACGTTAAACCTCTAACATGTCAAATAGATAGGCTACTCTATTCATTTACATAACTTTTATGATTCCTTTTGGGGTAAAAGGAAAAAAGCGAAACCCTTATTATAAGACGACTCATGTGTCTTTCTGTCTGTATGGTATGGTACGGCCACGAGCTACCATCGAAAAAAGTTGAAGACCGCTGTTTGACTGATCGTCCGACTGTCGTTGTGGAGGCCTTTTTCTAGTGGGCGCCTTTCCGCTGATGCGATAACCTCCCTTTATTCCCAAAAGTGAATATTGACTGCTGAAAGATCAACATTTTGACAAAATGTGCGAGCATTACTTTAATAACACCCTTTTCTGTGACAGGCGTTTGAAAAGGGTCTTCTCTCTCTGAGCTTTATCCTCAAACCTCCATTTTGTTATGTCTGAATGATATTAAAAACATCCTGGTCGTGTGCGTCCGCTTCTAGTGCACAGTCACATGTATGACCGAGTTCACAAACATCTTTACAAGCCAACGTTCCAAAAATATATTTACACGCCTCTAATACACTGAGAATAAGGTCGTACAAATATATTTTTGGAACGTTGGCTTATAAAATTATGTTTTTAAACGCGACTGTACATAACGTTACGTCAATTTTCATATCAAATTGGCATTTTTACATATATACATATGACGTCTAACAACAGATTTGCACAAAATGCTAGCTGTTGGGATAATAAAGGTACCTATTACAATCATAAATATCCTAGCCCGAAGGAAGATTCACAATAGGATACAGGTGTATACTATCTAGATCTGTGAGAAGCTTGCAAATCCTACAAAATCCGGTATTCTCTTGTTAAGTTGGATGAGATATCGTATTTAGTTGCTGCGATTTGTTTAGATGTTGCTCGGGAGCTTTACAATATCTGTGATTCTGTGATAGATGGTGGAGCCATCTATGTTATATTGGGTAACATTCAATACTGAACGGTACATTATTCGAAGCAATGACAATAAATATATTTTTTTACACTAGGCATTGATCTAATGTAAGACAGGGTTGAAACGTGGTTTAATAAATCTCGTTACGATCAAAGTTCAGATCGCTGCAAAAAAAAACTTATTTAAATTCACTTCATAGTTCCCGTATAAAAATATTATTTTCGTAGTAGGTATTTAAAAGTATTGTTTCTATACAGACAGGAACACTATAGTATGAGTAGGGTCTAGTGTTATTTGAAAGTATGGTCCAGAAAAACTCGTAAAATGCGACAAGAAACACATCAGGGAGATTATATATTTCTGTGCTTCTAAAAATAGCTACCCATAGCACTGTTAAAATCATACACATACCTACTTATTATTTAAATAGACGTCGCGTGTAGGTATAGCAATCTTATATTATTAAGTCTCTTGACAAACAGAAATGTGACCTTGGACTACATCAAATGATTTGTTCGTTTTTAAGGGGACTTGAAAATGAATACGTATTACATCTTAATGCAATGAATACGTCTTAATGGCTAATTTATTGAAAATCGTACAGAAAGAGACAACATATTTCATAGGTGAATAACCCCCTCTCAAGGTTTTCTTTTCATGCAATTTTCAGTCTATTTATAATCTTCCCGGGTCTGGGGTTGAGATGCATTACGTTATCTCAGGAGACCTACAGTCGCGACCGCATTAGTATCAATACTGCAGTGCTACATTAGCTTATTTCTCCGGGGAATGACACTTAATACGATTGTGACGACTCCCTTAGAGATATATTGCTGACACCAAGTGGACAATGACGTGTTAGATGATTATGACTTACCTATGCGTGTGTCGTATCAGAAAGTGAAGGAGCTGACGCAAGACAGGGAATGCTGGAAAATACTCCACCGACAAGAGAATAACTCTTAAATGAATGATGATGCATGTATTATGTGTCGGATATATAAAAAAACAGAATTAATTCTTGACAGTGAGTGCAGAGCGATTTTAAACGCAACAACATTGTCCACTTTAAGTATATTTTAAATTTGCAGAAATCTGCTCACTTGTAAGTGCCAATGCCAACTCTCATCTTTATTTAGTTTTAATTATTTTCAGTAGGTACATGCAACCACGGGGTAAACTTGAAACTCTAAGTAGTCTTACACATATGTATTAAGTAAATAAGAGATAATTATTATATATATTAATTACATTTTATATAATAGGTCGAACTGAAAAATACATATATTGTTATTCCTATCCTGATCTCGATTTAGTTTATAATGTTCGTTAAGTTTACATACTGACGCGATCTCTTGGACAGGTCTCCACGGAAGACCAGCGTCAAGATACCTAGAGGTAACTTGACACCGAGCTGAGGGCAGACCTTTTCAGTGACGTTTATGCTTAGTATTAATAAAAGTGTAATAATAGATTTAAGCGATATTGTAAGCGTCCTGAATACATTTATTTTCTTTCTTTCTTTCTTTCTTCTTTCACTTCAATTGTATAACGAGATGGCGAGACCATTGTTTTTTTTATAATGGCAATTTTGTCGTTACATCACGATCTGTCACTAAACAAACAGATATTTGTTTATTTAGATATTAAGACAAATCTACTTAGTTTTTAGGTACTTACCAAAACTTGCATTTTAACTTCTACATTTTACTCTCAGATAATTATGTAATATGTTACGGCGTTTTATAACATTTAAGAAATAAAATTCTTGCATCTTTGCAGTCATTTAATTGTGACTAGAATAACAGTCTATTAAACATTTTATGTCAACAAATAAATTATACAAATAAAGTTCAACTGCCAACGAGAAAATTGCCTACTCTATAGTAACTAAAATAATTTTATAATCAACTACCTATCTATCTATTTGTAGTGTACCTATTAAATACTATGAAATAAGGTAATCTATTATAAGTAGAATGTAGCACTTGCTAAGCAACTACTGATAGAATATAATTAAATTTAGAATTGATTGATCCTCTTTATAGTTACAAATTGTATAATCTATAAATCTAAATAACTACTACCATACTATTCGAGAATAGATTTTTAAAAAGTGGTCTAGTATTTATTTCTTATTTTTTCCCATCCCTAATAAAATATTATCAGTAGAAGCTGTAGTTGAATCTTGAATAATATCTTCCTTGCTCTGAATTGAATGAAAGTCATTCATTTCAGACCAATTAGGGTCTGATTTCGCAATACGTTTCCTTTCTTTAATTTTCGTGTATAAAAGAATGGAGACCATTATAAAGAATACTATGCATCCCAGTGAACAGCCTACGATTAAACCCATTCGGCGATTAAGAATCAAGGTAATGTCAAAAACTTTGCGAGGCCTTGTTTTTATTGATACCGGTTTACTGAAAGTGTTGAAGGATAGGCATTCGCTTGAAGGTGACCGCATGAGGATAGCCTCGGCGACATCCTGCGTCAGTCTGGCGGTGAGGTTCGTTTCCACATTTGTAGTCCCATTTAACTCAGATTTAATTTCGAAATCAAGGAGAGGAGGCTCATCGTGTAGCGTAATAACGCACACTACATAGTTTAAATTTGGTGCAAGATCCGGTATGTGAAAGGACACTTCAGTTTTCTCTAGGTATTTCGATTTTACCTGGAAAAAAAAACCAATCGTAAATAAAAATATAAAACTCTGAGAAAGGATGTTATCCGATTGTCACAGAAAGTAGGCATGTCAAAAGTTAAGAATATTTTTTGTCAACTTAATATTTTTCAATACCAAAACATTTTGAAAGCAATGACTTTTGATTTAAACCCATTCTATTTCTGAAGTTTTGCTTTTTAAAAGTAAACATTTATTTCCAAAATTGCCAGTTTTAGGCCGAAAGGCGAATGTTTAGAGAAATTCTAAAAACTGGATTAACTTGAAATTAATTTAAATCCTTATTGCAAATTGAGTACGAATAACCCCTTTCAAGGAATAGGTCGAATTATCAATAAAAAATAGGTTGAATTGAAGTTGAATGTAACAGGAACACGACACTATCATATTAGAATATTTCAATATAGGTATATACATTAGCAAAATGACAGCCGAGAAATACTTACATCAGATTGAATATCCTCGCTGTAATAAATTATTTGTAGTGCTTTTATTGCCGTACGATTTCTGATAAACCACGAGACAGATACGGAGTTATCTTTATGTTTGTCGACAGACAGCTGCGATATTATTGGGACGTCACATTTCTCCTTTGGATATTCGTTATGAATACACGTTACTGCTTTAGATTTTATTATTTTTGGGTGATCTTGTATCCAAACCCATGTATTGTCCCTTTCGCAGTTGCATATTAAATGGTTATCTGAAATAAAAAGGTAAGTAAGTCGTATGTAAATAATATAACCTACGTAATAAAATGAAAAGGAAATTAAGTTAGAAAGTACCTTGTATATCAATATTTTGCACGTGATTTTCTACCGATACTAAAAGTTCCAAAGAAAGCATTTGAAGTTTGTTATGAGAGAAATCTATCTGTACAATTTTATTCAAATTCCTAAAAGCTGTCGCCGAAACATATTTTATATTATTGTAGCCTAAGAATAATACAGTAAGTTCTTTCAAGTGAACTAAATCTTCATTGAGTATATTTTGAAGTTTATTGTGAGATAGATCTAAAAGTTTCAGATTCCCTAAGTCTTCAGAGAATGATTCTATTGACTCGATGTTATTATTAGACAAGCATATCGATCGCAATTTTACTAAACCACGAAAATGACTACTTTTTATTTGAGAAATTTTATTAAAACTCATATCCAAAGTTTCTAAGTAAGATAATTTTGAAAACGGACTCACTGTCAAACGTCTAATTTTATTGTAATTCAAGTAAAGATGTTGTAAGCTGCTAAATCTATCAAATTTAATATAATCTATATTTGAAATGTTAGTCGCGCTTATGTGCAATTCATATACATTAGCTATTAAGGCATTGTTATCAGATTTATTGGAAGCGGTCCAAGAAACGGCGGGGTTGTTACTGAGATCAATGTTTATCAGTGCTATGCCGGACTTCTTAAAGGATGACAGAAAATCGAACTTTACTATGTTGTTACCGGAAATGTTAACATTCTGCAAATTTGGAAACAGCTCGAACATAATAATAGGCAAGTGCTCTAGTTTATTACTACTGAAATCTAAAGTTATCAAGTCAGTGAATGTAACCCTCTTTTTCGCTGTAACAGATTTAATTTCGTTCTTTCTCAGAATCAAATATTTAAGATTAGTTAACTTTTCGAATCCGCTTAACTCGACCTTTGGCAAAAGATTATCCGAAATGTCTAAATTTTCAAGATTTGATAAATTATGTATTGTATTGTACGGAACCGAATCTAAGAAATTGTTGCTAATATTTAAGTCTGAAACTGTGTTATGCATTTCAAAGAGTGTTGACGGTATTGTACTGATAATGTTTTGAGCTAAATTTAACCTTGAAAGTTTTTTATTATATTTAAAAGTACCCTCGAAAATATGCTCAATATTACAATGCTCCAATAACAGGACTTCTAAAAGTGGCAGGAGGGAAAATGACTCTAGTGGTAAAAAGTCTAGAACATTGAAAGAGAGCGACAGATGTTTTAAACCTGGAACATCAATGGAGAGCAAGTCTCCTGATTTTAATGAATTATTTTTAAGAGATAGAGTCTTGAGGTTATTCAAACCCTGGAAAGTTTCGTTTTCTATTAACTGTATTTCACAGCTGTCTAAGTAAAGCGAGCTTAAAGGTAGACCCTGCTGAAACATATTTTTGTGCAACATTCTTATGGGATTGAACGACAAGTTGAGACTTCTCAACTTTTTCAATGCATGAAAAGCCATGTCGAAGACCGATGAAATTTTATTATTCGAAAGATCTAAATCTTCTAACTCAGTCAAACCAAAAAACGTAAAGTTTGTTATGTTCCTTAATAGATTATGTTTTAAATCTAGTTTTCGCGTTGAATTCAAATATTGGAATGAGTAGTCTTCTATAAAGGAAAATTCATTGTTCCCTAAGTCAATATGTGTAAGATAAGTCAAATTTTGTAAGGTATTTCTTCTCAAAAACTTTATATGGTTGTGTTTTAAATGTAACTTGTTTAGCTTCTTTTGAGAATGAAACATAAAATTATTGATTCCAGGAAGAGAGTTATAATCTAAGTATAATTTTAGTAGATTTGAATTAATTTTAGGCAGAATATCATTTAAGTCTATTAAGTAGTTGTTATTGAGGCTAAGGTATTTTAATCTACTCATATGAATAAATGTTCCCGGTTCGATAAAATTTATTTCATTATGATCCAAATGAATTTCTTCAACCAATAAGGATTCTACAAATTGATATTTTGTAATCGTTGTAAGCTTATTATTGTTCAGTCTGACTTCATTCAGACTTGCTAAGGACCCTAATGTGCTGTTATCTATATTGAGAAATTTGTTATTGTCTAATCTTAATTTCACTATTTTCTTATTATTCCTAAAAATATCATGTGGCACTTTATTTAAATAGTTAAACTCTAATTGTAGCTTAGCAAGATTAAGTAAATTACTAAAACTCTCACTATGAATATTGCTGATGCAATTGTCATCTAAATGTATTATACTTATATTAGTTGAATTCAGAAATGAATCTATTGGCACATCTAGAATATTGTTATGACTCAAGATAACTTCACTAAGAGATAACAAGTTGCAAAATAGACCGTGGATGTGGTGTAAATGGTTAAAGCTCAGTTCTATAAACCGAAGATTTTTATTATTTTCAAAAAGATCGGGGGACAAAAACTTTAATCTGTTATGGCTCAAATCAATCGACTCTAAATTAACTAAGGACTGAAAGGCTCGGTAATGTATACTATGAATAAAATTGAAATGAAAAGACAATATTTTGAGGGACGGACTAAATTTGAGGCAGTCTTCCGAAATAAATTCAAAATTATTAGAATTCAAGTCTAGAAACTCCAGCGAGATTAAATCCGAATCCTCAACAACAGGGAAAAAAGACATTTCATTCCAAGCTAGCCTTAAAGAGCGCAGATGTCTCAACTTCGCCACCGCCGCTATTGGGAATGTTGTGAGGTTGTTTTCGCTCAAATCAATTTCCGAGAGAGAAAGTTCTAAACTAGAAAAAGCTGATTCCGATATATCACGTATCATATTCCCTTTCATATTCAATTTCATTAGCGGAAGACCGTAAAAACTATAGCTGGGTATATCTTCGATATGATTAAAAGTTAGGTCCACGGATATGAGTTTTAGGAGGCCCGAGAAAACTTTTTGTGGCATAAACTTTAGCTTGCTCGACACGATGCTTAACGTTTCAAGGCACTTCCTCAGCGGCATGAATGTGTCGTCACCGATTTCTCTAATGCTAGTTCTCGACATGTGTATGTGCTTAATGCACACTCCTTGAGGTATAAAGTGAGCCCCCAAACTCTCTTCGTTGTCATCGAGGTCATAAATCGACAGGGAATGGATGTGCGACATAAGTTTCAATGCATTTTTAACATCTTTTAGAACGGCGTCTTGGCAGTCGAGAAATACACCTGCAAAATAAAATAATGTTGTTATTTCGTAGTTCACAAAAATACAGCTCAATAGTTCAGCAGGTGCAAAATAAAATATTCTGAACAGGATTAAATATTTACAGCGCCTGAAACGAACTTTTATACAACAATGCATATACCATGTTCGTAATTATTTAAAGAAAAAACTTTACACATGAAATAAGTTTAGTAGAGGCAACGACTTCAATATATTATTCATTTATAATAAATATAAATACCGTAGTATTATGAATAATGTCAAAGCTACGTAATTATTATGTAAAAATCAATACATAAAGTAATTAGTGTTCCACGAAAAGTTCAGTATTTTATTTAAGTATACACACTTAAAAGTATATATTATTTACAGTACATCTGGTGCTCCATTACCACACCCAGTTCTATAATAAGCATATTACGTAACAACGTCGAAAATTTAAAGGGCCATATCAACTGTAAAACTGTATGATACACGCGCGAAAAGGTAATTCGGTCGAGTTTTAAAATTCGTTGCGTATTTCCTATTTCGCACTTTTATCGTAAGTAACAATAACAATTTTCTCTTCCAAGTATAATAACAATGTAACAGTAGTTATTTCCTTTTTTTCTTTTTTTCTTTTTTTTTTTTTAATACAACTGTAAAAAATAATTACGAAACAACCGATGTATAAAGAATTACGGTGTCTATAAAAAAGTCTCACCGTCCTCAAAGGTATAGCACGAACATTTGTTTCCCCTCATTAAGTCCGGGCACGCCATGGTATTCTGCCCTCGCGAAACGGAGGGTAGAACCAACAGTAATGAAATAATTTGCAAAATATCACGATCATTTTTCTTCGTCTTGAAGCATAAAATCTTTTTCATAGTTTCATTATTGAATGTTTTTTACATTCCATTGAACATTTTGTTTACCTGAAAAATAATATGTGGTTTAGTCAAGTTGTCTAAACTAAAGTTAATTTGTTTTAATGTATTTAAGTACAGGGGTATAGCTACGTTGACAATAGTACATCGACAAACGCTAAACGAATAAAAAGGTTTATCGGGATTACATGTGCTATTAAAAGTCACGTGACTATTGCCTTAGGTACATTTTTTTAAGTTTCGGTTGGCGTTTTCTGTCAACGATTGTCATCTTGGCTAGCAACGTACCCAAATACTGTTAAAACAACTACCTCGAGTATAAATTTAACAGTATGGATAAGTGCTATAAAAATACAAAAGCTTTAAAAATGTAGTAAGTACCTACGTATAATCACATATTAACTCACGTTTATATACGGGTCTATCGCGAAATTTATTCACATACCTTTATTATACTTATAATCATGTGACTAAATCATGTAGTTTTATTAACAGCTAACACTAGTGCCATATTCAGATTTTAAATAAGATACTAATCTTATTTCAGCCTTAATGCATCTCACTATGACTCGACTATTAGAGCGAAAGGTACCCTAAAATAATATTTTAAAATCTGAATGTGCCTCCTGAACTCTGCCTCCCGTTTTAATGATTTTAATGACAGATGATATTTACATCACCACGCCTTAACAAAGCGTAAACGACAATCGAAAACTTATTTAATTATTTATTCTATTATCTCGCTATAAATTAAGTTCTTTATCTTTCAATGTCGCTAACGGTTGTTAAATTTATATTTGTTGCGGCAAAAATGGTGACCTAGTCACGTGGTCGAGTAAGGCGGCGAATAGTCTAGTTTCACTATTCGCAATATGACCAGCTGCAGCGAAATTTCTCTCTCTGGTGGCTCTGTGCTTCTCTCTCGCACTTAAATGCTTAAGGGCGGATGAGATGCACTGTGACAAATATCAGATCAAGAACGAATTTAAAAATTTGGATCGCATTTGCTGGTTCCTATGCAGATGTTTTGCATTAAGCGATCAGAGCCATGATACAATTCATGCAACACGAAATATCATAAAATTAAGTCGCTATACATTACTAAAAAATATTGGACATTATTCTGTCTTCTCAGAATTTTACTTTGCTCATACATTTCAATATTCAATGGTTTTGCAGTAATCGAATAAATATAAATTCACTGTCAATACACATCGCTGTCGAATTTCACTTTAATAAATCTATCACTTGACACTTCACACTTTATTATTTTATCCACTACATAAGCTAAAGATCAATAACCGACGTCAACTTATTAACCAGAAAATTATTAAAAGGACTCACCTGTCAAGGCCTTTGCGCCGACACGCATCTGACTGCAGCTAATTGCGAACAGATGTTATATCTATCGCGTTAAGGTCCATTTTTGCGACCCGGCCGCCGGGCGATCAAAGTGCGCCTGTCCGTCGTACACGCGTTTTTATAAGGTTAATTAAATTATTTGAGGGGTTAGTTGTAACTAGGGATTAAGTTATTGTGTTTAGCGCAACAGTGTACGCTTGAGGTCATTAGAAGGCTCGGGTGAAGACTGCCGCTGCCGCGGCGGCGCGCGCTCGCTAGGTCACCGCTCGTTGCGGCAGCACCCCCGACCCACTATTATTATACTTTTATGACGAATCGGATTTCGTAACACCCGGCTTTGCCAGCGATACCGACCCGAGAGTTTATCTTGTGCTAACGAATTATTAATGTTGGCTTTACATTTGTAATGGTGTTTTGTTTTTCTTTCAGGTTGTACGTGCGAGAAAGGTGAGTTAAGTAGGTAATGCATTAAAATTTTGTTCTTGGAGTATAATTTACTTTGTATGAATGATTTCTTAAAGTCAGAGTAGTAAAGTAAAAAAATAACTATTACAGTACATATGGGGCTACTTTTCCGCACTAGTGCGTAAAATAGCACTTTTCGTGCGTATGTCGAAACTTTAAAGTGCCTTATGTACTGTAAAACGTTGTTCGATACACGTGCGAATAGGTAATTCGCAACTCGTGTCGATTTAAAACACTCCCTTCGGTCGTGTTTTAATTTATCGCCACTCGTTTCGAATTTCCTCTTTTTCGCACTTGTATCGAAATAGTTATTTTCGTTACAAGTGCGAAAAAGAGGAAATTCGAAACGAGTGGCGATAAATTAAAACACGACCGAAGGGAGTGTTTTAAATCGACACGAGTTGCGAATTACCTATTCGCACATGTATCGAACAACGTTTTACAGTACATATGGCACTTTAAAGTTTCGACATACGCACGAAAAGTGCTATTTTACGCACTAGTGCGGAAAAGTAGCCCCATATGTACTGTAAATAACTATTTCGAAACTTATTTATATATAACTTAAGGTATTATAAGTTATTTAGTATTAATTTATGTAGTAGTAAACTCTTTATTGTACAAAAAGACATATACGCTAATGGGGTGTATTTTATTATCATTTCCAATTTATTTCTTTTTATTATTCATTTCATTTTTTTATTTCATTTTATTATTATTTTTCATTATTTAATTTATGTAGTAGTAGTAATAGTAAACTCTTTATTGTACAAAAAGACATACGCTAATGGGTGTATTTTATTATCATTTCCATAATTATATATTTATAATGTAATCGGGTAGTACAATTCAATACACTATTAATCACATAGTTAAAGGGCAATGGAATATTCTATAATTCAGGTCGATGTTTGTAGGTAGGTACTATAATAGGTACTAATAACATATAATCATTGCGTCAATTCATTAAATATGCATATTTCTCTGTATTCATGATATTACAATTTTATAATTTTGGAAAATATTCAATTATTATATATTAATTTCCTTATAATTTATTATGTACATAAAAAATCTCAAGAATTATAACTACAAATAATTAATTACTTGTTAACCCTTAATCAAATAACGGGAAATTATTTCCCACTTCGTTCTAATTTACGAAATATTTTTTATCTTTTTAATGGCAGCACTCAGCGATACCAATCATACAGATTTAAAATCTTAGTAACATTTTGAATTTAAATAAAATGGCAACACTTTTGTAATGGCCGCCATTTGTGAACATATGTCAAAGTCAATGTCAGTTGTCGTGATTTTTTTTGCAATAACAAAAATGTTTTTGGTGTTTTGAGCTTAATAGTGCGTAAAAAAATCTGGTAAGTGCATAACTGAATACTATCATAATCTAGACTTATTTTCCCTGTGTTTTGCTTGAAAATAATTGTGATAACGATATGAATTAGCCAAGATTTTAAGGTTTTAGTAAGTGGGAAATTATTTCCCATTGTTTGTTCCTGAACTTACGATTTACAAAAAAATTGGTAGGTTTTATCAAGTGGGAAATTATTTCCCAGTGTTTGTTCTACACCTAAATTTTAATTTGTTTCCATATATAAAAATATATGCCCGTTTGTCTGTTGCACAAAAAAAACTGAGTCTTCTTTTTTCTTTTATTTATTTCTTTTATTTTTGAAGATAACGTTAAAAAATCATACTTGAATTCCAAGCAAAGCCAGGGGGAGCTAATAACTTGTAAAAAGTTCGTAACCGTATCGGACAATGGGAAACTATTTCCCACTTATCCAAAATTTTGCTATTCCATAACGGATAACGGGAAATTATTTACCACCGCAAAACCCTTTCCCCCCACTTAATTTTTTTAAATATATTTCTTCGTAATCTACGCACCCAAATGAACTATAAACCATTCTTAGTTTTCAAAAATCTATAAAAAGTGTTCCGTTTGATTAAGGGTTAACGTGCTTGTAAATTTTCGTGAAAATACATAATACCAATATGTGTGCTTGTAAAATTAAGCCATATTTGGATAAATACGCGATAGTTAATTTAGCTACGAAAAAATCAGGCCAATTTAACGTACACTCATACAGCATGATAATTGAATCATGTATTGAGTTATCGTGCGTCTTGCCCGCGCCAATACAATATACCTACAAGTACGAGCGAAATAAACGATATAATATTTAAAACCTTCGCGTTTTGAACACATATTAACTCACATTTATAGACGGGTCTAACGCGAAATTTATTCAATTACTTTTATTTACCGACGTTTCGACACAGGTTTCACTGGTCATGGTCGCGGCTAACTGATGTCCCAGTAAAAGTTGCACAAATTATCTCTGTTTTGACATTTTGCTGGGACATCAGTTAGCCGCGACCATGACCAGTGAAACCTGTGTCGAAACGTCGGTAAATAAAGGTAATTGAATAAATTTCGCGTTAGACCCGTCTATAGATGTGAGTTAATATGAAATAAACGATAACTAAATAACAAGATTCAAATAAAATTCCGATGTCAGTGCCCGTTCGAATTGGCCTGTATAGCTGATACGGTTTTCACAGTAAATAATGCTAGTTTACTAACGTTCGATTTTCGCATTCACGAATAGCACAGCTTTTTATTATGCAAACTAAAAAATAGACAAACATTTATTTTAACCGCTCTTTTTACTCTGAATAGAATTGGTGGCTTAGTGTACAGCTAAATTTATAAAATATGAATACAATATATAATATAATATATCATCATGTCGTTGGAGTAAGGTAAAAATGTGTAGGTATTTATGAATATGACCGTGACTGTATAAACACGCGCCCTATTGACACACACTGTATGTCATGTCATGTTAAGAGGGATACATGACTACCAAAAACCCTTAATGACATAATAAATGTAATATATTATATTATGCTTATTAAGCATTTTCTCGCATTGATTGATGTTGAAAGGTGAACTTATACACCTCCAGCATAGCGTAGACCCGTAAGCGTAGACAGACAGACACCTCTGCTACGCTTTAACGCGTAGCAAGTAAATATTGCTACGTAGAGGAACGTGTGTATATAAATATTATGAGTGATGCGTAGTGAAATAATATTAACATAATAAAAATAAGTACTTAAGTAAGTTAAATAACAATGCATTATACAATGTTTTAAGAAACAGCCCTTTATTTTAAATAAGTCGGTAAATAGGTATAGACACCACGAAAGTTGTCAAAATAAATAGAATATAGCTGGGAAATACTCAAAAATGCGCGTTTTCTCAGAGATAAGACCTAGCTAGATCGATTTTTCGCCCCTCAAACCCCATACATAGGTTTCTATAGAGAAAATAATTATTAGAGCCGTTTCCGAGATCCCCGAAATATATAAACTAGTGGTAAGTACATATCTTTCTTTTTAAAGCAAAATGAAACTGAACCATTTAATGTTATTTAATTCAATTCACTCCTTATTTGGAACACTCTCAACAGCCTAATGAGGACGCCACACAAAGTTTACATTTAGCACAACTTTAATTTTAAATACCTGAAAAACACAGCAATACACACCAAACTTTTGAGGTCAGCAGGGTATTAAATACTGTTAACATTTTCATGAGTTAGAATCTCCAAGTGCCTGAAAGTTGCAAACTAGGTGATAGTCTAGCTCTAACTACATTAGAACTAGACCTAAATAGATTAACCCGTAGCTTAATACGGTGTAAGTTTTAGTTTAATGAATATTTAATTACGCTGGCAAACACGACTAAATTTTACAACTAATTATGAATCTTGAGTACCTATGCTTGCATGAGTTGGTTACATGAAAATGTGACCTAAATAAAATGTTTGACATGCGATGGGGCTAGCCTCCTGACAAAAGAAATGCCAAAGATGGAGGAGACCAGTAATTACTGCAGAAAATTACAATATTTATTTGTGACTGAGTTCATAACATAACATTGTATTCCTTTAGTGTTTGCAAGAGCGAAAGAGAGAGCATTATGACCTTAGTCACCGTTCGATTCATCGCCTATAATGAATTTAAAATATATCCCGATGTTTCGAACCCTTTACAGCGTTCGCGGCCAACGGGGGTAACTTGAAAAACATTCACCTCTTTCAAAATTATACTATTCACATACATAAATAATGAAGAAAGATTTGGTGTCAAATGCTCTCATTTTCAACAAATAGGTACGAGCAAAACGCACTCGCGAATGATAACAAAAATAAATGACGTTATATTTGTATCATAATATAATACAAGTTGGAATTTGCCTCCGAGACTATCACTAGTTCTATATTCTTTTATTATAAAACAAGAGATCCAAGCATAATTCATTCAGACTGTTTCACGGCTTTTGAATCACAGTAAAAAACCAGAGCTCTGCAGAGCGCTATTATTCCATTTCACCCACTGTTCACTGTCAAAGGAAGCGACAGTCCAAAAGAAAGCTTAATTCTTGTATTTTACATGGAGTCGTAGTTCTACAAACCCATTTTAGCTTTTTATAATTTTGAACCGACTTCAGAAGGAGGAAGGACGTTCTCTATTCGATTTTTTAGGGTTCCGTACCCAAATGGTAAAAACGGGACCCTATTAGTAAGACTCCGCTGTCCGTCCGTCCGTCCGTCTGTCACCAGGCTGTATCTCACGAACCGTGATAGCTAGACAGTTGAAATTTTCACAGATGATGTATTTCTGTTGCCACTATAACAACAAATACTAAAAACAGAATAAAATAAATATTTAAGTGGGGCTCCCATACACAAACGTGATTTTTGACCGAAGTTAAGCAACGTCGGGCGGGGTCAGTACTTGGATGGGTGACCGTTTTTTGCTTGTTTTGCTCTATTTTTTGTTGATGGTGCGGAACCCTCCGTGCGCGAGTCCGACTCGCACTTGGCCAGTTTTCTTTTAATTATTTTCAATGTTTTGACTCGGAAGACTTGGAACTCGGGCATTTCTCAATCGATTTGGAAATATATATTTTTTGGTTTGAAAGTAGGTATATACAAACAGTATGGTCCCATTTTTTTATTTAAATCCAGTTCATCGTTTGGTCGTCAATCGTTTTCGTTCGTCGTCGATCCATGACAAATCGAGGGAACTTCTCAAATCTTATTATAATAATTATTATTATAGTGATTTTTGTATTTTCATCATCATATCAAGTATAAATTACATTCTAAAACGAGACTTTTAATGGAGTGGAATAGCTGATGAAAACCAGAACGAAACACCTCAACGATACGTAAAGATGTAGTGCATAATTATTTTACAACGTATTTTCACGGAAACGTACGAACGTGTCTTGCTATTTCAGTCAGTCTTGATACAAAAAGTACTGAGGTTGACTGAAGTAGGATAACAAACATGAGCGTTCCCGAGAAAATGGGATGGGAAACAACTATGCACTACTAAGTACCTAAACATATAATATTTGTATTGTATTTTTGAATAAACTGCTTACAAAAACTAACTAATATTTCATTTCCCATGTACCTTATGAATGTTATGTCTGTTAAATGGGATATGATTCGCTTAGTTCCAAAACGCCCGGGGCGCGCCATAAATTTCGCATATTGCCCGGACTATTTGGGGCAGTCTCGATAAACATGGACGGTTTGATTACTAGAAGCTATTGGACCGGCATCGGCAACGGGAAACTAATTTAAAAAATGGTAAATAAGGTTGTTTCATAGCATGCATGCTATTCTATTCGTTTTAAAGGAGGAAGTTTAATCTGAATACTGGCATTGGTAAACTAATATACATATTTTAATATCGACACAATGAAGTATCTACTTATCGAGATATTGAATCATGTGTCGAGATCGAGAGAGTAAATAAGAGTGCTCACTCTTCGATTTAAAAATGTGTGAAGGACCCGGAGGCCAATTCTAACTTATAATAATAATTTGAAAGTTCTCATAGCGAAGAGTCTCGACCAACATCTAGAGAGACTCTCGCAGGGTGGTTGGATCAAGGGTCAGATGCAGAAGGCGGTAATTTTGGACACGGCGCGTATAGTACGTCGGTTCCTCACTCTGTGGCCCTGACCCTTTGCTAGGTTTTTTATAATGTGTGTATGTTTATAAGGTTTTGTATATTTTTGTAATGTTTTGTAAGTGTTTTGGTGTACTATTTTTATACTCATATTGTAAAACCCTAACCTAAGACCCAATTTAAATAAAGAAAATAATTTGAAATGATATTTAAACATCAAAATGTTAGTTTGAATTGGCCTCTCTTGCAGGCTGCAAATTAGTTTACGTTATAAAAAGTATGATAAATAACTTAGTTATATACCTACTCTATGTTTTGCAATAGAGTATTTTCAATCGCCACAAGTGTTTACCAGTGAAACATCGATGGCCATAATCAACCAACCGTGGTCCACGCTACTTCAAAAGCCACTTCTGCCTTTGCCGACGTTTCAGATCCATGCTAGATCCCTTGTGGGAGCAATATTCATAGCAAAACTAGTTGCCATACTCGTTCGTGTTAGTAAAAGCAATTATCTATAGATATTTCCTTTAATATATTTTGTTTTTAGGGTGGTTTATTTCTAATATGAGTATAACATTAATATGTAAAGCACATACGTAATTATAAGAAATTGAAAAATAAATATAGTTGACCCTAAACGTAAGTTTATTACATAAGTATTACAAACTAACAAATACATTACAATCTAAACAATTTTCTGTACATATTATGTTTATGCGTATTTCATTTATATACTATTCCAAAATAATGTATGCAAAAGAGGTAGAACATTTTGTATCTATGAAATTGTAATATATCATTGATAAAATGCTCGAGTCACACTACTCGTAAATACCTAATACCTATAGGTAATTCACTTATGTAGGTATAGGTACATATATAGTTGGTAACACGATTTCGTGACTACGATGGGCAGTACTGACCGAAACTAATAAAATTGGAACACCAGTCTGTTATAGAATTTAATTAATAATGGCCTTTGTCATGCCATCGAGCATGAACATTTATAAAATGCGCAAACCAATACAGGATAAAATACGTAGGTATAGTTTAACAAGTAAAATATTGTATTTTAATGTCTGAAAAAAAATCTCTGAAAATAAAACTTACGCTTATCGTTAGCCTTTAGAAATAACAGAATAATAATTGGATCAAAATAATCATATGTACCTACATCTTAAAACAAAAAGGTTTGAACATGCCTGTAAAGCTTCAACGCGAAAATTTGCCTTTGATATAAAATTATTTCATGATTTTATCTCATATTTACTAGAAAAGTTTTTGAGTAGATCGACCACGCCACGCTAAGTTTTGAAGCTAAGTGCTACGTCAAGTAGCACATATGGCGCCCCTTTGGGATATAGTATAATACATTGTCACTGCCAAGTTGGTGCAAACAGCATATTCGAGTCTAATAATTATAATAAACTACTTTTTTGACAACATTACTGAAAAAAATACTGGAGTGGTTCGTTCAAACTTTGACCAAAAACTGAGCTCGATGTATGTTTCACTTATACCTACAAATTGTCGATGATGCAATGGTGATACCTATTCTATGTGATATTCGAAACGTCATCGTCAGGATGTATTTCAAATTCATTATACGCGATATAATCCGTTTAAACAGTTTTATATATTTCATCAGTAACTATCACGGTACCTAACCGAAGACAATTTTATGTAGGTTGTTGTTGTTGTCATAAGGCACCCCAGAGGTGCCAAAGGGCCTTCACAACCTCGCTCCACGCCTTCCTATCTTTAGCGCCCGACGGCCTCGCTCCAACTTAACCAATTTTATGTAAGTACATCCAACAAATTAACAATTGATTCCTTACAAAACTCTGTTTCACGTTTAACTCGTCACTTTAAACAACTTGTTAAAATCAGATTAGACTTGACGATACTCGTTAAAGAAAGTACCTGTAATTAGCAAGAGCTCTCAAAAGTGGGTACATATTCCGGGCGACGATGAACTTAATAGGAATAATGTGAGTATAAATGGGAAAAGTTAAGTCGTTTAGGAGTTCCTTCGCGTCTGCGGGCCGGTACTCAACAGGCCACCAGACGGACCGAATTCCCGACTACTTTACAATCACCCCTTTTTGTAAAATTACACCTTCGACGTGACTTGACTGTGGGTGTCGCAAGCAATCAGCGCGGGTGCTTGTTCTAGTTTCTAATGGAAACGCGGCCGTAGGCATTTTTGGTACACAATTTACAATTCTTATATTTGAGCCAGGGATGTTGCGATCCGCATCCGCAACCGCGGAACTTCCGCATTATTTTCAACATCCGCATCTGCATCCGCATCCGCATAAAATGGATGCGGAGCTTATGCGGATGCGGATGTCGAACAAGTCAGTACAGGAACGTCTAAGCGGCGACGTAAGTGCTAGGTAATTTCGTCATTACCTATAACGAAATCATCTAGATCGGCGAAGTTACTGTTTATTACAGTGTTTTTCAAAGTGTGGGTCGCGACCCCCAGGGGGGTCGCGGCACTTGTCCAAGGGGGTCGCGAAGTTCAGCTTTGAGAGAAACTTATTGAAAGCAATTTCATTCTTTAAATTTAAAAATAATCCAATCCTTTAAAGTTTAAATTTTAAAGGTCGTTAATATACATATTAATAAAACAAATCATTATTATACAGGGTGCCCGGTAATTTAATTAGTGGATAACCTTCTAACCACCGACAGAGCACCTTAGGCTGGTCCAGAAAATGCACTTATAGGTCTAGTAAAAGTTCCGTGGTTTTCGAGATAATCGAACTTTTCTGTCTTTTTTAATTGGAGCTAGCCATTAAAAAAGACAGAAAAGTTCGATTATCTCGAATATACATATTAATAAAACAAATCATTATTATATGTATAGGTAAACTGTATTTTAAAAGTAAAGGTTTAAAACTGTATTCAGTGTGAAGAATGAGCTTGTTTCATTCTGACTAATTTGTCAATCCGCGGTTCCTGCCACGATACGCAGACGATTAAATCATTTTCATTTATGTATTCCTTTTTTTGGTTTTGATATCGACCATTGATGAAAACGTCAGCTGACATAAATATGAAGTAGCAAATGGGATCAAAACTTTAAGGCCCCATTCGCACGAGAGCTTAAAAAGCGTCGCGATAAAATCCGACGTTGGCGGTTTTTTACCGTTTCTAATATTTGTGTTCATATGAACGCTTAAAAATCACTTGTGAGTCGTACTGCCACGTACGCATCTCAGCACAGCCATGACGATTGACACCAAAAATTGACACTTGACAGCCGCTGACAGCAGCGCCGGTGCTTTTTAACGCTCGTGAGAACAGATATACGGAGTTCCGTATGCTCAATTCAATTAACGGCCAACGCCCAACGCCGAAAATTGAACAGTGCTCGATTAAAAAGCGCCGCGCTTAAAAACCGCCTTCGTGTGAATACGTATGTATTCACCATGGTTATCCATTTGTGTCATTCAGACGCTTTTTTAACGCGTGTCGCAAAAGCTCTCGTGCGAATGGGGCCTAAGGGCTTCTTTTGCTAGATGGGGATATCCAGCCAAAACGCATATGTAACTGACTGAATGATAGAAAGGTGCGTTCCAAAATGCATATGTAACTGAGTGAATGATAGAAAGGTGCGTTCCAAATTTGTTATAGGTAGAAACACGTAGAATAAAAACGTAGAAACGGGGTATGGTATGGGGGTCGCAAAAAAATTTTAGTGGTCATAAAGAGCCGTGACACCATAAAGTTTGAAAAACACTGGTTTATTAAATATAACGCACCTATATTTATGCTCAAATACTAAACGATTGGTTTTTTTTAATAGTAAAAATACTAAAAATGTAATATTTGACGTTTTTTAAGTACCTAATCTTGACATCCGCATCCGCATCCGCATCCGCGGATGTGAGCCTTTAAATATCCGCATCGGCATCCGCATCCGCGGATGTCAAAAAATCTGCATCCGCAACATCCCTGATTTGAGCTTACAGTTTCATAAGAAATCTAAATTAAAAGTACGATTTATATAAGACTTGGCGCAAATGCTACTTTACAAATATTGTTACATATTTACTCGAGGGTATACAGATGGAATGAATCACGACAGCATACAAGATGGTAAGTTAGTTAAATTTAGGAACGAGTTTTTTGCATTGTGCGCGACTATGGTTTCGTGTAGTTGCGACTAAGTGATGCATTAGTTATTTGGCAATATGAGCAAACTAGAGTTCACATTTTTAGGGTTCCGTAGCCAAATGGCAAAAAACGGAACCCTTATAGATTCGTCATGTCTGTCTGTCTGTCCGTCTGTCTGTCCGTCTGTCTGTCCGTCTGTCTGTCCGTCCGTATGTCACAGCCACTTTTCTCCGAAACTATAAGAACTATACTGTTGAAACTTGGTAAGTAGATGTATTCTGTGGTTCACATTAAGCATTAAGCATAACGCATTAAGATTTTCACACAAAAATAGAAAAAAAAAACAATTAATTTTTGGGGTTCCCCATACTTCGAACTGAAACTCAAAATTTTTTTTTTCATCAAACCCATACGTGTGGGGTATCTATGGATAGGTCTTCAAAAATGATATTGAGGTTCCTAATATCATTTTTTTCTAAACTGAATAGTTTGCGCGAGAGACACTTCCAAAGTGGTAAAATGTGTGCCCCCCCCCCCCCCTAACTTCTAAAATAAGAGAATGATAAAACTAAAAAAAATATATGATTTACATTACCATGTAAACTTCCACCGAAAATTGGTTTGAACGAGATCTAGCAAGTAGTTTTTTTTTAATACGTCATAAATCGCCTAAATACGGAACCCTTCATGGGCGAGTCCGACTCGCACTTGGCCGCTTTTTGCGATTTCGTTCGTTAATTTATTTTTAGTTCCCCCACCGCCAAAATATTATATAGCGATAGCCAAAATAATACGACCAGTTTTTGTAAAATATTTAGCATAGCTCGATACTAATCAAAGCTCATTTCCCAGTCTGATATTATGTTATATAATAAATAAAAATAAATAAAATCACTTTATTTCAGACAATAAGTCCATAATTATAAAATTAAAATTACTATAATATAAAAATATTAAACTTAAACTAAGAGTTGCTTCAGTCGCCATATGACTAGTCTTATATTTATTTTGTACTAATTTTACAATATACGGTACCTACTGTCACATAATTATAATATGTTTTATCGATTGTGATAATGTTCAAAGCCCTATTTTTTTTACCAAATCCTATGCAGTTGGTACTCGTATGTGAACTATTTCAACTGACGCCAGTAATCAAATATTGCGGCTTAGTGGCTGATTTTCCCAGTCAAAATGTTTCAGTTTGTTACCGAATTCGATTTCAGAACTCGTAAGCAAAGTATTAAAATCGGATTTAACGAACCGACTCGCGATCGAGTGATTCGGTCGGCGCTCACCGCACTCGCTCTATAGTTTGCGTTTGCATAAAGAAAATTATTGCGACCCAGCGTGCCTGAATCATCGCGCACATTGCTGAATACGTTATGTTAATTTTAAATTATAATTGCAATAAAAAACACTTTTATATGAAATGCTAGCTGTTGGCAGAATGTATTCAAAATGGAAATAAAATTGAGATTCGCGATGTCACATTTTGCTGTAAAATCTCTTTTATTTTCCTTTTAAGTTCAAAATGTGTCAGTAACTAGTAAGACATTCTGAAAATAACCTGAATCTAAACGTACGTAGATGATTTTTGCAAATGATTCGTCTATTCAATTATAATCTGCTCTTGTACTTCTAGTTCCTTCAATTTTTTTTGTTTATTGTCTCAATTGGCCCAATGATTACCAGTCCGCCGGACGATGTCGGCCTGTCAGTGGTTCGGAGCTGTCAACTTTTTGTTCTAACTGACAGGCCGATATCGTCCGGCGGACTGTTAATCAGTGGGCCCCTTTATTTTTTAGTATGAGTAGTAATAACAGTAATTTATCCATTTTAACTAAGACGTAAACGTCATCGGTGTCTGGCGCAAGCCCAAGCATCATTAAGGGGAGCGGCGGGTCGTGAGGTAACAAGCTTGTCCAGATTCCCGGGGCGGCGCGTGGTGCTGGCATGTTATGTGGCCGGTGCATTTGCGCTTCTAATGGCCTACATGCGAGTTAAATACTATGCACTAGGTATATAGTGCTCACATCTATTCTGTAACTACGTTTGGCGAAAACGGTTACCTATATTTTGGAATATTAGCTTATATATAATAAAAACAGCATCAATCTTAGGAAAATCTGTTTAAATATTGATAGACATATAATTTGAATTGACGAAAACCTTTTTGTTTTCAATTTTTATAATGTCTGTGGGTGACTGACAGACAAATCAACCAGGCATCAAGTCCCCAGTTAGTACTTATTTTTCAATGCAATAAATTTAATGATATGTAAATAAGTAGGAACTTATGTTATTTTTTTTAACCAGGTACTCGTGTCAACTTACTTTTTAATTAGGTAATGTTTAATAATGACCGTTATTATTGTGACTACTATTTATCCATTAGTAGTTGATTAGTCGTCCGTTTCGTATCTGACGACGAGTACTCATATAATTTTATTTCTTTTAGTATAACTTAAAATTATTTTTCTATCGTAAAAGCCGTGAAGTGATAAATACCATTACAATCATAATTTCAGCCCCCCATACCCATAATTAGTTTTATTTAGCACTATAAAAAAAAAACAGAAGAATCAGACGTAAATAGAAACTTCGGGCCCGATTCTGATTTTGAAATATACATCTATTAGATATCTTTTAGACATCACCAAGATACGATAACGATATTTTAAGATCTAACCTGTCAAATTTGACATTTCCGCGATTCTGGAGATACTCTTGAACGATTTCCACAAGATATGACTTAGAGATCCGATTCACATCTAATAGATATCTAACTCTATCTAATGTAAAAGTGACATTGGTTGCCCGAATTGAGCTGCAAAAGAGAACTAGTTGAAATCTAAATTATAACTTATCTAGAATGGATCTAGTACGTGTCGTCTCTTGTGAATATCTTGAAGTTCGAATATGGCAGTTATTCATTACCACAGTTTAAGAATTTCTAAGTCGGGTAGGTATTAGATACTTACATGTACCTGAGTAAAACATCAAAGTCGCATACTACTTTATCCGAGTCGTAAGGGTCTGTTAGCAGTTGCGGTAAACCGCGTGGTTAGACGCGGCTTGTATAGGGTAAACGCCATCTAGTTTATATTGTGTAAATTGCTAATTTCCACAAAGCGGTAATTTGTCGCCATGTCACCAGGCGTCATTAGAACAGAGGGCCACCGCGAACCACGTTCGACGTGTTGCCTCCCTGTCACACTTACGTACGAATTTACAAGTGCGACAGAGAGGCAACACGTAGAACGTGATTCGCGGTAGGCCTCAGGTTGAATCGCGTTGAGCTCCGGTTTCGAGCTTTTAGTAGCCTCGAACAGATTGTTGATACAATCGACTTGTCTGGTTTATTTCAGAGTATAGACAGGTTGATATGTACGCGTTGTCACGGCCCCCGCATTAAAGGGATTCTACGCGGCATAAATTTGCCAGTCGTAGCTGTGAATAAGTGGGGTTTTATTTGTTACGTCACGTCCCGAAAGGCCTTTCGTATCCCACCCCTTGAACTGTTGTGAAAGTTTCATGTTTACATGCTTAAAGTAATAATAAACAGCGGTGGATCACTTACCTTCTGTATTCTTTGGATGGAGTAATAGAGCCTGAGACGGTAGTTATGTAAATGGCTTGTAATGTGTAAATATTTTGTGCATTTTATAAGGGTTTACTGTAAAAACGTGTTTGAATGTTTCAAGGTTAAAGTATTAATATCTGGGTGACCTAGCGTTGCTCGGAAAACATATACCTACTTAAAAACTCGAAAATGCGCGTTTTCCAGAGATAAGACCTAGCTAGACGCCCTCGAAAACCCCCATATACTCGTAGCAAATTTCATCGTAATCGTTAAAGCCGTTTCCGAGATCCCCCAAATATACATGTAAATAAATATATAAATAAATATTTAAATAAATATACAAGAATTGCTCGTTTAAAGGTATAAGATATTATATATGTTGTTTCCATTTTAGTTTTTATTGAGTATTTGACAGAAATGTTTTGAATTGAGTATTTAATTTTAATTGTTTTACATGATTTTCTGGGCAATTTGGATCGCCATATACAATTATTTATATGTAGGGTGTAACGATACATCATACACACTTACGCACCCTGTGGACAGGTACCTGTTTGCGTATTTAGCTTACGAGCATGCCTAAATAAAATGTCACTCCAAAAACTAGCTTTATTCAAGAATCCTGCACATCTTCACCTATATTTTAAATACAGCTGTCTACTTTTTTCAGTGTGAGGTGATTTTACCTGGCATATAAAGGGCTTGCACGTTCTATGTATTGCCGCTGCAATTTCCTTTTGTGGCTTCCATTCGTTAAATTTTCACCGGCCGCGGTCGAAAGGATTCAAGCACACAACTGTACATCGCCGTTGGCAGCATAATTTAGAATAGAATAGAATAGAAAAACGTTTATTGCAAAAACCATCTACATACAGCACCACACATATACATTTAAGAAAGAAGATCTTATACACTAAACAGTTAAAACTATTAGTAGCTTAAACTAACATGCAATAATAATCGTAGTTTTGATGCTGCTATAGAGGCTACAAATGGACACCACTCAGCATATGCTCTAACATAATATATATGCTATAGCGCTGGTCTTCCGTGGAGCCCAGGGCAAGAAGATAGCTCAGAACAGTAAAGGCAGTGTCAAAATGTGATTCAGTACCTAATTAATATTTAACACAAATTACAAACTTATACATGAAGACAAAGAAAAAGAAAAAAAAGTGAAATTTGATATGGAAGTGAGTGGGTTGGGAATATGTAAATATATATAGTCAGGCAAAGCATGTATTTAGTATAATATTAAATATAGTTGAGCATATATACATAAAAAAGGGAACTCGAATAAATAAAGAAATATAATATAAAATAGGTGAGTTGGTAGTTGTAAATAGGTTTACAGAAAAGGCAACGATCGACGGCTTTAACCAACAAAAAAAAAATTATTTAGCTAAGCTGCATGGAACGCTAAGAACACGGCAGTTGCAAGCTGAAAAGATATTGTTTAAATTTAAGTTTAAAAGTATGTAATGTTTTTAAGTTACGTATTGGAGGGGGTATGTTGTTCCAGCATTTCGTGGCAGAATAGCGAAAACTGCCACGAAACGCTGCGCAACCGCCGCGTCTCGGACAGAGAAGTCGAATGGCATCTCTCATTGGGCGGGAGGAGAACGACAACTTGTTAAAAAGGTATTGGGGCTGTTGGAATTTTACTACACCGAAAAGTAGGGTCGCAAAATGCAACGAACGACGTGCTTCCATTTTCAACATCTTACCACTGTTAAGATAAGGGGTGACATGAGTACGTGGAGGGATGGGGAAACAGAAACGGGCACAAGCATTCTGGATGCGTTGAAGGAGTGCCTTCGAACGAGCCAGTAAGCAACCATTAATCACAGTGTCGACATAGTTGAGTTTGGATAATATTAAAGTGTCGCATAATTTTATTCTAAGGTCGACACTGAGATATTGACGAACCTGATATAGTACTTTCAATCTATAGTAGCAGTTTTTAGCGACATCGAGTACATTTTGTTCAAAACGCAAGCCCTCGTCTAAGAGTAGGCCGAGGTTACGGGCTGCAGAGACTCGTTCGAGGCGTTCCCTCCCGAGCATAACATTAATATCAAACCTGGTGACTTTGTCAACTTGGCCTTTAGTGCCAAGCACTAGAAACTTTGACTTGTTGGGGTTAAGGACTAAGTCACACTGTCCAGACCAAACGTCGATACGATCAAGATCCTGATTCAACAGCTCCACAGCAGTTTGTGTCTCCCGAGGATGGAACGTTTTATAAATTTGTAGGTCATCTGCATACATGTGATAGTGACAGTTCTTTATACAACTAGCAATGTCTGCCACGTACAACATAAACAAAACGGGACCCAAAATCGACCCCTGAGGGACTCCGCAATTTACAGATACATTTAAAGAGTAATCTGTTAGTCCAGAATAATTACGAAGCCCAACTTTCTGCGAACGGCCAGAGAGATAGCTATCAAACCATTTTATGGTTCCGACGTCGAAACCATAGTAAGCAAGTTTAGACAGCAATAGTGAAATATTTATAGTGTCGAAGGCACGGGAAAAGTCTAGGAGGACTAGGATAGATGCCTCTCCTTTATCCTGCGCTGTTAGTATGTCATCGATCACGTCCAGGAGTGCCGTGGCTGTGCTGCGCCCTTTCCGAAATCCAGACTGCTTATTTGGTAATATGTTATTTGCTTCTAAAAAATCTGTTAATTGCCGACATACCACTTTTTCTAGAATTTTCGACACGAAACACAGAATGCTAATAGGCCTGAGGTCCTTTAAGTCAGTAGGTTGAGGTGTTTTGGGTATAGGCCTAACTATCGCCGATTTCCAGTCATCTGGAAAAACACCAGTGCAGATGGATTGGTTGATGATACTTGTGATGATAAATAGGGTTCTAGGCAAGGTAAGTTCAACCATATCCAACGTGATGTTGTCAGTGCCTACTGCATTGCTTGAAAAGGATTTAATGATCCTCAAAACAGTGCTTTCATCTACTGGTTTTAACATGAACTTCGCAGAACCAAATCTATGGAACTCATAATACATTAAACTGGTTAGGGTGACACCTCTTCTAGTAGGTAAATTAAGAAAGTGGCTGTTAATCTGATCTGGATTATTAAAGTTAGGAGGCAATTCATTACGCTTTTTAAAATCGGCTATGTTACTTTTGATATTTTGCCACAGAACTTTGGGATTATTTTGATTGCTTGTAATATATGTCTGATAAAAGGCTGATTTTTCGGTAAAAATAGCTGCGTTAACTATGTTTTTTAAATCCTTATAATATTTTTTATGAGAGTCAAGCCCAGTTCGGCGAAATCTTGCGTGCGCTACATCACGGAGCCGCATCATCTCCCTGACCGTGGGTGTGATCCAAGGATGAAGTTTCTTTTTTATTAGAATTTTTTTTAACGGCGCGTGGAGTTCAAAAAGCTGTAAAATGGACATATTGAAATGGAAAAGAGTATCGCCGACGTTGTCACACACCAAGCATTCCCAGTTTATAGATTCAAGGTCAGCGTTAAACCTTTGCATATCAATATCCTTAAGCGGTCTGTACACTAACCACCTTGGAACCGGCTTATTTTTCCTAATGTTAAGCTCACAGGTGATAAACGCATGGTGACTGAGGTCGGGAATATAGTTAACCGCTACATGTCCTATTTTTGTATTTGAACATATTAGATCTATCTGCGTTTCTGAGTGATCAGTAAAATGGGTAGGTCCATTAACAAATTGTGATAGTTGTAGTGTGCGTAAGAAATCTGATAACTTGATTGTGTTCGGATCATGAGCGCGTAAGGTATTAATGTTGAAATCGCCTAGCAATACGACATGATCATATGCTGATAGTGAACATATTGACTCAGTTAGTGCATCAAGAAAAACATCAACACTCTGCCATGGGGGCCGGTACGCGGTCCCTATAGCAATCTTATTGCCATTAAGATTAAGGCCAAGCCACATTTGCTCAACGCTGGGAGCCGACGACGGCGTCGTAAGTACGCGCGGGCGTATATGTTCACTTATATAAAATCCTACACCACCGCCGCGTGTGCGCTGGCCGGCCGGTCGCGGCGAGTGACGCAGACGGAACCCGGGCGGAGCCGGGGCACGCAGTTCCTCACCAATACGTAGCCATGTCTCATTTATAGCTAAGATGTCTACAGGGTGACGGTTAAGGGCTACTAAAAACTCATTATGGCGTGTTCCTAGCGAGCCGGCATTCAATAAACCCAATTTAAAGTTTTTATTTTTAATTACATATTTAATAACATGCGAGAACACTAGCTGGCAAAACAAACTATTTATAAGCAGCTGTTTGAGGATCGTCATATGGCGGCGTTCAATAGATGTTAATCTGGGGAAGTATAAACCATTAGGCGATATAAAATGTTGCCGGGCTGAAATTTGCCTCTGAAAGTTATTATTTTGGTAATTATTCAAAAGTATAAAATAATAAATAGCATGCAGTGTATACAAATATATATTTATTTCGTTATATATAAGCAGGTAAGTAGGTATTGACAGGAGTATTATCGGTTTTTTATACGTAGACATGTTTACAAGCCTAGTGCGTAGTAATTCATAGTCACAAGGTCGAAAATTAAAACTAAAAACACGACGACGTTGACGAGCGATAACAATATAAACACACATCACAGCAGATCGTTTAGGTAACATTTGATAATATTCTTGTTGACATGCGTTTATCATCGTTACAATGAGTGGTAACTTAAAAACGGTTTTTTTTTTAAAGAACTCATTGAGAATCCTCACAAATAAATTATAATTTACACACATGAGCATTACAACTATACAAAAGAAAACGAAGTGCATTAATAAAGCATTAAGTAATACATATGGTGCAAACTTATTCGTTCCCAAAAACCCTACCTATGTCGGCTTCAGACCTGATTTTTATTGCCGAATGTCCAGCATCGCGTCGAACAAAGATGTTACCACGAGTCGTCCAGGGGGCTCGCCATTGCAGGCGCCGGGCTTCCATTCGAGTTTTATAAAACAGTTGCCGGTTTGCAGCTGTGAGACGCTCGTTAATGTAGACTCGACTCGGTTTACCGGTGAAGCCGAGGCCCGTCGTATCGATGACACGTCGGACGCGAGCTGCTCGGAGCAGCTGGTCCCGCTGATCACGCCGCACGAACCGCACGACCAGAGGCCGCGACGTCATAATAACGCTCGAAGTACTGTCGCTTTCAGGGGGGGGGCCTGCCGCTCCTGGTCCCTCCGGGGTCGCCTCGCACAGGCTGCTGGACTCGTCTGCGGAGTTCGCTCCACTGTGTATTTTCTGAGCTGGGACCGCACGACGAACACCGACCCGGGTTACACTCATCACGTCATGCTCCGATACAGCCACTCCGACTTTTTGACCTATAAGTGTTATCAGGTGTAGTTTATTCTCATTTGTTGTCTCAGGGACCCCTGTGATCTCAAGGTCATTGATGAGTAACTCCTGATCGCGCTCATTTATTTGACACTTCAGTTTTTCCACTTCGATCACTAACTCATTGTTTTGATTTGTGTCGATATTGTCACTGAAGCGCGTTTCCAAGGACGTGATGCGTTCATCGAACGAGGTCAAACGCGAAGAGATTGATTCCATTGTAGCTGTGAGTTTGTCTAGCCGAATAAAAAACTTATTAGAAAAATCATTTAGCGCTGACATAACATAGGTCTCCATTGTCAGCTTAAAGCCTTCTTGAATTTGCTGTGTTATATTTAAAGGGGTGTCTATAATAGTTTTCACTGTGTGAACTTCCGGGGTAGGTAATACGACCTGCGAAGAGCTCGGCCTGCTAGGTTTTTTACGATGCGTAACATTGGTCACGCAAGCGTCGCTCGAATGAGATGCATGGTACATCGCTCGCGCTGGGGAATTATCATAGTCCGTTTTAGGCACTGTTAGTCTTCGGCACTCGGGGCACGTCCAGCTATCCTTGGTGCATTGCTGCAACGCCTGGAAGCGCTCCACCGACATGTTGAGGCAGTGTAGGTCATATTTACGTTGGCATGAGCTACAACTTAAATATAAATTGTCCGTTATAGCCAGTTCACAGCCTGCACACACGTAGTTATCGGCGCCGTCGATGTCCATATTGCTAGAATTGTGCATGATAATTAAGCGCTGGAGGCGCTGCACTGACAGTACACAATAACACTATCGTCTAGCGAGAAAATAAAGGCAGCGGCTGCAGCGCTAACCGGTTTGTAAACACAAATCGTCTACCGTTAAGTTCACTAGTAGTATGTATGTGATTATTATGGTAAATACATAGTTTTACAGATGTAAAATAACACCACTTCACGTAGCAAATATACGTTATTTAGTTATGATCACTACTACACACAATCTTCACTTTTTACGACAGGTTTTTGATTAAATCGCGGAGCAACTTAAAATGACGTCCGCACAGTAGCTGTTCCGATCTACCCCACTCATTTCGCTCATTTCATTTTGACCGTTCGAGACCAACGAATAAAGTTAATGAATTGCAGTTAACATTGTTTTGATTGGTTCATCATTACCCGTTTTCGTGGATAAGTTGCAAGATCGGTTTGTATGCCTATTTATGTAGATTATTCTAAACAAATATTGACCTGTTGTTCCAATCATTGACCATAAAACAATTCAGCGTTCGAGTTGCATGACTACAATGCTTACAAAATTGACAAACAAACAGAGCGGCAAGGCTATCCATTTGTCACAAAAAAACGGTACCTAAGGCTTAAAAATAGTGTCTTACTTATTTGAAATCCTTTAAGTTTAGAATATTTCCTTCGTTTATTCGCTAGCGATTTGTTTTATTCTTTTGCCTACTCAACTATCATGTAGTGACATCACAACGACTATCACAACGACTTAGAAATTCGCGAATACTGTGTAGGTATATATTATTTAAACATATATTTTATCTTTCTCCATTTGGTATCTCGAGAAATATTAAGTATGGAAAAGTAAGAGAAAATATTTATCTGTCATACTGCAAGCAAAAAATGCAACCAGAATGAAATCCAATGCGCAATGAAAACGAAATTTTAATCACAAATATCGTTGTGCGCATTTTATTGTAACATACACAGTGTGACAGGTCGGCGGACCGAGCGAGGCGGTTGTTCCCTTTGCCTAGCGCGCACTTGCCGCGTTTTGTCGTAATTGAAGCAGATAGATAACCTGCCGCTAAAAAGCCGCTCCCATGCAATTGCCAGCGTGTAAAACTGCCAGCGGTATATTGGTACGATGAACCCGCAAACTTATCCCTTAAAGCCGAACAAAAACCATGATATCTAATAATGCGATATGATGCGCTAGACATGCGCAAAACCGTTCACTGAGTTGAAAAGAGTGATTCATCTTCCGGTCGCGGTGATATATATCACTCATTTCGCTCATTTCGCTCAATGGATCTGTAGACTATATTGTTCCCGAATGAGTAGAGAGAGAAGTCAATCAATCAGATACATACAGCCATAAGTGCGACCAAGATGGCGAATCACGCGATACGATCCCGCCACGTTTTTCCGAAACCCTCCGAATTCTTCCGAACCGCTCCGAAACCTATGCGCAATCTCACTCGCTCACTCGCTCCTCGCGGTTGGCCGACTCATTCGATTCATGAGTGGGAAAGAGCGCGTAAGGAGCACTGAGCGACTGAGTTACTGAGCGAGTTAAATCATCAGTGAGTTGAAGAGTGAGCGAGTTTATAGCTCATTTAAATCACTCACTCGCGAACGACACAGTCATGTCGTGTCTAATATGCGCAGAAACGTCATTATTCCTTAGCTTCACCTGACAAATTTTATTTACATAATGAAATACTAGCATCGAATTTGTTTCCAGTTACGTCTAGTCCATTTATATTATATATTAAGAAACAATTTGTTATGGTTTTTTGTTTTGATATGACCCATAGTGCGAGCGATCGCATCAACAAGTTACAATAATTTCTCGTGCACTATTTAGCGTGCGGAATCGTCAATGTCTTATCAAAACAAGATCAAAATCGTACCATATTATGAAATCAGAATCAGTCTCCACTATCATACTGGTTGTAAACAAATGCTATGTAAGCAATTAAAATTACAGTGCAAGTTTTGCCGGGTAAGCTGGAATACCACGCCGGGATTTCATAGTGCGACCCATTTATTTCATTTTATTTTTATTTAACCTCTTGCCTGACCGCAGATTACTTGAGTAGCGAAATCTTAGATGTATTTTGTGGAGTAAGTTAAGGCGTTAGAAAGACGAATGAATGAGCCGCAATAACTCACTGAGAGTGCGAGAATGTTTTCGAGGTATAGATTTTTATTAGGTTTCCTGGTATTGAAACATTTATTGAATTTAATAAACTTATTGATGTGGTACACCGTTTGATCGACCCTTGACTACATGGTTAATGTTTTGTTTATTTAGTGAGCCTCATATCAGCATGTCTCAAATGCTAATAAAATCACACTAGTCAAATCATCTAACAAGATGGCTGGAGGACTGGACGAGTCGAGGCGTATTCTGATTGTTAACAGGTTATGAATTCTGATCTGTCACTGGAAAACATGACATTTGTTTAAGCAGAAGGGCATTTCTGTTTAAAGTTGTACCCCCAACTTACATTTTAGATTATGGAATTTTTATATTATTTGGCCACTCAGAATCACGAGCTCTTTCGATTCTATATTTAATACAAGACAATTCTATATAATTCTAATACAAGAAAAAAAGTGTGCCCAAAATTTCATACAAATTTTTTTGGTCCGTTTTGCTACGGTCATAGAAGGTTGTATGAAAACCGTACCCAAATGGACCAAAAACTTTGGGGACACGGTTTTTCTCAGTAAAAGTAAGAAATAATATAAAAATTCCCAATTCTAATACAAAAAATTTTGGTAGAACTTTAAATAGAAATGTTCAGAAACGTCAATTTTGACATTGACAGATCGTACTTATTAACAACTTAAAAATGTCGGCGTCAAGTTGTCGAAGGTGATATTATGGCCACTAAAATAATGCAGTCGAATAACGCCGCCGGACATGATTAGGTACATATCAGATTTTCATTGTGTTAGTGCCACTTGCACCATCCACTAACACCCGGGGTTAACAATTTGACACTGAGTTAATGGTTTAGCTGCTTAACCCCGGGTTAGCGGGATGGTGCAAGTGGCCTTAAGAGATTTATTTTATTAAACCCCAAGCACTGACCAAAGGAACTTTAAACGCAAAATCTAGATTTTACTTCCTATACGCTGAAAGCGTTAGAATGATAAATGAGCATTTCTCAAAAAAAATGTACATTTCGATCACATCTTATATTTCTATAAAAATTGGTATGCTGGTAAAGTACATGAAGCTGAACAATTTCCACCATATTTCCCAAAATGTCCAATAAGAAAGTTTGTATGAATCATTCCTTTTTTGTTACCAGATTTCCTTACACATTTGGTAACAAAAAAGGAATGTTTCATACAAACTTTTTTGGACATTTTTGGAAATATGGTGGAAATTGTTCAGCTTCATGTACAAATTTTTTGAGAAATGCTCAAATGTGGACCTGAATTGAGTTGCAATACACAAATTCTGTACCACCTACCTCATGAAATAAAAAGTTCCTTAAGTAAATTTGTGTGTATGTAGGTACATACGTTTATTTTTGGCACGTTCTGAAATACTTGCTGATTGACGTTATGATATTTTATTTTATTTTAAATAACAATCAATAAATTAATATATCTAATGTTAGCATGATACATACAAAACCACTTAGCTTTTCTACCTATAGAACTATTAAAATTTACTCTCGGGCTAGTTTTCTGAAGCCTTTCATTGTACAGTCAGCAACAATAGTTACTAAGAGGGCGAGGTGTTCAAAATTACCTTGACGCGCTCTTATTCTCTTAACAATAAAATCGCGTCAAGATCATTTTGAACACCTCGCCCGCTTAGCAACTATTGCTGCTGACTGTACAACGCTATCACAAGTCACAGAGACAGGTTAGCCACTGAACAAATTTTCACGCAACGCTACACCTAAATAGCAAAGTACAACATAATCCTTCTTCGAAAAGTATTCAGGTACTGAAGTTTGGCCTTTCACAAAAAAGGTCTCTTTATATCACTCTATTTTAAAAGGCAAACATTTTAGGTGAATCGTGAAAGAAATACACGATTATTATTCGTATTAACGAAGTAGCTATTAATATTATGTGGATGGATGTGCTTTTTTAGAAATAGGTACATTTGAGTGAGATACTTGTACGTGGAACCATCCAGCTTTTACTTAGATACCGTAAAATGGGGTGAGTAGGGTTCGCGGGGAGAGCTGGGTTATGAACGGGGAGGGAAGGGTTGAAAGGGGGGCGAGATGGATTTTTAAGGCTACTCCTACAAAAACAATCTATTCCAATTTAAAATGGAGCTGTAGTAATAAATAAAAAAAAAGCGGCCAAGTGCGAGTCGGACTCGCCCATGAAGGGTTCCGTATTTAGGCGATTTATGACGTATAAAAAAAAAACTACTTACTAGATCTCGTTCAAACCAATTTTCGGTGGAAGTTTACATGGTAATGTACATCATATATTTTTTTAGTTTTATCATTCTCTTATTTTAGAAGTTACAGGGGGGGGGGGGGACACATTTTACCACTTTGGAAGTGTCTCTCGCGCAAACTATTCAGTTTAGAAAAAAATGATATTAGAAACCTCAATATCATTTTTGAAGACCTATCTATAGATACCCCACACGTATGGGTTTGATGAAAAAAAAAATTTTGAGTTTCAGTTCGAAGTATGGGGAACCCCAAAAATGTATTGTTTTTTTTTCTATTTTTGTGTGAAAATCTTAATGCGGTTCACAGAATACATCTACTTACCAAGTTTCAACAGTATAATTCTTATAGTTTCGGAGAAAAGTGGCTGTGACATACGGACGGACAGACAGACGGACAGACAGACAGACAGACAGACAGGCATGACGAATCTATAAGGGTTCCGTTTTTTGCCATTTGGCTACGGAACCCTAAAAACGATCCAACAATCTTCCAAAATCACCTTTGTATGAAAACCCAACTCACCCCAAATACGAGGGACTACGGGGTGAGGTGGGTTTTCCTGTTTATCGTCAAAGTTATGAAATGGAACTACCCAGAATAAAATAAAAACTAAAATACAAACGTCCGGAACACTTATTATATACACCATTCAGTTTGCATATGTAAAAATAAAATGTTATCGAGGTTTGAATGTTAGTTTTGCGCCTACTCACCCCATTTTACGGTAAATAGTCCTAAGCTTTAAAAACCTATCAAGAGCGAAATAGGAATAAATAGAACAAACAAGATTGTCACTAATTGATTAGCATGTTTTTAACAAGCTTTTATTAGGTCGACCTGTATGTAACTATGTAATGGAATCTAAGGTAACTAATTTAACCATCTTCCAAGGATCGTAGCGTCATGAAAATTGGCAGCTGTATGTAGTTCTGATGACAATACAATAATAATTATGGTACTGTCGAACTGATCTGGTGATGGAGACAGGAGGTGGCCATAGTAACTCTGTGATGAAACAACGCAACCTAATTGTGTTAGGGTTTTTTATTAGAATTGTCTCGATGAGTATAATAATCCGGGCCAAGGCGAGTTGGTGGTATAACTAGTGGATTTTTTTTTCCAGTTGTTACCAGTGGTAAAAGGTGGGAAAAAAATTCCCAGTAGTTACCACTGGTAAGAACTTGGTGGTAAATAGTGGGAATAACCCGCTCAAACAGTGTTGTCATTTCATTAATACTAATAAAATTAAACCACTATTCACTGCTTAGTACAATAATATATTTTAACCAAAACAACACAGCCGTAATTTTACACAGATGACGCCATATTGACCGCGGAAGACAATCCATTCGTGGTGTTACAACTATTTAAACAAAGATCACATTTATTACCACTTTTAAACAGTTGTAAATTCTTTTCTTATTATTTAATTAGTTATCATATATGTTTATCTTACATTAAGTTATTTATTAGGTTAATTAGTATCACAAAAACACAGGATATATTACACCGGATGCCGCAATGCAATACTGTGGTAAAAAGCTAATCAATGACCGTATTTTTTTATTTAATATTAACAACTGGTATCAAAATAGAAATAGTTTGATGGCTAAAAGTGTTTTGCCAATAATAATGATATAAATTATCTTATATTTCTAACAATCGGCCATCCTGAATTTTTGCCTGACCCTAGGCAATAGAGATATACGCTATTTATTTTCTAAGAATTTGAGATTACGATATTTATTGATAAAATTATAAATAATTTTAAATAATTAATTATAAGTAATTAAGAATATAATAATAAATAATAAAACATGACAATGATATGCTACTTATCACGGACTTCGTAGGTAAGAAAAATAATCGAAATCTTTGTCTTACAAAATACAATTAATTTACGTGTCCTACAATTACGAGGATGAGACAATACTGTGTATTCTATAAATTGTAAATACAGATGTCAATCACAATGAAAGGAAAAAAAATTAACGATGATCAACTCTGGCCAACGTGGGACTCGAACCCACATCCTTGGATTGCCGGTCCAATGCGTTACCAATTCCGCTGCCCAATTGCACTGTGTATTGTATACAATACAATATAAATACTCTTTATTACACACTTCAATAAAACAATACAGAAAGAAAACTGCAAAAGAAGTAGAGGTAAACAACAGGCGGTTTTATCTCCAAAAAGCGATCTCTTCCAGACTACCTTTCGCAGAAATCGATAAACGTACATAATGTTAGTAGGATGAAAGAAATCTATTACTAAATACACATAAAACAAACAATCTATCATACAACATGAAGATGATAAAGTATGGTATAAGTAGATAACAATTACGAACAGAAATTAACCACGTTACCGCACATGAAACCGTAAGTATAATATGTTAGTTATAATATTCAACTGTATTGACAGCTATTAAAGTTTAAATTTGAACAATTAAACATGCGTTAAAGCTTTATCTGTTAAGCGACAAACTTATTTTTACATTCTTTGATGTCATAAAAAAACAAAAAAAAAAAAACAAAGCAAGTTAGAAATCTTACTAGTTACTTGTTACTTTTCGGCCATCCTTAACAGATTGGATGTCCTCATTCAATTATATATCATTATTTATTGCTAACACAAACACATATTGACAATTATAATAAAAAAAAATACGTTTTGGTCTATGTATTATGACATTCAGTATTATTTTAACAAAATACTACTGGGATAACATAGTCTCTATTTTTTTAAATGGTAAAAAAAAAATCCTTCACTTTTACACACTTATTCTTAAACACAAATTAGTCACTAACTTGATGTGGGTAAACGTAACATAAGTAGAATCTAGTGACTTTTCATCTTGTCTCCAGTCATACACACTAGATTGTCCTTACAGTCTTTGGCAGTTATTTATTTATTAATTTAAAATTTAAATCAGACAAGCAACAAGGCTATATTACAAATACCTTACAGACTAACATACATAACATTTTATAAACTTAAAAGTTAACACTATTTCGGTGACAAAACAGCGTGGCTCCGTTGAATCGTCTGGTCTTGTGTCGGATCCGGCAGTTTTCCGCGGGACCTCCGAAACACGACACCTTTTGACCATAAATCGGCGCACTCGATTGTCCCCTGCAGCGGTTGCGGTACGCTCGCCACAAAAGAGTTGAAATTAGTGTAGTGGCCTAGTGGCGCGATCGAAGCTGGAACATCCTCGGCGCGTAGTACGTAGACCTCAGAAACAGAAATTAACAGTGTCAGACTCACACAGAATGTAACAGTGGCTCGAAGGTTGTTTTGTCACATAGTATACATACAGGATGTAATTTTAAAGGTTGTCATTTATCAATTACAGGTCACACAGACCTGACGTCACAGTATTCGTTAAGTCGTGGCAAAGTACACACACAGGGTGTAAAACATGCGTATAGTTATCATTACGTATATCACGATACACACACAGGGTGTAAGAGCGTTTGGTAAGTGGTAGCAAAGTACACACACAGGGTATACTAACATTTGTACTGTTATCATTATATACCACAATAACCACACAGGCCGTAAGGGTGTTTGGTAAGTTGTAGCAAATTAAGTGTACAGACACAGGCTGTATGGTGAGCTTGTTACGGCTTACCCGCACAGGGAGCATCCGTCTTATGCAAGTGGTGCTGCTTGTTACCGCGTTTTCACACAGGGAGCTATCAGGCTCAAGCAAGCTTACTTGGTGATCCCTGTTACCGCGTTCTCACACAGGGAGCTATCGGCCTCGGATAGGGTTCCGAGAAACAATAGTCACTTTTGATATATTTTTGATAAATTGGATACTATATTCTATATTGAATAAAATATATTTTAAAGGAAAGAAAATTGCGCAAGCTTTTAACAAGTACTTTACAAATCAAACTTGGTAAATCCAAAATGGGAGAATTCCCAGAACGATTAAAAATATGTATCGTAAAACCGCTTTTAGAGAAAAGGTGACAAGGAAGATTTAGCCAGCTATAGATCTGTGACATTGCTTTCCATTTTTTTTTCAAAAATTATACAAAAGAAATTAATAACTCTTTTTATGGACATTTTGAAACAAATAACTTATTCACACATCAATATGGCAAGTATTGACCCTTTGCGCGTAATTGTAACAAATGTTGAGAAACATATTATAGTGTAAGTGAACTTTGTTAAATGATTTTGACAATTAATGGTAACTGTGCACAGCATGCAGTCACAGTCCATAAATGAAAAATTGTTCACCTTACGGTGCAACATAGTGATACAATGATGATGTATATGGGGCCCGTATTTATGTATATATACCTGTTGGACAAATAAATGTTTTTGACTTACTGTTACCGCGGTCTCGCACAGGGAGCTATCGGCCTCAAGCAAGCTTATTTGGTGATCCCTGTTACCGCGTTCTCACACAGGAAGCTATCGGCCTCAGGCGATCTATCACACTTGTTACGGCGTACCCGCACAGGGAGCATCCGTCTCATGCAAGCGTAAGTGGTGCTGCTTGTTACCGCGTTCTCACACAGGGAGCTATCGGCCTCAAGCGAGCTTATTGGGTGACCCCTGTTACCGCGTTCTCACACAGGGAGCTATCGGCCTCAGAGGTCCTAACGCTTGTTACCGCGTACCCGCACAGGGGGTATCGGCCTCAAGCAAGCGTTTCAAATAGATCTTGTTACCGCGTACGCACGCTGGACGTAGCAGCCTCAGCCAAACTAAGCGCAGTGAAGTGGTGGTGAGTTATCTTCCAGCTGCTGCGCACACAGATTGGATGCAGCGGCCTCCAACCATGTCATCTTAGCACTCGGATGTATGCACTCAGTTCAACTAAGCGCAGTGAAGTGGTGGTGAGTTATCTTCCAGGTACCGCGTACACACACTGGATGCAGCGGTTCTCTCAGCACTCAGACGTATGCACTCAATTCCGACATGTAAATCATTAAACATACTACACTTTACTTATGAAACATACACAAAGATATATTAATATATATCGGTTAGACTTTGGTAGGAATTGCGTTAGCAATAACTTAAATTAAAATGAAACACGTGTGCAGCAAACTCATGACTATTAATTTCATGTATACAAACTATTTTTACGAAACCATAATCAATACATTTAATTACATTTGTAAATTATAGTTGTATAATAATTGTAATAAAGAGAATACTTTTATTCACTGCCTCTCCGAGTAACAACATTAATTTTCAGAACCAGGCTCAAAATTAGAGGCTAGTCCTATCCACAGTTTTATCTATCTGCTGAGTTAACATTATTATTATGTATTTTCGGATCGAGAACTCTAGAACCATTCCTCAGTCTAAAAAACATTATAAGTATAAAATTTATATTATAAATCCAATTTGGATCTAGGCACTAGTAGTAATGGAACAATTGCCAAATAGTCGTACTGTAAAATTTGCCTGTTGTAGCTGCCGTGCAGGTCAGGATCTCGACGACTCAAATAAAAAGCTTTGATTTAAAGTAAACTGTAATCTTGTAATGTAATCTTCCAAAGTACTGGTTTAAATAAATCTTTGTTGTTTGTTTGCATATCCCCACACAAATTCAGATATATTCGCTGTCAAAATTGTTGTAATTAGATTAAAATTGGCCTACAAATGACCACGCCTTTTATATTTCCAGTTGTAACAATTTCTTTGACCATAATAATGCTAGTATAGTGCGCCTCTATTGGCATTATAAATTTGTGCTCAAATAGACATTACCATAGATATAATATAGGTACTTAAAGATAAAGTCTAAGCGAGCTGTCACTGTTACCACTTTTGTTTAGTGTACGATTAACAATGTGAACCTTGCTGTAGCCATGTCGATAAAGTCATATCGATAAACTATCGACATTTCTTGCAATTTTAATTTTACTTGAAAGGTTTAACGACAACTAAAATAAACAAAAAACACTTCTATTCTTTATGGAGGTTATCAGATCACGATTTTATCATCGCGCCACATCAGGGAACAAAGGGAAAGTTCAAATTTTTAATTACAATACACAAATACCTACTAAAATATGTGTTCCGCAATAATTGAATTATATTATGATATTATAATATATTCATTATCCATTAGCATTTCAATTATGTTTATTTTTAACGAAGATATTGAAGCTTCAATTAATCGCTATTTCGTTCCGCTGTGTAGCGTTTATCGATATATAACATGATTAAATTCGACTTTTCACATCCCTAAAAGAGCACACATACGTTTTTACGCACACATACACAACTTGACACCACCTAAAACGGTAACACCTCTTGATTTGAAGTCCATCTTGTCAACAGTATGGTTGTCCTTTTTTGACAAACGGCATTTTTTAAAAGAGCGAGGAGAGAGAAATGATACTAGTTGCTGCGCCGTCAAAGAGAACAGACAACGTTGGGGCCTTGGACATAACATTTTGTAATTTAGGTATATCATGGTAACTAAATGAGCTCTTGACTGTTTGTGGTAATTGTCGAAAATTAAATTAGAAGATACAAATTATAGGTATAGAACAGCTCAGAGATAAAAGTACTATTCTAATTTATTAAAGTACAACTTTTATTTTAAAACATGTCATATGTATAGGTATTCGCTAATCATTTAAGCTTGATTATTACTGAAAATATATTTAATGCTTGTATTCAACATGGCGCTACTGCAATATACTTTCAACTGGAACTTTGTCTACTGACAAAAAGTAACTATAGCTGATAAAAGCTATAGGTAAAAATATAAATCTGAATAATTATTTCAACAACCAAATCAATTTAAAGATGGTTATCAGTTATCACTTATCAGTAATACCCATAGATTTAAAAGTACAGATAATGAAAATCGTAAAACTGTATGCGACTGCTGACTCTATTTTTCTATGCACAATCATAATGCTAGGCCATAGGCTAGTCTAGTAAGTTTTTAAGTAGTCGACAGGATTTCAACATAATCAACACAGTGAAGACAAACTACCTTTTTGCTACTATATTTACAACTTATAGACTTCTAGTGATGGGTAGGACATAAATTTAAAATGAGTTTGTATAGGTACCACATTATCTAAAATGTTTCTATGAAAGGTACTAGCATATTTTCAGCATCAACTCCAATGGTAACCAGAATTATTATATATCTGTATATATTTCTGTATTCCAAACTTCGCTTCTACATATATAGGTATATGTATATACTACGCATAAGGTCCACTCCACAGCAAGGGAACACTGTGTAACCATAAGCTTTTACAACTTTAAACATGACTGCCGACGGAAACAATGCACGTACTTCCCCGCTGTCCGTAATGTATAAGTTCACCCATTTACTACGCGTGGTAAAACTTCAAACAATACTTACTAAATTAGCAGTCCCCGGTAAAATAGGTGACGCAATCTGTCTCAATCGCTTAACTATGATACTGTCCGCGGTTATCATTATGCAAGCAAAATTAAATGTATCAAAATTTGTAATTCGAACAACAATTTTGATCGAAAACGGATTACTGGATAAGAATAAATATCTACTTTGCGGATTTTAATCCGCCTCCTCGATGATTTTTTCTTGTACATTACAGATTAATGCAAAATAAGTAAATAAACTTAAAACATACCGAGTACAATGTCATGCGAAATTGTGAAAACTGCGATATCAAAATTATTTGACATTGTAATTTGAACTCTCCGGTCCCAGCAATAACGTTGCAATTTAAGCATCTAGCTATAACTCGGCTATACTCGGAAATAGTTCATAAAATTGAAACTATCAATACATAGCAGTTTGATAATTAAATTATGCAAATCACTATGAACTTAACTTCAATTTGATCCACCATTTTTCATGAACACTTTGTTTACAAAAAAAACGATTAGACCAAATTAGACTTTATTTTGATATCCATAAGAACCTCGACCAACGTCTTCCGAAATAAACAAGTTCTCTTGTTTATTTGTATGTTTCTACATACAAATCTTAACAAGTATGTTTTAGATAATGAAATAAAATAGTATCTTTAATCAGCATATTCATTCAAAACAAATGTCAACCACTGGAAGAAGGGAAAAAGGTTGGTCGTTTTCGGTTGCACTCGCCGGCATCCAGCCGGTTCATAGAAATGTAAACATAAACAATGCAATTGGCACTTACCGGTCAAAACACGGTTAATTTGCAAATACTACACCTTTATATTGGACGTAGATGTTCCGTGACACTTCTGAGATAATAAAATTAAACCACTATTCACTGCTTAGTACAATAATATATTTTAACCAAAACAACACAGCCGTAATTTTACACAGATGACGCCATATTGACCGCGGAAGACAATCCATTCGTGGTGTTACAACTATTTAAACAAAGATCACATTTATTACCACTTTTAAACAGTTGTAAATTCTTTTCTTATTATTTAATTAGTTATCATATATGTTTATCTTACATTAAGTTATTTATTAGGTTAATTAGTATCACAAAAACACAGGATATATTACACCGGATGCCGCAATGCAATACTGTGGTAAAAAGCTAATCAATGACCGTATTTTTTTATTTAATATTAACAACTGGTATCAAAATAGAAATAGTTTGATGGCTAAAAGTGTTTTGCCAATAATAATGATATAAATTATCTTATATTTCTAACAATACCTAATATACCTATATCTGATAACTAGCTAATATATAGACGAAATGTGAAGAGCAAGCATCAAAAATAATTTCGTAATACACGTAGAACTCGTAGAAAAATTGGTCCATAAAATGGACCATCGAACCTACTTTCACGAGAAACGCTTCAACACATGTTACCGTATGTAATGCTTAACTTGAACACTATCTTTTCAGGCACACGGCTGCATAAACTTTCCGAAGGTAAGCCATAATGTTATACTACACTTTATAACAGAATTTTCAATTTTAAAACTCCATATAGATATTTTAAAATTCCCGTCTGAAATCCAGTCTGCTTTAGGTCCATATGTCTCATGAATAATTCAGTTGAAGCCGCGGCTTGTCCGGACCGGTGACACATATGTATACCAACCCATCGGGAACAACAGATACATACGGCATACAGCTGCTACCTCCTACACTTTCCCGGCCGATTATGCGTGTAATAATGTCGGCATTAAATCATTAGCAGAGAATTATGCAGATGCCGTGACAGTCTGTGTTCGGATCGTGCAAAAGACTTGGACGCCACTAATTACAGATAGGTACAAATAGTAAAACCTTGCGTAGTTTGGGACTTATAAATAAATATTATAGGACAATTTCACACAGATCGACCTAGTCCGACAGTAAGTTCAATAAGGCTTGTGTTGTGGTACTAGACGACGATATACAAAACAAATAGGTATTAATAAAGTACTTGTATGCAGGGATCGGAACCGGTTTTTTGCAAAAACTTAGAAATAACCCTATTTTTCGAATTATTTTATACTCGAAATGTAGGACTCAGTTGTGTTTTTAGGTTACGACTTCGTATTATTAGATTGCTCAATTAGAAATGAAGTAATTAGCAAAGAACGAAAAAATACCGTTTCCGTTCCCATACAAAAAATACCGGTATCCGATCCCTGCTTGTATGCCTACATAGAAAACATCCATAACTCAACAAATATTTGTGATAACCACACAAATAAATGCCCTTACCAGGATTCGAACCCGGGACCTCCTGCTATAGGCAGGGTCACTATCAATACCGACCATGCCAAGAGGCCTTAAGAGTACTACGTATTGTGTAAGTTTGTCACAAAATATGTTTTTCCGTAAAAAAACAATAAAAATAAATCCAACACCTCCAATTTCACAGTATAAATGGTGTGTCCATTTATCTAATTAAATCCTTCTATCACCTTTAACGCCAGTAAATTCACCATGATTGTGTAGTTTATGACATAACAATTAGGCTGCTACTACATCATCCGATTCCAATCTACAAACGATTAGCTTCAAATTAATATAACGGAGGTAGTATCGTGGAAATTTCGATAACCCCTGATTAATGTTGCTTGTGCACGCAACAATTTGCCGAGGTGTAAGACTAACAGAAAAGTGATTTATCCCGTTAACTAGCGTCGTCTAGGTGGGCCTAATGGACCAGTGTGCCAAGATACATGGCTGGATAAACTGCGTGCCATGTACGGGTTTACAAAGCAGATATATGGGGCATTTCGAATGCTTAATATAGACTGCATTAGGATCATGCAATGCGGGACGCCCGCAAAGCAGCGTACACTGAATGACTACGAAGGTGCCTAAGTATAGTATAGTGCTAGAAAACATTGTAGAAATAAAATAAAATGGAGCTAATGGCAAAACATTGTACCAATTGACTTGTGACAACAATCATATTTTTGTGAGTTTTATGTAAACATGATTTTTGTTTTAAAATAGTTCAAGTAAAACTCACATAATAAATAATCTAAGATCAAAGTAATTTAGTATTGGTCAGAGTATAGTTTAGATATAATACGAGTACATAGAGCAGGTTGCACGAATTCGCTTTATCGCTCCCGGGGGCAGAACTAAAGATTGAGTGACAAAGGTTTGGGTTTCTTAACCATATCCCTAGTGACAATGCATCTTTTTGAATATATAGACAACATAGGTATACTTAAGTCACTATAGCCATGGTAATATTATGTTGAGTTTTGCTCAAAGGATAAGCATTGCCATCCGACGTGGCAATGCTTGCGGCAAGGCATGCATGCCTTCTAGGCACACTACCCATCGGCAGTGACTTGGAGGACGTTTTTTATAAAGCCTTTACTTTAAGTTCATTTGTAGTTTATATTATTATATTTATAAATTTAATTATAGTTTACTGTGATGTGCTACATAGTATCGATTAAAACTTGTTTAATTAATTTTTTAAGATTTTTTTATCGAACAAATGTAAGTAAAAAAAATTGTGCGTTTCAATAAATAAAGTATTATAGGTAGGTAGTCAATCCATTACATCTTTATTAAAGTAAAAAATATATGTCCTGTAATATGCATTAAATTCTTTATAATACCTCAATTTCCTTATCACATAACCCTACTACATAAGTAATAGCTTAAAACAGTATGTAAAGAGAGGGAGCCTATTTCAGCCAACAAGCTATTATACAGTTTTAGCGGAGGTTGTACCTATGCAAAAATATGCTGTCTCCAAGAATAATATTTTATTTTTAACCGACTTCAATTTCATAGAAGGAGGAGGTTCTGTATTCGGGTTAGGCTATTTTTTTTTATGTACGTTCACCGATTACTCCGACATCCGTGGTCCGATTTGAGTAATTCTTTTTTTGTTTGAAAGGAGCTACCTCCAAGTTGGTCCCATATTAATTTGGTTCTGTTCTGATGATGGGATCCATGAGGAATTGAGGGAACTCCTCAATTTTTAAAGGCACATGCATGGTGATTTGGGTGTTTTCTTAAGCAACTCGAGCATTTTCTCCCGAAAACCACCAATTTGATGAAGTAGACCTGATGATGATGATTGTTTTGATGATATTATCATCATCATTGATGATGATTTTTAAAAATGTAGTATGTTCAGCGATTAATCCGGCACCTGTGATCCGATTTGAGTAATTCTTTTTTTGTTTGGAAGAAGTTACCTCCAAGGTGTTCCCGTATTATTTTTGGTTCTGGTCTGATGATGGAATCCATGAGGAATTGAGGGAATTCCTCAATTTTTAAAGGCACGTGTAAAGTGATTTCGCTGTTTCCTAAAGTAACTCGAGCATTTGCTTCGCAAAACCACCAATTTGATGTAGTGCTACTGTAGCCTTACCATGAGTTCGACACTACCCCTGATCAGTAGCCATATCACAAGTTTGGCATTGACATATTCGCTATTAACGTCTTCGTAACTTACTTTTTATGCATCTCGCTCGCACTAATATGCTAGTACGAGCGAGATGCAAAGAAATTAAGTTACACACACGCTAGCGAATATATTAATGTCAAACTCGTGGTATGCTGGTAAGGCTACTGGTCGGGGGTTAGGGTTAGGGATTAAGGGGTCGGGAACTGGCGGTTGAAGGGCTGTTGCTTCAGCGTCGAGGGATTCCTGGATCAGGGGTTGATGCGCTGTGAGGTTGAGTGATCGGGGGGGTTGAGGGATTGGGTCAGTGGCGGGGCGGAGGATGGATTTAGTGTAGTGATAGTGACAGGAATTATAATTTCCCAGACGGACTCGAGAAAATTCCTGATTACATATTTATTAAAGTAATAGGTACACGAATTTAATGTTAAACGTGATCTCGTTTTTCATTCATGCGTCGCGCTCTTAACAATGCGTTAAAACTAAAAATTGAAAAATAAAAACGTTTTACAAAAAAAAGAAAACCGACTTCAAAAAGGATGAAATAAAATATTATCCTTTTTAGCCAAGTAGTAACAATACCAGTCAAAATAATCAGCTTTATGGCTATAAATCTCATTAGAACTGTACTAATAATAACTATTGTAACGTGCAAGTAATTCTGTCTGCCTCTTTGTCGCCTTTTCATGGCTAAACAACTGAACTGCTTTAGGTGAAATTTGGCAAAAAGGTAAATTCCTTGAATTGTTTTATATTTTGAAATGTAGTTCTCTGGATAAGGGACGGGAAATAACTCAGTCCCAATCCCACACATTTGTAAGAAATGTTCTTTAAAAAATACGACGGAAAAAAAATGCATTGGATTTACACTATGTGCCGACAAACATGGTACGGACTGCGCCAAGCAGGTTTGATCGTGTGTTCTTAGGTACAGTCGACGTCAAAGATATGTTTACATTTTTGCACCTTACTCCTTTGTAATAAGGCGAAAAGTGTAAACATATTTTTAACGTCAACTGTACCTACAGAAAGTACGTTCATTGTCGTCGTGTAAGACAATCCAACGTACATCCTTATTGAATCGCACCAAAATCATCGTATGCAACAAAATTTGGCTTGGCACCGACTTCAAACATATCAGTTGGTAACGCATAGACTTCAAAAAGGATAATATTTTATTTCATCCTTTTTGAAGTCGGTTTTCTTTTTTTTGTAAAAAGTTTTTATATTTTATTATTTACTAAGAGTCATCATCCCTGACACATACGAATTTCACGCGTTTTACTATTAATAACGGTCAAACTTTGCTACTTCGTACGCTGTTCATACGCATGCATCACGTAAAAATACGCCGCTGATGGACGGTTGTATTTTTTTCATCAATCATTTTGCAACACATGCAAGCGACTTTTTGATAAACTCTATTTGACTATTCATAAATTTTGGGACAGCAAACGCGATATTCAAACGGAAGTATCAAATACAGCAGTATTTTTTAAACCTGTTAGTTTTATTTTTAACTATCACTACAGGAAATATGGGTAATATTTAGTTAAAAGGAAGGCAAATATTTTACATTCGCTATTTTATAGGTAAGTTAGAGTTACCTACAGCTGAAATAACTAAATAAACTTTATTAATTTAGATCACAAAGTGCTTTCATTGTGCCATGAAAAAATATCCAAAGTTTTCCGCTACGAAAAACGCCGAGAAGGTAAGTTTTAACAAGGCGTCAGCACTAACTCTTTTTTACAGAATACAGAATACAGATTTTTATTGGTAAAAATAAAAGTACATTTTACAAGTCAAAATTAAGTAAATACAAATTATACAAGTAATAAAAAAATTTCACTTTCATAGGAGTTGCTCGTTATTGAGAGCTGACGTAAACGTGTCACAAAAACTTTTATTATCAGGGTCTCTGTTTTGGCGCATATAACGTCGTAGCCTTAGGAGGTTATACGTTGTTTAAGCAAGACAACGCTATAGATACGAATAGCATGTCTTTGTCGCACACGGTCATTGCATCAAGAAACCACATATGATTATAACGTAAAGCAAGTAAGTTCTTCATGGAATTGGGCAATAGCCGAAAATTAATTTTAAAGCATCGATTCAGTATTAATTTTCATCTGGGTAAAAACAAAATCATATAGGTACATTTGCTTAAGAACAATAATATCAATTTTTTACATTAAATGTTACAAAAAACAGAAACAAAAGCTGTTTTGTTATATAGATAGTGCTCAATCTCCGGCAAAATGTTATGATTTATAAGCTATACATAAATAAATAAACTTTTTTTATGCATGTTTTGATAATTCGTTAGTTGTTTACTGCCACTTCACGTAGTTGTTACGTCAGGTTTTAAATCGTATACAGCCCAAACAAAACTATTTAGTTCACTATATGTTCAAATAATTGTTCTATACAAAACTAAAACCGCACACGCTTAAACGAAAAGTTCCAACGCGAGCTCGTCAGCTATTCTAATGTGAACCGTGAAGGGCAAACTGTGTACAAAGCGACCCTTTTAAACGAAAGTAAAGCATGCGAAAATGTAATTAAGAACACTGGGTTAATTTCCCTTTTACGTGCCTATACGAATTAGCGGCATTATTGCGCAGGTATTAGCCGAATATTCACGGGATTCTGCCCCTAATGGACCTTCTGTCCCGTATGAATATTACGTTTGAACGTCAATTTAGATAGGTACAAGTTTAAATTACTTTTCAAAACTCATATTGGAACTTGGACCAATATACTGTACCTATAAATAACTTGTTGTTAATTTGTTTAAAAGTTGGGTATAATTCGATTTAAAACTTACTGAATGACAAATTGGGCTCAATTCTAAAATTGCTTTTTTGTGATTACTTTTACAGCTCGTTTATATCGAAGATAGCATTGAATTTGTAATTTTTTTTCTTGAAAAATTGGTGGCTTCCATAAAAAGCATTTCTTTCACGCATTTTTGTACGCTTGTATTGTTCCGAATAAACTTCGTGTTGTAACTCGTACGAGTATCCATCCGACCGCAAATGTAAGAACACCTGTCACCGATTCAAGTAAACACTATATTAAAGGTAAACTCCCAAAACATGAAATAATACCAGTATCAGTGCAGGTACTCTTATTTGACGTTATTTTATTATTTTTACGTGTCCTAGATACAATAAACGTTCACAGGAATTATTTCAAGTGAAAAAAGTTAGCATTATTAATATGACAGACATGTTACATGACACGATGAGTTTTCGAAACACGATACGCGCTCCGTAAAAACCTTGTCTAACTGGGTCATGGTGCGTGTATATTTAAAGGATGAAGTGTGTTTATACTCAAATAATAAAAGTTTGCTCAGCCATGACGATGCTATTATTTTTCCCTCGTATAAATGTGTATGTGCACCTGTTTCCTTACTAATTGATACATTGCGTTGTATCGTGGTAATTAGGTTATGTATGTACCTATACGTACGACTCCGACCCGCTAACAATATCTTACTACACATGGATAATTACACAGTATTTTGGTGACATCTTATTTAAATAAGAATATAAAATCAAAATAAAATAAAATAAATTAAAAGAAGCTGTGCAAGATATTTTAGGACAAATTGTCAATTGAGATCCATATAAAAGGTTATGAATTTTTCATTTCTACATTGAAATTGGCTACATTGCTTCGAGGTTATATTTGTGTCGATGATCTTGAACAATTTCTTTTTTTCAGTTAAAACTGGAAACGTTCACGTTCATTGGTTCTTCGATCAATTACCAACTTGCTGTAAAATATTGACAAAAATCCAGTGCATTTGATATTTTAGCGGTAGCTTACGCTTAATAATAAGAAAAACAAGTGTTGATGCTTTTTAAATACTTTTAAATCCGAAACTTTCGTGTATATTTACAAAACGTGTGATTTGGTTTTGATGAGTTAGGAAATATATTAAACTCACATTATAAATTTTAAGGCAAACTCTTAATTCTGCCCCGAAATTCAGAAACGGGAGTCTAAGCATCTATAATATAGCCATTGATATAAATGTCCGTCGTAATCGCTAATCTGAGTTAACTAAGCTTTTTATTACGTCTTTTATACCAAATTTGGCATTAAAACGGTCGCTTGACACGCGACCTGGATGTTTTTAAACGATTTTCCTTCTAATTAACGTTTTTGGGTTATTGGAACCTCGTTATTGAGTATTCCTTATTCTACTCTGCTTTTAACAAACCTTGATAAGGTTTCATGAACTCCATTGTAATGATATGAAATGTGAAGTTCTTTACTAGCAGTAATAAATGGTTTTTATTTTTAATAGAATTGTAAGTATCGAATATTTTAAATCAAAACTTATCGTTAATCAAAAATAAGTTAGTGTGTGGGCGTTTTTTTTTGTTGTCCCCTACACTTTTTTTTTCAAATTTGGGATTTTTTATGTTATTTCTACTTAGAATCACGAGCTCTTTCTATCCTAATGGGAGAAAAAAAGTGTCCCAAAATTTCCATACTTACATTTTTCGATCTTTCCATTCCGCGACCGCCATACAAAGTCTATGAAAAATGGTGACGTAATGGAAATAAAAACCTTAGGACACTTTTTTTCTCCTATTAGGATAGAAAGAGCTCGGGATTCTGAGTAGAAATAACATAAAAATTCCCAAATTCGAAAAAAAAAAGTGTAGCGGACAACAAAAAAAACGCCCGTGTTTTTGTAAGATGTATTTTACCAATATATTATTTAGTTATTATTTATGATAGTTTTGTAACAAACTATACCCCTGGTCTACTCCATTCGTATAGCAATCATTCAAAAAAACCTCTACGTGTCTACTTTGATTATTTCGACAACGTTAAACAACATTTTATATATGTATTATAAATTTATTTCAAGGGTCGAACGGCGGACCCATTTTTTATTGATATTATTTTAAGATCTGAATGAAATAGCAGACTATACATGCGGGATACTGATCGTCAATGTTTCAATGACAGCCAACAACGTTCTTAATATGATAATGCTCTGAAAGTGGTTCTGTTTCATACAACAAGGATAGTTAAATGAATACTAGCTAACTACGAGCGTAACTAGACCGCGCAATCTGGAACTGCAACTAAAGTTGGGCGTGGACAAAGCGTTTCCGATTTTGAAACAAGACAATCGCTGCATGTTACATGAAACGATTGGGAACATTGGGTTAATTTTGCTCGTATGATAGCCGTATGGTTTTATTGTTTATAATTCATAGTATTATTTTCAAATAGTTTTACCCACACGAATTACATTAAAGTTAAATAGCTACTTAGGTACCTACTCTTTGTTTTATCTGGATATTAGATACCTATATTTGGTCAACATTAATAAAAAATGTCAATATGAGCTGTGGAAAACACAAAAATTTTACATTTCCAACGCAATGAATATTTATTTCCTACCAAGAGATTTACTCATTGAATAGAAAGTTTTTTCATTAAAATGTTTCCTTTGTTCGAGCAAGAACTAGATACCTAGTCTTTGGAAAGTATAAAATCAATCAAATCAATCAAAAGCTTTTCAATAAAAATTGAAATCCGATTCTTCTACAAAGGCGATGAGAATTGAGGTAAGCGGCAGCATTATAACCATGTCTTGGCATTTCTTTTATATCATACTTGTACCTACTCGTTTGATTCAAATAAAAGTTCAAGTAGTTTTGGGCTAATCCATATAAATTGGAGACATATGCAGTCCTTACGTCGAACGTAGCAGCTAACGAAATGCTACAGTCACAAGAAGTGGAAAATTTTAAGATTAATTATTTCAACCAGTGTAATATTGTTGTAGTATTATGGTTGTAGTGTGTTGTGATAGTGTCTCTAAAATTATGCTGTATTAGGTAGATATTGTTTAGCATGGCTTAAGTAATGACATATTAAATTATTTTTATCCATAAATGATCGTATCGTGTTGTATTGTAAGGCACTCATGAAACTAAATCATGCATTTTAAATTCAATAAACCTACTACATTTTTTTTGTTGCAACTTCACTAATTGACTAAATAAGTCTTTATTAATAAGACAATAATTGAAAGCTTTGAAAAGAGAAAATGTTTTATTTTTAATATTTGCATCAATCGATAAAAAAACTACTTGGTCAGATAATAATGGTAGGTTTGAAAGTGGAAATGGCTCCATTGTTTGCTAACCACCGATTAATGGACGGCAAAGTAAAAAGAGGACTGTCTGTTCATTATATTCCATGTTGCCGCACCTTGGAACGGAAGCGATTTTGCATGCGCTCGGCACGATACACTCCTTACTTACAAAAATATTCCCGGCAAAGTGGGTTTTTACTTTCTTCATTCACGTTGCGCACACCTGCCGTCTTGAGTTGCAATGAAAATTTGTCGTCTCTTTGCCAAATTTTAAGTTATTCTTTGCAATGCTGTGCTGTTCTTACTCCTTCCTTAGATTTTAATGATGTGGATATTCTTGTACAGTTTCATAAAGTTGGCGAAACATAAATTAAACTGCAGAAGTTCTGTTGAAGAAGCCTTTGTGGATTAGCTTTCCTTTATAAATTTGGCAAAAAAGTCTTTATTATATGACGTTTGAATGTTAACTGCAGCTGCACTGTTACGGCGTCGTTGTTGTCGCTGCTGTATCTGTCAATTTCATTGATAAAATGAATGATGGAGAACGTTATAATCGCGGCAGTTGTACGGCCGCGAACATTACTGATTTTATCAACATAATTGACAGATACAACGGCGCCAAACACGACGCGTAGAGTCGTGCGGAAAGAGAAGAGTCGTAGAATGTATTGGGCCCCATACATTCCACGACTCTTCTCTTTCCGCACAGACTCTAACAGTAATGTAGTTGCAGTTGACATCCGAACGTCACATTTAATATAGGTAATTATTAATAACAGTGAAAGTTGTGTACATGTCTTGAACGTATGCCAAAAGGATACAGAACATTTCTAAACCTATTTGTATTAAACTTTTTGGTTGAAGCAGAAGAAGTTATTCACATTTTTTCGGATTTTTGGAACCGTAAGAAAACCCCAAATCCGACCTTTCCTTGCGAAATCGGCGTGTATAAAATGTTACGGCTAGCGTTTTCATCTAAACCTAACTTTGATGTTCACTGGATCATAAAGCACTTGAGTATTTCCGTTATCCCCAATTATAGATTATGTATACATAAAGACCATTCAATACTTCAGTAACATTTATTATTATTTTTTATTTTTTATTAACCGTTATTATATAATTAAATCGATTTAAGATGGATACCTACCTCATGCAAATGATAAGTTACGAAGTATTTTTGAATTCCTATCAGTAACTGGCCAGAAAAAGCACAACAGCGGGAATTGTGGAGATCAAGGGGAGAGGCCTTTGCCTAGCAGTGGGACACTATAACGGTCTAAGAAAAAAAAACTGTATGCATTAATAAAACGAGGCTACAGAATAGACTCTTATTGACATACTTTTCTATTGAGATTTAAACAGATTAGTGCCGTATATTGACGGAAATAGACACTTCACAGTTTTCTACATTAATTTCCTAAAGTGTCATTCAATAGAAATTGCTAACTATGTAAACAAACCGCCATACTAAAATTGACACTGAATGTCAATTTACTAGTAACTTTTGTTTACATAGTTAGCAAGTTCTATTGAATGACACTTTATGTAAACCGATGACTGCAGAATTAAACAGTCAGTGGTGACTATGCTTATGAACCTACTAAATAGTTTCGTGTCTCAATAGCAGGATTCGAAAGGACCTAAGAATAAGTAGATATTTGTGCGTAACTGCGTATATTACAGATATTTGTCCCTCGGGGATGTCTCTAATTTCTCGATCGAAATTTATGATCTGTCTACGAGATTTATAAATATTCTATGGATATCCTTGCTTGGTAGGACAAGCTTTGCTTATATCTGTATATAAAAATATTCCCAAGTATTAATTTATTTAAGTATTATTAGTTTAACTTGTATGCACCTGCTATGCTAAACCAAATATTCTCTAACACCAAAAATCAAGAAACGTCTAAAAAATATTTGGCGTTATTACATCTAGTACACGGCAAAGGCGAAGGCTGCTGCGTTATTCATGAAGCTACACCTTCGCTTCCAACTCTAAGTATATTCTCATTGCTTACTAAGCGCATGCGAGACAAAATACCAGTTTAACTGTGACTTCGAGATCTGTAACAATTAAGCGTAACCTGAGAGCATCCTTATGCTGGTTTTCCTGAGCGTTCGACTCGCCCGCGGGATTGTAATAACACCACCGGACTCAGCGGCGAATTTGTCCATTTTCCTTTCAAATTTCTCGAATACTCCACTCAAGTTTCCAAGAAGTTTAATAAGAAAGTCGTTTTGAATATGAGTAATTTTCTCATCAGCAACAAGTTTACGGATTAAGAGGGTTTTATGTAGCCAATGGTATTTTGTAATTGAATGTAGGAGTTTTACCAGTTAAGTATTTGTTTTAATTACAGTATTTACATTCTTCTGGACACTGTTATGATTTACCTAATATTTACCAAAATATTTAATTAATACTTATCGTTAATACTACAAACGTAGCATTCCGGAATTTGCTGTCATATCACAAGATTATCAGCATTCTTAAATTTTTACGCGGTTATCACACTGACGCCACCAAAAGGTTCACTGTATAAGACCCTGTTTAAAAGACGGGCACGTGCGCGTGCGCTAAAATGTTGGAGCCGCACACGCACACGTCACGCAAGCGGTGTGCCGTCTCTCATAAGGATCTGTTATACTACAACGCTGCACGCGCACGTGCACGTCACGCACACGCAGCCGGTGTGCACAGGCCTTACAGCATTTTATCATTGTTTCTGCAACCAGCTGCGATGTGTTTACTCGCTTTAGGCATAGGTATTTCTATATGCACCAGATCTGGTGCTGACCGCGCGGCGCGGAGTGACATACGACTACTCTGATGCAGATCTGCAGCAAGATAACCCTATACATTAATTACTAAAGCAAAACATAGTTTAATCAAGCATGGTCTGGATATTTAAAATTAAACGTTTATTCATACTTGCATACAATGAATGTGTGAAAATTGGGAATGTTGAAATTACCGTTTCGAAATTATTCAACTTAATTGAATGTCATCAATTGAAATCAAACCGAAATAAATGATGTTAATATTATTTACGGGACAGATTCCCAACATTCGTTCCCGAACAAACTCCCATTCAATTAAAATGAATAATTAACTGCTTTTAATCTCATCAATATCATCAAAGTTGCATATGGTTTGAAAAATCACTTGGCACTGGAGCAGAAAGAACCATGGTGTCTTTTTCTTGCAGTACCCCAAAAAAAGGATCAGAATTTTTATTTTATTTTACTGATATTGAAAATTGTTTTGCCTGACAACATCTAGATTTTCTAAAATATAATGTAATTCTAACGAGGTACCCAATCAAAAGCTATCATAACTAAGTTGATCTGGGTACGAAGCCTAGAACCTCGCCAAATTTCACTAATCGACAGAGCGCTTTGTCTCGCTCTGTCACATTAAAAACGAGAGAAAGGGTCAACAGGAGCATAGCTTTGACTATGGAAATTGGAAATTGAACCCGGAGTCTCGAACACGTACAGCAACGGTATCAAAGTCCGCACCAAGCTCTGTTCCCATTGATTACATAGCGCGGGTAAACGTTCGCCTCAGTGTAAGGCCTGAGTGGACGCTCGAGTTGGGCGTGCAGCGGGGCGAGGCGTGCGGCGTGCGAATGTTAAACAAATGCAAGCGTATAGGAGCGGCCTTAGTGCACGCTGCTCAAATTACTTGTGAGCCCGACGCCATGCTGCACGCCTCGCCGAACGCTCCGCTTCGAGCGTCCACTCAGGCCTTACACTCAGACTATGGCCATGGTAACTAGTAGTAGTGTCCTTTCGATACCCTTTTGAGGGGGTGCGAGGGGGCTCTTCCGCATTCCTGCTGCGGAGCCTGGTTCGGGTCGTGCCCCATCCTTGTGGGGCGGTCTTCCGTCGTCAGACCCATGGTAACTGCTACAAGTTATTCGCTTTTATCACAGCACCACCCACCAAAGGAGCGAAGCTTATTCCCACTTCTTAAATACATGGTAGGTACACCGAGAATAATAAAGATAGATAGATTAAGCGTTTGACTGCTGCAAATACGCGGGCATCTCGCTCGTTTCTTTCCAGAACGGATAGAATGTGGAATGAGTTACATCCTGAGGTAATATTTCCTTTGCGCTATGACATGGGTTTCTTCAAGAACCGGGTATTCAGGGCTCTCAAGGGTCGACAATGCATAAGTGCCTCCTCCGATGTTATTTATGCCCATGGGCAACGGTAACCGCTTCCCATCAGGCGGCTCATCTGCTTGTCTGCTGATTATCACATAAAAATTGTTTGTTTTGAGTAACACAAACTGAAACTTTTCAAGAAGAGTCACCTAAAATTTACACTATGTTGCGTTCCATATCCGATTCCGAACTTGCTAGCTATGTAAACAAACCGCCATATTAAAACTGTCAAAAAATATGATTTTACTAGTGACTTTTGTTTACATAGTCAGCAAGTTCTATAGAATGACACTTTAGGTACATTTTAACAGTTTGTTGTTTGAGATGTTATCAACAAAAAAAAACCTCATAAACGAGAACAACTCCATTTTATACACAGTAGGTACCTCTGAGTAGTCCCTCGGAAAATTCCTGGCATACATCTCATTCCATAGTCAAATTTTCTCTATAACGTTATAAAAGATAATCTTAGAACAAAGCGAACAGGAGTGTGACACTTACGATTACAACGCATCAGCTTTGGTATGAGGATAAAGTGTTCCTAAGCCATTAAGTAGATGCAAAGACAAGCAATGTGTTGTTTTGGACTTAGGTCACGTATAATCTGGTCCTATCGAGACGAGTGATCGCTTGCACTCGGTAAGCCATAATAATTGCAGACCAGATCTGCATCTCATAGAGAATGCACTAATTGGAATCTGTGTTTAATCGCCGTTTGTGGAAACGCACCACTTTTTAGGGTTCCGTAGCCAAATGACAAAAAACGGAACCCTTATAGATTCGTCATGTCTGTCTGTCTGTCTGTCTGTCCGTCTGTCCGTCTGTCCGTCTGTCCGTCTGTCCGTCTGTCCGTCTGTCTGTCCGTCCGTATGTCACAGCCACTTTTCTCCGAAACTATAAGAACTATACGGTTGAAACTTGGTAAGTAGATGTATTCTGTGAACCGCATTAAGATTCTCACACAAAAATAGAAAAAAAAAACAATAAATTTTTGGGGTTCCCCATACTTCGAACTGAAACTCAAAAAAATTTTTTTCATCAAACCCATACGTGTGGGGTATCTATGGATAGGTCTTCAAAAATGATATTGAGGTTTCTAATATCATTTTTTTCTAAACTGAATAGTTTGCGCGAGAGACACTTCCAAAGTGGTAAAATGTGTGTCCCCCCCCCCCCCCTGTAACTTCTAAAATAAGAGAATGATAAAACTAAAAAAAATATATGATGTACATTACCATGTAAACTTCCACCGAAAATTGGTTTGAACGAGATCTAGTAAGTAGTTTTTTTTTAATACGTCATAAATCGCCTAAATACGGAACCCTTCATGGGCGAGTCCGACTCGCACTTGGCCGCTTTTATTACCTGACTTTGCATTTTATTTAAAAAAAAGTACAAATAATATCAGTTATGTTTTTATTAAATTCGAAACTGTTAATTAAAATATAAAACAAATAGATAGAATACCTAAAGAATTAAATTTAACGATGGCTGTATAATTAATATCGAAAAAATTACTTATACTTGGTCAAGCAGATCTTGTCAATAGAAAAAGCAGCAAATTTGAAAAATGTAGGCGCGAAGGGATATCGTCCTATAGAAAATTTGAATTTCGCGCATTTTTCTACTGACAATATTTGCTTGACCATCTATATTAATTAACGAATTAAACAAATCGTAGATAATAGGTATAGATTATTAAAATTGTATTACAATTTATAATTTTATTAGTCCTTCATATGTTAAAAATTTACGTTATAATCTAATTCTTAATTATTTCAGTTACATAGTTCTAATTATTTATAAAATATGACACAAAATACACCGATGCTTATACCAGTCTACCTATGGTTCATCACAATAGCCACCTGAAAATTGTTCAAAAACATTGTGGTAGCTATTCTATTTTTAGAAAATAATTAGATTACAATTATTAAATAAGCCGGAGACGGCCAAAAAATTAGACATGGAGCAAAGTTAATTATTTCGTAGGTAGCCTTGTAAAATGCCGTTGGCTCTTCATACCGGCTATTATACCTATAGGTGTAGAGGTTGAGACCTCAGGGACTGCCAAGTCTTTGTTCGGGCTAATTTTCTTTATAAATATTTTACCTCGACTCTTCTTTTTATTTTTTCGAAGTTGTTTTACTCTAGGCTATTGATTGCTATTGTTAAATAACTATTAATTAGTAAGTCTGTATTAAGTATATTAGTTTTGCTTGTAATGCTATTTAAAAGTTCTATTTAAAAAGTTCTAATTTAATGGCTATTTGGAAAGACTTGTAGAAATAATGTCTCATTTTAGTGGTGAGGGATAAAATTATTTTAGTTTTTTTTTTCCAAGTATATTTTAATAAAATGCCTGTGAATCACTATTCTGAATAAGTACCTAGTTTGAAAATTTAACCACTTAATAAAGTTTTTATATTAAAATGGGTTTTCATCACGTTTAAAATGAATTTGAAATTTACTTTGAGATCCAATGTAATAATGTTTGTACATATTCATCGGATTAAATTGTAGTTTTCAATGGTTTCTCGCATTTTTCTACCTAGTTATTTTATTACCTATTCATGTATTTTTTATTGCTTATTATAATTTGTCTGAATTTATACAATTCTCATAACAGTAACGACGCATACACTTGGAAATCTCGGACCTTCCCTGCCTGGTCCACGCTAAAGCGGATTTTCTCGGCTTTGTTGAAGAAATAGATTTCTTTTGTAATCGAAAACATCGTAACATTAATATGACGAAAAAATAAAAAGACATGTGAAAAATCATCAATCATATTTTAGACTAGCAAATCCTATTGTTGAAGGATTTGAAGTTCCATTCGTCTACAGGAAACTGTCTTATTGTATGTACTTATAGGTTATACTTATAGGTCTTTACACCCAACACACCGCTTTACACCACAATCATATTGGACCAAACGACGTCAAGATTCAGTATCGTCTGCAAAGCGGAATGTCAACGGCGGCATCAATCAGTAACGACGCCCGGGATTACCGAGACCGGCCCGTCATCCTCCGCTCCACGAATCTACATAAATAACCTCATCTGTATTCAGCATGCAGCGGAGACCATGCAACAACATGTGCCGTTCCACTTGCAGACCTCTATTATTAATTGTAGACAACTGACGCGGGGGAGCCGTGCAAACTCGCCCGGCCAAACCACGGCCCCGTTGTTTCTAGTTTAATAGAGGTTCTAAAGCGCTTTCCTTCCACTTTGTTTATTGATTCATACCCCGGCTTACCTACGCTTTGCGCCGGCAATGTATTGGAACGTACATTTTAAATTCAAACTGTATTTAATTAACATTTTCCAAGCGCAGTAACTTCGCTGCGCTGTTACTACTTGTTCCAACGTTTCGCCGCCACTATAATCGCAGAAGGGCACTTCATAATAATATGGATTAACAACACAGTTTACCCTGAAAGCTGCTATTAAACAAGTTGCTCGTAGATTTAAATTTTGAGCTCGTAAATTAACCCTTCATCCTTTTGAAATAGCAAAGGGGCTGGGACCTAATGGTCTATTTGCGAAACGTAATGGGCCGGCCAGGGCGAGCTTATTAGACAATTTGTACATATTCTGACTTCACTCTATTCATTAAAAGGCTTTACGCTAGATCCATATCACAACTCTGTGATACTTTACCCAAACCCAAGAATAAATTAGAAACATAAGTAGTTTCGCTGAAACGGGAAAGTTTTACTAAGGAACACTGTTCGTACAGTAAACAAAACTAAAAATAATAAAGAAATTGTAATATGAGCAATTCTACACTCAGTAAAAGTACAACCCTAGACCATTCGACATCATATTAAAAAAATCAGTAAAAATATTGTCCGGTTACTTACTAAGTGAATTCTGATTCTGGAAGAAAGAGTCAATGACAGTCAATCCTCGACCTCATTATCGCCACCATTGGACAATGACAGTCAATCTAAAGTCGAGTGAGTTAGAATGACCATAAATTGGTGAAAAGTGGAACGAAAATTGCATGCTCCGTTTTAAAGTTTCAAAAGTGCTCGGAAATATTCGCAGATGCAACTTTTGCGCACGTCTGTAGAACTTGTTATTCCAATATTCTTTGACAAACTGCGACAAACATTAACTTTACCTATTCCGTGTCGTTATAAGAACTCATAATAGCTCAAATAATAGTATTTTATGCAACCGTTGTTTAAGAGAGGTCAAAAAAGGCGAGTGGCGTGAGTAACAATTTGAGGCGAAGCCGAAAATTGTTAATAAAGACGCCACGAGTATTTTTTGACTCAGTTAAACAACGTTGCATACAATACTTTTTCTACGACCAAGCACTTACTTTGAAATAAAATATTTTTCATTTAAGAAGTAGCAAAGAATGGAGGGTACGGGCGGGAAAAGAATGAATGAAATAAGAAAAACATGTCTATGGTTCACTCATCTGTCAGAGACGACAATTAAAATTAGGTTGGCAACAATTTATTTCATACATTTTTTTTAAGTGGTGATTACACAAAGTATCGTAAAAGTGCCAGAAAGATACTGCGTGTATGCACAAATGCTTTTTATAATGGGGAATAGACTAAAGACTTGTCTTGACAACTGTAAGATAGGGGTCAAGTCTTTAGTCTATTCCCCATTATAAAAAGCATTTGTACATACACGCAGTATCTTTTGGGCACTTTTTAGGGTTCCGTACCCAAAGGGTAAAAACGGGACCCTATTACTAAGACTCCGCTGTCCGTCCGTCCGTCGGTCCGTCCGTCCGTCTGTCACCAGGCTGTATCTCACGAACCGTGATAGCTAGACAGTTGAAATTGTCACAGATGATGTATTTCTGTTGCCGCTATAACAACAAATACTAAAAACAGAATAAAATAAAGATTTAAGTGGGGCTCCCATACAACAAACGTGATTATTGACCGAAGTTAAGCAACGTCGGGCGGGGTCAGTACTTGGATGGGTGACCGTTTTTTTGCTTGTTTTGCTCTATTTTTTGTCGATGGTGCGGAACCCTCCGTGCGCGAGTCCGACTCGCACTTGGCCGGTTTTTTCGATACTTCGTGTAATGACCACTTAAAAAAAATCGAATGAAATACATTGTTGCCAACCTTATTTTAAATATCATCTCTGACAAATAAGTGAACCATAGACATGTTTTTTTAATTTCATTCATTCTTCTTCCGCCCGTACCCTTCATTCTTTGCTACTTCTTGAATGAAAAATATTTGTTAAATTTACATTTTAATTTCAAAGTAAGTGCATGGTCGTAGTAAAAGTATGCAACGTTGTTTAACTGAGTCAAATACTTGTGGCGTCTTGATTAACAATTTTCGGCTTCGCCTCAAATTTTTGACCTCTCTTAAGCAACGCGCGGTTGCATAAAATACTATTAATTTAACCTTATCTCAATTAGGGTCATGTAAATCGGTGATGATATACGTGACTAAACGGATAGCCAATTTTGAAGGCCTAATTAAGGTTGGGTAAGACTCTCCAACTAAAAAGGTTTGTTCCAATATTTATACAAAATCTCGAAATCATTTACGATATTATTCAAAAACATGATGAATGGGATACTTTTGAGACATTATTTCCTGAGGGTGAACACGTATAATATGTTTATATTATTATATTATAATATCAATGTAGTAATAATAGCAATCACTTTATTGTACACACCACATCTAGCAAACCTTCGAGTAGATGAGTGCAAAAATCTAGATAGACAGTCAAAACTACGGAATTTAAAATAATATTTGATAATGTAAACTAAACTCTTTTCCACAAATAAAAAAAGGCTTAAATAGCATTATTGAATATAATACATATACTTATATGCTAGATAAATATAAATAATCTCTCTAAAATTTCAAAAAAAGAACATCAATTAGGTAATTAGGGTTTTAGGTAGGTATGTCATGACATAGGTACCTAATACAAACGTATATGGTTCGGCACGAAACTGATATCATACCGAAAACTTCTATAGGTATGTAATATGTAGCCGGCTAGGGCTACATTTATATTTCATACATATCTATATACCAATAATATATATGTATTTAACAGTCTAATTCACTTTAAAATCGTCCCACGAAGGCAAAGAACGAATTGATCGGATTTCTTTCTCATCCAACCCGTCGAATTAAATTAGGATCGTCACTTTATCGCCGAAAGGTCGCTTATGTTGCCGAGACGCTTGCAACAAGTGAGTATGTCACGTAGAAAAAAGTAAACCTGTTACCAATTTGCAGCCGAAAGGTAAATGAAAAGGAAAAGGAAAAGATGTATATGTCGCAGGCATTTTGTAAGAATCCGCCGGCGTTTACAAACGGCGTCGTCATTTTACAAACGTTTCGTCGTTTGCAAATTGCCGAAGGCAAATTGTTAGTGCGCTCAATAGCGTCAACGTTAAACGTGATAGTTGTCTGAGGGTGACCATGATTTGCTGCTTTATAGATTTATATTAACTTTTTATACGAAGAGGAAGAATTTGGCCCTACCCACTAAACGCACTCCGGCCTTTCACCCTCTTTGCCGTTCGTGAGGGCGCACCTGGCAAGATTATATTTGGCCCTGAGATAGTGTCGCTACAAGCAGCATACATGACATAGGGCTATAATATAATGTGTCAGGTGACTTGGGATGAGTGGATGACACAGAAGCGAGTAAGATCGTCGAACCGTAATCCCGCGATCTTACCCGCGTCCCCCCTTATCAACCTCTCGTCCCCTTACAGGTATTTATTTGTGAAAAAAATAATCTAGTAGGTTGTGCGGGTGCGGGTTCGCGATGAATGTTAAAAGTCGAGAGAAAGTAGAGAAAATGTTTATTAATGTTAAAATGTTAATAGTTATATGATTGTTATAGTTATATGTCAACCGTTAAAAATGCTAAATCTAGACTCCCTGAAATCACATTGTTTTGTAACTTTGCAGGTACTTTGTAGTAATTGGCATCAATAACTCTCTAGGAGAGAAAGTTTGTGTTACAAGAGCAGCAGACGGGTTCCCGGCAATGATGCTTTCCGTATCAATAGACACAAAGGTATAGTAAAAAATTATTGGAAGTTTTGTTATTTGAAAATTCTTTGTACCACTAGCTGACAATAATACCACATTTTACCGCCTGTGTTAAACGGTAGAGGTAATATTTTACCCATTTTTTTTTCACTCATTCGTTATTTACAGATTGAAGGTAGTTTACCATCGAGCTACGGTGACATTGTTAATGCAACTGAGCGGGGACTGCAGACTAAGCAGCCTGTAATTTTTGCTCAGTATCCTTCTGTTTGTGAAGAATCTCTGACACAGCAAATAGAAATATTATATTATATTAACTTATATTCTGGTGCTCAATAATGAAAAAACGTTCATAAAGTTTAATCATAAATGCGGCCAGCCTTCTAGTCCTAGCCCTACCGAGCGACTACGACTTAGGCCAATTTTTTTAATTATAAGATTTTATTTTAAGTGTTATTTATTATGTTTTGAAAATTAAATGCCTCAATTATAAATGTGCCACATTTAGTTTTCCTTATAAAATAAACAAGTACGCAAAGTCTCACTATTATCACAATTCCTGACTCGACTGCCAGAAGTGATGCTGCTTAAGCCACCCGAAAAAATAAACAATGAAATCCGCTCTGTTTTGATTAAACACTGTTACTTGTAATAGTTTTAAGACTCTAAAATATATATCTTGTTTCAGTCTGTGGTTCTATCAAAAATAAACGACGCATAAAATACTTATTATAATAATTATAAACTATTAGAAATTAAAAAAAGCATTCTAAAACAGGCGACCGAATTTTGTATTTTTGATTTTTACTTCGTTGTAGCTAATAATTTCTACATTAAATAAGTCTATTTATACCTATAGCATTAATTATTCACCAGTATAGTTACCATTTTAGCGAGTTTATCCTGATTAAAGTTTACACAGAGCCGCTGGCTGTAAAACACCTAATCATGAGAATTCCCTAACGGCAGAGTCCTTCTTCGTAATTTTCCTATCTACGAGCATAAACTTGACCATTCCTAAGAGGAAAAATTAAGAGTTTCACTGTCGGAAATTGTTTCAAAATGAATTTCCCAAGTAACAAGGGTCGTTCAAAAACTGGAATTGCCTAAGAGAAGAAATACGAGCGAAGTTCGATCATAGAAGCGCTTATAGCCATTTATGCGGCAAATGGCTAAGGCGTATGGACGGCCGGCCATAATTTGAACCGACTGGAGTGTTCAGGCTTATTCGGGAACGGAGAATCCAATAACAGTATGATACTGAGGGCGGCATAGTCTGCACCGACTTTGACGTGACAAAGTACAGATGTAGTGCATAACTGTTTTCCATCGTAGTTTCACGGAAACGTTCAAACTTGTCTTGCTGTTTCAGTCAATAGGGATAATGACACATGTTAAATTTTATAACAAAATCTAGTAAAATAGATAGCAAACGAGCAATTTATCACAATAATGTGGATATTAAAATAAAATATTGAAAAATTACAAAATTACAGGACCTGAAAGTTTCAAAATTTAAGTTTTTTTTAACTTCCAAAAACGATAAAAATAAGGGTACCATTCGATTCCTTACATTTCATCCAAAAAAATATTGTACAGCAACTACAGTGAAACCTGGTTAAGTGGGACCTGGATAAGTGAGAAACCTCTATAGCTGGGACTCATGGTGCGGTCCCGACACTTTAGCACTGAATTACCTCTGTTAGTGAGATAAAACGAACCTCTATAACTGGCATTAGCTGTTGTGATTTTATAGTCACATTTACCTCTATAAGTGAGACAGAGAGTGTATTTTACCTCTTTTACTGAGACTATATTTATAAGATTACATTTTCCTAATTGTTTTTTTAGAATTGTATAGGAATTGACCTCTGTATCTGAGATAACGTCAATCTATGACCTCTCTAACTTGGACTTTATTGATCAATTTCCGTATTCTTACTAACTCTTAGTCTATGCACAAATTCCGCATTTGCTTAATTGTGTCTAAACGACTTCAAGTTTCATTTGGTTACTTTATGTAGTTAAAACTATCGAAACGAAAGCTGAAATTTTGATAAGTAACACGAATAAACAGATTTTCATTTAATACATTTCTAAGACGCAATGAAGTCCGTATCAAATTTAATTGAAAATATCTTTCCTTTGGACAATCATTCAAAATAAATTCAAAGAAATATTTAAACAGACTTAAAAATACTTAGGGACAAGGATTATTTTACCTTATTTATTTTTAAAGATAATTACAAAATACCTTATTAACCACCTCTATAACTGAAATATATCCTCTATTCTCACCTCTATTAATGGGACCCTCTGTAAATGAGACAGACATTTATTTGTACCTGGCTAACTGAGAGCCTGGGTAAGTAAAAAACCTCTTTAAGTGAGACAAATCTTCTCGACCCTTGAAGTCTCACTTATCCAGGTTTCACTGTATATACATAAACGCAATATTTCACCGACAAAAACGCAATTTTCTTGTTTTGTCCATACTACAAGATGGGCGATGACGTCACGGCCTCTGGCCGTTTTGTATAGGGCGTTTCGCGAGTGAAGTGCGACTGTCGGACTTTGACTACAATTTCTGACTTTTGTGTTACTTTAATGCAATGGGTCCCATATAGACATTTGATCCTAAAAACAAACCCGATCGATTGATACCATAAAAAAATTAGTCATGTAGCCTATTGATGATGATTTCAGTCGATCTCGGTACAATAAGTACTGAGGTTGACTGATGTAGCATGACAAATAGGTACGAACGATTCCGAAAAAATACGATTTAAGACAATTATGCACTACATCAAACACTTTGAAAGACATTTATTATCGCGTTTCCACAAGTGTGATAATCGACGTCACATTTGACGTTTATGCTGACAGTTCTACACTTTTGGCATTTAAAGTCTGTGCAAACTCAGCTTCGTCCGTTCCGTTTGTTTTCATCTTTACAAATTGTTAAGTGTTATGACTTATGATACGACGTTAACCGTCTCGCACTGTATTTCGCACGTATCAAGAAGTGTGAATGAGATGTCTAATGCTAATGACACAACTTGCAGTGGATTTTGCATACCAATCAGCGCAAGCGATCATATTATATCAATCAACTCAAATGAAACAGAAACAGGTCACTTTTTATGATACATTCTATCAAAAGATGACTTCCTATGGCACAGGAACACATTTGTTTATTATAATATAGGACACACTTGAAATATTTAGCAGGATTAATGAATTATTCAGTGACTGACCAGACACTCGTAGTTCGGATCATTAATATGTATGTATGGGACCGCGTCTGCACTGCTAGTGTTGAACGTCTTGTCTTAATTTATAATTATTTTTTACAATAAAATTAGGTACCTACATACTTGAGCTGAAAACGTTGTCCTTGTGTTTAAAGCAGGCTGGGTTAGTCATATAAAATTCCTTTGCCAGCATCACTCATGGTTTGTGAACGCGCTAAAAATTAAACGATGAATTTTAAGTTTATTAATTATGTATTTTTACACGTAATTTTACTTCAGTGAAGGTAAATCAAAAAAGTTTATCGGTATTGGTCGATAAACTATTGTCATCTTGTTAACACTGTACCTATTAATACATTACTTTCTTGTATGACTTCAATATTATATTATATTAGATACTTGTCGTCGTTTAGGCGAAACCCACGTAGCGGTTTGGCATACTAAACAAATTTTAACGCCACGCTACCGCCGTACCGCGTGGTGCCACACCGCTACAGGGTTCTTCACCTTAAGTACCTACTTATTAAAATAAAATAAAAATATATTAATATGTAGTGTAAAATTGCAAGCTAGGTAAACAGGCGAAAACTTTGGCACCGGTCACCGACGATACATCACCAGACATTGACAAACACTGCGCTGCAATCGCGGATGTCGCTGTCGGCGCTTCCGTGTCGCGATGAGTAATATCCCCGCTCACGGCTAGCGAACGTACAGCTTGCATTCAGTGGTGAAAATTTAACAATCAAATCTAAATTCAAAATAAGTAGTTCGCCCCAAACACAAATCTCTCCACACATAAATGTGGATTCCTACCTCCTCAGCCACCAGGCCGGTCGACTCAGATTTAGATATTTTAAATTTAAAATGTTTAATAGTTTAACTACACTCCTGCCAAATTTTATAAACATTGGTTTAAGTACTCAAGATATATAATAACCATGCTACTTACAAACATGAATAGTGTTTTGTATTAATAAAAGTAAAAAAATATACTTACAGAAAGAAAATCAAAACACGGAGCTAGCTAAATCTGCCAAGAGGCATCTCTATTAAGTTTACCATGTAATCGCAAAATTTCACGAATTGATCAGTTGTTCAAATCATGGAAAGTCAAACCTAACCTAACCATATCATGAACTGATCAATTTTAAAATGGCATTTCATGAAATTATCAAATTCTATGAGCTAGTCACGACATAAATATAGGTAGGTACATGTTAGGTATTTGTTCTACATATAGTCTCTAGAGAGCAAGCGCTGTAATTATTGTTAATTACCTATAATTAGTGATCGGTAACAGGTTTAATTTCATGGCAGCGTTGTTGAGTTAAAGGAATCTGTAAAGTAAAATTCGGCTGATATTATTAATTATGGTTATTAACATATGAACCTTAATTAACCTTCTCCTTCAAAATTGTTACTTTCATGTACCTACTTTAAGTCGACCACGCTGCCATGAAATTAAACCATTGTTACCCATCACAACCCACAATTAAATACTTGTTATTGAATGAATCAATATCGCTACTAGGTGTGTTTAAATAAAATCAGCAAAACAATAGCATGTTGTAGCTGCTATAAAGAGCGCACCATACTAAACTTCACAGTGAATTTGGACGGCTTATACGGTCCGGGATTCAAAGAGGCAAAACCAGAGCATTAACTACGAATGTTAACCCCATTCACCGATCCCGATTTCAGAGTTTTGATTGGATTTCTCGTATTATTATTGAGTTCATTCCTCTTCAACACAGGCAACTAGTTACCGACTGTCTGCGCTCATTTGGCAATCGACGTGTCTAATTTCAGAATCGTGTTTGTATGTACATATTTTGGTCTACATTGGCTGTAAGTTTGGTCTATTTAAATTTTAAGGGACTAATCTGCTTTTTAAAAACCTTTATTTATAGTTAGGACTTTTTAAAGCGAGGCGTAGACTAACAAGAATTTTAATTGGTATATGACATGTATTTCAGTTTATAATTAAAAAAAATGTTATAAAATAATTTGATTTTGTTACCTATTAACTGTATTCCTTAAATATAGTTAAACTAAATCTCGAAACAAAACTCGATACAACACGTAATTTATACGTTATAACAAGAACTAAGCAAACGTTAAACAGAGCGCGTCAAATTAAAGTCAAGTTTATTTTAACTTAAACTTTCGTTTGTTATAGTAATACACACTAACCGCGCGCGAGTCAGGATGACATGTATGGAACACAAAGGAGAATTCTGTAGACCCTCATTAAATTTATTCAGTCCCTGCTCATGACAAAAGTAAAGTATTCATGCGTGTTTCTTAAAAGCGAAAATATGAACGACAATGGCTTTGTTTTGGGGTAAAAAGCACTTCTTGTTTATAGGGCCAGCCTTCAAAGTTAACAAAATATTTTTGTACCTATTATAATATTGCCGTTTACAGGAATATAATTATAGTTTTATAGTGTGCAGGTTGGTCTAGTTAATCTTTGAAGTTAGAATATCATCAAATAAATGTTATCTATGAGAGACACGGGGCAACAAACGAACCAACCTCGGTTACCTGAAAAAACCCATGGGGTTAGGAGTGGGTTCGCCAGTTACATTGTTTAAAAACCTTCGGTAATTCTACGTTGGAAGACTTTGATTGGTCATGTTTATCACTTTATTTACTTACTACACAATACAATTATAAAGTAAGATTGGGCAAACCTAGGAGTGCCTAACTCCGGAGTTTATATGATTTCTCATCTTATGCATTGATTATTATAAGATATAAATTATACGCGACAGTTTTTTTACAACATCGGTGGCAAACAAGCATACGGCCCGCCTGATGGTATTTAAAACGAATGTAATAATAAAATGTTGATAAACGGAATCTTGGTAATAATAATAATACAGATCATAGATCAGTTAATGTAAGTACTTAGTTTTTAATTACAAACATTAAGTTAAGTTTTCATTAAAACAGTTATTCTCTAAAACTGATATTTTGAGCTCTTACAAAAGTCTAATATTTTTTAATTAAAATATTTAAGAGGAAAAATAAAATAAACGACAGCTATTCATCGAACATTCGGTGATTAAATACTCCGTAAGTTTTCGGCGTTCCTTAATTAATTCAAACGGCGATGGTATAAATCTTTCAGTAAAAGTATTTTGCGTTAAATGCTTTCGAAATGGAAAACATTTTAGTGGCGTTTATAAAAAATATACAAGAGAACCTTTGTATAAAGCTTAAAATTGTTTTGTATGCCTATAACGCAATTAGGTAAGTTATTAGTTTCCTAAAATTTTATTGGTAGGTACATAAAGTGAAATTTTAAGCGCTGCGAGGGAACAAACAAACTTTATTGCTACGGTGCGCAACACAAAAATTTTAACTACACTAAAAGTCTACCAGCCAACGTGACGAAACAGCTCAAAATAAGCATAAAATTACTTTGCCACTCTTGTGGATAAAATGCAAAGTAACTTTCTCATCAGCTTTTGAAGAAAAAGAGGGTCTTTATACCAGTGGTGTGGTAAAACAAGCAACAACGGTTGCACTCCGGTAGTGCCGATAGAAGTGAAAACTCACCTCACTATGTTACCGACGCCCGGTAACACGAATAACACGATACATACGTTTAGCGGAGGTATTCTATTTATTTATTATATATTATTATCATTCTCAAATAAGATCACACTTTTTCATTGACATGTTTATTTACATACTGCCATGACAACGTCAAATTATTTGAACATAGGTAACGTGTCTTGAAAAGGAGTCGCAACATAAATGTCAAATAACATTGAGTTTTCTTTATTGATTTAAATGCCATTTAAATTATGAGTGGCCACCTTACGGGGCTTACGGTCACGTGATCGCCTTACGCCCCTTACGGTCACGTGATCGCCTTACGCTGTCTCGAGTTTATCATTTTTTCCCCACCTCAAAAAGTGCCCAGCGCCGCTAAAGAAGTTTTCACTTCAAAAATTATTTTTGATCAAAACACTCACATCCGCGTATACTTCGTTATCGACAATCAACTTCGAGTAGAGGGTAAGGAGGGTTCGCGTTGTAGCCAGTTAATAGGATCGTGTCGTCGCGCAATGCCGATCCAGATTAACTTTAATTAAGTGGGTGTCCCTGCCTTCCGCTCCGAAGACATTTTAACTTATTATGACACGAAGATGTGGGGCAATTGAAGCTAGCTGTATCGTTGTTACTTTATTATTGGTACCTATACTGCAAAAAAATAAATATAATTCCGGCTATACAAACTCGTCGAGAGCCTTTCGCCAGAAGTCTCGGCACCGCCGCGCCGCTCCGATCCCATCGGAGAAGCGCGAGACGAGACGAGGAAGAGCGAGACGAGATACAGTACAGTATACACTCGTTTTCGGCCTATCTCGGGGTCTCTCGACGAGTGTGTACTAACAGCCCGCATAATGATCAAGAAGGTATGTAAAAGAATCATTCGATATAAAAGAATTAAATCTTGTCGTTTATTTAAAAACACGTCTATACGTGCATTGTATGTTGCTTCTATAATTAATTAGGGATTCGTTTGTTAACATTTACTTGAGCGGTGTTTACTTGTTTCGACTTCCGTTGTTATAAATAATTGTTTTTATTTTAAAATTTAATTTGCTTAAAATTTATTGAGAAATGTTCTAAAAGTGACCAAACTGAATAACGCAAAATATAGCATTTGTTCGGAATGATTTTGTGGCATTCATCTTATATCTAGATAGATCTTAAATCTTATATGTGATTAGATTACATCTAGTGTGAATATAATGTCTAAGTTTTTTTATTTTGCTAAGACTGACGTACCTACACATTTGCATAACACTTCCAGTGTTTTCTTTACAAAGATCAAAAGTTATAGTAGCACAATATATTTTAGTTTGTTATTATTGTAACTTCAATTTCATTTCAACTTTGAAATCCATTTAGTGTAGTACTATTTACCTATATGTATAAGTTATTTGGTTTATTCTATTCTAATTAAGGAAACTGTAGGTCTATAAGTCTGATAACCCTTCATTGTAATAATTTATTACTATAAGAGACTGTTTGTTTCTATAGTTTGTTTCTTTTTAGCATTAGAAAAAAGGTAAACAATCTTCAATCTTGATGTGTCTTTTAATTGAAAAACACGTTTTAAAAATAAGTCACGGCTAAGTAACAATTATTAATCTAATACGATCATTTATATTCTTCAGCTATCATAAACAATAGTTACTGATTTTCAAAAAGCGTTTTTCAACTAAGACATGTCAAGATCGCTTACCTTCTTTCTAATGCTAAAAAAAACGAACTATAAATAAAGAACTAAAAATAATAAAATATATCTTCATTGTCCAATTATGCACGCATTAGGTACTAAAGTGGAGTATTCATGAGAATAGCTACCACAATAATTTTATAATACTTATCTGTCATAATGTAAATTTACCACTTGCCTGTTATAGAAGTATTAGGCAGTTGTCCCACCGCAAGCGATGAGCTATGAGCGAGTAGAACGATAAACTAGAAACGAGTGGGCGAGCGGCGAGAAGCGAGTGTTAGCTTCAATAGTTTTGTCGCTCGGCTATAGGCGAGTGTTCGAGTGCGACGGGCTATTGGTCTCGCAGCTTGAGTTCAACTACCAAGCGAGCATCGCCGAGCGAGTACCGCTGAGCTAGTTTTATCTCATCGTTCTTATCTCGGCGACAAACTAGTAGAGCGAGTGTTCTCGCCGGCAGTGTGAAAAGCCAGCGATGAACTATAAATATAATTATGTATCTCTATTACTAACACAGGATCCCTATCTTTTGTTCGTTTCATGGGCGAGAAAATCGCCGATAGCTAATCGCTTACTCGCTCTTGGTGGGACAACTGCCTTAACATAATGAAACATTCCGAAGTAAGTAAACTCGCAAAACATAATGAACATCGTTATGTAAGCAGTAATATTGAAGGTCATGCGTTCTCGCCCACCACAAATTGTAGGTACTCTCGGCCACATTAGATGTAAATGACTAACACGTCCGTGTTATCTCGGCCTGCAAATTCACTTTGGCTAAGGCTATAAAAATGATACATGGTAGCACTTGGAGCCCGTAACGCCTCGGGGCTTAAGGCTTTAGGGGCTTCGGACGGAATGCGCGTCCCATAAACATAATCACCCTCATCAGCTGTTGGTTAATATCGATAGGAGATGACGCATACATTTTTATGGTGTTCCGTTTACGAGTTCTGATAGAATTTGCCCGCTCATAAATTTTTATTGCTCGGTTCTCTAGGGGTAGAAAGTTGTAATGGTTCTGATTGGATTGTCTAGAGGGGAGTAATTAATGTTTGTATGGCTGGATAACTGTTATAATTGTGTTGTCTGCTCGTGTGACCCATTAAATTATTTAGCAGGCTATCTAAACTTCAGGGACAGTTGAATGAGTATGAAATTCAAATCATGATATATACCAATGTAACTAAGTAGGTTTGGTACTTTTGTAAGGTATTCATCGTCGTAATTACGCGATTAGCAGTAAAACGTGGCACATTTTGGGCAAAGGATTTTTTCTCGCGGGGATTTATGTAAATACCGGACATGCACTGCTCTTTTAGCATCATTTACAGTACGAAAATATTATCAGCAGCGAGAAACCGTGCATCGATTTCTTTGACTGTTCACTCATAAAAAAGATTACGATCGTACTGATAGATAAAGTTAAATAAAAAGAAAAAAAACGAAGTGCTGGAGACTCTCGCACTCTTTATCTTATTTTCATAGATAAAAAAATCACAGTTACCCCACACGGAAATTGAGCTTCCCGTACAATATATTATCCCTATAAATTTACCTGACGTGTCCAATATTTCAGACGTTTTCACCGACCTGACCTCTTTTAATAAATCCTAGTAAGTACCTACGTGGATTGAATGCTCGGGGCCGTCTGAGATTATGCTGGACAAACAAGTAATTCCATTATTACAGCCCCTTCATCTACACGCACTATAACAGGCTTCCATCCCAAGAAACTCTCGCTACCCGAATAACAGGTGAATAATGCCCTTTATCTTACAAATAAGTTCGCGCCCCAGAATATACTCATACCGCCCAACGCTCAACTCCAAAATATAGCGGTACATAAAAAAAAATCGTTGTTATTCCCACAAAACATGAAAGTAGTTCGAGCAGAAAGCGGCAGTAAAGTTTGATCTGGATAGTCCCACAATTCAATAAAAAATAACACGTTTTTATTCAGTTGCTAAAGTTATGAATACCGGCTATCGAGCGAGCCGACAACCCTTTGTGTTGTGCAAAAAGACACATATATCGCTTAGCGACACAATTCGCCGCACTATGTTACAATTAGATTGGATTCGCATCACGCGTGCGCTATTGGCTGCTCCGCCATTAAACACAACTGTTCTGTTTTCAGACCCAGGTGAAACGAATGCTGGCAATAAAATCTACTAATGTGTCATTTTTTAATGCGCTCCGCGCATAAATATCTTTGTTTCATAAAGGCACCTTAAAATCCCCACAAGAACTCTTCACCGTGTTGGGGCGGGACAATCTCGACCCCCGAATAAGTCGAGATTAACTCTTGCTAACAAAAACTCTTTTGTGCTGTGTGGAGAAACAAACGAAAGTCTGAAGTGACGCGAGCTGGACATAGGTCAATCCGAGCTCCCGCTGAGTGCGGATGATTAATCGTCGCGGGTGGTCTCGGAGCAGAAAATAACTATTTCTCATCTTTTGAAAAGGCTGTCCGAGCAAAACTGCCACAGGCAGTCGTGTTACAGCTAAGTACCTTACATATCCATTCGCCTTGAATGCTGATTCTATTATACGGGTTATCGCCCCTGGTCCCGTACGCAGCGACAGTGAACACTGAACACTGAACACGCCTTCTTGTACGGCCGTTTGGGGAGAAGCAGTGCTGCAGGCGCAGAGCTAATACAAGGCGGCGGGAATTATATAGAACTCTTAACATTGACGCAGTAAAACCATTGGGATATCTTTATAATATAGTTATATGAAAAGCAGGTCATAGTGCTACATCAATTTTTATTTATCAATTTAGTTCATTTCTAGTTTTCTTTTTCAGATTTTAACGGGTGCGATCCCATCCGGGAATCCATCTGAAACCAACTAGATATTAGGATTTTGTAAAAATCTTTTGAAACAGCTTTTCTTAGCTTTTTAAGGAGATTCTAAAGGGCAAGTAGTGTATGAATATTATTTTATCACACCAAGTCAAAAAACAGAAATAGATAGGACCATCTTAGCGTATTGCTGGGCAAAAGCTCCCCGCTTTTCCGCCACACGTTCCAGTTTGATGTTTGTTGTGTTCTCTCATCAGCAAGCAACATTATGTATACATTATAACTCACTCTACGAGTTTTAACACATTTCAGAACCTATTTAAGATAAACATAAATGTGACATAATAATATTTGATCTACCATCGTAAAATCCGACACAAAAATCCAAGTTTAAATCAATGTTGGTATCTTTATTTCTAATTTTATTTCCATTTCGCTGCTCGCATCAATACTTTTATCTCTCTGAACATACAATGCCTGAGTTACCTTCTCCTCCCGGATATAAGTATACAATGTCGTTTACTGATATTCTTCCAATATCTGATGTGACTTATGTTCTATATACATAAATATTGTGTATGTATTTTGTTGTCTCCACGGTCCCAGAAATAAAAGTACTTAGTAATAAATGGTTACTGCATGCCCTAGGCCCTATGAAGTAAATATGGAGATAAAAAAAGCAGCCAAGTGCGAGTCGGACTCGCCATTGAAGGGTTCCGTATTTAGGGGATTTATGACGTATTAAAAAAAACTACTTACTAGATCTCGTTCAAACCAATTTTCGGTGGAAGTTTGCATGGTAATGTACATCATATATTTTTTTATATTTTATCATTCTCTTATTTTAGAAGTTACAGGGGGGGGACACATTTTACCACTTTGGAAGTATCTCTCGCGCAAACTATTCAGTTTAGAAAAAAAAAATGATATTAGAAACCTCAATATCATTTTTGAAGACCTATCCATAGATACCCCACACGTATGGGTTTGATGAAAATTATTTTTTGTGTTTCAGTTCTAAGTATGGGGAACCCCCAAAATTTATTGTTTTTTTCTATTTTTGTGCTAAGATCTTAATGCAGTTCATAGAATACATCTACTTACCAAGTTTCAATAGTATAGTTCTTATAGTTTCGGAAAAAAGTGGCTGTGACATACGGACGGACAGACGCGGACAGACAGACAGACATGACGAATCTATAAGGGTTCCGTTTTTTGCCATTTGGCTACGGAACCCTAAAAATCTAGCGCTTTCTATAATATGTTTGACAATATGTACGCTCGATATATGTGTGATCATCAGCAAGCTTGCAAAATAATCAGACTTAAATCAATCCTTCATATGATCACTCTTACCATCGATGTCCTATTTTATATTAAACTAAGAATGACAACATTTACCTACGTGTATTAATCTCGCAAAATGGAGGCATTTAAAAAACGGTCGGCCAATTACATGTGTTGTGGGTTTGGAGTTGTAAGAAAGGTACAGGGCCCAGGTACCTATATCAAACGATTGTTTAACACTTAGGAAATGTATGTAAAACTAATACAAAAACATATTTTGCGCGTAGGTATTAATATGAACTTTTATAATGGGTTGTTAAAAGTTCCACCATATAACTGGTGCGAGAGAAAAATTAAAATGAAGTATACGACAAACAAGTTGATAGAACGGAACTAATGTGGTTATAGTTTTTCTGAGACTTAGTTCTTAGAGGTTATACCGAGAGCTAAGTGATAAACAAAAATTTGTAGTGTTCCCAAAATACAACAAGAATTCCTAAAAATGTGTCATAGAAAAAAATCTTTTGCGGACTATTATTAATAAATCTTAAATATATTTCTTGTAAATAACGTGTTACTTTATTTAAAAATTTCGCCTCTTACAACTTACGTAGAGTGCAGAATTCATAAAATAATCAACCGTACATTTTTAACTACAAATTTAAATGCTAGTCTAATAACTAGGTACTTCATTCATCATATTTATTGAATTTATCAAATTACATAATTATGGCCCTTGGAAATACCGATACCTAGTAGGTACTATTACAGATACTAGGACTTGCAAACCTGTGTCGACCTAGCACTCGATACCAGCTATACCTATTGATATTGCATTTTAAAATCTTCACACTATTGCTGTAAAGTGTAAGACATTGCGTGTTTTCACAGTATATACATATTACAATGATAGTCATCGCCGATCCACAATAGCAAGCAATTTGTACTAATTGCAATTAGTTCAGAGTGGTATCCGACGGAAACTGATGAAGTGACAATGAATCCTATGAAATCTTGTCAAAATAGCTTCCGTTCCCCATTTGGAGAATTAAAGGGGCCTTAAATTATTCCAACATTCGCATCGGTCTAATTTAAACTGCCAACGTCGTGTCATGCCAACATTGAGCTAATTTTACTGTCACTTGTCAGTCGCGCGGCTATCGTGACCGTTACTCATGCACTGTTAGTGCTTGAGATAAGAGACCTACCTGAAGGAAATATTTATTTTTTTTATTTTTAAACTTTATTGCACGTTATAACTTTTTTTCTCTTTTTATGTAAAACATTCCATTCAACGTTGTTTATATAGGTCCTAGTAAAAGGCAAGATAAATGGATTATATTTATGACATCCTGCGTGTGTGTTCAGCCTTAATCTTGATTTAAATGTGAAAAGATAACCTTACGACCCTCCAAATATCCAATACGAGGGCAATCGAACCATATTGTTATTAGATAACGATATTTATTGGAGAGCAAGAGAAAATTATACGAATGAAATATACCTTTATTTTATAGTTCTCTACTCTATGCTAAAAGAAATATCCTTTATGGTTTTGTAAACAAAGTATTGGAATTAAGAAAGATTATTTTATTTTCTTATTAAAATTTAATTTTGCTGTAAAATATGAATGGATACATTTTTCTTTATTTAATTACAAGCAAGCAACCAATAATTACACTCTTTTTCACCACACGAAGCTCGTAAAGTATTAGTTATTTATTATGAATGAATTATTATCCTCGCGTTGGTGTGGTTAAAAGAAATGTGTTTTTACTCAGTAGCAGCAATTTTCGAATCTTTTGTTTGTTTGGATATCAATATTAACACAGGGGGTTAAGTATAAGTACTTTGCCCCCTTGTAAAATTCACCATCTGGTACGATTGGACGGTGTTACAGTGCTTGTCATATGGTAGATTTGAGCCGCGTTAACATATGTAACAGCATCCCGGTCCCGATATATCTGAATGGGGCACGTTTATGGGCAGTAACGTGTGACGTACCGTGAAAGCGGGTTGTGGTACTTGTGCTCACGTTTTATATTCCCATAGCAGATGAGCAGAGCAGAATGTTCTCAAGAACCAGCGTAGTAGCAAATCGGCAGTGTGGTCAGTAAACGCTACAGTAAAAAAAATCTATACACACTATATCACAACCTCATTAAAGTGTTACTACGTGATAGTAGTGATGGTTTACTATGAATCGGCATATACCTAAGTATACCGACATACCTACCATGATCAATGATATAATAAAGCTCCACGTTATGGAGCGAAATATGTTGAGAAATGAGTGAACGTAAGTGACCCGTTTCAATAAAGAGTCTGTCCGGAAAGAGAAGAGTCGTGAAATGTATGGGACCCAATACATTCTACGAATCTTTTCTTTCCGCACAGACTCTACATCACTACATAGTATAAAACAAAGTCGCTTCCCGCTGTCTGTCTGTCTGTCTGTATGCTTAAATCTTTAAAACTACGCAACGGATTTTGATGCGGTTTTTTTTTAATAAATAGAGTGAATGAAGAGAAAGGTTTATGTATAATTTGTTAACCCATGCGAAGCCGGGGCGGGTCGCTAGAATTAAATATATTTGGGTCAATTTCACCAAACGAGCATTTTTGTCTAATTCCCATGGAATTTTGAAATACCAACATTACACAAAAAAAATTATGCTGATAATTTGATAAAAAATATAATAAATATTAATTTTCTTATGGGGTAAAAATATTCATAAAACTATAAAAGTTATTTCAATTTAAAAGTTTGGTCAGGGCACGGGAATTAGTGTGTCCATGGGAATTAGATTTTACTAGCACGTAAATTAGAACATAGCACAGGAATTGTTTTCTTAACTTATTTTGGTAGTTAAAACTATTATTTATGTATATTTTAATCTACAATAATATACTTCGACCATACTGAAGTGGCATCGAATATTTACCTTCTTTAATTTTAGTTTCGGACGACAAATCTACGAAAGTATGATACACTAAAAACTACGTATTTGACTAATCGTTTGCTTGATTTTAATGGCAACTAATCTCTCTTTCTTAGTAAAATATACATATTTCAAAACAATACTTTGAGTAGTTGCGTAAACTTGTCCGCCTTACATACAAAACTATTCATTAAAAAGTGTCATTATGTATCTGCATGTAGATAGGTACAAGGTGTATGATCTGGTATATGGCCGTATAGGAAATGATACTAAGAAATAAATAGGGGCACAGAGAGAAGAAGTTATTGTGTAAGTTAATCTGAAGAAATCGAATATGCTGCCTTCATAAATTCATAACACAAAAAATTGTTTGACCACATATGAGGTAAGGTGGGGTAAAACTATCACCGGGGTAAGACTATCACAGACAGACAGACATGACGAATCCATAAGGGTTCCGTTTTTTGCCATTTGGCTACGGAACCCTAATAAGGTATCTAATAGTATTACGGTTTTAATACCCCCTGGCACTGATTAAAATAACCGACTTGGTCTTGATCTCAAAACTTTTTTATAGTAGAAGAACTGCGTTGCGAGACTTGCATCTTTTTACATGTAATGTTTTTGATAGGATCCCATCTCTTTTTGTAGGCTGTCCTTCTTTTCAGGTAATCATACCCATACCATACTGATACTATGTATACACATATATCATAACTATACACATCTTTATACATACTCACATCGTACATCGTAGTGTACCTTTACTTTCCCTACTAGTTGTAAGAACTAAAAGGTAAATTTGTTATCGCATATATTTCTAGGATTACAAACTTATTTATGCAGTTATTAGATCTTTAGAACATGACTAATATTGCAGTATTACGTTTCAAATTTGGAACATGTGGGTATGCTAGAAGTACCTTAGAATAATGATGATCGTGAGTGATTGTGTCAGTGACAAAACTAAGGGATTATAAAGTGCATTAATTCTTAGACTACATGTTCAAATTAAATGTTATTTTGATAGAATGTTATTGAGATTTGATGGTACGGCCGTGCCACTTTGTTTTGCTCGACTTGGCGGCGGCACTGCCGTGCCCCCAGATCCTTTGTCCTTCCCCGGGCCTCAAACTATCTCCATGCCAAATATCATCAACATAATATTGGTTCAGCGGTTTAAGCATGACGAGATAACAGACAGACAGACAGAGATACTTTCGCATTTATAATATAGTAAGAATAGGATATATTTAATTTTTCTTGTATTAGAAAAGCTAATTTATAACAACTAATCTATTAAACGAGCAATTCTTGTATATATTTCGGGGATCTCGGAAACGGCTCTAACGATTTCGATGAAATTTGATCATATATGAGAGTTTTCTGGGGTGAAAAATCGATCTAGCTAGGTGTTATCTCTGGAAACACGCGCATTTTTGAGTTTTTAGGTAGGTATATGTTTTCCAAGCAAAGCTCAGTCTCCCAGATATTTAAACTTTATACGGCATACGCTGTCAGCTGTCAAATTTACAAAAAAAAAAACATTGCAAATTTGACTCATTTTGTTTCATGTAACCTTAGGTACAGGTATTATAATATGTAATCATTCCAGAAATAGTTTTATGTTTATATAATATTTTAATGTTATAATATGATCAATGAGTAAGGTAAGGTGGGGCAAGACTAACAGTACAAGGATTCCATACAAGTGATAGTCTTACCCCGGTGTCGTCTTACCCCACCTTACCTTACGTATTAAAATTGCCCGGGTTATTCGGGTCCACCCTGTATGTACTATAATACTTATACTAAAAAACCGTTCACAGATTTTTGTGCATTCTTTAAGATTTCCTTAAATGAAAAATAAAAAGATATACTTCATATTATTATTACATATAATATGTCGGCGAAGGATGGTCCTAATGGCGGTGGGCGCGTGGGGGTAGTACCTAGATGTATTACTTCACAGCCAAAATAGTAGGTATATGCTACCAACGCATGAAATAAACATTCGGACTCATTAACCATACTAGTGCCTACTATATTTCAGTACTAAATGATGAAAAGAACTAATTGCTATTAGAATGTTGACTGGTTAAATTGAAAATAAAAGATCACATGAAATCGTTCAAATCTTTATTTCAGTCAAACTAAACCGGTTCCAACCCTACACCTCTGACCCGAGAAGATTTAACCCGGCAACAAACTCGGCGGGACACATCTTTTCAAAACAACACATAGTTTCTTTATTTTACAAAAGTAAGCTTGTAATGGCACATAAGAAACCAAAACAACACCTGGAATAAAACACTTAGCTAAACGGTCAAACAACGTGAGAATCCACAAGCTTTCAGAATAATCCTTCAGGTGCAAGCCCTCAGGAACGCAGCGAATCAGGCACGAGCCCGGCCAACGTCCGATCTCCAGCGCGGTCCGATCAAGAAGAAGGAAGCCAGTTCCAGCGGCGGAGCCAACCGCTCCCGCCTCCAATTCAAGTTGGTAAACCTGCCTGACCAGTCTACCAACATGACGACAAAAATGCCTGCTCGTGCCTACGTTCACTCAAGATACTCCTCTTGACGTTCCAAAGCCTTCTGTCATTTTAGTTCATCAATACACCAATAGATGGCGGCGTTACTCACTACGCAGCTTCATTATTTCGTTACAAGCAAATAATACATAGCCAAACATTGCTAATCGACTTTTACAGGCGTCTAACTATGAACTGTAATGCTGCAATACGTCTTTCTGGTGTCTCGCTCCGACAAATATATATTCAATGCCAATATATATATGTAATAATAATATGATGTAAACATTGCCAATTAACTTACAGTGCCCCCAATAAAAGATTTGTTGACAATATATGTAATACTTTCTAATTCCCGTGCCACTTAATCAGCTGTTTTAGGTAAATATGCTATGGGAATTAGGGCACGGAAATTAGAATTCGTAATAAAAAAATTCGCCAAAAATTTAATTCGTGTTTGACCAAACTGTTATGTTATCTCTTACATAAAGATACATAAAGGGCTCCTAAATATGACAATTGTTATTGAAAAGCTATGTGGAAAATAAAATTTATAAGGGGCATCGAAATTAGAAAAAAATTGTCGCCCACCCGGCTTCCGAAATACTTACGCGATTTGCTCGAACACGCCGCGGCTTGACTTACATCCGCTTGCTTTGAGAGACAGCCGAATACTGCCAGTACAGGTGAGGCGGGATACGAGGCGGTTCAAATACAAACGTCGGCTGTCAGAGCCCTTTGAGTTTTGCCAACGAAATTGTACTCGCGCGCTCGGACAAAATTTAAACATCGATCACGAGTTATTTACCACAATGAAGCTAATAGTGTATGTGCTCAGTGATAGTAAATATCATCTAGTTTAAGTATTTGACACTAAATTAGTGATACTAATGTAGAATTTTTCGTAGGATTTTTCATTATGCTCAAAAGTCGATTCCGGACAGGGCACGGGAGTAGTAATTTGAGCCTTTAGGTATTTTTAAGTGTACTCTAAAAACCAACTAATCAGTGAATTCATATGGAACTCGGTGTGAAAGGGTGACTTCTTTATGTAAAAAAAAAATGGTAAGTATTATCTGATGCTAACCCGCGATTTTCATCACGGACAGAAAAAAAATCGTGTTCAGAAATTGACCCATTTAACTGATTGTCACGGTAGTTATGTTATTAAAATGATGAGACAGATTTGATGGGTAAAAATGTGTGTAAATAGTTTTCGACTCGCTTGGTAGATGCTAGGAATAACACCCGTGTGCGGTTGTCCGCCGACTTCCGACACACGCTGTATACCAAATCTTAGCCGGTACAGTATTGCAGTGGTTTTAACAGACGTTTAGGCGAGAAATAGCCCTTGATATTATTTGAAAATCGAAGACTGTATATTTCGCATTTTGTCCGTCTGTCCTTAATACTATTTCGAAACTTATTTGATCTTGACGTAATTTAAAATCATGAAAACGAATTGCCTACCTACCTATCATGTACTGTCATTTTTATATTTATAGTTATACGAAAATGATTTTACGTCACCGGTTACGTTTACGGCTCGTCCTGACCAAGGCAAGACGTAAAATTTTAGACAAACCACGGTCGGTAATTCATAAAGCCCCGGATCGCAAGTTTATGACCCTCGCCTTCGGTTCGGGCCACAAACACCTGCAATCTGGAGCATTCACGAATCCACCCACGCGCATCCCTGAATTCCCTAGGTATGTAATGTACAATTTTTTTCTTGATACACATACTATGATAAATATGATAACGTACCTACTATGATAATAGTGTGTGTGTGTATGTATCTAAAATAGTGTTGAGTCGCTCACTCGTGAGGCACCTCATTTGTACCACTCTTTTTGTTAATTTGTCGCAGTACTTCGTACCGAAAAAATGTCTTACTTCACTCCTCTATTCATTTTACTTGATTCTAAAATTATCTTTCTCCTAAAAGTTCTATTCTTAACCTCCAGAATTGCACTCCAATTAAATGTTACTATTTATTTATTTATAAAGGAAGTGATGAGTACATAAATATGTATATACATTAAATATTTTTGTCGCCGTTGGAATTAATGGAATAGTCGACGCTGAAAATATGCTAGTACCTCACCTCATTTGAAGTAAGACATTGTAACACCTCATTTTAGAAAATGAGGTACTCATACAAACTCATTTTAAATTGATGTCCTACCCATCACTAATCTAAAATGTAAACAGAATGGTGGCTGCTTTCGGGCGAAAGAAGCGCCTGGCGTCCGTTAGCTCATGTGGTGGACGACATCCGTAAGATTGCTGCGGGTCACTTCTGGGTGAGATTAGCCCAGGACCGGGACAAGTGGCGTACTAGCTGATGATAATGAGTAAGTATGTGTATATATCATATAGAAACCAAATTAATAAAATCGCGAGTCTGTTACAGCATTGTTTGCAATGTATATTACAAACGCTTGGTATTGCATATGAATGTAGCATACAAGGCATCTCAATCCACAGTAATTGAATCAATCAATCAATCAATCAATCAATCAAAGCAGTATTACCAATAACTACGATGTGAAGAGAGAATAGGTATCTAAAAGTATTTCCCGTGGGTTTTAGCTCACACTGCAACGCTAAGAACTTGCCTTGTAGGATAGATGGATGGTGTTGTTAAAAGTCGTTTATATACCTCAATATGTAGATTCATCATTATGCAAAGTAATCAAAGTGCTGTCATAACGTTGAAACATAAGTTTTATCTTTATCAAAAATTAGCATAAGTTGTAGGGTAACCATGATTCTGGATAGTTTTTGTCAATACCAAAAAAGTTAAAAAACAGAAAAAGGTGTAATTTTTTTACTTAAATACGATGATACCATTAACATTTATTGAGCTTGTAGGGTTATTCTTAAGAAATCCTCAATAACCACCCTTTATCGCTCACAGGAATATGAAATCCTACGGAATAACCAAGGATACTGGTAAGATTCAACTTCGACTAAGGCACAGATGTGCAACTAATTCCGCATAGACGGAAGCGTGCAAGCAAGATTAATAAAAGCTCTCACACAGACTAAACATATATTCCATACACTATATACGTTTGCTATTAGCTTTGTTATACGAACTTAGCTAAGATAGAATTAGGATTATAGTTTGAGAGTAAATAATATGTAGGTAGCTGTGTATATTTAAAACGCTGTTTATTTTAAAGCAGTGGGGTAGGTACTTTATGTTTTCAGTTTATTATGATACTAATCATTTCTTTTATTCATTTTTCGTCTTAAGTTAGGTGTTTTATAATATGGATATAAAAGTAAAATATAAAAGCACTTACAAAACAATAAAAAATACATATAAACACATTATAAAAAACCTAACCTAGGGTGCCGCCGGCAGCGGGGCAAGACCCAAGCAGCCGGTGGTCAGGGCCGCAGAGAGAGGAACCCATGGACTATCCGCGCCGTGTCCAAGATCACCGCCTTCTGCATCTGGCCCTTGATCCAACCACCTAGCGAGAGTCTCTCAAGATTTTGGTCGAGACTCTTTGCCATTAGACCGTTCACTGAAACGACTATCGGGACAATGATCGTCGAATCATTATTATTAATACTTACATTATTAAAAAATATCTCATCGAAAAAAACTACCGTATTCTTTTGTAAACATTTTAATATTTTCCAAGACCTATTGTAGAAATTACCTTTGTAAATATTTTCTTTAGTTCATAACAGTAAACCTAATAAACAGCCTATAAAGAACTACCTAATTCGCCTAATACAATTCACCGCTAATTGAAATAGTGTTCATCACATGCACATGCACTGCACATTGGCCAAAACAAACAAAAGTTGTAGTACCTGAACTGAGGGCCTACCGCGAACCACGTTCGACGTGTTGCCTCTCTGCCGCACTTGTAAATTCGTACATAAGTGTGACAGGGAGGCAACACATCGAACGTGGTTCGCGGTAGGCCCTCTGAACTATTCCTTTGTAAGCTTTGTATTCGCACTGGAACAGTGTACCGTTTGAATTTAATGTTCACTGAATACAAAATGTAGATATCAATTCAGCTATTAAGTTCAGGAACCTGTACTAGTTAGTTTTTGAGAAACTACACTTTTAGGTTATGGTTTAGTGAATTTTGTGTTCTCCAACGATGATAGGTAATTAATAATCTTCTATTTAAAAAAAATGTAAATGTGTAATAATTTGTTTAGTAATCATTTCGTTTAGTTTCGTAGTCATAGTTTCTGGCCTATATAAATTTATTTTATGATTTTTAAACTCATAAAAAATGAAATTTTTCATTAAAATAAAATGTATGTATCTGTCCCAAATTATACCTACAAATATTTTGTAATATTATTGTATTTAGCAGCAGAATAGCAATAAACTAAAAACCTAAAACTTTTGCTTGGCATAGTTTACTTTAATCCTCTTTTTTTTATTGAAACAGCCAATCAGCCAGGTTTATATAATCATAATTAATAATATAATCATAATTTCGTTATAAAAACTTTTATATCGTGATATTATCATGCTCCTTATATTGCACGCTACTCGTACATTCCTTAGGAATCATTTCAACCGTTTGCATAGAAAAAACCGGTATAACAATACCCGTATATCACTTATATAAGTTGACACGAATATAGAGACCACGTTACACTAGTTAGTCCATGCACTCGACTGGCTCACACCCACGATACCATTGAAAACACTCGTCCTGGCTAATCTTCTCAATGCACGCAAAGTGACATATTTGCAATGGTATGTCACGCAATAACGGCGAGAGCTGCAGCACAGATTTCAAAATATTATTAGATACGCCACTTTTAAAAAATGTTGTCTGCCCTTAATGATATTACATTAATTTTTAATTGTATTAATGTTGTTGTATTATAATTTTTTAATGTTATTGGTGGTAGTGGTCTGACTGTTGTATTATAATGATATTAGTGGAATCTGTGTGGCTCTTGAATCTGTAATCTAATTTACTATGTGTGTTTTTTCCCCTGTTTTTTTTTTCTCCAAAGGCTTAGATAAAATAAAAACGAGTGACGGTCAAAAGGTTTACAATAAGCCATGTAAAAACACAAAAAAATCTAAACGCGTAAGTACCTAGTAAAAAAGCTACCTACCTACTTATTAAAATATTTAACAGTCGGTGTCACTAAAGACTGAAATAATCATTATTACATACCACCTCAAATAGAGGTTAAAATGGGTAGAGTTAACGGTCAAACTTCTATGAAATTATGACGTATAAATAACACTTGCACTGCGTATGCTATCAAAATCGTTGCAGACTTTTCTTGGTCTCTATCAGGTTTTATAAATACATGCTATCATTACTATTTCAATTAGACCACTAACAATTTAGAGTTTCGGTCTCTTTATTTATAACATGATGTTTTGTTTGCCTCAAAACCACTCCCTTGTATTTTGTAATCTGTGGCTGCACTTTCACAGCATGCCGAACATGAGAACGTATGATTTATCCGCTTTCCTGTATCTGCATCGTATTAGGAGGAAAAGAGACAGAAAATGGAATCAACATCGCTGGATTACATTGATGTATGAGGGACATTTCGTTTAGCAAATACAAAGCGCACTGAATCTGTTTTGCGAATGGAATTCGTCATCGACGGCGACGGCGTTGATCACAATTGTAGTTGGCCGTGTATTATCATTCAATGTACGAGCGTATACTGGATAGTTGAGTTTTCAAACTTCAACATTTATTTGGCAAATAGGCCACAAGGGCACTTTTACACGTCAACATTGAATTTACATACAAGAAAAATAATGAGAATCTCCTGAAAGCCGAGAAGGACAAGTCCAGTAAGTACCTAGACTTGGCTCACGAGATAACCGCCATGTGGGATGTTGATTCGACGATCATTGTCCCGATAGTTGTTTCAGCGAACAATCTAATAGCGAAGAGTCTCGACCAACATCTTATACTCTCGCTAGGTGGTTGGATCAAGGGTCAGATACAGAAGGCGGTGATCTTGGACACGGCGCGGATAGTCCGCCGGTTCCTCTCTCTGCAGCCCTGACCACCGGTAGTTTGGGCCTTGCCCCGCTGCTGGCGGCACCCTAGGTTAGGTTTTTTATAATGTGTTTATTTGTATTTTTTATTGTTTTGTAAGTGTTTTATATTTTACTTTTATATTCATATTATAAATAATCTAACCTAAGAAGAGAAATAAATAAAGAGAATACATTAACAATTATTAAATACAACTGCAACTACCAAATCAAACTAACGTAATACAATTACATAGAGATGTATAAGGTCTCTAAATGTCGAATTACATAAAAAAAAACTATAATAATAATATTAAAATAGAAACAAAACAGATACATGGAAAAATAATCTAAACTTATTTAGAGGTGTAAATGTCTCTAAAGGCTTGACCAAACACAGAGCGCGACGCAGCGCCGCGTGATGCCGACGCGATGACTGTTCAAACAGGGCGCGCGCGGACCGCGCTCTCAACACGCCCTCATCGCGCGCGCGAACTGCCTAACGTCCGAACGTCCGATCCGACTGATGTGACCCAGCGCGACGCGGCGGCCCGCCGCGTCCCGCCGCGTCCGCGCGGCGCAGCGCTGCGCGGACGCAAGGGGCCGCGCGGCGCGGGGCGCGACAGAAGCGGGGCGTGATACCGGCGGGACGCAGTCTGTTTGACGTCGGTAACCTGTTAGCATGTGCCGCGGTCGCGCGGCGCGGACGCGGCGCTGCGTCGCGCTCTGTGTTTGGCCAAACCTAGCGTGTCAGAACTAAAACAACATAGTTTATCAACAGACAGGAGTTCTCGGGCGATATAGTGTTTTCGTAACAACTGGGTCGGGGTCCTGGGTTCTTGGTAAGGGCATTTATTTCTGTGTTTATCACAAATATTTATTCTTGAGTTAAGTCCATGTAGGTATGTAAGCATTTATATACATTAAATTGCCGTCTAGTACCCACAACACAAAAAACCTTACTGATCGAGCTTACTGTGGGAATAGGTCACTATATGTAAAATTATCCTATATTATAAAAAACCGGCCAAGTGCGAGTCGGACTCGCGCAAGGAGAGTTCCGCACCATCAACAAAAAATAGAGCAAAACAAGCAAAAAAACGGTCACCCATCCAAGTACTGACCCCCCCGACGTTGCTTAACTTCGGTCAAAAATCACGTTTGTTGTATGGGAGCCCCACTTAAATCTTTATTTTATTCTGTTTTTAGTATTTGTTGTTATAGCGGCAATAGAAATACATCAACTGTCTATCACGGTTCGTGAGATACAGCCTGGTGACAGACGGACGGACGGACGGACGGACAGCGGAGTCTTAGTAATAGGGTCCCGTTTTTACTCTTTGGGTATGGAACCCTAAAACGAAACTTAAAGCGCATTTACATATGTCTGTTTGCATAAATTCCAGTCGACTGACTGATGAGTGATGACTGAATTTATGATGAGCTTAACAACAACTCGTCCGGTTATAAAAACGTTTATAATAAAGGGTCAATATTTAACCTTTGAACCTTTTTCTAAGGGACGTGGTCCGTGACGTCACAAATTTCCTTAGCTATATTTTATTCTACGAATAATTAAACCAATTTTTTTTTCATGTAACCGAGTTTTAGTCTGATTAGCCTGGGGACTAGGTTCCCGCTTTGAAAGTTATGCAAGAGAAATATTTAGGATGCAGTACCTACCTACTTATACGTTTTTCGAATTAAAATTTTCATTGTAGTCTTTCTGACCCTTCGAATGTTCCGTGCTGGATCATCAAGTGTAACGACACGCTAGGGCATGCCCGTTAGGCTGCTTTGCCACTGAGGCGGAGATAAGCGGCGATAGGAGGAGACGCGTGGAAATGGAAATCAACCAATTTTGCATTGGTTGTCTTCTCCGCGTTATAATCTTCTTCCTCGCGTTGTCCCGGCATTTTGCCACGGCCCATGGGAGCCTGGGTCCGCTTGGCAACTAATCCCAGGAATTGGCGTGGGCACTAGTTTTTACGAAAGCGACTGCCATCTGACCTTTCAATCCAGAGGGTAAACTAGGCCCTTATTGGGATTAGTCCGGTTTCCCCACGATGTTTTCCTTCACCGAAAAGCGACTGGTAAATATTATATGATATTTCGTACATAAGTTCCGAAAAACTCATTGGTACGAGCCGGGGTTTGCGCGAGTGGAGCGCAAGTTTCCTCTCATTTTATACACGAGGATTTGTTTTCTTATTTAGCTTACATGTAAATAACTAGCGGATTCTAAACTTGTGTCGGTTCTGTATTTAAGTTTCTATTTAAAGTTCTGAAATTAAATCTAACCGAGAATATTTTCCTATACGAGTACAGGTGCTCGTTGTCACTGGCAGCGGGAAAGTTTCCAAAGTAAGCTACCAAATACAGACGAGTGCTCGATTCAGAAGACAAACAGGCCAATTCGAAAATACACTGATATCAGTAAGATATCTAAGTGACGTCATTCAGTTTTCGTTAATTTTGCTCGGCACATTGTATTGGCGCGGGCGAGACGCACAGTAACTAAACGTGATTCAAAGATGATTATGATGTCAGTGTGCGTTTTAATTGGTGAAAAAAAAAATTGGATTAGATCTGTCAGTGTCAAAGGTGACGTTTTTAGGGTTCCGTAGCCAAATGGCAAAAAACGGAACCCTTATAGATTCGTCATGTCTGTCTGTCTGTCTGTCTGTCTGTCTGTCTGTCCGTCTGTCTGTCCGTCCGTATGTCACAGCCACTTTTCTCCGAAACTATAAGAACTATACTGTTGAAACTTGGTAAGTAGATGTATTCTGTGAACCGCATTAAGATTTTCACACAAAAATAGAAAAAAAAAACAATAAATTTTTGGGGTTCCCCATACTTCTAACTGAAACTTAAAAATTTTTTTTTCATCAAACCCATACGTGTGGCTTATCTATGGATAGGTCTTCAAAAATGATATTGAGGTTCCTAATATCATTTTTTTCTAAACTGAATAGTTTGCGCGAGAGACACTTCCAAAGTGGTAAAATGTGTGTCCCCCCCCCTAACTTCTAAAATAAGAGAATGATAAAACTAAAAAAAATATATGATGTACATTACCATGTAAACTTCCACCGAAAATTGGTTTGAACGAGATCTAGCAAGTAGTTTTTTTTAATACGTCATAAATCGCCTAAATACGGAACCCTTCATGGGCGAGTCCGACTCGCACTTGGCCGCTTTTTAGGGTTCCGTAGCCAAATGGCAAAAAACGGAACCCTTATAGATTCGTCATGTCTGTCTGTCTGTCTGTCTGTCTGTCTGTCTGTCTGTCTGTCTGTCTGTCTGTCTGTCTGTCCGTCTGTCTGTCCGTCCGTATGTCACAGCCACTTTTCTCCGAAACTATAAGAACTATACTGTTGAAACTTGGTAAGTAGATGTATTCTGTGAACCGCATTAAGATTTTCACACAAAAATAGAAAATAAACAATAAATTTTTGGGGTTCCCCATACTTCGAACTGAAACTCAAAAATTTTTTTTTCATCAAACCCATACGTGTGGGGTATCTATGGATAGGTCTTCAAAAATGATATTGAGGTTTCTAATATAATTTTTTTATAAACTGAATAGTTTGCGCGAGAGACACTTCCAAAGTGGTAAAATGTGTGTCCCCCCCCCCCTGTAACTTCTAAAATAAGAGAATGATAAAACTAAAAAAAATATATAATGTACATTACCATGTAAACTTCCACCGAAAATTGGTTTGAACGAGATCTAGTAAGTAGTTTTTTTTTATACGTCATAAATCGCCTAAATACGGAACCCTTCATGGGCGAGTCCGACTCGCACTTGGCCGCTTTTTGTTGAACAAATAACAAATTTTAACACTGTCCACTTGACTAATGTTGATGTTTTCCCATAAAATGTACATCTTGATACGTGTTCGGCATTTAGATAGTGGTCTGCCCCAACGGCTATCCATATAATATATGCCCACTGCCACCAGTGCTACCCAAGCCTGTCAACTATTAGCTACTTATGTTGATATAAGCCTTGGTTATTCTCAACGTAAATATTTCTGCTGACTAAGATCTTGATTTAATTATGAGCCTATCACCTATCAATATATGAATGAAGCTTGGTTTAAGTATCTACGAGTACACAGTTTTCTGTGTTCCTTTTTGGTTTGCTATCAAAGGAGTTTTAACGTGTCTAAATCGCCATGATGGTAAATTGATAAAATGCTTGCTTTAGTTTAGAAACCGTTTTGCTTGTTTTATCATCTACGTTGATAACAGAGCAGAATACATAAAATATATTCGTGCACGTTTGATTATTTGTTTCCACTAAGTAAAAACAAAACTAAGTTTAGTTAATTAAGGACGCTCAGCTAACTTTCAAAGGCTGTGAGAGTTAACTTGTAATTGAATAAAAATGGCGTTTCTTTCACAGCTTTGAGTTAATTTGGAGAATCAATAAATAGTTTTTACAAATTGAATTGGTAAAGAATATGAATTATATAAAGTGATTTATCAATATAAATACAGCTGAAGAAACCCGTATACACTGATGATAAAAAAATATTGTCATATATGTATTTTACTTTTTGTCATAAATGTGTAGATTAAAATAACTGTATCGCCATTTACGAATCTAATAAAAATACATAGATTGATGGTTACATTTTAAATTTCGGTATTGTTGCAGATAAAATAGAGAAATCGTGTAATATTTTATGGCATTCATTACGAATTTTGGCAAATCCACAAATCACATCAAAAGACCGTAAAGATTGTGCAATTTGCCTGATTTAACAAACACATTATATAAGCTTAGAATTACTAACTGCCGAAAATGATTAATTTAACCCCTTTAATAAACAAATTTGTAATATTAAATTGTAATTATTCAAACGAACCTTCAATAAGTGGCAAAATTGTAATCTCTTAACATAATTTATTACAGCGCTTCATTAATTTCCATTCAAAAACATAAATTATTTCGGAGCAAGCCCAGATGGGTTTTTCTAGTCGCATGCAGAGTTAAGGTGACAGTCCATTTCCAACCGCAGCTGCACTACTGTTCATTTTACTATGGAAATTGATAGTAACAGCGGCGCGTTCAGTAGGTACCAGTACTGCAGCTGCGGTCAGAAATGGAACGTTACCCTTAAGGTGACGTGCGGATGCAGCGCTCTGCGTTACCGTTGCAACATTAGATACAATAGTTACTGCTGAGGCCTTGACGCGGGCACTGTCGCTGTCTATAATACCTAACAATTCATATGTGCGAGAGAGATACACTGAGATAAAATGATATCAATTAGTTGAACGGGAAACGGTTGATCTAATAATAATATATTATATGTATAAATAAATGTTAAAGATTTTAGTGAGTACTGTAAGCCAATGTAAGTAGGTACAATAAAGAAATAAATAGCAGTAAATCAATCAATCGCCCTCGCAACACGGTCTGTAGTCAGCAAATTCCTGATTTTGTCTTTGAACGTTGTTGCAAATCTTGAGGTCTTATTAACCGACGAAAAAATCGGAGGAGGTTCTCATTACAATGGTAAGTTCGAGAACGTATCGCCCTCTCTCGCGGAACCATTATGAATTCAACAGGCAGAGTTGCAAGGTTTTTAAGGAGAGCCACATAATTTCGAGACGGCGAAGAAAGTTATGACAGGCCATTTTATCGGCAACAGCTTTGTATTTTATGACACTGCCCGAAAGTAATCTCTGGACGGCGGATTTTCTTGCATAATTTACAGACAGTTACGGCTTAGACTGTTTAGGTTTTTGGTAAAGGAAAACATCATGAGGAAACAGGCTAAATCCTCGTCTCGGCTAAACTTATTTTGGTTTTTTAAAGTTTTTCACGTGTCGTGCACCGTGCACTACTATTTACTTAAACTTTTTAGAACATGATGTAAAAAGACAAACATATAAGTATGCTTATCTTTCCCGCTGGATTTTATTATAAGGTCTGGTGGCTTAGCACTTTCTTTTAAAAACGAACCGGTTTCTTAAAATAGACTGCCTTCTCCAATTCTTTGCGATATATACATATAGATTGGCGTAATAGAGAAAAGCTTAAATTCGGAGGAATGAAGTTTTGTATTTTATGACACTGCTAGATCGTAATTTAGACAACGGATTGGCTTAGTAGTGCACGGTGCATAATGTACAATTCTGTTAAATACGACTTAGACCGTCCAGCCTTTTGGTGAAGGAAAATATCGTGAAGAAACCAACTTCCATTGAACCTGACTACCTACACATGGTCGCACAATATATCAACTGTCTTTATAGATAGACATCTCTTGTGCACTTACAAATATTAAATTTGGTAATTTCGATAATAGTAATATCCGTAAAAGGTTGTGCCTCCGCCTATTTTTTAAATTATTCAGTTAGTGGGCCCCAGACCTTTAGATTGTAACAATTGGAAATGCGCTAAGATGTGGATGTAGGATATTGTTACTCCTAGATAATCCAGTAAATTTGTCAAATTTTGTAACGTGCTAAGCAATTGTGCCAAGCGGCATCGCCTCAGACAAAAGTGCATACTCACTGCACTCACTTAGCCTACAAATTCAATTAAAAAAATTTTTTTTTGAAAAGCTTTATCTCGGAAACTATTAAATCTACAGAGATAATTCTAGTGTCATATTGCATCAAATTTAGTCTTCTTTAAAAACGTTCTGAAAAGGTACTATCAAAAACTAGTCTTAGGGTTATAATCGCCCAAATCTAAAAGAAACTCGCAATTTTCGCAGTTTTTTAGATTTTTGACAAAGTTGCGTTCGGCGCTCGAGGTCACAAACTTGGATTATTAATTGGGCCAACATCATAAATAAGTCTGCAAAAAATCAGAACTACCGGATTTGACGCAAACGCTAAATGTATAAATTTACTGTATTAAGAGGTCAAGAACACAATAACAAACAAAGTCCAACGCAACCCCATTTTAATTTACTATTCTTAAGTCTGTGCTACTACTGTAATTTGTATGTAATTTCATGCATTCAACATTCATTCCGTTTGCCTTTCTCTATATTGCGAAATCTCTAAGAACGGCGAATTTGCTTGCATAATTTAGAGTTCAGTTACGGCTTGGACATTGTGACTTGTGACCTTTTCGATGAAGGAAAACCTCGCGGAAAAACCGGTCTAATAAGGTTGTCTTGATACCACCCAAAAGACGTGTATGCATAAAGGAAGGAATGGAAAGATTTGCGATGTCCTGGTAGGCTTCCGTAGCTCAATTGGTTAAGAGCAACACACGGATTGTGGAGGATGCGGGTTCAAGTCCTGCCGGAACGGTAACTTTTTCCATTTTTTCCTTTAATATAAAATTTGTCTTGATAACTTTCAGTTGTTACTCGTACCTTACGGAGTAGGTAGCTGTCATATCAAATGTTTGTACCTAGACATTTTTTGCAAGTTTACCACATTCATTTATTTAGAAATATAACATTTTAAGTACAAGTACTAGAGTGTGTGCGGAAAGAGAACAATGTATGGGGCCCAATACATTACACGACTCTTCTCTTTCCAAACAGACTCTAAATAAAAATACGGTAAAAATATATTTTTTATTATTTTAAAATAAGTCCTTGCCAAAAGAGACTTGAAGGAACTGTCATATATGGATTATCATTCGACGCGAGAGGTAATAATTTTACAATGACGTTTATGTAGGTATTAACTATTAACTAACGTTATCCCGAGAAACTGCAGAAACTACCCTTTATAAAAGTCAGATAACTATTTTTACTGGTGTATACCGGCCGTGTGGTGCCGGCGTAGAATGTCACCACCCCTTATCCTCCAGTGGGTGTCGTAAGAGGCGACTAATGGATCCTACGTGATATGCCATAATTCATACGTCCACCTAGGCGTTGGCAAGTCACTGCATTCCCTGTCTCTGCCAGTCGTATCGGTTACACGGTCCACTGGCGCCAGAAGGCTGGGAACGAGAGAGTGGGCTTGTAGGGGCGCAACTATTAGCCCACTATAATCTAATCACGCGCAGATGACCCTGGCAAAGTTCTCAATGGACATCGAGACAAAAGTCCTCCGGCGATGGAATGTCAGCGGTGGGGTTCCGGACTCCGATGTATCCGGGCCTTAGTTGGCATTCTGGTAATTAGCTAGGGTCGCCGTTGCCGATTACGGCATGGATAACTATATATATATATATATATATACCGGGAAAAGTGGTGTGCTCTCGTTTCGGAGGCCAAGATCCTCTTTGGGTCGCTGAGCCGTAATAGTTAGAGTGAGTGTATACCTAATTTAAATGGATTAAATAACTGACGGAAAAAGCACTAAGATGCGAGAAGCTTTGTATTTTATGATAACTCTCCAAAAGTAATCTCTGAACGCTGGATCCGCTTGAATATTTTACAGTCTAGTTCCGTCTTAGACAGTGTCCGTTTGTTTTATGGTTCCTGCGGAAACTTCACACGCTAGAAATGTGCTAATATTTACTAGTAGACTTGCAAACTTTAACGTCGAAAGTAAAAAAAAAATTGAACAGAATTTGCAATTTCAGACTATAGAAAACAACCATGTGACAGTGGTGGTGTTCATAATTTTTATATTTACTTTTTGTGTTTGTAGGTACTCGTACCTACCATGTGTCGAGGCTAGGATTTTGTTTAATCCTATATGTAACAAAATGATATGCTATTGTGTGAACTTAGCATATCATTTTGTGAAATCCCATAGCCCAACTATTGCTAAAAAGAATCAGGAACTCTAGAACTATTGGTGCATACCTACTAATAGAACTCCAATAAAAACGTCATCTGCTAGACTTTGATGTGCCAACTTCAAAGACATTACCTATGTCTGGGGCAAATTTTAGAAGCGAAAGTAGGATCACTTTTTATCATTCAATTTGGTCTCAGATTCGATATAAAAGTAGGTACTTTATGAGTAACAGATGACTGTTGAAGGAACAGTACGGTCAGCAATAAAAACTTGACATGTTAGACAAATAAAATCGTGAATATTTATGTGTAGGTACAAGCGTGAACAAACGGCTATAAAAATTACACATACAGAGACGGCACGGCACAGACTACTCACACTCATGTTTAGATATATTTCCACTTTACCAAAGCTTTGCTCACAGGCGAGACGATATTACGACATGTAGTTACAGCTGTAGTAAACGAAACACTAAAGTCAATAACCATAAAGCGGCTTTAGATTTACATTACTCATAATTGACACTTTTACAGTGCGTGTTCCATAAAATCTAATATTTAACGCTTCAAAATAATGTTATCGTTATGAGATAACTATAAAAACCGTTAACAAAATTCAGTGCAGTGCAGCTACAATAATAACATTCTAAATATACACCATTCATTAAAGGTAGATGTGGCTATCTTTTACGCACCGTCTCGAACCATAAACGCTTTCCTGTTCGTGTTCAACCAAACATCGCTATTTTGGGAACGTACGGTGCTCAGCAAGAATATTCTCCTCATGCCAATACTCGCTTAGTGTGGAAGCTCTGTTTGCGAACATAGACAGGCAGAGATAGTTAGACGATGAATCTAGAATGCTTTGAATGAATAGTTTTGTGCTTTAAATACATGGTTGAAAAATTTAAAAACACCTGAACTATTGACTAAAAGTTAGGTAGGTACTCGTTTTTTCAAACTCGATTATTGATGTTGTAAAAGTAAATAATTATGGACAATTTTCATATTAAAAGCCTCAGAGAACTTTTAGTTTTATGTTATATCAATTATATTACTGGCAAATAATTATACTATTAGTTGTCAATAAACAAAAACGTTAAGTATATTTTGTAGGTACTTACACGTACCTACTAAGGTATGTTCTGAACAAATACTTCTTAGCTAAATGAGTCAATCAATTAAGTTTCTTATATCACTTTGAGTTTATTGATACGAAAAAATAACTCTCATTTTTCGAAGCACGGTAAATTGTACAGTTTTGCATAATTTGTTACAAAGTGTAACTCAATAGTAGTTTATGCAACAGTGATATAATAAGGGTTCTTAAAATTCAAGGGTCGAAGTTACAAAACGAGACGTAGTCGAGTTTTGTAAAAAAAGACCCGAGAATTTTAAGAACCAATTATGAGCTGTTGCATACATTACTTTTTCTATGACAGCTGCAGCAAAAAAAAAAAAAAAAAAAAAAAAAAAAAAAAAAAAAAAAAAAAAAAAAAAAAAAAAAAAAAAAAAAAGAGTTATTATTAAAAAAAAGAGATTATTAAAAAAAAAGAGTTATTATTAAAAAAAAAGAGTTATTATTAAAAAAAAAAGAGTTATTATTTAAAAAAAATTGAGTTATTATTTAAAAAAAATTGAGTTATTATTAAAAAAAAAAAAGAGTTATTATTGTAAATGAAAACATACCTCTTTCAATCAAGATGATCGGAACTTGTATCTTTAAAAAAAATAAAGCAGTTGTATTATACTCATAAGATGATTGCTAGCAGTCATCTTATGAGCCTATAGACAAAGCATTCAAATGACATTGCTTTAGATATCACTGTCAGTCATTTAATTGACACATTTAAGTGCTGGAGTAGAAAAAATATTTTATACAATTCTAAAATAGCATTAAGTAAAATTAAATACCTCTTGTTAAATAGCATTTTAACTTCCCTCCTCGTATAAGGCTGTCAGTTGTCAGTGGCAGGATATTTTTCCCCTACGTAAGCATCTGCATCCGTACGTACCTAATTAACTTTGCTTATAACCGAGCCTGAGTTTTTTAAACGACTTAATTCAAACTCAAGTTATTTAGTTCAAAATATGGGTTCACTCAGACTGAGATAATAAAATAGCTACCTACCTACACCGGCAGCTTCCAAATGGGCTTAAAACGGGGTTCGTTATTTACGTTTCTAAAGCATGCTAGGTATTTTACTTTAACTTACACAGTAACTAAACAAGGCAGTTAAGATGAAAGTATTTGCAATTCCTCCGTACAAACGTCCTATTTTCCTTTCAGGATAAACACTTTATAGAAAATATTTTACACCATTTAATATTTTATTTATTCTTGAATATTTCAATGCATACATATAGAAATAAGGAGCGTCCAAAAATGTACCATTTGTAACTATTTTGACTATCTTAACTATATAGTTAATGAACATTTAAAAAAGAACGAACAGGTACATAGCAAGTCTAGTATATTTTATTGTCCTACAAATTTGTTGCAGAATATTTTTTAATTTTTTCAATTTTGTGTTTTGGTTTACGAACAAGCACGGTATTAGCGCAGTGTTAATGTACTTGGACAAGCCACAGGTAAAACGAGGACCAGTAGCTGTTACAAATAACACAGCAATCGAACACAGCAGTCGTTAGTAAAGCAGCATAATGTACTGCTTGTCAGCGGCTGCAAAAACTTAGTGCATGCCGCGTGGAAAATAAACAACTGGAAGTTGGAACAAAAACACCTGTGACAACGCGACTACGTGGCGTGACTGTAGTTCCCATATTTCCATGTTTGCTTTTTAGTTCGTTGACTCGCGCATACTTTTCAGTGGCAGGAAAAAGTGGACAGCCTGGACGGGCGTGCCGTCCGCTCTTCAGTTTCTAACTAACTAAACTAGGTATATGCGTCAAATCAGCGTTGTAAATACACCACAAGCGAACACAGCAGCCGTTAACAAAGCCGCAGCTCTCCCCGGTTAGGCGTGTACCCAATTTGAGGTTTTAATTAGCATATCTGAACTCTGCGAGTTAGAACAACTGTGTTGACGTGCCGTGTTATGGCGGAAATAATAATAGGGTCAGAGGGCCTACCGCGAACCACGTTCGATGTGTTGTCTTTCTGTCACATTTACGTACGAATTTACAAGTGCGACAGAGAGGCAACACGTTGAACGTGGTTCGCGGTAGCCCCTGGCTTTAGTGAACGTGATTAGAGTGTCGAAGAATCGAATATTGTTAGTCAAATTGAGAGCTCTTCATGAAATAAGCCGCAGTTGTATTTGGCTTACTCTTTTATTCAAGAGTCGTAAAACTACTCTGAGATAGTCTGATAAGAAATTGTAAGAGTTCATGTCTTCATTTCCGTTAAGTTTTGGAAGATTTCTAAGTTACATGTTTGACTTAGTGATTTCTTTTAATAATATGTACATAGTAAGAAAACAAATTAATATTATTTAGGCTAATAGCTTTCTCCCTCGGGCTCATCCGCATAAAACTCAAACTTAAACAACATTATATAAAAAATCTAAAAGTCTGCAAAACTTTTACTTTTATATATAAGTAGGCAATAAATACATGTTATGTTGGACTTGAAAGTATATCTCATGTTTTAGTTTGTTTCACTATTTATATAAGTATGATTAACAAAATATATGAAGCGAGAATCCCGAAACTTGTGCAGCGCTAAAGTTGGGGGATTTTCAATATGCTAGCTAGGAATTAGCTATCCATTATGTTATAAAGTAATAATATGTGAAGTTATCCATTTTATGTGAAAAGTTGAACGCCCCGGAAGCTCTGGTGTCTACTAGTAAGTGGGGAACTTGAGAACGAGTGCCAGAGACGTGACATCTTCCCATGCCTAGAGAAGCTAAGTACCTCTAACTTTCTTTTGCATAGATTACGGTTTAAAATTAATTGACGATTATAATTGGCATACCTATAATTTACAAAGTATAATGCCAAGTAAAGTGTAAATTAATCTTTGAAAACAGTTCTTCTAATTATTGCAGTATATTGGAGACCCTTTATAACAAAATAATAGTTCGACTACCCAATGTGTCCGTTCCATTTGTAATGTTAGTACAAAAATAGATAATTTGGGTAAAAAATTGGCCCACAGGACCGTCACTTTACTGTAAATACAGTATTTACAGTAAAACTGTTCATTAATATAGAGAAACTGATCTAAATTTATATATTCAATACCTATTTAATATTTCTCAGCTTCTCTTTATCTCAGAACTTGGGACTGTAATGAGAATTTTAAATAATCAAGGCGATCCAGAGCCAGATATTACTCAGTGGTGTCACTTCACGCTTTATAAATATTTATACCACCTTTTTAAATTTGAATAGCTCCGTTATCGAAAATATTTACTGAAAGAGAAAGATTTATTATGAGTTTAAAAACAGTACGGAAATACAGCCAAAATGTTTAGTATCATTCTCTTCATAATGAGATATTTTTAATATTAAATCTTTCATTTTATTTATGATAGGAAATTTTTCAACATCATCCTAATAATTTTGATAAAACAAAATAAATATTTAAATTAATTTTTAAGGGTAACTTATTTAGGTTACCTACTCAAAATTGAGTTTACTATGAATTACCATTTTGACTTCTGTAATTGTGTATTTCCTGTGGTGTAGGTACATCGTAAAATTAATGTAGGTGGATGGATTGATGGATGGATGGATGGATGGGTGGATGGAATGGATGGAAGTGAATGATCCGCCGACCGATGTCTACTACTTTGGTCCGTCGCCGGACTCGCCGGATCTTCTTGGTTCGGATTAGAAAATATGTAACCACATATGTACCTATTGTTTTATAGGCACAATCAACAGGAAAGTAACGTAGTCCATAACTTTATTGACATAAGATTTAATGTCCAAGACGTTGACCTAACACCTCGTGCGGTCTTAATACGAATGTTATGTTAATTAGAACATGCAGGCGAATTGTCGAGAGCACGCACTTATTACGACAAATGGGTGCATAAAGCGACCGCAACGACACGACAAAGTTGCCGAATTATTCCACACGACAGATTTAGGTGACCGCGCGACAACCGCGAGCGGTCGGCGACGGGACCGTGTCGCCAGCAACTGTGAAATACCATTACAACATAAGTGAGATAAACATCAAATGAGTGAAGTACGACGACACATGTAAAAGATAGTTAATATCATAAAATATTCCTTCATATTACTATTTAGGGTGCACGGAGCTTAGAGGTTTAAGACTTGTTCTGATTAAGGACTGCTCCCGCAACATTTAACAACTTTAACATTTAATAACTTTTTTAAGCCCGTTTGCATAACTTTAATCTGACTACTATGTAGCTAAAGCGATGCACGATAGCATGAAATTGTAAAACTCTTTCTGCGTGTAACAAATTGAATGCCTTTGCCACTGGGTGCACTGAATTCTTGATAAAAATAAATATTTTGTATCACAATAATGTGATATGTAACGGTACGTGTGTTATTAGTAAGCTTGAAAGTGACTTGAAACGGACGTCCTATTGTTAGAATAGAGAGTTATAATTAAAACAGTATACCGCAAATAATAAACTAAAGCCCAAGCGAACAGTTTACAATGCCCATTTCACAGATTTAAATGACGCAAACAAAGAGAAATAAAAAAACATGTCACCAAATAGTCCAGAGCAATGAAGGGTGGATTAACACCGGCTAAAGTGTAAAGGGGTGTATGCGCTGGCCACGCCACTGGCCGATAGGCAAGCGTAATAAATAAAATGCAATGGCCCAAACGACTCATCCCAACTCGGCAAAATATCCAGCTATAAATGGGAACGTTTGGACTTTATGAAACACATTTTTAGTTAAAAAAGGACCTATTTTCTTTTATAGTCTCCTTGTTAAATTGTTTTTCACGTGAAAATATGTCCAAATTCGAATTTTTGAATATACACACCTTTTTTAAGAGGATAAAAAAGACGTAGTGCCCACTTTCCTTCCTGAATATTGATTATACACAATTTATTGTACTATATTGACGTTAAATTTTTTGATTATACTAAAAGTTAGGAGGAAAAAACAAATTTTATAAAAAAAACTCCTGAATAAGAATTAAAAATCTTAAGAAAATTACACGAAGGGGCATTGCTACGTGACGAAAATCTGTGCCCGATTGCAAGCATACTTATTTCTAATCAAAAATGTCAAGTTTATGAAATAGAGGACGAAACACGGAAAAACCAAGCAGAAACTACAAAATTCAAACAAAGGGGGCCGGGCCACTGAATCGTAGCTAACTGTCAACGACACTGTTTTTCTTTTCCACAAAAACTTCATAATAGAATATTGTTTTGATAAAGTGTAGCTTATTTTTACCTACAAGTAGCCTATTAAACCAGCAAATAGCCTATTAGAATAGTGGCGATGATTAAATATAACATTTTGTCTGCGAGTAAAATGTAACCACCAGTATGCAACTAGTGGTAGTAGTAAACTCTTTATTGTACAAAAGACATATTAAAAAATAAACATACAAGTAGTGAGAAGTACAAAGACATATTAAAAAATTAACATACAAGTAGTGAGAAGTACAAAGGCGTACTTATCCCTATGAAGGATATCTTCCAGTTAACCTTTGAGTAGATGAGAGGAGAAAGTGAAAAGAGGGTGACGAATGCAGCAAAATGTACAGCAAGGTACCAAAAAGATAAAGGATATAAATACATACAAAATTTATAGGAAAAACATACATATATTACACAAAAAGGAATGGGGAAAATACACTAAAAATTGGAAAGAATTAGAAAAATATAAAGGAACTAACAATAGAAATATTGACAAATTAAACACCCAAATCAGATAACCATAGCTTCTTTAACGCAAACTCAACTTATTGTAAAACGGAATACATTTTCAAAACAAGTGGTAACAAAACAATGCTCGAAGCCGGTTTCGGCATGACTCCCGATATGCTGTCAGGCGCATACTCGCCGGCTTGATTGGACCGTGAATGCCAGCGCTGCGGTATGAACAGCAAAATGTATCAAATAATCTCGTACTTGATTTGCTTTTGATCTAATTGTTAAGTATACAATTACGTCAAAGAATATGAATTTTAATTATATGTTATGTATGTATTGTAAAGAGATACGACCTAGCTCAGGATGTGCAAGATGATTAAAAGCACTTTGTTGATCTTCTTTATATTCTGTCATAAATTTTAGCTAAATTACAATAATATTCGGCTAGCCCTGTTGGCTGTCTCTTTCGGAATGCCCATCAGCACACCCGTTCCATCTGACAGCGAGATCAGATTCTACATTCAAATAAAGCGACTTGCCAGTCACCAATCAACAAGGCTGTAAAGGTTGCAAACCTTTACAGTATCTAGGCCTTACAGCAGTTATTAGCATTCTACATATGATGCAAACCTGACGATATTCATTAAAAAAATTATACGCACAGAAAAACTAAATAAAGCATTAATACATATATTAATTTGGCACTGTCTTAAAATACTAATATTTATTTTACAGTCCAGCTAGCAGGCAGGATGGCTGTATCCACATGACAAAATATCCGTCACTTTTTAACAGAGCGCGACTGAAATGACGGAACCGTTTTATCGCGCTGTCACGTAGACAAAAACGACCATCATATCCGTACTCTACTTTATGACAAGTAATATTCAAGTCCTTTTAAAATTCAAAACAAATGAAACAAAATGCCTCCCACCAACTAATCCATAACTCGACAACTAAGTTAAAGAACATGGGAAATGTGTAAATGTAATTCAGGCTAGGGAGAACTTTCTGTTGAATTCGTTTAAAGCTGTGGGTGTGGGCACGGTGGAAAACTTCAATCTTGCTGCGAAAAATCCCTTTTCCAGAACCCGTATTATGAAGATGGTAGATGAAAGGAGTAAATGGCGCGAAATAATCTGAGCTCTTAGTTGTACGGAGCTGAAAACGAATTTATTGCTCCTCGATACTCTCTTTGGCACCTTAATAACGCACTAAAATAGATATATACGACACATTTTATGTACAATTTTCGGCGGTTTTCGATAAAAGACGAAGTGAAATATCATTGCTGCCGAGTTATTTGCAGCTGCCTTGAATGTATTTAAGATTTCACACAAAATATAGTATATACGTACATTATGTACATTAAAAAGATACCATACAATTTAGAGGGGGCTAACGCAAAATTACAAAGTATTAATTTTATCCAATTTTTACATATTCTAATCAAAGGCAAATGCCATAAAAAATCACTCATAAACTGTACTGACGAGGCAGACTAAACAAAACCTTAAAAAGCTTAAAAGGTTAAAATTGGCTCATTAAAAAAAACAACACGAAAGCTCGCTAAATTCAGTAAACTCGACTATTTTTTGCTATTCCTATTGTTGTTAGTACACATAGAACAAGGAGAAATACCTACTACCGTCGATTTGACGAACGATAACTATATAACTGATATTTAGTACCTACTACACAAATTCGATACATACGATTTAGTGGTCCACAGCCTGCTCCTGCACCAATATTAGCTTCACTAAATAGCATACACACAATCCGACTGCTTGCAAAAAGCAAACAAAGAACTATCAATGCCCGACAGTTAGTAAGCACCATTCATTGCCACTGGCACGCTGTTCACATTCTGCCCGGGCCATGATACTTTTTTTCAGAACGAGGCCGTGAAACATCCCCGCAATCATAAAAGTGTGTCAACTGGATTTCAGTCCACCGAAAACTTTAGAAAAAGCCACCAAAAACCTGTGTTGTTAAAACATGCACGTAAAACTCTGCGAACTTTTCGCGAATTCGTTAACCGGTAAAATCGAGTGAAAACTTTTCGCAGCAAAACAAAAGGAGAAAGCGTGTCAATCACTACAAGTTCTGAATAAATATTGTGGAACATTGAATGGATCGAAATCTGTTAGGCTTATTTGTACACGAAATGGGATTCAAAGTTAACTGTTTAATATTCCAGTTACCACAATTAGTTAAGTTTGTGCCGCGACCTCTGTAGAAAGTTAGGCATGTCGACTGAATGGTTTATGTCCATAATGGTTGGTGACGTTTGTTGGCAAGGAATAAGTCTGTATTATTTGTTTGTGCAAAATAAATTAGTCTTGTTACTAACTAGGTACGTAATTTGATAGTTCTCTTAACATGTATCACAAGTATAAATGCGAGAGTACCATCCTATGATTTTGTTTCAACTTAGCTACTGGACAAACTACTAAATTGGACACGTAGAACTCACTTTATTTTTTGCAATTTGCTCCCATTAGGAGGGAGAAGGAGTGACACCGACTAATCCCATGCGGGTAGAGCCGCTAGCACAGCCAGCATGACAATAAAAAATATTTTTAGCGACACTTTTCAGCGCAAATTGAATATTAGTTAAAATATAATATAAGCAGTATACTTTAGGTAGACACAGAACTATTTAAACTTGCAGGAAACTACTACACTTCATACTGACTTTAGGCGGTTTATTTATCTACTTAGTCCAATAAATGTTCCATATAAGTATACTTTTTTGTGGTCACTCAATAAGTGAGTCACCACATCAATTTTGCACAGCTGACCCTCCATTACACGGTACTGCGCACTAATCCATTAAGTGGACTAAGTATTTACTTTGTCAGGGTGGCCAGCCATAAAACCTTTGAAGCTTTCGATATATTAATTTTAGGCCAAATCTGCTTAACGTACGTACGTTAGCTCAGACTTAGTTTTATAAAAATCAGTGTGATATTAAATCGTGAGGTTTTTGAAACTCTTGTAGGTAAGTTAGTGGACTAATAGATCTGAACATAAGCCATATTGCATGCCTGTATTAGATTAAAAATAAACCCGAAATCGAAAATGACGCAGTTCCATAAAAACTTTCCGATTCCATGTAACAATTATAAGGTGATTTTTTTTTACTGAAATCGTTATTTATAATAGAGTTAGGTACACTTTGCATGACTGGATTTGGTAAGACAAAGCTCTCAACCTTAATAAAATTATTTTATTGTTACCTGTAGTTATTGATCTACTTGTAACTTATTGTCCCCTCCCCATATTTATATTATGATTGTTGTAATCTAGGTACCTCTCATAATCCAAATAATTACAATAGATCACAATTAAAATTGTTTTAAAAAGCTGTTAACGTTATCATTAAAATCGTTTCAATGAAATGGAGTTACAACCCAGGCATTAAGGGAAATGAATAATTTAGTTTCTCGCCCTCAATAAACATTTTCAGCGGGAAGTATTTAAAATAATTACTTAATCAAAATTCGAGGCGCTTTAAAATTCAAGAGTTAAAAATGCAGAGGCATCTAATCTTCCCATTTGGAAAATACAAGTAATGTTTTATGCAATAGTGAGGCGGGGAATGTTTCATTATTCTAATGCTGCGGTGGGCGCTATGTCTACAGCATAGATATACGTATTCGTAGGGCAGGTGTTGCAAAGTAAATGTAAATATTTTATTGTGGAGGCACAAACAACGCCTGCGAGATCAATAAAATTTGTTTATCTTGTAAAATGCTCTCTGCTGTCTGCTTTATAGATTGTGTACGTACATGAATTATTCAAACATACAGATGGGTGAGTACCAGTCCATTTGTTTTAATGTTTTGCTTGATGAACTGTATAACTTTCGAACCTTTTTTTGCAATGCGATGAAAAGGCCGTGTTCGCTTCACTAAAGCAATGCTGGCTGTTTGTGAAAGCTTACATTTCGGGTAATGATTTCTGCGTATAGTATATTCCGTATGCAAAATTTGCGTTTTCAAATCTTTGTTCAATACATTACTTTGTCGCGCCTTTAAGAAACTACAAGCTAAATAAAATACACAGGGATTTAATTCTGCATAAACAGTGTTACGATGAAACGTGTTAATATTATGCGCGTCTCCGCCTGAAATCTCAGACTTACTTCAAGTCCGCGAGAGGTCGAGCTCGGGCAGGTTAACTACCCCTGTGAATTAACATCGTGGGCTTGAATAAATTTATATTTATTACAAACATAAATTCGTGCTTAGAGCATTGTAGCATGTTAAGTAGCGGGGTCATTTGAGTCATTTTGCGGGACAAAGGGGCGCAGGTAAAAGGGCTGGGCATTAACATGTTGTTTGCTAGACGGTGACCGCGGTTGTTTGTCACACCGCCTTAGGCCGCAGGTGACTGGCGCAGGCAGGCTTCTCCCACATGCACTCATGTATTCTCATTTCACAAAAGCCTACTTTTGGTTTCTTGCCGTTTTGAGGTAACATTGTTATATTAGGGAATACTTTAACTCTGTTGTATTATTGACTTCTAGTGATATAAGATCTGTGAACATTCTTATTTTTACCATGAACACCAACTGTTTTTTCGAACGAAACAAGAAGGCGTTGTGCACCTAATCTATTATTTTTATCCAAGACAAATATATTAGTGAACAAATATAATTGTTGTCAGGCACTGAAAAATTAAAAAAGCAGAATGTTTTTAAATTGTTTATTATTTAAAAAGCATATCCATGTTATCCTATTTCTCAAAGGATTAGGCAAGAAACGGAGTTTCCAGTCACATTATTTCCGTATTCCTTCAGCGTGCGACACCACCAAAGCGCAGAGTGGTCGGCCAAGTTTGTGTAGAAAACTTTTGCTGACACTAAATTTACAAGCAGCTCAGTTAACTGATTACTAGTTGCAAATCCATGCCTTGTTGTTTCAAGTTTACATCGGTATATCGCATATCATTAAAATGTGAACCTTATTACATACGGAAGACAGGTTTTTATTGAATAGCAAAATTAGTACGACAAGGAGCTTTCAAAGGTAATTAATGTTTATATGGATACGCATTAGCTATTGATGACTTCCTTGTGTTACCCAATGTATCTTTAGTTAAGGCTAATGAATACAGCAAAATGACCATTAAATGTACCTAGTGAATAGTTAACAGTTGATGTTTCTATTTCAACTAACTACTGTAAGGCCCCGAATCAGGCTGAGCATTTAAGGTCGGTCTCATTAACACATTTTAATCTTTTAACCGATCTGTAATAATATCATACACACACGTGTCTCATTTAAAGTTTTAAGGACCGAATGATGAGGATTCTAAAATTTCAAATAACTCCAATTAAACTATTTAATTAGGCTCGGCTTAAAAAAACTTTTCAGGTTTTGTAAAGCAGCATAATTATTATGAATGCAAATTAACTTTTCAGTGATAATGACATGTTTAAGAGAATGCACTTTTCTTCCAAATGACTATACGTTAGGTTAGGCGAACTCTAAGGTCATTTAAAACATTTAAATGGCTGAATTGACACTTAAAAAAATTGATTGTAAGTTAATATATAATAGTGTATAAAAACATATTAAATGATTACCTAAACTAATTTGAATGGAGCATGACGACGATTTTGTATAAACGGCACCAAATGTATGTAACGGTGTCTAGTTGCCCTAGTTCCGATATACTTAATAACATAAGTACCAAATGGGATTAATTAAATATAGTCAAAATAATGTCAAGATGTTCCCGATTTTCAGACTTGTTTTAAATCAGTACCTAATCAAAGACAGCTTTTTATAAATATTGTAATTTGTAATGATGTAAGGTCAGTGTATTGCGTAAGCGTGGCTGCGGGGTAAATGTGGCTGGCCTCCACATTGGGGATATTTAGGTACATATTACAAATAGAACTTCGTTGAAAATGAGTATAAGTAGGTAAGTATCGAATATTTGCACAAATATTAGATTCCTGACCATTTCATTCTTAACAAGTATTTAAAAAGGTAAGCATTATATTCCATATTCAAAACAGCCCTTTTTAGGGTTCCGTACCCAAAGGGTAAAAACGGGACCCTATTACTAAGACTCCGCTGTCCGTCCGTCCGTCCGTCCGTCCGTCCGTCCGTCTGTCACCAGGCTGTATCTCACGAACCGTGATAGCTAGATAGTTGAAATTTTCACAGATGATGTATTTCTGTTGCCGCTATAACAACAAATACTAAAAATAGAATAAAATAAAGATTTAAGTGGGGCTCCCATACAACAAACGTGATTTTTGACCGAAGTTAAGCAACGTCGGGCGGGGTCAGTACTTGGATGGGTGACCGTTTTTTTGCTTGTTTTGCTCTATTTTTTGTTGATGGTGCGGAACCCTCCGTGCGCGAGTTTGACTCGCACTTGGCCGGTTTTTGCGTAAAGAGTTTGGCGGATAAACTGACAAAAGTAAGATAATATCTGTAAAGATATTTACTGAGAACTTTTTTATTTAATTAAACTTACATTTCTGAGAAGTAATTACCTACTGTTTCATGGAGTATATTCATCATAAAATTAAACAAAACACAATTCGCCTTAAACAACGAAGCTGGTGAACGAACCATGTTGGCAGCGTTCGTCAACAGAACAATAACAGCTAGTTAGAACAAGGGCGATAAAGTTGATGAAATGCTCGGACACGATCCTATTTAGGATTGATTGCATCCTACTGTATAATATTTGCTGTCCTAGAAGAAGATCAAATGGAATATGTGATTTTTGACGATGCAATTGAGAATGTTGTGACAAATGTGAATATGGCAAATTTAATAATACGAGCAGTATTAAAATGTATGTATATATAAACTCTTTATTGTACAAAACACATAACAAATTTATGGCACAGGATAGGCAGTACAAAGGCGAACTTATCCCTTTAAGGGATTTCTTCCAGTTAACCTTTGAGTAGATGAGAATTGATGATGAACGGTAGACAAATATAGCACTGAGTACAATAGACTAGAGGAAAGTCAATAAGATTATAAAAGAGGGCGAAAATAAATAATAGATAAAAATTAGAAGTAACACTATAACAAATATATAGAATACCTACGTTATATATAATAAATATAAAATATCTATAGTCACGAACAAGTTAATTCCGGTCCGATAGCCACAGCTCAACGGACTGCGATTGCCTTAAGGAGGGAGGCAACTCATTCCAAAGTTGAACATGCCAAATGAACACGCCAGTAGCAAAAAATGTTACCTTAAGGTTAAAATGAGCGAGAAAAATTAATTACCTTATTTTTTTACACCCAAATGTGTCGCATACTAGAGCCCAATAATTATTGTCCAATACAAAAGATGTGTACATTTTGTTATTATGTATTTATAAATTGTAGGCCTTTGTCTCACCAGTGTTATTACGTTTCTAAAATAGAAAAAAAAAAACAATAAAGAACACTAAAAAAGTGTATAAGCCAAATAAATTTCAATAAACACAATGATACGAGCCTGAAATCAATATCTCCAATTTCAAAGTCACACATCGGCTCTAAATAATTTGGGACCGAAATACAAAACGCACTGTTGACTTTACAAAACTTGTTATTGTATTAGTAATTACAATAACACCAATTCGGGTCCCGAACTAATTCCAGTGCCTTGCTCCGGTTTACCGTCTGTTGATCGTTATAGCATCCGTAATTGAGTTTGGAACTCGCGACGCTAATGTTTGCCCAACGTAGGTACCTACGCGTACGCCGAAAGTTGCTGACACGGCCGTTTATTCCCAATCGCTCGCGAGCGACGGTGAGTAGGATGAGGCCGGAAGAGTTGCCCAAATGGGAGACGGGAACCATGAAATAAAAAAATCTATATAGGAGAGGTAGGTGAGGGTGGGGAGGGTCGATCCCTAGGGGACACTTGGTAAACTTCATTTTCAATCAAACCAAACGAGATACATTTTTTTGCACTGTTAACACTCATTCATTCGTTCCTAACTTCACGTTCTGTCATGGCACTGTATCGGAAAAGTCAGTGGTTCAAAAATGGCGGACGGTGAAAGATTTTCTGCGTACTATATTAAATTTTCGGTAAGCTTTAACTGGATTTATTTTATAATATGAGATGGAAATGATGTTAGTGAGTGTGCTTATTTTATTTGTTGTTTATTGAAGTGATGATTAACTTGGATTACATTGATATACGCGAACACACGTTTCGAGTACGGCACGTTTTATAATCTTACTATGTATGGGGAGACTTTGTCTTTTTCTTCAGGGGAGATATGTTTCCGGGATCATGTCACCCCCAAAGCGATCAAGTACACATTGTAATAAATTTACTTACAAAATGATTCATAGAGCTATCATAAATATTTTCTTTTCTTTAGTAAATCATGCCGCAAAATTACGACCAGTGAAACACTGATTCAAACTTTCAAGGTTTTTGACTCATTGTTTATTGAAACGGGATTTAATGGCGTATAATTCAGTTTTTAATTTATTATTATACAACCGACTTCGAACTCCGAAAACGGAATTATCCCCGTGGCCTTTGAAAAGACTAACTAAAGTTGACATCAACATTTTGCGAACTACCCGCACTTGGTCTTGATTATCAAGTTAAACGTTTTACACACAGGGGATGTTACTCGGTCGACAAACAACACTTATAACGATATTTGGTTATCAACCGGCGATATTTGTTTTTATGGATGAAATGCTATTTTAAGGGCTTTCCGACCTTATGTACTATAGAACCGACGGTCCATAGAAAGGATTTTAGGATTATGCAGCTCAAACACCGTCCTCGAAACGTGAGCAGTAAATTTCTAAACTTATTTAATATAGTAAACAATAACGACCAGAGATGGGTAAAAAAATTTAAATTGCTGTAGGTATCTGACGCTAAAAATACCTTCATAATAACTTTAAAAAATTTAGCTTGTTACAAGAAATTTTATGTTAATAACTTAGATTTTTGTTTTTTTTTTTTTTTACTTTTTTTGGTTCAAAAGTTGATTGCCTATTTTATGTTGTTTTATGAATAATACCATTACATTGTTTTTTTTTAAGTATAAGATTATGGATTAATATGTGTTTGATATAAGTATGAGTAGATAAAGTGAATAAATTAATGTAGATACTACCCTCGAAATATGACATTGCCGCTTAAAATCTTTTTACCAAGTGTCCCCAAATCTGGAAGACTTGATCCCTTCGGCTTAGACATCTGATTACCGGAAATACAACTTCAAAGCATGGAAGATGCAATATATATATGTTTGCTGTGTATTTTACAAATTATAGATGCATTGCTAATAGCGATGCGAGTTATATAATCAATGAGAATCTGGTATGGGGAGACATGGTAAAAATCTGTTTACCATGTGTCCCAAGAACCAGGGTCACTTGATCCCCCTAGGATCAAGGCTCCCGACCAGGGGCAAACAAGTCTCCCTTACATAGGGGACACATGGTAAAAGTCAACAGTATGGGTTTTCATTAAATAACGGTCTAATTTATTGCACAAATCTGTTCTAATTCAAACTAGAACTGAAGAGATAAATTCTGAATCGCATGGTCTATAAAGTTTTTCAATACTACAAATAGTTAAGAAAATGTATGCTAAAAACAAAAGGGGTGATCAACCCTCCCCAGTTTCCCCTATCTATTTCTGTATGAAAATGAAAAATGATTTATTTACTAACAAGCATTATTTAACCCTTTGTAAGGATACAGGGTGATTCATGAGACGTGAGCAGGACTAATCCTGCACACTCAGTAACTGATAATTGATCGATCACCGTCGTATTTAGGTGAAACAACCACACTTTTTCCTATTTTTTAACTTTTTGGTGAGGGCAAATTTAATTCTCTACAATCATGGTTACCCTACAAGACCTAATTAATACACATAAAACCTCTTTTACCGTAATGACAGCATTTTGATTACGAAGAAAATAAACTGTCAAACTTGAGTGAGATACGAGTTTTCAAAAGTAACCAGACCGTGATGACAGTAATGACATTCAATTTGATACAGAATATCGGTAGTTTAGTATTCTAATTTTAGGGTGACCATGCATGTCGTAAATAAATCAATAACTTTTTTTTTTCAACTAGACTTGCAAATTAACGTTAACCTCACTAATACTGATACGAAACAGTTGCTTATATTTTACTAAATGCGCAGTGTTAGTCCTGCTCACGTCTCCTGAATCACCCTGTATAAATACCTGTGTTAAGGAACACCGCTCTTCCTTTGTGATTATAATAGGTAGGTATCTATTTATTTTATTAGTACTTTGTTATGATCTAAACGATACTGAATATGGAGTGATACAAGACTCCGAACTAGGCAAGTCTCGCCTCGGACGAACAAGTGTAAATTGATCTGAAAGTAACGTTTCGCAAGTTGGCTCCAAATGTATTATTTGTACCGACGTATGAAAAAACAATAGAATAATTATAAATGAGAGTCATAGTCTCTATTTTTACAACACAGGAATTCGGCAACATATTGTCAACAGGCAATAGGTAAATATAAATATATATACTTACTAGAATTGAAGAAATCACTATTTAAACACATTTTTTATTGATATAATTTTCTGTCTTATTATTTATTGTCAGTTGTGTAAAGGAGCATACAGCTGGTTTCATTGCCTTAAACTCCCCTTAGCTCGGTAAATGACTGGAATGAACTCATCCTACGCTACACACTCTTGTCCTCAATTCGGGCCGCGACGAATGATGTCTAAAGTATTGATGACATCGAGAAAAAAGTACTTATATTACGGTTTTTGAAATGTAATTACATGGAAATGTAAAAACAATTTAGGAGGGCATAATATATGACGGATGCACGAGCGATGGCGGGTGGGCGTAGTACCTCGATGTATTACTTTACAGCTAAAATAGTATGTTTCAGAACAATCCTTCAGGTATAAGCCTTCAGGAACGTGGCGAATTAGGCACGAGGTTGGCTAACGTCCGATCTCTAGCTCGGTCCGATCAATTCTGCCGGCGGAGCCAAACCGCTCCCGCCTCGAAGCCCAGTTGGCAAACCTGCCCGACCAGTCTACCAACCAAAACAACAAAAATGCCACACCTCGTACCTGCCTTCACCCAAGTTAAACTACTTGACGTTCCAAAGCCTTCTACCTGTCATCTAAGTTCAACAATACGCCAAAAGATGGCGTTACTCTCTACACAACTATTATTCAGTTACAACCAAGTATCACGTAGCCAAACATTGAATTGTAACGCTGCAATACGACCTTCTGGAGTCACACCGTGACATATATTATTTTTAAATAACGAACCCCCGTTACTATATCCACGTGATATAAGTACCAAAGTAATTTTTCTACACATCGCGATTGAAACATAGAGACATCGTCTTTGTCATCATCACACCAATGTCACGTGAACATTATGATGGACAATAGAAACAAAAGTAAAACACAAAGTTTTCACTCGCTTTTTTGCATGTTTTTAGTGATTTACCTATTTTTGCTATGTATATCACGACTGAGGTTTCAACCCGTTCGTTTGGTTATCCACACACGCATATAAATGGTTAATAGAAGTAATACATTAATTGGGAACTTAAGGGATGAAAGTAATTGATTTGACTTCAAACCGTTGAGAACCCGTCTAAATTACACGGTGTCGTAGAGTAGAGCTATTTAAAACTATCGGATGAGGTAAAAGGATCAGCTCTGCTAAGTACAAACATTCGGAAAAAAATAAGTACTCGTTTTTCTTTATTATTGTGATTTAAGTACATAGTTGTGATACAATTGAACAATTTTTCATATATTTTAAGGAAAAGAGCAATTATACGTAATTTAACTATAGGTAAAGTATTACTTTCAAACCTCGAGATGATATATTTTTCAGTAAGTAACTGAAACAGGTTTATTTTTATTTGCACATGGAAATGACAGATATTTTGATTATTCTTGATGTAGTTTAATGACTATAGATTTAAATAAAATAAAATAACTAATTTAACATGTAGACTTCTTATCCTATTTTATTTTACATTTCCGCACCTGCATATTCATTTCATTTTCTTAAATTTCACTTTTGGCGCCACTTGGCGCGGCCGTTGCATTATGCATTTCGCTAACGAACGCGTGCTGCGCGAGCCACGTACGTATATATACGTTAAATTTGAATTGAACATTTTAAAATGCGAAATCTACTAGGATTTGACTTTGTAATGTTTTATAGGGAAGCTATTTACCTATAGACAGCCACATTCGAACTTTAAGTTAGGTCAATTAATAGATCTAGAAACGATGTGGATTAGATGTGTCAGTGTCAAAACTAACGTTTATTTTATTTTGAAGAAATGTCACATTTGACACTGACATATCTAATCCATATCGTTTCTAGATCTATTAATTGACGTATCTTAAAGTTCGAATCGGGCCGTGAGTAGTTACTTGTACGGATATGATGGTCGTTCTTGTCTACGTGACAGCGTGATAAAACGGTGTCCGTCACTTTCTATCCCGCGCCGCGGAGTTAAAAAGTGACAGTTTTTATCACGTGAATAAAACCATCCATAATACGCCCGCTGGATTGTACAGCGAGCTGCAAAATGATCAATCCATTCATAAAGTTTCATAAAGTAGTCATACAATGTTGCGGCTGGGTGTGGATACCGATTTAATCTCAGGCCTCTTCTTTTAGTCAGAAAGTATTGCGAAATTCGAAAACGTTTTAAATAATCACCTACGTGTTTTTGCCAAAAGTACTTTGATTTTTGGTTCGTACCCATAGTTAATCAAGTGTGTGTTATTTTTAAGTGTTTGTGTGGATAATTTCACTGCCATGGCAAAAACGCAACAAAGAAAGACAAAGCGTAATATTCCAGGGACGTATGTGTTTTAACTAACAAAAGCCAGATTAGATCAAAATTAAATGAGATCGTATGTAATTACGGACTTTGTTTTGGTTGCAATGTAGGTAAATTAGAAATTAAAAGAACCGGTTACTAATAATTTAATGGAAACGGTTGACTGATATTCATCATTGGGGTTAGCTGTAATTGTGATTGAATTTGGTTATGACCATTTCCATCACATCATATTCAGTACATTAGGATAAATAACAGCGTTAAAATATTGTCCCCAAACATTAAGTATGGGATTATTTTATAATATCAACATTTAAACGGTTATGGATAACCTACTTATTGGTTAGTGAATAGGACCAGTCCATGTCATTTTAATATGACCTACATCAATTTAAATTGTAAAAGTCTACGGTAAAACTTCGTTAGATAAACATGCCTAAGTTTTGCCGTAGTAGTTGCTCCATATTAAACAGAATTGTTCAGAGAAACCAAATAAAACCTCTTTTTGAATTTCCTATATTTAACTTTTCTTACGTGTATGTCGCCGTTATTTGTATTCACAGTTAATGTGTTTAGTCCAAATGATTAAATGGTAAAGCTTTTACGGAGTAATGTAATAAAATTCATTTGGTGAACAGCGCAGGCCGTAAGTAGTTTTGGAACCAACTAAAAGCTTTCCGTATTAGACCCTTGAATGCTCGAAACGTGGACCATTCAGCTGTGTGAAATTGAATTATACTTTTTCACTTACAGGCACTGTGTTTGAATGATAAAAAGCGCCAAAGCTGGGTCATTATTTGAGCCAGGCTTTAGATTTTGAGAGCACGTAGAGTTAATTAGTAGAGGTTCAGAACCCCTTCAGAACCCCCAGGTTCTATATATTAGGACACAAAAATCGGAAATACTATAAGATCTACAGCTTACGTCTTTAAACATGTGTCTAGAAAAGTGGGGCACTTAGATATATTTTTGGTTTTATTGAGCATAAGTAATATTGGCCTAATAATCGTTAATCGGGACAAAATATTAACTTAATTTTAAAAATATCTTGTAATTGTGAAAATATCTTAAGATTTCCTTACGAGTACCAATGTAAACTTATTGGTGGTCGGAGAAAAGCGCAAAACTCCATATCTCGAAAACTAAAGTATTATTATTATGTTGAAAGTAAATTTAAAATATTCTAGCACATTATACAGGTACCTACACATGTCTACAAAGTTCTTCCTACACAATTTTACCGAAACAACGAACACGAACGACACAAAAACAAACGAACGATGAATCTCCACTATCTCCAGCCTAGTGTAAAAGATTGCCTATAAAAATAATATTTTATATATCACAAAATAAATTTCTGAATATTCCTGTATTCTAACGAAACCAATTTTATTGATGTATTTTTTACTAAGTGTTCACTTTATTTAATCTACTGACAAATATGAAACGTAAAAAGGCTATACGTACTCTCCCATAAAATGGAATACCTTTTTAATATCATTGTATAAAATTACATAGGTAAAAAATTGATTTTTAAACGGGTTCATTCTCTTAACACGTGAGTGATTCGATAGCTAACCGCGCTGCATAAAATAAACATTTCCTTTTATTTAACAGATTAAGGTTTGAGCAGAAAAAATCACCTGAGTACAGTACAGTAAGTTGTTGAATAACATTGTCACATTCTGCTGGATAAAGCTCTTCTAAACAAAATCCTGAATTAAGAAAGTCTATGTTTAGGTTCGGTCCACCCATCTATTTTGAAGTTTTTAAACGATAAAAATATTATGAAATTAAGGACGCACTAGTTTTTCCCACAACATGTCAATTATCAGAAAATAAAAGTACCTATAAATAACAGAAAATTTGGTGAGGTATCCAAGCAAGTTAACTAAACGTGATGAACAAAAAAAAATATTTTTGATACGACCACATATTTATTCTAAGGGTACCTATAGGATAAAATAACTTACATGTGTTTACTAATAATTAACGACTTTTATTTTTCCTTGCAAAACAATTCAGCACGTAAGCTATAATTACTTTATTTTTATTGTGAATAAAAATACACGGTGTTGTATATAACTTCTCAGAACCAACAAAAGCGTAAACGTTATAGAAACAAGTCAAAAACACTCTATACGTTCGTCTCAGTCGGAAGAATCCTCAATTCGTTTTGACTCGAGATAAGCCCCGCCTTGCCGTTGTATTGTAAGTTGTAAGTAACTTCAGTTTCAAAACACAGCTATTAGATATATTTCTATCGGTTACCAAGCACTCGCCTCAGGCGGATCAGAGTCCATATTCGACATACAAAACGTGGCTACGTGGAACTTTTAGAAAATTGTGTGCTTGTATTGCATTTTAACTTGAACCATAATAGGTAGGTACTTATAAGAACGAGCGTGAGTTATGTATTATCACTATCTAATTGAGATAAATTAAGTTAAAACTTCGCTTTTGTTAACTTTTTGGGTCCTATTTTACCAACTTGACAATTGGCACCTGACACTGACAAAATTTCCTATACATTTCTGGGTTAGTAAGTCGTTATGATACAGAGCGTTAATGTTTACTCGTTGGACCAGCAGTGTAAGCTGAATTATCAGTCAGGCGACAGATGTTACGTATAGCATCCCCAAACAGGAAACCTTTTTCGCAAAAGCAAATGTTCGTGAATCGATCACAATCACAGCTCAGAACTCTGTCCCGATCTATGGGCGGCGTTCCCTAAAATTATTTACCTTTCATTCCTCTCACTAAATGAGTAGGTTTATTGGATTACGTCCAGAAAGCTTGGGCCTTAATTGGGGCTTTCCGACAAATAACTTTTCTGTTTTCTCAAACTCCGACAGCTATTAAATATTGCTCCTAATTAAATTACCGGAACTAAATGAACGAGATTTGGATGTATTGCGTGTTTTGTGACATGCCATTTTGAAGTGAATGACGTTAAAAATCACTGAAATTAAATAAAACATTAAAATATATAACTATCAAGCCCTCGGTAATCTTTTGTCCTTATCCGTGATTTTGAGATTTGTGATTGTTAGAAATTAACAAAATTTAACAAAGGGTTAAATTAATAAATTTCACGAATAAAGGGGAACTGTTTACAAATATCGGTACACTGTTTATAATTTTGAAACACCCTCAATTGTACTGATTTGATAGCGACGTTATGTGCATATTAATCACTTATAGTTTTAAATATACAAGCTATAGTATCAATAACGTATTTTAATTTATATTAAGGCTGATATTGTACTTTCAAGAGGAATGAAAACGGGTTATATTTCATAAAATAACCATAAAGAGTGAATCTACTTAAGTGAGCAAATGCAAAATGTATAGGTACTTGCTCTCCGATCTAAAAACGATTAAATAATACGTGTACATATACTATGTCACAGAATAAATAATAGTACTAAGTACAGAAGACTCACTCTCTAACAAAACGCGTCTGTTACGATCAGCACAGATATGGCCGCTAGGTGGCGACAACGCCACGCGCGGCTTATGGCTTTCCCCAAAATTGGGGCCGAACGGATGTACTTTTAGCTACCTGTAGCAAAGCGACGAAATCGCGGAGTGAGACACGCCTGACTATGTCTTGTAATTTTTCCGTATACTATTACATGAAGTATTTAGGTAGGTAGATACCTGCATAGTCTAAACCTAAAGTAACGGACGAATATTTATTTATTACTAACTGAATGATTGAATTTATGCCATTATCTAAGAAATGGTCTACATCCTGTAGCAATAAACAAAGACTGACATGGAGCGATGCTGCCCTATTATTCTTATTGCTCATCGAGTACTAGAGGGAGGCTCAGTCTAACCAATTTAACCATGAAACCTGGATCCGTAACGCGACAGAGAGCGCATTATATTGGTTTCCACGTGCGTTAGAATCTGGTAAGCGATTAGACTAACATTGATACAAGAGAGATTGACAGCTGACTACATACGCTCGGTTGGGCGAATAGACGATGTCTGAGAAGGCCTAGCGAAAGTAATTACGCAGACAGATCTCAAGTGTACAAGTGACTTGAGAATGATAATTTAATGAAGTAAACTGATATTCAGACTTATTAAAACAGATAGTCGTAAATTATTTTTTTCGTAAATTGCCGTGAAAATAAAGTTAGATTAACTTTATAAAGTTAATCGAACTAACTCATATAAAGTATTAAATTGATATATCGACAGCCCTTAACTGGTTCGCGACTTATCTGGGCGACCGCCAACAAGCGGTTAGACTAGACAAGTCTCTATCTGATTGGTGTGATCTTGCGACTGGCGTGCCTCAAGGCGGAATTTTGTCTCCGCTCCTTTTTTCCACTTTCAAAAATTTTATCACTCCTGGCCTTCGTTGTTCCCACCACCTGTATGCCGACGATCTGCAGCTTTACGACCAGTGTGAAGTGACTAATATTTCGAGTTCGATTGATAGGCTCAACCTGGACCTATTGCACATCCAACAGTGGTCTGAGCAGTATGGCCTTTTTGTGAACCCGTCTAAGTGCCAAGCCATCGTTATTGGTAGTTCTCGACAGGTCGCCGGACTGGATTTTGACACTATTGCACCAGTAAACTTTAACGGTTCACCAATACTATTTAGTCACAGTGTTAAGGACCTAGGCATTATGCTCGACAGTTCGTTGGAATGGAGAGCGCAGGTTTCTGAGGTCAGCCGAAAAGTTTAGGGTTCTCTTCATTCACTAAACAAGCTAAAGCACTTTTTGCCCATTAAGACTAAAATTCTCCTTATAAACACTCTAATTCTACCTATAATTGATTATGGTCATGTGTGTTATCCGGACCTATCTGAAGAACTTCTCAATAAGTTGGATCGCCTTCTCAATAACTGCATTCGTTTCATTTTTTGCCTGCGTAAGTACGATCATGTCTCTGCGTACCGCTCCCAGCTTGGCTGGCTTCCCATCCGTCAACGACGCAGTGTTCGCATGCTTTGCTCTCTATACTCTGTCCTAAACGATCCACTCTCACCTGTATACCTCAAGTCCCTCTTTCAATACTACGGCGTTTCTCGCGACCGTCAGCTTCGCTCGTCTGGCAATATGTCTTTATCCATCCCTCCACATCGTACTGGCTTCATGTCAGATTCGTTCTGCGTGCAGGTAGCGCGCCTTTGGAACCGACTCCCCCTTAGTATTAAAAATGCCCCAAACAAGTTCGCTTTTAAGAAATCGGTACGTGCTTTCTTTGCTGGTAGAATGAAGGATTCCTAGTTTTAGTTATATAATTTATATATTTTATTGTATATATTTAAATTGTTAGGTATATGTATTTATATTATATGTATCGTGTATATTATGTGTGTTAAATTTTTTAAATTAGCTTTGCGGTTTATATTAAATTTTGTTAGTAGTAGTAGCAGTTGCACCGCCCACAATCTCTCTGCTTTGCCTTAAGGTTGACTGGTAGAGAATGCTTTTGGCATTAAGTTCGCCTTTTGTACGATGAGTTTTTCTTTTGTGCAATAAAGTTTAAATAAATAAATAATATATTAGGTACGTGGTTATCTAATTCTTAGTTAATACCATAGAGAAAAAAATGCATAGAGTGCTCACTCCATACATCAGTTCAGACTATTAATTTCAGTGTCTACATCTAGCATCGAGTAGCGGAACTATCAGTACTGCTACTTGACAATAGATGTAGCACCGACGGTAAAGTCTTATCTCAACAGCATAAGACTTTCCGGTCGGTGGCGACATCTATTGTCAAGTAGCAGTACTGATAGTTCCGCTACTCGATGCTAGATGCTAATAGTCTTTTTGGTACTAAAACTGATGTATGGAGTGAGCACTCTATGTATTTTTTTCTCTATGTTAATACTTACTCGTAATCTAAATATCAATGTAATACAAAATGTGGCTTTCTGAGCGTAGGTTGGTCGTATGTTTAAAGTCTAAGTTGGGTTTTTCGGGTTTTACACCTACGGAATATTATTTATTTTTATTTTTATTTTATTTAATAAAATGCTAATGCTAACTATTTGTACTTTGATCATTCCTTATAAATTGATTTTTTAATAAAAATACTGATACGTAAGTATATTATTGATTGATATTCTTAAATGTCCATATAAAAATTACCTTTTCCATGGCTTCACATCAAATCCTAACATTGGCTCTTTTTTAGGCTTCCGTACCCAAAGGGTAAAAACGGGACCCCATTACTAAGACTCCGCTGTCCGTCCGTCCGTCCGTCCGTCCGTCCGTCAGTCACCAGGCTGTATCTCACGAACCGTGATAGCTAGACAGTTGAAATTTTCACAGATGATGTATTTCTGTTGCCGCTATAACAACAAATACTAAAAACAGAATAAAATAAAGATTTAAGTGGGGCTCCCATACAACAAACGTGATTTTTGACCAAAGTTAAGCAACGTCGGGCGGGGTCAGTACTTGGATGGGTGACCGTTTTTATGCTTGTTTTGCTCTATTTTTTTTTGATGGTGCTTAACCCTCCGTACGCGAGTCCGACTCGCACTTGGCCGGTTTTTATTCATATAACAAACAGCTATATAGCTTCTAAAATAAATGAAACGCCACGCCAGAGAAAAGGCACTTAATAATTATTTAGTGCTCTTTAGTCTTTCGAGCAAGTAGATAGATAAGTTACAGGACCAATATTAGGCTCGAATTATAATTAGGAAAGGTATCAAAAGGAGTCTAATTAACAACGGTGACGGTTTGGTTATTAATTTTAATTAACTAATATCCGTAGTAATAAGTTGATCACCCTCTAATTGAATCAGAATTTTAATCAGGGATGTTTGTTTGAAATTACATCGTCGGGAATTAAATTGGGAATCGATTTTAACGACCATTAACCCCGACGGGTGTTCTGAATTTCGTTCGAATGAAAGTTTCGTAACTGTATGAGATTGCAAAAACTTACTTACTAATCACTAAACTTACTTTCTAATCTAATTCATTCTAATATATTTAATTTTATTTCGACACTTAAATAATAAAAATATTAGGATATTAGTTTCTCTTTTATTAATGAGCTGTAGTTTATCATTTTAATAAGTATCAATATCAATGCTACCTGATTTAGCCTAGAAGGCATAATGACTTCAGATAGATATACAAAACATGTATGACTGTAAATACAAGTCAAGTATTTTTAACGGAAGCACGGTGTACCATAGGTGTATTATCGATTACCTGTTTATCCAGTTGTTAATAAAAACAAAGTTCCTAAGTCAATTTCTAACTTCATTATTGCCAAGTTACTTAAATTTTCCAAGAGTCTAATGTCAATATCGGTTTGCGAGTCAAGAAAGGAGTTAATAAACAGTTACACGGAAAATAAACTCAGTAGTGTTGGTATAGACGACTAAATAATACTTACAGATATTTAATTACGTAGGTGCTACTCATGCGGAAAATAATGTAATAATTAACAAATACTACTGACATTTAATTTGTTTCCTGAAACGAAATAGTTCGAGCTCAATACAAGTGAACGTATTTTTAAATGAAACCGTGTCTTTATCAGAATATTACGGGCGTTTTCAATTTAAAATGACGACAAACGCAACATAAATAGTATGGTCTTTATAATTGGCTTGTCTCCGATGCGGGCAATTTCTTGGTACTCACTACTCGTACAAAATGGAGTAATGGAGTGCGCCCGGATGTTTGCGGAGCCGAGTACCTAGTTTTTATCGACGTCGATGGCTGTTCCCCTGTTGCGACGTCGCGTTAGCGGCGACGGTTTTATAATTTGTCCATTCGATTGCTACGTAGCGACATGCTCAAAGTTACTTGTTGGAAAAGCCGATAGTTAATTCCATTTATATACTTACCTAGTTGTTTCAACTTCGATTGTATATAGATTAAGGGAAAAATGTTTGACCTACTTTAAAGGCCTATGTATATTAGTAAGTGGGCTACATTATTCGTAGAAGATGGTCGCTGGGGAATGATGGTCCTTGAATGGCTACCACGCACCATAAAAGCAGCGTGCAAAAGTTCTCATCATGGTAGACCGGTGATCTAGTTGAGATTGTACGGAGCCCTTAATAAGAGCAGCATATGTATTATTTGTGGTAGTCAGTGTTTAATAGACCTTTGCTTAGTAGTGGACGTAAAATATGCTGGCTGTTATGACGATGAAGATGACTATTATTTGTAATTTTTTTTTCGCGTGAGTACCCTATTATAGTTTATAAGAGGACATAAACTGAATAATTAACGCATTAAACGTAAGTACAGACACCATCAGATATATCTCAGCTGCTAAGGTGCTCAAAGATATGCACTTTAACGTTTTCATAATAGAGGCTTTATTCAGATATTTGGCCGCTACGATTATATCTGATGGCTGTACTTAAATAAGTACCTACCTATTCAATTAACCATGTAACGTATTTACAGGTAAAGTAGGTATTAAAATCTGAAGTTCCATGAGTTATACAAAGAAGCATCCAGTAAAAAAAAGGCATTCCAGATGTAAAGACAGTTGAAAGATTAATTGAATTGAATGAATCATTTTTGACGAGAACTGTATCACTGTACCCCGGTTAACGGTCGGACACGGCACGGATGTACGAGTATAAGATTTATTTGACTTCGGCGTACATTCAGAACAAACGACTGTAAAACAGATTGTATAACCATGCAACGCATCACTAAAAATGGACAATAGAATAAAATTCTTAAAGTGAAATCTCCGTGAGAGCGTACGGCTGTAGTGAGGAATAAAACTTAGGAGATATTTTGCATGAGTTCTCAGGCGTATTTCCTGCTTTGCCTTATTTCCCTAGGGATAAGTCAACTTATAGAGGACATAAGTTGTGTCGATATCGGGTCAGGTATACGTACACAATACAGGAATTTCATGTTTGGATATGCTTCCAAGGTCCGACCGTGCAATATTGCCTCTGTTCCAGTGATTGCGTCTAAATATTTTACGATTCTGTTGTATAAAGATTGCATTCCAGTAAAACTTGTTGATAGATTACTATTGTATTGTATGACCGAGCTGTAAATAGAGGAATGTTATACATTTAACGTGTTTATCTGAGTGTTTGTGGGTGTTTTATTAATAAAACAAAAAAAAAACACACACGGTTTCCAAATTTAATCGGTTTCGATTTGTACCTACTTACCTACATCTTTATCTTTAATATTCGCGGCGATCTCAAAAACATATAATAGACCTAGGTTGCAAATAGGTACTATAGAAATTATCGACGGACGGACGGGTAACAATGTGGCAGAGTGGCTAAAAGCTTATTCTGTCAGCCACAAATGCTGAGGGCATCAGTTCCAAATCGCACGACTCGGGAGGTCTTGGTGACTATTCCTTTAGTACAGTAACCTGCAATAATATGTTACACAATGAAGGCCGCAAAAATATTTGACACGATCTTATCTGTAGAGCCATAAGAGCGTGTCACATATTTTTGCGGCCTAAGAGTAATAATATATTATATTATTGCAGGTGACTGTACAAGATATTTTCCCACTAGGTACGCTTAACTGTAGTTGCGGTGTAGGTAAGTGTTGCTGGCCCCAATGTGAAGGCTGTCACTGCCACCAACTTGCAGCCACACTTACCCGTATTGACTTTTTATATCTTAACATAAATACTGTGAACATATTGATAGTACTCTTGTACCGCTCAGCTTATAAACCGCAAACGAATGACAAACGAAATTACTTACACCAGTAAATGACTTTTACTGTGTCGTAGGAACAAACTTGTTTGATTAACCAACATCGAAATGGCCACTCAAGCCAATGACAACAGCCCTCGTAATCCACTTAAATGGAGCATGCAAATATGTGCCGATGCACCTTGATGGGTTCGCTCCAATGAGTGTGTTTAGGCGATCGTAATACTGACACGCCAAGCCCATTATATCACTGTGGTACTAGGGCCACTTAGCACACAAAGCAATTAGTCGTCCTTCAATAATCACTTTGCTAGACCGGAGCATGTAAGACTCGAGGTCACCAATGATTGGTATGAGAACTAATTTGGTATGAGAGCGCGACCGCTCCTTGAAGTTCCGTCCACGCTTACTACCAGTAATTAATAAGTACTACTATGTAAAAATTGAGTTCTAGGAGTAAAAAGAGCTAATCATATCCCACATAGAGTTGAAGGGGTAAATTTTTTACCAATTTTGAAGAGGTGCCTTTTTAACACGCTTTTATTAGATCGACCTGTATGTAACTAACTTGTAATGGAATCTTGCAAGTTAAATTTGATCCACTTCCCGGTTTCCGATTGAGCTGAAATTTTGCATACATATGTAAGTCGGGTGACAATGCAATATTATGGTACCATCGAGCTGATCTGATGATGGAGACAGGAGGTGGCCATAGGAACTCTGTGATGAAACAACGCAACCTAATTGTGTTAGGGGTTTTTAGAATTGTCTCGATGAGTATTAGTTGTCTGTCGTAAGAAAAGTACAGTCAGCGTTAAAAGCGTCTACCAAAAATGAAATTTTTGCCAAAAACTTATTTCGTGTTCTAACAGTCATTGACTCGACGAATAAACAGACATAGCCACCATGCAGGTGACATACAGACAGATGGATGGACTACAGAACCGTAAAAAATTGTTGAGGTATTAAGTGATGTAAAATGCATTTTACAAGTAAAACAACTCGTATGTATGGTGACTCCGCGTCCGCGGTGTCTGTAAACACGCTTAATAAAATTTGAGTCTGTTTGTAATTCGCTCTTCAATAACTTTAGCTAACTACTCCCTACGTCGGTTTTAGGCATTGTTCTAGGTGCTAAGCAACGTGACGTCATGCGTGTATTTCAGGTACGTAGATATAACAAACTCACTTTGATTATTACGTGTACCATTTCAACAAATTCCAAGGTGGCATGTTTCACCTTTCAACCAAAGGACGAAGTTATTGTGTAAATTTACTACAACTCAGATGAATTTGAGATTCAGACGACTTTATTATTACGGAGTTTAAAAAAATATCTTATTTTTTATTTGACTATTAATAAAAATATTTTTACTTACTTAACCTTTAAATCTTGACGAAAATATGCACTTCATTAATATATTACAAAAGGAAGGAGCAATATTTAAGAACGTATTTTTAATTCGATTACCGCGTTATGGTATATAAAACACACAGTTTTCATTACTCATTACATGCCTTTTATTACGCGTAACGTACAGTGGCGAACCTGTCGGGCTACTGCGAAAACCAAATTTCGCAAATTGCGGGGATCAGTCTCTTTTACTCCAATGAAGGCGTAATTAGAGTGACACAGAAAAATGCCCGCAATTTGCGAACTTCGATTTTCGCGGTTATAGCCTAGAGTTCTCGGCCGAGCGCTGCTGGCGAGTGGCGTAGAGTAAACACACTATCGAGTTAACCAAGTAGGTACTCGCTGAGATGACCGAGACAGCCACTCAGTCCCCAATCATTTTAACCGACTTTCAAAAAAGAGGAGGTTTTAAATTCATCGGGTTTTTTTTTACCAGTTTTTTGAAAAATGTTTCCTAATTTCTTCCAGACGTCGGATCGATTAATATAATGCTTTTTCTTTATAATTAATTTTAATTATTGGTTCCATCACTTCAGAATTTGATGATCGGATCCTGGAGATCTATGTTTTTGCTTCGGGTCTAATCGACAGAAATTGGGAGAACTGTTAATTTATTTTTATGGTATTTTTAATTTGTAGCTCACGAGGATTTGAATAAACGTGCAAACGTTTTTAGCAGTAGCAATAAAAACGTGTACCTATAAATTTAATATAAATATTTAGATATAAATTTAAGTAACTTTTGTTCGCTCCATACTTTATTTCTTATATTTTTTCATTAATACGTGTAAAACAAAAAAGATAGTATACTACTGTTAGTTTATCTATTCTCTATTCGATTTTCGAAATACTGTAGTAATGATTAATTAGGTAAAACCGAAGTTTTAGCCGACCACGAAATTGATCACAATATTTGTGTATTCTCTCTTAAACAAGCTAATTTTATGTTAGTTAATTACCAAATTATAAAATCTAATATGTGTACATTTTGGTTTAGTAAAAGCATTAAAATGTGTAATACTCGTAATCCATATTATGTCCTGATATTCACTTAAAAAAAGCACTCATCACACAGCAAATCAGAAATGAGGAATCCGATTCTGATTTTAATTTATTATTCTGAAACTCTTGTGGATTTGACCTGTTAGCTGTCAACATTGAGATTTCAGGACCAGAAAGGGTTGACAACTGACAAATATATATCAGTTTCAGAATAAGAAATCAAACTCAGAATCGAGCTCTACGCAGAAAGAAACTTGTAATTCGCAACATCCCAAGCCGGCCCGAAAGGGCTTTTGCAAATAACCCGTTTTGCATTATGAAAATACAAGAGATGAAACAAAAACATGTACCCAAAGTGTATCAAAAGGCCACCGGTCCGTCCGTAAGCCTTTACGAACCCATTTTAAATTAACGAAATGGCAAATTTCAATGGCTATCATTTATTTCCATGATTTCATGCGTAGTTATGACCGTCCATACAAAACGATTTAGGAATGAACTCGGAACAATAAGTTTCGGATTAATTTCATTGCGGGGGTTGGGGTCATGTGGGGTTCATTGTATGGTGTTGGTTACGTAATTTGCAACAGTAAAATAGATTACGTATTTTTGGGAATATTCAATTGTAACAGAGAATGTCATATTGATTGCACTGTGTAACATAATTTTATTATAGCTTCAATGTGGTTACACAATTTTATTCGTTTGTTGACATTTGATTATAAAACCGTGATCGCTTCATTGTTTACCTACGCATATTCAACACCAGAAAAATAAAAACGTTCACGTTTACAGGTCGATTTGCTACATGATATGTAAGTGCTATTCAATTATTTTTCAGAATTTTACTATTTTATATTGTCATGTAAGTATTAGTCATTTGATTTGAAATTAAGGTCAGGCTACATCAGATACAAAATTAAATATAGTTTAACGACTTTTATATGGACGACACGAGTCAGGAGTAAAGTTTAGTTCAATATAATTCTAGTTTTGTTATGTTTTTTTTATACATTGAAATGTGTTTCTACTAGAAACTGCTATACACAGTAACTTGTCACTATCATAAAAAGATTTACGCCTCACATTCAATAAATAGAGCAACAGCAATAGATAAACTTTCTCAACTGAACTACAAAAAAATAAAATGCATAGTTGATGACGTCACCGCCATAAACTGAGCAACATCGGGCGCGCAACGATCAAACGAGCTAATTCCGCTGAAATCCCATGCAGAATCTTCGCCCGCGTCTTACTAGCGGGAACTTCAAACTAATCAGGAACACAGCACTGTTCGCGTTACGCGTGTACGATGTATGTAATTTATTAGCGTTTATTCACATATAGCGATGTGTAGGGATGTTCTACGCAGACTCCGTCGAGATGGCTGCTCCAGTGTGTTTCGGGAGCCTGGATGCGGCGGTCGCTCCCGGTCCCGTCGTCTCCCAACTTGCCGAGGTCTCCGTTCAGTGTTTGAACGCTCCCGCTTTCACGGATTGGATACTTGACAGCTTTGAGTGCCGGTTTGACTGTGGAAATGATAACATAAGTGCTAAATGAGTGTGCAATTGGTAAGTTTCACGATGTAAGTTTGTTTTAAAATTAGAATTACTTACGTATTATAATAGTTATCACTAAAAAACGACAGCTGCGTTAATATTGCCACAAAAACTTATAACTATGTGTTTTAAATTTCAAAGAAAAATATTACGATATATTTTGATTTCTCCTACTTATATCTTTACTGGAACTGCTTCTTAAATAAATTAAAAACTATTACAAGTTCGTTTTGTTTTTGTAAGTATAGAGGGATAGGTATCTTCTATTACCTAATTAGTAGATAGATGATAATTATTTAATATTACTGATATTTAAAAATATGAAAAGTAGTAGTAGACATTGATTGGAGAAAAATTATTAATAATTAACCAATAATAAGAAACTTTTACCTATAGATTAACAAATAGGCAAAGGGTGAGTGAATAAGTGAGTACCTATACGATTATTTAAGTAGTTAGGCAGGCAATCAATTTTTGCAGACCGTCAACTACAATTTTAATTAATTTGTTTCACAGTCGTACATATTAGTTGAATTTTTAATTTGTTAAAACTTATTTTAAATTCTCTAACAGCATTTCTATTTGTTTAATTGGGTACAATACGGAAGTGATTTCGTCATACTGTATAGCCTGGCAAGAAATTAAAAAGTGGAAACACTGTAATGTCGTCCCGTTTTTCTTAGATTGATTTGAAAGGGACGACACGCTGTGCCTACATTTAGTTAATAATAGTTTGTCTCTTTAAAAATAATCACATGTCGCCTACACTAACTAAAAACTTAGTAAATTATACATCCTTGAAGTTATTTTGAGCATAAAATATAATCAATCGGACCTTGCCGCAGGGGCCTTTTTAGATTTAGGTTAGTTTAGTTTTATTTTAGAATAGTTTTTATTTTGTATTTAGTTTAATTGTAATTTTATTTATTGTTTTTTTTTGTCATGTTTTTGTACCATATATATGAATAAATATTATAATATAAGATCAATCATTAAAATAATTGAACTAAAATTACTATAGGTATCCCTACCTGCAAGTGTATCGGAACTTTATACCTAAATGAATTTCATTCATGATATTTCCATGCCATTTCGCAGCTCGCTGTAAATGAAAATGGGATTCTTGCTACGAGATCCAAAAGCGGTTCGAATTTTCAGGAAATGCCAATATTAAATGGGAATCAAATTCTGAGTGGGGCCCTTGCGGGCAGGGCTTAACTTGTCAGCCAGCTTTGACTTGACGTGTGCGCGTTTATCACCTTTCCTCAGTTTGGTTTGAAATTGCTTCCATTATAAATTTTTCACATTTGAATTATATTTAGGAAAACAGTTTGATGTAGGTACAGAATTCAATTTGAATTTCATAGTTTAATTTTGACTAAAATTGCTGGTATTTAATCAATACCTTGTTTCATTGACAATCAGAAATCGGTAACGTAAAGCCACCATATAGTCCAGTACGACACATAGTCCACAAGTTTAAGACGTAATTACTTAATTACGTTATGTTCGTATTTCATATGGTAAAAAAAAAACAATTCTAAATAACATGTTACCTACTTTCATAATTTGATTTTGGTAGATGAAACTCCTAAATTGAATTGATGTATTTTTTTTTCGTGTCAACTAAATAATCTTTTTGAAACATTGACAGAAAACAAACAAAACACAAAGTATTAGTTAGAATATAATCCGAGTACCTTCAAATAGCTTGATAATTACAATTAGTTTGGCTATAGATACTGCTCTCTAAATAATCCTTGAAACTTTAAGGCAAATTGAACGGTGTTTTAGAATTTGGAAGCTGAGAAAGTTAGGAAATTAAACTGAAGTACCTCAAATTATTTATTTTCTAAATGCTTTACAGTGAATAATCGGCCGAAAACCTATTAAGTATTTCGCTGAGGTATGGTTCATTGGCCTGAAGGCCTCCCCTTTTCTTTGGCACATTTTCCTGACGAATGTAACTGCCAGTCTCGTAATAAATAGTTGCCAGTCATCACGAGTTCTTCTCAGTCTGATTGCTTCGGTGACCATCAGGATGAAGCTCATTTTCGGCTACCGGGTTCCTTTTTTGATTTTCTGGGAGCTAATTCTTTAAAATGAATTATATTATCAAACTTACCTTTTGTTGATTACATAACATGAGTTGCAGATATGCTTACTATCTTACGTTTTTAGATAAATAAAAAGTGTTTAATTCAGCTGAAACATATAATTCCTGACTCAATACTTTTTGCAAGACTACAATATGGCCACTGTATTTTGAATATTAGAAACTTATACCTACTCAACACTGATTTACCTACTCGACAGAATAGAATAGAATAGTTTCTTCGAAATCTACTGAGTGAGTGAGATGAGTAAGGTTCGCATAAGACTCGATCATATTGAAATAATTTTAAATGGGTTACTCACGTATTGCTCACGTAACGCTCGGCATGTTTCGGTACCATAACATAGGTATACTTTTATTTTCATAAAGGGAGATAGCTGATAATTTAAAGGTATATGAATGTTACAGGCGGTAGCCTTAAATACAATATTATATAGTTCATTTAATCATTATAGACAGTCCTGTCTAATTACGCTCGTCTAATAACTGTTCAACCTTAATTTCGCTAAGCCTTTTAATTGAAAAGCAGATTTAGAGCCCGTAGCGCGGTGTAAAGTTGCGCGGATAAATGGCCTTCATTCGTCACTGGCTGCGATACTCTGTCTGTACGCGCGACGAGAGCGTCGGGTATCGGAACTTATACTGGGTACACAATATACAAAGGGTTTTTGAAAGACGTTGCAAAAGACAAACACTCGATACTAGCGGTAGCGGTGTTGGGGGCTAATTTTTGAATTTCAAGCGATCGATTTCGTGTGACTCCCCCCTTCAATACTATCTCCAATACTAGGCATTTAAATTCTACTAATATAATTGAAAACTATTGATAGCACTAAATTCCCACATTCTATCGCTCGTATTTCAAAAATATCATTTCGCCGTTTTCAACAGAAAGTGACGAGTGACGAAAAATCGCCCCCTGATCTGGCGTTGATGTTTTAATTAACTAGGTTTCCATTTCATATTCGTGATGTGCTCAATTCTCGGAGAACTGCTAACGAGATTTTTAATATTTAATATTATTTATTAGCTTTAATAGGAAACAGCATTGTTCATTTTTACTTCATATTGTATGTATCTACGGATATTAATTATTTTAGGTGTTACTGTCAATCCAGGAAGTTGCTTGACTTTCCAATAAAATTAAGACTAACAAAGAACAACATTAGTTATTTCTGCGACTATGTTAATCTTTGAAAAGCAAAATGAAGTATAAAACGTGCGCTCGATTTCCCAAGACGCTGGTAAGACCGGATGCTAGTACCTACACCGCTCAGTTGTACATTTAACTCTATTGCCTTGATAATAAGGGTGACAGCTGTTAACTATGCAACAGAACGTGATCCCGGGCACAACACGTGCCAAATGACAGCCCGAGGGTCACACGTCATGCCCGTATCCGCAAAATATGTAGTGAAACATGAGTTTTGATTCGTTCCCGCCATGCCATAAAATGAATAATTTATAGCAAGATTTTGTTTAGACTACAATGAATATGGTACTGTTTATTTAAATATGTAAGAGAATAATTTTTGCAGTTTGTGATTACGCGCAGTTGTTGATCTTTAAATGGTTTTTAAGATATTAATATCGTTAACTATCAAAGGTTCGTCGCATTCAGAGAGCAAAAGAGGAAAATTTTACTCCTCTGCGCTTAAATTGAATATATAAGCTTCAACCGAAGTTTCGGTTTTGGCAAGTTTCGGTTTAAAAATCATGTTTAGACTGAAGGTACGGTTTTGGCCAAAAAACTGTCGATACAGACGGCCAAAGCGAAACAAACAAGGTTGCAATTATCGGTAGTGTCCGGTTCCAAGCGAGATATCATTTCGCTAGGTCAAAACAACATATGTAATATAATAATTATATATGTATAATTAAAGAGCGTTCAGGTAGAATCTGTATCCAGAATTTAATTTATTAAATAAATACTATTCATAAAATATTACATGTTTTGTTTTGTTTTTATGCAAAGAAAGTCTATATATTTTTAACGAGTACTCGAATTTCTATTAAAATTAATAGGGATTACATTTACTTCGTCGTAAAGTTTCACAGAAGATTGTCTTACAAGATAAAAGCGCCTTTGTTTAAATTAGAATAAGTAATTTTAAATGTGTCCCCTAATGATTTCTCCTCTCCTCCTTTAGGATTTTTAAAAATACTATATCAAAGTCAAAGTCAAAATATACTTTATTCATGTAGGCCTAGCAACAAGCACTTATGAATCGTAACATACTTATATATTATCTTAAGCTAATTATCAGAGCAATTTATTGATGTTATTATTCCATAATAATATTGGATTACATATTATATAAATCAAATTTAACACAAATTTAAGAATTTCACAAAAGGATCGTCAAACATGATAATTATGAATATCGAATTATGTCATGGTATTTTCATTATTTTATTAGCTTGTAATAGTCAATAAAAACCGTTTGTTGTAGATTATGATAGTATCTAAGTAACCCATTTAAAAAGATACTGATTTTTCAATATCAAAAGTGACGCTTTTGGTTGAACAAACGTCACTTTTGGCACTGAACATATATGGACAGATCAGTCACGTTGGAAACAAATCGAATAAATTAAACTCGAATTGGCCTTACAGTGTGATAATTCGAGCTAACATAATTACTTTGGAGGGATAATTGTGATAAATGTATAGTTAAATACCTAAAGGTTACATTACTATTAAATTTCTTTCAAGTTCAAAATACTTACCCAGAAACATGGGGTTTGACCACATAGCCCGGTTTTATTCAAAACTCCGTTTAAATAGTTTGAAGCCGCCCATAACCGCAGTTAGAGCTTTTAAGAATCAATTTAATCATCATGCAACCTATTAAATATAAACAGAAATCAAGTGATTAAAAAGTTTTCGATCAATTCTGTCCCAGGATGTACATAACTACCAAGGAAAAATACAATGAATGCTGATGACAGGCGTCTTATCGAATCTCGATTGGGATGCCATTATCAAAATACCCTTTTCACTTTTCATTCTCCTAAAATTCGAGCGTTAAGGTTACAAAACATCTATTTAGTCGGTATTATTTGATGTCTTACAGATCCTTTAATCACACAGAAATCAATTTGACAAAAATATTGTACAGAGGAGTATTTTGTATTTATTTTGGGCCTGGTTTGTAGAATGGCAATGAAAACAATTGTCATTACATTCGTATATCGGAGAGGGCAGCACTTTCTTTGGCGTGACGTGTCAATGTACCTACAGTAAGTTTATATTTCCGATTCAGGCCACAAGATGGCAGACCCGCCAACGCACATGGCCCCTATACCGGTTTATCCCGTATCTTTTCCAACAGTGACAATTGTAAGCAACCTACCGTGCAATTTGTCTGTGTAGTGACGTTATCCTCTGCGTGATTTATTGTGGACATGCAAAAAAGTTGTGACTGTTTTTCTGACACCGTTTTTATTACAGGAAAGTTTGTCCCCATGCGTACTTCATTATAATGTTTGTTGTTTGATTATTGTTTTAATATTTTCCAACGTTTAAAGTAGTACATTTTTATTAAGTAATCAACTTATTAATAATTAAAGTAGGTATTACACATAGAAATGGTCATTAAACATACGTAATTATACCTACTTATACATACGAGTATATACAAAACCTGTACAGTGTGTACTTATTAAAAATCGCTCTCCCTTTATTGTCAGAAGAAATAAAACTCAACTGTACTACGCAGATTAGTCAGAGTTAATTAAAAATAAAAAGATCACGCAATTACAGCGTAAATCCTATTCCCATAAGCTTCGGCCGCCCAGTTACGTCGTTACAACGTATACATTCAGAACATTTAGATCTTCCGAAAGCTTTCAAAGAAAGCTAAACAAATCATGCTCATTGATATTAGGAAGATAATTAATTGGCTAGAGCGGCGGCGGTAGATTAGTGACCTGGGGCCCGGGGGAGATTTGTCAATGTGATCATCTTTTCATGCGGACTAGGGGCGATCAAGGGAATTTATTAATTGTACTGTCCACTGAAAGGTCGTAATGGTGATAAAGATCAGTGTTGGATACGAGTATTTTTTGTATGTGGCTGTGATTTGCCAGACTCATATCACGACTCTGTTTTATCTTGTAAGGATTGGCTACATTTTAAAGAGAAGGTTCAACATTTTTGTGCACATTTAATATACCTACTGGCGTAAAATTCACACGTTAACATTAAGAATTACTTTTTAACTTACTCCTTTTAAGCTATTATTTTTAAATGAATCCGAATAGCCCCGTTTTTAAACTATCGTCCATATATTTTTTTTTGTTTTTTTTTTAATAGCCCGTTTTAGTGTTCCACTGCTGGGCAAAGGCCCCTTGATCTCCACAACTCCCGTTGTTGTGCTTTTTCCAGCCATAATACTCGCATCGATAAGTTATGTAACCAAACCAATGTATGATCAGCGGCATTCATTATTTATATTTTCCAATCAAATCATTAAGTAAGTAATCCTACTATAATATTGTAACAGTGAAAGTTTGCATCGTAATTTGTATGTTTGAATTTTTGTTACTTGATTTCGCAACTGCGTGAAGCGCCTTTAGAAATTGGAACGAGGCATAGTTTTTATTTTTCATAAGATATCATCCCTAATGAAGGTAGGTAATAGGGTTTTACAGTTTTTTGTGAGAATACCTGATGTTTGTCATCATGTATTGTGTTAAGTGTTAAGTGGGACTATAATAATATATTATTATTAATACCGCTTAGCGCTAATGGGTCAACTTTTCCATCCAAAATATCAAGGATTTTAATTACATGGTACTTTGAGGTAAATAGTAACTTCTACAGACTAAGTACATATTTATGACAAAAAAAACCGGCCAAGTGCGTGTCGGACTCGCGCACGTAGGGTTCCGCACCATCAACAAAAAATAGAGCAAACCAAGCAAAAAACAAGCAAAAAACGGTCACCCATCCAAGTACTGACCCCGCCCGACGTTGCTTAACTTCGGTCAAAAATCACGTTTGTTGTATGGGAGCCCCACTTGTTTTTAGTATTTGTTGTTATAGCGGCAACAGAAATACATCATCTGTGAAAATTTCGGTTTCACGGTTCGTGAGATACAGCCTGGTGACAGACGGACGGACGAACGGACGAACGGACGGACGGACGGACGGACGGACAGCGGAATCTTAGTAATAGGGTCCCGTTTTTACCCTTTGGGTACGGAACCCTAAAAAAAGGTAACTAATTTTAAAATGACAGATGATTTAAAAATATAAAAAGTATGTACATGAAATACGCACAATTTCATATCAGCACACATGCTTGTTTTTTTTTTGTATATACGATTGGTTTTAATTAATGTATGCGTATTAATTACAACGAATTATTATTTTTCTGTAATTTGGTTCTGCCCGCAAACCCCACACTCGCTGATAAACGGTGTTACCTCGTACTTTTGTTATATGCCTTATTACCTTCTACCACATACCTTTTTTACCTACCTCGATTTATCAAAACTAATATTTCCTAGCAGGTACAAAAGTTCCTAGATTTGTAGATTGTTAACCAAGTTAAACACTCTACTTTTCATTTCGAATACGAAGAAAGCCAAATGCATGTGTCGTTTTAAAAACATGAGAAAGTAGGCATTTTGATAGTAAATCTTGAGGGTACTTTCAATTAACAATTTAAGCAAAAGTATCGTTACCTATTTATGGAATGGGGAGTTAAATATCAGAATGGAAATTGTATAACAAATCCATTTAAACCCAAATTTCAATTGATTGTCAAAAAAAAATATATAGGCGTACTTGGAACGTAAAATGCTCTAGTACAGAAACGTATCATTTTCTGCACACCTTTTAGAACAACAATGACCCTCTTTCAGAGCATGAGAAATTAAAATAACATTCTTGTTTTATTAGGATAGGTGCATTATAATATAAGATAATTTGTGTTTGGTTATTACTTATTACCAATACCAAATGATTTCAACATTACAAAAAAAATAAAACCGACTTCAAAAAGGATGAAATAAAATATTATCCTTTTTGAAGTCTATGCGTTACCAACTGATATATTTGAAGTCGGTTCCAAGCCAAGTAGTAACAATACCAGTCAAAAATAATCAGCTTTATGGCTATAAATCCAATTTTTGACTCGTATTGTTACTACTTGGCTTGGCACCGACTTCAAACATATCAGTTGGTAACGCATAGACTTCAAAAAGCATAATATTTTATTTCATCCTTTTTGAAGTCGGTTTTATTTTTTTTGTATAAAGTTTTTATTTTTAAATTTTTAGTTTCAATCGCTGAGTGAAAAATCAATCACCCCTATTTTCCTAGCCTTAAGGTTGGATTTTTTTTTTCAAATGAATATGGGACCAACTTTCCAATAAAAAAATAATTATCAAAATCGAACTACTATGTAAAAAGTTATGTGTGGTCATACATAAAAAACATATATATATATATATATATATATTTACACGACTGCCCAAACAAAAAGAGTGTATTGTTTTTCAGCGTTCATGTTTGTATGTATATATTTATGTATTTATGTGAGTTTCTTTATTCCACGATAACTTCGGAATGCCTTAACCGATTTAGATGTATAATATATCATTAGAATCCTTACGTCATCCCGGGTGACATAGGCTATGTGACGTCATTACAAAATCAATATGGCGGACTTAATACGCCATATTACGCAACCTTAAGAAAAAAATATCTTGCAAACCTATCGAGTAGGGTATCAAAATGTAGAGCTTTGAAAGACGAGTAATAATATATATGCAACATGTTGGTTTAAGTCTAATTTTGAGAAAGTAAGAATTTTCAAAATATGTTAAGAAAAGCAAATCCCATTAAACCATTTATTATTATTGAATCGGATAATAAAAGGAAGGTTTTGACCGCAGATCATAAAAAATACATAATATAGTACATATTACATTATACTACTTTGAGTTTTTAACACGTTTTAAAAGCAGCCAAATACCTACGTTCCAAATTGCGCTAATGGAATCGAAATGTGTACATATAACTTATATTTATTAATCGATAAGATTGTAGCTTTGAGTATATAGCCTAAGGAGATGTGATAACGTAAACTCTTCGAACAAATTTTTTCGCCACTTTAAGCGGGGGGCGAGGTAAACACCTACAGTACACCACCAAAAGATAAGTAACTCAACAGACACAGATTTTGCTGTTGCGACAAACGCACACTACAAAAAATTTCAACACATCAAAAATTACACGCACACAGACAGAGTTTTCACATAACTATGCAGCATACATACGAACATGATAGTGATGGGTCACATCTAAAGAATGAGTCAAATCAGTTTGATGAATGAACTGAATTGTCTTATACTATTTATTATAAAATTGTAAAAATGAAAATTCTGTACATTGAAGATATTAGGTAGCCAATAAAATGATTGTTTGTATGTATGGCTGTCTGTATTTGTGTACACGCACAGCTAAACTATGGAATGAACTGTCGCCCGCGGGTTTTCCGGGCTGATACATAGGGTTATCGTCCCATAGAAAATGTGAATTTCGCGCCTTTTTTTACTGACATTATTTGCTTAATCAGCTATATTAAACAAACTGCAGTGATTGAATGAATGAATGATTCATTCAATCATTCAAATGTTGAGTCGCTTTTTTGACTTTGTCACATCCCTTAAGACCGATTCGTCCCCGTACCACTGTATTCATGTTTACATTTTTCTGTCGTTTATGTATCGCAACGGTTTTTTCTTTAAATGGAGATTGTACTTCAATATATATTTAATAGTTAGTATAAATACTTATTTATGATAGGAAACGCGATCTTGTTGCGAATTTGAGCTATCAGATCGCCTTTTACAAGATAATACTGCACAAGTCACCATTTTTTAAGAGAAACGTCTCGCGACACGGAACGATGCAAAATGGCGGTGAAGCGACTTCAAGTAGTTTTATATAACGTGTTTGAACAGTTGACCAATGTACTTTGCCGGAGGGGGTCGCCCGTGTATCACATCTCCTTAGGCTATATACTCAAAGGATTGTAGAGTCCGTCTAAGCTAACTCTGCACCGACTTTGACAGAAAAAAGTGTGAAAGTGTCATTAATAACCTATTTTTTTTTGTAAAAATCTACATTTCTTCAAAGGCCAAAGGCCGACATGCATACCCTACACGAGGCCCGGGGCGTAAGACAGACCCGGAGCGCGCTTTATACAACATCCCCAAGTATTCTAATTGCAAAGGCCGAAGCTCCTCGCAGGGCCGAAGGACTGGAGCGTAAGGCAGGTGCGTGCTTTTTGTATCTTCCCCAAGTTTCTTAATTGCGAAGGCCGAAGGCCGAGCTCCGCGTAGGGCCTAAGGCCCTTATCCAGGCTCAGTGCGCGCTTCCAACTTCCCCAAGCATCTCAATCCCGAAGGCCGAGCTCCGCGTAGGGCCGTAAGGCCCGGAGCGTAAGCCAGGTGCGTGCTTTTTGTAAGTTCCCCAAGTTTCTTAATTGCGAAGGCCGAAGGCCGAGCTCCGCGTAGGGCCGAAGGCCCGGAGCCAGGCTCGGTACGCGCTTCTAACTTCCCCAATCATCTTAACACCGAAGGCCGAGCTCCGTGTAGGGCCGTAACGTAAGGCCCGGAGCGTAAGCCAGGTGCGTGCTTTTTGTAAGATCCCCAAGTTTCTTATTGCGAAGGCCGAAGGCCGAGCTCCGCGTAGGGCCGTAAGGCCCAGAGCGTAAGCCAGGTACGTTCTTTTTGTATCTTCCCCAAGTTTCTTAACTGCGAAGGCCGAAGGCCGAGCTCCGAGTAGGGCCGAAGGCCCGGAGACAGGCTCCGTGCGCGCTTATAACTTCCCCAAGCATCTTAATTCCGAAGGTGGAGCTCCGCGTAGGGCCGTAAGGCCCGGAGCGTAAGTCAGGTGCGAGCTTTTTGTATCTTCTCCAAGTTTCTTAATTGCGAAGGCTGAAGGCCGAGCTCCGCGTAGGGCCGAAGGCCCTTAGCCAGGCTCGGTGCGCGCTTCCAACTTCCCCAAGCATCTTAATTTCGAAGAAAGAGCTCCGCATAGGGCCGTAAGGCCCGGAGCGTGAGCCAGGTGCGTGCTCTTTGGAACTACTCCAAGTTTCTTAATTGCAAAGGCCGAAGGCCGAGCTCCGAGTCGGGCTGAAGGCCCGGAGCCAGGCTCGGTGCGTGCTTCCAACTTTCCCAAGCATCTTAATTACAAAGGCCGAATTCCGCGTAGAGCCGAAGGCCCGGAGCGTAAAGCAGGTGCGTGCTTTTTGGAACTTCCCCAAGTTTCTTAATAGGGAAGGCCAAAGCTCCAATTAGGGGCCGACGGCTCGAAGCGACCGAGAGAGGATCGTTTCCACGCAAGCTCGCGTCCATGCTTACTAGTTCTTCAAACACAGAAAAATATTACAAGTATCTAAATGATAAAGGCCGAAGACGGAGCTCCACAAAGGGTCGAAGGAACTTTTACAGCTCGCTATAAGCCCACATATTTTATGCTGGTACTATTAACCTAAATCGCAGTAATATCTATCAGATGCCACATTTTTCGCTCAAATCCGTTGATTAACTGATGAGGAGGTAATCACGTAAATATACCTCCACGAGTGTTACTTTAGATCCGAATAAATCAGCGTCATCTGTATCAGCATTTAGGTACATGTAATTCTGAGTAATGGCTACCGTGTACATATATTATTATCTAAAATATCTGGGTGACCGAGCTTCGCTCGGAAAACATATAAAAACTCGAAAATGCGCGTTTTCCCAGAGATAAGACCTAGCTAGATCGATTTCTCGCCCCCGAAAACCCCCATATAGTAAATTTCATCGAAATCGTTAGAGCCGTTTCCGAGATCCCCGAAATATATATATATATATATATATACAGGGTGCTTCCTGTAACAGGAGCAATAAATTAAACTGTAGGCTGTACTCCTCAAACTGACCAACATTTGTTCAGCAACTTTTGAAAATAACTCATGTTTTGATTTTTATGCTGAACAAATGTTGGTCAGTTTGAGGAGTATAACCTTTAGTTTAATTTATTGCTCCTGTTACAGGAAGCACCCTGTATATAAATAAATAAATATATAAATAAAAAATTTTAATTCATCAAGGTCCCCGACTGCAATAGAAATAAAATATACAGGTACAGTCATGATCCTAAATGAGCCTAAACTTTTGCATTTGCTGTTTATGACCCTGACTGAACACTTATATTCTAATTTACATTCATTAAGTTGAGTAACTAACATAACTAAATTTATTTTTAGCTTTTCAGTTCGCTTTTAAACTGCAGTCGTGTTTTTTAATTCTTAATTAATTGTCGGTTAAAAAAGGAATCACTTAACTGGTCAAAAAGCAGTTGGTTGTTCAGAGATGAATAAGTTGGTTTTTATAATACGTCATGTCACATGGCTGTGGTGTAAAAACATAGTTTAAACATAGTAAATTAATAAGGATATCAATAAGTATTCCATTTTCTTTGCGGCCTTGAGTAGCGCCCTTCTAATTGCGTAGGTACCTACGTGTTTGACTTGACTTGAAACTCATCTCCTCTTTATTTGTCATAATGTTCTTGTACCTATATTAATTGTTATGAGATACATGTGACTTCTACAGAGACTGTTTTCGGCTTTAGGTAAGCAAAGTCCCAAGTTACATTAACGAGACTTAAAACGGAATAAAATATGGAGCTACACAGCATATTTTTCAATGAAATTAAGAGGAACTCGTGAATAATAGAGCGATGAACGACGTGCTGCAGACTTAATTTTATGCAAACGAAATATTTTTTTGCTACTTGACTACCCACGCCCTTTTAGGTTAAGGCGTGAAAAATAATATCATAATATCGCTGAGTTTATTAATTATGATCTTAACCAAACCCGTGTTAGTCGAAATTTCTTTATTTTAAGTCAATTTTTATTTTAGTAAACGCTATTAGGCCAATCAAATTAGATTAATATAAGCGTTTTGAGGAATTAATTCCCAGCAAGATGGAAATCATTTGAATACCTGCATTTAGTCCTAAATGCGTGTAATCCGAGTTTGCTCAACTCCAGGAGGTGTGCATAAATTTTGGGAACCTTGGAAGATACATTTTTCTTGGATTGCCAAACCCCTCGATCTAGAAGGTACCCACCATCAATTACAATGTCACCACCAGCAAGGGTTTGTGGATCCGACACTGGTGATAAAGAGTTTTCGGATTTTAACAAGATGACCAAAAAAATAAATTCAAAGTGGCCCGTTTTTACAAACTTTGACTACGAATTCATATTAAGGTACCTTTCGGATCCTCAGATATCAATTTTGATCATGATTAGAGCAAATTTACCGTAGAGCAGACGTACCGTTTTCGAGCTACAAGCAAATACTGAAAAAGAGCAAAAATGTGTTCACACCTCCTGGGATTGAGCAAATTCGGATTACACGTAATATGTAAATGTTTTGAGGCATTGTTTATCAAGACAAGACGTCATATCAGATTTATTTAGACCCGTAATAATATAATCTATATATATAAATGCAAGTGTCCTGACTGACTGACTGACTGACTGACTGACTGACTGATTCATCAACGCAGAGCCGAAACTACAAAAGCTAGAAAGTTGAAATTTGCACACTAGGTTGCATTTGTAAAGTGTACAAGAGATAAGAAGCGATTTTGAAAAATTCAACCCCTAAGGGGGTTAAAAAGGGGATGAAAGGTTGTATGGGGTTCAAGTTTTAATTTAAGCTAGAAATTTGAAACTTTGTGAAAATGTATTATATTAAAAAACAAGAAAACTAATTTCAGAGTTTTCGAAAATTCATCCCCCAAGGTGGTGAAAAAGGGGTTGAAAGTTTGTATGGAGATCAAATATTTTTGTGAGTGTGTGACTTTAAACTTTGTATATGGGTATATTATTATAAGACAGGAAAAGTAATTTCAGCGTTTTTGAAAATTCATCCCCTAACAGGGTTAAAAAGGGGTTGAAAGTTTGAATCCATTACAAATGCTTTGAAACTTCTTTGAAAGGCATAATAGCCGATTACAAAAAAAAAGTAATTGCGACGTTTTAGGAAATTCAACCCCTAAGGGGGTAAAAAAGGGGATGAAACTTTGTCTTGGGGTGCAAATTTTATTTTAAGTTAGGACCCTGAAACTTTGCAAAAAGGTATTAAATTAAAATACAAGAAAACTAATTTCAGCGTTTTCAAAAATTCATCCTCCAAGGTGGTGAAAAAGGGGTTGAAAGTTTGTATGGAGATCAAATATTTTTGTGAGTGTGTGACTTTAAACTTTGTATATGGGTATATTATTATAAGACAGGAAAAGTAATTTCAGCGTTTTTGAAAATTCATCCCCTAACAGGGTTAAAAAGGGGTTGAAAGTTTGAATCCATTACAAATGCTTTGAAACTTCTTTGAAAGGCATAATAGCCGATTACAAAAAAAAAGTAATTGCGACGTTTTAGGAAATTCAACCCCTAAGGGGGTAAAAAAGGGGATGAAACTTTGTCTTGGGGTGCAAATTTTATTTTAAGTTAGGACCCTGAAACTTTGCAAAAAGGTATTAAATTAAAATACAAGAAAACTAATTTCAGCGTTTTCAAAAATTCATCCTCCAAGGTGGTGAAAAAGGGGTTGAAAGTTTGTATGGAGATCAAATATTTTTGTGAGTGTGTGACTTTAAACTTTGTATATGGGTATATTATTATAAGTCAGGAAAAGTAATTTCAGCGTTTTTAAAAATTCATCCCCTAACAGGGTTAAAAAGGGGTTGAAAGTTTGAATCCATTACAAATGCTTCGAAACTTTTTAGAAAGGCATAATAGCCGATTGCAAAAAAAAGGAATTGCGACGTTTTAGGAAATTCAACCCCTAAGGGGGTAAAAAAGGGGATGAAACTTTGTCTTGGGGTGCAAATTTTATTTTAAGCTAAGACCTTGAAACTTCGCAAAAAGGTATTAAATTAAAAAACAACAAAACAAATTTCAGTGTTTTTAAAAATTCATCCCCCGAGTTGGTGAAAAAGGGGTTGAAAGTTTGTACGGAGATCAAATATTTTTTAGATTGCGGGACTTGAATCTTTGTATAAAGCCATATTATTAATTCTCAAGAAAAGTAATTAAAGCGTTTTCAAAAATTCATCCCTTAAAAGGGTTAAAAAGGGGTTGAAAGATTGTATAGGGTTTATATTTTATTTTAACCTACGAATTTGTAACTTCGTAAAAAGTTATTTCATTAAAAGAGAAGAAAACTATTGTTAGCGTTTTTCAAAATTCAACATTTAAGGTGGTGAAAAAGGGGTTGAAAATTTGTATGGAGGTCAATATTTTTTGTAAGTACGGGACTTGAATCTTTGTATAATGACATATTATTAGAATACGAGAAAAGTAATTTCAGCGTTTTTAAAAATTCATACCCTATAAGGGTCCAAAAGGGGGTTGAAAGTTTGTATAGGGTTCAAATTTTATTTAAAGCTAGGAACTTGAAACTTCGTAAAAAGGTATTTTATTAAAAAACAAACAAACCTATTCAGCGTTTTTAAAAATTCATCCCCCGAGGAGGTGAAAAAGGGGTTGAAAGTTTGTATGGAGATCAAATATTGTTGAGAGTGCGAGACTTAAATCTTTGTATAAAGCCATAGTATTAGAACACAAGAAAACTTATTTCAGCGTTTTTAAAAATTCATCCCATAACAGGGTTAAAAAGGGGTTGAAAAATTGTATAGGTTATAATTTTATTTAAAGCTAGGAACTTGAAGCTTCGTAAAAAGGTATTCTATTAAGAGAAAAGAGAACTAATTTCAGAGTTTTTGATAATTTATCCCCCAAGGTGGTGAAGGGGGTCGAAAATTTTTATGGAACCCAAATATTTATCGGAGTGCGGGACTTGAATCGTTGTATAAAGGCATATTATTACAATACAAGAAAAGTAATTTCAGCATTTTTAAAAATTCATCCCCTAAAAGTTTAAACAGGGGTTGAGAGTTGGTAGAGGGTTCAAATTTTATTTAAAGCTAGGAACTTCAAACTTCGTAAATAGGTAGTTAGGTAGTAGGTTTTATTAAATAGTGGACTTGAAAATCTTCTGGGGGTTGAGAGAGATTATATCGAGATTATCGAGAACAATTTTATTCAGTTAGGGGCTTGAAACTTCGTAGCCAGGTTTTGAAAGACAAATCTTATGCGTTGTAAAATAATTAACAAATGATTAACCGTCCCTACTGCTATCTTTTGCTGCATAATGTTCTAAGCTAATGTAGAATTTATAACCACCAATATACAAATCCACGCGTACGAAGTCGCGGGCAACAGCTAGTATATTATAACTATATTCTTTCTTTATCACAGTATTAACCTGGTTTTCCCACATGACGTCCTTTTCTGCGTCACATTAAATAAATGGAGCAGTTAGAGGGGATCACGGGCGTTAATAGCATAATAGCCGATATCACATGACGCGGCGTGCCAGCTTACCGTCTGAAAATATAGAATTATAATGACTGCGAGCTACACGATTTATGTCAGGGCCATGTCGAGCATGTAAATTTTTTTAAAGCCTTTTTTTATCATGCGTGCAGGGTTTTTTTTTGGATAAAGTGCTAATATCTGCCGCTTACACGTGTATCTGAATTCAACAATGATTAATAACAACAGGCGTTACAAGTGGTAGAGGGTTCGATAAATTATGAGACAGTACCTAAATCTATGCATTTAAGTATACATAGTCGTAGTATCAAGGAACGCTTTTTATTTTACTTGACGGTATTATATATTGAGGTACAGTGGGCCGAGAAAGTGGTCTACCAGATTTGACAAAAGTTTCTGCGAGATCTAACGATCGCTAAGGTTGACTTTTCTAACGGAGTTTAAAGTAAATCGACCTTGTTATCTCATGTCGTTCAGACGAACCTCAACCGTAGGGTGGTAGACCACTTTCTTGGCCCACTGTACCTAGCACATATAACAATGGAAAATAGCTTTAATGTCTACTACTAGATGCCTATTGTCAGCTATATTATTAGGTTCATATGTATTGATGTAAATTTACTCTCAAGTAGCCATTATGGTAGACACAACACGCCTGATAATGATACTGAATAGCCCCCTAACTAAAGTATCAAACACGACAACGCAAAGTCACACAGCGAAAGCTACACTTATTAAGCTTTCAGGATGTCCTATACATATTCGCGTATGGTTAAACCAGGGCTAGGAACCGGTATTGATATATACCTGTTAAAATCGTTCAAAACCTGTTCTATTATTTCGTACCTACATTCAAAAACCGGTAAATTGATGGAACACGAACTAAAAATATCGTTCTCTCTTATTACTGGTAAGTTGAAAGAACGTTTTTGTTGGTATGCGAGGAACAATATAATACCGGTTAAACTCACGACGTTTGAAAGAGATACCAATAGGTACTTATTCGTTCTATTTTCCTTTGACATTTTCAATTCAACCAGTTAATTTCTTTCCACAAGAACGAACGAACTTGGCATAATCTGATATATAAATTCAATTCAATATTTCGATAGAACAATTCTATAACCGGTAGGTAACCAACCGCAAACGGAAACCAACTTTTCGTTCACGTGTATGAACAAAACCGGTTTGAAAAATGAAATGGTTTCCGAGCCCTGGTATAAACTGCTGTTATAATTTATTCCATTCATCCTAACACTCACCTTTACCTAGTTATGTGTATGACTCCTTCCCTATTTCAATGGTCTTAAATTAGGCATCGCAGAAAGAAAGTATTCCATTCTCGTTAATGTGCTACGACTTTTACTCTAGAACAATAATTTACCTCTGGAGAACCAGTACAAGCCTGGTCTTTGACTATACTTATTACTTACGGATCTTGAAGAGACATTTACGCTGGTTTTAATGACACTGAAGCGTATATTAAGATCAACAGATCTGTAATGCAAAGAGAGCATAAAGGTAAAGGTAGAAATTTGTATGAAAAGGCGAACGTACTAATTAAGATTGAGTTGTAAACTAAGCGTTTTGAATGAAAGGCACAGACCTTACAAATTGAAGAAATCTGCTCGGCCAAACGACGCGTACCTATTGAGGATACAAAGATATGATATAAACAAATTGAAGCCAATTATGCTATGTTATCTGTTGGAAGAAAAATATGTCATTTGCAAACAAATGTATAACATTCATAAATGCATTTTAAAGAGTTTAAAATAAGCTAACTAGCGAAGCTAGTAAGAAAGCAAACGATTTCGAATCATTCATCTTAAGTTGGCAAAGTTTTCCAATCTCGGAATAGATGTCTCGGTGCTCTGAGTAAACCTATTTGTTACTTTAATGTCAAAGAAAAGTGGTTAATACCGTTCTTATTGCTGCATAATAATCCAAAGAAATCAGGAACATCAATTTTTATAACTTTATGGCAGCTGTCACACTGCCCGCCAACGATAAGCGAGAAACGAGAAGCGATGAGCGAGTCCTTTTTTTGCACTTTGTTTTCTCTTAGAAAATTCTAACTGGCAATGTAAACAGTCCGCATCCACGATTACCACACTCAAGAGCAGTGAAAACGCGATACGTTTTATGGATAATTCTAGTGAAAATGACTTCATTTTGATGATTACAAGTTTCATCGCGTATGATTTTATATTCAAGCTGCCTCTTGCCTCCTAGCCTAGTCAGTGCCTACCTAGTGACTTTACTTACGAAGCTGGAAGTCCCGCGGGTTCAAATCCTAGGGCATTTATTTGTGTGTTCTCATGGGAGCCCGGGATCCAATTGGCAGCTAATCCCGAGAACTGGCGTAGGCACTAGCTTTTACGAAAGATCTGACCTTCCAACCCAAAGGGTAAGCTAGACCTTATTAGGATAAGTCCGGTTTCCTCACGATGTTTTCCTTCACCGAGAAGCGGCTAGTAAATATGAAATGATTTTTCGTACATAAGTTCCGAAAAACTCATTGGTACGATCCGGGATTCGAAGATTAAAAGTCGCACGCTCTTACTCTCTCTATAATCCTGTGGTTAAAATACGAACTTTTTGATTTCTCTGAATTTAATTGCATATTTTTGGTGAATTACGAATTCACAGTTCAAGGCGAAATACAAGTTCATAAAGGTTACATTCAGATAGCGACTGCAGTAGCTGATAAAAAAGTAACAGATTGATCGTTCTAATTGCGCAACAGAAATGACAGCAACGCAATTTAAGTAAATTAACGTTGACATCTCCCGCGTCCATGCTGCAGCAGAAACAATGCAACAGCAAAACGCTGCTGCAATCACCATCCGAATACAATCTTAAAATGCATAATCTTTAAGTGGATTCGTAGCAGTCAACCGTCCGTAACTTTCAAGTTGTGTCGAACTATAACTTTTTCTTGTTTGTCGCCATCTTAAACTCTGAAAATGTTCTACAAACTTTGCGTAAATCTATCTCAATAAGCCATGCTACACTGTCCAATGCCATACATCGTTTATGGCGATAAAAATGAATGAAAATTGCATTTTCGGAAATATACGGCCAATAAAATTTAATTAGACGACATTAACAATGACGTATTGCCGGCTATGCTCCGGGCATTAGCGTAATTATATTGTGATTTCGAAATAATCGCGTGATAAATGGCTTTTACCAACTTCAACTTCTGGTAGCTGTAATAATAATTCATCGCCATTGGTGATTTCAAAACGACTTTAAAAAGTAGGGTGCCCATACAAAAAATACCGGTATCCGATCCCTGGTGCGTCGTTTACGACTTTAGAGCCTGGCCTAATCAGGTTTCTTGAAGCCTGGAAGCCCTGCTACGAGGATCAGATGTCAAACTGCGGTATAAGTAATAGTTATACATACATACGACACTGTCCTAGAGACCCTCTGCACTTTACATAAATAACCACGCTTTCTTGGCTTCTAAATTTGTAATGAAAAGTAATTTAGTTGTAAATGAGATTTAAAGTTATAATCATTCGTATAACAAGAGAGCGTGTAAACCTAAGTTCGAGACGGCTACAGTATCGAAGATACATTTTCCTTTTGAAAAGTTCCGGGTTTCGCGTTGAGAAAAGTTAAGCTTTTATGTTTTTTTTTGTATGTTATTTTAAGTACTCGCAAGGGATCGTGTCCTTATTAAAATAAACACTCAGAGTAAATTGATAAGTTTTCTATTTTATCTTGCCGTGTACTAGTAAAGTTGCTTGTTTCAATCGTAAAATATCGCAGAGCTACTGAAAATACATACATACCATCGAAAGAATACAGACCATGAGTTCAATTTGAACGTACATTTTGATACATGAATGCTCTGAAACGTTTAGTTTATATTCATGCATATATAGAGGTTGGAACATTTCTAGAGACTGAGCTGAAAGTAAAAATCTAAAACAAAATCATTAAAATGAAATATTTTATATCTCAATGACAACCCTATCACTTCAAAGTTATTTAAATTTTAAATTGACACATGTCATTAACATGACTTCATATTCCATGCTCGGATCTACTTGCTATGGTTGAAACATGCATATTTTTGCACTAATGTTTAACAAACTGTATCTCACAAACGGTTAGAAACGATTCCCCGTTTGCATTAAAGTCCTTCGTTCTGTTCCACCCGAAATAAACTGCGTCAAATTATACTGTGTAAGAAAACTTTAACACATTTTAAAGTGAAGGCTGACTGCAAACGAAAAAAAAATGAGAATGCCCGGCATAATCTAAAGTGTGGCCGTCCACCGTTTTGAAACAAATGCTAACCAAACAAATAAATAATGAAAAATTTATTTACCATTATTCAACCTAAGCACAAACTCCCAAAAGCTGCTCTATATGTAAATTGTTTCATTGATATACAGCCCGCTACTAATCTTTATTGCGTGAATTTAAAATTGTTTACGCGCCCGTTGCCGCCAGCCACTCGTTAATTTAAGCAATATTTTATTAAATTATCGCCATTGCTGCAGGATATGTTTTTTTTTATTGATTTTGCAATATTAATATTTTACCATGTTCCAGTAAAGGATATTTAGTTGATGTTCATTAATTTAATAATTAACTAAATTATTAGCCTGGTTCGAGTCGAATAAAGCTTTATTATAATTATATGTTTCGAGTTAGATTTAAAGTTTTCTTGTTAATTTTGTTTTACTTTGCATCAACTTCATTTAAACCTATGGAAATTAGTAAAATACACAGTCTTACAAAAGTACAACAAGTACAACTAAGTAGTAAAGTAGGACTGCACTAACAAGCCTAAAAAACTTTCAAAATTGTTATCATAACAAATAACAATACCTCGACCAGTGACACTAGTTATAAAGATACATAATATGTAATGCCGATTTTAACGTAGTTAAAATGTATGATTTTATTTGTTAAAAAGTTATCAGAACTTTTTAACCTTGAAAACTTTTCCAGTCTTTGTGGCAATATTTGACTTAGAATTAAATAAACAATAATTTAAATATCATTTAAATTACAGTAATAGTAACCAACTAACCAAGAGATTCGAAAACACTAATGCATAACTTTTATTTTGTCCATTTAGCTGAAAAACACTTGACGAAGCACACGGAAGTTCCAATGCACAATGTTAGTGACATGACGTCGATTCAGGATGGCTATTTATACGCAGTTCTCCGGTGCAAAATGTGGACTGTACGCATTTCTAATGATCATCCATATTCCGATACTGCAAGGCGAAGAGCAACCCATGTGCCCTACTCTAGCAGAGAACCCGATATGTCCGTGCTATAGCTTCAAAGAAGGTGAGTATACTTATTGTTAACAAAACTCATGACACTATGAAATTTAATAACAATTTGAAAGTTATCGTCAGAATGTTTTCATTTTCTTTGGTAAATAATATACTTTATAGAAATCTACTTGCAAAAAAGAAACGATAGTTTTCTAACTAATTATCTCAAAAAAACGCAATTAATTCACTCTACCAGTATTTTCGACAAAAAGTGAATAAAGTAATTCATTATTCAGATGATTTAATTTGATTTTCCGTAGCGTGAACAAATATAAAATATTGTTTTATTTCAGGTCTATTTTTGGAGTGTCCCAGTGCTACTCCCAGTGCTGTAAAAAACGTATTATTGAAGATCAGAGGAACTATCCAATCTCTGTCCATTTACGACCTGGAGCGCTCCACCACAGAGCTAAAAGCCGATTTATTCCCACAAAAAACAAAAATAATCAATTTACAAATTTCACAGTCCGGCATAAATAAAATAAGTTCTAATGCTTTCATGCCACTCAGCAACTCATTGGAATCCCTGAGCATAGTTTCCAGTAAATTAAACCGAATACCACAGGAGTCTTTCTTTGACTTGCACAGTATCGAAGCACTAGATTTACAACTTAACGAGATCGAAGACATACAAGCAAACGCATTCAAAGGGCTGAGACTTAAGAAACTTAGTTTGAAAGGAAATAAAATTGTAAATGTTTCCGAGATTGCATTTCATAACTTAGAAGAGTATTTGACTGAGCTGGATATTACTGAAAATTTTCTGAACTATTTTCCTTTGCAAACTTTTGGGAAGTTAAACAAACTGAACAATTTAAGACTAGCTTGGAATAAAATCAGTTCAATCCCAATTGACTATAATTTTACAATATCAAGTTTGTTAAATTTAGATTTAAGTTCAAATGTATTCACTAAATTAGGAAACAACTGGTTTCGATCTATGCCTAATATTAGAACATTAACATTTTTTAGCAATCAGATTCAAGTTATAGATGAAAAAGCATTTTACTCATTAGAACAATTAGAAACGCTCGATTTAAGTCGAAACAAAATTACAAAAATAGAAAAAAATACTTTTCAAAGGAATAGAAATATACGCACAATTGATTTGAGTCATAACCATCTCCATTATATTAGAGGTGTTTTTGCAAACCTTCATCATTTGTCAGAAATATTTTTGTCGGAAAATAATATTCTTGAGATACCGAGCGATGCATTTAGCAACGCTTTAGGTTTGACAGTTCTTAATTTAGAACATAATGCTGTACAGAGACTAGACGACGATTGCTTCGCATCTCTTCAAAATTTAACGCAATTACATATGGGAACAAATTACTTAAGGAAACTTCCTCGAAACATTTTTAAATTCAATAGCAAGTTAGTCACTTTAAGTTTAGATAATAATAAAATTAACAATTTAGACGAATTATTATTCGATAGCTTAGTTACACTAAGAGAAATCCGGCTACAAAATAATAAATTAGAACATATTAAACGAAACGTATTCAGTCCGCTACCAGGACTTTTAGAATTACATTTACAAAACAATCTGATACAAAATATAGACTCGCAGGCTTTTATCACTTTGAAAAATCTTCAGCACATAAATTTGCAAGGCAATCGACTGACCACTATTGGAGACGTATTTCCAAATAGAAATTCGTCTTTAGTCTCGATACAACTAAGCGCTAACTTCTTGTCGCTGTTGAAAAACAGCTCTCTCAGAGGCCAAGTAAATGTGCAAATAATGTGGCTTAGCCAAAATAACATTAAAATATTAACTGCTAATTTATTTATTGATTTGTTAAATATTCAAAGGTTGTATTTGAAAAATAACAGCATTGTACATATAGAAAATAAGACATTTTTTCAGCTAAAAAAACTGAAATATTTAGATTTAAGTAACAATAATCTAATTAAGTTAAATAATGAAACATTTTTCAGGATTGTAACGTTGGAAGAACTGTATTTGCAATGCAATAATATTAATCAGGTGGAAAAAGATACCTTTAAGTTTTTAACAAAATTAAGAGTTCTCGACTTATCCCAAAACGAAATAATTGTCTTGGATTTCGACATTTCCTCGCTCCCAATTAAACAACTCAGACTTAGTAAAAACTCAATATCAATAATTGAAGCGGACTCACTCAAAACTTTACCAAACTTGAGTGAGTTGGAAATGAACAGTAATCTATTAACTTGGGAGGATATCATTCAAGTTCAGATACCTGGCCTTAAGTCCCTGATTTTATCCCTAAATAACTTTTCGCTATTAGAAAACAAAACTTTTTCTCATTTACCCTCGTTGCAAGCGCTGTCATTGGAACTATCAAACATATCCCAATTGCCTCCGGCCACTTTCATTAAGAACCAAAATCTTTTACGAATAAACTTGGCTTTTAACAGTCTAAAAGATTTGCATAAAGATGTCTTTGCGTACACGACTATTTTACAAGAATTAAATCTTAAAGGCAACAGTTTTACTGATTTTCCTCACGTGGCTCTATTTAACGTCACGTCTCTTGAGCACTTGGACCTTTGTCAGAATCAGCTTAGTAGTGTTGATTTCTATAAGTTTATCGGTTTACAAAATTTAAGAACACTTAGTATATGCGAAAATAAGATATCAGTTTTGAATGGTTTCAGTTCACCTGCATTGAAAAATCTGTTGACTGTAGACTTAAGCAAAAATATGCTTTCAGTTCTTCCAGCGAATTTTTTTCAACATTCATTAGGATTAAAACAAATAGATGTATCGCATAATCTTTTTAAGCACATACCTAGTAACGGTTTATCAGACGCCGTTCTTCCAGCGCTCACGACTCTGAACATGTCTTCTAATCCTTTAGTGCAGTTGTTGCAAACATATCCATCACGGCAATATCCAGCTTTAGAAGAATTAATCGTAAGGAAAACCAACTTGACAATTATCACGAGCAAAGATTTTGAAAATTTTCCAGCTCTCAAAAGGTTAATCTTAGTAGAAAATTCAATAGACCGACTATCTCCTGGTGCTTTTGCTAAACTGCATAACTTGAATATACTAGATCTGAGCCAGAATAAGTTAGACAACATCCCCAGAGAGAGACTGCAAGGATTATATTCGGTACGATTATTAAATTTATCTCGAAACGCCATTCGGGACCTCGAAGAGTTTACAGCGGACCTACATAGTTTGCAAAGATTAGATCTGTCGTCGAACCACATTAATCGAATAAATAAGGACATATTTCGGGGCTTGCAGAGCCTTACAGAGCTGAATTTAAGTGGAAATTGGTTAGCAGCAATATCGCCAGATGCCTTCCGATATTTGAATAAAATAACGCACATCGATTTGAGCCGTAACTACTTCGAAGTAATAAGAATGAATATGCTTTTGTTCCTTGAAACGCAGGTCAAAAGCATTTCGTTTAACGGTAAGCATACATTTTATTCTATTTTTAACTTCGTGCAGTTGTAGACTTTAGCGAAATTGAAAAAAAAAATATACTTACTGATAAAAAATACTCGTTAGTTGGTTATATATTTGAGAATATATACATACATGTATATGCATGTGATATCGAAATAATTAAAACAATGCATTTTGAAAGTTCAGTTGTTTAAAATTAAACAATATGTAGTTAAGTTAATAGTATCAGCTGAGTTTAATATGCACTTTTTTATTTCAGACAATCCACTAACTTGTAATTGTGAATCTCAAGATTTGTGGAGGTGGATGCAGGACCATCATAAGATAATATTAGCCGGCAGCGCTAACCTGCTTTGCGAACACCCCGAGGAACTACATGGGCACAGTTTTATAGATTTACCGTCTCAGAAACTTTGTGACTTACCCATTGTGATACGAGTCGCTATACAAGACATCACAACATACACTGTCAGCGTTACGTGGCAAAGCCGATACCAAAATGGCTTAAACGGCTACAGAGTGGCTTATTTTGGAGATCAAAATCCTAATGTTGTAAGTACTTCATTTTTTCTGGAGATTCCACCGGCAATCGTCGTTAAATGCGTTCATAAATAAATTAAGCGTAGTAACTTGCGGGATAACGAGTTGTATAAAATACGTACGGCAACCTTTACAACAAACATTTGAATACAAAGGCTGTGCATCACTTCAATGGTCCATAAAAAATATTTATGGTGCTTCTGTGAATCCATTTAAATCTTCGTTTCAGCTTCGGCTCATGTGCACAGATTTTTCATCTGCCTAATATGAAAACTTGAAAATTGTACAGCTTTGTTTACGTTACCCGTTATTTGTTGCAGATTCGCGGAAAAATAGTGAATGCAACACAAAGGTCTATACGGCTGAACCACTTGACCCCAGGCGCGCGCTACACTATCTGCGTCATTGCGTTTGGAAACTTCGAGACGTCGACTCTATCTGATGCTTCCATGCCCGACGCAAGAATTGCTCTTCTGCCAGAAAATTCAAGTACCAATTTGTACAATGATGAACAGATATTCAATAACCTCAAGCCGTTTATGAACGATTCTCTTATAAGTAAATGTACTACTGTAAATACAATAGAAATTTTCGGCGCAGCTGTTGACAGCCCATTCTCTAATACTTACATGGGAATTGCTGACATACTAACAAGAAGACTTAGCTTAGTGGTTGGTTGTTGCATGGGATTCATTGTATTTGTGGTCTTAGTATCGGCTTTAGGTTACATAAAAACAAAAAAACGTCCAGTTATCGCTAAAGTAGAAGTGCAGCAAGCACCGCAGTATATATCATACGATGACTTTTCTGCGCCAAGCGTAGAAGTACAAACTACAGACATGGATGTAAATACAATAATTACAGATAAAAACAAAAACACAATGCAAACATGAGTGAAATAAAAGTTTCTTTCACAGGTGTGACGTGAGTATCCCTTTATGAGTTGAAGGGATTTTTTTCATTTTGGTTTCCTTATGAATAGGACTGAGTATCACTCACGATAGGTGAAACCTTTTATGACCCTCATCGTCTTTGAAACTTTTCTGGGAAGTTTGACAGACGCGAATGAATTATTACGATTCGGGGCTATCAATAACGAAATGTGTGATAATCGAAAAACTTTTATATTAAAGAACACGCAGACGGCAACCTGGTCTGTGAAACAGAACCTATTTCATTTTCTTTAGCATTATAAGGACATGAAGCACCGACTTTCTGACGAATACAAAGTCAGACCTTGTTATTTATGTAATCTGACCCATAAAAACGACGTGGCGTGTGTGTGCCTGAGCAATAAGCTACCTAGGTACATTATGCAGCTCTTAACATGTGCAGATTTCATAGAGCCAGACGGTACTCTTAAAATATAAAAACGTAAAAGCTGTTACATTACATAAATAAATGCCGCCTGTGTATTCTGCCTAATCATTGGAGTAATTTTTCACAGCGGCAGTCGCTTGATCCTTGGAAATGAAAGTAGGTATTTGGCATCAAAAGAGCAAGAAATTCTGAAGCTGTTTACTTAGGCCTTCTCGTGTTTATTTAAATTGTGACGAAATTGTGTAAATTGTATTTACTTATATATGCCAATATTTTTTTGACACATTAATCTTAATGCGGTTCCTAGCTTTATTTTACAACGTTTAACGTTGTATGTTGATTTTGATACCAATGAATATATTATTGTGATTATTTGTAACTGATTGTAATTATTTAGGATATTGTAACAAAATTAGTACCATTATTGTGTATAATCATCTATAGTTTATAACCATTTCGGTAGGTGTTACTGTATTATAAGATAATACATTGTAAATGACTAATGTTAATACGTGCCACACGGGAAACGAATATTCACCTAGCGAGATGCAAATTAGTAATGAATAGCTAATAACTGAATAATTAATTAGTATATTATCTGTATATAAAACGAAGATATCAGGTGCATTGTATATAAAGCATTGTACCAAATAATCACAACTTTATACTCTGTTTTTGATTCATCACAATCTGTTTAAAACTTGTACAAAGACTGTAGTATTGATAAAATAAAACTCCTAAAATTTATCGTTTTATTTAATATTTCGAAACCTTGTTATTTATAGGTACAGATCAGGTCATGAATTCATGATTCTACTTCCCTATATCTAAGATAGTTATTGCCGGGTTGAAAATAAAATAACCTTTTTATAAGAAGGTTCAAAGAAAAACTATCACGATAAAGACTTAATTCGTTCAACTACAATATACAACGTTTATGAAACCCTACATATTAACCCGATATGTGTTGATCGCTTTAGTAAAATATGAACGTAATTCCAGCTCACTCTTAAACAGTTCGAGTGGAATTTAAAAACTATAAATTGATCTAATTTTGACTGATTATGAATCATTGATCTGTTGGTGCAGATGCAGATGTTGGTGATCTGTGGTAACGTAAAAATTATGTCAACTTCTGTAGTTTAAATGTTGGTATCTTGTACGTATAGTTCCTTCTCGATTTATCTTTCAACAAGAAGACTGCAAATATTTACATGTATTAAAAAAAAACCTGATTTTGTGTTAATCCTCGTTTCAAGTGAAAATCAATCAATCAATGTCATGGATAAGTTTAACTAGACAAGGATATAGAAACCCGATATCCTTGATACAAGACGTGTCTGAATTAAATGGATGAAATGAATAATTCAGTCTAGACGATACTCTGCATTCATTGTAACATCTTACATATCCTTTGCTAAATCCTCTAACTGCCCAGACGTCAAAACTTGCCAAGACAAATGCAATTTTGATTTGTCAAAATAAAGATTTAAGAGCCAACAGGAGTGGTCATTTTTCCATACAAACGTACTCGACTGTTTCCTCCGTGGTTTTTGAAGCTAGAGCTATGATTTTTTAACACAGATTAATATTGTCAATATTTGTGTCGGACCGTTTTGCTTTTTTTGATATTTTTGTTTTTTAAGGCGCTAGAGCCCTTCAAAAATGGTCAAAATGGCCTAATTGACTATGCCGCAATGAGAGGCGTGGTATTCAAAACTGATATCAATTAGCCAAAAAGCAAAACAGATACACAGATAATTTCATAATCATTTATATTTCCAAATTTGGTTACGATTGGTTAAGTTTTGGAGGAGGAAACAGTCGAGTATGAAACCACGATTTTTGAGATTTTTACGCAGGATTTTTCGCCTTGTCCTTATCGCACTAGTTTTAGGAGCCGCTTCCGTTAGCAAGACGGGTATATTTACCTAAAATATTTAAATCTCAGCTCCTGTTTCGTCTTAAATTAGAATGGAATGGGAGACCGTTTTATAGTTATCTGGACGGCTAGAGGATATAATTATGTGGTAGGTCCCCGAGAATTGAAAATCGATTGATTGAACAACATTCTTCCAATCTGCAATCAAAACAATGTTGAATAAAAAAATATGATGTCATCGTGTTAGGTGGAATGAAAAAAAAAACTTTAAGTAGGTATGTAAGTACTTATACCCCCTGATCCTTAGCAGCTTAGGTGCAGTCTCGGAGTTTGAAGGTTTGTCAATTTTGAACCATTATATAGAATCGAAAAGTCGCTAAGCGGGATGTGTACAAAATGATCTTGGAGCGACTTTATTGTTAAGACAATAAGAGCGTGTCAAGGTACTTAAGTTTGAACACCTCGCCCGCTTAGTAACTTCTGCTGTTGACTGTAGGTACTTATATACACCATCAGAAATAGACATGAAAGGAAAACCGAGTTGGAATCGAATCGCGACTTTATTGTTAAGACAATAAGAGCGTGTCAAGGTAAGTTTGAACACCTCGCCCGCTTCGCAACTTCTGCTGTTGACTGTAGGTACTTATATACACCATCAGAAATATACGTGAAAGGAAAACCCAGTTGGAATCGAATCGCGCAGAAGTTTGTCCACAAAGGAGTGCGGCCACGTTAAAAATGCGATTGTTCCAGGCGAGTCGGATATAGGAGAAGCGCTGGCTTTGCGCTTTAAATGGCTGTTTGCGATTCAAATACCTACGAGTAGCTAGAAGCTCATTCTGTGTCTGTGCAAGCTCATGGAACTAATAACATAAGTTGGAGTTTGGAAACTTTGATTCTTACCATAGGTATTAACAATTTTAGATAGAACGTCTATATCTATCTAATCTAATCTATCGAATACCTTTAAACGAGCAATTCTTGTATGTTTATTTATATAGGGTGCTTCCTGCAACAGGAGCAATAAATTAAACTGTAGGCTGTACTCCTCAAACTGACCAACATTTGTTCAGCAACTTTTGAAAATAACTCATGTATTGATTTTTATTACACTTTAAAGTTTATTCTAAGACGCAATATATATATATTCATATTTTGTTATGTTTAAAGCGTGACAAGCCACGTCAAATACACTGATGTCAGCGTACATTGAAGGCAATATTTATTTTGTATGAAAAAGAGGAAGTCTAAAGGATTCATAATTTTTAAAAGTTGCTGAACAAATTTTGGTCAGCCTTTAGTTTAATTTATTGCTCCTGTTACAGGAAGCACCCTGTATATTTCGGGGATCTTGGAAACGCTCCTAACGATTTGAATGAAATTTGCTATATGGGAGTTTTGGGGGGGCGAAAAATTGGACTTATCTCTGGGAAAACGCGCATTCGAGTTTTTGTATGTTTACCGAGCAAAGCTCGGTCACCCAGAAATTCGTCTATTATAAGTTATCTTAAACATAAGATCGAAAGCAAATTGAATATAATAAACACAACCCAATAAAATTGTTGTAAGAACCGTTAATTAGTTAATTAATTATGCATACAAAACTGGACGAGTATTTCATAACATTGAACCAGCCGAGCTTTTCGTAAATTGCCACGAACCAGATAATTCTCGAGCAATTTATTTAGTAACTGTAATAATTCATTAATGCTTCATTATAATGCAAATGTCGGTCCGACCATCCTTCATTACCTGCCGCAAAAAAAATAACAAAACCGGCCAAGTGCGAGTCGGACTGGCGCACGGAGGGTTCCGCGCCATCAACAAAAAATAGAGCAAAACAAGCAAAAAAACGGTCACCCATCCAAGTACTGACCCCGCCCGACGTTGCTTAACTTCGGTCAAAAATCACGTTTGTTGTATGGGATATTCTGTTTTTAGTATTTGTTTTTATATCGGCAACAGAAATACATCATCTGTGAAAATTTCAACTGTCTAGCTATCACGGTTCGTGAGATACAGCCTGGTGACAGACGGACGGACGGACGGACAGCGGAGTCTTAGTAATAGGGTCCCGTTTTTACCCTTTGGGTACGGAACCCTAAAAATGAGAGCGTTATATTTTTAGAGCGTCTACCTATTGCTTAATAGGCCAGGGTTCAGGCAGACCAAAAAGGAGATGGCGCGACGACTTGGACGCATTTTATCCGGATTGGCAGGAAAATACAAACGACAGGGTTGAGTGGAGGAAAGGAAAGGAGGCCTTTGCCCAGCAGTGGGATGCTAAACCAGGCTATCAATAGTAAATTGTGCAACATGGGGCGTAAGTTAAATATTGCAAACGAGAGTAAGTTAAATCGCGACGGCTTGCTGGTGCGATTTATAGACTCGAGTTTGCAATATTATTACGCCCCGAGTTACACACAATGTTTTTCATCACACTTTTGCGATACAAAAGTGAAAGTATAAAGACAAAAAACTGTTAATTATGGTACTAGAAACTTCATTACTCCCTAGGGAGAACGCTTTTTCTATTGCTCCCGCTACGCCTGCAATTCCACATTTACTGAGCGAGTGTGATGAAAAAAAAATAGTTTTATTCAATTATTATCGTAATGTACTATTTCTTAACTATCTAAGCTGTGTGGCTACCACCCGTTTAGCACTGACATTAACGCTATCGAGAACGTAACTTGCTTTCTATGCCTCCCGCTCGTACTATTAGTGCCAGCTCAGCGAGATGTATAGAAAGTAAATTACGTAGACGTTAGCGTTACATGTCAGTTTTGACACTGTCAGCGACTCATGACGCTACTGGAAAATATAAGCTGTTAAATGTTTTTCAACATAAATTAAACCTTTCCTCCCCAAAAATATGCAAATCGGTTTAATACTGCACGCAACGCGTCATGTCTCTTGTCAGTTTATGTGTTATTGCAGGTCTGTGGTTAAATCGATCACCTCGTCAATCACTGTCATCGTGATTCGATTCTTGAAAATGTCGGATTATTCCCACTAGTTACCACCAAGTTGTTACCAGTGGTAACTACTGGGAATTTTTTTCCCACCTTTTACCACTGGTAACTACTGGGAAAAATTATTCCCAGTAGTTACCACCAACTCGGTTTGGTGGTACCAAAATTTTGTTAGAGTTAAATACTAATAAAAACAGTATAAAAATAGTATTGTAGTTACCACTGGTAAAAGGTGTGTTAGGGTCCTACTGGGACGTAGAAATAAATCGCGGACTGTATTAAAATAGGCTGATTTATTCCGCCTTAATTACAGCAAGAAATCCCGGCCAAAGTTTGTAAATTTACAAAATAAAAAAATAAACAAAATAAGTAAAATAAACAAAAACATTAAAATAAGCAAAATTAAGAAAATTGACAAAAATAACAAAATAAACTATTATAAAATAGTTAATTTATTATTAACAATTTTTCTTAGTATTTGACTGACGGCACATCACTAAATACGAATGTAGCAAACCAATAAGCAACCGATAATAAAGGTTACCATAACTGAATAAAAACCGGTTAAAAACCCCTAACAAAAACCCTAATGCGATGGGGTTTTGAGATTAACTCGGTTAACGGTTAAGGTTACCGTTTCAATAAGCTTACCGTTACAATCAGGTAACAGTATGATAGGGTTACCGAATGATAAGGTAACCGAATTGATTGGGTTACCGAATGGATAGGATTAAGCGTAAAGAGGGGTTTTCCGGTCCTTGGGCCAAACAATTATAAAATTAAATTCGGTATTCGTCCGTTGCCGGTGAAGTAGGTAAAGCCAAGTGTGTGCCGCGCGTCGCTCGCGGCTTGCCGCGATGACGTCGCGTGCTGCCCGCCGCCCGCGCGTCTCCTCCCGTGCGTATATCCAGTACTTAACAGGTGGGAAAAAAATTCCCAGTAGTTACCACTGTTAACAACTTGGTGGTAACTAGTGGTAATAACCTAAAATTTCGAGGAAAATTCAAGGGTAACCAACAATGCCGTGTTTCTGCAAAGAATGAAGTAGTTAGATACAATCATTTTTGCAAGTAACGCTATTTTTGTAAGCATATAAATTAGGCGCTAGAGAGCTATTTTCAGTTGGAAGGTTATTTGAATTTCGTACTGCTTGTTAAAATACCTTTTGCGGTTTTACAATGTTTGTTTAATGGTTGAATAGTCAAGTTAAAAGGCAGACCACCTTTACTGAGGTCGCTGAAATAGAAAGGTTTGGTCATCGAAATTGAGTTATTAAATACTTCTATTAATTAAACTCACAAAGCGCTTGAATTTACTCTTTGAAATTAAATGAAGGTTTAAAGAAATATGGTTTTTAGGTATTTATTATTACTTTGTTTTCCCATGAACACAATTCCAAATACGAAGAAAACGTTTTAAACATTAATTGAATTCTTAAAAGAAAGAAAAAGTTGTGTCAATTCATAGAAACCTAAAAACAGACAAATATATTACTACCTAATTTATATGGCTTGTTTTATTTTAGAAAAACGATTTATAAAATTCAAGAACTGAGGTGTTATAATTTATTCAGTACCTAACAAGCTCGGGAAAAAGAAGTAAAATTGTATGGAACGCGTGACTCGTAATTGCCCATAATTAAAAACAAAAGTACTTTTAACTACTATATATGAACTATTTAATGTTTTTTCGTAGTGAAGGCAGCAACAAGCAAGCTTTCGTTCGTTACCTACACGGTGAAGCGTAAGGTACTATTTCGCGATTTCTGGGTTGGCCCCATGCTAAAAGTTTTTCAGTATGACCTTAATATTTTTTATCCACCCCTCAGCGTATGATCAAACATAACAATTTCACCCTGTATAAGACAGTTGACAGACTGTAAAAGAAACAAGTAGGTAATTACATCTCTTTACTAAAGAAAGTGTAACATTTCAGACTGTTGAATATTAATTCAACTACTTTTTGAAATGTTAATAAATTAAATATATAATTAGTTAAAAAAAAAAGGAAAAAAAACAAATACTACTTTTTAGGCAGGTGCATTTATTTTCTATATACATATATCAATCAATCACTTTATTTGCAATAGAACATACTTAAGTATATGTAAATAGAATAATCATAATAAAAATATCTTTCAGTCAGTAGGTAGTATGTGTTTTAAAATTGGTTTGTCCGAAAAAAGTTGCAACAGCTAGTGGTACGATACGCTGTAATATATATCGCAGGAAACGCCCAACTTGTCACAGTATTTTCTGGAAAGCCACTAAAGTATAAAAGCAATATATGTGTGTAGAAAAAGATATCTCCGCCCAAAAAATATACCGGGTCTGGCCTGTAACATGAGCAAAAAATTAAACTGTAGGTTGTACTCCTCAAACTGACCGACATTTGTTCAGCCCACAGTTTATTTTTTTTCTCGTGTGGCCATACCCGGTATAATAAAATGGTAATTAAAGAGTCGTGAAGAATTGTTTTATTAGGTACCGAAAATCTGACGCGGACGATTAAAAATCACCATTTTTTTCCCACCTTTTACCACTGGTAACTACTGGGAAAAATTATTCCCAGTAGTTACCACCAACTCGGTTTGGTGGTACCAAAATTTTGTTAGAGTTAAATACTAATAAAAACAGTATAAAAATAGTATTGTAGTTACCACTGGTAAAAGGTGTGTTAGGGTCCTACTGGGACGTAGAAATAAATCGCGGACTGTATTAAAATAGGCTGATTTATTCCGCCTTAATTACAGCAAGAAATCCCGGCCAAAGTTTGTAAATTTACAAAATAAAAAAATAAACAAAATAAGTAAAATAAACAAAAACATTAAAATAAGCAAAATTAAGAAAATTGACAAAAATAACAAAATAAACTATTATAAAATAGTTAATTTATTATTAACAATTTTTCTTAGTATTTGACTGACGGCACATCACTAAATACGAATGTAGCAAACCAATAAGCAACCGATAATAAAGGTTACCATAACTGAATAAAAACCGGTTAAAAACCCCTAACAAAAACCCTAATGCGATGGGGTTTTGAGATTAACTCGGTTAACGGTTAAGGTTACCGTTTCAATAAGCTTACCGTTACAATCAGGTAACAGTATGATAGGGTTACCGAATGATAAGGTAACCGAATTGATTGGGTTACCGAATGGATAGGATTAAGCGTAAAGAGGGGTTTTCCGGTCCTTGGGCCAAACAATTATAAAATTAAATTCGGTATTCGTCCGTTGCCGGTGAAGTAGGTAAAGCCAAGTGTGTGCCGCGCGTCGCTCGCGGCTTGCCGCGATGACGTCGCGTGCTGCCCGCCGCCCGCGCGTCTCCTCCCGTGCGTATATCCAGTACTTAACAGGTGGGAAAAAAATTCCCAGTAGTTACCACTGTTAACAACTTGGTGGTAACTAGTGGTAATAACCTAAAATTTCGAGGAAAATTCAAGGGTAACCAACAATGCCGTGTTTCTGCAAAGAATGAAGTAGTTAGATACAATCATTTTTGCAAGTAACGCTATTTTTGTAAGCATATAAATTAGGCGCTAGAGAGCTATTTTCAGTTGGAAGGTTATTTGAATTTCGTACTGCTTGTTAAAATACCTTTTGCGGTTTTACAATGTTTGTTTAATGGTTGAATAGTCAAGTTAAAAGGCAGACCACCTTTACTGAGGTCGCTGAAATAGAAAGGTTTGGTCATCGAAATTGAGTTATTAAATACTTCTATTAATTAAACTCACAAAGCGCTTGAATTTACTCTTTGAAATTAAATGAAGGTTTAAAGAAATATGGTTTTTAGGTATTTATTATTACTTTGTTTTCCCATGAACACAATTCCAAATACGAAGAAAACGTTTTAAACATTAATTGAATTCTTAAAAGAAAGAAAAAGTTGTGTCAATTCATAGAAACCTAAAAACAGACAAATATATTACTACCTAATTTATATGGCTTGTTTTATTTTAGAAAAACGATTTATAAAATTCAAGAACTGAGGTGTTATAATTTATTCAGTACCTAACAAGCTCGGGAAAAAGAAGTAAAATTGTATGGAACGCGTGACTCGTAATTGCCCATAATTAAAAACAAAAGTACTTTTAACTACTATATATGAACTATTTAATGTTTTTTCGTAGTGAAGGCAGCAACAAGCAAGCTTTCGTTCGTTACCTACACGGTGAAGCGTAAGGTACTATTTCGCGATTTCTGGGTTGGCCCCATGCTAAAAGTTTTTCAGTATGACCTTAATATTTTTTATCCACCCCTCAGCGTATGATCAAACATAACAATTTCACCCTGTATAAGACAGTTGACAGACTGTAAAAGAAACAAGTAGGTAATTACATCTCTTTACTAAAGAAAGTGTAACATTTCAGACTGTTGAATATTAATTCAACTACTTTTTGAAATGTTAATAAATTAAATATATAATTAGTTAAAAAAAAAAGGAAAAAAAACAAATACTACTTTTTAGGCAGGTGCATTTATTTTCTATATACATATATCAATCAATCACTTTATTTGCAATAGAACATACTTAAGTATATGTAAATAGAATAATCATAATAAAAATATCTTTCAGTCAGTAGGTAGTATGTGTTTTAAAATTGGTTTGTCCGAAAAAAGTTGCAACAGCTAGTGGTACGATACGCTGTAATATATATCGCAGGAAACGCCCAACTTGTCACAGTATTTTCTGGAAAGCCACTAAAGTATAAAAGCAATATATGTGTGTAGAAAAAGATATCTCCGCCCAAAAAATATACCGGGTCTGGCCTGTAACATGAGCAAAAAATTAAACTGTAGGTTGTACTCCTCAAACTGACCGACATTTGTTCAGCCCACAGTTTATTTTTTTTCTCGTGTGGCCATACCCGGTATAATAAAATGGTAATTAAAGAGTCGTGAAGAATTGTTTTATTAGGTACCGAAAATCTGACGCGGACGATTAAAAATCACCATGACGACAAACATTTGTGTCTTGTTCAATGATTATGTTATATTTATATTAATACCCTCCTCCAATTGAGGGGGGATTTAAATCTTCTCGGGGCAGAGGTGTAGGGTTGGAGCCGGTGTAACTTTATTTGACGTTCATAAGCGCATTGTAATTATGCTTACTTAAATAAACTATCTTTTATCTTTATCTTATCTTTTAATACCTACAGTATATAGAGCATACGTTAAATTTGCCACGCGAAGAAAATCTATCTCCTCGCGATGACGATGATGCGTTCCCCGACAGAGATAATTATCGTATTAATGAGGCAACCGCAGCTGTTGCGGCAATAAGACCCGTACATCACTCCGAATCGGGCAAATGACGGCACATTAGTAATGAATGTATGGCACGCTTATGCAACTTAATAGGTTTCTGATGACGTCTCATTGAAAGAGCGTTGGAGTGTAGAGTTGGCGCGAGGACAGAGTGAAGAGTGGGATACTTGGGATATTAGGTTTTAATTAAGATAAATAATAGAAGTTTGTTCAATAAAGCTCCGGCCCGGCCCCGGCCCGGTCTAGCGTGAGTCATCCTTAAAAAAGTTAAAATTAATTCGAAATTTAGTTTAATAATTTAATTTAAGTATAAAGTTACAATGAAATAAACACTACTAGGTATATGAAATCACAATCCTTGACAATATACAAATGAAATGCTCGACAAAAAGTCATGTGAGTATATAAATAGTGCATGAAAGCTAAAAAAAAAACACATTTTTAAATTTGCCTACCTATTGTAGGTACTGTTACCTACTGTCTGTTAAAATCGTGTTAAATATTATTGGACTCGATCACATAGCATCCCTAGTTGCGAATAAAATGGGGAAACATCGTTTTAATGATGTTTAATTTTCATTTAAAAGTTATGAATTTTAGAATTTGCGGAAAAAATATATGCTTTTAATTTTTTTAGGATCAAATAAAGGTATTAAAACGATTTCCAGATTGCTGGGAATTAATTCTTCGAAAAACAAATTTAATTGGCCTATGCTAGCTTCTGCGTTGATTTAGTATATCCATTATACCACTTCCATAATACATTTTGTATATAAAATAAGTTTTTTTTAAGTAAGGGAACATTTCCGGGACTCAAAATATCCCCGTACGAAGTTTCATCTAAATTGGTTCAGCAGCTGAAGCATGAAGAGGTAACAGACAGACAGACAGACAGACATAGTTACTTTCGCATATAATATAATATATTACTAAATATTATTTAGTAATAAAATTAACCCAAATCTTTTTTTAAAGTATGAATTAAAGCTGTTCCTTTTCAAGGTCCAGACTAAGTGCTCCTGATTTCGTCTTATTCGCGTTGTTGTCTTATAAAATCTAGTAATCGTGATTGATATCCCTAGGGCTACTTAGCGCTGCTACTTAGTCCATTGTTACACCACGGCCGGAATTACTTACTTACCTACTACATTCAGTAACGAAATTTCGAGTCTAGATTCTGTCGCGTGGCCTCACAGGTCCCTTAAAAATATAACAGATAAATGTATTGAGGTAATTTGTAGCTTCTGGCTTAATTTTACTCTTGTAAAATTCGAAATCTAAAGAAGCGTTAGCCCATTCCTGGAAATTTTATATCCAATATTATTATGTTAATGGAATCAAAACCATGCAACAACATAATTATTACAAATCAATTTGAAAAAAAAAGCAGAGCCTTAAAAAGACTATGTAAGTACTTAATTAAAATTGTTTTCCTGCCAAGTACTACGTCAGGTGTATGAGATTCACTTGTATGAGATATGTTACTGCCAAGTCAATGCAAAGTTAGCGTGGTCGGAGTCTAGGTAAGTACCTAAGTCTGCTCAAGAGTAGTGTAACATGTCCTACCCGAATACAGATATCAAATTCCATTTTTGAATCAAGCTAGTCATTCCGTACGTCTACGCCCGGCCTTATGAAGAAGGACGAACGCACATTATGTAGGCACTTCTAAGCACTTGACCTATAATACGCGTCGGCGTTGGAGTGTTCATATTGTATTACAAATGCTCGCCAAAGTAAACCAGTCCATTAGTCGCTCGTGCCCGTCAGATCTCTTGCATGCAAATATCAATAGCCTAATTGACTGGTGTTGATTTGTTTCGCAAGCCTGAAATCGTATTTATGGAACACACAGACAAGACATCCTCTAGACTGGGCATAGTAACGCTACCCCCTCTGCCACAAATATACGGTAGTTTTTCTCCATCTTCGAGTCAAGTGTCAGAATCCCGTGCCGTGATTGGTCCGTGTCTTTGAACGAACCAATCACGACACGGGGATTCGCTCACCTCGTCCCCCGCACCCCAGTATTTTTGGCAGCATCGGTTTCATGAAATAATTGCTCTAAACTCCGTCGAGAGGATTCCTAGTCTATGATGGAACATGACGGACCCATGCAATTATTTGTGGTTATTCTCCGAACCTAATAATTCCAATGTATGTAGCTAGTTTTAAAATACTATATATTGTCAAAGTGTTTTCTGTAATATAAATTATTTCATTTTATTACTAAAGTGTAACTAAATAGGTACGAAAGAAAATCAGAAATTAAACCACCGTCGCCCAATGCTAAAAAACTTGTTGAAGAGTAGCACCAACTTAAATGAGCTTTGCTCAAGTTGGTTCAAAGTTAGCATACTTACGTACCTGCTACTTTTATAGCCAAATATTATGCGGAAAGTAGTTATAATGAAAATTTAGACTTAAGCTTTGAGGCGCTGTAAAAACCACATTGATACGAAAAAACTTGCATTAGGTACTTGTTTAAATTGTTTGGCTTCTTTCTCAAAATCATGGTATAGAGCGGTAATGTAAGCGTCATAATATCTAGACTCCTGAGGTAAGGTTTAATATTTACCCGTGTCAACCTCTTTGCCACCCTATCTACGGCCGGCCATTACATGTAAATATGTATATTTAATAGTGTTATTAGGTTAAGTAGTTGATTAGTTTGTAATTTTATTGCAGTGCCCTTACAGGGTTGTGTTGTAACATAATATAATATTCATAAGACCTTTTTGTACACACAAAGCAATGATTAAATGAATACTAAATAATGCTCGACATGCAAATGCCCATACCATGCTAATACTTGAGTTTAAAAATGTCATTTAGTACATCCAAAACGAACTATTATTTCATTGAATCATTTTCAGTTAACCTTTGAGCAATTAAAATAAAAGCAAAAGGCAAAAGCAAATATTGTCATGTGCTAAATAGCAATTCAGATAGTTTATACTGACTCACTAAATCTGAGCAACCCTATTATTTCAGTAAGTAGAATTGTAGATCTCTTAAATATGTCATCTGTATGCGACCCATGGCAAAGTCATATGTCAATTGAATTGCTAACTTATCGTTTTTACATTTGCTCTGTTACGCTCGGGAAGAAACCGGGTATAGCAATGGGATAGCCCTTTTAATTTGATTGAATATAAAAGCCTCATTGTGGGACATCTATAAAATTATGTTGTATCCTTGTGATGTAAAATGGTGGATTGTATTACAATTCACAAGAGGGGCTGGCAGCCTCTTCGGCCAAATGCATTTAAATATTTAATAGACGCGCGTTAAATTCAAAACAATTTTCTGCGAAGAATTCCGCAATGAAACCTGCTTAGCGAAGGATTATAGTGCCTTGTCCGAGATGGAAGAAATTTTACACCATGTAACACTTTTCACTCATCATACCTATACGTAAATTTTTAAATAAATAATTATGTTTGTGATGTTAAATTGTGAATATTTATGCACACATCTTATTGCGTACATGCAAAATCCACAACACGAGCCTTATTGAACTTACTTACCTAGTCCATCTGTGTATAAATGTCCTATATTTCCCTATAAAATGTAATTGTTGTTTTTTTTAAGTGGATGCAATAGTCTACATAAATACAATTCTGATTTTTGTTTTGTAACTTACATAAAAATAATCAATTAATTTAAAATTTTAGCACGATTCTTTAAAATATTACTGCAAAAATAATCTTCCCCTGAATTCAAAGACGAATAACATCGGTTAAAACAATAACATCACGTCTCAGACCTATTCCTGTATTATTTGAGTACGTATTTTCCTCGCTTCACCAAATCGTGACATTGCATAACGATTATTGATTATGCCGCGCGCACCGAATGTTGTGTTGACTGTACCGTTCCATTTATCGAATTCGGATGTGCCGATGAATTGGTGTTGAGATTTTTTGTAGCGCTATTAGGTGTATGTTGATATGTTTATTGTGCCCAACCGTGCATAACAGCCGTGACATCCGTTTCATAAAACTCATTCACCTGTTTATCGTATTTTTGTGCTATAAATTCCAGATTAAAACTGGTTTTCTAATAGCTGCTATTGGTGGCTGGTATAATTTTTGCGTACAGTCACCTGCAATAATATGTTGCACAAAAATATTTGACACGATCTTATATTTTGTAGAGCCATAAGAGCGTGTCACATATTTTGCGGGTATATATTATTGCAGGTGACTGTACAGTAAAGTCATAACCTTTTCTTTCGAATTTGGCATAGTCGGGTAACAAAATTACCATTTTGCAGTAGTGATTAAAGAGCGCGTTAAAATCACAAACTCGAATAAATTATGACCTGATTCAAAAAGGAAGTCCAGGCCAAGTATTTGCTCTAGAAACTTTTTAAAACGCTGACCTAGATGTCAACTAAAATGTTCTCCGCGATAAATTAAAATGAACGACTAAAGAGGTTCTAAGAGACAGTCTGCTTTTCATAAAAGTAGTTAAATATTAATTGAATGCTATTTAGCGAGCCTTGATACACTGCTAACGAAGATATTATTAAGAGTTCTTGGTACCTACCACAGCAGTCAACTGAGGCGAACTGAGCGTTTAGTTGCATTTTCATTTTATGGCTCCTCTACACGATGGCCCAACGCTGGGCCAGCGAGCGAGATGGCCATGCGATGGTTGGAACGCAACTACACGATGGCGACATTCAGTTGTGATCTATCCGGTTTCCGAGATGGACGTGGAAGCATTAGCCGTTGCAGCAATTTGTCTATACGCCACGTACCAATATTTTCTACAAGTAATTTAAAAAAAAAATGGCGTAAAAGCTGCAGGAGTTTTTTGATGATACATACTTCCCGAAAAAAAATGAATGTTAGATTTTTTTAAAGAATTAAATTAATTAAATATCTTTTTTAATTTCATGTTACCATACAATTTGCTTAAATTATTTTAGATCATATTATAATTTTATTACTAGCTGTGCAAATTGTGAGGTGTAGGTACATACTATGTATAGTTAGATATGTATCTAATATTCATTTATTTAATTATTAGTATGTATTGTTATATTTATTTATTTAAATTGTAAATTTACTGTCTGCGTAAATTTCCTATTCCTTCATTACTTCCATAATGAGGCCACGTACTCGTCATTTTTAATTAAAAAAAACCGTAAATTGATACTGAGCGCAAACGTCCACACTCGACCGCGTTTGAGCGCGCACTAAAAAAACCGTAAATTGATACTGAGCGCAAACGTCCACACTCGACCGCGTTCGAGCGCGCACTGAATTGGGCCACGTGTAGATGCGTACCGCCATCGTTGGCTCACTACCTTTGATGTGTGCCGAAAAACCGACACCGCGGCCATCCCATCGCCATTCGCCGCGCCATAAGCCAACCGACACCACTACCCTCTCTACACGTTGGCCCAATATATTGGACCAATATGTTGGGCCATCGTGTATCCTCTACACGATGGCCCAACATATTGGTTACATTTAACAACCATTACATTTTTATTTAGATACCGGGCAGCATTTTTGACATATTTGCAGCAGCATAGCAGTCGGCAGCAATGTCAAGCCGCATTACTGCAACAGTAATGCGGGTGTATTTTGAATCCGAACGGAACCTATAGATATAATAATAATATATAAATGATTAACTTTCACACCTATAAAAAATATTTAAATGAATTGAACGAAATTTCTGGAAGCAATATTCAATTTTGGGTTTAACTTGAAAACGAACAAGGTACCCAATTTAGTTTATCCTGTGGCAATGCTGATAAAACTCATAGTTTTAATAAATTATAATTTTAACGATATCAAAAGAACTGAGATTTCTAGGGTAATTTATGGTTAACTTAAAACCAGTTAGGTACTACATATTTTTATAAATATCACATTAACTGGATTTCAATAATGTACCTATGCACTATTGTCTACGATAGTTTTCTATGAAATATTTCTTCACTGAACATCATTTTAATAATAAAATTATTTACCTAAATACTCAGTGTTTTTTATTACCTGTCGATTAAATTTTAGCAAATTTGTTTCGTTCTAGGAATTAAATTATCAGACAGAGCAACCAACATTTTTGAGATTTTTGAGCGCTTTAAGTCTTCCGGATTAGGTAGTACGGGTAAATTAATAAAGCGATGAGCCCAAAAATTATGAGTAAAAATGACGTTCTACGAAATCGCTCACAAATTTTAATATTTTCCCCGTCAACGTGAAAGCTGCCTTGGAAATAATAACAGATCATTTTAATCTGGCTAGCAAACGTTCGGCCGGCAGCCCGTGGCGCTAAGACGTGATCAATTACCCACGTATCCCTCTGCCACCCGCCACGGCCAATTTCGGCTTAGAAGAATCTTAATTTAAATATATTAAACACTTTTTTCTGAGACAAGTAGGTACATCAAATTAAGTCGAAGTTATTTTTGAGCAAGCGATTTCATTCTCAATAAAGTATTAAAGCTAAAAATACGACATAGTTAACGGTTATTATGTAATAAATTATATAAACGCTAAACAAAAACTACTTTAATAAAGCCATCATTCCAGATGGATGACAATTGAGAAATATGCTAAAATTATTATATAAGAAAATATAATGAAAAACTAGAAAGAACTTACCTGAAGAATGACTTAGAAAACGTGCTTATTAAAAGTTTTGCACTCGGGGACAAGTCAGACGAATATAACTATTCTTCCCTAATAAGGCTTCCAAAGAATTTTGTTTTGTAAGAAGGGATATTTGTACTACCTAGTACCTATATGTATACCTACATACTTTTGAAATTGAAGTAGCTGTTAGTCGAGGATTAATGTTTTTGGGCATGTTTTTGTTTGTCTACATTTTTATGTAAAATAAACTATTCAAGTATAAATACATATGTAAGCATGTTCTATTTATGCATTCTGCTTCTTAATTTGATTGTGAAATTGATCGTGTTTTCTTTACTAATATCAAGTCAAGATGAGTCCTAGACCTCGCGGGTGTGGATTCTTTTTCTAATGTAATAAGAGCAAATACATATGTAGCAAATACATACATGAACAAAACACGCTTCCTTAAGTTATACAATGTCGCTGTCGGGTGTACATTTTCTAATATACTCGTACACCGGTAATTATCAAAATCACTTCATAGTAAAACACCGCTTCCCACTGTCTGTCTGTCTGTCTGTCTGTCTGTATGTATGCTTAGATTTTTAAAACTACGGAACGGCTTTTAATGCGGTTTTTTTTTAAATAGATAGAGTGATTTAAGAGGAAGGTTTATGTATAAGTTGTTAACCCGTGCGAAGCCGGGGCGGGTCGCTAGTAATCCAATAAAATGTTATTTGGTGAGTTATTCCTGAAAAATGACAACCTAATAAGTTGAAAACACCTATAGTTATAAATCTAATAGGTACCTATAGGTATATAAAAACAATCGTTCAGTTAAAATGCTTGTACAAGCATTTTAATTAAGCTTATCATAAGCTGCTATTGTTAATTATAATTATCTAAACGAAGTGGATACTTATTTATTACTAGCTTTTGCCCGCGACTTCGTACGCGTGGATTTGTATATTGGTGGTTATATATTCTACATTAGCTTAGAACATTATGCAGCAAAAGAGCAGTAGGGACTGTTAATCATTTGTTAATTATTATACACAACCTGGCTACGAAGTTTCAAGCCCCTAACTGAATAAAATTGCTCTCGATATAATCCCTCTCAACACCCAGCATATTTTCAAGTCCACTATTTAGTAAAATCTACTACCTAACTAGCTATTTACAAAGTTTGAAGTTCCTAGCTTTAAATAAAATTTGAACTCTCTACCAACTTTCAACCCCTTCTTAAACCTTTTAGGGGATGAAGTTTTAAAAAAGCTGAAATTACTTTTCATTTATTCTAATACAACGATTCAAGTCCCGCACTCAAATGTTTGACTTCCATACAAATTTCACCACCTTGGAGGATGAATTTTCAAAAACGCTGAAATACTTTTCTTGTATTCTAATAATATGCCTTTATACACAGATTCAAGTCCCGCACTCAAAAAAATGTTTGGTCTCCATACAAACTTTAAACCCCTATTTAACCCTTTTAAGGTATGATTTTTAAAAACGCTGAAATTACTTTTCTTGTATGCTTATAACATGCCCTTACAAAGATTCAAGCCCCGCACTCCAAAAAATTTTTGATGTGCATACAAACTTTCAACCCCTTTTTCACCACCTTGGGGGATGAATTTTCAAAAACGCTGAAATTAGTTTTCTTCTCTTTTATTATAATACCTTTTTACGAAGTTTCAAGTTTCTAGCTTACAATAAAATTTGAACCCTAAGACAAACTTTCATCCCCTTTTTAACCCCCTTAGGGGTTGAATTTTTAATAATGTTTAATTAATGTTATTTTGTTATTTTATGTTACGCGTTTATAAGAAGTTTCAAAGAATTTGTAATGGATTCTATCTTTCAACCCCTTTTTAACCCTGTTAGGGGATGAAATTTTAAAAACGCTGAAATTACTTTTCTTGTATTTTAATAATATGCCTATATACAAATTTTCAAGTCCCGCACTCAAAATTGTTTTCGATCTCCATACAAACTTTCAACTCCTTTTTCACCACCTTAGGGGATGAATGTGCAAAAAAGCTGAAACCCGTTTTCTTGTATTTTTATAATATATCTTTTTAAGATGTTTAAAATTTCTAGCTTAAAATAAAACTTGAACCCCATACAAACTTGCATCCCCTTTTTTACCCCCTTAGGGGTTGAATTTAAGGGATTGCATTCTCAAAAGTCTGGATCACGTGTGGCTGTAAATCAGCGTGTATGTTACAACCGTTCAATTTCAAAATCTATGCTATCTTCGTAATTAGCATTCCCCACCAGGGGCCATAGTTCACGTCGGCTACGTTATATTTTAATTTTGATCCCAGTTTTGTAATTATCGTCCCACAAAACCATGGAAACGATACCCATATTGATATTTTGAGATTTTAACCCCATTGCACCCCCACCAGGGGGATCATTGTTCACTTCGGCTACGTTATATTTTAATTTTGATGCCATTTTTGTAATTAGCGTCTCAAAATACTAAGAAAACCCATATTGATATTTTGAGATATCAACCCTATTGGGGACTTTTCCCCCTCTTAGGGGTTGAATTTTCAAAAAACCTGAAACACGTGTTTACTCATTTATCTTTAGGAATACTCCTGTGAAATTTAGAATAAAATAGTCTAACTAATCTTGTTTCCCCATACAAAATTTGGACCCCCATTTCACCCCTTTAGGGGATGAATTTTGAAAAATCCTTTCTTAGTGGACCTTTAGACCTTATAAGGAACCTACTTGCCAAATTTGCACTTTCTAGTCCCAGCGGTTTGGGCTGTGCGTTGATTTAAGTCAGTCAGTCAGTCAGGTCTTTCACGTTTATTGTATACTAGCTGTGCCCGCGGCTCCGCCCGCGTGGAATTCGGTCTGTGTCAGTAAGCTAATTCATCCCTAATTTCTCTTTCTCTCCCCTGGAGGCGGAACTTGAAGTAAAGTGACAGATGGATACGATTTGCGGACCGAAGTCCAGATAAAATATTTTACAATTAGGTAGGTCCCACTAAACAAAACTACACTCCAAAACCAATAGTCTTTTTCGCCCTTATTCCAATATTAGACGTGATTTAAACGACACAGAGTAGTAGGATTAGAGGAAAGGAGAATATTATAGATATCAAAAACTTGAGGCCGAGTATTTACACTTTATTTACAGTTATGTTTATGTATACACAACTAAATATCTACATATATGATGTACCGGGGATTACTTTTAACAGTGTAAAAAAATGTTTAATTATAAGTTTTTAATTTAAGTGTTATTTATTAAATAACACTTAAATTAAAAAAAAATTGGCGTAAGTCGTAGTCGCTTGGTAGGGTGCCCAGAATGCCATCTTTATTAAAGTAGAGCTTAACCCTTAAAATCGTATTAAAAACGCGAGCGTAGCGAGCGCGAAATTTTTTTGATAGAAAAAAATTGAGAGATGCTATGTCAGGGACACAGCCACAATGGTTTACGTGAAACGTTGGTGTGGATATCTAAATAATGCGAAAGCCGAAGCTCCATGTAGGGCCGAAGGCCCGAAGCGTCCAGGCTGTCAGTGCTTAAGCACAGAACAATAGTATAAGTGTCTAAATACGAAGGCCGAAGGCCGAGCTTCGTGTAGGGTCGAAGGCCCGAAGCGTCCAGGATGTCAGTGCTTAATCACAGAACAATGGCATCAGTGTCTAAATGCGAAGGCCGAAGGCCGAGCTCCGCGTAGGGCCGAAGGCCCGAAGCGTCCAGGATGTCAGTGCTTAAGTCGTAGTAGTAGTCGCTCGGTAGGGTGCCCAGAATGCCACCTTTATCAAATTAGGCTTAACCCTTAAAATAGTATTAAAAACGCGAGCGTAACGAGCGCGAATTTTTTTTGATAGAAAAAAGATTAGAGAGTCTATGTCAGGGATATATCCACACTGGTTTACGTGAAATTTTGGTGTGGATATCTAATGCGAAAGCCGAAGGCCGAGCTCCATGTAGGGCCGAAGGCCCGAAGCGTCCAGGATATCAGTGCTTAATCACAGAACAATGGTATCAGTGTCTAAATGCGAAGGCCGAAGGCCGAGCTTCATGTAGGGTCGAAGGCCCGAAGCGTCCAGGATGTCAATGCTTAAGTCGTAGTAGTAGTCGCTCGGTAGGGTGCCCAGAATGCCACCTTTATCAAAGTAGGCTTAACCTTAAAATTTAAAAACGCGACGTAGCGAGCGCGAATTTTTTTTGATAAAAAAAAATTAGAGATTCTATGTCAGGGATATATCCGCACTGGTTTACGTGAAATTTTGGTGTGGATATCTAATGCGAAAGCCGAAGGCCGAGCTCCATGTAGGGCCGAAGGCCCGAAGCGTCCAGGATGTCAATGCTTAATCACAGAACAATGGTATCAGTGTCTAAATGCGAAAGCCGAAGGCCGAGCTCCGCTTAGGGCCGAAAGCCCGAAGCGTCCAGGAAGTCAGTGCTTAAACACAGAACGATAGTATAAGTGTCTAAATTCGAAGGCCGAAGGCCGAGCTTCATGTAGGGTCGAAGGCCCGAAGAATGCCACCTTTATCAAAGTAGGCTTAACCTTAAAAGTTAAAAACGCGAGCGTAGCGAGCGCGAATTTTTTTGATAGAAAAAAATTGAGAGAGGCTATGTCAGGGACACAGCCGCAATGGTTGAATTTTGGTGTGGATATCTAATGCGAAAGCCGAAGGCCGAGCTCCGCGTAGGGCCGAAGGCCCGAAGCGTCCTGGATGTCAGTGCTTAATCACAGAACAATAGTATAAGTGTCTAAGTGCGAAGGCCGAAGGCCGAGCTCCGCGTAGGGCGGAAAGCGTCCAGGCTGTCAGTGCATAAACACACAACAATAGTATTAACGTAGGTTAATGTGTGTGCTGGGAGTTCTGAAGCACTCAATGAGTTTAGGAACTCCAGAGAGTCTGTTGTGACGTTGCCTTCATCCAAGACAGTGTTAATTACATGATCAAACGAACTTACCTTAAGTGAAGTTCGATCATGATTATACGAAGCTCCTTGTCCGAGACGGATTTACAAGTAGTAACGCTGTCGTACAGCGCCTTAGTCACTATTTCAAAGCTAAAAAAAAAAACAAAACACCTTCGTTTTGACAGATCTGTGGTAAGTCATTTAGTTTAAAGCTATTCATGAACAACTAATTATATGTGGGAATAAAGTCGATAGGCTTATGGGAGGGTACGGGACTGCCGTCTCGGACAAGGAGCTTCGTATAATCATGATCGAACTTCACTTAAGGTAAGTTCGTTTGATCATGTAATTATACTCCGTCCTTGTCCGAGACGGATTTACAAGTAGATGTTTAAAGTTTAGTTGTGAATGAATAAACGGTATTAAATCGAGTAACATAAACATTTATTCTCCTTGATGTACAATTAGTACAACAACAATAAATAACTTTTATGAAAACATTAACTTCTTCATATTTTTAACCAGTCTGTTTCATTATCTTGGTATTATAACCTAGTAAATAATATGGGACAATAGTATTTCTAATACTATAATAAATTAAGAACTAGGACACCTACAAAAAGGAGGTGTTTAAAACTGCATGACTAAAAGACGCTAACGTGATTGGTCTTTTAAAGTGTCTTGCAAGAGTCTCTGAACTTCTAATCTAGACTATCCTGCAGTTTTTTGGATTTCATCAACGGATATGTCTGATCTAAAAGCGGCTGAAGTCGAAGCATGTCTTGTAGAATGAGCTATAAATATATTCACGTCAATATCATGTTCATGTAAAATATTTTAAAACCAACGACTTGAGCTTTGTTTAGACACCGTATGGTGTGGTTTTTTAAAAGTCCGTTGACTATAAATATTCCTTAAACCTTTTGTTGCATCAACGTATAAGCTCTAACGGAGCAACTTCTATATTATTTCATATGCTTTAAATTGTAACCATAGTTGTGCCACCTCTTGTAGTGGTTTAAGTAATAAATTACTAAATAAATTTATATTACAGCTCTGATCTTCTAGGTTGAAGTATTTATAAATGTAATTAGCTATCGTATCTTTAGTTAAGGAAACTGTAGGCTTAACTTTATATTATCATATATCTCTGTTTAACTGTAAAAGTATACAACTGTTTGTTTCATAATAAACAGTAAAAATATAAAATAAATAAATATTATTTAACAAGATTAATAACAGGGTTTGTACCCTATGTCCTGTAGTTAAAGCTAAGGAGTAACTAATTATTTAGTTAGTTTTTCTAAAGAAAAATCTGATGTAGGTAAACTAGTAAGCTAATTTAACACTATTTCAGGGTCCCAAGTTCCATTGTAATTAGGTTTAGGAGGTTTTGCTCGAAATACACCTCTCCTAAATCTTCTTATCCTATTTTGGTCCTATAATTAAGTATAAGGTCGACTTGGTTGAATTTTAAGGTTTCATAAGATGCTCCTGTATCAAAACATTCACTCACGAATTTAAGGATGTATTGGAATGAATGCATTATTAGTAACTAAATTATATTTAGTACAGTACGATCACCAGAGTTTTTGTCATGAATCATATTGTCTAATTGTATTAGATGGCAAGGAGTTTTACATTATTAGGAGCGCTGGGGTTACGCATCTCGCGTACGCGACCGCAAGTGAAAAAAGGTGGATAGGTGTAGAATAAGTATTTTTTCCAATTAAGGGTAAAAACCTTTACTGTGAATGAAATTAAACTTTTCACAATTAAGAAATGATTCTAGAGGCAAAGAGACCAATCTCTGGTTTACCAAATTTGCTTATGATATTGGAATATGTTATATCAGAAAGTTCTCATTCTATATTAAGTCTTCTAGGTTCTCTTTCTGATTCAGAATTATCTTTGGTACGTGGGGTCGGTCGGTACCACCAAACTGTTTGTCATCGTTAAACAGTTCGCTAAATTTTATTGTATGGAATATTTTATAGTAACTGCCGCGGCGCGCCGGGTGACGTTGATCAGTCTGCCAAGTGCGGCTGATGCAACTGGCACTTATTGATGTAAGATGTATAGACCAAGATTTCTCTCTTCACAGTATTGCCAGATTTCTCTGGTTATACTGTTAAGATGTGGAAATTGAATCCCTTCAAATTAGTTAATCTAATTTACAACTGTAGTATTGTAAATTCTTAACAGTATTTTACAGTTAGTTTTATTCTTGCAAAACATTTAAGGCCGTTAACCTAATAAGGCTGTTTTTAACTCTAAAACAAAAATTAAAATATGTATACATATGGTCTTTATTATTATCATTTCTGCACCGCCAATTGAGTTCTAGGATTATAGTCCCAGGATTTACCGCAACTGCATCATAATCTTCATTGTTTTCTAGCAGCTCTAGATATTTTTCCCTTTCCAATAACTGGTTGTAAACCCGGGCGGATGTTATGGCTGGAGCAATGAAGTTAAGTGACCCAAACTGTTGGGAGAATACTTTATATTGCAATGGTTTCTTTTTTAGAATTCATATATTTTTTCTAACATTGAAAGTTGTTTCTGGTTAGGCACTGCAATTGACATTGTTGGATTTAAATTGAAAAACTAAGTTCTAGCACATACACACACACTTTGAGTGTTGATAAGGCTCTTTTTAAGGTTGATCACAAATCCCAAATCTAGTAGTAATATACGAGTCAGTGATACATTATTTTTCCATATCTCTGATTTACCAAAAACTAGAATGTTATCCAAGTAACAGGTTAGTATTACACTGAGGTAAGTGCTTAAGGGTCTCAATAATTTGGTCAACACATGGGGCGCTACAGATACCATAAGGCGTAGCATTTAATTGGTACAATTGTCCATTAAATTGAAATCTCAAATATTTCTTAAATTTTTCTGAGATAAGTTCAGAAACATATACTTCTCATAGATCTATGTTTGACATGTAGCATCCCTTCTGTAGTTATATTCTGATTTAAGTGGTTCAAGTTTATAATAAATCTGTATGTATCATTACTTTTTGAAACTAAAATTATACTGAAATAGCAAGAGCATACTGGAATATCACCAAGAACTTTAAGTTTATCATTTCTTTATTTATTAACAAAATATCTTTTTAGACCAAACTTTTTGGGCTGACTGGAATTGCGGTGGTGTGTGGCTAAACGGGATTTCATAACCCCAGACCTAATATTAAATGCCAATTATTAAAACATTGTTTCAGCCTACTCGCATGTACTTGTTGGTATAAGGGCGATAGGTGTGACGAGACCGGTGACCCCTCCTTGGATCCCACTGGTGTTGACGGTACTTTCGTGTTGGAGGTGGATGATGCCCGCTGGTGGCTTGCTGTGACGGGCCGCGTCCGTTTTCCTGACCTTTGCTAGTAGGCTGTTGTTTTGAAGGTGTGAGATCGGCAGCCTCTAATAATAGCCTTAATAATTAAGAACGCTTGTAAGGGTTTCGCCTAAAGCAGACATTACTTTTGTATTCAAAATCTACCAATGTACCATTCTTTTGACTGTAATTTGTGAAAGAGATACCACATTTTCTGGGATAATCTTCAGTCTTCTGCACTTGGGTATTTTTTTGAAAATGGCTTAGTGTGCCTCCTTTTTCAGTCCAATATTCATTAATTTTTTCTAATGGTTCAGTTCTGGTCTACATTCTTCTCCCTGAACAAGAAGCAGTTCCTCTGGTAACTTGTTGTCCTCTATTAACATGGTGTCATCCTCTAAAAAATCATAATACACCATTCAACTTGTGAATAAGGTTTATCCGCTGAGTGATAATGTATAATTAATATATTTGAGGTATGAATCTATCCATATAATGATAGCACTTCATATAATAAATATACTTCTGTTGGTTTATCCTCTAAGTGATAGTGCTATATAAATAATACTAATATTTAACATTATTGCAACGTCTACACACAAAGTGGCAGCGCTAACTTGCAGTGTAAGCTGTCTGGCCTTTAATGTCTTATTATGCCTAAAAATTACACTTCTGTTGGTCTATCCGCTAAGTGATAGCGCTATATAATTATATTAATATTAAATTAAAAACAATTTTGCAAGGTCTACCCGCTATGTGGTAGTGCAAACTTGCAGCGTTAGCTGGTTATATGGCATTTCATGTCTTAATATATGTAATAAATATATTTCTGTTCATCTATCCGCTAAGTGATAGCGTTAAAACAATTTTGCAAGGTCTACCCGCTATGTGGTAGCGCAAACTTGCAGCGTTAGCTGGTTATATGACATTTCATGTCTTAATATATGTAATAAATATACTTCTGTTCATCTATCCGCTAAGTGATAGCGTTAAAACAATTTTGCAAGGTCTACCCGCTATGTGGTAGCGCAAACTTGCAGCGTTAGCTGGTTATATGGCATTTCAGGCATTTAAGAGCTTGTGTGAGTCACACCATAACCCAAACGTTCAAAGTATGATGAATGAGATTTACACTTGCGTACCTGCAAGTATTTATTTTTCAGCAACATGTGTTTATCAACAGCGTCTTTCATAGAGAGCTCCTTCAATTTCTTCTTATAACACTTAAATTTGCGTTTTAAATAATCTTCTTCACCTTCTTCGGTCCCTCGTTTCGGCATTTTGAGTAATAATAACACAAACACAGCGAAAGTTTTCACGAGAGCAGATTAAACCGGAATGTCGCAAAGTGGATAGATTGGCGCGCTAGCCGCGAAGTAAAAGAAAAAGAACGACACCAACATAACGGAAATACTGAAGAACAGTATAAAACATAAGTAATTTTACTAGAAGTTTCTGGCCGGTGATTTTTACTTATCTGTGCCTAAACAAAAGCAATACTAGGAAATTAGGTTAGGTTAGACAACAACAACTTGTTCTTCCATATAAATGAACTTGTGTACAACCAAAAATACGTAAAATACTTTACTGCAAGGTACACTCCTTGATTGTAACACTTTTAACACAATTATAAGCTTTTCTTACATACCTTTATTGTCTCCAAGTCCTCTTAACCAAGAAAACAAACCTTGAATAACCAATCTTGAATATCACTTTAACACATACAAAAATATGAGAAACAATACCAAATTATCATAAGATGGATCATATTTATCGAAAACACAAAACATAGCACACAAATAATTGATAAATCGCAAAGTTTTTACGAAAAACATAGTGACAGGCGCAGCACTCAAAACGTAATGACTTACCACAGATCTGTCAAAACGAAGGTGTTTTGTTTTTTTTTTTAGCTTTGAAATAGTGACTAAGGCGCTGTACGACAGCGTTACTACTTGTAAATCCGTCTCGGACAAGGACGGAGTATAATGGATTTAGGTATATACTGCCTGTTCACTTTCGATTTCCGCCAATATCCGCGCATGTGTAGATAAGTATAGACTAGGGTTTGCACGACGGATCCGAAATATATGGGAAGATCCGCGGATCCGGATCCAGATCCGGATAATTTCATACATTTCGGATCCGGATTGCAAACCCTAGTATAGACGTACGACTCTCTCCAGTGCCCGCTGATGCACCACAGTACTTACCGTCGAGCGCGTCTGTCGTGCGAATCCGCTGAGCGGTCAACCGTTCTTCGCACTGCGTGAAGGTCTCCGATTCTTCCTCAGATTCCTGAGACCGTGCTACCTTGTAACCTCAATACGCTGCGAGAATTTCGCGAAAAATTCGTTTTTTTTTTCGGAAAGGTATGGCAACGCGTTTAAAATGCAAGTGCCAAATTGTTTGACATTTACAAAGACATATAATATTTAAAAACTTTCGCGTTTTGAACACATATTAACTCACATTTATAGACGGGCCTATCTCGAAATTTATTTTATTACCTTTATTTACCGACGGTTCGACACAGTTTTCACTGGTCGTAGTCGCGGCTAACTGATGTCCCAACAAAATGTCAAAACAGAGATTTGTGCAACTACCCGACGAAAAGTGTATGAAAAAGTTTGGGGTAGACATCTTATTTTCAAACCACCCACTTCACATAAAGTTAATTATTGCCAATAGACCCGCGATAGACCCGTCTATAAATGTGATTTAATATGTATTTGCAAAGACGTTTGACATTGACTAAGACATTTTTTGTTTAGTTTGCACCACTTTCTTGAGTTAGCGCCATAAGATTCAGGTGAAAACATAACTTAATTGAGTGTAGTGGCCACCCCCCCTTTTAGGGGTTGAATTTTTCTAGCCTAAAATAGGGCCAGGGATTTTCTTGACAGCTTAGTAAAGTTTGCATCAAAGTCCGTTCAGCCGTTTTCACGTGATGCGCGGTCAAATAAACAGATAAACAGATAAACAGACAAACAGATAAACAGACAAACAGACAAAAAATCTAAAAACTGTTGGAACGTGTTCTGTTATCGATTCTAAGTATCCCCAACCAACTTTTTTTCGAATATCTTCCATGTACAGACTTTCGATCCTCTTCAGCTTTATTATATGTATAGATAGATTGAGCTAACGCCGACCGAACAATAATGTATTGTCGATGGAGAACAAATTATCGTCCAGACCGCGCTCTAATGCTCAGCAATAAAATGTTAATCAGCCTAAATTGATTCAGGTGCCTACCTATATCCACCGAAAGTGACCTCTATATTCTAATCCGAGTAGTAAAACCACTAGACTAGCGGCCGTCGAAAAGCAGGCAAACTAAATTTTTGTTAATTTTCAATAGGCAGGTACACAACTTGCGTGGGAAACACAAAGGTTGTTTTTAAAACCGTTATATTTTCTTCTAAACCAATTTAATTTAAATGCAAAACATGATCGACGGTTGCGTTCCAGTTTCGTCCTTCCATTGTTGTAAAAGATTACTTTACATACTATAATAAACCGCGGTATTCGGAAAACAAGATCCGTTCTAGAGAAGAGAACGATACGATATGTACTAGATACCAACTAGTTTAGATTTCAATTAGATATATTTTTCAGCTCAATTCGAGCAAAAAATGTCACTTTTACGTTGAATTATCGTTTTAAGATTGTTTCAAAATCGTTTAGAGATCTAAAAATACATAACGAGACGTTTTAGACATTGTGAAACTCGTTCAAGAGTATCTCCAGAAACGCGGAAATGTCAAATTTGACAGGCTAGATCTTAAAAATATCGTTGTCGTATCTTGGTGATGTCTAAAAGATATCTAATAGATATCTAGTTCAAAATCCGAATCGGGCCCAAAGTAAAGAAAATAACTCTCATTTGTACTCGTAGCTGACGGAAAAGTTTTAATAGCAGTTTTGGATTTCTTTTTATTTTTTCCTGAACATGATTTTTTAGCTCCATAACTAAGGATAGGTATAAAACCTCTTTTATGCTCGATTTTTAGGGTTCCGTAGCCAAATGGCAAAACACGGAACCCTTATAGATTCGTCATGTCTGTCTGTCCGTCTGTCTGTCCGTCCGTATGTCACAGCCACTTTTCTCCGAAACTATAAGAACTATACTGTTGAAACTTGGTAAGTAGATGTATTCTTTGAACCGCATTACGATTTTCACACAAAAATAGAAAAAAAACAATAAATTTTTGGGGTTCCCCATACTTCGAACTGAAACTCAAAAAATTTTTTTTCATCAAACCCACACGTGTGGGGTATCTATGGATAGGTCTTCAAAAATGATATTGAGGTTTCTAATATCATTTTTTTCTAAACTGAATAGTTTGCGCGAGAGACACTTCCAAAGTGGTAAAATGTGTGTCCCCCCCCCCCTGTAACTTCTAAAATAAGAGAATGATAAAACTAAAAAAAATATATGATGTACATTACCATGTAAACTTCCACCGAAAATTGGTTTGAACGAGATCTAGTAAGTAGTTTTCTTTTAATACGTCATAAATCGCCTAAATACGGAACCCTTCATGGGCGAGTCCGACTCGCACTTGGCCGCTTTTTATTTTTAGTTAACATTACCTATAGGTTACCTATATATTTTTTTAGACTTTATTTACAACTGGGAAGGCTTGAATCGTCAGTAAGTAGTAAGGGTTTTGATAGTTTTAAGATATTCTTCCTCAGTTCCTCTTTGCCACCTCACCAATTGACACCCATTGACAAATAAATTTTGTATTTTTAGTATACTATATTTTGAACAAAGGTTTAAATTAAAATTGTATTAAAACTTATGCGTAGAAAATTGCATGAAAACTTTTCACAATCACTATAGAAACGAATAATTAAAAAAAAAAGTCACTTTTGATTTGATTTTCTATTAAACTCTTTTAGTGACATTGCATCATATCATTTCATTTCTTAAATTTGTAGTAGTAGTAGTAGTAAACTCTTTATTGTACAAAAAGACGTATTAAAAATAACATACAAGTAGTGAGAAGTACAAAGGCGAACTTATCCCTATGAGGGATCTCTTCCAGTTAACCTTTGAGTAGATGAGAGGAGAAAGTGAAAAGAGGGTGACGAATGCAGCAAAATGTACAACAAGGTACCAAAAAGATAAAGGATATAAATACATACAAAATTTATAGGAAAACATACATATATTACACAAAAAGGAATGGGGAAAATACACTAAAAATTGGAAAGAATTAGAAAAATATAAAGCAACTATACAATAGAAATATTGACAAATTAAACAGCCAAATCAGATAACCATAGCTTCTTTAACGTCTCCTTGAACGACGCAACCGATTGTGCCTGCCTGAGCGAAACAGGCAGCTCATTCCACAGCTTCACTGGACGCACTGCGAAGGACTTGTTGTATCCTCGAGATTTGTGAGGAGGGATGGCAAGTGATTAATTCGCGCTCGAGCGCAGACGGTGGCCACTGCCTTCAGCCAGATATTGAAATTTTTGAGAGAGGTATAAAGGAGAAGAAGGTGTAAAAAGAACATTGAAGAGAAGAGAAAAAGTGTGAAGATCTCTACGGCGGCGGATTGGAAGCCAATTGAGTTTTTGACGGTAGTAAGACACATGATCGTATAGGTGAACCAGGATCTATTGAGGGTGCGCCATGTTGCGGAATTTCACTGGAACTAATTTTTTCATACTACACTGAATTGTCACCCTATACATGAGAATAACAGCGCCCTCTTGACAATTATCATATATTACTGGTCGTAGGCTATACTTCCGTAGGCCGAAAATGAATCTTATACAGACATTCTGTACAATTTGACATATTTTATCAGTATTATAATAGCGTACTACTCACCTCAATTTTTTCATTGCATTTTCGAAGCTTTTATACGCGGTTATTATTTGTCTAAGTTACGAAACGTTCCAATTAGTGCTAATCTATTATTTTCTATTTTGCCACTGACATTATCGCTAATAGAACGTTACTTCATCTTCAGCGGCGGCAGCGGAAAGTTACAAACGTTTACTAATCGCTGCCAATGACTCGGCGATTCCGAACACTGAGCAATCAATTACACCGTATATCCTTCGTCACTTCGGCTACCCCTCACTGCATTCACTTTAGTATAAAAATGCTATAATCAAAAGACTCTCAACATATAAAACGGTATGATAAATAAGGGCTAAAATAGGCACAATCACATGAGTAAACAAATTTGAAATGTGCCGGGAAAAATGGTAATGAATGACAATTCAGCCTATATAAGTCCCACTGCTGGGCACGAGCCTCCTGAGGCCTTGGGCAGGCGTGTCTCACTCCGCGATTTCGTCGCTTTGCTACAGGTAGCTAAAAGTACATCCGTTCGGCCCCAATTTTGGGGAAAGCCATAAACCGCGCGTGGCGCTGTCGCAACCTAGCGGCCATATCTGTGCTTATCGTAACAGACGCGTTTTGTTAGAGAGTGAGTCTTCTGTACTATTATTTATTCTGTGCCTGTGCTTAGCGGGCGTGTGATACTCATCGAGACAATTCTAAAAACCCCTAACACAATTAGGTTGCGTTGTTTCATCACAGAGTTCCAATGGCCACCTACTGTCTCCATCACCAGATCAGCTCGATGGTACCATAATATTACATTGTCACCCGACGTACATATGTATGCAAATTTTCAGCTTCGTCGGAAACCGGGAAGTGGGTAAAATTTAACTTGCAAGATTTGACCCGTACAAACATAGGCAAGTAAAAAAAAATAAAGCTTGTAAAAGTAGCTTTTATTAATTTCCTTTTAAAAGAGGATATCGTTTTCCTGTTCACCTGTCATTCGCAAAATGTAAGACTGTGAGTGAAATTCGAAATTCCATTCAATTGTTTACCGTATTCTCGAGAAAAAAATTGACCCTTCAAACTGATTTTGCAATTATTTCACTTACGGGACGGAGTTTACATCAGTTTCCATTTCTCGTATCGGTTTATTTACATTTTACGTTACATTCAAAAATGTGGATATCCACCAGAAATCAAACTAGACTGAGCTACTATCTTGGCCATGTGCGCTGCGAGTGCGGATAACAATTTGTTATTCTAGGAAAGGTGGATAGTTAATTGTCTAAATCTAAAACGTAAATTATAAATCGATAATACGTCAGCAAAAAAGAAGATCCATATCGGCTTAGGGATTCACTCCATGCTGTCAAAAGCAAATTTGACGATTAAAACTCAATCACATCAGTAAACAGGCGGTAATCTGGCTGGTATCGCTCCTTTATTGAATTATTTTTGCACCAAAGGTAAATGGCGAAGACGGTAAAAAAAATGGTTTAAAAATTTAAATTGGTACCTACTTTGTACAAAAAAAAAACGGCTAGGTTAGTAGGTATATACCTACACATAGGAAGGTAAAATACCAGCCAATTTCTCCGAAAAGGCAATACGACTAGTTACATTTTAGTAACTAGTTTTCATAATTATCATATTTGACACTATATAATCACAGTTCGATTTCCCAATCATATTGCTTTAGAACTTTAACTACAAATCTGTTGCATAATTTTAGGTTAATCGATCCCTCGTATTATTATAAGAGATATAAGTTATAACACGAGGTTAAAGGAAGAAATCTAAAAGCGATAGAAACAAGGTAGCCTGAACACATCTCATCAGTGACGAATTTCATAATTCCCAACATTACAGGTAGGTATTCACCGAAAACCTCAACCGTTGCTAAACTCCCTACACTCCCGCCGCCATTTTAGCGCAGCCATCCACAATTTTATAGCTGTTTAGACGCCATCTTTACATTTGCCGTCAAAAACATTTTCCTGCGAGTGAACATAAAAACTTCTTCGTGTCAAAACGATTCACCGAATGGGTAAAGGAATTCTCACGTTTGCGAAATGTGGCAAGATTTGTACAAGTGGAAGCCCTTTGGGAGATCCAGTGTAACGTAGTCGAGGGTGGGCTGGAATCCAATATCTGAGAGCTTCAGCACAGATTAAATAATACCTACAGTAGATACGTTACTCTGAAAAAAAAAAGTTCCTTAAATTATTATGAACGCGCGATCCATTCCTTATATATTATATACTTAGTTAAGTTAGGTAATCAAAGTGACGTTGGCTGTTCCATTACATCAGTCATTTTATAAAGTTATTAAACATATATATTTTTTTATTTAATTCTAATAAAAACTGGCCAAGTCAAATCTAACCTACTTTAAGATCTCACATTTTTTTTAAATAACAGCATTTGTTATAGGTATCCAATAAAGCAAAGAAATAGAGTTTAATACTTGTTCATAATGTTATTTTTTTCCTATAAATACATATTTGGATTTTGCATAGAACTTGGCACTCTTTAGATCTCCATTCTTTTTGCGGCGAAGCCCACAGCCAAGCATAATTTTTGTATTGAACTTGGCTCTCCTTTTTTACATTTATGTTTTTGGTGGGATATCATTACATTTTGTAAAGAAAACTAGGCAGGTATTGAGATTTAATCGTTGGCTGGTTGTTTAGCGCATATTACAAGTTTTTTGTATGGGGACACCACTTATTTTTTGACTTAACTTTATTTTTTTATTTCTGTTATATAGAAAATATAATAATACATATACTGGGATAGTTTAAATATATGCTTGTAACGGTTCCAAAGCTACAATAAAATAAATAAAATTGTATCCCCCCTATTTTTTAACTTTTTTTTATTTTTAGATTTTTTCCTACGCTTACAAACAATTACCGAGCTGGATTCCAAATTTCATCCTTCTAGGTCATCTGGAAGTAGGTTAGGTTTAGGTACTATATGTCAGTCATAAAGTCAGTGCTAAAAGTTACGACTTTTTGACCTTCATATCTTTATAACCGTTTGAGCTAGCTTCATTAAATTTGGGCTTCTAGATGTCCTTATGGATATAATTAATCACACGTAGTTTTATGTGTTTACGTTAACGAGGTTTTGAGTTATAGAAGGGTCAAAAGTGGCACCAAGTGGTTCGTGAATTATTACACTCGGCGCTGGCTAGCCAGTTCCTTTGCTTGAACTTGGCTTGACACGCTGCCGCGTGTCTAGATGTATTCTGTACAGATATGAACAGAGGATGACACACGCTAGACTGAGCCGGGGCCAGGCCAGAGCTTCCAGCGCTTCGTTTTCTATGGAAAACACCACGTGATCACTCAGCCGTCATAGAAAATTACGTGTCTGAAGCCTCGCCCGAGCACGGTCCGGTCTAGTATGAGTCATCCTTAACTTATCATCGGTACCCGCTATATCTCCTGCTTAGAAATAATAAATACTAGTCAATCATGAACACATCATATGAATATTATATCATTTTAATTCAGTGTGTTAAATTGACTCCTATTTGTTTAGGAATTTGGTATGCATAGTTTTATTGAATAAAATCAATGCACACTTCATTCGTTATTAGTAATATACGACAAAAAATTACCTAATAAAATATAGTACTTACAGCCGTATTCGAACAATAAGTATATATCGAATAGTAATATATCAATCAGACGTATCTTATTTTTCGAATACGGCTGTTAATAATAATTAATGAGCGTATCTGCTGTAGTAAACTTAATCCGCAACTGCATGCCTATTACACTATAGCAAAGGGTTACGACTGAGAACTAGTCTGCCTTCTGCGATAACTTTTAATAAATGCTTTTGAGCTTGTAACTTCTCAAAGCGGCAAATGGAATAAACGGAATCCCGAGCGATATTTACGTCTCGACTTACGTTTAGTCTTGGCCTAGCGTTTATTAGCAATGATGTAGCGGCGGTTTTATACACAATTTTCCACTGGGTTAACACTACCAGTTGTATTAAAATCTGAAAACTTGGGTATGCAATCTACGGAGATGAAATAATATTTATTTATAAAAACTGTTAGAGCTTACTGTATGTAATGTAAGGTTTTGAGAGGGACGGTCACCAGTGTCACCACGCCGTTGACGACAAACGTCAGACTACACTTTATACAGCCCGCTGTCACGATTTGAGATTTTTAATGAAAAAAAAAAAGAATAGTTATTTGTTTTACAAGGGGAAAAGTGTTTGTTTAACCGCTCGTGCTAGTCTTGATACCCGAGCAAATGAAAGATTCCAAAATTGAATTCTAAAAATGGAATCTTGAGCGTTGCGAGGGTTTCAAAGCACGAGGGTTAAACAAAATTTGCCCCCGAGTGAAACACAACATTTTTCACCACACCAACACGAAGAAAATATTAACTGTAAGATATCAAACGAAAACAAACCAAATGAAATCAAAATTATTGTTATTAAATTCGAAATAATCATTTAAAAGTCAATTCAACCGGCAAACATAAGAAAACCACTAAAAAAAATCATTTGATTACTTTGCCTCACATGTGAATAAAGTGCAACTTTGTTATCTATTTTTGAAAAATCGTTTTTAATGCCTTCTACGTCAGAAAATCAGTAGTACATCAAATATTTTCTCCATCTCGCTCCATCGTAGGCCACGTCTTCGCCCCGGCTAGTCTGTGGCCATGAGTAAGCCCATTTTTAATAAAAAAAAATATATATATATATATTTTCTCCATACCGCTGAGTCCGGAGTTGAAAAAACATTCATTTCATTCAAGAAAACGAAAGCACCTATCGTTCCCAAATCGAACTCGACGCGTCTTAATACCCTTTATTATGTTTTTAAATGGAAAGCTTAGGTATATGAAAGAGGAGTCGTTCTGGAACAATATTCAACTAGCAGTGGCACTTTAATTTTTAAAACGTACGTACTTTTTGTTAAGAAAATACTAGTTTTCAGTATTGATACATAGTATGCAGGGGTGCTAAACTAATAATTTTGTTGACTATAGGTACATACTCAACAGTTACACTTTTCTAATGGTATCACATACCCTGAATATGATATGGGAACACAGGAAGTACTAGGTATATAGGTACTTACGGCGTTATTCATAAACATCAGCTCAGTTAATCTGCTGATGTTTGTCGTTTGTCCCTCTCTATGATATAACTACAGATAGGGACAAACGACGACCATCAACGGCATCAACTGATCAAGTTAGCAGCCGTTTATAAATAACGCCATCATAAGTTAAATACCTATGTAAAGATTCTTAGCGTCAAATAGCTAGTAGCTTCAATCCTCAATCCAAGCCTCAATCTCACAATATACTTTTAACAATTTATAATAATTAGTTACGTAACTAAAAGGTATGGTGTGTAAGAACCACGTGATAATGTGTGGCAATGTCTTCTTAAGATAAGACAAGATAAGATAAGATGTTTATTTGTATAGTCATGTACATAGGATGTTGTTACAGTTATTCAGGAAGCTTCCATAACACCCTGTTAGGGCACACAAATTGTCTTATATCTAGCTTAATTCTAAATTATATTACAGGTCATGCATGCTATTGTGTATAATATTTGAATTTATGTATAATTAATAGTTGGTCAGAGCAAATTTCGTATAAAATTAAATAAAATTCGTATAGGTTATGAGTTGCAAATAATTTAGGTTTTAGATTAAATGTCAATTGTTTATTACATTAATTACTATAAGGTTTCATCGTTCAAAAACTCGCCCACTGAGTAGTAACATTTATGTATGAGCAAAGTTTTTAATTTTTTGTGAAACAGTTTCTTTTCTTCTAAGAATTCGAATGTTACATATTTACCAAGCGGAAGCCACGAGTGCATTTTATTCAAAATACTAATCCCACAATAAATTATAGTTAAACCAAACCATCCCATTCTCAACCGCTAGCCGTGAATTTATTGCATTGACTTCCGACTGCCATTGTTGTCTGATAATGAAATTCTGCTTTCATTGACTCTGGCAGTCAGTGAACCGAAACAAACTGCCAGAAACAATAGATTTAGGGTAGTTGCCACCCGCATAATCTTTATCCCAGATCAACGCTAACGTTCTATGACGTATTCAGAAACTATTGGTACCAATTTGACAGCAATATCAGCGCGTACGTCTATAGTTCGTTTTTTTTAGCATTAGAAAGAACTTGAAAGAAGGTAAGCGATTTTGACATGTCTTTTAATTGAAAAACACTTTTAAAAAATCAATAACTATTACTTATGAAAGCAGAAGACTATAAAAGATCGTATTAGATTCATAATTGTTACATATTTACTGTAACTTGTTTTTAAAATGTGTTTTTCAATTAAAAGACACATCAAGATTGTTTACCTTATTTCTAATGCTAAAAAAACGAAGTATAGCGCGCAGTTACATGTTAGCGAAAGAGACAACCTAATATTGAAATGAAATTGATATCGTATTTAAAGTTTGATATACCTTTACATCCGCAATAGGAGCCACTGAAAACACGTTTAATTATTAATGTAACTTATTTCCGGACAACAAGGTAAACAAATAGGCAAATCAGAAATGTTCCTTAACTTGACTGCAACACTTCTAGTGTATACCCTAATAAACGACTTAGTAAGAATTCAAAGAAAGATATGGGCAAGTTTGAATGGCATCTCAATCTCAATCGATAATTCAGTTACCTTTTCTTAGAAAACGACACATATAGGTAGGTATTATATTTTTCTATTTACCTCTCAGTCCAAAAAAAATTACTACTACCTGACACACTACCTACGCACTACCTGACACTGTTTCAATAGTCTGTAGACTTTAAGGCCAATGATGATGATGATTAATTATAATTATATACCTAGTCCTAATGACGCTTTCCTACGATGACTCATTACTTATAAGCCGAGCTGTAAGTGTATAAGAATTAAGACTTTACCTCAAGCCATATCTAGTAACTGTATTAAGACGTCTCTCGGAACTGTAGCTGAAAATCTTGGCTGAAGTGGGACTTGTATGGACTATTTACTACATGCCGGTCGTAGGGGCAGCCCCGCTTTGATTAAACCCTTTCAGCCCGCTCGACTCGTTTCACTTTTATCTACTTCTTCAGTCGTAAAAAGACCCCCCGAAAATATTTGGTCTGTGGACGTAAATGACTGGCATTTTCAAGAACGTTTGGATTAAATTTGCTTGTAGCATTTGACTCGCCGAATAAGGGCTGAAGTTATGACGTACCATTTCTTGAGATATCTCTTCAATTTGTATACGACTGGATTTTTTCATACATTTGTTACTACGTTACTTGTCACTGAGAGACTAGATTGAAGGGTATTATTATCATACTCGGTTATACTAGAGTCTATGCGGAAAGAGAAGAGTCGTAGAATGTATTAGATCCCTTAAGTTTCGCCTTCTCTTTCCACGCAGATTCTACCGGCAACTTCGTTGTTTTATTTATTGTAATATCAGGATTCAATAAACATTATTATCTCAGATACATATTACTGAATTGATCAGAGCAGATCAGGGCACTCTAATTTAAAGAGAATGTACTAATTAATGAGACCTGATGGTATGTCGCTGATTCCGTGGAGGATGGGACGAGTGTTGGTGTGGGACGCGACCTGCGTCGACACACTGTCACCGTCTCACCTTCACGGTACTACAAAGAAAGCGGGTGCTGCTGCTGAAGCTGCAGCGACCCTCAAGAGGCGGAAATACGGTGGTCTCGACGCCAATTACAACTTTGTTCCTTTCGGTGTCGAGACCCTCGGTCCGTGGGGTCCGGGAGCACAAAATTTATTTTCATATTTGGCCAAACGGCTTGTAGTGTGTATACTACACCATACCCACACACATACATGCGCATAGGTACTATAGTATTTAAGGCCTTGTAAGTGTTATTTAATGCATTATACGTTTATACTCGAACCTAGGTGTTTGTCTCAACGCCCATCCCTACATGGCGACCCTGCCAGTGCGGCCTCGTGCTGCGCTGGCGGTGCGCTGCGCCAGCCAGAAATAATGGCCGTTGTCCTTGGTGAAAAATATTGGACCATTTGAATGAAAAGGGGAAGTTAATAAAAAAAAATTAATACAATAAAAGGACTAATACAAGAAAAAGTGAAAGTGTAAGGTTGAAAGACTAATAGAACTTTGGTTTGGTGTTTTACGACAAATAAACATTATGTGTAATGTGGACGTAACTAAATAGTATAAGTGTTAAAATACATATATTAATATTTAAAATTGGACAAGTGGCGAAAAATCAGAAGTGGAAATGGACTAAAATAAAACAAATTATATTTTCTTAAATAAAAGCCTGTGAAGCTGGAAGTTGCAGCAGGGAGCTTGTTCGCGTCCCGGGACCCAGACGTGACCTTGCATGGAGATGGAGTCGAGGAGAATGGCGTGTGATATGAGTTGTCCCGGTCCCGCCACAACGGAAATGGAATTGAGAGATTTGGGGAAAGCCAGGAGCAGTATGACTATTTTAGGTTATAAGCAGTTGACTCGGTTGATGTTGATGACATTCTTTTTTTTTTCGGGGAAACGTCGTGTTATATTCAACAGTTATTTTAAATTTCTTTTTCGTTGGTTGTAATATTAGCAATTGCTATCTTTGATTTTTAAACAGTGTTTTTATATAGTTTCTCAATAATAATTTCCTTAGTTTTCGGTGATGTGTGTTATTTTTTTTTATTAAATATGTATGCTTGATGACGAAATAACAATATGGTTAAAGGAATGGCACATATTCATAACGTTTCCTAGCACCAAGTAAATTGAATGTATAGGTAATTTAATCTCATTTTAATATTTCGTGTTTTTATTTCATCTGTTTAACTTAACAATAGAACTTTTCTACACTTAGATACAATATTTGTCATAGCCTACAAATGAGGCGCGCCATCCGCGGCGCGTGTTCACATATAAGGAATTGGTATGTAGCTTCTGTTATTACATCTCAAATTTCATAGTCGTCGTGCACTGTTTTGAACTAAATATTTTTTTTTTGTTGTTGTAATATTAAAGTTAAAGAGTACTTAGCACTTAGCACACTTATATTTTAAAATTTAAGAATGCGACGCAATATGTGCCTACTATTAACCATATACATATTATACTAAACTAACATTGTATACAATTTAGGATAATTTTAGTTGGGTTTTAAGACATTTATTATTATGAATCATAATGTGTATCGGACTTGACATTTTAATACGGATGTGACATATTAATACAGAGTTACGAAGTGGCTTCGTTATAATAATGAGTAAAATATATGGGGATGGTACTGTATCGAGATAATATAGGAATTTATGAAAAGATGTAGTTTTGTTGGTAAAATAATGTTTTGGTTTGTTTCAATGATGGATTATATGGGTAGATGTTTCGTTAAATGTTTTGTTATTGTATGTGTACTTAGAATGGTGTAGTGTACAGGTAAAATAAATACGTAAATGGTTTGGTTTTAGAGTTATAAATGGTATGATGGAATTTGTTAGATTTTTGGATGGCGATTAAGCATTTGTTGTTGGGAAAACTGATATATATGTAAGCTTTTCAAAGGACGATTAGCCTGATCAACTAAGAGTTGTTGAAATTCTTATATATGTTAAAGTTTTCAAAGAATGAGTATTTTGTCTGCGATTTTGAATGGTTTTTTTTTTGTTGTAAAGATTGGGAAATTATGAATGATAATAATTGAAAAAAAAAATGCCAATCGCATCTTCGGTGGCCCGAGAGGCGGCCTTGAGCGATTAGGTTAGCATGGGTACACCAAGACACAAGGCAGGTAGGGAATCCTTGGAGGTCTGACCATGATTCGATCGAGCATCAATCGTGGAGACTCCTTGGACACATGGAAGGATATAATGTAAGGATGTATTAAAAGAACTGCCTGAATGAATAAATACAAAGTATGTTTGCGCGCTTAAAAAAAAATACCTTGTGTCTTGAGCAATAAATAAATAAATTTTATTACAAGGTCGGCCGACCACGAAATATGCGTTGTGTACCCATGTCACAAGTATGTAATGCCCGCTTAAGAGGCACTATTGAAATGAGTCTTCTATAATTATAATGATTAACTGACGTCAGAAAAATAAAATGAATATGCATAGTAGGTAAGTAACAATTTTTATCACGGATAAAGACATTTTTTTTTACAAAGAAAAAAAAACTAGGTACCTACCTAAAAAGAAACGATTTTTTTATTGATTAATGTTAACATATATTATTTGTAGTTTTCTTTACATGTGTATCTTAAAACATATTTTTTTTTTACTTTCACTTTGATAATTATATAGCTACTTGCATTGTTTCATATATAAATAAAATTATTTTAATGTTACATTTTAAGTGTATTTTTATTAGGTTAGCTACTTATGTAAAATACTAACTAAATAAAATGTTTCGTATGCAAAAATATTTTATTATAATTTTTTTTTAACTTGTGTTTAAGGTTAATGTAAATTGTATTTTTTGTGTAAACAAGCATTAAACTTAGCACATTGTTGCTACATTTAAGTCCAACTTCTTCTGCTATACTCGTAATAGCGTAATAAATGTGTTTTCATATATGTAATCTCTTATTTTGTAATGCAGTTTATATTTTTTTAGCTTATCTGAGTGGCCCACTGTATACTAAAAAAAAATAGATTAACTTTTAGATTTTAATTATTTTTTTTTTCTTCAAGGGGGGAGGTGTAGTGTGTATACTACACCATACCCACACACATACATGCGCATAGGTACTATAGTATTTAAGGCCTTGTAAGTGTTATTTAATGCATTATACGTTTATACTCGAACCTAGTTGTTTGTCTCAACGCCCATCCCTACAGGCTGGTTGAGGTCACTGGGGACAAAAGAGCTGGCAGCTTCCTCGCTCAACGAATAAGCGTTGCAATTCAGCGAGGAAATGCTGCCAGTATCTTTGGTACTATGCCCCAGGGGCCCTCTTTAGATATAGATTTTTAGTTTTCCTTTTTTAAGTAGTAGTTTTAGTTTTGTAGGTAGTTTACATTTAATTTAGGTAATTTTATTGTTATTTTATACTTATGTTGTTTGTTTGTTCAAGAGAATGTTAGATAACTAATAACATGTAGGTAATAGTAGTACATTTTATATTAAACATATCGCATTTCTAAGGCGAGACGTAAGCGCTAATTGGTACGTTTGTACAGTATAACGCTTTGTCTGGGGATAAATTAATCACAATCATGCATTTCGTTAGAATTCGCTATTAATAATGTGTATTTCTACGATGTTACTTTAATGAGTTTAATGAATAGTTATGTTCGCCTGCCTCTTATTAAAGTTAACTTCAGTTATTCTAATAACAGATTTATTATGATTACCTACTTGGGACTTACCCTCAACAAAAAGATTTTTTTATATAAATTATGCAAAGTGGCTATTGAGCAATTAATTCACTAGTCTAAATTAATCTTTTGTTATTTTTTCCCAACACGCAGTAGATTTTTTTAATATTTAGAGCATTCCTAAATTTTGATAATAAATTCCTTTCCGGGATGAAAATCTCTGATCATTAATTTAAAATAAACATCACAATGAAGGGATCTTTTTAGGAAGTAGGAATTTAATTTAGCCATTTTTCCCGTGTCCGATTTATCCCGTCGCGTACGTAACTTTTTAGCTCCGGGGAGTAAACCAACCGTTGTGAATGGGCAAGACTTTTTTTTAGGATTCCCTTTTCTTGCCACAAAGAAAGTCGGATACATTTTAACGAACGGCCTTTTAAAAGAAAAAGTTCTTTGAAGCTTATTAAAGAATCCCGTTTTTGTGGACTACCACCCTAGGGCAAAGGAAACATTGCATAATGTACAGGTGTTTCTTGTTCAAATCTTCAAGAAACGAGATGGCAGTAGGTGATGTAACCGGGAAATAAATAAGCAGGATTATTGTTTAAAACATGACAATAATTTGCTTTGAAATTACATTTAGCTGGGTAGCATGGCGTGCGACTTTTACCAATTTCTCTTTTTAGGGTTCCGTAGCCAAATGGCAAAAAACGGAACCCTTATAGATTCGTCATGTCTGTCTGTCTGTCTGTCCGTCTGTCCGTCTGTCTGTCCGTCCGTATGTCACAGCCACTTTTCTCCGAAACTATAAGAACTATACTGTTGAAACTTGGTAAGTAGATGTATTCTGTAAACCGCATTAAGATTTTCACACAAAAATAGAAAAAAAGCAATAAATTTTTGGGGTTCCCCATACTTCGAACTGAAACTCAAAAAATTGTTTTTCATCAAACCCATACGTGTGGGGTATCTATGGATAGGTCTTCAAAAATGATATTGAGGTTTCTAATATCATTTTTTTCTAAACTGAATAGTTTGCGCGAGAGACACTTCCAAAGTGGTAAAATGTGTGTCCCCCCCCCTGTAACTTCTAAAATAAGAGAATGATAAAACTAAAAAAAATATATGATGTACATTACCATGTAAACTTCCACCGAAAATTGGTTTGAACGAGATCTAGTAAGTAGTTTTTTTTACACGTCATAAATCGCCTAAATACGGAACCCTTCATGGGCGAGTCCGACTCGCACTTGGCCGCTTTTTTGTAACTGAAGTGGCGCTGGATATAGAAGATTTTTACAATAAATGACATTCTTCTTCTACTTCAATTTCCTGCAATATCACTCCCGTGGGATATATATTAGTGACTGTATTGTACAAAATACTATTCAGTATTTTCCAGGAGTAGCGATTTTTACTTCCATCAAGATAAGCCTAGTTACTTTACTTAAAAGATCAGGAGGCAGCGGCATTAGGTTTCTCAGCAAACCCAAGCAAAGAAAAATCACTAGGTTGAAAGGAAATATTTACCTCTAAAGCTAGACTTGAAAAAAATATAGGCCAATGATTATGAAATGGAGGGACGAGTTTATTGGTAAGATTTTATAATTTATCGGGAAAGGAAGAATGTAGGCGAAGTGAAAATCCGATTTAACTCGGTCCTACCTGGCCGCAATCGCCGTCTAGATTCGATTCCCTGCACCCTGAATGGAAATTGGATTTGCAGTTCTGCAGAGCTATGCATTATTGTAGCTACCTAGAACTTGATAGTTTTCAAATTGCCTGCTTAAATGGAAAGTAAAGGTTGCGGTTATTTAATTTGATTGTAAGTGTATTTTTTTTTAAACCATTTTTTATTTAACCTACCTAATTTAACTTAATTGAAAGAATTATGTACACTTAGAAACCAATACCGACTTATACATTTTTATTTTCAAATTTAGTTAAAGGTACCTTTAAGTTAGTTTGGCCTAATTCCAAATATTGGCAATGCAGTTATAGTTTCTATGAAAGCGACTGCCGTTTGACCTTTCAATATAGGAGTAGAACTAGGCCTTATTGATATTAGTCCGATTTTGGTAAATTTCAAATGAAGTGGATTACGTTCCGAGAAACTCATCGAGAGTTTACTGCTTTAGCTGCTTTTACTAGACTACAAACTACCAAGTACCAGAAAATATTTAAAATAATTTATAAAAATGTCTTAAGCATATTACAATCAGCACCAAATACATCGTGAGGGCAGTAATTGCGAAACATTTCGGACCACATCCTTATTTCTACGCTAAAGGTGTGTTACTTTGGCTGTTAATAATAAATCTGCTTGATGCTTACTGTACCAATCAAAGCATAACATTGTAATGTGTAATTAGGACAGCCTTGTCGTGGCTTCCAACCTCCGTGGCGACCTGACATAGACCAACTGACTAACTGGCTGACTGACAGACACATTTGGAACTACGCACATTTAAATTCAAAATTCGACATGACAACGACACGACAAAATAAAATCATTTCACGACGGACAGCCATACCGACCAGACAGACTGTTCAAGCCTAGAATGCGAATCAATACAATCACAACGTGATGCTGTATTTTGTTTTCATTTGAGCTCATGACGCGTCAATCAGGCGACACATGCAGGCGACAACAGCACAGAATAAGCAATAGTATTATCATACAGAACGGCCACGCCACGCACCGACCCGCTCCGACTCGCATTACCTCGCCCCGCGTCATGAATCTGGCGGACGGACTTCTGGCGTACTCTCAGTAAAGCGACTTACCCACACATACACAATGACGCCTGTACAGACGTGCCGTGCACACATATAAACGCAAATGATTTTTGATGTATGGCGTGTCCGCCCTGTGACAACAGTTAAATTGCTCGGACATCGGCGACCATTGTTTATCTGTGCCATAATTGAAAAACACAACTGCAATGTTCCGCCGCGCTAAGCTCCGTTGTGTCTGCATTTGAAAACCAGTTTAAATGCAGTAATTTGTTGTAACTCTAAGGTTGTGTGGAAAACAGCTTTACAGTTGCAATTTATTCGTATCGCTCGTACTCGATTAACTTTTACTTTTAATTTTTATTATGTTACGAATCGTTCAAAAATGGACTCATTTTTGATCCTGCCTTCGTTAGGTTAAGTTATTAATATTAGCAATTAAAAACGCCTTCATAAATTCTCTAAATAATTTTAATTTTATGTAATGAGATTGAGATTGAGATTGAGATATTTATTTATAAAATCATAAATAATTTTACACGTCACAAAGCTATATACATAATTATCAATTTATCACTAGATTAAATAATATCATTTATGGACATCGGCAGTTCTCAACATAAATTCACTTATAGTGTAACAAGCCAAACCAATTAACATTTTCTTAAGTCTACTTACAAATATTGCCTCACTAGCTGAGTTAATTACCTCTTTCGGAAGTGTGTTATAAATTTTTACACCCATGACACCGAGTGATTTCCGCACCTTGGCCAGTCGGCAGCGCGGGACTAGCAGAAGGTGCTCGCCGCGCGTGTTGCGGCCGTGGTTCTGCCCACGAGTTGTATATAGCCCCAGATTAGACCTTACATATTTGCAGGCTGTTAGTATGTAAACACATGGTAGCGTAAGTATTTTGTATTCTATAAATAATGACTTAGCTGGATAATCATAGGGTTTCTTTGAGATTATCCTTAGGGCACGTTTTTGTAATCTAAATAGTCTATCACATTCAGCTGCAGTAGCCCATAGTTCTACACCTTGAGTTAAAATTGAGTGGAAGTACCCATAGTATGCTACTCTGAGGTTTTGAGGCGTTAGGGATGGCGCGAGTCTGCCAAGGGCGAAGCACGCTGACGCTAGCCTGTCAGAGACCACATCTATATGGGGGGTCCAGGTTAGTCCCGAGTCTATAGTAAAACCCAGATATTTTGCTTGCTCAACCTGGGGGAGTTTTACATTGTTTACGACTATATCTAGTGGACATATACCAGTTTTACGAAGTTGAAAATGCATAATATTTGTTTTTTTCAATATTAAGTAGCATGCCGTTTGACGAGAACCACTTGGCAATGTTATTAATTACTTTATTCGTTTTTATTTTTAGGTTGTCAAAATTATCTGCGTTAACTATTATGCACGTGTCATCTGCGAACATAATATATTCAGGCTCAGGGCACGCCGTCATAATATCGTTAACTAGTATCAAAAAAAGGTTATTGCCCATCATCGATCCTTGCGGTACCACAAGCCCCTACGGGTTCGAGGTTTGACTTCACGCCAAGAACAACGGTGCTTTGCTGTCGATTGCTGAGAAAAGAGGCAATCGTGTTGAGAAAGTTGCCCTCGAAGCCGTAGCGTGCCAATTTCGAGAGGAGCAATGAGTGGTCGATCATCTCAAAGGCGCGCGAAAGGTCGCAGAATATCGCTGCGACCTGCCGCCCGGCCTCGAGATGCACCATCACTCGCGCGACCACATCGCGCGCCGCATCCGTCGTCGAACGACCTGTCTGGTAGGCATACTGCTGGCTATTCAAAAGATTATTTGATATAATATGTTGCATCATCCGCGTACTTAATAGGCGCTCAAAGACCTTGGATATTGTAGGTATAAGGGATATCGGCCTATAGAATTTAGGTATATGCATTTCACCCTTTCCCTTATAGATAGGCTGAACTTTAACTAACTTTAACGTGTCGGGGTACACCCCCGCGTTAACACATTTATTAAATATAAAAAGCAGTAAGGATATGACATTCAGCGGGAGAAGATCAATGACATAGGTCGTCATATCATGGATGTCCTTAGATTGTTTACGTTTAACGACCTTACATGTTTTCACCATTTCCTCAAGAGTGAACGGTTTAAATAAGAAAGCAGATGGTACCTGTGGCAGATATCTGGCGAGATATGCGAGTGCATCATCTATGCACGGGCGCGAGTCATTGTTCGTGTGAGTGTAGTAGTGGTTAAGCTGGGCGGCGGCGGCCGCGGCGCGCGCAGCCTCGCAGTCGCCCGGCGCACGGCTCACGAGCACGTTCAGGGGTCCGCTCCTGCTGCTACTGCGCCGGCATGTCTCTGACGAGATGACGCTCCACATAGCCCGACAGACATTACCACCTGCGCTACACACTATTTTGCTATTTATAAATTCTACACGGTCATTACGTAATGTAGCCCAATACGCTGTTTCCAATTTTAATAGGCTCGAATGTAACTCGATGTCATTGGGTTGTTTAGATAACTTAACTTTGGTTGCACACAATTTATGGCGTAGTTTACGTAAGAGGTTATTCACCCATGTGTTTACAATCTTTTTAATAGGTTGTTTTCGCTTAGGAAAGTGAATATCATAATAGTGTTTAAGAATATTAATTACTGATGTAGTTATTTTATTGGGGCATTGATTTTTTAATAAAACGCAATCCCAGTCATATAACTCGAGGCTCTGAATGAAATTGTATTTGTTTTGACTTGAAAATGTTTGTTTAGTTATGTACTTAATCGGAGAAACAGAATGATTAATATTTATAATGATATTTACACTTAAGTGATCAGACAGATACATTTCTTTACAATATACATCACAAATCATGCTCTTGTGTATGTTTGTATATGCATGGTCGATACAAGTTTCTGATGATGCAGTTATTCATAATTAATATATTATTTCATAATTAATATTATTCAAATTGTCTATTTTTTAATTAAAATATGCAATGAAATGTATAAATTAAATCATAATTCAAATCTCTATGTTCAAACTTAACTATGGCAATTTGGTATTCAAAGCTTTGACAGTTATAGAGCTTTCAAAAAACTTACTTTGTCATTCTCTCGATTCCCAACGACAATCCACTTTGCCACTTTTTGTATTTTGTAATTTAGAAAGTAAACCAGCGTTAAACTACAGTCCACTTATTATTTCACCACCTTTACAACACCTGAGACCAGCGAAGATTTTACAATTATGATTATTAATTTATTGTTTTATATTTTTTACTTAATTCTTAATTGTTTTAATGTATTATTGTTTACAATCTGACGATCTTTTTGTGAATTCATGTTATTTGGAAACATTGTGACATTGTTAAATACCATGTAATTTCCAATAAGAAATAAATAAAAATATCTATCTATCTATCTCGTCCACCGACCTCTAGCTTTTTTTTTTTGATGCGTAAAAACTAGTGTAGGTATGTTTTTTTAACATAATTTCTGTAGGAGGAACACATTTTAATACGATACATAATCTCTAAAATAGATTTTTCAAATTGAGTCTTGAAAAATAATATTTCGAAAAATCTATTGTTCTATGGAGAAAATTCGGTAACTCAACCAAAGGCGTTTTTACTGATATCAACCATAGAGAAATAAGTAAGACAAGAGTGCTCACTCCATACATCAGTTCAGACTATTAATTTCAGTGTCTACATCTAGCATAGTAGCGGAACTATCAGTACTGCTACTTGACAATAGATGTAGAACCGACCGGATAGTCTTATCTCAACAGCATAAGACTTTCCGGTCGGTGCTACATCTATTGTCAAGTAGCAGTACTGATAGTTCCGCTACTCGATGCTAGATGCTAATAGTCTTTTTGGTACTAAAACTGATGTATGGAGTGAGCACTCTTTGTATTTTTTTCTCTATGTATCAAAAAACGTTTTTGATGAAGGAAACGTGCATTTTAGCGCGGATTTTATATTGCCTCTTCCTGAGCCCTTAAACGAGAATTGTTACTACCTGAAATATAAAACTATATATTATACAGATTTTCTTGACTCCAAAATGGAATCGCTGTACTAATAAGTACCTACTAGAGAGAGATAATAAATGCATATAAAAGCGTTTTTATATTTAAACCATTTATAACTCTCTTTACTTAACAAAGCCTATCTAACAAGCCATTAAAAGTTTATATTTGTTGAAAATATCATGTTAATTATACCGCTTGCTTTCCCAATCAAATTCAATTAGCTGAGCCGGAAGCATTGTTTAAAAGTTTTGAGCGATTTCAATAATCAGTCAGGAAACGGCCAGACGGAAAACACTTTGTCTTGCTTTGTCAGACAAAATACCTTGTTTTAGTTCGTTTTGGGAAAATTATCTGCCGGTGATTTATGAACTATGTCATCCTTTTGACGAAAAAAAATCTAAATAGCTTCATAGTTTTCAATATTTGTTTGATTATTATCTGATCAACAAACTAGTTTACAGTGGAGTGTCTTACATGCGAATAATGAATTGTGAAGAATGATTAAACTCAAGATTTTACAAAAATGAAAACAAATCACCCATGATCGACTACAAGATCTTACCGTAATATCTAATACAAATAGCCTATCTATTCATAATCATAATACGATGAGGTATATTATACCTAGGTACCGTGCATGTTATATGCAGTAGGGGCACCTACTACCTAGTGCGTTTATAACGGGTTGTGCATAAATCGCAATCCGGCTAGTTTGTTTGTTCAGCTAATGCATCGCAGACAGGGCTGTCCAATCGCTATAGACTGAATAATATCTAGCATTCATTTACATTGGGATTCGCAATCAGACGTCGTAAATTGTACTTATACTTTTATCTAAACTATCTTAATTAAAAGTCGTAATATTGTTAATTGAGTCCTAGTTTATAAGTCCTAAAATAAGTCTTTATGTATATTGCTGTGCCCCTACGTGGTTTAAGCTGGAACATGTAAATACTTTAAAGTCTTTTAACCCTTTAATTCGCAATGCCAAGAATACTTTACACCAGGTTCAAAAAAATATTGTAACGTAATTTTCACTTAAACTCAATTCTTTTTTAAATATAATGATAGTTTGAAACCTAACTTATCTTCGACGAGTGAGGGCATTGCTCAGGGGCACGTATTTTGACAATTAGGGGCAAGATGGTGCCGCGACAGCAATCGACCGTAGGACGTAAGGTAATTATAAAATATTTAAAAATATTTATACCTATAATATTTATTGAAATACTATTACAATGTATTCTTGAAGGTGTGTGATTTGTGTTTTCATGTATTTCTAATAAAATGGAAGCCTAACTAACACAGGACTGGGCTACCATTATGTGTGTTAAGAATGCTTAGCTTCGCGACATTCTTAGAAATATACTTAGTGTAACGCATGTTAAGCATTCTTAGCATTGCGCGACTCTGAATAAAGTACATTCTTGTTGGGCTGTTAAGTATTTTTAACATTGCGAAGATAAAGTATAATATGAGAAAAGATGCAACATACACGACTTGATGAATTCAAAGGTGGTAGACCACGAAGATGACCGTTTCGCAGCGAGCTCTTCCCAAACGTGCAGGATCGATAGCACACGCGTTTAGGTGACGCTTATGCACGTCCTTATATCGGAGGTATTGGCCGTCATGCTTACCCTCTGCTAATTCTGAGTAGAATATAGCTTTAGGCAAGCGGCGATTGTCCATTCGGAGAACATGCCCACACCACCTGAGCAGACGCTGCATCAATAGTGCCTCCATGCCGTACATCCCGGAACGACGCAGAACCGCGGAACGCGGAGTTTGGAATACGATCCTGCCATTTAATCCTAAGTATACATCTTAGGTGCTAGGTGTCTAGTCTTTTGATATCTGACTTGCACAGGCACCATATCTCTGCACCATACAGATGGACTGGGGATTATTAGGGCCTTATGGACGTTTATCCAAAGGGGCCCACAGATTACCAGTTCATCGGACGATATCAGCCTGTCCGTTGTTCGGGACTATCACCTTTTGCGTTTAACTGACAGGCTGATATCGTCCGGCGAACTGGTAATCTGTGCCCCTTTAGTCTCAAGATTGATATAATGGGACCTCCACACACGATCAGTGAGTCGCCCGAAACTGGCAGTAGCGTTGGAAATGCGAGATGGTATTTCTGAAGCCAGAGTATTGTCATGTCGTATAGTGCTCCCAAGATATTTAAAATGACAGACTTCATCTATTGGTTTCCCATCTAAATTCAGCGGTGTTGAATCAAATTCAATTCCCCGGGGTGGTTGTTTAAGGATTTGCGTATTGGAAGCACTTATATTGTTGGCATACTATCAAACATAAGGCATACGTCGTCAGCGCAGGTAGAGTATCTCTAATATGGAGACTCGTCACACTTTAGACTTCGCCTTGAACCTTGATATGTCAAAGACACCTTTCTCAGTCCTCACATTTAGTGGTTTTTTGATTTCCACAACACTTTAAAGCTTCTCTCATCACCACTGAGAACTATATGGCAAAGAGTGTGGGTGCCGTGACACATTCCTGCTTCACTCCGCTTGTAACCTGGTTCACCTCAGAGAGTTCATTTTCATGTTGAACCTATGCTTTCATACAATCGTGAAATTGACGAATGAGGTTTACGAACTTCTTTGGATATCCAGATTTTCGTAGAACAAGCTATAAGGCTTCGCGTGGGACTTCACATGTTGAAAGAGCGCGGATCAACGTCGACTACCTTCAGACCGTAAAACATTATACAACGCTCATATTGGGAGGTGTTAATTTAGCTGATATGTTGGTGGCCAGAAAAGCAACAGTAGTTCCAAGACCTCCATCTGTAGTTCAGTATAATAACAGGACACTTGCCAGTGTACACCTCATACGAACGATGTAGGTAGGTATTTCAAAAAAAGGAAACATGAACATGGAGTGCTCATCAATGCAAATTGAGATGAATGCCTTGCCTAGGCAATAATAAAATGTTTCTACTCTTTTGACGTTGCTCAATAATAACTTTTTATATAAAAACTAAAAATTTGATATTAATTTATTTTCTCTAAGCCATGCGCAATGTCAAGAATACTGGACATTGGTTGCCAATGGTCAAATGTTGAATGTTGGGCAATGTCAAGTATTCTTAGCATATGTTTTCTAGAATATGATATACAAAATATTTTTTTTATTATTTTTCTGTAGTTTATATTACCCCTTGGAACTCATTTAAGGGCTCGAAACCAGAAAAAAAATTAAAATTTTTTTTGAGCATTAAAGGGTTAAAGCCAATAAAAGCAATAAATAAATTATAAATTATGACAATATGATAAGTACATTTAATTTCTGATGAACGTAGTTTGATTTCAACAGTTCACGATACAAACAATCCGGAAATCAACGTACACTCCATAGAATCAAAGGCCCCGTCTGTAACTAATTACGGAGGAATGCTTTGGCCCCAGCTTTGTTGCATGATTATACGGCGCCTGTGAGCCACATCAGAGATCAGTCAAAAATAAAGACTGGTAGTCTCCGCACAATATAGTGATTACTAGGTAAGACGTTTACCGTTAAACTGAGGTGGTTGATAAGTTGGCGTTACTGCTGTGCTGCGGCAAATGTCAAAATCAATGTCGATACCTACCTGAAAATAGTGACATATTGTAACAGTACCGCTGGTGCAGTTTGAATCTGAATGGTACTTTTACTGCTATAATATTGCGGTGAAGCATTACTGCCGACTTCATGGCTACTTACAGCAAATGTCAAAAGTTCAGTTAAAATTTATGTTGATGGCAGCGCAGGAACGCTGTGTAGTCTGAATCAATGATAATCAAATTGTTTATTATCCGACTGTATGGATTTCTTTGGTTTGTATAGAACGTGAGATGGACAGTCCTTATCATTTTAGCTGTTGGTGCCTTATGCTGCTGTCTGCAGCTAAAACGGCTGCATTTCCAAGAAGGGCGCTTACTTGTAAATTGGTTATGAGGAATGGCAAGGGTGCTATTGTGTATTGTTGTCGTTGCTAGAGAAACTTGGGACAAACGTTGCAACCAACTGCAACTGCACCTATTATGCCACATCTCTTTGTTGCTGTAAACTTCATATCTAAACCTGGTCAGGGACTGTGTTTGTAAGAGAGTCAATGTAACTACCGTGGAACCGTCCAACTTTTCGTACAAAGAAAAACGTCTGCCGTCATCGAAATCGGAATTTTTAAGCATTTGTAAATAGTTGATTAGGTACTACCAGAAATAAATATTATAAAGCAGTCGTTTTTAATCGTTACCACGTATAAATAATTTCTGTCTATGATTTCAATAGCAAAATATCCTCCACGATTTATGAAACACCATTGAGGACCATTGAAACTATGTCTAGCCATAGAGAAATATAGTAAGACAAGAGTGCTCACTCCATACATCAGTGTTGATACCAAAAAGAATTAATTTCAGTGTCTACATCTAGCATCGAGTAGCGGAACTATCAGTACTGCTACTTGACAATAGATGTAGCACCGAACGGAAAGTCTTATGTTATGATGACTACCCGTCTTTTTCTAACTGTGTTAATAAAAGAGGGACGGGTATCTATCTCGCCGCGAGATACTGTCGCGCCTATCATGTGCTAGCCCGGCTGGGCGATCAAACCCGTTAAATCCAAATATTTTATCATTCTGTCACATAATATGTTCTAATTTCAAAAACCCTTTTACACGACTTATCGGGTTTGACAACTCACCCCTTTATTCTTATACACTTCAGAGCTTCTATTTCCAAATAGATTTGTCACCTCAAAAAAATCAGTTAACAAAAGGCTCAAACGAGCGAGACAGCGTGTCACACTCCCACAAAACGTCGATGAAAACCGCGGGCGAATAAAGTTTTCCTTTTTCGGAAATATGGAAACTGGTGCCAATATTTGCTTCGGTATTGTGTCATTGTTTGAGATTTTTGAAGTGAAAACTTCTTTAGCGGCGCTGGGCACTTTTTGAGGTGGAGAAAAAATGAACTCGAGACAGCGTAAGGCGATCACGTGACCGTAAGGGGCGTAAGGCGATCACGTGACCGTAAGCCCCGCAAGGTGGCCACTCATAATTTAAATGGCATTTAAATCAATAAAGAAAAACTCAATGTTATTTGACATTTATGTTGCGGACTCCTTTTCAAGACTCTTTACCTATGTTCAAATATATATATATTGACGTTGTCATGGCAGTATGTAAATAAACATACTATTTAAATGTAGGTAACATATCCGTCATTAAATAAACAGTTATTGAGGTCATTCACCCCGAGTGGCAACCAAAACGCCGTTCACTGCTACTTAATACTCGTAGACTTGACAGCGTAATTGTTTTCCTTCGTATTTTCTCTGAAACGTTCGTATTTGTCATGCTACTTCAATCAACATCAGTACTTTATGTACCGAGACTGACTGAAATAGCAAGACACGGTCGTACGTCTCCGTAAAAATACGCAAAATAATGCACTACATCTGTAACGCCATTATAATCTACAAATTCGATGCATCTTCATACCTAGTTACTTTATACCAGCGGTGGGCAAAGTACGGCCCGCGGGCCAACTCCGGCCCGCGAAACCATTTTATCCGGCCCGCCGCGGATACATTGAAATAATTTGTATATGGCCCGCGATGATTATATTTTGAGGATTCACCCATTATGAAGTAAAATATTTGAATAGGTACATATAGATAGATAGATAGATGAATAATTCATTTGAAATAAATATATACTTATATATATTTATATTTATATTTTTGGTTTTTATTTTTTTGCTGTAAAAAAAGCTTGAGAAGTTTCTTATAAAACCGTAAACTTTTTAAATTTCCAGTTTTGCTGCAATTCTGGCCCTCCTCCGAAATTTTTCAAGCTTTCTGGCCCCCCATGAAGAAAGTTTGCCCACCACTGCTTTATACAGTGGTAAGTATAAAGCGTAAATTTAAGTAGCCAACTCCAAAATCTTATGAGAAATTTCCACGCAAATTTCTGCAACTAAACTTTGTAGAAATGTGTGTTCATAATTGGCACATTTCGTAGTTATAATTTGAGCAGACTCTCATCTGAAACATATTACTTAACCTCAGTAAAGTTTGCAAATAACTTGAAGCTCTCCTTCAGCAGACACTATTATACAGCTCATATTGAAGACGGAGGGTTAAAACGTCGATAGTTTAATTATTTACATTCATGCATAGAGATAGACATATTCACGTAAGATTAGTGGATTATGGAATGTGGAAGTATGTTAACCTAACGCCCAAAATTTTTTGACCAATGCTCAGGTAGCATATATATGCCAAAAGTCCGAAAGGCTTTTTGCTATGTTTACACTGCCAGAATTCACGTATTAATAAAATCTCGTCGCCTCTATTATCAAAAGGTTGGATTGCATTGATACCTGCAAATAAAGTTGAGAGTTATAATTATTTTCAGAAAAAGACCAGTGCATCCGACTGTAGGTAAGTGCACTTTTACCATTCAGCGCTTTCATCCGCGATTTCAAAATCCCTATTGACTTTAACTGAGGAGAAAGAAGCAAAGGCAATTCTCATAAAAAATCAGCACCGCCTTAAGACTTCTACCTTTAAATCATTTAATTTCTCCCTTCTCTGCGCCAAGTTAACTGAAAATTTATTCACAGATCTTTATAATATGATCGCGTGTGACAGGTTATTATTAATTATGGCGCCATCGTTGCCGTAAATGCATTCAGAACGACAAATGTATAAAGCTTTTAAGCAAATGAAACTCATATATTATGGAATAACGCACTCGTAACTCGGTGATATAAGCCGCTAGGAAAATTGCCTGGCACAATGTAGCAGTGATACGTATCGCTCTCATAACAGTCATAACTTGTTTTATGCGTTTTTGTAATAGTTGGTGAAATTATTTGATGACGCGGCACTAACGTTCCTATAGCAGGCGCTGAGTGGCCAGTCTTGTATCACATAGTTATACCTATGTAGATCCGGTAGGTACTTAAAAAATAGGTGAGTAATATTATACTAGACGATCGTTCCGGATATTCAGCAAAATTGGTTTATTACGAGGTATTTTTCTTTGTAGTGTAGGGTTAGATGAAAGCGCTTCGTTAAACTAGTGGTAGCATAACTTAATATAACCTACTGATTTAACAAAATGGCATTAATATTAATTAGAAAAAAACACGCTATTATGTAAGAAACGTGCTAATTAGTAATATTATGTAAACCTGTGTTGTGTACAATAAAGTGATTACTACTACTACTTATTAGTAGGTACTTACAATCAAAGTATAAATGTCCCTAGTCACCCAGATTGTTAGATATTACAAAAGCGTCACATAATCATGTTCAGTACTGGACACCCCATTCCATAAAAAGTGCAATGACATAATTTGCAACGAGTTATCTAGACTCTTGTTAATTTCGTTTCTTTCAGACAGAACGCCAGTGTATTTAGGCTCCAAATCCGTTTCACGCGTAACGGAATGTGTTCATAAGTATTAAGTTAGAATCAAGAAATAATTTGGCAGCTCGAACACGTGTCGAATAGTATACAAAGAGACGACACTCAAACTTCCCGGTAACCAATATATTTGGCTACATGATATTACAAATAAAGGGAAAGTTTTGTATTGTACCTATTGTGACAAGTTAGTTAGTTAGTCTTTCAAGTGTATACACGTGTCACGTGTGTTTGCTTAAGTTTTTCTATCACACGCTTTCCGGGATTTGTTATTCATTCATAATTGAGGTTTTAGTTAGATAGCACAATACAATTTCATCTCCCCCAACAGGGTTACCCCTAGTTACTAAGTATTCTGTGTGTATTGTGTATGTCGTGTTCCTGATGGTGAGTAGGGATGCAATTCCATCAACCAGTTAAGTTGCAACCTAGCAACTCAGTGAATATTTGTATATCTATACTGGGTTTGCAACGCGCTTGTAACCTGTAGGTTTACATCCTATGCTGATTGCCTTTTAGAAGCTTGTGCCATGTGATTGGTAGCTATTATTAAAGGTCTTGTCCAGAAAACTTATGTCTTCATAAATATTTAAAAACAACTGCCATCTTCCAAAATATCCATTCTGGAAACCTAGTTTTTTTTTTCGGCCCACCAGCACAGCAGGCGTCTCCATAAAATTCTGTCTGCATTAATCTCACGACTTGGATTGAAGTAATGCGTAACCGAACCAAATAGGCCATTACATTTGTCGTACTACGACAACAAACATCGTAGCCGCATCAATCAAGCTGTCTTTATGTCGACAGGGGATCGATCCAAAGAATAACTGTGCGATTTTTTTTTATTATTACGATTGCGAACTGGCTTGGGGATTACCATTAATGTCATCTTTCATTACCCGAACAATGTCTAGTTGTGTCACGAACACTGGATATCAGAATGAAGGAACGTTTATTTTGTAAAATTAATAATACTTTAATATTCATTAAAAAAAAACATTATACGATATCGACGTTGCTCATTATCGAGCTTAAACCATGATTAACATATCAACCATAAATTAATGCGCATAATGTCAATATTGTATCCAAAAGTAAAACAGAATAGTTAATTGATATTGCATTATTATACATGCAAGTACCTACGGGCTTTTTCATCGGGTTACTTTAATCATTTCCATATTGCCTTTCAGCTCACATGACTTTTCGCAATAAAAATATTGAGTCAATTTTGCAGAGTGGACATGCTGAAAAACAAGGCTTTTCCAAATTGTATTGATGGGAACAAATAACTCCTGCCCCAATATCGTGTTTTCAAAACGGAACGATTCGAAAATGTTTGAGCCCGTTGCTTGTACTAAAAACCCGTAATGCATTATGGACATTTCATTTTAACACATTCGCTGCGGCAATTAGTGTAACACGTAATACCTAAAGGCCAATTCGAACGTGCACCTGACGTCAAACCGATATTTGAATCATACCAGTTAGCTGTGATTCGCTCGTTCATTGTTCGGACTTGTCCGTTCATGTATTAGTGCAAGCGAGACGTCCTAATGACTGATAAGATTCCTACATCCGTACCTGAGAGGCATAACACTGTAAGTGCCATTTTAGTAATTTTACAGGAGAAGCGATTTTGTGTCAAAATTTGTGTTACAAGGATTTTCGAACAACATAAAATTACACACATAAGAGGTTTGTGTCACAGTTTTTTAAATTAATCAACAGTAAATATATTTGACATTATTATGTGTTACTTTCGAGTTATCATTTTGTACTTAGAAGATATATTTTTCAATAAAACTAAAAAAACTACCCCACATACAGTATTCTGCTTCTAAGTGTATTTCAAATTCGAGGAGTTACAGTAATATTAAAGATCCTTAACGTGATTGAAAATACATTGATAACAAGTCCATTTAAATGCAAATGACCATTGTAATCAACTTAAATTGATTATAATATGGAAATTTTAATTTTAGTCAGGACCAGGAATATGCCTAGCATTATAGTGTATATGCACTCAGAACCGTAAACTCTCTGGACATACCTTAAAATGAACCTATAGTAGCATTTTACTGTATTTCACTTACATCAAAATGTTTCCAAGAGGGTTATACACTTACAGTAAAATGCATTTGAAAAACTTCGAATTGGTAGTATTATCGATAAATATAGTTTTATGGATCGATGGAGCATCAGAAATTATGTACGAGTACGATACTGTAAAAAACCGAAAATCACAAAAAATGGACTTACAGTGTTATGCCTCTCAGGTACGGATATAATTTAATATGGGTTTGATGTCAGGTTCACCTACTTTGTGTCAGGTATTTCGGCAAAGTGTCACTTCATCATAATTATGCTTCATCACGTTCATCATCGTTTTCCCACATGTGACATAAAATAACTAGGGAATGCAACCGGTAAATACCGGTAGGAGAAATACCGGTAATGTCGGTAATTTCTAAAGATTTTTTTATCGATTAGCGTTATCCAAAAGTAATGTCGCCTTTTGTATAGTGTGTTTTCTTATGTGCGATAAATATATAAATAGAACGATAAAAAGATAATTTAAATAAAGCTTATTGTAAATCTACCATAAGAACATAACGTACCAAAAAGGTATAATATGGTTTAGCAAACTGTACTACTTAAAAAAAACTTAATTCAGGTCATGTCATATCAATGATGTAAAATACACTTAACACCTAAGTGGCAAGTCACAGGACAACAAGTGACGAAAACGACGGCCTAAGCCATTATTTATATTCCAGTTACTGCCTACGTGATACGATTTTATCCCGGGACAACATGAGAACATTTTGTTACATACATTTTTTGCCCGTACCTAACACAAATTGTTATTTTCCTCGTTCCTTCAACACGGGTTGTTAATAATACAATTTACAGTACGTAGTGCTCAATTGTTAATATTACAATTGTCAATAGATAGTTCTCAATTTAACTCCATCAATAAATACCAAATTCAATTCTGAATTCACACTAATTCAATCAGCATTCTCATAATTTCTGCAAACATGGCAATTATTTAATTTGATTTACGCAAACTAGCAAACTCTGGTTAACAGTTGTAATTTTATGTTATTACTTTGAAACTCGGCAGAGATGTTGGTTTGTTCGATAAGAAAGTTTAGTTCGTTAAGTAGGCACATTAGGGGGGAACAGGAAAACATTAGGGGGTGTCGACGACAGTGGCCCGCCGCCAGACGCTAAAATATGCTATCCAATTGGACGCACTGACTTCATTCTCACTCCTTTTAGTGATGGGTTGTTTTCTAGGTGGGAATGTTCCCGACTCAACAGATTATTGGGAAACTTAGATTTTTATTGCGTTAATGTTACGGTTTTAAAAATATTCTTAGGCCTATTCGAACGTAAGTACACTGACATCAGAATTACATCGAAATTTTCATTCAGTTATTGCCAATTTCACTTGTACTTCTCCGTACATGTAGGTACCTATATGTCCTTATTGTCGTTGGCGCGAGTGAGACGCACGATAACTACATGACATCATTCAAATATCATCCTGATGTCAGTATGCGTTCGAATTGGCCTGTCCGTCTAAGCTAACTTTGGACAGACTTGAACAGAACAACGTGAGGAGGTGTCATTATAAACGCCATATTTTCATAGAAATTTTACACAAATAATGGCATTGCAACACTTTGTCATTGCAAATACCATGAAAAGTTAGCTTGTTCGGTCTGCAATAATGCTATCGTAAGTAATGTAATGTTCGTCTAATAACAGCCCAGGAACAAAGGAACATTCCCACTGTACCCTCACTAGACGCACTGACTTCATCCTCCCCTAACTGCATGAACAAAATCTCGAGGCAATGGTGTAATTTGCACAGAATAATATTGAATCTTGAACAGCTATTTGCACTTGTTTCATTTAACGTTCTAGGAACTTTTTTATCCTCTTCTTTTGCATTTTGATTTTTGTCCATTACATCCGCAAATTTGTTTAGCAAATGAACAACGAGAACAATTCGCTCTGCCAAAAAGGCCAAACTGAGAAAATAAAAACTAAAATTATGCTTTTTAAAGTTTCGCACCCATCCCCAGAGCATCTACGCCTAAATAAGTAATAATTTATGACAAAAGTACTTTTGATGTGTTTCTGTTCGTTGTGTCATTATGTGGTGTATTTCAGGGATTGGGAGTGCCGTTCAAAAATTGTTTATCTTCAGATATCTTTGTAACCTTATTCAGGTAGCTATTTAATAGATCGATCATCACAACAATACAAATTCATCTCATTCACAATGAATTGATATATTATGTTACGATTTTACCTTTAGATATCACGCTCGAACTTATCTATTGGTGCGCACTGCGAGTCGTGTCAAGATCATATGATAACAATATCAAAAGTTTAAGAAATTTGAGAAAAAACCCATAACCATACACAAAAAAATACTTACACGAATAATATATAATGCCAATGAGTAATAATGCTTGCTTTATCATTACCGTCCAACAAAGTGCAAACGAGCTAACACCCAATCCCCCGACAGCACCGCAACACTATTTTATTAAACACTAACACACAAATTGCCGGCATGTTTATCAGCGCGAACTCAAATCGCGTACATTCGTAACTCGCTTTATATCTAATTGCGTTATATTTATCGTGTTGTAGACATATTCGTTACACGTAGACTACCATATTAGATTCCACATTAAATATGAAGCGATCTTGCGAATTTTGTATCTTCATTTTGCCACGTTACTTGTAAATACATAGGTACCGCGTACCTACGTAAACACGTAGGTAGGTATTACGGTGCATTACTCAGTTGAACCCTTCGCCTTCGCTGGTATTTTTTATTGGTACCTGTATATTTTATTTATAAGTCACAAATTAAATTTGTCCAATACCCGTCAAAGTGGAGCTACATTCATGCACAGAGTGAATATTAACAAAAAAACAACGGGTTGCACTCCGGGAGTGCCGGCAGAAGTGAAAACTCAAGGACATTGTAACAGTTTTTCGATCAGGTCACGTGTCCGTCTTACGGTCACGTGACCTGTCGCGAGTTTAACATTTTTTCCCCACCTCAAAAAGTGCACAGCGCCGCTAAAGAAGTTTTCATTTAAAAAATTTACGATTTGTTAATAGGACGGAAACGAAGTGAGCAGTGGTAGTGTTATTATACTAATTTAATAAAAAATATTCTTATGTTATTGTGATCAACCAACTCGCAGTAGAAAAATGATCTGTGTAGTTACTACACAGGAGCAGTTTTACTTTGCTGTTTGTATTGAATTAAGGTACGCGCCCAGCCTAACTACTGAATTTGGGGCGCGAATTAGCCGCGTCCGACGACAGACGGTGAATAACAATCCCAATTAGAGAGCAGTTACTGAGGATAGTGAGCGAGTTCGCGTTGTGCTGATTGTGTTTCGTTCATAGACTAGGAATCGTCTAGACGGAGTTTAGAGCAATTATTTCATGAAACCGATGCTGCTAAAAATACTGGGGTGCGGGGGACGAGGTGAGCGAGTCCCTTGCCGTGATTGGTCCGTTCAAACACACGGACGTCACACAAAGACATTTTGACTCGATAATGGAGTTAAACTACCGTATATTTGTGGCAGAGGGGGTAGTGTTACTATGCTCAGTCTAGAGGATGTCTTGTCTGTGGCTTCGTTACAAAAATTCGATTAGTTCCTGTTTATTGAGGTGGGACCACAGGCCTCCTTAACAAGACAAACATGCATGCTCGGCCAAATTACCATCTCAGTTCAAGCAGAGACTAGTAAATATTCGAAACAACCTTCATACTACACCGCGTTGCTTGCGTGCCTTTTTACCGCTTTTCCATTTTAGCTTTATACCTTTAAAATTTGTCGCCTACTGTGTTTATGGCTTCTAAATTTAAAATTCGACATTCCTGCTCGCTCTTATATCTGCACAAAAAGTATAATTAACTACCAACCAGCGTGAGAACACTGATTGATGCTCACGATCAAGTTCGTATCGAAACCAGATAAAATCCATATCAAACTGTTCATACAGAATCGACTTCCGGGTTTCCGAGTAGTTAAGTAGGTACACGTTTCCTGAAATAATGAGCTCCTTATTTCGATATATTGTTCATGTAACAGAAAGGTAACTACATACTTCGTTCGGAAGGAGAAACATAACGAAGACTCGTTAAGTTTGAAGTGCGCAACTATAGGTAGAGTGATTCATTGTAGTTAAATATACCTATTCAAGTATAAATGGATGCTGATAAGCAATAATGTGTCAACCCACAAAAACTTAAAAATGAGATTTTAATGCCATATTGTAGCTGGTCCGCTCGACTTCATTTTGCAAAAAGGACCTTAGTGATTTGAAATCTATAAATATTCCAAAAGAAGGAAAAAAGGTTAACACAAATCCGTTAACATGTGTTGTCTCTTTTGCATTAATGCGTTTAGTGCCTTAACTTATTGCAGTAATGGCCATAACGCGTACTAAAATGTCAATAATGTCTTAAGAGAGGTTAACTCATTGTTGCGGAAATCACATTCCATTAGTTTTGTTTTACCAGAAGCGCTATGAAGGTAAATGTTGCTAAAAATGGTGTTTATAATAAGTAATTTTACGAATTTAGTGCACAAATATATTAATTGTTGCGGTTTTAAAGAGATAATTACTAATGCTGATCGAAATAAGGTATTTATAAAGCGTAATCACATTAGTTTTTAAGGGTTTTATTTTTGAGGAAAGTTTACCTAATTAAACTAAATAAAACGGCAAAGTGCTGTAGTTTTTCCAAGCAATTCAATTTAAATGCCAAATTCAACAATTTGAATGTATGTGCATTCGTAAAATAATGGTATTTTTATAATTATAATAATTTTAAATAACGGACCGATACGATTTTGCGGCGCTCGCCATTGAAACGCTGGGCCCATGGTCGACCGACACCAAACAGTTAATAAAGGAAGTGTCGGTCAGACTAATAGGTGTCTCGGGCGACCACAGGGCGGGCTCCTTCTTGGCTCAAAGTTTAAGTCTGGCGGTTCAAAGGGGCAACGCCGCCAGCATTCTAGGTTCCATTCCAGAAGCGGGCAGCTTTGGAGAGATATTTTATATTTAGTTTTAGTTGTTATTTTTAGGTTTTATGTAAATATTGTTTCATTAGTACCTGTTATAAATTATAATATGCTAATTCAATTTCATATAATGTCAGAATAAATAATAACTTGTTACACTTGAATCATTCTTGCAAATCGAAAAAAATATGCATTATGAGGCTTGATTAATTAATGCAAAACAAAATTTATAGAATTTTGGTATTTAACCACAACAAGTTATGTGCTATAACATGTTGATTATAAGTTCAAAGGCAGTTTTACACAATTAGCAAAACTGTGTTAAGTATAATGACACGTTCTTGAAAAAGTTTGACGTCATGATGCAATTCGCAATAAACAAAAAGGGGACTATTGCGACAAATTTAAATTTATTACGAGAATTATAAGTATAAATCACTAGTATTAATCGTATTTAAACTGACAAATACAACACTTTAATCAAAATCTTTAATTTTTAGAACAAACACTCAAAAACCGCGAAAAAATCTTTAGACGCTATTTCTCAAAATGGTGCTTATGTGGGTAAACACATTATTGCTTATCAGCATCCAAATGAGTGAAAAGATTAAGTGAAGCTCCTTTTGCATGTAGGTACTTAACAAGTAGCATAGTGTTATATATTTGGAATTTATAAAAATAAGTACGGATTGAGAGATTTGATTAGCCTGTCTACTTAAACATAAATATATACAGCGTGTTATTCGTTGTTTATATTAAAATGAAGGCCAAGGAAATTACACAAACAGTAGTAAGAATGAATTAAGAAAAATCTCAGATATCACAGATGGAAATTTTGTTATCTGCCTCTCTATCACTCTTGCATATTTGAGCGATAGACAGGCAGATAACGATATTAAATTTTTCTGTTTTCACAGTAGATCCTCAGTATGTAAAAGACTCATCATCATCTTCCTCGCGTTATCCCGGCATTTTTGCCACGGCTCATGGGAGCCTAGGGTTCGCTTGGCAACTAACCCCAGTAATTGGCGCGGGCACTAGTTTTTACGAAAGCGACTGCCATCTGACCTTCCAACCCAGAGGGTAAACTAGGCCCGTATTGGGATTAGTCCGGTTTCCTCACGATGTTTTCCTTCACCGAAAAGCGACTGGTAAATATCAAATGATATTTCGTAAATAAGTTCCGAAAAACTCATTGGTACGAGGTTCGAACCCGCGGCCTCCGGATTGCAAGTCGCATGCAAACTAAAAAAAGTAGCACAAATAAGTAGAGTTTTATAATAGGTTTCTCTAATGACTTTGCTGTAAGGTTATACAATGTTTCAAAGTTAATAATTCAAGCGACAAGAAAAAGCACATTGAACAACGTAACGAAGAGAATGTGTATTTTTAGCGCTACAAAGAATACTCGCACATCGTGAAAATATTATTAAATGTCACAACAAACATATAAAACAAAGAGCTTTTCATTTTCAAAAAGTGCTTTAAAGCAGATTTAGTTCCGTGTTACTTAATTTTATTGTGACTGCAGCTCTGGGCCAGTTTTAAGATTGTATTTGTTCGCTGCATATAATTTAGCGTGAATATTTGTGAAAACCTCTTAAGTAGCGCGCTGTATTAAACTTTAGTATTACCAACTTCATTTCCTGCTGAATTTTTGTGTCTCCTTCCGAAGACAAGTATTTTTAAGACTGTCCGTTGTACTCGTAGAATAAAATGATAAGATGAAATGTCGAATCTGAATAATCTTATTCCTTGATTTCTCCGATTATTTCACGTCACCTTTTTCATGGTAAAATAGTCTCCCATGTGATGGCACGGTCGTCAAAACATGTCGGAAAGCTACCCGTAATGTAAGGTTTTATCAACTTAACGTGAGCTGCAGAAGGGTTGGACTTAATACGTGTACGCGGGTAATATTATCAATTACTTAACTGTTCATACCAACTTATTGCTTGTTAATAACTTCAGAATCAAGTATTTTATTCGTGATAAACTTAAAACTAAAATTACATACAAGAGTATAAAAAAACTTGGTAACATATTGATCGAAACCTTCATGATTTTTAATCGTATCGTATTCTTTATGTGTTTTTAGTATTCCTGTAGGTACTCGGTAAGTATATATATACTCGTAATTGTTGTTGCCCACCGCTTATTTTTTTTTTACTTCTGTCTGCTAAAGTGCCTTGATACTGTTTTACACAAAGTAAGTTTGATTAAAATTAAAAGAACATGACTAGGTGGGAGGTAGGTCCTCAAAGTGACTGAAAACACCCAGCTGCCTTACCTACTTACTAAAAATGGCCGAATAATAGGAATCGCTGTTCCGCTCTTCCGTTAAATGTTCGAGACAAGCACTTAAGGCCACGTCGCGCCGAGGGGCTACTTCTGCTGCCCGATTCACGGACACGCTGCACTTCCAAACATGTGCTCCGAATTTCGTTTTACTTCGAACAAGGTGACTAAATCCATATTTACATTTTAATAACAAAACTTCCTTAAGACACAGACATATTAAACACCCATTTTAAAACGGGTCACTCACGCGTTACCTCGAAGATTGCTCGACATGCTTCACTCCATAACGACGGGCTTTAACGGGAGCGGGAGCGAGGTGTCTGCGTTGGTCCGCCAACGCGCGCTCCTGTTGAAGCCACTCATTATGGAGTGAAACATGTTTGTGATATATGTATATTGGTATATACTATGTGGGTACACCTAGATTATGTTACTTAGGTATAGGGTAGTTGTAGTTTGTCAGTCTTGAATTAAACCTCCTATGAATCGCATATAGTGTTTGTACTGCTGATACCTAGACTTCCTAATTCCTATGTTCCTGGATTTCATAGTGGCGACGAGACAATCTGGACCCACCTCCGTTACGGGTGTGATTATAACTACGCATAGTTGTGCGCGAGTGAACTGATAACGCGAGTTATTTTTTTGTAATGACTGAGACGACGGCATCGGGTCGAACAATGGCGGTCGGTAAAATACCGGAATTTAAAATGGGAACGGATAATTGGAGGCTGTATGTAGATCGCTTAGAACAATACTTTTTAGTGAATAAAATTGATCAAACAATGTATGTGCCAACGTTAATTACGGTGATGGGAGCTGAGTGTTACGAACTTTTAGTGAATTTATGCACGCCCATCAAACCATCTACCAAAACGTTTGCAGAAGTGACGTCTATACTCGAAAAACATTTACAGCCTAAGCCAAGTATTTTAGCTGAACGTTTTAAATTCAGGCATAGGAAGCAGAGTGCGAACGAGTCTATTTCGGAGTATGTGGCCGTGTTAAAGCAAATGTCAAAAGACTGTGAATTTACAACTTGGTTAGAGGACAGTTTGCGTGACCAGCTGGTTTGTGGACTACAGAGTGAGACTATACGCCAACGGTTATTTACGGAGGAGTCTTTGGACTTTGCAAAAGCGTATAAATTGGCGGTTAGTATGGAGGCGGCGGAAAAAGACTCGGCTCTCGTGGAGGGTCGCGCGGGACCGTCGAGTGGAGCAGGCACAGTGGAGTGCAAAGCGATGACACCGCGCTGGGCGGGAGGCCAGGCGGGACAGCGAGCGGGCCGGGCGGCAACTCGCGCGGGCCGTGAAGGCCGCGCTGGCAGCAGCGGCGGCGGCGGCCGAGGCAGGGGCCCGGCGCGCGGCGCCCAGCAGTGCAGCGCGTGCGGCGGGGCACACGACAAGGCGGGATGCCAATTTGCTCGTTATGTATGCAGGGTATGCAATAGACAGGGGCATTTAAAGCGTATGTGTCCCAATATGACGGAGCATCACGATGTTCATGCCATTGCCGACACCGTCTTGTATGAGGAAAATGCGTGCAGTGAAGACAGTGACGAGGTAATTATTGTGGCTTTAAATCAATTATCCGCTTTAGCATATAAACCGATTATGTTAAAATTAAACGTACAAGGTACAGATATGGATATGGAGTGTGACACGGGCAGTGCCGTTTCATGTATAAGTGAAAAAATGTATTTGGCTGTATTTAGCAAGTTAGATTTAATTAAATGTAATTTATATTTGCGTTACTATACGGGCGAGTGGGTTAAGCCGGTAGGGCTGATAAGACCGTTAGTGCGTTTTAGGGGTATAGAAAAGCACTTGGATTTGTTTGTAATACGAAACGGCAAAAGTAAGTTGCTCGGTCGACAATGGTTATATGAATTAAATATAATTAGAGACTTAATTCCCGTGACGGAATACTGTGAGGTAAATAATGTAATTAACAATCAGTTTAATTATAGTGCTTTCAGTTCCAGATTCTCTGAAGTGTTTGCGGACGGCCTGGGGCGGTTCACCGGCGGCAAGGTCAGCATCCACCTGCGTGCGGATGCCCGGCCTGTGTTCCTGCGCGCGCGCCCCCTGGCGTACGCGCTGCGCGAGCCGGTGGAGCGCGCGCTGGAGCAGCTGGTGCGCGACGGCGTGCTCACCCCCGTCGACCGCTCCGACTGGGCCACGCCTATCGTGCCGGTCGTTAAAAAAGACGGTAACATACGTATCTGCGCTGATTTTAAAATGACTTTGAACCGGGTTTTAGAGGTTGACCGTTATCCGCTACCTAGGGTGGAGGATTTATTGGCACGTTTACATGGGGGGGAGCGTTTCAGCAAGATTGATCTTTCGCAGGCCTACGCACAGTTTGAGCTCGATGAATCTAGAAAATATACGGTAATAAATACTCACAAGGGGTTATTTATGTACAACCGCTTAGTGTACGGCCTGTCATCTAGCCCCGGCGTATTCCAAAGACATCTAGAACAATTATTTGCTGACCTGCCGCACGTGGGCGTATTTCTGGATGACGTCATTATTACGGGTAGTAATACGGAAGCCCACGTCGACAACTTATATAAAGTATTTGAGCGATTGCAGGCACATGGTTTGCGGGTCAGAAAAGATAAGTGCGCGTTCTTTGAAGAATCGATCAATTATTTGGGGCATGTCATTAGCAAGGAGGGTGTCCACACGTGTCCGGATAAGATTAGGGCCATCGTGAATACCCCGGCACCCAGCAACGTGTCGGAGGTTCGAGCGTTCGTGGGTATGATAATGTATTACGCGAAGTTTATAAAAAACGTTAGTACGTTGCTTACACCATTGTATAATTTGTTAAAGGCCGGAACCAAATTTGTTTGGAGCGCGAGTTGTCAGGAGGCGTTCGTCAAGGTCAAACAAGTGTTGACTTCGAGTGAAGTTTTGGTGCACTATTCGGGTTCTCTGCCGTTAGTTCTGACATCAGACGCATCCGGGGTGGGGATAGGTTGTGTTATATCACACCTCACGCCAGAGGGCGAGCGACCGGTGGCTTACGCGTCGCGTACTCTTACCTCGGCCGAGCGTGCGTACGCGCAGATTGATAGGGAAGCGCTAGCCTTAGTGTACGGTATACGGAAATTTCACCAATATTTATACGGTCGTAAATTTATATTGAGGACAGATCACAAGCCGCTCACATACATCTTTGGTGATAAAGTAGGCATTCCGGTGATGGCGGCGTCCCGTTTGCAGCGCTGGGCGATTTTGTTGTCAGGATATAATTACGATATTGAATACGTACCTTCAAGTAAAAACTGTGCTGATGCGTTATCGAGGCTGCCGCAAGGAGGTCAAGATCAGAAACAAAATCATGAGGTGACTTACCTTAATTTTGTGGAAGATTTTTTACCTGTAACTAACGAGCAAGTTAAGTCGGCTACGTCACGTGACGTAACTTTAAGTAGGGTGTTGGCTTATGTGCAGTCGGGCTGGCCGACATCGTGTCAAGAGGAAGAGATCAAACCTTTCCTATTAAGGCGCAACGAGATGTATGTAGACCGAGGCTGCTTAATGTGGGGTTACCGGGTGGTGGTACCAGCAATTTTGAGGGAAGCAGTTCTCAAGCAGCTTCACATTAGTCATATGGGCATAGTAAAGACTAAGGCCTTAGCCCGTAGTTACGTGTGGTGGCCCAATATTGACGCCGATGTGGAAGCACAGTGTAGGCAGTGTGAGACATGTGCCGCGGAGGCGCCGGCGCCGGCGCATGCACCTCCAAGCCCTTGGCCATACTCAACCCACGTCTGGAGTAGGCTACACATAGACTTTTTGGGTCCATTTCAGGGAAAAAACGTTCTTAGTACTAATAGATTCGAGTTCAAAGTGGCTGGAAATATTCGAAATGTCTAGGACGAACGCAGGGGCAGTAATTAAAGAATTAAGAGCAACTTTCGCGCGTTTTGGGTTGCCAAGAGAATTAGTATCGGACCAAGGTCCGCCGTTCACAAGTAATGAATTCAAACATTTCCTTGCAGCTAATGGCATAAAACAGTCTTTCTCTCCAATATACCATCCAGCATCGAACGGGGCCGCGGAAAATGCTGTCAAATTATGTAAACGTGCGCTTAGCAAGGCTATTAGAGAGCGTACCGATGTCGACGCGGCACTGCAGACTTATCTCATGGCATACAGGAATAGCATACATAGCACAACAGGGGAGAGTCCGGCCTTGCTTTTACAGCGGAGGTCGTTACGTTCACGGTTAGATTTGCTTCGCAGCGAGAGTGCGTTGGAGAAACGGGTTAGTGCGGCTCAGCAGCGGCAGGTCGAAAACGCAGGCGGTACGCAACGTCACTTCCGTCCTGGGGACGCGGTTTGGGCTCGCGATTATACCGGTAACGATAAATGGGTTAGAGGTACTGTGCTGGGGGCCGAAGGTTCGCGGAGATACACCTTAGATAGCGGAAGCGGTAGATCGGTTCTTAGGCATGTTGATCAAATCAGACGGAGATCTAGATTATCGACTGTACCTTGCCCCGAAGAGCTCAACGAGACTACCGAGCGGTCGCCAGGGGCTGGGGACGACGTCGCACGCTCCAGCCAGCAGACGGAAGTGGGCGAGGCAAACTCGCAGCTTTCCCAAAAGGAAGAAGTAACAAGTAATGAAACTAGTGAGACAAATGTGGCTTGTGTGCCTCCCCCACGCCCGTCTCCTCCGCCACAGCGGCGATCCCCGCTGAACCTCAGGCCTTTACCGAACCGAATCCGTAAGCTAGAGATAGATTAATATCTATGGGTTAAATTTATGTGAGAGGAGCATAGATAATAGTTTGTAAAATAAGGTGTTTACAATTAGATATAGATTTGCTTACGATAAAAAGCTGTCTCAAAATAAATTCATTCTTTATTATTTCTTATACATTATTTTAAGGTTTAGAGATTAAGAAGGGAGGTGTGATATATGTATATTGGTATATACTATGTGGGTACACCTAGATTATGTTACTTAGGTATAGGGTAGTTGTAGTTTGTCAGTCTTGAATTAAACCTCCTATGAATCGCATATAGTGTTTGTACTGCTGATACCTAGACTTCCTAATTCCTATGTTCCTGGATTTCATAATGTTGAGCAATCTTTGACTTAAAATACGTTTAACCCGTTTTAATATATCTACATATTTACATTTTATTTACTTTACATACTTTAAAGCTAGGTTTTTATTCAAGATTTGATTCTTGCTTGATCTTCTTAAGAGATTACGGCATAAGGTTCTTACAGTTTGTACAAAAAAGTGTGTACAGGTTTGTGTGTGGTCCCAAATACGTATTTAGCTACCTATCGTGGGAACTATTTTCCAAACCTCTCTTGTAACGTATTCAAATAGGCTAGTGATGATGATACAATTACAAAATGACTAACATACATCTACAAAGCAAGATTAAGAATACAAGTGGATTTAATATAAATAGTTGATAACTTATGACTGAAGTTATGCGATTTGATCAAACATTCCGACGTGCCGTACAGTCAACATCAAAACTTGTGTATGAAACAACGCGCCATAAGTATATGCTATCTTGCAATACCCACTTTTCTAAATTGAGCATTTATATTTAAAGTTGTACCAAAAATGTTTGTGTTAGAATTGGGAATTTTTATATCATTCCTACTTAGAATCACGAGCTACTGAGAATCCCCAGAGTGTCCCCAACATTTTTGGTCCGTTTGGTTACGGTTTTCATACAACCTTCTATGACCGTAACAAAACGGACAAAACATTTGTAGATATTATGAAATTTTGGAGTAAAAATAGTTTTTTTTTTATAATCTAAAATGCAAGTTACAAATTTAAATAGAAATGCCCATATATCTATAGTTCTCGTTCAAAAATACCTATCGTCACAGTCTAATTTTATTTTTCTTTATAAAGAGACATATCATAAGTAGCAATAGTATATATCCCATAGAGAATTTAACGCTTAATACGGCTCAGATTGATCTACAGTTCTAATTTCGGCTAAGGGTTTCTCTGTACAAGTTGCACTGTACCGTTTAGGCTAGTCTAATAAGATTCCTCAGAAGCAGCCAGCCGGCCTGCGGCTGGATACGGCACAAGGAGCACTTACTCGTTAGACGGAGCACGTAAAACTCGCGATTACTACACAGATAATTTCCGTAAGTTACTACATAATTACGATCAAAGAAATTGCAAAATGAAGGGCGACGCGCGCAGGTGACGTTCGGATTCGGATGCCAATTGAAGTTGCATTACTGTTGCGTCGTCGTTGTTGCCGCCGCTATATCTGTCAATTTTCATGTTAAAATGAGTGACGTTTGCCGCTGCATTATAGGCGCTATTATGACGTTGATTTAGGTACGTACTACTTACAATTACAATTAACAATATAAGTATAGTTTATGGGTTTTGCAGTTGGTAATAAAAAGTATGATGCTACTGGGTTATGTGAACGTGTTTGTGATTTGAAATCTACCTCATATAGATGAAAATTCAGCAAAATATTAAGTGATAGAGTCTGTGCGGAAAGAAAAGAGTCGTGGAATGTATGGGGCCCAAAACATTCCACGACTCCTCTCTTTCCGAACGGCTTCTTACATTTATGGCCTTTCCAAAAGTCGCAGGAAATCGCATGTGATTTGATATAGGTATTATACGCCTACAGCGGCATTAGGTCGATCGATTGAATTCATTGCTCCTACTTAGCCAGCAATTTTCTAAAATCGCATGCCATTTGTTACCACGTCTATAGAAGCTTTAATGCTGAGTCTTTGGGAAGTTGTCTATGTTAGGGCATCAGACCGGTGTCAGCGGTCGTCTCAAAACGGGAAGTAATTAAACTTGCTACTCGACTATTATCTGTGGACCTCCTGGAGTCAAAACTTCGTCGTGTCTGGGAATGCGAAAGTTTCGCGTTGAAATTAATCCTTACCTACTTTATTCTCGATCTCTGTAAAAACAGTTGAGAGCCTTTTTGAGATGAAATTCCTTCCTTATTTAAATACTTTATCTTTGAGTTTGGAATATGAATAAGTTTGTTACTGTTATATATGGAGAGAGCATTTCCTTTATAAGTCTACAATTTAACAGAGGAAGTTGATAAAGAGTTATTATGAGTAACTATTATACTTGTTTAAGGCTCTGCATGAAATTGATTTTCGGATGTAAAAATGTAATGATTTTACCTTTTAAAAACATTATAGAATAAAATTAAATATAAGTAACTTATAATTTACCAACTGAATGTCCAGTTTAGATAAAATAGATAAAATAATATAATAGATAAAATAATAAAAAAAAAAAAAAAAAAAATAGATAAAATAATTTAAAAAAACTATATATATCTTCAATATCTACTTAACAAAATTAAATATACAGTCATCTGCAGACATAGTTGACCCCCTAAACAAATTTCTATGCAGGGGAGTCAGTTATCTCAGCAGCGGACTGTACCTACAAACTGTTTTATAGCTGTTGATGTTATGTAGGCACTTCAAAGGTAATTTTCCCGTTCGTCCGTTGCCATTTCGCCAACACGGCACAACACAGTGAATAATACAGGCCCGTGCTATTATGACCCGGAAAAGTCTCCCAATTAAAAGGCAAATTTTATGACTGCCTACTGTCCTGTATGCCATTCAAAGGAAAGGGATCGGAACGCAGCTTAAATCATTTTAATTTTTAACGGTATTTTCTCCTTGTATATTAAGATGCAAGGTTTTTAAGAGCAGGGAGTCGTTAATATTTAAGTAGATTGAAGTTGTAAGATGGGGAATTTGTTCAGAACCAAAACACAAGTTATTAAAACCCTTTAGGTTTTTTATTTTGTCTACGATAGAAATAGGAAACAATAGAATAAAAAACAAAAGGGAATGATGAAGTTGTCAAGATGTAAAAAATGGGAGCAGTTTGGAGAATATAAAATAAATTTAATATCAGTTGTAAGTGAGTTGTTTTAATGCGGAGACCAGGACCCTTTAATTCAATGTTGCCTTCGCACAGAATTTACGAATTTAAATGTATTTTGTTAGTTACGTTTAAATTCTCCCCATATTCTCTTGACGCACATGTTTTCAATATAGATGTTAGCTTAAGTTTCTTTTTCACACAAGACTACATGAATGATAAAACAACGTGGGATTAATTGTTATTCGAAATGATTATTTATTTATTAGGTATATTTGATTAATGATGAGGAAATTGATATTCCGAATATTCCGATGTTTGTACTTCTTTTGTGTTTTTTATTTGCTTATTTGACATTTAGATTTTATTCTAGAAACATTCTAGACTAGTATTTTTTATACAATTTATTTTTCATGTTTGACGATCCTTTTGTGAAATTCTTAAATTTGTGTTAAATTTGATTTGTATAATAATCCAATATTATTATGGAATAATAAGTGCTTGTTGCTAGGGCTACATGAATAAAGTATATTTTGACTGTTGACTATTGACTATTTTATTTTGTCTCATCGGTGGCATATTTTTCTGAGATAAATATGAGTATGTCCCAATAAGTTGGTATACAGGGTGATTCAGGAGACGTGAGCAGGATCAAGCCTACGCATACAGTAAGTTATAAACAACTGCTTCGTACCAGTATTTGTGAGATTAACTTTAATTTATTTTATACTGTATAAAAAAAGTTTTAATTTATTTACGACATTTATGGTCACCCTCTTGGTTTTATCCATGACAAGTGCCAAATTGAATGTCATCGGAGTCTGGTTACTTTTGAAAAATCGTATCTCACTCAAGTGTGACATTTTATTTCCTTCATACTCAAAGTACTGTCATAACGGTTAAAAAGGTTTTATCTTTGTTAATTAAAAGTTGTAGGGTATCCATGATTGTAAATAATTAAATTTGTCCTTACCAAAAAGTATAACAACAGAAAAAAAGCGTGATTGTTTTACTTAAATATTGTGGTGAACGATCCTATTACATTTACTGATTGTGTAGGCTTAATCCTGCTCACATCTCATGAATCACCCTGTATAATCCAGGAATATATTTTGACATAATAAGCGTGAGTCGCAAAATGGAGGATGGTGAGATCATAACCGTGATATCACCTCAAGAAACTTTTTTCATGTCCACCGTAACATTTTTTGAGTTCGAAACGGAAAGCTTGACAACTCGCCAGAAGCCAAACACCTCTATTTATTACCTATACTCACTGAATGCAAGCTGTATCCTTCACATAACACGTACCTCAAGTTATTATGAACACGCAAGCAAACTTACCGATGTAACAAGTTCGAGCAGACTAAAGGTACCGTTCGGATTCAGAGTAAGTACACCAGCATTACTGCACCAGTATTGCAGCGAGACATCACTGCCGACTCCATTGCTGCCACAAAAGGCAAAAATCCGGGCAGCAACATCGATTTTGTCATAGCAACGTCGCACTACTCGCACTGCATTGCTCCCAGCATTTAAGTGGTAAATGAACTGGTAAATTAAAGCTAAGAAATACTTTATCATTGCCCTAGACGTATATTATCAAGAGCAATAAAAGAATTAATAAAGTAACTGTTTTCATTATTAATTGTTTTATACGGTTTTTAGCTACCTACATAATTTCCAGTCTTTTACACTGTTTTTACTTTGTAAAAAATATAGGTAATATTCAACCGTGACTGTTTACTTTTGTAGCTACTTTTTCAGAAAATTCTGTGTTTACATAAAACCTCTCAGCAAGACTCACCATTATCGATACGATGCTCGGTCGTTCCTTCCGTCATTAATATAATAGCATAAAACTACGTTATACATATAAAGCATCTACTCGCTACTCTTTGAACTCGCGACGTTGTAGTCCTTTGAGCACGGCACCGTAACAAAGGACGAACATAAATTAAGTATTGTCAACGTCAGTTAATGGGCAACTTTGGTGTCGCGGCGTATAGGCCATGAATCTAGAATTTTAACTGGATCAGGCATGAGGGCTGGGGGAAATGAGAATGAAAATAGGAGTAGCAGCGAAATCGCTATTATTGTTAGTCCTTGTCACAGTGTCACATTTTTAGGGTTCCGTACCCAAAGGGTAAAAAACGGGACCCTATTTCTAAGACTTCGCTGTCCGTCCGTCCGTCCGTTTTGTTGATGGTGCGGAACCCTCCGTGCGCGAGTCCGACTCGCACTTGGCCGGTTTTTTTATTCCCCACCATAAATTAGTATGGATTATGGTGGGCAACAAATAAATTCGACCAATCATAGTGTCGCATTGCCTATGTTTTGTCCCTCACGGCCGCACGCGTATACCACATCTATTAGGATCCTACCATCCATGGTATAGGCAAAGTGAAACGCCGGAATCGCACGGGCACGGTTTGTGAGGTTACTTGGAAATTTGTTGGTAAACACAACTTTTACTCAAAAATCTCAAGCAGGATTTTATGGTCTCATAGTACCACCACATAATAAACATTGTATATGGTTGGTCAAACCATTTTGTCAGTCAGTAAGAACCAGGAAAACTATACTCGTCCTTTTCTTTTGGGTGCCAGTACTAGTGTAAGACAAATATAGTATGATTCTCTCTGTCTATGTTTTACATGAGAGTCCTTTGACAAACTATATTAATACTGATTTAAACTTTCACGATTTTTACACCGATTTTCACGATTTTTTTTTCACGATTTTCTTCTCCGAGACCACGGGGACAACGCCGTCCGTCGAAACGTCGGAGGTAAATCTTAAAAACTTAGATACGCGATTAAGTTCTGTTGTACAATCTAATAAACTATATTAATAATTTAATTAATTATTGTAATGTATGCAGAATTTGCCCAATGAAACAAAACTAAGTATGTTTTTTTCTTATTCCAATAAAGCGTAGAATAAATCGTCTATGACTGGCCACTTTCCAATAACTGGACACCTTCTTGATATGTATACAATCAAAATTTGCCCAAAATATGAGTTCATTCAGACAAAAATAAAAGATGAGCACAGCAGCACAAATAAATAAATAAAAATACTGAAAAGTATGGTCACCATTCACAACGAAAGCAATGCATAGTTTTTCCTTACTTAACCCAAGTCGCATAATATTTAGATTTATCGTGATTCCTTACCAATGACTGCCCTATCTAAAATCAATCAAACGCTTTTTGCTGCGACGAGTACCATAAAGCTGCGTTATGTCAAGGCGGGTGCTGATGTTCGCTATGAATGGCGCTCAGACTGAGGCATAGATTAAATAGAGAAATTAGACAAATTATGATCATATACAATAACAATGTTAGTAGATATATAAGATATGTGTTGTGTTTAATGGGAGAAAAATGACGATAAATCTTAAAATTACCAACTATAAAAAAAACTACAAATTCATATGGGATTTATACCATCTTAGTACAAACACAACTACAACTACAAGAAACATAATTATAACTTTGACATAAATGTTGGCATAAAATAGGCATATAAAAATTTCAAACTAATAATGTTTAGGCATCTCTTAAAAAAATAAATAAGGATTAATATTTTAAATCTTATAAATAAGAGGGTTAGCCAGTAAGATAGGTATCTACGAAATCATTTTTTCGAGATTAACCTACAGTATTATATATTCCGAGGTCCATACAAGTATTAATATAACGGTGATTTGGGTTTTACAAACTAAATTGTTTGAACAGTGGCGTATCTCCGTATGTCATATTTAATCCTGGGGCGAGGTAAGCGTCGGCGCCGGTTGCCGGAAGCAGCGCCCACGGCAAACTGCAAACATTCTTCATGCAATGATAAACACTGGAGGCCGATTCTAATTTAAAAAAATGTTTTGACACGACTGAGTCGGTTCATTAGGCATCTCAGGCAACCAAGCCAAGCCTGAAGCCACAAAACGAACGCCCCAAAAGTGCACGCTCGACGCTGACGCCTATTAAGGTCCATTTCCAACCGCAGCTGCACTACTGTTCATTTTACTGTGGAAATTGACTCTAACAGCGACGCGTTCAGTACCAGTAGTGCAGCTGCGGTCAGAAATGGAACGTTACCCTAACGCGCTGCATTAGATAAAACAAATGGCAGTCGACGTCAGCGTCAAGCGTACCCGCTCGGTGCGTGGGACGTGGGTTCCATAGCCCTCGTATTAGTCAAAATCGTGTCATCAGCGTGCTTACACTTATGATCCTCGCGAAATGCAGAGTCGTCTCATCTCGCTCGCACTTACTGAGGCACGTGAAATATTAATAAACACAACTCAACAAATTGATAAATCAGAATCGGCCTCGCTTGCGCCGCGCCGCGTCTTTGTGCCGCTAAATGACGAGTTAAGTAAACAAGCGGTGAGCTTATTATTGGCTGAAAATAGAAAAGGGTGTCCAAAAATATAATTTTGTGAAGTCTTATACAGTTAGTTTTTATGAGTACATGTGTATACCTAGTTCAAACATTATTTCTTTGGTTGACCTTGTAACGGTTCAAAATTCTATGGTAATATTGACCACGTTATGATACTCCTATCGACATCTAGTGGCTGAATAGCTGTCGTCACGGATTAATTTTAACGCCATCTGTTGGCATCCAGAGATACTCGATCAAGTGAAAGTCAACTATATTTCTATATTGTTTATGGTTATTATTTTAACTTTAGATATCTTCTTTAGAGTTTAAATATTTAGGTTTAATAGTTCGAAAATATTAACGCAATATAATTAGTCTTTAATTTGTTGTTTTCAAATATTGTTTGGGACATCGCTTGCTACATGGCAAAATTTCTCGACTCCGCGTCATAGACGCAAGCTTTAAAAAAAAGAATGAAAGGAAATCGATTGTCGAACGCGATCCTCTCATCACTTGAGATCCGGCGGCATGTGAGCGAACAGCGTCGTGGTCATTGAGTCAATTCGTCTTGGGAGGCATCCCTTAAAACATGCACCCACACTTCTTGTAGCAAGGTAAGTAGCAACTCGAAAGTTTAGTGTTACAAGAATGTAATTCGGTCTCTGCAACGTTACTGATTTTCCATTCCTTTTGTTACAGCACACACATGGCGTCGTGTACCGTCATTCCTTAGGAAAGCCAAATTAAAAACTCATTCTTACATATGTCGGGATTTTAGTATCGACAGTTTCAATGAAAATCCGGGTAAGAATTCGCATATTTATTGTAGAAAGTGTAGTTTTCCTTTTTTTTCCGTCTTTGTACATATGTGGCAAATGACCACGTGGCAGATTGTAAGTTTTCCTCTAAATTCTTGGAGTAAGATGGGAGTTTTAATTATTGCTGGGTTTATTTCTGTAGGATATGGCAGGAAATGCACATGCATAGTCAAGGTGTGACATGTTTCTTATGATAATTCTTTTCTTTAGCCTTGATGCCGGTCTACCCATCCCTCTACCTATCTACCCATCCACCCATCGGTCCACTCCGTTACTTGGGCACGCTTACTCTTTCTCCGGGCACGTGTCAATGCTGGATGCCGCTGTAGCCTTGGGCTCGTGGTCCATGCTGCTCACCGCGACGTTGGTGTGACTGGGGAGTCAGCCAACTGGACGCGCGCCGACGGTTTCGTCGCGTGTCACCGCGACTTTTGGCTGCATCCTCGGCACGCCACTGGAACAGCGTGGCTACGGCTCCACTGCCTTCTGCTACAGACACGTGACTCAGGTGTGGTCCAATCTAATCTCTCAGTTAATTTTAAAACTTTAACAAACACGACAGTGGCCTCTCTATAGACTTTGAATGCTCGGTGCATACTTCAGTGTTTAGAAATTGATAGACTTTAATGTAGACTGCATAACCAGTCTACTGTAATAGTATTAAGCTTAGATACATAATAATAGCGTAAGGTCATCCTCTGTACTACCTACTTGTACTAACTGATAGTTTTTTTTAGAATACATAACTGTCTCAAGCTCAAAGAAATAGTTTACTTTATCTCATTCTAGCTTAACCTTTTTTTTTGTACGCTGTACAGCGTGCTGGCGCCCATACATAGTTATAGATACGTTTAGTAAGTATATTTCTTAAGGAATTTCACAGACGGGTTGTGTGACAGCATAGCGTCGAACCTACGAACCCTGAGAAACACCACCGATAGTCTGCAGCTCAACAAAAGTGACAAAACCTGTTACAATTTTGGCGCCCAACGTGGGGCTACGCTTTCGCTTTTTATATTGCTGTCGCAGTCTGTGGATTCTGAAAGAAATCCTTTTTTTTTGCTATTTTTTTGAGCTCACTAATGCACTGTGCACATCTTCAATTTTAGTTTAAGACGCCATGGTTTGTTCTGCTTGCTTGCCTACAACTTATTTAATACTTTGACCTTTGACTATGTATGTCAACATAATATATTAAAAGCTGATAAAGCTATTTTCTAATACTACAACTTTATAAATTGTGATACTTTTTGCTAAAAACAAGAAACTGTATTTTTTCTTTAAATTTTGATTATGAAACTCTAAACATTGACTACTCTGTACCAATCTGTACCTAAATTTTATCTCAATGATTTAATAATAACTCTGTATGTAAGACAGACTTATATAAATAACTACTTACTGTTTGCTCAAAGATGCACTATTTTTTTATGTAAAAAGAGACCACTGTTAAGTAAAACTTAAAAACATTATTTTTTTCAAAATGCACCAAGCGACAACACTAAAATTAACCTGCTTCTTTTTTTCCTCAAGTTTGTTGGTCGCTGGTAAATTTCAGGTCTGCAGAAGTCGTTGGTGGGTTATACCTCTCATCGTTGTCTCGCAGCCGTCTCTGGTCTTCTCTGCACAGGTCATCTCCACTCGAAGGTCAAAGTTAGTTCGCTCTGTCTCACTATAACTATTCTTATATTTATTTATTTATTGCTTTATAGGCCTTGCAATTTAGGGCTAAAGCGTTCTATTTTTATTACCAATACTTACTGAAAGTGAAGCTACTTTCTATGTTCTAACATAAGAACTCTGTACCAAGCCATTTGCTAGTACCTACTGTAGTCATTTATGCAAATACCTACTTAATTATATTTTTTTATTAAGGAAACTTAGTTCTTAAAGTAATTTCCATTACCGCCTTACTTTTCTTGATACTCTTAACTTACTTACTAATAGTTAGGTTAATGAAACTTAGTTTTTTTTCTTACTAGAAGTAATGTTTACAAAAAAAAAAAAACGTTACTCATCTCTTCTGTGTTCTAAAGAAGAACATACTGTACTTAGTCACACTGACGGTACCTACTTTTAGTGTTGAGTCGCTCACTCGTGAGGCACCTCATTTGTACCACTCATTTTGTTAATTTGTCGCAGTACTTCGCACCGCAAAAATGTCTTACTTCACTCCTCTATTCATTTTACTTGATTCTAAAATTATCTTTCTCCTAAAAGTTCTATTCTTAACCTCCAGAATTGCACTCCAATTAAATGTTACTATTTATTTATTTATAAAGGAAGTGATGAATACATAAATATGTATATACATTAAATATTTTTGTCGCCGTTGGAATGAATGGAATAGTCGACGCTGAAAATATGCTAGTACCTCACCTCATTTGAAGTAAGACATTGTAACACCTCATTTTAGTAAATGAGGTACTCATACAAACTCATTTTAAATTGATGTCCTACCCATCACTACCTACTTTTAGCTTTAGACATTATTTTATCTTACTTTAATAGGTATGTTATAATTTTACCATATTTTTCTAAGCCGTTGGTATACTGTAAACAAGACAACTTAAATATTAATTATAGGTGTAGTTATTCTCTTAAGAAACTTATCTCTTTTATTTTAAGCGATATTCAACAAAGGAATATTGCATAGGTATTTCTCTCTGTTCTAAAATGAACGCTGTACTATTGCCTCTCTGCAAAGTACAAATACCTACTTACTCTTGTAAATACCTACTATATTTACTTAGAATACTGTTAGGTTAGGTCTCACTAAACTTTATAACTTTGCTATCTAAATGTTCCATGAACATGGTTGTAAACAAAACAACAATGCAGGTTATTTAGTTACTTTAATATCACTATATGTTTGAATAGTTTGGCATGGAGCCCACTGTTTACAAAACAAAACATATCTAGGACTTGACTTTTTTATTCCCCATAACTCAATAAAGTGTTTTTGTTATGTTGGATTTCACTTTGAACTCTTCTATGGCTGGTTTCAGTTAGGAAGTATACTGCTGGCTTGTAACTATTGCTTTTTGACATCGATGTTTCGTTGTTGAAGAGATTCGGATATGACTTCGTCTTTTGATGCTTGAGGCGTCAGCTGATTTCCTGGATTCTTGAGTCTTGAATTGAAGGTCAGTTGTTCATTTAATAAAGTGATGTGATAAAGTGCTTTGTGAAGTGAAAATGGTGGTTATAAGTGCAGTGATGTGTTTATCCATGTTCCCTTGAACATTGGAGGAAATTTCGGTCCCATCTGGAGCGAAATTTTTCATTACGCACTTATATATAACCTTCATTTTCGTTTCTTTTGGCGCTTATGACCTTTTGGAATGGGAAGCCTATACGTCAAGCTATATGCGTTCCGTTTCACGTAAAAACCTAATTGCATCTGTGATCAAGGTTATTCTTGTGTTTTATATTATGAAAATAATTTCATGGTGTGTTCTTACACATTTTGACACTAGAAAAGGGGAGACTGAGGCAATTTGGTGCTCAGCTCTTTTACAACTCTAATTTTTTTGTGATGACTTTAAACTTTAATTGGAAATTGAAGATTTCTGAGTAGGTACGTTCTGCTTGTTGTGCACTGTTTTCTCTCTCTATGAACAGTGTACGGGGATATTGTTTCCACTTCTGTTGGGACAAATTCTGAAGGACAAATACTTACGTAACTTTATTTCATGATAAAATACTTGACTCTGAATACTTCTCTTTGTATCTCTGATAGGGGACGGAAGTCTTCAGTGTGTTTCTACACATTTGGTACAAAAGGGGAGATAGGGGAAAAATGTATCACCGGTTCCGACACTTAGAATATTTTGTAGTTTATTTTAATTAGGAACGGGTTTGACTGCTAAGTCGCGGTCTACTTTATTTCATGCATTGGATTCTCGCTTGCGGTCCGTGCATGGGGAGTTCGTGTTATTCTGATGCACATCTCCATGAAGTCGACAAGGGTCGAAATTTTGTTTTCTTCCTGTCTGTACGCCCCACTGTGGTGTTCCTGCAGTCAACTCTTAGCTTTTAGTGGTTGTGGTGTAGGCAAAGCTCGGACGTGCACCCCGCTTAGAATTTTCTTCGCTCGCTGCACCGCCGAGATTTACTCTCCCAATCTTCTCATTAGTCAATAGTTTCTTGCATGTTAGGTATAAACATATTTTAACTTGATAGTTAGCGTTGCATATGCCTCATGGCATGGTGAATATAGTTAGTAGGGCATTAAAAAAAAATGTAAGTTAAACATTTTTTTTTTATCTAAGTTAGGTGGTAATGTAACGGTTCAAAATTCTATGGTAATATTGACCACGTTATGATACTCCTATCGACATCTAGTGGCGGAATAGCTGTCGTCACGGATTAATTTTAACGCCATCTGTTGGCATCCAGAGATACTCGATCAAGTGAAAGTCAACTATATTTCTATATTGTTTATGGTTATTATTTTAACTTTAGATATCTTCTTTAGAGTTTAAATATTTAGGTTTAATAGTTCGAAAATATTAACGCAATATAATTAGTCTTTAATTTGTTGTTTTCAAATATTGTTTGGGACATCGCTTGCTACATGGCAAAATTTCTCGACTCCGCGTCATAGACGCAAGCTTTAAAAAAAAAGAATGAAAGGAAATCGATTGTCGAACGCGATCCTCTCATCACTTGAGATCCGGCGGCATGTGAGCGAACAGCGTCGTGGTCATTGAGTCAATTCGTCTTGGGAGGCATCCCTTAAAACATGCACCCACACTTCTTGTAGCAAGGTAAGTAGCAACTCGAAAGTTTAGTGTTACAAGAATGTAATTCGGTCTCTGCAACGTTACTGATTTTCCATTCCTTTTGTTACAGCACACACATGGCGTCGTGTACCGTCATTCCTTAGGAAAGCCAAATTAAAAACTCATTCTTACATATGTCGGGATTTTAGTATCGACAGTTTCAATGAAAATCCGGGTAAGAATTCGCATATTTATTGTAGAAAGTGTAGTTTTCCTTTTTTTTCCGTCTTTGTACATATGTGGCAAATGACCACGTGGCAGATTGTAAGTTTTCCTCTAAATTCTTGGAGTAAGATGGGAGTTTTAATTATTGCTGGGTTTATTTCTGTAGGATATGGCAGGAAATGCACATGCATAGTCAAGGTGTGACATGTTTCTTATGATAATTCTTTTCTTTAGCCTTGATGCCGGTCTACCCATCCCTCTACCTATCTACCCATCCACCCATCGGTCCACTCCGTTACTTGGGCACGCTTACTCTTTCTCCGGGCACGTGTCAATGCTGGATGCCGCTGTAGCCTTGGGCTCGTGGTCCATGCTGCTCACCGCGACGTTGGTGTGACTGGGGAGTCAGCCAACTGGACGCGCGCCGACGGTTTCGTCGCGTGTCACCGCGACTTTTGGCTGCATCCTCGGCACGCCACTGGAACAGCGTGGCTACGGCTCCACTGCCTTCTGCTACAGACACGTGACTCAGGTGTGGTCCAATCTAATCTCTCAGTTAATTTTAAAACTTTAACAAACACGACAGTGGCCTCTCTATAGACTTTGAATGCTCGGTGCATACTTCAGTGTTTAGAAATTGATAGACTTTAATGTAGACTGCATAACCAGTCTACTGTAATAGTATTAAGCTTAGATACATAATAATAGCGTAAGGTCATCCTCTGTACTACCTACTTGTACTAACTGATAGTTTTTTTTAGAATACATAACTGTCTCAAGCTCAAAGAAATAGTTTACTTTATCTCATTCTAGCTTAACCTTTTTTTTTGTACGCTGTACAGCGTGCTGGCGCCCATACATAGTTATAGATACGTTTAGTAAGTATATTTCTTAAGGAATTTCACAGACGGGTTGTGTGACAGCATAGCGTCGAACCTACGAACCCTGAGAAACACCACCGATAGTCTGCAGCTCAACAAAAGTGACAAAACCTGTTACAACCTGCCACGTACAATTTTTATGTTTTGGTTAGTGAAAGCATGTGAAAGTTCAAAGGAAGTAGATACAGAGGGCCTATTTAGCAGTAGTAACCACTTTAGATGGTAAGGTACTAGTGTTCGACGTGCAATGCTTAATAGATGACAATCTGCTGTCACCTCTATTGACAATGACTTATGTTTCAAGATGATATGTAATGGGACCGCGTCGAGCACCAGTACGTTTACTTTATAAACATTTTAAATAACAAAGCATTCTGGAGAAATGTAAGAATAGGAACAATCCGAACAATGAATGCTAAAATGATCTCAAAAGCTCTCTCACCCACATATTGAACTAAGTGCAAAAAAATATATTTAGGTTTTTAGACTATAACAGAATTCACCAATGAGTTGATTGGTTTTCATTGTGTGTGTTAACGAATCTCATTCATTTATTTTCCATGCATACAAGCTACGTACACAACATTTTACGTGAACAAAGTAAGAGCTAGTTATTTCATAATAGGAATGCGACGAAAGCAACGCTCACGCCTATCCGACACGGCGCCGCCGGATACCGTCCGCGGCAAACTACAAATCGGTGTATAACAGATCACTCTTAGTGTATGGCCTGAGTGGACGCTCGAGTTGGGCGTGCAGCGGGGCGGGGCGTGCGGCGTGCATGTTAAACAAATGCAAGCATACAGGAGCGGCCTTAGTGCACGCTGCTTAAATTACATGCGAGCCCGACGCCACGCTGCACGCCCCGCCGAACGCTCCGCGACATTCGACTCGTCGCGCTCGCATCGAGCAAATGCTCACGTCAGTCGCCACCTTTACACTTAGCAACTACACGAACCATATTAGCTGAATGCGTGACAATAAAATAATCCACCTATCCTACTTGTGGAAATAAAAAAAAATAGTTAGACATTATAAATATGTTTTAGAAGTTACGTTCGGATTGTTACTGCAGCAGCGTTAGTGCTGGATCAAGAATAATCTAGTATGCAATATATAAATTAGACGTAGGGTATAGCTGCCTACTGACGTAAATTATATCTCTTTGAATTTATTAACTTTTTAAATAAGCGTTGATAAGTCTTCTAACGCGCTTCATTGTGTAATCTGTTGACGGCAGTCAATGGCAAATATGCTTCGTGTAACATTGCTCAGTCTCGATGTACGTTTGTATAATCCACTGATTCTAACGTTCAGTGAACGTTCAGTGACACTCACTGAACGTTCGTTAGAAATATGAAAAAGAATAGGAAAGAACGCATTTTAGAACGTTATCGATTAACTACACCGCAACTGTGCAACTGTGTGTGGACCGGTTTAATAGGTAGAAAATGTATTGACTAATAACTCAAAGCTAATATGAGTATCGCACTAAATAATAGGTACGTTTATTAAGTCACGTTCAGTGATTTTATTACTATCAAGCCAGAACCATTATCAACCTTAGAAACTAACCAAGCTTAGAGTGCCATAAAAGGAATAGGTAGATATACCTACGTAAAAAAACCAAACAATTAGTAACAAAAATCGGTGAGTGCATTTATATAAGTACCTATTAGTAATAACTTACCTATTACCTCTTATTACCTCTTAGAAACAACAAAATATGTAATTTACCTACTTATTTTTTTATAAGAAATGTTCATTCATCTGAACGTTTATGTCACGATTAGGGTCATCTATATCTCCTAGAGTGCCCAATAAATACTTCCTGCCTGTATACCATATACCTAAAGCAATCTCAACTCAAATCCACAATGAGACCAACCAATTACATGTCTCCCGCTTAATGTAGCACTGTGTATTCCAAGCCGGACTTGCGGCAGCACGGTTTAGGTACACAATGGACAATTACACTATTTTCTAGTCTTATCTAAAATTGAAACCCGTATTATTGCCAAATACGTCCCATGGGTTAAAGATGCCTTAAATGTAATAGCAGGCGCCAAAAACCGCTGTAAGCGGGCGATTTCGTTCCGTCTGTTACAAGGATGACTGCAAAGGGAGCGATTGAACCTTCAAAATGAATGCAATACCATGTTATTATTATACACTCATTTCGATATATGTAATAAGATTGTACACAATTCATGTTTAGGTATTTACCTAGTATAAAACCATAAATAGAAGTGTATCAAGTTTTATTTTATTTCAGAATCAGAATCAGAAATTATTTATTTGCATTGATACAGTATGTGGATGTTACAATATATAGTGTTACAGAACTGATCATGTACCTAACTTGCATGCAAGGTGCAAAATTATCATTATAATCATAAGTTTAAATAAATATAAAATGTCAAATTGAAATGATTGAAAAAATTTACATAATAGGCATATCACAATACAATTAATAACTAAATATCGCATATTTGAATATTGCTGGTATTCGAGATTCGCATGCTTATTTGCATTTTTTTACAAGAAAGATATTTTTCCTTCAGAAGCACACAATCTTCAGAATCAAACAAAATTTTCAAATGTTGAACAGTCACACATTCGCAGGGTACGCATCAGTAAATCGAATAAAATTATCTCATTGCGAAAATGTATCACATTCAAAATCATACAAATTGGATCCGCACACAAGGGTTAACGATGTCCGGTTTAATTCATCCGCAATTTGTTAAAATTTGAATAAATAGAGTGGTCATATTTCAACTATATCGCCCGCACGTGCCGACCCAAGTTTACCTTTATCATGTTCTGTTTTGTTTTGCTCATAGATTAGATTTTCTAACTTCGAGTTTCGGTTACTGTACCTTCGGAACTTTGAACATAAACATGGCTTGCTAAGATACCGCACAGAAACTGAGAACAAAATCCATAGAGTTGATCCGATAACTTTGCTTCGTAGTATTTTACTGACCTAATTTGGGTGCAAATTAGACCTTTATTTACTGGGTTCTACTGTGAATAAGTACTTATGAATAAGTTTTATGTTAAATTAAGAACCCTTAATAAAAGGATAGATATAAAAACAAAAGCCAAGTACGAGTGTAGAGATTACATGAGAAATTAAAATGATTTATAAATTATAACTAAATAAATGACTGCACTTATAAATGTTACAGTGTCTGGCTCTACGTAATACTAGTGTATCTTGCTGTGGGTTTATTTTATTCTTGTATGTAGGCAGTCCTTAGCCAACTTCCTGATGTAATAAAATTATGTTGAATTGTTGCTTTTAAGTACATACATAGGTATAATAACTGACGTAATTAGGTGGATCAACTTTCTTTTGTTATTATTCTGTCCCGTCAGCCACAGACATAGTAGCATAGTTCGATAGAAGAAAAATTTTCTAAAGCTATGTTCTAATATATTATGCTAAGTAAAGTAGATAACCCATTATAGAAAGGGCTTACTTAGGGACGTCTTAAGACCAGGGTTTTAAAAGTTACCCAGGAGACTATAACCATGTCAACAAGTAACAAGAATAAGTTGTACCACCTAATTATTGAAGTCATGTCACAAAATTTGCGATGTCACATATTATAAGAAGTATAGTCTAGACGTGGTACTTTTGAGCCCCATAAAAATAAGTGCTGCTATTCATTTATCTTCAAACGCCTCCTTTTAGGCAGTTCCGTATAAGATTTGAGGAGGAAACTTCAGTGTGTTACTTTTACATTAACGGGGAGGAAAATTAACAACAGGGCGCGGCGCACAACCTGCATGAGAATGGCGGCTTTACCGGTTCTCTTGGGAATATATTCGATTTATCTTATCTTTATTTTATCTGACATACAATCGTCTTGTAGCTAATAGAATAATTGGCATGTAGAATACCCACTTAATTTAAGAACAAAGCAAGTGTAACAAAAATGTTCAATATGGGGACGCTGACTTACAATGCTTTTTGACAGCCAGTAACTTATTGGGTCACTTTTTAACTAAGTAACATATTAAAACATGGCGGGCGCGGAAAACGCAATCGATTTCAACTCCGTTTTCCTGTAGGTAATTACGAGTGAAAAAGGTAGTTACAATTGATAATATTTGTAAGACAAGTTTATTTTGAAAAATAAGGAACTAAGCATTTTTCGCCTCAACGTTTGAATCTGTGCGATTACTGAATCCCACAGTGTACACTTCTTACTTGTCCAATGGAACAGGCAATTTCCTAAAAAACAAAGTTCAATTCGGATATAAAAAGATTAGGTACTTCTACATATAGTTCCTTCCTCATAATGCATTTCCAATTCTAAAATTCATCAATAATGCCGCCATGTGTCACATAAGTAGCATTATGGTTGCTATGATACGAGCTGTCACTAAACAAATTGAAAGCTTCATATGCAGCCTCTCACGGTCTCGTGCTAGACATTGAATTAATGAATAGATCAAATGTTGCATCAATCTGCGTTCGATCGCAAACAAACCACTTAGGTACCTACTTGCGTATACAGACTTTGTACAGTCCGCATCAATAGTTACTATCTGCTACTGTAGCAGATGAAACAATGTCCCAAATTACCTTCCTACCACCGTGGAATATTTAAAAAAATAGGGATTTATATCTACTGTTCGCGTTCAAAAGTATCTGTTACAGTCTAATTGATCTCCTTACATCTATACATATAATAAAGCTGAAGAGGGTCGAAAGTCTGTACATGGAAGATATTCGAAAAAAAGTTGGTTGGGGATACTTAGAATCGATAACAGAACACGTTCTAACAGTTTTTAGAATTTTTGTCTGTTTGTCTGTTTGTCTGTTTATCTGTTTATCTGTTTGTCTGTTTATTTGACCGCGCATCACGTGAAAACGGCTGAACGGATTTTGATGCAAACTTTACTAATCTGTCAAGAAACTGCCTGGCCCTATTTTAGGCTAGAAAAATTCAACCCCTAAAAGGGGGGGTGGCCACTACACTCAATTAAGTTATGTTTGCACCTGAATCTTATGGCGCTAACTTAAGAAAGTGGTGCACACTTTTTTTTTGTGAATGTACTTTGTAAAAAAAACAACATTTTTCTTAGTCAATGTCAAACGTCTTTGCAAATACATATTAAATCACATTTATAGACGGGTCTATCGCGGGTTTATTGACAATAATTAACATTATGTGAAGTGGGTGGTTTGAAAATATGATGTCTACCCCAAACTTTTTCATACACTTTTCGTCGGGTAGTTGCACAAATCTCTGTTTTGAAATTTTGTTGGGACATCAGTTAGCCGCGACCATGACCAGTGAAACCTGTGTCGAAACGTCGGTAAATAAAGGTAATAAAATAAATTTCGAGATAGGCCCGTCTATAAATGTGAGTTAATATGTGTTCGAAACGCGAAAGTTTTTAAATAGGTATTAAGTAATTGTAAATGTCAAACAATTTGGGACTTGCATTTTAAACGCGTTACCATACCTATCCGAAAAAAACGAATTTTTCGCGAAATTCTCGCAACGTATTGAGGTTACAAGGTAGCACGGTCTCAGGAATCTGAGGAAGAATCGGAGACGTTCACGCAGTGCGAAGAACGGTTGACCGCTCAGCGGATTCGCACGACAGACGCGCTCGACGGTAAGTACTGCGGTGCATCAGCGGGTACTGGAGAGTCCAGCACACACATTAACCTACATTAATACTATTGTTCTGTGTTTAAGCACTGACAGCCTGGACGCTTCGGGCCTTCCTCCCTACGCGGAGCTCGGCCTTCGGCCTTCGCACTTAGACAGTTATACTATTGTTCTGTGATTAAGCACTGACATCCAGGACGCTTCGGGCCTTCGGCCCTACGCGGAGCTCGGCCTTCGGCTTTCGCATTAGATATCCACACCAAAATTCAACCATTGCGGCGGTGTCCCTGACATAGCCTCTCTCAATTTTTTCCATCAAAAAAATTCGCGCTCGCTACGCTCGCGTTTTTAACTTTTAAGGTTAAGCCTACTTTGATAAAGGTGGCATTCTGGGCATCCTACCGAGCGACTACTACTACGACGGACACTTCGGGCCTTCGGCTCTAAGCGGAGCTCGGCCTTCGGCTTTCGCATTTAGACACTGATACCATTGTTCTGTGATTAAGCACTGACATCCTGGACGCTTCGGGCCTTCGGCCCTACATGGAGCTCGGCCTTCGGCTTTCGCATTAGATATCCACACCAAAATTTCACGTAAACCACTGCGACTATGTCCCTGACATAGCCTCTCTAATTTTTTTTCTATCAAAAAAAATTCGCGCTCGCTTCGCTCGCGTTTTTAATACAATTTTAAAGGTTAAGCCTAATCTGATAAAGATGGCATTCTGGGCACCCTACCGAGCGACTACTACTACGACTTAAGCACTGACATCCTGGACGCTTCGGGCCTTTGGCCCTACGCGGAGCTCGGCCTTCGGCTTTCGCATTAGATATCCACACCAAAATTTCACGTAAACCACTGCGGCTATGTCCCTGACATAGCCTCTCTAATTTTTTTTCTATCAAAAAAAATTCGCGCTCGCTACGCTCGCGTTTTTAATACGATTTTAAAGGTTAAGCCTAATTTGATAAAGGTGGCATTCTGGGCACCCTATCGAGCGACTACTACTACGACTTAAACACTTACATCCTGGACGCTTCGGGCCTTTGGCCCTACGTGGAGCTCGGCCTTCGGCCTTCGCATTTAGACACTGATACTATTGTTCTGTGCTTAAGTACTGACAGCCTGGACGCTTCGGGCCTTCGGCCCTACATGGAGCTCGGCCTTCGGCTTTCGCATTAGATATCCACACCAACGTTTCACGTAAACCATTGCGGCTGTGTCCCTGACAACATTACTCCCATCTCTCAATTTTTTTTCTATAAAAAAAAATTCGCGCTCGCTGCGCTCGCGTTTTTAATACGATTTTAAGGGTTAAGCCCTACTTTAATAAAGATGGCATTCTGGGCACCCTACCAAGCGACTACGACTTAGGCCAATTTATAATTACATTTTTTTACACTGTTAAAAGTAATCCCCGGTACATACATATATGTAGATATTTAGTTGTGCATACATAAACATAACTGTAAATAAAGTGTAAATACTCGGCCTCAAGTTTTTGATATTTATAATATTCTCCTTTCCTGTAATCTTACTTCTAACTAATATAATATTAGACCTAAATTCGAAAGTTTGTTAGGAAGTATGGATTTCTATGTGTATAAATCTTAATTTTTCATGCTCAGAATGATTTGACTGGAGGACAGAATTGGATGATATTTGCTATGGACATGTTTTGGATAGGTACACTCAAGAACGTAAAAATACAAAAGTAGTACTGTATTGTCCGTTATACACCTTTTTTTTTTTTTTTTAAGAGGGGAAATGCTTTAAGCATACCACCCGGCGCGGGGACGGGCCGGGATGGTTATGTGGGACTCCCTGTTGTGAGCTAATGAGACCCCAGGTTTACCCACTAAAACCCCTCTGTTGCCGCCTCGCTGCTATAAGGCGAGGTCCCAGGAACGCCGAAGTACTCTTCCGCAACCTCACCAGCGGCCGTCCGGACTCGGACCCGACTCTTGGGGAAATCACCCCTTCACCTCATTGGGCGCGTTGGCTACACATCGCGCCCGCCCACGCAGGGGTCCGTTATACACCTACTATAACTCTGTGTCGTTTAAATCACGCCTAATATTGGAATAAGGGCGAAAAAAACTATTGGTTTTGGAGTGTAGTTTTGTTTAGTGGTAAGTACCTACCTAATTGTAAAATATTTTATCTGGACTTCAGTCCGCTAATCGTATCCATCTGTCAACTTTACTTCAAGTTCCGCCTCCAGGGGAGAGAAAGAGAAATTAGGGATGAATTAGCTTACTGACACAGACCGAATTCCACGCGGGCGGAGCCGCGGGCACAGCTATCTATACATATAATAAAGCTGAAGAGGGTCGAAAGTCTGTACATGGAAGATATTCGAAAAAAAGTTGGTTGGGGATACTTAGAATCGATAACAGAACACGTTCTAACAGTTTTTAGAATTTTTGTCTGTTTGTCTGTTTGTCTGTTTATCTGTTTATCTGTTTGTCTGTTTATTTGACCGCGCATCACGTGAAAACGGCTGAACGGATTTTGATGCAAACTTTACTAATCTGTCAAGAAACTGCCTGGCCCTATTTTAGGCTAGAAAAATTCAACCCCTAAAAGGGGGGGTGGCCACTACACTCAATTAAGTTATGTTTGCACCTGAATCTTATGGCGCTAACTTAAGAAAGTGGTGCACACTTTTTTTTTGTGAATGTACTTTGTAAAAAAAACAACATTTTTCTTAGTCAATGTCAAACGTCTTTGCAAATACATATTAAATCACATTTATAGACGGGTCTATCGCGGGTTTATTGACAATAATTAACATTATGTGAAGTGGGTGGTTTGAAAATATGATGTCTACCCCAAACTTTTTCATACACTTTTCGTCGGGTAGTTGCACAAATCTCTGTTTTGAAATTTTGTTGGGACATCAGTTAGCCGCGACCATGACCAGTGAAACCTGTGTCGAAACGTCGGTAAATAAAGGTAATAAAATAAATTTCGAGATAGGCCCGTCTATAAATGTGAGTTAATATGTGTTCGAAACGCGAAAGTTTTTAAATAGGTATTAAGTAATTGTAAATGTCAAACAATTTGGGACTTGCATTTTAAACGCGTTACCATACCTATCCGAAAAAAACGAATTTTTCGCGAAATTCTCGCAACGTATTGAGGTTACAAGGTAGCACGGTCTCAGGAATCTGAGGAAGAATCGGAGACGTTCACGCAGTGCGAAGAACGGTTGACCGCTCAGCGGATTCGCACGACAGACGTGCTCGACGGTAAGTACTGCGGTGCATCAGCGGGTACTGGAGAGTCCAGCACACACATTAACCTACATTAATACTATTGTTCTGTGTTTAAGCACTGACAGCCTGGACGCTTCGGGCCTTCCTCCCTACGCGGAGCTCGGCCTTCGGCCTTCGCACTTAGACAGTTATACTATTGTTCTGTGATTAAGCACTGACATCCAGGACGCTTCGGGCCTTCGGCCCTACGCGGAGCTCGGCCTTCGGCTTTCGCATTAGATATCCACACCAAAATTCAACCATTGCGGCGGTGTCCCTGACATAGCCTCTCTCAATTTTTTCCATCAAAAAAATTCGCGCTCGCTACGCTCGCGTTTTTAACTTTTAAGGTTAAGCCTACTTTGATAAAGGTGGCATTCTGGGCATCCTACCGAGCGACTACTACTACGACGGACACTTCGGGCCTTCGGCTCTAAGCGGAGCTCGGCCTTCGGCTTTCGCATTTAGACACTGATACCATTGTTCTGTGATTAAGCACTGACATCCTGGACGCTTCGGGCCTTCGGCCCTACATGGAGCTCGGCCTTCGGCTTTCGCATTAGATATCCACACCAAAATTTCACGTAAACCACTGCGACTATGTCCCTGACATAGCCTCTCTAATTTTTTTTCTATCAAAAAAAATTCGCGCTCGCTTCGCTCGCGTTTTTAATACAATTTTAAAGGTTAAGCCTAATCTGATAAAGATGGCATTCTGGGCACCCTACCGAGCGACTACTACTACGACTTAAGCACTGACATCCTGGACGCTTCGGGCCTTTGGCCCTACGCGGAGCTCGGCCTTCGGCTTTCGCATTAGATATCCACACCAAAATTTCACGTAAACCACTGCGGCTATGTCCCTGACATAGCCTCTCTAATTTTTTTTCTATCAAAAAAAATTCGCGCTCGCTACGCTCGCGTTTTTAATACGATTTTAAAGGTTAAGCCTAATTTGATAAAGGTGGCATTCTGGGCACCCTATCGAGCGACTACTACTACGACTTAAACACTTACATCCTGGACGCTTCGGGCCTTTGGCCCTACGTGGAGCTCGGCCTTCGGCCTTCGCATTTAGACACTGATACTATTGTTCTGTGCTTAAGTACTGACAGCCTGGACGCTTCGGGCCTTCGGCCCTACATGGAGCTCGGCCTTCGGCTTTCGCATTAGATATCCACACCAACGTTTCACGTAAACCATTGCGGCTGTGTCCCTGACAACATTACTCCCATCTCTCAATTTTTTTTCTATAAAAAAAAATTCGCGCTCGCTGCGCTCGCGTTTTTAATACGATTTTAAGGGTTAAGCCCTACTTTAATAAAGATGGCATTCTGGGCACCCTACCAAGCGACTACGACTTAGGCCAATTTATAATTACATTTTTTTACACTGTTAAAAGTAATCCCCGGTACATACATATATGTAGATATTTAGTTGTGCATACATAAACATAACTGTAAATAAAGTGTAAATACTCGGCCTCAAGTTTTTGATATTTATAATATTCTCCTTTCCTGTAATCTTACTTCTAACTAATATAATATTAGACCTAAATTCGAAAGTTTGTTAGGAAGTATGGATTTCTATGTGTATAAATCTTAATTTTTCATGCTCAGAATGATTTGACTGGAGGACAGAATTGGATGATATTTGCTATGGACATGTTTTGGATAGGTACACTCAAGAACGTAAAAATACAAAAGTAGTACTGTATTGTCCGTTATACACCTTTTTTTTTTTTTTTTAAGAGGGGAAATGCTTTAAGCATACCACCCGGCGCGGGGACGGGCCGGGATGGTTATGTGGGACTCCCTGTTGTGAGCTAATGAGACCCCAGGTTTACCCACTAAAACCCCTCTGTTGCCGCCTCGCTGCTATAAGGCGAGGTCCCAGGAACGCCGAAGTACTCTTCCGCAACCTCACCAGCGGCCGTCCGGACTCGGACCCGACTCTTGGGGAAATCACCCCTTCACCTCATTGGGCGCGTTGGCTACACATCGCGCCCGCCCACGCAGGGGTCCGTTATACACCTACTATAACTCTGTGTCGTTTAAATCACGTCTAATATTGGAATAAGGGCGAAAAAAACTATTGGTTTTGGAGTGTAGTTTTGTTTAGTGGTAAGTACCTACCTAATTGTAAAATATTTTATCTGGACTTCAGTCCGCTAATCGTATCCATCTGTCAACTTTACTTCAAGTTCCGCCTCCAGGGGAGAGAAAGAGAAATTAGGGATGAATTAGCTTACTGACACAGACCGAATTCCACGCGGGCGGAGCCGCGGGCACAGCTAGTAGGTAATAAAGACATACCTATCCCTTTTTACTAGCGAATGGTAGATGCTTTTCATGCGTAGTCGACGAATCGACGACGAGTCGACGAATTCGTATCCTCCGACTACGTTTACTAAATTAGTACAGCTTGGTCGAGTGTGATCCATTAAATTAATATATAAATTTAGGTAAGTAACTGTTTAATTTTTTTTTATATAAGATGAATAATTGAATAAAACACTTGCCCCATAATATGGTGTAAGTTACTGAAGTACAACATTATTGTATAAGCTGCCTAAATAAATCTTATTCTTATACTATTCTATTCTAAGTACCTATCAGTTATACGAAACAATGAAACTGTAAAAAAAAACACATCTGGTATCTCACAAGGTATTCTGACATTTATTTTGCGTCCATAGGCTACGATCGCTGCTTACCATCAGGCCGGCCGTATGCTTGTTTGCTACCGACGTGGTATAAAAACAATAAACCCTCTTAATAGGTACTAATGTCTGTATAATTTCATGCATTTAGTGACAATTTCTTACATGATCTCATTTATCAATGCATCTCAAGCGAGGGAGCATATATTATTACTTATCCAAGTGGAATAAGCTTTTACACGCTTAAGATTAACCCCAACGAAAACTTTATCAAAAGGCGAAGTTTATCTACAAACGACATGTTTCCAATTTAGTAAACGCTGCCGTACAATCAGCTCCCAACAACTTGATTAATAAAAGTTTATTGCTCTAACCAAGCCTGAATCAGAGTATAAAAACGCCAATTAAATCCAGTCCCAACTCCAACTAATGGAAACTCGTTTATGGATCAAAGCAGATTTTATAGCCTGTTAAGACTAAGAAACTATCAGAAGAAAAATTAAGTTGCAAGGGCTGTTATCTGAGGAGGATGCGCCGAGTAGTGTTGCTCTCATGATTATTACTTAAGCAAGGGTGAATTATAGTATTTTATGCAATCGTTGTTTAAGACGGGTCCAAAAAAGGCGAGTGGCGTGAGTAACAATTTGAGGCGAAGCCGAAAATTGTTAATAAAGACGCCACGAGTATTTTTTGACTCAGTTAAACAACGTTGCATACAATACTTTTTCTACGACCCAGCACTTTGAAATTTTTTTGTAAATTTAACAAATATTTTTCATTCAACAAAAATAATACTTTAAACAAGTGGAATCATATAGGACATATATGTAGGTAAACAAACCAAAAGTATACAGCTAAGATACGCGACCGCCGCGCCCCGCGCCCCACGACCGGTTGGTCAGCGACACCTTCTTGTAACTCATGAGGCCCTGGTACTTGCTCTTAGTTAAATTACAATTGTGGACAGTTTTTTCTCGATTTTGGCCACAGTAGCCTATGGAGACTAACAAGCAACACTAAGCCGTGTTCGTAGTCTATGGATATTACGGATGTCACATGCGCGTTTCTGACGTCTGAAGCAATTTTATTGTTTCTGCTAGTTAGTACTCATCTGTCAGAGATGACAATTAAAATTAGGTTGGCAACAATGTATTTCATACAATATTTTTTAAGTGGTGATTACACGAAGTATCGTAAAAGTACCAAAAAGATACTGCGTGTATGCACAAATACTTTTTTGTGGAATAGACTAAAGACTTGTCTTGACAACTATAACATAGGGGTTTAAAGGTGTGTATACGACCTTTTAAATGACAAATGAAAGTACGGGAGTAGAAAAAATAGTTAATAATATAGAAACAAGTATTTAATATGTTTATTAAAAATGCTCTTTGGACTCTTATTAAGTACCTATCTACTTAATATTTCAGCCCGAACTCGTTTTATCTTTAGTTATTACATTTAAATCATATAATTTTGGGTTTCACGATTTTTCTCACTTTATACAATAATCCTTGGTCCGCATCTTAAAGTTTTTTTATGCCTCTTAGGATTTAATTTCAATAACCCGTTTCAAGTGGAATTGTTTATGATCCCACTGGTACCTTCAACGATGCGTTGTGTATCAGTATTAAAGTAACATATCTGTTTTAAATATTTATTTAAAATCTGTCATGTTTCCCTCGTGCTAGGAATCTCCTCAGACACCGTGCCATCCCTTGAAAATGTTCCCGGAAACGGCATATAACTAAGTTACCGGCACTGCAGCTAATTAGCCAGCGCCGAAACTAGGCGATAATTTAGATTGGAACGATGTCGATGTCGCCCTCGACGAAGATATTGTTTATCTCGGAGCTTTTCTACGAAAAGGTGAAAATTGCTTTCCGTAGAATAGCCTTATTGGATCAGATGGTTGAAACTTGAAACTACTATATTATTATTGACTATCTTGTACAACTTTTTCAAGTGGATTGGGAGCATCTATTTTCACCATCACCATCTATATCACTTACGAACTTCTTTAATACTTCAAAAAATGATTTAGGCCGATTTTTAGACAACTTCGCTTAAAAAATTAAAAGTGTTATACCAAAACTCACGGATTCTTAATATTTTTGACGAATCAGAAGGACAAACGTTAGTGTGTACGCCACATTCAGTGATTTTCCTTGTATTCCAGGTTATCACATAATTCAATTATTATTTGATGGGCCTAACCCTTCTGGGTTAACAATGCCAATCTTCTGGTTGGTACTGTATTTGATGTGACAATCGTTGTAGTCCATAACTTCAAAGTATGTGCCAGAGACGCAACACTACAAGTTGTATACATCCATACACACGTATAACGACACCTCAAAGTCATCCCATTAGTCCTATACGAGTTAGAATAGATTAAATCAAAATATTTAATAATACCTATAGAATTTTACCCATCTTATTTTGTGAACTATTGCTTTAATCATAAATATCATAATATTAGTTGTATACATATATCTCTCCATTGCAGATAGCCTCCCCACTACTTCGGCCCTAGGGTACTAAATTCTATACTCAATCAAAAGGGATTAGTGTCTTTGAAAAAGATACATATTAACAATAAAAGATATTGGATCTACCGTTAAGTATCACAGAAAAGATCAAACAACACAAGACAAAAGGTAAAGCTGTCCGGAAATATAGAGCAAAGGAGATAAATTGCAGTAAGCGGCACCAATCGCTTTCAGCCCACTAGAGATGTCATAACTTTATCTTGTTTGCATTATTTCACAGTTGGCTGATCGCTCGAATCTGCGTGCAAATGTGACATGAATATTTTCATCGTTGCGAATTTACAAACAAAAATGTTGCCACGGAAATGGGGGGGGTGGCATTGCCCCTTGATGTATTACGCGCATCACTCTTTTGTACGGACACTGCGCTCAACACAATCGAATGACGTCTGTCAAAGTGGTCATCTGTGAAACTGGAATACTTTTTCGCAATTTGTAGGGTTCCGTAGCCAAACTGGCAAAAAGAACCCGGAAGTAATTTATAACGAGAAACGCACAAAACGACGAATTTCTGGCAATGAGGTTGGCAACTGTCAAAGGTGTGCATAGATGGTGCCATCATAGCTTGCCCCTTTTTCCCAAAGAAATTTGCTTTGGCAATACATTAAGTGGTCCTTATACATAGTAACTCTGCTCATCAAAAAAAAACATTTGATGATTAATTATGTGGTCCCTATGAGATCATCACCTGGTTAAGGGTAACCTTATAAGGTATTTCTTCAAAACTTATATCTTCTTCTTAAATGCGCGTAAGTGCCAGAAAGATACAGCCAGAAAAAGCTGGTATAGCTTTTTTATCGTATGAAAGTAGGTACGGAAGGAACCCTCCATTATGCGGGTGTCGTACTTGGCCGGTTTTTTTTGTACGACATATTTACCAGTCTGGCTGTCATCGAGCGGACTATCTTACGAGTATTCCTTGTTTTCTCTGACAGTTTTCACGTACCTATTCGTTTTAAGAAAGAGCAATACAGTAATATTTAATTTCATTACCTCAAATAAAACGCATCCTAACTGCTTTTTTTTTCGTATCGTTTCGTATTGTATCTTAAGCAAATGTAACCCAGATTCCTATCGAGTATCACGAGGTTCAAGTATATTTTAGCTAGGTATATTAGTTAAAAACTGAAACGAAATGAACATGACCAAAAACAGGATTGAAAAGAAACCAATGTCTTGAAAGAAACCAATCGCATCGAAGTCCGTTCGGATTTTACAAAAATATCCGAAATAGTCTTCCGCTTAAATTTATTATACCCTGCTTCTTGATTTATAGACTTTCTTCCTCACTGTAGCACAGAACCACCCACGGGACACTTGATGTTATCTCCGACACTACTTCTGTATGTTATATTTAAGTAAATTAAATTTCAACTTTTGTAAAATCTTATGAAATAAACATTTTGCTACTTCATTGATCTTGAGTTTCATAAATGTTTTTAAAAATGTAGAAAAAAAATGTAAATTAAAAAAATATTTAAAACTGACTTAAATTAATATACAAAACTTATAATAAAAAATATATAAAAAATAATATATAAAAAATATTTTATATACCTAAGGTTTATCTTTACACTTTACTAAATTATTATCGAAGCTTACCTGAAGAACCTGAACAAGACATTAAACTTATTTTACGATTTAATTCACTTATTTTAGTCACTAGCACGACGCGTTTGGGACATGTCGCGTTACTGACTAGCTATTATCTCCGTTGACATTTTACTGGGAAGTTATGCGGTCTTTCCGTAACTACAGCTAAGCTGAAACGCAACAAAGCTGTAACGTCTGAATTTAAGGTAAAAACAATGACATTATATCGCGGTAGACCCGTTAGTATGATTAAATATATAAAATCATAGATTTATGTAAAGTAATATAGGTACACTTTGACAGAACAAGTAAAATACTACGTCAGGCAAATCCTTCTGAAAATTTAGAATGAGGATTCACGCCCGGCTTACTGCGCGATATTGGCCAATGAAGCGTAACATAGCCCGTCAAAGGCGGGTTTAATTGCAGCCGGCTTACCCACGGCGATTTAGATTAAAAAGAAATTAGGCTTATTTTGACGGATCAAAAATTAACATACTGATTAGCTATTTGGTTACCCTTTTATTGGTAAAAAACGAATAATTTGAACACATTTAACCTTTTCGACGCCGTGTCAAACACAAAAGCTGTCACGTTGACGCCACGTCAACGAAGTGTCAAAACTGAAATTGAACTTTATGCATATGCACGTAGGTCTATGTTGCTCTGTGGTCTGTGACCGATTAATCGGTCTTTGGCGTTGAACCTACGTTGCGGATATATCGGTCATTGGCGTCCAAAAGGTTAATAATTACACATTGACACGAAAATGGGGATATCATTAAAAAAAAATTCGGACTTAGCCAGTAGTGGATGAAGGATGAGTACCTGTGGGCACAAAGTAGGTTACATTACAACCAATATCAAATAAATAAATTATTTAAAAAAATTGAACGCTGCAGAATATTAAATCGTTTTCGGGGGCACGTTTTTCCATATGCAAGCGGATTTAACATAATATTCCACTCCAATGATTACTTGTCATGTTATGAATATTATGAGAGATTTGCGAGGAAATTATTAATGTGGGAAAACAAAACATACCTACGTGCTGCAAAAAACTGTATTTTTCAGCGTATATGACGGTTTGTTTTTGTCGTGTTAAAGCTGTAATAGACGGATGTACCGGACCGTGACCTTGGTCCAGTCAGCGTATCTCTTTTTCGCTCTCTCTTATAGCTGCGGCCTTAAGGCTTAGCACGCACTGCGGTTTTTTTCTTGCGGTTGCGGTCAAAATGTAGCAAGTTGCGTGCGTGCGCTTATATAGAATGCCGTACGTTACATTTTTTGCGGTAGCGGAACCGCGTTTTAAAAACCGCAGTGCGTGCTAAGCCTTACGGACGTACGGCGAACAGGCCACGTACCGGACCAAGGTCACGGTCCGGTATGTCCGCCTGTTACAGCTTTTACGATAACTTTTGGGCATAATGCTGCTTATAATCACACATCACAATATAATCAGCAGCCGTAATAAGAATGTCACCTTTAGAATATCACTAACTTCTGTCATCAATATTATTATCAGTTAAAAGACGACCACTTATTATCGCACTTAGGCAAATGATCTGTGTCAATGTGTTATCTTGTGTATCAAGTTAATTAAATCGACCTCTGGAATGTGTAGTTCAGTTATCGGGATCAAGCTAAACTCCAATGCAAGACGACAAAGGCGCCGTTTTAGGGACTAAAATAACTGAACGGTCACCATTGACATTTCATTCGGAAAGTTTCGTAATTAGTCTGAAATGCCTTAAAGCTAGCTCAAAGGCTATGCTGATTGCTGACTGCGACGAATGAGAACAAACTAAACACTAACAGTATCTGGAGGGGGATAATTTCACTCGGTTGTCAGTAAATTTTGTCAGTGAAGCGATTTCAATTTATACTGCCGAAAACTTTATTTTCTCACTACTTACTTACTTTTTTGGTTCTTTTTACTCTTTAACCCTATCGATATGACAATAGTTAATCATTATTTCTTGATAATGAATAAGTTTTTCTTGATGTTGAAATGATGTCAAAGAAACTTTTGGCATATTTAAATCCCCAATATTGACCAAATCCTAGAAAACTCATGTTATCAATAATTAATTAACCAGCGCAGATATTAATTTTCCTCTATGTAACGCTCAAGCTCACATATAAAGACATGTATAATTAAATTTACTGTACATATACGTATGGTGCTAATTTACCGCCCTAGGGTGGGATTAAGGACAATACGTGTCAATGTCAAACATTTTAAGGGACATATTATGTCACGTAAAACGTTGAACAATACACTTGCGAAAAGGTAATTCGCACTTGTATTGTAATGTGCATACACCTTGTACGGAGATAAACAAAACAGGATGAAAATATTTACTAAAGCTCGAAGAAGCCATCAGAATGTTGTCAGAGTTCCGCCGCCACGCGTTCGACCTGACGAATAAATTCGGTAGACAATACAGGCTAATGAATAAAGTTGTGTTGTTAACGAACCTAACTTCGGAATTTCCATTTAGAAGTGTTCATGCTTAACGAAAGTATGCATATTTCGGTTACAATGGCAGGATGAAGAGCTTAAAGAATTTAATAATGTATCGATACTTTTAGAAGCATTAACGTCCTTCGACACCGAAATATTTAAAATAATAATGATCTAATAAAGTTTCTGTAAAATATTATTGCGATTGCAAATACGGAGTAACTTTATTTATGAAAAGGTCAATCAACGAAAGTTTCGTACATAACAATACTGTGACCGCATGGTACACTAATTTCCTAATAGACTCGACTGGCATTTCGAGATATTTAAGTAGCAAATAGTGATCTAAAAATGCTTTTAAAATCATACCTACGCAACGACACGTCCATCACGTGGCATACCTACATGATTAAATTTTAGTCTTTTGTTGTGAAATTATTATTGTGTAAACATTATTTCCTGTGAGATTTGTGCTGCATAAAACTTGCAGATTTTTGTAATTTCTACACCAGGTTCTTCGCTACACACAACATTAATTGCTTACCTACTCAAAATAAGTCGCTCACTCGCTGTCGAAATTTACTGCACACGATTTATATTTCCGTCGTCATCATCATCATAATGTCATTCTTTTATCGCCCACTAATGAGCACAGGCCTCTCTTCTCTTGTTCCAGTCCATATAAATTATATATTTCCAATCCCGTAAAACACACGAAATTCGAATGCACTCTCATTCCGACCAGGATGAAAATTACTAGATAAAAAAAAGGAATTAATTAAAGAGTGAATGAGGAAGTTTGAAGGAGCAAAAGTCAATATTGGTGCGGTAGTTTGTGCCCAGTTACCGGGGCGTGTCTGCCTGGAGCCTTGGGAAAACATACGGACCCAGAAATTGACAGATTTTTTATAGTCTTATATACTTTGCAACTTCATTTTTATAACTTTAGGCCTATGATTCGTCCTTCACATAATAGTCACGATATCCTCTTGTTTAATAGTAAATGATTTGTCACACTTAAATATCAATATCTTAATATGGAGCGATTCTAAAAAAGTTCATAAATCCTTGATTGAAGAAGGTAATCGTTTTATTAGCAATAAGTATTTTGACCAACAACACAACTGTAGATTATTAATAAGTACATATAAAAAAAACTAATCAACTTATTTAAGAAATATTATGATCTAAATTAGAAGTTATAGTAAACTCAATTAAGAAACATCTTAAGGAAGCTGGAAGCATCCGAGCTAGAACATACAAAGTATATTGCGTTTCATAACTATCATCATCACCTTGGACATCCTTGTACATCTTTACAGATGATTTAAGCAGTATCTGTGATCTAGCGGCAGCGCCAGCGCCGCTCGTGGCCTTATAACCTAGTTCTTGAACGGCATAATCGTACATATTTCTGACAAGTACCTAAAATGAGGGTCTCCAGAAAGGCGACCTTCATCGTCCACGTGTCTTATAATTATATTGCGCTTTTAAAAGTCAAACCTGACCCTGCTGTATTACCCCAGCTTATTTCTCATTTCCCCTTCACGAAAGTATTTTATCTTGTTCGTATTTTTACCATATCCCTCGGGCTCGTCCGAACGATGTTCGTCGGTAGAAGCGGACGTCCGTTAGCGGTGTCAGTGGGCAAAATTCCAGAGGACCTGTAGTCCACGACGTGCAATTCATTCTAGTTTAAAATGGGTTACTCCATTTCTCGCTGACTACGCGTCTCCTGACAACTCCCCTAGCCCGGTTTGTTTTTGTTGCTCCGATATCGAACGCGTCTTACACTTTTGTTCAGTTACGTTGGTCCATGATTTATTTTGGATGGTGATCAAATTATTGGATAGGCAAGGTACGTAAAGGAGTAGCACTAAATAAAATTCTTAAGTGTGTACTAGTACATACCTAGTACAGGAAAGTATAGGTGTTAATGGATTTTCAAAGTCGCAAAATATCACGGTGCATTATCTGTCAGCTCCCAGCGGCTCATATTTGAGCCAGAACGCTTATGGGTGACGTCATATCGTGGAATTCGACAGGTTAAAGGTGACATTTGCATGCCAACTGCAGCTGCATTACTGTAGCGGCATTACTTTTACGGCGTGAACGCGGCCGCTGTAACTATAACTGTCAATTTCCTTGATATATAAAATGAGTGCCGTTCGTCATCAGTAACTCATTTTTCATCGCGGAAATTGACAAATAAAGTTGCGGCCTCACCGCCGCCGCAGTAATGTCGCATCTGAATGCTTAACGCATTGTATTTGAAAAAAGTGAATACTTAGCAGCCACAAAATATATTGTTTCAACGTTTGAATAATTATCCAAGAGCTGTAGGTAGTAATACCTAAATCTCAACAACATTTATGCTTTCATAAATTGACCTAATTACCTACCTATCTTTAACTTAACATTATTGTCTAATTATGAGTTTTACTAACCTGGGTGTCTTAAACAGTAGTAGTTCACTCCTTTGAATGCTTCTGTGTATATATTCTTGTGTACATTCTTCTTCCAAACTTCATACGTGAGAAACCATTTGTCACATAGTAAATAAGAAAAGAGGTTTGGTTGATATTAAAAAACTTTCAGACTATTCGTTTGAGAACTAGTAGAGAGCAGACCAATTTAAAAGTGATTCGCAGGTATTCTTGGATAAGTGGCATTATTAAAAGTGTCTACAGAGCGACGGCGCATCGGCAACGTGCCGTTTTAGCTGGGTACATTCGTTAAAACTTTTTGAGATATGTTTTTATGGTACGAAATATAATAGGGATACGAGTAGGTCGACTTTACAAAGGCAACCCATAGGCGGGTCAACGAAACGAGCACTTCTAAACATGTCTTTTATTCGACATAAGAAACACTTTGAGAATAACAAGATCATTCTTAAAATTCGGCAGTAGGTACATTCAAGCTAAAGGAAAGGTACGAATTTAGAAAGCAAAAAAAATATTAGACTGCATTTGTGTTTTATAAATGGGACTCTTTATTTTGCAGGGATACTTACTATATTTCCTGGAAATATGCAACTGATTTTCCAACCAGTTTTTTTTTTTACTTTGCCAAAGGTAATATTAGGGTAGGTACCTACTACAATTTACGATCAAACCTAATGAAGTTAGAAAATTTCCTCCCATTTTTGTACTTCCATTAAAAAACTGTACGAGTAATAAGTATCCATAAAAAATACCACTTTCTTTTAAAATAAATGCCTCGAAGTAATATAACGGTACCTGCCTTTTAAGCATACTTACCTGGCAATTTTATATAATAGGGCTCAGAAGTCTGACTGGGCCTTTGTCCGCACCTCCCAATAGCATGGTGATTCTGCCGCGATCTCTGTTCTCGAATGATATGCTCTGGAGACATTCAAATCGTGTAAAGTTCTTTTTTTCCTGGAACAATTCAGTAAATACATGTCTTTTTGAGTGACAATACCTGTCAGTGACAATCTACATGAAAGCCGCTAGGGATCTCAAATTATTGTCACTCTGATAACGTGACAACACATCTAAAATAAATAATTACGGTAAGAATAACTATCTTACATTAATTTAATTGCCAATTTCCTTGTAGATATATAAATGTTACCAAGTGACCCCAAACTCTTGTAAGTTATCAAACTTGTGGAAATATTAGTATATTTAGTAGTTAATTTTACCATTCGTCAAGGGATATTAAATGGAAGGGATTATTCATTCTGTTGGACGAGTTTAATTAAGTTTGCGAAACCCATCGAACTGCTATCGGCAACCGACTCGAATTTTAATCTGCTTTGAGAGTTGTGTGTCACAAATAAAACGAAATGTTGAAAAGAAGCATGGCGTAAAATTATTTGTTTATAATTAAGGAGGCATATAAGGAGACGATTCGCCTTATGGTAACCAATTACCGTCACTCATGGATGAATAAGTATCTGAAACATCGCTCTTTTCTTGAAGGTTTGAATGTCATATCGGTCCGGGAATACCGCGGCGCGGCCGACAATTCATTCCACAGTTTAGCTGCAATTAGGCATTAAGTTTAATTTTACTTTCTCGTAAATTTAATGCAATAATTTGCACATTGCACACAGATAAAACAGGTACGTTTCCACTATTTTATGTCATGATAATGAAGTACAAAAGCGGTACAATTAACGCACTCCCATAATTACGTTTAACGAATTGTGAAGCATAAAATGACTCGGCGGCAGTAATTTGGGATTTATTTTCGTTTTGCTGCAATTGTGAATTTGGTTAACCAATGTAAATTTACCTGTATTATAATAGTATTAAGTGCTTGTGAACGAGCTGCTTAAATAGGAGGAAAATGCAGAGATTATCACAGGCGGAAATTTATATTGATGATAGTCAAAATTTAACTTTCGTGAGACATATTTTAAAATATTTAAATAACAACTGTGACACTCCCGTGAATTCTTTTTCTCTATAAACACAATTCACGTAATTCAGTTTATAGTTAACTTTAATGTATTTTTAATGTAAATTTGTTAATTTTCTTATTATATAATAAATGTTTATTTATTCACGTAAGTGTTATATTTGTTGATAGTGTTCATAATATTGCATGGAATATTAAACTAAGTACCTACCTACTTTTAACTTGCATTACTGTTGCAACATTACTGCTGCGACCTTGATGCGGGCGCTGTCACTGTCATATTCCTAAATAAAATGTGTGACGGATTGAATGTTCTAATCGCGGCAGTAATTCGGCTATGAACATCACTCATTTTATCATGGAGAGGCCATAACTGTTAAACAAGCAACCACGGTTGCACTCCGGGAGTGCCGATAGAAGTGAAAACTCACCTCACTATGTTACCGACGCCCGGTAACACGATACATACGTTTAGCGGAGGTATTCTATTTATTTATTATATATTATTATCATTCTCAAATAAGATCACACTTTTTCATTGACATGTTTATTTACATACTGCCATGACAACGTCAAATTATTTGAACATAGGTAAAGAATCTTGAAAACGAGTCCGCAACATAAATGTCAAATAACATTGTTTTTCTTTATTGATTTAAATGCCATTTAAATTATGAGTGGCCACCTTACGGGGCTTACGGTCACGTGATCGCCTTAAGCCCCTTACGGTCACGTGATCGCCTTACGCTGTCTCGAGTTTATAATTTTTTCCCCACCTCAAAAAGTGCCCAGCACCGCTAAAAACGTTTTCACTACAAAAAAATATCATGGAGATAGTGACAGCCCGCGTCAACGACGCAGGAGTAATGCAGCAAAAGTAATGCAGCCCAGTCAACGTCACCAATAACCTGCGTACAGAGCTGATTATACAATTATTTGATTAATTTAATATAATACGTAGGATACATTTGAGATTCCTAACTCAAAATTTATCATTCACAAATCCGAACGTAAGTTGCAGAAGATTTCTGGTAAATTAAAATCATAAGGCATATTTAATGAACATCGCTAATGATGTATGAATTAATCTTTCTAAACCCAAAAACTGAAACTATAAATCTATCCGTTAACTCTGCTCAGTCGAAAATAAAAATATAGCTATAAAGAATTCAATGGCATTCACTACAGAATGAATCACCTTTTTCAATTCAACATCAATTAAATAAATCGCAATGTAGTTTAAACAAACGTTGTACCTATCGTATGAACTCGAATTATATTTGAAATTTGCGAAGCTTCGCTCAAGTTTATAGTATTGATGTCGCATCAGGAATCAGGATACAATAACTTTTGTTTTACGAACGCGAGTTATTGTTTGTACAAACACAATGGGAACGACAAAAACAGCTAAGCTCGCTTCCCGCCTTCAGTCGGCGATATTGAAAGGATTAAATGAATAATTCAGGAAGGAAAGTCGCGAGCGCCGCTCTTGGGCTTGCCTCATTCGTGCCTTTCTGTCCGAGTGACCTACCCACTTAGCATGCACATTTATATTTAATTTTTCAATTTTCACAATGAGTTGAAATCACAATGAATTTTAAAGCGATTGCGAGCTTGAATTGCAATGTCATAGTCTAAAATGGTTCATTCTGAACTGGGATACTTTCGAGGCGGGATTGATAAAATAAACAATATTGTAGTTGAGATCAGATAAAGTACGAGTGTAGATTGTGACTAAAATTGTCACATGTGCCTAAAAAGTGTTTGTATAAATACATAATTATGTATAACATTATCGTTATATACCTATCACACATCGTAAACCGTTAAAGTGGGGTCTTGAAATTAGCAACAATTCACCGTTATGCTTTCATTTGCTAAAATGGATTGTATGGATTTAAGTTACTATGGAGGGCAAGCTAAATATAAGTACGGCTTCTATGCGGACGAACTATTTTGTTATAGACACATGTCATCATCTTCCTCGCGTTATCCCGGCATTTTGCCACGGCTCATGGGAGCCTGGGGTCCGCTTGGCAACTAATCCCAGGAAGGAATTGTTATAGACACATGTGCCTAGGATTATTTTTATTTGGTGAAAACGATGTACTTAAGACTTATAATAACCAACACAATTAGGTACATTAGGTTACTCGTTAGTATTAGATTTAAACGATTTTTTTTAATCTTGGATGATTTAATAAAAGCTTCATGCACCAGTTCTACTTTCACTCTTGACTACTATTTCAAATATGGAGGAAACAATATGGCAAGTTATTTTATCTTATAGTACGTAGAATTTTTCCACTTTCAGCACATGAACACATTACGTCTCGCCGAGCTTGGACTGGACGGCGATTTGATTCAATAAACATTGTCTCGGAACTCACTGTAAAATGGCAGGGAAGTTCAGGTATCAATATTACCTTCGCAGTCTTTATAATATGTTTACGAGTACGTAGATAATGTCACTAAGAGAAGAACATATATCGGGTAACATTTTTGTACGACGCTTGGATTTGAATATCGCAGCAGCTTGCAGGGTGTAGTAAAAAATTGCCATTAAAACTGTTTTCATGGTTTTTTTTTAAATCATAAAATGATTTTTTTTTATTCAATAGTCTAAGACCGATTTTGTTGTTACAAATCGACGTAGCATATGGAAATATTACGTTCAGTGTACCTTCTCGTAAAGAGGTAGGTGTAAAATAGGAATGCGCAAAATATCTGTGACAAAGTGAACAACCAAAATATAAGAAAGTTATTTCCCTAACAATTAGCGTGAAAGTTATATGAAGTGATAGAAATCCTGTAATAATCCGTGGAACATTGGCTGGCGATAGTGTCAGGAGTGTCCGCTCTAAGCCAACTTGCGACACTGTAATCCGCACCCAGGACGAGTTTATCTAAGGCGACCCTTTACGGGATTAACCTAAACTTGTCCGACAAATGTTCCTATTTATATATGCTAATCGGGTTATCGGCAGTTTAATAATTGGGGTTATGATTAGTATAATTTTTACAGTAAAGAACTTTTATCCACCCAAATCTAGCCTGTCATGCGTCATTCTCGCACTTTTATACCTGGGACCCGTTTCTCAAAAGCTTGTAACTTGTAATACAAGCGGATGTCACTTTTTGACAGCTTTTGTTAGAAAGGGACTTCCACTTGTATTACAAGTTACAAGCTTTTGAGAAACGGGCCCCTCTACTACTTGTTAGAACGTAACGGCTACGATAAAAGAGAATAAATGCAGGACCTGCAGGCTGATTCTGTTTTGACAATTTGTTACAGTTTTTATTTTGTTTTGATATGATATTGACGATAAGTGACGCGAAATGCGAGGGAAATGTACTAGGAAATTGTCATTAGACATCTGCCCTGTGCTTATTGGTTCGCGTGAATTGCACTAGGTAGCAGTCTTGCCAAGATCGGATCATAACAAAATCAAAACCATACAAAAGTTTACCTACATTAGAATCATCCTCCTTCATCTAATAGTGACATTTAATTTCATAGCGACTAGTGAAATATCACTAAACGATTTTTCGTTGCTGATTATAAAATCATTCAATCGTTAGGTACGATTCAGTAGGACACTATAGAAGCGATCCTGATAAGAAACTTCTTTTTATTAGGTACTCTCATGCAACTCTCTTGCATCAATAAAAGTTGGCGAGAGATTTACTGCGGATGAAATGTCAATTCATCAATCAATATCAATCGACCTCCAAATCTCAAAGTTTGAATGCCGCTTTAGGCCGTCCCTGGGGATATGAGCTTGTTGGCACATGTATCCATCCATCGTACGATCAAACGTTCCCTGTCCTATTCCCGCGTGGAATCTATCTAATTAACAAACGTTACGACTGTCAGCTTTTCCATTGTGTAAATGGACCTCGAAATTCGTAATTACGACATTGGAGACTACACTTACGTATATTAGTTTACCAAGAATATGTTATTATATAATGTGAGGCGTTCCGTGCCTAAAGGGTTATTTATGCTATTCAATGGAACGGCGGATAGGTTTATTTTCATATACTTACTTGTGAATACGTTTATTGGGTTAAGTAAACTGAAAGTAGGTAATTCAATTCTGAAATAAAATAATAAAGTTTCTTATGTACATCTACGCAAAGGAAAGTTATATTCATATTTGTACGTTTATGACACATAATGATAAATATGTAAAAGAGGTTATAGCATGGTAACACAGTGTAATACATTTTTTAACTCTTTAGGAAAGTATAGGTCTATTTTCTGCTGTTTTATCGACTGTTTAATGTTAATAATGAATGTCTCTTTGTTTCCCAAAAAAAAAACTATTATCTGTAACTGACACACTGTTAACTGACAGTTGTAAACCTTCTTAGGCATAAGGTCTACTGATGGACAGTTAAGAGTGTTGCTGTTTGTACCTATGTATTTGTATAGGTTGTATATATGTATATAAGTGTTTCATGATTTCTAGCAACCATTGTTTGAAGCGTTTACTTTCACAGCTAAAACTAAATTAAGCAAATAGAAAGATAAACCTTATCTCAAACTAACAAACACAATAATACCGCCTAAAATATATTCGCAAAAACTCGTAAAATCATTTTCATGCTTCGAGAAACACGCCAACAAGACAGAACGCATCAATTTCTTCCAAACTAGCCTAATGCGGAAGGGCGGAAGGGTTGTTAGTTGCATGACAAACAATTTTCAGGTAACTTGACTGTGTCAGCCAAACTGTGAGGGTAAACTTATGAAAGTCTGAGGGAATTATTTATCAAGTTTTCGTTAAAAACTCAAACCTATCAAAATCGGATTGGCAACTGTCAGCGGTTGGCATAGATGGCGTCATCATAGCTTGCCCCTTTTTTGTGAGATTTGGTTTAAAGGGCTGGCATCCAGGGCATAACATTCTATTAAAAAACAAAATTTACACAAATCTAGGGATTGACATGGCAAGCTACGCTGGCGCCATCTGCTAAATACTTCGACCGGCCAACCCCATTTGCCTGTGAAATTAATTAACCTTTTGGACGCCAATGACCGATATATACGCACCGCAGGTCCAGCGCCAAAGACGTATTAATCGGTCACAGACCACAGAGCAACATAGACCTAGGTGCATATGCATAAGAAATACTCAGTTTACAGCTGACATTCTGATGGAGACGTTCGGATGGCAACGGATACAGTATTACTGTGGCGACATTACTGCTGCGGCCTAGACGCGTGCGCTGTCACTGCCAATTTCATTGATAAATTTACAAAAGTTAGGCATTTAAACTTAACTTTTAAGCCCAAACCAGCCCTTTATATTCAAACCGTTTAAGTTTAAAGGAGTACACACATTTACTGCCATCAAACCCTTACGAGACAAATTAACACAACAGAGAAACAGGCTTAAGTCATATCGCCTAGTTAACAAACTGGCAACGTTTATAATTGTCTTGTAAGTTGACATGGTTTACTTTATCATCCTCGTATTTCCAATAAATATTATATAGAAAACAGATCTTTATGATAAAGATGTAGAGTTGCTTTTTAAATCAACCAGTATGTTAAAATAATAGGTTAAGAAAGTTCTGAATTCGGTGCGTAACGGACGAGCACAGGCTACGTCTGAGTTAATTACGATTGTTGTAACGACTCTGAGACAGTTTGGCGGAGTTACGTCTTTGTTAATACGTATGATATATTGTAGGATTTGTAGGTTAGTAAATATGAATTGGTCAACTTATATTAAGGTGCGTTGGGGTAACTTCAAACGTAGGGTAATTTTAATTCCATTTTAATTCTTAAAATGGAAAATACCAAAAAAAACAGAGGCACTTCATACTTTAGACACTGTCGCTACTGCAATGCTTAAAGGCATCTTGCATACTATTGCTACAGTAAAAAATGCTTCTAGTTTATTAGATTATGACACTTTCGACGTCATCCCAGTGGACGTTACAACTTATTCAAAATAAGCCAATTTGTATTTTCTAACCTATAAGAAAAATTATACAACTTACACAAAGAGCCATAATTATTAATTCAATTGTCAGATGCATTTGTACTTTTGTAGCGCTACGTTGTATCCGATAGCATTGTTTTACGCACCGAAAATGTTTCAGACTCGTTTAAATATAAGTACCTACTTGTTTTTTTATCGCTAAATGAGTAAAGCGACCAAAAATTTTAAACTTTTTACCTTCATTATCAGGAGATAAACTAATTTAAAACCAATCAAAATTTCATGCATTCCGATTGTAATTAATACCTCTCTAATATTTTATTTGATTTGGATATATTTTTGATGTCCTGTCAGCTGCTCTAAATTTTTGCTGCATTTTAAATTTGGTATGAAATTATACGACTAGAAACTAAATGACTTCAATATTTTAAAATTTTGAAAGCATTTAAAAAGTACCGTATTATATGAAATTACTATCAATTACTTCTTACCACGAACGAATAACTCACCGTTATCTTATAATCCCGAAGACCGTTTTCCGAGATCGGATTAGCAGCATTCAGCCTAATATATCAGAAATGACTTACGGGCGGTATAATTTGTAAGCGTATGCGACGTTCCGCTAAACCCAAGGTAAACATCAATGCATTTCCACTTTCGAGGGATAGACCCTCGTCTCTTTGAGGGACAATCAAGTTTTCAATTGGCATTTAACACCGTAGTTTACCTGTCGTCTGAAACTTTGGACCCTTCACACGTGAACAACTTTGTATCAAGAATCTTATTTTTTAGCCTTTTTAGGGTTCCGTAGCCAAATGGCAAAAAACGGAACCCTTATGGATTCGTCATGTCTGTCTGTCTGTCTGTCCGTCCGTATGTCACAGCCACTTTTTTCCGAAACTATAAGAACTATACTGTTGAAACTTGGTAAGTAGATGTATTCCCATCACCCATCCAAGTACTGACCCCGCCCGACGTTGCTTAACTTCGGTCAAAAATCACGTTTGTTGTATGGGAGCCCCACTTAAATCTTTATTTTATTCTGTTTTTAGTATTTGTTGTTATAGCGGCAACAGAAATAATACATCATCTGTAAAAATTTCAACTGTCTAGCTATCACGGTTCGTGAGATACAGCCTGGTGACAGACGGACGGACGACGGACGGACAGCGGAGTCTTAGTAATAGGGTCCCGTTTTTACTCTTTGGGTACGGAACCCTAAAAAACAATAAATTTTGGGGGTTTCCCATACTTGGAACAGAAACTCAAAATTTTTTTTTTTCATCAAACCCATACGTGTGGGGTATCTAGGGATAGGTCTTCAAAAATGATATTGAGGTTTCTAATGCTTTCTCTGCTTAATATCATATTAGACGTGATTTAAACGACACAGAGTTAGTAGGCGTATAACGGACAATACAGTACTACTTTTGTATTTTTACGTACTTGACTGTACCTATCCAAATCATGTCCATGGCAAATATCATCCAATTCTGTCCTCCAGTCAAATCAGTCTAAGCATGAAAAGTTAAGAAATATACACATAGAAATCCATACTTCCTAACAAACTTTCGAATTTAGGTCGAATATTACTGCATTTGTCACCCTCTTTTCACTTTCTCCTCTCATCTACTCAAAGGTTAACTGGAAGAGATCCCTCAAAGGGATAAATTCGCCTTTGTACTTCTTACTAATTGTATGTTTTTTTTAATATGTCTTTTTGTACAATAAAGAGTTTACTACTACTACTACTACTAATATAATTTAATAAATAACACTTAAATTAAAAACTTATAATTAAAAAATTTGGCCTAAGTCGTAGTCGCTTGTGGTATGGTGCCCAGAATGCCATATTTATCAAAGTTGATTCAACCCTTAAAATCGTATTAAAAACGCGAGCGTAGCGAGCGCGAAATTTTTTTGATAGAAAAATGAGTCAGATCAGCCGCAATGGTTTATGTGAAATTTTGGTGTGGATATCTAATGCGAAAGCCGAAGGCCGAGCTCCATATAGGGCCGAAGGCCCGAAGCGTCCAGGCTGTCCGTGCTTAAACACAGAACAATAGTATAAGTGTTTAAATGCGAAGGCCAAAGGCCGAGCTCCGCGTAGGGCCGAAGGCCCGAAGCGTCCAGGATGTCAGTTCTTAAGTCGTAGTAGTAGTCGCTCGGTAGGGTGCCCAGAATGCCACCTTTATCAAAGTAGGCTTAACTTTAAAAGTGAAAAACGCGAGCGTAGCGACCGCGAATTTTTTTGATAGAAAATAATTGAGAGAGGCTATGTCAGGTCGAGCTCCATGTAGGGCCGAAGGGCCGAAGCATCCAGGCTGTCAGTGCTTAAACACAGAACAATAGTATAAGTGTCTAAATGCGAAGGCCGAAGGCCGAGCTTCGCGTAAGGTCGAAGGCCCGAAGCGTCCAGGATGTCAATGGTTAATCACAGAACAATGGTATATGTGTCTAAATGCGAAGGCCGAAGGCCCGAAGCGTCCAGGATGTCAGTTCTTAAGTCGTAGTAGTAGTCGCTCGGTAGGGTGCCCAGAATGCCACCTTTATCAAAGTAGGCTTAACTTTAAAAGTGAAAAACGCGAGCGTAGCGACCGCGAATTTTTTTGATAGAAAATAATTGAGAGAGGCTATGTCAGGCCGAGCTCCATGTAGGGCCGAAGGGCCGAAGCATCCAGGCTGTCAGTGCTTAAACACAGAACAATAGTATAAGTGTCTAAATGCGAAGGCCGAAGGCCGAGCTTCGCGTAAGGTCGAAGGCCCGAAGCGTCCAGGATGTCAGTGCTTAATCACAGAACAATGGTATGAGTGTCTAAATGCGAAGGCCGAAGGCCGAGCTCCGCGTAGGACCGAAGGCCCGTAGCGTCCAGGATGTCAGTAGTAGTCGCTCGGTAGAATGCCCAGAATGCCACCTTTATCAAATTAGGCTTAACCTTTAAAATCGTATTAAAAACGCGAGCGTAGCGAGCGCGAATTTTTTTTGATAGAAAAAAATGTAGAGAGGCTATGTCAAGGCTATGTGAGGGATACAGTCGCAATGGTTCACGTGAAATTTTGGTGTGGATATCTAATGCGAAAGCCGAAGGCTGTCAGTGCTTAAACACAGAACAATAGTATAAATTGCAAGTCCCAAATTGTTTGACATTTACAAAAACATATAATATTTAAAAACTTTCGTGTTTTGAACACATATTAACTCACATTTATAGACGGGCCTATCTCGAAACTTATTTTATTACCTTTATTTACCGACGTTTCGACACAGGTTTCACTGGTCGTGGTCGCGGCTAACCGATGTCCCAACAAAATGTCAAAACAGAGATTTGTGCAACTACCCGACGAAAAGTGTATGAAAAAGTTTGGGGTAGACATCATAATTTTAAACCACCCACTTCACATAATGTTAATTATTGTCAATAGACCCGCGATAGACCCGTCTATAAATGTGATTTAATATATGTATTTGCAGAGACGTTTGACATTGATTAAGAAAAATGTTGTTTTTTTTACAAAGTACCTACACAAAAAAAAAGTTTGCATCACTTTCTTAAGTTAGCACCATAAGATTCAGGTGCAAATATAACTTAATTGAGTGTAGTGGCCACCCCCCCTTTTAGGGGTTGAATTTTTCTAGCCTAAAATATGGCCAGGGATTTTCTTGACAGATTAGTAAAGTTTTCATCAAAATCCGTTCAGCCGTTTTCACGTGATGCGCGGTCAAATAAACAGATAAACAGACAAACAGATAAACAGACAAACAGACAAACAGACAAAAATTCTAAAAACTGTTGGAACGTGTTCTGTTATCGATTCTAAGTATCCCCAACCAACTTTTTTTCGAATATCTTCCATGTACAGACTTTCAATATATGTATAGATAAAGCTATTTAAGAATATTTTATTTATTAAGAATACGTTGCCTACATCCAAAGTTGCCTGGGACACGCGAAAAACGGCAAATTTCGCCGTTTTTGGACCTTCAAATGCGATTTTGTCAGAAACAAATAATATTTAAGGTACAGTTGTACATTATTTTTAAAGTTTATAATACACTGAATGAAAATATATACATATCTAGTCTTTAAGTCCTATGGACTTCGAGTTTTAGCCGTGTGACAGCAAAAAATGCCTATTTGAAAATTGACCCACTTATTACTTACCTTAAAAGAAAGTCATAATCCAATTTCATACTTTTGCTAAGTTTCCGGTAGATTCAGTAACTAGAAGTGAGCGATAATATCCCGTCCTAAAACTCCTTACTACGGAGCTTAAATTAAATCTAGTAAAAATTCAGCGTCTTTCCCTTTCCGAATGGTTTATTTGGCCAAGTAAAAAATGACACTAATTGAGGTTTTCGCGTTCAACAAAAAGCGACATTAATAACGTTTTTTTTACCTAATTTTTCTTAACATTAAAAAATTTGGAGGTCGTAATTTCGGGCGCCGGGCGCCTACAGTCAACAACTCGTTAAATTCGGAAACGGCCGATGTCTGCCGTTATTACAAGAGCATAAGTGCATAAGAAGTTCTAATGAGAATATGGCCTTTTGCTCGTATTTAGCCAGGGCAGCGCGGCCCGGATCGGGAATTAAGCGGAATTCAGCCCTCTCAATGTAAATTAAACCATCTGACCGAATGTTGCAACGGAAGGCGGATGATTTATTTCTTAGCCCGTAATGGCTTTTTAATTCATCCAGTTTGCACTTGAAATAAAAGAATTAATAGCCCTGCTTAGTGGAACATGTAGGTAAATGGTGCGCGGATAAATGTATAATTCATTTGAATAAGGCATACATTAAATTTACGGGTCTTCGTTGCCATTATACCCTTATTCGAATAATTTTAAACACGGTTGAAATATAAATTATGTTTATACTTTCACAGCTGCTGATAACATTGTACCTAATTAATATTAGTTGTGTTTTTGAAACCACAATTTTATCATAATATTAATTAGACAAATAAATGATTTTGATTTTAATTAGGTAGGTGCACAAACCTATGGGTGCCGAATGTCGATTCTATTTATTTTTTATTCCAGATGTACTTGTACGTGAGTTGTACGTTTTCAATTATGCATATATTTTACTTATTGAGTGTCTAATGTTAAAATGATTCCGATTTGATTAGAAACATATGTAGGTATGTTAAAGAAAATAAACCTAGAGTAACAATATCCAGCTGAAGAAATTGACCTGCCTTTAAAAAGCGCCCAAACATTATTATTAAATATGTAAGCAGCGTCTCCATGACAAAATATTTAAATTGTATCTGCAAAACTTTGAAGGCCTCAAAACGCTCCATATTTTCACAAAAATAAGATTACATTTCTTCAACATCGACCGTACCCCGTATTTCTGGTAATAATTCCTATTTCCAGCCACTCTTCTCAATTGATGCAATAAAGGGAGACGAAACATTTAGTTTTTCCGCTACCCTGACTACGTGAGAAGGACGGAAAATATCGATGTTTAATTCCTACTATCATGTGAGCTTGAATCGCTTAGAAGTTTCGTTCATGTCGTTCCGTTTTTATTCAAAGAAAGAGAAATTATTTTTAGTTTGATAAGAAATAAAGGCCGTGGCATTTATGCCACTGGGGACTAGCCGGTAAACCTAAAATTGACATCGAAATAGCTATTTTCTCCGCTTCATTTCTGGGTAAATGTAATTTTAATAAATAATATATGATTTTCTTTAGTTTCTTTTGGAGTAGGTATGGTTTGACCCAAGTTTGTAAGAAAATAGTGCTTGGCAGTAAAGTATTTACGTCATAATAACAATATACTCTCGACTATTGCGAAGTACGACTTTACAAATGTCTAATAATGCTCTATAGAAGTGTTAGTTTGATTTAAAGGTGAGTAATATGATTTTTAACACGGTCAAATAACAACCAGTTTTATACACCTCACATAAGTACCTAATTATAAACACTGCTTGAAAAAATAGTAATTATAAAAATATTTTTGATTTCAAAAATAAACGATCATAAAGGCCTCGGTGATTATCAATTGACCTCAAAATTTGGTCATCATCGATGATCATGATGAAAAACAAAAAATAAATATTTACACTATAAACTACACGATACTTATCATCTTTGTTGCACGAGGATTTGTAAAACATATAAAAATACGTTGGTTGACTAAGAATTTTTCTTACTTACATGTCATTTACAAAAATGCCATTGAAAATTAAAACTTCAACCATTTAAATAAAACAAAAAGTATTATCTTTCAAATATACTCCTTTAGCTTTGATACGCAAACGCAAACGTTTGTTAAAATTATCAAAAATAGACCAATATTGACAAAATTGTCAACGTATTTGAGCCAGCCTGTATTACGTTTTGCTTAAACAAATCCAGTAGCAAAAAATCAGTCCGGTTCGATAAATTCTAAAAGTAGGAAATAAACTGATTCAAATTTCAAACCATCTGCTCAGAGACGAGGGTGCCGATTGAACGACAAAGGACGTCAGATTGTTTACGTTCAGAAAATTATGTTGCCATTTGATACCGCCCGCTGTTTACCCAAGAGTTAACTTAGAATATTTCCATTACTTCGTTTAATTACTTCGATTTTATGAATTAAATTTCTTAGTAGTACTTGTTTAACAACTTTCACAATTCCTTTCAATCTTGGATCAGGCGGCCTAGCCAAGGTGACGATCGCTTGCGCTTCGCTATCGAATCGCTTTGTGTCTCTCTATCACTCTTCCACATTAGTGTGACAGTGACAGATGCGTTTCGTTCGCTACGTAGCGTTAGCGATTGGCATGTTGTCTACGGGGCCTGATCCACGTCCAAGAAACTTTACAGTGAAGTTGACTAATTTTAATTCTAAATATGTCAACCTGGAGCCGTGTTCTGTAATATCAGGTTGTAAATTTGATCTGGATTTATTATGGATATTGTCTGTCAGTGTCAAAAGTGACGTCTCTGGCTGAAGGAAAGGTCACTTTTAACACTGACAGCTCATATGAGCTGTCAGTGTTAAAAGTGACTTATGCATATGCATAAGTCCATAATAATTCCAGATCAAATTCCTAATCTGTTATTATATTCAGTAGGTACCTGAACCTTGAGCTATGACCTTTCAAATTACACTTAAACACTACTTGAAAACAATGATCAATTTTATTAGGGCTAAAATAGATCATAACGGTTACACTCACCTGTATTTTTAGTCGCTATTGGTGACATGTTTCGGGCCCATCGGGGGTCCTTCTTCAGGCTCGAGTACCCGTTTCTCCTCTCTCCTCGTTGTACAAAAACAAAACAAAATCATGCTCGTTCATTATTTTATGTAGCAGTTCATTATGTATAACAGCCTGTCAACATTTGTCACTTGTTATTTTATCAGTCTCCAATAAATAAAATGGTTAATGAAATATAAAGAAGGGCTGTCTGTAATCATTCACTTTTGATGGTTCATAAAATTGCCGAAATTCCGGCAACGCATTTGTGTAACACGTATGACACATTAGATCCCGGGAAAGGTAAATGTCCCCTAACATATAAAGTTTTGGGGACACCGCATGGCTACGGGGGAATGCGTGCACGTGGGGAATCCACAAAATACGGACACGATATTTAGCAGATGTGGAGTAGGTATATTTCAATGGTTTAATTTAAAAAGGGTTTTTTGAAACGACAGATTTCAACTTTCTAGGCGGTTTTTAGGGTTCCGTACCCAAAGGGTAAAAAACGGGACCCTATTACTAAGACTTCGCTGTCCGTCCGTCCGTCTGTCACCTGTATCTCATGAACCGCGATAGCTAGACAGTTTAAATTTTCACAAATGATGTATCTCTGTTGCCGCTATAACAAAAATACTAAAAATAAAATAAAATAAATATTTAAGGGGGGCTCCCATACAACAAACACGATTTTTTTGCTCTATTTTTGTTGACAGTGCGGAACCCTCCGTGCGCGAGTCCGACTCGCACTTGGCCGGTTTTTATTGTAATTTTAATATAAAATAGATTAGTCTTGCACTCGAGAGAAGAGTATGGAAAAATACGCTTTTTGAGTTTTGTTATATCAACTGATATAGATGTCTGAGAAGACTTTAGAATTAAAGCGAATCCCATAACGTCTAATGAAAGTCTTTTGTACGATACATCTTATCGTATGTATCGTACAAAAGACTATATCGTACAATGTTATCATCGTAAGAGACAAAATACTTTTCTTGCTCAACAAAAGCAACCGATTGTATAATTTGGAGACTGGGTATCTGGGTAACTAACAAAATTTACTATTAAGTGCACTCAAAATAAATGAAGACTCAACAATTCAAAGTTCAGTATATCAACTACTATAAGTTCACCAAAATATCCTCACGAAAGTCAGGCATTCAAATTCCAGTAGGATTGTAATTAAACAGAACCCTTTTACAACTGCTAAAATATAACACGGCCGGACCCAGGCGTTACCTGGGGACCTTTATTCGCAGGAAAGAATCCAGAGGTCCGTTTAAGTTTGTTTCTAAAATAATTCTATGTAGCGACAGATTACTTAAGGGTAACATTCCATTTCTGACCGCAGCTGCACTACTGGTACAGAACGCGTCGCTGTTACTGTCAATTTCCATAGTAAAATGAACAGTAGTGCAGCTGCGGTTGGAAATGGACTGTCACCTTAATTTTACGAAGGTTACTGCATAATCTATTACCATCGTATTTTCACGGAAAAAGATACAAAATTTGAAAGAAGTTTGTAAGGGAAAATGGTAAGATTTCTCTTCAGAATCAAAGTGTGGTTTTCGTAATTTTACCTAAGTTTAAAAAGTACTGTTATGAAAAATCATACTTCCTTGTCATTTTCTGTTGCAACACTTATTTATATTTAATAATTTTGTCAAATTGTTAACTTACTGGACCCATTCAAGGAGTCGTGGGCTTTATTTCTGGGTAGCGATTCGCTAACGCTTTTCAATTTCCATATTTATATTTTGATACAACTTGAATACACTGAAATTATTACTTCTAGCTCTTAAATTTTAAACCAAGTCTCTAATAGGGAACAGGAGAGCAAACGTGGGTCTAGCGGTTACCTACGCCTACGGTTGAACAACGTGAACCTGCTATTTATTATTAAATTAAATTATAGTTGGGCGCCGTAGAAGAAAAACTGATATCTGGAAGGATCTGACCTTATCCGACGAGTTCAGAGTACTAGATCACCACCGCCACGCCTCCGGAAGCTTGGGTACAGGGCCGAAGAAGCACTTGCCGACAGCCACATGGCGCCAGGCACACAAGGGGAGTAGCACGCTCTCAAGCGTGCTTAAGCTGGAAACAAATCATCAGACGCGGCTGACGGACGCGGCTCACAGCCGCGACTTATAGGTATCTAGATAATGAATATACACTGAACTGTGCAAACTATCGGAGGTAAGCCGTGGACGTAACCTTGAGCCTTCGGACATCCGACAGAAATCTGGCGCGCTGGATGTTCCTAACTGTGCACACTTTTATGTCGCCCGCGTCAGCCGCGTCTGATAATTTGTTTCCAGCTTTATAGTATAACTGTAGACCTCGTGATGGTGGAAAAACGGCCCGCAGAGATGGGGTGCATCGTATGTCGACACTCACGAGGTCTATAAATTTGGGTTTCACTGGCCCTTAAAATATGCCTTCATGGCGGCCGGTATCAAACCGGGGTCAAACGGGAGATTGGTCCTGAAGAACATGGTACCAGCTTAACCTTTCAGTGATAAAATCAAAAAGAACATCCAGCGACGTGGCGAGCCATCAGTGCTCTATGAGACGACCGGCTTGCTAGAGTCCGAACTGGGCTCGTGCGAACACAAGACTTGACAAAAAAAAACGATTCCTTTCTTATTTAGTTTGCTTAAAAAATGAATGGATACAACGCGCAGACGAATAAAAGAATATTTGAAAACAATTTTATGTGAAATAAGACCTGCGAATAAAAAAACAGAAATGTGGGAAGGCGCACGGAATTATTTTTAAGGCTAGCAATTCGGGCCATGTAGGTCGATAGTGCGTTGCGCGAGTACGTCTGTTCCACGCTAGATGGCAGTACGAGTACCAAACGAACATGGGCCGCATATGAAAAATGAAGAAATAAAATTTTGTTGTTACAATTTATAGTAGGTAAATATCCAAATATGTATATAAAGATTAATATCCAAATTGTCTTTTTTCTATCAAAAATGTATATTCGTTTAGTCCTACTACGGCAGCTTGGCAGTGTCTTATGGACGGCAGAGTGGTAATCATTTTAGAAACGTTAAGAGTGGCACATCTGCAACGTCATTGTATAAGTAATCTACGCATGGTGGGTGCGTTGTGATACTGTCGACTGCGAAAGTTTTATTCTATCGCGGGCATAATCTTGGGATTACCCTAAGGATGTTAGGGTGCAGAAATTATAGCAGAACTTTCTTTTAAAGCTTATTAAAAGCCTGTTTTTTACTTTCCTACTGAGGTAAGCTTAACCCAATTTTGTTTTAATAGTAGATTATAAATGGTTTAGGATATAATAAATACGATAATTATTTTATCATTATTACACAGTTAACATAAACTGGTATACAACGCATTTTCTATATGTTAACCTTTAGCCGTAAAGTTAGCTTCGACGGACATTAGTCTAAAATAACAATACAATTACTGTGAATTGTCTTTCTTCATCTTTTCAATGAGACTATTTTTGTAAATTTTTGACAATTACTTTTTCTTGGATTGTCTTTATAACCAACCTAAATAACCGTTTTAAACTTATTTGTACATATGCAAATATACCTACCTATCTAATAATTACATTCGAGATGTCTTATATTTCATTAAATGGAGTATTTTTGCCGTGGCGCCGCTAATAAACATACCGTGTCAAAATAGAGTGTGACACTTTTATTTACAAATTTGGGATGTTTCTTGCACGTCATGTTTCGGTATATTATGCGGAGGGGAGAAAATTATTTTCTAGAGCCCTCTCAAAAATCCAAAGATTTCGTCGCGTTCGTGACGCTGAAGGTATTTCGAGGCTCAGTGTTTTAAAATAAATTCATCAATATTCTTTTTTTCTATAAGTAAGATAACATTCTTGAAATACATATAACGGCTAAAATTATCATTTATTTTTAACAAAATCAAATGCATTTATGGAGTTGTACATAATTTAACAGTGCAGCTGCAGTTAACACTCGAACGTCACCTTAAGAATTGTATGATGTGGTTGGCAATCTTAACAGAAATACAATAATTATGAAACGAATTCCTTATACGAAGTACAGTCTGTTCGAAAAGAGAAGAGTCATGGAATGTATTGAGCCCCATACATTCCACGACTCTTCTCTTTCCGCACAGAGACTAGTTAAAAATCGATGAAAAGCCAATGATACTTCACTAATCAAAGTTTACGGTACCTATCACAGAAGAATACCCATTTTCCAATATTCCCAGAAATTTCAAGGAAATTCACCATCTTCATTCTTCATCTGAAGACTAGGTACTTGTAGTTGAGAAGTTGAACCTAGAAATTGAAATTTAACGTGGATATTCATTACCTATGAAATTCAGACAGGAAGCCATAATTCAGCTTCTTGTTTTTGTGCGTCTGCATAACACTTTCCTGCCCTTTTCGATAACATTTTTTTATTTATAAGTTTGTGTATGTACAGTTACACACACATTTATTTAGCATTTCAACCATCAATACAAGAAAATGTTGATCCTAATTTCATTCAGTAGAACATTTTTTTTTAACATAGGTATACAAGGTGTCCCAAGAAGTAGTGATATACTGAAGCTGGGAGGTAGAGGACCTAGAGGGCTATCTGAATCACCCCCATGTATGTTCCGCGACTTTTCGTATTTTCGGAGTTATGATTTTTTTTAATGTTTCACCTATCGCCGAGTACGATGAGATTTTTATTTATGGTGACGTGAATTATTGCGGTAGATGCTTGATTTTTTTTGTGTGCTAAGCTGATAGATAGGCCAATTCAGTATGGTAACATTTACTATCGTTAGATATTTAGGTGAAAAATTAAAAAAAATCATAACTCCGAAAATACGAAAAATCGCGGAACATACATGGGGGTGATTCAGATAGCCCTCTAGGTCCTCTACCTCCCAGCTTCAGTATATCACTACTTCTTGGGACACTTTGTATAATATTATTAAGACATAAAATATGTTCATGATATAGACACTTCCCCTAGAATGTGTGCCCAAACTCCAATAGCTTGCCATAAAGCGATTACTTATTCATAGAGTCACTTCTGTCACTGGTTTACGCGAGTATTTACCATTTCGCATCCGCAGTTAAAATGTGTATCCAATTGTACTTATTAATTTGTATTTATCTAGTTTTTTGCCACTTTATGCAGGTGTATTATGAAATAAATATCGATATTACATGCCAAATATACCTGCGCTGCATATTTACTCCTGAAACAAAACAAAAAAAATTCTTCGATGAAAAAAAAAAATCACAGTCTTTTAAGTTCACGGCGTCCTATAAGTAAGTAGTCGGTTCCTCTCCTAGAATAAATTTAAACTTTGTTAATTTTTTTACTTCGTTTTTCAGTACATATTTACCTATGTAATGTTGTCATTTTGATTTCATTTTTACTCTGAATACTAATAATTTATGCAAGGGTAACTAGCCTATTACTTACCTGTTCCATTGTGAAGCTTTAGGTACGGAACCCCGAAATGTGGGCACTCCGGCGCGTCTGTCATAATGTCCCTTTTTGTAGACCTAATTTATGACGTGGAGCACGTAACGCGAAAATGGCGGACGTGAACGAATATGCAGGTTTAATTTAACGTCCTTTTGTAAGGATGACTAAGGTAAGTCTTTAATTATTAACAAACCACCGGCTGCCTGCTTCTCTTCTCTCACAGAATTTACTCGATGTAAAGCGTCGAAAAAAGACAAGGTATTTAACATTTAACAAAGAGTTTAGGTTTTGTTCACTTTGGTTTAAGAGTCCAAAAGAAAATGAGGTACCTATTGTGGTAAATCTTCGTTCGTTACCTACTAGGAGAACTTCTAGTTTCATCTTTTGTTCGCATTACAGAAATAGTTATGGTAATAACCATATTACCATAATTTCTATTGTAGGTTATCAAACTTAGGTGCCTACTAAGCATTATTTACCTAGAAAGGCGTAAGTAACTACTCGTAGGTAGGTAACCTTTCGAACACCTCTCATTGGATCTTTGAACTCGACTTTGAAGATAAATGAAGATAAATGTGATGTGCCAAGCATAATAAGCCTCTTACGCAATAAGATGTAAGTACGGTAGAATCCCATTTTTTTGGTTTTATGAATAAGTGAAAGAAGTAGATTAGGTTCTCCACAAAATGTTTTTACCATATTTATGGGTATTAGGTATTTGTTTAAGTTTTGATAATGGTAAAAAAATCTTATTACAAATGTGTATGTTGGTGGGTACTTAAATTCAATATATTAGGTACTTAGTATTTTTGCTTGGTCTTTACGTATCTTACCTTTAGGTAGTGTCCGTTTTTCAGTTGTAGGAGCACCCATTAACCGTTTCGATGCGGATGGTACGACAGGCGTGTCGTCAATGTTTTTAACGTGTAGCGTATGACACCATACGCGTGCCACCCGCAACGAATACTGTAATCGCCGCCACAGCCAAAAGTTTTCAAAAATGGAACACGCAACGAAATCCTTAACCAATGAGTTAATATGCATGAAACTTATGAAACTAAGGGCCCATTTAGACGATGCGAGAACTCGCATGCGAGTTTCATTACATTGCGGGTTTTAATCGGTCGGTTGAATTGGACGTAACCAACAGTCCGCAATGTAACTAAAATCACTGCGAGTTCACGCGCCGTCTAAATCAACCCTAATATGTGAACTAGAACCCCTAAAAGTGCATGTGCTGTAGCTACAACACTCAAACGAATAAGATTTAATGGTCTAGTATTAAACTTACCTAATAACTGAGCGCCGCTAAGCGCAGACTTAGCCAACTTGTACGCGTAAGACTCAGTTCTGATGCATTAAGTTTCAATAAGTTAACTTCCGAAGTGATGACATTTGGTTTAACTAATTTCCGTGCGATTATTAACGATTGATCTGTGCAATCATACTTAACTGACTATAGACTAAGTAATGATAATTCAAGTTTAAGTTTATCTGGGTATTTAATATAGAATATTAGGAAAAATATTTAACTGAAATAAGAAATTCATAATATTATCTTGATCATGATAAAAGAGAGATTACCAAAATCACCTGTCGTTAAAGTAACTCTTTTTGTGGAGTTTCAAAAGGTTTTCTGTAAATTTCTTATTTCGTTAAGTACCCGGCTTAACGAAATAAGAAATTAATTTTAGCGCGGATTAAATTAAGGAAAAGTGTTTGGCCAATTTATGGTATTTTCAATTCCGAGGTACTATTATTATGCTGTGTTAATATAATTTTCGAGTGTAGCAAATGTTCTATAGTGGTTCTATTATTTTCTCGTAATGCATGTTAATTATAAGATGTAATTATTTTTGAAAAGATGTGTCCCGCCGAGTTTGTTGCCGGTCCCATATTGGGATACCCTCCTCCAATTGAGGGGGGATTTAAATCTTCTCGGGGCAGAGGTGTAGGGTTGGAGCCGGTCTACCTAGCTTTATTTGACGTTCATAAGCGCATTGTAATTATGCCTACTTGAATAAACTATCTTTTATCTTATCTATAATTTTACTGTAGTTTTGTATAGGCACAGTAAAGACCCTACTTTTAACAAACAACTATACTTTTCTACGTCGCATTTCAAGCAGATTCCTCAGTTGAAAGTATTGTTACCTTTGATTGCAGTGGAAATATTTACTACTTTTCCCATGAAAGGTTTCACACGGCGTATTTTCCCGGGCGACAGCCACAAATCCGTGCTTATTCATTGTGCGGGGCTACATTTTTCCCGCAGGTGGCGAGTGTTTGGTGCGGTTTAATCGACTAAACTCCATTGTGGGCCGCGGGCTGCAATGGATTACCTGGCTGGTATTCCCTTTGCCGTTCGAGCGCAAGCGAATCGAGTTCGCGAGCGGACCAGCGTAGCAAGACTTCGAGCCCTTTAACAACTATGCGTAATGAAAAGTGGCGCTTAAACTGGTTATCCACAGTCTTCTTCTCTCCCAAACAAGGTAAGCGATTTTAATAACTCCCTTGCTCTTGTTCCGGCATCCACACACTTTGCTACGTTTGCGGATTTTGCAGTTCCAACTCGGGACCTAGTTTGATCCGATTGCAAATAGTATTGAAGGTTTGTGCTGAGATTTGTGCTTAATGTAGAATATAAGCTTTGTATTTTCAAAGTACTGACACTTTTTATTTATTTATTTAATCTTTATTGCACAAATGAAAATACAAACGTACAAAAGGCGGACTTAATGTTAAAATGCATTCTCTACCAGTCAACCTTCGGGCAAAGCAGATAACTTGTAGACGGTGCAATATATGTTGTGTATGTAATATGTTGTAATTACAAAACAAAGTAGGTACCTACTTTTACACAACTAAACAAATACAATGAATATAAATAATAAATAGATATAATACATACATAATACATATTAATACATACATAATACATATATATTTTATGCCTGAATTGAACTTATTTTTCTTTAAATATTTACCTACATTGACCATATAATGACCTATACAAGTATGTTTCTATTCTTATTTCGAGAACAATCAGAATATTTTTTTAAAGTAGGTGGTGAAGACTACTAGAGTTAGACCAAGAAAAGTCTGCAACGGTTTGATAGCGTACGCAGTGCAACTGTTATTTATAATATTTATACGTCACAATTTCATAGAAGTTTGAAGAATTTCATAGAAGATATTTGTGACGCTTTGGCTTGTTAGCTGTAAGTTACAGATGTATATTGAAATAAACAAATAAACAAATAAACAAATAAACAAAGTTTGACGTTTAAAATGCTTGCACTGCGTGTGCTATGAAATTCGTGCACACAATATCTTGGTCTGACTCTAATTGTAAAAAGTTTAGATTCAATACAAAACTATTTTTTTTTTTAATATGAACACATTTCACGTGTAAATATTATGTAGGTGATTTGAGTAATAAGATAATAACTTACTTATTTCTGTTTTTATTATTCAGAAAAAAAAAATCTTGTCAGGATTAAAACACGTAAGCATAAGCAATCGCCAGCTCTGCTTTAGTCTGAGGTCTATTCTCGACCCAAAATTCGAATTTGGAATCATATTGATACGTGCTCCACCATTTTCGCTAGCGTAAACCCAAATGCATGCGAACACGAATTCACCGATGGATATCTTAAAAGCAAAATGCAATTTCTATTGTTTTAGATTTGATATATTTCATTGTTCTACCCACCAGTTTCCTATGATCTTAATAATAAAAAAACGCTAAATTTCCATACCTACTTACAGTTTACGTACTGTCTATTTCGTTGTCGTTTCTAAAAAAACTTAGCAATTGAAAAAAACCTGAGATATTTTTTTCTCTTAGTAATGGATTGGGCTTATAATTCTGCGTATCGATGACAAATAAGGTTAAATAAAAAGCGAGATATGTGGTTTCTAGAAAGATCCGGACAATCAAATTGCATTAGAATTAAGATGCACAGAATGGAGGCTGATTTCGTTATTGCCGGCGCCATTTCATTGCAACACGGCCCTAATAGAGTTAAGCTATAACGAGCTTCTAGTGAAATAGAATTCGAAAGTAGATCACTAGTTGGTTGATTTAATTTTCAGTGTAAGTGGGAAAAACTAGTTTCTTTTTCGTAACGGGCTTTGTGGTCAACATAATTTTTGATTGTGTTTTTGAAGTGTAATCGACGACTTGACTAAAGATGCAACCGACGCGGAGTGTGGGAAACAAATGGGACACCTGTTCGATTCCCTGATAATCATAATAGTTATTTATTTATTTTTCAAAATATATCGAAGCAAAATGTAAAATATCTTAACATGAATGAATGTTTATACTCGCATTCATCACATTTGAACGACACTATTAATCTGAGCAGGCTCTTTACTCGATTAATTATACCGATTTCACAGCCGTTCAAATTAAGGAAAAGTTTTTTAATCAAAACTTCTCACCCTTTTATCGTAAATTATATATGTATAAATAACTTTTTTGTCACGTAATTACAATTGAAGGGATGTTTACAAAAACAACATAACTGCTTAGAGCGGTTGACACTTTTTCAAAACATTATTAATCGTTTCAGGTGTCAACCAGTGTAGTCAGTTATGTTGTTTTTGTAAACATCCCTTCAATTACCTACCCATTAAATACTTGATCAATAAGCATATTGCATCTGCTAACTCACCCCAAGACTCAGCCTGATTCGATCTTTAAAATAAGTCAAAAAATTGCTCATCGGATATGTCAGACGTCACTTTTGACACTGACATATCCGATCCATGTCGTATCTTTAGTCAAATCGGTCTAACTAAAGGAAGGCTAGGGGCCCGTTTCTCAAAAGCTTGTAACTTGTAATACAAGCGTATGTCACTTTTTGACAGCTTCTGTTAGAAAGGGCCTTCCAATTGTATTACCAAGCTACAAGGTTTAGAGAAACGGGCCCCTGATCTACGACGCTAATTAAACGTTAATAATGCAACGTTAATAACTTCAAACATTGTACAATGCTAGCTTTAAAATTTAATAATGATTTTGTAAGTTTATCATTAAAACAAAACGTTTTACCCCAGTGTGGCTATGGCTACCACCAGTTAGGTACTGACAAAAACGCTACCTATCGAGAAAGTAACTTACTTTCTATGCATCTCGCTCGTACTGGCATATTAGTGCAAGCGAGTAAATTACGTAGACGTTTGCGTATATGTCAATGTTGACACTGTCTTATAAATTATAAATTATAGTGTGTCAAAGGACTATCTCATTTCAAACATAGACAGACAGAATCATACTATCTTTGTCTCACACTAGTACTAGCACCCAAAAGAAAATGATGAGTATAGTTTTTTTTGTTCCTATTTACTGACAAATTGGTTTGACCAACTATAATACAAACGTCTCCGATTACGTCATCCTAAACGAGTTCGTCACAGTTAGGTATTTATAGAGTAAAGATAATTACAAAACTCAATTATAGTTTAATTTAGGTACATCAGAAGTGTTAGCTTTAAGGGCAAAATAAATTAAACGGTTCCGTGCTCCTGACGAAATTCTCAGTAAATAGCATGGACTACCTCCTACAGACTCCTCATTAAGAAGTGTTAAGACTCTTGGTTACCAAACGTTAGTCATATTTTACTTGGACTATTGTGCGAGCCACACTATACAAACTAATGTGAAGGATTTTTTAATGGTATTATGAGTATGACAAAATAAAACCTTAATATATAAAATTACATGTTTTTAGGGATAATTAAATAGAATGTACCTACTTATAATTTAGCTGGAAGATAAATTAGAGTTATTGCGGGTGCATAACAATTACATATTTATTACCTTTGCACTAGCATCGTTAAAAGTAATAAAATATTTTGACACGCAGCAAGTCGTCGTCAAAGATTGTTTAAAGCAGGATCGTCCGTTATACATATGCTCTATCTAATAAGGCATCAGTAGAAGGTAAATATTTCTCAGAGTTCACTCGTCAAATGGAATTTAATATTTCCAGCAGCATTGTGTTTCGAACAGTGACAATTAATTCAAACATGCTTTAAACGGGAATTGAATAACTGATAAGTTAAGCTCGAATAATTATTTTGATAACTTTCCCGACACAGGTTTATTATTCTGTGCACGAATTCGCATTTCCCACATGTATCATAAAAGCAATGAATATCGGCCGATCTCCAAAATGTGCACCCGTGTTAAAATGTGCAAAAAATTGGATGGGGTTGAACCGAAACTCACCTGAAATAGAATTGTACGTCGATGGTTATCAGCTGATGTAACCAACAAACAGGGTTCTTATATAAAATGCTTTATTGCTTGAAACTAATAAATTTTCGCTGGAAAAACCAATTTCGTTAATTTCTGTATACATATACTTATATGAAACATAACGTAGGTAGATGTCACTTGTTTTTTTTTTAATAAATATATTTATTTATTTATTTTATGTATTGTATTTATATATATAGTCAGCCAGACACACTTTAGCATTTATAATATTAAGTATGGATGTTACATTTTCCAGACCATGCCAGTCATACTATCATTTGATGTCAACTGCTTAATTGCCGCTTCGTTGTGTATTATCGTAATTAATACAATTAATATAGTTATCTTAGTAACTCTACTGTATTTAGCTGGTAGCTGCGCGCAACTACGCTCCCTACAGGTGTTCACGGAAGACCAGCGTCAGGTACTACTCCAGTAGGACCCGGCATCATGCTGAGTGTTCACCTTTTTCAGTGTAGTGACAGTGTACAAGTTAGTTATAAGTTTTATCTTTCTTCCTGTGTATGTATTGTATAACTGTGTACCTATGCTGAAATAAATAATATTCTATTCTATTCTATAAATACTATATCAATCAAAAGAATTCCTCAGAACACACTATAGTGACTTATGGTAGACTTTCCTACACTTTTAGCTTTTTTATTTAGCTTGATTGATATTAAATTTAATTAATATTAAATTTAATATTCTATTCTATTCTATAAATACTATATCAATCAAAAGAATTCCTCAGAACACACTATAGTGACTTATGGTAGACTTTCCTACACTTTTAGCTTTTTTATTTAGCTTGATTGATATTAAATTTAAAAGCTCTAATTAAATTGTGAGAAAACCAACCCAATACAATAAATGCCTACTTCAAACCAATTATTTTCCCATTCTTTTGTGTGATCCTTTGATGTTGCAATGACGCCTTTGATTTCGTCTTCAAATCACATAACTGCATTAATTTATTCGCCTTGTTCTTAATTTAACACATTTATCGCCAGAACAAAATTGAGCAGTCTGTTTATTCTTTGTCAATGAAACATTTTCCTTATCGTCCGATTTCTTATTAGATTGGCAAGGAGTAAGTTCCGCCTTCACCGGCAGACCGGCTTTTTCTTATTGTTGTTATTCTGTTAGCGAAGGGATGGCCACTGACGCGAGACGCGAAACTTGACTTGTTATGTCCTCTATATTCTTCGTTATTGTATTAATACTGCTGTCTTAATATTATTTCTATGGAATCAAATGTAATAAAACGAAATCCTGATTACACGCTTAAATTGTCTTGTATTTATTGTCCATGTACAATCGGCGCTTTATTACCCCTGCGAGACACTACGACGGATATTATGGTAGATTAATTTGAGCGCAAGCACGTTCAGGAAATTATTTACTATAGATACTTCTTATGTATATTATATGTACGTTTTCCGCCTTGTGGCTCCGCCGTCTCCGGAACGCTTAGTGTGGAACAATAGCTAAAATAGTTTATAGACAATGGGATTTCGTAAAACGTTTATCATGAAATAGGGCTTCAGACTTTAATACTACACATGTGAGGCAAAACAAACGAAGAACCTATTTAGACGACAACGGGAAACCGTTGTGTGTGTGTGTGTGTGTGTGTGTGTGTGTGAGTGAAAACTCATTTGAATTTTTAGTCGCAATTGGCGACATGTTTCGGGCCCTTCGGGGGTTCTTCTTCAGGCTCGAGTGCTCAAGCGAGTGAATTCACGTGAGTGAAACCATTGTCGTCTAAACAGTTTAAAATATATCTCACGAGTTTTATAAACCTATTATTTACTACATGAATACTTTATACATACGTGTAGCTACAAATATGAGGGAATTTGTTTTCTGTGTAGAACCACTTTTAACATTGAACGTTTCATGTCATATTACAGTCAGCGTGGAATTACAACAGAATTTACGCTGAGAGCGTTTCAAAATTGGCGGCGTCTATCTTAGAATTGAACGTCTATCAAAGAAGGTAGGTTATAAAAGAAAATAGAATATTAAATCACGAAACTCTTGGACTGGCATCGCACAAACGTTGTTTCGCTCGACCGGATTTTTACAATCATGGCCTCGTTTTAGTCTTAGCATATTGGAGAAACATTTAAAGGATATTGCTTGTGGCAATTTTGATATGCTAATGTAGGTACCTACCTGGTACTGTAACCTCCAGGGACCCGCCGCCTATCTCTATTGCGAAATTTTAAGCTTTCTCTTTGTCTTTTACGGTTATCTACATAGATATTACATAGTCCAATTTTTTTATTCATAAACGCGGTTTTGCTCGCTTTTTTAAGTCTTCAATTAACTGAATACTAATTGGATATAAGTATTCAATAAGCCAATATTGAACTGAGGTTTCAGCCCGAATGCACTGAAATGGATATTGATAGAGCAATATCTACCTGATAGCTAATTTCTATCATTTTATATCTAACTAGCTGTGCCCGCGGCTCCGCCCGCGTGGAATTCGGTCTGTGTCAGTAAGCTAATTCATCCCTAATTTCTCTTTCTCTCCCCTGGAGGCGGAACTTGAAGTAAAGTGACAGATGGATACGATTAGCGGACCGAAGTCCAGATAAAATATTTTACAATTAGGTAGGTCCCACTAAACAAAACTACACTCCAAAACCAATAGTCTTTTTCGCCCTTATTCCAATATTAGACGTGATTTAAACGACACAGAGTAGTAGGTGTATAACGGACAATACAGTACTACTTTTGTATTTTTACGTTCTTTACTGTACCTATCCAAATCATGTCCGTGGCAAATATCATCCAATTCTCTCCTCCAGTCAAATCATTCTGAGCATGAAAAATTAAGAATTATACACATAGAAATCCATACTTCCTAACAAACTTTTTAATTTAGGTCTAATATTATATTTGTTAGAAGTAAGATTAGAGGAAAGGAGAATATTATAGATATCAAAAACTTGAGGCCGAGTATTTACACTTTATTTACAGTTATGTTTATGTATACACAACTAAATATCTACATATATGATGTACCGGGGATTACTTTTAACAGTGTAAAAAAATGTTTAGTTATAAGTTTTTAATTTAAGTGTTATTTATTAAATAACACTTAAATAAAAAAAAAAATTGGCGTAAGTCGTAGTCGCTTGGTAGGGTGCCCAGAATGCCATCTTTATTAAAGTAGAGCTTAACCCTTAAAATCGTATTAAAAACGCGAGCGTAGCGAGCGCGAAATTTTTTTGATAGAAAAAAAAATTGAGAGATGCTATGTCAGGGACACAGCCACAATGGTTTACGTGAAACGTTGGTGTGGATATCTAAATAATGCGAAAGCCGAAGGCCGAGCTCCATGTAGGGCCGAAGGCCCGAAGCGTCCAGGCTGTCAGTGCTTAAGCACAGAACAATAGTATAAGTGTCTAAATACGAAGGCCGAAGGCCGAGCTTCGTGTAGGGTCGAAGGCCCGAAGCGTCCAGGATGTCAGTGCTTAATCACAGAACAATGGCATCAGTGTCTAAATGCGAAGGCCGAAGGCCGAGCTCCGCGTAGGGCCGAAGGCCCGAAGCGTCCAGGATGTCAGTGCTTAAGTCGTAGTAGTAGTCGCTCGGTAGGGTGCCCAGAATGCCACCTTTATCAAATTAGGCTTAACCCTTAAAATAGTATTAAAAACGCGAGCGTAGCGAGCGCGAATTTCTTTTGATAGAAAAAAAATTAGAGAGTCTATGTCAGGGATATATCCACACTGGTTTACGTGAAATTTTGGTGTGGATATCTAATGCGAAAGCCGAAGGCCGAGCTCCATGTAGGGCCGAAGGCCCGAAGCGTCCAGGATATCAGTGCTTAATCACAGAACAATGGTATCAGTGTCTAAATGCGAAGGCCGAAGGCCGAGCTTCATGTAGGGTCGAAGGCCCGAAGCGTCCAGGATGTCAATGCTTAAGTCGTAGTAGTAGTCGCTCGGTAGTGCCCAGAATGCCACCTTTATCAAAGTAGGCTTAACCTTAAAATTTAAAAACGCGACGTAGCGAGCGCGAATTTTTTTTGATAGAAAAAAAATTAGAGAGTCTATGTCAGGGATATATCCGCACTGGTTTACGTGAAATTTTGGTGTGGATATCTAATGCGAAAGCCGAAGGCCGAGCTCCATGTAGGGCCGAAGGCCCGAAGCGTCCAGGATGTCAATGCTTAATCACAGAACAATGGTATCAGTGTCTAAATGCGAAAGCCGAAGGCCGAGCTCCGCTTAGGGCCGAAAGCCCGAAGCATCCAGGAAGTCAGTGCTTAAACACAGAACGATAGTATAAGTGTCTAAATTCGAAGGCCGAAGGCCGAGCTTCATGTAGGGTCGAAGGCCCGAAGAATGCCACCTTTATCAAAGTAGGCTTAACCTTAAAAGTTAAAAACGCGAGCGTAGCGAGCGCGAATTTTTTTGATAGAAAAAAATTGAGAGAGACTATGTCAGGGACACAGCCGCAATGGTTGAATTTTGGTGTGGATATCTAATGCGAAAGCCGAAGGCCGAGCTCCGCGTAGGGCCGAAGGCCCGAAGCGTCCTGGATGTCAGTGCTTAATCACAGAACAATAGTATAAGTGTCTAAGTGCGAAGGCCGAAGGCCGAGCTCCGCGTAGGGCGGAAGGCCCGAAGCGTCCAGGCTGTCAGTGCCAGGGTGTCACACAACAATAGTATTAACGTAGGTTAATGTGTGTGCTGGGAGTTCTGAAGCACTCAATGAGTTTAGGAACTCCAGAGAGTCTGTTGTGACGTTGCCTTCATCCAAGACAGTGTTAATGGATTTAGGTATATACTGCCTGTTCACTTTCGATTTCCGCCAATATCCGCGCATGTGTAGATAAGTATAGACTAGGGTTTGCACGACGGATCCGAAATGTATGGGAAGATCTGCGGATCCGGATCCAGATCCGGATAATTTCATACATTTCGGATCCGGATTGCAAACCCTAGTATAGACGTACGACTCTCTCCAGTGCCCGCTGATGCACCACAGTACTTACCGTCGAGCGCGTCTGTCGTGCGAATCCGCTGAGCGGTCAACCGTTCTTCGTACTGCGTGAAGGTCTCCGATTCTTCCTCAGATTCCTGAGACCGTGCTACCTTGTAACCTCAATACGTTGCGAGAATTTCGCGAAAAATTCGTTTTTTTCGGAAAGGTATGGTAACGCGTTTAAAATGCAAGTGCCAAATTGTTTGACATTTACAAAGACATATAATATTTAAAAACTTTCGCGTTTTGAACACATATTAACTCACATTTATAGACGGGCCTATCTCGAAATTTATTTTATTACCTTTATTTACCGACGGTTCGACACAGTTTTCACTGGTCGTAGTCGCGGCTAACTGATGTCCCAACAAAATGTCAAAACAGAGATTTGTGCAACTACCCGACGAAAAGTGTATGAAAAAGTTTGGGGTAGACATCTTATTTTCAAACCACCCACTTCACATAAAGTTAATTATTGCCAATAGATCCGCGATAGACCCGTCTATAAATGTGATTTAATATGTATTTGCAAAGACGTTTGACATTGACTAAGAAATTTTTTGTTTAGTTTGCACCACTTTCTTGAGTTAGCGCCATAAGATTCAGGTGCAAACATAACTTAATTGAGTGTAGTGGCCACCCCCCCTTTTAGTGGTTGAATTTTTCTAGCCTAAAATAGGGCCAGGGATTTTCTTGACAGCTTAGTAAAGTTTGCATCTAAGTCCGTTCAGCCGTTTTCACGTGATGCGCGGTCAAATAAACAGATAAACAGATAAACAGACAAACAGATAAACAGACAAACAGACAAAAAATCTAAAAACTGTTGGAACGTGTTCTGTTATCGATTCTATTAAGTATCCCCAACCAACTTTTTTTCGAATATCTTCCATGTACAGACTTTCGACCCTCTTCAGCTTTATTATATGTATAGATACTTGAATATATTCCTTGTTGTTTTGATTTAGCCATTAATGCTATAATCCAATTATTGCTTAGTAGTTTTGGATCCAAACCTTACACAGGTTAATGCACACTCCGATTAATAATATTTAGTGTAATTTAGTTAACATAACATCACAGCTCACAAATAATTTCCTCTTGATACCAGGAGTTTATTTTACTAGGTACCTATAACTTTTGTTACATACCTATATTTTCACACAGCTCATTTTAATAATTTACGAAAGTATTATCACTGTAATAGACATCAATATACTTACCTATATTTTCACATCATTTGCTTTGCCGAGACTTGAAGTGACATTTTTGCCTCATAGAGGAAAATGGTTTGGACTCCTTCCAAATACATATACAGTTTGGATAAGCTCTGAAAACATAAAATGTTATTATTGAAAGTTGTTAAAATAACTTCGATTGACAAAACTTAAATTGAACTACACAGTTTATTTGATTTCTATTTTACTAAATTTTCGTTTTGATAATTTCTGTTTTAAAGTTTTTAATAATCGAAATGTACGGATAGAATTTGGAATTTATGCTTGTCTTATGAATGTCTTTTGACTGTATAAAGGTTTCTACTTGAAATAATGTTGTTATAGGTGCACACCAGTCAGAAACGACCTCGGCTTAGAACGGACATTGACGTATCGTGTCTAAGGATACTCCGATCCAATTTAGGAGTCGAATCCGATGAGTGTCCCCCGGGATCTGAAGCTTTTATTCATGGAACAAAATTTTAAAAGGAAAAAGGGAAGACTAATTTTATTAAATGTACATATATGTGTTCGTTGGTATATACATCGCTTATTGGCAGGGAAATTCTTTGCTTGGTGACACATAAATAGGTACTTATGTACATTGCCGAAACGTTTTTAAAATTACCCTCGATCTTTTTGCGTAACCTTTATTATTTCAGGTTGTCAGCAATATGTCTAAATGAGAATAAAATACGTTGAAGAGAACTCTTCAAACATTCGTGAAAAAATGATTAGGTAATGTAAACAGCCAAGCCCCGTCTTAACATTATATAGTAGAAGATGTATTATTGAAGATTGTTAAAGTGTGTTACTTGTAAATAAATGTGAATAGAACTTCACCTAACGAATACAGGATCAAAAATGAGTCAATTTTGAACGATTCGTAAGTTTGTTATAATGATAAATCGCACAAAAGAAACAAAGCAACTTATGTATCTACCGACGAAAACTAAAGTTTTCGGTAAAAAATAGTTCGTAGTTCGTTTCTTATTTTTATAAAATATAACCCGGGAAATCAACGCTAATCCGTGCAATGATGTAGAAGTGACTGATCAGGTAACAAACCTACGACAATAACCTACGTGACATAATAAAACATACCATACACCTACATTATATAAAGGTAGGTACGTATAAATAAGCGTGAACTCTTCCACCTCAAAAAGATATTGAGAGTCAAGACAAACAATTTATTCATCCCAACCAGCACGGTTAGGAATGCTAAATAGAAACGTATTGAGGATAATTTACTTAAATAAGTAAATATTTTTTATCGCCGGTAAAAATGTCCAAATATGAATAAATACCTACATGCTTACTAAGTAGTACGAGTAAGTAGGCGAATCATTTATACGCCATTCGTATTTGAATAGTTTTTCTTTATATTTGTTCCTAAGTAACGTATTTGTTCCGATGCTTGACATGGTAATGCTCTTTCAGTAGCTTTGCTAATGACACTCGTCACGAAACGGACTCACTATTTCTAATGACGTAAGTTCAAAGACAACGTGAACTGGTACAGTGATGAAATACTCCGACAACAACGTAAGGTTGGATAAGGGTAACATTCCATTTCTGACCGCAGCTGCACAACTAGTACTGAACGCGTCGCTGTTACTGTCAATTTCCATAGTAAAATGAACAGTAGTGCAGCTGCGGTTGGAAATGGACTGTCACCTTAAACTAACATGAACAATTGAACAACAATTTCTCAGAGTCACGTGAAAAAGCTAATCCCATATAATTAGCTCTTGCAATGTTGGATTGCGCGACAAAAACCCTGCCAGCGATGAGACATCGCGATTAAGTGGCTGCAGTACGTAGACATCGTAGCGATTAAGTGGCTGCAGTACGTGCGGAAACACGGTCAAAGTTCGCGGGCTCATCGTCAGCGACCTAAGTTCCAAATGCTGTGTAACTTTAATTAGAATTCCCACATGGAGCTTGCGTCCCGATCTGACAAATTAGTCTATCTACCATCTTCCTGAATAGTGATGTACGGCGGCTTTACCCGTGGGAAAATCTCGGCAATATTTCCCAAACATTTACCATTCACAACAATAACAATCAATCCCAGAAGTTATACTTTTTAAGAATACTCCTGGAACATTTGTATTTTACTTTCACTTCGGCTGCTCATGAAAATTAAGGCGCTAATTCTTTTTTATTCAGTTAACTTTGTGTAATTGTGTGGAAAAAAATTGTGCTAGTGATTCCTGTTATATATCCGAGCTTGGGACATTACAACATACTTACACAATTACCTAATTACAATTCAATAGTCCTGTAATTAAATCTTATTACACTTCGCTCGATTGAATATTAATTCGAAATATCATAAATTCATAATCATGTTTCTCGTTGAAGTTCCAAACTAGCGACTTTGAAATAACTACATACGCTTGATAGTAAGCTGAAAAATATCTCACGTCGTTCTGGGCATAGCCACAGTAATGGATGCCATATTCTAAGAAATAAACATTTGTATTTGAAAAAAGAACCCCATCATGTTTTATAACTCGGGAAAAACACTACAGGAATATTCTCAGGAACATGGTACATCACTATTCCGAACTAACCTCGTCTCTGTTTAATGAGAAAATAATGTTTTCTCCAGTAACGTAAAAATAATGTCGCTCGTAAAGGAAAAGAATACTCTTAAATATTTTAAACTGTAGAAAATGGACCGTAACGACCGGCCGGCTTCAAGAAAATATTAAAATATAATTTGTTTAGTCAGCTGTTTAGTTAGCAATAACGTTTGACATACTTTCTATGGCATGCGTTCAATAAGTACACGAACATAATAAAAATACGTAATAAGTGAAATCTATAATAAAATTAATTAATTTATTTATTTATTTAGAAATTTAATTCAGGCAACAAGGCCCATATTACAAATACCTTACAGACTAACATACATATGTATTTTATAAACTTAAAACTAAACACTAGTTATTTAGTCGACAAAACGGCGTGGCTCCGTTGCATCGTCTGCTCCTGTGTCGGATTCGGAAATTAATGTAGATAACAATATCACATACTACAGATTAAAATACAATCTAAATAATTACTCTAAATTTAATAGTTAATTACGATACAAGTGCGACAAATAGGAAATTCGTAACGAGTGGCGATAAACCTATTCGCACGTGTATCGTACAACGTTTTACAATACAGAATTGTGGCCTATCTAAAGACCATCACCGATCGAGGTATAAAAAGTCCTTTATGAAACACTCCCATGAAATCAATCGATTGGAGCATAAATAAACCGTCAAACAGTAGCGTCTCACCATAAATGCATACCTATACCGTCTCGTTTTCCTCGGGGGTCAAAATTGTTTATTTTACCGACTTATCATCATCATCATCATTTTAGCCTTCGGTCGTCCACTGCTCAGCAATCTCAGCATATGCCTCTCTTCGTGTACGCCACTTGTCCCGGTCCTGACCTAGTCTCATCCAAAAGTGCCCCGTGATACTTCGAACGTCATCCACCCAACGAGCCAACGGACGCCAGGCGCTTCTTTCATCCGTAAGCGGCCACCAATCCGTCAACATTTTGGTCCACCGGCCATCACTCTGCCTAACCGACCTACTCCTAATTTACCGACTAGTAGCACAATACTTCCTTATTTATGTACCGAATCGGTAAAGTATTTCACAAACTACCATTACCATTTCTCTGATTTCAAGATTGCTTTTGAAATAATTTAACTTGTCTCCAGGAAACTTGGCTATTGTTCATCTCTCGCCAGAATCCGGGAGCGACATTGATAGATCATTACTTAGTATTGATAAATTGTTTGAAACACGAGGGACAGGTAGCGCCATTAAAGTTACTGGTGGAGTTATAACTTTGATTGTGTTCGGTAGATTGCACTAAATAATTGCAGCTATGAAAATAACACCACAGGATAACAGCTTTGTTAACGTATGGATTAGATGTGTAAAATGTGATCAGTGCGTCACGTTCGGATATAAATATACATATGTGAGTATGATGTGAGCCCCTTACGCTGATATTACGAACCCCGGTGCATAAATAATGCAGTACGATATGTGTTGTAACACGTGATAACTTTGTCTCATTTGTACAACAAAAAAAATAAAAAAATCGACACTTTAATATGTATACTAACGTGGTTTAATTTTTCATAAAAAATTAAAACAGTAACAAAATTTAAATCCTTACAAAAAAAATACGAAGTTAAAAGCAACGTTTTCAAAAGGGCATTTTTTCAAAGAACAACATTTTCATAGCGTATCATTTGTACTATTAAACTAAGCTACTTACCTACATTAAAAATTACTATTATGGATCCCATTAGTGAGTCGTTTGATCTACATGTGCAAATCGAAATTGTGATTGTTCCGATAAAAACTAAAAACGTGTTTCATAAATAATTGAAAGGCTCAGATATGTACTTGTTAGACATTATATAACAGAACATTAACGATAATTAACGTTGTCAAAACTAGTTTACGTGCAACATTACTGTTAATAAACAGGGCACTTGGGTATCTTTAGTAGAAACCCTCTTCTAAGTTAATGTGTGAACTAAACCTAAACTGCGGCGTTTTGATTTCCGAACACAACTAAATTTAGTATCTAAATAATGCCTAACGCGGAAGCCGGTTCGATTTAAATAATTTGATATGATTTTATCGTATTTTGATACGATTTCGCGAAATTCCAAATCATTACAGTCGTCATTCATCTCTCTAGCACTTATTATGATATCAATAACAGAATGTTAAGTAGGAACCGGCCTCCTGCCAAACACGTTAGAACCATGTTATTTAAAGCTACGGCGGGATATGGACTAACCGTCCACTTTTTGGCACTAAGCCACGGCAATATATCAGGTCTATTTTGTCATATGGAGTAAAGAGATTGCCGTAAAAGTGCAATTTAATGTTAGTTACAGTTAATATTCTTTAGATACACTATTAGATATTAAGGAAAAGAGATATTGCAAATGTAACGAATGGAATCAAAATACATACTCCTATAGGAGAAAGTGGATAATCATTTTCTTTAACTTTTAGGACTTTGGAAAATGTTCCATATCTTTGTTATTTCCTTATAGTCCGTTACACGTAATGTTGTTAATGCATGTATGCGAAAAATGAAATAAAACAAGAGATCTTTCCTTCTTTGAGATCTTTTTATCATCAGTATAATTTGCAGAATTTATAAAATAATTGGAAGCACGGGCAACAACGCTAGTTTATCCTGTTTTGAAAATTTTATTAATTTTATCAACGAAAAATATACTATATGGCTTACTTTAGCGCAAATCCCATTTAATGTTTCGTGCGATTTCATATTAATCCTTCGTTGGCAGTGGAAACAATGTATCAAGAAAAGCGGCCAAGTGCGAGTCGGACTCGCCCATGAAGGGTTCCGTATTTAGAAGATTTATGACGTATTAAAAAAAACTACTTACTGGATCTCGTTTTGCATGGTAATATATATTTTTTTAGTTTTATCATTCTCTTATTTTAGAAGTTACAGGGGGGGGGACACATTTTACCACTTTGGAAGTGTCTCTCGCGCAAACTATTCAGTTTAGAAAAAAATGATATTAGAAACCTCAATATCATTTTTGAAGACCCCACACGTATGGGTTTGATGAAAAAAAAAATTTGAGTTTCAGTTTTAAGTATGGGGTACCGCCAAAATGTATTGTTTTTTTTCTATTTTTGTGTGAAAATCTTAATACGGTTCACAGAATACATTCTGCCCTGCTAAGCCGAAAAGCGCTATCTCAAAACAAAATTCATTGCTAACTTATACTTTAGTTTCTATAACTGAGAATTCCATTTTCAAAATCATTTGTTTTTACATATACTTACCAAGTTTCAACAGTATAGTTCTTATAGTTTTGGAAAAAAGTGGCTGTGACATACGCACGGACAGACGGACAGACAGACAGACAGACAGATATGACGAATCCATAAGAGTTCCGTTTTTTGCCATTTGGCTACGGAACCCTAAAAAACGAAAGCGTAACATAAGTTTCAGGAGCTAGGATTATCCCTGTATTGCAGTGGGGCTTCGAAATAAAACGCTCCTATTGAACCTCGGTCGAATCGGTTACTTTACGAAACTCTCATTTCAAAAATTGTTTTAAGCAAAATAGGCCCTTATGGATTAAAACATATGAATCATTTCTCTATCTGACTTGGGTAAGAAACGATGCAGTGGAAGTAGCAATCGTTTCGTAAGCTCGCGTTCCACAAAGGTGGATAACTCGTCTTACAAAATGTTCTGCAAACGGAAGCCGTATCTGCGCACCCAACGGATTCTTATAAACAACTAAAGAATGGGAAACATGAAATGAAGAAAATCTTAGATAATAATTCTTTTATTTCCATCGTGTGCAAGGTTGTGAGGAATCTGTGCGATAAGTTAACGAGTGAACAATAGTTTCAAGTCTTAGTACTTTAATCGACTTGGGTTTTGAAATTCTAGCGCTAAGTCTAGGTAATTCTATTAAAGAAAGTTGTGATCCGTTACAAAAGTTCTACAATGTAAACCAAAAATCAATATAGTTCATACATTTTGAAAGTATTGTATCGTACTTAAATAATCCTACTACTATACTTAAGTTACTTTCTTGTGCTTGATTACAGTGAAAAGTTATACATTTTGATAAAATAAACCCTATAGTTACCTAACATACAAAACCATGAAATCTCAAATATTATTTTATTTATGTATGTAAAAGATTTTTTTCGCGGAATCAATATAAGTCTATTGTAGTTATATTAGAGAAAAGGCCGTATTTCGCAAGCAGGGTATTCCGGAACACCGCGATCTAGCGTTCTTCCTGGCGCCGTGTCTATAAAGCCGGAAATTCATGGAACTCGTCTAATGTAACAACAACAATAGGGACAATATCCGGATTTTCGTAATTCCAATATTCAAGGAATCGTCCCCCACTCTCAGTGGATGGAGCTCAGTAGTGTTGCCCAGATATTTCTTTTTTTAAATTCGATTGTAAATTTGTCTAAAAAGAAATAATGAATTAATTACTTCATATGGCATAATAAAATAATCATAATTAAATACTTTATATAGTTTATGCCACCAATGACTGAGTCGTTAATATGTAGTTATATTGCCAGCTACAATCACAGTTTTCTTTCCTATAAATAAATAATAGTTATTTGTTTTACAAGGCCCATGTTTTACCCTTCGTTTCTCGTTTGTTGTATGGGAGCCTCACTTAAATATTTATTTTATTCTGTTTTTAGTATTTGTTGTTATAGCGGCAACAGAAATACATCATCTGTGAAAATTTCAACTATGAAAATATAACGGTTCATGAGTTACACCCTGGTGACAGACAGACGGACGGAAAGACGCACAGTGGAGTCTTAGTAATAGGGTCCCCTTTGGGAACCCTACGGAACCCTAACAAACCTTTTCGAAGTTCATAGTGAAATTTCTATTAAAATACTGGCATTGCATAGTAATCGTTTTCCAAACTGAGCAAAACAGAATTGCAATTCAAGGAAACAATATTTTCAGAGACAGATGTTTTTTATAAACAAAACTGAAAAAACAGGGTTCTTGAATTAGCCTCGTCTCCAGACAGGGAAGACACGTAAAGAAATATTCTTGCAAAGCTACATTTGCTGCGAGTACAAGGCAGAGTGCTACTAGTTCAACATTGCAACATTGTTAATACTGAAAAGAATCAGAGGGGCTACCGCGAAAACAGAAATTCGCAAATTGCGGGGATCTTTCTCTTTTACTCCAATGAAGGCGTAATTAGAGTGAAAGGGAAAAAATCCTGCAGTTTGCGAACTTCGATTTTCGCGGTTATAGCCCAGGCGTTACTTTCAGGAATTCCATATTAATTATAACAAAAGTATTAATTTGCTCTGCGATATAATAACCCGTTTAACTTATTTGTGTATTTAAACAACATGCAATTAATGTTCCGACCCTCCCACCGCGAAAATAAATATAACAAACCACCAGCAAAAGGTCTAATACGAGGAAAGTAAAACGCATGTGTTTTTTGAAAACATGACTAATTGCAGATAATAGGTATTTTTCACTCCTTTTTTTCACCGTGCGTGCTAAATCGATAGCTCGATACTAGCGGACCACTATAGTTATTTTCGATACAAGTGCGAAAAAGAGGAAATTCGAAACGAGTGGCGATAAATTAAAACACGACCGAAGGGAGTGTTTTAAATCGACACGAGTTGCGAATTACCTATTCGCACGTGTATCGAACAACGTTTTACAGTACATATGGCACTTTAAAGTTTCGACATACGCACGAAAAGTGCTATTTTACGCATATGTACTGTAAAATGTTTTATTTGTTAGCATGAAAGAAAAATTGGCAAACTATTATGGTCCTATCATGAACATTTGAAACATTTACCCATTATTTCTTATTTTATCCCTTTTTACAAATAAATAAGTTCAAATGACAGATTTAAACAAACTATTAATAGCTAATTGAGGCTTGTAGTGTGTTAAGGTATAATAATACCATTATTATTTTATTTTACTATTAGCAAAGGATATACATTAATATCACTAGAGAGTATAAAACAAAGTCGCTTCCCGCTGTCTGTCTGTCTGTCTGTATGTATGCTTAGATCTTTAAAACTAGGCAACGGATTGTGATGCGGTTTTTTTTTAATAGATAGAGTGATCAATTCAAGAGGAAGCTTGTTTACGTTTAAGTTAAGGCCGTGCATCGAAAAATAACAGGATCTTAGAAAGGTGGCAGTGGCTAGCCCCGGAAACAAACAGTAGTGATTTTCGGATATATGTTTCTTGACTATATGATAAGAGATTTCGTAGTAGTCGAAACACGAATGCTTAAAATTTTCTCGATAGAAAATAAATCCAAACTTACGTGTTCATTTTTCGGTTTTAGCTTCGTGCAACTAGAAAACACATCCATATCCAGCACAATCCACCTTACAGCAAAGGTTTTCATCTCGTCTTAACTTTCAAAGAACTAAATATTAACTTATTATCCTTTACCGATGGATTTATTATCGATTTTTGATTTTATGAATTCAACAGCAAACGCCCATTTTACGCAGTTCGGTTTCTCTTTCTGTCATGCGTCAAAGTCATAAATGCATCCTTTATGCCAGTAATGTTAGATGGCCGTCGTGCCTCAAAGAGGTAAGACCTATGTCACTTCGCGCAGCGCTCCGAATTACGTAAAATTTTAATATCCAATAAACGTTGAGTCGTAACTCCATTGAGTAGTAACGGAATCGGAGGTAAACCTATGATGGTGCCTTCTTACAGGCCTATACGTTACGCATGTGTGCGTGTTTGCTTAGCTACGTCATGCTACGTCGAAATCTATACTCTTTGTCAGTTACAACGGGTTAGGAAATTTCGACAGATATTGAAATGTATCGGTAGCTGTTTGGTATTTAGCCATCAGAATCTAACCGTAACTTTTTGCTTTATTTTTGTTTAAAAATAAAATATCTATAAGAATATATTATTTGCTTTTTTTCTATTGTAATGATAAAAATAAATCTAGTATGTTTCATGCTCAAATAATTTAAAATAATTGAATAAATATTGAAAACTAATTGATATTATTCGTTTTAATTATTATATTATTAAGTTTGTTTGAATAAAATATTTTATTTCAATAATACGAAAAGTTATTATATTTAAGTACCACTAAAAAAGGTCCCTACTTACAAAAACTCACTTGCACGGGCCGGGGTTCGAACCCGTGACCTCCGGTTTGAAAGTCGCACGCCACTACAATTTCACATAAGTAATTTACAATGACATGATACCGTGGAAAAAGTGAATATTACAATGTACTTGTGTTACTATCATTTTATAGTTTATTTTGGCTTGACAAGGAGGAATGAGAAAAACGTGCAGAGCGAGAGGATTAAATCTCTCTGTCCCTTTCTTAAAGTAGCCAATCCTAATTATGACATCTGTTTTGATATTAATTCTTTGAACATAATTTGTCGATGTTCTTTTTTAGGGTTCCGTAGCCAAATGGCAAAAAACGGAACCCTTATAGATTCGTCATGTCTGTCTGTCTGTCTGTCTGTCCGTCTGTCCGTCTGTCTGTCCGTCCGTAGGTCACAGCCACTTTTCTCCGAAACTATAAGAACTATACTGTTGAAACTTGGTAAGTAGATGTATTAAATAGAAAAAAAACAATAAATTTTTGGGGTTCCCCATACTTCAAACTGAAACTCAAAAAATTTTTTTTCATCAAACCCATACGTGTGGGGTGTCTATGGATAGGTCTTCAAAAATGATATTGAGGTTTCTAATATCATTTTTTTCTAAACTGAATAGTTTGCGCGAGAGACACTTTCAAAGTGGTAAAATGTGTGTCCCCCCCCTGTAACTTCTAAAATAAGAGAATGATAAAACTAAAAAAAATATATGATGTACATTACCATGTGAACTTCCACCGAAAATTGGTTTGAACGAGATCTAGTAAGTAGTTTTTTTTTTAATACGTCATAAATCGCCTAAATACGGAACCCTTCATGGGCGAGTCCGACTCGCACTTGGCCGCTTTTATATCATCGAGAAAGATTTTTATTTAAAAAATGTGTTGAATTTATATGTTTTATTTATGTTTTTTTGGCATAAATTTCATTACTTTGACAAACGTTTTGATGTGATGTGTGAAACGAACCATGTGATCAACGATTTATCTAATAAAACTTCATTTAGTCGAAAAAAATAGTTGTCTACTACCGGGTGGAAAAAAATTATGGGCCCTGGAGGGAAAGTGCCTTAAAACCTTAAGTTTGCTCATTTTACTTAAATGAAACATTATTGTTTTTTAAAGAAACAACTGCATTCAAAGATTTTTGAAGTGAAAACTTCTTTAGCGGCGCTAGGCACTTTTTGAGGTGGGGAAAAAATGATAAACTCGAGACAGCGTAAGGCGATCATGTGACCGTAAGGTTTAGATGGCATTTAAATCAATAAAGAAAAACTCAATGACATTACATGAAAAAGGTTATAATCTTGTACGGGCTGAAATACGAGGATCTCACAGTATTATAACTTTATACCACTCAAATATAATTCAATAAAGCTACATCTTGATGAAATCGCTAATAAAAGTGAACTCTAGTACTGGTGAATAAAACTCAAAATATCATGACCAAATATATTTAGATGCGAGGTCTGCAAGGTAACTTTACAATTTCTATTCGAATTTTAAACAATTAACGCTATAAATTTGAATTTCGAATTTTAAACAAGCTCACTGACCAGCAATTTCGGAACCAAAAGTTTTCAATAGAAAGGAGGATGGGTCAATTATACATAGTGCTGCAGACATTTTGGACTAGTCATTGAGTTTTAACTTCTGTCGGCACTCCCGGAATGCAACACGTTGTTTTTTTTAAATTCGCTTAGTCGCGCCCGGGAATCGAACCTACTTTTTCCACACTGTATAAAATAACAAAATGCTTTTCTTCTGGTAACTTAAATGTTCTATCTATCTTGGTGATATGTCAATGCAATCAAATAATCTGAAAAAATAATAATAACCCAATTTATGAATTCCGTTCCTTCAGAAAAATGCGAAATGTACGTACAATTTTTAGGGATATCGTACTTTTCCCAGAGACAAATTTAGTTGGCTAAGAGACATTTTCACTGATCCAAATCTGTACTAAAAATCTAACATACAATGATAAGGACTTAATCGTTTTAAGCTCAAGAGTGAGTTTTCCTAAAGCATTTTCTAAAAATTATGTCTTTATTAACGTTAGGAGTGCACTGCAGCATGTCAAATGTATGCCAAAATGTCAAGGGAGAGAACAATAAATTAAGTTTCAATTCCACTTCCACTCATCAGCAAAGTTATATAAGTATATCAGCAGTTTAAAGTTATTTTAGATAACAAAATTAGCGCATCAAAAAAATCAAAGTGCATAGAAAAAAAGTCTCCTGAGTCATAATAAAATTGATGTCTCTTGGGTCACCAGAAAAGTCACCAGGGAGAACGATGACCCAAATCACATTTAAAAGAAAAGGTAAATTTTGTGTACTACCTACGAACATTTTTCAAAAAACTATGTTTTTATAACATATTAGACCCAGGATAGATCTAATACCTCTTTTCGTACCCCGGATAAAAGTAACTGAAACGTTACGTTATTAGGTTCACGATGCCGCGTTGTGCCCTTGCCTTCGTTGCGATATGTTTGGTAAGTCAGGAGACTTAAAAAATGAGCCATGATTTTGGGACATATTAACAAATATTTTTTTGAATAGGTATATATTAATTTTAGCGGACTTTAATAATTTACCAGTTAAATTAGATGTAAATACCTTTTTAGTTAATCGTTAATATGATATATTAGTAGCAGTAAAACACTTTATTGTACAAAAAGACGCATAAAACATGAAAAAACACATCCTTCGTATATGGTAGAATATATTTTTCACACTTATAGGTAAAAACCAAAACCGATACGCGATTGGGATACGCTCTTTTCGTATGGGCATAGAGAAATAAAGACAAGAGTGCTCACTCCATACATCAGTTCAGACTATTAATTTCAGTGTCTACATCTAGCATCGAGTAGCGGAACTATCAGTACTGCTACTTGACAATAGATGTAGCACCGACCGGAAAGTCTTATCTCAACAGCATAAGACTTTCCTGTCGGTGCTACATCTATTGTCAAGTAGCAGTACTGATAGTTCCGCTACTCGATGCTAGATGCTAATAGTCTTTTTGGTACTAAAACTGATGTATGGAGTGAGCACTCTATGTATTTTTTCTCTATGGTATGGGATACAAAAAAAAATTCTCCTGGGTCACCAAGAAAAATCGACATATTAAAATAATTCAGTTCGTTTTTAAGTTCTAGTCAGATTGACTTTTTGGTTATTTGAGATAAATTACAATAACGCTTAGATTTGAAAAACATGATTTTCTATTTTGTTGCGATCGACCCGGGTAATAAAAATACGGCGAATTTGAACTTTTGTTTGTTGTCGTTGTAAAATGTATTAAAAAATAATGTAGGCACCCCTGACAATTGAAATTCAAAATTATCCAGAAAAAGCGGCCAAGTGCGAGTCGGACTCGCCCATGAAGGGTTCCGTATTTAGGGGATTTATGACGTATTAAAAAACAACTACTTACTAGATCTTGTTCAAACCAATTTTCGGTGGAAGTTTGCATGGTAATGTACATCATATATTTTTTTTAGTTTTATCATTCTCTTATTTTAGAAGTTACAGGGGGGGGGGGACACACATTTTACCACTTTGGAAGTGTCTCTCGCGCAAACTATTCAGTTTAGAAAAAAATGATGTTAGAAACCTCAATATCATTTTTGAAGACCTATCCATAGATACCCCACACGTAGGGGTTTGATGAAAAAACATTTTTTGAGTTTCAGTTCTAAGTATGGGGAACCCCCAAAAAAAATTTTTTTTTTTCTATTTTTGTATGAAAATCTTAATGCGGTTCACAGAATACATCTACTTACCAAGTTTCAACAGTATAGTTCTTATAGTTTCGGAAAAAAGTGGCTGTGACATACGGACGGACAGACGGACAGACAGACAGACATGACGAATCTATAAGGGTTCCGTTTTTTGCCATTTGGCTACGGAACCCTAAAAATGAGTGTTTCAAAAAGGCACCCTGTATTCCTTACATACCTAAATAATCTCTTATTCAATAAAACATATAATTACTAAACACTGTGATTTATTTCAAATAAATGCAAATCGATCGGATAAAAGATATTAATACCTACCTATACAACAATGAATACGAGTACAGTCAGCTGCAATAATATGTTACACACCGAAGGCCGTTTTGCGGTAGATAGATGTTAGATCTTATTTGTAGAGCCATAAGAGCGTGTCACATATTTTTGCGGCCGTCGAAGAGTAACATATTATTGCAGTACCTATGAAAAATTCGAGGGTTAAAAAGCATTTCAACCAAAGCATTTATAATAATAACGACTATGGACGCCTGCAACCCCAGGGGTATTGTAACCCCATAACAATAAGGTTGAAATTTGCATTTAGTGACCGCAAAGTCAGGTGAGCGTAATCAAGTAAATCTCTTTTCATCATATTTTATCAAAAATAATCTCTTTTCTGTTCTTGTGCTATTTTCTTATTATCAATACTCTTAACTTATATGCTATATACGCTGCTGCTTCTATGCTGTTAACATCTTCCAAAACAACAATAAATATTCAGGTTTATTAATTAATTATTTTATTGTTTGCTATTATGAACAAGTAACAACGCCATCTGTTTCAATTTTTTCCGAATTTAAGTTTATGGCCGACCGCAGCGACCGCGTATAATGGTAGTTAACTTCGGTAACGTTAGATGGTGCTAAAAGGTCACACAAACTTCACGTGCGGCGCGAAGCGTTTCCATGTGTGCGTGTTAGCGGGGAGGGAAGAACTAGCGGGCGTGGTTTACGAAGCGCCAGACGCGGCTGCAGTAGGCCCTTAACGCGCAACATGCCGATGCCGGCATGCTAGAAAGAATGCAAGTTACCATCAGCTGATATTGTTAGTTCGTCTCATAAATGTATACGATTCTAATCTTAATCTTACTTCACCGTAATACAGTTTTAACTAGTACGGGGAGTAAAGGACTCATTCTTCTCATAATATATTGTATAACCTTGCAACTAAATTAGTCTTTACTAATTTAGTTAGATTAGGTACCTAAATCAGACTGATGTATGCATACCTCCCTACTTTAATGTAACTTTTACTTGTTGTTATTTTAGTTGTGTTATTGAAATAAAGAAATTTTATTATTTATTTTTATTTATTATGTATAATTTGTTAACCCGTGCAAAGCCGAGGCGGATCGCTAGTATAAACGAAATGCTGATTCGTGTCGAGTATATTAATTTTATTACATTGGTTTTGATAATTTTCATTACATAAACACTCAAATTAAATAGGTAAATTTAATTGGAAAATAGTTAAATGATTCTCAGTGTTAGTTAACCAAAAGAAAGTAAGAATACGTCCAAACAGTTTGCAGGCGTTATCCGTACGAAACTAAAAAAGCCGCTCAAAGGACACGCCGCGCCATACACTTCGTTAAACTCCCATTTCAGCCGATATGGACGCAATCGAAGTTTGTAATTAAATCCCGACAAGTCAATAGTTGGTGCACACTTTCAGTCAATTCATTGACATCAATATAGACGTCATCCGACAGCCAAGCCTCCATTTATGCAATAATTTAACGTAACTCTATATCTGCTTGTAACATACAAATAAAATGGAACAAAATCTGAGATGTGTACTATTTTTTTTTCAGTTACTTATAAAAATTTGACCAATCAGTCTACAAAATGAATGAACCTTTAATAGTAACGAATTATAACTTTGTACGACTATATACTTATTATAATTTTCTATTAAAAATGTATGCGATTTTATCTTTATTACTGAATGACAGCTGAACGAATTTAGGTGAAGGTGAATTTTGCACACAGATAATTTTCAACCTAAATAAAAAACGTAGATCACTAATACTGGAGTTTAAATTCTCATAATTTTTAAGAAAAAAAAACCGACTTCTATGCGGCCCGGTGAAAGATTATTGTAGATGGTGCGCTATGTAGAAAAGGAAGCATTTCGTGTCTGTAAGGCTCGCAGTTCTAACCTAACCTAACCCACTTTTGTTCGGTTCTGTGAGGATAGCAGTTCAAACCTAACCTAACCCACTTAACGGCGCATGCGGTGCGGTGTACGGGGATTTGAGCGGGAGGGGTTTGGCCTCATCATACTTTATACCTACATTTTATGGTAGGTAATCATAGTGGTTTATTTAGTTTAGGTATCATAGTGGTTTTCCTGGTCAAGGTCCGGGTCTGTGTCCGAGTCCGGGTCCGAGTCCGGGTCTAGTCCAGGTCCGAGTCCGAATCCGAGTCCAGGTCCGGGTCCGGGTCCGAACCGGATCCGGGTACGAGTCCGGATCTGGATCCGAGTCCGGGTCCAAGTCCAAGTCAAAGTCGAAATTCGAAATCACCAAACATGTACTATGCGTCGTTGAAGAGTTCTGTTCTGATCATCATCAGCAGTTCCAGTTCATCAAATGCGACAGTTTTTAATGTTAATGCTTTATTTTATGATGAAAATACAGAAAATTCTATACGTGTGCCTTTAAGATTTGAGGAGTTCCCTCGATTTCTCATGGATCCCATGTTCAGAACTTGAGCTTGACATAAATATGGCTTAAAAACCTAACTTGCTTAACAAACATAACGAAAAGGAAAAATCGCCAAACGCGAGCTATGCGTCGTTAAAGAGTTTCGTTCTGGTCATCATCAGCAGTACACTTCCTCAAATGTTACTTTTTAAATGTATATGCTTGATTTGTTGATTAAAACACAACAATCACTATATGTATGCCTTTAAGATTTGAGGAGTTCCCTCGATTCCTTATGGATCTCATCATCAGAACTCGAGCTTGACAGAAATGTGGCTTAAAAACTAAACTTGCTTAACAAACATAACGAAGAGGACAAATCGCCAAACGTGAACTATGGGTCGTTGAAGAGTTCTGTTCTGATTATCATCAGCAGTTCCACTTCATCAAATGAGACAGTTTTTAATAAAAATGCTTGATTTTCTGATGAAAATACAAAAATCTCTATACGCACACCTTTAAGATTTGAGGAGTTCCCTCGATTCCTCATGGATCCCATCATCAGAACTCGAGCTTGACAAAAATGTGGCTTAAAAACTTAACTTGCTTAACAAACATAACGAAGAGGACAAATCGCCAAACATGAACTATGCGTCGTTGAAGAGTTCTGTTCTGATCATCATCAGCAGTTCCACTTCATCAAATGTCACGTTTCTGAATGTATATGCTTGATTTGTTGATAAAAACACAAAAATCACTATATGTATGTGCAGGCGATTATGGTGCAAGTAAAAGATCTTGATGTATGATAAAAATAGGGATTTAATATCCGATACTGATACAAGCGTATTATGAGATAAAAATAGTATGTAAGACGCGTGCGGCGTTGTGGGTGCCGCTGGAGCTAATGGAGTGTGGTGGGGTCCGTATCTGTTCCCCGCGCGCCCGCGCCCCGCGCGGTGACTTGTTGTCGTAGACATGCTGGGGGGCCGTTGGAGGAAGCTGAGGGGTCGGTAGGACTGGCTGGCGCTGAAGCTTCTTCCAACATCTCGTCATTGTCATCAGGGAGGGGGCACACCTTGTTCAGTGCCCGTCGTTCGATCCCTCTGATGGTTCTAAAATCGCCTACCCTGGCGATTCCGTCCTTGCCGTAGTATAGTCGATGGACACGTGCAAGTTTCCATCTCATGGGAGGTAGGTTATCCTCTTTGAACACTACCATAGCGCCTTCCTTGAGATCTCTATAGGGATGTCTCCATTTTGTTCGTTTTTGTAGCTCGGAGAGGTACTCGTTTTTCCACCTCTTCGCGAAACTGTCACGTAGCAACTCGAGCAGCTGATAGCGCGTCTTTATGCCCTTTCCGGATGCAGCAGGAGGGGACGCCAGCGAAGTCAGAGGGCGCCCGATGAGGAAGTGCCCTGGGGAGAGGGGAGAAAGGTCGCTGGGATAACATGTAAGAGGAGTAAGGGGTCGGGAGTTAAGGACCGCTTCAACTTCCGTGCAAAGGGTACTCAACTCCGAAAACGTTAAGCAAGAGTTACCTATTGTTCTTTTTAAATGGTATTTTAAGCATTTAACATTGGCCTCCCACAATCCGCCGAATGTGGGGGAATAAGGGGGATTAAATATGAACTGAATGCGCTCTTCGGCTGTGTAATTATATATGGACCTCATGCCTGCCTGTAATGCTCGTCCCAGTTCATTGTTTGCACCAACAAAATTAGTACCGTTATCGCAATAAATTTTACTAGGTCTTCCTCTACGCGAAATGAATCTGCGAAGGCAGGCAATGAATGCTTTAGCACTAAGGTCACTAACGGTTTCTAAATGGACTGCCTTAGTCCAAAAACAAATAAATATACAAATATAGCATTTGCTAATTCGATTTCCGCGTCCTATTTTGCTCGAAATTGGAAATGGACCACAAAAATCTGTTCCCGTTATAGCAAAGGGGAAGTTAGGAGTGATTCGACTAGCTGGCAGGTGGCCCATCAGCGGCTCCATGGCTTTGGCTCTAAGACGAGTGCATATTACGCAGCGATGGTATATGCTTCGTGCCAACGTTCTACCTCCCAGGGGCCAAAACTGGTCTTTGAAGCTTGCCAGGAGTAGCTGAGGGCCAGCATGCAGTAAGCGTAGATGCTCGGCTCGCATCAACAATTTTGTTAAGTAATGTTTAGCGTGTAGTAACACTGGATGCTTTTTGTCATAACTATATTCGCTATTATTAAGCCGACCACCTACTCTCAGCACGCCGACGTCATCAAGGAACGGAGACAGCTGTAACATATGGGACGAGGTAAGTTTTTTATTATTTTTTATTAGTTTAAGTTCATCTTTAAATGACTCTGACTGGGCTAGTTTTATAAGGTAAGTTAAGGCTGAACTAAGTTCGTTTTCTTTAAGGGGTCCAACTGACCGATTATTTTTTCCTTTAATTTTACAATTGTTTATAAATCTGTGTACATATGCAATTATTCTTTTTAAGCGTAATGAACTTGAATATCTTTGTATGTCAATTAAGTTTTTAGTTTCATTGTTTTGATTTATATTGGAGTGTAAGACTTTCATTTCAGGTAAAGCGGTCTCGGTGGCGGGGTTTTGCGGCCATTCAGATTTGTCATGTTTCAGGAAACCTGGACCTTCCCACCACAAGGATGACTCAACAAGGAGGCTTGGAGCTACGCCTCTCGAGGCCAGGTCAGCTGGATTTTTATCAGTGGGTACATGTCGCCACGAGTCTCTCGAGGTAAGCTCACGAATCTCATTCACTCTGTTACACACGAATGTTTTAAGTATTTTAGGGCTTGTTTTTATCCAGCCAAGTGCTATAGTGGAGTCTGACCAGAAAACCTTTTCCTGTATGGAGCAACGAAGGGCTCCGCTGACCTTGGAAACGAGTCGAGCGCCCAATAGGGCTGCTGACAATTCAAGTTTAGGTATAGTCTGAACTTTAAGGGGACAGACTCGGGTTTTTGCGCAAAGCAATCTGACAGTTATGAAGCCTGAACTATCCGTGGTGCGTACGTATACGCAAGCCGCGTAAGCGTCTTTAGACGCGTCTACAAAACAATGGATCGCACAAGCGACAGGAGATGAACATTGTACATGTCTAGGTACAGAAACTGAAAGTAAAGCATTCAAGTCGTTATGTAGTTTAAGCCACGTTTTCTTAATGTCCGCGGGTACCTCCTCATCCCAAGTCAACTTGATAGACCACAGTTTTTGAAGTAAGATTTTAAGTGTAATAGTGCAAGCACTTAGGAGCCCAAGAGGGTCAAATATCTTACAAGTGTTAGATAAGATTGTTCTCTTTGTAACGATTTCATCTTTAGGAATTGGTTCAATCGCAAATGCAAGATTGTCAGTGTTTGGTGTCCACTGTACACCTAGAACACTGGACTGTTTACTTAGGTTTAGATTGTCAGATACTACCGAATCCTTAAATATTTCAGGACAGTTGCTACGGAATTTATGCACTGGAAAGCATGCCGAATTAAGTGTGCCTACTACTCCGTTGAGTACGTGAGACAAAGTTTCTTTACTGTCTGCACCTGTTAAGATATCATCCATATAGCAATCACTTTTTATGACTTCAGATACTAAAGGATCCGGGCATTCTAATGCGAGCTGTAAAAGGCACCGTGTGCTTAAGAATGGTGCTGAGGCCGTGCCGTAGGAGACAGTATTCAATTGAAGCACTTCTAAAGGCTTTGTGTCATCTTCGCGCCATAATATTAACTGTAAGTTTCGTTGCGAATCATGAATTAGGATTTGGCGATAACATTTTTCTATGTCTCCCGTAAAAACATATTTATGTTGACGGAACCTGATTAAAATATTAAAGAGGTCGTCTTGTACGACAGGGCCTACACATTGTATGTCGTTAAGGCTTTTTAAGGAGGCACTTTTCATGCTTCCGTCAAAGACTACTCTCAATTTGGTACTTTCACTATTTTCTCTTATAACGCAGAAATGTGCTAGATAATAACCGAATGTCGGCTTATCGATTCGTGTGAGATGACCTAAAGACTCGTATTCATGTATAAAATCACTATATTGTTTTTTCAAATTAGGATCTTTATTTAATTTTTTCTCTAAGGTATAAAATCGCTTGGCAGCACCTCGGTAAGAATCGCCTAATGACTTTTCAGGGGTTTCTTTCAGTGGCATCTGAACTGTGAACCTGCCATCTGGTAAACGGTAAGTATGAGCTTTAAAGTGCTCTTCACAAAACTCCTCGTCAGCTGACAAGGGAGCTTTGGCTTCTGGAAGTTCTTCAAGGTTCCAGAACTTGGTCAACTTTTCACTAATTTCCTTTGTGAAAAAACTATGAAGCTTTTGCGACGTTTTAGAATTAGGAACATGAGTTGGAATTAAACGACCTGCTACGATCCAGCCGAATTCTGTACTTACAAGAAGGGGTAAATCTTGGCCTAGACGTATTTTTTCAAAACCTAACAGTTCGTAAAATACTTCGGCACCTATCAATATATCGACATCAGAAACTTTATGGAATTCAGGATCAGCGAGCTGAATATGTTTAGGTATGTTTAGTTGAGTAAGGTCTACAGGTAAGTTGGGCAACTGATCTGTAATCTCATTAAGGACTAAGCAGTTTAGCGTCACTTGGAACTGATTTGACATGGAGCTGACAACTACATCGCATCGATCGGATGCTGAGAGTTTAATGTTTTTAATGCCCGATATATCTAAAGAATCGGGTTCAGGATTCCCTAATCCAAGTTTATTTTTTATGTTTTCAGTAATGAAGCAAGGTTGGCTGCCGGCATCAAGGACAGCGCGAGCTACATATGATACATTTGTGTTGGGATTGGATACCTTAACTAACGCGGTACCAAGCATAATCTGCTTATCTGATCGGACTGATAAAGCCCTATGCGGTTGGTTGACTACTTCAAGGTCATTTGATGTTCCAACCGTGGGTGTCGTCGCAGACAAGGGTTTAGTTACGTTATTATCTTTATGCAGTAATGTGTTATGCTTCTTATGACATAATCTACATTCTCCTAATTTACAATTACGTGTTTCATGTCCGCGTCGTAAACAGTTGGTGCAAAGATTTAACTTTAAGGCTTCGCTCCACTTGCTTTCGAGCGGTAAAGATTTGAATGATTCGCAGTCTATGATTCTGTGACCCTGACTACACATTGGACACGATGAACCTACCGGTTTAGGAGTACTGGACGTGAGGAAACTTTTTGCAAATTTACTATGTGTGAATGAGCCTTTATGTTCATTTTGTGTGAATGGGCCTTTATATTCATTTTTTGTGAATGAGCCCTTATGTTCACTTTTTGGATGACTATCTTTAGGAATATGAGAGACGCTTTTTTCATGTCTGTTAGCTAATGTAGTTTCTAAAATGTCCGCTCGATTGCGAAGAAACTCGATAAATTCGTCCAAGAGTGGCAAGTCGGAGAGATTGTTTCTATACTCCTCCCACTTACCACTAGTGGTCGAGTCCAGTTTACTGGACACCATAAATATAATCAGCGTGTCCCATTGGTCAACCGGCTGTCCAAGCGTAGTCAGTGCCCTCAGGTTTTTGGTCACAAGGTCAATTAAGTATCTTAAAGATTTATGTGATTCTCTGGTTAAAGGATCTATTTTAAAGAGAGCCTTCAGGTGATTATTAATAAGAATTTTCTTGTTATTATACCTCTGGCATAACAAATCCCATGCGACCTTGTAATTTTGTGAAGAAAATTCAATTGACTTGATTACAAGTGCCGCGCTCCCTTCTAAGGACGATCGTAAATAGTGGAATTTGTTAATGTCAGGGATAGTTTCATTATTGTTTATTAATGACTCGAATGTATCGCGGAATTCCAACCACAAAAAGTAATTACCGTCAAACACTGGTAATTTGATAACAGGTAATTTTACGTTAACGTTATCCTGACGTGAGCAACTACTGTACGAACTTTGTTTATCCTCATTATTTATGGGTCGCAATTTTAATAATGTTTGAGCACTGGCAATATCACTGTAAAACCGTTTTTCAGTTTTCTCTCTTTCGCGAATTTGTTCATCCGGGTTAGGATAAGATAATTCTATTTGACTTTGACATCTCTCAAAATCACAGAATAAAGCTTCCATTTTTGCAATTCGCAAATTCAATTCATTAAATTGCGCTTCAGAAATTTGGTCAGGTTTTATCCTTTTCAACTCTTCAATAAACTGTTCAAAATGTGTCAGTCTACCTCTAATTGAACCGCGTTGTTTAATTAAATCTTTAAGCTTTAATTCATTTTCAAGCGCACCTATGTCTACGCCGCCGTTAGGAGAGGTGGGTGTAGTCATTATGTTATATTAATATTTATATGCGAGACACTAAAGTTGAAATGGATAAATAATGACCCAACACAAAAACGGTAATAAACAAGATCTAGTAAAGGGCAATCAATAAACAAGATAAGAAAACTGTGCATCAAACCAGGCAGGAGTTCCAGGTGCGCGGAGACACCGCGCGAAAGTAGGTCAAGTCTCGCTCGAACAGCTGACGCGAAGTAGGTCGGCACTGCAGCGAGTAGGCAGGCACCGCCGACGCGAGCGCAGTCAGTCCGAAGGATTTATCCTGGAAATGTCGGCCCGAAACGAAATGAGCTATGATGCAAGTATATAAGGTATCTAATGGTTTGGACCTTTGAGGAATAAACACTATGTTTAATAATGTGAGATAGTAATTATTTACTGGTAAAAACGTAATTTTACTTATTTAAAGTTACTTAAATTAATTGCTTTTATGAAATATCTTAGCGAAATAATGTTTAAGGAATGCTTTGTATAAAGAAAGCGTGAACAAGGGCGTGTTCGGTGCACAAGCACTTATTATTTTACGTAAACAACTTAAAGATTAATTATAATATTAAGCAGTGCAATTCAAGATGCAATGCAATTAGCACTTTATGACTTATAGATTAAGGTTGATTAGCTCCAGCAGGCCAATGGATTAAGTGCTTTTAGGCTTAAAATGTTTTTAATTTTTATAATGATTTTAATGCTGAATTATGTATAGGCAAGTATAGGCGCGTAGCAGCATAGACGAAGAATGCACTCAAGATAAGAAAGATGATTAGCGGAATCTTAGAAATTTACTAAAAGTCGTAATTATTTTTTGGAATAAAGTACGCTAAGCACAAAAATCAAAACTAGGATAGGTAAAAGGGTAAAGGATAAGGATTGAGCACTCCCCTGGAAGTAGATCGCCGTCGAGACCCGCGTGGCATGCAGTCCAAAGGTTGCGCGCTGCAGTTTCTTTGTTCGCGCTTCTCGAACGTTCTGCCTTCCCTGTTGCTATGTCGCGTACGCGCAGATGTCTTGAGGTGACTAGTCCTGTCACGGTCGCCAAAAACTTGCAGGCGATTATGGTGCAAGTAAAAGATCTTGATGTATGATAAAAATAGGGATTTAATATCCGATACTGATACAAGCGTATTATGAGATAAAAATAGTATGTAAGACGCGTGCGGCGTTGTGGGTGCCGCTGGAGCTAATGGAGTGTGGTGGGGTCCGTATCTGTTCCCCGCGCGCCCGCGCCCCGCGCGGTGACTTGTTGTCGTAGACAGTATGCCTTTAAGATTTGAGGAGTTCCCTCGATTCCTCATGGATCCCATCATCAGAACTGGGTTTTGACAAAAACGGGACCAATCTGTATGCATATACTTACAATCAAAAAAAAAATTTTCAAAATCGGTCCATCAATGACGGAGATATGGAGTAACAAACATAAAAAAAAATAAAAAAAGAATAAAAAAAATAAAAAAAATAAAAATAAAAAAAAACATACAACCGAATTGATAACCTCCTCCTTTTAGATTTGGAAGTCGGTTAAAAAGGGGGAGCAATGTGTGTTGAAAATTAGAAAGGGAGTACGAAAGAATGATTATGATTATGATTATGAAAGGGAGAGAGAGCTTTACTTTTTCTCTCCCGAATACACGGCCAGAGGCTAGGAAGCCGATTCTGATTTAAAAAAAATTGCTTAGGTTCTCATCTTGTTTCGATACGACATCCACGGTTGCTTACGCAAAGTTAAATCATAACCAGCCTCTAGTACTATTTGAACACTAGAACTTATATATTCGGGGCCTGAGGAAGGGGGGGTGTGCGTTGTGATTTTGTGAACTGCCGCTAGTGCAAAGGGGCTACCGCGAAAACCAAAATTCGCAAATTGCAGGAATCTTTCTCTTTTACTCCAATGCAAGCGTAATTAGAGTGACTGAGAAAAATGCCCGCAATTTGCGAACTTCGATTTTCGCGGTTATAGCCCAGTTTGCTACCTAGGACTTCGTGTGCGAACTGTATTGTCAATACTTAAATGTAACCTTCCTTAAATGATTATTAACAGTAGGTAATGAGAACAAGTAGCTCGGAGCTGTCTAGCGTACATGCTTGGTGTACCTAAATAGGTATACACTGCTAATTGAATTGCAGTGTAACCGGGGTACGAACACCGTACAATCTTGTAGAACATGTCATTAAAATGTGTACACTAGGATAGGTATAGTGCTCACGCCACAACCAATTGCCATTGCCGTTTTAATGCGAGCTAACAGCAAAAGATACATCACAAAAGACACATAAAAATAAGAATATAATAATTAAATCGCACAACGTATCAGCATTGCGATACAGCGAGGAAATGTCGCGAGCATCCTTGGTACAATGCCTCAAGGGCCTATTTTAGATTTAAACTAGTTATTAATTTCTTTTAGTAATACCACTGTATATATCTTGTTTGTAAATAAATGATTTTGATTTATAAATAAAATATCTCTTCGAGATAATTAAAGAAGTAAAAAACTAGTAAATTGGTTATTAGGTAGGCTAGGTAGGCCTACTTAGCTAAGATAAACTTATGACATATACGTATGCATTAGGTTTGTAAATTAACTAAAAAGTTTACAGTTTTTACACTACTGCCCAAAAAAGGAGTATATTGTTGAAAATGATTATCGGTCGAATGAAAATCGAAAAAAAACCGTATCATCGCATAATTCTACGGAAGTCCAATAGTATTATAGTATGTATAACCCCAAGTTCCATATTCTTGCCAGTGGGCAATGAGAGTGCTCATTTGTGCAATATTTAAATGCAAGCCAAGCCGCATTCAGCAAAACTCGTCTATGAATTATCTTTCAGAAGCTCCGAGGATCTAACATTCGTTTATTATTAAAACAATAAATATGCGCTGCTACAAAGTATAAATATGTGCTGTTAAGCTGTGTGCATACTATAACAGCACACTGCATATTGCACACAGTTTCATGTCAGGGAATACTGGAACTTGCGGGCACAGCAGACTAAAAGTAGTCAGTACTTAAATATGTTTGCAACTTTGTAACTTTGTAAAAATACCCATACAACTATACAAAAACATATTAGCAAATATTCATTTTCATTAAAAAAAACCGGCAAAGTGCGAGTCGGACTCGCACACGGAGGGTTCTGCACCATCAACAAAAAATAGAGCAAAAGAAGCAAAAAACGGTCACCCATCCAAGTTCTGACCCCGCCCGACGTTGCTTAACTTCGGTCAAAAATCACGTTTGTTGTATGGGAGCCCCACTTAAATCTTTATTTTATTCTTTTTTTAGTATTTGTTGTTATAGCGGCAACAGAAATACATCGTCTGTGAAAATTTCAAAGCTATCACGGTTCGTGAGATACAGCCTGGTGACAGACGGACGGACGGACGGACGGTGGTCTTAGTAATAGGGTCCCGTTTTTACCCTTTGGGTACGGAACCCTAAAAAGGGGTCCTGAGAACCGAAGCTAAATTTAAACTTGACCTTTAACCCATCGGCTTGACCTTTCACGGCTGACGTCATAACTCCTACACCACCCAAACCCGAGAGTCATTGTCCGAAGTTCTCGAATATTATCATGCAATCTCAAGAAGACCTTTTCTTCAATTACCTATATACCTAGACAATATTCCGACAGGATCAGGATCATTGTTAAAATGCGTATTCTAAATTTGCTCATTAGCTAATAATAGTTTTACCACACTTTTATAAGGATTTTGTTTTATAAGATGTAGTGATTGAACGATTCTTACTATTTAGGTATGTAGGTACCTAGTTATAGAACTAATCGCAGTCATCGCTGTAGACTTCTGTAAGGCGAAAGTATTTCGCTAGTTGGGCAGATTCAAATTCGAACACGATATAAAGGATGACTCACGCTAGACCGGGCCCGGGCCGGGCCAGAGCTTCAGGCGGCGGCGTTTCGTTTTCTATGGAAAGCACCACGTGATCACCGATCAGCCGTCATAGAAAATGACATGTCTGACGCCACGACCCGGGCTCGGCCGTGTGAGTCATCCTTAATGCGATTCTTAAATATAAAATAAACTACTGCCTGCTGAGCAAGATTTCAGTGCTGTGGGCGCATACCCATGCGCCCTTTGGCGTGCGTTTTATGTCAGTAGCAGGCGCGGCCGGCCGTCACTTAGCATACGAGATAAACCGGGATAACTTTATATCGCAATCTCCAGCGTGTCTGATTTTTAAACTCGAGCTCCACGAGAATTATGTAAAGTGATTCAAGAATCACAGGCGCTTGTTGACATACGGCGCTCGCAAGCTACGTGGATTCTTTTTATGCCATGTTATTTTATGTTGTTTCGGTGGATATGCTTTTTCTTTTTATAATATCGAACGGCATGCATAATGTTGTGCGGCAAAATGTTAAAATATTTGTTCATGCTTGCCAAAATTTCAGGCAGAAATTTTAATTAATCTTTTCAATATGTCGAGACTATACGTACGTACCATTAAATTTAATGAGCAATATTTAAAATTATATTTGTAAATCGTTCTCGATCAAATAAAACGATGAATAAAGACGAAAAATTGGTCTTGAAAGTTTCGGTCTTGGTTAAAAACCGTTTTCACTGAAACACTTATTGTATTGTAGCACGGGCGATTTTTCCGTAACTCGACGACTAGCGCCTGTTCTACGTAACGCTGAAACGCTTAATTATCACGAGATTTTTCTGAAAATTATCAACCATAAATCAACAGAAAGCAATACAGACTGCTTCTTAACTTAAAAAAAAGCGGCCAAGTGCGAGTCGGACTCGCCCATGAAGGGTTCCGTATTTAGGCGATTTATGACGTATAAAAAAAACTACTTACTAGATCTCGTTCAAACCAATTTTCGGTGGAAGATTACATGGTAATGTACATCATATATTTTTTTTAGTTTTATCATTCTCTTATTTTAGAAGTTACAGGGGGGGGGGGGACACATTTTACCATTTTGGAAGTGTCTCTCGCGCAAACTATTCAGTTTAGAAAAAAATGATATTAGAAACCTCAATATCATTTTTGAAGACCTATTCATAGATACCCCACACGTATGGGTTTGATGAAAAAAAAAATTTTGAGTTTCAGTTCGAAGTATGGGGAACCCCAAAAATTAATTGTTTTTTTTCTATTTTTGTGTGAAAATCTTAATGCGGTTCACAGAATACATCTACTTACCAAGTTTCAACAGTATAGTTCTTATAGTTTCGGAGAAAAGTGGCTGTGACATACGGACGGACAGACAGACGGACAGACAGACAGACATGACGAATCTATAAGGGTTCCTTTTTTTGCCATTTGGCTATGGAACCCTAAAAAGGTGACGAAAAATTAAAACGGGTCACGCAAGAATACTTAGGTACCGTTTTTCTAGGTTAACATCAGCTACTTATATAAAGTGCCACTCTCACCACTCCAAACGCACAAAACGGAAATTGTATTCCCTTTATGTATTCTACTAATATGAAAAGTCTACGTGATAATGTCTATACTATGTCTATACTACTCATAAAACAAATATTTTTTTTATATTAGGACTCAATTTTCTAGCACTTCTCCAGCTCGAGCTGAAAGTACGTAAGTATTAGTTTGCAGCAGAGCGCCGTTAGGGAAGTCTTTCTAATGAGAGCACCTGAAGAAGCTCGTTGGAACAATTTATGGCCAGCACTTAACGGAACACTCGCGGTTACGTGTAAGTCAGCAGTCGGCTGCTATAAAAACACGACTTCCTCGCAAGATGCATCTCTGCAACAGTATTTTTTGATAAAATTTAAAGTTCATGTTAAAACTTGCAAGTTTGCCCTTTAGCTTGTTGAAAGCGTTCCAAATAAAAACAACCGTAAGTGACATAAACTCGTTTAATTGTTACCGTGCTGTTGGGGAATAAATTCCAAGTTCCAACTAATAGTTACCTACCATAGCTATACGCGGTAGGGTCATTATGATTTTAAAATTGTGGCTTTACAATGTAGGACCCCGCAGGATTATTGTTATCACCTGTGAAATATGTCAAATTGAGAGATAGGTAATACCAATACGTATATGAAAGACAAGATAAAAGATACTAGGTCCTTTGATGTAGACGGTTGGTAAGAAATATTAACTTCTTTTGTTCACCACAAGGTCAGCTACGGACTGGTTGAAGCTTTGGCTATATGAAGCCGATTTGAAAATGTAGTAGGTATATATAGTAGTTTTAGTACCAAAACTCAGCTACTTCCTAATAGAAAATCACCGCGCAACTTAATACCAGCCGCCTGAGATAAGTATTAGACCCATAAATAACAGTCGTACCTCGTCACGTATCGTATTATTCTTTTCACCGACCATTCAGTCTCTCTAAGGAAAAACCTCCGTGAACCAATTTCCTCTTTAAAATAGTGTTAAGTTATCAGGGTAGACTAATAGATGTGCTTTGGTGGTATAGGACTTGTCATTTATTAGATTTTTTTTACCTTCATTGCAACTGTTGTCGGTCGTGTTAGGTTTCAATAACCATTGCAGCTCAACAATACAGGTCATTTAAAGCGCCATACAAACGGACTACGATCATTTAATAGGTAAGTATATTGTATACATTTTTAAGAAGGCCATGAATTACACTTTGTATAATGCGTCTAGGTTTTACATAACACGATTAAAAATAGTTACTATAAATGTTTTTATTTCTTAAAGTTCTGTGGTACCTGCCAGTTGCAGTTCAGTTTATGATTTCAATAAGTAATCGCCGAACCTGTAACAACTGAAAATGTCTTTAAAAATGTTAGCGAAAAACTGTCCAGAATTTAAGTATTTTAATAAAATATTAAAAGTAAAAATGATGGTAGAGACAGGGTGCTTCGAACATTTTCTTTTCTTCTAAGCCTTGGTTTTAATTATACTTACAATGAAGATCCTACAAAGCTAATAATATTAGAAAGAATTTTATATTCCAAAGTAAACCTCGCCTTTTATGATTGCCCGTAGAAAAAAACTCTTAAGTTGCCTACTGAAAAACCTTGACTTCTAAAAAGTATTTTAATATTATACATACTTCAAATTGTTTTACTCGTAGCAAGATGCTAAATAAATACAGACAAGGTATAAAATTCATCCAAAGCGCTCAGTAAGATTTGAGTTACCATGTAATACCTACTTTCCTTTAGTATATCTACGACTTACTCATAGGTGTATATTACGATCCTGTTACGCTACTGACATGTGAACTCAAAAGATTATTTTATCTAACCTACAAATGTTTATTGTCTAGAAGTATATACCGGTAACTCAAATCTTACTGAGCGCTTTGGATGAATTTTATACCTTGTCTGTATTTATTTAGCATCTTGCTACGAGTAAAACAATTTGAAGTATGTATAATATTAAAATACTTTTTAGAAGTCAAGGTTTTTCAGTAGGCAACTTAAGAGTTTTTTTCTACGGGCAATCATAAAAGGCGAGGTTTACTTTGGAATATAAAATTCTGTCTAATATTATTAGCTTTGTAGGATCTTCATTGTAAGTATAGTCAGTCAATCAGGTCTTTCACGTTTATATATATAGATATATAAACGTGAAAGACCTGATTGACTGACTTAAATCAACGCACAGCCCAAACCGCTGGGACTAGAAAGTCCAAATTTGGCAAGTAGGTTCCTTATAAGGTAAATCATTTCTTAGTGGACCCTTCTTAGTGGACCCCTAAGTGTGGGTCCACTAAGAAATGATTTTTCAAAATTCATCCCCTAAAGGGGTGAAATTTAAAAAATACTCTCCTGCGCGTGCGAAGCAGCGGGCGAAAGCTACTATTTATATACTCTTAACGCATTCACTGCTGAGCGCAGCCGATTACATGGTTTATCGGCTTTTGTAGCAAAAACACCTACAAACAGAAAACCCGCCTAGCGGGTCTCATGCGATCATGGTTCCAAAAAGGCCATTTGACTCAAACTGGTTTATAGACAATAAAGTCAAAGTGTAGATTAAGTTCTCTTTATAATGAAAGCTAGTTAATGTTTCCTCCTCATGACTTCCCAAGAAGTTTCCAAGTCACAAAAGGTTCTGAGAACCTTCAAAGATTCTATAGTAAGAACTTTCAAATAGAAGAGCTCAACCCACTTCCACACTATAGCAGGAAGTAACTTTTCTCAAAGAGAAGTGCCGTTTATTTTGTGTAATTGTATTAACTTATTCTGATTGTAGTTTTAACACCCGTGTTCTTATTTAACTTGTTTAGCTTTCAGGATTTTTACACAGAAAATGAGTACATGCTACATAGTAATCAGTAGTGAAATTTCTTGTGGCTGAAAATGTAAGTTACTTATGGAGCAAAGGCATTCTGGACATTTGGGAGGCGATTGCAGAGCTAAAGCCAACACGTAGCGAATTATTGTAAAATATTTCTCGCTACACCAGCTTAAAAGTTCTCGCTAATCTTCAAAAGCAGAGATAGTAAACCAACTAGGAAACAAATCAAATTATTTTATGAAATAAAGTGACCAAGTCCATCGGTGGCCACTAGACCAGCCGGCCACCCCTCCCGTCCCGGGTAGTCTAGTGGTCGGAACGTTAGCCGCGTAAGCTGAAGTCGCGGGTTCGCTTCCCTACTGAAAGAGAGACAGTGTTACTTTCACGTTTGTATATTAATTTAGTAAGGCTTTCATAATAACCTACATTTTCACCCTTTGACCTACATTACCTGTCTGATCCGATTAACAGCGAAACTTATCCAGAATTGTCCCCAGTTTATCAGCAACACAAATAAACGGCAGAAGATGCGGATTCAGCCCGTTTGACAGATGAACGATATTTGTCAGCCGTGCGGGCTGGCAGCTGTTAGCGGCAAACTTCAATGCTTACACGACTTCAAATAAATGTTAGTCCTTGGTTTGCGAAAGTTACGAGATAAATTTGCGTTCGTACAATACGTTCGAGCATAAACATGTAGTATGTCAAAATATCGTACTTATGCACTTGGCACATGAATTTAAATCACATATTGTGTCTTTATCTTCCACTTTACAACTCTATAATCAAAAAGTTTTTGATAAATAGAATAGTTTTTGATAGATTTTGATTATGATTGGTTTTGATCTATATAAGTGGGTAAGTATATACCTACGGACTTTACCTGCAACCAATCAACCACATTGCATAGTCTTGTAGTTTAGTTTTGGCAATGTGAACGTGATTCTATGCATGAGAATTCAAAATGAAACTCGAACATTAAAATTAAAGTTTCCTCAGAAAGTGCTTAGAGCTCGTGCGGGGACAAAACCTACGTATACTCTGAATTATTTTAATATCGATAACATCTTTGTAAATTGGGTTGCATGTTGCTAGGCAGAGTGATGGCCGGTGGACCAAAATGTTGACGGATTGGTGGCCGCTTACGGATGAAAGAAGCGCCTGGCGTCCGTTGGCTCGTTGGGTTGATAACATTCGAAGTATCGCGGGTTACTTTTGGATGAGACTAGCACAGGACCGGGACAAGTGGCGTACACGAAGAGAGGCCTATGCTCAGCAGTGGGCGACCGAAGGCTAATGATGGAATGATGATAATGAAATTCGGTGTACCTAAGTATTCAAATACGTTTTCTAAAAGTTACCCAACTAAAAGTTCAGTCGTTCATATTTAAAGACCCTGTATACCTGACATTTTATCAGTGCCGAAAATGGGGTGTTTGTGCATCAACATGAAAACAAATAGGACCTGTAAATAAAACAGGGCACTAAAACAGTGTGTTTGCAGTCTGTAGTATAGTTTGTAGTCCACATTGGGAAAATAGAACTTAAAAGGGGACTTGCGGTTAGATTTAAACAATGTATTTAGCCTAGGGATATACGATTCCGGTTGAGATGATTCGTAATTTTCCTTGAGAGTTTAATCGTCGCTATTTTTAAATGTTTTTCTACTCCCGTACTTTTATTTGTCATTTAAAGGGTCGTGCACACACCTTTAAAACCCTACCTTATAGTTGTCAAGACAAGTCTTTAGTCCATGCCCCAAAAAATAACTTGTGCATACACGCAGTATCTTTTTGGCGATTTTACGATACTTCGTGTAATGACCACTTAAAAAATATTGAATGAAATACAGTGTTGCCAACCTTATTTTAAATGTCATCTCTGACAAATAAGTAAACCATAGACATGTTTTTTTTTTTAATTTCATTCATTCATTCTTTTCCCGCCCGTACCCTCCATTTTTGCTACTTCTTGAACTAAAAATATTTGTTAAATTTACAATTTTATGTCAAAATAAGTGCTTGGTCGTAGAAAAAGTACTTATTGTATGCAACGTTGTTTAACTGAGTCAAAAAATACTCGTGGCGTCTTTATTAACAATTTTCGGCTTCGCCTGGAATTGTTACTCACGCCACTCGCCTTTTTTGACCTCTCTTAAACAACGGTTGCATAAAATACTATAATTTTATACCCATTGTTACGATATTTTCAAGGTAAAGATAGTTTTAAACAACAAGTAACGAATCCAATGTTTATTGTACAAAATATTCAACGATTCAAAGCAAATACATAAATATTCAAAATGTCACCAACCTTACGCGAAGACGTCTCGTTCCGAAGTGTCAACTGTCAACCGTGACCGACCGGTTGTGACGTAGCTATTCGTTCACTATGAATTAAGCTAGCAAAGTGTTGCCAGTGCAATATTAACAGTCACGTTACAGTCGGCCATCCTTCAGGAACGAGTCTCTTCGTTCTAGACGTTATTCTAATTTTTACAAATACGCTTTAATTGCAATACTATTTTAGAAATTCGTAATTCATCATGAGATCACAAATATCACACTGTAACATGTCGTAATTCAATATTATATAAGTTCACACAATCCTAAATCAAAAGATCACTCCAATTATAGCCATGAAGTAAGAAAGTTATTCCTCCCAACTACCTCACTGTCATGACTGCGATGTTTGGAACCACTCCTGGGCGGTGAGTTCGTACACCAATCATGCCCGATTCCAAACATCCTCCCTAAGTGTGGAAGTTACTTCCTTCACAACCACACAATCACTTATGGATATGATTGAGCCACTCCTGGGCGACGAGTTCATACGCCAATCCTGCCCGACTCAATCATTCCTCTCTATTCATCATTATATCATCATAATCAAGTCATAAATTTATGCAGTTTTAGCCATTCCTGGGCGGCGAATTCATACGCCAATCATGCCCGGCTCAAACATCGCTTACTATCCTACGTTTTCACAAAATACATACTACAATTTATGTTTAAACATTCACTTCATCAGTACATCCATGGAATTTGAGCCAATCCTGGGCGACAAGTTCATATGCCAATCATGCCCGACTCAAATTACACTAATTCAAAAATCTACTTTCAAGTTTCAACATTCTATTAATAGTTTAGATCACATTTTATCAATCAGTGCATCCTATCATATCAATCACAGTTCTCTAATGGTTAAATCCGTATACATATTTTACGATAGTAAAAATGGCTAGAGTTCATTAATCATGCTAGATTTCCATTTTTAAAGTTAAATGTAAATATAAAGTTACTATTTATCTAATGTATTGTTCATTATCAAGAATCATTCTTCATTGCTCCCATTATCCTCACTATCTTCACTTGAAGAGCAAGCAGTGGTACTAAAGCTAAGCCAAGGGAATATTTTATCAATTGCGACAACTGTCTCATACCTAGCTCCCTTTTTGGTTAAAGGAGTATCCTCCACAAGAAAGCGATCATTTGGTAAAACTTTTTTAATTCTATAAGGGCCTTTACATTTGGCCTCAAGCTTCTTGGATTGACCTGGTCCCGTCACTACTGCCCTCGCAATCCTAACTAAATCGCCCTCTTTGTATACTGTACTTTGTTTTTTGTTTCTGTCATATCGCTCCTTTGTTTTTTCTTGATTTTCTTTTATGTTATCCGAAGCCTGAGACCGAATGTCCTGTATTGTTCTATTATCTATATTTTTATCCTCAATATCATCCGCGATTTCGTTTAATATGCCTTGTGACGGGTTTGTGAGTGTTCTACCAAACAAGAGTTCGGTTGGTGTTTTCTTTGTGACGTCATGAACTGTCGTGTTTAACCCTAACTGTACATCAGGGAGTAAATCTTCCCATGTGTTCTTATTTTTGCCATGCACCATGGAACCAAGAGCAGACAAGATCGTCCTGTTATAACGTTCGACCTGTCCATTGGCCCTCGGTGTAGCAACGGCATTGAGGATGTGTTTCGTGCCAATCGACTGTACAAAGGTTTTGAATTTCTTACTTGTGAAGCTTGTGCCCCTGTCTGTTATTAAACGTGTAGGTGACCCAAAATAACTGAAAAGCGTTTTAAATGCCCTAATGCTTTCCTTAGTTTTAGTGCTTCGAACAGGAAAAAGGCTTACGTATTTTGTGAAAGCATCCACCATCACTAATATGTAAGTAAAACCGCGTCTACTTTTTGGGAATGGGCCGAGATGGTCGGCGTGAAGTGTGTGGAACGGAACGTCAACCTTTGGGATGGGGTGTAGTAGTCCCTCTCGGGAGCCCGCTGGCAACTTGTGGTGGGCGCACTCAAGGCAAGCGGATACGTATTTTTTTATAAATTTACGCATTTTTGCGAACCAAAATGAGGAGCGTATCCGCTCTAGCGTCTTCTCAAAACCAAAATGGCCCACGCTGTCATGGTTAGCTTTCAAAAGTTGCCAACGAACTCCTTTTGGGACCACCCACCTCGTTCCCCCATCCTTAAGTACGCGAAAGACCCGTCCATTTTTAAGTGTGTAGTCCTTGTAAATACTAACGATCTTAGGTGTCTCAGGGTCATCCAGAATATCCTTGATACGTTTGATTTCGTCATCAGAGGACTGCACAGTGGTTATCCAATCTTCAGTACCAACGGATAAAACATCCAGTGTATGTGTTGGCTCAGGACCCACTGACACAGGTCCCCTGCTGAGGGCATCAACGTGTGACATTCTTTCACCCGGACGATATTCGATGGTGCAGTCGAATTCTAAGAATTGTATCCACCAGCGTGATATGCGTGGGACAAGGTCCCTTTTAGTAAAAGTCGACCGTAAGGCGTTGCAATCACTAACTATGGTGAACTTTATACCGATAAGGTATGTACGAAATTTACTCAGAGAACTCACAACAGCAAGCGTTTCGAGTTCAAATGAATGGAGTTTCATTTCATCAGGCTGAGTTTGACGGCTATAGTAAGCGACTGGCCGCCAGGCATCGGATTGTTTCCTTTGCATCAGTATGCCTGCAATGCCGAATTTGCTGGCATCTGTATGCAATTGCGTCTCTGCGGTATGGTCGTACAATGCGAGAACAGGCCTACCTATTAGTTTGTCCTTTATGGTTTGAAAGGCTTGGTTCTCCGGGTCACTCCACTGCCAGGGAGTATCTTTCCTCAAGAGGCTCGTCAAAGGCCTCGCTAATACGGCGAATCCCTTAACGAACCTCCTGAAGAAACTCGCCAACCCGAGGAACCTCCTTATTTCGTGTTGATTGGTTGGTGTTGGGAATTTGGCTACTGCTTCAGTTTTTGAGAGCCCCGGCCTTATACCATCCTGATCTATCTCAAATCCAAGGAAATCAATTCTCTCTTGGAAGAAGTGACACTTTTCCATTTTTAAAGTGAACCCTGCTTCTCTCAACAAGCCTAAGACCTCTTTGAGACGTCCAAGCCCTTCCTCGAAGGACTTGGACGGTATCAAAATATCGTCCATATAAATTACGACATAGCTCACTTTAGATTTACTGAGGACTTTGTGAATTGCTCTCTGAAAAACGGCAGGAGCGTTTGCCAACCCGAATGGTACCCGGTTGTACTCATATAAACCGTCGGGTGTGACAAACGCCGTTTTCTCGCGGGAATTCTCGGCTATAGGTATTTGATGATAGCCTGAGGCTAGATCTAGGGAAGTAAATAACGACTGGCCAGAAAGCTGATCCAATAGATCCTCAATATGTGGCAAGGGATAATGATCCCTTTTGGTGCGGCTGTTGAGAGCGCGGTAGTCTACGCAAAGGCGTTTTTCACCCGACTTCTTTTTGACTAATACGATCGGGCTCGCGTAAGGAGACTCGGACTCCCGCACTATTCCATGATTCAACATATCACTAACCATGTCCTGAACTAGCTTACGCTCGGAATGAGCTAGACGATACGGCCTATACACTACTGGAGTAGTGTCCTTAAGGTGAATCTCCATCTCAGTCACATTAGTAAACCCTAAGTCGTGCATTCCGGTTGAGAAACAATCTTTAAAATCACTAAGTAACTCATTGCATTGGCGTTTCTGGCTGTCGGTTAACTGTTCCCCACACTTGGGTCTCACGGATTCCTGTTGGAGCAAGTCATTTGAAATATGTAAAACGCTCTTACTACTACCTACAAATTTGGCACGAGTAATAAGGGTGTTTTCTTTAAAGTGTAACGGCGTTAAACTAATATTCTGAATAAAAAGATTGCAGTTGACTCCTTTAACTTGGTATTCACCTGGCATAAGATAGTATTCTTGCCCAACGGGACCCCTAACCGACCCATTCACATAAAAATTGCCATGACAAGAAATGTTAGACTTTACTGGGACTGATATCAATTCACCTACATCGATGGAAACATCACAAGCCGTATTTAACTCAACTTTTATATCATCTATATGTTTTGTTCGTTCAAACTTCAATTCTCTCGGAGTCTTAATAATCGTCAACGTAGGTCTCTCCGTGTAACTATGGCCAAGTAGGACGTTACATTTCATTAAATGGTCATCCACTATAAATACCTCTACATCCCTTTCTAAAATACCCTGAACCTGTATATCAGCTAAAGTAAAACCCAATGGTAAGTATGGGACGTTACCTAGGCCTGTCAGGTAAGGACCTGTCGCTTCCTTCCAAGTAATACCCAATTGCAAGGCAGCATTTTTCTGAATGAGAGTAGCCTCACTTCCTAGGTCTACTTGGCACGGAATGGTGATACCGTTTACATTTATTAGAATCTTATATTTGTCGCTAGTATTCTCAGACACTGAAACTCTAAGAACACTTTTCTCCTTAGGTGGATTTTCTTTGGTTTTTGTGCAATGTAGAGAATCATGACCAATAAAGTTACAAGTAGTACACTTTAATAGGGGTTTGGGACATTTAAAACTAGGATGTCCCACACCCTGACAATTAAAGCACTTAATAGTTTCCTTCTGGCCATTACTTTTAGTTGCGCTACCGTTAACATTACCAGGCTTTGATGAATAACTATTTGTGTTACCTGGACGCCTATCGCGGTTCGTATTATTTGCATTATCTAATTGATTTCTATTATTAGATTTTATAGTTTTAAAGAATTCAAGCACATCTTCAGGTTTATCAAATTTAGCTGCTTGGGCGCCTACGCGCACACCTCTGTCATCAATAGCGTAAAGTAAACAGTCCACAGCTTGCTTTCCAAATATCTTACATCTATTTAAAAGATTAATTTTTGCAAAGTAATACATCTCAAATGATTCCCCAGGGCGTACCCGTCTATTAAGCATATCGGTTAATAATTCAGCATAATTTTCAGTGGCTGGAAATGATTCTCTTAATAATTCTTTCCACTCAGTCCATGTATGCTTAATTGAGGGTAGACCCTGATACCAGGTTTTCGCAAGTCCAGTAAGTTTTGGCAGGGCGTAGTGAATCGTTTGTTTGTCGTTCCAGTTGTAAATTTCTGAGCATTCCTCGACTTTATCGAGCCAGACATTTATTGTCTGCTCTTTTGACATAGGGTCAAACTCAGGTATGACATTATTTAAACTCGAGCCTGAAAACGATTCGCTATGCCCAGTCTTTGATTTTAATAGTTTTACAAACTCATCAAAAAAACTTGATGTTGATTTATGCTTCTCATTTGTATTTCCATCAAAGTCACGGCTGCGTTCCTTAGCAGGTGTTGTTAGGCAACGATCACGAATATGACGGCGTTTTCGTGGCGTATTTTTGCTACGGGCTTGGCCACGTGAGGCACGCACTGATGGTAAAGAACGCACTTCACGCTCGTCGTTTATTCGTGAACGTTTGCAACGTACCTCACTTTCAAGAATCTTGAGCTGTTCTCTTTTTCGTATGAGCTCCCGCTCTCGCTCTCGCAGTGATTCAGTGCTGCCGACGCTCGAACTTCGGCGACGACTGCGACTGCGGCTAGGCCTCGTCCGCGAAGCGCGAACATCACGACGACTGCGACTGCGACTTGGCCGTGTCAATGAGTTGCGGGGTCTGCGTAGGCTGCGGCTGCGGCTGCGGGTATGTCGCGTACGCGTACTCCGATCATCACAGCGACTGCGCCCACGGCTGCGTCGGGAGCCTCCAGGCCGCTTTCTTTCAGTATCTTCGTCACTCATTTTCTGAAACTCAGATATATTTATGTCAGCCCTTGAAAGTTGGAAATCCTTAAAACAATGAAATTAGCAGCACATAAAAGTCAGTGGAATCGATTTTTCAGTCTTATGTTAGATAGACTTAGGTCGGAATAAGATAATTAATTATGTATTTCAATTATTATTAATGAGGGTATATCACAAAAAGCACGTTATTGTAAAATGTTATTTTTATTTTAAATCCACATTCATCCAATCCATGTCTGTTTATTTTCACGATTAATTGTAATTAGTGTATATAAGTATATTTATTCTATCCATTGTTAACTATATTTTTGTATTTTATCGATATTTGAAGTAATAAAAAAATAAAAATTATCGACCGTTTTTCTTTAATCCATGTTCATCTGCTTTAAAATGTATTATTTTTATTACTAAAAACACTAAATTCATATTATATTATTATTTCTTTGATATTTCACTTATATTTTAGCAATTACTCAACGTTTCCAAAAAAAAATTCAATGATGTCGGTAGGTTTCAAATTTGAAATCCATTTGCATCAGTTCACTGACGGATTATTTTTAAAATAAACGGTACTTAATATGTCTAATTATTTAAATTCTTTCTGTTTTCGCACATATTTTTGGTATAGCTACTATTTTTTTCTTAATTTGAATTCAATAACGTTCGAGCTAGTGGCGTGGTACGTACGAAAAGTTTGTTTATTTTTTCGCAGCGATCCCTACTTCTGATATGTTACGATATTTTCAAGGTAAAGATAGTTTTAAACAACAAGTAACGAATCCAATGTTTATTGTACAAAATATTCAACGATTCAAAGCAAATACATAAATATTCAAAATGTCACCAACCTTACGCGAAGACGTCTCGTTCCGAAGTGTCAACTGTCAACCGTGACCGACCGGTTGTGACGTAGCTATTCGTTCACTATGAATTAAGCTAGCAAAGTGTTGCCAGTGCAATATTAACAGTCACGTTACACCATATATACTGTTGTTATCTCTCGGGTTCACAGAGCTTTAAAGCGAGTCAAAACTGCGCTGTACGAATCATCGCATACTACTCACAGGCGATATGGACCGTGGACCGTTTAAGTCTCAGGAGAGATTTTGCTTCTGTATGTGTTCTACCGCTTGTATAATGGGTTGTGCTCAGCTGAATCGTTTGATATGATGAGCATTGAGCACGGCCACTTTCCATCGCCGCACCGTCACTGTCGGTCATCGTTATTCGTTACACCCTGGAACCTATTTTTCTTCTGTTCGATTTTCTCCCGCGAACGCTATAGCTATTTAATGAATGAATTCCCTGTCGAGGTTTTCTCGAGGGTCTACAGCATGGGATTCTTTTAAATACACTGTACACCTGTACAGTAAGTGTAGAAGTTCGGCAACGTCACATTTATGTAACCCGGGAGTTGCAGGTGAGCAAGTTTGCCATCGAGGTTGTTATAAATAAAACCGTTTAAAAAAAGGACGTTAATCTTTTTTTAAACTGTGTTTGTCGAATCTTTTATAAAAAACAAATTATTTATCCTAAAACCTAAATTCTAGATTGAATTTCTTACTGTACACAGTTTTAGCACAATAGGCAAGTATAAGGCTAAACCTGCGCTATTCGTTCGTATACATATTCCGCCCGGTACGAACAAATACATACGTACCTACCTATTTATATACCTGCTCGTATTAGACGCGTGTCGGATGCAGGTTTGCGACGCACCTCAGGGATTTCCAGCACGGCGTTCTATTTTAATCTTCATTCCATAAAATGGAATAGAAACATTTTCCTGTTCCGTAAATTGTGTTTGACCGAATTAGAATCATTGCCAAAAAAACTTGTGTTACTCAAGTACAAATTATTTAAATTAACAATATTCCTTTACACTAACGAAGAACACGAACTAAATTGATAAATTCATCGATAAAGCAGCGATTGCTTTTAGTTTCAGCAATCAATGGCAAACGGTTTTTTTTCCTACGATTGAAAATCAAAGAAATATACACTCGTGGATGGAACAGCCCCTATGACGGAATTAGCCACATTGACCTTAGAAGAATATTACAGAGAAAAAACACATAGTAAAATACAAGCGATAGAATACACGAGTTCTGTTCAAAATTAAATGATATTTTTTCACTAGAGTAGCTATATAGGATAGCATGTTTTATTCGCGCTCGACTCTAAAAATCAATTACTAACATCCATTCACAGCCGCTGCGTTTAGGTAATTTGTAGTGTTCTCGCCCGAACTGGCAATTGATATGGTTTCGCATTCACAAATTGTTCTGCTTATTAATTGCTTGTTTTATTAATAGACATACAATATTGTAGTACAAATATGTTTATAAACGGTCAAAGGTCTCAATATGTGCCTATTAAAACACTTAAACTTGGGGCAGACGGGCGATGTATAATACCGGAGGGTCATGTCTTTGATCCTACTAAGGAGGTTTTCCTATGTAGTTAAAAAGGAATATTATATCATATTATTTTTTGCCAACTTGCAGGCAAGGAAAAATGTATTTTTCTTGGAAGGGGCCGATCTAATTTTAAATGAATTTTATATACCTTCTGGGATGTAGGATAATGACAATTTTAATTTCCACTTGGCGTTGTTTTTAGCCAAGGACCTTGAACCGATGGATGGCTGAGTACATACAGTATAGAGATCGGTGGTTGTAGAGATTCCATGATTTAAACCTACTACAGGTCTTTAATGAAACGAATTGAAGACGATGACCTCAGCAATATAAAAAAAACCGGCCAAGTGCGAGTCGGACTCGCGCACGGAGGGTTCCGCACCATCAACAAAAAATAGAGCAAAACAAGCAAAAAAACGGTCACCCATCCAAGTACTGACCCCGCCCGACGTTGCCTAACTTCGGTCAAAAATCACGTTTTTGTATGGGAGCCCCACTTAAATCTTTATTTTATTCTGTTTTTAGTATTTTTTGTTATAGCGGCAACAGAAATACATCATCTGTGAAAATTTCAACTGTCTAGCTATCACGGTTCGTGAGATACAGCCTGGTGACAGACGGACGGACGGATGGACGGACGGACGGACGGACGGACGGAAGGACAGCGCAGTCTTAGTAATAGGGTCCCGTTTTTACCCTTTGGGTACGGAACCCTAAAAACTACATCGCGTAGTGGGGCTTTCATCTTTTAATGTACGATTCCCACCGACTGGCTGGAATCGGGCCGCGCCGGAGCGCATTTTCAATGTGCCTAGATACATTATGTATAGCCCTTGCTACATGGTCGCCGACAAGCCTTCTAACCGTCTGACCTTGGTCTGACCTTGGTCAGTTTTGGTCAAATTTTGTTGGAAACAACTGTCTACACGGTCCGGGACGGACCAAGGCCACGCGGTCTGAAGGCTCGTCGGCGACGGTGTAGCAAGGGCTTATGGCAGAAGCGATGGAGTCTGTCCGGAGCCGCTCGCGTCCTCTAGGACCCGACCGGCTTGCGGCGGTACAAGTATGAAATGCGCCCGTTCGGTGGGTACCGTAAAATGAGGTGAGTAGGGCAAAACTGACATTCAAACCTCGATAACATTTTATTTTTACATATGCAATCTGAATGGTGTATATAATAAGTGTTCCGGACGTTTGTATTTTAGTTTTTATTTTATTTTGGGTAGTTCCATTTCATAACTTTGACGATAAACAGGAAATCCCACCTCACCCCGTAGTCCCTCGTAATTGGGGTGAGATGGAATTTCATACAAAGGTGATTTTGGAAGATTGTTGGATCGATTTTTAGGGTTCCGTAGCCAAATGGCAAAAAACGGAACCCTTATAGATTCGTCATGTCTGTCTGTCTGTCTGTCTGTCTGTCTGTCTGTCTGTCTGTCTGTCTGTCTGTCTGTCTGTCTGTCCGTCTGTCTGTCCGTCCGTATGTCACAGCCACTTTTCTCCGAAACTATAAGAACTATACTGTTGAAACTTGGTAAGTAGATGTATTCTGTGAACCGCATTAAGATTTTCACACAAAAATAGAAAAAAAACAATAAATTTTTGGGGTTCCCCATACTTCGAACTGAAACTCAAAATTTTTTTTTTCATCAAACCCATACGTGTGGGGTATCTATGGATAGGTCTTCAAAAATGATATTGAGGATTGTAATATCATTTTTTTCTAAACTGAATAGTTTGCGCGAGAGACACTTCTAAAGTGGTAAAATGTGTGTCCCCCCCCCTGTAACTTCTAAAATAAGAGAATGATAAAACTAAAAAAAATATATGATGTACATTACCATGCAAACTTCCACCGAAAATTGGTTTGAACGAGATCTAGTAAGTAGTTTTTTTTTTATACGTCATAAATCGCATAAATACGGAACCCTTCATGGGCGAGTCCGACTCGCACTTGGCCGCTTTTTAGGGTTCCGTAGCCAAATGGCAAAAAACGGAACCCTTATAGATTCGTCATGTCTGTCTGTCTGTCCGTCTGTCTGTCCGTCTGTCTGTCCGTCCGTATGTCACAGCCACTTTTCTCCGAACCTATAAGAACTATACTGTTGAAACTTGGTAAGTAGATGTATTCTGTGAACCGCATTAAGATTTTCACACAAAAATAGAAAAAAAAAACAATTAATTTTTGGGGTTCCCCATACTTCGAACTGAAACTCAAAATTTTTTTTTTCATCAAACCCATACGTGTGGGGTATCTATGGATAGGTCTTCAAAAATGATATTGAGGTTCCTAATATCATTTTTTTCTAAACTGATTAGTTTGCGCGAGAGACACTTCCAAAGTGGTAAAATGTGTGTCCCCCCCCCCCCCCCCCTAACTTCTAAAATAAGAGAATGATAAAACTAAAAAAAATATATGATGTACATTACCATGTAAACTTCCACCGAAAATTGGTTTGAACGAGATCTAGCAAGTAGTTTTTTTTTAATACGTCATAAATCGCCTAAATACGGAACCCTTCATGGGCGAGTCCGACTCGCACTTGGCCGCTTTTTTATTATTATGAGCATTACTATAGCTCCATTTTAAATTGGAATACATTATTTTTGTAGCAGTAGCCTTAAAATCCCATCTCACCCCCCTTTCATCCCTTCTCTCCCTATTCATAACCCAACTCTCCCCGCGAACCCTAGTCACCCCATTTTACGGTATCGTACTTAAAAAGGCAAAATATTATTTTCAATTCATTCAACATAAATATCTCGTAAAGTTGATTAGAACTAGCCAAAAAGTTTTATCTAAATGCCGCATTTAGCTCTAAGATAAAATTAGCTAGAGCCGAGTGCAAATTGCGAGTAGTAAATTGGTAATTTTCTCTAATAGAGCGGCTTCGGGCCGTCGTTAACCGTTGCGCGTGAGTTGCCGAAACTGAGAGGTATTAATTAACCCCTGGGGCCGTCTCCATCGAAGACCACTTTAATAGGAACAAGCCTCTGTTAGCAACTTTGTCTGCGTAGAATAATGATTTCCGTGACCTCTCTTATGTTATTCCTAAGATTCGAATCTATCTCTATACCAAATTTCATCTAAATCGGCTTAACGGTTTAAACATGAAAAAGTAACAGACGGAGTTATTTTACGAGCTAGTGTGGTGAAATTATATTGTACTACATTGTGAGCCAAGAATCGATCCGATATCATAAGTTCAATATGCTTATAGTTTTACCTATAAATGATTTAGCTAGGCTCGAGCAAACTTACTTATTAAATTTCCGCACTAGCAGAGCCTAGTGCTACTCGTATATATTTAATCTGTTACAAAGCTATCTAGTTCTGGCAAGTAAGGCAATTAGATTTAGTGAGTGGTATAAGTGCTCTTTAAATATATTTTGGCTACTATAAGAGTTGTCAGATTGAATGTTTTAATCGCAACAAGGTAAAGCTGCAATGACATCAAGGCCATGTTCATAATAATTGACAGTCGCAGCCAGATGCCCGAAGGAGTGCATTCAACTATTTTATTTTCGTATAGTTTTTAGTAGTTCACATTTTTTTTTGCAGTCTTTCCATTATTATTGACGTAGATATTGCGTGCGTTTGCAAAAATTTCGTCACTCATTAACATCAGCTACTGGCGAATTTTATCTAGTTTCAACTTTGCCAGAGTTATTTTTTTAGTTTCTGGCTGCAGTGACTCCGTTCTAGATAGCGCGGAGTTTATAGTTAAAGTTTGGCTGCGAGGCTTTTTTCGCCGGCTGCATGGTTAAAGTTATGGTTTCGTGGATGGTTCTAGTTCTTATCTTGTTCAAAGCGACATGTTTCTCTTTGGGTTCCTTTGTACCAAAATGCCGTCGTCATCGTATCGTCAGTGGAATGCCATCCGCAGTAATATCTTGAACAACGAAGCGCGCTAATAATATGTTATTTATGGAGCCACAGGAGCAGGTCATTTATTTGTACGTACGTACCTAAGTATATACTTTCTTTGTTTTGTGAGAATACATTAACGCTGCTGCAGTGCCTTAAGTTTTTTATTTAGTAATTTTAACGGGTCTAAGTAACTGGGTAGTCACATCTTTCTGGGTAGCCAGAACACGAGACTTATGTGACTCTGAACACATAGACTAGGAATTAGCAGTCCATGTTCAGGAGATGCTAAGGAAAAGTGGGTAAATGCAGAAAATAACTAAAAATATTATTTAGAAAAAAGTCCTCGCAGAGAGATAATCTTAGAGAGCAGTACAGATTTAATCTTGTATGTCCAAAATCAAACAACTCAATGTTTAACAGAAGTACATTCAATACTGCAATACGAGTTTTTAACGCCCTGCCAGTTGAAATAAAAATGTTGGAGGGGAATCGCTTTAAATTAAAATTAAAAAACTGGTTAATTGAAAATGTATCTTACAACCTAAATGAGTTTTTTCTGGAATCACCAGTTTGTTAAGTATAAGTTAGTCAGTAAGCTAGTATAGTTAGTAGTTTTAAGATCATATTGTATGCTCGAAATGGGCAACTGTTGATTCGATATCTCATGTTTATGACATCTTATGTACACAGTTTACAATTAATAAATACTTTACTTTACTTTACTTTACTTTACTTTACTTTACTTTACTTTACTTTACTTTACTTTACTAAATATGTGTACAATCGCGAGAGTTTAAAGTAGGTATTATAAAAGTTTTTTTATGCACAATATTTATCGTCCATTTTTATTCTCTCTAAATACAAATGCCTAACGATCAAAAGCCGACACCATTAACAGTTAAGCTTTTGTTAAAGACACAAATATTATTATGTTACATTTTCCGTTATATTTTCCATGCAATATGTTAGGTTAGAGCTTTATCTCGGCAAGTAAATGTTTTGTGAAGCGCCGTAAAGGTGCATTGTTTTAAAACTTCATTTTGCCCGTGTATGACATGTAGTATTGTGTGTTTTAACTTACCGTGGGGAAACATTTTGTACATCAGGTACTTTTACTTTACTTTACCCATTGAATTTGCGAATGGTCACAGTGGGTTTTGTTAAATACTATCATCATTACTCATACTTCAGATTGACCTTTAATGTACCTATATTTTATTATTGTGAGCCTATTATGTCCCACTGCTGGGCAAAGGCCTCCCCCCTCTTCCTCCATTCATCCCGGTTCTGAGCTATATCCAGTGGCTACCTATATATTTCGTGTTAAATCAAATTTCTCTCTCTATCTCTCTCTCTCTCTCTAAATAAATGCATATAATAGTTTCAGAACAAGACATTAAAATCAGAATCGGGCTTCTGGTTGATTGAATCGAATAACGAATTTTTCATTTTTTGTATTTACTTTCGCAGTTGTAGAAAACAGCACTACTTTACTTGCACTTATAAAATAGGAAAACTGAAATATACCAAGAATTTCTGTTCTAGCTGTGCAACATAAAGACAGTATTCACTTTTCTATTATGTTTTTACATGAACCGTGATAGACGGTAGCTTACTCTCGGCGTACAACGCTTTGTGGCGTGCCTAATAAATGCATTGTTTTAAAACTCATTCTGCGCGTTTATGATATGTAATGGAGGAAGATTTTAACGCAAGTCTGGGCAGATCCTCTTTTCCAACAAGAAACTTAGATTAAAACTGCAAAGAACAGCGCTACTTTACTTAAAAGTGGCCATGCGGTCTATGTCATCGTCATTCTAAGTGTAAAAAGAGCTATACAAGTATACATTAATAATATTCATATCCTTTGATATGAATAACCGTTGTCAAACAATACAGTAATCAAGAAAATTCGCACCACTCTACAGAAACATCAATATGATTACCTACAATACACATTAAAGTGTACAAATCTATATCTTAATATAGTTATTAACTACTTACATAATTACTTGTACATGTACACGCCATCCCCGAAGATAGAGTACTTCAATTTACATTACAACTATTACAAGTTATACTCAAGCTACTTTAACAGTTTGAAATTCGCTCAACGACAGGTAAAGTGGGGTGCGGCAATAATAATTTATCATTACAGAGCGTGATAAGGGGGCTGTTGCCACTAGAGCAGGACAAAGGGATGCTAGGGTGCTCCAATCGTAATAGGAGCGAGTCGGATGACTATATGAACCAGTGTTGGGTGTGTAGATGATTGCAAATGATGTCCACCTGCCAACTATTGAACACATTAGTTTGATTATAATAATAATTTGTGCTTACAAATTAAACGTTCGTGTCCAGTAAATGTGTTTGTTACAATCGCTATAAAATTCAACAGAATTCAATATGTAGATACAGATACAAGGGCTGGCTCATTCCTTGGTCAAAAAATAGGCATAGCCATCCAGCGGGGTAATGTAGCCAGCCTCATGGGCACCCTTCCGCAGGGCACAGACTTGGGGAACCTTTCATACGATAGGTGGGTATTTTTTAAGTAATTTTATTTTAATATTAGTATATTAGTTTGTTAAGTTGTTAGAAAATGGCAGCTACTTTTGACGCGTAAAGAAGCGTATCTCTTTTGGTGTTGACTGTACCTAAAATTCGAATTATGGCAAGAATACTGCTTGCGGTTCCAGTTGACCGTAGCTACATAAAGTTTGTATGGCTTTCACTCCCTCACTTTGTTCCGTTTAAGTCGGTGACATTTATCTAAGACACATTACTTATAATGTAATTTTTATCACTTCGCATTATCACTAGTTGAGCCTGAGCGTCCGACTCGCCTACATTTCGTTAGTAATTAGAACGCGGCATCACGACAACGCCGCGCAAAAACCCTCAGGATTACACCGTTTGTATAAATATTTACCTAACACTTGCGCGACGGTTCGCCATTGCCTGATAAGGAAAGGCTTATCCGGGAATGTCGTTTAAAATTAAACGCCGAAAATTAAAGTAGCTTTGATCACAGTGAAGCCGAAACATGAACGCTCGTTTAATGATTTGTACTTAATTTAATACCATATTTTTCTATTAATTTGGAAAAGTTTATGAGTAAACTCTTATACTTGGTTCATGGAAGAGTTGATATTTAATATAGCGTTATTAAGGTAGAAAGGAAAAGGAAAAAGCAAGAAACCTTTTGGAACAGAATTCCTTTGTCGACACATAATGGTTAAATTAGTCTTTAACAAATTCACTTTTCATTTTTTACATGCTTTATTGCTAATTATGTATTTAAAAAAACTACGTAATGAAATCAATAATAAAATAGTGAACTGAGTGCATGTTTATTATAAATCTGATGCTGTCATCAAAAGCTGATGCTGTAAAGGAATATTATAATAATATTCACAAATTATGCATATTTTACCTATATACAAAATATAAACTGAAGTAGGTATCATATAAATAAGTACTAAAGAAAAAGTGACGAAGCCCTCCAGTGGTGAAGGCTGGATTAGAACAGCGGTTATAGCGGTCGCGGCTAACACCATGCACCCCTCCACCTCGCCACGGCGGAACCTGTCCCAATTTGTCGACTATACACTCTAAAAAAAATTTGGTTGGCCCTATCAATATCTTGATAGTCGTAATCAAGCATCTTGATTCCATACGAGCCTAACAAGAACTTAGACACATCAAATAAGGTAATTCTGATTGCTATTACTATATCTATGTAACTGAACCAATTAAGATCTTGTTCGATATTTACACGAAAAATAATTATGCTAACTAATTGATCCTAGCAAGATCAACTAAGGGCTTGATAATTATTATCATGATAAGTTACTGTACCAACTAATACAAACAAGTCAGTTTAACTAAGATGTAGGTCAATATTAACATGAAGAATTACTGTATTAACTATTTGACCCAAATAAGTTCAACTAAGAACATGATTACATCGACTAATGCACCTTATTAGCCTGAACTAAGATATTGTTAAATTTGAATCTCAATTGTTTAATCATTTCAACTAAGATGTAAATCAATGTTAACATGAAGAATTACTGTATCAACTATTTGACCCTAATAAGTTCAACTAAGAACATGATTGCATCGACTTATGCATCTTATTAGCCAGAACTAAGAAATTGTTAAATTTGAATCTCAATTGTTTAATCAGTTCAACTATGAAGCTTGTCTAGTACAATATACCATTCTTCATCAATTTTACTAGTACAATAAAACACAATAACAAACAACAAGCTTCATAGTTGAACTGATTAAACAATTGAGATTCAAATTTAACAAAGTAAAGTTTTATGAAAAGGGGGTAAATGAATAAAACAAAAAATATATATAATAAGATGTTATTTATTCATCTAAACATTTAGAAAACTAAACGTTTTACATTTAAAAATCGAACTTTCTTTTACATACCTTACATATATATTATAATTAACATTTAAAACGGGCTACAAATATAATGACCGTTTGGCGTACAACCGTCGATTTCCCCCTTATGGGTACCCGTTGGCGGCAGGCTCGGGGACGTCTGTCGCCTACACGAGGGTCCCTGGGATGGCCAATGCGCAAAAAATGGCGCACTCTTAGAGAAGTAAAGGGAAACAGTTCCTCCGAAGTCGAGTCCGCAGTTCGGACAGCCGCTGGCGGGGTTTCGGAAGCATGGTCCCGATCGTTTCCCGTGCCTCGCCTTAAAGCCTTGAGGCGGCCAACAGGGGTTTTACTGGGTAGACCTGGGGTCTCATTAGTCCACAACAGGGATTCCCACATAACCATCCCGGCCCGTCCCCGCGCCTTTTATTCCCGTCGCTGCGATTAATAGCACTTGCTCCATGTTGCACATACACTATTATACATTAGGTACACAAAGCAAAGGTAACACGTTCACTGTTCCAGGCTTGCCGTGAAATAAAGGCACAAGTAAAGTTTATTTCGTTGACGCGTACTTGAATGACTAAGTAGTTGAATGTTGAACGTCGAGGCTGAGACTGACTCCCCACTCGCACGGTCACAGGCGCCGCAGGGGCGCGGGCGGGGAGGACCGCGGGTGCACCGGCGCCCCCCTACTTATCTCTTGATTGAACGGATTAACTGATTATTTAATTTAATTATGAAGAAAATCGATTTAACAAATAATTCTTAATAGAATGGAATATTAGTTTCGTAATTAATACAATAACTTGATCATAATGGGATTGAATGTTTTATCTTCGTTGTTCTAAATATTATATGTTTAGTTGATTAAAATACCAAGTCTTATGTAAATCAACAAAGAGAAAATAATCACATAAACTATTAAAATGTTCATAACTATTAACATATTTATATGTTTTAATTAATTTGTTAAGGATTGAATCAACCTACGTTACATAATTATGCCAACAAGTTAATGATAGATGCAAAGTATACAATTGTTAGGATTAATAACATACCTACTTTATTAGTTCAATCACAGATACACTTATTGTTTTAAGTAATCAGGTTTCTTTGATTTATATAAGATCGTTATTGTTATAATTAACTTAACGTCAACTAAGAGAAAACTGCTCTTAGTTGGTCTTCATTTTTTAGAGTGTATGCCATCTGAGAAAGACTAGGCGTCTTTGACCAACTCTAAGTGTAAGTGTAAGGCCTGAGTAGACGCTCGAAGCGGAGCGTTCGGCGGGGCGTGCAGCGTGGCGTCGGGCTCACAAGTGATTTGAGCAGCGTGCACTAAGGCCGCTTCTATACGCTTGCATTTATTTAACATGCACGCCGCACGCCCCGCCCAGCTAACTCGAGCGTCCACTCAGGCCTTACACTAAGGGCGAGCAGTACGTGCTTGGTAGACCCCTTTATATTTCATGCACGCTTGGAAAATAGAAATATTTACCTACTTCAAATACCTTTTGAATTGCAACCGTCCGACAATCACAGGGGTCTCAAAGGCGGCCATTGGTCCAGCGCGTCCGATTTCGTCGGCGCCACTGGCTTCACCTCCGCTCTTGTGCAAAGTGCGCAGGATAACGACATTCTCGCGTTGCCTCCTGTTTCGGCGGGTATACACAGGAAGCGGTCACCCCTTGGGATTCAGATGAGTGTTAAATTTCCACTTTAAGATGAAAGATGATTTAAATTTTGTAGGGAACAAATTGCTAAAATACAATGAGAAATACAATATATTATTAATGATAGTAACTAAATGGCATTATGGGTCAGATTACTAACACAAGATAAGTCTGATAAGTTCATCTAATGTCGATATTAGGATACGATACTTTTTCCTGTGTATTGTACAAAATATTGTGGAAAATATAATGTTGGCCCAGACTAATCAAAAAGGTAGGTAGCATAAATACTCGTAAAGGAAGTTTTAATTTTTTTGCGTAAATTTGCTTTCTGAAATAAAAAGTAGGTACTACTTCATTTCTGTATAATTGAAGTCATCTAAATAAGCATTGAACTCATGACAAAATTAGCTTTTGAAGTAGGTGCAGCTAAAAAAAATATTGTTAATTCGACTTCCGTTCTTCACCACAGTCAGGTGGATTTCTAAGTACTCAATTCAACGCCCCGGAATTCATAGGTACCAGCTTTAGGTGTACCTTGCTCCTGTGCACACTGCAGTGGATAACACTTTACCTACGCTGCCTGTGCTTAGTCAGATAGGTACGAGCACATCCACGTTGAGAACCAGTCTTCCGATGTTTAAATAATTACCTGTTTATATTTTATTTAAACATCCTATAAATAAGTCCCTGTATTCTGCTGCAAAGTACCTAATACCTATCTACATACCTACTATACATATTTTAAGGCGCAAAATGGTAGTTTGTGTGCGACCTTTCCCAACTTTATAATTAAACCATTGCCATTATAGTAGTTTATGTTACTGCTACATAATGAAAGGCATTAAAAGACGAGTGTGGGTTTAAGAAACGAACGAAGTGAGTTTCTTAATAAGATCACACGATTTTAACGTATAACGAATTAGCATTTCATACTAGTATCTGAAGCTATGGGCTGGCATGCCTGAAGTGTCTACCTACTTATACCTATCTACAAACCGGCATGTCTTGCATCGTTGGGGGGTTGCAAATAGAAACCAGACTTTGCAGGCGTTATTGAACTAGGTAGTTTAGCACAGTGGTCCATTTACCTTTTGTAGGCAACGTAAGCCGTCGGTAAGAGGTGGTCGTATGCAAATATAATTGCGGGGATGCAGCGGACGCGCGCATTAGCAGCGCTTTGTGCGCGATGACTCGGTCCATTTCACACTGGGCCAAATTAGCCGCTTCCGACTTGTCTGGACTCATTCGGAAACTTAAACCTCAATACCAATATGATAGCAATCCGTGAGAACCAAAGTCCTCGACAACTCGGGAAGTTCAAGGCTTTTAATGACACCGTAAATACTTATCAAGATCGCAGGAACCGCTGAATAAGAGCGTCGCATGACCGGTCGTTAAGGAAACATTGTCGTGTGTGCCTTTTTAGGGTTCCGTACCCAAAGGGTAAAAACGGGACCCTATTACTAAGACTCCGCTGTCCGTCCGTCCGTCCGTCCGTCCGTCCGTCCGTCCGTCCGTCCGTCTGTCACCAGGCTGTATCTCACGAACCGTGATTGCTAGACAGTTGAAATTTTCACAGATGATGTATTTCTGTTGCCGCTATAAAAACAAATACTAAAAACAGAATAAAATAAAGATTTAAGTCGGTTCCCATACAACAAACGTGATTTTTGACCGAAGTTAAGCAACGTCGGGCGGGGTCAGTACTTGGATGGGTGACCGTTTTTTGCTTGTTTTTTTTTTATTGTTTTGCTCTATTTTTTGTTGATGGTGCGGAACCCTCCGTGCGCGAGTCCGACTCGCACTTGGCCGGTTTTATTTACACAATAGTAGGTACTTACTTACATCTATGTCGGCGAACTGTATTTCATTAACCATCTCATACCCTATATATCATATTAGATAAGAGATTTTTCGTACTACAGTCTTTCATATACATATACATATTTGTGCTTCAGCCCCAATCTTATCAGGGAGCGATAGTGATACACACTCGCGTTCAATTTGTTCTTGGCATCTTTTTAGTTCGCACAATTTCGAATGAGGGCTGTGGTCCGCCGCCTGGACTGCTTTTGCCACGGTTATTTGGTTTGCGGTGATAGCTCATTCGGTGTTACCGCTTCGAATTGCGATTTAGATTCGATCATGCGTTCTAAAATGTTTTCTGTTAACCCTTTACACACTTATTATAATTATATAATTATTATATTATAATTATTATGACACGCTTAGATATTATATGACAAAAACCGGCCAAGTGCGAGTCGGACTCGCGCACGGAGGGTTCCGCACCATCAACAAAAAATAGAGCAAAAAATCGTGTTTGTTGTATGGGAGCCCCCCTTAAATATTTATTTTATTATATTTTTAGTATTTGTTTTTATAGCGGCAACAGAAATACATCATTTGTGAAAATTTCAACTGTCTAGCTATCACGGTTCATGAGATACAGCCTGGTGACAGACGGACGGACGGACAGCGAAGTCTTAGTAATAGGGTCCCGTTTTTTACCGTTTGGGTACGGAACCCTAAAAATGAGCAAGCATCGTATAAAACATTATCATTTTGTATTTTTTACTTGAGCAGTGAATAGTCTATTTTTTTAATCTAGACAAAAGGTACAAATAACAAATCATGTCTTATTGTGAAATTAGAATTCCTAGTAAGTGAACGAGCACTACTAGAAGAGAGAATATTACTTTTAGACTAAGTGATTCATTCTTACCTAAATAAAGTTATCAGTATTTTAGAGTCACATTTCAAAAATTATAAATAAAATCTAATTTTAATCAAAAAACTGTATCTATTAGTTTTATCTACATCAAATGTAGTGCCCGCTAAACCTATTCTCACGAAAATCATTATGCTTTTGAGTCAAACGGGATCATTTCCCACATCGACGCAGCCCTGCATACAAACACAAGCTCATTCCAATTAACCCCATGCACTCAGTTTGCATTTTGCAATTGTGAATGTCGGTCCACTTAAGCTTTCATTCCAAACTCAAATATTGTACCTTGTAATATGTTTTTAAATCAAATTAGCAGCACAAAGACTTTGTACTTAGTAAGTAATAGTGAACTGTCTGGCCTAATGGATCTGCATGGCGACCCTGCCTAGATAGAATGCCGATTCCGGGTTCAAATCCTGATAAGGGCATTTATTCGTGTGATCAGCACGGATATTTGTTCCTGAGTCAATGTATATTCGATTAAAAAAGCGATGAGATGATGGAATTATAAACTGAAATAGATGTCACATGCTGTATAAAGTGACCAAGCCCTCCAGTGGCTGAGCCGAACCGGCGTCTTAATAAGCTAACGCGGCTAACGCTAGTTAATAATTATTACCTTCTAGGCCACGCTGTCACGGCGGTATCCGTTAAAATTATTCATAAGCATAACTTTGAAAGGCTCTTCAACATAAATCAATATACCTACCTATGTACATAATTAATAAAACAATTTGATTTTTTCTCCAGTTGTATCTTGTAGTTACGATGACGAAACGTACAAAATTCAAAATTGAAAAACTTGGAAATTCCAGTCGCCATAGTTTGGATTGGATGTGCCAAAATGTCGAATCAAGTAAACATTTTAAAGCTCGAATGAGTCTCCTGTCACTGGTCGTAGCCACGAGAACGTTATTTTAACCGGAATTTCGGAGCACTGGCTTACTGGTGCCCGAGTTTTCTGAAGTTGAAATCGATTTCGTTTGAGGTGGACACGCTGTTTGCTTTCTCTCCAAGTCGGTGGATTTCGCAGAGTAGATTTAAATGATATGACAAAAATATCATAGGTATATTATACATTTCATAGAACAGGACTATAACAAGGTTTTTTTTTTCAATAGGTTTACTTAATAATTGTAAATGGTGCACGAAAGAAATACCTTAGAAGTTAGAACCAGTTACTCGAATTAAAAGTCTTGGATATGATAGAAACTCATTTCTATAATAATATATGAAAACGCAGTAGATAAACTTAGAGACTGGTATCACAGTGGTAATTTGAGCAGAATTAATTTCTTTATATAAGAAAGATAAATATTAAGAAAACGCAGGACAACAGAGTGGAAGCTTAGGTATAAGAAAATATTCATTTATATAATTTGTAAACCCGTTTACTTATAACTCGAAAAGTATAATAGGCTACCTAGACATTATCTAGAACATAACGAAACTATTTAACGCGATTATTAATACTACGTATACGCTCTTGATTATTCGAAGAACTGCTTACTTATTTGAAAGCATTAGCAAAAGTCAATTATCCTAAACAGAAAGAAATTCGACTCGCGTTGACTCGGGTTTCATTTTAATTGCATGATGTTTATTCAGGCAACATAGCAGCGACGTGAAAGCGACGACATGATAGCCATTTACAACCCTTATTTTAAACAAGGGTTGTTTATACAGTACTTACATGAATATGTACCAACGTACAGAATCGTTTGTTCCACTTTGGTGAGTTACGAGATTATACAGAGCACATTACTAGTACTACTACTACACCCAATGGTAGAAAAACACTGAGGCTTAATAAATATTTTATCATATTTTAAGTAACATTGTCCTACTACTGGCATAAATATTGACGTGAAGGTAAAATAATATTGGAACCAATAATTAAGTAGACTTAAGAATAACTTACGACAGAACGTTCCGAGCCCGGGCCAAGGCCTCCGACGCTTCAGTTTTCTAAAGAAAGCATCTCGTGATCACCCGTCTAACTAGAAAAAGGAAAATTTCTTTGATGATTAAATTCCTACGATGAGATTGATGAGACTTTTGTAGCTTACATAACATTTTTAGAAATAAAAACCTCCGCCTTTAAAAATGATATAAATCAACACAACACAATAGTACTGATCCATTTGTCTGGGGACTACGAAGCTACCAACAAATTGATATTAAAACAACGATCATAATAATATCGTCCCTTTGCTCTCATCATTTCTACCAACCTACCTAATTGTAATTATAATGTAAAGCAAACAAAGACCATCACTACAAAACAAATCCCGAAACACAAAACGTAGGAAGTGGGATAAAACAAATTAATTAACTGTGTCCTATGCTGCGGAAAAAAGATGTGTCTGCTTTGAGAGAGACGTGACGCGGAGCCTCGGCAGTCAGGACACGTAACATTCTAGAACCGGCTGTATTGTTTTACACCAACCCCGGAGTAGTATTTACGAGACAGCGAAAAAATACCCGTGTAATAAATGCGGTTTACGAGAATATATTCGTTCATTACATGCAGGAATGAAGGTAGAATGTCACGAACAAAACCTGTAGGAAAAGTTATTTTCAGGTGATTATATCGGTTCGATTGTTAAGCATCGGGGTTGATCATATGTGCGAGGATTTATTTAATTTTGTATATGAATCTTTACAATACTATCTTGAGTCTAAATTAAAAACTACTACTACTAAAAAAAAACCAATATTACAAATACTCAGCTATCGCAATTTACACCATATAATTTTATTGATAAATGGGGATTTTTTGCTACGTGTGTTTATTAGCAAATGTATGAAATCGCTCTAAACACTAACCAATGTGTAATCTTTACCTAAATTCTAACTCGTACTTATACATGGACAAGCTGTATGTCTGTAGTTGCGTGTGGATGCGTTAATAGCTCACTGAACAAACGTACCCGCCATCTCGGTTGCTTTGCTGAGGCTACCCCGATACATTCTCTGCACGAGTTTAGCTTTAGCTACTTGCACGTTCTGTCAACTCTAGCGTAAGAGTTTTAATTAAATTTTAATTCAATTATAAAGTTATACAATCTTTCATTTGTAGGAAATTTATAGGATACACCCATTTCTCCTTTAGGAGCAACAAGGAAAGGAGGAGAAACAAATAGTACCTACCTAACTGCTAAATGTCAAATGAGTTTTCGTACATACATTCCAAAAAACCTAACACCTACATAGTTACGCAGAGTTCGAAACCACATCCTCCGGTTTCAAAGCCGCACGAGTTGCCACATCTCTTATGTGAGTATTTAAATATATAACCGGAACATAAAACTCATTATAGGTATAAGAAGAATGCTATCTAGAGCGGAAAAATAAGAACTTAAATGGGATGTCTTGAAACTGGCTGCTTTCTTGGACACCTAGCTCCGGGCACTGACAAGATTATAAACGATAGTCGTGCACGACAAGGCTCTTATTGGTACGGGTTGGTATAATATACGGGGATTGTCTAATAAGTATTTATATATTTAGATAGGTATATATATATTCATTACTTAATACACTCTTAAACAATCAAAGATCGAATACCATTTTTTGTCAAAATAACTCTTGTTATCAATAATTGCTTGAGATTATTTTATTTTGACGCTGCGCAAATCAGTATTGATAACAAATCCGTCGCGCAGCGGACTGCGCGGATGATACTAATAAATATGCTAATTCATGCGCCCCTGAAGGCTTTTCCCGGATTTTCATCTTTTCCATACCGACGCAGGCAAAATAAAAGCGTACTATATCAGAAAACGTACCTGTGAACAGTGTTGCCCGGTCCGGCTTGAATAAATTAACTCCAATGGAAATATAATTAAAATGGAAATATTTGTAGTGTACGTTAGCTGTTGGAAATAAATTATATTTGCATACCTACATTAGCGATCTGTTTGATTGATACAAAGCTAAGGAAAGTGTTTTCTACACTGGAACAATTTAATTCTAATCTTAACTGGAAATCAAATGTTTGTTAGAAATTTAAAGATAGATTATATATAGGAAGCCTGAGTGCTAGCGAATCGTTGCTGAATAGATGTTTGATTTTGCAATCACGACACTTCAGCGCGTCCGACTAGATATGTACCGCTTTGCCAGGAAATCAGTTTCTGTGTATCAATAAGCAAGATGTGGCTTACCCGTCGTAAAAGCGATCTTTATTTCATATAGCATAGAAGCAATTTGCAGTAAAATATTTATCATATAGCTACATACGCTATATTATAGACGCTGGTTTATAATGGTAAAAATTGCAGTATCGTAAAATCGTTACGACGAAGGCATCTTAAAGTATTTTTGATTCGTATTCGGATACTTAAGTGGTATTTCTAAAGGTTAATGCTAAAATGCCACGTTTACGATGTATGAAAAAGGGATTTGAGGGCTCTCAGGGGATGAAAGTATCTATTACATTATATAGGCACGTGCATATGCCAGTCATGTGTTACGGTGATGACGTCGTAATGACCGTTTTTATAGGTGCGTGCGCCGCATCGTATTTGCATGATGGCGCCGTGAGATCTTTCCCTGAGGTTCAGAAACGCATGATATGATACTAATTTGATATCAATAACGCCCGGTGTAACATATAACAGCGCATGAGAATGAGAGCGACCGATGCAAAGATAATTACTGATATTTGCATTATATTTTACTATTGCGATCGCCCCTTGTGCTCTGTTCCATGTTCGATGTTTGAATAAAAACTTTTATTAATATAATTTATGTAATGTAACTTATATAGTAACAAAATTTTATTTTCTTGTGAAACCTGCGTTCCCCAGGTACTTGTTGGATATTATGATTACGGACACTTTATCATTAGCTTCCCCTAAAATCAGCAACATTCCTTGTTTCATATTACAAACGCTTTAGATAAACAGCGACGGTAGCATGGTCGCGCTTTATCGCCTGTTGTGACATGCGTCACTTTCGCATTTGCATAGGTACTAGAAACTATGAGTTTAAAGTGAAGGTCACCTAAATATATTGTAAACTAGCGACCCGCCCCGGCTTCGCACGGGTTAACAAAGTATACATAAACCTTCCTCTTGAATCACTCTATCTATTAAAAAAACCGCATCAAACTCCGTTGCGTAGTTTTAAAGATCTAAGCATACATACAGACAGACAGACAGCGGGAAGTGACTTTGTTTTAAATCTACAATATTGCGTGTAAATCGTACAAAAAAGTTAGTACCTAAGTTAACATAAAGCTGGGTTTAGACGAAGCCAGCGCTGGCTTGTTATTGGCCTTGTATAAACAATTTTTCAAGACAAGCCATCGCTGGCTGCACTGGCGGGTATAGAGCGCTTGTCTATTCCCACGAGCTGGCTTGTCTGAGGACTGGCGCCAGCGTTACTGACTTCGTCTAAACCTAGCTTAACATCAAAATTTAAGGACTACTTTGACAGTTGCAAATATCCACGTGGAAAATAACACTACGCTTATGGCAGACATTATTTATTTTTAATAGAACGGATTTATTTCTCAATTTTTTTGCCAAGATTCTCTCAAACATAGGCTCCCTCCCATGAACTTCGAAGATATAAATAAAAATGTACACGTATACAAAGCATATTATGTCGTAATAAATGAGAATCGAATGAGCTGCGATAGCACAGACGTGATCAGATTCTCGATGGCAAATACGGGCCTAATCGACGTTTCCTCGTGCGATGTTACGTAATGCTGCAAAATGACGCTTATAATTACATGTCAGCGAGAATATAAATCAAACCACATCGCATAATTATGTTACGCATGTATTATGCTAAGTGAAACTAAAGTTTTCCGGTTGAAATGTATGCTAAGATTTTTTTATCCCTCATTGAGAGTTTGTAATAAATATGTACCTGATATATTTTAGAAATATTGTATTTCAATTTGATTCTTTAGTGTATTTAATTATTTTGACGTATCAACGTATATCAATGCCTAAGCGCGAGCGTGCTATGCGTGAGTGTGTATGTTTTAAAACATTATGTACGTGATTAATGTTGTCAATCAAATACTTTCTGGATGATCTAATATACTTCTAAATAATAGTAAATTATACTCCCATCGACCTACTTCGCCTGAGAACTAAACAAATGTTACGGCACTCTCTTTTAGGATAAAATATGACAGTGCTATTAAGTGCTGTTTCAGCATCCAGTACAGCCATCCAAGTGTCTTATCGCAAAGCTCTTTGTCAAGGTTCGCAGCAGTACGTGCGTGGCCAGATTATCTGAAAATAAGCGCGCCACGAAAAAGCCATCCTGCTGCGCCACTGTGTTTCTAGGCACACTTCCAGCTGGCAGTCATTCGGTAACCATTTTTATGTACATCGAATTACCTAAGTTCGTTTTCGTTCGTTATCCAACCCCTGTTTACAAATAGAAGCCACGTCAAACGGCGCGCGGTAAAAGCTTGAGTGCATTTGTTATGTTTGAGTTATTTTGTAGTCGGCTGCTCACTTTGTATGTACTTACGGGCACCGAGAATTCTTCGCCGAGTTGTTTGGAACTTGAAGAGTACACAATTCATTGCCATCACTTCGTTCCACTTTGGATTTCCTTCATGGAAATTCGTTGCTTGACTGCTTTCGGATGGGCTGGTTATTTTGTATTCATACCGCACTCGATCCGACAGGAAAGATTTCATCTGCGACGTAATAGAGGATACATTAGTACAAACTTGTATTACATAATATTTCTTCTAATACACGTATATTTCTATAACATACGTATTGCGCAAATGTGAAATATCACCTAGAAATTACGTACCTATATCTACATCTTTCATCTTGGTTTTATGATGGACGCGAACCTGAACTGGAAGTGCCATGTTGACAAATTATGTGATAAGCTGAGTAGTGCCGTCTATGTATTAAGAAAATTGAAACCTCTTATATCGCAAATTGCATTAAAATCGGTTTACTTTGCCATATTTCATTCGCGAATGTCTTACGGTTCTATAATGTGGGGTAGCTCGACGGATGCGAATCGAGTCTTAATACTACAAAAGCGTGCTCTGCGCGCCATGGCTGGCGTTAAAACAAGACATTCGTGTAGGGGTATTTTCGTAGACTACCGAATATTGACGCACTACTCACTACATATGTTTGAGGTTTTGATGTTTGTCAGAAATAACTTATCGTCATTTTCTAAAGTAAACGTCTCTGGCAAGGTGATTCGCTCAACAGGGCGCCTTAGAACTGTCCCGCGTCGCATGGCACTTGCAGGGAAAAACCCGCGTGTCATCGGCCCTACTTATTACGAGCGACTACCCCAAGACTTGAAAGACGAGCCCTCTGACAAAATATTTAAGAGCCGTTTGAGAAACTTTTTATTGGATAAACCACTGTATTCTGTAAAAGAATTTTTTGAAATCACTAATTAGATTTACTTAGATTGTTGACATCTGAATTGTAAGGTTTATTATAATTTATTATTTATTACTTTAATGACGATCCTCTCATTGTGACCTTAATTATTTTTTAAATATTTGTTTTTAATTTATTCTGATACTACTGACATACGATTTGTAATTTAATACCTAAATTTTGAATGAAATTTTGATTGTGACTGTTATTCTTCATACTTATTCAATTATTTCGTAATGTAAAAAAACTGACAATCACAATATAAATCCCTGACAATCTACCATGTGTAATTTTAAGTGAAATTGTATATTGTGAGATAAATAAATCATATCATCATATCATATCATATCATATCAAATCATATCATATCATATCATCCTTCCTACGTACCTATACCTATTTTTAGTGTGTAAGTTTGTTTGTTTGGATGTTTGTTCCGTAATTACGCAAAACGGTAGAACAAATTTGGCTTCAGACTTGAAATAAGACGTAGGACACTTTTATCCTGAAATGTATTCCCTAAGGGGTCTATTGTGCGTTGAAATTTAGTGCGGGACAAAGGGTTGTAGGTTGGAGGGTCAGTTTATCGACTTATATGCCGACAAAGTCGTGGGCAAAGGCTAGATTATAATAAGTATACCTAACTACCTGACGTATTTCACTTAATAATTTAAAACAAATGGAATGGTGAATACCAACGAAATGATATCACAGCATAGAAACAGTAATGATGTTATTTCACTAAGCAAGAAGAGAGGGGCGAGATAACCAAATTATGCAAAAATATTCATCACAGCGTTAGCAGTTTTTTTTTCAGCAGTATCTTCTAAAATATATTTGCTTTAAACCGCGATTAAATCTGTACAGCTGAACAATCTGTGAAACCTCAGATTTAATGGCGTCAATAATGTTAGCAAACGGTTTTAAAATATCGAATGCCAATGCAATCTGCCGCTCCGCCGCGGAAGCGCGTAGGGTAAACGTCGTATAAATAACATTTTACGACATATTAAATCCCGTTGAACGTTAAATATGCCATTTTCATGTTTAAATTACTTCCAAGGAGAAAAAGTTGAAATTTTTGGAATGTAGCTGCCAAAATATTGTTGGTTGACTACAGTTATTTATTGGCACGTGCTTTGTTTGCTGATCTAGCAAGACGTAGCATAGCAAACAAAATATTTAAATATTCGTTGCAATGTCACGTAATAGGCGTGTGAATGAATCCAATTTTTGATGATTAATGCCTGTGCTACTTTTTACTGACCTATGTGAATTAGATAGGTAAATGTGTGTGAATCTATAAACATATCTTATTTTATTAAGTAAAACAAACGTTGTTTTGACCTTGAATTCTAAGATCCATCACACCACAGCAGAGAATGCTGACTGCTTATTCCACAAGTACAAGACAAGAGAAGCGTCAGCACCTTCGCCGCCTCCCATGTCAGCCGTACCTCACGCGTGGCCGGAGCGGCAGCGGAAACACAAGCGGATGTGAAGCGTCGTAAATATGATCCCCTCTCTCCCTACATAATCGTCCCTTTCGCAGTTGAAACGGCGTGTTGCTGGGGAGCCGACGCGAAACGCTTCACACGCGACTTAGGACGTCGACTCAGACAGAAAGGGGAAGGCCCCCGCTCCGAGTCGTTCCTCGTGCAAAGGCTGTCCCTGGTGATCCAGCGTGGCAATGCTGCGAGCATCATGGGCACCTTTGCGCCGGGAACGACTTGAAGCGTTGTCTTTTTTTTAAATTTATAATTTTAATTTGTAATTTTAGATATAAATATTAATATATACAAATATCAGACAAGAGAAAGTAAATGGTCTTTACATCATTATACAGTAACCTTCTCGTTTGATTTAGGTATGCCAAGACAATATGTGACAGCTTAAACTCGAAACGAAACGAACTGGAAATCGACCGGCTTGATAAACTCTATTAATTTAGTATTTCCGTAAGAAATTAGATTTTCTAGTAGATAGACATAGAGATAGTAGTAGATAGAGTACTAGTAGCTTTCCATGTAATATTCTACCTACTTAGGTACATAATGCGTCACTCATAGATTAATTATGAAAATATGTATGAAAATTCCGACAGTTTAGTACAAATTCCTTTGACCGTACACAGAAAAATTAAACATCCTACCTATTATTAAAAAAGTTATTGATTCATTTCCAATAAGATTGGTGATTTTCCTATAAGCAAATTAAAGAGAATGTAGACGTTACTTTGTAAAGAATTTACGAGCTTAAGAAGTAAAAAGTTTTTGTGTGCACGTCACAATCATTCCTTTCAAGGGGTTACTGTTCATTGGGTGGAAATAACAAAGACGATAAAACTGTTCGCTCGGAAAAAGGATATTGAATGAGGTCAAACGCATATATATATTCGCGTTCGTGCAGGCAAATGTCGAGGCGTGTCAGGCGGGTCGTTTGCGCACAGTTTTTACAGTCCCATAGAATGTGTCATAGCCCTATCGATATCGTTACCGAAGCGATATTACGGCGAGATTATTTTTTCTTATTTGTTGTCGGTTGGTTTATTATCACAATCAAGATAATGGTTTTGTTTTGTCTGAAGGAATCATATTAAACGGAGATAATTTTATGGGCAATATATAGTTGCTTAGAGAGAGAGTAGACTAGAGCTTAATGACCTAAACCAGATTAGTCACGATATTCGAGCGGTTCAAAGATGTTATTTGTTTTTTCTCTTTTAATTGACTTGGGTTGCCTAGAAAAAACAACTAGAGGTCACAACACTTCTGTAAGACACAAACAAATTATAAACATTAAAGCGGGTGACTCACATAGGTCCATAATGTTAAGTCAAACGACATGTATCAATAATGAGGAGCTTCAACGTAACCGACGATGACTACCTACGTGCTGTAACTCTCCGAGACCGAATCAAATCATTTAATCATTAAAGAAGCAATCTGAAATTCAACCGAATTTCTATTCCTATTTTCGTGGACGTAATATCTGTCGGCCATCACATCGCCCTAATGTGACTCCACGATAAAATAAATAAATACGTTTTATGTGCTGGCTTTTACTGCTTTCTTATGAAGCTCATAATCCAAGCCAACAATAAAGTACCCCAACTTAAAGAACTTTCCTTCACTGCAAAGATGGCAGATTAGATATTTCAGAGATGTGTGTGAACTGCCGTTTGCTGCCAATCTTTATTTCTTGGCACCGCCTTGAGTTACGCGGTCTCGGTATAAAGAGCGCAATGGACAGAAGACTGGTTTGTTTGTAAAAGAAAAAGTTTTACCGTAAAATGCTTCGCGGTATGAGGTATGAGGTTCGCGGGGAGAGTTGGGTTATGAATGGGGAGAGAAGGGATGAAAGGGGGGTGAGATACAAAAATAATGTATTCCAATTTAAAATGGAGATATAGCATTATTACTCATAATAAAAAAAATCGATCCAGCAATCTTCCAAAATTACCTTTGTCTGAAATCCCATCTCACCCCAATTACGAGGGACTACGGGGTGAGGTGGGATTTCCTGTTTATCGTCAAAGTTATGAAATGGGAACTACCCAAAATAAAATAAAAACTGAAATACAAACGTCCTAACACTTATTATATAGGTACACCATTCAGTTTGCATATGTAAAAATAAAATGTTATCGAGGGCTGAATGTCAGTTTTGCCCCTACTCACCCCATTTTACGGTATGTGAAAACAAGAAAAGTTAATAGACTGATTAGTTTTTGAGTTATATTTCACCGTCTCTCCCTCTTTTAATTAGTTGTTACGACAAAGCAGCTCCTGCATTAGCTAAATCCATACCAGTAATCCTCCAAATTAAAAGGGAATTTACAGCGTAATTAGCAAAATGGATCCATCTTAACTTTTGTACTCAATTATGTCAAATTCGTTAGAAAGAAACCAAAACAATAATAATCCGAGTTCGGATATTTCTCACATTTTTCACTTAAATACTTTCTTTCGGTTCGTGTAATTGAAACGGGACGAACGAATTGCAAAGAGAGACTCTCCAATTTCCTTCATTAACTTCTGCAATAAGGAAATAATTGTACCTCTTGTCTTTTTGGTTGTTTTATCTGCGTTGTTTGTGTTAATTGATCCATTTTAGGTGAGTTTGTCAGCATTAAAAATATAGGAACAGGCGAAAGTGACTTTATTTGTTGTCTTGTCAGCGTCGTGCCGGAAATTCTCTTTGGATCGTCACGAAAATTTACATACGTATAGTTTACGGGCAAGAGAGTAACAATGCCTTATTTGATCCTTTTATTAATACTAAGGCTCCCAAAATGTAAGTACGTACGGCATTACAAAGCAAATGCACGATAGGTACACTATAAACGCGTATTTTCGAATGTATTTCTGACGTTAATACCTATTGTAACTATAAGGTCATACGAGTTTGCCATTAAAATCGCTATTAATTAGAAGCCTCTGCTGACTCTAGCGTACCTGCCAAAATTATGAAAGCGCAACGCATTAATGATAGACTAAACAGAAATATTAAAATAAATTTCGCAAATCAAAACAGGCCATGCACCGGCCGTGGGTTATTACACATTACACGAACCATTTCGGACCAATTTTGACAGCCATAGTTGGTCCAACCAGAGCTCGTCATGCTTTGCCATGCCTTTCCGCAGGTTTAGACGCCACTCCGGTCTCACTAACTTACCAGACTACTTACCAGATTAATATTCAACGGAAATGCATTCAAATTGCACAAAGACGAGCATCGGGTAGGATTATAACATTATAAGCTGTTTCCAGGGATTATCTATTATTAGCAAGACCTATTACGTTGCAGATAAACTTCGGTAGGTACTTATGTGCAAGCCTAGGTTGGGTTACTTAGTTTTAGTGAGTTAATAAGTTCCTACTTGTTCGCATGTTTGTAGATAATGATTTTATTTAAAAATTAAAATAACACAATAAATAATATAAATATATAAAAACAAGAAGGAAACCACACAACTGGAGTTTCATAGGCTTCATGGATTTCTTTGTTTAATCAAAGATATGTAAAATGTGTTATTAAGATTCCTTAGTTTGCTTTTGAGTTTAAAAAGAAAAAATGAAGCCCTTCATAGTATAAGTAACTAGACCAATCCAGATTTGAGAGTTGATTTCCATGTTTCAGTCATGAAGTCACCACCAAAGGCGTGGGCGCCCTAAGGGCTTAACTACAACGTTTGTGATTGTTTGCCTTTCCTTCATCGAGAAACACCTAAGTTTTTTTTATATAGAATATTTAATTTTGATAGCTCCTAGTCTAGTCGATAGTGACTAGTGAAGTGACCCTGCCTACGAAGCAAGAGTCCCCGTTTCTTCAAAACAATAGTATTACAAAGTATGTATTATGTGTGCAAGCGTCATTGCGACTACAATAGCCTGATACCTTTACAAAGCTTCAAGTCTAAAGAAGATTTATTCCTACACGACTATCAATTTACGTATTCAGCGCCACAATAGTCTAGATATAGCTTAGCAAGGCCGTAACAGGGCCTTTGTGAGGCATCTTTTCCTCTTTTAACTAGAGTGCCTCCATTTAAGGCAGGCAATTCTTAACGGCAGCAGATTCAAGTTGTAAAGACTGGTAAAATGATTAGGCCTATTTAATCGAATTTGATACGTGGCCTGCCCATTTCCATTTTAATGCTAAGGCAGGCCACGTATCACGTATCCGAGACCTGAGATGGACAAAAATTCTGACAACATGGAAAGGTCCACTAGGGAAAAGGAAACAGGCGCGACCATATGCTAAAGTCTATTTTTTTATTCGGTAGACTGAAATGACAGTTAATAGTATGAACATGAAATGTCATTTCATACTATTAACTGTCATTTCAGTTTACCGAAAAAAAATAGACTTTAGATGGGAAGACGAGATCAGAAAAACAGCAGGCCAAAACTGGATACAAACAGCACAAACCAGGGAAGATTGGATAACTTTGAAGGAGGCCTTTACCCACAGAGGGGTTCTTGCATAATAAAAAACAAATCATTTCAACCTTCATTTGTAAAAATGGATGCAAGAAATAAAAGGCTTTTTTATTTTTATTTTTATTTTATAATCGAATGTAAATTGTTGTGAATCATAGATACATGCGAAACGTTAGTATTCCAATATAACGGGGAAATGCTGCCAGCATCCTCGGCACCATGCCAAAGGGGCCCAATGTTTTGGATGTATTTTTAATTTAGTATTATTTATAGATAGGTAAGTCTAGTTATAATAACTAAAGTACGTATCGATGAGATTAGGTTGCTAAGCTGAAGTTTTAAACTTACAGGCCAATTCGACTAACTGATATGATTCCAATATCATTCTAATATCGGTTTGATGTCAGTGCACGTTTGAATTAGCCTGTTACTAAGGATCTTAGAACTAAGTGGAGCTAGGGAACTCCATTAACCTTTTCGACGCCGTGTCAAACATAAAAGCTGTCACGCTGACGCCACGTGACCGAAGTGTCAAAACTGAAATTGAACTTTATGCATATGCACGTAGGTCTATGTTGCTCTGTGATATGTGACCGATTAATCGGTCTTTGGCGTTGAACCTACGGTGCGGATATATCGGTCATTGGCGTCCAAAAGGTTAAAACGACAATCCGACGCGAATACTTCATGTGAAGTCAGTATTTGCGATTTATTTGACTTTACCTGGACCTGATGTTCTATAAAATTATATTGAGGCTTTCATTATGAAGGGTTATTTGAAAGGAAACCTGACTATCCATCAAGTTTGCGGAAAAAGCGGGATTATGTTACAAATGTTACAATCAGGTGCATTTAGATTTTTTAAATGTGATCCCAACACCAAACTCAGTGCATCCTGCTCGTACTAATTAATGAACACAAAAAAAAACACAAGTAAACATTTTGTGCCCTTAGATATGTAATAGGTAGGTACATCATTGTGTAACAGTAATTTTACAGACTTAATTCGCAAGTGTTTTAAAAGATACATGAAATAAATATTTTAATTTAGAAATTTTCTTTCCCAAATAGCTATCTTACAAAAAGCTTGAAAAATCAATCAATGACAAATTTTCATTAATGGTATCAATCAATCAGGTTTGTTTTTAGGATCAAATGTCTATATGGGACCCATTGCATTAAAGCAATACAAAAGTCAGAAATGATAGTCAAAGTCCGACAGTCGTACTTCACTCGCGAAACGCCCCGAACAAATCGCTATGTGAACGTGACGTCAAGGTCACTGAGATCGCATCTTGAAGTATGAACAAAACAAGAAAATTGCGTTTTTGTCGGTGAAATATTGCGTAGATAGTTGCTATACAATCTTTTTTTGGATAAAATGTGAGGAATCGAATGGTATCCTTACTTATTTCGTTTGTGAAAGTTAAAAAAATCCTTAAATTTTGAAACTTTCAGGTGCTGTATTTTTGTATTATTTCCATATATTTTTTTAATATCCACATTATTGTGATAAATTGCTCATTTGCTGCCTATTTTACTAGATTTTTCTAATTCTAAAATCTAAAATTCAACATGTGTCATCATCCCTATTATTATTTGAGAAAATAACAAAGTAGGTAGTGCCTACGTTGTGCGTAGTGAATCATAATCTTTAGCGAATATTCACTAATATATTCATAGGGTTTATAAATCTGAATACGCCACTGCCCGAAGCGATATTTTATTGACATTTGCCTATTAAGCCCTCGTTAGCAAATTGGCTATTGATTAAATATGTTTACCGGGTTTTATGTGGCTCCATATTTACTTAAATCGATGTACATTTATTCATTTCAATTAAAAGTGTAAGTAAATTAAAAAGTTAGTCTCAAATCCAACAGTTTTAATCTTTACCTGCTATGTATATTTATGTTTATTTCTATCCATGTTTTTAATCCTAAAACTCCGGAATTCTGCTATTAGTGGAGTCAATATAAAGTTAAAGTTACATTAATTGCACAGTCAAATGTTTCTACACGGGTGAATTATATATCATATTGAATACCCGGCTGCGAATTAACAACTTGATATCTGTTCCCGTTTTTGAGAAATAACATTTTTTTTATTTTATATTTTATACTACCTAAACAGTAATTTCACACTAGAGATTTTTTGAAGAATGGGCTATGAAGCTTACACGACTACACGGTCAGAATTTCTCCCGGCAATAATATTAATTATAGATTTAATGAAAAAAACAATAACTTTGTAAGTTTTTCATGACCGAGAATATCCCACACTGAGAGAAAAGTTTACTATTGTGGTTAATAGTGTTTGTTTCGATCATGTTTAATTTATCTGCCTGAGGAACTGCTATATTCGCAGAATAGCAGCATGATATTGGAAACAAACAGCAAATAATGTTCTACACAATTAATGGACACTTCTAGTTTTTTGACAGTAAGTGTACAAGTTATTGAAGAATAACATACTTATTTTTCTCGCAATTATTAAATCAATTTCCAGCATAAAAAGTCAATGAAGTATGCTGTATTTCCAGGCTTCCACAGAGGCCAAGTCAAACTTTGTTTAAGATGTCAAAAAGATATCATTTTGTTATCATTCGCCCAACCGTCTCGCTCGCACCAATACATATTTCATCTAGTACGAGTGAAATGCACGCGCGAATGATATAAAATGACATCTTTTATAACAAAGTTCGAATTAGCATCAAGGTATATTAGGAAAATATACCTTATGACTTATGACATTGCGTTAAGGTTTAATAATTCAATGCATAAAGTGTCTGTGTTTATGTGAAAAATGATAGGTGTCTATTTTTATATCTATTCACAAAACGTTTAGAATACAGGATGCACAGTCAGATATAAATAGACCCTTGAAGTCTTACAACTATCTATGATACTGGATCTCAAGCTTATTTGGTTAGTAAGTACCGTCCACCAAGTTATACTTCGAATAGCCACCCGGACAAATTCCAAAGCTAATTTCGAATTTTAAAATTTGACAATTCACGAGAAGAGTAACGTAACGTCAAAGGATATGTTTGTCCCTTTTCAACGATCCTGTCATCCGATGCTTGAGTAGAGTGAAACTAAAAGAAGCAAATGTCAGCAATTCGTAACGCTTAGTTTTTGTTAGCGTTAGCGCATCGCGACATGAGAACTAGTATGAGCCTGGCCCTCGATTACGTATAATTGCAAGGAAACTTGGGATCAAGTTATCTTAGTCAATTTAGAGCAGTTGGAATTCAACCCATTGTGAAATTTTTGAACGTTTTCAAATAATTTGTTGGATTAAGTAGTAAAAGTGTTACAGTGTGTTTATATTTGTGATCTACTTACAAGGCCCTTTCATTTGGTACCCCACATGGTATGTTTAAAAGAAAAATGGTAAAAACTTTGCGTCATAGCAACTACCCTCACCACTTTCGCGCTTGTCATCTCATATATTTGTGTTCAGGATATTATACTGAATGCACTGATACCAAATATACTCATATCCGAGACGACATGAGCGTAATTTTTTCTAGAAGACTTTTCGAGAAAAGGCCAGGCTACAATATCTTTACAGGTTGATTGATACTGAGTGTATTAACACCATGTTCACCCATATCCAAGACGATATGAACGAAAAGTAACCTAAAGCCACCCTACCAACATTTTCGTAACAATGAGAGATTATTTCTTGGAAATAATGTTGTAATATAAACTCCTTGTAGAGCACCTACCTGCGAAGAGATCGTGCTGTCAAAGTTGTTAATGATTTAATATAATATTGTTAATTAACTAAAGTTTTATTAATGCATCATTTCATTTTATACACCGCGGGATTTAATAACCCGAAAGATTTAAATCACGTATTTTTGACGACAGTACGAGTAAATAATGTTATATCAACATGGGTCCAATTATATATTTTAATTAAACTACTATTTCAGTACAAATTAAATCATATTAATTTACCGCTTCTTTGTGAACAAACCTTTATTCAGAGAGTGAGCGAGTTTAATTAATCTCAAATAGAGAAACAGAGAGCGAGCATGACATTTCATGAATCACTCCGATATCATACGATGCACGGCGAATGCAGTGACATGTGTTCCATGACAAGAAGTGTCAAGTTATGTCTAGGATCATGTTTACGTTGAAATTATTTCAATTGATTGGCACCTCAAAATACCACAAATTGTATCAAAACTTTATTAATTACTACAACAGTAGGTACAGTGCAGTTATTATTGTTGAAACTTTGCGATAAAATCTTTTCCTTTGAGTGAGGTAACCAAAGCCATTAACCATGATTATATCCGAAAGAAATCATGCCTCTTATTGTTTTAACTCATACTACAGCTGGAAAGGGATGATTACTTGAATGACCTTTTGTTAAAATATCGATCATGCTTATCAGTACGTATTTTAAATTCTCGATGTGTTGATTTATACTGAGTAAAGTAAAATAAACAACTATGTTAAACAATTACGCTTTTTTATTAATTTAATGAATTAGGTTTTCGAAGTGTGTACCACCGTTTTCAGCACAAAGATTTAATTTTAAACGGATTTCATTATTTAGGTTTACAAAAGTGTTCTTTATTTCTTCGGAAGCCGTTCGAATTTTTATTAATAATTCTTCTCCAGAGTTCACTGGTGTTGAGTATTCCTTCCTTATCTTTCAGAGTTCCCCATAGAAAAAAACCAATGGCGTTAAGTCGGGTGACCGGGCGGGCCAGGTTAGGACGTTGCTTCCACGGCCAATCCACCTCTCAGGGTATTGTTCGTCTAGCCAATTTACGAACTTCTAGGCTGAAGTGGGTCCGTCGTGCCGGAAGCACATAGTTCTTCGGGTTTCCAAATCCGTACACAAAGTGAATATCCGCTAAATGAATTTTATTTATTACAGTCAATCAAATTTAAAGATGTTATCTTGCGCATATCTTGTGTGACATATGAAATATGTCATTTTATTGACATCAATTTCGTCATTTTCGTCAAACTATCAGCCAGTTATCGTAAAGGTAAATAGTTTGTACTCTCGTGATTGAGAACAGAACAAAATTTCGGTAGTGAAACCTTTTTGTAGGATATCAAACTTAATTAAAAGTGAAACTGGCTAATAACCATGTAGTTAGTGCGTCTGCGTGTAAAATTAGTTGGTGGCTACGTCACGCATAAGGGTGTGTTAGAATTGAGATTTTTTTACTTGTGATTTGTTTTAAATAATTAATATCTCTTAAATTAAGGGTTTTTGGACTATGTGTTATATAACTTTATATACTCTAATTAGGCTCTAAAATCGTTGGTTTAAATCTTTCGGGTTATTAAATCCCGCGGTGTATATAACCCTATTACCCTTTGAATGACCTTTTTCACGTTTTCTACAGCAATGCAGTCGACTGCAGCAATTTTGAAGCGCGACATTGCTACCGACTGCATTACTGTGGTAAATGTCAAAATCGAAGTTCCTGTCTGGATTTTGGCGTCCATTAAAAATAAATAATCAAAGGAGGTCATCGATCAAATGGGCCGGAGGACAAGCCATCGTTAACTGGTAGAGAATGCCTTATGGCATTAAGTCCGCCTCTTGTACTATAAGGTTTTTCTTTTGTGCAATAAAGATTAACCACTTTATTCATAAACTTTACGGGCCTGATTTAGTTCAATTATGTTTATCCCTTACTTACAAATACATAAGTTAAAGTGACAGATAAGGACAAACGATTATTACTATTATTAGCTAATTGAGGTTTGTAGCGCGTTTATGAATAACGGGGGTTAAAGAAATAAAATAAATACAGATGATGACAGTAATTATATACGCATTTTATTACGGAAAAAGATTTAATATTGGGTGTAAATGAAACGGGAATTGGAAATATAAAATAAAATGATATTATATTATTCATTTCCGTAAGTCAAACCATCATCTTTATTAGCATTGACATAACGCTCAACTTCGCACAAACCGTATGGTTTTTCACTAAGGAGTGATATATTCTCTTTACGCTAAACTTTATGGTGGGTAGACAAGTCTGTATACTTGTTTGGAACTAACTGCCACAGTCTGTCATAGCCATGTCATAGCCTCATAGCTGACATATGTGACGTAGGAGATACCGCAATGCATGCATGCATTGCGCGTTTTATAGGAGCTTGGCCTGAGGTGTGTTAAGTAAGCGCGCAACGCATACCGATGAAACTGGGTAAGATAGTCATGGGAGAATTAACGGTCGACCGGATCGCGAACTCTCGGCTGTTGAAGCGGAACAATCGTCTGCCGCGAACATTGAAGTGAGACGGAGATATGGAAGTCGATAAAACGTTATCTACAGTGAATCAGTACCCGCCATTTAGGGTAATTTAAATAGCTTGGATGATTTAATAATGGTTTTATTCCATACAATATTACATATACGTGGGAGATTTTTTGTTGTTACACTAACATGAGAAAGAGATTTGAGAAAGTGAAAAACAAACCCACTGTCCATTTTCTCGAAGCAACGAAAACATTTTCAAAACAAAAATGGTTAATAGTAATTAAATGGATTAATTTACGTGAGAGATTTTTTTGTAGGATATAGTAAATATACAGAGCTTAATTAACATGTAATTGTTATGTACACATAGTTGTTATTTTTATATAAAAAAATATTTTTAATAAAGAAAATTATTGGGAGCTGGTTTTGGTGTCAAGCTGGGAGAAAATATAAATACATAATGAGTATATGTTTGAGAACTGCATATTAAAAAATCTCGAGTGTCGGATTCATGTTTTGATATATTTTTTCTATTTTAATAATAGTTTGGATTTATTAAAACCATGTGACATATTTTGTGGAGATTTTTTTTTAAATATAGTATTTGCAACATAGGTTATCACATCTCAAAAAATCTCTAGTGTGAGAATTCATGTAGAGCTCTCATACATTATGAACTGTGCTGACCCGCCTATATTTCCAAATAACTAGCCTTATTTTTTATTAGTCACAGATACTTATACCTACTCTTTATTCGTTAAGACTGTATCGTTACTGAAAGAAGCCAAAAAAGATATTATTCTGGTTGTATGTGCGCTGTAAATAATATGTACCTTATGTCAGTGTAAAACGTAGGTAACTACACAGTTAATATGGAAACCCGTTTTGTGTGTTCATCACAAAACTTTTGTAATATTTCCTGAAAAGCGATACGGCGATTCTGAATGATTTTAATGGCGACAAAAAGGATTATCTGGACGTATTCATTGGTTGGTTCTGTAAATACTCTTTACTCGGAAACTACAACATAATACCTACAGAAACCTTACAGAAACAGACCAAACAAAAATATGAAGTTCTCTCTGGATATGTTTCATTAAGTAAGCGTTTTCCGACTTCCGCTGCGAGCTCGTGGTTTTATCTTTTCCCTCCGGAGCGAGATAAAAAGTAGACTAAGTGGTGCTTTAACTTTGCAGGTTTTGGGAAAATTAAACAATATTCTGTGCTGAGCGCGGCGCCAAATGGCAATGGGTTTGCTTAATCCCCAAGAACGATACGTATATTTTGTTTATACCTTTTTTATGCTGCCAATTCACTTCGTGGTTTGCTATCGGTATCTTTGTTCACACATGAGTGTTACATATTTTTTGTTATAAGTGACGAAAGTGACGCAATCAAACCGAACAAACTCTACCCACGTAATGAATGAATTGCCGCTAGACTATTGCGAAAGTCAGTTAGGTAGTGATTTTAGTGTTTACAACAATTCTATTCAAAATTAGAGATACATACATCGACCAACGGGTTGTTGTTTTTACATTTATTCATCAATCATTCATACATTGTACAGTCGCCATCAGATATATAAACAGTGTATAAAATTTTTGACGGGACCATTAAAATTAAAATCTTTCTAACTGCTGAAATTCGATGTAATGTGGAACTAAATTAAATTATATCATCAATTGATGGCGCTGGAAGGTAATACCCCCGGGATATAATAACCTTGATCAGTACTTACCGAATATCAAACCAATAACAACGATCCTTAATGAGAAAACTGTCCCGTAGGACCTGTTAGTACTAAATACGAAATCTACAACATTACATATTTACGTTAAGTACATAGACTTACATTGAAGAAACTAGGTATAAGTAGCCTACATACCTGTCTGTAATAGGGTACTACTTAATGAGCAAATACATTTTCTCCTTAATTTTTTGTTCTACATTAAATCTCCGGTCGATTTAGAGAGCAGTGTGCGTGAAATGTAGGAACGTGAAATGTGGTGTGGTGCCCCACAGGAACCTTCAATCAAAGTGGGCTCCTCACGCAGTGTGGCAGCCACACTCATATTATTATGAGTATTATGACGTTAAATATTACAGTAATTTAATAAAAGCTCATTAACGCTCATAAATAAATATGTACTCTTACTCGAAGCATTAACTAATGAGATTAAAATACAAAATTTTAATGATCACCCCCACTTAAATGAGTTTATTATTGTCAAAATGATCTCATACTTAAATACCGATGACTTTCCACCGTAAGCTCAAAATCATATCAGTATTCCATTAAACACGAACAAATGAGTGCCCAGTCAAGTTACCAATAAATATTGTAGACGAATTTAGTGTTTTCCTCGAAATCAAAACCCAAATACTACGAGCGCAACGTGAATTTCGCGTTACATGAAAAATACGTGAACTTCTCGCTTAATAGTGTGTCAAAAACAAGCAAAATAGTGATCAGGTGCGAAGTATTAACCTATAGATAATAAATATTGAAACAAACTCAGTGTTTTCCCAGCACAGTCCCATTTATTCGCTATGAGTACGAACGCAACCACTTTATTGTCATCTATATACCCATGCGTTAAATGCCAAGTATGTTACCAAGGCTACAAGCAACTTTTGGAGCACCTATACTGGCGGCATGGTACTGAGAGCGTTTGGTGCAGCTGCGGCCTCAAGCGTTGGGTGTACGCCGATCACCAATGCAACGTCCTGCCTATTGATGATGATGATGATGAATCAGTGTCGTCAGAAGACTCGCAGTATTACTCGGAGCGCGAGACCGAGTTCTGTTACTGCGGGAGGAATATCGCGTCGCCTATGATTGGGTGCGACGGGCCACAATGCGCGTTGCAATGGTACCATTTCTCGTGTGTGGGGATCACAATCCCGCCATTCGGAGATTGGCTTTGCCCGGATTGCTGCAAGCAGAGCGTGATACAGGTAATATTATATGCAGGTGGCAATTTAAATAAACTTCAATGGCGTTATTCATAAACAGCTGCTAACTTAATCAGTTGATGATCGGCGTTTGTCCCTATCTATCGTTATGCCATAGAGAGGGACAAACGACAATCATCAGCCGATTAACTTAGCAGACGTTTGTGAATTAGGGGGTAAGTCTTTAAAGAGTTACTATAACTATGAAGGCTAGTAAAGTTCTACGAAATGAAATATTGTTCAAATTGAACTGAAATTATAGTTCGTACTTTTCTGTACATTGTTACTGCCATGTCAGTACAAACTTAGATTGAACGGACTCTTAATAGTACTTAATAAGAATATTGTATTTGAAGAATTAATACAACCGGAAAAAAATTTAGTGTCTATTTAAAAAAGTTGCATTTATTGTAATACAATAAAAAATTTTTTTCAGAAATCAAACAAGGATAAAATACTGCAGACTTGAAAAGCAGTCAGTATTTGGAAATCATCATCTTCCTTGCGTTGTCCCGGTTTTATGCCTGGGAGTCTGGGGTCCGCTTTTAGCTACTATATAATGTTGGAACAAATACTACTGCGGTTATGTACGAGTATGTGTTGCTTAACCGATATCATGTTTACAGTCAAATAGCTTCAGTTTTAATATAAATGGAACTAATTCGTTTTATTAATATATAAAAAATATTTAATGAATAAATAAAGAAATATTTAAAAGTTTAAGTTTCAATGCTCCTTCCCACCTCGATCTACGAGTTAGACGCGACCAAAGATTGATGTTTTTAAAGGGAGCTGGGACTTGTAAAATTGTATTATTATAAAAACGTCGGTTCTGGCGCTTCGCCGGCCGCTGCCGCGGCACGCTCGCTTCGCTCGCTCGGCTCGCGCGCTGTATGGTCGCAGTTCTACCTAACACTCCTCCTCGCTTCGCTCGTCGTCGTACCTACTCCGACCTGCCTTAAAAGCCTGGCCTGCCTTAAGCTCTATCTCCGCCATTTTCAGTTTTAGTAAAAAGTTTTCCAAGTAAAAGTTGCTTATTTCGATGTGTTCTATACATTAAAATCATTTAAAATATATGTCATAATGACACCACACCACAAGTCCCAGCTCCCTTTAAAAATATCAATCTTTGGAGGCGTCTAACTCGGCCATTTTTTATTTTAGAGAAAAGTTTTTCCAATAAAAGATGCTTATTTTGACGTGATATACACATTACAATCATTTAAAAATAGTGTCATAATGACACCACTTTGTCAAAACACAGTCCCAGCCCCCCCTTTGCTACAGTCCAACCAATGTTTTGGTGCTTGTAGTTTCTAAGTACTTATTCTGAATTAAATACTCTGATTGAAACATAATTAGATTGTTTTTTATTATTATTTATTTCTCTATTTTCACTTTATTGCACGACACACAGGACGTTTTGCCAAATGGAATTCTCTACCAGTCAGGCGTAAGGCAAACAAAGATTGGTGTTGGTATGTAGGATATAAAAGCGACCGTATGTCGAACAGCTAATCTGGTTGCTGGCAGTATACATCTTTCGTGCAGGTATATTATACTGTTAAATCGTACCTATGCTAAAAAAGTGACGAACTCAGAAAGTGACGAACTCAGAAAGTGACGTCCTCAGAAAGTGGCGTTCTCAGAAAGTGACGTACTCAGAAAGTGACGTCCTCAGAAAGTGTCGTACTCAGAAAGTGACGATCTCAGAAAGTGACAAAGTCAGAAAGTGACGAACTCAGAATGTGACGATCTCAGAAAGTGACAAACTCAGAATGTGACGTCCTAAGAAAGTGACATACTCCGCCTGAACCATTTTAATTCAGTAAACGTAATGATGATATATTGTATCAAAGTAAACAAGTTCAGATACAAATTAATTATTGTCCATTAGGCAAAATTAACCAGCAAACTATATTATACGAATGTAGGTAGTTATGCCATTAACATGATTACGTTGGCCCGTTCATATTATATTTGGCTTTGATTGAATACCTACCTGTTATACCTACTCGTACGGGTACCTATTAGGCACGGGTTCCTATTACAAAATATAATTAAACTATTACGATAGGGTACACACTACTTACGAGAGGGTTAAGTCAATTCATCAATGACATTAAGCAAATTATTGATACCTACAGAGAGATCGCAAACGTCCACATTATGGAGCTGAACTTACTGCATTAAGTATAGTACTAAACAGAAGCAACATTGCATTAACCTATTAGAACAACTCTGTCCCGCGTCGCAGTTGATACCTACATTACATTAAATGAACTTGTAGCTTGACGAAGTTCCTATAAGCTAGCAACGTATTCTCATTACCGAGTGACGAAGAGTTAAACTGAGTAGATCAATATATCTGTTGGTTCTCAAGATCCTTTACAATTAAGGCCGGTCAAGGTATGTGCACGGCACTTATGTCTGTTTGACGTAAATATGGCGTACAGGTTACAAAACCTCCCACCATGCCCGCACCTTTCCTACTCCCACCGCGCTGCACCGTGCTCCTTTCCTTGTTAGGCAAAGCGGCGGTGTTCTGTGATCGCCATGTAGACTTAAGAAGGTAAGAAAACATGGCTAACTTGGTTGTAACTTCAATCGTTTTGCTAAAATCAATAAAAAAGTGCAAAATGGGACACAAAGATGGAATTGAAAAATCTACTTGACAAGTTGTTCCAGCTCTATTTATTTTCTTACCTACATAAGCTACATGCATGATAAGTTTAAGAAAAAATACTTTCTTCCGGATGGGACTGTACTTTGAGATTAGAAGGTTAATCAAAATAGATGAAGATGACATTGACAATCCCTAGTGATTCGACAGTCGAACTAAGTTACATTTTGGAATTTTGGAGTTTCTCTAGCTTCAATAGTTGAGCTAAGTGGAATAGAAAATTCCTTATAGTCCGAGTAGCCGTACAGCGAGGAATTAATATTTCTTGTCATCCGACACGTCGGACGAGGCTGCAGGACCTCGCGGCTGGAGAGGTGATCCACTGGTTCGATAGAGCGTTCGTTTAGCAAGCAACTGGAATAGTATCGCTAAAACTTCTCAGGCGAGAACCTCTTCCCACCTCGCATAGCGTTCATCTCCACTAACATCCATTATCACAGATTAGATTAAACCATGACAGCAGATATTCAGTATTGCAAAACCAGAAGCAGTATTCGGATTAAAATTCTGTTATGGTTTGATATGATACGATCGCTCGCGCTTGTTGGTGCTAAAACTACACGTGTTGGTGTGCAATGCCAAAATGCACTGTGATTCGTGCCAAAGTCAATCGTACTAGTGGTCGACATGCTAAATAATGTCCAATAGATGACACCCTGCTGTCACCGCTATTGACAATGACTTAAGTTTCAAGATGACATGTACTGGTACCGCGTCGAGCACCAGTACGTTTACCTTATGATAACAAAAACAAATCATGTTCAGATTTCAGTAGTAGTAGTAGTAGTAGTAAACTCTTTATTGTACAAAAAGACATATTAAAAATAACATACAATTAGTAAGAAGTACAAAGGCGAACTTATCCCTTTGAGGGATCTCTTCCAGTTAACCTTTGAGTAAATGAGAGGAGAAATTTTAAACTTAGAATCGACCTGATCTAAAGTCTTATAGATGACTCTCTATACATTTTGAGAGGCCTATGTCGTTACTCGTTTAAGTAAGTTCTTACGGTACATGTTGCTAAGCACCTGACAATTTTTTTTTAATGAAGAATATGGTGGATTTCTTTTCCATATACAGGTAAGTCTAGGTTGCTCTGTTGGTAGAGCTACAGCGTGCAGCATCTCCAAGTCGCAAGTTTGACTCTCAATGAAGTCTTGTTGTAGAGTGGTTTATCTGTTATAAATCTTATCTGTGGCACACCGTACAGAGAGACTTTACACCTAATTGCAACGCTAATGTGCTTTCCTTCACAATTTGTATACTTAGTTTTCAAACAAAAGGTACCTTTCGTGGATGATTATAATGCACTAACGACGTAATTATATACTAGCCTCTAGCCGCGACTTCATCGGTCATAATGCCCCACACCCTCTTCCTCTCTTAGTATACACGTCCTCGTACTTAATTGCAACCCAACCCCCATATATTCATTTCATTTTAGATCAGATCAAGGTGAAAAATCCGTTGATATTTGAAATATTGCATTAATATGCACGCACTCAAGTTGCTACCGGCTCTCCTCCTACCCTGCCAAGCCATAGGCAATATTTTAAATTACAACAGATTTTTTCATTTTTTACATTGATCAATTTCACCTCGGTCTACTCTAACCTTAAACTTTTTCAAACGAATATTAATAAGTAAGAGTTTTAGTAAAATTAAATACCTAATAAAATACCTATGATAGTAATAAAACGAGCAGAGTAATATGCATCTAAATAACTATTTAATTAGGAGGGCATTATCGCATCGCGGCGCGGGTAATCTTTTAGGACGTGGTAATCCGCTTGTAGCCGGGATTATAGCGATGTATTACCAACTAGTGGATCCACTGGTTATTTACTGGTAGCCACTAATGTTGTTCATGTACTTATTATGCTACTGTCTTGAAACTTATTTGCGGAATATCATTTTATATTTTATAGCTTAAAGGATGGCTCACGCTAAAACGGTCCGAGTCCGGGCCAAGGTACCCGAGACTTTGTTTTCTATCATCGGACCCAAGCCAAACTTACGCTAGTGAGTTTCTGAAAATGCATTAATTGCATATAAATGATAATCCATAATAATTGTATTATTATTAAGTAGTTATGTTATTATTAAATTGTGGCACGGCTATTCTTAAAGGACGCGTAAGCGTATGTCACTATAATTTTTTCACAAAAATATTAAATCTAATCTAATTATTTCAATGTTTTTTTACATTAAATTTATGTATTGGCTGATACTGAGGAGCTTTAAACTTTTGAAATAAAACGATTTAAACGGATAAATTCGCGGACCTGAAGGGCTAATATTTGTCACCATGCCTGTCACGTTCTAACAAGTATGTAACTGCGAAAGTGACGGGGATAGTGACAAGCGATAAAAATGGAACCATGTAATGAATTTAAGTTATATCCCGACGTGGCCAATGAGAGACTCAAACTTCAAACATCGTGATGAATTTTAAATTGATTATTTGATGTGAAAACCTAATGCAACCTGCTAAAAAATATAAAAGCCTAACACATGCTAAGATATTACCATTCTCACAGATGGTTTCCTAAGGAAATTGCAAAAAGTTAGAAAGTGCTGCGGTGGGAGTAACGGCCGTCGTGTCGTACCGTGTACCTGATGTTGGACGTAGGTACCGCAGAGACTGCCTGTTCTCCTATGCTTCCCGAGCGAAGGTGAACGCTTACTTTGAAGTCGGCTCAGGCCGCGTAGCGATCGAAACGCAACTGTCACTGTCGCACCAATATGGAAGAGTGATAGACACAAAGCGTTTCATTGTCGAAGCGATAGCGATTGTCATGCGATAGCGAGCTTGGCTAAGCCGGCTGATACTTACCGACATCATCGCGCCTTTAATCGCAATGTGCATAGCTTAGCACAGTTGCCTCGGGAGGCAAGAGTCCAAAACTTTTCCAGCTCCCGAGATCTTCGATCGTCTCTGTCACCCTGCTAGATTGCCACGTGTGTAGCCCGGTTGCAGAATATTTTTCAATAACTGACTAGCGTTTGTCACACTGACATAGTACGGCTTGGAAAATCTGACATTCAAACTGTGGGGTGTCCGATAGCAAGCTCTATATGCGGCAGGAGTGTACTGGCTTAACCACTAGGTATAATCTCTACATACGGTTCCAGATCAGGCGTTTACTGGTACGCCGGCGACAAACGCTCGCCTGCGTTTTATAAGCAAACCGAATATTTACGGGACTAGAAGAGCTGTGGGAATTCTGTTCCGAATACAAAAAGACATATTCTAATAGGAAAAGCAGATCAGATACGATCTCTTCTCGCTAGAATCAAAATTACGGCTATATTTCTAAAATTTCCACCTAGTTTTAGTGTAGAATTTAAGTCATAGTTCCTAATACATTTGAGATTCGTTTTTAGATCTCAATTTACTGAGATTATGTCTAATCACCCACACTTCCACATAGACTGGTAAAATAAACCTATCCTTTTGGGTGTCGTAGTCGATGGCCATAGTTTTGGTATACGAATCCCATGTATACTTGCCTATTATTGTAAGTATTTTTTAAAGTTGTGTGTATTGCATGTGAGGAGGCCTATGACCAACAATAGGACGTAGACAGATTGAATTATATATATTGCATACAATTAGCAGATGAAGCATACAACTACTTAGTTGTATGCTTCATCTGCTATATAAATATAAATATGCACTTGCATATTTTGATGGAGCTATTCAATTACTTATAATGACTGATGGTCTTCGAATCCCTATCATCATTTACACCACCTATTTACTTAAGTAAAGCGCTATATTCACTGGTTGTTATATGTGTAGTAAGAAACGATAATCCTAATTCTAGCACCCATCTCAACTGTCTGGTGTAATTTGAGTAATTATCTTCGATACGAGACGGGGCGCTATCAGCCTAGCTTGAGTAGTATCGTAATTCAAGTACTGAACTTCGAAACTTATTATGCGCAAGTGCTGGGTATGTTTAACTTTTACTTAAACATTCTATATTTTGTAGAATTTGCAAATAAATTGGATATTATTTAAATTTCTTGTTACTTATATTATTTTCACAATTGACAGAATTTGTTAAAACTTTATACCTTCGTCAAAATTCAGCGAACCGTTTTCGGGCGTTTTTTTTTTTGTTGTCCCCTACACTTATTTTTCAAATTTGTGATTTTTTATGTTATTTCTACTCAGAATCACGAGCTCTTTCTATCCTAATAGGAGAAAAAAGTGTCCCAAAACCCATACATTTTTCGATCTTTCCATTACGCGACCGCCATACAAAGTCTATGAAAAATGGTGACGGAATGGAAATAAAAACCTTAGGACACTTTTTTTCTCCTATTAGGATAGAAAGAGCTCGTGATTCTGAGTAGAAATAACATAAAAAATCCCAAATTTGAAAAAAAAAGTGTAGGGGACAACAAAAAAAACGCCCTTTCACTACAGGGCACGACCCAAGCAAAAAAATAGACATACCTAAATGTACCATTCGGATTTGAGTACACCAGCAATACTGCTGCAATAAAGCGGGCGTAGTCTGATTCCGACCGGTGCCGTTACAAACATAAAATAAACAAAAGCAAAAACTCACTCTGTAAGTCAAGTAATTAGTAATACCTAGAAATTGTTAAAAACAACGTCGATGAAGGCAGGCTTATATTGTACTAAAAAAACGTAAACTATAATTCTAATCATACCTGTTAAAATTACAATCACGTAAACAGTAAAAAGATTCATTCGTTTTCATTGTTCCTTGATTGTATGCCTAGTTATGTATTCTTAAACTACTTACTACGTTGTTCTTGCCTAACTTTTTATACTATTAATTAATATTGTGTTTAATTAACATACATCGGGGTTTTCGGTGCGAGAATGTTTTACACTAGCCAAATAACAGGTAAAATCTGTAAAAAACGATACTAATTTAACATTTCTAAGCACATTTTGGACCTTACTACCTACGTTTAATTCATAGTTTGGTAATTATTTTACAATAAACAAAGTTATAAATACACGAAATCATTCCCGCACCGAAAACCCCGATGTATGTTAATTAACCTCAAGGGGCCTATTGCATAACATTTTACAACTCATAATACAAGCGGAAGTCTCTTTCTAATAAAAGGGAATGAAAAGAGGCGTCCGCTTGTATTATGAGTTGTAAAATGTTATACAATAGGCCCCAGGTCTGTTTGTTTGTATCACCTCTCAGTTTTTGTACATTGTGTGCAACATATGTAACATGTTTAGTATAACTGTGTTCTAAAAAAAGCGGCCAAGTGCGAGTCGGACTCGCCCATGAAGGGTTCCGTATTTAGGCGATTTATGACGTATAAAAAAAAACTACTTACTAGATCTCGTTCAAACTAATTTTCGGTGGAAGTTTACATGGTAATGTACATCATATATTTTTTTTAGTTTTATCATTCTCTTATTTTAGAAGTTACAGGGGGGGGGGGACACATTTTACCACTTTGGAAGTGTCTCTCGCGCAAACTATTCAGTTTAGAAAAAAATGATATTAGAAACCTCAATATCATTTTTGAAGACCTATCCATAGATACCTCACACGTATGGGTTTGATGAAAAAAAATTTTTTGAGTTTCACTTCGAAGTATGGGGAACCCCAAAAATTTATTGTTTTTTTTCTATTTTTGTGTGAAAATCTTAATGCGGTTCACAGAATACATCTACTTACCAAGTTTCAACAGTATATTTCTTATAGTTTCGGAGAAAAGTGGCTGTGACATACGGACGGACAGACAGACGGACAGACAGACAGACATGACGAATCTATAAGGGTTCCGTTTTTTTGCCATTTGGCTACGGAACCCTAAAAAAGATGAACTTTGTAACATTAATTAAAACTCATGTTGTTGCCTCTTTTCCCTTGTTTCAAACATAACGCTGCACAGGTATTGTGCAGCATTCCCCCGAGACACGCCAGTCTGGTTTCTATTACGGGTAATCCTGCCGCATTTGTCCACCTCCACCTGCCGCAATCCAAGTTTCAATTCTATTTCAGAGAGATCTGAATATAAATTGAATTTGCCACGTCAGACGTCTGCGGGCTTGTGCCATACTAATTGATTTAGTGCTTGACCTCATGGGAAAAAGGCCACTTCTTAGCTGAGTGTATTGTGCTGTCCTCGCGACCTCGCTTCCTTAGGACGTTTTTATTTCTGCTGCAAAAACTAGTTTTTAGTAGAGCCGGAAGGCAATAAATCTACCTACTAGCTATTTAAATAGGTCTTCGCAGAGATTCAAAAAAAGAAAAAATCTGGCCCAAAAAGTCATAAAACAAGGTTTTGACGTTACTATAAAATAAAGTCTGGTAGACCAATTTTGTCAGTAACAGTAGAATAAAAAACTATACTCATCCCTCTTTTTGAGGTTATAATACTAGCTTAAGAAATAAAAAACAACGGGTTGCAGTCCGGGAGTGCTGGCAGAACTGAAAACTCAATCACTATTGCAAAATGTCTGCAGCATTAACGCCATCTAGCGTTATTTCGTCGCATTACTTGAAACCCCTAAGCACATCACTGTTAGTACTCGAGTTATATTAATACCAGTTAGATGGAAACTCACTAGATGGCATTTAAATCAATAAAGAAAAACTCAATGACATTGTAAGTTTTTCGATCAGGTCACAGTCTTACGGTCTTACGGTCACGTGATCTGTCGCGAGTTTAACATTTTTTCCCCACCTCAAAAAGTGCACAAGCGCCGCTAAAGAAGTTTTCACTTCAAAAATACAGTATGATTTTCTTTGCCTATGCTCCACTTAGAAGCGACTCTTGCTAAGCTCTATGATACAAAAAACATTTACTTAGCCTTTAGGCTTAGCTTAACTATTGTAAAATTAAATGTAAGTACCTAGAAAACACCAAAAATATGTTTAATTTAATAACTCGGTATTTTTAGAATTATACCTAAATATTATGGTAGGTACCTCATATCTAGGTAGATATTATCTATCATGATATTATTATCTAGGTAGACTAGGTAGGTAGTCTACCTAAGTATGTACGTTAACCCAATAACAAAGTTTGTTTTGCAAATATTTCAGATACTATTGCAACTGATCTACATTTTTCTTCCTTAGCTTTAATTAGCTAATACCACAATTAAATGAGGTAAGTAGTTAATTTTCATTCCCGAGAATTTCTACATGACTGCTAATTAAAAGCCACTTAGCCTCTTAAGGAGGTTAAAGAGCGCATAACATATTAAAATGTTTGTGCTAAATGTAGGAGCACTTAAGCCTTATCATAGTTATCATAGGTATAACTAACTTGTTAACCTTATTGCAACAGGGGTCATATATCTCGAAAACGGCAACCTAGTCAACCTACATATTATAATTCTATTGACAAATTTTCTTTTGTCAGAATACCCCTAAAACTTAGAGAAAAACATCATGTAAAAGGTTAATTTAAATTAAAAAAACGGATGGTTTTTGAAAAAAGGAATATAAATTTGACAATTTAAAAACCAGATAAAAATTCTTCTGAGACTGAAAATACTATTTGACTGAACTCAACTCACTCATGAGATTGCGACGTGGATGTGGGGCATGTTAATTTTCTTGAACATGCGCCATGCAAGGCTATACTTAAATAAATAAATATATAAATTAATATGTAATAAAGTAGCCCTAGATCAAACGTATTTTCTTAGACTGCTCAGATTACTACTTTTTTTCCGTTGGAGAATGTTTTATCAGATTATAACAGCTCTGACATTCCTGTTTGTAATGTTTGTATGACGTGCCCGATTTCATTCAATATTCATAGATTTACTATGGCGTACTTAATCTTAGAAAAGCGGACAGGTTACACCAAAAAAACAGTTATAAATAAATATAATTAAAATATGGACGTTTGGTTAAATAAGACATAAGACTGCATTATTTTTACTGTCTTGTCCTGACCTTTCTTTGGTATGTTGACTGCCCATACGTCCACTGAGAATGGTCAATAAAGCAGAAACATTATTAAGGTCGTGCAAAGGCAAAGTTTAAAAGGTCCGCGGAAAGTCTAAGTTCGTTGTAAATAGACGGAGCAATACAGATGCCAAACGTTAATTGTCACTGCGACGAAGGGTCAGAAGTGGTATTAAGATCGCTTAGCGATCGCAAGCAAGTCGTACGAGGACCGAATCGATTTTATTCGTGTTTTATTCTTTTGTGACTAGGTAAATGATAAAATAAAATTAGGCTTTAACTTATTTCAAGGTACCTACTTACCCTGAATCTTAAGGTATTCGCCAGCATATTTGGTTTGGTGTAGAGTTCGCGCTTTAAATATGCAAGCCTTGCACGAGTTTACAATCATGCGTGCGCACTCGTGACGTATTCGCTAGAACCGGACGCACATTTGCTGTTTAACAATGCTGTTTCGGTAAACTCGGTAAGTCGTCGGGTCGCCTTCGGGAGACTAATATGTATTAGTAAAACGTTCACTTGCTTCAGTTACACTGCTTGTATAGTTAATAACCTCGAGCATTCAACTCGCCAAGTAAAGGGAATATACACTGCCAGACTTATGTCTCACTTAACTAGTTTCACTTAGTCTAGTTTGTGTGCCAATTAAATTCTTACAAATGCCTAAAAGTATTTACGGGTTGCTCTTTGCAACTTACTTCAGCCTGCATTTAGTTTGTCCTGATCTATAAGTAATTGAAATTCAATCTGATTTTATTTGTTGATACGAGATATCGTTATCAAAGTATAAACAAAACAAACACCTTCAATCTAATGACTTCATTCTTCACACAGCAATATTAATTTAGATTTTCGAACCTATTTTTAGATCAAAGATTGATCTTAACTCGACAGAATCCAGTTGCAGAAAATATTTAATCGGAAAAATGACTTCAATTTCAACATGGACTGGGTGTAATGTGATTGAATTTGTGGTACCTACTATCAATCCAATATAGATGGCTGGCCCATTAACCAATACTTTTATTGCTTGGTAGGAGATTGAGTAAGGAAATTGGCCGGATTATCCTGTACTATTCTTGTTTATTTCGTTAGTCACCTATATTCTTACGTAGAGTCGAATGAATCACGCAAGCTCGGTCTGCTACACTTTTACCGACTTGCCTAATTCCAATATACCGCTTGACCTAACTTTTTCTGACAAAATTGATACAACTTCTAAGAAAATAAACTAAGAAAACGAGGATAGCGTTTCGTACTCAATTACAAAGTCATTTCACCCGTCACTACAACAGAAATGTTGTTCAGGGAAAAGTAAATTATTTTATTATTCTGAAAAAGTAGTGTTTTTTCTCAGTGCGATTGAAATTTGATTGTTCCAGTAATTAAATTCCTATGAAAGGAAATAATTTCGCCGTTTGACAGGTTTTTAGGCAGGCTTAGTAGACTCAATCGGCCCACCCTTTTTAATTTGTGTCGGCCTAACTGAGTTGTAGTTTTTATTGCGTTATTTTGTCGGATGAACTACCGATAAATTAGAGAAGAAAAAGACAATAGCCTTGTAGGGGAAAGTCGACAGAGTATGAGGGTTGGAGCGCACCCATAAGTGGCTACTAAACTTTATTGCTGTGTTTATGGCTTGACAGAACTACCTTTGTAGACGTTTTACGAGTCGTTTCAGTTGGCTCCCGTGTAATATACATGTGTAAATATGAATTTAAAAACAACTTTTCTGGAGTAAGATGAAAGATGCTGAAATTCAACAAGTTGGTTTATGATACAAAATGGCAAAGCTTTAAACCATGCGTGGCTTTAAACATTTTCAATAACGCAATATCGGCAGAAATGGATTGTCAGAGTATCTTGGTATTGGAGTTTTCAATTCACTTTTTCTTCTCTTGTAAACTGCCGAGTTTCTTGCGTCGCCAGTAGGGGAGGCCGGTACCCTCTAGGGATTGTGGTGTAGGTTGAAACCAGTGTTTGTTTTTGACATTTATATATATATGGGTATTGTATGCACATTCAATATCAGCACCATTGCAATTCAGGGTTTTTCATAATAAATAATGAACAGACTAGATTTTTCACTCGCTTTGACGTATGGTGTGGCGTACCTACTGAATTCTGATACAAAACTCTATTTCAAATTGGTTTAGCTACTTGTACAGCTATTTTCTTGCCTCCTCTTGTTGTGGAAGGATTTAAAGCAAAATACTGAATACCGTTGCATTGCTAAACAAAGGCGAATTCCTACGTAACACAACATGAAACATAATACGCTTATATCCATACAATTTCAAGTACATAGTTGTTGTTTATTCGCTGTCTGTAGCCCGAGGCACGATAAACGAATATACGCAGGCACTGATGTTTCGGCGTAAATAGCCTCAACAAGACCGCCTTCCCTATAACTACGAGTATGGCCATTTATACAAAAGCTGGCGCGGATCGCCGCAATATTCGATAAAGAAAATATAACCGGTTAAAGTATTCGAGATAAAGATAGAGGGCTAGATTTTCCGCTGACTCCGTTCAGGCGGGCCGCGAAGCCTCCGTTTTGTATATTATCTCGCGCTACAAATCACACCGGATGTCCCGCCGAGGGGAAATGAAAATTGAGATACCGGGGAGGCATTGTTCCGTGAAAATATATCTTCTTGATATTCTCAGGGCACGGGACAGTCGACGACGCACGGATATTGCGATAATGTTACGTCATCTCGCGAGATAAAAGCGCTTTTGATATCGCCGGATAAATTTTCACTTTCGGGTAACGACGCCACCGCCGCGCCGCGTGACGGGCCGTTGGTACGTAGCGTACGTACTTCACATTGTTTTCATACGATTAATCCTTGTAATTGCACTTAGGGTTTGCACGACGGATCCGAAATGTATGGGAAGATCCGCGGATCCGGATCCAGATCCGGATAATTTCATACATTCCGGATCCGGATTGCAAACCCTAATTGCACTGCGTTATAAAGTGTATCTGTTCATTATATTTTTGTTTCAGCAACCTAAATGGTAATATAGATATAAATTTCTTAATACTCATAAGTTTTTTTTTATAAAGTAGTAATATAACTGTAATAATTATCCAAATCATGAATATAATACAGAAATATGTAATATAAATACTAGCTTTAAAAATAATGAAGGCTTTGTATTATACCATACGCTCAATTCCGAAGAAACTATTTTATTGTTGGTTTAATAATATATATAGCAGGTACCTAAAAGGTAAATTTACCTAATAACATGACACGGTACTAATGTTGATTTTGCTGTTCTAGAAGAACTACTTACGTAGGTATTTTATGAAATATGTTGTAATTTTTTTTAATGCGTCTCGTCGAATTTCTTTTTCTGGTATCTTTTCGGGGTATGGTATAGGGTTAAAACCGATGGTGGTTTTTGACATTAATAAATGCATTGTAATATGCCTAAATTTAAAAATAAACACTATTACTTTCATTATTAGGTATTAATTAATACAACTGTACATTTTAATTTTCTCTTAGTAATACAATACTATAACGATTAAACATCAAATTTACTACAACATATCAAGATAATTAATTTTACATTGTTACATAAGAACTCTGCCGACCTTGTTGATACAAACTCCAGGAATTCCTTGTATGCAAATATTCACGTATTTACCATAATTACATAATCAGATTCAAACCAGTTACTATTCTATCCCAGATAATAGCTACATAGAATATTAATTAAAGCCTCAAAGTGCCACCTTGTGATCTCACGTTACCCCAGAGTACAGACCAATTCGCGAACGGTACGAACTACGAACTGACTTGATTAGTAATTTGTTTGCAGATGTAGGTTGCCTAGAACAGCGGTGACAAGTTCGTACCTAAAGCACGGGTACCATTTAGTGTGAATTGCGTCGTCTGATTTAGTAGTTTGTGTGACTCTATTACATAATTTAAGGACATTACAATTAGAGATGACACGAATATTCGGCAACTATTCGGTATTCGGCCTATTCGGCCACTTTGCCGAATATTCGGTATTCGGCCGAATATTGCCTACTAAAAAAGAAATATTTCACAATAAAAATACATAGGTATTCATTCACAATTAAAACTATATAGGTATATTCAGAATGTGTTCTCGGAAAATTGTTAAATAAGAAGACCCTTTTTTGAGCATTTGTTGATTAAAAAACTTTTTATTTTTATCATGAGTCTGTTTTGTTTGAATCTATTCATTAATGCTGTTCAACACAAATATATCTTAGCTAACGTCATCTAACGTTGAGCTTTGTTAGCGATCAGTTTTCGTAATAATTGTGACTCAAAATGTTCGGATGTCATGCCGAATATTCGGTATTCGGCCGAAAGAGGGGCCGAATATTCGGTATTCGGCCAAAACCACTATTCGGGGCATCTCTAATTAAAATACGAGTGTGGGTTTATAAAACGAACTAAGTGAGAGTAAACGAGTGTTTTATTTAATGTCTAATTAACTAATTGGAACATGAGTGATTGAAAGTAGAAAAAAAATGTTTTTCTTATTTTATTAGTAGAGGGCCTAACACTCCTAACGTTCTATTGCCTTCTCCGGCGGCGGCTCTAACATCATCATCATCATCATCATCATCATTTTATAAACAAATATATGTAATGAAAATAAAAACGTTATCATCACATCACCCGACATAGTCTCTCACAAGGATCTTCAGTACGACCGGTCGTGCGCTACCCTCATCCATAAGAGGGTTTCTACTTGTAAAATACCCTATTAATATCAGAAACTTGTAGTTAAATTTATATTAATACCTCACGGTCCCGTCGTATGCCGTCCTTATCAAAATTTACTCATACCCTTTACCTGTCCGCAAACTAGGTACAATTTAAAACCGCTAATGAAGTTCAAACACTAATTTAGCACGTTTCGCGTATTAAACTCTATGACGTCGTCTCCTGCAAGACTTGCGGCTTAACTTGACTTGTTCCTACCATGCCCGATTATTAATATAGTTGCTTGAAGATTTCAGGAGAATCAGAAGACTAAGAGAACCAGTATAATGGCGCGTCAGATTATTAGTAGAATAAAGGGGCCTCAAAGCCACAGATTAGACTGGTTTTTGAACATTGGAAACACCTGAGTTTCGTAGGCAAAAGGAATTCGCGGCCCAGCAACTTGGCCGACTCATCGAGAAGCGGAACACGCGCCGAAGTATGTTTACCACCAAACCCCACATCACGCCAATAATTTCAGTATTCCACATTCAAAGGGAAATCTTGTGCTTTTGAACAATTTGGTAAATTGCTCGCAAATTTGTTACTTGATCCTGCTTACTGTATACTTCAGCGGGAACTTTCGGAAAGGAATAGGTTCACGTATCACGAACAAAACTGTCATAAGTCAATTTAACTAAGTATTCCTACGTATACCTTTTTTTAAACAGATTTATGCGAAAAGAACATCGAACAAGGTAAGTAAGATCCGATTTTAGGTTAATTTAAATCAATTAAAGTTTTATTTGAAATAAAATAGTATGAAACAAAGTCGTTTCCCGCTGTATGTCTGTCCCTATGTATGCTTAGATCTTTAAAACTACGCAACGGATTTTGATGCGGTTTTTAAATAGATAGAGTAATTCAAGAGGAAGGTTTATGTATAATTTGTTAACTCGTGCAAACCGGGGCGGGTCGCTAGTTTGAAATAAAATAATGAAAGACTCTGTTTACTTGTATCTATCCCACGCATAGCGAAACTTACGAGCACAATTGGCGCCCTGTATTTTTCGATACAAGTAGTCACGTTTAAAGGCAGACCGGGAAATGTCTGGGTAAGCCGGGGCTTTTAACTGGCTTTTCCTTGGCGATCTAAAAATAAGTGAATCTCTCAAAATAGGCCAGTCAGCAAGATTCGGGGATTATGAACGCTGTTTTGACACGTGTTTTCTTACGAGACTAGCATATTATTATACTCGCCAATATTCCGTCTCTACTGTACAGTTTCTTACCTAAGATAGAGGTGTCTGTCACCCACTAGGTACTCGAATCGTGCGGGCAGGCGCTCGTTTCATAAAGTTTATAATTTGTAAAACGGGAAAACTCTTTTTTCTAACAAAAGAGTAAAAAATTACTTCTTCTAACATTATACCAGTTATATGTATTTCGTTAAGACGATTCCCCAAGTGTTCTGGATCGACAATCAGTGAAACGAAACATTACCATTCTTGGTATCCAAGTATAAAGAACTCTCTTTATAGGTAAGTATCTATTTACATCTATACACAACTTATTTATAGGCTATTATTATTGCTTACATGCTATTTATACAATTACGTGGGTCGCATATTTATGTTGCAGATACTAACGTATAGTTACTGTTAATATGTTAATTTAGGCATATAGTCAGTTTGTATCTGGTTTGTTTGAATCAATCTGATTATTAGCGTTGCCCTATTGCACATTTGGTTACGCGTTAGCGTGTGTGAATCAATGAACCAATGCATTTCCCATCCAATTAGAGCGCGTATTTAATTAGGGATTGTAATAATTGGACAGCCAGTAGATACTGTGACCTTATTACAGAAATAATATTTTCACCTCAGCAGCTCGAACAATGATACTTTGCTACTGCGATTTTGCTCACTGAGTGAGCAAAATTGCATTTTGCTCATTTTGTCTCACTCAGTGAGCAAAATGCGATTCGAGCTGCTGAGGTGAAAATTTAATTGTTGGTATATCTTAAGAAAACATGAGTGAATAGAGGTAAGTGATGAAGAAGGAATACATTTTTCGGGTTCTCTAATATGTTCTCACTGCTGAGGTGAAAAGTTTTGTGAACTACACGAGATCAAAGTTATTTACATCTCGTGCGCTTTTGAGTCCCTTACTACGCTCAAGATTCTAAATTAGATTCACTCGCTACGCTCGTGAATCTACTATAGAATCTTTCGCTTGCACGGGACTCAAAATAAGCACTCGAAGAAATATCAAACTTTGATCTCTTGTTGTACAAATAACTATTGCAATAAATAAACAATGTAATAAAAAAATTAACTCACGGGTGAAATTCCCAGTCGCTTACAAACCTGCCCATGGAGAGCCTGGTTAGTAGAGCTCAGCTGGATGACTCACGCTAGAACGGTCCGGGGCGGGGCGCCTGACACTTATTTTTCTATGACAGCTGACGGTGATCACGTGATGTTTTCTATAGAAAACTGAAGTGTCGAGCGCCCGGCCCGGGCCCGGACCGTTGTAGCGTGAGTCATCCTTTATGTTTATATAAATATCAACAAAATAAACATTAGGTATTTATATAATATTGCCTACAAAAGTGGTGATAGTATAGTAAAATGGTTCAATCGATCCGCGAAGTATCTACCTATGCGGCGTCGTTTGATTCACCGCGAACACCGATTAGTTAAATATTCTATTTCTGTCTCCATCCGTCGGGGCAGCATTAAATTTTCAGTCGCATCCAGCCCAGTCAGTCTGAGGCAAAGCGAATAGTCTGTGAAAAGGGAACTTAAGGTTCTAGTTCTACTACTCTAAACCGGCACTTCAAGGTAACTTATAAGTAATATATACAGGGTGAAAGTTTCTGACTACAATAGCATTTACTGACGCATAAATTAATTCTCGCTCGTGCAAGATTGCAAGCAGGACCGGTAGTACATATCTAATATGTATTAGTTTCCGATATTATTCGGGGATACGAGAGTGTCATAGCTTAAATTCATAGGCGAACGTGTTAGACCAGCAACAACACATAAGCACCGTTTACCAGCAGACACAAAGGGAATCCGGCAACGTCTTATGAGTTGCGCAGAAATCATTCATGGGCAATAACACCCATTTCTGGTGGCCGCCACCTCAGTTATTGCGCTGGGATAGGATTATTGGCAAATTGTTCCGTTCGCATTCCGGCCCCAGTCGCACGTGAAATATTAAGCGGCTGTACGCGCTGGGGCGTTGTTCATAGTGCTCAGAGAGTCGACCGTTCAAGCAAAGTGGGTTGTACACTGCTTCATTAGGTACCGCTTGCTCGGTCTTAATCATGTTTAGCAAGAAAGAGTACCTATTCAATGCTGGGAGTTCGTTTGCCCAGCGCGTTAGCGTTCGGATTGCGCGAGTTTGTATAAATCAAAATTTAAATAGTAGTCGCAGAGTTGTGCGGGACGGAACGCAATCTTACTGTCCGTCCACCAAGAAGCTGGTCGACAAAAGCCAGAACTTGAGAGCTCTCGGCCCGAACTCTTCCTTGGTGAAGGTGTGTAGATGATCGGTTGGCATTTAACCACTGATTAAAAACCTTATGGTGAGACTCAAGCCTCACCTGCACACGAACTCCAAGAATATGTAATGAAATCCCATTTTGTCCCCCCTATGCCCGCGGGACGCGGTGCACACCCTGTTTCTCAGTATCCTCTTCCTTCCTCTGCTCGAAAATGGCTCGAGCTCGAGCTTAAACTTACGCAACTTTAAAATAGCCGAGCTAATTGGGTTCCTTCCTTTATTTTTCATCAGGGAAACAGGATAGAAGAAGAGGAGGAATATAAGTGATCTCGGTCAGTCTTAGACTGGCCCAGTTGAGCTATGGACTCGCCACCGCTAGAAAAGTTCAAGTAATACGCTGCAAGCGCACATGCCTACGACGACCTATTGAAACGTGCGTGCCAAATAAATGAGAGGGTTCGACATGATTGGACTAGTTAAAAACTCTCCAGTACAAAAATGATCTGATAAATACGAGTACATAAATAAATTATAACTCGAATGGGAACACATGTACAGATTGCATGTGCAGTGTGCAGATTAATGTTCCCAACACACACTGTATTACGGAGCCTCATAAGAAGAATCAAAACTACCCCGAAGGGCCCGAAGGAGAAGAAATAGAGAGGCAAGCTATGCTCGAAGTTTCCCTTAGTGATGAAAATAGAAATGAGCAGATCCGCAGGTGAACCAAAATTGGCGACATTGTTAAAAAGTTACCGGACTTCATTGGTAGTTTGTGGGGCACATTGTTCATAGATAAGATGGGCGTTGGTTCTTGGTCCTTGATACTACACCCCTCGACAAGGCGCACAATAGACTGCTGTGGAGATGGGATCTTGCTCAAGAATGCCGCTTTCCACCTATTTCAAAGCAATAAGTATTAAACGTACCTATATATAAAATCATACTTTATTACTCTTTACAAAACTATTCGGCACTCAGCAATAGTTTAAAAGCCGCCTATCGTGATATTCTGATATTCCATCCAATTTTTATAAGCGACGTGAGATCTTTCTCACGTGAGAAAGACCCCATCGAACTCGTTATCTCAAGTTAAGGTGACGTTTATTTAAATAAAGACAGGTGAGTGCTGCCTTAAGAAGATTGTAATGGTCGATTCATGCCTCGTGAACCGATGTAAGGACCCATAAACCGAAAGATAAGCGCGGATGGCGCTGCTCACACAATCTTACACAGCACCTACTTCTGGTAAATACTAATCTTATATAACGCGCTGTAGTTATCTCGTAAATTTAACAACAATTAAGTTTTCTGGCATGAAAAGCGTGATTTCTATCTAAAAATGCAATTTACCCGCATTGTTTCCATTAAAATATACGTGTGAATTTATTACGTTAGATAGCGGCTTTCTTAATACACACTTTCAGGTTGGTTAACGCCACAAAGGCATGGTAAATCAAAATGAAAACAGAGACAATGAAAGAACGTTCTATTGTGGGCCCCATCTTTGTTTGCTAGTACAAGAGTGGCCTAGTAGGGTACAGGTATTGCGGTCCCTGTCATCTGAGTATTGTGTACATAGTGCCTTTACACGAAGACAGATATTAATTTAATATACATACCTACACATCCGAATATGTCTGCTTATACTATGTGAGTAAAACAGCGCTTTTAAGAAAAGCATTATATATGTTTAGGTTTAGTCATTTAAATCGCGGCAAATTATTACCGATTTTTTTCTGGAAGTCGATAAATACTTGTTAAAACGCGTTTCAATGAGAGTATCCTAGTTAATTGTAGATGATATTAGGTATCGTTCAGTTATATCATGTATCGACGTAGTGTACCTACTGTCTTTATTTGTGTGTGTAATTTATTTAAATTGCGATACTACCCTCATACTCGAAAACGCGCCGCCAAAATGGCTATTAAGAAATACTTGGATGAATATCACCTAACGTTGGCGCCTTTGATCCATAATGGATCACATGGATCATCCAACTAATGGATCATCCATTAGTTTGAAAAATAAGTTAACTCCAAAGGATTTATTCCTGAAAGATTCGCTTGTACAAATACCTATCTGCTACAGTATTTACTTATATTACTTTTTCATTCTAGTAGATATTAGTTGCCACCTGGTTTTGCAGGACTAAAAGCAGCCACTGTAGGGAAACACTACATATATACTTATTTAGTTAGTCTTTTTTATGTTTTCTTAAGAAAGTATGTACAACATGTACAATGTACATGTGTAAATGTATCCTTGACCAGAACGCCTTATGTTAAATGAAAGTGCTAAGTCCCTGCTTTCCACGTTGGTACTAAATTTAGACTTACTACACGCTTTCATATTTTATTACAAAGCCGCAAAAAATAGAGTTAATTAAACTGACTCCAGCATTTTTAATCAGCGTAAAATATCATCCATTTTGGCAGTATCGTTGCGCTCTGAATGGGTCAGCATTTTATTTTCCGGTTGTTAAAGTGCCCATTTTATTTGTACGCAAATCCGAAGGCCCGCGTCGGCTGGTGGTCGGTTACTTCCTGAATTTACGACCGTCCATAGTCGGGAGTTAGTATCGCTGTCGTCACGCTTCGTATAACGTCGATTTATACTTCCACCGATACACGGTAGCGAATCTAGATTTCGCGATAGTTTATTTTATTGATATATTTTATATATTTTGTTTTTATTGACCCTCTGCCGTGACTTGGTTTGGCATGGAATACAATTGATACGGAAAATATTCGCCCTGTTTTAATAGCAGCCCGTGACATGAACCGTATGGCTATTTTAGCAAAAATGGTTGTGATGAATATGAACTGTCAATACATATTTTGCTATTACAAATGTATTGTGAAAATTAAAAAAATTAAATCGAGATAACATCTTAATCACAGTAATAAATCAATCTACTTTTATAGCAATTCAGCCGCCAATGCTAAAATTTTGCGATGTCCCGACCCGTCAAAGAAGTATGTGGAATAGATCTTCAGCCGCTGAATGGAAATACATGGAATCGCTTTTACATTTAACCTTCAGGAGGGCGGACCAAAGAGTTATCTGTGTCTAAAATATGAACTAACTTTTCTACATCTCGTTCTTATTCTATACAAACACCGTGTTTTTGAATAGCGAAAATACCTCATTATTCCCGCAACAAAGTTCCCTTGAATTTGTTGTACAAAATTTATTTGTTTTTATGTTGTCGAAACGGCCGTACAAAATTGTGGAAAGGGAGCCGAAACTCCCCGGTTGAGTAAAGTATATCGAGTGCAATGTATCTAAACAGGCTGAACCGCCTCTGGAGGGTCTTACCACTGTAGCGATAAACGGATTTGGGCGAAACGGTATTATTCCGCCGTAATAGAGTGATACTTCTTTGGGACCATTCGGGAAACTGATGACACTATTTGGCTTTGCTATAAAAAGTTATGATATCATATTTGTGGCATCAAAATATTACGAACAAAATACTGTCTCTAAATAGCTCTATTTTCGATAGATAGGGATAGGTACCTACGTACTTATGAGTATGTTTTTATACTAGTACATTTAGTTTGTGTAGGAGGTTAATTACATACCCAGCTAAGTGTAGGTAGCAATAGCTTTATTACGAAGTATATACTTTTGTTTCGCGTGGGCTGTTCGCATGTGGCGTTAAAACTCAGTAACAGTGTGGGGGTTCCCGTTTACGATGATTGTATTCGGGATGGGGTGCGAGTACTGTATCGACAATGTAGCCGCCTAGTCGTTTTAAAACAAAGCAGGACCCGCAATAGGGAGCTGGCATATTGCCTCAGTTCCAAGTTTTACTGCCGCTATCTCAGGGTTTATGCCTTATAAAACCTCCTGCCGCGGCCGCTTGGATCGCTACCGGCTAAAAGTACGAGTAGCTATGGATGCCGAATAGATATAATCGCAATTGGTTGGCAATATCGTCCTTTGAGCTTCGCCTTGTGTGTGATTTGTGTTTGAATTGTTTACCGTTCACGTTTATTTCTGATGTGTCATTCGATTTTATGTTATGGACATATTCTTTGTGATTGTGACATGTTATTATTTAATCATACGAGTCTTTCCGTATATTAGAAACGATTCATGTTGATGTGGATACATTGTTCTTGGTGGATTGATAAAATAGGTACCTAATACGCAACCACGTCTGTATGAAAAACCGAATCTACCTTACTAAATATTTAGTACCTACAATAGTTCACATGCACTAATGTAGACCTTATAAAGTATAATAATACGCAGGCGAGGTGTCCAAAACTATTCACACAAGCTCTCTTGCAGTGAAATTGTTTTACAAGTATACTCTCTTAACAATAAAGTTGTATGTTCAGATAATTTTAACATCATACCTACTACTTACTTAGCTTAATACAATCGCCAATCAAGCAGGTTATACATAATTGTTTCCCTCGAAATCGCAACCACGATGCTAATTTATTGCTTAATTTATGCAATATTAATTATCAGCTGCAGTAAGGTAAGGTTTATAATGATGAAAGCAAATCATTGGGCTCGTGTTTAATCCTAGTCCGAAATTACGTCCTGCTCTAAATTAGGCTTTACGTATGGTTAATTGGTTATGTTGCTACGCCCGAGTCCACCAGCTATCAAAGGCACTATTAACGACTATTCAGTCTATTTACATACATATCTAGAGATAGTATATACCTACTGTATACGACAGATGATACGAGTAACCGCGGGGAGCACAAATTTCCGCAGGAGATGGCTTCTGGCGAGTCCACATTTTATATCTACTTCGCTCCGCCTGTCTAGGTTTGCCATATGAAAAATTTGAATATCCTGACAAAAGTCCGGACTTCGCGCTGAAAATCCTGACATATCCTTGACGGTAATTTCTCAAAATAGGTACTACTTTATGGTGTCACTTTTATACTATCATGGACGATATCGTCCAGAAATTCCAAGGTGACGGTAGAGGTGGGTAAATTTTCAGATTCTGTCAATTTACCCCATTTCACACACAAGCGCACTTCACGCACACTACCTCACTTTACTGGGACAGGTCACTGACCCATCAAGTTTTTTTTAAGATAGCGTTTTGAGTTTAGTGGCCTCCTTTTAGGAAAAGCGTTCCATTGAAAGAAGAAAGAGAAACAATACATTTAATCTTGCTTTCCTTGTCTGTTCATGTCACACGTGACGTATTTAAATTCTAATAATTCATTTGGTTGTTGACAATTTTCTACATTATGGCTTTGTCGAGATACGCGTTTTCTAAAGTTAAACCGAATAAAACCAGATGTCATTAAGTCAGATGTAAAATTTTATTTACTACTCTATACGACTTTTCATAAGGCTCAAAGTCAATTAAATGAGAATTTAAATGAATAAAGTTCCGGCAGGGTGCAAAATTTAATTAAGGCGGACAAAATAAAATTTGAAAATATATGGAAACAGTGTTGGCTAATGTACCCCTAATATCTTTACCGATTTACTTTTATGTGGTATATTCGCCTTTTGTTTCACTATTAAATTAATACAATTAAAATAAAAAATATTATACCGGTATTCCACCGGTATTATTTCAGTGCTGAAGCGATTATCTTCGATCGTAGCCTTGATAATGTAGGTGTTGATAGTTACTTACGGCGGTAGGAGCGGCAATGAACCCCGTGCAGAGTAGAACGTGAGGTGCGTTGGGATAAGTGCATATATCTACTTATAATTCTTTGGCTGGTTGGTAACCCTCTATATTTTATTTTTTGTTTTACTGTTATTAGGTTAAGGGAGTTTTAGGGAGTGAAAAAAAAAATGATTTTCGTTTTATGCGCTCGCGTGCTTGCCGATGGATTATAATTAGACAAAAGAACTTGTTTTCCACGCATCGAATGTAGATCCCTATGACACTTCCTCCAAGTCTTCTCCAATAATGTTTATACCGTATTTTAATTACCTACCTTAAATGTTACATTTCTAAATATTTTTTTTGTGCTATACATACTTCAAAAAAATCGCTGGAGGCCTAGCGGTAAGAGCGTGCGAATTGCAATTCCGGCTCGTACCAATGAGTTTTTCGGAACTTATGTACGAAATATCATTTGATATTTACCAGTCGCTTTTCGGTGAAGGAAAACATCGTGAGAAAACCGGACTAATCCCAATAAGAGCCTAGTTTACCCCCTATGGGTTGGAAGGTCAGATGGCAGTCGCTTTCATAAAAATTAGTGCCCACGCCAATTTATGGGATTAATTGCCAAGCGGACCCCAGGCTCCCATGAGCCGTGTCAAAATGCCGGGACAACGCGAGGAAGATGATGATGATGTGACACATACTTCCAAAAAAATCTACAAATATTTTACGTGACAACTGCTTATAAGTAAATATTATGTAGGTACACTTATAAAGTATAAAGTAGAAAATATCTTATAGGTACATAATATAAAAACCGATCATGTACGAGTAGGATTCACTATGGGTTCCACAGTTACACATTTTTATTGCATATTTTTTGTTTAAGACCAACTCACCTATTATAGGACATAGGTCTTCCATTAATCTTTTGGCGTTGAACTATTTTTTGTATATGTATTTATGTAATACAATTCTGAGTTAGGTTATGGTACATTTTTGCTCACCTACTTATAATTATGTATTATATCTGATATGTCACATGATACCAAAAATCGCCGCAAAGTTAAAAGTTCATTTATTTACGTTACTCATCTTCGGATCACCGACTTACTACTTCCTTACTTGACATATGTGTACTAAATTTCAATTGAACTAGTCCAGTAGTTACGGTGAAAATTGGCTTTAACAAAATGGCAGACACACGAGTGATCTTATAAGGGAGATTATTTTCCTTGAGTGAATGGTATGCATTTACCCCAATGCACCTCACGTTCCACGCGGCGCGGCGTAATCTGGCCCCTATTTCACCACGGTGACAGGTACGACAAAAACATCATTGTTATTGACGCCATAGGCATCCATGGACTACAGTTACCGCTAACACTGATTTAAACTTTCACGATTTTTACACATTATTAAATTGTACAACGGAACCGCAAAACGTTCAAGCGGATAAACAAGACCAAGTGCGGGTAGTTCGAAAAACTCGCGCGGTTAGAAGATGCTGATGTCAACTTAAGCCAGTCTTCTCCGAGACCACGGGGACAACGCCGTCCTCGAAACGTCGGAGGTAAATCTTAAAACTTAGATACGCGATTAAGTCCCGTTGTACAATTTAATAATACAGTTACCGCTTACCATCGGGCGGGCCGTATTCGTGTTTGCCACCGTCATTGTACCTATTATTAAAAAAAACTTTATTATATCGGATAAAACAGACATTTCTCTCGCGAAAAAATCTTGTGACAATTGTCACAAGATTTTTCAAAGAATTTTTGTAAGTCTTGACAGGAAATGAGTTCTGTGTCGCAATTTCGATACAGTTGCCGTGTTTCTTGTGACAATTGTCATTAGCTTCGCAAAATAAGAATTTTTTAGTGGCAATATAATGGAGTTTATTTATTTATTAAAATGTTGGTGGCAAACAAGCACATCGCCCGTCCGATGGTAAGCGGTTACCGTAGCCTATGGAGGCCTGTGACGTCAGCAACAGTGATGTCGACAACTGTCGCACCTGTCACCGTGGTCGTGGTGAAATAGGGGCCAGTAAGTACCTAATAATCGCAGTGGTCTTAAGTGTCACAGACCCTACTGGCGCTTAAGTCCTTTATGACTATTTCTGCCTATTTTAAATTGTTCAAAAAAAAAGAAACCGAATAATTATATCGGACTACCAAATTTTCACGAGAATCAGTTGAGAAATGTGATATGCAAAGGAGAAGAATTCGGACATACGAAAGCATTTTTGCCCAAGTTGAAACGGAGACCTTCGCCAACGCTCGGTCAATGATGGTTTAGGTACAGCTAGCTGCAGAGAAAAGGTACCACCCCTGCATACAATTATCTATCTGGTCGTACCTTTTCTCTGCAGCTGACTGTACACCTATAAAAATGGTTGTCCCTGCTGTAATTTTATACCGGTACCGTACTTTGTATTTCAACCGGTATAGTTTTACCTTCAAAACGAACCGGTATTGATAAATAATAACGGTACCATATCGCTTATACCGTAAAGAAAGCATGATGCAGTCTCTGCTTTGCACAATTATTGTGTGGACAAAATTCTTATAATCACCGAAACATACATACCTACGCACATAATGTCATTGAAATAAAACATTGTTATTTTATAGTAAATTTATATAATACTCGATATATACACACCAGACCGCAGCGGTATTAGCCTGTAAGCTTCATCTCTTGTCTCCAAATCCGCAAAAACTAGTTAGTACTAAATGCTGGTCTTGCTGTTATTTTATTCTTGAAGATTATGGCTTGTTTCTTGATTATTGAGAACAGCACGTAATCGCACACATATAGACGGAACGAACGGCAACAAAGTAGGTGTAGACACTAAGACTTTCAGGTATTAAACGAATTACGCTTCGTATTAATAGGTAAGTAATATTTAAATGAATATATAATATTCTCTAACGTAAATACAAGATTACAATTGACATCAAATGTCATTGACGTACAGAAGTCATATACTTTTTTTAATGACGCAAAATTGATACCAGCATAATGAAAATCAATCCCAATCAGTAAAACGAGTCTTTAAACTTTTTTCATTTTAAGCGGGTTTTGAAGGAACAAGTTATTTAAATTCAATTGTAATCGTATTGTTTTAGGATAGTTTACTGCTGTTTTCGATCGTTACGACCTGTAAATAACAACAAATCAAATTTTAAATAAATTTATTTACCCTATTTTTAGAAATACAATTTATCTACTGGTATACATTTTCGTATGCGTATATGATGAAATGTCTAAATAATGTCAAAAACGAGCTACAACGACGTACACGTCTGCTTCGATCCAAGGCCAGCGGCCATCTGACTCGAAGAAGAATTTTGAGTGATGTCGTCAATGTATGGAAATTGTACGAAAGTTTACATTTGGGATTGAATTTCTGTGTTGTATTTGTGAGTAAAAATATAAGTAGGTAATAATTTGCTAGTTTAGTTATCTAGCTTTCAAAATCACACAACAACTCAATTACTGTTAAAGGCAAAACTGTAATGCGTGTTGCTCAAACGGAACTCCATATTTTGATTTTTGGATACTTTTAGTGTCGATTTGTAGAGAATTACAGCAAATAAAAAATATTATGCCGTGAAGAGCCGGTACACGGCTTCTTCGTGAACAAATTTACGTATAATTTAATGCAGTTATTAAACATTTCTTGAACAAATTGATTGCACAAAGTGAGCTCTAAATCGAAAACGTCATATACCGTCCCCTTAAGTAGCATTACCACGATAAAGTATAAACTTACTTACTAACTTACTACTGTGACGCTAACGACCCAAAGTGAGTCCTTACCTCCGACAACAGATCACGCCATGCCTCTCGGTCTTGCCATAGCTCTCGCCAGTCGCCATGGCCGAGCAGGCCTTTAAAGGTATAGCCCAACTCCAAACTTTTAGCTAGTTTCTAGTGGTTAGTTTAGCTTTCTAAAAAACCCTGACACTCGTCGAGTCCTACTGCAATCCTGACAACGGACCAAAATCCTGAAATGTCAGGGGAAATCCTGACGTATGGCAATCTTACGTCTTTCGGATCTCGTTTTCCATGTACGTCGGTAGCAATTTTGTTTGTACGCAAATCGGACGAACGTAACGCGGGAGTCGCGGGACGAGATGGCCGGGTCTGACATACACTATAACAAACTGGTCACTATGTTGCCACGACTTATGGGATTCATTTCCTTCTATACCGTTGCGTATATTGACTCGCTTGTCAATGACATCGTTGCGCGATATTGAAAATTGGTAAATTCTCGAATTCGTTTTGACGTATTGGTTGCTATTGCATTTGAAAAGTATTTTAAAAGTGTTCGCGTGCACCCGCGTTCGATGACACAAAACTAAATGGTTGTAACTTGTAAGCACATAATTATAGAGTCAAAAACTTTTTAGTATGCGTTAAGGTTTCCATACAAAGTTTCATCTACCTAAATCAGATGAGCGGTTTAAGCGTGAAGAGGTAACGGACAGATAGACAGACAGAATTATTTGGCATTTAAAATATTAGTAGGGATAGTTACGTATACATACCTACTGGTAAGTAGTAATAAGTAATTGAAGAATCCGGCATTGTAAACGCAGGCGCTCCGTGGGACTTGGAATTTCCCTAGAATTGTATTCCTGAAAAGCCGAGCTAGCTCGAAGTTAATGAAAAATATTTTAAGATTCCAGTTTAAAGTAGGTAGATAGGTAATTGAGCAGCGAGCCAGCATACGGTCTGCTCGATTGGTTTTACGGCATATGATTTAGCTGTCCGATAGTCGTTCGGGGTTCATGTTACTACCACTCCACTCACGACCGACGAAAGTTCACCTGAGTCTAACCAGTAGCAAATAGATCTCTGATTACGCATACTTGTAACGAATCGCAGGGAATAGTTGTAATGGTTGGTTAGAGGGAATAAGGCCGGCTTATCTATTCTCCGAGTCGCCACAGACCTCCCCGAACTTCTACGTAAAACTCTGACGTGCGATTAAAGATTTCATCCCCTGATATCGGGCGATCGTAATATTTTAACGATAGCCCGACCCCGGCGACTTCTTTGTTTTACTGCCCTTATTTTATTATTTATCGAAACATTTGATATAAAAGTGCCATTACCTACTATTTTATGTGATAATTTATTGCCAGCGTTAAATTACCGACAATGTTACGCAGTTTAAGAAGTTGAAATATTAGCTTAAATGACGCGCGTGCTCGTGATATAAAATGTATGAAAGTCATAAAACATTTATGAGCCCCTCGATACGAGCATTTTTGTTTTAACGAAATGAAAAAAATCTTGTGCGAATTTTCCGCATGCAAGCATCGGCCCGTACGTGCCCAGCTAGAATAAAAATTGTGCACTAGCTGGAAACAATCGTCGGTAATATTCCAGCGTCAATCTGTTCCTTAAAATATTACAGGAATATAAAGAAAAAAATAGCTGCTTCAGACACTAAGCTTTGCTCGGTAAACGAATTTTGTTTAAAAAATTGTCTGTGCTAACTAGTTCGTAATATCTCGGTAGGTTTATTAACATCCTTCCTGAATCGGGTATATTTATTAAAAGCAAAACTCGGCTTGACTATGTTTAGGTATTTTAAACTTAGTTGCATATAGCATATTTTTAAGCAGTTTTAGAAGCTCCGTATAAAAATATAAATATATTATTTACATAAATATAATATATAATGTTAGGTACTTGCAGAATTTCCAAGAAGATGATGAAATTTAAGTTTCCGAAATTTTACTTTGTTTTGATTTCGTAGTTATGGAATCAGTAGTATTAGTTATCAAAAAAGTAACAAAAGTAGAAATACCTACCTACCTATAAATACAGTTACAAGAAAACAAACATATGTAAGCAAATTCATTAAACTTCACCCTGACCTACATGAAACAGACGGAAATGTTAATTACAGCAAAACAAACAATGCATAACTACGTGACAATTTCTACTTACAAAGTTAGGCGAATGCTAAAACAGGGGTCATATTCCAATGGCATTAGCGAGAACGAGCGAATCGGAGACTCATTCAAACTAGTATGCGATGTACTTACTCGAAACAACATTGGAGTTTACGTACAGTGAGCAATAGGGACGGCAAAACTTTCTCTTGGAAAGAGAGGTATGCATTACGGTTTCATTCGTGCTATAGCTTCGTGAGCTATAATTGATATAAATAGGTACTTGTTTGTGTAGAATTATAAGCAACTAGCGACCCTCCCCTTTGCACGGGTTAACAAATTATACACAAACCTTCCGCAAGAATCACTCTATCGATAAGAGAAAACCGCATGAAAATACGTTCTGTAGTTTTTGAGTTTATCGCGAACATTCAAACACACAAACAGACAGATGCGGCGGGGGACTTTGTTTTATAAGGTGTAGTGATTATGGATCTTGGGTCACAATTGACTGGTTTTCCCTAAAACTGTGACTCTTGCAAACGGTGATACTGTCAACAGACGACAGAGAACACGTAATGATTAAATTGCTGATTTGTAACTTTTGTCAACAATTAAACGAAACGTCAGAAGAGAGACGGGTTGCAACGTTACCAGTGGGCTCGGGGAGTGATCGGTGCAAAAATGTTTGAAAATGGAAATCCGGAGATGGCAACTCTACGTGGTTATTAATTGTGTCATCGTAACGCGTGAGTACAGCAGTATTACCCCTTAGAGGACGTAACCAAACGGAGTAGCCATTAACAGGCGTTCCCCTCTGTCGAAAATAGGCAGCCAATGGTCATACACAATGTATGGACTGCGTTTATCTGACATGGCTATTTTTACGTTACGTATACATTTGACGTGCCCCTCCCCCGCAAAAATCGGCAGACTGTTTTGTACAGAAAATTACAGACAAGTCTCCGTTTGGTTATATCCTCTAAGATGTATACAGCACAACTGAGGCTTTTGACTTTTGACCATCACACATAAAAGGTTAAAGTTGAACCAGACTTTGCAGTGAAAGTAGTGCCACTAGGAATGTTAAAATCCCAATTAAATTCACGTTCATAGTGGCATTTTTCACATTTTATCACTTCAATATCTGTGTACAGTTAACATAGACGAACCCTAGTGTGTTTGTTGTGACATAACCGTGGTACAGTCAGCATCAATAGTAGCATATCAAACAATGCGCCAAATTAAAAGTATCTACCACCCTCGAAATTACTTTTCCAAACAGATATATATTTCGACAGTCTGCGTTCAAAAGTATCTGACACACAGAAACAGTTTAATCTTATATCTACCTTTAAACTTGCAATTCTTGTATGTATGTGCCTATATATACATTTATATATTTTGGGAATCTCGGAAACGGCTCTAACAATCTGATGAGATTTGCTATATGGGGGTTTTCGGGGGCGAAGAATCTAAGTATCTAGGTCTTATATCTGGGAAAACGCGCATTTTTCCGAGCAAAGCTCGGTCTCCCAGATTATACTCGTATAGAGTAACCTATAGGTAATCTATTTGTGTTAGGCTATCAGAGAATGATAGATACCTACTTTTGCAGCATAGTTTGATACGCTACTTTGACGCAGACCGTACCGCGGAATTGACACAAAAAGACAAACTCATCTTCTGTAGTTTTCGTAAAACGAAGTGAAAATTTCCAAGCTCCATTTTACCTTCTGCAGGTCTCCTTTGAACCTATTTCGCCTTAACATAAATAGGAAGTCCGGAAACTTTGAAACGGTAAATATCCCGCAAAGGGGTAAGTTAGCCTTTTGTACGCGTATTTTTGTGCTTTTGTTTCTGTTGTGGGTATTCCAGTCCTTACTCTAGTTAGACGTTTTTTTGAAACTGGCAGGAACCTAGATACAAGGTAACGTATATATACAAATATGAAAGTCCCTCCACTAGTCGACACAAAAAAAACAACGCCCCTCCACTAATTGACACAAAGTGAACGCCCCTCCATTCATCGGCACTACACGGCCCACTATGACATAAAGACGAAGTTTACGAGCATGGGAAGTGAAAAGTTATAGAAGTGAATCACTGACGGTAGGGATGTACTTATAGTCTGTCAAGCCATTTCCGTCAGTAGAAAAAAGCGACTTTAAAAAATGTACATAGGCGCGAAGGGCTATCATCCCATACAAAATTAGAATTTCGCGCCTTTTTTTACTGACAAAGTTGTTTGACAGACTATAGCTACTATACGTAAGACACGGTAGATAATTAGAGATATCTGCATCTCACTTCTACGCATTGCTACGTCCCTGTCGTCAGTTACTAAATGAAGTGTGTGAAACGCTGTAATCTGGAAAGTTACAGTATACCTTTGTACCCACAAAATAATATAACTCTCTCTCGTACAGTGCTGTCAGTTAAAAAGCAGACTCAACCAATAACGAAAAAAAATTGCCATGTGATATAAACCGCAATTTCGATCTAGCTCAACATTATCTCCTAAACCTTTTAAAATATAGAGTTAACTTTTTGTCCGCAGACTTAGTAGCTAAGCCCGTCTCGCTGAATGAGCTTATCGCCGCTGAGAGCAAACAAAAGCTGGAGCAACATACTAAACCCACAGGCAACTCAGGTAAGTCCAAGATATTGTATGTAGGTACCTACCTATATAAGTTTTAGGGATATAAGTTTAAGAGTTATAGGAATTAATGCTTGTTTAACCTTTTGGACGCCAATGACCAATATATCCGCACCGTAGGTTCAATTCAACGCCAAAGACCGATTAATCGGTCACAGACAACAGAGCAACATAGACCTACGTGCATATGCATAAAGTTCAATTTCAGTTAATTGACACTTCGGTGACGTGGCGTTAGCGTGACAGCTTTTGGGTTTGACACGGCGTCGAAAAGGTTAAATAATATTGTCTATGGTCAAAAAATCTGAAGCCCTGCCGCGAACCAGAATTATATTTCGTTTTATTTGTTCGTCTATTTGCCTCTCTATCGCTTATCATCATCTTCGCGATGTTCCGGCTTTTTGCAACGACTGGTGAGAGCTTGAGGTACACTTGGCCTAATCCCAAGAATAGACGTAGGTACTAGTTTTTACAAAAGCGACTGCCATTTGACCTTCTAGCCCAGAAGATAAACTAGGCCTTATTGGGATTAGTCCGGTTGCCTAACAATGTGTTCCTTCTCCGAAAAGTGACTGTTAAATTTTAAATGACATATCGTAGGCAGGTAATGCAGGTATATAAGTTCCGAAAAACTCATTGGTATAGGTTACCGCAACCTCTGGATCCAAAGTCGCAAGCTCTTGCCTCTTACTGTTACGCGCTGGCCATAACATTGCGCGACTGGCTTCGGTCAAGGCGCGTTAGGCTACCAGCGCTCCGAGAAGTAGATAACCTAACGAATTTTTCCCTGATATTGACATGTATCTTTTATTTTCGCAGCAACCAAGCGCGGCGTACAGACCGTGTCCCTCAATGAACTTATTGCTGCAGAAAGTAAACAAGAGCGACGGGAAAATACATCTAAACTTACCAAATCAGGTATGGTACAAACATTACTGCATTCTGTCTAATAGATAGGTACCGTCAACCGGGGTGAATGGCATGGAATGGCAATGGAAACCCGTCAATAGGGATTAGGGATATCAGGCGGTCTAGCATGAGTTGCGTTCTCGCGCGCGACTTCAAGTATGGACTCGCGCGCGAGAACGCAACTCATGCTAGACCTACGGGGATGAATAGGGACAATACTTAAAATGTGATTTACCTGACAATTTCTTATTTATTTTTTTCAGCAACCAAGCGCATAAAGACCGTGTCACTGAATGAACTCATTGCTGCAGAAAGTAAACAGGAAAAGAAGTCTCAGAATACTAAATCAGGTAATGTCTAACAATCAAACCATTACTGTTTTCAGGGATACTGAAATGGCTTGTATTTACTGCACCCCTGTTTGAGTTAACCTTTTGGACGCCGCCGTGTCAAACACAAAAGCTGTCACTCAGACGCCACGTCACCGAAGTGTCAACACTGAAATTGAACTTTATGCACATGCACCTAGGTCTATATATGTTGCTCTGTGGTCTATGACCGATTAATCCGTCTTTGGCGTTGGACCTGTGGTGCGTATATATCGGTCATAGGCGTCCAAAAGGTTAAAGTCGGACCAAGCTAACTCTGCATGGATTTTGCAATGACAAAGTTTGACAATGTCATCATTAATGTAAAGTTTGACCTTTATAAAGACACTCCCTCGCTTTGACCTATTGAAATCGGTGCAAAGTTAGCTTAACAGACATACGCTAAATCTCCTATTGTTAATTTTTCAAGGTTTCAACTACTAACCTAACCAGTGGTAAAAGGTGGGAAAAAAATTCCCAGTAGTTACCACTGGTAACAACTTGGTGGTAACTAGTGGGAATAATCCATTTTTCACTGGAGCATAGGCAGAGAGAATCTTACCTACTGTATTTTTCTTACACTAGTATTGGCACCCCAAAAAGGGAAGAATAGGTAGATACTTATAGTTAAATTGTTTTATTCTATTGCTACTGACAAAATATTTGACAAATTATATTCAGGCCGGTCATATTCCACGACAAGAGTAACGCATTTTGTTACTAGTTTCTTTTCCTCTTGAGCATGAATCTAACTCATGACTCGCTGTTATTAAAATAAGTCCAAGTGATATCTGCAGTCCGTAGCAGCGCTTTTAGAAATTGCACAAATACTTACTTACTCCTATTTTACGAGTTTTACCAACAGCGACCACTCCCCAGAGGGCTGCAATAGTACCGTTGCACGAATGTCGTTAAATTCCGGTTAATATTCAGATACAATAGTTAAATGTACTGTCAGCATTAAAGTAGATCGATATGGTGTTGTTAATGGTCATTACACGGTGTTCGTTTTTATAGCCTGGAACCTGAAAATGTTAAGGACTCACTAGTAGCTCTACTGCCGTATTCGAACCTCAAGAAATTCACAAGAGACGACACGTACTAGATCTAATACGTTATAGTTTAGATTTCAACTAGTTCTCTTTTGCAGCGCAATTCGGGTAACCAATGTCACTTTTACGTTAGATAGAATTAGATATCTAATAGATGTGAATTGGATCTCTAAGCCATATCTTGTGGAAATCGTTCAAGAGTATCTCCAGAATCGCGCAAATGTCAAATTTGACAGGTTAGATCTTAAACATATCGATATCGTATCTTGGTGATGTCTAAAATATATCTTATAGATGTCTATTTCAAAATCCGAATCGGGCCGCTAGTATAGTACCTACGCATGTCGCATCGCGTGTCGAACAAATAGGGTGTATTCGGGTACTTTCGTATGTCGGAGAATTCCGAAAACTAGATAAAAATCACCCAAAATTCCATCATACTAAGAGTCCCTTTATGGAATTATCCGACGGTTTTCGGCATTTGGAATTATCCGTATACACCTTACCTAGTTATATGTATTATAACTTGTTTTCTTTTTATTCATTAGGTGTAGCGCTCTCGACAAAGCCCTCCACAAAAGAAAGTTCGCCATCAGAATCACGACAAAATTTGGAAAAAACACGTTTGCCTAAAATATTTGGTAAGTACAAAGGATGCTTTTGTTGTATTTCGATACCTAACTTCTAGAAATTATTTCTTCAGGAAAAATATATTTCTAAGTTTTACATTAATTATAAGTTATTTAAGGGCTCATAGACTCTGTTCAGTCGCCGAACCTATACTTTTTTTGCTATCTTGCTCCTAAGTGAAGGGAACTTTAACAACTTAATGTAAACTTAAGACATTTTATTTACCTGTAAGTAGGTAAGGTACTTATTGAATTTATAAATATTCTAAATAATATCGCAATGATTGCGGAACAAATGGTAATTTTATACAACCCAATCACAAAGAGTAGGTACCTCCTCGATTTGAAACTCGAACTATTGAACGCAATATGCCCAAGTTATCGGGCAGCAACATTCTGTAAATAAACAAACTGAAACCAGGGGGCCAAGTGCTTCGCGCAGACACCAAACTGAGAGCCAAATTAATATTGTGCATAAATTAATTTCTCTTCCGGCGTGCTGTTGTTTAGCAACGCTGTAGGTACATACCTATTTATTTTACCGCTTACCGTGCTAAAATATGGATTGCAGAGGTTTAGTAAAATGATTACACGTAATATTTCCGCTTCATTGTTATTTATAGGTATTATAGGGGAGCCCGGAGCATTAAACCGTCGGGAGTATTGAATACTTATTGAATCATTTTTCGAAGTTAAATTTGCGCTAAATGATGATACAGTCCCTTGAGTAGGTATCTTGACGTTGCGTAAATGTAGCACTGTTGTATTAGCGCTTAGGTACTTCAATCGAATTCTGAAATGTGTATAATAATTCAATTTTGGACAAACATCCTAAACCCTGAATGTTCAGCATTCAAAATAATTAAGTATCTACCTAATATCTTTAGTTACAAGTTTAAGTAAAATGCTTCGAGATTTTTTAATGCATTGTCAGATATTTTATTAGACATCAAACCCAAGTCTACATTCAGAAACAACCAATTCAATCCCTATCTAATTCAATTGCGGTTAAATTTTCAGATCGTACCTTGGTCTGTGCGGAAAGAGAAGAGTCGGGAATGTATGGAGCCCAATACATTCCACGACTCTTCTCTTTCCGAACGGACTCTACCATTGGTTTAGCATTAGGGCCGATACAGATAGACTGGAAGCCGACTGCACCTTGTGTGGGAACTGCACGCCAACTACAAGTTGCAGTCCCGAGTCCGTCTGTACCGGCTCTTATGAAGATATGACATCAATACTATTCCAATAGGTATAATTTCAATAAGTACCTACGTAGTAGTCAGCAGCAGAAGTTGCTAAGCGGGCGAGGTGTTCAAAATTACCTTGACACGCTCTTATTCTCTCTCTCTCTCTCTCTCTCTCTCTTTAGCCCTTTTCTACCCTTCGGGTGTAGGCCTCCTTCATTCTTCTCCATTCGTCACGGTTCTGTGCAACCTGGAGCCATCTCATCCCCGCAGCCCTTTTGATGTCGTCTTCCCAACGCATATTGGGTCTACTTGGAGGACGTTCTTCTCCCCATGGTCGCCACTCGAGTATTCTTTTACTCCACGAGTCGGTCTTTCGTGCCATATGACCAGCCCATTCCCACTTCAAACTGGCTACGCGTTTTACAACATCCGTGACCTTGCTCTGCTGTCTCAGCCACTCATTCGTTTTACGGTCTCTCAATGTGATCCCCACCAGTTTTCTCTCTAGCGCCCGCTGGACAACGCTTAGTTTACGTAATATGCCTTTGGTGAAAACCCAGGTTTCAGCTCCATAAGTGAGAACAGGCAGGATACATTGATCAAATATGCGTGCTTTTTGTTCGGCCTTAAGTTTCATTTTGAAGGCAAACTCGAGATTGGAATAGGCTGCCCAGGCTAGCCGTACGCGTCTGTTGATTTCATTGGTTTGGTTATTCTTTCCAGTCACTATCTCTTGTCCCAAATACACGTATTTATCGACCGTTTCGATGGCAGTATGGTTAACTGTGATATTAAAAAGAATAGAATAGAAAATATTCGCCTTGACATCTGTATTTGTCATAACTTTTGTCTTGTCTAGATTCATTTCCAGGCCACACCGTATAGAGGCATCGCTGAGTTCTTGAATCATACTTTGAAGTTCAGCGGGGTTACTTGCCAACAAAACAATATCATCAGCGAACCGCAAATTATTTAAGCGACTACCCCATATGTTCAATCCACGATTTTCCCAGTTCAGGCTTTTTAAGATGTCCTCTAGCACCAGAGTAAACAATTTTGGTGAAAGCGTATCACCTTGTCGTACGCCCTTCTCAATCCGAACTGGCTCCGTCAGCGGGGGTAGGTTCACTTTTAAGGTGGCTCTCCTGTACATATTTTCGATTAGGGCAGTATATCGGTGATCTATACGTGCATTTTGCAGTGATTCTATGACCGACCATGTTTCAACACTGTCAAATGCTTTTTTGTAATCAATAAATGCTAACCACAAGGGCATTTGATATTCAGTCGTCTTTTCTATAATTATTCTCATAGACAATATATGATCCAACGTGCTGTTATCACTCTTGAATCCAGCTTGCTCCATTGGCTGATATGAGTCAAGTTTCTTGGTGAGGCGTAGAGTAATGATCTTCGTAAAGAGTTTATACAGGTGTGATAGCAAGCTGATGGGGCGATAGTTGTTCAAATCTGCTTTATTGCCTTTTTTATGAAGTAAGATGACTGTGGCACAATTCCAGACCTCGGGTATAGTTTGCTCCTCCAAGCATTTGTTGAAAGCCGTTTTAAGTAGCTCAATCACTCTATCTCCTCCATCCTTTACCATCTCAATAACGATGTTGTCACTGCCGGGCGACTTGCCATTTTTCATTTTTCTGAGGGCATGTTCAATTTCGCATGTTGTTATTTCCGGAACATCTTCAGAGCCAACGTTCATAATTTTGCGTTTCGCCACTCCTCTTGGTTTGGGGTTTTGGGATGTGTATAAGTTTGAGTAATATTTGTGTGTTATTTCTAGTAGTTGCTTTAACTCTATTCCAAGCTGGTTATTTTCATCTAAGAGTTTAGTGATTTGCTGTTTTCCTGGTTTTAAAGCTTTGCGAAATACCTTAGGGCCCTGATATTTGTCTATTATATGCTTAACGGTTTTTTCCCGATATGCATCAATGTCTGCCTCGACTTGCTTTCTAGTTCTGGTGCAAAGGTTTTTAAAGTAGTCTGTTCCCCCTTTGCCTTCGCGTAGTAGAGTTCTCCTTTCTTCTAGAAGGTCTCTGGTCTCAGTACTAAACTTCTGGCGATTTACTTTTGCTGATCCAGGTGTTAGATCTCGCGCTATCCCGTATAGAGCATTTTGTATGGTGTGAATAATTGTTTCATGGTCACAATGCTCGTCTAAATGACTTCATCGTCATTTAGACGAGCTCTTATTCTATTAACAATAAAGTCGCGTCAAGATCATTTTGAACACCTCGCCCGCTTAGCAACTTCTGCAGCTGGGCATTTTCACTTAACTGTGCCCCTTTAAAGGCCGGTTAGCAATCGTTACAAAACTGACGGTCAATGTCAAATCCCATACATTTTGTCAGGAATGTAACAGTTAGTCGTTACTGAATCACGACTTAAGTCGCGCTTTAAAGTGCAAGTTAAAATGAAAATTTTCTTTCAGGACTTATTTTAATTTATTAGGAACGACTGCTAACGTTTATTTTTAATCTGGCGGTCTAGTTAAGCGCTTTAGCGTGGGTGTCCTTGGACAAGGAAGCATGTTTAGTTATTGATTAAATACAACCTACAGGGACTTGCAACTTCTGAAATTAGGAGCTGAATTTCTATTAATATTAATGGTCTCTGGTTAGGTTAGTGGCGTAGCGATCAAAATAAAAATTAGTGTGTGCGTTTTTAGACGAAATTGTTTAAGATGTATTAATTGAGAGTTATTATTTTATTTTCAGCTAAAAAACCGCGAAGAAAAATATTCTCCCTGAAAGATTTGTTCGCTACAGAAAAATCTTCAGCCAAGGACAGAATAGAAAGCCTTTTATCGAAGACACCGGGTACGTTTGAGTAAAAGTAGAATAGAAAGATAATTTAAAACAAAAATTTTACAAGCTTTTATTTAACTTGCCCTGTTAGTACCTACGTTAGTTAAGGGCAAATTATAATAAGTATAATACCTACACCTTAAATATTTTCTTTCAGGCGGGGGGCTTCGGTTGCATCGTAGCAAATTTCTGCCAACCTTATCTCATAAACCCTTCGAGTCAGCAGGCAAGTACCATCGACAAAATTCAATAATTATCTCCATCACTCTTGCATTAGGTATCCGACCGGTGGAAACGCAGAATAGACGATCTTCGAATTTCAATGTTCGTGGTAGCTACCAGGGATCGGAACCGGTTTTTTGCAAAAACTTAGAAATAACCATATTTTTCGAATTATTTTATACTCGAAATGTAGGACTCAGTTGTGTTTTTAGGTTACAACTTCGTATTATTAGATTGCCCAATTAGAAATGAAGTAATTAGCAAAGAACGAAAAAATACCGTTTCCGTTCCCATACAAAAAATACCGGTATCCGATCCCTGGTAGCTACAGTTACCAGGTAGGTGACTCCTCGTAAACCTTAATACCTACTGAGAAAAGACTGATAAGGCCTCCTGGGCACTTCGTTCGTTCATCGCCCAGGGGGCCTAGAGTCAAGATTGGCAATCGTTTCGTTTCTCTGCGTACGCCATTTGCCCCCAGGTGCCATCGCTATCGTGCTGAAGTGGCCAATGTGTTTTCAATCAAACATTTCACTGCTCTTTCATATATTAACAAAAGTTTCTCTTTACAGAAAATATATTCTCACTGGCCAGGACAATATCACCTCTGAAATTCAGAAAGAGGTTCGAAATAAGGTCTCCTCTGAAACCAAAAAAGATTAAATACTCCTTCACGCCCCGTCTCAAGCGTAGAAACCAATCAACGAAGCGGGAAGCTGATGAAAATGCAGTATTCAATCACCGGTACATACCTCTCATTAAACGGATTGGTTTACTTGTGGATGGTATTCTTTCCCCTGACTCTAGCGAGTCTATCGAGCCCGTCCGCCGTAGAAAACCAAGACGCAATCCAAAATTACCAGGAAAACACGCCGACCTTGCATCCTCAGAATCTAAGCCGCAGAAAAAGACAGTTACTGCTCCCACTACTGTCCCCCCGGAGACCCCTGACACCCAGGATCCCACGACTGAGACTCCCGACACCACAACCTATACTACTCCCTTTAGTGACGTCTACACTCTCCGACCAGATACGGACCTACCATTACCATCTACAAGAAATACCAGCAGCAATCGGAGAGACGATAATGGAGTCAGTGAGAGAAGCAGCACCCCATTTCACGGAGACACTGAGAGACATATCGCCAGGAATAATGGAAGTGATGAATATAATCCCAGCGGACGAAAACAAACCTATTCACCATCTAATGAGGAAGATTCCTGTAGCCCTACACGAGTCGATAAATGCCGCGATGGATACAGTACCGGAACCCGATATCGAAACAACATCAACAAAACAGAAGAGGAAACAGAAAACTCAACCCACAGCTTCGTCAGAGGAAATGACACTGACACAAAAGCTACGCTCCAAATTAGAGGGGAAACGCTACAAATACCAAGAGACGTACGAAGATTACCAAGACTACCCGATAAAGTCTTTATTGTTGACGCAGAACCCGTACCGGCCCAAAAATCTGGTGAAGAAAGCTTCGTCGATGTCGCACACGATCACGCCAGTGCTGAACGAGGGCCTGACGGGAATGGCACAGCTCCCGCAGAAGATCAAAGACTTCGTCAAGTCATTCAAGGATTGATACCGATCAACGATATCCTTGACCCTAATTTTCTGAATCAACGTACCCAAGACAATCATGTTGTGGCCATTTTTGATGGATATAGCGTGGCTAGGGATATTAATGGTAGGAATAAGCTTACAGAGAAATCGATCCGAATTAGTCCTAATTAGTATTATTAGTGATTGTTGATTTTTAATGGTTCCTAGGATAATAGCAACATGTCTGTAATATTACAGATTTCTAAGGTAGGTACAGTCAGCTACAGATTAAACGTACCACCCCTGCATAGAAGTTTGTATGCAGGGGTGGTGGTGGTACCTTTTGTCTGCAGCTGACTGTACGTTACCCTCCTGTTTCTATCTCTAACGCAAGCGCATAATTAATTGCGGTCCCGCTCGCACAGTGCATTGATCGCCGGCAACATGGGCGGGACAGCAATAGAGCGCGTGCGATAGAGATAGGTACAGTCGGGTTAATGTACCAAATTCTTTGTGCTTAGTGTCCCTAACTCTAAGCATAAAAAACATCTAGAAAGCTCTGACCTCTAGTTTTATTTGTCTTGCAAGTTAAAAGCTTGTTGGGACGTAGGTACAATTAGTGTGGCGATTACCACTAATACATTATAAACATTGTATAGTAAAATAAAAAATACATTTTTAGTTTTGTTTTATATAATAAGAAATAATAATATGAATAATATATAATGTATGTCTATGTTATTATCGGCGGCCCTTCTTCCCCTTGCTCTTGCTGGTGATTTGCTGCGCCTGAGGCTGCTGGTCGGCAGGCCTGCAATTAAAAACAAGTTATAGTTTGTAGCTTTCTAATAGACCCCGAAGGCTAATCCTATTGTCTATTGTTAAGAAAAACCGCTCGTGCCACGTGCCACAACCACCTGCATAAAAAATCGGTACTTCGGTTACTGAGTGCCGGCGAGTCGAACGCTACAGAACCAGTCTAAAATGTGTCATCGAGATGCGTAACAAAGGCGCGTTATCGGAGAGCGCACCTACACTGGTTTTTTGAGCGTTGGACTAGCCCGCGCTCAGGTGCCAAATAGAATAATTAGGACCCTTTTTTGCAGGTAAGTACGAGGGGCGTTCAAAATATTCTCGGTATTGATATCTTACGACCTCTTCTAAAATTTCTTTCGTTACTGGCCGCTAAGGTTTATTCATTGACATTAAAAAAAAGTATAATTCGAACCGAGATAGTCTTTTGTTTTTCTGCAATTGCTGAACAAACATGAACATCCTGTGCGAATTGACAATGTTAACTAAATTAGAACATCGATGCGTGATAAAATTCTTGACAAACAGGGTAAAAATCAAAAAACCATAAAAGAGGAAATGGATTGTGTTTACCGTGAGTCTGCTCCTTCTTTATCTACCATTCAAAAGTGGTCAAGCGAGTTTAAACGCGGAAGGGAGAGTGTTGAAGATGACCCTAGACCTGGCCGGCCTGTAGTAGCTACTTCACAAGAAAATATTGATAAAGTGGAAAAACTTATATTGGAAGATGGTCGAGTGAAGGTAAAATCTATAGCACAAGTAACCAATCTCTCTATTGGTACCGTACATGATATTATACATGACCATCTTAATATGTCAAAAGTAAGTGCAAGATGGGTTCCGCGAATGCTGACTCGGCTTCAAAAAGACATGCGTGTAGCTTGTTGTTCCGATTTTATTGACCTGTGCGGTGAAAATCCTGATGAGGTGCTGCAAAGAATAGTTACTGGAGATGAAACCTGGGTTCATCATTATGACCCAGAGAGTAAACAAGAGTCCATGCAGTGGCACATTAAGGGTTCAGCTCATCCCAAGAAGTTGAAGGTCATCCCTTCAGCTGGCAAGGTCATGGCCACGATATTTTGGGATTGTGAAGGAGTATTACTAATCGATTATAAAGAAAAAGGTGTAAATATCACAGGACAGTACTACGCTAACATTCTACGTCAATTAAAGGATGTAATTAAAGAAAAGAGGCGAGGAAAGTTAACCAAAGGTATTCTGCTTCTGCATGACAACGCCCCCGTCCATACTGCTCATATTGCCAAGGCAGCTATTGTTGAACGTGGGTTTAAAACTGTTACTCACCCACCGTATAGTCCGGACTTAGCCCCCAGCGACTTCTTTTTGCTCCCCAATCTTAAAAAGGATCTGCGTGGAAATAAATTTTCTGACGATGAAGCATTGAAGGCGGCAGTGGAGGAGCATTTTTACACGAAAGATAAAAAATATTTTTACGAGGGATTAAAAAAAATAATTGATCGATCTTTTAAGTGTATGAACATAGGGGGGGAGTATATTGAAAAATAAAAATATCAAACTTTTCGTACTTGTTTGTTTTCATTCTCATACCGAGAATATTTTGAATACCCCTCGTAGCACGTGCGGTTTTACTGAACAATAGACAATAGGATTAGCCTTCGGGGTCTATTAGAAAGCTACAAACTATACAATATAGGTACACTTGTTACAATACAATACTAATCACAGAACAAGTTAGAATGGCGATGCGAGCAGGGTACGTGTCGCCGCCGGTTTTGAGCAAACTCTCGCATGCTACTCGCCCGCGCTGACCTAAAAACGAAGTAAACATGCCTTTTGCGCCACAATAACCTTCAGATTAAGAAGCCAGACATCAAATCTGTCTAAAGGAGGCGTATCCATTCACCATGCACACAACTTTTTACTAGCGTTGCGCGAGTGTTAGTAAATGTGGAGAGGAACGAGCGGCGACACCGGTTCCGATACTAACTGCGCGCGATAGCCATTCTAACCTCTTTAATATGTTCTGTGATACTAATATACTTTATTGTCACCAATATCACAAGAAGCATGACATAAAAATTAAAGCATAGCTAAATTTATTTCAACTATGGTCATACAACAGAAAAGGCGGTCTTATCGATAAAAAGTGATATCTTCCAGACAACCTTCAAGTAGTGGACACAAGGCAAAGAAAAACAAGTAATTTGAGCAGGTGATGCAGTATTCAAATAAAAACCAAAAATTCTAATATCAACTTTTACTGTTGATAATAAGTTTAATTTCTAACCACATCTCTCATTTCATACTCTACATATTTTTCACAAACTATAGAACTGACTGTACTGTAGTGTACTTAATTTTTTTTGCATTAGAAAAAGACTATGCGATCTTGATGTGTCTTTTAATTGAAAAACGCTTTTTAAAAATCAGTAACTATTATTTATGAAAGCAACAGAATGTAAATAATCATATATGATTCATAATTGTTACATATTTGCGGTGACTTATTTTTCAAAGGTGTTTTTCAACAATAAGACATGTCAAGATTGTTTACCTTTTTTTTCATGCTAAAAAAACTAACTATAATAAGAAGAAAATAAATACCTGTTTTGGCGGGTCTTCAGTTTAGGTATTGATTCACCAATATACTTCATGACGGATTCCCTGGTCTGGAACTCTGTTTTGAGTGGGGTTCCATCGTCATTCTTTATCTGAACCCTTATCCTGCCTCTGAACAGCATTTCCTGAAAATTGCAAATGTATTGTTTTTAAATACATACGGGTCAAACTGAGAACCTCCTTTTTCTTAAGGTGCTTAAAAAGGATTTATGTCCTGTTATTGTCACACTTTTCAATGCACCAAGCTACGAACAGTTTAAAAATTTCAGGAAAATTTCACATGAAACAAAGCAAACTTTTGAAAATGGAAAACTTTGATTCCTATTCAAAAGTATGAGAAGTTTCCTAATTTTTTACACATGGAAATTTCGCATGGAAACTTTACGACGGCACATCAGTATGTCTCGTACTTGTCAAGCTGTGTTCTTAGTGTTAGATTTTTCAAGTTAAAATGGAAAACAACAAATACACCCATGGAAATACTTCGAAGGCTGTCTTTGTCATCATTGTATCAATTATAACTTAACAAGTTTATAATGAAATTACTGCAAAACTTAAAAACTCTTAACATGACTTCCTGTCCTGAGCCGTTCTGTGGCATTCACAAAACCCTAACACGGCTCACCCTAAACATCTACTGTCACTAGAAAACCATTCAGCTCTGGAGAGAAACAACAGGTTTTACACAACTGCCCAAAAAAAGGAGTGTATTGTTTTCAGGGTTAATGTGTGTGTAAGAGTTTAGTTTTATTAGACATCAAACAAAGTTGATATTTATATACCAATTGTCACTAACCTTGCTTTGCTCCCGTGGGTACAACTTGTTTTCCACACCTACAGGCAATCCCGTCGCTACGAGTACATCCCTAATCTCTTGGTGAGTAGGATTCTCGACACAGGAGGACTTCGGTAGCCTACGACCTTGAGCCAAAGTCTTCTTACTGTTCAGATATGCAGGATAAATACAAATCCACCTGTAAAATACCACGTCCTGGTCAAATACACCCAAGAAATCGTCATTGGGTCAAAACATAAAATAACTTCAACAACCTTACCTTTCGACTTCACTGTGTTTTTTTTCTGGGTTCCATGAAGTTATCATTGCAGCCATGGTTGCTTTGATTAATAATTTCGTTTATAGCCAAATCACACGAAATAATAAACATACACGTATGCTCAGTAGAATGGTGTTATTTCTCAATAAAATGACTTGTCAACGTCAAAAAGATAACCTGTAGAAATAGTAAAGATATGAGTTCGTTCAAGACCTTGTGGAAACCGTCAAATATTTATATAATGCCCTTTCAAAAGTTCCCTGTACCGCGTGTATATGGCGCGTATGTGTACGATACTTTAGCTGTCACTGTCAAATATTTGACATTTGACATAATTGACACTCGACAGTGTTATGCCACACGTGTGAATGTGAAAGGCGTCCTTTACAACTTATTTTGAGTACACTGGCTGAATTTTATTACAAATAATCAAAATAATAATAATTCGATCCCACGTGGGATCCACTTTGACGTTGGCGAAATCATCGACAGTATCGATGGAGCCATATTACCCAAAGATTGATTGATTGAACTTATTTTGAAATAAAGTTAATTATTTTTATAATATTAACGGCAAATTATAAAAGATGAGTAGTATAGCAGTAAGTGATAACTACGTTGCTGTCACCAAAGGATTGCGCATTGACCGATACGATTATGCGAAGCACGACTGCATCAGTATTCCAATAAGTAAACCTCTGGAAAACGATTCCATTTCTGATATTGTTATTTCCTCTGACTGTAAGTACTTGGCAGTAGTATCTACAGTTTCAAAGCAGTTAACAGTGTTTGAGTTGCCCCAATGGAACAACTACAAAAGTTTTACACTTCCAAGAAGTGCTAGCAAAATAAGATTCACCTCAAACAACGAGCATTTATTAGTAGCTGATAAAACGGGGGACGTTCTCATATACGACATCAATAACCCTAACGATAGCGGCACAAAACTATTGGGACACTTGAGCTTACTGCTGGATGTTTTACAAACAAATGATGGGAAATATATCATAAGCTCTGACCGAGATGAGAAAATCAAGGTTTCTTGTTACCCTAATACTTATAACATTCAAACATACTGTTTGGGCCACAAGGAATTTGTGAAACAAATTGAAATTCTACCGCATGATGAAAATTACTTGACAAGCACTTCTGGCGATGGAACTATAAAATGTTGGGACTATTTAAATGGAAAGCTGGTGTACACCATAGACACCAATGATGACATAAAGGACGCTCAGCTCCTGGAGAACTTTGTGAAACTTATGAACGATGATGAAATTCAAGTAGAGAAATTGCCTATCGTTCACTACACAATCTCTCGCTTGGACGATAATGCCAGTTTATTAGTAGTGGCTGTACATACCTGTAATAATTTACTAGTATACAAGTTAGAATCAAATAAAAATCAAGTAAGCCATACATTTTTAGACAGAATTACAGTAGAGAGGTTCCCAGCTGCAATCAAATTATACAACTCATCATTGTATGTCTATGATGATGTGCAATGCACAGTTCAAGTTTTAAAAATAGATTATAAGGAGAATAAGACAGATATTCAATCAGATAAAGTAATAAAGATGTTTGAAAAAGATGATACAAGTATTGACATCAGAGATAACAATGAATCTATCAAGTTATTCTACAAAAGGAAATTTGACAATGTTCAAGAATACCAAGAAAGGAAAAAACAAAGATTGGAAAAGTCCATCTCATGAATAAGTAAAAAACTGTCAATTATCAGTTCAACCAGATAAGTTTATTATTTTCAGTAGATACAGTCAAACAGAAATGTGAAGTGCACATTTTATACAAAAATAATTGAAACATAAGTAATGTTGGAACAGTCATTAATAAAGCTAACAAGTTAATATCTAAGCGGTTTCATTTTATTTTTTATACTAGGAAAACAATGAAATGACAATATCACAATTTAACTAAACACAACAAGGACATAAGTAATTAGGTCTGATATAATACTTATTGCTTTTTTTAATATAGGAGTGATATATTCCATCAGCAAATGTAAATGTGACTGCCTAATGTCAATTTAGGAGTTGGCAGCAAAAGCATATTGGCACTGCTCACACTGCTACTCAAACTTGAAAGGCAGTAGTAACTCTGTATACATAATGGTACGTTTACACGCTTGCCGAGGCTTGGCAAGCGTCTACAAGCTTCAAGCCTTTACAAACGCTTGGATGCCATTTACATGCTTGCGAGTGCGTTACTGTGTTCCAGACAAGCCAGCATGGCAGACGTGGACGTTGAAGTTGTGTCGGCAATTGCTCTAGGTAAACACTAAACACGCGCCAAAGTGTAAATACGTCGCAAGCGCTTGCCGCAAGCTCCCTTTGATCTGTCTCCAAAAACCGACACTAGCCCGGATCGCGACAAGCTCTTGCAAGCTCACGCAAGCCAAGCCAAACAACCCCGTTCACACGCTTGTGTTTATGGAAGCTTGTTGAGACTTGCCAAGCGTGTAAACGTACCATAACATAAATAGATACCACATTTTTCTTTTGATTGACAGAACAAGGTACGAGTTTTTTTTTTCAAAGTAGGGCCAATATATCAAAGGAATACAAAAAATGTGTAAAGTAGTGCAAAATATTGTAGTCTCAAATTTAATCCTAAATATTTTGCGGTAATGTTACTTACTGCATAATGCAGAGGGCCATACAGTGCCGTCTACTTCTGCCGTCAAACTTGTTACTACAATATTACCACTAAACCCATGCCCCTTAACCTGAGGGAGTATAATTGTAATGATGGTCATAAATATGTAACATTCTCAGATCATGAGGATCAATACATTTTGCTGACAACTCCTAACTGCGCTGCCAGACACTCTACAATTGGTATGGGAAGTGGACAGAGACGTAGTATGGCCACGTTACTTGTCATCGGCCACCGTACTGCCATGCAATACTTCCTTCACTACTTCCCATACCACTCTTCGAGGCTGTGCTATAAGTTTATGAGCAAAGTCTCTATTGCTCTGGCCAATAAATATTAAAAAAATGACTTATTATTCCACACTTAACACAATGTTGTATGTGTATTTGAATACATGTTCCAATGTCATTTTATCATCTAAAAACAAGGTCTTGTCATGCTAAGCGCAGCTTTGTATCTTGACATTCTATAGCCTGATGAAAGTTCATGAAAATTTAAAACTTAAACATAGTTTGTATATATTTAATTAATTATATCATATTTTTACAATTGCCATAATATCTAAATGCAATAAATACAATCTAAACCATTTGCATTTACCTAGATTTAAGCACGTTAGCAAAGGTACGGAGCTGGGAGCTTAAAACATCTCTACTTGAACTTGAACTTAATAGTTGGTCTACATCTTCCTTCAGTGCCATGAGGTCCGGCAAATTGTTACAGTCTGGGACATTAAGCAGTGTCGTGAATATTTTGTCCCATAAACTATTCATGTATCTGGAAAAAAAAATAGTTCATGCATACATTTTTCGGAAGTTTCATTTGAGTGAGTGAGTTTCATTGAATGTTTCTAATAAACCTGCTATGTGTTGTACCCCAGACACTTCCAATTTGCGAAACAAACTGAGAAAGTGCATCTACTACCTACTATAATAATTATGTGTTACTTCCCTCAATGAAAAAATGCTCTGTGCAACTTACATGCTAACCACACTGACACTTCTATGTCACAACTATGTGCACACATTGAAAAGTCACTGTAGTTTAAATTGTGTTACTATTGGTAATTAGGTAGGTAAGTACCAACTTTTCACTATTTCATCTTTTTCACTGATTTTTGTTGACGTGATCTTGGTCCTGGCAGAATACCAGTGCTTCTCCATTCCAATGGGTGAAGCGTAATACTGAGCCAGAACCCTTTTGTTTTGCTGCGATGCACACAGCATTTACTTGTATGAAAAGTGTTTTTATGTATGTTTTCTTTCTTTTTCTATTTTGTAAAAATCTGTGTGACTATTATTTGTCTTTGTAATTTTCCATTTTTCTCTGGATTGTTTTTTGTATACTGTCATTGTTGTAACTTTGAATATCTTGTGTGTATTGTGGCAAACAAATAAATGGACTATCTATCTGTGATAAATTTACAAAGTAAAGCGACTTCATAGTAATAACAGAATTCAGATTTGGATGCGCAACCCTCCGACTCCGCGTGTGCGAGAGGAACATCGCTATATACAAGCATAGCGCTGTCTCCCTCACTCACCAGAACGGCGTGCGAATTCGCATAAGTGTAATTAATACTGGTAACAGCGCAAGCTATATTTTGAGGGTAGAATAGAGAGTAAAGCTTAGCTACGCCACGCTTATCGTGTGCGGCGCGTCATTGTAAACCTTGTCAAAATGTATGAAGATTAATATTGGGCTAATATGAGCAGTAGCGGTGCGCGTCACTAGACTTCTTTGACGGTCGAAGGGTTAATGAGATAATATTCAATTTTGATCTAAACACAGATCAATACTTACCGAGCCAATTTCTTCTCTATATTCCACTGGCCTAGGCGATTAGCTACCTTCATATAACTGCCCATCAGAATGACATGTATAGTACCGGCGAGGCAGTAAAGGTCTGTCTGGTAAGTCCAAGGTTTGCCTTCTCTCATCTCGGTGCATGTGAAGCCTTCTGTTGCTATGAGCTGTAAAAGGGTACTATGTATGAGCATATTGTTACATAAATATACAGATTTCTAACTTGGGCATATAGTATAAAATTTTTCTAGATTTGACTGCCAAAAAATGACCTTGAAAGTTTAAATACAGGCTGGTCAATGAAAGTCCACACTAGCGTCTTTTGAGCGCCGGCGTCTAGTTAGCGCTATGAAAAATGGTGTCGTTGCGCAGTTGCGCCAACGTTGCGTCAAGCAGCAGCCATAGAGTTGACTATACACCGTGGGCTGGTAAAACCCGACAGATTTGATAGGTGTAGACTGTAGGATTTGACCGCATTTAGAGACTAAAATGTCATACAAAGTTTTCTGAAATCGGTCTTGTTTTAGAGATAATGACAATTCTAGTGAAAATTTGATTCTGTAATAACTTAGTGAAAAACGCCTTTTTGGCTGCGACGCTGCCACTATGTGACTTGGTTTAGACATACATAGTATATTGCTAAAGCTAACCAAATATCGCGTCCGATTCTTGAAGTGAAAACTTCTTTAGCGGCGCTGTACACTTTTTGTGATGGGGAAAAAATGTTAAACTCGCGAAAGGTCACGTGACCGTAAGATTCGTAAGACGTACGGTCACGTGACCTGATCGAAAAACTTACAATGTCATTCGTCGTCATTGAGTTTTCACTTCTGCCGGCACTCCCTGAGTGCAACCCGTTGTTTTATTGTAATATTTCTAGTAAATGGAACAGTTATAGCTGGTCAACCAAATCTTGTCAGTAAAAAAAGGCGCGAAATTCAAATTTTCTATGGGACGATATCCCTTCGCGCCTACATTTTTCAAATTTGCCGCCTTTTTCTACTGTCAAGATCTGGTTGACCAAGTATACCTCTCTAAACGTAGTTCCTTCAGGGAACAAGGACATGTCGATGGAGCATCCCAGGTCAATCAGCTGCAGGGACGGGGTCCTCCATTCTTGCGAAGGTCTGAAATAGTTAATTAATCCTTATAATCTTGTATACTAGTAGTTCGCCCCGAACTGAGAACTCGCGGTTCGCCAAAATGTTAGATCATTATTTTAAATTTGTAAATTTTAAAACTATATAATAAATGTGTAAGCCGAGCACTTTCATTTGATACCAAACTCGACCATACTTTCTTGCAAAAAAGATGACCAGAATAGCAAGACCCCTGACAAATAGCTTTTTAGCCTTCTAAGCTCTTCTAGCTAATAACCCCTTGATCAAGCCTGCTCATAATTTAATGACTGAAATATAATGCCCTCAACTACACGTTTACCCAATTTCATTTAAATTAGAACAAATTTATTTAAGTTATTGTGTATCAAACTATCCTCTGATAGTTCAGCTTAAAAACATCGAAATGCCGGGACGTGCCCCTAGCCAGCCGTATGCTCCAAGTTGAATGTAAGAACTTCACTTCGCTTCGATCGCTCGTTCGACAAGTTGAATGTAAGAACTTCGCTTCGCTCGCTCGTTCGATTATTGCAAAAGCATATTGTTTAATGTCTCAATGACTCTGCATTTTTTCTCGAGAACGATTTTTCTGCTCTATTCAGCACAACCGAGGTTTAAAATCACTTAAATTGAAATGCAAGTAAGTGCCACTTGCACCATTCCACTAACCTGGGGTTAACCGATTAAACCTGGAGTTACCATGTTTCCAGTACAATTTGACACTTGGTTAACGCTTTAACTGCTAAACCCCGGGTTAGTGGGATGGTGCAAGTGGCCCTTAATTAATCAAAGATCTTTTGTATGGGAAACATTCTCGCTCGAGAATATTTATTATAGTAAACGGAGAACACTCTCGTGAACGGCACATCTCCAAAGTAAACATACACTTTCGAATTGCCTATACCTAAACACATTATAATACTCGTATTTTGCAATCTTTATTCCTACAGGCTACTGGCCATTTACTACTGGCTGGTTATTTTTGCTTCCTGGCTACCCTAATTAGACACTATAATTTAGTATTTTAAGTTTTACTTACATTTTCATCAACAAGAAATTATCAGGTTTTATATCAGCATGTATAATTTGTGCTTTATGCAGGTAATGAACTATTGACAACATTTCCGCAGTCAGCAGGAATACTATAAATTCGTTAATACACTTTGAGGTAGCCATTCGGATTTTGTTGGCGACATCCAACAGGGAGCCGTATTTAGAGTATTCGGATACAAAAAAACTGGCGTTTTCTCCGATGAAAGCTGTTGTGATATCCATGTAGCCTGGAAGCTGAAATGTAACAGGAAATTAACACTCATTATCAGTGATCGGGGATTTCTATGCCACACCGCGGGATATCAAGTCGAAATGGTAATATGGATACGCCACTTGGCCCGCGATAGGAACAAAACTGTTCGAAAAGTAAACGCTATTTCGGTGTTGGTAATTCGTTTATAAAATAAGGACTGTAAAAAACATGGGTCTCGACTCGGTCGTTGAAAGGCAATGCAAAACTGATAAGGTAATGCGAGCTTAGTGGTTTTATTGATATATTCAATTGATCTGTAATCAAATTTTCAATTATTAATATTAATAATATATGCAATGCATGATTAATTGATTAACAGTAACATGCCAAAACACTCTCCTATATCGCACACGAATCCCGGATTCCCGCGGCATATCCATACTAGCATAATGATTGAGGTCATTCACCCCAAGTGGCATAGAAATCCCCGATCACTGCTCATTATGCAATAACTATAAATAACTATTTTTAATTCTTAGCCTATTGGCTACTGGCACTTGGCCGTATTTGCGCAAAAAATCTTTATCTTGGCGCTTCCGTGGTTACCAATTGCTCTAAGCTAAGTGAAAGTCGGGAAACCACTTCATTTGCAAAAATTGTAATACAACTCTGCATATTTCTTTCAAAGAAAACTGATACAATATGGATTTATAATTAGGCAAATAAGATCAAGTGTGTTTTAAGTTAACAGATTAATCATATTACCATGAACGGATCCTTTATCCTCGCTTTGATCTCCTGGCAGATATAAAACTCCCAAGGCCTGGCAGGTTTCTGATATTTCACGGCCACAGACCGGTTGCTATGTACGTCTAAGCACAAAAACACGGCGCCATAATTGCCTTTACCGAGTTGCTTTTCTACGGCGAATCTATTGTTTCCAACGCCTACTGTAGTTGCCACTTGTAACTTGGGTACTGATCGAACCTCATTGTATCCTTCAGCGTGTGTTTTGTTAGGGAACTTTACGTAGTCTAACAATGAAGTTAGCATCTTTTTGTTAAATGGATCTATCACACTAGGGAACTCAATGTCTGCAGGTCTGGGTATGTCAGTGGTTTCTACTAATGAGATCGAATGCGTGGATTTAAACGCCGCACACTCCACGGAGTTTTCACTGTCCACGTCCATTCCGTATCCATCGGATTGGAAGTCTGACTGTCTGGAGTAAACTGAGGAGATTCTGCTTTCCTTGCTTAAAGAGTCTCTGCTGTCTTCAGATTGGAATTCGGCTCGCTGTTCGAAGTCAAGCTGCCGTTTTGATATATCCTTCTGTTTTTCAATAGCATGCGAAACCTTCGCCGATTGAATTGGTGTCCCCGTCTGTGCTGTTAAACCATCTTTGCTGTCAGAATCCGAAAGCCCAGAGGAAGGAGGAATCTGAGCCTGCTCAGGACTCGAAACGTAAAGGTTCTTATGCATTTTCTGAGATATGCTTGGACTGTTTGTGAATTTAGGCGTGTTGGCATTATCTTTCGGTTCATTCCTATTGGATATGAAGTTGAGGAACTGGTTCGAGAATCCGATGTCGGGGGAATTCTGGCCGAGTTTGACATTGGGTTGGTCGTGTCGGACGTTTCTTAAAGCTGACGTAGGACTCTTATGGGGAACTGGGGGTTTGGGAGGACTGACTTTATTGACAGCATTTTGTTCGTGGGGGCTTTGCTTCACTTGCGTCTCAGGAATACTCTCATGACTCATATTGCTATTGTGAGCAGCGCGTTGAGGTTGAGGGCTTTGATAGATTTGGAACGGCTGATTCGGCGCTCCATAGCCTTGTCCATTTTCCATTTGTTTCGGTGATTGCCGGTACGAATTCTGCATCTGATAGTTTTGATTCTGTTGATACATGTTAGCGTTGCCGTATTGATTGTGCATAACTTGATAATTTTGTTGGTTATAGCTTTGATTGGGCGAAGGAGGGACTTGGCTCACTTGACTAGTTCTCTGGTAATAGGGGTTGTTTTGGTACTGGGCTTGATGGGGCGGGCTTTGGAAGGGTGGTTGCTGTTGATTGGCATAGACGTGTCTCTCCTGCCCGTAATAGTCTTGTCGGCCGGCGTATACTTGTTGAGGGCTCATCATGGGTTGTGTAGAGTTTTGGTATTGATAAGTTGGGCTTTGGAAGCCTTGAGGGACGGAAGGGCTCATCTGATGAGGGCTCTGAATGCCCGCGTGTTGCGGACTGTTGTAAACGTTTGGGTTGGGGCTTACGTAGCCTTGCTGAGGTTGGATTTGGTTGCTTGGGTATGCTTGTTGGTAGCCGTATTGTTGATATGGGTTGACCTGTGGGGCGGCTGGTCTTTGTGGAGTGTAGCCGTTAAAGTTTTGTGAGGCTGGCTTCTGGTATTGGTGGTCGTGGGACAGATATGGTGTTGCTGGTGAGGGTTGAGGTTTTGCCTCCTCTCGCTTCTGCGGGTAAGCTCTACTTGCAAAATGCCCGTTGGCTAATCGTGGTTGCGTGGATATGGAATTCCTTTTGGAAGCCGTTTGTGGGCCTTGGTCGTTATGGTACATGGAATCGAATGGCGTCGTGGTGTAATTGGTGTAGTTATTTCTTGTAGATTGACTGGACGTACTGGAGCCTGATTTACTAAAAGGGTGAAAATGATATTCCATATTAGCATGTAAATTCATACACAGTGCCTATACAATGAAGAAAAGTAATTATAAAATAAATATGTAAAAGTGTTATAAACAAATAACTCCAAGCAAGCAATCTTGGAAATGCAAGATTTTTTTTTTAAACATATAGGTAATTTTTTACGTATGGTAACTACCTACCTAAGTACTGTAGTTATTTTAGTTTGAGTTTATTTGAGCGCATCGCCAACAAACTGTTTTACAGTTTGGCGAAACTTTAGTTATAAGTACACTGTACTTTGTATTTTGTTAAATAAAAAAAAAACATGTATTTAATACAGCTCAAAAATAAATTGTGACGTTATCTACGAAAAGGGACCTTATTGTCGATGGCGCTTACGCCATTATTATGCTCCGATGTAAGTACAATGCCGCGCGACGCTGTGCGGCGTAAGCGCCATCGACAATAAGGTCCCTTTTCATAGATAATGCCCCAATTAATATTATTTCTCAACAAATAAATAATACATGTATCCGACCATGATCTAACAAAACTCATTCTTGTATCTGTTATTGGTATCATATCAACAATAAATGTCTACGTATAGGTATTTATACTATGTATATATTTCAAGAAGTTCAAACGATTACTTTGATGGATATACTTGAACATACAGTCATCTCATAAATTTCAGTGAAATTCTATCACATATGACACATTTTTATTGGCAAGTGGCCCAAAGTGTCGTGGACTCAATTTCTAGAAATAGAAGACCAGTGAAGGCTATCTCGCTTTGATTGACAGCCCTACTAATTGGATTTAATCACGTATAATTCTTACGTGCACAATTAAAAAAAAAACTCAGGACTTTTTAGGGATCTATTTCTAAACGTCCATAACTTTGATACAAATAATGTAACAAATAAGTAACAAATTTAGTCCTATTTCTTGAAATAATTATTCAATGAGAAATATACAACATTTTAAAATTCTTAAATAAATATTTTTGAACTCGTAGCTTGTACTACGCGTCAAAAACCTCAAGTCTTAATATTTGAATCCGTGTAAATAAAACAAATACTTATATAATATTAACAGCGAGAAAAAACTCGCCCAAGACAAAAACTTGCTCATCTCATCAACTTCGGTCGCCTTAAACAATGGAACGTAATATTAAAATTTACCTTGAATAATTTTACGGTTTAGACTCACTTGATTTTTAGTTACTCGCGCGACATGTTTCGGAGAACCTAGGTCTCGTTTCTCAAGCACTAACAGTGCGAGCAGCGTTCACGAAGGCGCGTAAAATTATTCAATGTTAGTATGTCTTACAACAGTTTAATTTCGATTAAAATTTACCTGTTAGATTCCCTCGTAGCTTCCATTATAACTGAAAGAGCGACCTGCGTATCCACGGTCGCATGTTCTGCCATCTGCCGCGAATCGTCCCTTTTACCAATACCACTCTGTAACTCTATGGTACTTTCATCCATATGGAACTTGGGAACAGTTGATAATTTGTTGGTGTGGTCTATGTTGTTCGGTTTTTTGAACTGGGACATGATTGGCGTACTAGCGTCTTTTACGTCAAAATTGAACGCTTGAGTGAATTGGGTTTCTTCGAAATACATGTTTTTACCCGCCTGAAAAAATATAAATAGGTTTTTATCTTCCTTTCACAAAATTAAACTATATCTTTAAATATACTTCCGTGCCATATCGATAAGGTATTCGTTTGGCAAGCCATCGCGACGGGTCATGACTAAATCAATGTCAATCAGCAGTGAGGTATGTAACTTCCCGTCGAATAAAATTTAGTGAACGGTTTGGTGGTGCAACCGACCCTACGACCTAAATCATGAACTTACATGAATTATTTTTGTATCAAGCAGAAACGTCTGCGAACGATGCTATTAAGCTTCGAAATAAATTAAAAGTGGAAAAATTCATTGTCTTGGGTGGGACTTGAACCCACGACCACTAGATCACTAATACAGTGCTCTGCCATCTGAGCTACCAAGACCGTACCCAATTCAGCGAATATTTCCACCATATATGAGCCCTAGGGAGGCTCTTAGCGACATCTACCGTAAGAGTCCTACACTTCTTAAACGGCTACCAGAGTTCCTAATCAACAATGAACTTACATTCCGTACATTGGGGCTGTGAGCCTCAGGTGTCTTGTTTCTTCATAGCAAGAGCCGTTGTCATATACCTGTCTTCGTTGTCCGTGTAGTAAAACATAACGCTGTCCGTACGGTGTGAACCAGAGAAGGAATAAAACATATAACTTACACTACGTGCATCGGGGCTGTTGCACTTGTTCGCGTTGTCCTTGTCCTGAGGTACGGTGTGAGCTATGGTGTCTTGCTTTTTCTTAGCGAGGGCCATCGTCATATACCTGTCTTCGTGGATGTTGTCCGTGTAGTAAAACGTAACGCTGTACGTATGGTGTGAACCAGAGAAGGAATAGAACATATAACTTACACTCCGTGCATCGGGACTGTTGAACTTGTTTGCGTTCTCCTTGTCCTGAGGTACGGTGTGAGGTCCGGTGTCTTGTTTCTTCTTAGCGAGGGCCATCGTCATAGACCGATTCGTGGACGTTGTCCGTGTAGTAAAACGTAACGCTGTACGTATGGTGTGAACCAGAGAAGGAATAAAACATAACTTACACTCCGTGCATCGGGACTGTTGAACTTGTTTGCGTTCTCCTTGTCCTGAGGTACGGTGTGAGCTATGGTGTCTTGCTTTTTCTTAGCGAGGGCCATCGTCATATACCTGTCTTCGTGGATGTTGTCCGTGTAGTAAAACGTAACGCTGTACGTATGGTGTGAACCAGAGAAGGAATAGAACATATAACTTACACTCCGTGCATCGGGACTGTTGAACTTGTTTGCGTTCTCCTTGTCCTGAGGTACGGTGTGAGGTCCGGTGTCTTGTTTCTTCTTAGCGAGGGCCATCGACATATACCTGTCTTCGTGGATGTTGTCCGTGTAGTAAAACGTAACGCTGTACGTATGGTGTGAACCAGAGAAGGAATAGAACATATAACTTACACTCCGTGCATCGGGACTGTTGAACTTGTTTGCGTTCTCCTTGTCCTGAGGTACGGTGTGAGGTCCGGTGTCTTGTTTCTTCTTAGCGAGGGCCATCGACATATACCTGTCTTCGTGGATGTTGTCCGTGTAGTAAAACGTAACGCTGTACGTATGGTGTGAACCAGAGAAGGAATAGAACATATAACTTACACTCCGTGCATCGGGACTGTTGAACTTGTTTGCGTTCTCCTTGTCCTGAGGTACGGTGTGAGGTCCGGTGTCTTGTTTCTTCTTAGCGAGGGCCATCAACATATACCTGTCTTCGTGGATGTTGTCCGTGTAGTAAAACGTAACGCTGTACGTATGGTGTGAACCAGAGAAGGAATAAAACATATAACTTACACTCCGTGCATCGGGGCTGTTGAACTTGTTTGCGTTCTCCTTGTCCTGAGGTACGGTGTGAGCTATGGTGTCTTGCTTTTTCTTAGCGAGGGCCATCGTCATAGACCTGTCTTCGTGGATGTCGAACTTCATGTTGGACACGTCGAATTGTTGCACGACTGGTTGCACCATGGATGGTTCTAAAATGTATGAAAATTATATTAGTTATGAAAATATTTGTTTAATATTTTTTTCACCTCAGCAGCTCGAACAAGGGTATTTTGCTACTTAAAAACAGTGAGCAAAATCGCATTTTGCTCACTGAGTGAAACAAAATGAGCAAAATGCGATTTTGCTCACTGTTTATAAGTAGCAAACTACCCTTGTTCGAGCTGCTGAGGTGAAAACTTAATTGTTGGTATATCTTAAGAAAACATGAGTGAATAGGTAAGTGATGAAGAAGGAATACTTTTTTCGGGTTCTCTAATATGTTCTCACTGCTGAGGTGAAAAGTTTTGTGAACTACACGAGATCAAAGTTATTTACATCTCGTGCGCTTTTGAGTCCCTTACTACGCTCAAGATTCTAAATTAGTATAGAATCTTTCGCTTGCACGGGACTCAAAATAAGCACTCGAAGAAATATCAAACTTTGATCTCTTGTTGTACAAATAACTATTCTTATCCCTTACCTTTCGTCACAAATTACAGTCAACTCTAAGGGGTCGTCCATTACGGCTCATCAATGTATTTTTAAACTAAAGGAAACTGTCATTTTTTTTGTTTCAGAATTTCTTACCATTGTCATTGAAAATGTTCCGTAGCTCCCACCTAGCCTCCTTCGTATTCATGGTGACATTAGTGACCGAGTCACCAATCAAATTCCCCATCAAACTCCTATTAAACTCCTCCATCAAATTATTCTTCCCATAATTCCCACAAGCATTCTCATTCCCATAGTTATTATTAGCCGTTGGCTTGTCTTGTTTCTCTGGTCTCTGGTTTTCGTCATTCTTGTTTGACAGTTGGCTTAGTTCCTTAGAATCTAGATTAACCAAGACTTTAGGTTCTCCGGGTGAGTGCATGTTCGTTACCTTGGTAACATTTTGTATGGTTGGCATGGTTAGAGGCATGAGCTGACCTAAGTGGTCCTGCTCAGCGTCTAAAGCGCAGTTGGCTAAGGTCTCAAGCGCACTGCACTGCGCTAAAGTTTCATTTATTTTGCTAGCGTTTCGTTGCTCCTCTACCACGGTTTCGTCGTAGACCGCTTTAGATTTCCTTTCTAAGTTGTATTTTCTTGATCTAATTTCTTCTAAACTGTATTCAGTGTCATCTACGTATACCTAAATGGAAGAAAAATAAATAGAACTTGAAAAAATACTGCGACAACTAAGTTATTTAAGTAATTAAAATTTAGAAATAGAGACGGATTAACGTGAATACGGGTAATTCCATAAATCACCCATTATTTCAAGATTTTAGAGTCCATTATTAAGAATAACCAGACTTTCGGATATATAGAATTGATACAAGTTGTGGTTAGAACGAAAATATAGTATAGGACATTAATTAGGTAGTGTCTAAGGCACGATTTATTCTAGCGTTTTACTAAAGTAAATAAAACATACCTGAGACTTATTATAACACGGAATTTTTGTGGGGTCGACGGGGTCAGGTACATTCAAAGGTACGGTAAACGTCAGGTCGTCTACACAATAAGGCAAATGGTTGGCTGGAAGTTTCAGGACATCTTCTTCATCTACGTAGGCTGTTGGAAAATGATGAAGTTTCATGATTAATCAAGTATTTTATCAACCAAATTTTTTAAGTAACACTACGAAAAAATTTGTGTTTTCTGTGTAGAGTCGTAGACATATCTTTTCTGACATCGTTAGGCCCACTTGTACCATCCCAATAACCCGGGGTTAAGCGGTTAAACCGTTAACCCAGTGTCAAATTGTACCGGTAACCATGGTAACTCCAGGTTTAACCGGTTAACCCCAGGTCAGTGGAATGGTGCAAGTCGGCCTTAGGAAACCGGACTAACCCCAATAAGGCCTAGAAGAAGAAAATAAATAATAACCAAATTAACGTGTACTTACGAGTAAAAGGCAAAGGCTGATGTGGTACAACATTGGTGTGTACCATTTTGGTTTTGGCATTGGTCCAAATCCCAACTTCTTTTTCGTTTTCTATGTTGCCGCACGATTGTACTATGGAAGCTGGGCCTGGATTGTCAGCCATTGGGATGGCAGAATGTGAGGTTGATGGGGCATCCTTAGTGAAGATAAAATAATAAAAATAAGATAAAGTACTTATACTTTAGGCTTAGTCTGGCCAAAAATACTAGAAATACTTTAAGTAATACAATAGTTATTGCGAAAAATTACGAACAAAGTGGTTCGCGGTTGGGCCTCGGCACATATCTCCCCCCTAAATAAACGGCCCGGGATTAAGCAGTGAAACCGCCATATAGGTCCGTTCTCAGTCCAAAACATACAAGTAATCGTTATAAAATTAGGTGGTTATAAAATCGCTATATGGGCTGATTTTCAGCAACTGATAAGTGATATCAATTTGAAAATGAATAGTCTTTTGCGAGAGTGTTAAGTTCAAATAAAGGTCATTTGAAGGCGGTATTAAGCACAAACTTCATAAACGTTGACCACGACATTTAAATAGGATAGGCATTCTAAAAGCTCAAAGCTCTGCAGTTGCAGCACCTGACGCTGTGTAGGCAGTTTTTAGACCGGCGGCAATGGCAACAAAATAAAACCACTAACAATCCTATCCTGTGAAGATATAACTTTATCGCCACTAATATCTCAGTCATCGCCAATATTTTAGGACATGCTGAATTACCTGGATGTCACATGAATGTCTACAGAATACTGAATAAAACTTTTCTCATACATGCTAGCAGCTAGCATAACATTGGAAATACCATCCTAGAGTCAAAGCTCTGCTGTTACCCACCACTATGGGTACTCACATTATGTTATCCCCTCTCTGAATGGACACATTTAAGGTCACATGAAGAACACTCTCTAGTTATTCCCTAATATGTCTGAGGTACATAAATGTGCAAGATAGCACAACCTTTTTGTATAAATTTACCTTTTTTATTATGTTTATGGTTTTGATACTTTTTTGTCTATTTTTATTTGTCAGAATACATTTTTGTTTTCTCCTTACCAGTGCCTATTATATACAGTCGTCTATAAAAATAGTATCGAGTCGCTCACTCGTGAGGCACCTCATTTGTACCACTCATTTTGTTAATTTGTCGCAGTACTTCGTACCGCATAAATGTCTTACTTCACTCCTCTATTCATTATACTCATTTACTCGCGCGCATCACAAACACCTCTTGCTACACAAATCATTCACACACTTCCAATTTCTAAACTCTTATCCGTTCAAATTCACTCGCGAGTCTCGCGACCCTCAAAACTCATACACTCCTCACAACTCGCAAGAAAGTCACTGGATCGCGCGAGGCGCTAGGTGCTCGCCTGCTCGCCGGCACTCAAAACTCAAATGTCTCAAATGAAGAAACGAGTAATGGTCCACACTGTCAACTGCCGAACTACAAACCTTATTGCAACGACAAAAGGTCCACCGAGAAATGCGTTGAGTTTGTACCACTCACCGCCTCTCTGTGACATGAACCCACCATGAACCCCTCAAAAATCCTCTTAACCTCCAGAATTGCACTCCAATTAAATATTACTATTTATTGATTTATAAAGGAAGTGATGAATACATAAATATGTATATACATTTTTAAAAAATGTCGCTGTTGGAATTAATGGAATAGTCGACGCTGTACCTCTAGTACCTCACCTCATTTGAAGTAAGACATTGTAACACCTCATTTTAGAAAATGAGGTACTCATACAAACTCATTTTAAATTGATGTCCTACGCATCACTATATAAAAATAACAATTAAGAGATAAAGAAATAAAACAAGCACTAACCTCATAAACGCTGACCATAACATTAGAATTAGGTGTCCTAGAGTCAAAGCCATGCTGTTGCCGCACCACTCCAGGAACTACACTCCTTATGCTGTCCCCCACTCTCTGAATGGGCACATTGGCTATATTCCGTCGCTTGAACGACTTGAGGGAAGTGAGCGCCATTCTGGTCTCGGCTAGGGCTGATGCTGCCTTCCTTTTCGTTGGTGAATCGTCATGGAGCATTCTCTGTGCGAAGACTAGTTGGAAGTTCCTAAAATGAAATGTTAAAATCAACCTGTGTGTGTGTGTGTGTGTGTGTGTCTTTAAAAATCAACCTAATGGGTAAGCACAACAAGAATTAGGGTCACACAGAATAAGTAAACTTGCAAGAAAATTGTAAACCAGCTGATTCGCGCGACAATTTAATTGCGAGACGGCACTTATTGTGGAATATTGACATTTAGAGATAGCCTAAATCAGGAAACAGCAGATGACAGTAAATAATGTCCCAAAACCCCTTTACAAAAGGTAGGAAATACTAAAACTAAGTCTTTGTATTAGAAACGTAGAATATAAGCAAAATAAATTTAACTTTAGTATTTATGAATTGAACAGCTGTATTTTAAATGCATGTAATGGATATGAACTCATCACATTACATGAATTATTAACCAAAAAATGTAGGTCAATAATCATTACTGACTTGCCAAATTGATTGTTGCTTAGTCAGCAATAAAAACTATTGTTCATGTAATATCAAGTCAATAAACTCTTAAATGATGCAATGTCAAGAAATTCCTAAACAACTTGGCAAATACAGTTTATGGCTATAATTATTTAAATTGTAAACTATAGATTTTATATAATACACAAGAAAAAGTGACCAAAGCCTCCGGCACTATAGATTATAAACATCGACCTCTATTGTAAATAATAAATAAATTTGATTTTTTCCTGGTTGTAATATAAACATGGGATTTACAAAGACTCATGTTAACAAAAGGATGAGCTAAAATTAGTTGTGTATATAAAAAGCTACTGACATGTGAGCCTGTTCAAGCTCATCCAGGGGCTGTGCTTTAGCCTGGAGCCCTAACATGTACACCTGGTTGGCTTTCTTGAAGTCCCCAGACTCCTCGCAGTAGCAGGCCCAGGCTCGGTAGAATTCTGAGCATTCTACTCCTATGCCTGTGTTGTACAACCTTTGGTATATCTCCAGGGGGTTGGAGAGACAGTCAACCTAAAAGGCAAATTGGTTTTTAATGTGGTAAACCTAATTATATTTGAGTTATCTTTCATTCATTCATTCATTTATCATTCATTTGTTCATATATTTTTGTTAATAACATGCCGAAAGATCAGGATCTCCTGTCACTGGTAATGCCTATACCTTTATTAATTAACCTGTATTGTTAAACAGAAATAAACATTTTTCATTTTTCATTCATTTTCATTAATCTGTCATCAAGTAAATTTACCAAAATAATTCAATCATCTTGCTGTCTAGTCATACAGGTTCACAAGTTATGACAACATCAAACAGCTATTGAAAAAAATAAATAATATATACTGTGAAACTTCTGTTATCAATAATTTTAGATTTTCAGGCCACACAGTTGTTCATTAGTGTTTAAAAAAAAAGTAATTCAATCATCTTGCTGTCTAGTCATACAGGTTCACAAGTTATGACAACATCAAACAGCTATTGAAAAAAATAATATATACTGTGAAACTTCTGTTATCAATAATTTTAGATTTTCAGGCCACACAGTTGTTCATTAGTGTTAAAAAAAAAGTTAAAGTACAAAACAGAATTCTAGAAAGCATAAAACAATATCAAAGATTAACATTAATTAAGAACATCGACACTGAATTTGACTATTATTGGATTTCATGACCTTAAAATGAGGTTTAAAAAAGGTCATCATCAAAAGAAGGATAAACAATGAATATATAATATATTATGATCTAGAGAACTACCCAGTAACTGTAAACAAAGGTCCTGAATTAATGTTATTGATATAAAGGTACTTACATATTTGATCCACAGCTTAACAAGCCTCCTATCTTGATAATACCTTTCATCCTTCTCAAACAATAACAAGCAATCTTTGATCAACTTGTCAATATGGCCTTCATGGCCATGCTTTGGGTAGCACTGTTCTACCCATTGTATGTAATTGAACCATGGATCCAAAGGGTCAGGCCCCTGATAGTTATTGATAGCAGCCTCATGCTCCCTAGATACAAAACAATTGTTTGTTAAACATTCAATCTGAAGACATATTCCTGAATCAATCTATGTTGTATCAAGTCTAAAATAAAAGCAGTACAGTTCCTGAGACCAGTGCAACAGCGGAATGCCTTATATACTCATTTAAACTACCGAACGAACGGCTCATATGTTTGAAAACCATATTAAAGGCTTACTCTTTTTGCAACTGCAACTGCCTCTGGGCATCAACATCTGATTGAGCCTGCAACGCCGTACCCAGCTGAGCCAAGTTTCTGCCGCCTCTCAGCGGTTGGATGTTCTCCTTGCTAACGTCGATGTCCATTTTAGAGCCAAAATACAGCTGAAGTATCACAGCATCGGGAATAAACACACCACACTTCGCGACAAATACGTGATATCGGAACACCGAATTTTAAGGCTTGAAGCGTACGATTGATATTTACAATACCGCCCTCGTGAAGTATGTCCACTTAAACTTAATATTAAAATATATTTTGCGGCGAAATTAACTACAATTACTAAATTTTAGCTTTCAAAATCAGAAAAATCTTGGTGACTGCTACCAACTGAAGAAGCACTAAATTGCCAAAATCGCATAGAAGTTTCATGTCTATGGTAGCGTTTAAATTTCATAAAAAATATGGCCGTTAAAAACCAAAGTGTTTAAAATAATTCAGATTTTTTGATATTATGATGAAAAACGAAGATGATAAAATAATCCTAAGAGTATTTAGCAAGTAAATATTTAGAAACTTTCAATTTTTATATTAATATGAGTATTTCAACTGATTTCAACCCAAAGAGTAGTATAATATATTTCAACCGCTTATTTAAACTGGGCAAAGAATATAATACTCACTAGGATACTGGGTCAACCAAATCTTGTCAACAGGAACAAAAAAAAACTATACTCATCCTTTTCTTTTGGGTGCTAGTACTAGTGTAAGACAAAGATAGTATGATTCTCTCTGTCTATGTTTGAAATCAAACAGACCTTTGACACACTATAGTTTGAAGATAATTTTAAGCAGTATAATATTTTTACAGTTTTCTACTGCATTTCCATGCATGACTTTTATTTTACCATTCCATTCCATTTATTATTTTCTTTAATATAAAATTATTGCCTTTATATTATTGTTTGGGGTACCATTTGAGATACACATGAAGACGCTGATATGTTATATCTATGAGATGTCTATTCTGACTGTCAATTTGATAATGACATTGACATACTACCTCTGTCAAATTTATTTATTTGGATTTCGTATTCGTGCTTTGCATAGTTTTAGCAGTAATTCAAAGTATTCCAGACTTCCAGATAACAAACAGCACGCACTTCTAGCGCGCGTTAGCAGTTCCAGCATTACGTATTGTAGCACACGTGTTCACCATGTCGCTCCGCGCGCAAATGGAAAAGAAGAAGGCCCAAGAAGAAATGCGGCGCCTCATGGCAGAACGCAAGAAGAAAGACGTTAAGGCTACGAAGATAGATAATCCGTTAGCCAAATATAATAACTTGGGCCAGCTTATGTGCTTACTATGCTCTTCTGTGGTCCGGTCAGAAGCAGTATGGGCAGTGCATCTTAATAGTAAACAGCACAGAGAAAACGTAGAGAAAGCTAAAGAGCTAAAGAAAATCACCAACGATTTCACAGATGCTAAAAAAGTTAAAAGGTTGGGTGTTCCACCATCAGATGCTCCACCGGAGAAAAAATTAAAGAGCATCCTGAAAAATGCTGGTGATGTTATACCTGTACAGTTACCGAAGAGTAATGTGCCTAACGTAATTTCTTTTCACAATGAGGAGATAAAAAGGGCACCTTTAAATCTGGATTTAGTGCAGGCAACACTAAATGGAGGTAATACCAAATATTTGAATGCATAAGTCACTAACTAGTATTTTCTAATGTATTAGTTGCAAACAAATGTTTTTGGTTCTATGCTACATGCTGACCATTAAAATGTTTCGGGCCAATTGAATTGTATTGTTAGGTACTTTATGCATAGTAACAGTATAGATAGCCTTTATTTCATGCATTTTTTTACACTTTAATTGGATTACAATTTAATATATTTATTTGCATGTTGCGTGTGCGGAAAAGGCCTTGCCCAGTTTTTCTCATTCTTTCCTATTCTGTGCTGTTCTCCACCAGTTCTTGTTATATGTATGTATGCCATGAACATGCCTACGTTTTATGATTGCAAAAATCTTAAGTCATGATGGTGGATATTGGTCTTCTGGTGGTCAAATGGTTAATTATAAGTAAAGTTAAAGCTAATCTGCGCAGTGTATTATTATGATATTGTTTTTATGTTAAAAGGCGATGAGAAGCCTAGATCCAGTATGAAAGTCAAGGATTCCAGTGGCAAAGATAAAACTCCACCTGTACCAGAGGCCCCTATACCAGAAGGATTTTTTGATGACCCTATCTTGGATGCAAAGGTAATTTAAATTTTATCCGTAAACTTACATGAAACAATGACAGATTGGCATATCCAATAGCAGGGTCCACACTTGCACAGGCAATTTCCTTGCGCACAAAACGGCCAGTATAGACGTGCCTCATCTGCATAATACGGGGTCATCCATTAATTACATCACACGTTTAGGGGGAGGGAGGGGGTCAAGAAAATGTGACATATTGTGACATGGGGGAGGGGGGAGACACAAACTTTGTGACATCACTTTAACTTCATCAGTAACCGAAAATTTATTTAAATTATTTTATTCGCTGTACATTTAAATAACAAGTTTTTAAAACGTAAATCGTTTTTATTCGTTTAATTTTCTTTCCTAAGCAGTTTTGGGTTATAAAATTACTAATATTTATATCGTCAAAAATATTTTGATAAAATATTAATAATACATAGGTACTTAATTCGATTTGGCGATTTCGTAGAAAAAATGTGACGTCACACTAGGGGGGAGGGGTTTGCGAAATGCGACCAAGTGTGACAAGGAGGGGGGGAGGGGTCAAAAACCTAGAAATTCGTGTGACGTAATTAATGGATGACCCCTAGGTACTATACTAAGGTTACGCATTATCGCAGTCACATATGTGAACAAAGCGAATTCAAATTTGTGCGCAAGGAAATTGCCTCGGGCGTGCGATCGCTCTGTGTGGACCCGGCTAATGAAACAAAAAATACTACACATAATGCATTAATTATGTAAGCGCTGGTGGCCTAGCGGTAAGAGCATGCGACTTGCAATCCGGAGGTCGCGGGTTCGAACCCCGGCTCGTACCAATGAGTTTTTCGGAACTTATGTACGAAATATCATTTGATATTTACCAGTCGCTTTTCGGTGAAGGAAAACATTGTGAGGAAACCGGACTAATCCCAATATGGGCCTAGTTTACCCTCTGGGTTGGAAGGTCTGATGGCAGTCGCTTTCGTAAAAACTAGTGCCCACGCCAATTACTGGGATTAGTTGCCAAGCGGACCCCCAGGCTCCCATGAGCCGTGGCAAAATGCCGGGACAACGCGAGGAAGATAATGAATGCATTAATTATGTTTTTATTAATTATTTTATATTTCAATTATATAAAATTACTAAAATCAAAAACCTTTGGTTTATAGAATATAGATGCTTTCAAAAACTAACAGCAAAAATTCTTTCTTGTATTCTTAAAACTAAAAGACCCAGGCCAGTCTATGTTACACCCATATTAAATATAAAAAAGCGGCCAAGTGCGAGTCGGACTCGCCCATGAAGGGTTCCGTATTTAGGCGATTTATGACGTATAAAAAAAAAACTACTTACTAGATCTCGTTCAAACCAATTTTCGGTGGAAGTTTACATGGTAATGTACATCATATATTTTTTTTAGTTTTATCATTCTCTTATTTTAGAAGTTACAGGGGGGGGGACACACATTTTACCACTTTGGAAGTGTCTCTCGCGCAAACTATTCAGTTTAGAAAAAAATGATATTAGAAACCTCAATATCATTTTTGAAGACCTATCCATAGATACCCCACACGTATGGGTTTGTAAAAAAAAATTTTTGAGTTTCAGTTCGAAGTATGGGGAACCCCAAAAATTTATTGTTTTTTTTCTATTTTTGTGTGAAAATCTTAATGCGGTTCACAGAATACATCTACTTACCAAGTTTCAACAGTATAGTTCTTATAGTTTCGGAGAAAAGTGGCTGTGACATACGGACGGACAGACGGACAGACGGACAGACAGACAGACATGACGAATCTATAAGGGTTCCGTTTTTTGCCATTTGGCTACGGAACCCTAAAAACAGCACTCTAAACTGAATGATGACCTTGCTTTGATGACAGTATTATGATGGTATGTACTTGCATTCCTAAAATATTATTGTCCATATAACTCTTCAAAAGATTCATGGATGTACTCAGTCATATCACCAGCCAGCATACTTCTGCCTTTGACTTTGAAAGCCTTCTCATTACATAACCTTACAAGAATTGATGCTGAATAGCAGGCCAAGGATGCTGCTGTCCGAGGATCAGCAGCCAAACCAATCTCAATCTTATCCTTATTACTCAAAGTCCAGTTTAAAAATGTAGCAATAGATCCTGATAAAATATCCCCTTGTCCACCACATCTTCGGTTCGATCCATAGACATTTGACTTCCACTCTGCTTCCGGAAGTGAAGAATATACTTGATCCTCTTCTCCTTTCCTGAAAACTGTTACGTTTTCTCCAAGGGTTCGTAACTCTGAAGCCCCACCGAGGCTGCTACATAGCCTTTCAAATTCTATTTTATTAGGAGTCAATATAACAGGTGATGAGAAATCTTTAATAACTTCCGGTTTGCTAGTTACTAGAAACAGTCCATCTGCATCAATAACTAAGGGTATTTTCTTCTCTTTTATAATGTTTATCAAATCTGACACAACATTGAAGGTTTCCGTCTCTCGTCCTAGCCCTGGACCGATGACTAAGGCATGAAGTCTTTCCAGCCATGGAGAAATTTGTGCAGTAGCATTACAGTGATCCAGTAATGGATGTACTATTAGTTCTGGGCTGTATGACTTAATGACGCTTGCTGCTGAAGATGCACAAAATATGTGCACCAAATCAGCTCCAACCTGTAAATCGAAAAGTTACTTCCATTATATTCCATCTTCAGAATGATTTGGTGAGCCAAAAAATTATACCAAAGTCCAGAGTACTTATGCATATTTGCCATTAGTTCCATAAAAATATAACATGGTGTGTTAAAATAGTCATAATCATATATTAATTCAAAGAAACAATACAGGTATTGTGTTTAGCCAAAGTTTACAAAATTCAAACAATAGTAAATTATAATAGACCAAACTCACTTTCAAAGCACTTATCCCAGCAAAATATGGCGCTCCCGTGTATTCTAAGGATCCTCCAACTATTCCTATCCTACCGGCTTGACCCTTGTGTTTACCACCATCTAACTTTGGTATGCAAGCCTTTACCGATTTCAACAGTGTGTCGTTCATTGTGCCTTTGAATCGACAAGTATTCACTTTTAAACACCAATTGTATAGCCTTTTTGATAAAATATTACTCGATATCAACATACCAAAACGATGTTTATTAAATATTGATTAATAATAAAATGACGATAAGGTTTTGATAAAATAGATTTGACGTTTTCGCAAATGACACTGGAAGGATCGTTCGGATACTACCATACTACCAGTCACCAAAATTAACACTTCCTATCTGTTATATTCTACTAGCTTTTGCCCGCGACTTCGTCTGCGTGGAGTTAGTAATTTGGGTAGCTTATTTTTACCCAATCTGCTTTTTAACGATTCCCCATACAAACTTTTACCCCCCTTTTCACCCCCTTAAAGTTAAATTTTTGATTTGATTTTTGGGAGATTTTTGGGATAAAAACTATCCTATGTCCTTCCCCGGGATTCAAATTATCTCCATACCGAATTTCAACTAAATCGGTTCAGCGCTTATTGATTGCCCATACAAATTTCCACACCCCTTTTCACCCCCTTAAGGGGTGAGTTCTCAGATAAAAAGTATCCTATGTCCTTCCCCGGGACTCAAACTATCTTCATACCAAATTTCAACTAAATCGGTTCAGCGGTTTAAGCGTGAAGAGGTAACAGACAGACAGACAGACACACTTTCGCATTTATTATACTAGCTTTTGCCCGCGACTTCGTCTGCGTGGAATTGGTAATTTGGGTAGTTTCTTTTTAAACGCCTCGATAAGTATAAAGGCAATTTCAATTTGAGCGTAATGCTAACATCGATTGTCAGGCGATGCATTAATTATCGCACTTTCGGGGTGGAAGTGAGATAATTTCCACCCTCTTAAGGGATGATTTTCAGGATAACAACTACCCTATGTCCTTCCCCAGGGGCCCCAGGGCTCAAACTATCTCTATAACAAATTTCAACCAAACCATGCACCAGCGCCGGCGCGCGGGCGGTGCTACACCGCGCGGGCGGGACAGTTCCTATCGACAAAGTTTGTTATGCAGTTGCTGTTCATTCCCCATTCATAATTCCATAAGGGATGCATTCTGGAATAAAAACTATCCTACGAGGGTTGTTTGAGAAGTAACTTGGTTTCATATCAAATAGTAGTTTATGCAACAGTGATATAATAAGGGTTCTTAAAATTCAAGGGTCGAAGTTACAAAACGAGACGTAGTCGAGTTTTGTAAAAAAAGACCCGAGAATTTTAAGAACCAATTATGAGCTGTTGCATACATTACTTTTTCTATGACAGCTGCAGCAAAAAAAAAAAAAAAAAAAAAGTTATTATTAAAAAAAAAGAGTTATTATTAAAAAAAAGAGTTATTATTTAAAAAAAATTGAGTTATTATTAAAAAAAAAAAAGAGTTATTATTGTAAATGAAAACATACCTCTTTCAATCAAGATGATCGGAACTTGTATCTTTAAAAAAAATAAAGCAGTTGTATTATACTCATAAGATGACTGCTAGCAGTCATCTTATGAGCCTATAGACAAAGCATTCAAATGACATTGCTTTAGATATCACTGTCAGTCATTTAATTGACACATTTAAGTGCTGGAGTAGAAAAAAATAATAATATTGCAAATGTATTTATTTTATTTCTCTACGTAATCCCCCCGAAGTTCTACGCACTTGTCCCAACGAGTCTGCAACATCTCTATGCCTTCACGCAAGTGCGTCTCTTCAAGGGCCTCGAAATACGCATTGACCTCCCGTATAACCTCCTCATCGGACTTAAAATTTCGCCGTAAGAGAAATGTTTTCAGTTTCGGGAAGAGGTGATAGTCCGACGAAGCCAAATCTGGTGAATAAGCAGGGTGTGGAAGAAGTTCCAATCGTAACTTCGACAATTTTTGTGCAGCGACACGGCTTGAATGCACCGGAGCGTTGTCATGGTGAAAAATCACATTATTTTTTGCCAAACCTGGACGTTTTTCAGCTATTGCCGCCTGTAACTGATCCAAAAGTGATGCGTAGTATGCTCCAGTTATAGATTTTCCCTTGGCCAGGTAGTCAATGAAAAGTATCCCTTTGCGTCCCAAAACACAGACGCCATCACCTTTCCAGCAGACGGAATATATGGCTTTCTTTGAGTTGGCTCACCATGACCAACCCATTGTTTCGACTGATGTTTCGTCTCCGGGATGTAGTGATGGATCCAGGTTTCATCCATAGTGACAAAACGGCGAATAAAATCTGTTGGATTTTTTTAAACACCTGCAAATCTTCATCAGATGTTCACATGCGAATACGCATTTGTTGTGGAGTCAGTAATCGCGGCACTTACCTTACACAAAGCTTTTTATTGTGCAAATCGTCGTGTAAAATAAAATGCACCCGCTCAGAAGATATGTTTGTGGCTTCAGCTAATTCGCGTATTTTCAATCTTCGGTCGGCTAAAACTAAATCATGGATTTTATCGATGATTTCGGGTAAAAGTGCTGTTTTCGGGGCTCCAGGGCGAGGTGCATCTTTAATGCGTGTCCTGCCTCGCTTAAACTCATTTACCCAAAGTCAAACCGTTCCCTAGGAAGGACACGAACTACCCAACGTAGGTAAAATCCTTTAATGGATTTGTTTCACAGTTTTGCCTTCCAAAAAAAAGAATTGAAGAACTGCACGAATTCCAATTTTCTCAATTTTCCCGCGTAACTCAGACCAGTTTTGTTTGAACTACTGTCAAATGACAAATTCCTGCCAAAAATGACATGACGCCACATATTAAATATGTTTAATTACTAAACTAAATCAATACATACAGAGTTGACGCCAACGCCATCTATTCATAGGCGAAACAAGTTACTTCTCAAATTACCCTCGTATGTCCTTTCTCGGGACTCAAACAATCTCTATACCAAATTTCAACTAAATCGGTTCAGCGATTTAAGCGTGAAGAGGTAACAGACAGACAGACAGACTTCCTTTTATAATATTAGTATGGATTAGTATGGATTGTATTATAGCTGGTCAAGCAGATCTTGTCAGTAGAAAGAGGCGGCAAATCTGAAAAATGTAGGCACGAAGGGATATCGTCCCATAGAAAATTTGAATTACGCGCCTTTTCTACTGACAAGATTTACTTGACCATCTATATATGAAAAGTAAATATCTTGTTAAACGATGTTACATTATTTAAAAATAGAGAATTAATAAAAATACAAATTAAACTGAACAAAAATAAAAACATCGTAAATTGTTCAATTAGGTTGAATATCAGAACGTTATCTTTGGAAAGGTAAAGCCGGCTTCCCACGGCCCGTTTTTTCACAGATCTGACCGCGCCTCTACAGGCCGAAGATCGTGGGAACGGTCGCATCCGACGAGGCCTGTCGTCACCCGTCCGATCTGTCGGGAGTCGGTAACTTCAAAGGCGCGTCGCGGCGCGGCGCGACGGTGCCTGTAGGGGCGCGTCTGCGTCGGTTCATTTCACCTGGGACAGCGTACAGGCCTCGTCGGATGCAACCGTTCCCACGATCTGTTGGCCTGTAGAGGCGCGGTCAGATCTGTGAAAAAACGGGCCGTGGGAAGCCGGCTTAATCAACCGCACAGGCATCCACAGGCGTGGCGCGATCCGGCCTGGCCTGTAATAAACACGGGCCGTGGGAAGCCGGCTTTATGCTGTAGGGTAGACTAAAGGCCCCAGTACACAATGGGCCATCGCCGGCCACTCCAAGGGACGCATTTATGCGTTAGAGGGAGCAAGTGATATTGCTATTTCATTCTACCGCATGGCTGCGTCCCTTGGAGTGGCCGGCGATGGCCCATAGTGTACTGGGGCCTTAACGTAAGAAATCGTTTTTCATATTTCAGGTGCGAAATATAGAGTACAAGGACCCGGTAGAAGAGGAATGGGAAAAGTTTCAAAAAGAAATAAAGGAACAAGCTACTGCCTCAGCTGAAATAATAGCTGGGGAACAAGAGGAAGCCACGGCGGAAAGACAGATTGATGAAATAGAAGAGCAGATGAGAAATTGGAACAGGTACGCACTTGTGTTGTATAGCTGGTCAAGCAAATCATGTCAGTAAAAAAAGTCGCGAAATTCTAATTTTCTATGGGACGATATCCCTTCGCGCCTACATTTTTCAAATTTGCCGCCTTTTTCTACTGACAAGATCTGCTTGACCATCTATAGTTACAAAACTTTTATACTTTTCGTGGCAACTTTTTGGTTAGGTTTTGAGTGAAATCAAATTCTTTCTGAGATTTTTTAAGGTTGCGATTGGCATTACGCCATCATGGTGAGAAGCGTTTGATTATATATTTGCTATTTTTTCAGGGTCTTAGAACTAGAATTAAAGAAAGAAGAAACAAAGAAAAATAAATTTGATACTGAACAACAAAGTGAAAATGAAGAAGATTCAAATGATGAAGGTGATATTGACGAATTTTTGGATTGGCGAGCTAAGAAAGCATACAGTTAATGATAATAAATTTATATTTTGAAATCCACCATGTTTCATTTGAATTTTTGGAAATTAAATTACGATTTGGTAATCATTTTACCAGTCCAAACCATCAACACTAGTCAAAATACCTAAAGGCCCCAGTACACAAAGGGCCAGCGTGGGCCGTTCTGGGGGACGCATTTATGCGTTACAGGGAGCAAGTGATATTCCTATCTCATTCTACCGCATGGCTGCGTCCCTTTCCCTTGGACTGGCCGGCGATGGCCCATTGTGTACAGGGGCCTTAAATCGCTTATTACATCTACACTGTCACCGAGACCGCCGGGTACTTTTTAGGGTGGCCGACATATCTCTTTCTCGCTCTCACTTATGGGTTCGGCGCACCAAGGTCGCGTGCGGTGCGGTAGTCTGTTACGACTTAAAAACAACTGGACATTTACTTGGTCAACCAGATCTTGAAAGTAGAAAAAGGCGGCAAATTTGAAAAATGTAGGCGCGAAGGGATATCGTCCCATAAAAATTTGAATTTCGCGCCTTTTTTTACTGACAAGATTTGGTTGACCAGCTATAAATACTACTCTTTGAACTGGACGTTTTGTTACACCTATGTAGATATAGCGTTTAGCGTGACTTGACATATTTGCACCGACTACTGTTGTAATACAAATACAAACACGATTTGTATCGAATAATTTTATAAAACATTAATTTGTAATTTATTGACTATTTTACTGGATATTATAAGAATAAAAGGCGTTTAGCAATGATATGATATTTTATTACCATTCTATTCCCGGTTACCTGATTAACGGCATGTAAAAATGATTTAACATTTTATAACATCGATTTTATATTATATTCGATACTCGCACATCACTAGGCCGCGGTGAATTGAAGTGTGTTGACAATTTTGTTTACTTACTTCTTTTGGTGTTTAAATTTTTTATATATTCTAATCTATTACTTAAAAGCTACCAACCAAAATGGTTATATCAGATGCAGATCAATACCGTCAGTTTCTAAATAGCCTCCACCGTGATGAATCTCGACCGGCTGCTCTAAATGACATCAAAAACTTACTTTCGTTGAAGCCTGCAAATGAAATTTCAGCCGTGATCAGAGATGTTGGAATCAAAGAGATAGTTCAGTGTCTTAGTGTACCAGACAAGTAAGTTACTATTTACAATATTATTGTTTGTTAGGTTATGTTAAATCTTTGTTGTACTGATTCAACCTATACCTACCTGTAGCTTTCTTATATTTTATTGTACTAGCGACCGGCCCCGGCTTCGCACGGGTTAACAAATCACTACATAGTATAAAACAAAGTCGCTTCCCTGTCTGTCTGTATGCCTAAATCTTTAAAACTACGCAAAGGATTTTGATGCAGTTTTTTAGATAGAGTGATTCAAGAGGAAGGTTTATGTATAATTTGATAACCCGTGCGAAGCCGGGGCGGGTCGCTAGTTATACATAAACCTTCCTCTTGAATCACTATCTATTAAAAAACCGCATCAAAATCCGTTGCGTAGTTTTACAGATCTAAGCATACATACAGACAGACAGACAGCGGGAAGCGATTTTGTTTTATACTATGTAGTGATATACTTGCATGGGGGTAGTTCTTACCAAGTAACAAATTTCCCTTTTTTAGGGTTCCGTAGCCAAATGGCAAAAAACGGAACCCTTATAGATTCGTCATGTCTGTCTGTCTGTCTGTCTGTCCATCTGTCCGTCTGTCTGTCCGTCCGTATGTCACAGCCACTTTTCTCCGAAACTATAAGAACTATACTGTTGAAACTTGGTAAGTAGATGTATTCTGTGAACATTAAGATTTTCACACATAAATAGAAAAAAAAACAATAAATTTTTGGGGTTCCCCATACTTCGAACTGAAACTCAAAAAATTTTTTTTCATCAAACCCATATGTGTGGGGTATCTATGGATAGGTCTTCAAAAATGATATTGAGGTTTCTAATATCATTTTTTTCTAAACTGAATAGTTTGCGCGAGAGACACTTCCAAAGTGGTAAAATGTGTCCCCCCCCCCCCCCTGTAACTTCTAAAATAAGAGAATGATAAAACTAAAAAAAATATATGATGTAAATTACCATGTAAACTTCCATCGAAAATTGGTTTGAACGAGATCTAGTAAGTAGTTTTTTTTTATACGTCATAAATCGCCTAAATACGGAACCCTTCATGGGCGAGTCCGACTCGCACTTGGCCGCTTTTTAGTTTTTGATATTTTTAATAAACATACCAAAACAAACATTAGTTTCTTTAAAACAACACTCAAGAGTGAATGCTATTTTATTGTATGTCTAATGAAATGAATAAATAAAAAAAATCTCATGTTTTTATAACAAGATAATATTAAATTCGTATTTTTTACACTTACCTGTAAAAAGTACGTAACATAAAAAAAATTGGTATGTTTTATTAGACATGATTATTTTCAGGACTCAATTCCATTTAACATGTGATGTGCTAAAGCTGTGCTGTGAGAAGTTTGAGCTCGGCGGCATCATCAGAAATTACACTGGCCATTTTATGTTCATGTTGAGACATGAAAAGACCTGTGTTCGGCAGATTGCGGTTGATGAGGTAGTTACAGTTTAAATAGTCCCATTCTCACTAGTTCAGTTTTTCCTGCTTTGCACAGATAAACTCTGGAATAAACTGTCGGCAGTATTTCCAGACTGAGACAACCTTTAAGAAAAGAGTGTACTCCCATTTTAAAGGCCCACAACGCACTTGTAACCCCTCTGCAGGTGTCCATCGGTAATAAGGTGATTGTTTGCTCCCTTATATTATTCATAAACAAAAGTTCAGTTTATTCATTTGAGCAGGGGTTGCAAAACTATGGACTGAGGAAAAGAAACAGAGGGCCTAATGGCATGCAATACTGTATAATGATCTTGCCGTGGCCCCTAGACCAAAAAGATTGTGAACTCCTGCTCATGAGTACTAACCTCTTGTCTGTATGTGATAAAAATCCTGCCCATTCGGAGAATATGGAGAATGATTCTTTTCTGTTGCTCATATACAGCACAACAGAGGTATGAATCAATGTTTTTTTTATCACCAAGTACACATAATAATACTAGTGGCTCTGTGAGCTGCATACCTCGGGATAAGCTACATCTACATAAACTTAAAAAAATTTAAGAATATTCTTACATATACTTTGATGAATCATTATCACAGCGAACTCAATGGACTTATGTGCCATAGACTATATATGCCAATTTCACTCCGAGGCTTATACTTATGCCAATTTGAGGACCAAGCTTTCTTGAGCTTACTGTGGGGCTTAGTCAATTTGTGTAATAATGTCCTATAATATTTATTTATTTATTATTCATTTAAAGGTATGGTTCTCGAAAAACTAATGAATAAATTGTATTTTTCCAGGTGACAAAAGTGGTAACATCTGACCCATCACTACTGCCAGTCCCGCAGTACATTGACGTGTTTGTGGCAGTAGCACAGCAGATTCTAGACAAAGATGTGTCCATTACCAACAAAGCCATCCTTGTGACGTCCAACCTGGCCTACGAAGCTTACCCGAAAGTCTTGGAAGAAATGAAAATCGCACTTGAGTATGACAGCAGCTGTAAATGTAATGCTTTTGAGGTAATTTCACACACATACATGCCTATTTTAGAATATGGATTCTGGTAAATAAAACTACTTGCAGTGAAATCACCCGACTAGGTATATATAGGTACTACAACACGACTAGGTATGTCCACAATTTCAATCCCAGTAGTTTTTTTTCATCCATTCCATATAAAAATATCCTCTAGTAACTTTTCGATTTGAAACCAACTTTCGCTCCATAGACAAAAAAACACGAACACTTAATAGACCTATCTAAAAGGCACCATTAATAATTTCAAACAATTTTAGCATAAAGCCTCAAAATATGAAATCTACTTCTGAAATGCGCATTTTTAGTTTACATCGAACTTTAATATTGATTACTTTTATTTGTAAAAATATACTAACAAATAACATATTCATACCTTAATCAATGATATTCGCAATCCCGGGCGCGTTCCACTGTCCTTAGCGAGCTGCAGATTGAACTCACGGAGCCTTAAAGAATTTAATAATTTCAGGTGGTTGTCAACGTCGCCTCAAAGTCACCAGAGTTGCTCAAACTCTGCGCTGACCACCAATACTTCGACGTAATGGTATCCGAGCTGGAAACAAATGATGTCCTATACCAGTTGAATATATTAGAGTTGATGTCCCGTCTGGCGGTCGCTCCGCATGGGATCAACCATTTTGTGAAAACGGGCGTGTTGAAGAGAGTCAGCGAGCTGGTGGCTGCGCTTCCTAATAATCCTCTGAGCGCGTTACTTACACCAGGTAAACGTTGTTTAAGAGCCAACAGGAGCTAAGATTTAAATATTTTAGGTAAATATACCCGTCTCGCTAACGGTATCGGCTCCTAAAACTAGTGCGATGAGGACAAGGCGAAAAATCCTGCGTAAGAATATCAAAAATCGAGGTTTCGTACTCGACTGTTTCCTCCTCCAAAACATAACCAATCGTAACCAAATTTGGAAATCTAAATGATTATGACATTATCTGTGTCGGACCGTTTTGCTTTTTTGACTAATTGATGTCAGTTTTGAATAGCACGCCTCTCATTGCGGCATAGTCAATTAGGCCATTTTGGCCATTTTTGAAGGGCTCTAGCGCCTTAAAAAACAAAAATATAAAAAGAAAACAAAACGGTCCGACACAGATATTGACAATATTAATCTGTGTTGAAAAAATCATTGCTCTAGCTTCAAAACCCACGGAGGAAACAGTCGAGTACGTTTGTATGGAGAAATGACCACTCCTGTTGGCTCTTAACACATTCAGTGCCGAAAACCGGACTATCGGGTATTTTATGATTCCGTTTCCAGGCCGGACGACCCGATAGTCAGGATCGTGGTACTACACCTTTGTATGAAGAAATTTTTGTGGCCTGGCGCGGATGTCTTGTTTGGCTGGGTTGCAATGAAAGTGTTAAAAACTCTCTTTTCTCTGCAATTAACTGACGTTTAAAGCTTAGGTATTGTATTGTCCAAATATTTATAAATAAACATGTCCCGGTTTTATAAATAAATTACAGTGTCAACTACACATTCTGTTGTATTCTGCTTCGGTTTTGTTTTTATGTTCTGTGTTGTTTTGTGTTTGTTTTAAGTGTCAATGTGTATACTGAAAATCAGCGTCGTAACACAACTCATGTGCTACGACACATGCTGAGTGTTATCCTTTTCTGGAACCCCTCGCAACATTGTTACTTACCTACTAATTTACCTAGATTTAAGCCTATTTTAGTGTTGTTGTGTATGTGTGTTTCGAATAAATTATCATTCATTCATTCATTCATTCATTCAGGTATAGCTTCTTGCCAAGGTGTACTGACTGGTTTCCGACCCCATGCAGAGACCAAGGTCTTGATCTTGTCTTTGGACTGTCGGAGGTTTGGTCGGTCACCGTCTGGTCTGGCTACCCCTTAACCCTCTACCAGGCTAAGGGATATATATTTCCCACATCCGGCACTTTAAACATGTGTTCTATTTTCGATGAGTAAGACTGACATTCGATTGTCATTTTTAGGGTTCCGTACCCAAAGGGTAAAAAACGGGACCCTATTACTAAGACTTCGCTGTCCGTCCGTCCGTCCGTCTGTCACCAGGCTGTATCTCATGAACCGCGATAGCTAGACAGTTGAAATTTTCACAAATGATGTATCTCTCATGGTATAATAATATACTCCGCCTGGTACTCTCTTCCGAGATTCGCGAATGACCTAACTGGCACTTGCCTACGTCATCATGCTGTTTACAGGTTCTTAAACTTTAAAATGTGGGAGAATTTTAACCAACAGTGAAAATTATTTTAACGGCATTAATTTTAAGTTATTCATGTAGAAACATATTAAAATAAAACAAATCTATACTGCACTTTTCACTCCTACTCTTACAGTTCCGAATAGAGCAGCCAACCATTTTCGTAACAAAACATTAATTACGAAGCTTGAAAAGTTTGGAAAACACTGCGACTGCTGACACTGAGCGAGAAGGAAATAACAATTAACACGCGTTCGACAAGGACGGTCGGACAGGGACAAAATGGCGGATTGTCAAATGTGACAGCGCTATCCTGTGTTGCCAGTAGTGTAAACAGAATTACCCGAACGTCTGAAATTTCTTTCGTGAATCGGAAGATATTGCTAACGAATAATTAAAAATGACGTGTTATAGTAAAATTTAAGATAAAATACATATAAATGAAAATTATTAAATTATAAAGAAATAAATTAACTTATTAACCATAGATATAATGTACCCATGTAACATGTTATGTTGAAATAAAGTGGCAATGTTATTGTGACGTAGGCAAGTGACACTCTGGGAAGAGAAGACCATGTTTTATTAGACCATGGTATCTCTGTTGCCACTATAACAACAAATACTAAAAATAAAATAAAATAAATATTTAAGGGGGGCTCCCATACAACAAACACGATTTTTTTGCTCTATTTTTTGTTGATGGTGCGGAACCCTCCGTGCGCGAGTGCGACTCGCACTTGGACGGTTTTTGAAATCTCAGCCTGGTAAAGGGTTAAATTTATCCCAAAACGTAGGTATCGCATTTACTGAGCAGTTTTCTCCCAAATTATGATTTTATCTACATCTTTTCTTTTTCAGGCTACATGAAATTCTTCGGCACGGTCGCCCATAAATACCCGCAGGAAATATTCACGAAATACCCTGTCCTGATGAATATGATGTTCGACACGTTCGCAAGCCAGGACCAAGCCACACTGCCCATAGCGTTGGATACGTTGGGTTTCATTGGATCCACTATTGAGGGGAAACTGAGTTTGGCTGCTTTGGGTACGTAGTAATAGTAACACATATACAATAATAGTACGTAGTAATAGACATTCAATCAATCAATCAATCAATCAAACTTTTATTGATAAAATAGAAGTATTTTACATGTCAATACATTATTTCCATTACAACAAATTCAAATTAAGCATCAAGCAAATTATAATCTATTTTTAATTATTAATGTCTATCTAATTAAAAAAAAAAATATATATATATATATTTTAATTATCAAGAAGATTAACAGTAATTAGGTATAACTTATTTCTATTACATGTAAAAACAATTTTTAACACATTCACTGCCAGCAACCACTAGGCGGGTGATTATTATCTGTTCGTTGAAGTTTTTCGCTACAAAGCGGAAAAGACGTGTTCTCGGCTCGAAGCTCGCGCTGGCAGTGAATGTGTTAAGGCTGCGGTTCCAATAGGACGCCGTGTCAGCGCCATCTTGTGAAGTTCTTATATTTTTACGCACCATTATTTTTCTCTAGCCGATTTAAAGACCCATTATAGTTCGTTTTTTAGCATTAGAAATAAGGTAAACAATCTTGATGTGTCTTTTAATTGAAAAACACATTTTAAAAATAAGTTACGGCAAATATGTAGCAATTATGAATCTAATATGATCATTTATATTCTTCTGCTTTCATAAATAATAGTTTTTGATTATTAAAAAGCGTTTTTCAATTAAAAGACATGTCAAGATCGCTTACCTTCTTGCAAGTTCTTTCTAATGCTAAAAAAACGAACTATAGTCATCATTTTCCTCGCGTTGTCCCGGCATTTTGCCACGGCTCATGGGAGCCTGGGGTCCGCTTGGCAACTAATCCCAGTAATTGGCGTGGACACTAGTTTTACGAAAGCGACTGCCATCTGACCTTCCAACCCAGAGGGGTAAACTAGGCCCGTATTGGGATGAGTCCGGTTTCCTCACGATGTTTTCCTTCACCGAAAAGCGACTGGTAAATATCAAATGATATTTCGTACATAAGTTCCGAAAAACTCATTGGTACGAGCCGGGGTTCGAACCCGCGACCTCCGGATTGCAAGTCGCACGCTCTTACCGCTAGGCCACCAGCGCTTCTCGACACAAAAAACGAACTATAGTAACGAATTAATATTATTTTTATTCTAATGCAGGTAGCCTGTACACCCAAGGCATTAACGCCGTCGCGCAGCTAATACGAAACGCCGCAACAGAAATCAAAGTCCGCGCCCTACATTGCTTCGCGAGCCTCATCGGCATCGACTTCGGTTCACCATTACCACGCCCCATTGACCATAGGGTCACTCTCATGACCAGAGAATGGTTCAGGACCTTAAGCCAGTCACCTATGGTTACATTGTTGGAGTTGTGTAAAAATCCGTTCCCGGATATAAGGTCGGCTGCCTTTACGGTGTTGGATGCGGTGTGTCAACATCAGTGGGGTGAGGAGTTGGTTGCACGGACTGCAGGTATTTTATTGGTTATACCTTCACTTATATCTAAACCTAAACCAGTAAATTTTCCCGCGACTTCGCGAGCCTCATCGGCGTCGATTTCGGTTCACCATTGCCACGGCCCATTGACCATAGTCACTCTAATGAGTAGAAAATCATTCACGACTTTAATTGATGATTCAGGTCAACGACTCGGCCTTGTAAAAAATAAAACGGACAGTGGATCAAATTGGATATAGGTACCTAAACTTTTCATCGAATCTGTTGCACTTTGGGCGTGATTTATTAGGCGGATCCGCACAGAACGAACCGCCTCGCGAGGAAATTGTTGCCTCGGGCGAGGCACGTCTCCACCGACCGAGCTGCTTCGCGCGGCAATTTACTATGCCTATGTCTAAGATATTATAACTTAAATTTTTTTTACAGGTTTTATTGAATATCTACTCGACCGTTCAGTGACCTATCCAAAGGAGTTGAAAGAAGTAAAATATGACATCATTAAAAGGCTTTCTAATTCACTTGCGTTTGATGATAGTATTATTTTAAGACTGCAGGTGTATGTGCAACAAGGTCCATTTTATCCTGAAACCGAAATGCAAGTCGCTACTGAGGAAGGAGATTAAATTTGGAGGATTTTAATTAATAATATATTTTTGTAAAGAAAAATGTTTTATTCTTCATTAAACACATTATAAAATTATGCAGTATTTCTTACAATAATTTATTAAGTCCTAATCAATAATAAAATTGAACTGACACATTACAATTCACAATACAAATTTAGGCGTAGTTTTTGCACACGCGACGCGTTGCGATTTCGACTTGTGTGGCGACTCGCGATGCGTAGAAGATAAAACATAACATCACACACACACATCTTGCGACATAACGCTGAGGCAAAGAAATATGATCTTGAATTACTTCACTCACTGTTATGCGTCTCTTGTATCACCTTGGAAACAGCAAATAGTAAATATAGTTAACCCACACAGAACGAGCCGCCTCGCGAGGAAATTGCCGCGCGAAGCAGCTCGGTCTGTGTCGACGTGCCTCGGCCGTAATGCCTCGTTCTGTGGATCCGCCTATCCAAGGTCATATTTCAAATTTCAGTTCTACGGGCTATGTTTATTTCACGATTCTTGGACACACGAATGCTCCCACATCGCAATATGTCACCCTTTGGAGCGCCCTGCGCTGCCTAAAACCAACGCAATGCCCTGCGTGTGTAAAAACGGCCTTACGCTAACCCGGTTACATCTCACTTTCTTCTCTTATTCTTCGAAGCAGTTTCAGTTTTAGTGGCGGCCTTCCTCTTCGTGGCCTTTGGCTTATTCCCGCCGCCATATTTAGCTGCCAAACTATCAATTAACGAGTCCATCTGTTGCGCCCGTGCCTGCTGCTTTTGTTTTATCATGAGTTCCAGACTGTTGGGACCTAAAAAATAAATATGTTTATTGATTATTACTCTGGATGCATGCGCTGTGAGGCTGAGGACTCTTGAGCAACAAGATAAATGTATGGGCAGCCACACGAAAATGATATATAACTTGCCCTAGTTGCTAAGAACCAGGGATGTTGCGGATGCCGATTTTTTGACATCCGCGGATGCGGATGCGGATTTTTAAAGGCTCACAGATGCGGATGTCAAGATAGGTACATAAAAAACGTCAAATACTACATTTTAGTAATTTTTATTTCAAAAAACCGGCCAAGTGCGAGTCGGACTCGCGTTCCAAGGGTTCCGTACATTAAGTCCCACTCACGCTTGACTGCTAATTTCTAATAGGTTTTTTTGGCTAATGACTAAATTACCTAGCAGTCTAGCACTTACGCCGATGCTAAGACGTTCCTGTACCGGCCTGTTCCACATCCGCATCCGCATTAAATCCGCATCGATTTTATGCGGATGCGGATGTTGAAAATAATGCGGAAGTTCCGCGGTTGCGGATGCGGATGCGGATATTCGCAACATCCCTGCTAAGAACAGGAAAAAATATAGCATAGATCGGACCTGGGGAGCCGACCCTTTTTAGCGTGGTACGCTCTCGTAGCTACCGAGCCAAATCAGCTTTTTAACACTTTAAACTCTTGCGTTTTGTACACATATTTAATTACACAAACAATGAAACTATATCGCGGTAGACCCGTTTGTGTAATCAAATCAGCTTTGTTTCACCTAAGGAACAATTGTGCCAAGCGGCATCGCGTGACACAAAAGTGCATACTCAATGCGCTTACTAACCCTACTATATTTCCAACTAGCGACCCGCCTTAGCTTCGCACGGGTTAACAAATTATACATAAACCTTCCTCTTGAATCACTCTTATCTATTTAATAAAAAAAACCGCATCAAAATCCGTTGCGTAGTTTTAAAGATCTAAGCATACATATAGACAGGGAAGCGACTTTATTTTATACTATGTACTGATACTGTGGTGTGAAATATTTTCTGTATGTCAAGTCTCACCTGAACCAACTCCCAATTCTTTTTGCAATTCCTCAGCCTCCACTGCTTCTCGGTTCTCTTTCGCAATCCTCCTTTGGCGTTTTTTCTCTGGCTCGTGAGTGAATTTTTTATATGCTGGAATTTCTCCTTTGTCAATTAAATCCTGGAACAAAAATAGTGTTATTGAACAAGATATTGAAATTGCTACAATTCCCTGTAAGAACTCAGAAGACATAAGGCATAAGATATACCTTTATAACACTTACAAGTGTTCTTGGCACAATTGGCATAACTACTGAAGACACTAATAAAATTATAAGGCACAGGGATATTATTTCCCATCAGATTTTGCACTTTATTTCATAGTGATAGGGTTCGATTTTTCATAATTCCTGAAACACTTGTCTTATAAAGGGTTCTGTGTTCAATAAATTAAATGGTTAAGATGAAATTTAAATATTATATTGTACTCCTCTTGTTAATTTAGTTGCCACAGACTAAGGCACTTATAACAACTAGGGCTTATGTATACCGCGTTTTTTTAACGCGCCGTCGACCGCATTTGTATCAATACACCGTAAAAAGACGCGCAAGGCACGAGCGCGTTATCGATGCAAACGCGCATTTGTATCGCGACAAAAACGCCATCAAACTACTTTGTGGAATGAAAAACGTGGTGTGCAAGGGCCCTTAGGTAGTATTGTGTACCTACATGAATTTGTTGCAAAGATTACTTTGAAGATAATTGATGGTCTTTCCCTATACTCTTAAACTGAGCTCTTGAGGAAGTAATGTAATCTAAAAGTTATTTTGAGAAAAACAGTTCATGTGCATGGTTCTGTTCTTGCTTGTTAGTGTGGGAAAACCTGAGGATACCTGTCTAATATAACCTCCTAAGGCCCAAGGTCCTACCCATAGTACTTATTAACTTTGTTATTCAGACCCAGCTCCTCCAACAATTGTGTAGTCATAGCGTACCACGGTCCTACCAGTAGGACTTAATAGAAAACCCATCATTTTGTTTACAAATTTCGCGCTAATCGAAATTGGCGTGTGCGAAATTCTAAAGGACAGTTTTGTTTTGTCTGTGAGCCCTTTAACAAGTTCTTAAAAAAATAAGTGCTGTACAAGGTGCTGTATAAGTACAATAACATTTAAAAAAGTCTTCTAAGTACTTGGGTCTGAATGAGTATAAAACAATAATACTACTGGTAGGACTAGGGGCTGTACTGACTACATACTCAATTTTTCGTTGGGCCTTAGGAGGATAAAAAGGTATACTTTTCCCTCCAGGATGAAAGGTTAGTAGCAGTTGTATGCATTGTTAATACTCACTCTCAAAATACCCTTAAGTCTGTCTTCATGCTCACTCCTGGCAAACTGCACTTGATCAACAATATAGTCCATGTCACCTTTACCCGCTAAATAAGCTACTTTGAGATCCTTGCGTTCCTCTTCAGATCCTGAAAACAAGTTGATGGTGATATTGAGTAATAGCTATGAATACTGAAAAGAATTCTGGAAACACCTGTCCTAATTCTCAGTCTATAATACAACATTATAAGGCCTTACTTATGGCTTGAAAAAGGAAACACCATACAATGTAAAGAAAGGCCATACAATGTGGCCCCTGAAAAGGAACGGGAGAGCCAAAGGCTTGGGTCAAAAGTTACTATCAACTGACACAGACAGTAATTAAAAAGTTAACAAAATAAGATAAGTGAAACCAGCTAAGAATTTATTGCAAGTTTCATGGTGTCTTGTCAATACATTGTGTGCTCCTTGGTATAACTACTGAAAGCTATTAGTTAAATTAAAGTAAGGATTCTTAGCAGGAACAACTCACCAATGTATTCCTTTTCATAGGCAATAATGTCGTCCTCTGTTATTTTTTTGAACAACAGTCTCCAATATACTGTCCAGTCGCGGTCAACTACTACATCATCATCGTCGTCTACGCATTTCGTCTCGTTGTAGGTGGCTCTCTTGTTTGAGTCGCTAAGGATTGCATGAACACCTCCAAGTACCTTGAATTTCTCAGTGGCTTCTAACTTATCATTTTCACCAACACGATCCGGGTGCACCTTGAGAGATAACTTGTGATACGCTTTTTTCACTGCAAATAAACAACAGGTTCAGTAAAACAATATTCCGGTATTATGATTAGGGTTACCTATTTGGTAACACTATTGACTTGCCTTCTTTATCCGTAGCTTTTTCAGTGATTTCAAGAACTTCGTATAGATTTTTGGTTAGGAAATATTTTTCACACAACTCCAAAAGACCCATTTTGTGATTGTTAGATTAAATAAATCAAATGCAGACTAGGGCTCTCAAAAAACAAAGAAATTTACGCGCCAACAGAACGGAAAACTATCGATTCGATTGTGACATTGACATTTGTGACTTTAGCATTGACATCAAAATGACAGCTTTTTTTAAAACTGATGTACGATTGCGTGTGTTTTCAACGGTTTCGATATTGTCTCAAACAGCTTTTGTTTATGGTTGATGATGATTATTTATCTGTACGTTGGTCAGCCTGATCTTAGTTGTAATGTTGGATAACATGATATTCATGAATCTACATAGAAGGTAGGATCCTATAGAAGTGGTATACGCGTGCCTCTGTGAGGGACAAAACATAGGCAATGCGGCACTATGATTGGTCAAATTTATTTGTTGCCCACCATAATCCATACTAATATACGGTGGGGAATAAAAAAAATGTGAGACTGTGACAAGGACAGACAATAATTGCGCTTTGGCTGCTACTCCTACTGAAAGATACATAAGACTATCCCGTTCGGTCATTTCCCCCACCCCTCATGCCAGATACAGTTAAAATACATGAATCTAGTATTTTATATAACTGATAGGGCATGAGTGGTGGGGACTGGGAATAACTGACAGAACGGGATAGTCTTACCACTATAAGTGTTATCCAGACGAGACAATTTTTCGCCAATCTGATGAAATTCTCCGATCGAATCAGCAGGTGTGGACACATAAATGCCAATTTTCATAGTAATTATCTATGGAATGCAAATTGGCCAATTATTTTCCTGATCAAATCGACTGATTTGATCAGTCCCGTCTGAATACCACTTATATAGTTAGTCAAGCAGATATTGTCAGTAAAAAAAGGCGCGAAATTCAAATTTTCTATGGGACGATATCCCTTCGCGCCTACATTTTTCAAATTTGCCGCCTTTTTCTACTGACAAGATCTGCTTGACCAATCTATATCTGCTTCTCTATCGTTCAAATATGCAAAAGTGATAGAGAGGCAGATTTTCGTAATCTGAATGTGCTAGTGGCTACTCCTACGCAGAGTTTTGCGTAATATTCTCTACTAGCGACCCGTCCGCGTCCGGGCTTCGCACGGGTTATCAAATTATACACCTAAATCTTCTTCAAGAATCACTCTATTGATAGGTGAAAACCGCATGAAAATTCGTTTAGTAGTTTGAGTTTATCGCGAATATACATACAAACAGATAGACGCAGCTGAATTCTCCTTGGCTGGACGCAGCAGGGGTCTTTGTTTTATTTTTTCTAGTGATATATTATATTACGGAGAACTTTAAATTAACTGGCTGTTGATTGTCGTTATTTTTTAACTTTTAACACTACAAAGTCTTAACACCGACATCGACATTACTGCTGCTGACATTCAATTGTCACTTTGTGAAAATTTTTACTTGATTTTGTTAATTTAAATATGGACTCGTCTAATTTAGCTTCAGGAGACAACAACATATCTCAACATATTCCCTCAAAAATAAACGAAGCCAATAAGCAAGATGCGAAAGAAGTCGAAGCTCAAGTAATTCAAACTGATCAAGGGTCAGCATCTCAAGTTGACGATGAGACAAAAATTAAAGAACGTATTGCCCAATGCCGAAGCATAATAGAGTCACTGAAATTTGAGCTCAGCGAAGAGAAGTCAAAATTAGAAATGGAGAATAAAATTACCCATAGTCCAGTAGTTGAAGATACCAAATCTGCATATTCATACACACATGACGGTGTCTCGACTTCCCAAAGTCTACAAGAAAGCTTCAAAGACAGCTCAAACCCGTATGTCACGTGTGTCGACGCTAAATTAAACTATGATGAGAATCTCATTGAGTACGAAAAGCAGTTACAGAAGTATCAGACTACTCTTAACATGGCCCAGATGGAAAAGAAGAATGCCATTAGAAAGCAGATGTTGGCTAAAGCTTTCAAATTAAAACTTCTTGAGGTAGAGAATCAGTGCAACATTGAATTGTTGAGAGTAAAGCAAAGCCTGCAGTGTTTGGAACCTCTGAAGATGATTGTCAACCAATGGAAGAATACCGTGGAAGACAATACTTATGATGCTAATAACTTTATATTGATGCCGAGATACCCAGAGTTGAAAGCAACATCCGGAAGTGACGTAAATTCCACGAAAGGGGATAACGAAAACGTTTTTGATAAATCCGAGTGCCCTTTAAATATGATTACATAAATACCTACGTTACTTCCTGAATTCAAATTATTATTTTAATATTACTGCTTAGATAACGAATACTGTTTTTCTTTTGTTTGTTAGATACTTAACAAATGGTTTACCACTAACATCGAATAATCGAAAATCTTATCAGCCTTTCTATTTATGTAGAGACAGATACCTATTTCTGATGAGATTTCTGTTTCTCTAACAAATATTACGCTGTTAATAATTATTTCACCTAAAAAAATAAAATTAAAAGCAAGTATTCAATCTCATGCGTTACTCTCCACATGTCTAATGTTCTGTAGACAGCTAGACATGTCTATGACTCGGGGCCTAGAACGTTGGCTTGCCACGTGGTCAAGTTCACATGAAATCGTTTGATTTGGAATAAGTACTCATATTTGGTGGAGCGCAATACCGGTCGTTGTTGAGATCCTTGCTTCTTGGAAGGCCTAATGTCTGACGTAGTAAGTTGACGTTAAGAGTTCCAACTTCGATTTCGGTGGCTTGGCTACTGGATACTGGACTTTCGTTTCTTTGTTCAAGCGCAATGGTGTTAGGACCGATAAACCGAGTTACCGTCTTTGATTGCTCGCAAATTCCACTAGTGATTGCTAATTCCGAAAAACGGCATGTGCATTTCTGGCCCTTTAAAATTAATTAATGATTTGTGATCTTGACAGCTTGGATGCGAAAAATGTACCTTCCACGTACCAACTCTAATGACCCTACCACGAAGAACACAACTTTCCTTGATGACCAGAAAGGCGAGACTTAAAAGCTGTAAGTACCTAGATTAATATTGTTTCAGTCTCCTTTATTAAAACTCCGACTCTAGCGCTTCGACGACGACACCAAAATAGAAAAACTCTACAAGCGATATTTATTAAAATTGCCTTATATATTGGAAACGGGTAGGTACCTAACAACTGTTAATAATAAGAACTTTTTATGAATATTAGGTACCTAATACCCACCAACTTATAAGTACCCTACAAAAATGTAAGTCCTTTAAGTTACTCGTAGATACCTACGTAATACGCAAAGCTAAGGCTCGAACATCTGCGAACAGCTTAGATATAATGTAGGTATGTAGTGAAACTACAACATTAGACTAATAAACCAAGATATATTAAATAAATAGGTAAATAGCAAAACTTAAAGAAAATAATTTATTAAATCAAATAAAGAGGAAAATAAATCAACTATTTAGCCGGCAAATTATTTTATTAAATATTTGATTAGCGTTATTTTGAGTGTCGGTACTCAAAATAACGCTAGTCACATCTTTAATATAAGCGAAAGAATAAAAAGAGCTACGAAATCGAGATCTAATACAATATAGTAACGGCACCAGTCATGGGACATTTAAGAGGAAATTTGGAGTATTTGTAATATTTCCGTGATACATGTAAAAGTTCTAGCGCTTAGCATGTTAAAAGATGAATATCCTATCCTTCTTTCATGTTTCAGGCGTGTTATATTAAAGATACTGCAATACCCCGGTAATGGACGTGGATCCAGTAACGGGCCCCTTATAATGGACATACCCTATCAGTATAAGATATTGGAATAGGGAATAAGTTTTTTGGCAAAAAACTAGTTATTAGTCACTTCTGGTATACCTATGTTTTTATGTAAGAATGTATTTTTCTTTCCACAGCCAACTAATACTCATCGAGACAATTCTAACAAACTCAAACACAATTAGGTTGCGTTTATTACAGAGTTCCCATGGCCACCTCCTGTCTCCATCATGAGATCAGGTCTATGTTATCATAATAATCGAATCGTCGAATTTCAAGTGCGATGACCGGCAAGCCACGAGCGCCGAGTCGGTCAGTTTGCGAGTTGCTGACACTGTAAAATGTGTCGCCTCAGCTGTGTCGCCGCGCGCGAGCCTCCCGCGCGCGCGCCCTCCCCCCGCCTCCTCCAAATCATCATCTCGTCATCGTGTTTACGCGGATGTCGTCGCCGGTCCGAAAGTCGCATCGAACCGGCTTAGTGTACCTGTAAAGGGTACTGAAGAGCGAGCGGCTCCCAAGGAGAAGCTCCCTGTTGCCAGTGTGGATGAGGAGGATTTCACACTGGTGTCAAGAAAGAAGAAGGCGCGCACGGCGCCTCGTAAGACTCAGTGTGGTACCGCCGAACCGGCTAATTCTGGCTTGCGGGTTGCTACACCGAGTAAGGCGCTGTACGTATCGCGCTTGCATTACACCGCCACGGCTGCTGAAGTGGTGGAGTATGTGCACCAGAAGACCGTTTACACGCTGAGGGTATTCCCGCTTCGATCGCGCCACTACGTGCACTTCAACTCTTTTGTGGTGCGCGTGCTGCGACCGCTGCAGGGGACCATCGAGTGCGCCGACTTCTGGCCGAAGGGTGTCGTGTTTCGGAGGTTCCGGGGCAAACTGCCGAATCCGACACAGGAGCAGCCGATGCAACGGAGCCACGCCGTTTTATCGACTAAATAGCTAGTGTTTAGTTTTAAGTTTATAAAATACATATGTATGTTAGTCTGTAAGGTATTTGTAATATGGGCCTTGTTGCCTGAATTAAATTTCCAAATAAAAATCCAAATAAATAATATTGCATTGTCATCCGATTTGCATGCGTATCCAAAATTTCTACTCAATCGGAAATTCGAAAGTGGCTCATATTCAACTTCCAAGATAACTAATAACTCGCATACAAACTAATAGGGCAAGTTAAATAAAATTTTGTAAAAACGATTTTAATTTATCCGAAATCCGAGGAGACATCCTGACATAGTTCGTAACTACATTATACTTCTGTATTGTTTAAACATGCCATGGCGGCTAGCATCATTATGTAAATTGTCCCATCATAGGAGGTATGCAGTTTTACAGCTCCTATAATGGGATTGGCCAAAATACTGCTGTTTTTTATACATCTCTAGAGTCACAACATAGTGTGTTGTATACCTTATCTCATGGTAAATGCAATTAACAAAACATATTCTAGTTTACACCAAGTAATAATTAATTACAATTCAATATATAAACTCACCTCTCTTAGCGAAGTTGTTAAGAATTCTTACTGGTTATTTTTTTCAGTGACACGACAACTTTTGGGTTGACGCCAATTTCTTAAAAAGTAACCGAAATTAATAAAAAGTCAAACTTAAACAGCTCTATGACTCTTATTTATGGTAAACTATTGCCAGTGTTTATAAACTACTTTTAGATACTTATTTTAGAGGATTTGTGGTTTTATGGCCCATTACCGGTTCCACGTCCATTATAGGGGTGTTTATTATACAGTACAAAAAGTTATCTCAGTTATAATAATGTAGGTATTTAACCTCTACAAATATAATATTGTACGCAATAACAAACTTCTACACATTTAATTCTAAAATAACCATAATCCAAGCTAACTACTTATCGTACCTCAATACTCATTAATAAAATCCAAACATTTTCACCATACAAATTAGCCGATAAAGAGTGAGAAACTCGGACTCAATAAATCAGAAAGCGAGGAGGACCGCCGCAGAGGACCACACACGTCGAGGCACGCGCTCCGAATGCTCCCGAGCTTTTTATTGCGCCGCTCCGGCCCGCTCGTGTTCGCTCGGCGCTTTCCGCCCGCTGATTGGAGGCTTCGACGATGACGTCATGAGCGAGTCTGATGCGCCTGCGACCGTGTTTGGAGGGTTATTCCCAGTGGTTTGACAGTATAGTTTCCGTATCTTGATAATTTGATATTATTTTTAGAAATAATTGTATTGTTTCTTGATCATATTGGCTACAGTTCTGGTAAGGGGAAATTGTATAGGTATTAGATATCTTTATACATAATTAGATTTCAATTAGATTAAAATTCTTTTCTTAAGATTTTTACTAGCAGACTGTTAAAAAGTATTTGATATTCAGGTAATAGTTTAATACCATAACGAATAACTTATAGTCAATTTTCAAACACAATAAAAAAAAGTTCACTTTATTTTTTATTGCACTTCTATCAATCTAAATTAATGTAGGTACCTACTGAAGTTAAATAAGTATCTATTACTGTCTCCAAATATAAATTCTACGTGGTATCAAATAATAGCCACCACTGAGAATAACCCCATTAAATCAGGGGACTACTAAGCGATATTCACTTGGACTACCTACTGAGATCTCGAATTTTCCGTCTCCGTCCTCTAAACCATAAATTGTATAAGAATCGAAAGAGTCAGCGCGAACGTATTTGTTAACATCGAGCTCCGAATCATTCCAATTGACACGAGCACAGGCGAGTCTAATTCTCTGTCAAATCTATCGAGACCCGAAGATCCTAATCAACTACGAATAATCAAAGATCGTGGTTACTGAGGATCTACCGTGAACCACGTAGGTACGAAGTTTTGCATGTCTATTTCACTTACGTAAGTACGAATTTACAAGTGCAACAGAGAAGCAAATCTTCGTTCTTGCGCTCGTTGGCTATTGGAATAACCCAGGCTGTTCAGATGGACTTTAATAAGATTCCAATTTATCAATTAGGGGGCAACGCATGAGAACTGGTTTGACTTCTTTATGCAGCTTCCAAACTAAAGGCTGAAACCCATTTGAAACAAATCTGAGTAGGATTCGCATCTTATTTGAAATTAGGAAATTGAAATTACAGCTAGATTAAGTAATAAGTCCACCTTTAAATACTTTGGAAAACAAGACAAATGTAGGTACTTTTTCTATTCTAAGTACTTATCAAAGAAAAGTTATTAATCCAATTCTGATTAAACAATTTTTTTCGGTTTTGATCTTGTTTTGATACGATGTGAAGATTGCTGACTCTGATTGGTGCATGCGTAACGCAATGTACATAAGTCGTGCCTGAGATGCACATCAATTACCGAGACGTTAAAAAAGGCCGTGTCAAAACCATAACAAATTGATAAATCTGAATCGGCGTCCAAGTCGAAAAGTTCGCCTGATACCTACCTAACTATTAGACATATAAGGATCGAATTTAAATTGTTGTGAGACATACTAACATTGAATAATTTTACGATTTAGACTCACTTGTTTTTAATCACTCAACAATGGGAGTCTGGAGTAGCGATCTGGACTCCACATTCGCGTTCGCGGCTTTGCGCCGCGATTCATGCACGAGTGTGGAGAGGGCTTAAGGAGGTAAAGCCATCAAATACACTCTTATAATTTAATTTGAAATATGTACATTCATTTATCATATACATATTTATATAGCTAATTAAATGCAGAATACCGTAGTTACATTAGGTATGTTAGAAGTAAAGCAAAATACTTTTACCTCCCTATTGTTAGCTGCTCGCTCAACCCGATTCAAAATCAAACAGGCTTTCGTGCGAAACAATATCCAATGTACATAAGACCTTTCGCAATCAGACAGTGGAAGGGTTTCGCTCTGTTTTCTGTAAGATGATGGCATCGCTGGGCAAATCCACGTTATCGGAGATGCGTCACGTAGCATAGGATATTGTTAACACATTGTTTAATAGTTGCGTACCTACATACTACACCTGACCGCAACCTGACTCATTGCTCATTTATAAGAAAAAAGCGGAAAGTTGTTAAGTAGATAAAAATAAATTTAATTTCTATTTACAATGAGGTATTATGAGAGTTTTGGTAATCGCATTGTCACGAAACAAAAGATCGGCCATTCGACACTTGGAGTACAAAGGACACAAAGGAAGAGCAATAAAGGAATAAAACGTTAATAGTTCGCGGTAAAAGTGCAATTAGCACATGGCTTGTAGAGTGATATGGTGGGGAAGTTTTTACAAATGACTACTTAGCGCCTTGCTGTACGACTGCTTACTTAATGCAGATCGGCACCACAGCAATCTCACTTACCGTTTTAGGTCCATATTATATATCTAAATAAATGGGACGGCAGAGAGGGTAAAAACAACGCTCCAAAAGCATAGTCTGCCACTCTGGATAGTCTGGATATAAGTACGGACTTATCCAATAAATATATCTCTACAAATATTAATATATCTCTACAGTTTGCGTTCAAAAGTATCTGTCATGTCAATTGTTTTACATATAGAGAAATATCTCTTTTTGTTATGGTATTAGAGAATGGCTTTTGACGCGTTGTTTGATCAGCAACTTTTGATGCTGACTGTACCTAAAGTTCATAGATCTTGAAACGCGTCATTCTTAAACAAATTTAAAGTAGGTATTTAGACTATTTAGGTATACCTAATGTCAATACGAACACCTTACCAGGTATCTAATATTGACATTAGGTCTGGGTTTTCCTCCTGCTGTTTGTATTTAAAACTCATAATGCCATAGCCAAATATACAAATTGTCCTGCTAATGTAACTAGTAACTACATCACTTACCTACTTGCATCATTGAGGTAAGTTGGGGTAACTTTGAAAGCGGGGTAATTTTGAAAATTTAAAGTATCTGCTAAATTAGAAGCACTTTTTACTGTAGGAACAATGGATTTGATGACAATGTTACCTACGTAAAAATTAAATAGCCGAATAGCTAGGTAAAACAACTCTAAATCTTAACCCATTTCGCGCCACGAAACCTATCGCTCCCGCTTCCTTAGGGACCCTAAAACCAAAGTTGAGTTATTCGGGACCGTGATGGCGTGTCCGGGCTCGCTTTATGGAAGGGTAAACAGTTTAAAACACTACAGGGCCGGTGTTGGCCCAGCACTCTGTCCATTAGGCCGCGGCCGACACCTCGGGCTTCCAACGATGTTTGCTCGATGGTGCCGTGACACTCGCCCAGTTGGAAGTTTACTTTGGCTACCCAAATCGGATTGGAAATTTAATACGTTTTAGGTGCCGTAAGTTTCTGCAGGAATAGTTAAGTTAAAAGAAGATTTAAAACCCCGATTAAAAAAGAAAAGAAAAAAGTTTTGGATGTTTATGCACCTATTAGTTAAATCTAATTGGATTACATATTAACACTTTCGGACCAGCATCTTCAATTAAGTTGTTGTCGTTCAGTGTAGAACGCATTTACAATGTATATAGGTACCTAATAAAAAAAAATTGAACTCTTATTTACTAGCTTAGTATCTAAGTCAAAGTGATAAAACCATGTTCTCATTTGCATAAAAATAAATATCTTGCTGTAGCTAACTGATGGGCAACTTAATTTGCTACCACTACGACTAGCACAACTTGCGTTCTCACGCGCGACTCCATATTTGAAGTCGCGCCAGATGTATGGAGTCGCGCGCGAGAACGCAACTCATGCTAGACCGCCAGGTGACATGGCGACGATTAGGCTGGGTAGGAAGGTGAGATAAGTTAGGTACCATAATATGTCCTGTAGCTACTACATATCCCATACATATTTTGCATTCCTTCAATCATTCATATTATTGTCTTCTACACTAGAGAGACACGATCTTTACCTGCGTTTCAGTTTAGTCACAAAATAAACAAAAATATTCAAACGTCGAGGCCCTGCGTCATTTTTAACGCAGTCAATGATTATGGAACTGTAAAGTTCCCATTCCCTGACGCCAGTAAAGTTATGAATGAACATGTAGATAGGGTAATAAATAATTATTGGGTTAGCTTGTGGGAACTAGTACGTTTCTGAGTGGTTTCGACAGGCGCCATCCTCTGCAATAAAAGTTGCGTAGCCACTTCCTCAACTCTGTACTTTGCTTAACAAAGAGGCAATAAAAATAGATTTGTCTTGTCAATGGGTGCTAGGATTTCTTAAGAAGGGAAGATAAACTTTTACTGTAGGTAATTATCTTCTTGAGGCTTGCTTTTATTAAATAAGTATGTTTTACCGTTGAATGGCTACGTATTAATCCCTACTGTTCATTATTTTTAGTAATATAAGTACATATTATAAATGCCAAAGTAACTCTGTCTGTTTGTCTGTTACCTCTTCACCCTTAACCCGCTGAACCGATTTAGATGAAATTTGGTATAGAAAAAGTTCTAGGCACAGGGATAGTCATCCCATGCAGACGAAGTTGCGGGCAGACACACTAGTCTAATATATGTAAAAAGAAGTTTTTTGGAACGATATGTGTGATTGGCTAATGCCTTGACAAATTTTAAAGCAAGAGATTACTGACCGATTTTTTGGCAATACAGTTGAACGGTTAAGTATGTGCAAGCAAAAAAATCTAACTTTAAGACATCTATCGCCTATTCCAGAAAGCGTGCCAAAATCAAACAATGCTATTTCCAACAAAGAAACACTTTTGTCTACTTTAATTCAGCTCACAAACAGAAATGTTTCATTGAAAATCAATAATGTCCCTTTGTTGAATCCAGCATTCAATATGCTAAAACACTGCGCACTTCAAAAGTGAATACCAGTCATAACACGTGGACTCCAAGTTCAATACCGAGGCAAGGCGAGCGCATCTAGTCACGGACTCACGGAAGAGGTCAAGATACCCATTTCATTAATTTACTCTCTCGGACAAAACAACGCGAAGGTTCTTTCAATTTTGACCTAGAAAGGGATTGTTTTAGAGGATTTATGACTCATTTACATAACAGAAGTGCTTCTTGAGGATAATTTGTACGCATTGCGAAGACTAACCGCGTACAATAAATGCGGGAACGTATAATCAGCTCATAAGTCATAGTGCGCAATGATTGTTTGTTTTCTTCCGGCGTTCCTGGTGGGGGTTGGGTACAACGAGACCACGGAGGCTATTAACATAACATCACATCACACTTGAGATGATGAAATGTGATGCAATAAGTGAGTAGTGACAACGCGTCACTTCGATTAATTTATGGAGCGTCTTTGGCACGAAATAAATGAATATCTAAGGATTCTAGGGGCATATTCTGATATTAAAAAAATACGATACCAATACATACTCATCTAAACAAGTTCCACTCGCACTTCATTTATTGATGCAGTAGGAATGCACTAAGATTGATAGTAAATACGCATTTGTAATGAATACTAAGGGTATTCAAAAGACGATACGGCTAGACTAGGAACAAGTGAACAAACTTTTGTGTCTAATTAGTAGGTAATACCTACATTATTTCTCGTTTTATACCTATTAACAACATACTATTAAATTACCTAGGTACTTTTAGTAAATGGGTAGCCTAAATATGAGTTGGAAAGGTTTATTAGGTCTTGTTTTGAGTTTTACTTGTTGCTATGAAAATACATAATATCTTTCCTCCTTCGGCAGTCGGGCAAACAAAAATAGTAAACTCTAATATTTTTCCATTCGCCGGTACCAAGGACCGGAAAACCCCTCTTTACGCTTAATCCTATCCATTCGGTAACCCAATCAATTCGGTTACCGTATCATTCGGTAACCCTATCATACTGTTACCTGATTGTAACGGTAAGCTTATTGAAACGGTAACCTTAACCTTTAACCGAGTTAATCTCAAAACCCCATCGCGTTAGGGTTTTTGTTAGGGGTTTTTAACCGGTTTTTATTCAGTTATGGTAACCTTTATTATCGGTTGCTTATTGGTTTGCTACATTCGTATTTAGTGATGTGCCGTCAGTCAAATACCTACTAAAAGAAATAGTTAATTTATTAATAGAACTAATAGTTTATTTTGTTATTTTTTTTAATTTTGCTTATTTTAATGTTTTTGTTTATTTTAATGTTTTTGTTTATTTTACTTATTTTGTTTATTATGGTAATTTTTTTATTTTGTTTATTTTACTTATTTCATTTATTTTATTTGTTATTAATTTTGTTAATTTTATTTATATAATTTATTTTGATTATTTTGATTTTTTTATATACATTTTATATATTTTATTTAAATTATTTATTTTATATATTTTATATATTTTATTTATTTTATTTATTTTATATATTTTATTTATTTTATTTATTTTATTTATTTTATTTATTTTATTTATTTTATTTATTTTATTTATTTTATTTATTTTATTTATTTTATTTATTTTATTTATTTTATTTATTTTATTTATTTTATTTATTTTATTTATTTTATTTATTTTATTTATTTTATTTATTTTATTTATTTTATTTATTTAATTTATTTAATTTATTTTATTTATTTTATTTATTTTATTTATTTTATTTATTTTATTTATTTTATTTATTTTATTTATTTTATTTATTTTATTTATTTTATTTATTTTATTTATTTTATTTATTTTATTTATTTTATTTATTTTATTTATTTTATTTATTTTATTTATTTTATTTATTTTATTTATTTTATTTATTTTATTTATTTTATTTATTTTATTTATTTTATTTATTTTATTTATTTTATTTATTTTGTTTATTTTATTTGACTTATTTATTTTATTAGGATAAAGTTCATTTATTTAACTTAAAAGGTAATAATAAAAAAGCATTACAACTAACTATGAATTAAAAATTTAAAACCTAAACTAAAATTAAAATAAACCTACTTAAAAATTAAACTAATACTTATAATATTATATAAAAACTAAAATGCAATACTAATAAAATAGATGAAAATAATGTAATTTATTTTATTTATTTCATTTATTTTATTTGTTTTATCTATTTTATTTGTTTTATTTATTTTAGAAACTTACAAAATTAAAAGTAGTAGTAACTACAAAAATTAAATTAATTCAGAATAACATTCTAATTGAATAAAACGTTATTTAGTATAATCCTACATCTGGAATAAATATTCCGTTTTGTCTTTTTCATTTAAAATAAAAGTGTCATGATTTATTCACTTTCATTTTAAACTAAAATAACGAGTGCAAGAATTATTCTTATTCAAATCGATTGGATTAAGAATGAAATTTCTGTTTTTATTCTTATTCTTATTCAAGTTATTTTTTGCCCAAGTCTGCTCTAGATTACTCTCGTGTTGTTGAAGGTGACTATTGAACAAAATCTGCAAAATATCTTTCATGTATGAAGTCAATTATTTGCACTTCCTAGTACCTAATAACATGAAGATAATAAATATACCTACACAGGCGAAGCAACATGCGTATTTAAATCGAAACGCTGCGCTCTGCTGGCACGCGCTACAACGCAAGTGCACCGAATGTTTAAAGGTCGTGGTATTTTCTATTGTATTAGGATATTTAGGATTAAGCAGAATGCGGTAAGAGTCATAGTGACAACAATAAAGCCTTATTATTGTACTACACTACAGTATTGTTATCAGTGCTCTGCCGTGTCATGACTAATTGATGTAATTGTAGATACATGAGTTAGTGGTAACAAGGTTAAATGGCATTTATTTGGTCATATTATACGTCATATTATATGTAGTACAATGTATATAGATAGTAAAATGAATTTCACCCCTCTTTTCAATGGTCGGATTGATTTGAATTTTTTTTAGCGTAAAAGATTTTATTGTGATAGATAGATACATTTTTTGAAACGGCGATGATAATTTTATAATGAAGCTACATAGAAAGTAAACTGCGAAATTATAATTATGATGGTTCAATGTATATTTCTTTGCGTATTAAGTATGTATTTTGTTTATTATTCCTATCAGCCTTGAGGTCTGACGTATGCTATCTCTTTCACACCTACGGAAAGTGAATGAGATAGTAAATTACTGCAGGTAAGAAAAGAGTTCTACGCTTATCACTATAATTAAATAGATTTGCAGAAAGTTGCAGGCGTGTTTCCACTTGAGACCGTCATTTATTACTCATTGGCAATAACAATAGGATTAAGTCGTGGCGTGGTGAATTCTTTGTCAGCATTTGCTAAACACGGCAAGCGTTGTGTCAAACGATATTAATACCTGTTAATTTCCGTCTAAATAATAAATGCAAATTTTAAATATCAGAAGAGCTTTTAAAAACACCATAAGTCTTGGTAGTAACTCGGATACTGAAACCACATACTATAGTTCGTTTTTTTTTAGCATTAGAAATAAGGTAAACAATCTTGATGTGTCTTTTAATTGAAAAGCACATTTTAAAAATAAGTTACGGTAAATATGTAACAATTATGAATCTAATACGATCTTTTATAGTCTTCTGCTTTCATAAGTAATAGTTATGGTTTTTAAAAAGTGTTTTTCAATTAAAAGACGTGTCAAAATCGCTTACCTTCTTTCAAGTTATTTCTAATGCTAAAAAAAAACGAACTATAAACATAATTCGAAAACAGAAAAAAATCATGAGTATTTTCCCCATTTGTTCCTGCCCAACGTGATCGCCGCGATACATGAGGCGGGGACGTATGGGAATGATTTAAATGAAGCGCCTATTCCCATCTGTGCCCGGCGGGGAGAAATAGGAATACACCATATCGAGCCATTCCTTATCCTACCTTTAAAAACATCTTTTTTAGGGTTCCGTACCCAAAGGGTATAAACGGGACCCTATTACTAAGACTCCTCTGTCCGTCTGTCTGTCACCAGGCTGTATCTCATGAACCGTGATAGCTAGGCAGTTGAAATTTTCACAAATAATGAATTTTCTGTTGCTGCTATTACAACAAATACTAAAAACAGCATATAATAAATATCTAAGTGGGGCTCCCATACAACAAACGTGATTTATTTGCTGGTTTTTGCGTAATGGTGCGGAACCCTTCCTGCGCGAGTCAGACTCGCACTTGGCCGGTTTTTTATTTTTTACATTAATTTAGGCACAGTGAGCCATTGAAGAGTTTCGCTATCCACCATCCGTTCAGAGCAGCTGAATTGTACCTGATGATTTAGTTATCACATTAAAAGAAATACGGGAATCGTCCAATACCAAGACTATGCGGCAGTAAATTAAATTTGTAAGATTTTATTGCATAAAATCAGGTATAAATTAGTCAAGAAACATAGTAGTTTCTTGTCTAATTTACTTCTATCTATACGTAACGCCTATACGGCACCCAGACTACATGTTTAATCCAGGAATATTATTTAGAATATAAAATCATGATTATATTTATTTGATTAAGAATGAGATTATTCTTATTCAATTTTTTCACATACGAATTATTTCCGATCAAAATTATTTGAATAATTTTGACGGGAATAAAATCAACATGATTTTATTCTTAAGAATTCTTATTAAATAATGATTTTATTCTTGAATGCCCAACACTGCTTACTAAGTATGTATGTATCTATTTAATTTAATCAAAACTATTTCACCTACCAATGTTATAGATACCCAATGAATATGTATAATGAATTCTGGTATTAATGAAAGATTTGTAGTATTAAAATAAGTTTATAACTGCTATAGATATATATTTTCTGATCGCTGCATTAAGCGGTACAAGGTAAATTACGACTTTTAGCTCATACAACTCACCGCATCTGAAAACATTTTAAACTAAAGTCTATTTTTTATTCGGTAGACTAAAATGACATTTCATAGTATGAACATCATGTGTCATTTCATTTCATACTATGAAATGTTATTTTAGTCTACCGAATAAAAAAAATAGACTTTAATTGCTTATTATAAAATAAGATCATAATAACTAGTATATATGTCATTTGTTAACTATGGTAAAATATCTACCACAATCCGCTAGCGCATGTATCTTTATCACAAAGTGACTTTTTTTAATCACTTAAGATAAATTATACCTAACTAGGTACCAGTAAAATTACTAGTTAGATGAAATTTTTTCTTTAAATCAGTCTTTAATCTGTAGGTACCAAGTGTGAACCCGAAAATAAAAATAATAATCTAAGTAGCATAAAATATAACTAAATAATACCAGATATTACTAGGATATGATGTTGTTTACTTGCAAGTTGCAACCCCTTTTCTAAAAATGTCTAAACTAGAATTGCTCCGAAATTAACAAAAACAATAGGAACACACAGGTATAAAGATAAACAAAGGAATGGCCGCGCTGCGGCTCTCGCTCGCTTCAAAATAATACTGTAATCGCTCACTTATGTTTTCAATTTTAGCTTAAGGACTCAAAGTACAATATTGTTTGAATTGTCAATAAGCGAAGTTACCGGCAAAAAAACTTGTTTGTGCTGGAGGCTTCATAGACCGCCCATGCCAACCACGGTTATTCAATAATAAGTTGTATTTAAGTCTGCGTAAAGATTACAATCGTTTGAACTGGTTCAAAACCTTATTATGAGGTAACAGAATAGACTGGGTTTTTATTTCGGTTACCGGTAACAGGGGTTAACTCGATCTGATACGGTTACCGAATCAAAGTGTTACCTTATCAGACGGTTACCGTTATGGTAGGGGTTTTTATAACCACTTCTAAAATAACCCTATGAAAAACCCCGGTTAAGGTAACCGGTTCCGGTCCCTGGCCGGTACGAAAACCTTTGTGCAACGTATTTCGGCTGAAAAAAAAACAAATAAAACGATGCATGAAAATGAATCTAATTGTAATGTGTAGGTGACGTAGGTTATACTCCTTGCTTTTAATTCGACTTGTCATACATAACCAACACGCACGGTCCACGGGCACAATTTCTTTTGTAAACTCTTATCTCATATAGGTAGATAAAACAGTGGGAACCTCCGAACCTGCCCAGGCCTTCACACAACCTTATCGGGACTACTTGGAACTCAAATGATGCGAACCGGCCCATCGAGCCTGAACAAAAGGGTGCGAATGCAACGGTACGTCGCCCCAGACTTTGCGTTTCACACGACCAAATCGACAGATAAGGTTTTGAGGTAGATTTTTGGCCCGTGCGTCGAGAGATAAGAATTAGGGATTAAATTAGCTAGTTGCAACAAGTTAAAGAAAATGCGATAGAACCTAACTCTGCCGGAGTGTCTGTGCCTCTCTGTTAGCTTTGCTGGGTTAAAGTACAAAAATATATATTATATTCTGTCAAACCCAACCCCATCGATTTTAGGAAGAAATACTTAGGTATAGGTACTTACGAGTATATATGTAGGAAGTAAAATTATGCAGACTATATCGCACAATATGTATATTTTTAAATTGAAATTTCCATCTATTTATCAAATAATTGTGTGGTCTAATATGATTGTTAAATTCATTCAAATAATTCAAGAAAGGATCCACGTAAACTTAATTTGCATACAACTTACAAGTAAAAAATGTAAGTGCGACAACAAAATAGCACCATTTCATTCTAGTTAATATTCTAATCGAATACTGTAAACGAGTTGAATTATTATAAGTAAGTTTCTTAATTCAGGACAAGAAAAAGCCTACCACCTACTCGTACTGTAGAATCTGTGGATGAAGTGAGCTAGCACAATCACGTTCGCAAACATAACATACGTCTTAAAATGATATTACCATTCATGTTGCTAATTGAGCTTCATAAAGGGTAATGTATAACAACATGACAGCAATAACGTCCCCTTTAATCTTTGTTGTCAATAGGCGACATCGATGTCTAATTACAAGCCGCTGGGTGTCGGGTTTCGTTCACGGCCCGTGACGCATCGCTACAGATACAAGTTTGCTAGAAACGTATTAATTACTGTAAGAGATACAACCTTAGCAATGTTTTTTGTGTGCATGTAAATTGCTGATAAAGTTGCTTGGTAGGAATAGTCCCATTGCTCAAATAAAATCAGTTCTGCTCCCCAATAATCCAAAATCTTAGCCGATGTTAAACATTTTATTACTGTTATTTGCTTAGGTAAGTACCTACTTAGTATGGTATTTTACCTATTTAATTTATGGCGCGTTACATAAGAACACTTACTTTATACATGTATAAGTACAAGTACCTACCTCTATATAGGTACATATTATGTATTTACCTAACTGCTTAGTATAATGTTAGTCATTTTAAAATGTGTACAGTAAAAATGTGTAGGCATTGAGTGTAAGTTATATTGAGCGGAATCGAGACTATGCAGTTAGATTCATTTGTACATTCTGATTTGTTGTTCGAGTACTTGAAAGCAATGAAAACGGGGGCACCTTATACATATAGCCAGAAAACAAAACGTACCCCTTATAGTTCTGTATCTACATATATATAACATATTCTACTGCTACTACTACAACAAACTATAGTCTGTTTGTAAGTTTAGCTTGACCCAATAATCAATGATACGATATGTCCTTTCACCCTCATTTTGTTATTTGATTGACCTAGTCAGAGTTAGACTTGGTCTCTAATACCTAACATATAAGGGGAGATAAGTTCCTGCATAACGTATCTCCCTTGTTAGCTTAATCCACGTGTTAGTGCCTATTTACAGTTAGACATCACGCCAATACCACATGGCAATGGCACGACGTCCATAGTTCAGGACGGCCACACTCGCATGACAATGACTCGTTTAGTTTGCTCATCACATGGATCCGATTCCGACAACCCGGCGTCATCGCCTAATCTAATTGAGAAGCAGATTTTTGGTGTTTATCTTCCTTTACCTATGTCACTATTGGAAACGGTTTTTGACTGTTTTTATGTTTAGTGTTTACTAATTTACTTCGAGATTGAAAATTTACAAATTGAAACTGGTAACACAATATAGACCTTAGTACAGGGTTTTGTAACTTTAAATCAGTGTAAAAAATTCTCAGAAAGAAAATATAAAATTTTTGGAGCGCAATCCATATCTTCCAGATTTTTTTACAATGGTTACAGGTACGATTGTACGATTAGACTATTTATTAATTAATTAACTAAGTACTTATAGTGCTAAAGAAGTCGAAGTAAGTAAGTACACTAATATCATAAATAAAATGAATTATTTTTTGACTGAAGTCGTCGGTCAAAATTAGTTACTAGGTTTTACAAAGCGATACCTATATAAATATAATTATCAATATGATAAGTCTACGACACAATCATGCTACGATTGCTCTACGACGATCTGTATACCTACATAAATGTATTTGCTACGAGGTATATTACTATTGAATACAGAATACATAATAGTTGTCAAACTTAATAATGAATGTTTATATGGAAAACGTTTGTTACTATTATTTTCTTAAATATTTTTTTATGGTTGGGATTTCGGTTTACCTAGGTTATATACACGTTATTCATCTCTGCGGAAAAGTCTAGTAAATTAGTTTACTCACAGGCCCAAGTCAGCTGGCTACCAAACCACACGTAGGTAATTAATATAGGTACCTAGATAATTAATTTTCTGGCTTAAAATAGGTAGGTAGGTACCTACCTACTACTCTGCAAATAGTTGCAGATCAACAAATTTACCACTAGTCTACTAAAGGAACATGATACGTTAGGTAGGTCGGTATACCTATTAATAAAATAAAATCAACATTTGGCAAGATACTTAGTTACCTACCTAATAATATTTTTAATAAATCATTAATCATTCTGAACTTCAGTCATGTGAATCTATGCATTTTACCGCCGTCAAGAGCCTTTGTGATATTTGTTAAGAAGAAAGTGGACGACTGCGTGAAATCGTCTTTCCAATAGTTTCCATATATACCTTTTAATTTATTATTATAAGAGTTAGGAGCATTTAAAATTTTGTATAATATCTTTTTTAATGCGCTTAATTCTTATAAGTAGGTAATATCTAGGTATGTATTAATAACAAAAAAAACGAAGAAAGTCAAACAAAGGGGCAGTTACATATTAAAGGTAAGTAGATCAAATTATGTAAAAATATTTTCCATATTGCCAATATCCTCAGAGAGGAAAATGGGGATTATGTTTGTATGGAGAAGCGGTCGTCCCTTTTCCTCTTAACAAAAACTTTTATTGCTAATGAGGTGGTTCGGAATATGGAGGCGAGGCGGTAGCGGGCGCGGGCGCTCTCGGCGGTTGGCGAATCGCTCGGTTCGGTGGTGCGAGCGGCGCAAGGGATGCAGGGCCGGACCGGGCGCCGCCGCCGCGGTGGTGGCCAGCGGCGGCCGGGCGCTCCTCAGTGTCGCTCAGTTCGCGGCGCGCGGTGGTCGTGCGGCGAGCGCGCGTGATGTCTACGAGATGAGGCTGGCTCTGGTGTTACTGTGGCTGGGCGCGGCGGCCGCCTGCGGCCCGGGCCGAGGCTTCACCAACCGCCCGGGGCCGCGGCACCGTCTCTACCCCCTCGTCTTCCGTCAGCACGTGCCCAACATCAGCGAGGAGAACGGCCGCGCCAGCGGCCCCCCCGAGGGTCGCATCATCAGAGACGATGAAAAGTTCAAAGACTTAGTGCCTAATTATAATCCGGACATCGATTTCAAGGATGACGAGGGTACGGGCGCAGATCGCCTCATGACCCAGGTGAGTCGATTCCCATTGGCGGATCTTCCTTCTAGTGAGCGGATCTTATTGCTAGTTATGTATCCGGATGCTTAGGTGCGCGTACGTGGTTTCGATTAGAGCGTTGTTGAACATTCCGGAGTGAAAAACTTGTTTTGGTAGTGGGAAGTTGTCACTGAAATAATGAGTGAGTGTCTGTTTTGAAAACATGTGAATGCGCGGGCGCTGCAGCCGCCGGCCGGCGGAGACAATCCCGCTGTAAACATGAACAATGGATACAAATTGCGGGCGTTACGGTAGCTTCGAAGCGAGTGTTACGATTGTAACTCTGCAATTACGCAGGCTTTGTCAACAAATATTGTGACTCTGTGACTAATCGATGAATGATGATTTCTTTTCAATATTGATGCCGGGTTGGGTGTAATATACGACAGTCGTAAAAGTTGGTGTCGAGGGCTTTCAAACTCGTGCCTTGTCATTCACTATGTTTTGTGAAAACATGCGGACAACGGGGAACTAGCTTATTGTTGACGGTTACTTTATTGTACTTCATTTGATATAGTCTGTTGCATTATTTATATTATTATAGCTTAAAACAAGTGCAGTAGGCTGCGAAAAAAACGTTTTGTCATAACCGTAATAAGTAGCAGAAAACTAAAAAAAAGCCTTTTGAAAACAAAAACTGACCATGTTGTTACATTTTTGTTCTAAATCATTATGAAGGTAGGTAAGAGAATTATGTAATTTCATTACAGCAGAAATTGTTATGCTTTGTCAGAATTATTAATTGGGGTAGTAGGTAATTATTTAAAACATGTAGGTACCTATATTGGATTCGTTTAGTTAGAAAACCTTAATTTTTCTTACATAGATATTTCTTTTAATACGTATGTTTAATTGATATCACGGAAATTGCGGACCTTATTTAAAAAACGAAGCATTCAGTTTTAACAGAAAAGTTAAACTTTTCAATTAGAATATAAATATACTTGCCTATACATTATGTACTATGGTGTCTATGGTAACTACATACATATCAGGGATTATTTAATGTGTGCAAGTGGATTAAATATATACTTACCTATATTTAACTTAAGAGGAAACGGAGACAGTAGGTAGATATATGCGTTACAGTGCGTTTGTGACTTTTTTGTACGCAAACTGTTCTCAAATTATTTCAAAAACCGTCCGACTGATTAAGTTGCGGTTTCCTTAAAAGGATTTGTTATATTATACACCAGCAGTTCGCAGATACACTTTAACTCATCAGATAGCGCGGTTATAATTTTGTTGGGGATTTTTTTATGATTCTGCACAATTTGATGTGCGTTTTTGACCTCAAAATCTAGAATTTTCATGTGGGTAAACGTAACCTACATTATTAAAATTGTTACTACACGATAACTATAATTGGTAGTAATTTTTAATCTACTTGTTATCTATTCTGTATTTTGTCCTTGTACACCCCTATTATAAAGTGACGCCTAGATTAATAAAACCTAAATAAATAAATAATAAATATTAATTGACATTTTTACACAAGTTGGTGATGATGATGGTAAGCTCAAGAAGGCTTGTGTTGTGGGTACTCAGACAATGATAGATATAATATATATATATACCAATACTTAAATACATAGAAAACAACCATGACTCAGGAACAAATATCTGTGCTCATCACACAAATAAATGCCCTTACTGGGATTCGAACTCAGGACCGCGGCTTCACAGGCAGGGTCACTACTCACTAGGCCAGACCGGTCGTCAAAGTAGGTACGGTCAAGGAATTTAATTTCATCAGACACCATTTCCTACCTTGTCACAATGACAATAGTATGAGGTCCCTAGCGGCTTTCATACTGATTGTAACTGTGACAAAGTACGAAATGATACTGAAATTACATGCTTTGACTGTACTTACCTGTAGATATTGAGGGTTAAACGTAAAGTGGTCTGTATCGAAGCAATCGGTAGACTTCTTGAACTGGGAAACTAGTTAACATGACAAATTGTACAGTCGCTATCAGATATATCAGAGCGGTCAAGGCGCTCACAAATATCTGAACACGCCTCTATTGTCAAGGCGTTAGAGTGCGTGTTCAGATAATTGTGAACACCTTGGCCGCTCCGATATATCTGATGGCGACTGTACATCGACAAACACAAAATATTTTTTTGTATATAATTCTACTCTGATTATGAATAAAAATATTCAAATAACTTAAATGAAGAAAATAAAATAGGGATGACAGAAGCTACGAAAAGTCACGTGACTATTTCCATACATAATTTATGTTTCGATTGGCTTTTTCTATTAACGATTGTCATCTTGGCTAGGTGCTATTAGCCATTCTGCCCTTCTAAGCGAATAGCGCTATCTCAAAACAAATGATTTTGGAAATTGAATTCTCAGTTATATGTATAAACTAAAGTATAACACAGCACACACACAGCAGCACAGCTTAGCTGGGCAGCATTGTGGAATTAACATATCCTAATGGACTTATTTTCACCTATTGATTATAAAATATAATATTTGCCCAGTTATTAGCATACCCAATAGAGTTTACGTGAGTAATCGGCAAATATGTTTAAATCTGACGTGCGTGTCGTCAAAGCGTCCGCCTGATTTCGCCGTTCGCAATGTTTTCAGAGTCTACAAACGGCCATTGTGATGAATTTTAATAAGGATTTATTAGCATTGCATGAAGTCTTCGGCTATTAATATACTGTTTGGATTTCGCTAATTTATGCGTGCAAATGTTTCTCAGCAAGTACGGACAGACATTTTATTTAAAGGCATTATGAGTAAGAATTATATTAATATTCTTGTCATTCCCTAATTTTCATTTTAAGATTTCAATATTGTTTAATTTTGTTCCAATTGTTAATAGCTTTGTCATTATCTACTTATGACTGATAGTGTTTGTTCCGCATTTATGCTAGGTAACGCGCATGAGACAGTTATGATACTGCAAGCGTCAATACATAGGCTACGGTGTCCGCCTGCCGTCAGATAAACCTTATGCTTGTATGCCACTGTTGTGGTTTGACAAAAATTTACTTAGAAATTAAGGCAAATTTCTTTATTTATATATATATATATATATATATATGTATATATATATATATGTATATATATATATATATATATATTTCGGGGATCTTGGAGGAGGTATATGGTGGTTTTCGGGGGCGAAAAATCTATCTCGGAAAACGCTCAGTTTTGAGTTTTCATATGTTTTCCGAGCAAAGCCGGTCTCCCAGATATTTTGAATAGAGCAAAGTGAGGGAGTATCATTATAAAGGTCATATTTTCATAGAAATTTCATTTTTTTAATGACATGGCCACAATTTATCATTGCAAGTGCCATGCAGCGTTAGCTTGGTTCAACTCTAACGTTGCCGTAGGAAGACTGGCAGAAAATATGTTTCAGCGTCTGAAACGCCGCTGTAATGGGTCGGCAAACACGGTCGCGTTGACAAACAAACAAACGCGCATACAAACAGTCGCCGATGGCCTTTACTGCCCGAAGTGGGTCAGTTCGGAATCTGATGACCACGTTAAGTGCGCAGGATGTTAGTTCAGAATAGAACTAGGTTATGCTGCCAATAGGCGGTGATTTAGTGCAAATTTTTTATTTATAAATAAAATTAAAAATTAAGCTTAAAAACTAAGCCTAAACTAGTTTTTAAGCTTAGTTTTTAATTTTAGTTATAATTTTTATTTTAAGGGTTTTTTATTATTTGTTACTTATTTAATCTTTATTTAATAACATTATTTTGGATATGTTGTTATTTTTGTGGGGGTACTTAACAGTAACGTGTTATCGTTTATACCCATTTCGGTAATTTGTTGGTATTACGATATTTTTTACACTTTTGGCGACTTTAATGTCTTAGGCACATTTTTGGTACCTAATTATATGTAAGTACATATATCTTATATCACTAGAATCGGCTTTCAAATCTACTGTCACTTCTAGAAAAATGTGTCTATACCTACATCAAATAACCTGTATACAAGAGATTTGGAACACAGGCCCAAATAATCATTCATTTTTAATCGTTGATCGACCTACCCTATTGATACCTAGAAACTAATTACTCATGAGAATTTCGGTTCAAAAGTATTTGCTAACTTTAAGTAGGTGATTGTTTTAATACCTACCTATCAGAATCAAAACCAGAATACCTACTATCTACCTGGATTGTAATTTACATTATCATAACATTATTAGGTAAATCAAATATGCATCATTGTACCTAAATTATGTATGTATGTATGTATGTATGTATAAATAAACTCTTTATTGTACAAAACACAAAACACAAATTTATGGCACAGGATAGGCAGTACAAAGGCGAACTTATCCCTTTAAGGGAATTATTTTATTAAGGTAGCCGTTACATCGAGTTTAAAGAAGCATATGAAAACTAAAAGTCTATTAATTAAAACGCGACCGGTTCGCTAATCATAGAACACATTAATTATCTAATATTCAAACTATTAAAATACAAATCTCATAACTGCATTAGTATGTACTACATCATATAGGCCGCTATCGAGAATGTAATCAAATAACTGTGCTTACTTTATATATATCCTAATTAAATCAATTAAATTATTAGTATTCAATCCAGGGGCCCATTTCTCGAACGGTATTAGACTAATATTATTAGCCCACGAACTGTCAAATTGTATGGGTTACCATGGCAACACACTAATAATATTAGACTAATACCGTTCGAGAAATGGGCCCCGGGCTCATTTCAGAAGCAAGAAGTAAACACAAGCAAAAGTGCCTCCGCAGAAATCTGGTATTGGATTGATGTTTATCAGAGCTATTTCAGTTTGCAATGTCAATTACTTCAGTCGGCGACTTACTAGGTCATAATCTACAATATCTACATCCATTAGAAATAGTGTTTACGTTTTCCTCTTCGATCAATTTGCTTCGTGAACTGTTGAGACCGTAAAATTCAATCAAAGTCAACCTAAATCTTGAAATAACGATCCGCCTTCTAGGAAACTATTGTTCGACGGTAACATGCAAATAATTGCTTCAATGCAGTATGCAGATTATACGGCAAATATTTTAAAAGGACTAAGGTATATGTGGAATCCAGTTATGTGCAGATAATAATCGGTGTATCGGTGAGTACAGACAGTTGGTAGTGTGTGCGTGCGGGACGCGAGCGGCGGCGGCGAGCGGCCGAGCCGCCGCGGCGCGAATCCGCCGTGGGTTATGTTATGTGCCTGCACAACGCACATAGCCGCGCCGCTCCCGGCCAGCCGACCAGGCTTGCATTCGTAAAAATCTCCAAACCGGTTCGATGCGCCTCCATTACTTTCTTTCTGCTTCCACTGTGCCTCCCATTTAACTCGGGCTCACTTTTTATCAGGAATCGGTATCTCCGTCTAATAGTATTATTTATTTCTCATAAATAAGAGGGAATAGGTATGAGTAAAGTTAATGCGCACGGGAAGCGGTACGTTACATGCCAGATGCTACGAAGATAAATGCATTATGCTCTTTCCGTTGAATGTTGGATTGCGTAACTCGTGGGTTGGTGACAGCTGGATTTATATAGCCTCCACGCGTAAGGGAAACATTACTATTTACTAACGATTAGGTCCTGATGCTGGCTAGTCTGGTGGGTTTCTATGGCATCTTTTTATCCTAAACGACCCGGTCTGGAAAATATATTTTACTGTACAGAATAAGCACTTTCCGTGCCTACCTATGCCGAAAATTTAAAGGGCCATATGTACTTACTGGATAACGTTGTACGATACACGTGCGAATAGATAATTCGCAACTCGTATCGATTTAAAACACTCCCTTCGGCCGTTGCGTATTTCCGCACTTGTATCGTTTTTACGTGTAACTATTTTTTTGAATCGACATGTATAAATAAGTAGGCGGTTTGACGGCGATTCGGATTCATTAGTTACGGCCTGAATTTGAATATGACTATACTACAGGCAGAGCATATATGACTATTTTTTAAAATAGCTTAGGCATTGTATTTTAATGATAATTGCATGTGCTATCCGAGCTACGAATGTGTAGGTATGCAACAATACAAATACAAGCAACCCCCATCTGCGTAGAAGCTTATTCAGGCGTAACCTTACCTTTGCTGACAGTCCATGTTTTTACAATTTCAAAGAACACTCATATTTACCTTTTTCAATTGTGAAATAAGCTAGCATCGTAGCTCAGCGCCCGCGCCGCGACCGCAGCACCGCAGCGGGCAAGTAGGCGCAACCGCACCTCGGCACTCTCCGATTCCAATCGGAATTACTTACCTTTTTATGTATGTTTTTATTTAATATTTTATATCCTTCGGACGCGAATAAGCCCGGGGAGCGGCGGTGGGGGGCGCGGGACATAAATATCTCAGTGATTTATGACGGAGGTGGTCGCGGGATAGGTCAACATTATTCAAATTCGTATTTGAGTCTCGGGTTACAATGAGCTTTTACTGCCGCGCGCAGATAGCACGACCAGTCGTTACCGGGCGACCGGGGCACGCCGCCTGAGCTCCATTCAAAAAATAGTTCATATTCTCAATATGTTTTCTATAAAAAAAAATTACAAACAAGATTTACAAGATATATACACAGTGGTATTACTAAAAGAAATTAAAAACTAGCTTAAATCTAAAATAGGCCCTTGAGGCATTGTACCAAGGATGCTGGCGACATTTCCTCGCTGTATCGCAATGCTTATACGTTGTGCGAGTTACTCGTAGCCGCCAGCTGAGCTGTTCTTCGGTCACCAGTTACGTCAACCAGACGCTTCGCGATTACTGCGAACAACTTTATGCGCGCTGGGACCCCATGGACCTAGAGTTTCAACTCCATTCTATAAATATATCTACGCTTGAAATACATCTTTAATCCATATTGAATAATGTTTTAAATCCGAATGTCATTAAATCAACAAGTATAAACAAACTGTTATAAAGGCACTTAATTATCGATTGTTAATACAGATTTCATTAAGTCAATATACCGATACGCTAAAGTGGTTTAATTTGTTAGCAGCAAAGATACCGCCGACCAAATTAGATACTTTTCGGCTTATTAGCGCTGGATAAAAAACAGAACGAGCCCCGATCGTTGTGAATAATTGACTATAATGAAATTAATCCTAAAATTCTACGGTGGGTTTACAACGTTGTAAAATGCAATAAAGACCTCTAAACAGCCGCGCTATAGCACTGTGCTTATAAAGGCAACTAAGTAAATAAACTGTTGTCAATAGTCTCTTCATTAGTGATAAAACGATCATTATTTTCTGCAAATTATTGACAAGACAAGGTCAATTTTACAGAACTATGTACCTAGTTCTTTCAACAGGTATCAGAGTTATTCAATAATACATACTTTAAAAAAATACAGGATAATTGATTATATTTATATTCATATGTGTCCGCGGCCGGCAAAACGTCCGACTTTGTCGCTTGCCATAAAGATGCTTTGACAGGTTATTCGTATAAAAATACAAGCAAATCTCGTCCTTACGGTAAGTGACAAAGTGGGACCTTTGACTAGACTTATATTATATTAGGATTAGATCGTAATAATGTCATTTGAGTTTAGACTTTTAGTTTAAGTAATGTGTGTAATCCGTGATTATCCGCTAGTAAACACGCGTTATACTTACTTGTTGATACCTCAACTAAAATAACATCTGTAGCCGGCGTATAAGTAAAATAAACACTTCAAAGGAGATAAAATTTTACTCGCACGGTTTTATAACACTGGCGGTCAGCGCCGGGGTCGGTCTGGAAAACTCCTGAAAAATATAAATGATCTGTTTATTGTAGAAAATTCCGAGTAACAGACTTTATAAAATACTAGCTGTGCCCGCGGCTCCGCCCGCGTGGAATTCGGTCTGTGTCAGTAAGCTAATTGATCTCTAATTTCTCTTTCTCTCCCCTGGAGGCGGAACTTGAAGTAAAGTTGACAGATGGATACGATTAGCGGACTGAAGTCCAGATAAAATATTTTACAATTAGGTAGGTACCACTAAACAAAACTACACTCCAAAACCAATAGTTTTTTTCGCCCTTATTCCAATATTAGACGTGATTTAAATGACACAGAGTAGTAGGTGTATAACGGACAATACAGTACTACTTTTGTATTTTTACGTCCTTGACTGTACCTATCCAAATCATGTCCATGGCAAATATCATCCAATTCTGTCCTCCAGTCAAATCATTCTGAGCATGATAAATTAAGAATTATACACATAGAAATCCATACTTCCTAACAAACTTTCGAATTTAGGTCTAATATTATATTAGTTAGAAATAAGATTAGAGGAAAGGAGAATATTATAGATATCAAATATCTACAATATGAATGTACCGGGGATTACTTTTAACAGTGTAAAAAAATGTTGAATTATAACTTTTTAATTTAAGTGTTATTTACTAAATAACACTTAAATTAAAAAAAATTAGCCTAAGTCGTAGTCGCTTGGTAGGGTGCCCAGAATGCCATCTTTATTAAAGTACGGCGTAACCCTTAAAATCGTATTAAAAACGCGAGCGTAGCGAGCGCGAAATTTTTTTGATAGAAAAAAAATTGAGAGATGCTATGTCAGGGACACAGCCGCAATGGTTTACGTGAAACGTTGGTGTGGATATCTAAATAATGCAAAAGCCGAAGGCCGAGCTCCATGTAGGGCCGAAGGCCCGAAGCGTCCAGGCTGTCAGTGCTTAAGCACAGAACAATAGTATAAGTGTCTAAATACGAAGGCCGAAGGCCGAGCTTCGTGTAGGGTCGAAGGCCCGAAGCGTCCAGGATGTCAGTGCTTAATCACAGAACAATGGTATCAGTGTCTAAATGCGAAGGCCGAAGGCCGAGCTCCGCGTAGGGCCGAAGGCTCGAAGCGTCCAGGATGTCAATGCTTAAGTCGTAGTAGTAGTCGCTCAGTAGGGTGCCCATCAGAATGCCACCTTTATCAAATGAGGCTTAACCTTTAAAATCGTATTAAAAACGCGAGCGAAGCGAGCGCGAATTTTTTTTTGATAGAATAGGATTTGAAAGAAGAGAGGCTATGTCAGGGATATAGCCGCAGTGGTTTACGTGAAATTTTGGTGTGGATATCTGGAAGGCCGAGTTCCATGTAGGGCCGAAGGCCCGAAGCGTCCAGGATGTCAGTGCTTAATCACAGAACAATGGCATCAGTGTCTAAATGCGAAAGCCGTAGGCCCGAAGCGTCCAGGATGTCAGTGCTTAAACACAGAACAATAGTATAAGTGTCTAAATTCGAAGGCCGAAGGCCGAGCTTCATGTAGAGTCGAAGGCCCGAAGCGTCCAGAATGTCAATGCTTAAGTCGTAGTAGTAGTCACTCGGTAGGGTGCCCAGAATGCCACCTTTATCAAAGTAGGCTTAACCTTAAAAGTTAAAAACGCGAGCGTAGCGAGCGCGAATTTTTTTGATAGAAAAAATTGAGAGAGGCTATTATGTCAGGGACACAGCCGCAATGGTTGAATTTTGGTGTGGATATCTAATGCGAAAGCCGAAGGCCGAGCTCCGCGTAGGGCCGAAGGCCCGAAGCGTCCTGGATGTCAGTGCTTAATTACAGAACAATAGTATAAGTGTCTAAGTGCGAAGGCCGAAGGCCGAGCTCCGCGTAGGGCGGAAGGCCCGAAGCGTCCAGGTTGTCAGTGCTTAAACACAGAACAATAGTATTAATGTAGGTTAATGTGTGTGCTGGGAGTCCTGAAGCACTCAATGAGTTTAGGAACTCCAGAGGGTCTGTTGTGGCGTCGTTGCCTTCATCCAAGACAGTGTTAATGGATTTAGGTATATACTGCCTGTTCACTTTTGATTTCTGCCAATATCCGCGCATGTGTAGGTAAGTATAGACGTACGACTCTCTCCAGTACCCGCTGATACACCACAGTACTTACCGTCGAGCACGTCTGTCGTGCGAATCCGCTGAGCGGTCAACCGTTCTTCGCACTGCGTGAACGTCTCCGATTCTTCCTCAGATTCCTGAGACCGTGCTACCTTGTAACCTCAATACGTTGCGAGAATTTCGCGAGAAAATTGTTTTTTTTCGGAAAGGTATGGTGACGCGTTTAAAATGCAAGTCCCAAATTGTTTGACACTTACAAAGACATAATACCTATTTAAAATTTAAAAACTTTCGCGTTTTGAACACATATTAACTCACATTTATATATAGACGGGCCTATCTCGAAATGTATTTTATTACCGTTATTTACCGACGTTTCGACACAGGTTTCACTGGTCGTGGTCGCGGCTAACTGATGTCCCAACAAAATGTCAAAACAGAGATTTGTGCAACTACCCGACGAAAAGTGTATGAAAAAGTTTGGGGTAGACATCATATTTTCAAACCACCCACTTCACATAATGTTAATTATTGTCAATGGACCTGCGATAGACCCGTCTATAAATGTGATTTAATATGTATTTGAAAAGACGTTTGACATTAACTAAGAAAATTTTTGTTTTTTTTACAAAGTACATACACAAAAAAAAAGTTTGCACCACTTTCTTAAGTTAGCGCCATAAGATTCAGGTGCAAACATAACTTAATTGAGTGTAGTGGCCACCCCCCCCTTTTAGGGGTTGAATTTTTCTAGCCTAAAATAGGGCCAGGGATTTTCTTGACAGATTAGTAAAGTTTGCATCAAAATCCGTTCAGCCGTTTTCACGTGATGCGCGGTCAAATAAACAGATAAACAGACAAACAGATAAACAGATAAACAGATAAACAGACAAACAGACAAAAATTCTAAAAACTGTTGGAACGTGTTCTGTTATCGATTCTAAGTATCCCCAACCAACTTTTTTTCGAATATCTTCCATGTACAGACTTTCGACCCTCTTCAGCTTTATTATATGTATAGATAACCGCGGTATTCGGAAAACAAGATCCGTTCTAGACTAGAGAACGATACGATATGTACTAGATACGTTGTAGTTTACATTTCAACTAGTTCTCTTTTGCAGCTCAATTCGGGCAAAAATGTCACTTTTACGTTAAAATATCGTAATAATATCTTGTGGAAATCGTTCAAGAGTATCTTCAGAATTGCGGAAATGTCAAATTTGACAGGCTAGATCTTAAAATTATCGTTATCGTATCTTGGTGATGTCTAATAGATGTCTAGTTCAAAATCCGAATCGGGCCCTTAAGTACTTATAGGTACCTACCGTTCTACGGAAAACACCTGACGTAAGCGATATATTTCAAGTATTAAACACCTGATATTTCTATAAATAGAATATAATTGCACAAGTTAATATATACATACTAATACTTTAATCCCATTTTGTTGTTTTGTTAGGTACCTTTAGGTTCATAGGCCATGTTCAGTGGTGAATGTAAAGATACGAGGTTATAAAGTCTCAATTAGACCATTATAATGCTTCAGCTGATAGATAATTATGGGGGGGGGGGCACATAATAGTACTTATGGGATTTTAAAATATCAAAAATTCACCGATTGGCTTTATGAATTGTTGTAAATAGATAGAGTGAGCAAATATGCGACTATGTGTAAGATATGCATAAACCGGTTTTTATAGCGTCCTCTGCTCGGATGATGGATAAACTAGGACAATGGGTAACTAGGTTTAAGCTAGTTGTACTGTGTGTATGTTATTGACTCTTGCAATTTTTCTGGTAACGGAACCAGATCATTAAATAAATAATTCTAAACACTTTCCCTAAACTGCACGCACCTACATTTGCACGGAACAATGGGTCATCAAATAAATTTGAGTTGAGTACAAGGTTTTCAAAATACCCTCAATATTTATTTATATGCTATTGTTCAACTAAGAGCTATAGGATAATTATTGTCCGTCGATACCTAAGTGAGGTTCTTGTGTCTTGTGCAAATGGGGCTAAAGAACCCTACCCACTATCTCGATAGTTGTGGTACAAATTTCATTTCATTAAATCGTATATTAATAATTGAATTAATAGGAACTAGAATATATTTAGAATAAAAGTCGAGACGCCAAGACGAGACAAAGGGCAAAAGGCAGTGCATATCTTTTCTCGGCACGTTTCGTCGTATTTTCTAACCCTCGTAGTTTCGGCTAGGATAATGCTAAAGAGCTGAAATTTTTATCATTTATACTATTTAACGGAGTTAAGTTTTAAATTTTCATAATTTCTTAATAGTCGCGTATGCAAGTGAGATCAAGTTTCACAAAACTGTGAATTTGGATGTGGCGTTAGGCCTTCATTTCCACTAATGCCAAATAGGCCAGGCCAGAAAACGTATTGTGACAATACGGTCTCTGCCCGTCCTTATTATACGTAATACCCTAGTTTGTCAGATCGTCGGTTTGTCTAATAGTGTCTTCCAAAACTTTTCGGTCTCGTAGATTACCCGTTGTGCGAGTAATGTACCCAGCCCCACTGTTGCTTAGTGTGGCAATGCTAAGGGCAATGGCCATTTTTTTGGTGTTGCTGCTCCAGCTGATCACATTTCTCATTCTACAGGGTTTAACAAACATTTTGGGGATCTTTCCGTATCGTGTTCTGATTAGAAAATACCCCCAATTTTTTTGTTATACCTTATAAATTGCAGAAAATGTCCGAACTATTTTTCATCAATTGCGCATATCAAGTATGTGTTTCTGGTAACAAGTAGGTACTTAACTACTTAGACAAAAACTTTATTCCTAGCGCATTGACAATTCTACCTACGCCGCACGCACGCACGGTACGCGGCACGGTAGGTGTGCAATACCTTTTACGATTGTTGAAAGGAAACACTTGTTCAAATACGCGGCAAACAGTTCAGTGATAGGTCTTTGAACCCAGCCCGTGTTTGCGGTATGGTTTATATAGTTTGCTGCCGAAGGTGGCGATAAATTAACGATTTGCATCTCAACGGTAACGTAAACATGTGCGATTTCTGCGGTGTCCTCATTGTGGGCTTAGTTAGTTAGTTTTAAAATTTTCGTGTTAATATTGCTAAGTTTCACAATGGTACCTACTCACAAATTGACCAAAAGTACTTAACGGAAAACTCTGAATGAAATACACAAGTGAATAGGTCAATATATATAGATCTGAAAAACTTTTCAAAAAATGCTTCTAGCAGTTAAATAGGTGTACCTATATATTAATATGGTGAAGTGTATTGTAAAATACCCAAACATTTTTATTTTATTCAATTACCTACTGCCTTACGAGCTCTTTGGATTAGTTTACAGATTATGAAGTTTTAATCATTGTCATTACCTACGTTTCATTTTCGGCATTTTTGCAGAGACGCTTTAGTGTAGGAGGTCCTACCGGTATATTAATGAAACCACTTTAGATATACACACAGAGTTAATTCTGGAATTCCACCTCCTTTCACGGATAAGTTAATGTAAATAGGCAGTTTTACAATACGTAATGGCAGCCTAACAAAATGTAGATAACGTTCAAACTACACCGCCGCAAAAAGCGTTGTTTGCGAGAGACTCGGATCCTTCGCTCGTCTGTTTTAATTACACATGCAAATATTTGATTTTCTTCAGCTGTTGCGCTTATCTCAACCTTATCTGTCAAACTCAGTCAATGCTGGAGAGGCACGGGCCACGGAAGAACTAATTTACTCGTTTACAAATCTCAGTTTCAGTTCGTGTTTCTGATCACACAAAAATGGCTCCTATGACTTTGGTTTTATGCTTGAATTTTAAAGTAGTTGAAGTTGTTTTGCGATGTCGCTTTAACTTGAGTACTTTTGAATGTATTGTAATTGTAGCATTACAATTACAATACATTCATTGCATAATGAATAAGATTAAAATGAAATTAAGTCTTTATTAGAGAGCAATTATGTACTTATTTGTTTTTTTTATTATAAGTAGTCTTAGGCAGCAAGATTGACGAATAAAGGTGACAGTCCATTACCAACGACAGCTGCACTACTGTTCTTTTTACTATGGAAATTGACAGTACCACTGACGCGTTCAGTACCAGTAGTGCAGCTGCGGTCAGAAATGGAATGTTACCCTAACAAAACACGACAGCTTAATCGACAAGCTAAGTACTTAGGTAGAAAAAGAGCGTGTATTATTTATTTGAAATATAAAATCATTAGGTAAATAAACATTCGTGACGTTATTTTTTCTGCAAACATGAACATAACAAAAATATTTGCCTACACTAATGTTCTTTTGAGGAAAGTTGACAAGATTAAATAATGATTTAATAGGAATGGCCTGCAGGTCGGATCAATAATAAATATCTTCAAGGTGTACCTGGAAATTCAATTTGCGATCTATTCAGGGAATCGTATTTCCTGATACTAAATAACGCGGTGTTTATGCGTTTCAAAGTGTTCTCAATTTCGGTTATTGATGGCTATTTATAATTTATAGCTATGGAACGCGCATTCTCTTCCTTACTTTCGCAACATGATCTATCGCTTTTGCTTTTGAAGTACGTGTAAATACTGGTGCGTAACGTTTACTACTAATAGGATATGTAAAGTAGTTGAATGGATTATGATAAGGCGATTATTGTATTTCGAATAGCGTACGGAGTTTGTTTGAAATGGATAAACACGATAACAAGAAATATAACCAAAGTTTAAGTCTGTCGTCATTTCTTTTCTTTTTATAGCGATCATATTCGTAAATAATTTTCAGTGATAAAAAGATTGTGATAGTTCTCGGTAAGGTTTTGTTTAATGTATGAAAACCAAAGAAAGATAATTTTGCTGGCTCTGTCTGCCAACCCTAGTGATAGTTGTGATCGATATTAATATATTTATTTGTCCTTAGTACCGGTTGTGAATGTAGGATTTCTTGACATAGGTAAATGGGACTAAAATGGGTAGGGGAGGCGAGCCGAGTGATAAAGTTTTATCACAAACTATCTAAAACAGCCCTAGTAGCACGGTCGCATTTTTATCGTTTATCACCATGCCTGTCACGTTCTAACAAGTATGTAAGTGCGAAAGTGACGGGCATAGTGATAGTCGATAAAAATGGAACCGTGCTGAGCCCGCAGTACGTAAATGTACCTACCTAAAGCATAGGACTAGTAACTCTTTGATTATTTAAATACGGCATTCTACAAATCGTTAAGGCTGTACGTGTACCCATCGTGTAAGCAACAGCATCAACCGTGTAGAAAAATGTTGTAAGAGCAAATTTTCTACCCAGTCAAAATCCAATTATTCGTTCATTGTTCCCCGCTAGGGTTGTCACACATCATTAAACGGTACCAATGAGACCCGTAAAAGTATGTCCACGTCCACGGCGATCGGTCGCATAATCGTGTGCAGCAGGACCAATTACGGGCGACGTCGGTGCGAGGTGCACTTTTATTGGGTGCAAGATTTAAGTGCCAATCGACACGGCGAGTACGGTTCTGCCCGATTTTTACGGCCACTTAGCCCTTATATGAAACTATTTTGTCCGAACTTCGTTAGGTTGCACTATAAATTTCATTGGCAATGTATTTTGTCAGTTACTGCGGTTTTACCATTTTATAAACTGCGGTTTGGTTGACATGGACCTTTTCTTTTTCTAGTAAAGGGTCTATTTAATAAACGCTCCAGATTTCATGACACAATACCATAATTGAATGAATATATTATTAAGGGTAAGTATCTGCTCGTCTACCTCTTCGTTCCAAACTGCGAATTTCCGAAGTTATTGTGTCGTTTTTAGGGTTCCGTACCAAAAGGGTAAAAACGGGACCCTATTACTAAGACTCCGCTGTCCGTCCGTCCGTCCGTCCGTCCGTCCGTCCGTCCGTCTGTCACCAGGCTGTATCTCACGGACCGTGATAGCTAGTTGAAATTTTTACAGATGATGTATTTCTGTTGCCGCTATAACAACAAATACTTAAAACAGAATAAAATAAAGATTTAAGTGGGGCTCCCATACAACAAACGTGATTTTTGACCGAAGTTAAGCAACGTCGGGCGGGGTCAGTACTTGGATGTGTGACCGTTTTTTTGCTTGTTTTGCTCTATTTTTTGTTGATGGTGCGGAACCCTCTGTGCGCGAGTCCGACTCGCACTTGGCCGGGTTTTTTTTCTATTCTATCTCTTCAGCATTTCTGGCACATTGAAAGTCTTATAAAAATCCGATTGTACCACTTAATGGTATTCGGGTATTCCATAGGAAGATATTCTGAGGCCGCGCAGGCCGCTCGCGCCGGCGCAGGCGCCGCGGGACGCCGCGCCCCTCCCCGCACCCCTCACCTTTATTTATATTTATTTGCCTTCCCTTCATTCAGCGACCGCCCTTTCGGACCTTTTTGTCGCCCCGTAATAGGCCCGATACAAATATTGTGAAAGAGCCTGCGGTTTGAGTGAATTTATAGCGCTACAATTGATGTTTTGACTCCGTTGACGGCCACATTCCGGGATGGCAGTTTTTGTAAGAATATTGCATGCCTTGGCTCTGCATTGCATGTTGTATGAATAAATCAATTTTACTTTAACTGTTAAAATCAAGATAGACGTGCTTATAATATCTGCATTGTGTATTTTGGTAGTACTATTTATTTTTATTTGTCCATACCTAGTTTTCACGAAAAAACAAAGAGAACTTTAAGTACCTAAATTAAAAACTTGTAAATTAATAAATTGGCCTAAATCGTAGTCTCTCGGTAGGGTGCCCATGCCCAGAAAGCTGGCCGCATTGCCCCGCTGGATGGAAATGCTGATCCGCTGGCCAAAATATTGGCCAACCGTCTGGTCACCAGAAGCCTCTATAAGGCGCTTTGACAGCTCCTCATAGAGACTACTTGTGGTAGTTAACTATAAATTCAGCAGCTTCTGATGTTACTGAGATATCTCATCAAATTCGTTCGTTCGAGAAATAAAAACGTAATCCATGGTAATCATTATGACGTAAAGAAATGCCACAATTATTCTTTATTACAACCCTTGTATAGGTAATATTCCTAATAATCCATTGTGATAGGCTCATATTTGACACAATGAGTAAGTAAGTAGGTAGTATCATTTCATAGCCTGTTATTCATACGAGGTTACACAATGCAAAGGTAAATCGCTACGATTTATCAGGGCTAACCATCACATCTACACCCCATCGGGGCCCGGTGACGTTCGCGCGCGTCAGTTATCATGATAAATGGCGTATTTATATATCCGACGGGCCTAAATAGCTATGGTAATATTGGTCCTACAACAGCACAAAAGGTAACAAAACACAAAAGTTGAAAAAGGTAAACCGCGCTATTTACAAAGTGGCTAGCGAGGACCACACAGCCACAATCGAGCCGCGCGTGCGACTCCCGCGTGCACAATAAAAAAATCATTCCCAACATCTCTTAGATCTTTTTTTGTTATAGATCTTGCATTTTGGCGACCTATCGTTTAGTATTTACGACGATGGTGTGATTTGTGACGTTCGGAAATGTTTGTGGGTAGATGGATTTCCGTTTTTGCTGCGTTTTTGGCTTTTGTCGCGGAAGTGTGCTTATCTGCTTTAAATGTTTGGAAAGCTTACCTTTATTAATCCCGTCATCTATTTCGCGTTGAGATCTTGGCCAGATAAAATTCTTACAATAGAGTAAGGACAGATGTTTCACATTCACACGCGTGAGGGTTGTGAAACTGTGATAGATTGTAATGTGTGCGTGTCGTGTCAGTCATCTTATCACGTGAGCTTCTAGAAACAAGGTAGGAAATGGCGGGCGCGGATTCCCGTAAAAACGCAAATCGTTGTGAGTCGGCGCGCGGGGCCGGCGTTGTTTACGCGACGGGCGCTGACGGACGAAGAACAACCGCGCAGTCTTTGACACCGCTCGCAGCCCCGAGCTATATTCGACCTCGAACATGCTATTGTTTTTTACTGTTTTGATTTCACCTATTGCGGTTTCACTTTCGTTAATATCTCCAGCGATTATATAAATCTTTATGTGTACATACATTTTAATGGGCAAAAAATAAGACCGTAAACATGTGTGTATCTACATAATTATCAAAACGATGAGCAATACGAGTTTAAGTATTAACTGAAAGTCCTTTTTTATTGTTATTAGATTGGGCTCGTTGATATCTTTTGTAGGCGCGGCGGCTTACGACATATCATCTGATTCAACGGTTGCTCACACAATCAATGGAATAGGAACTTTGCCGTACCTCTTTACACGTGTAAAAGTTTAGTATGTATGTAATTAGTTACGCTCACAGTGCACATATGGGCTAGTTTAGGGTACGTCTAATTGAATGTAGGCGCGGCGTCGGGCGGCGGGCTAACCTAATTTACATTAATGCAAACGAGAAGCATTGTTCAGGTGTGAAACGACAGTGTCAACACGTGGCCTCTACTCAAATAGTTTATTAGCTCCGCCCAGCGGCGTTCTGCCCGACAGACCTTTGTAACGTGACAGCCCTCTAAAGACACGCATACTTAACTTTCAAATATTACTGTTTAAAAGGCCGCCCGCTCGTAACATCACTAGGTGCTGGATTTATGTATATCTTATCTTAAACGCGTTATAAGTTAGCGTTTTTCTATAAATCTTAGCACTAATAATTGTCTTTTGAGTGACGTGGACGGCTGTCCGGATACCGGTCCGACGCTCGCAGCGGTCGAAAACGTGCTGTTTTGTCATGTCGAGTCATTAATCAGTTTCATCACAGACTTTATTAGCAATTTTGTATTTATTACCTGCACTTTATTCTTAAAGTTTCAATCGACTGTTCCTCGAACTTTGTTTTCCGTCACAACGGACCGAATGCTCAAGAATTCAAATGCGACCATTCCGCAAAGTGCTTCGACGATTTTATGATCGCTTAACATCTGCTTTATATGACTATTTTAAGGGTCGATTCAACGCCTATAAACGCGTCATTTTGTGTATATGTATGGCGATAGACTGGAGGTCGATGACTGAGGCTGCCCGGGCGGTTGCGGTCGCTGAAACACAAGAAGATCGCAGGAGTTTCTCGCCGCCTCGTGGCGCAACCGCGGCGCGCCCGCCACCGAACAGCCGAAGGTGCCACGGCTAATAATACTCCATCTCTCCTTCAAATTGATGAGAAACACACGATCCCAAATACGATAAAGTCATCAGCGGCTATCATTACCATTCCTCATCGCCATACGTTTACCATTTATAAAAGAACGTGTGTAATTCGATCGGGTGACAATATCGGGCCGCTTGCATACGTCACATGTAAGACAATGGCGGATCATAAATAACTGCCATCTTGGAAATTAATCTCCGTTGTGAATATTGCTCGTTCGTTAGCGAATAAAAATTGCAGATTGAGACCTTGGTGCATAAAGTGCATTCTTGTGTAAGTTTGCTTGCAGTCAATTCGCGAGGATGTGCGAATGAATGCTGCCTGTGCGGTGATTAACCGTCGATGCGTCGTGGCCATGGATTTGGCTTTTCACTGGTATTTTAAGGCATTGATTGAATGTAAATAGTAACTTGCACTAATCACAAATCTATAAGAAGTGTTCACTTCGAGTTATTTAGGGCCTAGTCAGAAAAGTAAATACCCATACCCAGACATCTGATTGCCAAAATTATCTTCTTTTTGAAATTCTTTATTAAACTTAATTAAACCTCATCGTTTGACTAAAAAGCAGCAAAGACTCTCAACAGAATTCTCTTTAAAAGCGAGGGATCAGGATGAATATGACATTTGGTCTCATCCGACAGCGATTCCTCGCGTCTTCGCTTCTTCACTTCTTGAGGTTCAAAGAAGGGTCAAACACAAAAATGTACAAAAAGTACCTTGTCAATGAGTCAGTCAATGCATTATGGTGACACTTGGTTTTACGAGATGGAAAATAAATATAAAATAACCATCATAACATTCAAATATACTCTTTATACGATTTTTATCGTTGTAAAGACAAAGATGTGCGTTTTGGCGTTTGTTGAACGAGATGTGGGCGCCGGCGTGATTCAATTGTTTACTTTGATATGACCATCAATTTTGAACCATATGTTTCGTTTCTCTTACATTTTTTAAAAGTGTATATTATTATTGTATGTTATCTTTAGCCAACTAACAACTGTTTAAGAATCAAAAGAATGGCGTAGAAGATGTTTTTAAAGATCAATTTAGTCTTAATTTTCTGTTTTCGTTAACACTGTTATCTTTCATGACCTCCTACGATATGAGATTAGTCAGACAGATATTTGTGGCTGGCTGTCTGTGCTAACTAGACCAACATTCGCGTAGGCCAGAAGTGCCTAGTCATAAACGGCTAGTAAACATTTAAACTGTTTAAATCGCTATTTCATTGCTTCGGCGCTATTTGTGAAAATGCACCTTTACGGAATTGATACTTCATAAATTTTACTTAGAATATTATATAGATAGTTTCCTAGCACATATATGTTGCAAAATTGTATGTGCACCTACTGTCGCAGTCGTAACGTCACAAAGTAAATTGAAAATTGGTTTTGCACAGCCTGAGCATTTGAATCGCAAACGTTTCATCTTTTCTTTGAATTGCTTCTAATAGTTTAATGTTTATTGTCCACGGCACGACACGCAACACTCACAGTATCCGCCCACTGGTCCGAAGATATATCCGCTGGCTTAAACTTTGACGGGTAGCTGCAATTTCTTTGTCTACCCCGAATATTTTTATTAACTAATTTCGGGTACTTTAGTGGTGTTTTATTAATATCTCCGTTGACATTTGTTGGGAGGCCAGTCTTTCCGTGACCACAGCTGGTGCAACTCAGCTGAAACGTCGGAATTAAAGGTAAAAACAATGAAATTATATCGCGGTAGACCCGTTTGTGTAAATAATATGTGATAAAAATTTTACGCATTATGATTCTATTTTCACATTCATTCGTTTCGTTTAGTCCGACATTACATACAAAATTGCAGTGATTCCTTTTATCTGTGCACCGTTACAATGTCTAAATTCTCTTAGCAAATGCTAAATGTATCCAGAACTTGCGCGGCGTGTAAATTTATCCGAGTAATGACTGGCGGACCTTCGGAGGCGGCCAGGTTCAAGGAAAACCTAGACTGCTCATTGCCTTACGTTATCTAAACACAGGATACCGGTTCTCGGATGATAATGAATTGTTCCTTTTTCTCAGTCTTTGATGTTCGTGGCATGTTCCATGTTCAGATCGAATGAAGTGGCTAAATTCATATTTCATTTGTTTTTAGAACTTTTTTAGAACTATGATTTCATTAAGAAAGAAAGTGCTTTCTTTATCACATGACACGAAACTATATAAATACTGTGTCTAGTTAAATTACGAATTCAATATGTAATAACTGTTTAATTTTCAATAACTCTTGACTACCTACTTGGTACAATTTGGTCAGTGTTCAAAGCTGTAAATCTATTATCTGAATTTTAATGGATAATAAACGTGGCATACAAATACATGTCATATTTATAAATGACGAACACGTCTATTCGTGTTGTGGACGCTTGCATTTAGTCCAACATTAAATGCCATTTATTTATTCACTGGGATTCAATCAAACTGCATAACCAAATAAAAATACCTACCTACATACTCGTAAGCATGTTTACATTGAATTTTCATTGTTGTTAGCATGGCCTCATGAGCATATAATTGGTTTTCTTTATGGGAGTGTTGGCAATATGGAATGGCATCCGACCGCGACGACTCAGCCGCGGTTAGAAACACTACACACACACACACATCACGTTGCATCTCACATTTACTTGAAGTTTAGTAAGAGACGAATAATACATTTCTACCCAATGACGACAGAAAACAACGTCGTATTTGTAAATACAGTCAGAACAAACTATCCATCACCAGCGGTTGTTTCTCGTAATGTTCTCTTCTCTAGTTATAGAACCCATTTACATACCCAAAACCACTAGTTGCTAACACATGTTTATGAAACTGCCCAACGTTATTTATGAAATGCTTCTGTTCACGACTTTCCAGGTCAGGAATGTTAATCGGTACTTCTCTCTTTAAACGACTCGCGTTTCTACCTGAAAATTTAATTGCACATATTGAAAAGGTCACCATAAATAATACAAGGCTCCTGTTACAAATTGTTAATGCCTGTTGTAATTAAAATATCCGATTGTCGTCTCGGCGGGACGATATAAAGAAATGTCAAATCGGTCACCGTTTTGAACCGAATCGCCTTGAGATTGTCGCCGGCGACAGAGCTCAGTAACGTGACACTGGCCTTAGTTTTTAGGGTTCCGTACCCAAAGGGTAAAAACGGGACCCTATTACTAAGACTCCGCTGTCTGTCCGTCCGTCCGTCCGTCCGTCCGTCCGTCCGTCTGTCACCAGGCTGTATCTCACGAACCGTGATAGCTAGACAGTTGAAATTTTCACAGATGATGTATTTCTGTTGCTGCTATAACAACAAATACTAAAAACAGAATAAAATAAAGATTTAAGTGGGGCTCCCATACAACAAACGTGATTTTTGACCGAAGTTAAGCAACGTCGGGCGGGGTCAGTACTTGGATGGGTGACCGTTTTTTTGCTTGTTTTTTGTTGATGGTGCGGAACCCTCCGTGCGCGAGTCCGACTCGCACTTGGCCAGTTTTTTCTCGTTATTACTTCGATGTTTAGTAGAAGCCGTCGTTATTTGGTCTAGAAACGATTGTCCGGAGGAGAACAATGAGGGCGACAGCCGCGATTAATAAACTAATGTGTGTAATTGTTTCTGCGCGGCGCTCGGTGCGTTCGCGTCATTATTTTGACTATGAGCGATCGACTTCGTGCCTCCGATAAGGCACACGCTCGCGGTCGTGATTTTGTTTCATTGTACACTTATTGTTATTAAATGTCGCGGGAAAGTCGAGCTTCCGTATTTAGAGCTTGGTTGGCCGATATAATCGTTCCTCATATACCAATTTGTCTTTTTAAGACAAGCACGCAGAGTAGGTACTTAGTTACAGATATGCTGTATTTTTTTTTCGTATAATATAACTTATAAGTAGGTAATTTTGCAGTCTCTCTAAACTTGAAACCTTCAATTGAATAAGCATTTTTCAGAAACCACATACCTACCCATTAGTTGGTCAATATAAGGTCAGCTTGCGCAAATAATTAATTAACCTACCGCAAATCAAGTAGCCTACATTCTTGAATACTAAGGGTAAGAGTTTAAAAAAATGTGTCTGGGTATACTCCAGTGACTAATGTCATTTATTTAGTAGGTACCTATGTACCTATATAATTTATTTATTTTATCTTTGACTATCAATAAATAATTGAATGGGAATTAGATATGCAGTTACCTACTTTTAAATAATTACAAAGATAGTTTACAATATTACAATGTGGACACGTACCTACTTACGCTGTGAATACGTTGAGCGAGGTACCTAATGTATCAAACTACATATTAGTCATGAAATGCATTAAAGCATTATTTACCTACAATTTGTTTTCATTCTCAATCACGGATTACATTTATTAATCTCAACCCCTTTATCATATCTCAACAATGTTTCTCTAATGGAATGTATCGGCATTGTCTAAACAGATGGGAAAAGATTCCACTCAAACGGGTCGACTTTTTGCTCCCAGCGCGGAATTTCGCAGCAGTTACGGTTCAAACTCGCTTGCAGGGTATCGAATTAAATTTGAGAGTTATCTGGGTGAGTTTGTAAGCAGTGTTTGATGGCAATAAATTATCGTGTCGGAACACAAAAGATGGCATTGTGCCGCACGGCGACGTCCGATAACGATCTAGCGACCGGCCGCGACACTCCCCAGCTAATCCTTTAAATTACACTTGACATGGCATGAGACAATAACCACTTGTAATTTTACAGTCCATTGTTACTATTCCGATCTGTGGTAAGCCACATAGTCGAATTAGTTATGCAATTGTAAATAACAATTGGGTCACTGGAAATCTATTGAGAAGAAACAAATATGGTTATAACATCAATCTGCCTACTGTCGTAATACCTTTTGCCAAATAGATTCAATTTAGGCTTATAGTGGGCACCATGGTCTGAACGTTTGCCTTTATTTATTGTAACTGAACTCTTTCTTGAGGTTTAAGAAGTGACAGACACAGTGTCAGATCAGACAGAACTGATAGATTTCCACTCGAAATTCCGTCCGGTTTTAATAACTCAAAATTCAATTTTTTTTATGACACAACCCTAAGCTCAATAAGGCTTGTGTTGTGGCGGGTGTTTAGGTATTTAAGTATTTATAAATATTTATGCACCCATGACTAGGGAACAAATATCCGTGCTCATCACACAAATAAATGCCCTTACCAGAATTTGAACCCGGTATCGGCTTCATAGCCACTCACATGCTTTTAGCAACTATTTACTGTAGTTGCCACCATTATTTTATTATAATAATAGAGGTCACTGAAAAATATCAGTCATGTGACTGGATAGGCAGTGTCACTACAGATAATGACACTAATTTAAGCCAGACAGGTCGTCTAAAGATTTATTCTAGTGGCCACAAATGTTTAGCCCTCCAATTGTTCTCGCTAGCAATGTTTTGATAAACGATCTGAGCCCAGCGCCGCGGCCGTGGCGACAGCGAGCGCAGGCGACACGCTCTCGTGTTCGGCACTCGTCGTTTTATGTCCAATTAATTTAAATAATAGCCCCCCAACCTACCTGCGAAACCACGACCCTTCCAGTTTTATCGTCACGGGGGCTATTTTTATATCATTCGAACTCATGTTCTTGGACTCAATAGTCAAAGAACACTACTAAATTATTTTCGGAGTATATGAAATACACATACTTACCTACTTTATTTAGGTATCGCATAGCGCTTTTAATGACGATCGACTATGTTACATAATTTTATTACGACTTCGCTAGTTGTTGTGAATTTTATTACTATCTTATGTCAATATAAATAAATATGACTATAATATGTTTAAAGGTCGATAGTTAGTGTGAAACAGGGCATGGTCACCCAGACTATGTGCGAAAATGTTGCGATTTTACATACGCCGTAAATTATGTCATCCACTTATTTAACGGCCGAGATGACACTGTAGTTTGAGTTGCAGTATTCTAGGTACAGTTGATGCCAAGTTATGTGCACATTTTTTCGCCTTATTTAATACAAATAAGTAAGGTAAAAAAGTGTAAAAAAAAACTTTAACGTCGACTATGTATGGCTAGGTTCAGCTAGCTAAATTAAAACGAATAAACAGGTTAAGTGTTACCGTTTATACCAAAAAAGAATCCTATAAACGCAAAAAAAACGTACCTATGAATTTCTTATACTTAGACGAGTTTTCTAGACTGATTTTGATGTTCTCCCTACTAATGAGCGAGTTATGACCCTTACATCACTTGTTTTCATTTTCTTGTAGGTAATTATACTTTACAAGAATATAAGCAACTCAAACTATGTGTTAGCAATTCCTAATACAACCGATGCGACCTTCAAGATAAGAGTGTACTCCCCATCCCATCTTAAATGCCGGCAACGCACTTGCAACCCCCCTGGTGTTGCAGAACCTGCAGGTGTCCGGCGACGGTAAAAAAAAACCAGATACTATAGTCACTATTCACACACCTTGGGAAAATTTTATTAAAGCCATCCAATGTTCCAAGTAGGTATGCCTGATTACAAGTTAACCTTATCGTTAATGTGTGAGTATGAAAAGAAAAAGGTAAAAAACCACTACATTTAGGTATGATGAAACACGGCAGGTAATTCACCGTTACCTATATCGTACTTCATCACTCGCAATTTGTCATTTAGATGACGGATGCTCGACGTGCACGTGAATAAATAAATTAGCGTCTCTCAAAAGTGAAATTGATATTAGTAGCTCAGAGGTCGCTCATTGTGTGTCTCGGGACATTTGTCTACTATTATCATTTCGGGACCGGTTTTTTCATGTACCTGTCTACATGGCGCCTAACTATTCATATTCAAATTCGACTCTGTGTCGTAATTCCTAACATTTATATACAATTGTGTAAGCCGATTGAACGGTGATTTGGAGTCGATCTGAATGTTAAGTGAGATTAATCGGTGTTTGCCGAGTCGATTGAGATTGAAGTGCGATTATAGCGAAGTGTTCTAGTTAGCGTGATCTAACGAGGGATCGGGAGGAGCAGTTGGATGCGAGCGGCTGTTGTGACGTGTGGCCAATGGTGGAGGCTGCGCCGGCGCAGGCCGGGGTCCCGCTGCGCGGCTGCGCGGGTCAGCCGGCTTATTCATTAGCGCAGTGTTCCTCCCACCGCCGCCGCTCATTTTGTTTTATTTATGGCCGCCGAGCCGAGGTGAGACCCCAATTTCGCATACGCCTGTGGCTCGATAATTATACCCTAGCCACGGCTGAAAAAGGACGCCATTTTATATTCAATTTAACCTTCTCGCAGCCGTCCTTGGGCTCGAAATGGTATGTATGCAAAATTAGGGCTATTACAAGTTACAAAAATGTATCCGACATGCTGTGCATACAGATTTTTTGCTGTTGCACTTGTTTTATATGGAGTTAGGTGAGTGCAGCCTTGTATAGGTCGGTAATATTCCTGTATAATGTATCGGGTAATCGCCTGTCGCGAATCATGCATATTAATATGTACGTTCTATTTATCGCTGATGTTATCTGCCAGCTAGCTGTGCCGCATGTGTAGGTATAAAAGTACATAGTTGGAAAATGTTTGAAATTATGCAGGCTGCGGCCGTTAACCGTAGATTTTCTTTATTACCGACAACAAGCTGTAGTATGTGATGCAGTTTTTTAGTAGGATGAGTAATCGATTAAATAATGTTTGGCAATTTATGAAGGTCGTTAAGTTATTTAATAACGGTAAATTATTAGTATTATCACCATTAAATATCACTTAGTTTTCAGGAAAATGTTTCCTAAAAGTTCTGGAACATATATATTTATTCCAGTTACTAATTTATAAAAAGCTTTACTTGTTATGTTATTTATAGGGTCGAATTAAATTTATTGGAGAGCGATATCCTTCCTAAAATGAAACAAGAATGCCCAAGAGACCCGGTGGCAAAAAGCTCTCTCGTGTCCGCGATGCCGAGATAACCCTAAACTGAGCATTTGTTATCCTTATCTCGCGCGGAGCGTGGCTAATGTGGCTGCGCGCAGATACACCCGATCGATTTATGTCGTCCTGCCAGTTGGCACCCACGACAAATTGATAATTAATTTTCGACCGATTCCTTTGATCGACCCGATGTTTGCAAGCTCCGTGACTACCGTTAAACGGGCCTATAAGGCAAATTAAATCCTTGATCGATTTGGATATTAAAATAAATTTGCACTGACGGTCCGTAGAAGGCAGGCAACTGAGGCAACAACAATGGTCTGTGAGTGATGTGTAGTTGGGAGCCGCGCTAATCCCAGACGAACTATGACTGTTCGTCACTGCAAAGTTTATACTCCTTTTTGGCTTCGAGTGAGAGAAGCTATGCATTGTTCCCCGATAAGCGGTATAAATAATCGTCTCCTCCAACTGATGGACGCCGCGGGCCGGAGCTTCTTCGAGAATTATTATCTATTTCCTTGGGACATACGCGGCCAACTCATTCGTCTTCTACAATGAGCTTTTGTGTTTAATGTACATACTGAGCTATCCTAACATTTTTATTTCGCAAATTGAATGAAGGAATGGTTAAACCGAAGGTATTTATACGTTTTGCGTCATTTTACGCGTATTCCTGGATTTTATCGTTCCTCGTACCAGCTATGACATATTGTTTTCCGCATTGTCAATTAAATGATAGCAATAAAGATAAATGTTGTGGAAAGTGATGCGTAATCAAAGAGTTATGTGCGGCGCGGGCCGAGCGGTTTTCCCACGCCCGCGCGTCCACAGACAAAGACTCCACCTAATGGACGCCCATTGATAAAAACAGTTACTACCTCTGAGATTTAAGTATCAAAACTAATTTTATACAGGTTTCTGGAGATAGTTTAGGCACCCTTTAAATTGTAATGGCTCTGCGGGACTTCCCCCTGTGTATGTAGTACCTAAATATTAGCATGTATTTTCTATTACCTACCTACTTAATTTATGAGACGTTACACATAAGTTATTTATTACAACGTGATGTAAATGAATCATAGGTGAAGTAACGATAATTGACAATATTTCTAATAATGAATGATTCAGTTTTAGTCTTGGTCATTATTATAAACCACATACCTATAAGTAGGTATGTTTAGGTTAATGACATTAGTGCAACATATGTTTTTTTTCTAAAACAATGTCAAATAGCTATTCGAGACGAACGTAACCAAGTGGAAGCGACCGCAGCGTATCCTGTATCCAATACTTACTCACGATAAGATATCGGGATGTTCGAAGCGCGTTAACGTTACTAATAAAAAACAATATTTTGTTCTCATTCGCCAACTTAACTGAACGGTCGAAATCCAATCAATAGCAATTATCACGAAGAGTTACGGTCCTAAATTCACCAAAAATATTTAAAATATTGGCTTCGGTTAACTTAGTGATGCTCGCAAAAAATCCTGGCCTCTGTCATCGGTTGATTTTGTCAAGTTGCTGAAGATATCGATTTTGATTTGAGCACCGAAAGCGATCTGGAAATTTGGAACCTTTTATGTAACCCGATAGGGGCCGCGCTCGCGCCGGCGCGTCGTCGCTACGCATACCCGGACCTTACCGAAGTGAAATTCCATATATCCCAGTTCGACATTATCTTAACCTTTAAAATGAGCGATAAACTCTACAAAAAGTATAAATATGTAAACAAAAACAAAACAGGCGCGACTTATCGCCTCTTCTCGACACGGTAGTCGTTTCACACTGATTATTTGAAAATAAAAGACATGTGTCATAAAAATATGCGTGTCAAGCGACACATCGCCCCACAAAGCGCCTCGAACAGTGTTTAATCCTTTGAAACAATGCTAATGGATGTGCGCAAAGCGAGCCGCCCTAAGTCCTGTCAGCGCCGCGCAGCGCTCGCCCCGCCGCCTCAACTTAACGCTTGGCTCGCCACCAATAAAGTTGACATTAAATTAGAGTTTTTATTCCTTTTCTTCCTGAAAGCACGGCATTGTAAATAAATATTTTATTAAACGTGTTCACTGGACGCATTTTAGTGTGAGCGATGAACACGGGTTCACGTCAAAACATCTTTATCAGGTTATTTGTCTTATAAAATATTATCAAGAGGCTCTCCGGGACCGTCAGCAAAAGAGGACCTTTAGTGTGATACGTGTGCGACTGTTTATTTTACACCCACGTGATGTGATGTGATCACTTCGCTTTGAGCCGGGGATAAACAATAATAGCGTCGATTACGCGTCTTATTTTTTGTGTGGAGATGAGTTTTCGATGAGAGCGGCTGGTTAGGTGTGAAGCGAGCGCAGACCGTACCCGAGATTAAACCGCAGCGCGCGCGCTGGCGCGGACGCAACGCGATGCGACAGCTGGAATTGTGAACTTCTGATACGATGATAAATCAATAACTCATTTGCTTTTTGTCCATCAAGCGGAATAGTTAAAGACGTAGCTTTTTCAGTTAACATTCCTAATTGTATCGTAGCGTTTTTGCCGTTTCTACTTACCTAGTTAATATTTGACTAACGGTAAAGTATAATCAAAACGTTCTTCTTCTTGTTAGTTCGTTTCTTTTGCAGTTGTAGCCTACTGATTAACGAATAAGAAACCATTATTAATGGCATTCTAATATACATGACAATGCACTAAAACTTCATCCATCCCGTAAAACGCTAAATATTGTCGCGACCAGGCGACACATTTGGTTAATAACATAATATCCGCCAAATGTCAAACTTAGTATCGCTATTAGACATACCGTATCCCAGAATTCACGATTGAGCCTTCTAAAAACAGTAGAATTTGCAATTCAATCCGACATACTCGTAGGCAGTGGAAAATGCTCGCATGGAAGCGGGGCGGCACACGCGGTCCTCAAGTAAAAGCGCGACCGGTCGGCGGGAGGAAGGGGCGTCGCAATTACGGAGGCACTTGTCGCGTTTTCATCACCTGCGCAAAAGTAACGTAATTATGGATGCAAATCGATCGCAAGTTATCAGCCGACGAGTTGACGCAGTAAATTAGCGATACACCGCTTAATGTTTATGGCGGCTGGGTACTTAACGAAACGGGGAGTACCTATTACGTGCGCTGCCTGGAAAATTATATGCACTAAGTAGATGTGCTGTGAAAATCTATGCAGTAAACTTAGAGTATACATATGCGGCAAGTTTTTTATATAAGGAATCTAATATAGGTATAAAGGTAAAAACCTGAAATGATACGAAGAATTATTCTTATTTTCTTCTTTCTATATTATGTACATTAATGTTTAAAATTGATATTTATTATTTTACTAGGTTAGTTTATAATTGTACGCCCGAAATGGGCAAGCTGATGGACTTTTGTGATATTTATAAGACCTATGTACCAGCTTTGACAATAAAGAAATCTTATCTTATCTTAACTTATCTTATCTTATAATTTTTAGTCATTATGAATGTCATGCGTAAAAAATCATTTTAATTAGTTACTTACTTGACACTTTGTTTAAGGTATGCATTTTATACATATTCTTATCATATAGAAAAAAAATCACAATTTAATATAGTAATAAAAGTCATAACAATTATAATAGATAATACATAGGTAGGGTAGAAAAGGGGTTTCAATTTTCTTATCATATAGAAACATAAGAAACCATTAATTGGCGCACGTATTTAATAATTACAATTGTAAATTATATTGTAGCTATGTTTATTTTGCACAGTTCAGTTCCTAGCTTTTTTATATTTAAAATATCGATCGCGATGTACCTTAATTAATAAGTTTCATAGTAAAATATTATCACTGTCACTGCCAAGCACCTAATCACTAATCACCGATTTTAAAATTTCCTCAGAGCACATTATTTATTTATTTATTGAATCAGGTTATATATAACATTACAGCTTGCGCCAATGCGTTACATAGATTCATAACTTAAAACTAATTATTTTATATTTAAAACTAACTTATGATACAACATATTCCTAGTAAAGTTTCTAGAAGCCGATCAGGGCGATCAGAGGGCCTACCGCGAACCACGTTCGACGTGATGCCTCCCTGTCACACTTACGTACGAATTTACAAGTGCGACAGAGGGGAAACGCGTCGAACGTAGTTCGCGGTAGGCCTTCAGTATAGATCCAAATGGTAAGAAACAAAAGATAAATACGAAGATCTATCGGAAGCGAGGATTCCATAGCTCGGATGACTTGCAAGTGCTCGCATGCTCTCATTGACTCCGCCATTGACCCTGTCGGCCATCACAATAATATAAATAATGGGCTTACATCCTCTGGGCATTGAGCGAAAACCACAACATTACAATATCGAAGCCTTATAGGTAACAGTTCGGTCTCAAGGGACGCTGTTTGTGAATGAAGGGCGTTTCTGACTTCGCACCTGGTCTTACTGAGTACCGATATTGTTGTTTACATTTATGGACAACATTGATAGTTTTTTATACAAGTATCACAATACGTTTTTACGGAATAAATCAACCAAAACAGATTGCTCCCAAAATCATAATCCTAGATTTTTTTTGCCCTTGAGGGAAATGTGATGCTACCAACTAAGCTGTTCTCGCTTTAGTTAAACATTTTTACCTACGGTATAAAATTGAATAAAATTATTGAAAATGTTGTTCTCAAGAGTCTTCACTACTGACTGTCCAAAATATTATTTTATAATATTGGCTATAAAAATAGCTTAATTCACATGAATTACCGTAAAACTACCCAACTGTAGTCCAAAATCTCCCAACTAAGGTAAATATGTAACTCGAATATCTTGGCATTCTTGGCTTAGGATTAGGTGCGACTATTATTTGAATTTCTCAGTTATGGTGCAACAGTTTCACAGGTGACGGAAACACCCAGAAAATACTAAAAATAACATTGCTATTCGGACTTAATTAATTGTTGAACTTGTGAACCATAGTTGAAGTACCTATAGGTAGTTAGGTTTACGGTATTTTTTTTCCCGCTCTCACTGAAGGCTAACTCAACTATGTTTGACCGTGACAACTTCCGAAGCATGCCGAACTGTTGATCTAACACGAGGCACGGCTTCTTTCTCTCATATGTACTCAAGTAAACTCCATTATAGAAGGACACATGCTCCAGAATGAATGAAGTGTATCGTTTCATTAACACACCCCGACCAAACACATCGGTGTCTTGTTTCAAAAGGTTTTTTAAACAGAGTGAAAGGCGTCCGCGTCTCCTTAAAAGCCTTGTTGGTTATTTTTGTTAGTGCGACTTGAAATGCAGTTTGGTGTTCATTCAAAAAATTACATATGTTTAGTGTTTGCAAAGATCTTTAAAAACACTCTTCATTATATAATTTGGTACTTGCTAGTTTGATAATAGCCTTCTGGAACTACAATAAGTGACAATAAAAATAAGGAATGTAGATTATAGATTTGTAGTATAAAGTTATAAACGATGTCTATAGTGTTTGCTCTATAGAATACCTATCGAATAAAGCGTCAATATTTTAGTTAAAAAATCATATTACGAATATTTTTTAGGTAACAGAATCTGTTTTAAGTACCTATGTTGTTTATCTAGGCCAAATGTTTCCCAAGATATATATCCCAACACCTCTTAATAACTAAACGCTTAGCAGTAATAAACCTTCTAATCCAAAGAACGTACCACCACTATCTATGAAAGTAAGTAGTAAGCAAATGAATACAGCGGAGCGCGTCGACAGCGGTGTCGACAACAAAGATTATATTTTTCGTAGACAAACAACGAAGGGTTCTGTACACACGGACAGCGGTGCATATTCATGATGTCCGACAAGTAGTGCGACACTAGCCCTGTGTACCTCCAATATTTGATTAGTATTTAGTCGCCGAATGTATAATTGAGTGGCTGTTCCGTACTAATTAGCTACGCGCGTTTTGTACTAAGAAGGCTCGTATACATGTTTGTTTATTTGACGGATTTTCACTACACATTTTTAGATAGGTATTCTTTAGGAGGGAATGTTTAAGATTTGTTGTATTAATTCACATTTTTATTTGTATGTAGGTACCGTAAAAACAATTTTATCAAAGGTATAGTAACCAAAATCTTGCTTTTGCATCGTAAAAAAGTTATGATTTTAAGTCCTACACCGGGACGCAAATTACAAAATACCAATGAATTAAATTTGGTAGCACGATAAAAAGTAAATTCAAAATGGCGAGCGGAAAGAGTGAGTCATATTTTGCGGTTTCCCAAACTATTTAGTGAACAGGCGCTCCTCGTTCTGATTTGTGAACTCCTAATTTACTAAATTGCCTTTGAGTCACTTAAAACCGCCCAAAAAAAGGTGTAAGTACATAGTTATAGGCACCTAAACGTTGTCAGTTGAGTCACTTGTAGATACATACTTATATTTATGTTGCTTTAACGCCACAGATATTTCAGATAAAAATTTTGGTGTGTTCACATGTCTAGAGAAAAATTAATTAATAATAATTTAATAATAATTAATGAGTTATCTTTGTGGCTTAAATGTATGATAAATAGTGTATTTATAAAGTATGTATATTAAAATTATGTCAGCATAATAGTTTTGTTACACAGCCTACTTCAGATTTAAGACATACAATATTTATATAGTTTTACAAGATTTCGGTTAGTTAGTTTAAATAATTTATCAGTATATAAAGAGGTGTAGCATATATTTAAAAGCTAACATGGCCGGGACCGACGGTTCGCGTTAACAAAATGAGCGGCGATACAAAAAACTGCCCTTAAACTATTTGTAGTGGTTTCCACAAAAGACAAAAAATTGAACATCAAAAACCAGCCAGCATTGGTCGGTGCTTTTCTCCTGGCCTTGTACAAAAAACGATGTGTTAAGGAATGTAAAGAGCCATTTAATTATCCTAATATATTGTTATGGTCGCTGAGGGACGCCATAATAAATTATCGAAGATATAACGCTAGGACTAGGTGGTGAATGACGCACGTTTGAAACTTCTGTTAGGACATGTCGTTATATTGTGTCGTCGCGGTGTAGTAGGTAGGTATACGGGTAACACAAGCCCGGGAGAGAGCAGCTCGAGGCGCGCTCTCACGATGCTCCTGCCCCGGTGTACGGTGCTGGCTCGGTGCGATGATCCTTCGAGTTTTTATTCCCTTTTTACCTCAACTCCGAGCCTTGATTATGCGTCCGCAAGTGCTCGACCTGTGCAGGTAGCGATAGCGATTCACATCAAAACTTGACCTTAGGTATTCGATACGCGTTTTATTTTTTGTTCAACACATACGAGCTTTTGATGTGTTGTAATTTGATAATTTGCGAAAACGGATTAGTGTAAATCGTGTTTGTGAAAACTGGTTTGGTGGTGGACTGGTTGTGGCTGCAGTTACATACCTGAGTGATGATAATCGTGGTGCAGGATGCATGCGAGGTGTCGGAGGCAGGCGCCCCGCCGCGCGGCCCATTGTGATCGACAGCTTGTTTACCAAAAATATGCATAATGAATTTATAATGGACCGACGGGCGTGTCGCCGCGGCTCTTGCGCCGATCGAAGCTCACTTATCGATATACCTACCTACTGAAATTGAAAAAAGAACCTAATTCCACCCACGCTGCTGACAAATATCATTATGTTCGGAAGGTAAATCTTTAATGCTTCTTGCGTCATGAATTCATGATCCCAACCAAATCCTGAATAGGTTATTACATGTAATCGATTTTTAGATCGTGAACGTGACATTTGAGTCGTAAAAGTTGCGTTATTTAGATCTATTAGTAACAAAAAATATGAATAAATACACAATAATAATAATGTTAACGTTGCTGTGGAATGTGGATGCAATATAGGTGCGAGATGGTTAATTGCGCCACCGATGTTTTCCCACGTTAAAGTGCGCGCAGTGTTTGGCTAAACGGTTAGCATTCGATTGTTTTAGTGGAGGTCCGCGGGCAAACACCGCGCTCCCGAGCCACCCACCCGCCGCCGCAGCATTGACAACCTAGGGTTAAAACGGAATATTACTACAAAATGTATAAAATTGCAAACAATGTTTTCTTAGAGTTTTTAATTTTTAATTTATTAAAACCATAAACATAATTAATAACAAACTTACAATTAAGAGTAACCTAAAATTAAAAAAATAATGTGGGTGACCTAGCCCAATATGTATATATGTATGTATTAGGCTAGATCACCCAGGTCCGATCCCTGTGGAAGGGTTCCCATAAGGTTGGCTGCGTTCCCCCTTTGGATGGCTATGCCGATGTTGAAATGTTTCTTAGAGTTGATGTTTGATGTTGAATCAGTCTTTTTGATTTGAAGAATTTGTAGACACAAAAAAAAACACGAATTCTGTTACAGAGCGTTAATAGTGAAATCAATTTAAGCGGAGCACAATAACTGTACCGAGACGTATGTAAGTTCTCGCAACTCTATTAGCTGAGCGAAAATGTCCAAATATTCGTAGAAGTAATTATCTACGGTGCTCGGAGTTCCAAAGCTGGTGTGTTGTGAGGCCGAGGGCCGGGCGGGGGCCAGGCGGGGCGCCGTACGCCTGATTCGTTACGTCAATCTCAGTTTTTTCCACCCCGAAATCCGCATGGAGTGAGTTGACACCGCCGCACAAAGCCTCCTCGCGGCGCGCCATTGTGCGCTCCTCTTTATAAATATTGTGACATTTCCTTTATTCAGCGCGCGGAGTTATTTCACAAACAAATTGTGTCGATTCCTTTGTGAGGCGTGTTTTAATTTGATTTATTCTTTGACGACAAAATGTGAGACATCCTGTGCGCGGCTGCGTTTGTTGATTTGTTAGCGCGTCTATTGGGGTTTTCTTTAGTAGGTGCAAACAAAACGCACCGCATGTCTTTAGTTAGAGTAGTGTCCGACCGAAACATGTTTTTTTGCCGAAACCGAAACCGAAGGTTCGGCATTGGCTCTAGTTTCGGCCGAAACCGAAACCTTTGCAGATTCATTAAAAATGTTTAATAAATTTCATTAACCCGCTTTTATACACATATTAAGACTGCGTCGACCATCCAGTAGTGCCATCATTAGGGGAATTGTGTTTTCTAATAAACCAATTAATTTCTGTATACCTAGATAAATATTGTTGTCCTACTTGTTCTCCAACTGTTGGTCTTTGTCACATTGTTTAGTTTCATAGTACGAAGTACTATTTATTATGTTTCGGCCCGGCCGAACCTTGGCCGAAACCGAAACTACGGCCGAAACATGATTTTATGGCCGAAACCGAAACCGAATCTTCGGTCGGACACTACTTTAGAGTTTAGAGCATCGGATTGTCTCTGAGGTTCATTGAAAGCGCCCGACATAAGAATATTTTAGGCCGCTGCCGCGAATTGTTCAGCAAATACTATCACGATGTGTGTGCTCGCCATTAGCGAGGGCACGCTGAGTTATTACAATTTGCAATCGTTGAATTTTATGTTAAACAACATCGCTTTAACCGGAATACCTACATGTTAACTAAATATTTAAATACTATAACGTACCTACACGATGGTATTTCCTAATGTAAAATGACATGTAGGTAGGCTTCAAAGTTTTCCTTTTACGATAAAAAAATACTTAAATTAGGTAACATTAAAATAGGTAAATTATTTTAATATTTGTAATAAAATCATATCAAGTTTTCCCCTGTCTTTGGATTGATGATTAAAAACATGGTTTGATTTTTATTTTTGATTCCGCTGTGACCAAATTCGAATATTTAACACTAACCACAACTCTGAAAATGTTTCAGAGATGCAAAGAGAAGCTAAACACGCTCGCGATCAGCGTGATGAACCAATGGCCGGGCGTCCGTCTGCGTGTCATCGAGGGCTGGGACGAGGAGGGTTCCCACTGGGAGCACTCGCTCCACTACGAGGGGCGGGCGGTGGACGTGACGACGAGCGACCGCGACCGCAGCAAGTACGGCATGCTGGCGCGGCTGGCGTACGAGGCCGGCTTCGACTGGGTGTTCTACGAGAGCCGGTCGTACATACACTGCTCGGTTCGGACAGGTGCGTGCCATGTAGATACTAAGATTACTAAGCTAGACTACAGAATAGAGGGAGCTCACACTGGGAGCACTCGCTCCACTACGAGGGGCGGGCGGTGGACGTGACGACGAGCGACCGCGACCGCAGCAAGTACGGCATGCTGGCGCGGCTGGCGTATGAGGCCGGCTTCGACTGGGTGTTCTACGAGAGCCGGTCGTACATACACTGCTCGGTTCGGACAGGTGCGTGCCATGTAGATACTAAGCCAGACTGTAGAGTAGAGAGGGTTCCCACTGGGAGCACTCGCTCCACTACGAGGGGCGGGCGGTGGACGTGACGACGAGCGACCGCGACCGCAGCAAGTACGGCATGCTGGCGCGGCTGGCGTACGAGGCCGGCTTCGACTGGGTGTTCTACGAGAGCCGGTCGTACATACACTGCTCGGTTCGGACAGGTGCGTGTCATGTAGATACTAAGATTACTAAGCTAGACTACAGAATAGAGGGAGCTCACACTGGGAGCACTCGCTCCACTACGAGGGGCGGGCGGTGGACGTGACGACGAGCGACCGCGACCGCAGCAAGTACGGCATGCTGGCGCGGCTGGCGTACGAGGCCGGCTTCGACTGGGTGTTCTACGAGAGCCGGTCGTACATACACTGCTCGGTTCGGACAGGTGCGTGCCATGTAGATACTAAGATTACTAAGCTAGACTACAGAATAGAGGGAGCTCACACTGGGAGCACTCGCTCCACTACGAGGGGCGGGCGGTGGACGTGACGACGAGCGACCGCGACCGCAGCAAGTACGGCATGCTGGCGCGGCTGGCGTATGAGGCCGGCTTCGACTGGGTGTTCTACGAGAGCCGGTCGTACATACACTGCTCGGTTCGGACAGGTGCGTGCCATGTAGATACTAAGATTACTAAGCTAGACTACAGAATAGAGGGAGCTCACACTGGGAGCACTCGCTCCACTACGAGGGGCGGGCGGTGGACGTGACGACGAGCGACCGCGACCGCAGCAAGTACGGCATGCTGGCGCGGCTGGCGTACGAGGCCGGCTTCGACTGGGTGTTCTACGAGAGCCGGTCGTACATACACTGCTCGGTTCGGACAGGTGCGTGCCATGTAGATACTAAGATTACTAAGCTAGACTACAGAATAGAGGGAGCTCACACTGGGAGCACTCGCTCCACTACGAGGGGCGGGCGGTGGACGTGACGACGAGCGACCGCGACCGCAGCAAGTACGGCATGCTGGCGCGGCTGGCGTACGAGGCCGGCTTCGACTGGGTGTTCTACGAGAGCCGGTCGTACATACACTGCTCGGTTCGGACAGGTGCGTGCCTTGTAGATACTAAGGTAGACTGTAGAATCAAGAGAGTATACACTTGGAGCATTTACTGCAGTGAGGGACGAGCGGTAGATGTGACGACAAACGACAGCGACCTTAGAATTATGAAATGCATGATTCTAACCTATTTATTTCCTTACTTAATTTAAACTGTTCAGGGTGCATAGCCAAGGTGACAATTGCTTGCGCAACCACAACGAAACGCTTTGGATCTCTCTTTCATATTAGTGGGACAGTGACAGTTGCGTTTCGTTCGCTACAGAGCGTATTTTATAAACAAAAGTTAAATATGTACATTCATAATTCAAACATGATATAGCTAATTAAATTGATATTAATTGGAACCAAACAAATAGTTTCGGATATGATACAAAATTTAAAGAAACCGCATAGGGCTGACTACCACAAGATAACCTCACAAACAAAACAAACAATACCTACTCCGCAAACCTTCCACAGAATATTTTTACTATAAAATGCAAAACTAGGTTTAAAATACCCAAACGAAGTCACGGGCAAACATTTATGCGCCAAATTAATGCTAAAACCGACCAACAAAACATTGGCATAAATGAATAAAGATTTACAAATTGAACATCGCGAAACAATGCTTCTTTAGCGAGGCGCACTATGAGCCTTATTCGAATTTTAGTTATCTGTGTCCGATTTGATACTGATCTGTCAGAAAACGTTGGTTAAGAGTGTAAACCTGCTAAATTAATTTCAAGAATGAATCTTTAATATCTATCAAAGTACTAAGTGTGATTATGTATTACAAAATTCTCTATTTTCAATCATAGATTTAGCAAGTATACACTCTTAACTAACGAAAAGTTATTTTTTTCGGATATTTAGAAAATAAAAAAAAATGTTAAATTAATAATTATCGACACAACAATCCATGATATTATCAACTATGGTCTTATGGCCTAAAAAGAAATATCCAAGTAAATACGCGAATTCCAGACATTAACAATCAATCGTAAGATTTAAATAATCGATTTAGAATATCAATAATTGGCAGATGTTATTGAATCCGATCATTCACCCGAACAGGCGTGAGTCTAACCAATCAAATCTATTCTATAAACTGGTTTATAATTCTTCCAATAATATTCATGAACCCATTTAAATTATGAGGTGACTTGTAAAATTAGACACAATAAAACTATGCATAATTAATTCATATACACACAAAAATACACATGTAAAAAAATATTCAGAAAATTATATTCAATACAATTGTATCACTCCGTCACGCTTAAACATATTTGGATGCGCTTAAGAGTAAGCGAGAGCGTATAAGCAATACATTTTCGATACCGTTTTAGTACTAAGGCCCAAGTAGCCATTGAATCACGTAATTATAGAAGTGGGGGATTCGTTGCGATGCGGCCCGTGTGAAAGAGACGGGGGTAGGGTTGTGGCGTGCGTGCGAGCGGGACGGAGGCTTAACAAGAGGCTCGTTTGATCGACGCCGCGAGCGGGAGGTGCATTCTTCTTGTAAAGTTCAACTATATATTTGAGCGTCGATACAGTTATGTAAAGCGTGGTTTTTGACTAACTGTCAACTTATTTTTAAGGCTTACTGGGTATTTACAGTGTATAACTAATCCCCAAATTGTTGATTGAAAAGATTAAGAATATTAAACTTAAATCATGTTTTTGATAAACTGACTTGAAAAAAGCCATTTCTACACTAAATGAATGATAAAATAGTTATTTTCGATACAAGTGCGAAAAAGAGGAAATTCGAAACGAGTGGCGATAAATTAAAACACGACCGAAGGGAGTGTTTTAATTTAAATCGACACGAGTTGCGAATTACCTATTAGCACGTGTATCGAACAACGTTTTATAGTACATATGGCACTTTAAAGTTTCGACATACGCACGAAAACTGCTATTTTATGCACTAGTGCGGAAAAGTAGCCCCATGTGTACTGTAAACAAGTTTTTGTAGTAAAAATAATCGACTGTCCAATGAAACGTATATTATTTATTAAAATTTCCACGGAAACAATATTAATTCATCGTCCATAGCGCCATTGAAGGCAAATTCTGTGAAATGACGTAGGAAGCGCGGCGTCGTATAAAAGACTTCAACGCGCTCGTGCACTTCGAGCGAGGCCTTTACCGACTTTAGTGACCACAAAATCACTTATTTCCTTTATGATAATAATAAAAACTATAAAACTTTAATGTAAATGTAAGCTAATTGTACGGTTTCAATTTAATTGTGATCTTTAAAGGATTGATGGAGGTATTTTGTTCATATTTTGCATGAAATTCATAGATACTCCTATAGTTCGTTTTTTTAGCATTAGAAATAAGGTAAACAATCTTGATGTGTCTTTTAATTGAAAAACACATTTTCAAAATCAGTTACGGTAAATATGTAAGTAACAATGATGAATCTAATACGATCTTTTATAGTCTTATGCTTTTATAAGTAATAGTTTTTGATTTTCAAAAAGTGTTTTTCAATTAAAAGACATGTCAAAATCGCTTACCTTCTTTCAAGTTCTTTCTAATGCTAAGAAAAACGAATTATAGATTCTATACCATATTCGTACTTACCAGTAGATACCTACTAATATGCTATAAGAAATCTTCACATTTACATAAACTGTATTATCTTATGTTCCTTTATCTTGAAGTTAAATACTTTTACAGCTCACCAGTGTGTAACATGCTTCAAAAAAAACTTATTAAGCGGCATCAATTTGTCTCTAGAAAAACTCGTCGGCGATAAAAAATTGTCCCTCCTTTTATGTCTAATGGAATAAAAAGTGTTCTGGCGCACATGGCGTTATGTGTCTAGTTTAGTTTCTTGCTAACCGCTCCTTAAAAAGAGATCATGAGTGCTATAGGGATGATGACACATGTTGAATTTTATAACAAAATCTATTAAACTAGATAGCAAACAAGCAATTTATCACAATAATGTGTATATTATACCTAAAAAAAACCGACTTCAAAAAGGATGAAATAAAATATTAGGTATCCTTTTTGAAGTCTATGCGTTACCAACTGATATGTTTGAAGTCGGTGCCAAGCCAAGTAGTAACAATACCAGTCAATTAAAAGTAATCAGCTTTATGGCTATAAATCCCATTTTTGACTGGTATTGTTATTACTTGGCTTGGCACCGACTTCAAACATATCAGTTGGTAACGCATAGACTTCAAAAAGGATACCTAATATTTTATTTCATCCTTTTTGAAGTCGTTTTTTTTTGTAAAAAGTTTTTATTTTTCCATATTTAGTTTCCTATTTTCCTACCCTTATGATTGAATTTTTTTTTCAAAAAAAAAAAAAAATATATATATATATATACGCGTCGACTTGAGAACCTCCTCCGTTTTTTTCGTCGGTTAATAAAATACGGAAATGTTACAAAAATACAGGACCTGAAAGTTTCAAAATTTAAGTTATTTTTTAACTTCCAAAAACGATAAAAGTAAGGCTACCATTCGATTCCTTACATTCTATCAAAAAAAAATTGTATGAACGCAATATTTCACGGACAAAAACGCAATTTTATTATTTTGTCCATACTACAAGATGGGATTTCAGTGACCTTGACGTCACGTTCACTTATCCTTTTATGAGGGGCGTTTCGCGAGTGAAGTACGACTACGATTTTGACTACAATTTCATACTTTTGTGTTACTTTAATGCAATGGGTCCCATTGATTACATCACATTTGATCCTAAAAACAAACCCGATCGATTGATACCATAAATGAAAATTGGTCATGTAGCCTATTCGACGCGTCTTAACGATAGCTTGATATATCGCTAATTTAATGACATATAAATGACTAAATTCACCATATATCAATTTTATATTCGGCCTACTAGCCTAGTAGCCTACCTGGAGGTCCCGTGTTTGAACCCCGGTAAGAGCATTTATTTTTAAATTTCTTACGAACATTTTGTTCCATAATTATGGTGGTCATATATGTAAGTACCTATGTATGTAGATAAATACATAGGTACTTACATATATGACTACCAATATATGAATATATAGATATATAAGTATATTTATCGCCGCCTTGTATCCATAGGACAAGCTTTGTTTAGTCCAAACAAAATATTTGTGGACAATTTAATAAAAATAAAATATTTATTTATTATCGTTTAAAATGACTAAATATATAAACAGCAACACTTTTAACTATCCATCGGTGGATCTTATATATTTAATAAGTTTTACAAACTTTCAGTTAATGGTATTCGGAGCGATATTTTGTTTTATTTTTATTAAAGCAATGTTACAAGTTATTATTAAATTAAATTGAATATAGCTTTATGGTATTACGCCCCAGGCGTGGAAGGACGTAACAGGATTTTCTACAGAGCAAAACCATTTGACGTAAACATGGAAGTCATTCTACATCTCGTTAGACTTGATACTACTACTATAAGTAGTTTTAGACATCGTAAAGTCGTCAAACTAGGTCTGAATCTATATAATTCGTCTATATGATTCAACAAATGAAGCCTCAAACGTTCTTATAAGCTTCAAATTTATTCAAAATAACGCCATTTAGCCAAAATAGAGTTTACCTTTTTGGGTCTGTTAAATAACCATAAATCAGGTCTACAGTATTGTTGCGTCTTTTGAATACGTTTTGTCGTGTTTTCGTCACGAATTGAATAGATTCTGACCACGGTAACTTTGCACAAACTTGGCAGCAAGAATGCATATACAGTGAAACCTGTATAAGTGAGATCTCAAGGGACGAGCAGATTTGTCTCACTTAAAGAGGTATTCCACTTACCCAGGCTCTCAGTTAGCCAGGTATAAATAAATTTCTGTCTCATTTACAGAGGGTCCCACTAATAGAGGTGAGAATAGAGGATATATTTCAGTTATAGAGGTGGTTAATAATGTATTTTGTAATTATCTTTAAAAATAAATAAGATAAAATAATCCTTGTCCCTAAATATTTTTTAAATCTGTTTAAATATATCTTTGAATTTATTTTGAATGATTCTCCATAGGTTATATTTTTTCAATTTTTGATACGGACTTCATTGCGTCTTAGAAATCTATTAAATGAAAATTTGTTTATTCGTGTTACTATCAAGATATCAGCTTTCGTTTCGATAGTTTTAACTAAGTAAGTACATAAAGTACCTAAATGAAACTTGAAGTCGTTTAGACCCAATTAAGCAAATGCGGAATTTGTGGATAGACTAAGATTTAGTAAGAATACGGAAATTGATCAATAAAGTCCAAGTTAGAGAGGTCATAGATTGACGTTATCTCAGATACAGAGGTCAATTCCTACTAAATTCTATAAAAACAAAATGTGATCTTATAAATATAGTCTCAGTAAAAGAGGTAAAATACACTCTCTGTCTCAATTATAGAGGTAAATGTGACTTTAATATCACAACAACTAATCCCAGTTATAGAGGTCCGTTTTTTCTCACTAACAGAGGTAATTCAGTGCTAAAGTGTCGGGACCGCACCATGAGTCCCAGCTATAGAGGTTTCTCACTTATCCAGGTCCCACTTAACCAGGTTTCACTGTATATCCATATAAGCTCCCATATTTGTGATATTTAAATAATAAAAAAATCTTAGTACATGTTTGCGTATCGGCCGTACTTTAATTTTACTGTAAAACATCACACTGTTCATTTTAATTTAAATATTTTGAATAAGAAATTTAAATATTAAGATAAGACTCAACTTTAGCTTAAAGTTAGTAGTAGATACGGTCAAATGACGATATAGCTTTGCACATATCAAATAGATGTCCAAGCAAATGGATTTTATTATTAAATAATATGCTTAACTAAATAATAGAACTACCTAATGATGTGATGTTGGTAAGTTTTCAGATTGAAAAATGTCGAAAACTTTTCATATTTTTATATGGGGATCGAAATTTTCCGTTTCCAAAATGAAATTAGCTTCAATTCCTATGAAAATACTTTTGATTTCCTATGATTTTTTGCTGAAAATCCGATAAATTTTCCAGCTTTTTTTAAACTTTCTGTATATCTAACGTAATTTCGAATGTAACTTACCGTGGTTATAGTTATAGGTATGTAGTAGGACAGCAAGAGGGATGTCTTCTATAAGTGTTCCTGAGAACACGATGGCCAGTTAAGGTTAACCGCCAAACGGCCACAGACGCGCACGGTTACTCAATAATCAATCATACATGCATTCAAATAAGGTTCACTTTGGCGTATTATCTACAATAATAGTAGCGTTTAAAGGGTTAACGTTTGACACTGCTGGTAAATGGGGCGCACAGACAAGACATCCTCTAGACTGAGCATAGTAACGCTACCCCCTCTGCCACAAATATACGGTAGTTTTACTCCATCTTCGAGTCAAGTGTCAGAATCCCGTGCCGTGATTGGTCCGTGTCATTGAACGGACCAATCACGGCACGGGATTCGCTCACCTCGTCCCCCGCACCCCAGTATTTTTGGCAGCATCGGTTTCATGAAATAATTGCTCTAAACTCCGTCTAGAGGATTCCTAGTCTATGATGGGGCGTGACCGTTGGGTCACGACGACTCAAGGACGACCGACGAATGTCATTAGGTGCACTGAGGATTTGGTCAGGGGCGCTATTCAAGGTGTTTTAATGATAGTTCGTGACATGACGGTCCAAAGATAAAATTTGTAGAAGCAGGTGTGTCTCACTCCGCGATTTCGTCGCTTTGCTACAGGTAGCTAAAAGTACATCCGTTCGGCCCCAATTTTGGGGAAAGCCATAAGCCGCGCGTGGCGCTGTCGCCACCTAGCGGCCATATCTGTGCTGATCGTAACAGACGCGTTTTGTTAGAGAGTGAGTCTTCTGTACTTAGTACTATTATTTATTCTGTGATGATAGTTTGTGACATGACGGTCAAAAGATTAAATTTGTAGAAGTAAGACAAAGTGTCGAATGATATTATGGTCTTGATTTGATTATAGATTTTCTGTTAATTACTATCATTGTAAATTTAAAAAAAAACTTACACTGATATGTAACGTGTGACGTGACTAATACAATTAGAATGGATATGTAAAAAAAATAAGCGCTGGTGGCCTAGCGGTAAGACTGGTAAGAGCGTGCGACTTGCAATCCGGAGGTCGCGGGTTCGAACCCCGGCTCGTACCAATGAGTTTTTCGGAACTTATAATAATATATATTTTTTTTTATTCAAGCAACATGGCTCATAAGGCTGTGAAACAGAAAAAAATTAAAATTACAATTAATATTAAAATACAAATTAAAATACAAAATTGCTTAGTTTAAGGTATTACCTACTAAAATATAATTGATTTGAGGGAAACATGTCAAAAAATAAAATATTAAAAATAATATCAATTAAAATATAATTAAACAATGATTTAAATAATAATATGTCAAAAGAATATTAACATGCCTCCCGACAAATCAACCAATACTTATGTACGAAATATCATTTGATATTTACCAGTCGCTTTTCGGTGAAGGAAAACATCGTGAGGAAACCGGACCCGGACTAATCCCAATACGGGCCTAGTCTACCTACCTAGCCTACCTACCTAGTCTGGGTTGGAATGTCAGATGGCAGTCGCTTTCGTAAAAACTAGTGCCCATGCCAATTACTGGGATTAGTTGCCAAGCGGACCCCAGGCTCCCATGAGCCGTGGCAAAATGCCGGGACAACGCGAGGAAGATGATGGTGTAAAAAATAAGCCTATTTTTTCGGTATAATAAAAAAGATTATAAGATATATATTGACAATTTGGCACCGTTCAACTGAATATTAATTATGAACAGACATACAATAAGGGTAACATTCCATTTCTGACATTAAAATTGACAGTAGTGCAGCTGCGGTTGAAAATGGACTGTCACCTTAAAAGTGTACCTTTACACTATTTTTTATGTCGCAAGTTCTCATTGATCTAATGACATTTACTTGTCATTTTTGTACCGATTATGAGACAAGTTTTAAAGTGCATGTTGCACCAGTGACGCGGACAATATAAAATATAAACAACACGTGAATTATTTGAATTAAATTAATATTACATATGACATTAGTCGCCATTCAGTGTCGTTTAGGGTCCATAATGATATAAATTAAGGCTATACAGACCTTAAATAAACACCAAAAATGCATTTTAAAGACTGTATTGATGCGGTTTTGAAGACCCCTTTAGTGTACGTAAAAATGTAGGTAACTTTGTATCTTTAAATTAAACTAATTTTTAATGTTAATTTATATCATTTATATTTAAAATTTTGGCCATTTTATATGGTAGGTACAGTCAGCATCTAGAATAACGACCAAAGAGTATGAAAAGTATCGGCCATTTAATACTTCTACATACAGAGATAGACACCTATACGTATTTCTGCAGTTCGCATAAGATGCGTAGTACCTATAATCTCCAAAAAAAAACCCTTATTTTTTTGGTTTTACCCGTTACTTTTGTTAAGACGGTATGTAACGGAGATATTATACAGGGTGTTTGAACTTTTGAAAATAAGTCATGTTTTGATTTTTATTACACTTTAAAGTTTATTCTAAGACGCAATGTATTACAAATTTTGTTATGTTTAAAGCGTGACAAGCAACGTCAAACACACTGATGTCAGCGTACATTGAAGGCAATATTTATTTTGTATGAAAAAGAGGAAGTCTAAAGGATTCATAATTTTTAAAAGTTGCTGATCAAATGTTGGTCAGTTTGAGGAGTACAGCCTTTAGTTTAATTTATTGCTCCTGTTACAGGAAGCAACCTGTATTTCCTAAAATTATTCGTTAGTGAGATTTTCATTCACTTAATTTGCCACTAGGTAATCATTTTTATTACAACTTTTTCCAAAGATAACAAAGCCACTCAAGAAATGAAGAGTCATAATGATTTTTAGTTTTATTAATTTTGAATCCAGAACACGTTAGGATATTTAAATCGTGGAATGCCAGTAACCGTATTCCAACCGGTTATGAGGTTACGGCGAATGCCGTTTATGTGGTGCCCTTCAGTCGAAACTCAGAAGGGCTTGAGCCATCGATGCTCACCAGCCATTTACTTTGATTTTATGTAGCCTCTGTCCATTAATTAATACAATTAGTAAGTGAATAGACGCTTTTTAAATGAAAGGGTTAAAAAAAATATTCGTAAAAGTGATAGAATACTTTATTAGAGATGTACAAGAGAAGTAGATATGTAAGGTTACTTACAAATAAAACGTATTAAACTTGTACAAAAGCGAACATATCGCTTTCATGGACCCTACTCCAGCAACCGATCCTTAATCTGTTAATTCCAATATATTTAGGTACTGGAACGCTATAAAAATATTTCAGGACATAGACAATTTAGTTGTGTGGATGCAATAAAAAACGCTGATAAGTAATTTAAGATACACCTATCAAACGGTGCCACATACGTTCGTTAAATACCTATGTATAATTATCCAACTAAAAACTTAAAGAAGATTCATAGACCCAGTTGCCAGCTTATTTGTTAAATACTTTGTTGGGGTTTTAGAAGCCTGGTGGTGGTAGAAAACTTTACGAAATGTTATGTAGGTATATTTAGTAGTAAGTAGTAGTAGTAAAACACTTAATTGTACAAAAAGACACATAAAACATGAAAAAACACACATCATTTGTACAAATGCGAACTTATCCCTTTCAGGGATCTCTTCCAGTTAACCTTGTAATTTATATCTAAATACTGACTTTACAAAACACCTATCACCGCGAATACAAATGCGTGTTCATAAGATACATTACGTAGTAGGAAGCAGGCGGTCGAGCGTGCGTGCGAAAGGCCCTGCGCCTGCGACACCCGAGCCGCCACATCCCGGAGGTTGCGGTCTTCGCGACGTTCCCACAGGATTTTAGGGGCCACACGTTGACGGCTGATGTGAAGGATTTTTAGAGTTCCGTACCCAAAGGGTAAAAACGGGACCCTATTTCTAAGACTCCGCTGTCCGTCCGTCCGTCCGTCCGTCTGTCACCAGGCTGTATCTCACGAACCGTGATAGCTAGACAGTTGAAATTTTCACAGATGATGTATTTCTGTTACCGCTATAACAACTAATACTAAAAACAGAATAAAATAAAGATTTAAGTGGGGCTCCCATACAACAAACGTGATTTTTGACCGAAGTTAAGCAACGTCGGGTGGGGTCAGTACCTACTTGGATGGGTGACCGTTTTTTTGCTTGTTTTTTTGCTTGTTTTGCTCTATTTTTGTTGATGGTGCGGAACCCTCCATGCGCGAGTCCGACTCGCACTTGGCCGGTTTTTTAAGGTTAATTCGCTTTTTATCGAGGTTATCTGTTATTGGAAATGACGTGGGTTAAACGCAGTACCAGTGCTATTGCTAACGCTCCGTAGCGAACGAAACGCAACTGTCACAGAGAGACACAAAGCGATTCGATGGCGAAGCGATCAGCGATCGCGAAGCGATCGTCACCTTGGCTAGGCCGCCTGGACTGCAATTCGCTACCACTATTACTTATTCGATTTGCGAATACCTACGTCATACTGACACAGTGTACCATTAATTAAATGGGGCTTTCCAGAAAATTTCAGGTGACGCTATTTTTTAAACACTTCTGATTAAGTTAAGAAGCCGATATTTGGCGTGATAACGTTTAATATCTTAGCTTTAATCAGTTCAAAAACAATTCTACAGATAATGCGTTAAGTTACTGAACTATTAACCTCTGAAGAGAAAAGATCCGCCTAATAGAAAAAAAATCACTTCACTTATAGGCGGGTCAGCACAGTTCATAATGTATGAGAGCTCTACATGAATTCTCACACTAGAGATTTTTTGAGATGTGATAACCTATGTTGCAAATACTATATTTAAAAAAAAATCTCCACAAAATATGTCACATGGTTTTAATAAATCCAAACTATTATTAACATAGAAAAAATATATCAAAACATGAATCCGACACTCGAGATTTTTTAATATGCAGTTCTCAAACATATACTCATTATGTATTTATATTTTCTCCCAGCTTGACACCAAAACCAGCTCCCAATAATTTTCTTTATTAAAAATATTTTTTTATATAAAAATAACAACTATGTGTACATAACAATTACATGTTAATTAAGCTCTGTATATTTACTATATCCTACAAAAAAATCTCTCACGTAAATTAATCCATTTAATTACTATTAACCATTTTTGTTTTGAAAATGTTTTCGTTGCTTCGAGAAAATGGACAGTGGGTTTGTTTTTCACTTTCTCAAATCTCTTTCTCATGTTAGTGTAACAACAAAAAATCTCCCACGTATATGTAATATTGTATGGAATAAAACCATTATTAAATCATCCAAGCTATTTAAATTACCCTAAATGGCGGGTACTGATTCACTGTAGAGAACGTTTTATCGACTTCCATATCTCCGTCTCACTTCAATGTTCGCGGCAGACGATTGTTCCGCTTCAACAGCCGAGAGTTCGCGATCCGGTCGACCGTTAATTCTCCCATGACTATCTTACCCAGTTTCATCGGTATGCGTTGCGCGCTTACTTAACACACCTCAGGCCAAGCTCCTATAAAACGCGCAATGCATGCATGCATTGCGGTATCTCCTATACGTCACATATGTCAGCTATGAGGCTATGACATGGCTATGACAGACTGTGGCAGTTAGTTCCAAAGAAGTATACAGACTTGTCAACCCACCATAAAGTTTAGCGTAAAGAGAATATATCACTCCTTAGTGAAAAACCATACGGTTTGTGCGAAGTTGAGCGTTATGTCAATGCTAATAAAGATGATGGTTTGACTTACGGAAATGAATAATAGAATATCATTTTATTTTATATTTCCAATTCCCGTTTCATTTACACCCAATATTAAATCTTTTTCCGTAATAAAATGCGTATATAATTACTGTCATCATCTGTATTTATTTTATTTCTTTAACCCCCGTTATTCATAAACGCGCTACAAACCTCAATTAGCTAATAATAGTAATAATCGTTTGTCCTTATCTGTCACTTTAACTTATGTATTTGTAAGTAAGGGATAAACATAATTGAACTAAATCAGGCCCGTAAAGTTTATGAATAAAGTGGTTAATCTTTATTGCACAAAAGAAAAACCTTATAGTACAAGAGGCGGACTTAATGCCATAAGGCATTCTCTACCAGTTAACGATGGCTTGTCCTCCGGCCCATTTGATCGATGACCTCCTTTGATTATTTATTTTTAATGGACGCCAAAATCCAGACAGGAACTTCGATTTTGACATTTACCACAGTAATGCAGTCGGTAGCAATGTCGCGCTTCAAAATTGCTGCAGTCGACTGCATTGCTGTAGAAAACGTGAAAAAGGTCATTCAAAGGGTAATAGGGTTATATACACCGCGGGATTTAATAACCCGAAAGATTTAAACCAACGATTTTAGAGCTTAATTAGAGTATATAAAGTTATATAACACATAGTCCAAAAACCCTTAATTTAAGAGATATTAATTATTTAAAACAAATCACAAGTAAAAAAATCTCAATTCTAACACACCCTTATGCGTGACGTAGCCACCAACAAATTTTACACGCAGACGCACTAACTACATGGTTATTAGCCAGTTTCACTTAATTAAGTTTGATATCCTACAAAAGGTTTCACTACCGAAATTTTGTTCTGTTCTCAATCACGAGAGTACAAACTATTTACCTTTACGATAACTGGCCAGTTTGACGAAAATGACGAAATTGATGTCAATAAAATGACATATTTCATATGTCACACAAGATATGCGCAAGATAACATCTTTAAATTTGATTGACTGTAATAAATAAAATTCATTTAGCGGATATTCACTTTGTGTACGGATTTGGAAACCCGAAGAACTATGTGCTTCCGGCACGACGGACCCACTTCAGCCTAGAAGTTCGTAAATTGGCTAGACGAACAATACCCTGAGAGGTGGATTGGCCGTGGAAGCAACGTCCTAACCTGGCCCGCCCGGTCACCCGACTTAACGCCATTGGTTTTTTTCTATGGGGAACTCTGAAAGATAAGGAAGGAATACTCAACACCAGTGAACTCTGGAGAAGAATTATGAATAAAAATTCGAACGGCTTCCGAAGAAATAAAGAACACTTTTGTAAACCTAAATAATGAAATCCGTTTAAAATTAAATCTTTGTGCTGAAAACGGTGGTACACACTTCGAAAACCTAATTCATTAAATTAATAAAAAAGCGTAATTGTTTAACATAGTTGTTTATTTTACTTTACTCAGTATAAATTAACACATCGAGAATTTAAAATACGTACTGATAAGCATGATCGATATTTTAACAAAAGGTCATTCAAGTAATCATCCCTTTCCAGCTGTAGTATGAGTTAAAACAATAAGAGGCATGATTTCTTTCGGATATAATCATGGTTAATGGCTTTGGTTACCTCACTCAAAGGAAAAGATTTTATCGCAAAGTTTCAACAATAATAACTGCACTATGCCTACTGTTGTAGTAATTAATAAAGTTTTGATACAATTTGTGGTATTTTGAGGTGCCAATCAATTGAAATAATTTCAACGTAAACATGATCCTAGACATAACTTGACACTTCTTGTCATGGAACACATGTGCATTCGCCGTGCATCGTATGATATCGGAGTGATTCATGAAATGTCATGCTCGCTCTCTGTTTCTCTACTTGAGATTAATTAAACTCGCTCACTCTCTGAATAAAGGTTTGTTCACAAAGAAGCGGTAAATTAATATGATTTAATTTGTACTGAAATAGTAGTTTAATTAAAATATATAATTGGACCCATGTTGATATAACATTATTTACTCGTACTGTCGTCAAAAATACGTGATTTAAATCTTTCGGGTTATTAAATCCCGCGGTGTATAAAATGAAATGATGCATTAATAAAACTTTAGTTAATTAACAATATTATATTAAATCATTAACAACTTTGACAGCACGATCTCTTCGCAGGTAGGTGCTCTACAAGGAGTTTATATTACAACATTATTTCCAAGAAATAATCTCTCATTGTTACGAAAATGTTGGTAGGGTGGCTTTAGGTTACTTTTCGTTCATATCGTCTTGGATATGGGTGAACATGGTGTTAATACACTCAGTATCAATCAACCTGTAAAGATATTGTAGCCTGGCCTTTTCTCGAAAAGTCTTCTAGAAAAAATACGCTCATGTCGTCTCGGATATGAGTATATTTGGTATCAGTGCATTCAGTATAATTACCTGAACACAAATATATGAGATGACAAGCGCGAAAGTGGTGAGGGTAGTTGCTATGACGCAAAGTTTTTACCATTTTTCTTTTAAACATACCATGTGGGGTACCAAATGAAAGGGCCTTGTAAGTAGATCACAAATATATAACACACTGTAACACTTTTACTACTTAATCCAACAAATTATTTGAAAACGTTCAAAAATTTCACAATGAGTTGAATTCCAACTGCTCTAAATTGACTAAGATAACTTGATCCCAAGTTTCCTTGCAATTATACGTAATCGAGGGCCAGGCTCATACTAGTTCTCATGTCGCGATGCGCTAACGCTAACAAAAACGAATTGCTGACATTTGCTTCTTTTAGTTTCACTCTACTCAAGCATCGGATGACAGGATCGTTGAAAAGGGACAAACATATCCTTTGACGTTACGTTACTCTTCTCGTGAATTGTCAAATTTTAAAATTCGAAATTAGCTTTGGAATTTGTCCGGGTGGCTATTCGAAGTATAACTTGGTGGACGGTACTTACTAACCAAATAAGCTTGAGATCCAGTATCATAGATAGTTGTAAGACTTCAAGGGTCTATTTATATCTGACTGTGCATCCTGTATTCTAAACGTTTTGTGAATAGATATAAAAATTGACACCTATCATTTTTCACATAAACACAGACACTTTATGCATTGAATTATTAAACCTTAACGCAATGCCATAAGTCATAAGGTATATTTTCCTAATATACCTTGATGCTAATTCGAACTTTGTTATAAAAGATGTCATTTTATATCATTCGCGCGTGCATTTCACTCGTACTAGATGAAATATGTATTGGTGCGAGCGAGACGGTTGGGCGAATGATAACAAAATGATATCTTTTTGACATCTTAAACAAAGTTTGACTTGGCCTCTGTGGAAGCCTGGAAATACAGCATACTTCATTGACTTTTTATGCTGGAAATTGATTTAATAATTGCGAGAAAAATAAGTATGTTATTCTTCAATAACTTGTACACTTACTGTCAAAAAACTAGAAGTGTCCATTAATTGTGTAGAACATTATTTGCTGTTTGTTTCCAATATCATGCTGCTATTCTGCGAATATAGCAGTTCCTCAGGCAGATAAATTAAACATGATCGAAACAAACACTATTAACCACAATAGTAAACTTTTCTCTCAGTGTGGGATATTCTCGGTCATGAAAAACTTACAAAGTTATTGTTTTTTTCATTAAATCTATAATTAATATTATTGCCGGGAGAAATTCTGACCGTGTAGTCGTGTAAGCTTCATAGCCCATTCTTCAAAAAATCTCTAGTGTGAAATTACTGTTTAGGTAGTATAAAATATAAAATAAAAAAAATGTTATTTCTCAAAAACGGGAACAGATATCAAGTTGTTAATTCGCAGCCGGGTATTCAATATGATATATAATTCACCCGTGTAGAAACATTTGACTGTGCAATTAATGTAACTTTAACTTTATATTGACTCCACTATTAGGTCTCTTCAAATAATGTGCCTACATGTAACTTCTACATAGTAGGTACTATACTTACTACTACTATGTAACTGCCACTGTATAATTTTGTCTTTAAATTAGGCCATTATCGTCAATAGCTAAAGATAAGTGTTGACTCATAAGTGCTAAAAAATGAACAAAGAATGACTTAAGTACGACCTCGGCAATGAACTTAAAGTTTGAAACAATCTATCCGCTATGCTAATTTAGACGCGACATCGAACTTGGTAACTAGGGATGTAACGATACATGATTTTGCCGATACGATACCGATACCGATATTTAAAGTAAATAATCGGCGATACCGATACCGATATCGATAGCCTCTGGTAGGTAATAAATCAAATAAATAAAGAATTATGTCCTTTATATGCATAAAACATACTTATGTTTAATAGACACTCGATTTTAAGAAGTGTGAAAAACTGAAGAATAAAAATAGAGAAAAATATATTCCTATAAGCAAAATAGCACGATTATAGCAGCTTCACCGTTACGTTGAGTAAGTAATATATCGTAGTAAAACTTACGTAAGTTTTGACACATCAAGTTAAAATTGAGGTGAAGAATATTCTTGCCCAATAAAATACCTTACTGTGGGTTTTTTACATTTTGTTATAATATCGGAAGTATTTAAATCGGCGATGCCGATATATTGGCCTGCCGATTATATCGGCCGATATATCGTATCGGTATCGGTATCGTTACATCCCTATTGACAACATTGTGTAGGTGTTTAAGAAAAGCAAAAGTTGTTGCTTGAAATAGCTTACAATCAAACTAAAGTTTTGCATAATTGAATAAACCGGATGCCGTCTCTAACGAGTAATCTCAATTTATTTGTATTTTATACGACACTCATCATATATCAGCAACTACCAGTCAATACTCTATTAGATATAAAGTTATAATAATTTATAATCAGCTCTCGGTGCAATAGCTCACAACTTATGGTAATAAGAGCTGACACGATTTGCATATTTTATTGAAAAGTAGTCACTTATCTTACTTATATTTCGCCATTCACAATTTGTTGCAACGACATCAACTTATGAATCATCTGGTTAAATCAGATGGAATGAGTTGATTGAATATTTATAGAATTTTGATACTGTTGATAGGTATAATACTTACGATTAGTATCTACCTATAATTTTACGCTATGAAACACATATCACAATCTTTGCAACCTTCATGCTTTTGCTCTTATTGGACTGATTATTAGGTAAGTAAAATTTTAATAGGTACCTACTACATGAAACAATGTCAAGTACTGCAGAAGAATTATAAGAAAATATCCAATATAATTGATCTAAAGTTATAGTTTCCCTTAATTTTCATTTTCCTATTGACTGCTATTAGGTATATTGCACACAACTGTACCTAATACAATTTAAAATTTTTACGTTAGTTAAAAACGTACGTAAACAATTGTGCATAGTCGTATGCAAATTAAATATTTTTGGTAATTTAGGTAATTTATGATGTGCGCTCTGCTCTTCATTACCGAGGTTCAAAACTTTTACTTGTTTTTACATGTAAACATATTATTCCTTTGCTATGCCGCTCGAAAATTTTATTCGCTCAGAATGATAATGGAAATAGTAGATATGTATGTAGTAGTAGTAGTAGTAGTAGTAGTCTATTTTATCGTACAAAAAGACATATTAAAAATAACATACAATTAGTAAGAAGTACAAAGGCGAACTTATCCCTTTAGATATGTAATGGTAGAATTTCGCCCTATAACGCATGATCTAATAATTTATATACTCGTATTTCGTCGGTATACTTCCAAAACATGATAACTGACAAAAGAGTTACTAATGTGTTGCAGACAGTTTTTTGACATAAATTTGTATTGCATAATGTTACTTGGCAGAAATGTCGTTTGGCAGAATTACCTTTCGCATAGTATCATTTAGCATACAATCACTTCGCAGAGTTTTATAATCCAGAACCATGTTTTGGCATACTGTTGATGATCATAATAGTATTTTAATCGAATATTGATTTCGCCGATAAATGTATTGCATACTATTTTGGTGGCATAAAGCTATAAAATTTAATTAAAGGTGATGTTTATGGCAGTTGATTTTACTTTTCTGGTAGCTGTTCGTTTTTTGCAGGAGGTCGCAGCTCTAACCTAGCCTATTTTTCTGACAGCCATTCGTTTTTGTAGGAGGTCGCAGCTCTAACCTAACCTAACCTATTTTTCTGACAGCCATTCGTTTTTGTAGGAGGTCGCAGCTCTAACCTAACCTAACCTATTTTTCTGACAGCCATTCGTTTTTGTAGGAGGTCGCAATTCTAACATAAACTAACCTTCTTTTCTGGCACACGTCCAATTTTGTTGGGGTCGCAATTCTTACTTAAATAACTTAACCCGCTTTTCTGCTAGCAGAAAAAATCATTATGCCATAATAAGAGTATGCTGCAGGATGGTTATGGTACATAAAATTATGCTAAATGAAAGTCGGCAACAGTAATCTTCTGCTTAATGATATGCTGCAAAATGTATTGTATGCGTAGTAATTAGTAATGCCAAGTAATAGTTATGCAAAATTGTTATTCGACTAAAAGTGTTTCTGCGATACATGTTATGCGAAATGTATTTCTGACAAACAATATTATGCCAGATGAGGGGAACCCCTGACAAAATGGCCAAAAATGAGTTATATATACAGTTTTGTTCAAATTTTGTTGTTTTAAATATATATGTGGCATTTTTTAATTTATTGTTATTATTTAGAAAGTTATAGAGTGTAAAAACGTAATAACAGACAAGAAATGCAAATATAATGTGCACGTAAAAAATAAAAAGGGTACTTAAAACTACATATTTCATAAAACTGGTCGCGTAAAATATATAAAGTAACCTTTACATTTTTTACCTGAATGTAAATAATTAAGAACCTAGTTACAGCATCTGGTAAAACACTATAACATTATTTATCACTATTTACTTGTACACATTTCTTTCAAAACATTGTGTAGTTTACAACTAGATAATATTAAGTTCACTTAAAACTGATTAAAATATGCTCGTTAATTGCAAAAAAAAAAACAGTAATATACATTTTTTACAGTTATTTAATTAATAAGGAGTGTATTGTCACCCATATTTCTTCACTAAAGGAGGGAAAAGTCAAAAATTGCAAGAATAATTCACTTATAACTCTTTACCTTTAAATAGTAACACGTTGCATGTCACTTATTACTTTTTATTGTTACGTTAGTTTTTATAATTTGCTTATAATCCCGGGTAAAAGGATATTTATTATCTTTCTCATTATTTTCAATTATATAAATATACATTTTTATATATTTTTTACGTAATAGATTAATGTTAGCCCTTTTTGTATACAGGCAAAACATGATAACTAACACATCCCATTTTTTTATCGGCCAGTATTTTACATTTTTCAAATTGAAAATATCAATTTTACCAATTTAAGGCAATTTTAACATCTCAAAAATTTCATGTCTAGAATTAGGTAAATTATTAAAAACGCGTTTCTAAATTCACACATTTAAGGGTCAAAGTTTCAACTCGCGTTTTCTCGAAACTATGTTTCAGTTAGTTATCATGTTTTAGAAGTATACCGACGATTTATTGGATAGCGGCTCTAGGACTCTAGTTGACATAATCGAGTCCGGAGTTTCCCTGTTATATCAATTTCTGACGTACACTTGACAATAAAAATAGACGGCCAATTACAAACTTTCACGCGCATGGAAAACAAAAACGTAGATGAATAGGGATGATGACACATGTTGAATTTTATAACAAAATCTAGTAAAATACATAACAAACGAGCAATTTATCACAATAATGTGGATATTAAAATAAAATATTGAAAAATTACAAAAATACAGGACCTGAAAGTTTCAAAATTTAAGTTTTTTTTAACTTCCAAAAACGATAAAAGTAAGGGTACCATTCGGTTCCTTACATTTCATCCAAAAAAATATTGTATTGCAACTATATACATAAACGCAATATTTCACCGACAAAAACGCAATTTTCTTGTTTTGTCCATACTACAAGATGGGCGATGACGTCACGGCGGCCCCTGGCCGTTTTGTATAGGGCGTTTCGCGAGTGAAGTGCGACTGTCGGCCTTTGACTACAATTTCTGACTTTTATGTTACTTTAATGCAATGGGTCCCATATAGACATTTGATCCTAAAAACAAACCCGATCGATTGATACCATAAATGAAAATTAGTCATGTAGCCTATTAAGAAGTGTGTCACGTATGTTCACCGGGTAAGGTCCGCCCGCTCACCCGGTGGTCCTCGCGGGGCGGGGTCTCCGCGGCCACTCGCGGCGCCCGCGCCGCCGCCCCGCGCGGCGGAGGGGAGCTCCACTTATCGGCACATCTTCGGCTAAAGTATGTTATCTGTTCACGCACTTTATGGATAGCGGCGTTCACATACAGATGGAAATGTGAGGTTTTGAATGGGAAATTTTGAAGTAAATAGGTGCTCTAAGGCGTTGTGATTGTTTAGTAGATTTCTAAATGAAACTATATATCTATAATGAAGCAGTTTATTCGAACGCATATGCATTAATTAAGTAGATAATGATATGTTTTGGTAGGTACCTAATATGTAGAGAGGGATAGGAACCTATCGCGATTCCGGTAAAGAGGAACGTCGCAGAAAGTAATACAAATTAAATAATATATATTTAAAATTTTTCAGAGTTCTTGTAGGTAGGTAGGTACTTACCTACATCGGTACGTATATTTAATCCGCTTCACTTACCTACTCTTAAAGAATAATATCCGATTTAAAATGTCAAATATACATTGATTACGTAAACTATAATTTGATCACTTAACACGCTCCTTTTATTAGTTAATCCACTAGTTGATTAACAAAAAGGCATATCACGCGCATGCCTGTTTTGAACGAACAGTTGATTTCAAAACTAGTAACAAATAGGCAAGTAAGGCTGGTTTGTTTTGGTGTTATCTTGTAATGCGCAACCTTCTCAGACCGTTGAACCAAGTCCTTATCGCAACATCTTTAGCCGTCAAACGTCACGTCATTCCGTACTTTGACTGTTGGCCGGTTCACGGAAACTGATTCCTAATTCTATTATTAGGCAGAAGCCTAAGATCTCCTAACTAAATAGTTAGGTGTAGACCGTTTTTGCACCTAAATTATAATCATTTCATTATATAAATGGTAACAATGGTCAATTAAATATCCAGCGGAAACGCTGACATATTTTTTGCTACCCCACATCTATTACCAAGTTCTTTAGCGATCATGGAGTCTGTTAATATATTATCTGTAAGATGAATTGCATACCGATGCGAAAAAAAAACGCAAAGGTGGCCGACGCCTATTCAATGATTCGTGTGATGCGTTGAACAACAAACAAATATCGACAATAAGCGCTTGACTTTGAACGAAATCTAATTTGTGCGGTTATTGTATAACGCGTCCGGAGGGGCGAGGCTTTGTGAGCAGAGATCGCCTGGATTTATCGGTCGGTTACACAACAAATCAAAATTTAACGAGCTCACGCAAACGACGCCAGCGGCTTTTCCGTGCAGTGACGTATTGCTTTCTTCTTGTTCATTTGCGCATGTAATTGCACACCCTCTGTAGTGTTGCCGATAATGAATAAGGACCAAGCGTGCTTCCATTTCTTTTGCTCTTGCACCCTTTTGACAGTATTGACGTGGTTTTGCAACCTTACTGCTAGTAACCTGTGCAAGGCGAAGCGAGCGGCAGCTTACGGACAACCGCTTTCCCCTAATCTTCGGAATACCATTTAGCTTCACGTAAACACTTTTTGCAAAACCTTGGAATCCGAGATTAAGAACAGGTACAGTTTAAGCTGGATAAGGATTTAGGTAAATAATATTAGATTATAAACAAATATGTTAACGGAGTTAACCTGAGCTAGGTAAACTTTTTTGATTAGTTTTTTTAAAGTACAATGGTAAAAAGATTTAGTAAAACGGATTGAAATCCGCTAAAATTCGTGTTAGCGATTAGGGGTTTGGAATTCCGTGGGAAGCTCGCGGTAACAAGAGAGGCAGCTTACCTGCGAGCTCCCGATAGCCTGCTCGGTCACATTCGCTTTGTTTCGCATCTTATCGGATTTTAATTACCGGCCCATTATTCCTTAAAGGGATATGACTGCTCCGAGCTAATTTACTATCGTCCTCTGCACGATTTTATGTTCGCGAGTTTATTTTATTACATTTACTCGCGCCGTGTACGGGACACGCGAACGCGATGCATGTTCGTTTCATATTGATGCTTTATGGTTGGCGTGAAATTGAATAAGCCACGTCGAATATCAATGTAATGTATTGAGGATCAAAAAGGATATGTGAAAATTATTGTGATTAAAAATAAACCGATTTATAGAAGCTGTAGGTACCTAAAGCACAGCAGTGGGTTGCTTAAAAATTTAAAGAAGTTTATTTCGTACTTTAAAAAATAAGCAACTTAAGTAGGTACATATAAATACGAATTAAGTTAGACTAAAAGTAGTTATGTAGGTACTCTGTTTTCTCGGTCGAATGAATACCTTTGATGTGCTAATTTTAAAGTAGCAAGTACCTAAGATATTTTCGAAGGAGATAATTATAATTGTTACTCAAATAAACACTGTTTGGTTTTCGTCTTTCAGACAAAGCGATGAGAAAGTACTTATTAAATAATCTTACCACAATTTCTTGATTTCATTTAACTAAACTAGTCACTTTGTGGTTCCAAAGTCTCTGTTCGTCAGTTTGGAATGCGTCTTAAAATACAAAGTCCTTAATAGCATTAGGATAAAACTCCGTTAACAAAATAAGTTTTCTATAAAAACGTTAGGCCAAAACTTGATTATTAGGGAATAAAATACTTTCCTTAATTAAGTATTTTTTTGTTAAATGGTAAATAATAACTCGCTACATAAAGTATAAATTGAAATAGATGTCATATACTAGTTTACGAAAGAAAAGCCGCGAATACAGAAGATGCTAGTTCGATCCCAGCCCTGGTCATTGAACCAATGATATGGATAATATTATGTGTCTGAAAAAAAGTCAATTTCAATTTCAATTGAAGCTTTTTCGTACTGCTTTTTCAATTTTACTTTCACATGTATGTTATGGTATACCTACCTATCCATTTCAGTTGATTTTTTACTGTTAATAAGATTTTTATATAACTTGCCCTGTTAGGTTGTAATGGAATAGTTGAGCTCTTGCGACTTTTTGAACACGTTCTAACAGTGAACATATATCGTTTACAGAATCGTCGAGCGGCATGGGTGCAGGCTGTTTCCCGGGCGGCGCGGTGGTGCACACGCCAGAGGGCGCGCGAGATATCGGCACCCTGCGGATAGGGGACCAAGTGCTCGCTGCTGATGACAGCGGCAAGATGGTGTACTCGGAGGTGAGGCTTGCTCAATATCTATCTATATATGACGACTAATTTTTGAAGTGAAAACCTCTTTAGCGGCGCTGTGCACTTTTGGAGGTGGGGAAAAAATGTTAAACTCGAGCTCATGACCAAATTTAGATGCGAGGTCTGCAAGGTAACTTTACAATTTCTATTCGAATTTTAAACAATTAACGCTACAAAGGACCATGGGCAACTTTGTATGGAGCCTGGACCCAACGCCAACAGAAATGAGAGTAAGGTAATAGATAGGTATTTCTATGTACTTCATTTTTTTCTATGGGCACCAATCGGAATTCCATTGCAGAACTGAGATATTGGTATTTTAGCCAAAATGACGTCACCCTTATTACCTAGGCAATAAAGTCCATGTAAGTAAATTAATTGCTGCAGGGTAGATGTTCGCGCATCGCCGGGCGAGCACACCGAATGATTTGCCGCGCTCGCCCGGCGGTGGACTCTATTGCCTAGGTAATAAGGGTGACGACATTTTGACTAAAATACCAAATTCTCAGTTTTGCAATGGAATTCCGCTTGGTGCCCATAGAACGAAATAAAGTACAGAAAAATACCTATCTAATGACCTAACTCTCAACTCTGTTGGTTTTGGGGCAATTTTGACGCATAGTCCTTTAAGCTCACTGGCCAGCAATTTCGGAACTAAAGTTTATCAATAGAAAAGAGGATGGGTCAATTATACATAGTGCTGCAGACATTTTGGACTAGTCATTGAGTTTTCACTTCTGTCGGCACTCCCGGAGTGCAACCCGTTGTTTTTTTTACTAAGATTCTTAAACAACAAGTTCAACTTCATGTAATTATTTATAGATTCCCTTCAATTATGGGGGTGTGGGAATTCATAACTTTTACGTTTGCAACACATAACAAAGGTTACACTCGCACTGTAATACAAAAAACACAAAAAGTTACGTGATGTACCTACTCGTATTTAAATATTACTTAGGTACGAACTCTAACCTTACATAGGTATATGTGCCTGTAGACATAAACAAAACAAAACTTAACTTATGTACGAGAAAAATAAGGATCTTTTTAAATAGATAGCTTAATTTAATTTACTCAATCGCCAAGGGAATTAATTAGCTATACCTCAAGCATCAGACATTTTGTCCCATCGGTCGCTAAAGCCTCCGAGAATCATTTAAGCTAAGAAACGTGATACTGAAACGGGATGCGAAGGGATAATTGGTCACACTCCGATAGCTACGGTATTATTGCGGGGCTCTTTAGATTTTGTGTTTAGAGGATTAAATACTAAAGTCTATATTCAATGTTTTCAGGTTGTAACATTCATCGACCGCGATCCAAACGCGACTCGAAGATTCATAGAAGTGACAGCAGAGAACGGCGTAGCGATCACGGCTACTCCGTCCCATCTGCTCCTGCTGGCGGCCGCGGACGGCTGGCGGGAGGCTTTCGCGGGCGACGTCCGGCCCGGCGACGTGCTGCTGACGCGCGGCATCGGCAGCGTCATGCGGCCGTCGCGCGTCACGCACACCCGACCCGTGCACAAACGCGGCGTGTACGCGCCGCTGACGAAAACGGGCACGGTCATAGTCGACGACGCGCTAGCGTCCTGCTACGCCGTAGTCAAGAGCCACTCGCTCGCGCACGCCGCCATGGCGCCGCTCCGCTGGACCGCCGGCTGGAGCGCCGACAGCCCTCGGGGCGTCCACTGGTACGCCAGCGCCCTCTACTACGTCGGAGACGTCGTGTTACCATCGTCGTACTCCTACCATTGATATTGTTAAGTGAAAGTGGAACTTGCCGCGTCGCACGCGGGTCGTGCACCGCTCGGACGACTGTAAATAGAACCCAGTGTAAATACCCCGCCATTGTAAATATATTCGACTATAGAAATGTTCGACAACGATTTATATATGTATCCGATAGGAATTAATTTATTAAGTAGTCTTAGGACGTAAGTTGAGATCGCATAGGTATTATTTAGTTCAAAGTTTTGAATATTTGTAAATTGTGTCGGTATTGTTATTCTGCACAATGCGGAAATAATTAAATGTATGCGCTTATGTCTTTTTAAGTATTTACCAGATAACTGTAAGTGAAAGAGTTAGAGATGTAAGGTGCGGACTAAAGTTATTTTTCGTTAGCGATTCCGGTAATAGTTTGGCTTGTTCAGTCGGCCGTCCGATCATCACTGTTATGAATGATGCTGTAGGTACTCCGAGTGTCTCTTGTTTTTGGCTTGCTAACATAGATCGATGTGTCGCACAATCACTAAAATTAATAGGTAGTTGCATACTTCGTAATTTATGCCGTTGTGACATACTGATTCATCAGTATCCGTCACAATTTTTCGTGGATTCCAGCAAATTTGTAATCCAGCGACACAATTTTTTTTAATTTGAAAAATTAGAAACATTAAAAGTCCGTTTACTTTAACAACCCATAATAATACGCGCTGAGCACCATTTACGAATATGATAGCTATACGTTAAGTTTCTGTTTCCTTAACTTTCGAAAACTCGAGGGAAGTTGGACGTTGTTTAGTTTGTGTACAACCCATATGCACGAGCATCATTAGAAAATGATAAAATTGTGATCTTGGTACCTAAAACAGTGCCTTAAGATTTATTTATTGTTATTTATAAGCTTCTTATTTATAAATTGACGATAACTGATAGATTTAACTAAAACCTATCCACCTTAACTTATTTTCGCATGACATATTTTCCACTTTCTTCCTTAATTTATTTTTCTCTCGATTCTTCATTAATTTATGCCTTTCTTTTGTTTATACTTTTCGTTTCAAATGAAATGTTTGATTGTGCCTTATTTTATACATCTAACGTTTATTGTGGTCCGAGTTAAAGTTCATGCTTGTCAAATGTATTAAATATTTTAGGGGTATATTCTTAGCTCTAGCTTCCTTTATATAAGTAAGCCGTTGTACTGGTGTTACAAACGCGTTGTTAACAAGTGCCGTTTGACAATGGCTGCAGATCGTATCTAAGATCGTGAACTGATGTTTTAGGTTCCTATAGTTTGATTTAGTAAAATGTTGTTCGTTGGCTGGCAACACTGTTTAGAAATAATGTAAACTTGCTTCCAAATTCTACTGCAGTTAAAAACATTTTTTACAATAAGCATAATGACCACTGTACAGTCAAACGAATGGAAACATAGGCCAGCGTGGAATCATTTCATGTATAACCTGATTTTTATGCGTAAGTGACGTTATACACAATATGAAGGCCTAGGCTTCCATTTTTCTAAGTGTACGTGTTCCTAGACATGGCCTAAAAGGATTTATACAATAGATTTATCCATAATAATAAGAATATACTTACGTAGCAGGTAAATCTGAAAGCTTTAACTAATATTTTGACAATAATATAATGCCATAAGGTTGCCATACAAGTAGTTTAGTTTTAAAAACAGAAACTGAACTGTTCAACTTAAATGCCTTTGAAAAGCACAACAAGTTAAATATAATTTAATATTGTGAATATAACAATTAAATTACCTCGGGTAAAATCGATCTCAAAATGAACATTCCTCCCTTGAGTTAACGCTCACATTTGAATGTGATGGTTCGAGAGGAGTTCATTTTAAGTTGGTTTTACTAGGATAAAGCTGTGGCATAAACGTAGTTAGGTAACTTAATTAAAATATTCAGATTATCAAGGAAGTCTATTAATATCTGACAAGGAATAATTTGATGTTTGACATGTTCATATCTTTACCTATTATGTCATTATTTGGTAGACAAGTTTAGGTAAATTTACTCAATGTGTATAGGAATAAAATACAAAAATGTATTGTGCTTTTTATATTATTTATTTATTGCTGTTATTTTGTAACAATATAAAAAATCTCCAATCAACTTAAGTCGTTCTATTATTTCCCTAGATATTTTTACATCATAAATATATGAAATGACGAGTCTATATTTCAGTATGAAACATAGACGCTTTATGTACTACTAACAATCAAAATAAACTGTTGGCTTTGTGAAAACGACTCGGTGTTTTCTTTTAAAATAATTTCTCAAAATATGAAACTATTAATCATTTCATATATGTAGGTATATATAAAATGCCACTACTAAAGTATTTTTTTAAATTATAATTTTTTTAGATTAAAAGATAATTGATTAGATACAGTGTACCTAGTTTACATTTTGGTCGGCTGTTCTCAGAACATGTTTGCAGATGTATTCAATGAATTTACCCTAGCGGTAAATTCGTTGGCGCTCGCGGGCACTGGTGTCATGTTCCGGTCGTCATTAGCGACCGATTAGGTACTATTGGCACCGTGCGAAGTCGGTGGAGGGGGAAGTGGCGCTGATCGTCACAAACACAGGTAATCTTATGGAATGTCCGACATTAGTACTAGCGGCAGCCGCTTGAACTAATTTTACTCCATAAGATTTAACGTAGATAGTCTGAGAAAATGAGGGCAGCACCAGTCGTGCACATTGGTCCTTAGGACAATTCCTTCAAGATCAAGTCTCTCCGTCATAGAAAATGACATGTCGGACGCCTTGGCACGGCCCGGTCTAGCGTGAGTCATCTTTTATCATGTGGTTAATAACTGTCTAGGAATTCAAAAAAGTCTGTAGGCTGTGTCTGTTTATGTTTCATTGTGGTTAATATTAAATAAGTATTTAATCCGCTGTTTGTTTTGAAATCGCTATCTGCGTTAAGCTTTTTGCGTTAATAAATATTTTAAATCGATTTGCATTACCACCATACCACCCAATACCATAGAATAAATAATAGTACTAAGTACAGAAGACTCACTCTCTAACAAAACGCGTCTGTTACGATCAGCACAGATATGGCCGCTAGGTGGCGATAGCGCCACGCGCGGCTTATGGCTTTCCCCAAAATTGGGGCCGAACGGATGTACTTTTAGCTACCTGTAGCAAAGCGACGAAATCGCGGAGTGAGACACGCCTGTCAATACGATGGCGGCGCCTTTCGCAATTATAATAGCAAAAACTTTTTCTTTGGTATTAATTTAACAGATTTGGAGCGATGAATAGTAATAGATAATACAATTACTTAACACACAAATCAAATAATATTTATTAAACATTTTACGGCCTCGGCCACTGAAGGACGTGGTAACTTTTCCATTAGTATACGAGTATAACATCTATTTCAGTTTATAATAGTTGTAATTATTATAAACTGAAATAGAACTCATTTAATAGAAATAAAAGATTTATTAATAAATATTATTAGAAGTAGGTAATACAATTAGAACACAAATCAAATAATTTTTGAAGTGAAAACTTCTTTAGCGGCGCTGGGCACTTTTTGAGGTGGGGAAAAAATGATAAATTCGAGACAGCGTAAGGCGATCACGTGACCGTAAGGGGCGTTAGGTGGCCACTCATAATTTAAATGGCATTTAAATCAATAAAGAAAAACTCAATTTTATTTGACATTTATGTTGCGAACTCCTTTTCAAGACTCTTTACCTATGTTCAAATAATTTGACTTTGTCATGGCAGTATGTAAATAAACATGTCAATGAAAAAGTGTGATCTTATTTGAGAATGATAATAATGTAATATAATAAATGAATGGAATACCTCCGCTAAAAGTATGTATCGTGTTACCGGGCGTCGGTAACATAGTGAGGTAAGTTTTCACTTCTATCGGCACTCCCGGAGTGCAACCGTTGTTGCTTGTTATTAAACATTTTACGGCCTCGGCCACTGAAGGACGTGGTCACTTTTAGTATATAATATTTAATATAATATATTAGTATATACCTAACATCTATTTAATATAATATATTAGTATATACGTAACATCTATTTCAGTTTATAATAGTTGTAATTATTAGAAGTAGGTAATCGGTTTAATTATTTTGAACTCCTAATTAACACTTTGTGATTTAATTTCCCTTAAGAAACTCCTTATGATGTAGGTAAAAGGGCGGTCTGGTTGGACTGGCCTACTAATTATAAGCCGCAAAGGAAACCAATACCAACAATCCTTTAAGACATTATTCAAACTTTTTTAGAAGAGTAAATTTACTCTTTTGATGGTTATTCAGGGATGTTGCGGATGCAGATTTTTTGTCATCCACGGATGCGGATGCGGATATTTAAAGGCTCACATTCGCGGATGCGGATGTCAAGATTAGGTACGTACTTAGAAAACGTCAAATATTAAATTTTTAGTATTTTTTTATTAAAAAAAAACGAAACGATTAGTATTTGAGCAAAAATATAGGTGCGTTATATTTAATAAACAGTAACTTGGCCGACTTTTCTGGATCTAGACGATTTCGTTATAGGTAATGACGAAATTACCTAGCACTTACGCCGCCGCTAAGACGTTCCTGTACCGACTTGTTCGACATCCGCATCCGCATAAGCTCCGCATCGATTTTATGCGAATGCGGATGCAGATGCGGATGTTGAAAATAATGCGGAAGTTCCGCGGTTGCGGATGCGGATGAGGATGCTCGCAACATCCCTGGTTATTATACTTATACAATCTCGGTTGAGGGCTCTGTTGGATTCAAGTTACGGATTGTTTCCGAATTGCGTGTCAAAATAGAAGCCGCGTAGCCGCGGGGATCGAAATGTTTTTGTACTTACTAATCCTTTTTGATCTTTAACTTTAACACATATCAGTGAAAGAATAAGGATGTCAAATGGCGCTCTAAAATTATTAACTAGTAGTTCGCCCCGAACTGAGAACTCGCGGTTAACCAAAAATTATATAGCGATTGACTTTGTTGCACCTACTTAGGTACTCGTATAGTGCGACATAAAATAATAGAAAATAAATGAGGGCGCCACTTTCTACGTACCTGTCACATTTTTGACGTAAAATGCTTACACATGACAACAATTTAGTATGGACATTTTTAAGTTCCATTTTATTTAATTTCTACTATTTTATGTCGCTCTATAGGCGGCAATGGATCAAAGATCGCGTGGATTTATTGCAAGGTCTGTGGAGCCCTTAACTGATTGATTTAAGCAAAGAGTAGTATGTATAATATAGTTGGCCAAGCAGATCTTGTCAGTAGAAAAAATGTAGGCGCGAAGGGATATGGTCTCATAGAAAATTTGAGTTTCGCGCCTTTTTCTACTGACAAGATTTGCTTTTTTGCATCAATTTTGAAGCGCCATTTACAAGTTTAGCGTTAAGTTATTACTAAAAAATAGCGCCATCTATATTTAGATGGCGCTATTTTTTCGAATAAAGGGCTTCGTATACGGCTGTCCCTCCCCTGGATTTAAGTCACCACCATAGAGATTAAAATAAACTGTATCTGTGCTAAGCCGAAATATTTCTTGTCAAATGTCACATACATATATTATGTTTATTCTATTTTATTTTTATCTTGCTAATTATTTCAAAATGGTAAATTTAAAAACGATATTATGAAAGTGTAAGTCGAGCACTTTCATTTGATACTAAACTCGACCATGTTTCTTGCAAAAAATTGACCAGAATAGCAAGACCCCTCACAAACAGCTTTTTGGCCTTCTAAGCTCTTCTAGCTCAATAACCTCTTGATCGGGCCTGCTCATAATTTAATGACTAAAATATAATGCCCTCGACTACACGTTTACCCAATTTCATTTAAATTAGAACAAATTTACTTAAGTTATTGAGTATCAAACTATCTTCTGACAGTTCAGCTTAAAAACATCGAAATGCCGAGACGTGCCGCTAGCCAGCCGCGTGTTCAAAGTCGAATGTAAGAACTTCGCTTCGCTTCGCTCGCTCGTTCGATTATGTGTCGAAAGCTGGCAGTACATTTACTGTGACCACAAAATTTACTTTGACAATCTGCTTCTATACTAAATTCTCTTTGGTATTAGAATATCTAGGTACCGTAAAACCACCCAACTGTAGTTTAACATCTCTCACCTTCGGCCCAAAACGAACTGTATGACTGTAATTTGTGTTCGCCAATTCTAAGACGTAAAATTTTCATAAATGACGAACAAACTTAGAAAAAAACCCGAAAACAACATCGTATGGTTAATAGGCATTTTACTTATTAAACTTGTGGACCATATAGTTGTAGTATTGGAGTATAGTTGCAAAGTTTTACTTTATTTAAATCCAGTCCAATTTAATCATTATGAAAATAAAAGTTTGTTTTGACTGTGCAGTTGTAATGTTACAAATTGCATAGCTAATACAGTATAACCTACATAGTATAAGTATAGTATGAGGGCAGAGGAAGCGCCTCACTAAAAGAGCACGTAAAGTTCAGTTGCAGAGTACCGTAAAACGGGGTGAGTAGGTTTCGCGGGGAGAGGTGGGTTATGAAATAGGGAGAGAAGGTTTGAGAGGGGGGTGAGAAGGGATTTTAATGCTACTGCTACAAAAATAATGTATTCCAATTTAAAATGGAGCTATAGTAATACGTATAATAAAAAAGATCGATCCAACAATCTTCCAAAATCACCTTTGTATGAAAACCCCTCTCACCCCAAATACGAGGCACTACGGGGTGAGGTGGGTTTTCCTCTTTATCGTCAAAGTTATCAAATGGAACTACTCAAAATAAAATAAAAACTAAAATACAAACGTCCGGAACAGTTATTATATACACCATTCAGTTTTCATATTTAAAAATAAAATGTTATATAGGTTTGAATTTCAGTTTTGACCCTACTTACCCCATTTTACGGTATCACGAAGTGGCAGTATAGGTATACGCAGTACAAACCGGCCGAATACTAAATGAAAAAATTAGTTTCACCTTTAGTTTCAGGTTTAAACCAACGGTCGAGTCCCTCAACTCTATACTTGAATCCCGGGGAAGGACAGACATATCACGGAAATCATTATTAGGTATACACAGACAAAGTACTATAGTAGACAGAAACTAGTATTTCAATCAATAGCTATTCAATATTAATAAATTACCTACCTAGTTTTAATTTGATACGCACATTGAATTTCTTATCTAAAAGCTCTCCTTATCTTAGATTTGGAAAACATTGCTCTGTATTTAATATATCGGCTTCCAAACATTCCTAGAGCCATGTTTTCATTCCATTACCGTTTATTTACAGAAATTTCCATTATACTTCCAGCCTCAAGCGGAAATGGAAACGCTCTCGTTGATATTGAATTAACATAGATTGTAGTAGCGGCCCGTTCAGTGTTATTTCAGCTTTGGCCGAGAACGCCCGTTTCGCTCCTCGCTTATGTTTGGGATATATCTGTACCATCTGCTAAGCCTTTATAATAGGTACAACAGAACACGATTGAATTAAATTAAATGGAATTATACCCATAACTTTTTCAAGTTATATAAATAATTTTAACGAACTTTGGAAAGTTACCTGTGATTAAAATATTCATTTATTAAATATCTTGGTGTTTCATATCGAAGATTAGTCGGTGGAGCAAATATGGTGAGTCCTTTGATAACTTTTAATTGGATATCGTTTCCGATTGCTGATGGATTCTAGTGGCTCCTCTACACGATGGGCCAGCGCCGGCCACTCCAAGGGACGCAGCCATGCGGTAGAATGAGATAGCAGTATCACTTGCTCCCTCTACCGCATAAATGCGTCCCTTGGAGTGGCCGGCGCTGGCCCATCATGTAGAGGAGCCACACCATGGCTCCCCTCCATCCCTATGGCTCCTCAGGAGCCATAGGGATGGTTGTTTCCTCCGGGAGTTCAGTGTGGTTGTGTGCCTTGGGGGTTTATTCTCTAGTTTTTTGAGGGAATTTAATTTGTTTTGTGTTGTAGTTCACCTACAATGACCCCTTGGTCAGGTATATCACCGTCGTCTGACGGATAATAGAATAATACGCACAATCTGGTTCAACTTTTTTGCAGCTAAAAATATATCTAATTTCGAATGGAAAATTTTGTTTGCATTGCGTTACGCTCAACCAGAGACTAGTAAATATTCAAGAAGCCGTACAACACCGCGTTTCTCGCGTGCCTTTCGTAAAATCCGACTTTCCTGATCGCCATCATACGTACAAAAGCTACTTTTCGTGACTATAACGGCGATCAGTCAAGTCCAATTTTACGTTTCAAAATTTAAAAAAAAGCAGCAGGATGGCAGTTTGAATACGACGTTTTATTACCAGCATTGACGATTCTCGCGGCACGGGGTTAATTCAGTTAATTGTAAGTCTTCTTTATGTACTAGACCCTGGCTGAGCACATCACGCGTACCAATGAAGTAAAACCCATTATGCAAAATGATAAACATGACTTGATTGTGTGTGTTAGAGATGGGTGAATATGGAGTTTGCCGAATACGAATAATTTGGCAGAATGTTCGGTTCGTCTGTATCGTGTATCATAAAAAAACTATTTGAAAACGCTTCAATTACATTAGCAGCTAAAAGTAAATCGCTATCTAGGAAATTCCCTAGCTGCCTAGAAACAAACAGGTCAAAGGCAAGGGACTCGCAATCAAAACATCCTAAGGGGAATCCTTATCTCATAATGTATTTGACAACGGGAAAATGTAACCTGAGGGAAAAGAGTACTTATTAAGTTATGGTGAGACTTCTACAGTGTTTGGGGTGGAAACGCTGGGGCCGTGGGGACCTAGCGCGCGTAACCTCTATAAGGAGCTGTCAAAGCGCCTTATAGCTTCTGGTGACCAGAGGGCTGGCCAATATTTTGCCCAGCGGATCAGCATTGCCATCCAGCGGGGCAATGCGGCCAGCCTTCTGGGTACTAGGGTGGGTCACTTATGTATGGAGAAAAAAAAAGTATTAGTTATCCTTCGGGCACAGTTACAAAAAGTTGCGTAATAATGCCAATAAACAGTGTTTCAAATTATTCTGTAATCGAAATTCATTTTCTGCCTCCGGATCCATTTCAAAGTTTTCATATAAATATTGTTATATTTTGTATGGTCTGCGGAGTATACAGTGTGTAAATCCAATACGGGCGAATATTTAAACGGTGGTTAGCATAGGACCTAAAAAGTATATTGAGATAGATTTTACTTAGAAATGCATTGAAAATTTTAACCATACAAAATAATTCGGCCCGCAATGTAATACACCACACAAGTTACGGGATACGAGCTTTTTAAAGTAACTGTCAACGCTTGTTGGCAGTTACTATAAAAAGCTCGTATCTAGTAATGTCATGTCATCTTCTGTTTCTTAATGTTTGCAGTACATTGCTGCTCGGTACATGTGGAAAAAATTAATCACGGGGTCATAATTAAGTGTAACTTAAAAAAACATTTTAATTAATGATAAGACGGGTAAATTCTATATCTGGTTTAATTTATTGCCCGTATTAGACTTACACACTGTATTTATGTATCGTCTCTTTATTCAAACTTTAGCTAAAAAGTTATACCATTATTACTAATAATAGTATAACCTTTACCATGCTATTTCGAGCTAATAATTTATTAGCTCGAAATAGCATGGTGAAGGTTCAGAGCCATAAATAAATAAAAAAGTACTCAAAAAGAAACTTTTTTTTTTCACAATGTCCATACATTTAACAAGAATTTTAACTAAAATCCGGAGGCAGTAAAATTAAAGCTAAAAATAAAAAATACGTGCAATAATTGATTACCAAATGGCACCTTTTTTTAACTGTGCCCCCTAATAAATAAAAAAAAAGTAAAAATGACCCACCCTACTGGGTACCCTACCGAGCGACCACGACCTAGGCCAAATTTTTTATTTATAAGGTTTTATTTTAAGTGTTTTGGTAATTACCTATTTAGAAATAATAAAAATAAGTATTTTCCGAATATTCGGCAATTTAACTCAACAATTCGGCCGAATACGAACATCGGAAAACTTGGTGAATATTCGGCTCATCTCTTGTGCGTGTGAATAACGTATTTAAACTCAATTTTCGTTTCTGAATGCGGTCCTTTGGGTTCACAACTTCAGTAATGACAGCATCGGGTCTCAAGGCGTATCAAGTGATGCAATAAAACATATAGGAGTTGACGTACACTAGAGTAGAAATAGGGGAATTGGTGTGGAACTAATTCCTACAAAGGGTAGTGTTGTTGTTTCTGTAATCTAAGAAAATGTTAGCATGCAAATGTTTTTTCTTTGGCTTTATTGTTGTAAAATGAGGATCATATAGTGGCAACCTTTTTTTATACCACGTCGGTGGCAGACAAGCCTACGGCTCGCCTGATGGTAAGCGGTCACCGTAGCATATGGAGGCCTGACACTCTAGGGATATTATATGCGTATTGCAGACCCTTTAAAAACCTGTACATTCCTTTTTTGAAGAACCCCATACTGTAGCCTCACGAGAAAACCTCGACAAGCGCATTTCACAGCCGGTTGATCTAGCGCAGGCTCTCCAAACACCGGCCCGCGGGCCAAATCCGGCCCGCGAAGCGTTCCAATCCGGCCCGCCGAACGCGATGCATGAATTCCCAGGAATTCGTCATTCCAGAAAAAGAAAAGGGAACCTTCACGGTCCAGTACGCTCTTCCTGTAACGATTAAATAAATCTGCTTTCATTTTTGTTTATGTGAGGGGTTTCATTTGTGGAATAAACAAAGTTTTCCAAATAATAAATGGTAATTCACAAATAATTAATATCCATGTGATCATTCGCTATTTTGCCGCTTAAAAACGCAAAACAATGATTTGCCCTGAAAAAGTTCGACATTTTAAATAATAAAATAAATTACTCTCAGTGTACTAAACATTTCTAAATATTTTTACATACGCGTTCGTATACAAGTTTAGCATAATTTCTCAATCCTATGTTTCTCCGAGTTGTAATTCGGTCAGACAGGCCGTTTTATAAACATAATAGGTACCTATGTTTCCGTTACGACTAAGGGCCCGATTCGGATTTTGAAATAGATATCTATAAGATATCTTTTAGACATCACCAAGATACGATAACGATATTTTTAGGATCTAACCTGTCAAATTTGACATTTCCGCGATTCCGGAGATATAGGTAAACCAGAACTTTGGGAGTATTGTCAAGAGGGCGCTCGTTTTGAATTTTATATAGCAACAATTTGTATAGTGGGGACAATGGAAATTGGCAGATGATTTTTGTTTTATTCCGACAACTTTAATAAGTGCGAAGTTTGATGTTTGGATATTTCTTCGGTTTTTACGCTTAAATGGCTGACTCGATTTAGATAAAATGAATAGCGTAAAGTCAATTTTCTTTTTTTTGTTTTCTTTTTTTTAGGTTTGGTCGTTTAATTCCGCCCTAACGCCCTTCGCTAGCAATCCGTGATACCGATGCATGCGATACACCTAATACACAAATCAAATGATTACAAGACATCAACCAAATCGTGACGACCTGACTATAGTGACATTTGTCCATAAGTTTGAAAATTACCCGTCAATTCAGATGCTAATTTCGTTATGTTTTCTAATGGAAGAAATTTCTCTCCCGCACGTTTTTTTTTCCAATAAATAACTATATACACTATTTACAACTTTTTTCTCTGTAAAATCTAAAACTTTCGGCATGATTATTGCAGTCTAATAATAATTCACACGAAACTAGACAAACCAATGTTTACATTGTCAATATTGACAACTATCATAGAGAAAATTGTTGCCATTGCTAGAAATTAGTACCAACAAATTTCCGTAACATGGCGCACCCTCAATAGATCCTGGTTCACCTATACTCTTGAACGATTTCCACAAGATATTACTTAGAGATCTAATTCACATCTAATAGATATCTAACACGATCAATCGTAAAAGTGACATTGGTTGCCCGAATTGCGCTGCAAAAGAGAACTAGTTGAAATCTAAACTATAACGTATCTAGAATGGATCTAGTACGTGTCGTCTCTTGTGAATATCTTGAACTTCGAATACGGCAGTAAGGTAAACACAGTAAAACGATCATTCGCCTTTTTGCGTGAAATAGGTTCAGTCGACCATGAAAATACTCACAAGATCAACGGCCAAGAACTGGATTCAAGTAAAAATATGTCAAGAAAACTATAGGTAGCGTGCATAAACGGTAGGGGGCAGCACAGGAGTCCCCTGTTTATTGGCGCAAAGTGTAAATGTCAAGTTTAAGCTTCCAATGTAGCCCACAAGATGGCAGAATCTACAATGCTGTTTCTCAGTATACTATATTAGGTACCTCTCAGTCTGTTGTCATGGAACCCCTTAACGATGAGAACTAATAGTCTAAATACCGTTTGATATTAATCTAGGTATAGTGTAATTACAAAGGAATATGAGGATCGTTCGAGTAATGGACCTAGGTCTTTGTCGTAATTAACTAATTAGTTTAGTTACCTTATACTAAACTATAGTAAGTATACATATAATATCTCTTCATTATTAAGCAAATAAAAGTAACAAAGTTAAAATTTCTAATAGGTAACCAGAAAGCCAGTAGTAGTTTGTTTTTACGCCGTCTGTGCCAAAGATAGACGAAGTTTTCCGACGCGCATTGCTTTAATCTTTGCACTGTATAATTTATAACTGGTTTGTTAGTGAACTTGCGATGAAAGATTACGTAAGAAGACCGATTCTGTTTTAAAAGTTATATGATTTTCATCTTATTTCGATACGAAATTCACCGCTAGCACCAATTAGGGTTAGCGGCTTACGAAATGCAATCAGAAGTTGTCTCATAGGGTATTTCGCTCGCACTTATTGGTGTGCGTGAGATGCCTGATATAGTATGAATTATCTCAGATGATTTTTTCGGGCTCGAGCACTAATCTGTTAAACAAAAGCCTTTGTTTCCTTTAAGAGCGGTCTTCAGCACGTGCCAAAGTAACCATGTCGTTTTAAAAGCAACTATCGTGATAGTATTAAGGTTCAAATGTATGTGACAGCTCATTCTGAGAACAATCAGGGTAAACGTGTTATCTCCAAATGGGTTGTTTCATGAATTTGAACCTTATAAATAGAATAGTAAATTTGCTTTTTAAACGGATTTGTTCCCGTTACTTATGTAGGGTCTATTAGCAGTAAACAGGTGTAAGCACTGCATAAAGGAAACAATACCTTTTGTTTAATAGACTAGGGCCCGAGCCGAAGCGAAAAAATCATCTGAGATAATTCATACTATAACAAAACTTAAGGTCGTATCTAAATTAGATGGAAACCATATCAAATTGTTAAATTAGAATCGGCCTCCAGGGCCACATCAACCACGTGAATTCGCTAATTCAAAGGAAATTCTAAAGTAATATAAATAGAAAGGTTAGGACTCTAGGTTAGGACGTAGAAAAATGTTTATTCTTTCATAATATGCTCTTCCTCAACCGCCACTCACTTTAATTTTTATTGTTTAACATCATTGTAGTTATTAAGTTTTTTGTATTTAGTTAAGTCGTTAACCACGACCCACGTCGTTTTGTTGTGTTTTGTTATAATATTGATGTGTCTTTTAATTTTTCTTTTTTATAATGTGTGCTTTTTTATAACTTCAGATCATGGCCCCGACGGAAGACCAGCGCTAACCTAGCCAGGCTAGCACCATGCTGAGTCGGGACCATTTCGTGACTTTTATGTTGTTATGTTACGAACGAATAAACGCTCTCTATTCTCTATTCTATACTATTAAAGAGGTAATATAAATTATTACAAATATTTCATAAGCCACGTGTTAGAATTATCGTTTATCACAGGTTTACGTGCTTTTCTCGCCATATATGCGAATGCCACAACGATGACACACAAGAACGGTTGATTACGAAATTAAATTAGGGACGGACATTAAATGTCATTGAACATTTAATAAAGGAATTAGGGCTTTGTGACATGGGTATGACAGATTTAAGAGCGGAAATAGCACTTCAAATCCCAATTTTTAAGTACAAGTCATTTGCACTTGGAGTGACATCAAAATGAAATCAGTTGAGTTGAGTTCAGTAAAGTTTGAATGTCACCCCAAGAGGAGGAAATGTACTGCTTATTAGTCTTATTACAATTACATAGATTTAAGAGGTTAGTAAGTTTGCTGCTCCTAATAATCATATTATTCAGATTTAACAGAGATATCGATATATTAATTTATACTCCGATATGAAATCTAAACTAGAAGAAGAAGAGGAAGACCACGATCAAGCTGTACACAACAACTAAAAGCAAAGGCAAATGTCGTGCCTTACAGGGCCCTAAAGAACCTGGCCGAGGACCGCGAACACTGGCGCATACTCCACCGACAAGAGCCACCTTCTTAAATTATTATGATGATGAAAATCACTTGATATTATTTATCAAAAGTATAAAGCTGATTCAGTTGCGTATTTTAACGGGTAAATATCAACACCTTGTCGTCTTCGAAATAAATAAAAATAAAAAACCGGCCAAGTGCGAGTCGGACTCGCGCACGGAGGGTTCCGCACCATCAACAAAAAATAGAGCAAAACAAGCAAAAAAACAGTCACCCATCCAAGTACTGACCCCGCCCGACGTTGCTTAACTTTGGTCAAAAATCACGTTTGTTGTATGGGAGCCCCACTTAAATCTTTATTTTATTCTGTTTTTAGTATTTGTTGTTATAGCGGCAACAGAAATACATCATCTGTGAAAATTTCAACTGTCTAGCTATCACGGTTCGTGAGATACAGCCTGGTGACAGACGGACGGACGGACGGACGGACGGACGAACAGCGGAGTCTTAGTAATAGGGTCCCGTTTTTACCCTTTGGGTACGAAACCCTAACAAACACCACTAACATGTAAAACCCTCAACGCGTGTCTCTACAAAGATAACAATAAGCACAATAGTTTCCGCAGCACAAATTCCAACAGATTCTACACATTACGCGTGGTTAGTGATGGGAAATTGCAGAGAATATTTCCGATCGAGAGAATATTCTCGGAAAGATTACGGTAATATTACCAAAAATGGCAATTTACTTAATAACTTTGTTTTTATATATGGGAATCGAATTTTTCGTAATAACGAAAGATGTACATATTCCAAAGTACTTTATCCTCGCGCCAAGAGCCATTACTTTAAACATGATTAAAACGTAAATTTCCATAAGTTACCGTAAATTACCGTAAGTTCTCTTAAATGGCATAGAAATTTCCTAGGGAATTTATGTTAAGTGTCTGAAACCTTTACAGTTACTGATGAAAATAAAAGATTTACGCATTATTATTACCCACATTACATGTTATTACACTGCACCACATTATGCATTATGCATTTTCGGCCAGGCGGCGTGTATTCCCGATTGAGTTTATTCAATGCTATTACCCAAAGAGGATGTTCGAGCATTGAGAGCGGCGAACCAGACACATATATCGCACGTGCAATAGCAGTGTCTATTTCTTCTTTTTCTGCGTGTTCATTTTCAATATGTAAGGCCACTGACTCAGGCTCTGCTTAAATTCGGTTTGCTGCTTTAAACAATGTTTTTACGTTTCTGGGGCTTTTTTGCATGTTAATATGTGACTTTTCATCCTTGTAGCATTCACTGAACGGTATTTTAAATCACAAAATTTGCACTCGTGGACATCTTTTCCTAGTTCTTCTTTTTTCGGAAATATTGATGAATAACTGACTTTGGTTTCATGGTGAACCATTCGGTAACAAACTGACTCAAATCACAATATCGCGATTACTAATTTACTATTTGCTAAGATGTTTTTGCCACGGTGGTTAAAAAAGAACTGAAGTAACATTAAGTTTAACCCTTTTGTTTTATCCTTATCTATCCCTAGCGTGGGATTTTTGACTAGGTACCTGCGCATACCTGACGCCCGAGCGCTTGACCCGTGCCATGCATGACTCAAAATATTTAGGTACATAATACTATTATTACTTTTATGAAACTAGACTAGAACAAACACCTTTTTAATTCTCTTATAATTCTATATTATGTAGTAAATACCCAGTTTTATTTTAATTTGCATGGTGAATTGGTCGGTAATTTACGAGAATTTATGGTAATTTATTCGGAATCTTTTATTTAGTTCAGTAATGATATTTTCTTGTTGTGTTATAACTTTAGAAGTCATTTATATAATAATATGTACTTTGACCATCAAAAAACATAAATTTCCATATCTTTCCCATTACGAGAATATTACGGAAATATTCTCGGTAAATTACGTTACCGAAAGTTTCCCATAACGGAAACTTTCCGGTCGCCCATCACTACGCGTGGTCCCCCCCCCCCTCCCCCCGCCAAGACGAGGGGACAAATGCAATTACACCGGCACTTTGTCTCCGAACGCCGGAAAGTGCCTATTAAGTTCGGACGAATGAGCCGAAACAAAAATGCGACTTTCAGCCGACTTAGTACGTCAAGAAAATCGCTTTAATTACATCGTGGCTGTTTCCACTTCTGTGTATATTCATTAATGTTGAGAGTCCTTCAAATTTTGATACAGGTAGGAAGTCATTGATGACCCATTTTCTTCCTGGATGTGATTTTCTTTCGATTTGTTTGGGAACATGCTCAAGTTAGTTTTTTTATATCTATTTATGTATGTATGTATAATATATGCTACCGTGAAAACGCGTTTGCCCTAGTTAAAACCATGTTCGAACTAGTTTCCGTAACGCCCTGGTGAAAACTGATTTTGAATGAGATTAGTTTTCGCAAAATGCCTTGGTGAAAGACCTAAAACTTATGTTTCTTTGTAAGATGAGGAGCGATTGAATTCCACGGTTATATTAAAAAAAATTGTAAACAATGCCAATTATGTCTAAAATATTACCTACATATTTTATAGACGTAGACGTGAACGTGTGCGTGCGCTAAAATGTTGGAGCTGGACACGCACTCGTCACGCAGGCGGTGTGCCGTTTCTAATGACGATCGGTATATTACAATGCGCCCGTCCACGCGAACGTCTAACGCATATGCATCCGGTGTGCACAGAGCTTTAGATGACCGCACTACCTATTGCATATGGTAGCGGTAAGAGGAAATTGCGAGACGGTTGCAGATTGCCGGTGCATTGTGAATGCGTTTACAAATGACATAAGATAGTGCTATAGGACGCTCGTTGATCTAGAATACTAGAAATATATGTTGCAATTTCCTTTTCTGACCAAAAAAAAACAATTAAATCAAAAATCTACTCAATCAAATATCAATTCAAAAATCTATTTCCTGTTTTTTTTATTTACCTACTTTTACATTTGTTTGCTGATGTATACAGGTTTCCTCGTGTTATTTTCGTTCCCCGAAAAGCTTGTGGCAAATATCAAACGATATTCCGTCTCCGTACCTATTCAAAAACTCATATTTATTGTATATCATCTTTCATGTGTGTATTTATGTTGTTTCGGTTAGGTACAAGCCCATATAAAGCCCGCGACCTCCAGATTGAAAATCAGACGCCAGATCCACTCGGTTACGATTACGACCGCTGATATCATCATTGGCCTTAGCGTCTATTGCAGACGATTTATGGTGTAAAACCGGAGAAATATATACACCGCCTGGGACGAAATTAAGGAAACGCAGGGATGCCCAGCATTACCCTCTCGGCTTCACTGTCTTATCCCACAGGAAAGGCGAGCCAATACGTGTGGAGACAGGTCAGCTGCAGGAATCTGCCGCTTATTTCAGGTTGGACCCTACTCGCGCCTTACGGAAACTCCATCCCGGGTTTTATTTTGGAGTATCCTTCTCCTAGATGGATTGCAAACCAATGCTAAGAGGACGACCATCTCCCCTGTAACGAAATACTTTCCTGCTTCGCTTGTGGACCGCTGATATAGTAATTTAATTATATATTTAAAAAAAACAAGTTGGTTTGTACATTATAAAAAAATATTTTCTTACATTTTGTGGTTCACTCGGGGGCAAATTTTGTTTAACCCTCGTGCTTTGAAACCCTTGCAACGCTCAAGATTCCATTTTTAGAACCGCTCGCTACGCTCGTGGTTCAATTTTGGACTCTTTCGCTTGCTCGGGTATCAATATTAGCATTATTAGCACGAGCGGTTAAACAACAACTTTGCCCCCTTGTAAAACAAATAACTATTACGTTAACACTTAACATCAGATTACCTATCTCCTGGGATTTAGTAACCCGGGGATTCATCAACCTTGAATTTAACGAGCTCCGATAATGTAATATCAAAGATTCATTACTTATAAATCGTAAATTTAAGTGATTTTTTTCCGTATTGGAGAATTTTAAACATTGGAACCATTAGAGGGATAACTTTTTCAATAAATATTAACCCTTAAATTGGCAAGAGTCAAAATTTGTAAAAACAAGTAATATAGTAGCATACCTTTATTTAATACCGTCTGGGGGTCTACAGAAAAATGTTTAAAATAATCCAGTATTATTAGTTTTTCAGAAAATCTATGTACATCACTATGCACGTTGCCAATTTTATAACAAGGAAAGTAACATTCTTTTATGTACACGCTGGTTACCGCTGCCAAGAAGCCAGTAAAATATTACATAAAAATTAACGTAAATTATTATGAAAAAACATCATTTAGTGTGGAACTGTCAAAAGCGATTTAGTTTTTTTGTTTCTCCAACGATGAAACAATGGAGCATATTGCATTTGATGCAATAAAATTTCGTCTTTCCCTCCTTGCAGTATCTGCAGCATAAATTTTTTGATCCACTCTTAGGAAAATGTCCCAAGTTGTTAAACCAAAGACTGTCTGTAGGACTCTATTTCACAACCTTTTGTATTTTTTTTGTTATGGCACAGTTTGTCAACTTTCATTTCATCGGTTACCAATCTTCGTCGCTTTACAATGTCCTTCGAATAGCTCAAACCGGAAGTTCTAAAAGTAGGTAACCTAAAGCTGGATCTAATTCTGTTTTTTTTCCAGGCTGGTACATTTCACGTGTTTATATGAAGCTCTTGTTACCCTAGTAGTTAATGGATCGCCACGCCATCTACCAACACTTGAACACTCATCGGAGTGTTCAAGTGTTGGTAGATGGCGTGGCTACGGATTGTACAGAGTTTAATGTGGGCAAGGCATCATAAATAACTATAGATGGAGAATGTAGAACTTCCTCTAATATGGTCGAAAGACAATCAACGTGCTTTCAGAATTAAATCGTGCTTGATATATTATTTATCGGAGGTCCCTTTGTTTCACATAAAGTTTTAAGTCATAATGTATTGCTTGTCATATTTTCATTACTTAGTCATAAAACTTAAATCGTTAATTTTTCAGGACTTTCGTAAGGTTATCCTATAGATAGGTTATGTTAGGTTTGTTCTATACCAATCCTGAAAAGTAACGCGTGTCTGAATCTGAACCAAACAAATTATGACTAACGAAAATGCGGACAAACAATACATTATGACTAAATTTTTTGGGAAACAATAGAGACCCGCTATCACCAGAATAGAATTGTGTGAATGCGTGTAGGCTCCTCATCGGAATCAGTCAGATTCATCATCAGAACATACATTTTTTACGGGAATTAAAGCCAAAATCTTATGCGATCTACACAGTGTTAAGTACTACAGACAAAGAAAGGAAAGCATACTGTTTAAAAATATTTTAAATAAACAAGGACACGCAAAATCGTTAGTTTCAAAACAAAAGTTAAGTACAGATAAGTTGGTAATGTACACCGTGGTTACCTATGTTTATTTACCGTGTAGTTGGCAACGTACACGATGGTTACCGTGGTTGAATGTAAGTACATCTTTACAAACTTGTCAACGGTAACTGTGGTGTACATTCCTATTTAACAGTGATTATCTTTATTAGTATGCCTTATGCACACAAAATGACCAATTATGCATATACTTTACTATTTTCTTATAAAACACGAAACATAATAATCATAACTTGCATACAGAAAAGTTGGTAAAATGTAATAATACTTATAGGAGGTACTGGCGAGCGTCGCCGCTTTGATGAGATTTTTTGATAGTGACGTTAATTTCAAATTTTTGCGATATCACATATATCACCACTACTATCATATACTACTATATATATATCAGTACTATTCATAACATCATTATTAAGTAGTTTCTGATAATAAAAGCTTAGAAAATTTGATATATTTATGACAGGATTTTTTATTAACTAACGTACACGGTGATGCACAATGCCAATTTAAGGGTTAAATGACTATCATCTGAAGAACTAGGTACCCATTTATTATTTTGTTCCTTTAAGGAGCTTCATCTGATAAGTATACCTACGTTTAGACTTTAGAGTAAATAAAAATTATATTCCTATCTATCTCCCTTTTGTATGTTACCTTTTCACGCTTAAACCGCTGAACCGATTTAGGTGATTTTGTTATGGATATACTCGTAGTTGGAGTTCCGGGGAAGGACATAGGATAGTTTTAGGAAATGTAGGTACGCAAAACAAATCGTGGGTCAAATCTAGATTGCGGAAATTTTGAGAATGTTGCTAGTACAAACGCAGGAATTAAAAGCGACGGAAAAGCTTATAGACAATTATCCCCACGGTGACCTTTAAATTATTTTTACTTTTTTTGTAGCTACCAAAACCAAACCTTCAAGACTGTAGAAACACGAATCCATAAGAAGTCTCAAAACAAACACAGGGTGTTTGGAGCTCGGCGTGGATGTTTGTTCAAAAAGCAATATATCAGCCTTCAGCGAAGCACCCGGAAGTGTCTGATGTGTGCTTAGTGCCATCGTAACTTAATTCTTGTCCGTAACCCATAAGACGACGGGATAAAGTTTACCAATAGTTATTTAAGTATGTTGCTGTTTTGTGTAGGTATATCTTATACGTCTTCATGTTTTTATTAGGATATGGTTCTTGGTTAATGAAAATCCTTTTATCACCACACGTACCTAGACATTAGGAAACAATAGTTCTGTTTTCGATTCAATTAAATACGTTTATTTCAGATAAACAGTATAATCATAAAATTTATAAAATTAAAACACGCCTATTCGATTAATTAAAAATTCAAGTTTTACAGATTATGTAACGCTGTAATGGAAAACTTCCAATCAAAGGAATTTTAAGGATAACAACAAATATTTTCTGAATGTTTCTTCCTTGTTTTATTTTTTAAATGGGCTCTTAGGCCGTTTGGAAAACGATATTTTCCTACTCGTCCTGTAGCTACCAGGATGGGTTTTATAAATTTTCCTTTTCTTACCGGCCCTCGCGGAATTTCGTCGTTTCATAATTGCAATAATCCTTGTAGCTCATTTTTCAAAGGAAGTTATTTTCTTTTGTATCCTGTAAAGTTTACAGTGTAAACTTCGCATACATTTATGCATACATATATGATAGGTACAGGCAAAGTTATTGACAGGAGATATCTAGCGAGTATTACACGTGTTATCGAAAATCAATGATGAATTCGCGTACCAGTAAGTACCAAAGTATGTACATATTTATAAAACGTTTAACTACCAAGCAAAGCAAAACAATACAAGATAGTTTCCAATATAAATATTTTGTTTAACTCGCGACGATGACGCGCGACGTAGTATATATTTTTCACCTCAGCAGCTCGAACAAGGGTATTTTGCTACTTAAAAACAGTGAGCAAAATCGCATTTTGCTTACTGAGTGAGACAAAATGAGCAAAATGCGATTTTGCTCACTCATATCTTAAGAAAACATGAGTGAATAGGTAAGTGATGAAGAAGGAATACATTTTCCGGGTTCTCTAATATGTTCTCACTGCTGAGGTAAAAAGTTTTGTGAACTACACGAGATCAAAGTTATTTACATCTCGTGCGCTTTTGAGTCCCTTACTACGCTCAAGATTCTAAATTAGATCTAGTATAGAATCTTTCGCTTGCACGGGACTCAAAATATGCACTCGACGAAATATCAAACTTTGATCTCTTGTTGTACAAATAACTATTGATGTCGCGCGGGATTGATGTGGTTTCAGGACGAAGATTTAACTTGTTTCCAACAATTCTCGGAAAATGTCTGTGGTTGCGTCTACCTACATAAATTGTATTTGGAATTTTATTTGGATTTTGTGGCAACTAGGACACCGACGGAATTGGGTCGACCCAAAAAGGTGGGAAAACCTGAGAGAGTATACCATGGACTATAATTCGTTAGGTTAGGTTAGGTTAGGTTTGTCCCATCAGCCCATCACTCGCCATTAAGTTATAATTATATAAGTAGGTTAGCTAACAGTAGGTAGGCAGATTCGGCATAAGTAGGTAGCTCCGTTCACAATCATTATTTTGTATACTTAATAATAATAAAACACTTCGATTTATAGCTAAACTTAGATAAAGTTTAGCTATAATTAATAAAAACAAAAAGCTCTCATAACATCTCCAAAGTCCGAAATCATTATACAATAACAATTGATAGCGCAGAGATGTAACGTTATCTGAGAAAATCCGCTCATAAGTAATGCCCTCGTTTATTTTACAGCCTCGTAAAACAAGAAAACTGCTATAGCCGTTAGTCGAACAAGAAATAAAAAACCTTGGGTTATATTATTAGACATTGATGGCAAATAAGGCTTGTGTTCTATTTGACTGAATCTAATTCGAATTTCATTCCTATTCTAGGTTATGTTGGCAACTGGTTTCAGTCCGAACTAATTGCAATTTCAGCATAATGAACTAATACAATTAAAATACGTCAAATTAACACTATTTCCCAACTGCTAACTCAACTTCGGATATGTTACTAAAACTATAATTAAAATGCTCAGTACGGCTACCATCAGTTTGGCACTGACATAAACGCCATCGAGAACGTAATTTACTTTCTATACATCTCGCTTACACTAATATGCGAGTACGAGCGAGATGTATAGAAAGTAAATTACGTTCTCGATGGCGTTTATGTCAGTGCCAAACAGATGGTAGCCGTACTGTTGACGTCAGTTCAGAAAACCTACCCATTTATAGGTTGGAGATCCAGATTGCTAATTTAACCAACGTGGAAAGTGAGACTTTGACAAAAAAAGACAGACTTGGTATTAAGTCCATTTGTACATTTTTCTTTGTTTGTGCAATAAAGTTTAAAATAAATAAATAAATAGAACAATAACTCATATAACCCAATCGCGCTAAGATTAGGTAGGTACACGTCGAGTGCTACGTCAAATACAGCGCTCGCATAGGTAAGTACGGCTACCATCAGTTTGTCACTGACATAAACGCCGTCGAGAACGTAATTTACTTTCTATACATCTCGCTCGTACTCGCATATTAGTGCAAACGAGATGTATAGAAAGTAAATTACGTTCTCGATAGAGTAAATGTCAGTTTTGACACTGTCAGTGACTCATGGTACGGGCTCAGTACACTGTCACATGATAGGTACAGTCACGCTCCGTGATTGTTGAGCAATTTAGGGTTATAGCTAAATTGGTCATTTCATAGAGTAAATATAGGGCAACTAATTTAGTTAGGACCCTAAATGGATCAACAACCGCGGTGCGTGAATTGCGTGATGGTACATACACTGCCAAGTCAGCATAAACGATCTGTAATATGTATCGATCATCGCCTAGTCCCGAGGATATCATAATCACGACAGTCCAGGGTTCGATTCTATGACCTCAACGCCCATCGGAAATTTTCATTGTTTTAACTAGATTACACAATTCAGAAAGTCATGGCCACGTCTATTATTATACATTGGAATGGATACGAAGATTAATCGGCTTCAGGCAAAAGATTGCGCATACACTTCGAAATGCTTATATTTAGACACGTGAAAAAATGATGTTAAATACAGCAGACTCTACCTACATTCTCCATTAGGTATATACCATTCAATACACTATTAAATATGTCGCTTTGCAGTCAGATCATTGCTATAATACATTGTACCTATGTAATAAGATACTGGAATTAATCATCGGCAATTGTAGTGTGGTATATATACATACCTAATGTGACACAGAATGTAGCAAAATTGACAGCAAACACAGCAGCAGTCTATCTAACGTTTTTTTGTTTCTGTTTCCCCATTTTAATTTTAGTTTCCCCTCGGAGTTGGATGGTCAGATGGCAGTGACTTTAGTAAAAAAGTAGTAGGTATATCTACGCAAATTCTTTGGTTTAATTTCCAAGCGGACTCCAGACTAAAGGCCAGGACAAACGCGAGTAAGATGATGATGATGTTTTTTGTTTCCGTGTACAACCTTATTAATTAATGCGAAAAATGTACGAAACAAACATCATTAGAGTTTGATTGTCAACCACATAATATATCAGGTAGATAGGTACAGTCAGCAGCAGAAGTTGCTAAGCGAGCGAGGTGTTCAAAACACAACAATAAAGTTGTGTTGTGTCTCTTAACAATAAAGTCGCGTCAAGATTATTTTGAATACCTCACCCGCTTAGCAACTATTGCTGCTAACTGTACCTATTGTCGGTAAAAATATTTACAATGTGCGCTTTAAGAAATTTTACACGTACTCATACTCATGTTCATTAATAGACAGTTTTTGTATACCTACCTAATGTTTGAAAGCTCATCCGTTTCACGAAGCTTTTTCAGCCAGACTACTGTCATGCCCATGCAATCCCAATCACTATCAGCTGATAAGATTAACAATTTGAAGTTATACAGATACCCCTGGGCGGTATTGCGGTTGATCGTAAACTAATTATCCGTTGGCCTCAGGGAAGCATTTCACCGAGGTATTAATTACATTATTAAACCCAGGGTATATATTTACAGGGAAATTAATTTTACATTTATGGTTTCCATAAATTTAGTTGAAACTCTAACTCTCTTATTCAGAAACGAGTTACAAGCCTCAAATAGCTAATGATTATTAAACATTAGAATGTATGTATTTTGGTTCCCATACATTACACTAGGTACCTACTCTTCCCGCACAGACTCTTCTCTTTCCGCACAGACTCTAGGTTTAAAATGGACCAAAGGTATCGTTATTTTATGTATCTCTAAATGTATTTAATCTAAAGGCGATGTACGTATAATTAAGTAAATAAAGTGACTAAAATATTTGCCATGTGAAATCCACGTGGGACGAAAGGTGACTAAAGTAATTGATTTTTAATGATATTATTCTATTAATTTTACTTTTTACTTGTTAACATTTTTCTTTATTATGTTCAATTTATTAATTCATGTTTATTTAATTTCGGAGACATTTACTTTAATTTATTTGACTTTTTATTTTTATTTGATGATGTATTATTAAAATTAGTTTTAAATTGGTGGCTATGATGTTGTTTTTGTAATATATTTTGTATGCATGTGCCTAGATTTAAGATTTCAAACACAATGTAATATTGTTATTGAATAAATTATGATGATGATGAGTTAAACCAGCCTGCTTTTATTATCTTCAATTACCTACCTAAGCACTAATTGAGTCATCGAAATCCATGCCATAATGCACTAAATTTACTACTCAATATACCTAATATAAGTAGTTCAAGAGCTAGGAAGATGATTTTAAGACAGGTTTACCTATAGGAAATCGGCTATAGGGAATTACCAGCATAACCACAAATAAAGTAGAAAAGCAGTTGATTGTTCCAGAATAATTCAAATCTACTTTTCTTTTCAGGTAACGAGGGACTGAAAACCAGCATCATGGGCAGAAATAAAGACAACGACGATTCAAATGGAGAGCTCAGTATCCTCCTAGTAGTGACTGTGATACTTGGCATGATCCTCATGTTGTCGCTTGTCATGTGCTATGCTTGCGTGCTTCGGCGACTCTGCTGCGGGACGAGCCGGGAACGAAAACAGATGGCAGCACGGAATGAGAGCTACCCTATGGGGGAAATCACTTTGTTATCGCAGTCGACGAAAAGTGAACGAGTATAATGTTACTATTATAAAACAAGTGATTTTGGTATGGTAGTGGTAGAAAATGGAAGTAAGTAGCTGGCAGTAAAAAGAACTAAATTACCTGCATCAAAGAACATCGTTAGTTTTATTTTTCTTATGTTTAATATAAACTTGCAATTTTGTCTGTGGTAAAGTTGGTATTATGACGCAAATGCACGGGGTGAGAACCAAATAATATGTACAATGAGAACCATGGATGATGCATGTAAAATTTCATTGGTAAGAACTAACTTAAATGGTGTGTCACTGTGTGTGATTTAAATGAGATGTGATTTTTAGTTGCGAGCAGAGTTATTCATCGAAAATATATGTAAATTCTAAGAAGCGATTGTGCTCCCTAATTTGACAGTTGAAATAGATGGCACTGTACTGCACCATAATGTTTTGTGGTCACTGGTTTGTCGAACGTCAAATTTCAACCAAAATTAGGTACGCCGTAATAGCGCCATCTACATCAGCTGTCAAAGCATGATTTGTTTACGTTTGACACATTTTATACTATTTATGAATGTTTGGTTACGAGTACGTAAGTTGTTAGTAATAATGTTACATTAAAAAAAATGATGTTTAACAAAATATTACCTACCTACTGTTTAAATTTTCATACCGCCACTTGCTAGATATAAATGTCACGCGTGGGTGGAACATAGACTAGGAATCCTCTAGACGGAGTTTAGAGCAATTATTTCATGAAACCGATGCTGCCAAAATACTGGGGTGCGGGGGACGAGGTGAGCGAGTCCCGTGTCGTGATTGGTCCGTTCAAAGACACGGACGTCACACAAAGACATTTTGACTCGAAAATGGAGTAAAACTACCGTATATTTGTGGCAGAGGGGGTAGCGCTACTATGCTCAGTCTGTAGGATGTCTTGTCTGTGGGGTGGATCCTTGGATAAAGGAAATAGTAAACTTATACCTTTTCAAGAAAAATAGGACACATACAGTGAGACAGTTAATTAACCATTCCTAGTCCTTATTTCATTGCAATAAGGTTTATCTACGGATAGTGAATTAAATGCCACCACGCTAATAAAAATCTTTTGTACCTATACTTATAAAAGGATGATTTTGAAAATAAAATAAACGTAACAGACGATAACAGTTTTCATTAGCAACTTTATCTATCTCACTATTCTAGTAGGTATAGAGTTAAACCAAGCTAAGTTGGCAGCGATTTTGACAGCCCAGAGTCTGGGCCCCAGACTGTGCAAGTGTTATTCTAAACGTGATTGAATAAATATCAAATCAACTGTTATCGATAAACGATAACAAGCAATTTGGAAATCACAAGACTTTCCACCAGAGATGTGCGTGGATGCGTAGCGAAGGATGTGTTTGTCATAAACCAATAGAAACTCTTAATTTATGTAGCTATCTGGGTCAAAATTATTTTCGTTATCTTTTTTCTCACCAATCTGTTATGCTTGTATTTGTTTTTAATCAAATAAATAACAAAAGACGAGTGCTATTCCATGTATTTTTTAGCTGTAGATTACATTTTACGTAAAAACTAACTTTCATCTCATCTCAGAAAGCTCCACTCCGTCACATTTTGACCCAAGAGAATTTTGACTCGCCTACCTACACTTGCTCAGCGATGTGCGAAAGATGAAAACTTACTTATTTTACGATCAAAAGAAAAGCCGATTTTCATCATTTTATTCATTGAATCCCAGAGCAGACCCAAGAAAGTTTTCTATTGAACAAAATTCTATGAATTTAGTTATCGCTACCAATATTTAATATTTGGTATTTTTCTAATTTAATAACAAATAAAGAGCCAAAAAGTGTGCAATAAAGAGGATTTGTAAGTATTGTATTGTATAACGAATAAACCATGAAAATGAAGAACCTATCAGGCTATAGTTCGGCCGTCGTAGGTAATAAAGATGTTGACGATGTCTGACGTTCACAATGAAAGAAATAAGTTTTCACCACACCCACTGGTAAAGGCTCTCTTGATTGTTCAAAAACTGATAGCAAAGTTGCATTGTATTCACATGTGAGGCAAAGTAATCAAATGCAAATTATGAGCTGTTTTCTTATGTTTGCAGGTAGAATGGACTTTTAAATTATGATTTTCAATAATAAATATATAATGCCATTAATTTGGATTTGATTTGATATCTTACAGTTGGTGTGGTGAAAAAATTTGTGTTTCACTCGGGGGCAAATTATGTTTAACCCTCGTACTTTGAAACCCTCGCAGCGCTCAAGATTCCGTTTTTCGTACCAATTTTGGAATATTTCACTTGCTCGGGTATCAATATTAGCACGAGCAGTTTTTAAGCAATACATTTGTCCCCTTATAAAACAAAACAACTAATATTTATCCAGACAATTCTAAAAACCCCAAACACATTTAGGTTTCGTTGCTTTATGACAGACTTCCTATGGCCACCGGCACCTTCTGTCTCCGTCATAAGATCAGCTCGATAGTACCATAATATTACATTGTCACCCAAATTACATATGTATGCAAATTTTCAGCTTCATTTTGGAAGTCGGGAAGTGGCTCAAATTTATCTTGCAAGTTTGACCCGTACAAACATAGAAATGAAAAATCTAAAGTAGGTACCTATAATAGGTATAGGTATAATAAAACTTGGTGTTTTTGATAAGTCTACTATTAACTTCATGGTATATTAAAAAAATCAGCTCTCTAGCGTTATCCAAGCCGAAACTACGAGGGTTCGAAAATACGACGAAACCTGCCGAGAAAAGAACTGCCTTTTGCCTTTTGTCTCGTGTTGGCGGGGGCACGGGCACATACATAGATACATTTGAGATGCATACTTTGCAAGTTAATAAAAAAAGCGGCCAAGTGCGAGTCGGACTCGCCCATGAAGGGTTCCGTATTTAGGCGATTTATGACGTATAAAAAAAAACTACGTACTAGATCTCGTTCAAACCAATTTTCGGTGGAAGTTTACATGGTAATGTACATCATATATTTTTTTTAGTATATCTCTTATTTTAGAAGTTACAGGGGGGGGACACACATTTTACCACTTTGGAAGTGTCTCTAGCGCAAACTATTCAGTTTAGAAAAAAATGATATTAGAAACCTCAATATCATTTTTGAAGACCTATCCATAGATACCCCACACGTATGGGTTTGAAGAAAAAAAAATTTTTGAGTTTCAGTTCGAAGTATGGGGAACCCCAAAAATTTGAGGTGAGGCAAAGTAATCAAATGCAAATTATGAGCTGTTTTCTTATGTTTGCAGGTAGAATGGACTTTTAAATTATGATTTTCAATAATAAATATATAATGCCATTAATTTGGATTTGATTTGATATCTTACAGTTGGTGTGGTGAAAAAATTTGTGTTTCACTCGGGGGCAAATTATGTTTAACCCTCGTACTTTGAAACCCTCGCAGCGCTCAAGATTCCGTTTTTCGTACCAATTTTGGAATATTTCACTTGCTCGGGTATCAATATTAGCACGAGCAGTTTTTAAGCAATACATTTGTCCCCTTATAAAACAAAACAACTAATATTTATCCAGACAATTCTAAAAACCCCAAACACATTTAGGTTTCGTTGCTTTATGACAGACTTCCTATGGCCACCGGCACCTTCTGTCTCCGTCATAAGATCAGCTCGATAGTACCATAATATTACATTGTCACCCAAATTACATATGTATGCAAATTTTCAGCTTCATTTTGGAAGTCGGGAAGTGGCTCAAATTTATCTTGCAAGTTTGACCCGTACAAACATAGAAATGAAAAATCTAAAGTAGGTACCTATAATAGGTATAGGTATAATAAAACTTGGTGTTTTTGATAAGTCTACTATTAACTTCATGGTATATTAAAAAAATCAGCTCTCTAGCGTTATCCAAGCCGAAACTACGAGGGTTCGAAAATACGACGAAACCTGCCGAGAAAAGAACTGCCTTTTGCCTTTTGTCTCGTGTTGGCGGGGGCACGGGCACATACATAGATACATTTGAGATGCATACTTTGCAAGTTAATAAAAAAAGCGGCCAAGTGCGAGTCGGACTCGCCCATGAAGGGTTCCGTATTTAGGCGATTTATGACGTATAAAAAAAAACTACGTACTAGATCTCGTTCAAACCAATTTTCGGTGGAAGTTTACATGGTAATGTACATCATATATTTTTTTTAGTTTTATCATTCTCTTATTTTAGAAGTTACAGGGGGGGGACACACATTTTACCACTTTGGAAGTGTCTCTAGCGCAAACTATTCAGTTTAGAAAAAAATGATATTAGAAACCTCAATATCATTTTTGAAGACCTATCCATAGATACCCCACACGTATGGGTTTGAAGAAAAAAAAATTTTTGAGTTTCAGTTCGAAGTATGGGGAACCCCAAAAATTTATTGTTTTTTTTCTATTTTTGTGTGAAAATCTTAATGCGGTTTACAGAATACATCTACTTACCAAGTTTCAACAGTATAGTTCTTATAGTTTCGGAGAAAAGTGGCTGTGACATACGGACGGACAGACAGACGGACAGACGGACAGACGGACAGACAGACAGACAGACATGACGAATCTATAAGGGTTCCGTTTTTTGCCATTTGGCTACGGAACCCTAAAAAGCGGCAGACTTTGCAACAATGGGGTAGGCATGCAAATAAACATCTCAGACGATTACTTTTTTATGAGATCAGATGAAAAGAGCTCTAAAATTCAAGTTGAATTCAAAGGCATGTTTTTCAGAGTTATTGAGTAGAAGTAGTAAGTAGGTGTATAAAGTAAAATATCCACCTAACTACGTAGAAACCTATTTTGACTGCCGAAACAGACAGAGTCCGTAGCTAACTATGCACCGATTTCAAGAGAACGAAGTGAAGTGTCATTATAAACGACATATTTTCATATAAGATTATAAAGCGTCAACTTCTAACAATACCATTTACATCAAAATCGTAGCACAGATTTGTGTAACACAATGAATCTTTAGAGGCAAACGAGCAGACGAATCGCCTGATGGTAAGTAATTATTCGCTCATGGACATCTTCAACACCAGGAGAGATTGCAATTGCGTTGTCGGCCTTTAAGATGGGAGTGCGCTCTTTTCTTATATAGCTGAGCCAGGCGTGTCTCACTCCGCGATTTCCTCGCTTTGCTACAGGTAGCTTAAAGTACATCCGTTCGGCCCCATTTTGGGGAAAGCCATAAGCCGCGCACGTGGCGCTGTCGCCACCTAGCGGCCATATCTGTGCTGATCGTATTTAACAGACGCGTTTTGTTAGAGAGTGAGTCTTCTGTACTTAGTACTATTATTTATTCTGTGGCTGAGCGTAAGCTTAACCGCATTTTATGTTCAGTACCTAGTTTTTAGTGTAATTCGTTTATCCAGTCAAGAGTTTATGAAGCATTAACATGAATATACGGGTTTATGTGGCTAACACGCCCACATGGGAATACAAATAACAATTACATAAAAATCAGCGTAGTGTAAATAGAACAACTACATCGAAAGTCCGATTCAGATTTAACAACTTGTTACGGTTTGATCGTATTTTGATACGACACCCTGAGAACCACCCCCATTAGCGTCTCCCGAGCGTCGGCGTCTAGTCAACTCTATGGCTCTGCTCGTCATAACGTTGGCGCAACTGCGCAGCGATGCCATTTTCTATAGCGCTGATCTAGTCTAGTCTAGTAGCGCCGACGCTCAAAAGACGCTAGTGTAGGGTGGTCCTGACTGGTGTATGCGAGCTGAAATGAAAGTCGTGCGTATGTACGTCAATTACCAAGACAATCGTCACGGTCGTGTCAAAACCAGTTTGAAAAAAATATCTTTTTTTTAATCTGAATCTGGTTCTGGGGATATCATAATTTAATTCGAGCTGTGGTCAACATACAAGTGTTTTTATTATTTTGAAGTATTAGTTAAGCGTGGATATTTTAGTGACGAAATGTACAGTAGAGGTATTAAATATCAACACGACCATGTGCCAAAAATATGTATACACGACCTTACTGCGCATACATTAAGGTTGTGTGTGTACATAATAGCTAGGTACCTAGTAGTAGGTACTCTGTCCGGGTCGATATTTGATACTGTACCTACGTACCGTAAAAGTATACAACTTATCCCTTTAACATAACTTTGCCCACCGCGTCACAATTCAGTAAAAGCAAAATAGGTAACTTAAAAGTTGTTACACAGAGATACACTTTCTTCAGAAAGTGAAGAAAATTCATTATATACGTACAAAAATGCTCAGTTAATATATTTTTTCTACTCCCGTACTTTTATTTGTCATTTAAAGGGTCGTGCACACACCTTTAAAACCCTAGCTTATAGTTGTCAAGACAAGTCTTTAGTCTATTCCCCAAAAAAGAATTTGTGCATACACGCAGTATCTTTTTGGCGTTTTTACGATACTTCGTGTAATTACCATATGAAATACAGTGTTGCCAACCTTATTTTAAATGTCATCTCTGACAAATAAGTGAACCATAGGCATGTTTTTTTTTTTCATTCATTCATTCATTCTTTTCCTGCCTCCATTTCTGCTACTTCTTGAATTAAAAATATCTGTTAAATCTACAATTTTATTTCAAAGTAAGTGCTTTGTCGTAGAAAAAGTATTGTATGCAATGTTGTTTAACTGAGTCAAAAAATACTCGTGGCGTCTCTATTAACAATTTTCGGCTTCGCCTCAAATTGTTACTCACGCCACTCGCCTTTTTTGACCTCTCTTAAACAACGGTTGCATAAAATACTGTTCAAGCTTGGATGTCTTGAGTATTAAATAAAAATCGCAGATACTTAAAAAGCTTCTAATTCTGGTTCCACAGAGGTACTTAAGATTACATTGTATGAAAATATATTTTGCGTGTGTGACGCGCACATGAGCGTGTATCTCAGAGCCTAATGGTTCGCTAGGCGTCTATAGAGACGGCGGGGGGCGCGGCTGATGGGCCAACTGGTTTAGTGGCGTACGGTCCCCGCTTCCCCTTCGTTGGTAGGAGCCGCAACATCCTGGGGGCCCTTGGAGGCGTCAGCCTTCAAGGCTTCATGAGTGTCGTCCAGCAGTGGGCAGAGGTACTTCACACCTCGTTTATAAGTGCCCGTTACTGTGGCAACTTCGGCCACTCGCGAAATCCCGTCGGCGCCAGGAAACAATTTGGCGATTCGTCCAAGCCGCCAGTGTAGGGGAGGAGTATTCTCTTCCTTGATGAGGACCAGGTCACCCAGTTGAAGATCTCGTCCTGGAACACGCCACTTCGTCCGTTGTTGGAGCTCGCAGACGTATTCCAATTGCCAGCGCCACCAGAAGTGCTGTCTTAATGCCTCGAGCCTCTGAAACCTATCTAAACGGTTTGGGTTTATATCCGCGAGGTGGGGCGACGGCAACGAAGTGAGCGCGCGGCCGATGATGAAGTGACCTGGGGTTAAGGGTTGGAAATCGTTTGGTGAGGACGACAAAGGACATAAAGGACGACTGTTAAGGATAGATTCTACCTGACTAAAGAGAGTTGCCAATTCTTCATAGGTTAAATGAGCGTTACCTAATATACGATTGAGGTGAAATTTTGCCGATTTGACTCCTGCTTCCCACAAACCACCAAAGTGAGGAGCATATGCCGGTTGGAATTTAAATTGTATTCCCTCATTTGCTGCAAAATTGCAAACCGTGTCTGAGTTTGAAGTAAGGTAATCGCTAATTTCCTTGGCCGCTCCTACAAAATTACGTCCATTATCGCAGAATATTTCGCGAGGTCGCCCTCTACGAGAGATAAAACGTCGCAGTGAAAGTATGAACGAATCCGTCGACAGCGTGCTTACTGCCTCTAAATGCAAACATTTGTACCGGAAACAAACAAATATAGCTAAATAGCACTTTGTTATTTTGCAACCTCTGCCATGCCTGTCCGTAATCATAAAGGGCCCAGCGAAGTCTACGCCGACACTAATGAAAGGGAAATCAGGCGTTACGCGCTGAGAAGGCAGAGCGCCCATCAAAGGAGCAGAAGTGTTGCCAGCTGCACGGCGACAGGTCACGCATTGCTGCGATACGGTACGCGCAAGCGTGCGCCCCGATACGGGCCATACCGTCTCGCGAACGGCGGCTAGAAGCAGCTGAGGAGGAGCGTGCAGGAGACGGATGTGTTCCTGTTGAAACAGCAATCTAGTCAATCTATGTTTAGAGTGTAACAGCATTGGGTGGCGTTTGTCAAATGGATAAAACGACGAGGACAGACGTCCACCAACTCTGAGAAGCTTGTCGTCTTCATCGTAAAATGGGTTCAATGATACAATAGGGCTTTTAGGGCCTAGAGGTTGCTTGTCACGCAACAAATTCAATTCAAGGGGGAAACTAGCCTGTTGTGACAAAGCGACCAGTTTTTTAAACGAAACCTCGAGCTCCTCAGGTTGTAGCACACCCGTAGTTTTATTGGATGAAGGGCGGCAGTTATGCGCAAACCTAAGCATATAAGCTACCGCACGTTGTAAACGTGTAAGTTTCGAATATCGATCGAAATCAATAACATTGTTTTTTTGCGAATCGTCAGTAATCGCGACGTTAACCTTTAGCTCGGGTAAATCGAGTTCCGAGTTTGAGGAAAACTGAGGCCAGTTATTTTGTGGCTCGTATAAGAAAGATGGCCCGGTCCACCACATGTGCAAATCAGGTAAGCGACGCGCTTCGACCCCTCTAGATGGGTAGTCAGCCGGATTTAACGCGGTTGGAACGTGACGAAACTCACTGCCATCGGTGAGTTCTAAAATATGAGGCACGCGATTGGCAACAAACGTTTTTAATTTGGTTTGATTAGTTTTAAGCCATGCGATTACAATTGACGAGTCAGTCCAATAAAATTTCTGCGCAATCTGGCAGCGCAACGTCTTAGAAACAGCTGACGCGAGCTGCGCGCCTAGAAGGCAAGCGCATAATTCCAATCGCGGAATAGTCGTAGCCTGGACCGGCGCGACCTTGGCCTTGGCGCACAGCAACCTGACTACAACATCGCCCTTCTCATTAGTGGACTTTAAATAAATACAGGCCGCGTATGCAACTGAGCTTGCATCACAAAAGACGTGCATCTCGATATGCGTCGGCGAGTCGCAAAGTACATTACGAGGTATTTGGAGCGAAGTTAAAGACGCTAACCCGTTAACAAAGTCCTGCCAAGACTCGTTTATGTAACTCGGCACGGGAACATCCCAGTCGATTTTTTCAATCCATAATTTTTGAATTAAAACCTTAGGTATAATCGTCAGCAAACACAAGAGGCCTAGGGGATCAAATATTTTACACGAGTCCGATAAAATTGAACGTTTCGTAGGGTGGCCGTCCTTGGCAGAGTATTGAGTAGGAAAATGAATGACATCTGCCTCAGAGTCCCAGCCCACTCCTAGCGTGTGCGACGACGAGCTAATGATCAAGCTGCCTTTATTTTCACCTACACTATCGTTTTGTGAGTCATGCAAAATTGACGGTAAATTTGTGCGATATTTGCGCAAGGGAAAACAACCAGCTGCCAGCGCACGCTCAACCGACTCTTTAATATAACGCAATTTCTCCTCTGTGTCTGATCCCGTTAATAAATCGTCAACTAAAAAATCATTTTGAATGATGGTCTTAATTTTTTCATCTGCACATTCCTCGCCCAACTGCCACAAACAGCGTGTACTCAAAAAACTAGCACTTGAAAATCCGTAAGTGACCGTGTTAAGCCTTAAAGTTTTTAAAGGCTCGTTCTCATTGGAGCGCCAGAGGATTAATTGTAAATCGCGGTCGCATTCCTGAACCAGGACCTGCCGATACATCTTAGCGACATCCCCAGTTAAAACATATTTGTAAGTACGAAACCTCAGAAGAATGTTAAACAACGAATCTTGGATCGTCGGCCCAACCATCTGTAGGTCGTTTATAGAATAGCCAGACGTGGTGGGGGCACTGCCATTGAATACGACCCTTAATTTTGTAGATTCGCTGGAGGGCTTTTGCACAGAATGATGTGACACAAAAAAAGAAGGATCCGGAATGTCAGAATCGGACACAGAGAGATGGCCTAATTCGGCATATTCATTTATAAATTGCTGGTAAGCTGTTTTCAAATCAGGGTTGCGTTTGAATCGTTTCTCTAATGCAAAGAACCGTTTTTTAGCAAATCGATACGAATCCCCTAAACAATCGGGTTCCGTAACTAATGGCAAACGCACGTAAAACCTACCGTTATCGTCACGATAAGTGTGAGTGACAAAGTGTTGCTCACATTCCGCCTCTAAATCGGTAAACGGTTGACTAGGTTGGGGCACCTGCTCCAGCTGCCAGAATTTGGTAAGCGAGTCGTCGAGATTATCACTTGTGTACAAGTGATTGCATTGTAAAGAGGAATTGAACGACTTATCGTTTAACATTGAAAATGCATTGTACTTACTTACCACTAACCAACCTAGTTTCGATTTGCGCAAAACAAGCGAATCGTGCCCTATGTCAATTTGCTGACCTTCAACCAGACTCCAAAAAACGTCACCGCCAAGTAAAATATCTACAGGTCCGGGCTGATTAAAATTAGGATCAGCGAGTGTTTTATTACGTGGCAACTTGACGCTCGACACATCGATATACTCTAGTGGCAAAGAGCTATTAATTACAGGCAGCGCTAAACATGCGATATCGAATTTGGATTTTTTATCATGTTTAGACCGAATTTGCACAAAGCAGCGCTCCGGATTACTAGATATAGGAACGTCGGACAATCCGAAAAGCTTGGAATTACTGGGCAGCGGTGCGAGTTGCAATTTCTGTTTAAAACTGCTTGTAACAATAGAAGGCATGCTTCCGCAATCTAAAAACGCGCGCGCTGTTACATAATCATTAATAGCCGGGCTATATATGTCTATGTACGCGGTAGGCAAGAGTATTTGATTTGAGCGCGACACGGTCACATTCGACGACAGCCCGAGCTCGGGCTCCGAACGCGGCGGAGGCGCATCTACGGGCGCAGCGGCAACCTGAGGAGTCTCCCTATGCAACAAAGTATTATGGCGCTTCTTACAAGTGTGACACGGAGCTACTCTGCAGCGATGAGAAGTGTGCCCCTTCCGCAAACAGTTGAGACAAAGGCGTAACCTTGACGCTCCGGAGATCCGGTCTTCAACTGGCAGGGACAGGAATGACGAGCAATCGTAAATCCGGTGCTCGCCGCTGCAGAACACACAGGCAGGAGGAGAGGCCGAGGCCGAAGCAGCAGGAGTGGCTGAAACCGCAAAACATTTGGTGCTAGACTTCTCGCGTTTATTATGAGGCGAGGCAATAGGTTCGCGTTTATTATTATTATTAGTGATAGGCTTATCAGATTTATTACGCTGAACCGATTCCAAAACATCCGCACGTCCCTTTAAAAAGCGATTAAAATCGGCCAATGACGGCATATCATCATTTGAAAATGAATTACTTTTAAATTCCTCCCATTTTAAACTCGTATTACTATCAAGTTTATTCGCGACCATATGTATAAGAAGCGTGTCCCACTTATCAGTGGGCTGGCCCAACGTATTTAAAGCCCGTAGGTTTTTGGACACATGATCCACTAAATAGCGCAAGGACTTTGCCGATTCGCGACCAATCTGTTGTAAGTTAAACAATGAGTTTAAATGGTTGCTAATCAGCTGTTTTTTGTTGTCATATCTCTCGCAGAGTAGACGCCATGCCTCAGCATAATTATTGTCCGACACTTCTAAATTACTTATCACCTGAGCCGCTTCACCGTCCAAATAAGAATTTAGATAGTGAAATTTGTGAATCGGCTTGATGTGGTCGGAACTGTGAATGAGTGAATCAAATGTGTCTCTAAATTCGAGCCACTTAAAATACGAACCATCGAAACTAGCGATTTTAATCACAGGCAAACGAAAGTTTAAACCGTTGCAAACATTGTCATGACCACAGTTACTTTGAACTTCAGACTTTACGCTGGCGAAATCAGATCTTTCGGCTATCTTATCAATAATTTTCTGCGCCGTTGCAATAAGAGAAATAAAATCATTTTCCATCTCTTCTCTTATGTCAATTTCGGACTGCATATCAGATGTAGTCGCAATTTCTATTTGAGTTTGGATCTGGTCGAATTGTGTGAACATATTACGAAAACGATCCAACTTCAACGAAAGTTCGTCTACATCTTTCGAGGAAATATTTTCCTGAGCATTCAATTCGACAATGTAATTTTTAAATTTAGTAATACGCCCCTTAATGGACGTCCTAGTAGGGATCAACGTAGCCATTATATGAAAAAAGATCCGATTTCAATTAAAAACAGCGAATGAGGAAATGAGAAATCAAAAAATAAAATATTGGAATAAATACGTAAATTTTTCCGGCCTATGTTCACAGTCACAGTGGTTGGCTCGGTCGGCAACAGTGCTATGCGGAATGCAGGAGTCAGCGGAAAACGCACCGCAGCTGCAGCTGAGTAGTGGCTGTTGCCGGGAGCGATGCGACCGGTTCTTATCTGTAACACGGTGAACACTTGTGTTACTATGGAATGCAATGGAATTTTTTGCGTTGAGATTTAACTGTGCGTAATTAGTAAAATCGCTAGACAGTATTCTATATAGCACAAAGTGGGAGTATGCTTTATGAAATAACGGAATGTTTAAATTAAGTTGAAGAAATTAACTAATAAGAATGTCACTCAAATAAGCGTTCTGTTCTTTAATAGTTTTAAGTTCTTAAATTGTCGTGAAAGACTATAGGTTTTAAGTTTGGCTATAAAGCAGCGATCAGATTATTTCACTGACACTAGCTATTAAATGAGGATACGTGCTAAAAAATGTTTACGTCACTAGTGCAATAAAATGGCATACAATTAAACTTAAGCACGGCAAAGGGTGAAGATGGCAAAGCTAAATAGTCAAGTAGATGGAGGATAGTACGAGCAGAAAAATAGGAAATATGAAGGAATGGTGCACTTCCCTTGCTAAACCTTGGCTGCGGCGGCGTAGTTCTGACCGGCGGCGGGCTTGAAGTAAGGGTGTCTGCAGCTTCCAAAATGGCGTCGTAAATCTCCGAATATATATTTGTACAGTTCAACTGGCGTCGTAGATAGGAACAATAGGCGTCGTAAGTCCAGAATACTGCGTTGACGCCGGGATGTCCAATTTCTGCCACGTTGTAGCTGTCGTGACCTTTGCTCTCTTCACACGTAGAAATTCCGTTCGACTCGGGCAGAAGCAATCGTTGCGTATTAATCACGTCGGGGTCACCATGTTCAAGCTTGGATGTCTTGAGTATTAAATAAAAATCGCAGATACTTAAAAAGCTTCTAATTCTGGTTCCACAGAGGTACTTAAGATTACATTGTATGAAAATATATTTTGCGTGTGTGACGCGCACATGAGCGTGTATCTCAGAGCCTAATGGTTCGCTAGGCGTCTATAGAGACGGCGGGGGGCGCGGCTGATGGGCCAACTGGTTTAGTGGCGTACGGTCCCCGCTTCCCCTTCGTTGGTAGGAGCCGCAACAAATACTATTAAATTTACCCTAGTTTATTTTATCCACCGTTTAAAAAAATGGAGGTTTAATTGACTCATTTACTGCAGTGCTATGCTTGTAGCTCTACGACGTCGTACGATGTTGCCACTACGTAGCGAAATGGCTGCATAGATGCGTAGCGTCAGTGTCCTGGAAGCCTATTCTGATGGTAATGAATAACTGGTTAATTTGAACTTTGAAGAAATGCCACTTTTTTATATTCTTTTAGACAATTTTTAAATAATAGATTAAATTTTTTAATGTAACACTCAGTTTCATTTAAAGAATCATATCTACATTTCGGAATAGTAAAATCTCGTCAAAATTTGATAATCTATATACAGGGTGCCATTTGAGTCGTGATCAGTAATATGTTTTTCTAACTCTAAAATAAAAATAAATCTTGTCTGATTTTAGTAAGAGTAGGGGCATGACACCCTGTAGCAGATGGAAATTGGGTTGGTAAAAAATTAAAGGCATATGTATCATCAACATAATGTGTATTTTCATATAACATCGATATAATAACGCAAACTATAAGGCACTAATATTGTTGTCAGTAAATATGGTAGGTACAGATATTGTAAAATTTCTGTTTTTTATATACCCTCCTAGGTGTAACCAATTCGATAAATAAGTTGTCAATTTATTTTTATTTTTAAAATGCGTGCCTTTTTTCCTGTAAGTATGTTTTCTTCCTAAAACAACTTAATATTAAAAGTATGACTTATGTCAGAACACATTGTTCGAACGTAGTGAACCTGTAAGTATGTTTTTTTCCTAAAACAACTTAATATTAAAAGTATGACTTATGTCAGAACACATTGTTCGAACGTAGTTCTAGTTACAGTCAAAAGTACTACCATAGTCTGATAGCTTAGTAACAAAAAATATATGACTATGATATAGAATAACTAACGACCCGCCCCGGCTTCGCACGGGTTAACAAATTATATACAAACCTTCCTCAAGAATCTCTCTATCGATAGGTGAAAACTGCATGAAAATCCGTTCAGTCGTTTTTGAGTTTATCGCGAACATACAAACACACAAACATACAGACGAGGCGGGGGACTTTGTTTTATAAAGTGTAGTGATTAAACGATTGCTTTGATACTTTTGAACGCGAATTGTCGAATTATATATCAATTTGGAAAAGTATTCGTTGATAGGAGATACTTTTTGCGCGTTGGTTCATTCGCTATTGATATAGACTGTAACAAAGTTTCACATGACAAAATCCCTAACAAAAAAAAAGAAAGTAAGAAAATATATCACAATAATGAAAATTATACTTACGTCTAAAAAATAACAATATATGTAATAGGTAAAACCAAATGGATGATATCTAGGTAGGTACGATTGATTCTGTATTAGTAGATATAAAAATATTTGTCAATATTTTTCTATAATTCACAACACAAATAAGATGATAATATGTATGTATATACTTTATTGCAAATTGAAATAAAAACACGAGAAACATAGTTACAGAGTAAATTAAATACAACAAAGGCGAACTTATCCCTGTATGGGATCTCTTCCAGTTAACTTTTGATAATATACGATTGAATGTCAATGAAAGCTAATTTTACAAAAAAAATCATTTGATTGAGTATACCTCTTACGTCGAATGATGGTCCATAAGAAAATTCATATTTATATGGAGTAGAATCTTTGTAGACATTTTTTTGGAAGTTCAACTCATTAATTTATTTAGAAATGTAGCAAGTAATAAAAGTTATAAATCCTAAAAATGCGGTAAAAACATATTTTATCAATTATATTTTAAAATAAGCCTTGGATATCACGGGCCTATAATCCCGGTTTTTTGATAGGCTTGCGTGGGGACACAGATCCAACACGTAGAGGCCCCTTGGAGAGCTTTTATGTCATGTAGAACGCCTGCTGGAACCCGTTCACAGGTGCAACAATAGACACCCATGAACCGGTCTCAACAGGCATTGGGACTATTGTAGAAAAAGACAACAGTATATCGGTCTATGGATTGAAGTTTGGGTGGACTATGAGACTGGGTTATTACAGACGTACGGACACCTGCCATAACAATGTTTACACAAGTTATCGAGGCAGGTGGTGACTTGCCGCGCACTAGATGGGCCCCTGAAACTGCCGTCGCGAAGACGACCAGGGGCTACATCGGTGTGAGCGGCTCAGGGGTGTCGAGAGGTGTGCGCCGCTTTCTACCCAGTGGCTGTTAACAGCCACTGTGCCAACTCGCGTCTTATGCATCTTTCACTTCCACCCCTGGAGCATATAGCTCTAACGACTCCTCTCTGGACGGCCAATAGGCTACATGACTAATTTTTTTATGGTATCAATCGATCGGGTTTGTTTTTAGGATCAAATGTCTATATGGAACCCATTGCATTAAACACAAAAGTTAGAAATTGTAGTCAAAGTCCGACAGTCAGCCCTATACAAAACGGCCAGAGGCCGTGACGTCATCGCCCACGTTGTAGTATGGACAAAACAAGAAAATTGCGTTTTTGTCGGTGAAATATTGCGTTTATGTATATAGTTGCTATACAATATTTTTTTGGTGAAATGTAAGGAATCGAATGATACCCTTACTTTTATCGTTTTTGGAAGTTAAAAAAAACTTAAATTTTGAAACTTTCAGGTCCTGTATTTTTGTAATTTTTCAATATTTTATTTTAATATCCACATTATTGTGATAAATTGCTCGTTTGCTATCTATTTTACTAGATTTTGTTATAAAATTCAACATGTGTCAACATCCCTATTAAGGCAAGCCAGAGCTGAGAGTCCTGCGGGTCCCCTTGGGGTCCACTCCGACCGACGAAGACACGCCGGAGACGGAGACCCTGACCGACTCTCGGGAGCACTCGGGTCCGTGGGGTCGTTACTCCCCAACAGCTCGCCACAAGCTGCCCTGCGGGCTTATTATTATTATTATTATTTGCCAGTGTCAGTGAGAGGTATATAGATAATATCAATAAAATTAATTAATTACATTTAGCAAGAAATATCGATGTACGCACCACCAAGATGGCGGCAGGACTCCAAGTTATAAATCCTATAATTAGCCTAACTACAAGAAACTTGAAGGAACAGTCATGGGGGCCATCAGTCGACGCGAGTGGTATAATTTGTAGTATTGAAAAAAATACATAGAGTGCTCACTCCATACATCAGTTTTAGTACCAAAAAGACTATTAGCATCTAGCATCGAGTAGCGGAACTATCAGTACTGCTACTTGACAATAGATGTAGCACCGACCGGAAAGTCTTATGCTGTTGAGATAAGACTTTCCGGTCGGTGCTACATCTATTGTCAAGTAGCAGTACTGATAGTTCCGCTACTCGATGCTAGATGTAGACACTGAAATTAATAGTCTGAACTAATGTATGGAGTGAGCACTCTATGTATTTTTTTCTCTATGGTATTGTCGAGCTGCTAAGAAATTTGAATGTATCCAACTACCCAAGGCACGTAAATAAATTCTACTGTGTGCTGAGCTTGGCGCTGAAACTTTTGTAGGAACAAAAAATTATAAGTACAGTAAGCTGCAGAGGTAACTGACCCCCTGCAAACAAGTTTATACGCAAGGGGTCAGTTATCTTTGCAGCTCACTGTACATAAGCGTAAGTTGTTAGGTTGAAAGAGTGTTCAAAATTAACTGAACCTTATTGTGAAGACAATTAAGGAATAATGGTAGCAGGTCGTTTTGAACAAGTTTATGGTGCATTTCAATAAACTAACCTGTGTCAATTTGTGCAAAATATAGAATTATATTATATAACTAAGATTTTCTAAGATAAACATTTTAATGCAATTTCATACCTACTTATTTTGAAGAACATTTATTTCGGTTAAGTGCACTTTTGATAGCTACTCATTCACATTATATAAATAAAAAACCTAAGGCAGAACGTTCTTTCTACTTTATGAAAAACATCTTGACTCGCCATTGCCTTATATACATGAAATGAAAATTAAAATAATCTTTTTGTGTTGCCGTTAGTATCTTAATCCGTCAATCGTCCACCCTCCCGCACGAGCCTTTCGTGATTTTGTCATCTGCGAAAGCTGGCCAGAATCCGCTCAAAACCACAGAACATATTAAAGAGGTTAGAATGGCTATCGCGCGCAGTTAGTATCGGAACCGGTGTCGCCGCTCGTTCCTCTCCACATTTACTAACACGCGCGCAACGGTAGTAAAAACTTGTGTGCCTGGTGAATGGATACGCCTCCTTTAGACAGATTTGATGTCTGGCTTCTTAATCTGAAGGTTATTGTGGCGCAAAAGGCATGTTTACTTCGTTTTTCGGTCAGCGCGGGCGAGTAGGTAGCATGCGAACGTTTGCTCAAAACCGACGGCGACACGTACCCTGCTCGCATCGCCATTCTAACTTGTTCTGTGCTCAAAACCTATCAAAATGGCGTGGCGATCAAAATGAAGGAAATTAACCGGCTAAATTGAAAATATCGAAGCGAGATAGAACGAGTAAGTATTGCTATCTCTTTCACGTATGACGAGTTTAACCGAGTTTCTCCGAACCGGTATTATATCATTCCCTGCGAACCATAAAATTCCGTTCCCTGTTCTTACCGGTTAGGAGAGAGAACGTAATTTTTTAGTTCGCGTTCCATCAATTAACCGGTTTAGTAAGAACGAAATAATATAACGGTTTTGGATCGATATTAACCGGTAATTCAATACCGGTTTCGAGCCCTGGTTGGAGGCTAAGTAATTTTGGGTCATCGCGCCAGCTAAGAATGTAAGTACAAAAAAAACTGTAGAGTTGCACCTGAGCTGATGTATTTAGTTTAAAATATGGCGTGAAATATTGCACTTATATGTGGTGACTGGTGACCATGCTCTTTGTAATGTAATGCTCGTAATGCTGGTCATGCTCTTTGTAATCACTTCATAATGCGATGTAGTCTGTGAGAGGACGCTTGACGAATGAACACGTTAACTATCTATGGTGTGTAGCTCTGCTCCCGCAGCACACCGTGCACCATGGTCCGCAGAGACTGCGGCTTGCAGTACTCCTCCAGCCAGTTAAACACGCCCGCTGAGAACTCAGCGAAGTTGTTCGTCGGCACGGACTCGAACGAGTCGTACAGCTTGTCCATTATACCCTGAAACTATTTAAAGCACTGTTAACTTGAAACTGACTGACTGTTAACTTGGACTGAGCTGGTACGAGGCCAAGGCTCAAGACAAGAAGGCGTGGAATGATCTTGTAAAGGCCCTATGCACCTCCGGGGTGCCCTAGGACAAACAACAACTTGAAACTGGTTAGAGAAAACCAGGGGTCTCCATATTAGGGCTCTTATGGCCCGCGGAAAGGAAGCGAGAGAGCCAAAGCCGGCTTAAAATAAAAAAAAGTGGGAAGCCGAAGGAAAGTTCCAAGACCAGGCCCTCGGGTAAAAAAGTTGAGAGACCCCTGGTGTAAACTTAAATATGATTTATTCGTAGGACGATGTTGAATTAAAAATTGGTATTGTTTCAACTGACTCCATGAGACAGGCCTAACCTAGTCCAGTGTGGCGGTCATAGGTTAAGAAAATCCTGTACACTTTTTGGTAAATAAACTCTATTTTTATTTATTTTAAGTGTGACCAATGCACTCATTTATCTACTCAGGGTCAAGTGCCGTATTAAAAGCAAAGGCCCATACTAATTATTTGATTTATTGTTGAGTTAGATTTCATTTCATCATTAACAATTCCAAAAAGATATGTGTCAGTACTTACAACTTGAAACTTATCCTGATCAGTGAGCCGTTGCTCATTATGCCCCGGCACAGAGTGCTGCGCCTTCACAATCTGCTCATAGTTGGCTTGCATGATGCGTAGCGCTACCACGTCCTTCCGGAGCGCATTCCGCTCGTCCTCCTGTCGACGTCTCTGCTGCAGCAGGTATTGTATGTAGTCTATTGATTTTTGGAGAACCTGCAACATAATGTGGCCATGAAAAAGAAGCTATATTTATTTTATGTTATGAAATAAATATTCAGTCTGCTAGCCCTTTGTAACCCCCCCTTTCCCACCTACCCTCCACTTTCCCCCATCCAAATGGACGGTCCATATTGTAAAGTTTATCCATAGCTGATTAGGCTGGTTAGTATAGGTATTATCATCACAAGATAATATAAAACAAATTCGCTTCCCGCTGTCTGTCTGTCTGTATGTATGCTTAGTTCTTTAAAACTACACAATGGATTTTGATGCGGTTTTTTTCAATAGATAGAGTGATTCAAGAGGAAGGCTTATGTATAATTTGTTAACCCATGCAAAGCCGGGGCAGGTGGCTAGTACATACTGAATTAACTTACTGCAGCTTTACTGGGTTTGTAGCCAGAAGCATCTGTCTGCTGGCAGGTGGGCACCAGCTCCTGCAGGGAGTCGTACCCCTTCTTTATGGCATCCCTTCTCTTCTGCTCGGCCTGGAACCATCAAAAATTTGTTTAACAGTTGCTTAAAAACTATTTGAAAAAGTTTAAAGACTTGATGGTAACCTGAGTGTGGGCCTCTCTTCTTCTCTCCTTAAAACTGAGCGCGGAAGCTTTGTTGTCCCCGCTGTCATCGTCATCGTCTGAAAAAACATTGATTAAGAAACACGCACAAGGCACACAAGGTTAAACATTGTTTTGATGTTTTCTTTACCTGAATTATGGTTGGATGACGACGGCGTCTGGTGCATGTTCTGGATAGAACCACTACTACCACACCTCGAATACATGGTAGACGACTATTTCTCTTAAAAACAGTAATTAATTACTATTGTTTACAGTTACATATAGCCATTATCACTTATCATGTAGCTTTCTAATTTAACCTTCGTGTCATGAATAGCACTTCATTACACTTGACAAAGTTTTGATCTCTATATGAATTATTCAGTATTATTTAATTAAACGCAGTTCAAGTTAACCACGAATAGTGCAAATTATTACGCAATTAATAAATAATAAAATGTGATGCTGATGTGATAATAGAATCCAAATGTCAAGTTTTGACAGGTGTCAAACACAATGTCTATGGATAATGCCACAGATAGTGTAAAAAAAAATAACGTCCTATGATGGTTTAATCATGGTTTAATCAATTTATCATTTTCTTTCTAAACTGTTACGACAAAATCTTATTAAATTGATGAAACGAATGAATGTAATGAAATTTAAAAGCTTTATCAAGCACAATATTTATTTAACGGAAGTTTTTCATCAGTCGTACAATGTAATAGACAATAAGATGCGCATCTATGGAAGCTTGAACGTTTTCTATTCTCCAGTCGGGCAACCAAACCAATCCAATTCAACAAAAAAATAATTCTTGTGAAAGCGTAGCGGACTCGGGAACTATTGCGTCTTAGAAATTTGATTTCTTTGTAAAATCAAGATTAAATATTATAAAACATGTGCATGAACTCTTGAGTGAGTGTTTAGTAATCAGTTCTATATAAATTAAACCAGCCATAAATCCATAGAAATCATACATTCATTGGCGAGAAGTGATTGCCGATCTAGCCACGGCCACCATTTTAGAATTTACTGTAGAGCCCAAAAATAATTATTTCTCTTGTAATAGAAATTATATGCGATGCTTCAGTAATAATGTTAATCGTTTCATTTGTTCATTACGTATCTATTTTCAAAATCTGGAAATACGGATACTTGTCGAAATAGTGTATATTTTGTCTGATAAATGGAGTGTCTAACGGAGATAGTGCAGCTTTCAGATTTTAATTGATAACCAAACTGGGTAAGATGGTGTCCACGAGGCAGATGAGTAGCGTCGGCGGCGGCGGCGCTGGCTGCGGCGAGGGAGCTGGCCCTACGCACGCAGAGCCCGCGGCCGTGTCTCGCGTGACTCGGCACTCCAGCGCCCAGCTCCCGGGGGGGTCGTCGCCGCACTCCTCAGCGCCGCCGGCGCGCAGCTCGGCGCTGGTCCCAGCGCCCAAGCCCTACTCTACGAGTCTGCTAGACATGCCCATTGAAATACAAGAGAAGATATTTCGTATGATGGGCTTTAAATATGTGTCCCAAGTCAGAATGGTTAGTTTCAGTATCACTACATAGTATAAAACAAAGTCGCTTCCCTGTCTGTCCGTCTGTCTGTATGCTTAGATCTTTAAAACTACGCAACGGATTTTGATGCGGTTTTTTTTAATAGAGTGATTCAAGAGGAAGGTTATGTATAATTTGTTAACCATTGGTAGTCCTGAACACACCTTTACACCACCATAATAACAGGTTGATTATGTACAAAGTATTACAGTTTTGTACATACAAGCATACCTATTAGCATTATTAAGCATAAATATTTTAGTGTCTCCTGAAAAGGGTACATTATATTTTTTAGGTGGCTTATATATTATGAAGGGGCTTTGGTGATTCTATAGAACCTTTTAATTTTATATTATTACTTTATATTAATTTATTTACAACGAAACTTGAACAGAAGCTTTTAGCTGATTTGAATATGCATGAAAATGTGAAATGCAAAAGAAGCAAAATTACTACTGTAACCTCTTAACTAACCAGTCATAAAAAAACCTTATTTGTATGTGTATGTTTATTAATATAATCATATTTTTATTTTAGTCATTCTTATGACTAATGATGATTGAGCTGTGATAAAGGTAGTTAATTGCTACAATACATAGAAACACATACTGTTACCCTTATAAGCACAATAATCAAGAGATACATATATAAATTAGGTACCCATGACACCTGCACTAAGCTATACCTGTCTTGCAGGATGGCATTTTCCATAAATTAACATTTTATATTGTTTATTGCTAAAGAATTTAATACTACAGCTACTTATTTATTTTATTGATATATAGGATATATTTGTATTAAACTACGTCCATTGTTACAGGTGAACCGACACTTTAACACATTGTGTAGTAGTATATTAAACTCTACGTTCCAACGGCTGCAGAACCAGATGTTGCATAGATTTCAGTCCATTAAGGCACAGATGCCTCGCCGAGAGTCTGCACGCAGGAGTCATCCTCTGGCCTGTGAATCGGATATAATTGAGACTTTGCACATGCGACTGAGTCTGCTACAGATGACTTTTGGTAAACATATAGAGAGGAAACACTGCTGTTTCTTCCCTGGAGAGGTGAGTTTCCTAAATCTATGATTTATCATTTTGTCTTATCTCCACAGCTAAGTACATGAGAATGTTAGCCACCATGTTGAAATTCAAAATACATATAGGTATGTCAGGAGTTGAAACTTCAAACGACAACAGCAACGGGTAGCGCCGCCCCATTTCCTGCACTCTTGGTCTCGTGCGTCCAGTCCGAGGCCTTAGGTCTCTAAGACCTCTCAAATATAACAGAAAAGTCTTTCCCTAATAATTTGCATTGCTTCTCTAATTAATCACAAATGCAAGTGATGTAGCCATATAACGCGAACCACGAATCTATCTAGCAGTAAAACCATAAGGCCTGGTGCCTAGCACATTACGTAGGCAAGCCAAGAAAAAGTTAAGCATAAATCTGAGCTGTCCCTTATCCCCATTGGTATGAATGTGAAAGCGTACGTCTGTCCATAGACGCTTTTAGGCCTTGGTCTCCACCGAATAAGTGAAGATTCCGACATTTATATAGATAACGTGAATGTTCTAATGTACGAAGTGTACGGTGGCAATCAGAGGGCTTACTGCAAAAAAAAAATATATCTGTCTTTCCATCGCTCGAATATGCAAGAGCGATAGAGAAGCAGATAACGAAATCACGATTCTCGTTTTTCGCGGTAGACCTCAGAGACGAAAGCTATATTCAGACAGTAATCAGCCTTGCGGTTTGTTATCGCGTTAAATGGCTGCTATGGCTGTTACTTTCTTATAAGAAGAATATTTGGGAAAATACGTGTGTGTTTTTGGCATTGCATAACGCCTGCCGCCTGCTACGCGTCATAACCGAGGCCTGAGGGGCTTGGACGCGGAAACGGCTCACGCATCACTTACGCTGTTCCAATGCCATTACGGTAATGCGATTAGTCGTAACTGAAGTAGTAAGGCAAGAGATATGGGTAATTTTGTTATGGGTAAACACAAGTTAGTCCTCATTGTTGAATGAAAAAGGCAAAGGGGTTTTACAGTTTACACAAGTCTCGCTTACAAACGGTACTATAAAAATAATTGTTTCTGAAAATGCTACGAAATCGACTAAGTACAATTTGTCTGTTATTCAGAGCAGGGATGTTGCGGATGCAGATTTTTTGACATCCGCGGATGCGGATGCGGATGCGGATATTTAAAGGCTCACATTCGCGGATGCGGATGCGGATGTTAAGATTAGGTACTTAGAAAACGTCAAATATAACATTTTTAGTATTTTTTTATTTAAAAAAAACGAAACGTTTAGTATTTGAGCAAGAATATAGGTGCGTTATATTTAATAAACAGTAACTTGGCCGACTTTTCTGGATCTAGACAATTTCGTTATAGGTAATGACGAAATTACCTAGCACTTACGCCGCCGCTAAGACGTTCCTGTACCGACTTGTTCGACATCCGCATCCGCATAAGCTCCGCATCGATTTTATTGCAGATGCGGATGTTGAAAAGAATGCGGAAGTTCTGCGGTTGCGGATGCGGATGCGGATGTCCGCAACATCCCTGTTTCAGAGCTATCTTGGCTTAAATTCTGAAAATGCTACGAAATCGATTACAATTTGTCTGTTATTCATAGCTATCTTGGCTTAAACATTAAGGGGCTACCCAAGGTTTTCATCGATTTTTGACAAGTTTTGAATCGTATCTCCTACTTTTACACTACATATAGAAGACAAACGGCTATCGGTTCTTCAATCTTTTATCTCCATTTTTGGGTTCGTCTTTGACGTCTCGAAAAACGTGTCAAGGAAAAAAGACTAAAAATTCGCTCAGGATACAGCTTATACAGACAAGAGGAAGAGGTTAGCGGATACCTTAATTCGCCTAAGTGATTTAGAATCAAGATTAAATCACCCATCAATCATGTTACAATCCACAGCAGAAGTAGCAAACCAGGGGAGGTGTACAAATTGGTCTTCACACAACTTAGTGGTCATGCAAATAACAGCGTACCTACGCGCGGTTTTCAAAATGAAACCTGGCACGCTTAGCTACTTATCAGAAGTACGTTGTATGTAACTATGTAATACGATAACATAAGGAAGGGTATTGTAAACATTTAAATTGTGGTCAACATAAACTTGATTTTCCGTGTTGGTAAACTTATTTTTTGCTTCTTTTATGAAATACCTAGTCAAATTAATCAAAGTTTTGTAATTATGTATGTATAACACAATTAGTGTGATGATAGAAAAGAGTTCATCACAGAAATCATCATTCTACGCAGTCGAAGGTGTTACTAATACAATAACTAACTTATAGCTATTTTTGTATTTCTTCATTACTGTTTAGCCGAAAAAAAAATGGTAACTAGGCATTAAAAAGTAGAATAATGGACCTTGGTGTTGCTTACATATGAATTTATGTATCACAGTACGTCTAGCCACTGTTTATTTGGGTTATGGAATGCTGAAACACAAATGAATGCTAAAGGAGACATCAGCATTCTAACGCACTAGAAAAATAAACACAATTTCGTAGATTTACTTCTAAAATAACTTCGATTGAACATAATCACTATAATGAGCAACATACTAAATTGAAATAATTATACCCAATTGTTTATTTTTCATTGCGTTTTCGTTTTAGAAGGACGTAAATAAACCAGTTTTCATGATTATTATTTATTTGGAGATCCAACAGCTATGACATTAACATAGAAATTTTAGTAGATAACTCACAGGTAGTTACTTATTCCAATATTATTTCTTTGTAAATTACAATATTATTTACTTAACTGTAACAGTTAACTGTGATTTAATGTTAAGTAATGCAGAGGAAAAATAAACAATACCTAGAACATATATCATTGATCTAAAGCAGCGGTCGGCAACCTTTTAGCAGCCAAGGGCCACATAGTAGTTAACGAAGTTGACGCGGGCCGCACTTTGTTAATATTTATGACTAGACTAGACATTGTCGTTTGTCAATAGCCAGGGAGGCTCGCGGGCCGCAAGTGACAGGTTCATGGGCCGCATGCGGCCTGCGGGCCGCGAGTTGCCGACCGCTGATCTAAAGTTATGATGTTCTCTTAGTTTTCATTTTTTCATTGACTGCTATTATTGCACACTACATGTGTCTAATTTTATAAGAGATCGTGCGTATGCTATAACTATAACGGTATTTTTATCGATATGATTTACCAAGTTCTCAATAGCATTGAATGTTTTTACAAGCCTTATTAGGGCGTAGTCCAAAAAGTTGAACAGCTACGAACTTTTTCGGCGTAGTCGATTTGCATGGATAATGTTGGATAACAACTGGGTAGGAACTTTATTGGACTCCACCCCACCCATAAATACACTTATGTCTTATAACTTAGTAGCCTTAGTAGGTAATAAATGAACTACTTAGGTGATAAAATCTTCCAACATGCTAGTTTCTGATCCGGCTTCGGGAATTTTTGTGTGATGTTTCATTTGAAAACGCGATTTTTTTAAATACTGTCAATCCCTGACCCTTTCCTAAACATATTGATGGTTTCGAGAAAAAACTTATTTTGATAGATGATTCATAAGACAAAAATACTTACTTCGTCAAATGGATAGGATAGGTTACCATTTGTAACGCAATCAAAGATTTTAAATGAGCAAAAAGAGGAAGTCACGACTTGGTTTTTCCTTACTCACACCAAACCAGCCTCACACCACACAACATCACACTAGCAAATCATTAAAATATTCATTAGGAATACATATGACCCGTTAGGAAACTAGCGTATTCGATTTGACGTAAGAGGTAACTTCGATAACAGGATATTTTTGAAAATCGCTAATATCTATTTACTTAACTAGAAGCACTTCATTCGTTGGCAACACACCCTACTGCAACGCTTACCATTGCTTTGTGTTGCTACAGTAGAAAGCGCTTCTAGTTTAGTAGATATATAAGCGGTTTAAAAAAAAAGTAGGTACCACGGTTTCGTAGTTATCCCAAAGCACTTCGTTTTGGTGTATTCCCATTTGTCCCCGCCCCACGTGATCGGCGCCATACATGAGGCGGGGACAGGCGGGAATGATGAAGCGCCTATTCCGATCTGGAGAAATGGGAATACCCCCTCGTTTAATGGTCGAATTTATTTTGAAATATCTGGATTAAACGGCAATAATATGTAGTAGGTTTAGCACGAGTTTAGTTAATCATAATCATTTATTTATTTGCCATACGTACACAAGTATACATGCAAATATACAGTAAAATAGTATTTACATTACAATTATATTTACATTAAGATTTATATTCAATTGTTTATTTTGTTTACAGATATTGGATGAAGTATACAGTATTCTATCATACTTGAAAACAACACAAAAACTAGCGAGGCCTTACAAAGTGACAGATGAACTGTTCGATTTGACCACCATGGCCATGGAGTACTTTAAGGAACACATTGAACCTAACTTGCCAGAAATAACGTATTTTGGTACTGATTTCTTCGACATCACAACCGCATTTTCACGTAAGTATTTCCTGTTTGTAATTTGTAATGTTTCATGACAACTTCTGGTTATTTTCCTTACTTTCAACTTATATGACTTATATCTGCCTTTATGCTATTCTCAGTTACAAATTAATCCTTTAATTTAATGTGAGCTTCGCTCATTAATGTGCAATAATTATTAGCAAGCTTCTACTAGTATATTTTTTTAAATATACCCGTTAATTTTCATAATTGCTGTTTACATATCTCCGAATTAATAAAACTACATACATACATACCTATTTACGAAGATAATAATGTTATGCCACATAGTCACAGAGCAATGATATACCTACTTTATAAAAATGCTAGTAGTGGGCAATATAGCGCTAACAAATACCTAACTCCTTTTTAGAAAACTTGTATGCTTGTAAAAACAAATGTTTGCCACATACATTACATTATTTTATGGTTAGGGCCCGCCCTAAGGTGGAAAAATCTGGTTAAAATCGTGGGAACAGTTAAATGGACCTTTATGGAAGTCTTTGTACAGTAATGAAGGAACACAGGTCTGTTTTGGACAATTTAAGATACACTTGGCTTGTATTAGAAACAGTAGGCAAAATAAAGCATAAAATTACTCTACTTATTCATTAATTTTCAAATACACTAGTGACATTAACTAGCACAAAATACGAGAAAGTCATAGAAAATTGTCCATAATTTCATTGCTTCCACAACAAATGCGCATACAAAAGTTATACGTATTTACATCCTACGCAAATTTTAATGAACCTATACGAGATTGAACAACAGGGCCGTAATTATACTAATTATGGTACATTTCCATAGATAAAGACGTCACATCAATGTGTTTCCCAGCAAAGTACAAGACAGAAATGCTTTATCTGATAAAATCAACAGACCTACAACTTATCCAAGCAAAACGAATGCTTGACAAAATGAAATTTTGAAATCAAATGAAATTTTCGGAATTAAGTCATGGAAAAATAAAGTATAATGTGCTGTATTGCATAACTTTAGAGAAGTTACAGAAATGCAAATCGGCACATATTTTTCTTAAAATCCTACAAATACCTTTTTAAAACGTAAGGTGTACCTATATACGGTGCCTGATGGTTGTCATAGCTAAATATATTAAAGACAGCTCACGTATCCCGTATTTCGCATAACTATCATCTTAAATAATGTATGAATAGGTATTTCTCTCATTTTGTGAGTCGCTCGTTGTTTTTCATGATTTCTTTTTGCATCAATTGCGGGAATCGGGCTGAATAAACTGAACCCACCGTTTTTATTGAGATTATAAATATTCTAACAACCGTGTATCATACATATAGTTTGTCAAAGGACTGTCTCATTTCATACATAGACCGAGATAATCATACTATCTTTGTCTTACACTAGTATTAGCACCCAAAATAAAATGATGAGTATAGTTTTCCTGGTTCTTACTGACTGACAAATTGGTTTGACCAACTATAAATGCGAGTCAGTCAAGTTCTTACGAGTATTATTTAGCATAAACAGCTCATCCACTGACCTCGTAAAAAGTCGCATTGATGTGATATCCTAGAAAGGATATCGCTCGCTTTTGCCATATTCTGCACGAATGGCGTCTGCCGCACGTGTAGGTATTTAAAGCATTACGCGGCAATACTCTGGCCAGAGATCCGTGTCAAAAAGAATGTGCTTATTTAAAAAAAAAAATGTTTTATTTTGGCAATAAAATTACTATGAAATGGCATCCCAAAACTGACGTCTTGTATTTGATAAACAGTATTGTTACCATATAAATAATTTAAAATTAACTTTGTCATACAATACAAAGTGTGAAAAATGCTAAGGGAATGACCAAAACTCGTGATTCTGAGTAGAAATAAAAATTACCCAATCTGAAAAAATGTGCTGTACAACTTTAAATAAAATGGCTTATGCGGTAAATCGTCAATTACTCCACACCTTATACTAAAAATGAATTCTGTACAATATGTGTGTGTGTGTGGTGTAAAGGTGAACAGAATTCATTTTTAGTATAAGATGGCCAGTAATTGACGATTTACCCTACATCAGATACTAAAATTCATTCAAAGCCAATAGGGATGATGACACATGTTGAATTTTATAACAAAATCTAGTAAAATAGATAGCAAACGAGCAATTTATCACAATAATGTGGATATTAAAATAAAATATTGAAAAATTACAAAAATACAGGACCTGAAAGTTTCAAAATTTAAGTTTTTTTTAACTTCCAAAAACGATAAAAGTAAGGGTACCATTAGATTCCTTACATTTCATCCAAAAAAATATTGTATAGCAACTATATACATAAACGCAATATTTCACCGACAAAAACGCAATTTTCTTGTTTTGTCCATACTACAAGATGTGCTCCCGGAGACCTTGACGTCACGTTCCGTTATCGTTTTGTTTAGGGCGTTTCGCGAGTGAAGTGCGACTGTCGGCCTTTGACTACAATTGCTGACTTTTGTGTTACTTTAATGCAATGGGTCCCATATAGACATTTGATCCTAAAAAAAAGCGGCCAAGTGCGAGTCGGACTCGCCCATGAAGGGTTCCGTATTTAGGCGATTTATGACGTATTTAAAAAAAACTACTTACTAGATCTCGTTCAAACCAATTTTCGGTGGAAGTTTACATGGTAATGTACATCATATATTTTTTTTTGTTTTATCATTCTCTTATTTTAGAAGTTACAGGGGGGGGGGGGACACACATTTTACCACTTTGGAAGTGTCTCTGGCGCAAACTATTCAGTTTAGAAAAAAATGATATTAGAAACCTCAATATCATTTTTGAAGACCTATCCATAGATACCCCACACGTATGGGTTTGATGAAAAAAAATTTTTTGAGTTTCAGTTCGTAGTATGGGGAACCCCAAAAATTTATCGTTTATTTTCTATTTTTGTGTGAAAATCTTAATGCGGTTCACAGAATACATCTACTTACCAAGTTTCAACAGTATAGTACTTATAGTTTCGGAGAAAAGTGGCTGTGACATACGGACGGACAGACAGACGGACAGACGGACAGACAGACAGACAGACATGACGAATCTATAAGGGTTCCGTTTTTTGCCATTTGGCTACGGAACCCTAACAAACCCGATCGATTGATACCATAAATGAAAATTAGTCATGTAGCCTATTTATTGCCTCATCCCCAACTAAATATAATTTGAGTATCTGGGATACAAAACCACAATTGAAACGTGTCGTTGTTACTTCCAGCTGGCGAGAGCAGTAAATCATACATGTGCCTTGACTCGCCGCCGACCAGCGGCTTCGAATCCGGCAGCGCGGCTGCCAGCGCCGTCTCCGACCGTCGCGTTTCCATTTCCAACCTGTTCATGGAGGAGTCGCTGCCGCCGTCGCCGCCGCCGCCGCAGAGCAACATGGTGCTGCGGAAACGGATACACCGCATCAAGCAGGGGATGAAGAAGTGAGTGCCGCAATTTTGAATATCTCTCTCTCTCTAATACATTCAACCTTGTACTCAGCGGTCAGAATTGATTTCGTATCGAAAAAAGTATCGTATAAAAAAGCGAAGTTGTCACAAAATTTCTTCGTTAATGATCCAATTACATGCAAATCGGACCGTAGTGCCATCCGACGCATCAATTACATTTTCAGGTAGCCGAAAGGGTACTGGCCGCCATTTTCATTTTATTGATTTATCCTTCGATTGATTTTAAAATCGATATCTGATATCGCATCACTGGATGACGAAGAAGTGTGTGTTTGTTACAACATGTCTGCTTCATTTCAGGTACAACGACCAACTATCCGCCTTACGTAGCGATCTGCGCAGCTGCAAACGCAAGACCGCACTACAACAAAAGCAGATCGCCGAACAACAGAAGCAGATCGCCGAACAACAGAAGCAGACGCTGGATTTCGCCAACCGTCTGGACGACTACGACAAGAAGAACGAGGAGACCAGTCGCAAGTTCCAGACGCTGTTGCAGGTCAAACTTTATTCATTATTTAGTTAAGACAGGCGTAGTATCGAGAGACCGCGTTCTGACAAGCAGACCGCCGAACAACAGAAGCAGATCGCCGAGCAGCAGAAGCAGACGCTGGATTACGCCAACCGTCTGGACGACTACGACAAGAACGAGGAGACCAGTCGCAAGTTCCAGACGCTGTTGCAGGTCATACTTTATTCATTATTTAGTTAAGACAGGCGTAGTATCGAGAGACCGCGTTCTGACAAGCAGACCGCCGAACAACAGAAGCAGATCGCCGAACAACAGAAGCAGGTCGCCGAACAACAGAAGCAGATCGCCGAACAACAGAAGCAGATCGCCGAACAACAGAAGCAGATCGCCGAGCAGCAGAAGCAGACGCTGGATTTCGCCAACCGTCTGGACGACTACGACAAGAAGAACGAGGAGACCAGTCGCAAGTTCCAGACGCTGTTGCAGGTCAAACTTTATTCATTATTTAGTTAAGACAGGCGTAGTATCGAGAGACCGCGTTCTGACAAGCAGATCGCCGAACAACAGAAGCAGATCGCCGAACAACAGAAGCAGATCGCCGAGCAGCAGAAGCAGACGCTGGATTACGCCAACCGTCTGGACGACTACGACAAGAAGAACGAGGAGACCAGTCGCAAGTTCCAGACGCTGTTGCAGGTCAAACTTTATTCATTATTTAGTTAAGACAGGCGTAGTATCGAGAGACCGCGTTCTGACAAGCAGACCGCCGAACAACAGAAGCAGATCGCCGAACAACAGAAGCAGATCGCCGAGCAGCAGAAGCAGACGCTGGATTACGCCAACCGTCTGGACGACTACGACAAGAACGAGGAGACCAGTCGCAAGTTCCAGACGCTGTTGCAGGTCATACTTTATTCATTATTTAGTTAAGACAGGCGTAGTATCGAGAGACCGCGTTCTGACAAGCAGACCGCCGAACAACAGAAGCAGATCGCCGAACAACAGAAGCAGATCGCCGAACAACAGAAGCAGATCGCCGAACAACAGAAGCAGATCGCCGAGCAGCAGAAGCAGACGCTGGATTACGCCAACCGTCTGGACGACTACGACAAGAACGAGGAGACCAGTCGCAAGTTCCAGACGCTGTTGCAGGTCATACTTTATTCATTATTTAGTTAAGACAGGCGTAGTATCGAGAGACCGCGTTCTGACAAGCAGACCGCCGAACAACAGAAGCAGATCGCCGAGCAGCAGAAGCAGACGCTGGATTACGCCAACCGTCTGGACGACTACGACAAGAACGAGGAGACCAGTCGCAAGTTCCAGACGCTGTTGCAGGTCATACTTTATTCATTATTTAGTTAAGACAGGCGTAGTATCGAGAGACCGCGTTCTGACAAGCAGACCGCCGAACAACAGAAGCAGATCGCCGAACAACAGAAGCAGATCGCCGAACAACAGAAGCAGATCGCCGAACAACAGAAGCAGATCGCCGAGCAGCAGAAGCAGACGCTGGATTACGCCAACCGTCTGGACGACTACGACAAGAACGAGGAGACCAGTCGCAAGTTCCAGACGCTGTTGCAGGTCATACTTTATTCATTATTTAGTTAAGACAGGCGTAGTATCGAGAGACCGCGTTCTGACAAGCAGACCGCCGAACAACAGAAGCAGATCGCCGAGCAGCAGAAGCAGACGCTGGATTACGCCAACCGTCTGGACGACTACGACAAGAACGAGGAGACCAGTCGCAAGTTCCAGACGCTGTTGCAGGTCAAACTTTATTCATTATTTAGTTACGACAGGCGTAGTACCGTTAGACCGCGTTCTGACAAGCAGACCGCCGAACAACAGAAGCAGATCGCCGAGCAGCAGAAGCAGACGCTGGATTTCGCCAACCGTCTGGACGACTACGACAAGAAGAACGAGGAGACCAGTCGCAAGTTCCAGACGCTGTTGCAGGTCATACTTTATTCATTATTTAGTTAAGACAGGCGTAGTATCGAGAGACCGCGTTCTGACAACAAGACCGCTGAACAACAGAAGCAGATCGCCGAACAACAGAAGCAGATCGCCGAACAACAGAAGCAGATCACCGAACAACAGAAGCAGATCGCCGAACAACAGAAGCAGATCGCCGAGCAGCAGAAGCAGACGCTGGATTTCGCCAACCGTCTGGACGACTACGACAAGAACGAGGAGACCAGTCGCAAGTTCCAGACGCTGTTGCAGGTCAAACTTTATTCATTATTTAGTTAAGACAGGCGTAGTATCGAGAGACCGCGTTCTGACAAGCAGACCGCCGAACAACAGAAGCAGATCGCCGAACAACAGAAGCAGGTCGCCGAACAACAGAAGCAGATCGCCGAACAACAGAAGCAGATCGCCGAACAACAGAAGCAGATCGCCGAACAACAGAAGCAGATCGCCGAGCAGCAGAAGCAGACGCTGGATTTCGCCAACCGTCTGGACGACTACGACAAGAAGAACGAGGAGACCAGTCGCAAGTTCCAGACGCTGTTGCAGGTCATACTTTATTCATTATTTAGTTAAGACAGGCGTAGTATCGAGAGACCGCGTTCTGACAACAAGACCGCTGAACAACAGAAGCAGATCGCCGAACAACAGAAGCAGATCGCCGAACAACAGAAGCAGATCACCGAACAACAGAAGCAGATCGCCGAACAACAGAAGCAGATCGCCGAGCAGCAGAAGCAGACGCTGGATTTCGCCAACCGTCTGGACGACTACGACAAGAAGAACGAGGAGACCAGTCGCAAGTTCCAGACGCTGTTGCAGGTCAAACTTTATTCATTATTTAGTTAAGACAGGCGTAGTATCGAGAGACCGCGTTCTGACAACAAGACCGCTGAACAACAGAAGCAGATCGCCGAACAACAGAAGCAGATCGCCGAACAACAGAAGCAGATCACCGAACAACAGAAGCAGATCGCCGAACAACAGAAGCAGATCGCCGAGCAGCAGAAGCAGACGCTGGATTACGCCAACCGTCTGGACGACTACGACAAGAACGAGGAGACCAGTCGCAAGTTCCAGACGCTGTTGCAGGTCAAACTTTATTCATTACTTAGTTAAGACAGGCGTCGTACCGAGAGACCGCGTTCTGACAAACAGACCGCCGAACAACAGAAGCAGATCGCCGAACAACAGAAGCAGATCGCCGAGCAGCAGAAGCAGACGCTGGATTACGCCAACCGTCTGGACGACTACGACAAGAAGAACGAGGAGACCAGTCGCAAGTTCCAGACGCTGTTGCAGGTCAAACTTTATTCATTATTTAGTTAAGACAGGCGTAGTATCGAGAGACCGCGTTCTGACAAGCAGACCGCCGAACAACAGAAGCAGATCGCCGAACAACAGAAGCAGATCGCCGAACAACAGAAGCAGATCACCGAACAACAGAAGCAGATCGCCGAACAACAGAAGCAGATCGCCGAACAACAGAAGCAGACGCTGGATTTCGCCAACCGTCTGGACGACTACGACAAGAAGAACGAGGAGACCAGTCGCAAGTTCCAGACGCTGTTGCAGGTCATACTTTATTCATTATTTAGTTAAGACAGGCGTAGTATCGAGAGACCGCGTTCTGACAAGCAGACCGCCGAACAACAGAAGCAGATCGCCGAACAACAGAAGCAGGTCGCCGAACAACAGAAGCAGATCGCCGAACAACAGAAGCAGATCGCCGAACAACAGAAGCAGACGCTGGATTACGCCAACCGTCTGGACGACTACGACAAGAACGAGGAGACCAGTCGCAAGTTCCAGACGCTGTTGCAGGTCAAACTTTATTCATTATTTAGTTACGACAAAACACACCTAAGCCGAGACAAGACAATCGTACATCGATAAACGCCAAACGATTAGAAAATAAAAAAACCGGCCAAGTGCGAGTCGGACTCGCGCACGGAGGGTTCCGCACCATCAACAAAAAATAGAGCAAAACAAGCAAAAAAACGGTCACCCATCCAAGTACTGACCTCGCCCGACGTTGCTTAACTTCGGTCAAAAATCACGTTTGTTGTATGGGAGCCCCACTTAAATCTTTATTTTATTCTGTTTTTAGTATTTGTTGTTATAGCGGCAACAGAAATACATCATCTGTGAAAGTTTCAACTGTCTAGCTATCACGGTTCGTGAGATACAGCCTGGTGACAGACGGACGGACGGACGGACGGACAGCGGAGTATTAGTAATAGGGTCCCGTTTTTACCCTTTGGGTACGAAACCCTAAAAACGCAACGGGACTGATGCTACAAAAGCACGCATTCAGTTCGGTCCGTGGAGACTTGCCTCGCCCGAGGCGTCTACACAGCTGCCTCGCGTGGCAATTTCCTCGCGAGGCGGCTCGTTCTGTGTCGACTTGCCTATTGTTTAGTTTAGTCAGATGTCAGAGGTGATTAGCAAGTTATGTACTAGTTTTTAGGGTTCCGTAGCCAAATGGCAAAAAACGGAACCCTTATAGATTCGTCATGTCTGTCTGTCCGTCTGTCTGTCCGTCTGTCTGTCCGTCTGTCTGTCCGTCTGTCTGTCCGTCCGTATGTCACAGCCACTTTTCTCCGAAACTATAAGAACTATACTGTTGAAACTTGGTAAGTAGATGTATTCTGTGAACCGCATTAAGATTTTCACACAAAAATAGAAAAAAAACAATTAATTTTTGGGGTTCCCCATACTTCGAACTGAAACTCAAATTTTTTTTTTTCATCAAACCCATACGTGTGGGGTATCTATGGATAGGTCTTCAAAAATGATATTGAGGTTCCTAATATCATTTTTTTCTAAACTGAATAGTTTGCGCGAGAGACACTTCCAAAGTGGTAAAATGTGTGTCCCCCCCCCCCCTAACTTCTAAAATAAGAGAATGATAAAACTAAAAAAAAATATATGATGTACATTACCATGTAAACTTCCACCGAAAATTGGTTTGAACGAGATCTAGCAAGTATTTTTTTTTAATACGTCATAAATCGCCTAAATACGGAACCCTTCATGGGCGAGTCCGACTCGCACTTGGCCGCTTTTCTCCGTTCCGTTAAAGTATTCTCTCGTAGAAAAAGTACTTGCCGATGTGATTAGCCCAAGTTTCAACGATTACTATGCGCATTTATTTCATTATTTTAGATAATGCGTGGCATTTTGCACATTGCCCGGATAAGACGGTGTCTATTTATGTGGACGATCGTATCGAGCCATACCTTAGACTTGTGTTTGTAAACCGCCTCTGTAGTGCGTTATGCAACGTCGTGCCGTGTCGACTATGATAGATGGCTTGTCGCTATTAGATTAATTTATTATGCAGAATGAGGCATCGTCAGGGGGGTGTCACTCCGCAGTTTAGGTACATTTGGCCGGCGCGCCCATCGGACAGGCGTATGGCAGTGGGCTGCCGCTCGGCGCGCACGATAGTCGTGTCACGTGGCGCTCGCGCAAAATTGAAAATACACAATGGCTTCGAAACTTACTTCCGTGAGAATCAGACATACTTACTATCTCCGGATAAAAAAATGTATGTTTACATAATCAACGTTTGTAATTCCTATATATTTACCTTAAAAATAATAAATCAGTGGGTATAAAGTCAATTTTTTTATTCGGTGACTGAAATGAAAGTTCATAGTATGAAATGACATTTTATGTTCATACTATGAACTGTCATTTCAGTCTACCGAATAAAAAAATAGACTAGGTATAAAAACTTGTCAAGTGATAACCCCGTGCCGTCACTCACAGCTCGGTCATAAAACTGCGGCGCGCAAAGGAGATTCACGGTTCGTGCGCGGTTATAAGTTTCAATTTTGCTTGCAGGCGGCGATATAGGTGTAATTTTATACCTAAATCTGACTTTTGTGAAGGAGTGAATTTTCTGTACGGTAGTACTATTAGTTATTCTGTGTAAGTACATGAAAGTTCTAAAATAGACGCGCGGGATTAACCCTTAAATGCATGATTTTTTCTTTTTGCCCGAAATTAATATATATATCACATAATTGTTTGTCGTTTCTAGGAAAAATAGTAAAAAAAATATATCATCGATTTTCACTGGGAAATCAGTGTTAAAAGCAGGGATGTTGCGGATGCAGATTTTTTGACATCCGCGGATGCGGATGCGGATGCGGATATTTAAAGGCTCACATCCGCGGATGCGGATGCGGATGCGGATGTCAAGATTAGGTACTTAGAAAACGTCAAATATTACATTTTTAGTATTTTTTTATTTAAAAAAAACGAAACGTTTAGTATTTGAGCAAGAATATAGGTGCGTTATATTTAATAAACAGTAACTTGGCCGACTTTTCTGGATCTAGACGATTTCGTTATAGGTAATGACGAAATTACCTAGCACTTACGCCGCCGCTAAGACGTTCCTGTACCGACTTGTTCGACATCCGCATCCGCATAAGCTCCGCATCGATTTTATGCGGATGCGGATGCAGATGCGGATGTTGAAAATAATGCGGAAGTTCCGCGGTTGCGGATGCGGATGCGGATGTTCGCAACATCCCTGGTTAAAAGTTGCATAGTCTAAATCATATTTTTGGAAATATATAGCTATTAGTAAGGGGTATAGGAAAAATCTTAACTGCCAACAGAAAGGTACACTATTTGTGATGTTCCTATGATAAAATTTGTAAATATAAAATAATTACAAACCCCGAAAAATCTGCCCAAAATCACATACTAAAAATCATCAACTTCCAGGTTTTTTCAAGTTTTCCGACATTTTGTCTATAAACAAATGTAACTTTTATAAATTAAAATACTGCGTAAATTTATGTAATAATTCGGAAAATTTATTAGTTTTACTATTGAAATAATATACAAGAACAAATAGAATTTGTTTAATAATGCATAACATTTGATGTTTATGTTGTGTGTATAAATGCATCACTATGCATTTAAGGGTTAAATACCATCGTATCGCAATTCCAGGAGCTGAACAAGTGCAAGACGGAGCTGCAGTACTGGCGCTCGCGCTCGCCCGCCGTGCCGCCGCTGTGCGCCGAGTGCGGCGCCGCGCTGCATCTCATGCAGCCCGCCAACATGGTAAATATAATAATAAATAATAAAATAATAAAATTCATTTATTTCGAGTAACGAGGACTCATAATCACAATAATATACAATTAAATTAAAATTACATTAAACAAAATAAATAACATTAAACATACACTATGACGACCGGTCTGGCCTAGTGGGTAGTGACCCTGCCTGTGAAGTCGCGGTCCTGGGTTCGAATCCCGGTAAGGGCATTTATTTGTCTGACGAGCACAGATATTTGTTCCTGAGTCATGGTTGTTTTCTATGTATTTAAGTATTTGTATATTATATATATATCGTTGTCTGAGTACCCACAACACAAGCTTTCTTGAGCTTACCGTGGGACTTAGTCAATTTGTGTAATAATGTCCTATAATATTTATTTATTTATTTAAAAAAAAAAAAAAAACTATTCTAAATACTAAGCACAAGACAACAAAAATTATTTTAAAACATGCCGGTCGCAACAATGCCGCATGTAGGGGCAGTCGACTCTGTCGGCAATCATGGCCAGGACGGCGTTGGGGCTAGCTCGCACTCTACGGACCAAGGTAATACTAGACGCGAGTTTGAAATGCGCCCTAAAGTTGCCGTCATTAGAACTTGCGAACTATGTAAACAAACAATGTAAATTTGTTTTGTGACTGTTTCTCCTTGAATTTTCACACTACCCCATCAGACACAATTCAAACTATACACATATACACTATTGAAACGGTCCGTTCCGTAAAATACATAAATATATAACTATCTTGGATATTTAATTTAAAGTTTAAAATGGTTTCATAAGTTAGGTTATTAGGACCTGACGTTTTTGTTTCTTTTAAATTCTACAATTGTCTATGATGGCTAGTGTTGTGACTAAAGTTTGTGATATAAACCCGTTACACACTACCCAACTCACGCTCTGTACCTATCGCCGCGGTTGTAAAATACATCAATACATCATTCTTAAGTACCAATTTGTTTTCTGATCGTGATTAAACAAATTAAAAATAAGTAACTACTTGTTTTTTAATTTTGGTATTTTATTACTCGATATGGTTTGACATTAGTAAAGTAGTAAGTAAGAGTCTTGCCCATCACTAGTAAATTCATCATTCAGAGACAATTTCAATATGGCGGTTTGTTTACATAGTTCGCAAGTTCTAATGACGGCAACTTTACTGTTAAACGATTCAATCACGGTTCGAAATTAACTCGGGGATCTCCGAGGGGGGATATTATTCGGGGGGGGGGGACTCCGGCGATGAATCGTCTCGTTGTCTTCTGTCGGGACAAAGTAGTCTGCCCTGCTAATAGTAAGTGCAGTACTTGCATGAAAATCATCGTTTAACCTGTCGAATCCCACGATATGACGTCACCATAAGCGTTCTGGCTCATATATGAGCCGTGGGAGCTGACAGATTAAATAAAGAACTTATTCAAAGAGAACAAGATATAATTGTATATCATGAGTTTTCAACTACGATTACTGCATATGTTGTTAGCACGGCAGTAGTGACCGCACGTCTATATTATCGCAGTGGGCGGCCGGCAGCAGTACGGAGCCGGAGCTGGAGCTGGCGGGCGGCAGCGGCACCGCGGCCCCGCCCTCGCCCGCCCCCGCCGCGCCCGAGCCCGCCCCGCCCGCCCCCGGCCGGGACAGGGCGCGCCCCGCGCTCGCCGAGCCCGCCCCCGGCCGGGACAGCAAGGCGCGCCCCGCCCCCGCGGCGCCCGAGCCTGCCCCCGGCCGGGACATCAAGGCGCGCCCCGCGCCCGAGCCCGCCCCCGGCCGGGACAGGGCGCGCCCCGCGCTCGCCCCGCGCGCCGAGTCCTCCGGCGACGAGCACTCGCCCGCGGGCTCTCGGCGCCGCGCCTCCGCCGACGCGCACACGCCCGAGCGCAAGAAGCGCCGCCTCACGCGCCCGCGCAAGCTGTGAGCACCGCCCACACCCCGCAAAGGTTAAGCACCACACCCTGCGACCCCGGGCTTAAGCTTTGGATTCCTCCGAAAACGGTGCCGTCATATTACGGCCGCTATATAGCGTTGACTGACGTCACTAGAACGTTGTCTATGTAAACAAGATGGCGCGGTTTCCTACACGGCGTTACGTTACGTTGATTGTCAACGTAACGTAAGATGACGGCCGTCATAACGGTGTCGATAGTTTCGTGAACGTTTTATTAGATAGCGGTGACGCCATTTTGAATAAATGACACGAGATTTGAATAAATGATTCCGTACTACGATTATTTTCCTCTTCTGATGATATTTCATCCTACAAGTAAATTATAGATGATCAAGCAAATCTTGTCAGTAGGAAAAGGCGCGAAATTCAAATTTTCTATGGGACGTTATCCCATCGCGCCTACATTTTTCAAATTTGCCGCTTTGACCTTGGTGGATGACGGTGTGTTATGACGCCGTGGTACTTTCCACATGTCACCGTAAAGACGGCCGTCTTTTGCGGCCGCCATATGACGGCACCGTTTTCGGAGGAATCCAAAGCTTTAGCCCTCAATCGAAGTATTCTTAATGAGGTCGACTCGTTGCCGCGGCGGGCGGGGAAGCTGACCGATTCTAGGTCTTATGTCGCGTTCCGACTTCCGAGTGGTCAGTTTGTTGTGAAGTTAACCTAGCCGCTCCTGAGAGTAGTCGAGTTTCGAAAGCTCGGTCTCCCCTTTCGGGTTGTTAGGTTCGTTTTTCGCCCCGTCGCCTAGTGGATATCCTTTCCGGCTCGATTTACATAGAACCCGAGTTCTAAACATAAATTGAGCCTCGCAGAATATCCATAATCGTCTGTTCGACGAAATCCTAATCCCATTCTCACAGAAATCATAGTTCTCCGCGTTGCGCAAACGTTGATCAATATTACCATCCTGTATGTCATCCTAACTCGAGGACGTAACGTTAATAGTGACCTTGTATATATAAATATGAACGTTTGTGCTCCCCGAGTCGAGTAATATTAAGTTAAAATTCAATACCGGGCCGAATTCTTGTTCAACAAGCGAGAGATTTCTTATTTTTCTTTACTATCTATAACTGTCGCACTAGCTCGACAAAATCTGACCTTTGGTAAATTTCTATAACCCTGTACTAGTAGTAATTGGACACTAAAAAAATCTAATACGTTATGAAGCTCGAAGTTTATACATTATTTTGTCTAAACATAACCTTAGTTCCTGGAGCTATGTGATTGGTCCAATAGACGTTTACTGGCCGTTATTTTACTTCATTACATGTGAATAATGAATTATCAACTACGTCCAAAGTAACCTATACTCTCGTAACTACATTTTGGCAAGGGTTGTAGAAAACTCCAAAGCTGATTGTATGATAAAACACTAGCATATGAAATTGAAGATAAATTTTTTAATCATTGTTAATGTGGGCTTGTATTTTGTTATACAATAAGCGGCTGGTAAGAAGTTTGTTGATTCGCTAAACATGATACTTTGAATGTATCTTACATATTCGTATGTAAATCTTGCGTATAATATTAAAGTTTTTTATGTTACAATTAGCATTATTGCTTTTTATGCATTATGTCAGCACTATGGCCTAAAGTAAAAAAAAGAACAATGTTTTATGCTGATGGAAATGTTAAGTTTGAAAATTATAATTTAACAGACTGGCCTATTTACTTCTAAACAAGAATCAGTAAAAACTTACTTGCGTAACTAAGGTATCAGAAATGTATCTCAGAGCAGGCCCTCTACAAATTTGTACAGTCGTCAGATATATCGGAGCGGCCGAGGTCCTAATAAATATCTGAACACGCCCCTATTGTCAAGGCGTTAAAGTGTGTTCAGATATTTTTGAACACCTCGGCCGCTCTGATATATCTGACGGCGACTGTAACAGTTTTTTGTTTCTTTCTCCACTTTATCGGACATCTCCAAAACTACTATCATCAAACGACTTACCTTTTATTTTTATGTTATAGTTAAGATTTTATTCTCAGGTCATACACGGAATAATAATTTTCTCTTTAATTCCCAAATGTTACTGTACCAGGAGTTAGGTTCCTGGTTTCGACCTATTTTGGTCTAAACCACCCCAATGTGTTTTTTGCTTATATCTTAAGTACATATGTATTTGATTCATCAATCCTTATAGCATTTGGGAACAGAAGAAACTATTTAGAACCAAAATCTGCGTATGACTCGCACCTTAAAACTTCTGTAGATATGTAGAATTTGATATAAATATAAAGCATACCTGTTATGTTCAGAAACTTCAAACATATTTGCAATAATTAAAAAAAAAAACTAATTTATTTATAACTTATGTCCTTACTTTTAAAACTTACATATTTTAATGTTCTGCATCGATTCATTGTTCTGATAAGATCAGAGGACTTAGCTAAGATGCCAATCGTTCGCTACAGCGCAAACGATTGGCATCTTGGCTAGGTACCCAGTAGTATGAACACTAAATGGAGTAGTTCAGGAACAAGAATGACTAAATGCACAATTAGTGAATTGATAATAAAGAAAATATTAAGTGCGCTGCTATATTTTACCTTCAGGGCATTGAAGAATGAGGCATTCCTCTATATATGTGCATTATTACTATAAGTTGTTCACTGCAGCAAATTAAACAGGGTGAAATTTTAATAACTAGCCATACTCTGTGGAGTGACTATAGGTCATACTGAACCACTTTTATTACGGGACCAATACCGAAATCGCGATAAAAGATTTTGACGTTGGTACCATACTAAAAGTTGTTCAGTATGACCTATTAAATCACTACGCAGAGTATGGATAGTGATTAAAATTTCATCCTGTATGCAGACAACATTTCAGGGCAGTATTCAAATACCAAATGGCTAGATAGATTTCTTTATGGTGAAGAGTAGGTAAGTGTTGTAATTATTTTTATAATGCTTGTATACTGCAGACAGAAGGCATGTAAACAACAAAATCAAATGTCTCCCACGTGTATCATATTTTCGTGCATATTTTTAATTGCGATGTTGCGCTTTGTTCTTATTTTATCATAAAATGACGCTAAAGTAAACAACCACGGTGGACCACCATTAAACTGTCTTCAATATCATAAGGAATAGTAACATTAGGGTGAGCGAGCAAGCAATGAAATATGAGAAAAATAAGAAATAGGCGGGTCCACACAGAACGAGCCGCCTCGCGAGGAAATTGCCTCGCGAAGCAGCGCGGTGTGTGGAGACGTGCCTCGCCGAGGCAAAGCGGCCGAGGCGGCTCGTTCTGTGTGGACCCGCCTAAAACGTAGACATGTAAATTTGTTTATTGCCTAACCGACGCCTTGACTATATTCGGTTTGTTTAGTTCTCGTAACATTCAGTTGCGCTAGGTTTTACAGCCCTGACTTTAATTTAGTTAGAATTAGGCAGTAAATAGGTGAAGGTCGGAATTATGTGTTTATCTGTAAATAGTCTTAAAGAATCACATGTGTACAAATAAAATATATTTATGATAATATAGTGATGCAACCATGGAAATAAATATTTTGTGACATGATGTATAGTTAAGCGACCGTAATCTAGTTGCAGCGAGCTATTTTCAGTATGTTACGTAAAGAGATGCTCACAGGGCTTCACACAGTTCTTGCATCATGTCACTCGTAAGAGCGGACACCGTGCACAGACTATCTCGAACTTTGACCTTTATGTTGGGGAGGCACATGGGAAGGTAATTTAATATAATATTCCAACTTTATAAATTTAGATAGGGTTGCCATTAAATCTAGAATAGCAATTCTGTTGGGTTAGAATTGCTATCTTACATTGGTAATCCTTAGCATTAGCTAATTTAAGGTACCAAGTCTCGCTCAAGATCTAGTTTGTCTCCCCTCATTCTAATATCTCAATTGTGGACGAATAATTGGCGTCTATTGGCGTCGCACGTTCTCATTTTTAGGTAAGTGCGACGGCAATATACATGCAAGTGAGACATGTAGTAGGTCAATGTCCGAAATAGTTCGTGGTCGGCGACCGCACTTTACTCGCACATATCAACTGTCCACCCCACTCACAGATCGCTCATTTAACAAACGCACAAATACATATAGCATAGTACACTATACATACATTAGCACAGATAACTGATGTAATAGACATGCAAAGTCGCAGAACACACATTGTATTTCCACCACCCGCCAACGTGCCTGGGCCGCATTGCCTCGGGAGGCATGTCTCCACCGACCGAGCTGCTTCGCGCGGCAAATTCCTCGCGTGGCAGCTCGTTCTGTGTGGACCCGCCTAATCAACATCACTAGCAATATACGTGGTACGGCGCCGTGTTTACCGCACCCAATAAAGTTGTATTCATAGCTTGTCTCTTTATAATGGCTTTGCAAGTCTATTAATTTAGCTGTCTGTGGTATTAGGTGGTTAGTTTCATCAAAAGTTCAATTCTAATATAAAGATCTGAGAAGTACTCGCATTTTGACCAATTATCAAAATTTTTATTATAATACTGTAATAGCGGTACTGGACAATAGAAAAATGCAATTTTTAGAAATATAGCTCATATATGGGCTACTCATAGTTCATCTCAACTCTTAATAACACTGGCAAAAGGTACAATTGAATTATAGTTTTACTGCAAAGAAATCTTTAAAGTGTGGTAGTTAGTGGTACTATACCCGATGGAGGTATGCAGCATAAATAATTAAATTAAAAAACTAGGTTTTGTTTGTATGTTAGTCCCGTAGCCTGTATTTATATAAATCTAAGACCTCAGACAAGTTATCAAGTGCAAGGATCTCGGTGTAATATGGACGATAAGAGTTACCAGTTTTGGCAGGACTTGTGAACATATGATTATGATATGATTGCCTCGACGTAGGGCAGGTACACTTGTAAAACAAAGTATTAATTGCTAATGAATGTTCAACCAATCTTTGCCGTGTTAATTGTTTGTGTAAATATTTCCGATTGTACATACTATGTATGCTGTGTGTAGAACCTTAGCTTAGAATGTTTCACGTTTTTAGTGTTGTAAGGCAAATTATCAAATACGAGTGAGTACATTTCTACCGACGCGGTCGGGTTAGTGTCAATAGACTTTGTGTTAGACATTGTTAGAGATAAAGCTTTGGTTTCTACCTCTGTTCAGAATGTCTGAAATATTTAAAATGTTGGTATATCTTGCAATCTGCAAGCTAAAATCATTTTTATGTTGGTGCGTTATTTTTGTAAGCATGCAAATTAAAACTACGTGGCTATGAACTTAAACATAAAATGTGAATTCTTATATAACTCTGCTACGCATGGAGAATTCTAGTTTATTTTGGTTCATCTTAAAATGTGTATGTTGCAAATGAGTTAAACTAATATTATAGTTTAGTTAATTATTATATTTTACGTGTGTACATAATTGTATCGTAGACTAAGTAGTCGATTTGAAATCATTTCATGGCTCAACGAGCTTGGACCTCTAACGCAAGATATGCGTTTTCAGGTCTTAAAATATGCCCACAACACACTTGGTTGTCGTCACTTTCATTTGCGATATTAAGGTAAAAGATACAGGACGAATATTTGTGCAAATAAATCAACTGTGTTACGGCATTAGGAAACGCGTAGGAATTCATTGTCTGAAGCACACTGCTTAATCCGATTTTCATGGCAATATTGTCACTGGTCTATATTTCTGCACTGCTTATCGCAAACGCAGTACTTTGTATGAGGGTGTTATTGCAAGTACTGCACCCGCGATAAGCAGGGCAGATTTGTGGATTACAATACTTAACCTTTTCGACGCCAATGACCGATATATCCGCACCGTAGGTTCAACGCCAAAAACCGATTAATCGGTCACAGACCACAAAGCAACATCGACCTACGTGCATATACATAAAGTTCAACTTCAGTTTTGACACTTCAATGATGTGGCGTCTGAGTGACAGCTTTTGTGTTTGACACGGCGTGGAAAAGGTTAATGCTGTACTGTTCTATATGAACAGTGATTTTGCTTACATCACATAAAAGTACCTATATCTGGGAACGTGTTCTGAATAATTGTATTCAGGGCTTGAAGGCTAGCACAGCAGATTTATGCCTTAGCGCGAAACTAAATATTTAATTCTTGACTATTTGATAAGTGTGTCTAATGTCAAATGACGTACATAAACCATCTCTGTGTGTGGTTAGAATAATGCATAAAACAGCGTGTGGTGTGGCCTGTTGTGCTAACAACAAGTCCTTTTATACTTAGTCGCAGAACAACAGTCCGACCTGTATATATTAAACTTGGTTAATCTAGTGGAAACAGTGGAAGCATTTGTGTCGGAACTGTATTGTGACACCCAAGGAGTATATATTCAAACTAGATGTTTCGTCCGGGCCATTCCGTTGAAACCAGCTCAACAATGGGAATATATCAATACAAACTGACATCTGCTTTAAAGAGATTCGCTCTGCATAAAGAAATTTTGACGTGACGTCATACTTCGCGTCCCATGTGTGTCGTAGACGGAACGTCCCGTTTGAATGTACGGTCCTTGGTGGCGGAAATGTATTTCAAAAATTCGTTATTACCCGTTGTAACATCGCTCGGGCATGTATCGTGTCAAGTAGATTATGTTCAACTAGCATTAGTTCTCTTTACACATGAGACACCTTGCTGTAGTGTCCTTTATTCGCTTACGAATGAATGTATTCGAACTAAAACAATATTTGTTGGCAGTTGTTATATTTCAAGATGAAATGGTACACTCCGATTGGCATTAGTACCTAGCGTGAAACAATGAAAATTATAATATTATTGTGCCTGAATGTCGCGTACTTAAAACATACGCTAAACTTTCCTATATGGATTTAAAATCCGATAAAATTAATTTCTTTATACTTCCCACTACAATTTTATTTATATATACTTTCTTTTTCCATAGTGCAATATCCAATCGCAAAATTCGTAGTTTTTTCTTCAAAACTTAGATATGATAGGGCTGTAAAATAAGGTTTAAATTAGTTTAATGTTAGAAGATCCTTAAAGTGCACTAAAAGCATAATAGGGAGTTTATTACGTTGTGCTCTGACGAGTGTGTGTACAACCAGCAAGACTGTCAATTGCTGTAGATATCCTCTTTATAATAGTTATATGATATAGTATTTTTATTAGACAAAAATACAATAAATGTGTGAAGTCCAATATTACTTGGTTTTATTTTGTTTCTCAGTCTGCTATAGAAACTCATAAGTCATAACTGAAGCACTCGCTACGCTCAAAGTTTTACAAGCGTAGCTGGAGTACCTAATGTTTCGAATGATAATACACGTCATAAACCAATAGTACCTACATGACTAATTCCCCGCCTAATATTTACATACAGTTAGGTAGGTATAGTGCATTGGGATAAATGCGAAGGCGGGGTAATTTCGAAACTGGCAAATATCTACTAAAGTCTATTTTTTTATTCGGTAGACTGAAATGACAGTTAATAGTATGAAATGACATTTCATGTTCATACTATTAACTGTCATTTCAGTCTACCGAATTAAAAAATAGACTTTAGAAACACTTTCTACTGTAGCAACAGTACACAAGATGCCATGTAAGCGTTGCAGCGGCGTAAGTGTTGCTAAAGTATGAAGTGTTTCTAGTTTAGTAGATATTTGCCAGTTTCGAAATTACCCCGCCTTCGCATTTAGCCCAATGCACCCTACCTATATTTTTAGGGTTCCGTAGCCAAATGGCAAAAAATGGAACCCTTATAGATTCGTCATGTCCGTCTGTCTGTCTGTCCGTCCGTATGTCACAGCCACTTTTCTCCGAAACTATAAGAACTATACTGTTGAAACTTGGTAAGTAGATGTATTCTGTGAACCGCATTAAGATTTTCACACAAAAATAGAAAAAAATATTTTTTGGGGGTTCCCCATACTTAGAACTGAAACTCAAAATTATTTTTTTCATCAAACCCATACGTATCTATGGATAGGTCTTTAAGAATGATATTGAGGTTTCTAATATCATTTTTAGGGTTCCGTACCCAAAGGGTAAAAACGGGACCCTATTACTAAGACTCCGCTGTCCGTCCGTCCGTCCGTCTGTCACCAGGCTGTATCTCACGAACCGTGATAGACACTTGAAATTTTCACAAATGATGTATTTCTGTTGCCGCTATAACAAATACTAAAAACAGAATAAAATAAAGATTTAAGTGGGGCTCCCATACAACAAACGTGATTTTTGACCGAAGTTAAGCAACGTCGGGCGGGGTCAGTACTTGGATGGGTGACCGTTTTTTTGCTTGTTTTTTTTTTTGTTTGTTTTGCTCTATTTTTTGTTGATGGTGCGGAACCCTCCGTGCGCGAGTCCGACTCGCACTTGGCCGGTTTTTTTTTTCTAAACTGAATAGTTTGCGCGAGAAACACTTCCAAAGTGGTAAAATGTGTGTGTGTCCCCCTGTAACTTCTAAATAAGAGAATGATAAAACTAAAAAAAAATATATGATGTACATTACCATGTAAACTTCCACCGAAAACTGGTTTAAACGAGATCTAGTAAGTAGTTTTTTTTAATACGTCTGTAATTGCCTAAATACGGAACCCTTCATGGGCGAGTCCGACTCGCACTTGGCCGCTTTTTTTTAAAATAAGATTTACTATTCAGAGCAAGGGTTTCCGGAACTGCACAGTGGCGCCCTGGTGCGCCGTGGACAGTGATTACAGTGAAGAGGCCATAGCAATCCTGACCATGTTATTATCATGCCGCGATCAGAAAGGGATTAGAAATAACAGATTTCCATACACTTACGTCAAAATCAATATGGATTGACAGCTATCTCAATCCCTTTCTAATCGCGATTCAGTAATACCTATCTTGTTCGAATAGCCAACCTAGGTTAGGGAGCCGAGATTACATTATAAGCTTGCAAGTGCGCCGTGGAATGAAAAAGATTGGGAACCCCTTATTCAGAGAACGTCACCCAAAAGCGGGGTAAAAATAGTCAAGAAATTTTAACATTACCGTTTTATGCCCAGGTTTTGGTTTAGGTCCGAGAAAAAAAAGAATTGTGATCGGTATAGGAACGAAAAATTAGCTAGAGGGAGGAATATTACGTTTTTGGAAACAAAAACACAGGAAGCACATACAACTAGGTAGTAAGTGTGAATGGAAGCACGTGCTCGTTGTCTCTTTCTATTTAAGGCTGCAAGGCTTATCAAGCGGTCTATAAAAGTATTGCAACGATTTGTTTTATAAACTCTTTATGTCCGTTACGACTAAAATAATATATAATTTAATACTTTCGAGGTCAGCACTTACACCGCTGCGGGAAATCATTTTAAACGGTCTAACTCTAAGATCATTTACCTATACTTAGAAAAATACCAAACTATATCATAAACATCAGAATTAAAACGTCGATAATTAGGCATACCTACCTAGTATAACTCGCCGACTTCACAGTACACGTATATGATCGTCGTTCTTGTCTACGAGATAGCATGATAAAACGGTGTCCGTCACTTTAAATCTCATAGTGTTAAAAAGTGACGGTTATTTTATCACGCGGATAAAGCCATCTACATTATGTATTATGCCGCCAGGTCCAGTTAGGTTGGAGTTTTCTAGATAACGCCTGCAGTTTTTATACGAGCATAATTAACTTTATCGTTTTAACACTTGCCAGTAATGCCGGTATAGAGACAGTAGTCACCCTACCCTCCCACTAAAACTCTTACAATGAATTACTAATTACCTACTGCCTGATTAATAGCTGCAACTTCTCTGCATATCCAAAATCCAACCGCTCAAACGCAAACAGAATTCTAAATATGTAGAATGCATTAAAAATTCACAGTTAATAGTAAGTTGCGGTTTGTGAAAAGCGTGTATAAAAGCAGCTGTTACCCTTTTCATGGTGTTACAGGCCTATTTCCATTGCTTGCTGGAAGGTTGCCTCAACGTCAACCAGTGTAAAAGACTACGTAAGTTAGTAGGTAGCTCGATTACCTTAATTAATAACTATATACTAGATATATGTTAATTAAGGTAATCCAGTACCCGTACCACCAGTCACTGACAGTGTCAAAACTTACACGCGAACTGTGATTAACTTTCTATACATCTTGCTCGCACTAATATGCGAGTACGAGCGAGAAACATAGAAAGTACTTAACACATTCAGTGCCAGCGCGAGCTACGCGCTACGAGCGTAGCCGATAACACGGGAAAAACCGTATGTAGCGAAAAGCGCCTACGAACAGTGAACTCTCCAAGCGAGTCGCTGGCAGTTAATGTGTTAAGTTACGTTCTTGAAAGCGTTTAGGTGAATATGTCAGTGCCAAACTGGTGGTAGCCACACAGGTATAGTTATGACTACTATTATAACTGGTACTTACGCCTTAGTTAGGTGATCGCTGCCTTCCTCTGTTTGCCACAGCACATAGATACCTACAGGATAGTTAGGTAATAAATAGTCTGTGCGGAAAGAGAAGAGTCATAGAATGTATTAGATCCCTTATATTCCACGACTTCTCCTTCCGCACAGATTATAGTCGCACGAACCTAGCCGACGCCATTTACTCGAAGTTATGTTCTCATTTTAAAATGAGTCTCACTCATCGCTGCTCTGGGACTCCGGCCCAACGCGCTACCAACTGAGCAACCGAAGTTTACCGATTGCTACAAATTTACAAAATACAAGGAACATCAACTTGTCTTTATAGAACACGTAGCTTCTATGTAGTTTCAGGATGTAGTATTACTTATTTTAAGAAAAGGCCATGATTTACTTAACACGTTCACTATCCCAACTGTTAACTGTCAACCTTACGGCCTTTTAATAGAGGCTTGCGGTGACCCATATGCAGTGGCGTAGCGTGAACTAATCTAGCCGTGGGCGAAATCGCATCTGCAAGGCCCTTTTCTTTCACTGTGCCCGAAGGGGCTTCGCGCGAGTCCCCTCTTGGGGCGCAAGGCCGTGGGCGACGGCCCACTTCGCCCACGCCTAGCTACGCCACTACCCATATGTGGGGCACGGGACAGTGAACGTGTTAAGTAAATCATGGCCTTTTCTTAAAATTAAGTATGTAATACTACATACTACATCCGACTTTGGATAGGTACTCATATTTTATTAAATACAGAAAACTATCTGATTTATATAGTACGGCCATATCGTGACCTGAAAGTGTTAATACGATGGAATTAAACCAGTAACTACAACTTTGCTCTACCGATGATTATTAATTAATTAAGGAAATCGAGGTATTATTTATGACTACTATAACTATTATAACCGGTACGCCATCGCTGCCTTGCTCTATTTGCCATAGGAATGGCTCAGAGCAGACGAATAAGTGCGAGCTTAAGCTATATAATAATAACGATTTTTTTTTAATACTTTACATCGACACTGAGAAGACGTTTTGAAGAGACAACCTTGAGAAGAAAAGTTTTTTTAATTATAAAAGAGCAGGGACATATGAGAGCACTATTATTTAGGAGCCACGGGGATTTTTTTTTATTAGGCATCTAAAAATGTCCAATTCTTGTGAAGTCGCCTTGAAATACACAACAACCATTCGTAATCGCAAGCGCACTTAAACTGGTTACTCGAGCGTTCGGCTCTTGCGCTTGAACATGCGATTGTAACAACAGCCCACTAGGGGAAGGTATTATGCGAGGGAAACCAGCGCGCAGACAGTTGACGCTCGCCCGACAAGACACCGCTCGGTCGCTAAACGGTACGCATCAAACAAATGCCGCGCTTTCAACAAAACAATCGAAGTATGACTTAAAAGTTTAAAACAAGTGAAGTTTAAATTAAGTAATTAGATAATTTTTTTTTGTAACAATAAAATTTCCTGTGACAGTTATGCAAATTATAATTTCAACGTTTTTCGTGCTCGCGCTTTTGCAAGGTACGTATTTTTCAGGATCGATCGAATTTATTAAAAACTGTAAGTTTCAATTAATTAGGAGAAAAGTTGTGTGACTATCATATTATTAACACTTTCAGGTCAGGATATGGCCGTACATCCCTACTAAAAATTACTATTTATTATTATTATTTATTTTCATAAGACACGGTACATAGGTGTTACATTCAAATAGGACTGCCAAACTGCGAAACAGTTTGATGGCAGTTAGTTTAGCTCTTGATATACATTTTTGTGTCAGTTAAACATTTATAAACATGCTGTACTATTTTAACTTAATAACTAAGCATGCAAAAGTTAATTCTAATTATTCTATTAGGCCTTCAGGGTTAGCAAAGACGGGTCCACTTTTATAGGGTTTCATAATAAGTTGACCCCTCTCTACTGCTCTTTGTGCTTGTATTAAGTAATTATCTATTAAGTATTTTTAACACATGTTTTAAAGGTACCTATTACGTGGGCTTATCTCATCAGCAGATTTTTAACCCAGATAAATAAAGCAGATAGTTTTCTAGGGTAGGGGTAGGGGTAGTCTTGATGCTGTCTGTACGTGTTATCTATAGGTGAAAACAAGTTCATGTTCCTTTGTAAATAGTTAACACAAATAATGTGATTGTTTTAAACGTTGCAACTGAGTGTACTCCTAAAATATTGTGACGACTACGCTGTCTATCCATGCTGATCTCACGTCAATATCGTGCGTGCTAAAGCTCATTGAATTGTTCGAGCAATTAAACTAACGAATAGTTATTATCTAATTCGCAACGTTCAGGCGATGCAGATATTCGCTCTACTTATCATGTGAGGTCAGGCATTGGGTGTTTCAAAAGAATATATAGCTATTGCAATCACTTAACTGCATCAAGCGTCTCAAGTCAAGACCGGTAACAGCTTTATATACAGGTACAGTCACTTGCAATGACATCTTATCTTGCACATCGAAACGCACAATGGTAATATTATATGTGACATGATCATTCACAATCACATAATGATTGCGCGCCTTTATAGACGGTGGGCACGGTGGCACAGAATAAATAATAGTACTAAGTACAGAAGACTCACTCTCTAACAAAACGCGTCTGTTACGATCAGCACAGATATGGCCGCTAGGTGGCGACAGCGCCACGCGCGGCTTATGGCTTTCCCCAAAATTGGGGCTGAACAGATGTACTTTTAGCTACCTGTAGCAAAGCGACGAAATCGCGGAGTGAGACACGCCTGACGGTGGCTAAAAAATAACTGCATTTCCGTTGCCAGGGAGGTTTTGGGAGTATACTGAGCAACTTTTACTATGGGACCAACCCCGAAATCGTGAAAGTTACTCAGTATAATCCCAATACCTCCCTGGCAACGGGACGCAATTATTTTTTATGTAAAACTGCTAATCGCTCTATTTTTATAACAGTTTTAAGCAACGAAAACTAATAGGTACCTACCATCATACATATATATTATGTATACAGAGTGCTTCCTGTAACAGGAGCAATAATTTAAACAAAAAGTACAGATAACTCACCAATGGTAATATTGAGTGCTAGCACATGCCGAAAGTATCTAATTTGAAGTCATTGCCACTTCATTCGAGGACTCTTACTCAGAATGTGATGCGTTGACTCAGAATAACGGATATATCTCTGTAATAGATCTATCGGGCTATTCTTTAGTAAGACTGACTCATTCCCATACCTCAACATTCCTTTTGGATAAATAGTATGGAATAATAGCTTTTTAATTCTAAGTCATTTTGTTTCATCTGTAAATCACATCGTCCTCAAAAATAATTTAAATTGGTTGGTTCCTGTTAGATTTTTAGCATACAACCTATGTCATATCACTAATTTTAAATTGTGAACTATGCTAAGATAACTTATAACAATCATTATAATATAAACTAGGTCAAAAATAAAGGTTGCACTTAATAGTTCAGTCACTGATGTGATTACCTACTCAACGGCACGACTTTAAACATCTATGGCCATTCTGAAGCAGATAAAAATCTAAAAGTTATAATACCTACCAGTTCAAAATGTAATTGTAATCCGGAAGGCAGCTTACAATTTTATTTATAAACCGTACTAAAGCTTCACGAGTTATGTAAAAGAGATAATTATGAATGCGCCTTTTACGGGCAAAACAATGGTTATAGATAATATTGGTAACAGGTGAAGCAGTGAAAGCTTTAACTTAACACCAGATAATGGCGACTACCTTTCCTACAATGCACTATATAAGTAATGTTGCCTTAGGTAACTAAATCTAGCTGAATTAAACCTTGTTACTTTCTGAGCATTTGTAATATGAATTCGACAAAATTAAGTTGTAGGAAAAATGTATCTCAAGATACTTCTTAGGTGCTATGCACAACTACATTTAATAAAAATATTTATCAATCAAAAACACTGTATAGTAAAGAAAGATAAAATTAATTAATTGTAGGTAATTAAATAGACATAGGTACCTTTAATCCCCCTAACTTTTCTTAACTTTTCTATAATAATTATTTTATTGAGGATTAACAATGCTTTTGTAAGTATAGTGACGAGAGAAGCATATAGTCTCTTCCATGACGTCTCTGCAACAATGCTACCGTGAGTGGCCACTAACGATTATTATTATACAATTAGGTATACCTGTGGCGCTCGGTCGGACACAAGTTTATACTAGGGAATACGTGGCTTAGTTTGAGAATTAGGTCTAATTTGGCTTGACTTCTAATCCCTGCACTTTGCGCCGCTTTATCTAGGTACAGTAAGTAAGTACTGACAACAGCAACACGTCTCACCGCTGCAGTCAGTTGACGCGGCGTTGGGTTACCCATTCAGTGAAACTTAATATTCCCAGCGTTATTCCCTTGAGCGTAGGCGAAAACTAGTATAAGTTTGACTTCGAGATAACGTAAGGCTATTTGTAATCAGAGATTATATAACATTGGTTCGTTTGAGGTGAACTTTCGCGTGCTCTCGGTTAGCTAAGGGAACAACAAGCGTAGGCCGCGAAAGCCGCATTGTGTGCACGTAGATACTAGATAATGACTGTAGGTACTCTCTATGGACTAGTTTATGGGACATTCGACACCTTTTTGCTCTTTCCTATTTGATAGGTAACTTGTGCTTTAGGTGGTGCAGCTGAAAGTAGGGCTCCTTTTGAGCACTTCGATCACGTGTCTATTAATTCTCTGGAAGGTATGGTATGTTTTCTTCAAAACTCTTTCTCCACTCTTTTCCATTCATGGTAGTATCACATTATTCCAGTATTGACGAAAAAAAACTTCATATTTATGAGGTGCTGGGTAACTTGTAACTTCGAAAACGGGATAAATCAGAAGCACTTCATACTTTGGCATTACTCCGATATTGCTGTTTTCGATGTTACCCTAATCTAATACACTTACAAACATACATATATATATATTATATTAAACGTCACTGTTTAAAAGGTTAATAATACATAGCCGTACTCTCTAACAAGATTCGTAACAAAGACAGTTGTTGCAAGAAAGTGGAATGCGACAGTGTCAGACATGTCGACTGGGGCGTTATCGCCTGCCGATATCCCATTTATTAATACTTACACAATGAGGAAATGTTCTCGACACCCAGTAAATTTAACTTATCTTTTATAATTATGACTTATTTATTGCGTACAATGTTGCAGTTCTTGGTTATTGAACTCTATGTAGAACCTTATTGTCGGTTATACAATGTTTTATAAACTACAAACTATGTACTAGGTAGGTGGATTCCATCTAATTTGCACCAACTTAAGGATGACTCCTACTAGAACATTGTGAGTCTGGGTTGAGGCGTCCAACCCTTTAGTTTTCTATAGAAAGCATCACTTGGTCACCAAACATTCGTCTAAACGAAGTGTCGGATAGTTTGACGTGCCAAAGTGTGGATTGCCAATATATACTGAAGTACAGTGTAGGACTGTCGTTATGAAAACGATGAAAATAATCATATTTTGAACAAACTCCTACACTCTGTACCTATAACTACGAAAGTCTGTTCAGAGTATTCTGGTAGTAAATTCAATATTATTTGATTGTTTAATTAAATAAATAAGTTAATAAAATAAAATATAATTTACTATCCGGTAACTAAGGGCCCACTTTACAAACTAACATACTTAAACTATGTACTTACAATAATACAATCTTACAAAAAAATGTTTTTCGGACACACGGCGTCTACATAGGAAACGTACAATTATTTATCAATATGATTTATTGATTTATTTTTTACGTATCTAGTATACATTGTTAATTATTTGTACGAAACAACTACGAACAAGTTTTAACGAACATTTAATTTATGGATCAGGCTACACCTACCTACTAACAGCAACACTATACCTATAATAAATGATCATTATTGGACCTTATATCATTGAAATAAGGCATATATTATGTCAATTAACGACTCACTTGCTGTTGGTACATATGAATTAAGTATGTAAAATATTCACTTAAATAATTTGATTAAGTACATCCTTGACTAGGGCATTGACGTCATTTTCGTGTCCTGTTGCGGTTAAGTTTTTTGCTGCTATTAATTTAATGCCTTAGATGGCTTAAAAGATTAAGTACATAAAATTATCAACCATATGATATTTTTTTCAATTGGCATTACGAGTAAGCAAAGCACGCGGAGAGGCGTATTCAGAGACTCAGAATATAATAGGTTCATATTAGTACACAGTAGTAGTGGCGCGTAAACATCTGGCAAACAATGCTCCACCGTGCACCGTTGAAATCCAATTGATAATTTCTAAATTTTCATTTTCATTGGAAGCTATTGAGCTGGCCGGCAAATAAAACGGTAAAAACCTCAAGGAGTCAAACCACGAGTGTAATACTGACGGTTTGGTTCGTACGTGTTTTCTATCTATAAGTTTTACATACAAAACTTCTACACGCTCTATATTCTTTGGCGCTCGTAATAAAATTCAAATTCAATTGGACGTTAGGTGCTGTGAAAATGGGTCACTTGGTAAGGAAATGTCCATGCAGAGTGACCCTTTTTCGTGCTCGCAAAAAAATGTTCGGATACGGGTGCCTCTATTAGTTGCTCGATCGATGAGATCGATCAATAAACCACTTCTTGGCCAGGAGTCCGATTCAGAGTTAACTACTTTGTTACGGTTTTGATACGACCTTGACGATCGTCTTGGTGATTGGCGTACATCTCGGACTTACGAGTCTTACGACTTTCACTAATGTCTTCATTTCACGATCTTTAAGGCGTACCCTCGTATCAAAAAAATGAAACAAGTTATTAAATCTGAATCGGACCCAATTGTTATGTTTATCATGTTTATGCGCGTCAGCATGGACAGCATGTACCTACCTACATATGTAGTTTGATTTACAAGTAGGTACCTACCTGTTTTATGTGTTAACACATAAGTGTAGGTAGTATTTAGTGGTCAGATTGATGAACATTTTCATATCAATGTATTAGAACAAATTAAATTATTTTCAGATAATATTTTATTTTGTTTTTATTTCAAGTAGACACACAACTATATAAATTATAAACTTTAAATAAATGCCTAATAATGGAGGCCTTGGTCACTTTTTCTTAGTATATGACATTTATTTAAAGTTCATTTTCATATCTTTTATTTACTTATTCTACTCTTATTAAAAGAGATTCTACTAAGCGATATCTAGCGAATCGGGTTATTCCCACTAGTTACGACCAAGTTGTTACCAGTGGTAACTACTGGGAATTTTCTTCCCACCTTTTACCACTGGTAACTACTGGGAAAAATAATTCCCAGTAGTTACCACCAACTCGGTTTGAAAATCTTGTTAGAGTTAAATACTAATAAAAATAGTATTATAGTATCAATATAGAGTGATTTTAAATTACCTAATAAAATCACTTGAAAAATAATCTTAACGGATTATTAAATTTATCTCACTTAAGTATATCATAGTTATTGTATTCGTACCGGTTAAACTGTTTCAATATTTTTGGTCACTTTCAAGGCAGTTTACTAAAACACTAATCGACTTATAATTATTTATTAAATCACTCTATATTTATTCTATACTATTTATGCTGTTTTTATTAGTATTTAACTCTAACAAAATTTTGGTGGTAACTACTGGAAATTATTTTTCCCAGTAGTTACCAGTGGTAACAACTAGGGCTCGCGGTCGTGTCCGTGTTTCGTGTACACGTGTTCGGTACCCGTTTCCGAACTACACGTACACGGTTTTCTGACCCGTGTAGAACGTGTAGTGTAGTCGGGTACCCGTGTAATTAAGATCCGTGTATCCGTGTACCCGTGTACACGGTGAACGGAACATAAATACACGCGGGCCTAACCCGTCTTGCCGTGTAGCGGAGATTGAAGTAATGTATAGAGCTTTAAATAAAACAAAGATTCAGGATCAGGAGCTCCGATTGGAATCGAATCCGATCAGTTTTATCGGATTTTCAATGTTATTGATATGTATTATACTAATTTAATTAATTTTGTATTGCCTTTGTCATCATTTAAGATATGGGGATATTCATAAATTACGTCATTTCAAATTAAAGGGGGGGGGGTCTGGACATCGGATGATGTAGAAGGAAACGGGGTCATTCGAAGCATGATTTTTGGATGATTTTAGGGGACGGGGGACGGGGGGTCAAAAAACGTCAAAAATCGATGACGTCATTTATGAACAGCCCCTATACAAAATAACTCGTTACTCAAGTAATAATTAGGTAGCTACACAAAAAACATCTACTTACGGTTTAGTTCTTTATCGTCGTAGACGTAGAATAACATGCATAAATAAAATAAAGACCATACCGTACTACTTTATAAATCTTAGGCACAGATATTATTCATTTCTTGCTGTCTTTGTTATTAGCAAAATGCTCTTTAGTGCCGCGTTGCAACAATGAGATAATTCTACCTGAATGATTAGTTGTTGTATTTTTTGCAGACGTGTTAAACTTGTTACAAAGAGATAACACCAAAAGCACCAATTCATATTGTAAAAACAACACGGTATATTGAATGAAACATCTGCACTTTGTTTATTGCATACCATATGGCCATTTTAAATACTTAATCCCTTTTTGTGATGAACTGTATGTATGAATTCTTGTACATTTTCTTCACGCTATTCAACATTTAGATAAAACAACACAGTTTATTTATCAGCACGATTTTAAATACACTGGAGCGGCGGCGAATTGATCAATCACGCTAATCGATGTAAGAGGGCTTTTAGGTTACCTAGTACCTACTTATGTTTGTAAAAAGGTCAGAGATGCGTGCTTATTGCCTTGTCTATCTTACGGTGCACAAACATAGTTCTTCACAAGGGACATAATAAAAACAAAAATACGTTCATATCAGCGAGCTATTGAACGAAGTAACCTGGGCATTAAGCTCAGTGACAGATGTAATAGCGAAAACATTCGCGAGAAAACTAAATTAATAGACGCAGGACAACACGCTCTACAGCTGAAATGGACATGGGCGAGACATGTAGCTCGCATCACAGACAGAAGAGGGACAAAACGGGTAAATGAATGGGCGGGCCCTATCGGGAAAAAAAGAGGCAAAGGGAGACCCAAAGACCGCTGGATTGACGAAATCCAAAGACTTGCTGGTAGAGACTGGAAGCTTAAAGCACAAGACAGAATAAAAAGGAAACAAATGGAGGAGGCCTTTACCCAAAGCGGGGCCATGTAAAAGAAAAAACGACTAAATGTAAATTTGCATGGAAATCAATGGCTATATTATTAGTATTATTATACTTATGTCTCGGGTCATGATAGTACATATTATTATACTGGTTTGTTCAAGCATAAGAATTGCCCACCCTCGCGCTACAAAGGAAAATATGACATATCCGTTCGTGGTAGTTTCAGTAAGCATAACTAGCTACTTTTGTATTAGATTATCATTTAAGTTTACTTTCATTATCAAAAAACTACAATGAAGAAAACGAGCTATCAATGAAATCAACGGATACTAAGATACCTATTGTTAATTTTAATATTATTTAGAGTAAAGCTAAAAATACGAATTATTGAAACAAAGTGTGCTTACCTACCTATTAGACATTACCAATCAATCCGGTAAAACTGCAAAGTAATCGAATTTTCCAATTCAATCGTATGTCTTCAAGCACGAATCTACCCAACACGAGAGTGAAGGGTCGAACCCGCGGGTAAATAAAATCCGTGTATACGGGTACCCGTGTACACGGGTACACGAACTACACGGGTACACGGGTAAACGTTTCCGAATCCGGGCGGGTTCGTGTAGTTCGGGTTCTTAATACCGCCGGGCTTAAGAACACGGGTACCCGTGTCAGCGTGTAACACGTGTATCGGGAGCTCTAGTAACAACTTGGTGGTAACTAAATAGTGGGAATAACCCAGCGAATCGCATCTATATTTTTCTGGTAAATCTTAAATTCCAATTGTACCTATAAGATAATTAGGTTCTGCCCGCGACTTTGTCTGCGTGGAATGATGAAGATGGATAAAACTATCCTTTTGTAGGTAGGTAGTTATCGCGCAGCATATATTTAATTAAGTTAATTTATGCCAGAAGTATAATTGACTGTGGTCATGATTTATTTGATTATGTCATTATGAATTACAGTACTTATATTTACAAGCACTTCAACCAGGGATGTACCGTGTTGTTTTAAATTATCAACTGTTTACCAATCTATTAGTATAATGAGCTGTCAATCAGTTTCGAACTGTATGCATAAACGTAATAGTTTACGAAAGTCCGGTGGGCAAACAGTTTGAAAACTACTTAGCGTCGAAGTTTTTACATGAACAAGTTATTTAATAGGCGCTTTCTTTAATAATGGCACCTATATGTTGAAAAGTTCAACACTAATATGTTATTTTCTGTTTGTTTGCTTTTTATCACTTTAGTTAGGATAATAAAAATGGCTTATTTACCTAAAACGTAATTGTTTTGATATTTATAGCGGCAACATCATTATTCTGTATTTTTTTAAGATTCCCACGACACAGGCTGAGCCTAGTGTGGGGATCACTGTACTGCTTTTATTGAAATTTTTGTATTTGTTAAAATAAATATATTTAGAATTTTGAATGTAACCAAAAATAGCAAAATAAGTGCCGGCAAAATTCTTTGGTTTTTCTAGCGATCCCAGAGCGGGATTTTCCTTTTTTAACACGCTTTTATTAGGTCGACCTGTATGTAACTAACTTGTAATGGAATCTTGCAAGTTAAATTTGATCCACTTCCCGGTTTCCGATTGAGCTGAAATTTTGCATACACGTGTAAGTCGGGTGACAATGCAATATTATGGTACCATCGAGCTGATCTGATGATGGAGACAGGAGGTGGCCATTATTAGGTCGACCTGTATGTAACTAACTTGTAATGGAATCTTGCAAGTTAAATTTAATCCACTTCCCGGTTTCCGATTGAGCTGAAATTTTGCATACACATGTAAGTCGGGTGACAATGCAATATTATGGTACCATCGAGCTGATCTGATGATGGAGACAGGAGGTGGCCATAGGAACTCTGTGATGAAACAACGCAACCTAATTGTGTTAGGGGTTTTTAGAATTGTCTCGATGAGTATTAGTTGTCTGTCGTAAGAAAAGTACAGTCAGCGTTAAAAGCGTGTACCAAAAATGAAATTTTTGCCAAAAACTCTTTTGCCTAAACCATCTAAGAATTTGAGGCAATCGTCGGTTTTGTACTATATCGTGGACATTATACTTTCCCGTCCACGGTAGGTTATGGATTACGCGGTCTACGGTTACCTAAGTAGGTATAAAAACTATATACCAAAAATGACGATCCGTGCGTACATTCTATACTGATAGAGTATGTACGGAAAGAGGAGAGTCATGGAATGTATTGGGTTGGGTCCCATACATTCCACGACTCTATGATCCAAATCAATTCGAGAAAACTTTGAAATGTGGCGTAGCTACCACGTCGTTGCTTTTTTATTAAACTGTTAAAATTTGAAAATGGAACTACAAATCTTTTCATGATACAAGTAAAGAGAGCAATTGTATCGATAATGTGAGACAATTTGCGACCTCCACCTGAATAACCTAGGAAATGATTACAGTTATTTCCTCGACGAATGCAATCAAATTGTTATGACGACACATAATGAGCTGACCAAGAAAAATCCAGAAGAAAAATGATGAACCTACTTTTTACCTACCTAACTGAAATTTATATGTAGGTACCTTTATAAGTATAATACCGGTTCATGTTGGTATCATTTATTCCATAGTCCATAACTACTTTTTGAAGTGAAAACTTTAGCGGCGCTGGGCACTTTTTGAGGTGGGGAAAAAATGATAAACTCGAGACAGCGTAAGGTGATCACGTGACCGTAAGGGGCGTAAGGCGATCACGTGACCGTAAGCCCCGTAAGGTGGCCACTCATAATTTAAATGGCATTTAAATCAATAAAGAAAAACTCAATGTTATTTGACATTTATGTTGCGGACTCCTTTTCTAGACTCTTTTCCTATGTTCAAATAATTTGACGTTGTCATGGCAGTATGTAAATGAACATGTCAATGAAAAAGTGTGATCTTATTTGAGAATGATAATAATATATAATAAATAAATAGAATAAAATAAAAAACTCGTTTATTCCGATGAAATAAACCCATACATTTTTTTTCTTCTGCCAAACTGCAGGACAGTTTGTTGGCAGAGGGAACTCCCTTAAAACATAGATGGGTAAACTTAGCTAATTGACTAATTAATTGTTAACAGTACATCTTATTGCTTATCGTGGTATAACTTTAATTTAATTTTGTCTAATAGAAACATTTTCATGCATTTTAAACCTCCGCTAAACGTATGTATTGTGTTACCGGGCGTCGGTAACATAGTGAGGTGAGTTTTCACTTCTATCGGCACTCCCGGAGTGCAACTGTTGTTGCTTGTTTTTTTACCATCGATATAATTCTATTTTGCATAGGTACATTTTATGACAACATCTATTAGGGCGAGGTATGAACAGACCGATTTGTGTTATCGATTCTATTTTTTATCAAACAAACTTTACGCAAACTTATTTAATAACATCAATCAGTAATTATGTTACTAGTTCTTTCTAATTAGCGGTGTTATTATATTATCGCAGAAAGTAGGTAGCCTCAATAGAAAATCAAATTAAAATCCCACAAATGTACTTCAGAATTATTCGCCTTAACGCACAATAGATACCTACTGTTTAACTAGAGGGAACGTTATTTATTCAAAGGAAAATTACTAACAGCATTTTAAATGACAGTTCTTACTTGTGTATTTATGCAGAGCTCCACAAACTTGGATTAAATATGTATAGGAAGAATACGGGTTAAGTTGGAAAAAAGGGTCAGCTTTACACCTGACGGTAAGAAGAGACAGAAAGCAGAAAACTCTTTGACTTAACATTACGTACAATACTACCTACTACTCCACAGCTAACTTCATGTTGGCAAATCAGCCACGGGTGCTTTTCGGTAAAAATAAACGTGAATTAATGGCATCCCAATTAGGCCTAGTTAGTACCTACCGCTCAAGTTAGTAGGTAAGCATAATACGACTACATATAACACAATTGAATGTTTGGACTGTTAATTAAGCACAACCAAAGCTACGCCCCATAACTCGTGAGACCTCTTGTTTTACATTGACAATTAATAGAAATGCTCTTACAAGGTTATTCTTACGAACATCGAGACGCCCACCAACATAGATGTCCTTCGACGGCCAACCTTTGATTGTCACTTCTTTCAAACAATATGAAATCGCGAGATTCGCCACAGTCCGGCGGCCAAGGCGACATTAGAGGAAGGTTAGCACGACCAAGTCAATCTTAAGCAATTGGTTAATTCTTACAAAATTATTGTTCGCCAAAATTTCGCACAAACATAACAATATGTTCATTGTTTACAGTTAAATGCGGTTTCCTAACGCTATCTTAAGTTAACAATTATATAAGTCTGGCAATGGACTAGGTCATTTTATGTAATGCGAGTCTTTGTTAATTCTATCTAGTTCAGCACCTAATTAAAACTTTGTTTTTGTAAGGAGTTCAGGTACAAAGAAAACTTGTCTGTAAATGCTATCTCGTCTAAGGGCCCGATTCGGATTTTGAAATAAACATCTATTACATATCTTTTAGACATCACCAAGATACGATAACGATATGTTTAAGATCTAACCTGTCAAATTTGACATTTCCGCGATTCTGGAGATACTCTTGAACGATTTCCACAAGACATGACTTAGAAATCCAATTCTCATCTAATAGATATCTAACTCTATCTAACGTAAAAGTGACATTGGTTGCCCGAATTGCGCTGCAAAAGAGAACTAGTTGATATCTAAACTATAACGTATCTAGAATGGATCTAGTACGTGTCGTCTCTTGTGAATATCTCGAAGTTCGAATACGGCAGTACGTCTACGTTTTTGTCTTTATCAAAAAGGACTCAAAGTATTTTAGTTATTATTGTATTTCTAATTCGTGTTTGCCTGTGTCTGTGTATTTAAATTAAAGAGAATCAAAGTACCTAATTTGATTCTTATTAGTCTTTATAATTAATTTAAAACTTGGCGCTGCACGCGTTGATGCACTGACCATAAAAGAATTTATGGCAGTTGGACTAGAACCAAATGCACCAGTTACCTTCCTGTCTTTATCACCGAATTTTAAATAAACAAACGTAATTACCGTGGTTACTGTGAATATCCGGAGGTCGGCTCTGAATAGAACGGAAACGAACTTTTCAAAAAAATACCTATAACTTTTGAATTAGGACCATTATTCGACTTTCTTTTTGATAGTGTGTGACATCGCAAATGTTTGAACATGGTGGTGAAAATCACGAAATTTGACATATAGCGAACTAGTACGAGTACACTCAAGCTTTCTAAGATTTGATGCATTATGATCAGCAAAACTAGACCATTTTTTGTTGGTGCGATGGCCATAAAAACTTTTGTCAAGTCGCAAGATTTTGCAATAGGTATCGCCAGCTGTAATAAAGGTTTGACCTTTACAAAGTAATGCAATTAATTAGTAATAGCCTTAACTGGAGCAATTATATTTTTCCTTCTTTTTTTTGCTACTTCTTGACAAATTATGACCGACGTCGTTTATTTTGTTGCATGTCATTACAATCTCTCGCCAATAAAGTGAAAGCCGAGCAATAAATATGCAAATGTAAGTTAATTGCTACTTGAGATGTTATTAATTGGCGAACATAAAATAGACATAATGTAGGTAGCAATGTCGATAATAAATCAAGAAACTACTTTAATATAAGATTAGGATTTACGTAATCGCAAAGAATGAACTGGATTATTACCTATATCTAATATACAACGGGACTCTTGAGTAGCCTACAGCTTTTAACTACAGTTATAGTAGTAGTAGGTTAGTTAGTATTGGTGTAAAAAACATACACTTGTAAAAAATGTGTGCATTTTAAAGGTATTTGCAACACAAAATTCAAATGTTTTTTTAAGAGCTAGCCAACAGGAGTGGTCATTTCTCCATACAAACGTACTCGACTGTTTCCTCCGTGGGTTTTGAAGCTAGAGCAATGATTTTTTCAACACAGATTAATATTGTCAATATCTGTGTCGGACCGTTTTGCTTTTTTTGATATTTTTGTTTTTTAATGCGCTAGAGCCCTTCAAAAATGGCCAAAATGGCCTAATTGACTATGCCGCAATGAGAGGCGTGCTATTCAAAACTGATATCAATTAGCCAAAAAAGCAAAACGGTCCGACACAGATAATTTCATAATCATTTAGATTTCCAAATTTGGTTACGATTGGTTAAGTTTTGAAGGAGGAAACAGTCGAGTACGAAACCTCGATTTTTGAGATTTTTACGCAGGGTTTTTCGCCTTGTCCTTATCGCACTAGTTTTAGGAGCCGCTTCCGTTAGCGATACGGGTATATTTACTAAAAATATTTAAATCTTAGCTCCTGTTTCGTCTTAACTAAAATTAATTCTCGGGTTGGGTTAAGTATACCACGTTTTTGTCTAACTAAATATGTTCAAGAATACACTGTTAAAATGTATAGATATTGCAATATCATAGTGTATCCACTACACCCAGGCAAGTGCACAAGAAAACTTTGCCAAATGGGATTTGCACTAATGTGGCCTTTTAATGCTCCGGACGCACTTATACTCTAAAAATACTTACAACTGAACTCGTAATGTAGGTTGCATTATATTAAATTTTACGGAATGTGCATCTTGCAGATTTATTGCCCAATAAATAACAGTGTTATTTTGTAACTGCATCTTAATTTAAAGTAGCTAAAATGTATTATAATACCCGTTTTGCGCGAGTTGGGTGGACATTTGGACATTTGAATAGGCGGTGCGACCCAGTTTCGGGTACAGACGAAATACAAGCACTAATTCTGAAACAAGCATTAATTTAAATTATAACCATTTAATTAAAGGTTTTGATAGAGTCACTTGATTTTATTAATCTTCTATATCTCTCTTCTTCCTCGCGTTGTCCCGGCATTTTGCCACGGCTCATGGGAGCCTGGGGTCCGCTTGGCAACTAATCCCAGTAATTGGCGTGGGCACTAGTTTTACGAAAGCGACTGCCATCTGACCTTCCAACCCAGAGGGTAAACTAGGCCCGTATTAATCTTCTATATACCTAGACTATATAGAGTCTGTAGGTAGGTACCTATTTATTTGTAACATATAATACATACCTTTTGTGCATTAATTAACTACATAAATACATCGATACAAAAAGCGCCTAAATGTTTGTTTTACTACTGTTTTCGGAAAAACTTCGTGGAGTTACACGTGACGTGAACATGCGTACCTAAACATAAGAAAAAGGAAGACACCTATGCTTTAAATATAGGTAATATGTACGTCGATACATCCATACGTAGGTACAGGTACAGATTGGTTCAACAATACGTTCACAAAGAATTGTTAGGATTTTTTTTATTACTTACACGTCTTTTTAAAACTTCAATAATTTAACTAAAACAAAACACAATAAATCTTTAAAATTACGCAAACGATCCATAATGCTGCAGTAAAAAATTGCTAACCTATTTTTGACCCACCATGTATATGTAGGTACCTATATGTATTGTGTAGGTAGGTAGTTGTTGAAGAGTAAGAATATTGGCAGTTGAGTTTAAGACAGGTGGCAATAATGGTCCATTGCTTTCAATTTATAGCTATAGTAGCTGTACACAAGATGACAACATTGATTTATCACTCGTATGTTATGATTATGGCAGATGCCATAAAGTATACTTATAAGCATGTGTACCGTTATATACGACGTAGGACGTAGATACTTAACTAGGTATACATAGCATGTACTTGTACAACACATACAATATAAGATTAGATTCTAAAGTAGGTTAAAAAGCTGAATAGCTGAAAATTAAATACAATCTTTTCTTTCCTAAAAACAGAAAAAGGCTTAGGATATAAACTATTAACCGAATGTACGCCAGTCGTATAAAACTATTAGAGATAGGCACATATTTGCTCACACAAACTTGCTAAGTGTCATGTGTGATCGTGAGCGATTGACAAAATACCTAATCCAGTTAAATTTTTTTTTATCGATTAGGATCTGCATGATATGCAAGCCTTTTGACAGATAATTTTTCGAAGAACGTTCCTTTTCATATACATATGTATATAGGTACTTGACGACAAGTAGTCAAAACGCATATTTTATCTGCTTTCTTTCGTCACGGATAATTCGTTTTTTTAGCATTAGAAAAAAGGTAAACAATCTTGACGTGTCTTTTTATTGAAAAACACCTTTGAAAAATAAGTCACGGCAAATTATGTAACAATTATGAATCATATACGATTATTTACACTATTTTGCTTTCATTAAGTAATAGTTAATACTGATTACAGAAATGCGTTTTTCAATTAAAAGACCCGTCAAGATCGCGTAGTTTTTAGGGTTCCGTAGCCAAATGGCAAAAAACGGAACCCTTATAGATTCGTCATGTCTGTCTGTCTGTCTGTCTGTCCGTCTGTCTGTCCGTCTGTCTGTCCGTCCGTATGTCACAGCCACTTTTCTCCGAAACTATAAGAACTATACTGTTGAAACTTGGTAAGTAGATGTATTCTGTGAACCGCATTTTTTTTTTCACCAAACCCATACGTGTGGGGTATCTATGGATAGGTCTTCAAAAATGATATTGAGGTTCCTAATATCATTTTTTTCTAAACTGAATAGTTTGCGCGAGAGACACTTCCAAAGTGGTAAAATGTGTGTCCCCCCCCCCCCCTAACTTCTAAAATAAGAGAATGATAAAACTAAAAAAAAATATATGATGTACATTACCATGTAAACTTCCACCGAAAATTGGTTTGAACGAGATCTAGCAAGTAGTTTTTTTTTAATACGTCATAAATCGCCTAAATACGGAACCCTTCATGGGCGAGTCCGACTCGCACTTGGCCGCTTTTTTTTTCTAATGGTAAAAAAACGAACTATAGGATGGACTACAAAGACCGTTGCGTTGTCTTGTTTGGTATGCAAAGCATTCCTTTCAATCACTAAACTTATTCTAATTTGAGCAGGTGCCTTGTTTAACTTGATCCCAAAGTTAAAAAAATACTAAGTTCGTCCAAGTTAGACTCTTGCCAGCGAGTCGTGTCACAATAAAATGCGGTAATTTCAGTACAAGAAGCAATAAAATTACTATGAAATTAAACGACATCTTATTCGATAGGAATAAAAGTTGCCATATTTATAAAAAAAATAAAAAATATTGCTTGTGAATGTCACATTGTCATAAAAAAATACGTTTATGGTGACACTTTCACACATTGTCACTAAAATGTCCGTGGATTACCTTGATCCGACACTACCTACCTAATCAAGAAGTGTAGAACTGGGTGTCTCTGTCTAGCCCAGGTGCCATTCGTTTGCTCTACGACAACGAAACGTCTGTCTCTCTATCGCACTAATATGTAAGAATAAAGCGTTTTGTTATCGTAGCGCAAACAATTGGCATCTTGGCTAGGCCCCCTGATGAGTTAAGGATTTAATGAAGGATCAAAACAGAACGCATTCTGGGTAACAACATTATGTATTGTATTTTTATCGAATTCCATTATATCTGCTCGCTGAGGCGATGCGCACGGCCATCGTTGTGAATAGACCTGCGCCGCGGTCACCGGCCTACTTCGACACTGTTGTAAATAGTGCGCCGTGAGAATAATGCCCACTGTCAGTGCCAGGGCCGCGTTTTATAAAAGGTTGCATTACACACAATAGCCTGGTGCAACCAAGAGGAATGGAAAAAATACAATCCATGAAAGTCAGCGACAATTCTTAGGTACTTTGTATATATGGAAGGTTTATTGTTTCTTAGCGCGTAATAGTACAAGGTGTAATTTTTTTTCTATGGGGCAGGTCATCCAAGTCAGCCAACCCAACAAAGGCCAAAAATTCTTCGCGACAAAATGATTTCTTCTCCTTTCAGGAGAAAGGATTTGATTAGGAAATCAGAATACGATACAGAATATGCCCTTAAACGGATCACCACTATTTTTGTTACACATTGTACAAAACTTGTTAGAAATTTATAAAGATTTTGAAGTGAAAACTTCTTTAGCGGCGCTGTGCACTTTTTGAGGTGGAGAAAAAATATTAAACTCGAGACAGCGTAAGGCGTAAGGCGTCCCCCTCTCTTTCTACCGCGCGGCGAAAATGTATGCCCGAGCCTGCTGTTTCGTTTTTATTCACCAAAGAACTTTAGTCATAACACTCATAACGTATCATAATCAGGTCAATTATTTAAAATTCTGATTCTGATTCTGATTCTGATATTTAAAACTGGACTTTTATAAAGCAATAAAGCTCAATGTTCTAATCTTATACGGGCGAAAATACGAGGATCTCACAGTTACTTACATTCTAACTTTATATCACTCCAATATAATTCAATAAAGCTACATCTTGATGAAATCGCTAATAAGAGTGAACTCTAGTACTGGTGATTAATACTCAATATATCATGACCAAATATATTTAGATACGAGGTCTGCAAGGCAACTTTACAATTTCTATTCGAATTTTAAACAATTAACGCTACAAATTTAAGCTCACTGACGAGCAATTTCGGAACTAAAGTTTTTCAATAGAAAGGAGGATGGGTCAATTATACATAATGCTGCAGACATTTTGGACTAGTCATTGAGTTTTCACTTCTGTCGGCACTCCCGGAGTGCAACCCGTTGTTTTTTTAGTTTAGATCTATGTTCGTGATTTTTTACTGTCGAGCGAAAGTCAAAAACTCAGGATTCGTATCGATAGAGTCCCTCGAGAAAGGCTTCAAGATTAATATTTAATGCTAATAAAAATTTTGTCAGCCGAATTGTGATCTAAAAACACCGCTCTCTGGACCTGAACTGCACCTTAACCACTGACCTTAACACATAGACATCATACCAGGCGTGGCTCACTCCGCGATTTCGTCGCGTTGCTACAGGTAGCTAAAAGTACATCCGTTCCACACCAATTTTGGTGACTAGCCATAAGCCACGCGTGGCGCTGTCGCCACCTAGAGGCCATATCTGTGCTGATCGTAACAGACGCGTTTTGTTAGAGAGTGAGTCTTCTGTACCTCATCATACTCGAAGTTTTTTGGGTTTTTAGAAGTAGTCCAGGGCTAAAAACTCGCTAAACGGTCTTGCCATCAACCCACACGTGGCGAATATTGTATGAGTAACTTTTGGTTATTTACTTAACACCTACCTACGTAGTTTTTGTTACGGAGTTAGTGACCTCCGGTTTTTATCAGGTGAAGGTGCCGTAGAGACATCGGTAAACCACAGTTTATGGTTTCGCCAGGATTATCTAGTTATCTATTCTACATGTACACATATGTAAAACAGTTCGCAATTTTTTTAATTTTTTTTAAAGTAGGTACATTGTTTCAATTACATACGTCGTACTTTGTTGTTTATTTACATTTTATGAAGTATTTTCAATTATTTTGTGTTGTTCGTTGCGGTATAAGTAGGACCTTAAGATTTGAAACACATTCTTCAAATGTTGTAAAGACCAGTAGGTATGATTTGATTTTTTGAAATTCAAACCTGGAGTTACCAGTACAATTTGACACTGGGTTAACGGTTTAATCGCTTAAACCTGGAGTTAGTGGGATGGTGCAAGTGGGCCTTAGGCATTATCAGGATCTGCCTTACTTTGTTTATCGATTGCATTGAAGTCTTGCAACTATCGCTAATGGACTAATTGGTTTGAAGATAATTAATGATTCTGCATAGGTACAAACGGATCGCGGCTGGATAATTCTCATAAATTATTGTTTTGTTATAAGCCGAGTCCTTAAAGCAAAAATTAAGAAAGCAAAGGTACTACTGTTAAACTTAAAATTAATGCCATTATGCCAAAAAAGCAATTTTATACCAAAAATACCTTACATCATTTTGGAAAGAGCTGATACTCTTCAAACAGCTGGATTTTTCTTAAACATACAAACACAGCTAACAACCACCGCGAAGAAACTCGCTTTCACCTAAAACAAACCGCATCGAAATAGGTCCATCCGTTTGAGAGCTACTGATGTCAACTTTAGCCAGTCTTCTCCGAAACCACGGGGACAACGCCGTCCTCGAAACGTCGGAGGTAAATCTTAAAACTTGGATACGCGATTAAGTCCCGTTGTACAATTTAATAATTTTATTTGTATAATCATACATTGTCATCATACATAAACAAATTGTAATTGCCCATGAGCATTACTTAGTATGTAGGTCCTTAGAAAATACATATCTGCGTCATGCATCAAATACGTCACACCCTCAATCTCTTAACACTTTTAAATCTAAATTTCGAGCATACTTGTTGAACGTACAAAATACATAATTGTCTCCTTCCTGTCGCCTGCTTGCTTACCTACCCAGTAACTCCAGTATGCAAGCCAACAACGGTCCGCAACGTTAAGCATGATAAAATGCTGAACTACTGTTTAATTTAAGTTTATTCTTGGTTGTAGTTTCCCTCTTTTATTGTATGTATTTTGTAATCTGTGTCTGAATTGTGTGTTGCCACTCGTTTAGTCTTAGTTTAGATGTAGATTAGTTTTAAGTCAGGTACCCACTGAAAATCAGCGTCATGGCTTGCCGTGGCATTATGCTGAGTGGGGATCCTGTTTAGCATCTAAGTTGTTTGTGTTACTTGTATTGTGTGTTACTTGTACCTGATGCTAAATAAATGTATTTCTTCTTCTTCTTCTTCAATATAATTTGTCTACGAATATACGAATAGGTACTATAAATAATATAAACAACGTCAACATTTGGTACCTACATGTACATATCCTTAAATGTTTCCATTTAGGATTATCCAACGACGTTTGTTTAATGTTGGTCATTCCAACTTATTGATAGGCTTATAAAAAATACATGTACGTGGCATTATATATTAAGTACCTACGTCTATATTATATAATGCCATGTTGAATATAATTAATGTCTAAATAACAAACACAAAATTTCACGAGAATCGGTTTAGAAATGCGACCGACCCGACCGACCTATAGAGGAGAACTTCCCGACATACTCGTACGAAAGCATTTTTCCTCAAGCTGAAACGGAGACCTTTGCTAAAGCTGATTTATAAATTTAATTTAAAGGTATGTCTTACTATATTTTTGCCAATCTGTCGAAGCTGCATCCAGAGTTCTATTTTACATATAAACTCTTAGTAGACACTTATTATATTCGTAATTACTTTTACGTGCTATTGCCTACAGGAAACGTAAGATGGCATCATAAACAAATTGCCCATATGAGCGCAGGATGTTGTTTCATTCATCAGATGTTCTCACATAGATCACCTAGTAAATAACCATTAAAGCTGCATATCCGTTCTAGCCACTGGCGAACGAGTTGAGTTCTTGGTAAGACCACCTTAGCCCGACCTCGAGATTTTAGAATAGTCTCTAGTAGAAAACTGTGAGAATGAGAAAAAAAATTTTATTCAAACTATATCGTGTTACATATCAAATGAAAGAGCTTATTGTGAGAAGCTCAAATATATATATATTTTATGATATAGGAGGCAAACAAGCAGACGGATCACCTGATGGTAAGCGATTACCGCCGCCCATGAACACCTGCAACACCAGAAGGGTTGCAAGTGCGTTGCCGGCATTTAAGATGGGAGTACGCTCTTTTCTTGAAGGTTTTTATAATTTTATGATTAACAATTTAGAAGTAATTAAAGAAAATAGACAAAAAATTGGATCGCGAGCATAGGTAAAATCTGCGGGCGCAGCATGGTTCCATTTTTATCGCTTGTCACTATGCCCGTCACTTTCGCACTTATATACTTGTTAGAACGTGACTGGCATGGTGACAAGCGATAAATATATATGCGACCGTAACGTGCTACGACCGCTGGTTGTACTAAACGAATGTTGCACAAACGCTCTGCAAACATTTGGAAGGACTCAACTCAATTTTCTAAGACTAAGGTAATGATTTCACGGAAAACTAGGCTAACGACATTGATCATGATGTTTTTAATATACTGAGTTAGGTCACGCACAGTGGTATTAGAGTTTAATTATACCTTGAATTATTTATTTTCTGCAAGAAATTACTTTTAATAGATGGTATGACTTAAGTATTTATTACCTACCCCTACATACTCCCCCGCATTCCAATATTAAAGCAAAGTATTACTCTTTTGTCTACGATTATTCGAAGAACCACATGAATTTAGGTCAAAAGAACAAGTCAATTCAGTAAATAAGTTAATTTCGAAAGACAGAAAGGGGAAGGCCCCCGCTCCGAGTCATTCCTCGTGCAAAAGCTGTCCGTGGTGATCCAGCGTGGCAATGCTGCGAGCATCATGCGGCAACTTTGCACCAGGAACGACATGACGCGTATTGTCTTTTTAACAGGGATGTAACCGACTAGTCGGGAAAGCCGACTATCCGGCTACATTTGTAGTCGGCGATTAGTCGGCGACTAGTCGACAAAAAAGGCCGATTAATCAAAGCATGAGATAAATAAAATAAAATGCTAATATTAATCAAATGTTACATGCCCATTTTACTCAAATTCGTATTTAGGGTACAAAATGAGCTTGTTTTCATATTAAATTCATGTATATAGGTAATTATGTGGGTGTATCGTCGCAGTATCATCTTTCAGTTGATAGTGAAAGCGCGACGATGCAAGGAGCAAAAAAAATGATTTTCTAATGCATCCGAACTTGTATAAAGCTACTACAGTTGCCATACGAATATAATCTTTATCGGGAAGTAACGATTATGAACTTGGCCGACTAGCCGACTAGTCAGCTGACTAATCGGCCATCCGAGCGCCGATTAGTCGGCTAGTCGGCCAAAACCATAGTCGGTACATCACTACTTTTTAAATTTATAATTTTTATTATTATTTTTGATCTAAATTAATTAGTTTGCTCAATTAAATACATTCAGGTTTTGTAAATATTTCGAAATAAATTAAATTTCGATTTGATTGATTAAAGATTGCACTATCAAATGTCAATTGAATATATAAATACATTAAGTATTCGACCCCGTAGTTTAACCCCGCTCTAAGTTATTGACTTATTAATGAATTACCTATCGATAACTAAACTAACTTTTATCATATTCTGCCCCACACATAACAGCCTTTGAAAAACTCGTTTGAATTTGGACTTTGTTTCTAAAGAGTACGGTTAACAATTGAATGAGTTTTCGAATGGCCGTTCCAACCTTCATTCATGGGGCATTATTGCAAACCATATTATCTATAATCGAACAAATTAGTTCTTAAATGTCAGCGGGAACGTGGCACGTGTTTAATGAGTTATTTAATAACGATGGTAATTACCCCGCTGCCTACGACTTGCAAACCATGTACCATGTTCTAATGCTAGTACCAAGGTCTCTCTGATAAGGCTATAAATTACACTTTTCTTGTCCTTGGTACATAGGTGTTATATGTATTGATACTATAAATTGTATATGCAAGATTGTAACTTTAAATTTTAATGCAAGGGGATTTAAAACGGTCGTCAGCTAAGAGAGATATCGATAAAGCTTGCTTAGCCAAAAAATAATATAACTTGTGTAGCACAGTTTCACTAATAAACAGATAGAAGGAAAACTAATTGTCAGGTAACAATAAAGGCAAACAGTTATTTATTTTACAATGGAGCAAAGTTATTGTTTAACCGCTCGTGCTAATATTGATACCCGAGCTAGGGAAAGATTAAACAGATTTTGCCACCGAGTGAAATACACAACTATTCACGCGAGGAAAATACTAACTGTAAAACATCAACCAAAATGAAACCAAATAAAATGTTATCCTGCATTTTTATCAATGTATATTTTAATCCCATGACCTCCGGATTGAAAGTCTGGCATTATTTTTTAATTTTGTCAGTGATTTTTATATTCGAGTAATTTCTATAGAAGGCTCAAACATTTTACAAGAAATTTTAGAATGAGAAGAGTTTAAAGATTCTTATTCTAATACCTTTAAACGAGCAATTCTTGTATATTTATTTATTTATACATATATTCATATGTATATACATTTCGGGGATCTCGGGAACGGCTCTAACGATTTCGATGAAATTTGCTATATGGGGGTTTTTGGGGGTGAAAAATCGATCTAGCTAGGTTATAACTCTGGGAAAACGCGAATTTATGAGTTTTTATATGTTTTCCGAGCAAAGCTCGGTCTCCCAGATATTATTTGTAAAATAAAGTTGCACAATTTTCAGGAAAAGGTTAGATTTGTTTATGAGCTAGTTTATCTATAATTAACAGTAATGATGTTTTGTTGTGGTTGAATGTCATATCATCGTGTCGTCATTAAGTAGATAAGCTTTTGGGACATACCCTGACGTTTATATACTCCGAGTTTATATATGTACCTAGTAAAGTTACTATTTAGGTATCCGTGGCAATACTTAGGTCAGGACCTGTTGAATAATCAAGTAGATATGTAAATACAATCGCGTCAGTAATTTTTTTTTTTAATTAATATTTATCCCTTTTTTGGCAATGTACCTATCTTAAATACGAGATATGTAGACTTTATCTTACCACTTTTTTGGACATTTTTTTATTAGCGAGGCTTGAACTCCCGATTTTATTATTTGTCAAGAAAAGGGTCAAAGGACCAAAAGCATTTATTTATGACAACTTTTTTAATTATGAGCAACCATCATTATATCACAAGACTTTATGTTAACAGGTAGTCAATTCACTGAACAATGTTTCGGATTCGGTGGCAATTGTTTCACGAATATACAATGGAGGCCTAAAGTCTCTGAGTGGCTCGAGGTGTGGAGACCACAGAGTAAAAAGACAAGCAGAGATAAAATCGCTCAGACGAAACTGGAATTTCATCACACGACGATATCCTGGTGTTTACGAGTCATATTCACGTACATGGGTAGGCCAATTCGAACGTACACTGACATCAGACTGATATTTGAATCGTGTTATTTAGTTATCGTGCTTCTCGCCCGCGCCAAGTGCGCACAAGTACGAACGAAATGCACGATCGATAGCTGAATGACATCAGTTAGATAGATATCATTCTGTTCGAATTGGCATATAAGTGTGCGTGCGTAAGTCACAGTTTTGTCTTAAGCGATTATAGGTACTTCTGTCTATCTTCAAACTCTGAGGTAGAGACAATTGCCAAAGATTTGTCTAAAGCGATTTCTACCCCTGTCTATTTTTAAACTATGTGGTTGAGCCAATCTCCAAAGTATTTTCTTATGCGATCCCTCCTTTGTCTACTTTTCTCTATGGCGAAGATAATCGCCAAAGTTTTGTCTTAAGCGATCCTACCTCTGTCTATCTTTAATCTCTGTGGTGGAGACAATCGCCGTGGCTCCCAGCTTTGGTCATCCTTGTAAAATTTGTCACAGTACGGTCGCGAAAACAACTGACTAAATATATTCTATTGTTTACTTAACGCCGTTAATTTTAATCTATTATGTTAGTGTCAAAAATAGTATCGAATTTAATTGAAGCTAATTTAGCTCTTAGCAGAATTAAGTTTTTCAGTTTATTGTCTAAGAATAGGTATTTATTCATTACGAGTACTACGAATAGGTAATAAGGTAGGTACGTATTTTACATGTACTCATGTAAAATACGTACGTAAGTATTTTTTAAAGTATTTATTCGTAATTTTTATCACGTATCTACCTACTAAACAACAAAACAAAAACCTCTTTGAATTAAAACATCACTAGAATTTTTGACAATACTACTATTGTCAAAAATTCTAGTGATGTTTTAATTCAAGTAGTAGTAGTAAACACTTTATTGCACAAAACAAGTACATAACACAGAGATAATCCAGTAAATGTGTACAAAGGCGAACTTATCCCGTTAAGGGATCTCTTCCAGCTAACCTTTTGTTAAAAATATATTCTAGTTGTCTATTCTCCACCAGCGACAAGTCAAAGATGACATTTACTGTCACTGATCTGTATCCGGTCTCTTTCAAACATGGCTTCCGCCCACTAGCTGCCTAATTTGTGTCGTCCCTATTTTATTTTATTTTACCTATACAATTTTATTTATACAAGTTTATAATCAATTTTTCATTGTCGATTATTAAAATAAAACAACGTGATATTCAGAAGACATCAGTTTTATTTAATCACAAGATCTTCAACACGTGCCAACCACTGCGCCAGAGTCTGTTTAACAGGTTATTATACCCAGATTATTGAAGATTCTTTGTGAAGTGAGATCAAGACTGAAAATCTGACATAAACATTTCAACGATGTCTTCAGAAAACATGTCGAGATTGGCATCAAATTTGGGCGGACACATAACCTCAATAGAGAGATTGACTGGCATCGATACCTACATTCCGTGGAAGTTTGCGGTGAAAATGGTTTTAACATTGGAAGGTCTGTGGAAGTGCGTAGAAGGCACGGACACCGATGCGGATCGCGACGCCAAGGCGCTGGCGCGCATAAGTTTGTCGCTCCAACCGGCCCTCTACCAACACGTGCGTAACTGCACCACATCGAAGGAAGCATGGGACAAACTTGCGGAGTGCTACGAAAATAAAGGATTATACCGAAGGGTTCTCCTACTGCGTAAGCTGCATCGGGTCGAGTACGGCCAATTCGCATCAATGTCGGACTACATCAACAACGTCATGGTCTTAGTACAACAATTAGAAGACATAGACAAAAAGGTGGATGATGAAGAGGTCGCCGAGATCCTGTTGTCTGGTCTGCCTCAAGAATATGACGTATTGGTATCCAGCCTCGAGACTGCGTGTCTAACTAGTACCTTAAGTTCGGATGTGGTCCGCATGAGACTTTTACAAGAGGAGCACCGTAGGAACACCGAGACAGCGTCGTCTGCTTACACCGCGACAAGCAAGAAGAAGAAAAATGTGACCTGCACCTACTGTAAAAGGCAGGGGCACGTGGTGAAACGCTGCTTCAAAAAGAAAAGGGAACAGAATAGCAGCGAGACAGATGGACATACAATGTTTGCCGCTGCATTCTCCGCCGTCACAACTACAGCATCAGACTTCATAATTGACAGCGGAGCCTCTCAGCACATGGTGAATGATGGAAGCCTTGCTATGGATATTAAAGAAAACGTCTGCAATATCTCCATAGCCAACGGCCAACACATCCGCAGTGAGTCTATCGGTAAGGTTCCTCTCTCTGAATCAGTTACCTTGCAAAATGTTTTAATCATTCCCAGTCTCTCTAACAATTTAATGTCTGTGAGTCAAATGACTCAAAAAGGTTATGTGGTTGTTTTTTCCAAAGATGTATGCAATATTTATAGAAACTGTAAAACTACAGGCAACCCAGTTTTCTCAGCTACAAAAGTTAATGGGCTTTATAAATATCAAATCGAACAAGGCAGGTCCTTACCCCAGGCAAACTCCAAGCTCCTGCATCCTAGGCAGGAGACAGTGAGTGCCTTCAAGGCTGATTCTTTGCCATTGAGCTTGTGGCATTTTAGGCTCGGACATCTCAATACAGCAAGTATATGCATGCTAGGTGATGGGGATCAGTGTTCTGGTGTTGTTTTACAGGAAAAAGATAATTGCCTGCGCAGTTGCGTCTCTTGCCTGGCGGGCAAGATGCATGAGGCATCTTATCCCGTGGCAAGCTCAAGACGCGCTGCTACTCCACTAGAATTGATCCATTCCGATGTTGCTGAGCCAATGCAAGTCAGCACATGGGGCGGAGCCCGCTTCTTGTTAACATTCACCGACGACTGTACGAGGAAGACTTTTGGCTACCTCATGAAGTCGAAAAATGAGGTGAGTTCACACTTTATTAACTTTAAGAATATGGTTGAGAAGCAAACAGGGTTGCAAATAAAAGTTCTTCGCACTGATAATGGAACTGAATATTGCAACAATGAACTTACAAGTTTCCTAAAGAAGGAAGGTATAGTACACCAAACTTCTGTGCCTTATAGCCCAAGCCAAAATGGTGTATCTGAACGCGTAAATAGGACTCTTTTTGAAAAAGCACGAGCTATGTTGCAGGAATCCGGTCTATCCAATCGCTACTGGGGAGAAAGTGTAATGACGGCAATATACCTGAAAAACAGAAGCCCTACCAGTGCATTGGCGAACAAGGTTCCTGAATGTGAATGGACTGGATCTCCTATAGATCTTAGTCATCTTCGCGTATTTGGCTGCGTTGCATATTCTCTTGTTCCTAAACAGAAACGGCGTAAGCTTGATGCTAAGGCCAAGCCCTACGTTTTTGTAGGCTATGGAGAAACTTGTAAGGGGTATAGACTAAGTGATCCATCTGATCCTAGAGTAGTCATTTATTCAAGGAATGTTTCCTTTATTGAAAATGAGTTCTATGGAAAGAACAAACAAAATAGTGAGTTAGGGCAAGCCAATAAAGAGCATTTTATTTTTTATGATAATACAGTTTTAAATTCAAATGATCATAATATTCATAATGATGAAATTTCAAATAAATTGATCAACTGTGATATTAGCGATAAGTCTGATAATGTCTCTGAAAATGTTTCTAATGCTAGCTCTTCTGATGTTTCAGATCAGGAGATAACACCACCAGCGTGGTCACCACTGACTGATCAGTACTGTACTGGCGAAGACAGTGCTTCCGACAATGGTGAGGGACACACTTCTCTGCCTGAGCCGGAAGTTGGGTGTCAAGGAGGAGGGTCGACTGCATCATCAGATGATGACGCGTCATGCCCTCAACGCCCTGTACGTAGTACCAGAGGCAAATTACCACAGAAAATGGATGACTACGACTTATCAGGTATGCTAGCAGAGGCTAATTCGCCGGACGATCCTGTTTCCTACGAAGAGGCTATGTCCTCACCTGACAAAGAAGAATGGTAGCAGATGTGCTAACAAAACCCTTGAGTACTGTAAAGCATAAAAGTTGTATATCTGAATTGAGTATTAAAAATGTATAACAAGTGATCTTACAGGGCTATCTATCCATCTTATTTCTTGTTATTGTATGTAAATGATAGGAGACATGCATGGTGAATTCATAATATAGAAATGTTTAAATTGTGATATTAATATGTATGTGTACTCTTGTCGAAGGTAGAGAATAAGGAGGAGTGTTAAAAATATATTCTAGTTGTCTATTCTCCACCAGCGACAAGTCAAAGATGACATTTACTGTCACTGATCTGTATCCGGTCTCTTTCAAACAAGGCTTCCGCCCACTAGCTGCCTAATTTGTGTCGTCCCTATTTTATTTTATTTTACCTATACAATTTTATTTATACAAGTTTTTAAATCAATTTTTCATTGTCGATTATTAAAATAAAACAACGTGATATTCAGAAGACATCAGTTTTATTTAATCACAAGATCTTCAACACGTGCCAACCACTGCGCCAGAGTCTGTTTAACACCTTTAAGTAACTGAGAGATACATTATTAAATGGTAGTCAAACTAAGATAAATTGTACATGACGGTGAGACTTAAAAGAAGTAGCTAACCCTAGAAACATAACTAAATACGATGCGATGCATTAGGTGCAATACAATAGATACAATACAATAGATATACTTTTTCAATATGCCATTTTATATATCATTACATATACTTACCGCACAATAGAGCAGACTAGCAGAGGTACCTACAATAAAGTTGAATGCTCAATTGCTCACATTTGGCGTAATAAAAAGTAAAAACGTGTGAAGTATTTTATTCATACTTAGCAAGTACCAACGAATTAAGTACTACTAGGTTAATTGTTATTCCAATGACAAGTAATTTTCTAAAGTAGTTTTGTAAAGTAACCACTAAGAATATATTAAGACTTACACCCCAACAAATATTAATAATTTCAAAAGATATTCTTATACAGTATATTTGATATTTGACGACTGGTCTGGCCTAGAGGGTATAGTGACCCTGCCTGTAAAGCCGCGGTCCTGGGTTCGAATCCCAGTAAGGGCACACACAAATGTGATGAGCACAGATATTTGTTCCCGAGTCTTGGGTGTTTTCTATGTATTTATGTATATGTATATTATATATTATATCGTTGTCTGAGTACCCACAACACCAGCCTTCTTGAGCTTACTGTGAGACTTAGTCAATCTGTGTAAGAATGTCATATAATATATATTTATTTATATTTAGGCACCTACAAATTAAGTATTCTCGTCGATTACTCAAAAACTCAAAAATGTTATCAGATCAAATATAAATCCGCTCTATTTTATATATATTCTTGAACATATACGCAATACAGAAGAAACGACATTAGACTTGCTTAGCGTCTAAGAGTACCCTCATCAAAATTATCACGTGATTTTGTGGCAGGGGGGGAGGGGGTTGCGTTAAAATCACCAAATATCACCAAGGGGAGGGGGTCAAAAATACGCCAAATATGATCACATGATTTCTGGACGACCGCTAATATATATATGAGTCACCATTAGTTTTAATAGTGTTGACTGTTAACCTAGTGTCCTGATGCACGATATAGATGGACGCTAAAATAAATACCTTGACAGGTAAAATTATTGGACGGCTATTTATGGAACAGAAAATAAATATTTTTAATTTATTTGATATTTCTTTATTAATATTACACACACGTTTACCATTGTACAATAAATATCAACAATTATTTCCTAATTCCATTTTCCAACTAAATTATCGCAGAACGTTTAGTTGGCATACCGATGTTCACTAAATTCTTATTTCTCATACATACTTAGTTTCATTTGGACGAAATATCAATTCGCACTGCAAGGGGATAAGCCAAGATGACAATCGTACACCGACACACTCCAAACGAATAGAAAAAAAATATATTGAGAAGACATGCTACGAATATTTAAGTTTCGATTAGCGTGTTATATCAACGATTGTCCTTGGTTAGGCCCCATGCCCCTGAGCGTGGCGCTCTATAAGCGATGAGAACAACCATGTAGGTATTTACACAAATTATTTGCATTATCATCATCATCATCTTAGCCTTTATCCCATATCCTAGGGTTCGGGGTCGGCTCTCCGTATCATTTTGCGCCATTCTTCTCTATTTTGCGTCATGTCAGGGCTTGCGCCTATCGTCCTCAAATCTTTTGGCTCCTCTAGACGATGGGCCAGGGCCGGCCACTCCAAGGGACGCAGCCATGCGGTAGAATGAGATAGCAATATCACTTGCTCCCTCTAACGCATAAATGTGTCCCTTGGAGTGGCCGGCGCTGGCCCATCGTGTAGAGGAGCCATATACTGGGTCGTAGGGGGGCAGCCTCTGCCCCTTCTACTTTCGGGACCGTCATTTAGGGCTCTCTTAGTCATGTGGTGTCGTCTCTTCGCATTACGTGGCCGAACCAGTGCAGTCGGCTCTCGCACATTTTTTCGGCAATACGTGTATTATATTAAGCGGAAATTAGACTGCCTGGTTCGTAGGTTCCCAGTGTTACCCGTGGCCTCACGGGCCCAACCCAGCCTGGGAATATAATTGCTGATTATTTCATTATTGAAGATGTACCTACTCCTTCAGAATTCGAAAAATGTAGGTATACAGTTTTTAACTTTTTATTCAAGAGAGAAGTTCAAAATATGCGACTATGACTTGTATAGTTAGATTTTTCTTTTGAAAGTATCCAAGTTAACGATAACAATGAAAAGGAAAGATAAGATAAAATGTATTTCATTGAAAAATATCCAAAAATGAAAACAATCATAATACGCTTAAAAAGGACAAATTCTTGTTTACATAAAAACTGTAAGTAAATGTACAAACTGATTTGTAATTTGTACGATATACGAAGCACATAAAATTATGATTGCAATTACTGTAATTTAAAATATAAAAATGCTAGAAAATAAATTGCGTATTCACGAATGATCCCTACTAATATTATAAATGCGAAAGTAGCTGTCTGTCTATCCGTTACTTTTTCACACACAAAACGCTGATTTCACAATCATCATCGTCATTCCACAAACGAAGTCGAGGGCAGAAGTTAGTACTTTTATATATGACATTGCAAGGCATGGCATCACATCACTACTTCACTACACCTTGTAAAACAAAGTCCCCTGCCGCGTCTGTCTGTTTGTGTATGTATGTTAACTCAAAAACTACTGAACCGATTTTCATGCGGTTTTCATCTATCAATAGAGAAAGGTTTAGGTGTACAATTTGTTAAGCTTTTGTGTAAACCGTGCGAAGCCGGGCGGGTCGCTAGTTACATAGATAATGTTAAACTAAACGGTTCCACAATAAATGAAATTGCAGATGAAACTAGACTTGATTGTATCCCACTAAGCCGTGCTCCAATTGTCCGCTCTTCTGCAGTTCAACATTGCATAATAGGCACGCCGAGGCATTGGCAATGACGAAAGGTCAACTATTATTAAGTGCATAAATTTATTTTTATCAATGAAATTGACACGCGCCAGTACCCCGGCTGTTTTGTACTACGATTAGTTTTAATTACTTTTTTTAACAACTGTCTTTGTCTTCGGGTATAACGGATAGGGGCGTTAGCCTTGTGAATACACATACTTTGTACATACTACCTAATTATAGTGTCCTATTAATGTTATAATAGTAAATGTGTGTTTTTTATGTTTATGTTTGTTACGAATTCACGTATTAAATGGTATACGGATTTTGATGAAACTTGGCATACAATAATGAAACAAAAAAAATTTTTTTTTCTTTATCTATATGTAATTTAGGCATACACTGCACTTATAAATGTCAAAATCTACCACAACCTGGAGAAGATATCAGTGCTAAAACTGGGCAAAAAATATACTTAGGTACACTATATTAACAAATTATAAAAATAAAAATTATACATTTTATCCCGGAAATAAAAAAGTTGTATGAGAATGCCCTTGGCGAGTAGGTATTTACTCGCTTATCGGTACCTACTCGCGGATAAATTTAACTAGGTAACTGGTCAACTCACTCCAAGGGCACAATCTTTGCCGACTATGTCTCTTTGATACGGATTACGGATGAACGCGTTGTGATAGGCCTTACATTCGGTGGCATCCCGTTGGTTACAAAAACTCGTAAAAATATGTAAAAAAAAAACTGTCCGGCCGCCTTGAGTGCAAAGGCATTGCTCTCTCCAAGGCAAACGCCTCCATCCAAAAAGATGTTAAATCTCTAAAAGGATGGCCGGCGTCGTTCCGGCAATGAAAACAATATTTCTCGAGCAATGTGTAGGCTTACTTCCCTTACATTGTCCCTGAACTTGAAATTTATTGTGCGTGCTTACGCACTTTACGTATATGAATCTACAGAATCTGTTTCCTGTTATAGTGTTTTATTACGTTTGGCAAAGGTAATTCGTCATAATTTGTTAGAAATTAACTCGGGTTATGTCATATGTCAGTAATACATGAGTTCGATCAAAGATCCTCCATGGGTCAATTACAAAAATGATACTTTGAATATTTTCCTCGACCTAACAGGTTGTAGTTAGACTAGTTAATAGTAAATGAACTAGTTTTCTCAATTTAACGTAGGGTACAAAAATGGTCCTTTTTCCATATAACGTGACATGTAGGTAATAAAAGTTTGGACAGCAGTAGCACATTAAGCGGTAACATACATATTTACATACAACAAAATAACTTATCTAAGTAACCCGTACATGCTACCAAAAACCTTACTCCTCGCAATCAAATGCTTTGATAGAAATTAAATTGTAAGTGACTAAATACCTAAACAGTTAACCAAGTCATTTTGCGTACCATTAGCTACCATACAGCTGACCGTTTCAATAGTATCTTCTAGTAACTGACGGTGCAGTCCGATTTCACAATCGGACGGCACGGTCAGTTCACAACCGCGTCACTACTTTTTGCGGGAAAAGTGAAAACGCCGCAATTCATTTTCTTGTGGTCACTTTAATGAAACGAACAATTGCAAAATAGGTACAACTTTACTGGTCACAGTTAAAATGAACAAATGATAATTATATTCAATAATTCGTGACATTTATAAGTTAGTTTACCGGAGCAATATTCGATTTTCTTTACTAACCAGCTCGTTATATGACAACCTTAGGTAGACGCGATCACTAATAACGAACTGTCAAAAAATAATGTAGAATTTTACTGCTCTTCGGTTAAATGGCGTAAAAGCATCTAAAGTGTGAGCATATTTCACTTGGTTTGAAATAAGGCATTTAATTTCTAAGGCACTTTGGCACTTTCCAAAGAAGAATAAATATGAAAGCGGTAAAAGATCGCATATTATTGTCACTGAGACACAGTGCAAAGTGGTTCAGACTTCAAATTTCTTGACTACCAAAAATATGACTGAACATAATGCAAGTGCATACAAATTTTTATGGAGATGAATTGTTCAATTTTCTTGACGCAAAGAGTGCCTAATTGCTAACGGTTGACAGGATTTTTTTTTCTTCAAGCACTTTGTGAACTAATTCGATGAGACGCTTTATTGTTTTCTGCGTGCAAAGGTTTTGTAATTCTAATTTTTGAAAAGTCTGAAGTCAAAAACAAGCTTTGTTTACATGGGAGAATGGCGCCTCTGGGTTGGATAATAAGTAAGTATAGGTACCCACAGATTAATATGTCGAACATAAACATAAGTATTGGTGTCAAAGTTGGGTGCACTAATCTTGGGATAAACTCAATTCTTTGTTTGTTGAATTAAAACCAAATGGAAGCTTTATTACTTTGTTTTTGTCAAAATTAAGGAAAAAGAACTGTTGAAAAACACAAAGATATGACTTCGTTTTCTCTACTAAGTTATAAGAAAATTGCCCACCTTATTTTGTTCACAATTTATAATCATTATTGATTGTGATTTATGTGTACCTAAGTGTGTAGTAATTATTTTATATTGACATAAGATCACTAAAATACATGATATAAGTATGTAAACAGAATAAAAATATAAAATCTGTGCCTCAGTATGATTTGAAGCCAAACCTAACCTCGAACGGAGATTAGCAACCTACGAGAAATTAAGACCGCGGATTACGAAAATAGATTAACATTCTAAGTACTCATACCAGCATTGTCCGAACCTCGTGTCGTACGTAACTAAGTACAATAGCGTCGTTGGATAGTAATAACAATTTTCCGGCACGCAATCAGGGCTAGTATTCCTAAATTTTGACGAATTCATGCCTCACGAAAACCAGAGTACGTATGTTCAAATTGAATGAGCGAGCGAAGCGCCTCCGTTTCGGCTTGTGACAATAAAATTAATCTTTAAAAATGACGAGATCGGATGGCGTATCGCCAACCTCGAAAAATCTAAATTATTTATCTGCCTCTTTATCACTCGAATATGTAAGAGCGAATGAGTGGCAGATAACGATTTTTTATTTTCCGTCTGGTTCGATACTTAAACGGTTTTTATTTCGATTTAGTTTTCAATGACGGAGCCATACGGGTTTACGAGTACTGTAGCTAACAGAGCCAAATGTAGTAACTTATACTGGTTGATATGAGGCCATTGTTCGATTTAAAATAGCTTAGTAATAGCAGAGTACAGCACAAAAGCGTGTATAGTGAACACGGTACCTACACGACATGCATTTCAGCCGATTCCGATGATAAAAACGTTTGCGTGAGAAAGTTTAATAAATTGCAATGATGGTAACTATCGACTGGTATTTTATTGATTTGGTTTTGATAGGAAGCTTTACGGATATGAAATTTTAATGTCCAGCTCAATATTGTTTTTCATATCACCCACTGAATTGTCTATAAAGAACCGATATTGACTACAAAAATTGTAAACTAATCTAATATGTATAATAAATACGCAAATAAAATGTATAGAGTCCGTCTGAGCTTAGTTTGCGCCGAATTGAACAGAACAAATAAGAGTGTCATTATAAACGTCATATTTTCACAGAAATTTGACAATACCACACTTTGTCTTTGCTAATTCCGTGCAGAGTTATCTTGGTTAAACTCTAGTTTCCTTCTTGGTGCTAGTACAATTATTTTCTTTTTCTTTTTCAGCACCAGACCTCACAAGAGGAGAAGACTTCGGATACGATGGCAACATCGGTAAGTTGATTAGGTTTACGGATCTATTAATAAAATTGCAACAACTACCGCTAAAATCGAAATTTAGTTATCTGCCTCTGTGAGAGTGTAGAGAGACAGATAATGAAAACTCGATTTTCGCGGTAGCAGGCGCAGGCCCTCAGTTTTAGGGCTAGTTGCAGCAAACCGTCTTGTCATCGTTAAAAAATTCGCTTTAACGTATGGGATATCCCAAAAAATTCTGCGGACTTATGCTCCATTCACACGGCGCGAGAACTTGCATGTAATATTCGATATTACAGCTGGTACAACAAATTCAGTCTATCGACCAAATACCGCAATGTAACGAAATCGCATGCAAGTTCTTGATCCGTCTAAATGGGGCGTTACGTACGTTAGTCAGTCTGACAATTGTGCGTATTATGCATTACACTTATGGCAGTGAAAAAACTTTTCAAATTAAAACTCGGACATTCGGAGGAAAATAGTTCAGAACTATCCATATCATGGGCCTTGACTTCACAATGGCGTGACAAAGGTTACTAGATCAATTATTAGTACTTAAAAATAATCCTTTATTAAAATACAGGCCTACAATTTAGATCACTGTAATTAAGGCATAATTTATATGGAAGAGTTGTTTATGTAATATTGATGGGTTAAATAATACGACTGGTTAGATGAACCAATTGTAATTATTGTAAAACTTCACGCTATAATTATATAATATGATATTGAATGTTATAGTTTCAACGACTAAAGTATGTTAAGGCTTTGCGGTTTAAATGTTTAAACTACTTAGTACTAGAGTACTTTATGATACTTGAAATTATGATAATCTGCTCTGAAAGTGAGGATTTAGACCATTGAGGTATATACAATACAAGAGACGACATCTCGAACAAAATGTTTCCGCACCTCAGAGAAGTATGCATGCACTTCTTTGCTTTTAGTACGTCACCGACCACTGACGAGATGCCACACATGTACAGAAAGTTTAAAAAAAATAATTAAGAAATGCCTTCGTGCGTGTTAAAAAGTTGCAACAATAGCACAAGAAAATATAATAAAAAGGATGGAATAACATTTCACCGGTAAGCAATGGAATAACTGTTGATTTACTATTATTTAGTTTTCAAAGTAAATGTTTGGTCGTAGAAAAAGTATTGTATGCAATTTTCGGCTTCGCATGCATGCATGCACTTCTCTGAGGTGCGGAAACATTTTGTTCGAGATGTCGTCTCTTGTTATATACCTCAATGATTTAGACAGCCGACTCACTTTTGTTGGTCCGGGAGCGTAGCCAATGCGACAATCGTTAATTGTTCACGCCAATCAAAAAGTAAAAACTGTATCGGAATGACAGATGCAAACGAATAGTCACGTTGTCATTTCTATACATTACCATAGAGAAATAAGTAAGCTAATTTATTTCTCTATGATACGAGTATTACTTACTTTTCGCCTTTGCCTTCATAATTGTGAATGCCATCTACAATCCTATTCCTATCACCGATAAAACCCTTCCACAACTTTCGCATCATATACCTAATACCCTATAGTTCTTTCACGTTAGCTATAGGTTGATGCGTACGCTAAACGGTGTACAAAAATATGTTTATTTTATTACCCAGGTCCAACGCACTGGGGCGAGCGCTACCGAGAGTGCACGGGCAAGCACCAGAGCCCGATCAACATCAACGTGCTGCGCGTGAAGCAAGTCACGCTGCCCGACATCGAATTCGTTGGCTTCGACGACTCGATCGACGACGTGCACGTCACCAACAACGGCCACACTGGTAAGGCACAAACACTAAGGTACAGAGGGCGGACAGCAGGCCCGGTCAACATCAACTGCGCGTGAAGCAGGTCACGCTGCCCGACATCGAGTTCGTCGGCTTCGACGACTCGATCGACGACGTACACGTCATCAACAACGGGCACACTGGTAAGGCACAAACACTAAGGTACATACTACAGAGGGCAGACAGCAGGCCCGGTCAACATCAACTGCGCGTGAATCAGGTCACGCTGCCCGACATCGAGTTCGTCGGCTTCGACGACTCGATCGACGACGTGCACGTCACTAACAACGGGCACACTGGTAAAGCACGTCAATTTTAATATGAAATCGTCGTTTATGGGTTTTTTGAACCTTAAACGACGTGTTAGGGAATGCTGGCGTATTTTCTGTGCGTATTGATTTGGATAAATACTTTTTTCTAAGACTTTACATAGATACTATTCAAAAAGAAAGGTTAAGTTTAACACAATGCCTATTGATAAGTACGAAAATTTGACTATGTTATTTTTCTACCCTTAAAATTACTTTTACGACAAACTTGATATCACATTGGTTATCTAGAATGGACACACTGGAGGTCGACAAAATCCACATCTACATATTTATATTTTTATATAAATGTACTAAATTGCTATCATTATCGGAACTAGATCTGTTGATAGTAATTTTCCCAAGATATAAGTTTTCCCTTGCATTCAATAATTAGTTACGATATCCTATTATTTTTAAAGTAGGTTTTAATTTATTTCGCCAGACTTAAAAACTGGAGCTAACTTCCGTTGCGCTTGTGAAACGTAGGTAAATTGCAGTGTAGTCAAGAATTTTGCGCCAAAGTCTTAATTAGCGAGGTAATTTACCAACCAGTGAAATTACAGCGGCTGTGCAACATGCCTTTCTACATTTTTACGAATTTTATAAAGATTTTGGGCAACTTCGAAACCATTAATTTCGGTTGAATGATCATTGACCCTCGCTTGGCCGTACGGCCATATAAGTACCTACTTAAAGCGACACCGTTTACCATCAAGCCACGTTATCAATGTTGCAATTCATTGGAAATAAGGGTCTGGCATATATAACTTTCTACCGCATCGAGAACCGTAACTTCACTAAACTCGTGCCTAACTTTGCTAAAGTAAAGCAATATTTTTTACCGAGAAATATATATCCATTAAATTCTATTTAACCTCAAATCATCTAAAATTCAAAATCGTAAGCGTAAGAGGTAACAGGCAGAAAGAGTTACTTTCGCAGTTTTACAATAAGTACCTATTTTAGTTTCTGTGGTAAAGAAGGAAGCACGGTAACGATCTAGTAAATGATATTAAGTATTTGCGGTATCGATATTAAGTTACACGACGCACGCACTTACAAGTGCAGGTGAAGTGGGTGATATGTATCAATTGCATGTAACTGATAGTAAACTACAATTCATTCAACGATCATATCAGTGAAACGAGGAGAATACTAAGAAAGCCGGCCAATGAAGATATATTGTAACATGCATTATTTTTATTTGCTAGACTTATTTCTACAAGCTTACAGGCTGATCAAAAATAAGTTTTTTTTTTCTGCAGCATTTTGATTAAGCTGAAGGAAAATATTTTGAAGATTATAGAATACGTTTTGTTTTATTTAAATGATTGTAGTTTACATTTTTACTGACGTTTTGTAAAATACCTACCTACTTATTCCTAAAATTCTGAATCCACTTGACAAGTTGCTTCCCGTTTCTTACATGCTACTTACATCTACATGCATGCCAAGTTTCGTGATTTCTTCCGGATAGGACTATACTTTGACATTTGTTAGGGAAATGAGTCGGACTATCAACTGATAAACAAAAGTCAAATAAATAAATAAAAGTCTGTCTTGCCTACGAATATTTTTGACGCGCCGCATGTAGCGGCACGCCACTAGGTACCTACTGTTATAACATAGGTATAGTTGGTCAAACCAAATTGTCAGTAAATAGAGTCTGGCTAATGAAAGTTGAGCCTGAGATTTATTTAAAACTTTTTATATGGCAACTTTTTTTCCTATGAAATAAGCTGTCAGTTTCAAGCTGTCATTTAATTTCATAGTAATTTTATTGCCAGGTGCGGGTTTTATTGAAATTCCCGCGTTATCTCAGGCTCAACTTTTATTAGCCAGACTTTAAGAACAAAAAAAAACTATACTTGGTCAAGCAGATATTGTCAGTAGAAAAACGCGGCAAATTTGAAAAATGTAGGTGTGAAGGGATATGGTCTCATAGAAAATTTTAATTTCGCGCCTTTTTTTACTGACAAGATTTGCTTGACCAGCTTTATAAGAACTCATCCTTTTCTTTTTGGTGCTAGTACTATAGTTCGTTTTTTTTAGCATTAGAAAGAACTCGAAAGAAGGTCTTGGCAATTTTGACATGTCTTTTAATTGAAAAACGCTTTTTAAAAATCAGTAACTACCTATTACTTATGAAAGCAGAAGAATATAAATGATCGTATTAGATTCATAATTGTTACATATTTGCCGTAACTTATTTTTTAAATGTGTTTTTCAATTAAAAGACACATCAAGATTGTTTACCTTATTTCTAATGCTAAAAAAACGAACTATAGTATGATTCTAGAGAGAATCATACTATAGTTCGTTTTTTTTAGCATAGACAGAGGTCTATGCTTGAAATGAGACGGTCCTTTGACAAACTATAGTTCAAAATCATTCATATTATAACTTTTTGTTTGCAGTTCTGATAGAGGTGGACAACGAACCACATCCGCGAGTACGCGGCGGGCCGCTAGAGGGCGACTACATCTTTAGCCAGATGCATTTCCATTGGGGTGATAATGACACCTTCGGCTCTGAGGACAAGATCAACCATAGAAGGTAACTGTCTCTGTTTCTGTCACCGTAGCCTATGGACGCCTGCAACTCCAGAGGTGTTACATGCGCGTTGCCGTCCTTTAAAACCCTGTACACTCCTTTTTAGGGTTCCGTAGCCAAATGGCAAAAAACGGAACCCTTATAGATTCGTCATGTCTGTCTGTCCGTCTGTCTGTCCGTCTGTCTGTCCGTCCGTATGTCACAGCCACTTTTCTCCGAAACTATAAGAACTATACTGTTGAAACTTGGTAAGTAGATGTATTCTGTGAACCGCATTAAGATTTTCACACAAAAATAGAAAAAAAACAATTAATTTTTGGGGTTCCCCATACTTCGAACTGAAACTCAAAATTTTTTTTTTCATCAAACCCATACGTGTGGGGTATCTATGGATAGGTCTTCAAAAATGATATTGAGGTTCCTAATATCATTTTTTTCTAAACTGAATAGTTTGCGCGAGACACACTTCCAAAGTGGTAAAATGTGTGTCCCCTCCCCCTAACTTCTAAAAGAAGAGAATGATAAAACTAAAAAAAATATATGATGTACATTACCATGTAAACTTCCACCGAAAATTGGTTTGAACGAGATCTAGCAAGTAGTTTTTTTTTAATACGTCATAAATCGCCTAAATACGGAACCCTTCATGGGCGAGTCCGACTCGCACTTGGCCGCTTTTTTTTTAATAACCCCATACTGTAGACTCTCAGGAAAACCTCGGAAGGGAGCTCATTCCACAGCCGGAGCGTCCGCGGGAGGAAATTCCTCTTAAACACAGTACGCGACCATTTAGGTTCTAGGGTGTGTGGATGAACACCCTGCCGATATCCTGCTGCTATTATTATGATTTGGATGCAAATAAATAAAAACACATTATGTAATATAAATACATATAGCGAATCGGATAGAGTCGTGAGTGTTATGTCGTGTTCCACGTGCTTTGTTCATGAATAGCCATACTTAGCGGCGTTATTATAATAATTACTGTGGGTTCATGCTAATCGCTATTCCTTCGGTTAATCTGCATATTGTTCTGGTGTGATTAAAAACAATACATAAAACATACGGGTGATTTATGTCGTCAAGTCACTATAAGTATGCACCTAGCTGTATTGGTCGTTAGGTCTTATAATAAGTATAATAACACCGTTCCGTTCCAGTTTATACCTATAATTATACATTTCCGCAATAGAACGACTTCCGCTTTTATACAAATTTACCAGGTTCAGTTTCTCTAATACAGGCCTAGCAAGCGAGTCACCAGCTGATGGGCTAGGGGGTGGGCAGTTGATATGGCCGATGGCCAAAGTGAGAGGGAGGGGCCTTACGGTTAATCAACTATGTATTGACTTACAGTTTTTAATTTTCTTCAGTACCTCATTGGATTGTGTTGTGTACATTAGGAGTAAGAACTAATAACATGAACAGTTAGCTAGACCACAGTTGCTTGTAAGTGTAATCATTCACAGATTTAATGCTCAGTAAAAGGGGTTCAGCACTCAAACCACTGCTTTCAGCAACATTTATTTTATTACATTGATATACAGGATTAGTTTAAGATTACAATAATATCAAATCGAACATAACCTCGGGCAACGCGCGCCGCCATATCTGACAGTTCTCTCTCTCTACCATAGATACAATACAATAACCCAAAAGTATAAAGCCAGGTGCGTACTACATGATTATCAGTGTAAAGCCACATACAGAACATTAACTAGGTATTGTGATGCTTATAGCTCGGCCGTCCTTTTATTTAAAGTGAGTCCTCTCACTAAAAACAATTGTACATTAATAACAACAGTAATATATCATGACAATTTTATCGATATCAAACAAACATTCATAAGAACAGTTTTTGTAAACTTCTGACTATAGACCTTTATTAGCCAATCACAGCCAATGACTATTTGCATATATGTAAGTATGTATTAACCTTATTGAGAAATCAATCTTCTGACTTCACATGCTTTAACCTGAGATCATGTAAACAATAACTTAATACAACCAGCTAACCTTATTGAGAAATCAATCTTCACACTTCACATGCTTTAACCTGAGATCATGTAAACAATAACAATACAACCAGCTAACCTTATTGAGAAATCAATCTTCTGACTTCACATGCTTTAACCTGAGATCATGTAAACAAAACTTAATACAACCAGCCAACCTTATTGAGAAATCAATCTTCTCACTTCACATGCTTTAACCTGAGATCATGTAAACAATAATTTAATACAACCAGCTAACCTGGTAGCATTAACAACCTTCTTTCGATAATCTTTCAATATACTTATATAAACTAATTTACATTCATGGTCTGCTCTAGACAGTCTGCCAAAGTATAAACCAACATCAACAATCACAGTCTGCCCTCAAGGCCTGCTCTACACAGTATGGCAAAGTATAACACGTCATAAACAATGACAGTCTCCCCTTAAGGTCTGCTCTAAATAGTTTAGCAAAACATAATTCATCATAAACAATCACAGTATTCACAGTTTGCAAAACATAATTCATCATAAACAATCACAGTCTGCCATTAAGGCCTGCTCTTAATAGTTTGCAAAGCACAATTCATCATAAACAATCACAGTCTGCCATTAAAGCCTGCTCTAAACAGTTTACAAAGCATAATTCATCATAAACAATCACAGTCTGCCATTAAGGCCTGCTCTAAATAGTTTACAAAGCATAATTCATCATAAACAAACTCAGTCTGCCGTTAAGGCCTGCTCTAAATAGTTAGCAAAGCATAATATGTACATCATAAACATCACAGTCTGCCATTAAGGCCTGTTCTAAATAGTTTGGCAAAACATAATACGTCACAAACATTCACAGTCTGCCCTTAAGGCCTGCTCTAGATAGTTTGGCAAAACATAATACGTCACAAACATTCGCAGTCTGCCCTCAAGTCCTGCTCTAAATAGTTTGGCAAAACATAATACATCATAGACAGTCACAGTCTGCCCATAAGGCCTGCTCTAAAAGTTTGGCAAAGCATAATACATCATAAACAATCACAGTCTGCCCATAAGGCCTGCTCTAATAGTTTGGCAAAGCATAATACATCATAAACAACCACAGTCTGCCCTTAAGGCCTGCTCTAGACATAATCCCAAAGTATAAATTGTTATGGCCTGCTCTAGACTTGACTAGTCTAGACAGTCTGCCACTACGGCCTGCTCTAGAAGACAGGCTGCTATCAAAGCCTGTTCTAGACAGTCTGCCAAATTCAACCTAGACAATCTAATAATTTGATTTGGTATGGCCTGCTCTAGACTGGACCAGTCTAGACAGTCTGCCATCACGGCCTGCTCTAGAAGACAGGCTGCTATCAAAGCCTGTTCTAGACAGTCTGCCAAGATTCAACCTAGTCAATCTAATAATTTGATTTGGTATGGCCTGCTCTAGACTGGACCAGTCTAGACAGTCTGCCATCACGGCCTGCTCTAGAAGACAGGCTGCTATCAAAGCCTGTTCTAGACAGTCAGCCAAAGTTTAAATCATCAACATCATAAACAATCGCGGCCTACCCCAGACAGTCTGCCTTCAAGGCCTGCGCTGGTCAGTTTGCCAAAGTATAAACTAATATATATATTTTAATTTGGATCAGACAACAAAGCCCATATTACAATAACCTAACTTTGCCAAAACATAAACTAACATAATAAACAATACAATAACCTAACTTTGCCAAAACATAAACTAACATAATAAACAGTCATGGCCTGCTCTAGACAGTCTGCCATTACGGCCTGCACTAGACAGTCTGCCAAAACTCAACAGTTATATTCTAGATTCATAATATTAATATGATAACTAGCAATCATGTCAGCGAAGAGTCTCGAACAACACCTAGAGATACTCTCGCTGGGTCGCTGGATCAAGGTTCAGATGCAGAAGGTGGTAATCTTGGACACGGCGCGTATGTACGTCGGTTCCTCACTCTGTGGCTCTGACCATCGGCAGCTTGGGCCCTGCCCACTGCTGGCAGCACAATCTTAACAGTTTAACCTCCTTTGCTTCAGTCAGCTCTTGCTGCGAAGCCCTCGCTTATCATCAATGAAGGGCCGTTCAGCCAGGTTACCAGCGTTGAAACATAAAAAAATAAAAATGTTATAATTATTGGCAGTAGCAACGATCGTTTTAGTCTCAGTCCTCGTCAATAATTAATTCATTGATCATGCACATCGACTCAGTCAATCACTATCATCATCAATTAATCTTACTATATACATCATCCATATATCGTCATCAAAGTGGTCGGTCAAGCATTATCGCCGACATTGTCATCTAAATCGTCCAGCTCCGTTTTTATCATCGATATGGTCAGTTATTGACCCTGTCATGGGGCAAACATCGTCGCCGACATCGACACTGTAGTAGACATGTTCAGTCATATACATCATCATCGTTATCGGACCTCTATTACCTTAGATTTTCCTTAGATACCTACTCATCGTTACTAAGATCGTAATCAGACGTCAATGTCGTCATGGATATCAATCATTATCTTCATCAAAAATCATCAACATTAATTAATTAAAATAACAAATATTCCATCAATTCATCAACTCAGAAATAACATCTAAAATATGTTTTATTTTTTTATTTTTATTTATTTATATAAACAGATTATTCAATGACCTGATGGTCCTGATGTTTCGTCCTAAACTTCGTCCAATATTTCACAATAGTAAAGTAATAGGGATTCAGCCACAGAAATCGGCAAAAACGCAGCAATAAACCTTGGGGTGACATGCACCCGGAAAGAAAACACTCCAAATAAGTACTACTGTATACTACACGGAGTATACCGTAGCAAATACTATCGACATTACCCCACCTATTATATTATTGGAACCATTGGAAGTAATTAAAAGTAATTCCAATACCTTAATTCACCCTATAAGCAAATGAAATCGTAAAGTCACAAATAAATTGTATTTCATAGCAACAATTCATAGTTTCATTTTTGGTTTATTACTGGATTGCAATCATAATCATAATCATTTATTAGTCGCCATCCATTACACACACACACATTACGCATGTATAACTGCATTACTTATTTCAATTTTGAATACCTAGTAAAATTTTAAAAAATATAACTGAATACTATGCAATATTATTAGACAAATATTGAGTCAACAGCACGGAAAAGTAATCTGTTCTTGTTTAGCCAATCCCGTTTAACAAATGCTTTTACCAGACAGGACTTGCACTAAATTTATAAATTTAGAGAGACAAATTTGTACATTGGTGTATATTTTGTGCAATAATGTTTAAATATAAATACCGCTTGTCATCAATTCAAAGGTATGAAGTAGGTATTCAAGAATTCCAAATAGAGTGAAATTATTCACTTTCTTTTTTAAATACCTACTAGGAGATCTTAACCATTGTAAATGAACCTGTACTCGTTAACAGAAAATAAACTTTCTTTTTCGTTTTCATTTGCAATCTCAGTAAAAGTATCCACAATGCGACCAGACATCATGTTGCTAATAATAATGCTTTGAAATTGTTGCTTATATTTTCAAACTTATTTCTTTTGTAAATTGATGTAGAATAATTGTGACACCATTAATGGTGCAAGTCTCTTTTACATTCTGAAATGTTAATATCATTAATTTAAACTTCCTTGATTTGTATGTGAGGTGTGAGGATTAAGCCTGGACTATCCCTATAGTCCAATATGCAAAATTTCCATACATCCAATCAATCGAAAATAATAATAATAAAAGAATGTATGACAAATCTGTAACCGATAACATTTAAAATTTCGAAAAATTCTGCTCATCTGTTTTTCATCTTTAAATTATATAAACCTTGCTCATATACAAAATTCAGGCTTAAGAATGAATTACATAAACTAATGAATTGGGTTATTGAGATACATGACATTTGAAACAATAGCATGAAATAGATGTGAAACTACCAGCATCATTTCAAATTTAGAATTCATACTGTGTGTAATTCCATTCAATCATTATTGTTTCTATATGCTTCTCTCTAAGTATCCAGATTGATAATTTTCAGTATAACAATGATATGCAACTACATGCATGTACCTACCTATGTAGAATATACCATTCAATATCTTCAATTATCATTTTTTTAATCCCTTTTTCATACACAAATGTTCATAAATAATTATTTTTTGTTGTCAAATCAAAAACTATTTTCTGTCTTTTGTCCAAAATAATTTATATGCACATTTACCTATCATATTATTTTATTCTGAATTAGAGACCGGAGTATAGAGATAGAGATATATCTAAATAAGTGTGGTGCCTGCTAAAGGCCTCTTCTAACTCTTTCCATTGACAACTGTCATGGGCCAATCTCCTACAATTCTAGCCCGCTATCATTTTCTTCCTCTCATTTTCGCTATCCCATCATTTTATCATGGCGATAACCTCTGTGATACTGATCCATAACATTGTTTTGTTATCTCTTACCATATATAGGCATTATATACTCATGCATCATTAGAAACAATATACCTTTTAGTGTCATTAGACTATCCAAAAAAGAATAGTAATAATACCTAGTAAATATTCAACTAACATCATTATACAACTCAGTGTTAATAACTAACTTCACTGAGCACCTGCATTGTACCTGAATACTGCATAATGCCATCCTTACCCTTTTGACTTCCTTCGTAACCATGTTGGCTCTTAATAATAGCTCTGTGTCTCACCAATCTCACCGTGACGAAGCTGATGGTTGTTTTGCTTGCGTTCTCGTCGAGATCTATTCTCATTGTATTCCAACATGTCATCTCACAGTCCAAAAACAAACAATGACAAAAACACGGGTTGATAACTAGATCAATATATAGCGAACATCCAGTGCATTGCAAATTTAAAACACTTTTTATGGTAAGCAAACAAAACCAATTGTCAATCATTTTGTTTAGCGTACAAAATATGAAATCTATCTTGTATCATATATATACTTTCTATTGCTTTCATTATGAAATGAACTCTTAAAAGACCAAGCAACTTACATTTCTACGCACCTCTCGTCATCAGTGAGAGCGACGATCGTGAGCTCTCAGGTGGCTGACGTAACCTATCTTTGCAGTGAATGTACGTCCACATTCACCGCAGGTCAGCAGCCCTCCGACAAAATTGTATTTGATGACCGCAGGTGGTCGCGCCTTTAACTCATCACAGACATCACGCTTCGCGTAGTTCCACTCGCCTCTGCTCTTCAAAGGCTTGCACTTTTGTATTCATTGTATGCCTTCACTTCGGCCGATCTTGTGCGGAAGTCTCCCAGTGCGATGGTTCAATATAGCACCTCCATACAGGTGAAAACAATCATCCAATTTCTATGTGGGCATTTGAATTCACAATCCCGCTTTCTGAGATGTAATCATTCACAGATTTAATGCTCAGTAAAAGGGGTTCAGCACTCAAACCACTGCTTTCAGCAACATTTATTTTATTACATTGATATACAGGATTAGTTTAAGATTACAATAATATCAAATCGAACATAACCTCGGGCAACGCGCGCCGCCATATCTGACAGTTCTCTCTCTCTACCATAGATACAATACAATAACCCAAAAGTATAAAGCCAGGTGCGTACTACATGATTATCAGTGTAAAGCCACATACAGAACATTAACTAGGTATTGTGATGCTTATATAAGGGATGACAAATAATAGAAAGAGTGTTAATTTTCAGTTTCCCGATGGAGCTACACATGGTGTTCTACAAACACGAATACCACACCGCCAAGGAGGCTGTCAAACACAGCGACGGCCTCGCTGTGCTAGCTTTCTTCTACGAGGTAATAACATACATACATACATACGTATAATCACGCCTATTTCCCAGAGGGGTAGGCAGAGGCCACGGATTTCCATTTGCTACGATCCTGACATACCTCTTTCGCTTCAGTTACTTTCATAACATTTCATACACGCTCGCCGGTTTAGGGTGCTCTTGACCTGGCCTTTCTTCAGGATTTCCCCGATCTGATCGAAGAAAGTCCGCCGAGGTCTGCCCCTTCCAATAACATGAACAGGTAAAAACTAATGTTGTATGCAGAAACGTCTGCAAATCATACCACGATGTATAGAAATACTTAAAGGAAAAGTGAAAAAACTCACTGCCTCGGGCGAGACTCGAACTCGCGAATCCGGGATACCAGCCCGTCGATCTACCAACAGAGCTACCGACTCCTTCGATCAACCTCTTCATGTCACAATATTATTATGGTCACTTTGGGATTACCCTCAAAATGATGATAAAAATTGCAGACCGGTGTTTTTTTGTTTTCGAGCGCGTGAATTCCAAGAAACCTTTTATCCAGATGTGCAAACTACCCAGTACCCTAACTAGGTCTTGCTAGTGTGCGAATAAAACTGTAAATTTATTCTGCCAGCTGTACGAAATCACTTCGATCACAATTTAATAGAAGTGAAATATAGATTCCTCACCCTCAACATGCGTAATGTATAGTATTCTCACATTCTAAACACAACAAAACTATACACTCAATAAAGATCAAGAAAATTTTGCTCAATACACTTAGATCACTCTATTTTCCTAGAATACGAGCAGATACTCGTACTAATTGAAAGTGCTTACACCTAAGGACGAACACATTCCTGTTTTGAATGCAAGCTAAATGCAAACGCGTACTTATACATTCGAACATAACGAACCTGTAATACCATGGATTGCGATTAAATGATTATGATTATTATGAATGTTTCTATTAACATTTAAAGTCGCCATCAGATATATCAAAGCGGCCGAGGTACCTACTCAAAAATATCTGAACACGCACTCTAACGTATTGACAATAGAGGCGGGTTCAGATATTTGTGAGCACGTTGGCCGCTCCGATATTATCTTATGGCGACTGTACAAGAACAGGAGTTTTGCTCTAAATGGATGATTAGTAGCAGGAAATGGTGTGTTGTATTGTATGTCTTAAGAACAGTGCTAGTTCAAATAATGATACTATTACCTACTATATTATTTCTTTCCTATTCCGGTAAATAATTATAGAGCTAGTAAATTTGTGCCTAGGAGTGACATAGGTAACTTTTGATTTACATACTATTTTACCCAGATTTCTTTCACAATAAAAACCTACCTAACGAATATTTCCAGCTCGACCGCCACCAGCACCCCGCCTACGACGACATCACGTCAGCGCTCGCGAACGTCACGGAACCCCACGCGACCGTAGTCATGAGCAACCCCTTCTCGTTCCTCAACATTCTGCCGTACGACCTGCGGCGGTACTTCACGTACAGGGGCTCGCTGACTACGCCACCGTGTTCGGAGGTCGTCACTTGGCTGGACTTCGAGCAGCCTGTGAGACTAGCTCATGAACAGGTAAGGACCCCACCATAGTAATGCTTAACATACCTACTGCTACGACCTGCAACCCCTTCTCGTTCCTCAACATTCTGCCGTACGACCTGCGGCGGTATTTCACGTACAGGGGCTCGCTGACTACGCCGCCGTGCTCGGAGGTCGTCATGTGGCTGGACTTCGAGCAGCCAGTGAGATTAGCTCATGAACAGGTAAGGAACCCACCTTAGTAATGTTTAACATACTGCTACGACCTGTTTCAGGCACGGGGGCTCGTTGACTAGTGACTACGCCGCCTTGCTCGGGAGTCGTCACTTGGCTTGGCTTGCCCCAGACGCCTAAACCCCCATTTCACTTATAAGTTCTACGTGGCTAACGTCAAATTACTTACGCTCGGTCTCATTACTAAATAAATGCATCTCGCAAAACAGCCTCGTTTTTTCGTTAATTGATTTATTGTCAGTAAACATTTATTGATATCGTTTTCAGATAGAGCTATTCCGCGAGCTAAAATCAGCCCACGGCAAGATCCGCCACAACTTCCGACCCATCCAGCCAATCGGCGACCGCGTCGTTTTCTACAACATCGACAACAACTACTTCAGCTACAACGAGCTGGATGACCCTAGAGAGGAAACTACTACCGCTAGGCCGAGGAGGAGGAAGGGGAATGGGGTGGGGAGGGCGGGGTTGTATTTGAGTTTGATGTTACTGTCGAGTATAGCCGTAATGATTCTCCTGTAATGGGTCCTGTGTCCTATTAGCCATAACATCTTTTCTTTTTATACGTTTTATCCTTGACAAAGCACTAACGCAGAAGATAGAGAAAAATGTTTGTGCCACAAGACTAGATGGCGTTACATACGTTTGATGGAAACCACCACCCCACTAAAACCAAAGAGAGGGTAAAATTTAAAACTTCCGACCCATCTTTATTGGCGATCGCATCGTATTAGCCATAAAATCTTTTGTCTTATATGCTTTACCATACCTAGACAGGCTAAAGATGCGTAAATTAGAGCAAAATGTTGTTCCCAAGAAGACACCAATAATAGGTGGCACTATTATACGTTTTACAATTTTCGGTAAGTCAACTGTGAAAAATTAACGCTTGACAATCTAATTATACAATATGCGAAACTGTATGGAGCAGTCTACTTCTGTTGACAAATTTGTAGATACAATATTTTGCACCACTTTACGCGTCACAAGCCCACTTGCATTGCACCATCCCACTAACTTGGGCTTAAGCGGTTAAACCGTCAACCCAGTGTCAAATTGTACTGGTAACCATGGTAACTCCAGGTTTAACCGGTTAACCCCGGGTTAGTGGAATGGTGCAATAGGGCCTTAGTATTGTTTGCCCGTGGTTTTACCACTTTACTTAATATTTGTTAATACCTAAGACTACAAATATGTTTTATTAATTTAAGGTGAAGCAATTTGTATTTAGTAAATTGAAAGACCATCAATCAGATGCCATGTGTACATTTGCCACCATGCCATTTTTTACCGTTTTTCAGCCATTAGCTAACCTCATACAACCAATGTAATAAGAATGTGTTGTGAACTGTATAGTATGAATATTAATATTAATAAGGTCAACCTTACTTTTGATTGTTATTTTTGAAATAATAAAGAGTTAAATAGCTAAATAGAATTTGAGCTGTTTGATAAATGAATTCTTCTAACTTCTATAATATAAATAGAACAAATCACTTGATTATGAGATTTTCATGAAATGTTTAAAAAAATTGTGAAGATGTGTATTATTCTGAATGGAAAATCAAATTGTACTTTTGAATTGAAGAGTTGAATAGCTTAATAGTAATCACATTAAAAAGCCATTAAAATATTAATATCCTATATATATATAATCCTTGATTATAGGAAATCATTTTTGTCAATAAATAACTTCTATACCATAAATATATCTACGTAGCAAATAACTTGCTTACCAGATTTTTAAGGAACAAGGTTGTAAATCAAATTTTACTTGATTATCAAATATATAATTTACTGTTTTTGAAATGTTATTTAACAACCAGCTATAAACAAGTAAATTATATAATTAATAACACCATGACATTCTTTTTTATGCAAATATCAGCCTTTATTTCTAGTTAAAGATAATTATTGAAGTAATTAAACATACATACAATATTTTTTTATGGGTTGTAAAATAAAATAAAAGATTTTAAAGATAGGATAATGACCTATTTTTTAACTTAAGGTGTTGTAATAAATATTTAGTGGAATTATATTTAAGTAGACCAAACTATACATAGGTGTTGCAATATAAATGACTGAAAATGTATGAATCAGATGTGGTTAGAGATTATTAAATGATTAAGTGTGATTTCATTTACTGTGATATGTACACAATTATATTTTTGTGATAAAAATATGACAGTTGACTTTTATTTCTTTAAATGTATTGACTATGACTGCATCATGTGCAACATGATTGGTGGGTAGTTCAACATGATAATAATGCATGTCTAAGCACAAATGACCCTTCATTGAATGTGGCCAATAGATAGCCAAAGGTATGTAGCATTGGCAACAAAATATATATTTTTTCCTGTCTGATTGAACCAAGGTGGTTTTTAATACAGTTGTAGTCATAGAAAGTTTAACTTATGTAATTTTTACAAACCCTTTTTATGCATACGAAAAAATTAAGAAATGAAAGAAGGAATGGAATGCGCTTCCGGTTTCTGTATTCCCTGAGAAATATGACCTCAGTCTCTTTAACACAAGAGTGAATAGGCTATTACTGAACCGGTGAGCTCCATCTTAGGCTATGTTTTTACTTTTCATCAGGTGTGACTAAAGCCAATTGCCGATCAGTTAATTATAAAAAAAAACGAGCATGGAGAGTACTGAAACTAAACTAGGTATCTTAATAAATATTGTATATTACTTACATACTACACACAGCAATTGTATCATATCAATCATCAGTACTAGGCTTATCTGTCATAGTGATCATGGCTCCCAGGTTGTCCTCCTTGCCCTGCTTGAGCCGCTCCCATATGAGCTCCGCTATGGCCTTCTGTGTTCTCCTTTCTAACTTTTCTAGTTTTTTTGATACATCTCGCTTCAGGTCCCAATCAGGTTTTCTAGGCGCTAGACTTGATATGTCTAGGTCTTGAAGGACTACCTGGAAATTAAAACATCATGGGTATTAAATGACTTAACCTGTCGAATCCCACGATATGACGTCACCCATAAGCGTTCTGGCTCAAATATAAGCCGCTGGGAGCTGACAGATTAATGGTATTAAGATTTACATAGGGAGTGCTCCCGGTACTGGTTTCCTATACAAATATAGTACCAGTACTGGGAATTCCCGGTTCTCGCCATACAAATTCAGTACCGGAAGCATTCCCTAGATTTACATTACGCTGAAACAGACAACAAATGAGACACTTGACCTTTTTAGGGTGTTTAATTGTTGGAATTGGTTGGTGGTTGAAACCTACCTGTTTAATTGTATCTACTACAAACAGTGACCAAGTGCCAGTTGCACCACCCGCACTTGACAGACTGATCAACGTCTACTATGACACTTTCCATACAATAAAATTTAGCGAACTCTTTAACAATGATAAATAGCTGGTGCAACCTACCTTAAGCCCGCATAACCAATTTTTTTGATACTTAATTTTTGAAAAAATTATTAATTAGAAGTAAGTAAGTAGTATATTTATAAAATATACGACGATAAATGAGCAGTTATAATAATAATCGGTGATCACTGGTAATAGACAAAGAATTACCTTCTCTTTGCCAGCTTCTAGCAAATCCTTCACTTGATCCTCTACAGCTGGCGGTAAAGCATCCTCCAGCTTTGCCTCTTGAAGAGTCTCATCTTGCGGCTTGTAGCTCCGAAATTTTGGCCTGAATTTAGGAATAAGTAACACATTTTTTAGTCCAATCATGCTAAGACAGCTAACTAAGTGAAAAATCTATTTTATATAAAGATCTTAAAACTGAGCAATATTATAAGTATGTTTCGGTGTTAATAATTTTATTGTTCACACAACAATTGTTGTTGATGTTAACAATTGTTGTTGCTATAAGACTGCCTTAAACCTACTGTAGTCAAACACAATAAAGAGAGCATAGGGCCCCCTGTCTATTACGACAGAATAGACATTACAATTACATACTAACTACACATAACCTAACTGCATGACGAAAACTTACTTTGGTAACGAAACTTTCTCAGCGGAAGCATCTGAAGTTTCATTTTCTGATGTATGGTTCTTCCGTTTTAAATTCTTTAATCTTTCTTTCCTTTTAAGTGCCTGCTCTTCCAAGCTGCCGACGCTTTCGCCTAGTTCCATGATAACCATACTTAAATGGTACTCTCAAATAGATAGTATTGAAATTTTAAATAAAGTTCTGCAGATAGTAACGTCAATTGTTGCAGTCACTTTAATAAAATTAATTTATGAAGAAATTAAATTTTTCAAATCTCGTAAAACACTACTCATAACATATTTTTTTTTTTTTTTTTTGTTAGAATGGCTTTTGCTTTATTTATAACATAGCACAAATAAATACTTTGTTTCTGACATCTGACGTACACAATGACATTATCAATGTCATAGTTTTTTTCATGTCCACCAAAATTATCAGCAAAACTATTTAAGATATAAGTTATGCCGTTGTCACGACGCCGCAATGAACCACATTTTGTACTACAGTTGGTCAAAACAAATTGTCAGTAAATAAGAACAAAACAAACTATACTTGGTCAACCAGATCTTGTCAGTAGAAAAAGGCGGCAAATTTTAAAAAGGTAGGCGCGAAGGGATTTCGTCCCATAGAAAATTTTAATTTCGCGCCTTTTTTTACTGACAAGATTTGCTTGACCAGCTATACTTATACTCATCCTTTTCTTTTGGGTGCTAGTACTAGTGTAAGACAAAGATAGTATGATTCTCTCTCTCTGTCTATGTTTGAAATGAGACAATCCTTTAACAAACTATATCTGCATACAACGCTGTATTTTTTTGCATAGAGATAGTATACACACACCAATAGTTTTATTTTAGATCCATTATATAAATAAATTTTAAAAGTTATACAATAAATAAATCATTGTAGATATAGCTGGTCAACCAAATCTTGTCAGTAAAAAAAGACGCGAAATTCAAATTTTCTATGGGACGATATCCCTTCGCGCCTACATTTTTCAAATTTGCGGCCTTTTTTACTGTCAAGATCTGGTTGACCAAGTATAATAGCCGTACTGAGGGGCTACCGCGAACCACGTTCGACGTGTTACCTCCCTGTCATACTTACGTACAAATTTACAAGTGCGACAGAGAGGCAATACGCCGAACGTGGTTCGCGGTAGGCGCTCTGCCCTCCTAAGGTAAAAGGCCGTATTTTCAAAGAACACTATATGAAAATACGGCCTTTTACCTTAGGAGGGCAGCGTAGCGCCATCTAGTGGCAAACATAAAAAGTTGCGAATATCGTTTATTCGTCATTCAAATAGATGGCAGTGTTGTGTGATTGCCAATCAGTTTGCCAATGGATAGTATAGCCAAAGAGAACTTGTCTCTGGTATAGCTTATATATAGCTAGTCAAGCAAATCTTGTCAGTAAAAAAAGGCGCGAAATTCAAATTTTCTATGGGACGATACTTGGTCAAGCAGATCCTGTCAGTACAAAAAAGGCGGCAAATTTGAAAAAATGTAGGCGCGAAGGGATATCGTCCCATAGAAAATTTGAATTTCGCGCCTTTTTTTACTGACAAGATTTGCTTGACCAGCTTTAGGTGATTATCACACTGGATGCGATTCGCGCATGTCGCGTCATTCGCTCGTCGCTCAAATGTGCGAGCGGGATGTCACTCTATTATATTCAGCAGGTATAGATGGTTAGATGGTCAAGCAAATCGTGTCAGTAAAAAAAGGCGCGAAATTCAAATTGTCTATGGGACGATGCCTCTTCGCGCTTATATTTTTCAAATTTGCCGCCTTTTTCTACTGACAAGATCTGCTTGAACAAGTATAGATTTGTTTTTTTTTTTTTATTTTACTTACATAAATAAAATATATAAATTTTTGATACCTTGATTAAATAAAATCTTGTTTCATTTTAACCACATTTTGATTCCGGTGGTTAATCAAGTTCTAGTAGGTATATTTCTACAAGTGGGTAAACTATTGCGATATTTGCATTTCTATAAAATGTGTGTTCCGTATCGACGTACAATTTTTCATCTAATAGTAGGTACCTATAGACAAATACCGGTTGGTATTGCATGAGCTTTGTTTGTAGTAGGTAGGTCCCCCCAACACATACTACCCCCGAGATACGCTAGGTACCTCCCTATTTCTAGGCATAGGTAATGGAAAAATACAATACAAGACCACAAATGTACAAGACTGACATTGCTAACTTTCGACATAGGTATACATATAATCCTCCTGTGGGACCGCGTCTGGCTGTTACACTGTTAGTATGTTCGCGATAAACTCAAAAAGTACTTACTGAACGGATTTGAAATAAAAATACTTAATGTAAAAGTACTAGGAGTACAGTTTGTTTACATCTTTCCCAATTTTTATTAAAGCATGGTATATCTCCCTAGCGTAGGTAAGGTACCTAGTCTTCCAGGTAGGTTTAGAAACGTGTTGTAACCGGGTAAAAAAAAACCATTTTTTTCTTATACATTTATTTACATTCTTATAACTATAGATACAAACAATTCACAACATAAATGATAATTTCTTTATTTATATGACCACTAGGATACAACAAGCAATTTATTTTCAGACATCACATAATGTTATATTATATCAAAACATTAGGCATTTGCTAAATTATGAGAAACAAACCGCACAGTAAATGACAAGTACCAAAAGGCATAACATCCGAACATCTTAAAATTACGTAAGTACATTCGTAGGTAGGTCTTCTTAAATATTTTTATTGATAGTCCTTTCTAGCTAACCCTGCTGGTGTACCATGGCCATGCCATCGCCCACAAAGTTAACTGTACATGGGTAGACCTTATGCCATTTGTAATAAGGCCCACTGATGTACCTACAGTTAGGAGTGTTGCTGTTTGTAATGTGTTTGTACCTACACATAATTCTCATTTAGATAGGTCAATTTGGAAAAAAACAATAGCCAACAAGTTGCTATCTAAATATTTAATTAAATACCTACCCAGGGAAGGGAGGTACCTACAGACAGCTCTTGGCGCTATTAAGTACAAGTACCTACCTCTACCTATTATTTTATTTTGTCATTAAGTGCAATACTGTAAGTAGTATACTAGAGATTAGTGGTCATATACTTTTTATTTATTTCTAATTAACAGTTTAAAAATAATGATTAACAGTTGTTTTCAGAATTAGCTAGAATAATGTACCGATATATTTATGTACCTACCTACCTATTTGCATTTTTTTGTAAAAATATAAATGAGAAGTAGAATTTTACGATTACTATACATACTCTAATTACGGTAGGTACACTTTTCTCTAGCTAATTCTGAATAACACTAGGTACCTACTGTAGGTAAGTACTACTTATGGCAGTTCGCAAATACTATAAAATACAATAAATAGTTGTCTCTACAAACTAGCTTTACGACATAATTGAGTACGAATCAAAGCTGCAACATTTTTATGTATGTTAAAAAAACTATCACGTGGGCTATTTAGAAATTTGAAAATTATAAAGTTCTAGGCAGATTATTCTCTATAAGTATTGCAGTAGATAATTCAAATACTGCGCCTTACAATGTAGAATATTTTGATATGCGGCCTTAAAATGGATCTCATTCTTTTTCTTTTAGTTTGGACGGTATTGTTCAGATCTTCTTTGGTCTGTCTCTCTGTAAGGAATAGGCAGGGACAGCCCGGAATCTAGCAGTGGCGAGTAAAATACGTAAATATCATCAAGGGATTGAATATCGTCTTATTTAAAGCTATCAAAACTATGTTAAATATCATATCCCTTAGTAAAAAAATTAAACCCAAGGTGCTTTGGATTAATACCGAACGGGATATGATGCAGAATATTCGGCTTCACCTAAATGACAATTCGTAATTTAGAATATGGAGGGATCGTGTTGTACCTTTGTTGTCATCGAACCAACATTACAGAACGTAACTCGAGTAACAATTCTCAGAGCAATCAGCACCTTACGCAGTCATTGACCAGATTAACTATTTCTTGCGCAGTTCCAGGCTTAAGCGCATAAGAGGAATAGTAACGGTGTCTAAAACATATGAAGATAAATTCAAGTTACGCTCTCACTTGCCTTCTACTGTCAAAAGATAGCCTGTTTGAAACATTATTGTTGATTGGGACGCCGTGATTGAGTGATAACACTTTAGACACGATATTTAAATCTTCAGGACTTCTGGCATTCAGACCAGTTTGAAACAGCAGTTGTTTCAGTTCAATGTCATTCGGGTTAAATTGATTTTGCCTGGTAAGTGGCACAAAGCGGTTATTAGGAGCAAAGTTGAACGAGTTGAATCTATTAAATTGCTGCTGCTGTTGAAAGTTATTAAAACCAAAATTGCCTACACCGCTTTCTTGTCGAAATACTCGATTTCCTTTTTGTCTAAATTGGTCATCAGGTCTGATTTGATTGAAATTGTGGCCTTGCTGGAAATTAGGCTGTAAAAAGTTGGTTATTCCAATTGGGACATGATTTTCCTGCAGTGGAAACTGTTCAGGTTGATTGTTACGTAAATGTAAGAGGAAATCGACAGCTTCTCTGTTCGGCAACTGCTGCTGGACATTGACGTTGTTCACCTGTTCTAACGGCACGCTGGCTTGGATCGACACTTGAGAACTCTGTGGTCGGAGACCCTGGTTTTGATTGAAGAACTGGTTGGGTGGATTAGGTTGAGGCAATCCTTGGAAGTTAATCCCAGGGTTGACAGCTTGAATGCGTTGCTGTTCAAGTACAATTTGCTGCTGACTTTGTGCCTGTTGCAATTGCTGCTTTTGCTTGAAAAGGAACTGCTGCTTTCTCAGCGCTTCCTCCTGTTGTCTTTGTTGGATTTGTAACTGACGCAACTGTTCTTCGAGGATTCGCTGTTTTTCTTCAAGTTGCTTTTGTAATGCCAATTGTTGGTTTATGAAAAAGTTTGGATTTATTTGGTTGGAGGTCGGCTGCGGAACAATTTGCGGCGCCGGGATACCCGTTGTGAGTGTGGTGCTCGATAGGGGCGTTACGTTGTTACCGATATTTTGTTGTTGGAAAATAGGTACAACTTTTTTAGGTAATCCTTGAGCATCTTGATGAACTGTAAAGGCCGCAACTAAGGGTGCTTGGAAAACTTGGACGTCCCGTTTGTCGACATCTTCAATGTTCTCTCCATCCTGGTTGTGCGTGGGTTTGGGCGTGGTGGTAGTCGTTGTCGTTGTTGTCGTCGTCGTTGTCGTTGTTGGGGTCGTGGGTTTAGAGTTTAATGTGCTGGCACTAGTAATTGTATTATCTGATGTCGACGTTTCTTGTACACTTCTAACGTGTTGCAAGCTTAAGCCTGATTCTCTTGTTTGGAATATTTCATTTTGTGGCGATTGGGTCGGTAGTGTAGCGGTCACTTGATTTTCGACGTTTCCTGCGGTCGTGCTTAAAATTGAAAAGTTGTTGTCTATAAATGTAGGTGATACATTTGTGCTATTTGCAAACGCCGATTGTCCGTTGACTATGAAGGAATGTATTTGTATATTTTCTGGATTTTGAGTAGGTGAATTTTCCGTAGCGTCTCCAGTTTGTAATAATTCCGATTCAGAAGTAGAAGTACCGTCGGTAGAGTCATCCGTGGTGATGTCATCGACGTCGGTGGTGACATTATTGTTCTCTTCTAATTCGGTGAGAGCTTTAAGCAAAGCTTTTCTGATGTAGGGGTCGAGGCGCACCGATGGTTTTATTCCTATGATGTTGTCATTGATAGCGTCTGTTGTGGGGTCCTGCGCTGACGCTATTGCAAATAGCGCGACGAGCAAGAAAGCCGGCACCTGGAAACATAAAAAACATGTATTAGATACAGATACTTCTGGGGCCTGATTTCGGTATATAAGACAGGCAATACACGCATGTCATATTTTATGGGACAGTGTGCCATCGGAAAGAGTTATGTCGGTAAGTCGGCAATCCATTTGCGTTGGCGTGTCGCGATTATGCTAGCTCTACCTACTTCCACGTTTCCACGATCCTAATGTTTTTAGATGTGTTCGGTTACATTGTTCTTGTAATGTGAAACAATAGGCATTTTCTTGCAGGGCGTTACACAACTGATGAGACTGCCTGCGCGTTAATGCGAATGTATGACAATTTCGATTATCTCACTAGTTACCCGTGTCAGATGTCGTGTTTTAGACAGATATTGTAATAATTTCGTAAATGGGTCAAGTCAAGTCATCAGTGAACATGGACAATAATTAATTAAATAATCTTCAAGGTTTTATAGGACAGTTCCGAACATCATTAATAATGTGAGATTTCTCTAGCTCTGGGAAGCGACGGTGCAGGTCATTTATCAACTTCGGGTGGTTGTTTGTGAGGTAAGTATTGTTGGCGCGCGTACGACGCACACGAGCAGTAGTCGTTATATTCTTATCGCTTATCAAACTCAGTCGACTGTTCGACTCGCAGACCGAGGGTCTTCCAGGATGACTCACGTTAGACGGGGCCGTGTCCTTGCCGGAGCTTCGTTTTCTATGGAAAGCACCACGTGATCACCAATCATCCGTCATAGAAAATGACGTGTCGGACCCTCGGCCCGGGCTCGGCCCGGTCTAGCGTGAGTCATCCTAAAGGCAGATAACGAAATCTCGATTTTAGATTTTTGCGGTAGGCTCTCAGTTTATTTGTGACCCTTTAGTCATAACACTCACAGTGGGTGTATGCAAATTGCAAACGCGTTCGTAACGCATTCTACACCTCATTACCCTACTTTGGCTTCCGGTAAGGAAGAATGTATTAATCTCTCCGTATACTTAATATTTATCGAGCGTAAAGTTTTATATTTTCTCACAGACGAATATCTGGGTAAAAGTGTGTGCAGCTAGGTTTAGACGTCAATATTTGCCTAATACAAGTGCTTCGCTGTTAATCGAACGTAACCCACAAATGAAATAGTGAAATAGTAATCTAAACAAAGACTGATGAACCAACTAACAAAAACCATGAGATTTTGCTCTAACATATTTACAATAAGAAAATGCAAATAAAATTATATTTCTATATACGGTTTTTTTTGTCCAAAAACTTTACAATCTTTTCTACTGGCTATTTTTATCGTAATTGCCAATCCTATTTATCAAAAAAAATCTTCATTTAAATATTTAATAAACAAGTGAACGATGAGCCGCAACAAAGAAAGTTAAACAATTAATTGGTCATTCATTGATCGCACTTTTATTAAAATCCAAATGAGTCAGCACATTTTAGTGTTGTCGAAGCGTCTACTGTTAATGGGATAGTGATCAGTGTGATGAAATGTCAGACGCGATTGCCAATACTTTCCCGGCAGCGAAAGGGTCAGGAAAGTTATTTGCGGTGCTTTATGAGCGGTCTATTGTCTGAGTGCTTGAGCTGCTATTCCGGTAGCTAACCGAAATTAGTGTCTCAGGTGGGCCAGTTACGTGTGGCTTCGAGCGAGAGCCATATATAACTGTATAGGTATATGCGCAGAGATACGACCAGACCAGACTAACTGTATCCATTCGATGCGTTCCTCATGAACAGTGTAGATTCACAATTCTACTTGATTCTTCTTTTACAATAGTAGCTAGATATCGGCTTCATAATAAGGCAAGTAATATAGGTATCTATAATAGGTTTCACTACACCACTTATGGACATATAATGTTGCAGTTTTCGACTAGATTGCATCAATGGCGGGGGGTCAAAAAGTAACAATTACATCACGTCGATAACACCTGCTGACGTCAAGCGAACGTAAAAGCTCCCAAAATCATAATTATGGACCTGAGACCTCGCTAATTCGAGTCTACAACGAGGACATAATTATATGGATGTTGACAGTCTTTAACATTTCCCTATCTCCGAGATGATCGATCAATAACCAAAGTTTATATTATACTGGAAGCTTAAGCCGGCACAGATGCAGCTAAGCGGTAGGAATGAGCCACCGTGTCAGTCTACTGACACGGTGGCGCGGGCTTTTACAAAGCGTTATCGCAGACCATCATGTATCGGAGTTATGAGAAACTCTTTAAGGTTAATTAATCTTTCAACTACTTACCTAAATGAAATGGTCTTGAGAGCGAGATGTAGTAGTGATAACGATACAAAAATATTTTAAATACTTTTGACGGGTTTCTAAGTTATTTTTGGTCCTCTTCTCTCTCTCTTGACCTCAATTAAAGTTAGTGATCCATTATAAAATATTTGAATTAATTAGTTATTGCTTACCTATATTTATCTACGTAAGCATTGAAATAAAACATTGAGGAGTTCTACTAAACTATAAACCTATACCTAAATAAATAGTAAAGCTGAACTGCACAGATATAGCAAATATCTATTTTCTATATATGACGTTATTTTATTTTATTTAAACTTGGGAAACAAACAGGCAAAATAGTACAAGATAATTAATTTAGACAATACATAGCCAAAACAGTTTCCACTTATTAACTAATAACATTTATGTTTGCTCAGAAAGGACTTAACTTTTAGGTCATTACAACGCATATTATTTTTAAAATTAATGCATTACATATTATATTATGTACATAACAGAAACAGAGTATATCCTAAAACTTAAAAATGTATGTCTACTATTTTATTTTTTATTTTTTTATTATCTATGAAAAGGGACCTAATTGTCGATGGCGCTTACGCCATTATTAACGATGCTCGGATATAAATTGCAATGCCGCGCGACGTTGTGCGGCGTAAGCGCCATCGACAATAAGGTCCCTTTTTATAGATAATGCCCCATATTTAATTAACCTTGATACAAAATAATCACTTTCAAAAATTAAATTACACCGATGCCTGCTTTTTCTTTAAGATTATTATTAAAATGAAGTATCGCAATAGTTATCCATACTCATAATTATAGAAGAAGTGTCCATTGCAAAAGCGATGGTCGCAGGCGACGCTTTCACCGCGCGATACGCTGGTAAATGTCAATACCGATATAATGTGTGGACGCACCCACGGCGTGCCGTATTATTTAACCATACAAGTGACACAATGGCTCCGCCCAGCGAATTGGGGCAGACTTTTCTAAATGGTTGGCTTTATTGATAGTGACATACAACGGATACAACTACTAACGTTTGCATACCGGTTGTGACTGCAGCAGCGTTAAAGCATTGGGAAACAGGCGATGAAACTGCCAATTTCTGTTCGTGCCGTACTGCTGTCGCGATTCAAATATTCAACTTTATCCCTAACTTGAACAAGGATATTGATAGTGACCCCGCCCGTATCCCGCTAATGCAATACCTACTTTCAAAACCGGAATGAAACATTAAGAGTTATGAGGGATTATAGGGTGTTCTACTCGCCAGTAACTTGCCCCTCACTTTCGGAATAAGGCCCATGAATATATACCTATGTATGCATCGCAGCCTGCAAAATATTTTGATCCGGCGTGCAGATTGCAAGTCTACATACTTAATTATAAACTACCGTAGTAATAGAATGACCCGGTGACATCGTTACATGCGACCTTCGACGCAATTAAAATGTTTACATAATCGCGAGGGCGGAGGGCATGCCGGGGGCGTGTGCTATATGAGATGACGGCGTAATACAACTTATGCCCTTAGGCATAGACTGATTATATGTGGATGCAGTTGACATACATGTTGAAGCTGAGAATAAAATTGGACGATAAAATACACATTTACATGTAATATTACAAGTAATAAAAACTGGAGGCTCTGTGAGCTGTAGCATTCGCAAACCCCTATGGCTTCGTCATAAAAAAAACTGAAAAGACAACGAAATCCATATAATTTTAGGTATCAAACCTGCTCTCAAAATTTCACGACATCGGTTGAGAAATGCGACCTGGGGCCCGTTTTTCAAAATCTTGTAACTTGTAATACAAGTGGAAGTCCCTTTCTATCAAAAGCTATCAAAAAGTGACATCCGCTTGTATTACCTACAAGTTATAAGCTTTTGAGAAACGGGCCCCAGTAGGAGGAGTGGAGGGTGGTGGAGGTACCATTTGACCGTAGTTCTGTAGAAAGCGACCAACTTTTTATTTTTGTCAAAGTGACTTACACCCTAACTCAGTGGCTTTGGTCGCTTTCTGCATTTATAAAAAAAATTAGTTGGTCGTTTTCTGCATAACTACGGTCATTTTTGCCCAAGCTGAAATGTAGACGCTTCGCGGTCGATTAGTCAATAATGTTGCAATTTATTTCAACGAACATCACTGTGCATTACGCGCTCTGGCAAATTTAGAATCTTTCTAACCAATAATCAATACGTTTTTAGTCTGATTCCAACACTTCATTATCACATTCGAGAAATGACCCCCGGAGCGAGCATCCTTTACGCAAGCTCAACAAGTTCAGATGAAAATGTAAATATTACGACAGTCCACGCCCGCTTTCCAGCAAACGCTATGGTTACCTCATTATGACATAAGGAAATACGTTTTGTATATAACGAGTACGAAGATGGCTAACTGAGATCCTAGATAGCCAAAAGGATACTCTCAAGTAACAAACATGTTAAAGGTGTTTTGGAATGTGACAAAATACCTTAATACGTTTTCGCAACGGTTTAAATACTAGCACTCTGGACGCCAAATATAAGAATGATTTGTTTGCTTTAGAACTCTAAACTCAACTCTAACTTCAACTGAATTACGTAATTACCTGCAGTGCATTGTTGCCGGCGCGGCACGAATTGTAGATGACATTAACCTTTATGGAATTTGGTTTATTTATTAAAGTACCGTTATAATCGCACCTACGGGCTAGTAAAGTGCTCCGAGGCTCTATCGTTGTATTTTTCCATCAACTTGTGGTCGTAATAATTTATTACTAATACCGTGGAATGGGGTTACTTTGAATCCTGCGTTTACTTTGATAAAAACTTTACTTCGTGTTCAAACTCGAATATTACGCTTTCTGAACGCACCCTGTGGATTGTTTTTTTACGGTTGGCAAGATTGAATGACACTGTCAGTTAGTGATTTGTGTCCGTGGGATCAAGCATGTCGATCGATGGGAAAAAAATTAAAATATGTAAGTATCAGTTTTGTGTACTTTTAATAGCCTGTATAATAACTTCTAATCTACAATGTGCTATATAGCAAATACATAAATTTGATGTAATTCATTGAATCAGGCATGTATCGGCCTATAACATCGATTCTTGTTGCAAATCATAATCATGGCGGCCGTTTTAGTATCTCGGTTTTTGTGGCATGGGGTGTCATTGATCGCCTATAAAGGTTTACTTTGACGACATATAGTTTTTTTAGATTATTTAGATATTGAAGGTTTTTTAACTGATTTTTGTATTATTGTTTTAGAATAATGCCTGAGCATATAGGAACTACTCTGAAAAAGTTTTAAACCGGGCTGTGACAGAAGTGGTCGAAGGCAGGCCGTCGATACGCCAAGCATCCGTACATCATCGTATTGTTATTACATATTGTTAATACATTTTGATAGGTTTTTATTGTTCAATTATGCTTCTTACCTTAAATAAGTAAAATATGACTCTGTTTTGCAATAAAGTTGTTTTTTTCTAAGCTAACCTTTTTTCTCTTTGTCAAAGTAACCCCAAAGGCAATAAAATCCTTATAAATCCTAAACCTGCGAACGGATTTTTTTGTAATGTTTTGAAGTTTTAGTTTTAGAAAAAAATGGGGGTATCAAAGTAACCCCAAATAAAGTTTAAAGTTGATCACCACTTTAGATTTTTTTTTCAAAGGGCACATTAGTATTTAAAAAAATATTATTGGTGAAGTCGATAGAGGAGCAAAAACCGATATTGTCATTTTTTTAATTTATTTTTAGTTTCCATATTCGGGGAGATAAATAAATATTAATTTTGAAATTGATCAAAGTAACCCCATTCCACGGTACTAACATTGATAATCGTTGGAAAAAAAAGAAACTTGACTTTAATAAGTAGTTGTTTCCGACATTTAAGTACCTAAACTAAAATAGTAGGCTCGTAAATGACTGGGATCCTGACTTGAAGTTTTAATACTTAGTACCTAAGTACCTATCTTAACCATACATTTCAATAGTACCTACCTGACACAAAAAAAAGTAATTTTAATAACTTAATAAATGACACTTCTTAATATTTGCATTTGTATTAGTTACATAACGAAATTGTGGACGCACAACGGACAAATCGCGCGGCCTATGACCGTTTTTTACACAACGTAAATCGTCAATAGGACCTACTACAATAAGAAGAGGGTCAATAAATTTCTGTATGACTTTGATTTATTAATTTGCAAGCAGTTAAGTAACAATGACATGGATAAAATTACCACTGTGCAAAGAATAAAATCCAAATACTTAGTAATATGCAATTAGTGTTTAATGCACACGATGTGGTATTTTCTCCACGTATCTACTCGTCTATAAAGTCAAAGTGCAAACATCAACGTAATAGAAATGGCTCCGCAGCTATTTCTTATTATAAGTATTAGTATGCCTACTAAGCAAGGAATACCAGTTTGAAATCGTGAGCCTGACCCACGACCGCTCTCATGCGCGGATGCAACATCACATCTTTAACTTTGTTTGCGGTCTTTTGTTTTTAACATGGCTGGTTGAGACAATATCAATTAGTAGGTACAGTCAGCAGGTAAGCGGGCCAGGTGCTCAAAATGATCTTAACGCGACTTTATTGTTGAGAAAATAAGAGCGTGTCAAGGTAATTTTGAACACCTCGCCCGCTTAGCAAATTCTGCTGCCGATTGTATCACTTTAGGAATTTATTTTCCTTATCTGTTTCTGTACTAGTCTGTTTGCCCTGTTGTGAAAATTTGCATAATAAGAAATGTCAGTAAGTCTGATGGCAATTCAATATTAATATCTGGGAGACCGAGCTTTGCTCGGAAAACATATAAAAACTCAAAAATGCGCGTTTTCCCAGAGATATAACCTAGCTAGATCGACTTTTCGCCCCCGAAAACCCTCATATAGCAAATTTCATCGAAATCGTTAGAGCCGATTTCGAGATCCTCAAAATATATATATATATATATATATATATATATATATATATAAATTTACAAGATTTGCTCGTTTAAAGGTATAAGATTCATAGTGTCCTATTACCTCGCTGGTCAGAAACTGAAATACAACTACATCTATCGAACTTTTATATATACCTTATTAATTTACCTACTAAACTATATTGTATTTGGGTATTTGAAAACAATACAAATTGCAGCCTCTATTAATTCTCTACCAGTTATAACCACATTGAGCTACATAAAGATGTTCATTTGGTGCAGGACTAATGATATACCTAAAATATAACGATAATTAGGTTTAGTTACCGTATGTTACCTACTCTTTTGTAAGCCCCAAGATACAGGCTCAGCCTAGTTTGGTGCTTACCGGACACCTTTGTGATTGCCTACCTATTTTATTATAAATAAATTATTCTTATTCTTATTCTTATTCTTATTCTTAATTCAATCATAATGATGCAATACGAATATTTTCTGGCAATAAATCATTTGTTGCAATGAAAATAAAATCAAAAATTATAGCTGAATAAGAGCTTGTCACTTGTATTCTAACGATCCAAAGGGAAGTACACAAAAGTCGGTTATAAAATAACGTGTTTGATGGCTACTTGTTAAAAGTTGTTCATAATCACCTGTCGCTACTTCAATAACGGTTTCAACAAATAGGTATTCAAATGTAAGTAATCGAAGTTTTTCAACACACAACCAAATTGCATAAGTCGTCATCAAAGAAAGCAAATTGCTTTCAATGGTTAACAAACACTTCATAAGATCAAAGGGATTTGCGTGCGGTGCACACGATTCGATTTATCTGAACAATCGGGCTATATTGACACTTTGACAGAAATATCCGATCGCGGTTTGTATGAATAGTTGATTTGTTGAGTCTTTGAATGTCGGCTGGAGACGGTTTGTAAACTGACACTAATCAGTAATCATAGTCACTTATACTGTGAGCATGTAATGTAATGAGTTAATGACTTCACATGCGGTAATTAGTATGTAATGTAATCAGTGTGTTAACTAGTTTAATGAAGCTTTAAGTTGCTGATTATAGTTTTGACTTGTTATCGGTAGTAATTAAATATTACGCAGAGCACAGCAGCATAATATTTAATTATTATTTATTGAGAATTATTAGCGATTTTTTGCGGTTAAAATACTCAATCAGCTTTCTACACTCTTATTCAACTTAAGTACAATAAATTGCAATGAAAAAGGGTATTTTATTATAAAATTTCAACGGCTTTTGATATATACAACGATGCAATTTGACCGATTATTTAAGGTGAGTTCGGGTAAGTTTCGGACGTTTTTAGGTGGGTTGAGATGATGTTGGATTTTTTTTTCTCAGCTTGTGGATAGGGTATGGACATGATTCAATTACAGAATTGATAATAATGAAATGCTCTATAGAGCATACATTGTGTGTTATGTATATTGTATACAATAGAATTTTATTATCTTTCTAGACGTCATAATGAGCGTGTAATGAGTGTTTAAATATAGGAAACAAAATTAATTGACAGTATTCTTTTTTTACCTGGTGGTGTAAGAACGGACGAGCCTATAAGTTCGGTCCTATTGCCGGTATCATAGAGTTTACTATTGCAAAATAACCGGTATTACCCACTGATTAATGTATAGAAGAATTGGCCTAGTAGTAATTCGGGCTATCATATCCGACCCGATTTTTATTTTTTTGCATTTTTTCTGTCCGCTCTTACACCATGCGCTCAATTTTCATGAAATTATGGTTGCCAAACTGTAGATGTGGAGTCAATGAACCCGTTTAGGGTCAATGAACCACGTGGGTTCATTGACACCATAAGCGCGTTTGGTTAAAAAAAGGTGATGAAAGAGGATTTAAGGATAAAATAATATGAAAGTGGAGGAATGAATACGATCATTTTGAATCAGTTTGCGTTTTTATAATTTATAATGATGGAAACATATTTGTTTAAGAATAAGAGATCAATTAAGTACCTATGTGGCGTTACTTAGTTAAGTGTAGCGATCAATACAAGATGATTTCGGAGCTTTATTGTGATTTAATATCTTCTATTAATCATATTTACCTAATACCTAATTTAATCAGATATAATGGTGACACGAATAAAGTTTGAGCATCCCTGAGAAAATAAGATCGGATGATTAGCATCCGATCTTTCACTACTTCGGGTAAAACCGGATCTCGGCCTACAGGCATCGTATCAAAATTCCAAATATACAGATTTGTCACAAATTTAATAAAAATAACATGCAATCTGTAAAAGAAACAAATAACGCTTCAACTTGCCAGTTATTCAAGAAAAACTGGCGAAGGGTAATTCCGGACACAAAAAAAAATGTCATTTTTTGGACGTTTGCATTGCACTTAACCGTACCTATATATCTCGCGACATGTTAGTCGGAGCGACAAGTGCGTCCTGAAGGGGGGTGCGGGACAAAACAGCGCATTGCATCACCTTGTCAGCATTAAAAAAAAAGCCCCGCAACAGGCGGAAATTTGAATCATACGATCTTACCCGGTGTCCGATCTTAGTTGAACTCACCTTATTGGTTAACGGTAAATCTCCAGTCAGTAATAAAAAGACAACATTCCGAACTTCGTGGTGTATTTATTTATCGTAAGGTAAACGTACTAGTGCTCGACATGCTAATGCCATTGGTGACAGCAGGGTGTCATCTCAATAGATGACAATGACTTAAGTTTCAAGATTACATGTACTGTGCGTCGAGCACCAGTACGTTTACCTTACTGACTGTAGCTTCCGGTATTTTTGACATCTTCATTACTCATAAAGTATTATATATCCATGTATTTCTCAGCTCTGTTGCTATTGTAATGAATTAACCATTATAACCATATGTTGCATACATAATATGGATCTTGAATACGCTTCCGTTAAATTATATTTGCACTTAATTTTGTATTTAACAAAGAATGCGACGGTTAGGTGCATCGGCGGAATCGTCAAAGGTTACATACATAGACCACATCGATGAGATGATGGAACATTCCGCGAGGCGTCATGTATTGTGCAACGTAACACGGTCAAAGCTCGAGTGCCTCCAATTATCAGAGCAACGACCGCCCCGAGTAGTGAGTATTATATTCTTTGGCCCCGAGCCTCTGACACGCTCTACTCCTATACCATTATCTATCACTGAAATGAGTATAATTCTTTATTACGGTACCTAACAAGGCACGTTCCTGTCTTTGCGCAAGCACGCATGCACATATTGTAACGAAATACTTATTAATTTCATAGTAGCTAGCATTAATTTAGTTTTATGACATGTTGCCACATTGACCGTGATCCTATTACCTGGATTAATATTATCTTTCTATATCTAATCTAGACGGTCAGCTGTTGCATGTCATACTTATTTATATTTAAAATTGTATGCTAATGGCTGGTTGTCATGATTTGTGGAATTCATTAATATTAAACAACATATCCATGTGTAAGAGTATATAGTGTGCTTATTACGAAACGAATTCCTGCAACCAAATTTCTGTACAGAGGGGTCAGTTACCTCTGCAGCTGACTACATAATTAAACGAGCTGATTGCCATCTTGGCTAGGGCCTCAGATGTTAATCACGATTCTAGCGAGACAGATAATATTCATTCTGAACTAAAGTACTAATAGACAGAAACTATATCATCATTCGGATCACCGCGATATAATTTCATTGTTTTTACCATTGTTTCACCTGAGTTGCACCAGCTGTGGTCACGAACAAAACGCGAGAGTTTAAAGTGTTATATATCATCATTCGGTTTCGCACCTACGCAATTTAATTAAATTTAAGAGTAGATATCGCCTAAAATCCCTACTAACGGAGTGAAGCACCACTGATGTCTTCATGTGCGTGGCAAAGGCGATGTAATATATGTAATAGAATACGTAATCCCAAGTGGTTGTTTCGTTTTATGCGTAAACCACCGCAAAGTTGGAAAACGCAAGAGGAAGCATTTTCTACACATGCTTAGGAGACTTTATGAGTCATAAAGTGGGCAGAGCTCGGTAAACATTTGGTTGAAAATGTTGCTTTCTATGCACTCCAAGCCCGCGGAACCACATAGACATGCAAGGATTGCAAGCCGCTCAATTTAAATTACTATTATTTAAACTGGTATTTCATAATTTGATGTGTACCTAAGGTATTTTTAACCACGTGCCTACATTATATTGTAATTAACTAATATATTTTTTTTTATCTTTTATCATGGTGTTCTCTTCTTATGTACGTATTTTTACGTAATTCTGTTTAAAAGTTTGAATGTTCGTTTTTTTTAGCATTAGAAAGAAGGTAAGCGATCTTGACACGTATTTTAATTGAAAAACGCTTTTTAAAAATCAGTAACTATTACTTATGAAAGTGGAAGAATATAAATGATCGTATTAGATTCATAATTGTTACATATTTGCCATTATTTATTTTTAGAACGTGTTTTTCAATAAAAAGACACGTCAAGATTGTTTACCTTATTTCTAATGCTAAAAAAACGTACTATATATAGGTATAGCTTCGATTTTTACACGACTGCCCCAAAAAAGGAGTGTACTATTTTGTATTTATAGAGATTATTTATTAGACTTGAACTAAGATTTTTTCTTTATTGATTGTTACGACTTCAATACTATAACTACGATTCAATATTTTAAATCTCAAGTAGTCGTACTTAATTAATACATCAAACTTTAATGTTTGTATCATCACAATTGATGATGACGGACATTTCTATGTGCTGAGTTTTGTTATTTCTACGTAACTTTCTGCAACATTCAGCACATCTCCTATAGCATTGCTCGCGGTAGTCACGGTTCTAGTGGTTTGTCTTCACAACTATTGTAAATATCAACTTAAATGTTCAGGAATAATGCAGACACCTACAGGCTGTTCCTAATGTGGTTGTTTTAACTCCACGTTTGAATATCCAAGCTGTCAAACTACCATTCTACCAAATTATCGACGTATTTAACATCCAAGTAGGAAATGAATTAAAACCGACGAACGATAACTTCGTGACGTAATTTCCTTTATAAGCATTATTTTGACGAAGCCTCACACATAATGCAATTCAAGTTAAGCACCGTGCGTAATAATTTCCCTTAAGCGCCTATACGCAGGCCGTTTGCGGTTCCCCACAGAATTTCCCGTACGGTGCAAAAGTCTTGCACCGTACCGTAATAGATTAAATGTAGGCCAGACGAAAGTTTCGTAAGACAGTCTAGATTTAATAATATACGCAAATTCCACAAATTCGATGTGTAACTTTGACACGGAGAAATGAGAATGCGCAATAATGTCGAAACGCATATATTTACCATTTATTACCGTGTATACATTAGGATGACCTCAGCGGCGCAAAGTGCAGGTGACTGTTACACAATTTTGGAAATATATATTGTATATAAATATATGTATATTGTTAATGAATGAGATAAATGAAATGAAATTCTTATTGGATTGCAGCAATTCTTGATCTTTAGGATGTAAACAGTTTGCATGCAATACAAATGAAATTCATTCACTAATTGCTGGTTACAGTTAAGATACATAAAATAGTTGACGTGAAATATTTGACGAATCCCTAAATATATATGTTGATATGTAAATCTATTTCGCATGTTAGTATGTAAGGAAATAATTGAAATGTTTGTACGCCATCAGGCAGGGTATAGTGCTACAAATATTTATTTACCGCCACTGTAATCAGTTTGACCTATACTTACAAATAAAAACACTTTGAACTTTAAATCTTAAACATTATCAAAAGCTTAAGGTACTTACCCTATCCAAAAGATTCTATAGGTACCTCTCGTGTTAATAAACTAGATTGGGATAAAGAATAATTTTTACTGCATCCCAACAACCCAATATAATCATCTCCTATCCTATGGGGAATGGTGGCCGTTTTCGGATGACAGAAACGCCTGGCGTCCGTTGGCTCGTTGGGTGGACGGCATCCGGAAGATTGTGGGTCACTTCTGGATGAGATTAGCTCAGGACCGGGACAAGTGGCGTACTAGAAGAGAGGCCTATGCTCAGCAGTGGGCGATAAAGGGCTGATATGATGATGATGAGGATGAAAAGGGGAAAAATATAGGAGTTCGGGGAGGGAGAAAGACAGTCTAAATTTCTAAAAACTTACATAGATGAAGTCGCGGGAAGAGGCTAGTCATTTAAAAGCTCTATTAGAACCGCGCCATTGCGTGACAGCAATGACCATTTCCGCCATTTTTGTTAGGTCCGACGACTCCGACGTGCAATCATTGCTCGATACAATTCTTACGGCTACTGTTCTGCTTCTGACTGTGATAGACGACGACTGATCTCAACGATCTAGATTTTATTGCTATGGCATGCAATAATAATATGCTCGCGTGTGGATAACTACCTACCTATATATGTAATCAATAAAACTATTTCGTTTTTATGTCCAAGCGTTATTTAAATGGTTTTACGGTTACACATACTTTGAAATCGAACCACTTATCTAATTAGCTTCAACTTGGACTTGATAAGGTTACGAGGGCAAATAAAATTCATCTTAACACGTTTACTACGCCGTGTTACTACCTACCACAAGCGATTCACAACTACAATTATCACTACATAGTATAAAACTAAGTCGCTTCCCGCTGTCTCTCTGTCCCTATGTGTGCTTAGATCTTTAAAACTATGCAACGGATTTTGATGCGGTTTTTTTAATAGATATAGAGTGATTCAAGAGGAAGGTTTATGTATAATTTGTTAACCCGTGCGAAGCCGGGGCAGGTCGCTAGTAGTTCGATGTATTCGAACACGTCAGGCACGGCGATAAAAGGGTTAGGACTCAGCGACAAAAAGTGAGTGTAGCCTGCGGCTCGTTGTCGACCGGTGGTCGGAAATCTTCCATATTGGGGCCTTTCAAACCACCCAAGCTTTTCATATGTTACACCCCATTAAATTTAAAGTGTTTTAGTGCTTAAAACAATTATAATAATAGCATGTAACACTTACTAATTTGGAGGATACCTACGTTTTCGTAGTTTCTCCTTTATTTATACGGCAATCTTCGTGGAACAAATGCCCAGACGTCTGTTTAGCCGGAGCACAAGCCGTGTCAACTGTACTGCTGCAGGGGCGCAATTCCGCGCTGTTTTTGACACCTTGGGATACTTATATCATACATATTCTTACGTTTCAACGAAATTAAGGCGCTAGTTTCGGGAGAAAAGGCTAAAAACTGGTTTGTCATACCTCCACTTTTTTTTTAATGTGGTCTTGACAAAGCTTGGTACAGTCAGCGTCATATAGTAGGTAGCATCCAAAGTATTCAAATTGTTCGGTACACCATATAATATGTATGGTGTAACGAACTATTTGAATGCTTTGGGTGTTACCTACTATATGACGCTGACTGTACTCGGACTAATGTTATCGCTACCTGTCAAAAACGTGGCCATATGATCAACTATCATTAAAGCAAGTCGAATTCTTCCGTAGAGACACGTAAATTTAACAGTCATATATTCTCATGTAATTGTACCAATTATCAAAGTTAGATACATCACTTTACGTGTTAACTTTATGAAATCCAAGTGAAAGTTTCACCAAAACTTCTATCTATCGGTTAAATTTGTTTAATTACAAAAAATTGTTTTTGAATTTTCACCGTATCCATTAGATGTCGTCATTCAAAAGTCAAAGGTCGTATGGTGACAAATGAAAGCTGTTATTATAAACTCAGTTTTGTTAAAAATTGTTGACATTTTTGCTTACAGTGGCTTAAAAAATGAAATAGAAATATTGGTAGAAAGATTAGGTTAACTTCGTAGAGAAAACATAATCGACAGCAACGTATTTTGAAACAGTATTATTTTTAAGACCTTTAATAGCAAAATAATTTATTTAAGTTGCGATAGTTGTCTGGCTCTACCCGCCCTAAAGTTATTTTAATATAATAATACCTGATATTACATTATAATCTAAATTAAGCACGAAAAAGTTTGGTCAAATAAACTTCCAAGATTTCATTAAATACAGTCATATATACAAACAAATATACAACAGGCAAGTAAAACTAAATACAAGCTTGTAATAGTTGCAATAAACTACGGAATCAGATCGCCCTGTAGCTCCTTTCGGTTCACAGTTCGTGAGGGCAGTTGCCGCTCTCCCTTTGAGTTTATTTGCCCACGATGCACTGTTCCGATATGCTTACGGGTAAAATGCATTCACTAACCACGTGTACGTGCAACTGATGCACTGGTGATATAAAGCATAATAGCGATATTCCATATTTTATTGAATTCCACCAAGCATAAAAGATAACTTCTAGTTTTATTTGTCAGATTTTCATCGTTCCCAGTCCAAGGATTTAAATTTATCAAGCTTTTAAAGTCTAATTGGTAAAAAAATTGTAATTGGTTTTATTTCGGAGGTATCAGGTAGCTTCAAGTTTGTACTTTAAGTATCTTTATGTTGGTAAACAATATTTGATTTGAACGTTCGGATTGTTTAAGGTTGTGTCATTGTGTCGCAAAAATTTTGCAAACGCCAATGTTGCGTCGTTATTTAAAATACACTATTCAGACTAATTCGATCCACAAACTCGTTCATTAGTTTTGATGTCTGGTCATTCGATCTGTCGAGGCCAATCTTTGCATATTAATGTGAATATTGTTAATTCCTCGGTGCAGCGTTCTCGTGTGAACTATGAATTATTGATGGCTACTTTCCTTCGGTTGAATAACACAGACTCGGTCATCTTTCTCGTATGTGCATTTGAACCATCAAAATTATATTGAGATTGTATTGATATGGCACTCACAGGCTCTAGAACGAAGCCACATGTGTGGGAGTAAGCCGAACTGAAACTGAAATGGGTATCATATTGGCTTTTTGAATCTGAATACGGCTTTTTGAATCTGAATCTTTCCTTCTAGATTATGCAACTAATTTTTAATCAAACCGTGGAATTTAAATTGACCTACGACATTTAGTTTATTTATTTGCCGCAAGGAGTTCTTAGTATGGTGATCGTGAATTAGAAATAGTTATAAATGGTCATGACATAATTAGTCACAATTTTCTTGCATTATTCGTTTCGGTACGTCTGCCTAACCACAGCTCGGCCGTCAAAGACATAATAATACATCCATATTTAGGTTCCAGAGGATCTAGAATACTAGACTTAAACCAAGAGAATAATGTTTCACTTGACAAAGGCGATTCGCTAACAAAATAAAGGCATATATGTATATATATATATATATGTTTTAGGTTATTAGAACTCATTCAGTATTTTGGCCAAAATCAGACATCTCATCACCTATCATTAAAGTGAAAATGAATGAATGCTCCTCTCAACCTCATATGTACTAATCCGAGTGAGAAACATTATCTAAATTACCGATAGCTCAATACAATACACCGTGCGAGCGTTAAAAGCTGTCACGATCTGTATCGTAGGATTGTTAGGCGCTGTGCGCACTGACTTCCATTTTCATTTCCGTGCTTCGAATGCAGTATTTTTGCCATCTGTTGTATAATTAGAAAACCAGTAAATCAACATTTTTATAGATACTCGTACGTAAGTGCAAAGGACAAACAGTAGGTATCCGTATATTTTGTTATTTTTTTTGACGTTTTGTGCTCATGAGTAGGACTAAGCTAACTCTGCACAGCTGCAATGCCAGTGTGGAAGCGACACCATAAACGTCATATTCGCACTTCCACACTTAATCACTGCAGCGTCGGTGCTTAGTCGGACTCAAATAATATTTCGTCCTATTAAAAATTCTGCCTACACGAAAACTTAGTGACCGGGACCAGGCCTTAACTTATAATGTCAGATGATTTGTATCATTATCGCGCATGCGCTCGGGGCCATAATAAATGCGTTAAACTCCAATATAGAAAAGTACTCATGTCCTATGTCTGTCAGTGCACTCACGTCTTCGGAGAAAGTCTACGTCATCACAACGTGCAGATTTGCTCAAATTGACTTTTCTTTCCATTGTCGGGACTCGTGCAGCCGAGGAAGCGCATTAACTCTACGATTTATGTGGACATCGTAATTTAGTTGATTTGTATTCGTAGGTGCCATGCTTTTCTCCTTACCTGCTTGTGTGTAATTATTATTTAGGTGTTATTGTTAATTCTTCTTATTAGATATTTTCAGCTGTCAATGTAATTAGTACTTGTCAAATGTCAAATTTTGCAGTTAAACTCATACCTACACGGGTGGCGCGCTTTATTACTCTAGTACACATAGGTAGTTGAAAATGAAAACTCACCGAAAAATGTCGCGCGAGTGTCTAAACTAAGTTAAACCATTATCTTAGCGCATGGGGCCCGTGAACCTGTCACTTGCGGCCCGCGAGCCTCCCTGGCTATTTTGTATGTAATATAGGCAAAACGAGAATGTCTGATAAAGTCATAAATATTAACAAAGTGCGGCCCACGTCAACTTCGTATAAACTACTATGTGGCCCTTGGTCATGTCAAAGTCATTAGAAACATTGTTGTAAAAAGTCCCTAGTTATTCTTCGATCGTTCTCATCTGCTCATAATTAGTTTCTTCCTTGATTGCGAATCGATTAGCACATGTAAACCAGTCTTGCGATGATATAATCTTTGAAACAAAAGACAAATCGTGTGGTGTGATAAATCGACAAGCCATGCAAGCTATTGTGTTGTTGTTTTAGTTAAAAGCCTGTCTGTTTGTGTTTGTAAAGAGCTTAAGTTTATAACCTAGGGCTTGTGTTGCGTGATAAATATGTCTTTTATAATGCGGTAAGGGCATTTATTTGTGTGATGAGCACAGATATTTGTTCCTGAGTCATGGGTGTTTTCTATGTATATAAGTATGTATTTATCCATATAAGTATGTATATCGTCGCCTAGCACCCATAGTACAAGCTTTGCTTAGTTTGGGGCTAGGTTGATCTGTGTAAGATGTCCCCTGTTATTTATTTTATTGTAGAACAGGATCACACTGCGGACGAAAGAAAAAAATCGGCCAAGTGCGAGTCGGACTGGCGTTCCAAGGGTTCTGTACATTAAGTCCGACTCACGCTTGACTACACATTTTTAATAGGTTTTCCTGTCATCTATGGATAAAGAACTATATTGTGTATTTTTTTCAAAATTGTAGACCCACTAGTTTCAGAGAAAAAGGGTTGGGGGGGGGGGGGGTCAATAAGACGGACAGACAGACGTAGGAGTGATCTTATAAGGGTTAGGTTTTTCCTTTTGAGGTACGGAACCCTAAAAATGTAACAATGTCTGTTCATGTTAAATTAGAAACCACCGCGTTGAATAGCGTTGCATTAACAAGATTAACACGATTTAAAACATTGGCGGTGTCTATGAAAAAGACGCATAGATTGACCAACTATCGCAGATCACTGAGAAATCTTTATAAGCATTCATATACTTTTTTTTTATAAGTATGGTTAATTTTTAAACACCGTAGTTCCTTGAAAATAGTTTAACATAGAACACAGAAGTCATAACTAGAAAGGCTCTAGTGAACTTCGTTGACCTCTATAATAAGGGGTCTCCTAGTGCGGATCTCGGTAGGTCTACTCTTCAATTTCCGTCTCCACTTAAAATAATATGATGATTGCTTGAAAGCTATAGTAAGAGTAAACGTAGTAGATACATACCATATGACGAAGCATACTCACGGCCTTATTCGAATAATGCGTTGTCACAGCGTTACGATACCGATTTGTCAGTGTCAAAAGTGACGTTTTTGGTTGAAGAAATGTCATGACATCTTATAAATATCGTTAAGAGCCTTAAACGTTTTCTTAGTAATAGAAGGTACTAAACAAAAATAAAGACATATTTTTAAATACCTACGTTAATTTTAGTTTATTTAGATCAGCCATACTCTAAGTGTGTTCCGCGGAACCCTAGGGTTCCGCGACACCCCTGCAGGGGTTCCGCAAGAATTTAGAACACTATGCTTTAGTCGCCTCGAAAAATTTTACTATGCCGCCACCGTACTGTAGGGTTCCATCAAGTATTTCGCTTTCCAAAAGGGTTCCGTAAAAAAAAAAGATTGAGAACCGCTGATTTAGATAGTTTATGTTAATATCTGGGAGACCGAGCTTTGCTCGGAAAACATGTAAAAACTCAAAAATTAGCGTTTTCCCGGAGATAAGACTAGATCGATTTTTTGCCCCCGAAAATCCCCATATAGCAAATTTCATCGAAATCGTTAGAGCCGTTTCCGAGATCCCCGAAATATATAAATAAATAAATAAATAAATAAACAAGAATTGCTCGTTTAAAGGTATAAGATAAGATAAGATTATTTTTCAGTTATTCAAGCAGTAAATGATTAGTGTGCTGAAAATATAAAAATCTATTGTATTTTCTAGTTAGGATTCTAGTCTAGTTAGTTTATGATTGGCTTGCGCTTAAATGTACAGTCAGCTGCAGAGAAAAGGTACCACCCCTGCGTACAAACTTCTATGTAGCCTTTTCTCTGCAGCTGACTGTACGTATGCTGTCTAATTACTTTATTTATTTACATATTATTTGCTAAATCAATTTTTAAACATGCAGATTACGTCTGCGAGCGATATTCCAATGCAATTCTCAATTTACGTTATTTAAAAACAAGTGCAAAGAATAAACCATAATTCACTTAAACATCAAACATCAACATTTATTCAGCAAATATGCCACAAGGGCACTTTTACACGTCTACATGGAATTCACATACAAGCTAAAAAAAACCCATCAGCATTTATAAAATACACCGCAAATATCAAATCAAATTAAAAAAGGCAGAATGTTTAGTGGTTACAATAACTTTACCGGCGGCGATCATTATATTTAATGCATTTTTGTCGTGCGTGAGATTCACTTGCGTTTAATTCTCATAATTTAAGCTGCGCTGCAATTGTATTATAATTAATGTCAGCTTATAAGCAACAGATATCCCATGACTTGCGACAGGTGATCTAGTTGAGCAGGCATTGTTGCTTGTCCTAGATAAGCTCAATGTTCTTTCTGCATGTAGAGACGTGTAAATAATAGGGACTGTTAATCTCATTATTTGTTATTGTAAATGACGCCATCACGTGCCAATTAGTGACATCTCGTAATCTCGTTCCTCCGAAATCGGTGCCATCATATAGCGGCCGTCTCCATACAAATACTACGACATCCATATTTAGCCGTATTATTTAGTATGGAGACGGCCGCTATATGACGGCACCGCTATCCTAGGAAACCAGAACTTTACCTAGGTATATTGCAAAATCTCCTAAGTCTGTGCGGAAAGAGAAGAGTCGTGAAATGAATGGGATCCAATACATTCTACGACTCTTCTATTTCCGCACAGACTCTATACTTACGTGAAGTCCCAAAACTAAATATTACTTAATAAATGACCCAGTGATTTAAATAAGAGAAAAACTCAGATAAAACCGAATTGTAATTTTACGCATCGTATTGAACTTGCGACCACTGTGGCTGCACAATTGTATAAACTAATTAACAATTTCCTTCTTCTTGTTTCATCAGCCTAACGACCTAATTAGTTCAGATTTAAAGATACTATATTATGTCGAATACAATACTGACACCTTATGAACTTTATTTGTGCGTAATCATATTTAATGAGTCAATCATTAAGGCTTATGGAAGTTTAGTTATGGATGAGCACACGTAACGAGAATTGGCTGAAGATAATGTTTTATTAATACCCCGGAACTTACTTCCGCGTGTGATACGCTATGACTTTTTAATATTGAGAGAAGTCGCATCTTGTGATATCGTAAAAAAATATCTTATAAAGTAATATGTACCTAATATATATTTGTATAGGTAGGTAGTTTAATTTGACAACCAGTTTTTTAACTGTCCTTAAGTAGGTATTTAATAAAATAAAAAACACAAAGGAATAGTTTTAACGAAATTTTCTGGTCAGATATACATATTATTGCTGATAGATTACTGAATAAGATTAGTTAATCATTTAATAATAGTGTATATAATTCGATTCAAAATAAATAGGTCGTATAAATGATTAATGATCTTCAAGTATGAGTTGATCATATTTGTTGTCATGCAATATGATACAATAACGATGTAATATCACAATGTAAGCAATGTTTAATTATGGTTTATTGTAACATTGTGCACCAACGTTAATTCAATTCAACATATTAATTTGATGTAATCAACCTGTACAGCAATTGTACATTTTGATAGCTTGTCTAAAGAAGTATTGTCCAACTCGTAATAATAGCTGCACGATCGTTGGACGATATGATGTGTTAATGGCTTATTGTCTTTAAGTACAGGCACTAATTCTTATGTCACATGGTTCACACTTAATCAATCTGACAAAGGCTCATTATAATGATATCAATGCAGGTACTTGAAATGCAAGAATAGACATCTACCACGCCCAGAAATTAGAAATGTACCTTGTACCGGGTTGGCGGTTGAATATACATAGTGATTAAAATTTCTTCAATAGGTACGTATTTTGTAAAAGGCGAAATAGTTACACTAGAGGTCAATTCCCTCATTTTAGAAAAACATCTCTACATTCTTGGATTGGAACATGTCTCAGAACTTATAACCGGCGGGGATGCAAAATTGTATACCTAGTCAAAATTCCAAAGTACTATTGTTGCGTCAGTGTTTAAAAGTTACTATTTATCACCACAAAAATTGTATTACAATATTCGCGGCTTTTTGTTCTGCTCCCTGTTCTACACCAAGAAGTTTTCGTAAAACAAACATAGGTAATAGGTACCTATTATTGGGTGGGTAGAGAATAGATACTCATAATCACAATATTTATCTCTACAACGATGTGTGGGCGTCTCTAAATGATGTTACAAGCCATTATAAATTTCTTTTTCTCACGCATTTTTTGGAGACGCACATTTAAAAAGGATAGGATTTTAATCGATACCTAACGAATTGCGAAAATGATCCTTACGGGCAATTCTAGCTGTCACGTTGGCGTTGGTTGGAGATATATGGCGGATACCATCACGGGCGGAGTACCTAATGTTCTACATTACTCATGCTTGTCCGGGTATTGTCAATGTGGCACATGCATTAAAGATGAATGTGAATAGCATGTTAGCTATTTGGTCTTGTATTTATTTGTTATTTAACTAGTTTGTGCTAGTTTAAACTAACAAAAAAACAAAAGGAGGTTGAGTTGACGTTTCAGAGTCAACGCGTATTTATTTTGGGCATCTAGTTTCATGCAACATATATACATATTATCGTTGCCATTTAATGCAATTATAATTTACTTATAAATTATTACTAAATCTCCGTTGTAAGTCTATCAAGATCAAGACCTTATTCCCACACTTTCATGATTCTATCCAAAGGGTGTTAAGTATATCTGAATTTAAATCATATTACTGTGACCCGCATTATAGAACAACAATGTGTACTCATACTTAACGCACTCAGCGTTCTTGTACAAATTGATTGAAAAATATAATCGTTTGAAGTGACTGTCATTACGGTATTCTGCCCATTGTCTGGCAAGATGGATGGACTTACATAATCATCGCATAACCTTATTTGCCCTCTATAAATCTCGTGCCGAAAGCTTCAGGCAAATGAAGAGATAAGTCGCTTGGAGGCGGAGAATGCGTAAAGCACACCACGCTCCACGGTGTATCGGGCAATTTGTAATATTGAATCATTGAAGAAGTATGACAAGAATATTAATTATGTGATTTCAAAGTTCGATATTCTACCTACGTGTTTATGAGCAACCCATGATGAGCAACGAAGGCGATTATAGTATTAGTTGCGCTAGACCGATATTACCTACATACCTGAAAATAATTTAAGTGACACTGGCGACACTCACGTGACCTGACACGCGGATTTACTCTACTTTAATAAGCTCTGAAGCCTGATCTACCATGTGCGTACTTATACGGCGTTACTTTACATGTATAGAATTCTGATAAGTCTGATAAGTATTGTTGAATGCGTGTGATGAACACCGTGTGTCAGCCTATAAATCACTATTAAAATATTATAAATGCCAAGTAATTCTGTCTGCCTGTTACTCACCTCTTCGAGCTTAAACCGCTGAACCAATTCAGACGAAATTTGGTATGGAGATAGTTTGAAGTCCGAGGAAGTATATAGGGTCTTTATCAATCATCATAAACATCATCATACCACGCAGAGGATGTCGCAGGCAGAAGCTGTGATGATATCATTGAAAGATAGTACCTACCTACCTATTAGATAATCAAGTTCACAAAAGGTTATAATTAACCAAAAAGCGTATAATTTTTATTTAATTATGAACATCTGTCTAGATTAGCGATAACCACAGGGAACAAAAGAAATGTCAAATAATCTGCGTCTGCGATCGTGGGAATCTTCTATCCGAAAATGCTAGGCTTTCACTGTCCCACGGCGCGACAACACTCATTAAATGATACTAGCCGCATCTTTGGCAAATAAAATATTGTATAGTTGGACTTTTTAAGGTGTCCGAATGTTACTTAAGAGCTCATCGAACTTTTTAGAGATCTTAAAGATTCTGAGTAGGTATATGCATCAGTATACCTATGTGTACGAGAATTGTGTAGTATGTATTTATATTTTTGGTTCTACTTATTTATAAAATGATTGGGATTACAACTTTGGAAACAAATCAAATTATTTCATTAAATTATATTTTGTTTTGTATTTTTTAAGTAATCATATTACTTTATAATTTTACATTTTTGATAATTAGATAGATAGATAGATGATTTATTTCATGAAAGACAATTACATAATAAGTTTGCATTGATGTCAAAAATATAAGAATTTCTATCATGATCGTCAAAATAAAAATAAAAAATAAAAATGAAAATAATAACAATACTAATGAAATAAAATTATAGCTCCAATAAGGATTGTCAAACAATTAAAATAAGAGTAAGTAGGTAAATACTTACAAATCCAAAATATAAATTTACAATGTCAGAACTTACGAGAATACAAGAACAGAAAAAATAAAAACAATGAATAAAAGTCAATTAATTTCCAATTGGAACAGTCGTTAATAAGAGTAGGTATAAAATAATATCTCCCAATAAGAATCGTCAACACACAACATCAACAATTAAACGTGATATTACTTTAAGTATATTAATTATGGTTTTTTTTATTAGTTGATTCGGAATGTTTAATATTTAGGTTTATGGTAGTGAGAGTGACTATAATAGGTATAATGTAAGATAGATATCGTACGACATTATTCACAAAACCAAGGTTGAAATTCGTGCAACTATTTATCTACCTACCTCTATTTTGATTCACGATTAGGAAGGATATTGTTCAGATTTGATACATTACTCAATTCCAATCCGGTTGCAATTTTAGGATTATTTGAGTGGTTTAATGCAGTCTCATTGCATTGTTTACGACTACATGCATTCGTTTATTGCAGTCTCCACATTTGTCTTTATGTACTAAATAATATTTCGGAACCATGAATTGATTCATTCATGCTAGGCAGTGAAAGATAATTCTGACAATTCATTCACGGGTACAGTGATTATGACACTACACAAAAACGTGTGCACATAAGTTCTCCGATATGTGTTGTGTGTCCATCCATCCATCATTGCACGAGGTGCAAAGTGCTGTCAGTAGCGGCATTAAGACTTCTTAAATCTGTATTTTATTTGATATTGATATGACATTAGTGGTATTATGTCAATATGAAATAAATAACAGATTTATAAAAATCACGATCCGACAGGAGATGAACAAGACTATTACATTTTTCATTCATAAGAAAGTATATGTATAAAGGTATGTAAACAAATATTGTACTCTTCAGGGTACATAAAACAATGAAATTATGAAAGTTATTATTTAGGTACTTTAATATGAATATAACATTAGGTACTAACAGAAACAAATCAGATGTGTAATTCAAATAAATGGACGTTAAGAATTTTAACTATATTTATGTATGTACTTATACTATTGTTCGTGTGAGAACACATTAAGCACATTAGTTAGCGTCAAGGCTCATTTGCTCTAGGTTACCTAACAATACTCGATTTAGGTATCCGTTCTGATCTAAAATCTAGATGGTCAATAAAAAAAAACACATTAGCTGATTCAAATTATTTTGTGCAAAAAATTGTTTGTAACTTTTGTAAGGCCGTGAATTATAGTTTAGCACTATTTTACTTTGGTTAGGTCATACCGAATCCTGCCTATTATGTTTTGACTATTGTTTAGCATAGGTAAAAGCATACAGGTGTATCGATTGAGCAATTCTCGTAAAATCGGCAACGCATCGAGATAAAAGACCAAAAATGTGTCATCGTGATCGACGTGCGATGCGCTTTTACTTTCATCCTACTTACACGAATCGAGGAATTTATTATTATGTCATGGCGTCATCCTTCACTCGGCGCTTATGGTGTTTGAGTGTTTGTATTTTTTACGTTAATTGGTGACTTTTAAGTCGACGATGACTTTGTGAATGATGATGACGATTTTCTGATTCCGGTAACGTGTTATATCAACAGCTATTAAAGTATTTCAATATTTATAAGGTGGTGGTGGAGGAAATTGCATGCTAGGTTCATAAACGATCAGTACCTAACTAATATATTCTCACTTTTTTTAATTACCTACAGTTTATCTTTACAAAAACTACAATAGTGACTTAATGTTCTCTAGGTATTATCCAATAGGCGCCACAAAGACACTTCAATGAAAATATATCTTTTCATTCCGTCGAGAAAGGAAACAAGAAGTAGTTTTTCAACAACTCAGATGCCTAAGTTCAGATCATAGGTCACAGAGTAGTCATTAGATAGAGAGTTACATTATATAATGCGATGCGATATGTCCCTGCTATACGCATACATGTTTTGCATTAGTTTCGTAACTTGGCGACACTGTTTGCTTTTTACATATTTTTTACGAGTTTGTAATCGGAACGCATATTTGTATAGAGTTATGACACAATTAAACAATTGCAAGAAGTGGAAATACAACGACGTGATACTGAAATCAGAAACGTTCGGTTATAGAGGATCGTAGCTATCAATTTAGAAATATATATGTGCCATCGCTTGTCTAACGACACCACTAACTCATTTTAAAACTTTCAAACAAATAGCAATATACCTAGTAACCAATAGGTATAAAAATAATTTAATGTAACAACCGCTTATTCAAGAAATCTAAAATAACTTCGATTCGAAAACAAGACAGACTGATGACTTTTGAGGTGTTGATGCATCAAGCTTTGATTACTTTTATCTACTAAAGCCGACAAAAGTTGAGCTATTGGTCATACCACCAGTAGCTCAACTTTAGTCGGCGACGTGACGCATGTGCCATTGCAGCTACCTTAACTACAAAAATCTACAGAATATACCGTTGGATTTAAACTACTTAAAACTACATTATCAATGACATCATGCTTAATATCGGCGTATACCTTTATCAGAAGAGGGTATCAAAAAATTTGGTCACGTATAAAATAACGGTTTTTAGGGTTCCGTAGCCAAATGGCAAAAAACGGAACCCTTATAGATTCGTCATGTCTGTCTGTCTGTCTGTCTGTCCGTCTGTCCGTCTGTCTGTCCGTCCGTATGTCACAGCCACTTTTCTCCGAAACTATAAGAACTATACTGTTGAAACTTGGTAAGTAGATGTATTCTGTGAACCGCATTAAGATTTTCACACAAAAATAGAAAAAAAACAATACATTTTTGGGGTTCCCCATACTTCGAACTGAAACTCAAAATTTTTTTTTTCATCAAACCCATACGTGTGGGGTATCTATGGATAGGTCTTCAAAAATGATATTGAGGTTTCTAATATCATTTTTTTCTAAACTGAATAGTTTGCGCGAGAGACACTTCCAAAGTGGTAAAATGTGTGTCCCCCCCCCCTGTAACTTCTAAAATAAGAGAATGATAAAACTAAAAAAAATATATGATGTACATTACCATGTAAACTTGCACCGAAAATTGGTTTGAGCGAGATCTAGTAAGTAGTTTTTTTTTAATACGTTATAAATCGCCTAAATACGGAACCCTTCATGGGCGAGTCCGACTCGCACTTGGCCGCTTTTTGGATCTACTGTCGCTTTATCGCCGAAAATATGCACAGTGTTAGATCGATGCGCAGTAATTTTTTTTAAATATCGCCAAATTTTCTACTTCAACAATCAATAGATAAGTGACGGCGTGCGGTCTAGTGAATCTTATCGATTTATGTTCCGTTAAGGCATGCTGGTAAAAGCTGGTAATATTTATAACGTAAAGCCTGTGAACCCGTGACCCGTGGCGTGCTTCGCGGAACTTATGGAGTTATGAAGCTTTTATCGGCTGCAGATTCAACATAAATCTAGTTTGGAAATATTTTAGTTTAGTACCTCTAGTATACTTAGTTGTATTCTGTTCTTAAAATTACTGTTCTGAACTTTTCTACCATAATTTAGTCAGTAAACAGGGGCCCGATTTTTGAATTTCGATCACTCGATTTCGTCACTCGATAATCGGTGGAAAACGGCGAAATGCTAAGTTTTGAAAAACGAGTGATAGAAATTTGGAATCGAGTGGTACTGACCACTCGTTTTCAATTTTATTAGTAGAATTTATATGCCTAATAATGGAGATATTACTTAACGAAATACACGAAATCGAGCGGTCGAAATTCAAAAATCGGCCCCCACGTCTCCTTAGTCGCTATATATTTAGGTTTGTAGAAAATGCTGCGTTTATACATTTTCGTTTAAAATATTACTTAATTTTGTATAAGAATACCCATTAGAAATCCAACCTGCTGCACTGTCAGCATACATAGTAGAGAAAATGTACTTTTGGCTTTGCCACAGTCGGTTGAAAAAGGGAAGTAAATATTTATAAGCCGGTTGTTTAAAGCCTTTTGTAGTCATAACATCAGTATTCTGGGAGAATCCTTAGCCATCTTCCGACTCGTGTAAACGGGCAGATCGGAGCGTGAGCACATGATTGCATCACCGGGGGAAAGTGCATTGATTATTTTATTGTGTCTGAAGACAACACATTAACACGGATTCCACCCTTGATCTATTATGTAATGCAAGGAGGTATGTTTTTGAAAATTTAAGGTCGTGATTTTTATCGCATAATTATTCAATAATGTTGATAGTTGGTAGCTACTTAGTTGATAGTTTTTTTTTATTTAAATTTTGCATGTATATACACAAAGATAAACTATTTACAATGCCTCAAATTCAGCGATGTTACAGATCGTAGTCTTAGTACGGTTGTATGCACAAGAGCGAAAAATAAAGGAGGATTCTGCTGATTTTTTTTTCTCATAGACTGATTTAATTAGATTAAATTGATCAAAGATGTTCCAAAAACAATTTTTGTAATGTCTACAGAAAAGGTGCCAGTTTTTCTGGACGTTTTTGACCCAAATATTTAGCAAGCCATCTGAATTAAGTCTTAGTTTTTTTAAAACATGCTGATCAAAAATGTTTGCTCGACATTAGTTATTTTGGTAATCAAATACATTAGTTATTTTGGTAATCAAATACAGTCTTCGCTGATCAAACTTAGAATATACAACAATACAAATATAATTTTTTGCGCACCTTATCCTCGATAAAAGAAAACAGCAACACAAGCAGAGATAAAAAACACACACACACACACACACACACACACACACAATATATTACTGGCTGATTAAATTATGGGTAAGTAATTAAAATAAACCACAAGATTATTATTCATTTAAATCGCTATTACACCTACTCGTGCGATGTCATAAAGATACCTAATGTATATAGATCTTCCTTCATGTTAACACGAAGAAACTTGCATACAGATATCTCTTAACTAGATGCAGCATACAAGATAACAAGACCCATAGTAATGTTGCTACAGAAGCGTAATCGTTTATTTTAGTTACGTTCATGATTACTAAACGAATATAAATAGGTATTCAAAATTATTAAACAGCGATTACTAAAATTAAGGTAGGTAGAAAATGGTGGAAAGATGGTATTGAATGTAACTGGTTAAAAAAATTGCCATTCCTATAGTACCCATTTATCTGCATAAATAGATTCTACAGGAATGTTCTGCGGGTTCAAGATATTTACCTTTATAGCTCTTAATTGGGTACGAGTAAGTATGTCTGTCCTCAGGAGGCACGTAAACCTAATTTCTATGCATAACCCAAGAGCGCTTGCGTATTGATATTGACTGCGAGTTTTCGGTAATAATGCGGAGTCTATGGGAGGTATTCCATTTCTGCTTAGTACATGCAGCTGCCAAGTAACTGGTTAAAAAGTTAATTACAATAGGCAATTCGCTAGAAAGGTAAGAATGATAATCTCCAGCAATTAGTATGAATTGGTAAGGAAAGAAAATGCGTGGGAAAATTCGTTACTCGAATAGTGTTCAACGGATTATGTTTCCAGATAATTCGATTTTGATAAGTGGGATATTAAGTGGCTTACGTAATAAGAGGACGGAGGGGAGACTATACAAACTGTATAATAAAAATGTACTAAATCCGTCCGTCGAACCAACTAACCGTTGATAATCGTTTGTCTCTATCCCTCATTTTAACATTTCTGTTTGTTAGAAGGAGTCAAAATTTAACACAGATTGAGATTTTTTGCACTGATTTTTTTTTAATATCATAGGTATGTAATGTATAATGTAAACGATGTCAAAAGAACATGGAATGATTAATCTGACCTTTTTGTAACTAATTATTACAATTAAATTTAAAACCCGATCATGACAGAATGTTAAAACTCCCTGTTAAGGTGATTATAGACATTCGTTTGTAAAACTTGATAAGATTAAATGAATAGCATGAAATGAAAAACGTAACTTACACAATGAGGTTATAAATCTTGACACGGTTAAACAGTTTTAACACGATTTTAATGATGTATCCTGAATCACGATCAATTGTTATGGTTCTAATCATAATTGCTATCGCGTAACATCATTATACGGTAATAACATGCAAACTTCATATGTCTAGGAAGGAAGGTCCATCATGTGAAGTGCAGATTAATAGTTAACTAATTGAACTAATAGATATTTACCATCACTTTAGTTTAATGAAGAGGAGCTTTCGTCCTCGATAAACTTATTAAAGATGTTCCAATTGATTTGATGAGGTGACAGTATTGAAGTGCATGAAGTATAAAAGCGTCAAAAAATGCTTGAGGGACTAACATAACTTTGCCGTTGGCTAATTGTTATCTCCATACATTATCGACGCGCAGTATTCATGAATATTGCAGATTTTGGATTTTCCCTTTGACTTACATAATTAGATATGACATAGCTTTTTGCCAAATGTAGGTCACCGGGGAGTTTAATTTTTATGCAAGTGTAAAAATGCGTGCGATAAACATCTTTTTGAAGATTTGTTATTGACTTATTTCAACGTACATACATCCTACTTAGTTCACGAGTTTCTTAGAGAAAAAGGTCTTGACAAATAGAAAGTTGAAAGATGAAGGATTTGGAACTAAAAATCATGTAATTCTTTTTAGTTCCAATTTGAAACTATTGCATCACAAAAAAAACTCGATAACATGCGTGCATTTTTGATTATGTGTAAAGAGGTCGGCAAATCCGCGCCGCAATCCGCATGCGGCTCTTTCTGGTGTACAGGTGCGAGGAGCGCTGACTGTTTTCCAAAAGCTTACAGTTCTAAATCAAAATTCTGAGGCCCTTATAATTCTATAACTGATGGGTTTTCTCGCAGCTTTTTAGGGTTCCGTATTTTCCTCAAAGTATCCCTCAGCAATAATTGTACGTTCATTTAAAAGCTTCCTGAATTTCATGACGGCATCAATTTTCATATCACATTCAATTGTTTAACCTTAACCTATTGTAAGTTCAAAATAACACACACTGATACTCACTAATCTCATGGTGTCGGGTCACTTCACTGGTGGAACAACAGCACTACAATATGCGCACGAGTCGGAAATGTCGGAACGCTCACTGGTGCTCGCGGTCGCGCGTCGACTTGCACTGCGCGGGAGATCGCGCGCGCGCCCGCCCAAAACAACGTTGTGTAAACGTTGAATCATATGTCAACTGGCATGATCCGGAGATCAATAAGCTGTGATTTACTATGGTACGTTACTTAGTAGGTACTAATTTATAGTGTTATGAAAGTTCAACACTTTATTAAACGAAAGATTCAGGGTAAGAGACCAGCCGGAAAAAACCGCATTGCCAAAAATGTTTACGCATGCGTGCGGCTGCGTCTAAATAACAGCCCGAAGATAAGAATAAGTGTTATTAGAATTATATATATTTTTACTTTTGTAGTATATGTCACACGTTTAATTTCTATTATTTTGAAACGCACATTCAGTTTGGTTTTTAGTCTTGGCTTTACAAAGTTTCAAACTTAAGGAAAAATATTTCTTCTACACATTAACAGATAAATGATATTTACACAAATATTTTTTTCTCTTAGCAACCACATGAACGTAGCGTACCGGAAACCCTAAATACCAAGTCAAATTCTTCAAATACGTAGGCTACATAATATTGACCGATTTCGTGACGGCGGCGTCAGCGCAGCGTTACAAAGAGTTATCTTTATGCAATGTTAGCCAAAGATTTCACCCGTTACTGTTAGTTTAACTACGTGCCAAATGTTATGGGGCATGAGTTAGCACCCATAACGATAACCGACTGTTAATTTACAGTTTACTATTATTCTGTTAATTTATAAGAGGCGAGCAAAACGTGTTAGATTGGTGGCTTGTCACATGGCCGTAGTCTCTTTTGTGAAACACCTTTTTATCTTTGCTTTTCCGGCTGAAGGGTAGCTGATATGGAGTATAATATATATTTTAGTTTATTGTTTAAATTATCCCAAAGATATCGTTGTTCCCGACGCAAACTATAGGTACAACGTTAGTATTTGCTAGAGATAACAGGATATCATACATACATACATATAATCACGCCTATTTCCCGGAGGGGTAGGCAGAGACCACGGATTTGAAGAAGAGGAAGAGAAAGAGATTATCAACATGTACTAAACAGTAGTTACATATGTCTCTTTGACAATATTTCAAGTACCTTACCTAGGTAGGATTCTTAATGGTGGTACTGACTTCATAAAGTTAGGTATAGAAAGTTGATTTGGCCATATGACAGACTGCAAAATCATACACAATAAAATTCGGACCCCTACTGGTCCCCATTGGTTAGTTGAATTTCAACCGTGATGCGTGGAAGTAGCGCTGAAATTTGAATGTTACCTAATATTTTATTTGCGGATATTATAATCATATTACGTGAGCGGTAATGTTTTCAACTCATTTGTAACGAATTGTGACTATTCCCATGGAACCTTGTACTGAATTAATGGACCGAAGCTTCCCAAATTAGTATGACTAAAGCTGAATTGCCAAAACGAAATGTATTAGCTATAACAATTTGTTCTCATCACATGTTTCCGTAATTTTTGTTTCCATTTAGCATAGTTAGTTAAGAGTAGGAAAAAACCCCGATTTACGAGTATATCATTCGACTAACAAAACAGCGCAACTAGCATAAGCAAATGATTAATCTTTTTCTATTTAATTAAATATAAAAGTGTAAACCCACGCACTTTCGCGTGGGTACTGCCACTGTCGATAAGCATTGTGCACTCGTACAATAAGTCTCATTAAAAATATATTACGGAAATAACCTAGTAGCTATTTGCTTCAGTGATTTAAGTATATTTAAACAATTTAACAATGGACGAGCGAAATCATTTTCCGGAAAAGCATTTCTAAAGAAAAATATGTCATATGTTTTAGACAATTACTAGATATATGTACTTATTCTTTAAGTTATACATTTAAGAAAGCGCTTGTGCTATCTGCCGCCAATTATAGACAGCAATAGCAATAAGACAGTCAGCTTTATCACTATATAGTATAAAACAAAGTCGCTTCCCGCTGTCTCTCTGTCCCTATGTATGCTTAGATCTTTAAAACTACGCAACGGATTTTAATGCGTTTTTTAAATAGATAGAGTGATTCAAGAGGAAGGTTTATGTATAATTTGTTAATCCGTGCGTGAATTATAAAATAAATAGGCAAGATTGGTTCGTCGTTCGACTCTGGACTAAAGGTAACCTCGAAAACAAATATCCACACCCACTTATCAGTCTCATCACGTAAATAAATTTCTTTCGCAGGCAGGTCGCCACATCGACCAAGCTGAGGTGAAACCGGTTAAGATAATTATTTTATAGATTTGGCCCTTCAGACGAAAAGTTTATACATTAGTGGCTCGGTAGAATATGTTTACGTACTGGCATTAAATTTTACGTAAAATAAGAAAACACAATGGAAAAAGTTGAATGGAATCGTAAGCTAATAGTATTCGGGCGGGGTCAAAGCGCCGCGACCGAGGAGGCTGCGCGTGCGACTCGCGTAGAGCGCCTACCGCGAACCACGTTCGACGTGTTGCCTCTCTGTCGCACTTGTAAATTCGTACGTAAGTGTGACAGGGAGGTAACACGTCGAACGTGGTTCGCGGTAGGCCCTTAGGACTTTCTTTTCCAACGTTGCCTAGGTGCGAGCTAAACGAGCATCTGCACTAGTGATGTAACCCTCGATGACAATAAATATAAAACATGCATTTATTTACGTAAAACTATTGCGCAATGCAGCATATCTAATAAATAATAATTTACAAAACACGGACTTGTAATATGGCAAATGTATAGAAACGTCCAAAGTACTTCAGCGTAATCTGATACTTGCGGGTATGTTTTTTTAAATACTACATAATTATAGTCCTCCATGTCGTATCCCACAACGGCGACCCTTACAATTTTCTCTGATGAGCACGTATATGACTCGCAAAACCGAACTACTTACTACGTCAACGTTTTAATACTACGTTAGTGACAAACAAGCATACGGCCCGCCTACTGGTAAGCAGTCTCCGTAGCCTATGGACGCCTGCAACTCCAGAGGTGTTACATGCGCGTTGCCGACCCAATACTCCGTACCCTCGTCCACGTTGAGCTCTGGCAACCTTACTCACCGGCAAGAACACAGTGAGTAGAGTCTAGCTAGAAACGGACCGCGATGGTCATTTTATTTTAAGAACCGGACCCCTGAAGAAACTAATTGGTGACCATTAATCTAGAATGACATCCGCTGACATTCACAATGCTCATACCTCTTTAAAAACTTATAAAACTTGCTGGAATGTTCCTATTCTATTATCGTTATGGCATAAGTCGTATAAATTTAGGTAAGTACATAATTTTGATTAATTTAAATTACATTTATAGTCTTTGCAATCATATTGTTTCAAAAATAACCTTATCCAAATATATTTATTTGGCTTTCATTGCTTGAAGCAAAGCAATAATATAATTAAATTGAATGCAACATTACTTAAGTTTTAGTGTCCCATCTCTTTCTTACTCATATCATTAGTGTTCTTGGTATCACTAATATAATAACTACCTACTTATCGCAATGATCTTGAACACAGTGTAACAATCTCAATCAGTTAGTTAACTTCAAATTAGTTCAAATATACATATTTATTCGCCATAACTATAGCGTACTTTTCTCAATTCACTTTGTGTCGACAAGCCATTTTACAATTTACAGGGTCGCGTATTTTTTTGTACTGTAAGTACCTACTCAATTTAGTTAAAGCGAATAATGTTTTTTTAACTAACACAGTAAATGAAGTGCTGTTTACATAAGGTATTTACATAGTAAGTACTTACTGAATAATATATAAAAGAAACTGAACCGCCGGAACTTGACACCCCTCCAAAGCTCCTCCTTGGCGAAGGACGCCAGACTTTCAGTTGGAATGGAACGCTCACCACAAAATAATTAAAATTCTCATTGTGTCGAGATTCCGAGTTCTAGCTAGTTGAATGTAAGTAGGGTAAAAAATTAAATTATTTTATGAATTATATTCATTTGTTTTAAACTGCTGCTATATTTGATCTACATTTACATTTTCTCGGCCACTGGAGGGCGTGGTCATTTTTTCTCTAGTAAATACGAGTATATACGACATTTCTTTCAGTTTACTGTGTGATATGTTAACCGTGACTTAGTGTACAGTTACGGAGTATACTCGAAGGTTAACTAGGGTCAGGCGGACCATTACTCAGATGTTATCATTACTTTTTTTTACAATCAGTAGCTGATTCCTATCGATTGCCTTTTTGGCATGAATAATTATTGTCTAAGAATAGGAAAATACAAAAAAAATATCACTCATTAAGTGTAACAGATATAAAAAGTCAAAATTCGGGATTTCGGGATTTGTACTAAATAAAATAATTTATATTAATATTTTTTGCATTTTATGAAAAGTCAATATCATTCGACATCAGTAAAATACCATAAAGATTAGTAAGTAATATCTGGTAATAAAAAATATCAATGCTGCAGGTAAAACTATTCTCGAACTCTCGCTATCCTTTAACTTTTTAATATTTTATTATTCTAAAAGAAAGTTAATCAAATTTCTGTCTGCAAAAAAATATTTCCTAAAACGTGACATCACGCAGCGACAGCGTTAAAATACTCGTAATATACAATGAAAATTTATTAATTTCGAGGCTTTATACAAGAAATTTTGCAACATTAGAGAAGATGAGCCGTTGCAAATTTGAATGCCAGACGCAATGTATGCGAGTATACGTATACCAACGCCTTTTTAGTGACACAACAAAAGGAAGGTAACGAATCGAAAAATTACCTATATTAACTGTACTTGAGATTAAACTACTTTTCTTTGAAGTCCAAGATAGCACGAAAGAATCAAACAGATATAACTGTCGTATACCTACCCAATTACCCATAGTCCACAATTTTGGCAAAATTACGTGAAGTCCGGTATTAAGCATTTAAATCACAACTAGAAATGAGACTCTACTTACGGGAAAAGACGTTACTTTTGTTTCTCTTTGAGTATTTAGACCTGACAACGGATGTCGTTAGTCCTATGACCTAAGAAATTATTTAAGAACCGCACCTTCGCAGAAATGACAGTTTTTACGGCTTTGTCGCCATTTCGTCATAATACGCGGCTTTCTCCGTCGCGTAATTTACATACGCACATCTTTGTTTGCTCTTCGAATTTCTCCATCCGCGAGGTGCCCACGCGCAGTCGCGCAAGGCTAGGCACGGAAGTTTAATTAAAGAACTGATAGACCAGTCTACGAAGGAGATGACCACAATACAAAAAAAAGAAAAATAATTTAGAAATTGTTCTCTTTCCTTTTACTCACCTTTCAATTTATTTTCGTATTAAAAATATTTTGATATTTATTTTGGTAAAGTAAGTAAGTTCAACGGTTTAAGCGTGATGAGGTAACAGACAGATAGACAGAGTTATTTTTGCATTTATAATATTAGTTAGGGATTTGTAACTTGATCTAAATAAATACAGGAACTTAAATATTACGTAGGTAAAGTGTCATTCTATGGAACTTGCTAACTATGTAATAAACAAAAGTCACTAGTAAATTCATCAGTCGAAACAATTTTAATATGGCGGTTTATTTATATAATTAACAGGTTCCATAGCATGACACTTTAAATAATTGTAATAAATGATGCCGAAATCTTACCAAATATGTTTTCCTTTGATTGGGGTATAGTAATATGGGTTTACTGATACTTCAGTAGATCCAAGTACACTCGACAGCTGTTTGCATTGTCTTAAGTACCTCGACGTGTATGTATGCACATGATTGGTTAATCGAGCTTCTGACTAGGTACTAATTATTATGTAAACTGAAAAGTAAACAAGACAGGTTGTAATTAATCTCTCTTATGCCACCATACTGTTTACTATTATCTGTCCATTCGAAGAATGAGACATTCATTGATATAATTATGGATTCTGTATAATAAACTCGGATCCGTAGACTATGGACGACCTATATACATTATAATTAAAAATAGGACATGTTAAAATTCAAAGATACAGTGTGTAAATTCAATACGGGCGAATATTTAAACGGTGGTTAGCATAAGTGGGACCTAACAAGTATATATTGAGATAGATTTTGTTTATAAATACAAGGAAAATTTTAACTACCGTGTCATAATTACGTGAAACTTAAAAAACTGCTTAATTAATGATTAGACGTGTAAATTCTATATCTGGTTTAATTTATTGCCCGTGCAAACAACTAAAAAAAAATTTACCGATGAAAAAAATCATGCAGGCAAGACATACTGTCCGTAATGTTACTACACATGACATGTACGTAGGCTACATATATGTGCTGAGCTGGCCACCAACCTTCACTAGCACCTGCACTAGATTATTTCATGTATTTATTTATTAAATAAAGGCCAAGAAAACTAACAAGACTTTAACGTTTAGGTAAGATGCTTGGCAAGTGACGGCTTATAAATTTCAATTATTTAAATTACAAGCAGGTACAAGCGGCTTTCCTCACGATTGTGCGCCTGCGACAAACTTACAACATCCTATCTGAGAAACATTTTAAGTGTGGACTCATTATTTCTCAGACATTTATTTAAAAAAATGCCTAAATTAGTTAATTTAATAACATGTGAATAACTGTGTTAGATTTTTATGCAATTATAAGCTTTTTTTCTCACAGTTCTTTGTTTTCAAATATGACTGCTCATTAGGCTAATGCCATTTGTGATACTATTTATATGATACTAGCGACCCGCCCCGGCTTCGCACGGATAGTTCAACGAATTTACACAAAACCTTCCTCAAGAATCACTCTATCAATAGGTGAAAACCGCATGAAGTTCCGTACAATAGTTTTTGAGTTTATCGCTAACATACAGATAGACAGACGCGGCAGGGGACTTTGTTTTATAATATGTATTGATATTGATGTATTGAGTAAGTTTACTAAGTATACTGGGTCTATTCTCATGAATGGCAATAATTTGCCGAGGTTACTAGAAGCCAGATTAGTATTGCATAGGTACTATCGTAAAAAACGCGATGCACTGATTAACAGATTATCTAAAATTAAAAGCCGGTAAATACATATAAGTGAGAATTGTAATTATACTAGTTAATTATGCGTAATCATCGTACTTTCATGCGCAACTTATTTCCATGTGTAGCTAAACTATTTAAATATAGAGGAGTAGGTACTCTCCTCCCCCATAATGATACAATTTATAAAACTAACTAAAAGAGGTAGGTTTTACATTTTTCTTGAATGCTAGTGACTTGACGATTATCACTGTACTTATGTTAAAAAAAATGTACAAGATTAAGATAAGATAAGATGAAATAAAAAGATAGTTTATTCAAGTAGCCATTAAGTAGTAAGTAGTATTAAGTTGCCATTTTTATTTCCTATTTTGTTTTGTATACCTATTATTTTTCTATATGATTTATATTGTTGTAGATTAAGTATTTTGTATAATTAAGATTTTATCGAACATGTATTTTTATAACTACTATATTTTTAAACAGTAGGTACTTAGTGGGCGGAGATTAATAAATTTTATGTGAGGTGAGGTGAGAGGTATTTACTGATATTAGTATGGTTGAATTACATATTTACTTAATCTTAGACCAACGATTTAACACACTATCGTTCAAATATCGTTCTTATTGTGTACCACAAAAAGATCAGATTAGAATATACCAATTTTTTTTTGTAAATTATGTTATATTAAATTGATATAATGCGTCCCGTGCACTCTTGCGCAAGCAGATGCTTCTGTGCGTGCTCGGAATGCGCGGTGCGGCAATTATAACACAGCAGCGCAGGGTTTACCACAAACCTGAGTTAAAAGTGTAATTTATGGTTATTTTAAGGGCCTACTTTTTTGGTAGTCTGCTCTTTGCTCAGAAAATATTATGAACGCATATAAAGGATCACTCACGTTAGACCGGGCCGTGTCCGGGCCGGAGCTTCCGGAGCTTCGTTTTCTATGGAAAGCATCACATGATCACCTGTCATAGAAAAGTAAGCGGCTCGGACACGGCCCGGTCACGGCCCGGTCTAACGTGAGTCATCCTTAATTAGGCTCCATTTTAATAAAATTTTGTAAATACTTTAGTTAGGATTAATGAATATTTTGAATAAATAAATATTAACAAAACTATCTTACTTATGTATGACAATCAATAAGTGCGGCTACCATGAGTTGACACATGACAACTCATGGTAGTCGTTCAGAAATCAGAATGTAGGCTGCAGCAATTTCAGGCTGCCCTGCATTTCATATTCTTACCACCACAAATACAAATATATGTTCACGGGTGCTAAGCTAACTGTACATGGGCTGGGTACCTACATTCATTGACTCATTGAACGTACTATAACCAGAGATGCGATTTATTTGAAATACTTCTATTTAAAATGCAAATACAAAATGCAAAATACCTATTTTGTATTTTGCATTTAAATGCCTTTTAGTAAAAAGCATTTTGTATTTTATTTGAAATACTTTTCGAGATGTATTTTGCATTTTGCATTCATTTCAAAATGCAAAATACTTTGTGATTAAGTTTAGCCAACATTACCAGTCAAACAAAATGAAATGAACGAATGACGCTTGTATTGCCGAATTTGACCGATAGAGGCGCCTACTGCTAGCCATGCCAGTCAGAGTGCGCGCCTTATTCGCTCCGTGCAAAGCACCCGTAGGGGAAGCCGAAACGATCGCAGCGCTTGATGTGGCCAATAATGACAAGATTGGTATCAGTGTTTCTGTCAATTCCCGTACTTCTCAGTTATTTTAGCTTTATAATCATACTTACGATAAAAATTGGTCACGATAGCTATTGTGTGGTAAACTGCAATAATACTGGACGAAACCGTAATAGTAAATTTTATATATCTTCAACGCCGAGCTAGATATTAGCTTTTTATACCATACTAGCTGTGCCCGCGGCTCCGCACGCGTGGAATTCGGTCTGTGTCAGTAAGCTAATTGATCTCTAATTTCTCTTTCTCTCCCCTGGAGGCGGAACTTGAAGTAAAGTTGACAGATGGATACGATTAGCGGACTGAAGTCCAGATAAAATATTTTACAATTAGGTAGGTACCACTAAACAAAACTACACTCCAAAACCAATAGTTTTTTTCGCCCTTATTCCAATATTAGACGTGATTTAAATGACACAGAGTAGTAGGTGTATAACGGACAATACAGTACTACTTTTGTATTTTTACGTTCTTGACTGTACCTATCCAAATCATGTCCATGGCAAATATCATCCAATTCTGTCCTCCAGTCAAATCATTCTGAGCATGATAAATTAAGAATTATACACAGAAATCCATACTTCCTAACAAACTTTCGAATTTAGGTCTAATATTATATTAGTTAGAAGTAAGATTAGAGGAAAGGAGAATATTATAGATATCAAATATCTACATATATGAATGTACCGGGGATTACTTTTAACAGTGTAAAAAAATGTTGAATTATAACTTTTTAATTTAAGTGTTATTTATTAAATAACACTTAAATTAAAAAAAATTGGCCTAAGTCGTAGTCGCTTGGTAGGGTGCCCAGAATGCCATCTTTATTAAATTAAATCGTATTAAAAACGCGAGCGTAGCGAGCGCGAAATTTTTTTGATAGAAAAAAAATTGAGAGATGCTATGTCAGGGACACAGCCGCAATGGTTTACGTGAAACGTTGGTGTGGATATCTAAATAATGCAAAAGCCGAAGGCCGAGCTCCATGTAGGGCCGAAGGCCCGAAGCGTCCAGGCTGTCAGTGCTTAAGCACAGAACAATAGTATAAGTGTCTAAATACGAAGGCCGAAGGCCGAGCTTCGTGTAGGGTCGAAGGCCCGAAGCGTCCAGGATGTCAGTGCTTAATCACAGAACAATGGTATCAGTGTCTAAATGCGAAGGCCGAAGGCCGAGCTCCGCGTAGGGCCGAAGGCTCGAAGCGTCCAGGATGTCAATGCTTAAGTCGTAGTAGTAGTCGATCAGTAGGGTGCCCATCAGAATGCCACCTTTATCAAATGAGGCTTAACCTTTAAAATCGTATTAAAAACGCGAGCGAAGCGAGCGCGAATTTTTTTTTGATAGAATAGGATTTGAAAGAAGAGAGGCTATGTCAGGGATATAGCCGCAGTGGTTTACGTGAAATTTTGGTGTGGATATCTGGAAGGCCGAGTTCCATGTAGGGCCGAAGGCCCGAAGCGTCCAGAATGTCAGTGCTTAATCACAGAACAATGGCATCAGTGTCTAAATGCGAAAGCCGTAGGCCCGAAGCGTCCAGGATGTCAGTGCTTAAACACAGAACAATAGTATAAGTGTCTAAATTCGAAGGCCGAAGGCCGAGCTTCATGTAGAGTCGAAGGCCCGAAGCGTCCAGAATGTCAATGCTTAAGTCGTAGTAGTAGTCACTCGGTAGGGTGCCCAGAATGCCACCTTTATCAAAGTAGGCTTAACCTTAAAAGTTAAAAACGCGAGCGTAGCGAGCGCGAATTTTTTTGTTAGAAAAAATTGAGAGAGGCTATTATGTCAGGGACACAGCCGCAATGGTTGAATTTTGGTGTGGATATCTAATGCGAAAGCCGAAGGCCGAGCTCCGCGTAGGGCCGAAGGCCCGAAGCGTCCTGGATGTCAGTGCTTAATTACAGAACAATAGTATAAGTGTCTAAGTGCGAAGGCCGAAGGCCGAGCTCCGCGTAGGGCGGAAGGCCCGAAGCGTCCAGGTTGTCAGTGCTTAAACACAGAACAATAGTATTAATGTAGGTTAATGTGTGTGCTGGGAGTCCTGAAGCACTCAATGAGTTTAGGAACTCCAGAGGGTCTGTTGTGGCGTTGCCTTCATCCAAGACAGTGTTAATGGATTTAGGTATATACTGCCTGTTCACTTTTGATTTCTGCCAATATCCGCGCATGTGTAGGTAAGTATAGACGTACGACTCTCTCCAGTACCCGCTGATACACCACAGTACTTACCGTCGAGCACGTCTGTCGTGCGAATCCGCTGAGCGGTCAACCGTTCTTCGCACTGCGTGAACGTCTCCGATTCTTCCTCAGATTCCTGAGACCGTGCTACCTTGTAACCTCAATACGTTGCGAGAATTTCGCGAGAAAATTGTTTTTTTTCGGAAAGGTATGGTGACGCGTTTAAAATGCAAGTCCCAAATTGTTTGACACTTACAAAGACATAATACCTATTTAAAATTTAAAAACTTTCGCGTTTTGAACACATATTAACTCACATTTATATATAGACGGGCCTATCTCGAAATGTATTTTATTACCGTTATTTACCGACGTTTCGACACAGGTTTCACTGGTCGTGGTCGCGGCTAACTGATGTCCCAACAAAATGTCAAAACAGAGATTTGTGCAACTACCCGACGAAAAGTGTATGAAAAAGTTTGGGGTAGACATCATATTTTCAAACCACCCACTTCACATAATGTTAATTATTGTCAATGGACCTGCGATAGACCCGTCTATAAATGTGATTTAATATGTATTTGAAAAGACGTTTGACATTAACTAAGAAAATTTTTGTTTTTTTTACAAAGTACATACACAAAAAAAAAGTTTGCACCACTTTCTTAAGTTAGCGCCATAAGATTCAGGTGCAAACATAACTTAATTGAGTGTAGTGGCCACCCCCCCCTTTTAGGGGTTGAATTTTTCTAGCCTAAAATAGGGCCAGGGATTTTCTTGACAGATTAGTAAAGTTTGCATCAAAATCCGTTCAGCCGTTTTCACGTGATGCGCGGTCAAATAAACAGATAAACAGACAAACAGATAAACAGATAAACAGACAAACAGACAAAAATTCTAAAAACTGTTGGAACGTGTTCTGTTATCGATTCTAAGTATCCCCAACCAACTTTTTTTCGAATATCTTCCATGTACAGACTTTCGACCCTCTTCAGCTTTATTATATGTATAGATAGATAGTACTATTCCAGGCTTAACAACGTAATGGCTAAACATTTTATCTAGTCTATGTCAACACAGAGTTTTTCTTGTATGTTAATAAAATAGCTAATACAGTGTACCAACATTAAGTGATTGTAATATTAGTTATTTAAAGCCCGTCAAAAGCACACTTTTGGCACGTAGGGTTATCTGTCGTCTGTCACAAGTGTCACAACAGACATTGTGTCTTAAGCGGGAGAACATAAATTTTAACATAAAATGTGTTGATTAAAACCTGTGAAAAAGGTCAAAGTTTTTATAATTGCAAGCATCGTACGTATCCCCAGGAAAAGGATCACTAAGTGAGTCATCAAAACATAGTGAAACATACGTTTATTCATTGAATTTGTAACGAAACAACAACGAAGGATATTGACCGAATAATATAAAATACACAGATAATTCTTACTGTTTTCACTAAAGCAAAAACCAAGTGTATTTAACATTAAATACGAAAAGATTCCGCACATTGTTAAGTACATTATAGTAAATATTTTTAAGGAATAATCTTTATTTTGTTCCGCTCGCTATTTGACAGCGCCGACCACGTTGCGAACGCTAGGCGGCGCTGCCATCGTGCACGGTCTCAATAGTCGTTTAGACTTGCGGCTCGCGGCTCGGCTCGTGGCTCGCCTCGACGCACTCGCGTTCGGCTTGTCATTCGGTTATAAACCTTATGCCGTGCCGTTAGTGTTTAAATTATATTAGCTCGACGAGCTTGCGAGCCACGAGACGAGCCGCGAGCCCACCGCTTACACTCGCGTTTCGTGGCGCGGCTCGCGGCTCGTCTCGTGGATCGCGCGAGAGTCTAAACCGGCTATTATGTCTGACTAGTGTCAATGTCAAACGAAAACGACAAACATGATCTATGGCTATGAAACGCAACGCCGCTGACGCCGACGATTCGATTTCACTGGTGAAGTGGTTACTGATTTGATTTGATTACCTACTTTTATGATATTGAAGTGTTGTTGTTATCCCTACAATACTGGAACGGCTATGTACTGTACTACAACAAGATAATTTAGATAATGTAAACATTTACATGATTTACATTATTGATACGCGTACCTACTGATAAATATGACCAAAATGTCATGCATAAGGTGCCATGTTATTAGACGTTTTTGTTCGGCTCGGCATTGTGTCTCTATTTCTCATGATAAATAAGTACCTAAAATAAATAAAAATATCTGAGATTTGGTCAAAAGGTATTTTATTTTGAAAAAGTATTTTGAAAATACCTATTTTGTATTTAGCATTTGAAATACAAAACGCAAAACTATTTGGTATTTTGCATTTGAAATAGTAAATCTGAAAAGTATTTTGCATTTTGTATTTAAATGCTTTTTTAAAACCATTTTGTACATCTCTGACTATAACTCATTCACTAATACTTGCATTTAATTCTCACCGGCCCCCGAGACTGGCTGGCATTTCCGGTCCGTTTGATGCGTCTGACACATATATATATATATATATACCTATTTATGCTAAACGAAACGATACCTGTGGCTCTGTCAAATTAAACTTTTATTTCCATGCGTATTAATGAACCGAATAATTAATCAAATACGCCGACGGCAAAGATGATGCCCTAACATCTTATTTAATCCGAAAGAAAACAGTTTTAAAGCCCAATAAATGTTAATAGTGTGCCGATTGATCATAACTTTATAATTCCATTCAAACTTTATTGCACAATAAAAGTGAATGACATTAGGTCATTCATTGACATTAGTTAGTCCTAAACAAGTTAGGCTAAACAACATTTGGTATTTTTATGCAGTTGTAAATTGTAAAGCTACCATGATTAGAAGGAATATTAACTAGTTACTTACTCAGTTTCGGCTCTGCGATGATAAGTCAGTTATTTAGGACATAAGCATTTATATATACCTACATATCGATAAATGAAAGAACTTGGCAACGTTTACATCATCATTTATTTTTCCAAATTTTCTGGTGACAATTAGTTTTTTAAGTAAAACGTAACTAGACTATGTCTTTGCTGTTAAAAAAATCTTTAATTTCGCTAAAACAATAAAGTAAATTACATAGATTACCAAAAAACTGAAAAAAAAAATATAAGCTACACTGCAGAATGACAACCCATTTATAAGGTATAGGCCTCCTCCAAGGTTTTCTGGAGCTCCCTGTCTTGATCGAATCTGAGCCAGCTACTACACACAGTCACACAGGCGCGTTTTCCGGGCGGGGCGTGAGCGGCGTGTGAACGTTTTATATGTAAAAGCGGCGCGCCCCGCTCACGCGCCGCCCGGAAAACGCGCCTGTGTGACGAAGCCTCTAGATCCGGTCCACACACCACAGTGTGGACCGGATCTAAAGCGTCTATCTACCGATCTAAAACTCCACACCGTAGCCTCTTTGCCGCTGACGTAAATAAATTAGACTAATAAGATTCTTATTATCATCGTAGATTTTTTAAAAGGCACCATCCATATTTTATGTGAGCTGAATATTTACTGCTTATAAAAACCAATGAATAAAATTACCAAAGAACGGAACGAATAACGTACGGATTACAGAAAAATCCATTTAAAAATGACTTTTATCCATTTCTTATCACTTCTTAGCTGAAATAATCTCTACCGATACCTAATGATTCATTCAAAGTATTTAAATTTACATACCTTCTCGGATCTCGATAAACTAATCGTCAATTTCTATTTGAATTGATATACTGTTCATACTTAGCTTGCGTAAGGCTTAAAAGTTCATGTGTGGCATTCTCAGGGAAAGGTACCAAAGCAGCAAACTTTAATACTATTTTTAGCCTGCGCGTAACTTCGTCCAGCAACAAATACATTATTATACAAACTCCCATCCCATTTTCCCTATTTAAGGTATGAACTCTGTTACAAAAAGTGTTGAAATATTTGTGCTAATCATAATATATTAAGCCGTGTTTTGCATAATTGCGTAACATTATTATAATTGCATAGGTAAACAAAATATTACCAACTGTAGATACATCTAGTCGAGTCATCAAGTTACGAAATTATAAATTATTAAAAGCACCAAAATATAACTTTAATTACATTAATTAAGACAATTGCTCGTGATTTTGACAATGTCTTAATTATAAACGTGGCTAACCCTAAATGCTATTTACACAACTCTTGGTTTTTGTAACCTTTATTTAATTCTAATATACCTACACATAAGACCCGTTTTCAGCTCATGGTTGTATATTTTGAATTATATAATATTTTATAATAATTTAACTATTAGCAGTTCAGGGGAAAGATTATGTATAAGCACAAGAACACGGTACATTAAATAATTACCGAAATTTTTATAATTTACATGTTCTTGACTAATTTTAACATTTCATTATTAATGACTACCTACGTACTTAATCTCTTGTACAAACATTAGTTAGTATGTATTAATTTGATACAATTTATTATTAAATTACACGATTCAGTTAAGACATATCTATACATTTATGGCATGATTTTTCTCTATTGATAAGAGTTCAAAAAAATTGAAGATTAACATTTAGAAACGGAAGATACTTTTTAGGATGTAGACTACACATATAGGTACTTGTACATTTTCCAAGGAATTAATCTTCATATAAGTATCTTACTTAGCTTAACCAAAACAATTTTTGGAAGAAAATCATTTTCAAAAGTCAACACTAAAATAACTTACTAACTAATTGGTGTGATAAACTAGAGACAAGCAACGCAATATTCTTAAAATACGTGAATGTTAATTTATATTTCAATTACGTAACTCAAGATGTGCCAGACTGTCCGTCTGAATATTCGCTATCACCGTTACTTGACTGAGATTCCCATACTCTGTTGGTGTTAAATAATATTGGCGTTATTCATAAACGTTTGTCAAATCTAACAAGTCGTTGATAATGAATTGCCCCTGTACAAGTTTAGAATGGTAAAAAAACTGCTCGTTTTAGGTTTTATTTTCTCACTGAGGAAGCTGTAGGTACACAGCGAAATGCGTCATCAGTCGACTGTTTTCACGTAAAGGTATTGGTATTGGTGGGCCCAACATAGAGTAGGCGTGCTAGGTTGTTGCGGGCGTAACGCCCGCGCTGCTGCGGCGCGCCGTGGCCGGGACGGCCCCACAACGAGGCCCAGGTCTCTTGATGCTGCCGCACGCTCTCAGCAGAGTTCTGACGGGCTTCCTGGCAACACATAATGTATGTAGATTGTAGATTCAGTCAACTGTATAGCTATATCATTTCTGGACAAAGTCGTACATTGTCACAGTGACAATTACACATTGAATTCATGTTATTTGACACTGTGTCGAGGTACAAAGTCACACCAGTCTGGCCAGCAAAATTAAATGAATAACTTTTACTATGGGGCCAACCCGACATGCAAAAAAAAATTGCTGTCACATTTTTTCACGATTTCGGTGTTAGCTCCATAGTAAAAGTTGTTTAGTATGACCTGCATATTCACTCCTCAGAGTATGGTCAGACATAACTAAATCACCCTGTATTTTTACAGGTAATATTTAATTTCTTAATGTAGAGTAAGAGACAATTGAAATTTAATAAAACCCCTACCTCTTTTCGCTGGTACTTGACCTTAATTTGATGTTTCAATTCTCTCAGATAATCCTCGTTCAGAAGTTCACGCCATCTACAAATATGGAGAAACCAATTATATAAGTGAAGAAGCGTATTATACTTGAAAATATGATTAAAAGTGATTAACGCATGCGATAACAACGCCTACTAAATTAAAAACTATTATCGAACGAAACAATGTCAAAGATCAAAGTGACGGTGGCAAACGCTTTATTAAGAGTACTAATGAAATTCGTAAATCTTTTCTCGCGTCATATATCACGACGTGGATAGAAAGCCGTGACGCAATCCATGGCTCACGATCGATGGCTACACACAGCCACTGCACATTATGGATGGTACACGAAATATCTGTCATGTCGATCACCTTAATCTGTCATTACTACAAATAGATAAGCCGCCTATTATTACATACATCTATTGTTATCGTACAACAATCGACATCATTATTCACTTGTTTTATTAACTTGATTACACAGGCGTCGCACGAATTAAACCGTTACCGGTTAATTGATATTGTATGCTAATTAACCTTTTACCGATCCACGTTGTTTTTATAACGGATTGCGCCGAAAGCGAGATAAAAATCGGCCGCTGGGAAGAAATATGAACCATTTGCCCGCCCGCCGCGGCGCGAGATTTTTCTACCGCATTGCACAACGCATTACAAAAATTCCATGATACAACATATTGGGTACCCTCCGCCTGCAGGATTTTGCAACATTGTCATAAAAATAACGAATTTCCAATTATAATGTATTCATTAATACGGAGCGCTAATTAATAAAACTTACACATAACTGTGTCTAAGCAATCATTTGGCACCGGTTACATGCTCGTTCTTAATATAAATACTAACGAGAATTGTCATAATAATTCGGCATTCATTTGTTGGCTCCTGTGGATGTCAACATACCTTGATATGATATTTGTAAGCATACGTCCTAAGGCTAAGATCGCCTTAGGCTAAATAGGCTCTTAAAGAAAATCCACTCACATTATCAGAAATTCTCTCAAGATGTCACGGTTAGTTATGAGCCTACTTATGCTAAGGGTCAGATAAGATGACCTCTTGGAATTAAAAAATCTATTATTCTAACGAACCTTGGACACACCGATTATTCGGAATAATGCCCAACTGCTTTTATTACGTAAGAAGACATCTGAATAGTATTATAAGTTATTGTGAAACGACAATAGGATGCACGGAATAAGAGGCATGTAAAGATTTATTTAAGAGTATTGACAAAAGGTAATCGTTTTTTGACCTTTAGATTTATCAAAATATTAAGGCAGCATTTACTTCAGAAATGAATTAAGCTTAGCGTACCTTTGACGTATGTACCACCAATTTTTACGACCTTTAACATATTTTTAAGTTAACCTTCCTGTTTGACGATAGATATTAAAAATATCTTTTTTTAAAAAAGGGAACCGCCTTCAAAAAACCAACCCACTGAAAAGCACAAAATAATTTTTATATGGCATCCCTATACGTCTCCAGTCCCTGTCCCGTCGTAAAGCAAATTTCTGCCAAAAAGTAATTAATACCTAATAATAAGAAAATTAATAATCATCCGGGTAATTACTTAGTTTTTGCAGTCGGTGCCAAACCAAAATTTTTGAGAACCGATATTTTAGACAACAAAGAACTGCACTTACTTGCATTATAAAGACATAGGTACTTAGTTTACTCATTAATTTATTTAGTTCTTGTAGGTACTAGGTACTTACTCGTATTTTTTTGCTGATTGGTAGTAAAGAATGTTTTTGTTGGTTTGGCACCGCCTTCAAAAACTAAGTAATTACCCGGATGATTATTAATTTTCTTATTATTAGGTATTAATTACTTTTTGGCAGAAATTTGCTTTACGACGGGACAGGGACTGGAGACGTATAGGGATGCCATATAAAAATTATTTTGTGCTTTTCAGTGGGTTGGTTTTTTGAAGGCGGTTCCCTTTTTTAAAAAAAGATATTATATTAAGTTATTTTATTTTGGTTTTATTTTTGTTTATTTTTAATTTTTTAATTATTTTTTATTTATTTTATTTTTTACTTTTTAGTGATAGGTAGGTACTTCATTTATTTTAGGTTTTGGGCTAAAATATACTAGTTTGTTAGGTTCTCTATTTAGTTTTAGTGTAATTTAGTATTAAGTTAATTTGGTTTGGTTTTCTAGATGTGACGGATGACCTAAATAGCGTGGGCCTATGTTGCACCAAACCTGAGTTCCATTAGGTGAGCCAGGGTTCAGCATCAGCTCTATTTTGGGTACTGCTCTCCCAAGTGCTCATCAAGATGTGACGGATGACCGAAGTAACGTGGGCCTATGTTGCACCAAACCTGAGTTCCACTAGGTACAGCCAGGGTTCAGCATCAGCTCTAACTTGGGTACTGCTCTCCCAAGTGCTCATCAAGATGTGACGGATGACCAAAGTAGCGTGGGCCTATGTTGCACCAAACCTGAGTTCCACTAGGTACAGCCAGGGTTCAGCATCAGCTCTATCTTGGGTACTGCTCTCCCAAGTGCTGATTAAGATGTGACGGATGACCAAAATAGCGTGGGAATATGTTGCACCAAACCTGAGTTCCACTAGGTACAGCCAGGGTTCAGCATCAGGTCTATCTTGGGCACTGCTCTCCCAAGTGCTCATCAAGATGTGACGGATGACCAAAATAGCGTGGGAATATGTTGCACCAAACCTGAGTTCCACTAGGTACAGCCAGGGTTCAGCATCAGCTCTATTTTGGGCACTGCTCTCCCAAGTGCTCATCAAGGTGTGACGGATGACCAAAATAGCGTGGGCCTATGTTGCACCAAACCTGAGTTCCACTAGGTGCAGCCAGGGTTCAGCATCAGCTCTATCTTGGGTACTGCTCTCCCAAGTGCTCATCAAGATGTGACGGATGACCAATGACCAAAATAGCGTGGGCCTATGTTGCACCAAACCTGAGTTCCACTAGGTACAGCCAGGGTTCAGCATCAGCTCTATCTTGGGCACTGCTCTCCCAAGTGCTCATCAAGATGTGACGGCTGACCAAAATAGCGTGGGCCTATGTTGCACCAAACCTGAGTTCCACTAGGCACATCCTGAGTTCCACTAGGTACATCCAGGGTACAGCATCAGCTCTATCTTGGGTACTGCTCTCCCAAGTGCTCATCAAGGCGTGTCGGATGACCAAAACAGCGTCTACCTATGTTGCACCAAACCTGAGTTCCACTAGGTACATCCAGGGTTCAGCATCAGCTCAGATCTATGTATACTAAAACCTTCTCCAGAATGTAACAAACACTTTTCTGAAAACCGCATCAAAATCGGTTCAGCCAAACGCGAGATAATCGCGAACAAATATACATACATACATACATACGGGTCAAACTGAGAACCTCCTTTTTTTTTTTTGAAGGCGGTTAAAAAAATGGATGAGCTTTTTAACACTCACTGGCACATGTCCTCTGGGGGTCTAGTGACGTCACTGGAGTGCAACGTGCGAGCGCCTACCCGCCTCCGCCGCGCCAAGATAGGCACCAACTCTATACCACCTGTCGTACGCAGGATCGTCTCTTCTGGTGTCAACTTCTTTTCTCCTACGTCTGTTGCATTTTCTATTTCAATTTTATCAACATGTTCTTCCTCAGGTAGAGTTCGATTAATTTTCTCCCCATTTGGTAGCCTCTTTACAAATTTATTTTTCTTTAGTTTGCTTTTACTAGGAGCTGTGGAAACACCATCGTCTTTTTTTACAACTTGATGGTTTGTAACTTGCCCGTTGGTGGTCTGTGTACTTTCCTCTTTCTGTGCTTCTTTATTTTTACTTTTCGGACTATTAATGTGTTTAATATCAGGAAGTTTTAATTCGCTTTGAGGCTTGTTCTCCTTATCTGGCGTGTTTCTCTCCTTATCTTTAGTATCATCATCTCTCTTTACGTTAGGCAAAGTCAGTGAAGATCTCTTATAGCGTTTGTGTTCATCACTTTGTAGCTTATTTAAAAGATCGTTGTCGGTCCAGCCCTATAACATTTTATAAAATAATATTTTCATTTTCTTTAACAAAAACTGTATAAGAGAAAGGAATATAATTGCAGAACTTGCCATAGACTTGGAGAAGTTTAACCCTATGTCTCTAGGGTTTCTCCATATAGTCCCGCCAGGTCCCGGTCTACCCCAAGGACCATCCATAGTTTGCTGAAAACATTAAATCAATTGAGTCCATATTGGTAAACATTATGGTAAAAAATATTCAACCTTTTACCATTTTTCGCTCGTATTCTAGGTTTTTCTTCTTTTCGTCTTTAATAGCCCGTTTGCGCGTATCGACCATATCGTCTGAAAATAAAAGAAAATAAATTGGATTTTGAATAAACTTGAAGCAACAAGTTTACCGATTCTATATTCATCTAGACCGGTTAGATAGATAGATATGTAGTTAGATATGTAGAAAAACCAAGAATAGGCTCAGTGCCTACACAGAGTTACGTAATTATTATTCTCCCACAGAATACCCTATACTTTATTCTTTTAATCTTATTTTATCTCAAAATAATAAGCATGAATTTTTAAATGTCAATGCTATTAGGTAAAACATTCTATGTCATATTTTTATAGCCGTCAATTAAGCTCATATCGGGCCTTAAGGCTTGAGCTTAGGTCATCCATGAACAACATTTTAAAACAACCATAGACACACTTGAATGCAATTAAATGATGCCCATCAGCGTTTTAGACTTTCAGTACTTCATCATTTGTGGCGAGTTCTTGCAAAGCGAAGCTATAAATCATCATCAACATTTGACGATATGTCTACAAAACGTACCTACTATCGCAGAATGAATACCTCATTCCTTATATGGTAAATGCTAAGATTCATTGAGTACCTATTAGACGTTATTGCACATACCTACACAACAATACTTTCAAGAACATTGTGCTAATCTATTAACATCTCTTATGAATTATTCGATACTTTAACTCATAATCTTTGCGAAAGACTAATATATATTTTTTCACACAATCATTGATATTTTTTATGTGACATAAGAACCATAATTTTTGGAGTATTTTATTCATCTACACTCCCGAGAGTTAAGTAATATACATTGAACCGGTCATAAAAGTATTTTCTCTAGAATCGTAAAAAGTAATCGTGTCACAGTACATTAAATATACCTTTTTAGGGTTCCGTACCCAAAGGGTAAAAACGGGACCCTATTACTAAGACTCCGCTGTCCGTCCGTCCGTCCGTCCGTCCGTCCGTCCGTCCGTCTGTCACCAGGCTGTATCTCACGAACCGTGATAGCTAGAAAGTTGAAATTTTCACAGATGATGTATTTCTGTTGCCGCTATAACAACAAATACTAAAAACAGAATAAAATAAAGATTTAAGTGGGGCTCCCATACAACAAACGTGATTTTTGACCGAAGTTAAGCAACGTCGGGCGGGGTCAGTACTTGGATGGGTGACCGTTTTTTTGCTTGTTTTGCTCTATTTTTTGTTGATGGTGCGGAACCCTCCGTGCGCGAGTCCGACTCGCACTTGGCCGGTTTTTTTTTAATATTATGCAAATGACACAACTATAGGGAACAAATAAAATAAATTTTGATTTTCATTTTGGGTCATGAAACTAAATTTAAACGTTACAAAACTGATATTAATTTTACTCACAGCGCAAGACTGCTATCAATTTACCTACCTACAATACCCAACCCTACCCAATGTACCTACAATCAGGAAGTAATGAGAATATCTAATGTAAATCCGTTCCTGCAGTTCTTCAGTTACGGCAAGGAGTAGGGGGTTCCATTACACACCGAGCAAGGCGCTGTACGTATCGCGCTTGCATTACTCCGCCACGGCTGCTGAAGTGGTGGAGTATGTACACCAGAAGACCGGTCACACGCTGAGGGTGTTCCAGCTTCGATCGCGCCACTACGTGCACTTCAATTCTTTTGTGGTGCGCGTGCCGCGGCCGCTGCAAGGGACCATCGAGTGCGCCGACTTCTGGCCGAAGGGTGTCGTGTTTCGGAGGTTCCGGGGCAAACTGCCGAATCCGACACAGGAGCAGCCGATGCAACGGAGCCACGCCGTTTTATCGACTAAATAACTAGTGTTTAGTTTTAAGTTTATAAAATACATAGGTGTATGTTAGTCTGTAAGGTATTTGTAATATGGGCCTTGTTGCCTGAATTAAATTTCTAAATAAATAAATTATCTAGTGCTCACCAAGTATCTGCCTGTAGGTGTGCTGCTGGTCGGGCGTCTGTCGGTAGCGGATATCGTTGTCGACGGCGCGGCGCAGGTTCTCGGCGTGGCAGAGCTGCGGGTCCTCGCGCAGCCGCAGCGGCGTGCGCCGGCGCCGGCGCCGGCCCGACCAGCGGCGGCATGCTTCGAATAATGCGACACCCTGCGAAGTTGACGGACATAAAGGGAAGGCCAGTGGGAAGACGTTAAATGTTTTTTTAACCGTCATTTTTTTATTATTAAATATGGGCTTACTCATGGCCACAGACGGCGAGGCGAAGACGTGGCCTACGATGGAGCGAGTCTGCCCAGAAGGTGCCTGTTCACCCTTGATTTGAAGGTTGCCGGGTTAGGTTAGATTAGAAAATTCCAACAGTTTTTAGATTGCGTTCGGAACAAAATAAAATTAGGTAAATGATCAATTAAACATCTTAAAAAAATATGGGTTGCGATAGGTGCCTATAAATAAATAAACAAACCTAACCGCAAATTATGAATGACTATATTATTTACGATAATCACAAGTACATACTTAACTAAAAATACCTAAGTACCACTCACACTTTATTTTTGAATAACATTTTTAGCAAAGAAACATAAATCATTTGCAGGAATTTGTTCGCGCAAACAAACCAAATACCAATCAATCTGAATATGTAGGTAATTCATCCTTATAATTAAATGTTACGAAGCCATCGCCATATAGGTCGAAAAATAGATGAGCCTGGCCTTTGGGGAAATCAATTTACTGGTTTTTTCTCATCAGTTGCGCCATGCACTTAATTTGCGCTGCGCAATATGATTGACCCCTACCTTATATAGATTTATAGCCAACGGACACTCCTTACATAATAATTACTGCTAATATTTAACGTTTATAAGATATCATATTCAACCATGTATTAAGACAGTAAATGACACCTATGATTCAATTTTATGACTCTCATTTGGGATGAAGTGTTCTAAAAGCAATCACTTTTTAAATTACGGCCATTTTTAGGGTTCCGTAGCCAAATGGCAAAAAACGGAACCCTTATAGATTCGTCATGTCTGTCTGTCTGTCCGTCTGTCCGTCTGTCCGTCTGTCCGTCCGTATGTCACAGCCACTTTTCTCCGAAACTATAAGAACTATACTGTTGAAACTTGGTAAGTAGATGTATTCTGTGAACCGCATTAAGATTTTCACACAAAAATAGAAAAAAGACAATAAATTTTTGGGGTTCCCCATACTTCGAACTGAAACACAAAATTTTTTTTTTCATCAAACCCATACGTTTGGGGTATCTATGGATAGGTCTTCAAAAATGATATTGAGGTTTCTAATATCATTTTTTTCTAAACTGAATAGTTTGCGCGAGAGACACTTCCAAAGTGGTAAAATGTGTGTCCCCCCCCCTGTAACTTCTAAAATAAGAGAATGATAAAACTAAAAAAAATATATGATGTACATTACCATGCAAACTTCCACCGAAAATTGGTTTGAACGAGATCTAGTAAGTAGTTTTTTTTTTATACGTCATAAATCGCCTAAATACGGAACCCTTCATGGGCGAGTCCGACTCGCACTTGGCCGCTTTTTTATTTCTGTATCTGTTCAATTCAGTAATTTATTAGCCGTTTTTAAATGTAGGTAGTAAAGTAAAGAGTGGTGTAAGAACATTTAAATAAACTTAACATAGAGGTATTTGAAAGCTGGTTGTTCCTATTTAAGCAGTAGAGTGACATTTTTGAGATTCCATTCCCACCGCCGTGCCGAATTTACTTAATTATCTTGCACTTTACATTACGAAGACAAAGAGTGATTAAACATAACTTTTAATGACCTAATATCAATTTCACAATAGCTAACAAAAGACAGCTAACGTTACAGTGAACAGTGTAGCCGCCGTGCTCCGGCTCGAAGGACCATATGTAGCCGCCGTGCAGGTTAGGCCGCGTAGCCAACGTGTCAATCGCTTACGCTCCGTAGCGATCGAAACGCAACTGTCACTGTCGCACTAATATGGAAGAGTGATAGAGATACACCAAGCGTTTCGTTGTCGAAGCGATAGCGATTGTAACCTTGGCTAGGCCGGCTGGATCTCGACGACTCAAATAAAAGCTTCGATTTAAAGTAAACTGATGTAATCTTCCAAAGATACTGGTTACAAAGGGTTCTTGCCAAAACGGTTAAATGTAGAAGTGGTGTAGTTACTTAGTGTATGAAGGCTGATGAGAGAGTCATTTGCAATATTTGAGCAGTACAAAAGGTGGTTTAAATTTAGGTGCCTCTAATTGGCCGCGATGCCCGCGATACAAAGTATGTGGAGCGCCCCTATTGGTGCTTAAGAAAAAGCTTCCGAATAGGTACTAGCCGAGCCCGACGGCCGCGTTGTAAATAAGTTGAGTGCTATGTCAGGCAGTACTACCTAAAACCGCCCGTATGTTACTCAAGCACTTCTAGAGGCATGACAGTTAAAAATGTTATTGGAACAATATTTTGCTTACGAAGTCTTTAAAGATTCCATCTATAGATTTTTTTTCATTAAGGGTTGTTTTGTTACAGTTTAGGCATCAGCGTCAGGCTTACGTCGGCATTGGAAAATAACAAAAATATAAATGACCCAAATCGGCCGCGGCCCCCACCCGACGCGTCAATCAAGAAATGTGACGACCCTTCGTGGAAAGTTGTTAAAGGTCACGGAGGCCTGTAGCCAGTACCTATATAGATTTCGTACGAAATCCAATTTCAATATTAAACTGCTTCTTCGGAGCGTAAAAGTACCTTGACTATAGAAAGCTATGTTCACCTGATATCTACGTGCGATTCTTTATAAAAGTTCACATCACGAATGACCTACTTAAGGGTTGAAGTGATATTATAGTACCTATGAAATGTTTATTATTTTGTAATCTATAGGTAATAAGTACGTTTCACTTTTTAAATTATTATAATGTGCTCATTATCACATTTGAGCATTATTGTCAATGTTACCTATTCGTTTGAACATTACTGCGGGCAAACATGATCGCAATCGCAGACATCGCAGGTTAATATCGTTTGTTGTTGTGGAGAAATCAAATTTTATTGGTTATCTAATGTGATCTCATTGTAAATGTCCGGCATTATTTAAAGTCATTTTTTTTATTCGGTAGACTAAAATGTAATTTCATAGTATGAAATGTCATTTTAGTCTACCGAATAAAAAATAGACTTTAGTGTATTTGTATGTCCGCCATTATTTAATGTTGGCATCAACATCAACATGTGTACATTTATTCAACATAAAATAGGCCATAAGAGCACTTTTACACGTCAACATGGAATTTACATGTCGTAGTCAGATCGTATAATCCGCCGTATTACATTACGGCTAGCCGTTTTACAAAACAGGGGCGTTTTGAAATGCGGCGGTTCGACGATTAGCCGGATTGTCATTACGATACGTTCTTCAATAAGGCGGCCTACGTTTAGCCGCATCGTATCTACTATTTAGATTGTAGAGTGACCAGTTCTTTCGGTCGCCTACGTAACCGGAGTTTGACAATGTTTGCAATTTACTTTATTTTTACCATGGTGCCACCGCACTACATGTGTTTTCCAAAACATTTCCTTCACAACTATTTCTGGGCGGTTTGCCCTTCGGGCATCTGAAGCTACCTAACGAACCTAACCTACTTACCTACCTACGCTTTTTTCCCCAAAGTGTAATGTTTTCACGGACGCCTCACTAAATCAATAGCTAGGTAGGTTAGGTTCGTTAGGTAGCTTCAGATGCGCGAAGCGGGGCTCCGTCTAGTTAAGTTGCGAAGGAAATGTTTTTTGAAAAGAAACAGTCCGACGAACTCCAGACTTGATGGACACCCCAGCGTTTTCATAGTTTGTTGTTGTTATGTCAGGCAGCGCCACGAGTGTTACAAAAGGGGAACTAAAAACAGTCAAAGCGGCGGCTAATGACTCGCTGTATTACATTACGGCTAGCCGTGTTGAAGAACGTATGGCGCCGAATACATTCCGGCGGATTTTCATTCAGCCGCATTCAATCTGGCTAATCGTCGAACCGCCGCATTTCAAAACGCCCCTGTTTTGTAAAACGGCTAGCCGTAATGTACGGCGGGTGTATGTTACGGCGGATTATACTGATCGGCGATCCGACTGCGACATACATACAAGCAAAAAAACACATCATCACTATAAAACAAAGTCGCTTCCCGCGGTCTGTCTGTCCCTATGTATGCTTAGATCTTTAAAACTACGCAACGGATTGTTGTCTTCGAACACGTTTAACTGCAGGCCTAGCCAAGAACATCTCCTAACCTCACTGACATGGTTGATGTAGGTAGGTACTTACTTTCAGTTCATCCTCGGGATAGATGCCGCTGGCGCGCAGATCCGTGCGGCGTAGGCTCCGCGGGTTGGGCGCGCCGCCACCGGCTCGGCCCCAGGGCTCGTATGACGCCAGCTCGGCCCGGGCCTGCCGGAGTAAAACATGTACCTACATAATTATAATTAATTAAATTCGTTATCTTCGCCGTTAGTGAAACTAGGGGTTACTATGACTGCGTATAATCTTTCGTGTATCTTTGAATAGTAAGTTGTTCTCTAAGTCATCATTCAATCTGCTTGAGAATTTTCAGCAACTAAGTTAATAAGTGACTAAAGGATGACTCACGTTAGACCGGGCCGTATCCGGGCCGGCGTTCCCGGAGCTTCGTATTCTATGGAAAGCATCACGTGATCACCGGGTATCTGTCATAGAAAAGTACACTTCTTCTCCTTCTAAATGTAAAAATCTTATTTATTTAGCAAGAACTAAGTAACTTTTCAAAGTAGGCAGTCGGTCGAATCTCAAAGCAAAGATGAAAGGGAGGCTGAAATTTATTTTCTATGGATAACCGTAGCTACCTATGTCTCACATCACAGAAGTAACCAGAACAACAGATGCCTACCAAAATTCGTAAAGGACATTTCATCACGTAGATATTGTGCCATCTGCGCACTAGAAACCTACTTCCCGCCTGCCGTTGCTGCTTAAACTTCTCTCTTTCCGCTCCTATGCCAACCGCTCATTTTCCACATGAGTCAGCTGCGCCAAGCACTGACCTTACCCCACGGTCCCCACGTTCCAGCGTACAACAGCAAATACTCAGAACTCTGTCACTGTTGCTCTAAACTTCTGCCTCTTAACGCGCTCATTCTGCTCCTATGGTAACCGCTCACCCTCCCAACGAGTCAGCTGCGTCAGGCGCCGCTCCTGCGCGAATATCAAACCTATTGTAGCGTACTTAAAGCTTAAATATTCTTGGAACTCACCTGTCGCTGCTGATCCAACTTCTCTCTGCTCGCGCGTTCTTTCCGCTCCTGCGCCAAACGCTCGCCCTCCACGCGAGTCAGCTGCGCCAAGCACTGACCTTGCCCCACGGTACCCACGTTCCGCGAACACCAGCAAATACTCAGAACTCTCCTGTCACTGTTGCTCTAAACTTCTGCCTCTTAACGCGCTCATTCTGCTCCTATGGTAACCGCTCACCCTCCCAATGAGTCAGCTGCGTCAGGCGCCGCTCCTGCGCGAATATCGACCCTATTGTAGCGTACTTAAAGCTTAAACATTATTGCAACTCACCTGTCGCTGCTGATCCAACTTCTCTCTCCTCGCGCGCTCTTTCCGCTCCTGCGCCAAACGTTCGCCCTCCGCGCGAGTCAGCTGAGCGAGGCGACGCTCCCGCGCTCGCCGCCGCGCTGACCCTGATGTGGGCGCGCTCAGCCTCCTGTGGACTCCAAATGTGTTAATACTTCAATATATTAATTTCCACGATAATAAACTCGGTACTGTGCAACACTCTTGTGATTTGTTTGCGGACGGATGGACGGTTATAGAGAACGAGTGTTTAAAACTATGCGAGTTAGACCTAATAGTAGCCTAATAGTACCTACATGATGTATTATGATGATTTAGTGTATTGTGTGACTTTTTAATTGACCTTGTACTTATATAAGGAATGCAATGACAGCCTATATGCTGTAAGGATAGGTACATTTTGTGTTCTTTTTTTTAATTGAAATACATATGTAAATTCTATCAGTAGGTTAATTAAGATTTATTCAGTGCACAGAAGACTAAAATGATGGTTTATTTTTTCTCAAATTTATTTTAGGTAAGTAACCTAATGAATCTATAAAGGTAGAGAAAATGACTCTTAGCTCTTAGCTCTCAAAAAAATAGGTAGCTAAATCGGATTGTTTCTGAAAAATATGCAGAAAGCACTTCATTTCTAAGCATAATTTTATCCTGTAGGATAAGTATAAACAGCTGATATCCTCTATTTCATAGAATATGCCTCAGTAACGTAATCATGAAACCTAACACCATAAGTACCAGGAAGTTAAATCCACATTAACATAAGCCTACAACACATCGGCACTGCACCTACCTACGCAACCGCTGCGAGTGCAAAGCAAACATCAGTGAGTTTCACTAAACATGACTACAATGCAATAATCTTAGTATATACGGTGATAGGTAATTACATCGAGGTCGGGTGAAGCCGGGCATTCGCGAGCAACTGCGGTTGAAACGAACTGAAACGACACCGGATTGGAAGGCTTGCACGCTTCAGGGAATGTTTTCATTGTTGATTTAGTGCCGTCACGAGCTTTTATGTGAATTGACGAATGTAGGACAGGTTAACTATATATTTACTTATTTACATTACTTTCAAACGTGGAAAGTAAACCTGGAAAGTTATTGTCTCGTTGCTTTCTTAAAACCCCCTTCATGATTTAACAAGAGCTATTTCTATTGCTTAATTTTCAGAAACGATTTTATATTAATTATCATAAGTAAATTACATATTTGAATTTTACTACTGTGCTACTGTTGAAAAAATCCTTATTATTTTACTCATTTCTCAAACTGATAATTAACGGTAATTGGTAGGTACATATTAATAATAAACTATGAATATTTAGTACTTAAATATAAAAACGTCAATATGGTCGCTTCTAGCGTTACCTAACATGATAAAAGATAGCAATCTAACCTTGTAATACTTTGACACTTACCAAATACTTATCGTTTTAAATTAAAATCGTAACCTGGCGGGTCAAAGGATACTTCTCCATACAAGTGTCATTTAAAAATTTAACTTTTCGGTTATATGTACATTAAACGGAAACATGCGCACTGCTGCCTTTAATTGACTTTAACAATGTTTCAAAATTATTCGTTCTAAATAAGTACCTACCTTCGTATTTCTTCACGGAATTAGCCAAATAGTAGCTGGAGTAAGGTCGTTGTTGAGTGAAAAACAAACGACAACTGATTAAAAAAAACCATTTAAATAGAGGACTACTTACCTACTTCCGAAGCGCTAATTGTTCACAAAGCTATATATACAAGCAATTTCTTTCCCAGTCATCCTGCCAGTCAGTGGCAACAATGCGGCTCGTATAGAAACTTGGCGCTTTCAGCGGCCAAATTGAAAGACGCAAAACATAAATAAGTAGGTCATTCCATTGCTAAACGACATGGGCTTATGAGCGACTCGCTAAAGGGGTGTTCACACTTATGTAACTACCATATTAATTTGACTTGACCGTTATTCGAAGCTTATTTAATTGAGATAGGCAGCACGTTTCCCGCCGGGTATTGCTATCTCTTTCTATACCCCTTCCATGTTTCTCCCTCCACCTGGCAGTGGGGATGACATTGGTTCATTCCCAGATTTTAATTTGTTCTTCATTGGCGTCTAGTTTCCCGCCGCGGTTGGTCGCGCTCTCAAAAATATTATCCAGAACAAAGGATTGGAATTTATTTCGTAGTCTGGATATCAAGCGCGACGGTTAAGTCCACTAAGTTGTCATTATTACGGTATAGTATCTACTAATACCGAATTACATTTATTGTGTGCAACAATACACGTAAGTTCTAAACATTTTGAGATCAATTAATGCAAATTATATCCATTTTGAATTGGATAGTTACTTGGAATACCTTTTATGTATTCTACCCTCCAGTGATATAAGTAATAACTGTAAAGAATTAAATACTGGATCTTTAATTATTTGCCGTGAAAAATGTACCTACCCTCCATTTTATAATAAAATTCTTAAACGGTTTTACCGTTCGATCTTTGTTTATTGAATAGCATTTTAATACGGTTATTTTATTTAGAGTCATGGACGATACTAAGGGAGAGTGTAGCAAAGCCGGTTCTCAGGCAAAACCTACACGAAATCGTGACCGGTCGTCCAGTTCCAGTTCATCGAGTAGTAGCAGTTCTACTAGCTCCTGCAAGTCAGGCCCGAGGCGAAGACGGCACCGCAAGTCAAAGAAAAGGGGGGGCACAAAAAAGGAGCTACTTAAATTGACAAAACTCGTTAACAGCTTGCAGGCACAAATAGCAAGATCAAACGAATGTGTTCGTCCATACGATAATATTTCAGATATTTCAGATTGCAGTCGAGATCTTTATGTGGAAAATGAACCAGACCAGGCACCGCCTGTGCCCGTGGAACCAGAGCCGTTTGCTTTTGGACTCGGTACCAAATTAAAAGAACCGGCTATGCCAGGCACGTCAGAAGGTGAGTTAAAGCTATTGTGTGATATACAACGGTTGAATCATAACGAATGGTTTAATTTACGCTATGCAGAGATCCAAAAAGTGTATAATCACACGCCAGGCTATACTGACTTAGAAACTAACGACGAGGTTAGAGAGTATGATCAGAATCCTCACTTAGTGCAGGCAGATAGGGCTTTCGGTGCATTAACCTACTGTATGCTAAAACAGCAGGAGGCTTTACACGCAGCCGTGCAGGATGTGCTGACTTGGGCCCAGGGGAGCACGGAAATTGTACACGAGGCTCTTCGTGAAAAACTTAACAGTGTTTTTCTCAGTGGTGATTACTACAAGGTTTCTGAAGATTTTTTACAGGTTATATGTGGCCACAGAGCGGAAGTGATTCAAATGCGACGTAACGGAATCACAAAAAATGTCAAAGATAAGTTGGTTAAATCCGCTTTACGTAAGATTCCTCCATCAGGAACGTCACTGTTTAACGCTGAGGCATTTACGGCTGCAATCGAAAAATATGGCGGTGTACGAAAATGTTTCTGGCCATTACCTAAGACTCCTGCTTCGCAAGCAGGCCCTTCAAAGATGACAAGCGCGCCCTCGCAGGGTGCAGCGCCGCCAGCGCCTCGTAAAGTACTCTCGCAGGGTACTCGCTATAATCAGGCACATGCTGCTGGTAATAACTACGAGAATTATGGCTATTCTGATAATAATATTCCACCCTCGCGGGGTGGCTACCATCATCCGTACCCTTCGCAAGGGTATCAAAATACATACAATCCTGCTCGCTCTAATACAAGGCCAATTCCTGGGTCCTCCTTTCGAGACCGTCAGCCAAGGGACTATCAGCAAAGAGGTCGAGGAGGACGTAAGCGCCCTCATTCCCCCGCGGGGCAGAGACAGAACAAGCGAAGGAGATATTGACTCGATACAGTTCAGGGCCGGCCGTTTAGCAAATTATTACAACATGTGGAGAGGAATGAATGCTCCAGACTTCTTGTTGCGGATAATAAAAGGGTATCGCATACCGTTCATACAAAAACCGCCTCTCCTTTATCCGAGTCTTCATCAGAGCAACTACGAGTGCCCACACTCGACCGAAATGACAGCTGTTATCAATCAAATGAAGACTCAAGGTATACTGGAAGTGGCAGAGCCCTCAGCCAGTTTTCTTTCCACAATTTTTCTCGTACCAAAGAGCGACGGCACTGCTCGTCCTATTTTCAACCTAAAGGCCCTGAACAGATTTGTATTGACAGAACGCTTCAGTTTATTAAACGTTCATCGCATACCGGACTTTCTTCAACCAAGAGATTGGTTGTGCAAAATAGACCTGTCGCAGGCTTATTTTCATCTACCAGTTGCCCAAGCGCACAGAAGATTCTTGCGTCTTATCTACAGGCAAGAATTACTAGAAATGACCTGTTTGCCATTTGGTTTAAGCACAGCGCCCAAGGTTTTTGCGTCAATCACCAACTGGATTGCACAAACGCTGAGAAAGGAGGATATACGAGTAGTTGTATACCTCGACGACTTCCTGATTGCCCACCAGGTCAAAGAAACTCTTGTCAACCACGTAAACATAGCCCTAACAAGACTAGAATCACTGGGATGGATAGTCAACTACGAGAAATCAGTCCTGAAACCTCAGAGAGGTCTGGTGTATTTGGGCGTTTATTGGGACCCGTGGTCCAATCAGAAGTATCTGCCGAAAGACAAAGTACCCAAGTTAATCTCGCAGATACGTCAAATGTTAAACACCAACAAGACAAACCGGAAGGAGTTGGAGAAATTGGTGGGACTCCTAAACTTTGCGAGTTTCGTGGTTCACTTGGGAAGGCTAAACTATCGAGCCTTATTAAATCTCCTAAATCGGATACCAGAAGTTTCGAAAAGGATATATGCGATACCTCAAAATGCGAGGGACGATCTAGTATGGTGGATGAACAATTGTCTTTGCGCGTCTCCAATTCATGTACCACCTGCGTCTCATTTTCTGACAACCGACGCATCAGATCTTGCGTGGGGAGCGCAACTAGATTATCAGTCTCTCTGGGGTCTCTGGACGAGTGCGGAAAAAGAGTTGCACTGCAATCAAAAGGAGATGCTTGCCATTCTAAACGTTTTGGAAGATCGTTGTCAGTTCCTGTCTCACTCGACGGTCCTAGTTCAGAGCGACAACAAGACTGTTATAGCTTACCTCCGCAATCAGGGAGGAACAAGGTCAACACCTCTCTTACAGCTAACGTACGGAGTCTTCCAATTGCTGGAGCAGTATCAGATCCAACTAAGCCTGTTTTACTTACCGGGGAGGTACAACAGTCACGCGGATCATCTATCGAGATTGCGTGCACCTCCGGAATGGCATCTTCTTCCAGAATGCACGGAGCGAGTATTTTCCAAGTGGGGAGTACCAGTAATAGATCTGTTTGCTTCGGCGAGAGCTCATGTCGTAATCAACTATGTATCGATAGACCAAAACGATCACGAAGCCCTGTTTCACGACGCCTTTTCAAGGATTTGGAATTTCGAACTGGCATGGATTTTTCCACCCCCGTACTTGATACCGAAGGTGCTGGCTCACCTAAACCAAGCTTCAGGAACATTTCTGATGATAGTTCCTCGATGGCACCGTGTTTTCTGGCGTGCGGATCTCAAGGCTCGTGCCATAGCCGCACCCTTTACTCTACGTCACCTAGACAAGGTTTTACTGGACGTGACCACAAATCTTCCGCCCTCGAATGTTCACGAGATGACGCTAGAAGTCTGGAAGTGTGGGGGTGGTCGGAAAGTCTAACGGGCTGGAATTCTGAACAAATTTCCCTTCTTCAATCCTCTTGGCGTGCCTCTACACGCAAGACGTATAATACAGCCTGGAAGAAGTGGGTAGTTTGGTCGACGCAGCATAAAGTAAATACTACACAACCTTCGGGTGCAGATGTTGCCAAATACTTAACTGACCTTTATTTGATTGACAAATTATCTTACAAGACAATTCTTTTATACAAATCTGTAGTATCGACTCTTTGTAATGCGGAGTCTGCGGAAAGATTAAGTACTCATGTCCTTGTTAAGCATGTGTTAAAATCCATAGCATTAAGAAATCCAATAGATAAAAAACCTCCGATTTGGAATGTGGAAGTCCTGATTGATTATCTTAGAAAATCTAAAATTAACCATGACAATATTTTTGAGGTTTGCAGAAGAACTGCATTGCTCCTCCTTCTCTGCTCGGGCAGAAGAATACACGATCTTACGTTGCTAAATATTGATTGTAATCACTGCGTATTCTCGGATGGTTCAATAATTTTTTGGCCTATGTTCGGGTCTAAAACTGATTGCGCGGATTACAGACAATCAGGGTGGAGATTACTTGCTAATAAGTCGTGTCAAAATCTTGACCCTGTTTTTTGGATTAAACAAACAGTCTCGCTATTAAAAGGTAGAAGAGAATCGGCGAATGGTAATAGCCTCTTTATTTCTTTGAGAGGTGATGTTAAAGTTGCATCGCGTGCTCTGATTGCAGGTTGGATTAAATCCGTGTTTAGGGAGGCAGGCATAACGGCAACACCTGGAAGCATTCGTGCTGCTGTAGCCTCTAAGAATTGGGTGGATAATTGTTCTGTAGAAGATATTCTGTCACGAGGTAATTGGCGCTCTGAAAACACGTTTAAAAATTATTACAGACGTGAGGTTATGCCTGCGCCCTCCTTGAATAAGCCAATGAATATATCAAATTTGTTTGCAGCAGTTGATTAGATCTAATTAAAAAATAACTAATAAATATTAGTTAGTCCTAAAGATATTCTGATCGTTATACATATTTAGGACTACTTGGTATTAACAAAAACTTTGATTGAGAAATTTGGTGTCAACTATTGTTGATTACTCTAATAACCCTTACGGTTTTAAAATTGTAATAATCTTACTTTGATTACGAAGTACTAATCCATTGAAGTTCAGGTAGCAATACTTGCTAGTCGTGTTCAAGAGATCTTAATTGCCATTGCTTTATGTTTGTATTACAATATCTCTGATGATTTTTAAAAATCCATTTATTGAAACTATACCATGTATCATCGTATGAACCCTTCATTAAAAATTGAAGTTTGATAATTCTCTTGTTTATTTTCAAACAATCTAGCAAAAATGATTTCATGCCACAAGTGGTATACATTTTATAGAACCCTTGTCACATTGGCATCTTAATTCCTCCACCAGGCGATAACAAACATGTCTCAATTAAATAAGCTTCGAATAACGGTCAAGTCAAATTAATAGACGCGTTTTACCTACCATTAAAACGCATATTAATTTACTTACCTTATTCGAAGCTTATGAGTAAACTCTGCCTGGTTTAATTTCGATCCAATGAAGAACAAATTAAAATCTGGGAATGAACCAATGTCATCCCCACTGCCAGGTGGAGGGAGAAACATGGAAGGGGTATAGAAAGAGATAGCAATACCCGGCGGGAAACGTGCTGCCTATCTCAATTAAATAAGCTTCGAATAAGGTAAGTAAATTAATATGCGTTTTAATGGTAGGTAAAACGCGTCTAATTAGTTTAGTTTAGTTATAGTGTATAAGTAGTTCATAAATGCCATATTTATTTTGATCTCATTATATATGACGTGAATGTTGTCCTAAAATGTGTTATTAGTAAGTATTTTCTAAAAATTAATATGATAATTGTTCTATTAATTTGACTTGACCGTTATTCGAAGCTTATTTAATTGAGATAGGCAGCACGTTTCCCGCCGGGTATTGCTATCTCTTTCTATACCCCTTCCATGTTTCTCCCTCCACCTGGCAGTGGGGATGACATTGGTTCATTCCCAGATTTTAATTTGTTCTTCATTGGCGTCTAGTTTCCCGCCGCGGTTGGTCGCGCTCTCAAAAATATTATCCAGAACAAAGGATTGGAATTTATTTCGTAGTCTGGATATCAAGCGCGACGGTTAAGTCCACTAAGTTGTCATTATTACGGTATAGTATCTACTAATACCGAATTACATTTATTGTGTGCAACAATACACGTAAGTTCTAAACATTTTGAGATCAATTAATGCAAATTATATCCATTTTGAATTGGATAGTTACTTGGAATACCTTTTATGTATTCTACCCTCCAGTGATATAAGTAATAACTGTAAAGAATTAAATACTGGATCTTTAATTATTTGCCGTGAAAAATGTACCTACCCTCCATTTTATAATAAAATTCTTAAACGGTTTTACCGTTCGATCTTTGTTTATTGAATAGCATTTTAATACGGTTATTTTATTTAGAGTCATGGACGATACTAAGGGAGAGTGTAGCAAAGCCGGTTCTCAGGCAAAACCTACACGAAATCGTGACCGGTCGTCCAGTTCCAGTTCATCGAGTAGTAGCAGTTCTACTAGCTCCTGCAAGTCAGGCCCGAGGCGAAGACGGCACCGCAAGTCAAAGAAAAGGGGGGGCACAAAAAAGGAGCTACTTAAATTGACAAAACTCGTTAACAGCTTGCAGGCACAAATAGCAAGATCAAACGAATGTGTTCGTCCATACGATAATATTTCAGATATTTCAGATTGCAGTCGAGATCTTTATGTGGAAAATGAACCAGACCAGGCACCGCCTGTGCCCGTGGAACCAGAGCCGTTTGCTTTTGGACTCGGTACCAAATTAAAAGAACCGGCTATGCCAGGCACGTCAGAAGGTGAGTTAAAGCTATTGTGTGATATACAACGGTTGAATCATAACGAATGGTTTAATTTACGCTATGCAGAGATCCAAAAAGTGTATAATCACACGCCAGGCTATACTGACTTAGAAACTAACGACGAGGTTAGAGAGTATGATCAGAATCCTCACTTAGTGCAGGCAGATAGGGCTTTCGGTGCATTAACCTACTGTATGCTAAAACAGCAGGAGGCTTTACACGCAGCCGTGCAGGATGTGCTGACTTGGGCCCAGGGGAGCACGGAAATTGTACACGAGGCTCTTCGTGAAAAACTTAACAGTGTTTTTCTCAGTGGTGATTACTACAAGGTTTCTGAAGATTTTTTACAGGTTATATGTGGCCACAGAGCGGAAGTGATTCAAATGCGACGTAACGGAATCACAAAAAATGTCAAAGATAAGTTGGTTAAATCCGCTTTACGTAAGATTCCTCCATCAGGAACGTCACTGTTTAACGCTGAGGCATTTACGGCTGCAATCGAAAAATATGGCGGTGTACGAAAATGTTTCTGGCCATTACCTAAGACTCCTGCTTCGCAAGCAGGCCCTTCAAAGATGACAAGCGCGCCCTCGCAGGGTGCAGCGCCGCCAGCGCCTCGTAAAGTACTCTCGCAGGGTACTCGCTATAATCAGGCACATGCTGCTGGTAATAACTACGAGAATTATGGCTATTCTGATAATAATATTCCACCCTCGCGGGGTGGCTACCATCATCCGTACCCTTCGCAAGGGTATCAAAATACATACAATCCTGCTCGCTCTAATACAAGGCCAATTCCTGGGTCCTCCTTTCGAGACCGTCAGCCAAGGGACTATCAGCAAAGAGGTCGAGGAGGACGTAAGCGCCCTCATTCCCCCGCGGGGCAGAGACAGAACAAGCGAAGGAGATATTGACTCGATACAGTTCAGGGCCGGCCGTTTAGCAAATTATTACAACATGTGGAGAGGAATGAATGCTCCAGACTTCTTGTTGCGGATAATAAAAGGGTATCGCATACCGTTCATACAAAAACCGCCTCTCCTTTATCCGAGTCTTCATCAGAGCAACTACGAGTGCCCACACTCGACCGAAATGACAGCTGTTATCAATCAAATGAAGACTCAAGGTATACTGGAAGTGGCAGAGCCCTCAGCCAGTTTTCTTTCCACAATTTTTCTCGTACCAAAGAGCGACGGCACTGCTCGTCCTATTTTCAACCTAAAGGCCCTGAACAGATTTGTATTGACAGAACGCTTCAGTTTATTAAACGTTCATCGCATACCGGACTTTCTTCAACCAAGAGATTGGTTGTGCAAAATAGACCTGTCGCAGGCTTATTTTCATCTACCAGTTGCCCAAGCGCACAGAAGATTCTTGCGTCTTATCTACAGGCAAGAATTACTAGAAATGACCTGTTTGCCATTTGGTTTAAGCACAGCGCCCAAGGTTTTTGCGTCAATCACCAACTGGATTGCACAAACGCTGAGAAAGGAGGATATACGAGTAGTTGTATACCTCGACGACTTCCTGATTGCCCACCAGGTCAAAGAAACTCTTGTCAACCACGTAAACATAGCCCTAACAAGACTAGAATCACTGGGATGGATAGTCAACTACGAGAAATCAGTCCTGAAACCTCAGAGAGGTCTGGTGTATTTGGGCGTTTATTGGGACCCGTGGTCCAATCAGAAGTATCTGCCGAAAGACAAAGTACCCAAGTTAATCTCGCAGATACGTCAAATGTTAAACACCAACAAGACAAACCGGAAGGAGTTGGAGAAATTGGTGGGACTCCTAAACTTTGCGAGTTTCGTGGTTCACTTGGGAAGGCTAAACTATCGAGCCTTATTAAATCTCCTAAATCGGATACCAGAAGTTTCGAAAAGGATATATGCGATACCTCAAAATGCGAGGGACGATCTAGTATGGTGGATGAACAATTGTCTTTGCGCGTCTCCAATTCATGTACCACCTGCGTCTCATTTTCTGACAACCGACGCATCAGATCTTGCGTGGGGAGCGCAACTAGATTATCAGTCTCTCTGGGGTCTCTGGACGAGTGCGGAAAAAGAGTTGCACTGCAATCAAAAGGAGATGCTTGCCATTCTAAACGTTTTGGAAGATCGTTGTCAGTTCCTGTCTCACTCGACGGTCCTAGTTCAGAGCGACAACAAGACTGTTATAGCTTACCTCCGCAATCAGGGAGGAACAAGGTCAACACCTCTCTTACAGCTAACGTACGGAGTCTTCCAATTGCTGGAGCAGTATCAGATCCAACTAAGCCTGTTTTACTTACCGGGGAGGTACAACAGTCACGCGGATCATCTATCGAGATTGCGTGCACCTCCGGAATGGCATCTTCTTCCAGAATGCACGGAGCGAGTATTTTCCAAGTGGGGAGTACCAGTAATAGATCTGTTTGCTTCGGCGAGAGCTCATGTCGTAATCAACTATGTATCGATAGACCAAAACGATCACGAAGCCCTGTTTCACGACGCCTTTTCAAGGATTTGGAATTTCGAACTGGCATGGATTTTTCCACCCCCGTACTTGATACCGAAGGTGCTGGCTCACCTAAACCAAGCTTCAGGAACATTTCTGATGATAGTTCCTCGATGGCACCGTGTTTTCTGGCGTGCGGATCTCAAGGCTCGTGCCATAGCCGCACCCTTTACTCTACGTCACCTAGACAAGGTTTTACTGGACGTGACCACAAATCTTCCGCCCTCGAATGTTCACGAGATGACGCTAGAAGTCTGGAAGTGTGGGGGTGGTCGGAAAGTCTAACGGGCTGGAATTCTGAACAAATTTCCCTTCTTCAATCCTCTTGGCGTGCCTCTACACGCAAGACGTATAATACAGCCTGGAAGAAGTGGGTAGTTTGGTCGACGCAGCATAAAGTAAATACTACACAACCTTCGGGTGCAGATGTTGCCAAATACTTAACTGACCTTTATTTGATTGACAAATTATCTTACAAGACAATTCTTTTATACAAATCTGTAGTATCGACTCTTTGTAATGCGGAGTCTGCGGAAAGATTAAGTACTCATGTCCTTGTTAAGCATGTGTTAAAATCCATAGCATTAAGAAATCCAATAGATAAAAAACCTCCGATTTGGAATGTGGAAGTCCTGATTGATTATCTTAGAAAATCTAAAATTAACCATGACAATATTTTTGAGGTTTGCAGAAGAACTGCATTGCTCCTCCTTCTCTGCTCGGGCAGAAGAATACACGATCTTACGTTGCTAAATATTGATTGTAATCACTGCGTATTCTCGGATGGTTCAATAATTTTTTGGCCTATGTTCGGGTCTAAAACTGATTGCGCGGATTACAGACAATCAGGGTGGAGATTACTTGCTAATAAGTCGTGTCAAAATCTTGACCCTGTTTTTTGGATTAAACAAACAGTCTCGCTATTAAAAGGTAGAAGAGAATCGGCGAATGGTAATAGCCTCTTTATTTCTTTGAGAGGTGATGTTAAAGTTGCATCGCGTGCTCTGATTGCAGGTTGGATTAAATCCGTGTTTAGGGAGGCAGGCATAACGGCAACACCTGGAAGCATTCGTGCTGCTGTAGCCTCTAAGAATTGGGTGGATAATTGTTCTGTAGAAGATATTCTGTCACGAGGTAATTGGCGCTCTGAAAACACGTTTAAAAATTATTACAGACGTGAGGTTATGCCTGCGCCCTCCTTGAATAAGCCAATGAATATATCAAATTTGTTTGCAGCAGTTGATTAGATCTAATTAAAAAATAACTAATAAATATTAGTTAGTCCTAAAGATATTCTGATCGTTATACATATTTAGGACTACTTGGTATTAACAAAAACTTTGATTGAGAAATTTGGTGTCAACTATTGTTGATTACTCTAATAACCCTTACGGTTTTAAAATTGTAATAATCTTACTTTGATTACGAAGTACTAATCCATTGAAGTTCAGGTAGCAATACTTGCTAGTCGTGTTCAAGAGATCTTAATTGCCATTGCTTTATGTTTGTATTACAATATCTCTGATGATTTTTAAAAATCCATTTATTGAAACTATACCATGTATCATCGTATGAACCCTTCATTAAAAATTGAAGTTTGATAATTCTCTTGTTTATTTTCAAACAATCTAGCAAAAATGATTTCATGCCACAAGTGGTATACATTTTATAGAACCCTTGTCACATTGGCATCTTAATTCCTCCACCAGGCGATAACAAACATGTCTCAATTAAATAAGCTTCGAATAACGGTCAAGTCAAATTAATAGACGCGTTTTACCTACCATTAAAACGCATATTAATTTACTTACCTTATTCGAAGCTTATGAGTAAACTCTGCCTGGTTTAATTTCGATCCAATGAAGAACAAATTAAAATCTGGGAATGAACCAATGTCATCCCCACTGCCAGGTGGAGGGAGAAACATGGAAGGGGTATAGAAAGAGATAGCAATACCCGGCGGGAAACGTGCTGCCTATCTCAATTAAATAAGCTTCGAATAAGGTAAGTAAATTAATATGCGTTTTAATGGTAGGTAAAACGCGTCTATTATTTCCAAAATGTTACCTATTTTATTTTACTTCAAACACAATCTTGTATTGTTGATGAATAAATATGATATGATATGATACCTAGACGTACATTAAGCTAAATAATTCGGTATGGATATGGATGCATTATGCAGTTTTCATTAGAAGTTTTGTATCTTCTTTATATTGCAAGATGGAAGGATAAGGGAAAATAGTACCTAGAGATAACTTATGGGTAAAAGGGAGCATTTTGTAAACTAGGCCTTAATATTGTTTTACTTGTCGGTTAATAGTCTTAATACTCTTAATAGATACCTACGTGTACCTACCTATGTAGATATATCTACTTAATAAAATATTCCGTAACCTATTAGAGAAAGTCTGTATACACCTTGCGTGCTTGGACTTAACAAGACCGAGGAAAAATTACCCTTAAAAAGCAGCAAGGTCAAATAGTTTATTGTAAATCGATAAGTAATCAAACCATCATTGTATTGCTAATATATCTCGTACAGTAGCGAATTTACATACGGCGATGGCGCGCTATGAATCGGATTTTATTTTGGCTTGTTCATATATTTATATTTATTTATTTAATACAGTGCAAGCTTACAGTACTACACCAATTCGCTTACACACTAGAAACATATACCTATACATTACAAAAAAAAACAAAAGTAAAACATGCAAACAGATACAATGTCAAGAAAGATAAAACTTACAAATTGAGTCAATTACAATATTTTTAAGATTAAAAAATGTCGAGAAAAATAAAATTTACAATTCAGTCAATAATTTACAATATATGCGGGATCACAAGCAAGATAATATTACCTATATTAATATCAGTTAAAGCAATCAGTACAAACTAGTAGGATAATTATGTATTGAATTTTCACTCTATAATATATTTACACGACTACATCCACTCACCTTAAAAGTTCTTATCGCTACCTATTTTACTACACTTATAGGTCTAACGACTGTACTCTAGAGAAGTAGAGACATGCTAAAGAAACCTAATAAAAAATATAATTAAACTCAATAACCATTGTTATCTCTGACAATAACAGGATACAAGCGCGGGTTTGATTGATTTTATCAGCGTAAAAATTTAAGCTTTAAGCAAAAAAGTGAGCGCAGTGTTTGCCGCTAAGTTGTACATAGGCGTTTCTAGTGGAATATGAGTCGGTACACATTTAACTACTGTCATTTTTAGTGTTTTCTGAAAACTACTGTAAAGTAGTTTAAACTTTGCTTCTTCAAGGTGATTTCGATTTTGCTGTATTGTAATAAGGTTTCAAACGAGTTTTTTATTTGAGTAGGTACACTATAGACAGATGTATTATTGTCACTGAAGCATGTTGAGGGTGATTATTTCCAACGCCTAAAGAAAAATAATTCGTCATTCAATGAAAGTAGGTGCCCAGCAGGTGTATAATAGATGACTTTACCCCACTTTACTCTTTGCTTTACTCACGTGATAAAATAAGTGTAACTTTTTAACGTACCTATTGACACTATCACGCTGTCATGTAGTCAAATACATACATACTGATATATCCGTAGGTATATATGTAGATAACACCTGTCTACCTAAGTACCTACTTATTCAGGTTTATGACAATTGTTTTTCGACAAACGCTAATCGAAAAAATAAAAAAAACCGGCCAAGTGCGAGTCGGACTCGCGCACGGAGGGTTCCGCACTATCAACAAAAAATAGAGCAAAACAAGCAAAAAAACGGCCACCCATCCAAGTACTGACCCCGCCCGACGTTGCTTAACTTCGGTCAAAAATCACATTTGTTGTATGGGAGCCCCACTTAAATCTTTATTTTATTCTGTTTTTAGTATTTGTTGTTATACCGGCAACAGAAATACATCATCTGTGAAAAATTCAACTGTCTAGCTATCACGGTTCGTGAGATACAGCCTGGTGACAGACGGACGGACGGAGTCTTAGTAATAGGGTCCCGTTTTTACCCTTTGGGTACGGAACCCTAAAAAAGTATCGGGATCACAGATGTGACAAAATGTCACGTGATCATTTCCATACCTATACATTGCCAAGTTTCGACTGGCGTTGCCCCCAGGTCAAACATAATTACGGTGATAACTGAGGTATTCTTGAACATTTTTAGGCATATAGGTATAATGGCAAATTTCGCTTAATGCAGACAGAAATTTGCTTTGCATCTAGATACCAAGCACCCGTATACCAGTCCGGCCGAGACGATGTTTGCTAAGCAAAAGGAACGACAGCCCGGGACTTCGTGTAATTTTTCAGTAGGCTCAGGCCGAGCCAGCGGTGCCGGGCGCGAGCATCGATCGAGGCCACTCGCACCGGTATCATTGCAATCGTATTCCTGCATATTTGGCGGCAATAAAACGTACGAATTCATGTATCTTCCTTATTTGGCAAGGCCGTTCGCTATCGAAATGAAATCTAATGCAGAGTCCCCACGACACAGGCCTACCTGTCGGTACATACATACATACATATAATCACGCCTATTTCCCGGAGGGGTAGGCAGAGACCACGGATTTCCACTTGCTACGATCCTGACATACCTCTTTCGCTTCCTTCACTTTCATATCATTAGGTAGGCACTCATACACGCTCGCCGGTTTAGGGTGCTCTTGACCTGGCCTTTCTTCAGGACTTCCCCGATCTGATCAGAGAAAGTCCGCCGAGGTCTAACTCTTCCAACCTGTCGATACCCTTTAGAAAATAAGTACATAGGTATACGTAAGTATACAGCGTGTACCTATTTTTGATACGACCACCATATTCTCAGGGTAAGGAAAATATCTGAACACGCATTCTATAACGCCGTGCCAATAGAGGCGTGTTCAGATATTTGTGAGCACCTTTGCCTCCTCGATATATCTGATGGCGAATGTACCTACTACCTCCAGCTTTACAACCTACATATCCGTTGTTGAGTGACTAAGGAATTAAGTTTTATGAATTCTGTGCGTGTTTAATAGTTTCTGCTACTAGCAATAGGTACCAACCAAGATCTAACTGAATCACAGTTAACAGTAGCAATTATCTACAAGGCAATAAGTGGATCTCAAAGATTTTTATTGTTATTCTAGATTGATAAAATTGTTCGCTGCACTAGTTTATTTAGTAAGTTGTGAATCCTTCCTCATAGAGTCAGTTAACAGTTTATGTAGGTATATATTGAAGCCTCACGGGAATTTTTCAAGTATATGTACCACCCTAATAGTACATACATTACGATACAAGTGCGAAAAGTAGGAGATTCGCAACGAGTGGCGAAGAATAACACGACCGAAGGGAATGTTTTAAATCGACACGAGTTGCAAATTACCTTTTCGCAAGTGTATTGTACATCGTTTTACAGTACATATGGCCCTTTTTCGACATATGCCCGCATTGTGCCAGTTACCGCACTAGGGCGGTAAAGTAGCATCTGTACTGTAAAAGGTTTTTACCTTTTTGATTGGTGACAGTGACAGTGCACGTGACACTAATGCGTTGTCAATGACAACGTAAACGTTGATCAGTTGCCCTTAGTTACCATATCAACTCACCATAACAACACAGTACAGGACTCTGTCACAACACAAGCCCTTCAATATTTGATTTCAATTGTTCTCAATAAATAAAACAATATTCTGTAACTAATGTTTATAATAAAAATTATTCATGATTTTCATTTTACAGAGTATTCATATTTACAAACGGTTTTAACTACATACACATCTACAATATTATAAATAAAGTTCATTGACTCCCATGTTTAACGTATAATGTACAAAAAACATACAACTTCATATTCGTTTATTGTATTCGCTGACATAATGACTAAAATTATTTCACTAATAATTTTAGATTAACAAATTAACATTGCAACATATAATTTTTATATCGCTAATGATTACAATATGTAATATTTTATATTAAGCAGAAATATCTGCTTACGCAATAATATAATTTTAATAAAATGGAACATCAAACATTATTTAGTCCAGTCAAGTACGCTTTCAATAAGATTAGGCGCGTATTTCAATTCCATTTAGACAAATAGTATTTAATTATTTCACTTTTATTAAAAATATTACAATGTTCGTAACCTAATTGTTCATCCCAGTAACATATTTCTGCTTCCGTCTATCCCATACTCCTATACTTATGGGCGCAAAGGACAGCATGTGTCGCCGCGCCCGTTTCTTATTTAAGTCATCATGTCGGCCTTACACTACTGTTACTTCTTTAAGTGACTAATATTTCGTTAACTAACAAGAACCTACTGAAGATTTATAAAATACTGCGCTCTTGTGCCCGCGGGTTCCTTATAACCTCAAAATAACAAACCCACTAGCACTGAGTGATATTCAGTTGCATTATTTACAAAATATTTAATCTAAGTAGCGAATAGCATTTAAACGAGACAAATTTGCCTATATGTTACCGTGCGGCTGGATGAAGCTTACAATTTAACACTAAATCGAACATACAGTGTACACGTATTCTAGTATGCACACTAAGAAATTGAGGTAATTGGTTTTGAAGATAAAACGGGTAACTTATCCAATGACTCTCAGTATTTACACAGTATAATATATAATAGCGAAAGGGTTGGACGGCATTCTTAACAGAAGTTCGACCGAGTCCTGGTGAAATGTTTGTGATGATTGCACATATGGGCGTTTTTTTTTGTTGTCCCCTACACTTTTTTTTTCAAATTTGGGATTTTTTATATTATTTCTACTCAGAATCACGAGCTCTTTCTATCCTAATAGGAGAAAAAAAGCGTCCTACGGTTTTTATTTCCATTCCGTCACCATTTTTCATAGACTTTGTATGGCGGTCGCGAAATGGAAAAATCGAAAAATGTATGGAAATTTTGGGACACTTTTTTTCGCCTATTAGGATAGAAAGAGCTCGTGATTCTGAGTAGAAATAACATAAAAAATCCAAAATTTGAAAAAAAAAGTGTAGGGGACAACAAAAAAAAAACGCCCAAATAAGAACTAGGGGAATGAAACAGTCAAGCGTTCTACAACAAACATAACGTACTGTACAATATCGCGCCAATAAAAACGGTGTGTTTTACGTGAAACATATCGTATGCAATAAACATTGAGCATTCACTATCGTACATTATGTACAATCGTATTTGGTAACAAGTCACACACACTCACTCCTACCAGTCATATTGTCGCAGATAGTTTACGGTGTTAAATATTTTCATAGAAAACTATCTTAAAATAAATCAGGTCACACAAGTGAGAGATACATAGGTACTCTTACATACAGAAGGGTATATATACATACAAAAGTAATATAAAAAAAGATAAGTTTCGACGTCGATCGCCGATCGACCAGTATGACAATACATTCTAAATACTATAATGTATAGGTAATGTATACTGAATATAATTCGCTATATTGAATAATTTATCAGGGCACATCGTGTTAAGTCGACGTAAAAATATCTTCGATAATATCTAGCCGTATGTCGGCTTTCACAACTTGCACTAGTCCACTTCACTCCGCGGGTGGCCCGCTCGGGGCTCGAGTCGCATCGGCCCCTTTTCAAAGTACTCTTAGGAAACGGCCAAAGACTACTCGGAAAGGGTTATTCCCACTAGTTACCACCAAGTTGTTACCAGTGGTAACTACTGGGAATTTTTTTCCCACCTTTTACCACTGGTAACTACTGGGAAAAATAATTCCCAGTAGTTACCACCAACTCGGTTTGGTGGTAACTAGTGGGAATTTTTATTCCCAGTAGTTACCACCAAAATTTTGTTAGGGTTAAATACTAATGAAAACAGTACAAAAAAATTAAAAATAAATATAGAGTGATTTAATAAATCATTATTAAGTCGATTAGTGTTTTAGTAAACTGCTTTAAAAGTGACGAAAAAATATTGAAACAGTTTAACCGGTACTAGTACAAAAACTATAATATATGCAAGGATAAATTTAATAATCCATTTAGATTATTTTTAAGTGATTTTATTCGGTAATTCAAAATCACTCTATATTTATACTATACTATTTTATACTGTTTTTATTAGTATTTAACTCTAACAAAATTTTTAGTGGTAACTACTGGGAATAAAAATTCCCACTAGTTACCACCAAACCGAGTTGGTGGTAACTACTGGGAATAATTTTTCCCAGTAGTTACCAGTGGTAAAAGGTGGGAAAAAAATTCCCAGTAGTTACCACTGGTAACAACTTGGTGGTAACTAGTGGGAATAACCCCTCGGAAACCGAAGCCGGGGAAACGCGAGCGGACGCTCAGTGGTTTTAAAGTACTCTTAGGTTCCGGATGATCCAAAGACTACTATGAAAACTGTATCTCAGGCGTGCGGGGCGGGGTGTTATTTGATCCGGTTGAGGACTAGGTCGGTGGTGAGCACTAGGCCCTTCTGGTAGACGGACTCTGCGAGGTCCTGAGCTAGCCGGGCGGCCTGGAGGCCGTGCTTGCGCGCGAGGAAGCGCGTCTGCTCGAGCCCGCGCGACTGGTGCACCAGCTCGAACGCCTTCTCCACGTCCGCGGATGTCAAGAAATCGGCATCCGCAACATCCCTGGTGTGTTATTTGATCCGGTTGAGCACTAGGTCGGTGGTGAGCACTAGGCCCTTCTGGTAGACGGACTCTGCGAGGTCCTGAGCTAGCCGGGCGGCCTGGAGGCCGTGCTTGCGCGCGAGGAAGCGCGTCTGCTCGAGCCCGCGCGACTGGTGCACCAGCTCGAACGCCCTCTCCACGTCGCCCGGCTCGCCGAAGCGCCGCATTATCATCGGGTTCAGCTCCGGGTACTGCAAATATATAGTGCGTCAAGCAAATCTTGTCAGTAGCAATGTACTGCAAATTAAAGTAGGGTAACACCATGTAACACTCAAAGAGCAGAATTGCGCTAAGAAAAGCAGCAATGTACATCGAACCAAAACGTGTTTATTTTTCCGCCCTTCATACGTCAGTTCGAGTGAATTATCATAACCTCAAATTTTAGTAATGTTTACCGTCAACGAGCATGATTGTACATTGTAGGCACCTTAGCTTTGCTTGAGGTCATGCATGATCTTGGTATTTAATGGTGACAGTAGAAATTTCTCTTGAAATAGAAACGATTCAGAATGTAAACAATAAGATGATGGCTGTCATTCACGATCCACATTCCATAGATAACACACAGATGACACGCGATTTTGGAATTATTCAAACACAGTGTTGCTAACCCGCGATTTTTTAAATTTGCCGCCTTTTACTACTGACAAGATTTGGTTGATCCAGTATAAATCATGTATAAGACCCAACAGTGAAATGTCGGAAGAAGGGGGAATCTTTATCCAGCAGGGGAAGACGGAGTAGAAAAGAAAAGCTTAACAATAGGGTATTTGACAATTTTTCATGAATGGTATATCAGTCGATCAGGTTTGTTTTGAGGATCAAATGTCTGTATCGGACCCATTGTCTTAAAGCAATACAAAAGTCACGAATGATGGTCAAAGTCTGGCACCCGCACTTTACTGACGAAACGCTTCATAGAAAAGGCAACACATCGTGACTTCACCATGTAACGTTAGAAGTTTCGATGTATGGAAAACAAGAAAATTGCGATTTTGTCGGTGAAATATTGCGTTTATGTATATGGTTGCTATACAATATTTTTTAAATAAAATGTAAGGAGTTTAATGATATAATTCTTTTTTTCTTATTTGGAAGACAATTTTTTTTTTAAGGTCTTATATTTTTTTATTAGTCCCATATTTTTTTAAATTTCCAATGTATTGTGATAAATTGCTCATTTTCTATCTATTTAACTAGACTTAGTTATAAAATTCAACATGTGTCAAATACCCTATTCACGAAACTCAATTGCTGCGCATCGTATCGGGCCCAATTCTAAATTTAAGTTATTCCAAGACCACCTCAAACACACACGAAGAGTCACTTCGCGTTTTTGCGAGACCGCGCATACGAAATTACTAGGGAATGCAGAACCGGTACTGTTTAAAAGAACCGGGATTTTCGGTACCGGGCAAAAATGGAACCGGGATTTCCCGGTATTTTCGGTACTTTCGGGACTGCCTTCAAAAATCAGTTTTTATATCAATTTCCAGTAAAAAAAAAAAGCGTAAAACGACCACGGATCTTTCTTAAAACAATAAAAAAGTAGCACAGTGACGGTACACACTTCTTTTATACCATAATATGTGTCTTTAAGTCACACAATCATTAATATAATTTGTTTTTTTTTTCCTAAACTACATGATATTTTTACTATCTTTGTTGATTGGCAAAAACTGAATTGTGGCTCAGTAATGTCATTATTTTTTTTAAATATGCAAGACGTTTTGTGAAAAAGGATAAAAAAAATGATAATTTTCGCATGCGTTCAAAATGGGCTGTGGACCTTCGAACATAATAATAACAGAACTATCAATACGACAAATCAAGAAATTATTCAGCCAGAATTATTAATTCATTTAAAATATCATTATCATATGTGAGTTTCTTATACCGTGTTTGAATTTGATTAATTACAAAATTGACTCTATTTTTGCTTCTAGTTAGTTAATATGAAATAACTAATTGTTCGTATAAAATTATTTATCGTACAAACATTTATGCCCTTAAAGTATCAAATTAACGCAATTTTATATTGTCGGCATTGTCAAACCCATTGACTTTTTTAAACATTTATTTTAATGTAGTGGTCAGCCGTAAAAGTATGTATTACCATCAGCCTTAGATTGATAAAATATTTTTTTTTTTATGAAACATGATATTTCATACTAAGTAACAGAAAGCAGTCAAATATTGTACCGGAAATTTTAGTCCCGAAAATCCCGGGAGTACCGGGATTTTAATTTTGAAATCCCGGTTCTTTTCTTGGCTCTAAATCCCGGGAAATACCGGTACCGAAAGTACCGGGAATTCCCCGGGAGCAAACCCTAGAAATTACCTTTTCGCAAGCGAAGAGCACAGGCGCAGTGGCCAGCCCGAGCTTGAGGTCGGCGGCCGTGGGCTTGCCCATGGCCTGCGCCGACGACACGAAGTCCAGCATGTCGTCCACCAGCTGGAACGACAGCCCGATGTTGCGCCCGTACTGGAACGCCAACTCGCACGTGCTCTCGTCCGCGCCGCTTAGCAGGGCCACCTGGGAACACGTGTCACAACCAGGGATCGGAACCGGTTTTTTGCAAAAACTTAGAAATAAGCATATTTTTCGAATTATTTTATACTAGAAATGTAGGACTCAGTTGTGTTTTTAGGTTACGACTTCGTATTATTAGATTGCTCAATTAGAAATGAAGTAATTAACAAAGAACGAAAAAATACCGTTTCCGTTCCCATACAAAAAATACCGGTATCCGATCCCTGGTCACAACACTACTGTGATGATTATGACAGTACTTGCAATAGGGTATTATACTGCTGTAAAGAGCGCTGGTGGGCTAGCGGTAAGAGCGTGCGACTTGCAATCCGGAGGTCGCGGGTTCGAACCCCGGCTCGTACCAATGAGTTTTTCAGAACTTAACCCCTAGAGCGCCCCAGAATTACCGTAGTATGGAACTCCTATACTAGTTACTAGCACACGTGTCTTGTTAGGGCGCTCCACGGGTTAATATGTACGAAATATCATTTGATATTTACCAGTCGCTTTTCGGTGAAGGAAAACATCGTGAGGAAACCGGACTAATCCCAATACGGGCCTAGTTTACCCTCTGGGTTGGAAGGTCAGATGGCAGTCGTCGCTTTCGTAAAAACTAGTGCCCACGTCAATTACTGGGATTAGTTGCCAAGCGGACCCCAGGCTGCCATGAGCCGTGGCAAAATGCCGGGACAACGCGAGGAAGATGATGATGACTGCTGTAATAGGGTATTAAGTCGGATAGACCATCTAAAGTGGGGGTGGACAGGACACATGCTGAGATGCAAATTAAATAAATGGAGCAAACAAGTCACCCTATGGCACCCAACAGACGGAAGTAGAAAACAAAAACATCCAAAAACAAGATGGGTAGATGAAATCCGCTTAACCCTGGAGCCTTACTGGTCCAGAGTTGCAGAGGACAGAATACAGTGGAGAAGGTTGGAGGAGGCCTATGCCAAGAGGCACACCGAACTGCGGGACATATTGTAGTAAAAATAATAAAATCGACTTAATAACCGTTGTACCCAAGGATCGGAATAAAAGGCTATATAGACATAGATAAATAGATTATACTGCATTCAAAAGAAATTATTTCACATCATGCATAAAATAAAGCACCAGATAATTATTAGAAAAACATAAATAGCAGTTATTTTTAAACACAGGTTCTATTTAATAAATCGGACAGAAATATAAAAAGTAGGTGAATTGACGGTGACGTCACGATGTAATGTTTCAAATAAATTCCATATTAGCAAATCGTGTTGACAGTTCTAAAAAAGAAACTGATTTGACTAGTAGGAAAATACCCTATTAGGATAGCCGATAGTAGTAATAGTACAATGAGTTACGAACGTGCATGGAGGAATTATGAATGAATTCATTGATAAATTTGCCATGCACTTTTACGGTTGATGTTACATTATTCAAATAATGAAATAACAAATTGCCGGCCGAGTGTGATAAAAAAGATTGAGCGAAGCGAGGTCATTTTATAAGAAAAAGGCCGGACACTTCCATCCCGGCCTAGGTATGCGTCGAAGGTATGATGCTTTTTACCTAACCGCTGAAAGATGATTAATAAAATAAGAATTCATCAATGTTGTCAACATAAATAAGTCACCGTACTTTTTTCTGGGTAGTATTCTAAATATTTCGATACATTAAAAGGTCCATAAACCACATAGGTATAACATTCTGCATTAATGCAAGCGTTCTTAAGTTAGGTATGCACTAACAAACGACGAACAGTCTTTATCTCAGCTGTAGCGTTAAACCAGCATTTGCTATTGTCCTCTTTTCTACACCTGATGGCAGAGGTCTACATTGGATGATGGGTATCCTTACGTACGCTCATTTTCACAACCAGCGAGCCAACGAACATATTCTAATTTGCAATATACAGGGTGCTTCCTGTAACAGGAGCAATAAATTAAACTAAAGGCTGTACTCCTCAAACTGACCAACATTTGTTCAGCAACTTTTGAAAATAACTCATGTTTTGATTTTTATTACACTTTATAGTTTATTCTAAGACGCAATGTATTGCAAATTTTGTTATGTTTAAAGCGTGACAAGCAACGTCAAACACACTGATGTCAGCGTACATTAGATATGAGCGCCGCGCCGGCGCGCCGCCGCCGCCGACAAAATTTTCGCGCCGCCGCCGCCGACGCTGCGCTATCGGCGTGGCATCGGCGTGACCTTGGTAGTTACTACTACTTTCGGAATCAGATAATATATTTTTAATCGAGTTTAGATCATTAACGGCGCCACTTCGAATAGTTTAAAGGCATTCAAAAGGTAATATGCCCATATAATTAAAAAATATCGAAGGCAAATGCAAACTTATATGTCTAGTAAAGTAGTAGTCTTGGGGAAACGAAATTATTTAATATCAATTTTAACATCAATATGCTTGTAATAAACATACTGATTTCCTTAAATTTTTATTGTGGAACGTTCCACATTACAATTTATATTGTATATATACGAGTACACTAGACATATGTCAATCACAATGAAAAAAATAACTGTGATCAACTCTGGCTAACGTGAGACTCGAACCCACATCTTTGGATTACCGATCCAATGCATAACTAATTTTGCCAGCTAACCATCCGTCATTTACCGCGAATTTAACCATTGCAAGCATGGTTAAACGTCTTTAAAAGGTATTAAATGGGGTTAATTTTGAGATATTAAGCGTTTCCACGTCCAAATGTCCGGCCGTTGGCTTCGCACGGAAAGGCGTCGGAATCGGGTCTCAAATATACTTGGCCACTGTTCAAATTTCAAGCTTTGCTCTCTCGCAACTCAATCTTTGGCCTTGCATCGTTCGCATGGAATTAAGCCGCTATCTGAACCTGCAAGTTTTTGGCCCTGTTTGGAGCTCAACTTTCGGCCTGTTTTAAAACGCTTGAGCATTGGTCCTTATGCGATCTTAGCTCCATTGTAGCTCGGCCTTTGGCGTCGCACGAATGCGCCCGCAGGAAAGCTCCAAATCTTTAACACTATGGCTTCAGTCTTTATCGGCCTGCGCCCTCGCTCTGCTCTCTTGCAGCCCGGCCTCGCACAGAAGCGCGCCGCAATCAGCGCTCTAGGCGTTCGGCCGTCAGCCAAGCTTACACTTGGCGTTCGATTCTTAGCTGTATGCTTACCTGCAGCTCATCCTCTGGCCTCGCATTGGGAGGCGTCGAAATCAAGTCTTCGGTGTTACATGGAGCTCGGCGTTGGGCCTCACTTTTTGACATAAATTGGTTTTGATGAATCGATATTGGTTAATGACGGAGCTCGATTTTCTTTGGACTGTCGACAAGACGTTTTCCTGATACAGTCAATCCGCAATTTTTAACTTAGCACAAAAGATAAGGGCCTCGCTAAGATCTTCCGGCCAGAGCCTCGCCAAGATTAAGACCGCCTCTGATGCCGCGCGATACCGCTTATCCACAGTTTATACGATATCAATTTTTTTCGTACCATTATTCAATAAATTATCCTTGAAAATAAAAAACATGTTTTTTCGGTAAAATTTTGGTTTGAATTCTTTTTTCATTAATCGAAGGTGTTTCAAGGCCACGCCGCCGATTCGCCGCCGCCGCCGACCAATTTTGACCGGCGCGCCGCCGCCGGCTATATGCCTATCGGCGCTCATATCTAGCGTACATTGAAAGCAATATACATTCATACAAAAAGAGGAAGTCTAAAGGATTCATAATTTTTAAAAGTTGCTGAACAAATGTTGGTCAATTTGAGGAGTACAGCCTTTAGTTTAATTTATTGCTCCTGTTACAGGAAGCACCCTGTATAAAAAATAAGGTCACTTGTACACGTGCGAAGCGTTACCACCGTATTGTACCTGAAGAGAATCCGTTAATACTTACCGCTTTGACGGAGTTGGCGATGAGCGACGCCGTTTTCCTGTACGTCTTGGTGAGGTAATGTGCGAACCGCTCATTCTCAGTCTCCTTGCTGCCCAGTTGCATGAACTCGCCCTGCACGAGGTCTGTTACCACCTGGAATAACACAGAATATTTTGTTAGCACGGGACAAGTAGTTCGTGCGATGACGGAAAGTTGAAAATGCCATTTTATATTTCAGTAAATAACAACTTTTTCTTGGAACATGTTGCGATGGTAACACCGATATATTCTCAACTGACTTTCCTATGGAAGTTACACACACATTGAGGTGTATACATATATATCGCGCGCACATTAAAACGATTTCCGTACTATGGCGTGTCCGCCCTGTGGCACTGTGTTTGCGTTTTATCTCGTCCCCTCGCGGCTTATCCCTCAAGGATAGGGTACTCTCAAAATGGAGTTAAGAGTACATTTGTGCTTAACCTTAAACCACGTGCAACATTCTGATAAGATATTTAACTAAAATTGCTAGTTAGAACGCCGTCTAGTGACTGGAGAATACACTAGGGCATTGCGCATGTATAACACAGATAGCCAATGTGGTTCCTTTCGGTCTATGGTTTATTTGTACTATAGGAAATCAGATAGATGGCGCTATGCACAACTGTGAATCTGAATGCAATTGTCAGCAGAAAAAGCCGGCAAATTTGAAAAGTGTAGGCGCGAATTCATACAGAATACAGATTATGATCTTCGCGCCTTTTTCTATTGCCAATTTGTTTCGCCTGACTATATTTATTATGTATTCGTTTCTTAAATAGGCTTTATAGACACCTTTCCACAGATGCATATCGTCACGTACTCGCTGTCATTGGACACTAAATGTTAGCTTTACGCAATTTAATTATTATAGTTTCATAGTTTGCATTTTAATTGGACTTATTAATTTACGACCGTGAAACAGTCGCACCTAACGACATAGTGGTTAGGAAAGTGAAATGCCATTCAAAAGACAAATAGCAGTAGTAACCATAGCGCAATCAAGAAGAATCTTCTAAATAGGTACCAACACAAAGCAATCAATAATGTATGAGCACCAATTTAAAGCATCATCATTCATACGGAACAAGGCTGCAACAAATTAAGTGCAATCTTTTGTTCTCGTAGTAATTATTTTGACCTATATCTCATTATAATGAAATATTATAGCAAAGATACAAACGATGCAAAACTTAATTATAATAGTTATAATAACACGATTGTACAAGGAAGATGCATATAGCCTAAAATGAAGTGTGTTAAAAATGAAATATGTATTAAGTAGATAAAATGATTAGATTTCGCACGAAGTAGGGTAATTATACAGCAAGAGTGCAGCACCACCTAGTGTAGGTTTCAATATCACTCTAACGATGTATCGTCCCTGCGTCTTATATGGTCCAAATCTGTGATTTGGTTACATATAATTGATATAATATTTCGTTGTATATCTCATATTTTCATTATAATCTCTTCATTTACCCCGGGGGTTGAGATTCTTTTTATATCGTACATAAAAAAATATTAATTAACAAGTATACGCACGCCAGTCGTAACCTAAATGAGTTGTCTAAAGTATTTGATATAGATATATTCAACTGTAGAATTCCTAGCGTGAGACGTAATTTAGTGCAGAAATATTTTGAGTCTTTTGAGTGAGCGTGTTGTCGCCTTTTTGAATACCTATAACTCACTTATTTATTATTCTGTTTTTTTGCCTTAGTCCTCATTATGTTACTAAGTTAGTTAGTATTTTAGTTACACCCAAATTATCCTTATTAGGTATCATTTGAATTCGCTTTGTTCACATATGTGGCTGCGATAGTGCGTAACCTTAGTATAGTACCTATTAGTTTAGTATTATGTCACTACCTGTGAGTTCCTCTAATTGGCTTCCTGTATCTACTATAATCTTTATGTTAATGTCACGGCTGTTGGATCTCCAAATAAATAAAATAATAAAGTCTAAGATGAGTGAAGATAAAGTAGTCATACCTGGCTAAGCACAAGTGTGACGTCATCGCTGCGCAGGCGAGCTATCATCATCGACGCCACAGCGAGGATGAAGTCGCCGGCCATCGCGACCTGGAACCAACACATACACATATTATACACGATTCATACACAGTTAATGAAGTTACCGAGACACTACAGGCTCAGGAGTCACGACTGAACAGCGAATTATCACTGTTTTTTGTCAATCAAGATCGAGACAGTGAACTGTCAGCGTTACGAGTAATTGTTATGATTGACAACCAAAAGTCATCGCATCGCCTCATTAAAAGTTACGAAAATTGTGAATTCTGTAAACTACTAGACAGTACCCGGATTTGCGAACCGCATGTGTCAATATGAATACTGACAAAGTCTACGCATTATGCTGTTGTAAAACCGACTAATCAAGTAATCTGAGATAGAGTTAATTTTTAAACTAATCTAAACAATCTGGACGATTGTCTCACACCATTTTCTACACCTGTCTAGACCTATTTTAACATAGCTTTCAAAATATGACGAGTTTCAACTTAACCGTCAATTGATCGTTTTCTGCGGCAAGGCAAGTTGAATATAACAGAAACAAACAATAGAGACTTCTGGTTATTTAAAACACACTGATTGCTTGAGCTTGGCCTTCTATGGTCGTTCGCATAAATGCCAATGCATTTTGTTGGTAACAATAATTCTGAGACCTACATAATTCGACTTTAATGTCCTTAATGCATGCAAGCAGCTACTTTTAGCGCCAAAGTCGTAATTTACCTCACAGTGAGCTCTATCAATGCCTAGTTTTAATGTGTACGGAAATTGCAATGCCCAATCTAACAAAAGGCCAACTAAAATTGTCGGAGTCTTATCTTACGGGAAACCAACCATTATATTATAGCGAGTCTGATTAAGCGCGCTATATCTTAAAAATAAAATGCGACGGAAAGACTAAAATAAATAAATGAAAGGATGCAAAAACTTTAAACGGGATGGTGGGGAATTTTTAAAAGTAATCGATTGCGTTGTAAGGGCCGCATTGTAAGGGCCTGCGTAAATAAGGATAAAATGAAGTTTATCTTATAAATGTCAACGAGCAAACAGGAATAACTTTATGTTATTGCAAACCGCCTACTGCACTCCAAGTTTTATTTTGTTTTTTTAACACGATCATGTTTTGTAATTGAGGGCATTACAAAGCTATCTGACGGTGAATATATGTTAATAAATTAAGTAGTATAGTATCCCTGCCAATTATTTTAAGTACCGGACGATAAAATAAAAATAAAATGTACCTAGGCAATGTCATGGGCTCCATACAGGCAATACTAGTTTTCCGGGACGATAATCGATCTATCGCCCACATAGCAACGACATTCAAGAAAGGTAGACGTAAATTGCAATTTTATTTATATTTGTATTCTTTAAGTTTTTGTACGGTTGCGACTGTCGCGAATGTTCTGCTATATATGCGTAATAGCTAATTTATATGGCAACCGAGGAATGGATGTAATGGGTATAATAATGGTTATAAAAACTGAATGCTATTGCATACGTTTTTTTTTAAATTAAATATGTATTGTGTTCGTTATCTTCCGCCAAACATCATTTCTAAGAATAATGACGGGGAAAAAGACTGTTCTGAGCTACTTCTTTCTTAGCGTTTATTTTAACTACATATCTACAAACAGCAGACAGTCAAAAAAGCAGAACTTTTACCAACAAGGCAACTTAAGTGGCAGATTTATAGCATCTTTTGAAGCCATCTAGCAACTTTTTCCTATAAATTCGCCACCCAAAAATATACATTTTTCTCCTCCCCCATCATCCTTTCAAACTCCAACTTTGCAACACTAAAAATATCCTGAACGACGTAAAACACGTCTAAACGTTAACGCTTTATTCGCGTTGCGTTTCGTGGTCGCTCATTTCTCCGCTGGTATCAGGAATGTCGAGAAAGTCTGTGATGCGGCGGCATACTAATGGCGTTTCGCTGCCGCTTCCGACGGCACAGCTGGCACGGCCTGGGACTCATTAGCTCACTGGACACTTGTTAGCCTACATCGGGTGGCCGGTCGCACCCACGCGGCGCCTGGGGATCGCCGACAACGGTGGAATTACACTAAGTCGGTGACTTTTACTGGGCACTTATCAATGAACTTAATAGGGAGTTAGGCATTAGTGAGTTAGGCATTAGTGACTGAGCGTCGATACCCGGTGACCGAGCCGAAGATTGTTTGGCCTACTTTCTTTAAGACCTAAAGGATATCTGAATCTGAATCTGATACACGTAATCATATAATGACTTAGCAATCGCACATAATGCTTTACTCGTACCGTACTCGTAAATTTGTGTATCCTTATGTCATTATGCAGCCGTGCGATGGCCAAGTCATTATACGTATTACAAATTAAAAATATCTTATTGATACGGTTTTAACACCTCCTGGCACTGATTAAAATAACCGACTTGGTTTCACATTACATCTCAAAACTTTTTTGTAGTAGAAGCTTTGCGAGACTTGCACCTTTTTACATGTAATGTTTGTAATGGGATTAATGGTTTCAAATAAGATAAGAAACTAAATTTATAATTCGTATAAAAAATATTCACAGTTTATTAATACCTAATTATAATTAGATACCTACACGGAACTATTTTTATCGATACAGAATTCATTCAACATTTGTAATGGTCACGTCATTCGCGATTAAGTAGGTTATTCTTATTCATTATTCGTTAGATAATTATACATTTTGCCAATATCTGAGAAACACAATATCGTTACTAGAAGTAAGAAGTAAGGTGTTACAAATAAGTATGTTTATTACTTAACGCTTACATTGCAAACAACAGAAATGTCAAAACCAAAGTATACAAACAATGTGCTTCAAACGTTAAAACCTGCCCACTAGCATCGCTAAATAATAAATTGAAACATTACTATTCTCACTAAAGGTCAGAACAATATAATATGAGGAAGCATATTAGCTACACGCGAAACTACATGCCATTTTGAACTCCCACATAGACCTCTAGTGTTCATTGCCATAACGATGTCATGGCAAAATATATTACACTTTTTTTTACTAACAAGCTCATTAAAACTGATTTTGAAAGTGACTGAGATGAATAATAGGTACTTTATTAGTGTCAATGACAGTGCTCATTGGATTAGGCTAATTGAAAACGATGTTTTCTTTTTCTAGTTTCACTGAGGAAAATACAATCAAGCCAATATGAATCGATTATGTCTAAATATTATCATTAAATAGAGCTGTAAATCCGCATATATGCACGAAGACGTATAATTACGTAAGAAAACAATGTAAAGCCGTATTGCATACATGTTCCGGATGACATCATAACCTTTATAAATAAACGGTCAAGTTACATTGTAAAGTGTAAGCTTCCACAATTAAAGAGACATCAGTGGCGGTGCGTCAAACATATCCATAGGCAAGCCGAGGCTAATTTGGCTTACATATTTCCTTTACAACTCTGCTCCAACATCCAAAAACAGGCAAGCCGATGGGAATCGGCTTTTATGGACGCGCCGCCATTAAGAGACATTGACGCAGCGGTACAATTTGATTAAAAACCGAATGTTACTGTACAATGTGGACCGTAAAAGTGGTCGTTGTAAATACTAATTAGTTTGACTGCTACTTTGAATAGCCAATGACAGTTGCAGACGCAGTGGGCATGGCACACAAAAAGTCTGCAGGGTTACGCATGTCTCCGGCATTTGGAAAACTGTTTAACTGCAGCGCTCGGTATAATGGATTATAGGTATCATCATATTCCTCGCGTTGTCCCGGCATTTTGCCACGGCTCATGGGAGCCTGGGGTCCGCTTGGCAACTAATCCCAATAATTGGCGTGGGCACTAGTTTTTACGAAAGCGACTGCCATCTGACCTTCCAACCCAGAGGGTAAACTAGGCCCGTATTGGGATTAGTCCGGTTTCCTCACGATGTTTTCCTTCACCGAAAAGCGACTGGTAAATATCAAATGATATTTCATACATAAGTTCCGAAAAACTAATTGGTACGAGCCGAGGTTCGAACCCGCGACCTCCGGATTGCAAGTCGCACGCTCTTACCGCTAGGCCACCAGCGCTTTAGTTCAATGGATTATAGGTATAATAAAAATAATAACCACAAAAAGTACATAAATATTAAGAAAACAGTAGAATCAATTGAACTTGAATTAATAAACAGTCGAATAAGTCTGAATAGTTTAAGATTCAGCACTAATAATTCTGACGCGCATAAAAGAAGGAAAAATAAATTAAGGACTTTTTAAGCAAATAAAACACTTTTATTCCTAATCCTTTGAATCAAATATAGATATCATCTGAACATCATTTACTCGTTCTATTCGGTGAGAATAGGGTTACTTTATTATAATATTGGAAAAAAAGTTAGTGCGAGTACATTGAATTGTTTCAGATTTAACAAATTCAAGTAAATGTGTTGGAATTTTATATAATACAAAGAAAAGAGACAGGGGCAGTATACTGCCTACATAATCTCTGTAAACTGTGATATCCAGATGGCTAACTCTACTAATTTTGGCACATGTGTCCTATTAATTAGTACAGCAGCGGTTTGATTCGGTACAACACTGGCAATATAACGGATCGGTCACGGGAGGCGGTGGCGCATCGCGCGCGGTTGGTTGCGCAAATCGCGCACGCATTAACACACTTTCTGCGGCGACTATCCGGGCTAAAAAAGCGTCCGTTACGCGCGCGGGAAGTACGCCACGGTGGCACGGCATCCCTGTAACCAGAGGGCTTACCACGAAAACCGAAATTCCCAAATTACAAGGATTTTGCTCTTTTACTCCAATTGGGGTACTCGTAATTAGAGTGACAGAGAAAGATGCCCACAATTTGCGAACTTCGATTTTCGCGGTTATAGCCCTGGGCCTTGTAAAGCTTATCAGAGTGCTTGTCTCAATGAGGATCATGACACAGGCCGCGCAAAGTCAAAAACGGCAGTTCTGGTCAATAGGCCTCTCGTCATTCGTCAAACACATTTCTATAGGATTATTGTTTTCGGTTTACACCTGTGAAATTGGAACTAGCAGCTTTTTAATTTAAGGCCCCGTGACGCAACGAGATTATCAACGCGATTAAATAAATAAGTCTTGTTACGGTTAAAGTATAATGAAATAGTTAAAAGAAATGTTTGACGTATCAAAATATAACATTAATGTAGAAAAATATTGCTAGTAATTATACCTAATATGTGCGTGAAATTTAATTAGACATAGTAGTCGGCTAAGTAAAATTTAACAGTTATCAAAAGCATGAAGCATAGCGATAGTAATGGAGAGGTCACTCGAGCGAGGCTACCGCGATGCGGAAAATTGACTTTTTATGCTATCATTATGTTAATCAATCAAAATAATTGATTGTAATATAGTTGATGTTTGATAAAAGATATGTAACGTACATGTGTAAATTAAGACTTACACGACCGGTTGCTTGGTAGTTCTAATAATCTAGTGGTTTTGAGATCGCGTACCCGGTAAATGTATTTTAAAAGTGAGCATCAGTACTATCAGTAGGTACTTAACTTATACCTTTAGTTTTCGAGCCGCTACGCTGTATAATTAAGCTATTGTTCCCGAAAAAATACTTAATAGGAAGTATTACTGCAATGTTCTGCTGCCAGAGTGCAGCACTAGCGCCTTTTGTAAACCATAGAGTAACTTACACAAACTGTGCCTTAAACTGTTTTTTAAATACATATATGACATTGATACATCAAGGCGGTTTGTTTACGAAAAGCCCACCGGGAAACGCGAAATCGAAAGTCAGCTATCTGCCTCTTTATCGCTCAAATATACAAGAGTGATAGAGAGGTTAGATAACAAAATGTCGACTCTCTCGTTTTCGGTAGACCCTTAGATTGTGACCGATTGTGGAGGTGGCGCCCCCTACGCAGAGTTTCGCGTAATATACCCTATTATATCAAAATTACATCGTATTCTAAGTAGTACCCGTAATATAAGTTTTTGGCCCTACTTGTGGCTAATTCGATAAGATCATCTACTTAACATTTGTATCATTACTGTTCTAGTTCTCACCTATGCAAAAGGGCTAATTAACAAACGTGGGTAGATCATACCACATATCATATCGCAATTGGAGCTTGTAGGTATATTTAAAAGTGTGTCTCCCATGATAAGAGTGAAAGGCTTTCTCAAGAACGCGTCGAAAGTCCGCCCAACGCGAGCCACATGAATAATTTACCAGAAAAATCTCTACGATTTCACATGGACTTAATTCTGAACGCGTTGAAGTTTCTATTCCGTAATACACTTAACATTAGACGTATGTATAATTGTTTATTGGCATAAAATGTTCTCCGAGTCGGATAAGCATTATAATAATAATGGTTGTTATTAAGGGCCTTATAAAGTTGCAGTTGAGAAATAATTTCAATCGAACCTCAAGGCGACTTAGTGGCAATCACCCCGGTAGTCGAGGCGGTACGGGAAAAACAGTGAAGTATTTTTATGTTTTTATTTTCAGTGACTATTTTTCTGCAAGACTGGCCGGTTTGAAGGTTACTTGGAGTGGGATTTCGTCATGGTTCTGGTATTAAAGACTGGTCCATCATTCGGTTTTAGTGGCAGGTTTCGCAAGGCAGCCTTGACAGTGGTGGCCGGCAGGTGGCGGTGGCGGCGGACGGAAGGTGAATGTGGCGCGGGATGTGTGTCACCCGGTCGGCCTTGACTCCCCTCCCTCCCTGCTGTCGGAACGTGGATCTTAAGTGAAGAATTTAAGAGCTATCCCAAACAGGTGTGAAATATGCCAGTCCGTAAACGGGAAGAGCCTAGAGGGAGTGTCGACAAAGAAGATTGTTAAGCACTCGTTTGCGTTCTGCGTATTAACCACTCGCGCAGACTGGCTCTCTTTCTACTGTCGTGTTTTTCGCTGGAGTCAGAGTCGCGTTGTGACTACTCAACTCAATAAAAACTTGCTGATATATCTTGAAGCAGGCAAAGCCCGAGTGTGAAACATTTAAAGGTGCTTTCACAATATGGTTTAAAGGCAAAGGCCGAATTTCAATTAATATAATTCATGAATAAACCTAACACAAGTGGTACAGCAAAAAATTTACAAGACTACAGTACAAGTTCATGTAACGTCACAGAACGGTCGATATGAATTATTTACGCGAGTGCTTTATATACCGTGATTTACCATTTAAATTAAAGAACAAAAAACAGCCTGTCGAAAAAGAATGTCCAGTTTGTGGAACCGATCTACCTTGACCCATCGCCGGCGAAATATGTAGTTTGTTTACATATCATTTGAATTCGTGATACGTTTGGAATTTCTGTCCTGGTTTAAGCTGGCACACATAAAAATACCGCCTACCCCAATGTCCTAATTGAGAGTTCTGGGCAAGTTATTTCACCGATTCTGCAGTCTTTAATAAAATGTTTGATACACGACAATATATTTTACTAAGTATATTACTAGCTGTTAGGTTCTAGCAAAATGAAATTCCATCATAGACACAAAATTCAAAGTAAGCCGCATTAAAAAAAACCGGCCAAGTGCGAGTCGGACTCGCGCACGGAGGGTTCCGCACCATCAACAAAAAATAGAGCAAAACAAGCAAAAAAACGGTCACCCATCCAAGTACTGACCCCGCCCGACGTTGCTTAACTTCGGTCAAAAATCACGTTTGTTGTATGGGAGCCCCACTTAAATCATTATTTTATTCTGTTTTTAGTATTTGTTGTTATAGCGGCAACAGAAATACATCATCTGTGAAAACTTCAACTGTCAAGCTATCACGGTTCGTGAGATACAGCCTGGTGACAGACGGACGGACGGACAGCGGAGTCTTAGTAATAGGGTCCCGTTTTTACCCTTTGGGTACGGAACCCTAAAAATGAGCTTAATTTAATGTGATGATCAATTTTTATGCATCAACAGGTAGACATAATATCCATATGATCAAATAACGTTTTATCGAAGTATTTCGTACCGCGCGTGGCCCTGGTCCGATCGGTTGCGAAACCCACCTCTAGTGGCGATTAATGATCGACGAGTGGGGCATCGTTTCGACACCAACCAACACTTATTCACTAATCAATTTCAATACCATTGTAATACCAATTCAATGTTGATATCAATCCGTCGCACTCGTACTTATATGAGTGAGTATGAGAGCGGCTCGCTCGCTCGCACGTGTCTAATAAGTTTTTAATATCATTTTGACGCGTCAATCGTGCGTTTGAGAAAAGGCTCCGGCTAAACGGAGGGGTATGTATGCTATGCACACGTACCGCTATAAATCCGGTTACAAACGTTACCGGTTGAATGGTAATCTCTAATGAATCAATAGCAGTATGTTTTAAAATCTTAATGACATTGTAGGCGAGTACTAGCGTCTAGCAGTGAAAGTCGGAGACGAGCAGCGACCTTGACACGGTGTCGTTCACTTCAATCGAGGATTTTTGTGTGTAAAGAACTACGTAAACATCAATACGACACCTCGTACTTTCACAATCGAATTTTACCGTGTTGTTATATACGTCATACAGTAATTTGTTACGTTTTTTTTAAAGCGAATCGATTCATGCATACGGTTGGGTGAAAGTTTCAGTTCATTGACCAAAAATCGAGCGAGTCAGCGAGCAGACTAATTAGTAATTAATATCCATATTCGATTGTGTGGTATTAAGAATCTTCTAATCGTCAGATTTAAAAACTATATGTTATTTATAAGGCGGTTTATTTCAACGGCATTTTAGTTGTTATTATCTTGAACTTTGTTTCGATCTTTATAAAGAATTGTAGCTGACACTGTCCCAATTATAAGCAGTTGTGGCGCAACGGCTTTAAAATATTCAGAAAATGAATATTAGTTTAGGGTAGGATAACAAGTTACGAGGTTACGGCCCGCGGCCGCGCGTCCGACCCACTTCTCGGCGTGTACAGTTAGCTATACTGCGACCAGTTTTTGCTTCGCACTCTTTATACGAGCGGTCGAAAGTGTTGCTCGAATTTTGCTTTCGACGACCGACCGGTCGCAGAATGACAAACGCATTAATGGAAAGTCCTTTCGTTCTTTATTAAGACGAATTAGGCTAATAGAGTGATGCAAGATATTATGTTAATAAAATTGCACAGTGATATAGACGCGTTGCCTAGGCTTCGAGCTTGGCGCGGCCGCGAGGTGTGTCGCACGCGCTTTACTAGACATCAACGGGCGGCAACTAGAGTCGCAACTTTGTATAATGATAAAGTCGACTCTTGTTAATTCAAACCTGCGATAATTCGAACCTCTCTATAATTCGAAGTTATCACGAGTTCCCTAGAATATCTCTTTATATTTCGAAATAAATCAATACATTTTTAAGCACTTGGTAATTCGAACAAAAATAATCATCGCTAAGTAAAAATACGACGCGTTAATTCGAACTCATAGGCGTCAAACACTTTACAATTCAAAGTTAATCAGATTGCAGCCCTCACAGAGGCAATAATAGACCGCACATTTTGAGACAAGTTCAAATTTTTCGTTGCATTCTTTCGTTGGTTATGTGTACCTACAGATTAAAAGTTAGTGTTGAAAAGAAGGAGTTAATCGAAAAAATGGAGGTAGAGGTGGGAAGACACGTGATGTTGCAAAAGAATTTTCATCAATCTCAGCAATGTGCATTGAAGCAAACTAATATTTCAGACTTCTTCCGAAACTAACCTTTTCATATTGTAAAAAAATAGTAGTTAATCAATATTTGATTATTGCCAACCTACTCAATAATTCGAACTTTCATATTTTTTCTCTCAAAATTTTCGAACCATTTGATATTTCAAACTCTCGATAATTCGTAATATTTTAAAAGTCCTTCGAGTTTCGAATTAACGAGAGTCGACTGTAATGATAAATAGGAAATTTATATTCCCACGGTGACTGCAGAAATAAAGAGCAACCCAGAAGACAATTACTTTACATATTGTGTATGCCCAAAGGAAATATATATTCTCAGTTAAATGTTAATTATCAATAAGTCGAGTTTGTTGTTTTATAGCGCTAGAAGCAATTGACGCAAGATTTAAATGACGAATCGTCAGTGAGATTGTCTAGGTTTTTTAAGTTTATTTTTACAGCACTAGTAATTAAGCATTGTCGGAGATTAATTTTTGAAGTAAGCTAAAAAACAGACGTGTGAATAAGGCACCCCATTAACATAACCAAGTGTAACAAAGTAGAAAGGAAGCCAATAAAAACGAGGAAAAGTACATTGTTATTAAATCATTTTAAACTACGGCGCAACTCAAAATTCCACGAGTCAAATTAGTGGGGTAATAAAACGTGATTTTAACTTAAATTACCACACTCACATAATTAGTAATCACTATAATGAAGGCTCGGGGAAAACTCCGAATTATTCGCGATTAAAAAACTGGTCAATATGCAAGAAAAGAAAAGGGCAGTCTGCGGACGAGTTCCCTGAATGGAGCTTTAGCAACAGCGAAAGAATGCTGGTCCATTCGTCATCTCGGCAGGTGTAAAAAGCAATTTACCTTCTGCAATTATACGAATTGCGTATTATGTTAATTTGGCGTTATAAAATGTATGAACTGTCTGAGTATCGGTTAACATTTGCATTTTTATCATTGCGTTTTTATCTCATTTGCAAGTTTAAGTGTACGCCATTGTCCAGCTATTCTTGATAAAAATACTCGCTTGAAGATGATTCGGAGCTTTACGTAAGTTGACATTTGTAAAGCTCACTTCAAAATTCTTGGTATTGTTCTGGCCAACACCTGATTATTTTCGATAATAAGACACCTTACATGGATTGCGTAATGATCGGTTCGTCATAATTGAACGTTGGGTGACAACTTCATTCACCATCTTGGAAGAAGCAGAAATAACGTGTAATTTGTACAAAATCATTTAAATGTAGAGTTTACATACACTTAACTGTCGAAAGTTTTCAACAAATATAAATAAAACCTGTTTAAAAGCAAAAGTTCCGAGCGAAAATACAACATACGAGTTTAAGATTCTTGTGAAAAAGAAACGTTGCGTCTTTGTAAATATGGAGTATGTATTATCTGTTTGGTACACATTAGTTAATTACCCCGATGCACTATACTGTCAAAAAAAAGTGATCGACAGAAATCTATTTGATCTGCAGCGCTTATTGAACCAATCTGAATGGTAAATTACGTCAGTTAAGCCGGATCGTAAGGTTAGTGACCCTGGCTCCCGCATCGACACCTGACGCATCAGTGACTGATGACGCCGAAACTCGGAGAAAGCTGCCACCGTGGCTGACGGACTCGGTTACGTGTCCTTCCGTCTGAGACCAAGCGACATGTAATCTCAATACAAGCTTTTTATTTAACGTCTTGCATCATACTGCCATCTAGATGATATCAGCGCATCTAGACCTATACAATACAGATCGTCAGCGATCTTAGCTCAATAACAGAAAGCGTTAATAATTAGACAATGACAAATTGCTACACTATGTGGAAACCTAATTAGAAAACGTTTCATTGTCCTAATATTGCATCAAATTAGTGAAAAGATTAAAACCATCAATGACTACTAATGAAATCTTGTCGTAAAATAAGCCGGTTTGCCTTCGCAATAGACCAATGATGTTGAGTAATCAATGAACATATGAGAACACAAGCATTATGTAAGTGCTAATTTACTCGTAAATGTATGTATACGGATATCCGTTGGACGAAAAGGGCGCGGTATGAAGTGTCAGAACCTTGCGTCAGACAGAGACAACGTAAAGAAAGATCGACACCTGACGCGGGCGGAGGTCGAAACGAGATACACATAGAAAACGCCGAGAGATCCGCACTTTCCTTCAAACACATTACAAAGTATCACGTTACGCGCAACAACTGCAAAAATGTATAAAAATTCATAGCGCGTATACGGCTCATTTAAACTCGCTATTCTGCCACATAGCTGTTGGAACAATAAGTATCGTGACATATTCTGAACAATGGTCTGAGCGATAGGAATCGCCAATTCGACGCTGACGTAGTGTTCTTCTTCAACCTTGCCTATTGTGCGCGTACGCATCTTTATATAGAGCATGCTTATTATGCGTGCAGGTCGATGACTGTATTACAATACTTATTTTAAATATCATAATATTTTGACAAGTAAAATTAATCATGAAACCACCATTCACCATTCTTATAGAACCCACAATGAAATCCTAACAGAATACGAAGAAATCGATAATGAACAAGACTTGCAAAAAGCGCGTTCAGAATCGAGGAAGACGACTCCCAACCACTCTAACAAGAGTAAATGAACCTTCTTATTTCCAAATAAATCAATAAGTCGCAAAAACGGCCTTCAGCGGTCCTTATAAAGTCATCACTTTTAAGTATTAACACAATTCCGATGTGACATAACGTGGAGAGTACATAATGCTAGTCCAGGCATAGTAACAATGTCATAAACGAATAAGACGATAGGCAAACAGACACACCTAGCTAACGATGCCATTTACGTACATGACATGTACATATATTTACGTACGGACGGTAACAACTCTGAGAGGAACTGCCTACAGAACCAACATTTGTGTATTTGAATGACATAACTCCAATACAGGTTATTGGATGAACTTGTGAGCGAACTGATAAAACATCCGCTAGACCGAATTTGGTAGTCGCAAATATTGCGACACGTAGACGACAGGTAGGTAAAGGAGCCAGAGCTAGAACTAAATGATTTATGGCTATTACTTTATTTTCATATTTTAACCTCGTAGGTTCTTGTTTAAGTACAAATTAAATTCTAGTTTTAAATTCTTGTACAAATAAAAAAAAGATTCAAATTAAAAAGCTCAAAAATTGGCCTGCGTCTTACAAGGGTACCATGTGGATGTGGATTATAAATACAATAATAAATAAATAAATATATATTTGGGGATCGTTTATAAAATTAAAATTTGTCTCTTTGTCAAAAGATAAGGCGAACGAATTACGAAACCCAATTGTATTGGCCATAACCGCTTCGACGTCAATTTTTAGGTACCTAACCTACGTACTGTACCAGGAATGTAGAAATTCGTTTTATCGGCTTTCGGTAATCGAAAAGATCATCTGTATGAATGTTTTATTATTAAATATTTATATTTAATGCTCATTTGCAATTATACATTCAAAAACTCTTCAAACAGTCGTGTAAGAGTCTAATTGTACTACTATTTAATCATAGAAGATTCAATTCAAGCTGCAGCTAAATATTTGTCATTAATTTAAATGCCGCGAATACAGTTTACAGCACGTGAACAAATAACATGCTATATCTATGATAAACACATACGGATCGTCTCACTCAATAGCAAAGGTCAAATCGAGTCAAATTACTCAATATGCAACCTACATAAAACGGAGAAGTGGGTTTACACATCTAATTTATAGAAACCACATTATATTTGATCATTGATCGAAGATCTTACGTCGGAGACCACCGGAAGGTATAACCGCGGGGCATTACTGAGCATTTAATCTGTGAAGGACGAATGGAACGCGTGGCGCGTACAAGTTGAATAAATGAACCTTTATAGCTTTAAAAACTAGCTTTGACTTTGTTGGCCGCTCCATCTGTATTCCTACCGTGGCATTCCTTTGTTTGCATCACCACTGGAAGCTACGCATCAGATTCGCATTTTCTTCCTAATTCTACATTTGTCGTAGTAACCATGATATGAATTACAAGCATACGCTTAGTGCCGCAGATGCTTACGAAAATTGCCTTGACGAAACTAATGGCTATAATAGGTTTAACAAATATATTCCTTTCAAGAGGGACAGATTGCATAATGATCGTGTCTCAACGTACCTTCGTACGGCTTCTGTTTTGGAGACACGTGGGGGATAACATATTCAAGTATTCACGTTTTTTATGGACGAGCATTGTTGCATTAATGGTGTTTCTTAAGAAATGGGAGTGCCAAAACAGGCGTGGCTCACTCTGCGATTTCGTCGCTTTGCTACAGGTAGCTAAAAGTAGATCCGTTCCACACCAATTTTGGTGGCTAGCCATAAGCCGCGCGTGACGCTGTCACCACCTAGCGACCATATCTGTGCTGATCGTAACAGACGCGTTTTGTTAGAGTGAGTCTTCTGTACCTAGTAGGTACTATTATTTATTCTGTGGCCAAAAGAACAATTTAATTTCTGGCGCAAGCTCTTAACGCTCGTTGATCTGCTAATTACAAGGAATTGCTAGAAAATGTCCGAGTTTGTCCTTATATTGAAATTAGATGAAATAGACTAAGCAATTATAATTAAGTTGACTGTTCCATTGACAAAGTATACCTCTTTACCGGATTAACAGTCGTAAACATAGCAATCTGTATAATTATCCGTATATATACGATCAGTGGAAGGTGCGGCTACACCAAAAACTGTTGAAGATATGGCCGCGGGGCACTTTCACCGGGGGGTCGCGCAGCTTTCGTAGGTACGAGGCCTGTCTGAGACGCCGCTCTTAGAAGGTTACAGTACGTTAAATACACACGCGGACACCACCTGTCTCACTCGTGCGCTGGCGAGAGAGAAAGGGAGAGTAGATTAAATTCGATTACAAACATGAGATAGCCCGCCGCCGGTGACGACGCGCTCCACTTCCCACAGCTCATAATATTTCTTGTTTCCTTCAGATTGGGGCATAAGACTAGGAATCCTCTAGACGGAGTTTAAAGCAATAAATCATGAAACCGATGCTGCCAAAAATACGGGGGTGCGGGGGGACGAGGTGAGCGAATCCCGTGCCGTGATTGGTCCGTTCAAAGACACGGACCAATCACGGCACGGGATTCTGACACTTTGACTCGAAGATGGAGTAAAACTACCGTATATAGTGGCAGAGGCTACCCCCTCTGCCACTATATACGGTAGTTTTACTCCATCCGTTACTATGCTCAGTCTAGAGGATGTCTTGTCTGTGGATTGGGGCAATAACCTGTGACCTAAGAACCTACTGTCGGCGTCACATTTACAACTTTCTTTTCAAATAAAATCGGGTCAAATAATTCGTTGCACGGTTAATGATACCTAACGAGAAAGTAAAAGTTTTACGCGTTGATTAAATATTCAATAGCGACGTCAATTGGCAAACGTACGAGTGTGACTGGCTAATACGTCAGTGCAAAAATCGCTTTCTATGGGACTGAAAATGAAATTGAATACGCCTCACATAGGTCGACAGTTCAATATTTAAATAACAAATGGGTAAATATGTAATGTGGTACGGATCTTGAGCCTAAAATCAATATTGCTAAAGCCAATACATGTAGGGTTGGTATCGCATGTTATTTTCCTCCAGGACCACAAAGTTGAATTCCTAAAATGTTGAAATCCCAAAATGTTGGATTCTCAAAATGTTGAATAATGTTTTCACGAATATCACTGATATCAGACTAAATCAATAGGTAGGTAGGTTAGGTTCGTTAGGTAGCTTCAGATGTCCGAAGGGCAAACCGCCTAGAAATAGGAGCCCCGCGAATCTAGTTAAGTTCAAGTCAAAGTCAACATTTTGGGATTTCAACATTTTAGGAATTCAACTTTGTGGTCCTGGAGGGTTATTTTTGGTACAAGCAGGTTGGTATTAAGGGCCAATCCTCATTTAAGTATATTTGCGTCAACCCTCTCTTTCAATGTCAGGTTAACTGGAAGAAATTAAAGGGATAAGTTTGCCTTTGACTGCCTATCCTGTGCCATATATTTATGTTCTGTGTTTTGTACAATAAAGAGTTTATACATACATACATATATAATGTCCACTTATCATGTATTCATCTAAGAATTGAGTTAATTAAAAATAATTAACATACAATAAGCAAAAAATCGTATGAGACCGGTCGGTTTAAAATGACAAATTATATTAAAGGAAAAATTGGCATGTTGTATTTAATTACGTTCTCAATTAACTATAAAATATTTTTTCGTAAAAAAATAAACAATCAAAACAGATTAACATACAATAACCAAGAAAATGTCAGACTTAAGTCTACTTACTCCGCCTGTATTTCTTTTATCTAGTTTTAAATTTTAAATTATATCTACCTACGCATGTGACGTCACACAACACCTCTCCATTATTTACGTAATTTTGAACGAACTCTACGAGAGTAGAAACGCTGGCCCTACAAAGGACATACACAGTTTTGGTGTTCTCATATTTTGTGTTTGCTGTTCCCGAAAGTTCAGAACATTCGTAATACAAATGCTAACTATTTTGATACACCCTTTTTAAACTACATGGGGCCCGTTTTGGAAGGTGTAAGTCACAGAAATTAGTCTCCTGTGTCCTTAATACCTGACAGGTAGGAGGCATATTCGGATTTTGTATGTATGATTCACAAACGTCAGGCCGATTAAGTATGACCGACATAATTAACAAGTATTCAAGATCAGCACTTTCAGGAGCAATAGAAACAACTGTTTTCCTGTTAGTGTGTGAGCGAACTGCTGGTAGCATTGTTTAATTAAAAGCATAGAAAGTTCTTTGTATAGTGCCGCCGAAGGCCCGGCACCGAGACTTCAATGAGACGCCTTTTGAATGGCGTGATCTTAACCCAGATTTTTCACGATCGCGACCCAAATTGACGTTACGACTTGTGATGTTTAGAGTAACAATACCCTATTATAGGTGAATGAGAATGCTATTAGTTTGATTTGAGTGAAGTTATCACGCCTAAGGGTACCGTTATTGTTAAGTCTAAGTATATCATTTCAATTTGAGTATTTTTTTCTTAATAATATCTCCTATCGCGTGTAAGATTAACTTTAAATTAAAAAAAACCTGTTGGGATACCTAATGCCATTATTCAGAAATGTTCATCCGCTTAGATCATGTCATGTTTGTATGTGTTTACAAAGGGACAATAATTTCATTTAAGCTATTAATGCTTTTTAAATTTTATGAATAAGCGAGACACATCAATGTCATTAACCCTTTAACCGCCAGAGTCTGATATATAAGACATTACATATCCAGCTCATTTCGCCACAGTCTGATAAATAAGACAAAGATCTGATTTGGTTTTTACAGCACATTTATAACTCCCGTAACTATGCCAACCTTACTCTGCGTGGTACAATTACTGTCGGTGGCGACAGGAGCACGCTCGATCAAAAATTGCTGGCGGTTAAAAGGTTAAAACCAGTGATTGTTTTACCCACAACCTAAAGTGATCTCTTTTCAGAAATACTCAATGTATTTTTACATTAGTAGCGCATTTGACTATGAATGCCTTTCGCCTGCGAATGACACATAATTAAGAACCTAGCAACAGCGATCGGCAAATTCGCAGACAGGCGACCCATCGTTTCATCAATGATCGCGATGCGCTGGGCATATTAATGATGTGCCAATACTGCCCGTCCCAAACTTATCCGGCCAATTCGAATGTAGGTACACTGATATCAGCATGATATTCTATTATCGTGCGTCTCGCTCGCGCATATACACGCACGGACAAGTATGAGCGAAATGCACGATAACTGAATGCCATCAGCGAGATGTCATTCTGATATCAGTGTACGTTCGAATTGGCCAGCATGCCTCATAAATCTCAATCGCCGGGCTAAAGTAACGTATCTCATCAATTTAAATCAACTCCGAGTTAAAACAGAGAACGTAGTGTTACTTTTCTTCGTTAAAGGTCAGCTTTATAAATGTCGTTATCGTAAAAAGAAACTCGATACGAATATTGTTATTTATAGGTATACAATTATAGGTATACAAGTAGCTATACAATTAATCAAAAAGTATGTAAGGCATAAAACGTCGCCTACTGTTTTCGAAGCAGACATGTTTTAGTTTTTACAACGTGAAAGCAAACAAAATCGTAGTTACGTCTCACCAGATAGTAAGCGACTGCCGTAAAATATGGACGCTTGAAATGTTTAGTCTGCTTAAAAACTGCTACTGGATTTGGTGCCGGATTTACGTCTAATTTGATTAGTATATGTACTTATAACGTTGGTTGAGATTTACATTTCCAACCGTCATGTGCGATTCCTGGTGATAGAATAGATAATATTGTAAATTTCCGTTTAATTATTTTTACTACCAAATTGTTCTCACTAGTTTGCAGTTTACGCTTATAACTGACAATACGTAAACTTTATTGCAATTACATAAGGTCCCTTATTGATCACCTAACGCAGTTATTAGTACTATTTGCGTAAGCTTCCGATTATTCATATACAGTCCGTGATTCAGCGTCGCCTATAAGGCATATTCAAAGGCGTTTATATCGTTACAAGTTCATTACGCTATGTGTTCACGTATACTCGGGTTTTACGTCTATCTGCATGAGATACCATCGTATGCGGTAACTCCCGTCACATCCATAAATAAAACGATTTGTAGTCTATACCTCGTTCTGCTCTGAGCTTAGTAAACGTATCATAAAACAATAAAAGTCCTTTATAAATTCCAGAGCGAGTTGTTCATACATGTACACGTATTAATCATAGAAATATCTACATAAGCCGTGAGAAGCTTAAAGGACATCTTGAATACAAAACGCGTTCGATGAAAGAAGTTAACATTTGCAAAGAGTGAACTGCAAATGTCGCCCACCTCAGAGTGGTATTTTTTAAGCTTAAAGACAAATAAAAACTAGTTAGATTTCGATTTATAATAATAATTATTAAGTTTTTTTTTAAGAACAAAGAGCTACAACAATCACTTTTTTGCAAAACGTCGAATCATACAAGTTTGCTAGGTACTTGTCAATCTTGTCATAGATAATTGAAGAAAGGACATGGGCTTGTCACGTCAAAATATTCGCTATATCACATCACAACATGTAAAAAGAAATTAAATAGCTCACATGATGCGCAGTTTTCAAGGAAAATCCTGATGAAAGAACACGACAATAAATTTACTTATCCATTCTATACGCTAGTTAAGATTCCTATCCGCGGAATAGCATTCGAGCGGCGTACAAAGCAAATTTGAATAATGCAGAATTAAAATGCATACGGTTCTGCTGAAATAAATAAGTGTTTGTAGCGACTGCGTCTCGGAAAGCCTTTAAAGGATTAACATAAATATGTAGCAGACATATTTTATTTGACAGTAATTTTATTCGCAGTCGAATCCCCCGGCGCCGTAAGCAAGTAGCTTTCAGCTTGAATTAATGGAGTTGAATAGGTCTGTTTCAAGCTAGTTTATATGATCATAAGGTTCGAGAAATAATGGCAAATTACAATAATCCAACGCAAATTATGTGTAAGAAATATGCAAAGTTGCGAAAAAAACTTGAATTTAATTACTGTTTCTCTCTATTTCGGAACAATATGCTTTCAAAATTGCTAGAATTTATGGTGGTGCTCGGTAGAACTGCACAAATGAGAAACATTTATAAAATTATCTTACCTTTATGTAAGTACTTGTATAAGCTGATCAGCAGCTAGTCGCTGTGATGATAGCAGTGCACTGTGTGATAACATACAAATGTTTAACCTTTGCGATTCCATAGAACATTGAGTTAGGGTTTGCCGCGTTGAAAATGGCTTATCTCGCTGACAATCGCGACCTATGCTAGCAGTGCAATGTATGACTGTCATTTCGATGTCAGCAGTTCACTAAATGAAAACAACCTGGCCCTGTAGACAACATGCCAATCGCTAACGCTACGTAGCGAACGACACGCAACTGTCACTGTGACACTAATACGGAAGAGTGATAGAGACACACAAAGCGATTCGATGGCGAAGCGCAAGCGATTGTCACCTTGGCTACGCCGCCTGACGTACCTTCTTGTGGTTCCATAATACGTTGACTGAGGGCTTGCCGCGCCGGAAGTCGCTCTGGTCGATGACGTCATCGTGGATCAGCGACGCCGAGTGGATCATCTCGCTTATCATCGCGACCTGTCGCTGTGATGCCAGCAGTGCACTGTGGGATAGTAAAAATGTTAGTTAAAAATAAGTTTTTGGCATAAATTTCATTTTTGGTACAAGCTTTTATCGCTGACTGTACTTTTTTTTCCACAGACAAATAACACTCATCGAGACAATTCTAAAAACCCCAAACACAATTAGGTTCCATTGTTTTATCACAGAGTTCCTATGACTACCTCCTGTCTCCATTATCAGATCAGCTCCATGGTACCATAATATTGCATTGTCACCCGACTTTACACACGTATGCAAATTTTCAGCTTCATCGGAAACCGGGAAGTGGGTCAAATGTAACTTGAAAGATTTGATTACAGACAACGGGACAGGCGAAACTAAATAAAAGCTTGTAAAAATTTCATAGGACGATTAGGACGGAGGTAGGTAGCGCACTAATTTGTGACGCGCTATGCTAACAGATTATTTGTCGATAAAACGGCTATAAGATCATTCTACGAAAGCTATGCCTGTTATCGTGACCGCATGGTAGTCTATTTCGTTGTCATGCTTGATATGCTAATACCATATAGATGACAAAGTCACCGTGCTGTCCCATTGTCAATTGGCAATGACTTAAGTTTAAAGATGGAATGTACTGGGACAGTAACGAGCACTGAGACGTCTACTTTATAACGGATTTTTACATTTCTGATCGGAATTGCAACGTATTTTCAGATAAATTTGAATTCACGGTAATTGAAGAGCATTAATAAGTAGTCGAATAATAATTGATCCTGGTGAGGCAAACGCTATAAATTTAAATAATGCAAAGTCGAATATTTATTCATCGAGTTCGATCTTTGTTTCAATCTTATCTACTCTATACCTACAATTCAAATTCACATCTACCAAATACTAAAGCTGGAGAATCTATAGCACACTTGCTACGAAATTTTGCAATAAAATGCGAATGATATTCACAAATAAATCACATGAGAATCTGGTTACCGTGGGTCGTAGGCGCAGAAAAGTTACGTAATTTAAAAAATGATAATCCATAATTTATTGGTTAATGTTACGTCAATTGATTATGTTACGACCTTGGTCCTCACACGCAACATACTGCCAGATAGTTTCGCTAGACTCAATGTTACAAATACTACCATATTTTATGTAGACTCGATTCACCTGAACCGGTATCGAACTGTTCATAATTTCTTACGAAATCACTGTTTTTACTTAACCTCGTAAGTCCCCGCGTACTTGTACAAGTACAAATTAAGGATAGCACTTCAGACCTGACATTTTAACTACATAGATGGCTTAACTGCCTAATGTACTTACTCAAGAACAAATTTTTCATTCCCCATTTACCGGGTAGTTTTTTTACAACGGCAACACTGACACGGTCATTCTCATTCTATATTCTATGGTCAATTTCGCCATGTTAGACAGGTAAAGTCAACTGTCAGTGTCAGTGTCACTTTTTCGCAAGATGGCCACAAAGTCAGGTTGCTGGCCAGCACGAGGTAAGATAATCGGTTTATATTCAAGTAATCACTTGTTTTTTCTGTTGTCATACGAATGTATTAGTATATTTAAATTATAAATATTGTAAAATAAACAATATTTCAAAGAAACCTGTATATTTAAGGAGGGTCGTGATTGGGCAAAATAATTTGTACTTACGGTAGTACGTTCGGTCTAACTTACAAGTATTTTTTTTCTTATTCTAGCGTTTGATGAAAAGCAAATATCACAACTTCTCAATAACTAGGACTTCAAGGACTCGGATAATGAAGATATGTTTATATCTGAACCCGACCAAGAATCAAATAGGGACTTTTCTTCGTTTTCGGAATATGAAGATGGAGAAATAGAAGTTGTAGTACGCGGACGTGTATCTAGTCATCGATTTCAAAGTGCTCGTGGTCAATGAGGTGGGCGAAGCCGTGGTAGAAGCACAAGTGCACAAGAGCGCGACGTGGGCAAAGTGCAAGGGGTAGGTCTGGAGATCTAGTCCAGATTTTGAACACCCAAATCCAACCTTCGTAGATGTAGTATGATATTAAAATAATAAAAAGAGGTTTTTTAATTCACCTTTTTATAAGAAGAAGATTAGTTATGTTGTAATAAAGTAACATTTTTTCTTTAGTGATGTTTAGAGAAAATATATGATTTAATTTTAATATTAACCTCGTAAGTCCTGTGTTTTTCCAACAGCAGTAGTCATATCTGCCGGCTGTACTATACCAAGTACAAACCAAGAATAGTGCTTCAGACCGAAACAAAAAGATGCCGATTTTAGAGATTTTTTGAAGTGGGGTCTTATTTTCAGTATTTTTTATGGTATGTTTATTATGTATGGCACCTCTTTAAGAAGGAAATTATTGAAAATATTTTGTACTTGTGTGAGTACATTGGGTTTTTACACAGTATAATAAAAAAGTTAAAGGATTTATTTAATATTAAAATTAAATCATATATTTTCTCTAAACATCACTAAAGAAAAAATGTTACTTTATTACAACATAACTAATCTTCTTCTTATAAAAAGGTGAATTAAAAAACCTCTTTTTATTATTTTAATATCATACTACATCTACGAAGGTTGGATTTGGGTGTTCAAAATCTGGACTAGATCTCCAGACCTACCCCTTGCACTTTGCCCACGTCGCGCTCTTGTGCACTTGTGCTTCTACCACGGCTTCGCCCACCTCATTGACCACGAGCACTTTGAAATCGATGACTAGATACACGTCCGCGTACTACAACTTCTATTTCTCCATCTTCATATTCCGAAAACGAAGAAAAGTCCCTATTTGATTCTTGGTCGGGTTCAGATATAAACATATCTTCATTATCCGAGTCCTTGAAGTCCTAGTTATTGAGAAGTTGTGATATTTGCTTTTCATCAAACGCTAGAATAAGAAAAAAAATACTTGTAAGTTAGACCGAACGTACTACCGTAAGTACAAATTATTTTGCCCAATCACGACCCTCCTTAAATATACAGGTTTCTTTGAAATATTGTTTATTTTACAATATTTATAATTTAAATATACTAATACATTCGTATGACAACAGAAAAAACAAGTGATTACTTGAATATAAACCGATTATCTTACCTCGTGCTGGCCAGCAACCTGACTTTGTGGCCATCTTGCGAAAAAGTGACACTGACACTGACAGTTGACTTTACCTGTCTAACATGGCGAAATTGACCATAGAATATAGAATGAGAATGACCGTGTCAGTGTTGCCGTTGTAAAAAAACTACCCGGTAAATGGGGAATGAAAAATTTGTTCTTGAGTAAGTACATTAGGCAGTTAAGCCATCTATGTAGTTAAAATGTCAGGTCTGAAGTGCTATCCTTAATTTGTACTTGTACAAGTACGCGGGGACTTACGAGGTTAAATAAATCCTTTAACTTTTTTATTATACTGTGTAAAAACCCAATGTACTCACACAAGTACAAAATATTTTCAATAATTTCCTTCTTAAAGAGGTGCCATACATAATAAACATACCATAAAAAATACTGAAAATAAGACCCCACTTCAAAAAATCTCTAAAATCGGCATCTTTTTGTTTCGGTCTGAAGCACTATTCTTGGTTTGTACTTGGTATAGTACAGCCGGCAGATATGACTACTGCTGTTGGAAAAACACAGGACTTACGAGGTTATGGTCAATGCGGAAAGACCATCTATAGGAGAAGAATTGTGATATGCTGATATAGTTGGTCAAACCAAATTGTCAGTAAATAAGAACAAAAAAACTAATGGTCCACGAGCCAGGCGCAAATTTCGTCAGTCATCGCCTCCCGGCTGAAAACTCGTATACTGGTTAACGGCCATATATGATGAACCCTCGTGGACATCAGCTGCCGCTACGTTGGTGGGTTGAGGAATGGCAGCCACCGAACAAGTAAAAAAATATTTTTTTTTTCAGTCATCGCCTCCCGTTTGATACTTAGTCAGATGAAAGTTTAGGTGCTATTGTTAATAAAAACAATCGTCAGCCGGTTGTATCGCGGTGGAATCACCGTCAGCTGTACACATGAACATGTAAAAAAAATTTTTTTTTTTCAGTCATCGCCTCCCGCTTGATACTTTGTCAGATGATAGTTTAGGTGCTATTGTTAATAAAAAAACTCGTCAGCCGGTTGTATCGCGGTGGAATCACCGTCAGCTGGTCACATGAACATGTAAAAAAAAATGTTTTTTTCAGTCATCGCCTCCCGCTTGATATTTTGTCAGATGATAGTTTAGGTGCTATTGTTAATAAAACAAATCGTTAGCCGGTTGTATCGCGGTGGAATCACCGTCAGCTGGTCACATGAACATGTAAAAAAAAAATATTTTTTCAGTCATCGTCTCCCGCTTGATACTTTGTCAGATGATAGTTTAGGTGATATTGTTAATAAAAAAAATCGTCAGCCGGTTGTATCGCGGTGGAATCACCGTCAGCTGGTCACATGAATTTATAAAGCAAATAAATAAATACAATCTAAAATTTAAAATAATTGGTTTCAGTCATCGCCTCCCGTTTGATACTTTGCCAGATGATAGTTTAGGTGCTATTATTAATAAAAAGAATCGTCAGCCGGTTGTATCGCGGTGGAATCACCGTCAGCTGGTCACATGAACATGTAAAAAAAAATTTTTTTTTCAGTCATCGCCTCCCGCTTGATACTTTGTCAGATGATAGTTTAGGTGCTATTGTTAATAAAACAAATCGTCAGCCGGTTGTATCGCGGTGAAATCACCGTCAGCTGGTCACATGAACATGTAAAAAAAAAATATTTTTTCAGTCATCGCCTCCCGCTTGATACTTTGTCAGATGATAGTTTAGGTGCTATTGTTAATAAAAAACATCGTCAGCCGGTTGTATCGCGGTGGAATCACCGTCAGCTGGTCACATGAACATATCAAGCAAATAAATAAATAAAATCTAATATATGTTCATATGACCAGCTGACGGTGATTCCACCGCGATACAACCGGCTGACGATGTTTTTTATTAACAATAGCACCTAAACTATCATCTGACAAAGTATCAAGCGGGAGGCGATGACTGAAAAAAAAAATTTTTTTTACATGTTCATGTGACCAGCTAACGGTGATTCCACCGCAATACAACCGGCTGACGATTATTTTTATTAACAATAGCACCTAAACTATCATCTGACAAAGTATCAAGCGGGAGGCGATGACTGAAAAAAAAAAAAATTTTTTACATGTTCATGTGACCAGCTGACGGTGATTCCACCGCGATACAACCGGCTGACGATTTTTTTTATTAACAATAGCACCTAAACTATCATCTGACAAAGTATCAAGCGGGAGGCGATGACTGAAAAAAAAATTTTTTTTTACATGTTCATGTGACCAGCTGACGGTGATTCCACCGCGATACAACCGGCTGACGATGTTTTTTATTAACAATAGCACCTAAACTATCATCTGACAAAGTATCAAGCGGGAGGCGATGCTGAAAAAAAAATTTTTTTTTACATGTTCATGTGACCAGCTGACGGTGTTTCCACCGCGATACAACCGGCTGACGATTTTTTTTATTAACAATAGCACCTAAACTATCATCTGGCAAAGTATCAAACGGGAGGCGATGACTGAAAATATTTTTTTTTTACGTGTTTCGGTTGCTGCCATTCCTCAACCCACCAACGGAGCGGCAGCTGACGTCCACGAGGATTCATCATACGTAGCCGTTAACCACTATAGGAGTTATCGCCTGGGAGGCGATTGGTCATGGAAACCTGTTCGTGGCTCGCGGTCTATAAACTCATCCTTTTCTTTTGGGTGCTAGTACTAGTGTAAGACAAAGACAGTATGATTCTCTGTCTATGTTTGAGATGAGACAGTCCTTTGACAAACTAATATAAAAATATGGCAACTTAAAGTAGACCATCACCACTATCATGTTGTAACACTCAAATGGGATTGAGGTATAGTTTTAATGTGAAAAACTGTTGGAAAACAATTACCCAGTGGGAAGCAAAGTAGGCACATTTTACGGTACGCAGTGGCACAGAAATCCAATTCCTTGTGTATTTCTACGAAGTTTACAAAATAAAGAAGAAATGCGAAAATTCAAGGGCATGCAAGGCCTTGAACGGCGACCGTCAGATGACCGAACGCAACTGTGAACTATTGGCAAACGGTTAGGCAATGGCTTAATGGGAGAGTGGTGTAACGTAGACGTAGCGTCCACTCTAGACCTTGTTTAGAGATTTTATGATAGATCTAGTCTGTTTGATATCATAATTTAGTCTGAAAAGAAGGCCTATTCAAGTACAATTTTACATAGCTGTTGCATTTTAATGATTACAGCCTTCTACATGTTTTTTCCTGTCGTGTTATTCCTGTGTGCCGTTTTGCGAATACGCTCCGCCTGGTAATTTTTTGTCGAATAATTTTCATAACACTAGTTTTAATAGCTATAGTACTGATTTCACGTGAGCTGTCGTGTACTACCATAAATTCTTCACCTCAGCAGTAGCTCGACTGGGCCCAAGAATGCTCTGGCATTAAAATAATATTGGTACAAAATCTTACGTTTCCATTCAATTCCACGCTTCGATTCAATTGTTTCAAGGGCAGAAGTAGATTGGATTGGACTAATTTTCTGTCGGAATTGTATAATTTTCTGTTTCAGTTTATTGCTTGTTAAAACGTTAGATTCCGCAGGCAATGTTGCTCGAGGATCGATCACTCGAACTTTGTAATCATCTGTAAACGTGACTTATAATTTTCGTGAGATAAAGCAACAGTCATTAACAGGGGTCGGACAAAAAGTGCGGAAGACGTCAAACCACTTATAGGATGATTTCAAATAGTATTTTTTATTTTCATAAACAATTATCACTTATCATTTATCAACCTCTTTATTAAACGATATCGCCACTTGAAATGAGTAAGTACGTTTTTGACTGACACATTGTCAATCAGATGAACAATAAATTGACTTCGTTATTGTTTAGCTATTGTATCTTCACGATTATATTTAGCTAAAATTTATATTTACTAATGTATAAGAAAACGCTCTAAAATGTCATCTTTACTAGAATATTGTGGCAAGTTTCGTGAAATTTATTTTATTCACTACATCACCCTACCACCTGTATTATTAATTCCATGGATTTATTTACGATTATTTTGTTACTTCATTAATACTACTTTGTTACTACATGTCACACGAAAGTTTAAATACAAACTCAAACATCATCCTGTGTGCAAGATTAGGTACGTCATTTTTACGTCATCCGCACTTTTTGTCCGACCCCTGGTCATTAACATTTTGATTATTAATTCTATTACATAATAAAGCTTGCGGCGAATTTATATGATGTAAATAATTATATTAGGCATGTTAATATGCTGATCAGTCTTTATCAAAGATAATTTGTGTTACTAGAGACAAAAATGCATGTTCAACAAATTACAACAAAATGCACAATTTGTCGTGCATCCGTTTTCCCGGTTGTCTGAAATTCGTTTGGCAACCGAATCCCAAAAAATGGCGCAGAGACAAATTTTTACAAAAACGACTTCAAAGTTCCGTCCGATCTTCTAAAATCCAATTAATACGTACTCAAAGTCCCTCACACGCACCCAGATTTCGGTATCGTCGTAATATTTTGCTTCATTTCACCGCAAAGCTGATAACGAATAATATTCCATCCCTATACAGATTCCAAGAAGCATTGTTTGATTTGTAAGCGATACACCGTTTCTATATCTAAAAATATTAGATACTATACTTGGTCAACCAGATCTTGACAGTAGAAAAAGGCGGCAAATTTGAAAAATGTAGGCGCGAATGTATATCGTCCCATAGATAATTTGAATTTCGCGCCTTTTTTTACTCACAAGATTTGGTTGACCAGTTATATATTATTCAGTACTGAAGAGATGAAGGAGACGAATCTATTGCATGCTCTGATGGGTAGATTATGTGTTCTGATAAAAACATTGCAACATCTTTACTATTGTAAATGTACCATAATCTTGCAATAAAGACATTTTTGATTTGATTTGACCGTTAAAAAAAAGATAGCTACGTGCTAAATGCTCGGAACTTCGCTATGGTAGGTACATGCGCTAAATATGGCTGCGTATCTGTATGAAGAAAAGGGAGAATATATCGTTTTATGCGCACGAGTACATCTAAAGATTCTAATAAGATAAAAAAATCAATCGCTTCGCTACGCTTTACATTAGTGAGCGAACAGCTAAAGATTCGTCTTCATGTAATTAGTTGCCATTCGTGAGTAAACTGCACTCAGTCATTAGTTTATTAGGGCCAGTGTCAAACTGCGGTGCACGGTTAGCTGGATGTCATATTTGCTTAAACTGCGTTAATGACAGACTGCCGTATTCGAACTTCAAGATATTCACAAGAGACGACACGTACTAGATCCATTCTAGATACGTTATAGTTTAGATTTCAACTAGTTCTCTTTTGCAGCGCAATTCGGGCAACCAATGTCACTTTTACGATAGATCGTGTTAGATATGTATTAGATGTGAATTAGATCTCTAAGTAATATCTTGTGGAAATCGTTCAAGAGTATCTCCAGAATCGCGGAAATGTCAAATTTGACAGGTTAGATCTTAAACATATCGTTATCGTATCTTGGCTATGTCTAAAAGATATCTAATAGATGTCTATTACAAAATCCGAATCGGGCCCATAATTTCACATGCCCATTATCTACGCAGAGTAGGTACAAGGACAGAGTAGGCTGCTATTTGCTTTACCGAGGAAAAATTTACGCTAATATAATTATATGTATAGAAGGAAAGTTAACAACATTTACAGGTATAAAAGTTGATGTTGCTGACTTTGCTTTTATATGACTCACATCATAAATCGTAAGTATATTTGCGCTTTTATCGACCTTTAAATTAGCAAAAACGATTAGTAAGGTGTTTTCACCTTAGGGAGTGGTGATGTATACGCAACCGCGTGTCTCTCTAATTACCTACTTCATAAACGCTATTCGTTTTGACACTTGACGTTTTATGAAGTGGTTGTTTTACTCTTTAGGTCACAACCGAGTTATTAGACAAGTTCAAGACCATCAAAACAAATATTGACTTATCTTAAAATAAACTGTTCACTTACTTTCAAAAATCTATCAAATTGACATTAGATATTCAGACTACAACTTGATTAAGAATCATGTCCTCGCTGTAATAGGATTTCATTGACAAAGACAATTAAACCACCATTCATAGAAACTTAATGGAATGCGATAGAGTACGACAAGACTCGAGATTAAACATGCTTCTTAATTAGTATGCGGACATAGTACTGCTATAGTGCAGGCGGATATAAATATCTACTTATCAAATACAGACTAATACTATCCGGTGACCGACAAATTGACACATATCTTTATATTATTAGGCTAAATCAGAGTTGCTATGTATTTAGTTACCATCGTGTGAGCGTCATATTATAAATAAGGGTGGGCTGATCTGAAAGGTCATCAGTGTCTTACTCTTTTCGTTTTGGTCGCTGATCAACAATTTGTTGAAGATCACGCAAAAATACGGCCTGATTCGAACTTTAAGATACGTCAAATATTACGTCTAGATACGATATGGATTAGATATGTCAGTGTCAAAGGTGACACTTTTGGTTGAAGAAGATAAGCTGTGAGCAAATTCGCGACGCTGAGACTCCATCATATATTTGACTAGCGACCCGCCCCAGCTTCGCACGGGTTAACAAATTATACATAAACCTTCCTCTTGAATCATTCTATTTAAAAAAACCGCATCAAAATCCGTTGCGTAGTTTTAAAGATCTAAGCATACATACAGACATACAGCGGGAAGCGACTTTGTTTTATACTATGTAGTGATTTACATCCTTATGGCGGTTGCGAGAGCCATGCGATTCGCTGTGAGCTGTTTTTTTTCGTGGCCCATTGAAAGTCCCTCGGCCTAAGTGTGAACCAGCGCGCAGCGAATTTTTCAGTTGTACTATGCACGCGCGTTATCGAACACAGAATTACAACTGAATACATGCAAATGTACGACGTGCTTGATCTCATTTACTTTGTAATCTGCAATGTATACAGGTACACAGGATCAAAAGCTTGTATGGAAGCAAAAAAAAATTTCCGGCTAGAAAAGCCACAAATCGAGGAAAACTTTTCCCATACAATTTGTATGAAAATGAAAACTCTTATTTTTCACATGCTATTAATTTTCCATACATTTACTATAAAACTGTCAACCTTCTGTCTGTCACTTTGCACAGCGATATTTTTGGCTTATTTTTCAAATTATACATGGCTCTGGATGCCTACAACTGCTTTTATTTTATCAAAAAACATCAGATTACTGTGCAATAGTGTGGGCAGACCCAGTACTGAACAAATAATAACATATCTTTTTGTTTCAGACGTTGCGGTCTTGCACGGCTACGCCGTGTCGCCCTGACGGCCGATGTCAACGTCTACAACGAACTGTACAATATTGTAATTTTAGTGAATCTTGTTATATTGTGTTTAAGTTTTTTGTGCTTTAATTACTACTGGGTACTGTTCCGGTAAGTGGATGCATGCCGCAACTCAATCAGGCGATGGCACGTCATATCTAAATTTTAATTGTGTACAATGCGATAACTCTTTTAAAACGCAGAGAGGCCTCAATATTCATATTTCCAAAAAACACCGTCTATGTATCAGCCAAAATGACGCCGCTCTAAATTTAGGCCCATCCTCTTTGTCCACCCCCCTTTCTGACCAACCAAATTCTATCCCTTTCCATTTATACCTCAGCGAACTTAAAAATAATGTGCCCGTTATTAAAAGAGTTCCGCGTGGCGCTAGGATCACGGTCGCTAACCACCTTTCAGGCCTACTTATAAAATGTGTGGAAAATAATCAAATTGATGATTGGCATAATCTTTTCCTTTTCTCATTCAGAACCCTTCATGCCAAAAAGGATAAGGCAATTTCTTTAACACAAAAAATCAAAAACAATTGCGTTTCGAATACAACTCCACACATTTCTCGACCTTCTGGATGTGCCTCATCCACTTTCAATAGAACTAAATTAATTGAAAGTAAAATTAGCGACGGCGATCTTAAAGGTGCCGCTCGTCTCCTTTTCACAAACGACGTGCTATCACCAGATACTCCCGATACCCTCTCGGCCTTACGATCTAAACATCCCCCGGCTCCTTCAGTACCACATTTGTTTGCCCCGCCTACTGCTGACCAGGCCTGCCTCCAAATCGAAGGCAAAGATGTTATTGACGCCATATTTTCTTTCAAAACCGGTTCGGCGGCCGGCCTGGATGGGATCTCGCCCCAACATTTGAAGGATCTAATTTCTCATTCCGTGGGCGACGCAAGTGAGCAGCTTGTCTGTGCCCTTACTAAATTAATAAATTTTATGTTTTCAGGCAAAATTAACACTGAAATCGTCCCGATTCTATACGGGGCAAACCTGATCGCCCTAACCAAAAAGGACGGAGGGGTGAGACCCATTGCGGTGGGGTCTACTTTACGACGTCTGGCTTCAAAAATTGCGGTTAGACACGTTAGATCAAAATTGCAGTCCCTTTTTGAACCAATACAGCTAGGTTTCGGCACGAAAGGTGGGTGCGAGGCAGCCGTCCATGCCCTAAGGACCTACCTTTCTTTCGATGACTGCGAAATTGTTGTCAAAATTGACGTTAAAAATGCTTTTAATTCGGTTAGTAGAGACACTTTGCTGACAGAAGTTAAGGACAAAATTCCGGAACTATACAATTACCTTTTCTTTTGCTATTCAGACTCATCTAAATTAATGTACAAGTCACATGAATTATCTTCTGAGGTTGGCTGTCAGCAGGGTGACCCTCTCGGGCCAGCAATTTTTAGCTTGGCAATAAATCCAATCATTAAAAATTTAAAATCAAAATTCAATGTCTGGTACTTAGATGACGGAACCCTAGGAGGCGACGTGAATACTGTGCTCTCTGATTTGTCTTTTATTAAGAGTAGTTTCGAAAATATTGGTTTAGAACTGAATTTCAGCAAATGCGAACTCTTTATTCAAAAATCTTCTTGTACTTTGTCTGACTTACAAACCAAATTTGACGATCTGACTCCCAATATCAAATCAGTAGACAAGTATTCTCTTTGCCTCCTGGGTTCTCCTATATTCGAGGAATCATTTCCCCGTTTTATTTCTAACGCTATAACTAAATTCAAAAGTCACACGAATCGCTTACTCGAAATTAGCCCTCATTATGCTCTTGTGATTCTCAAATTCTGCCTTTTTGTCCCTAAATTTACATATGTGCTCCGCAGTTGTCCTTTTTGGAAACATCAAAATTTATTGTCGCCTATAGATGATTTGATCAAAATTAGTTTAGAGACGATTCTAAACATTCAGCTAAGTGAGCCTTCCTGGTCTCAAGCGTCCCTCCCTATTCGGTTTGGAGGTTTAGGAATTCGCAAAATTTCCAGTGTGGCTTCCCCAGCCTTTTTGGCGTCCACTCATAGCACGTCTGGTCTCACAGGAAATATCTTAAGGGCTTTGCCCACAAACTGTGAGATTGCGGGCTTTGAGGACGCCAAAAATGCTTTTAAAATTGCTTGCCCAGGCAAACAATTTCCAGACAACCCAAATTCACAAAGGAGCTGGGATAATGTTTACTGTGATTTAGCTTACAATACTCTGCTAAACAACTGTACAGGTCCAGATCGCGCGAGGCTTTTGGCGGTCGGAGCCCGGGAAGCCGGTTACTGGCTACATGCCCATCCTTCGCCCAATACTGGTACTTTCTTGGATCCGGCCTCCCTTAGACTGGCGACTGGTTTGCGACTTGGGGTTTCGGTGTGTACGCCACACATATGCTCTTGTGGCACGGACGTGGACCGACTGGGACACCATGGATTATCCTGTCAAAAAAGTGCAGGACGCTTTTCGAGACATGCGTCGCTTAATGACATAATCCGTCGGTCTCTTGCCACCATCAATGTGCCTGCTCTTCTTGAGCCGACTGGCATTTTCAGAGACGATGGCAAGAGGCCCGATGGGGTGTCCTTAGTTCCTTGGAGCTTGGGACGGATGTTAGTGTGGGATGCTACCTGCGTAGACACACTGGCACCGTCCCACCTCCAACGGACTAATGTAAAAGCGGGCGGGGCGGCGGAAAGCGCCGAAATTTTAAAACGTAACAAATATAAGAGCCTCGGTAGAGAGTACCATTTTGTACCATTTGGAGTTGAAACTCTAGGTCCATGGGGTCCCAGCGCGCATAAGTTGTTCGCAGAAATCGCGAAGCGTCTGGTTGACGTAACTGGTGACCGAAGAGCTGGCGGCTACCTCGCACAACGTATCAGCATTGCGATACAGCGAGGAAATGTCGCCAGCATCCTTGGTACAATGCCTCAAGGGCCTATTTTAGATTTAAGCTAGTTTTTAATTTCTTTTAGTAATACACTGTATATATCTTGTTTGTAAATAAATGACACATTATGTAACTATGGAGAAAATGTGAAATTTAACTCACAGTTTTCTATCTGGCCAATCAGTCCTGTTACATTTAAGAACCATAATACTGTATAAAAACATTGCTGTAGGACAGAAAATTGTGAATAAAATTTCACATTTTCTCCATAGTAAATGTATGGAGTAAGTTTTTATTAATTTGTGGCTTTTTAATACATTACCGTAAGTTGACCCCTAGGAAACAATTGATACTGGATAGGAATGGAATCGATTGGCATACAAAAATAGCATGTGAAAAATAAGTTTTCATTTTCATACAAATTGTATGGGAAAAGTTTTCCTCGATTTGTGGCTTTTCTAACCGGAAATTTTTTTTTGCTTCCATACAAGCTTTTGATCCTCAATAGGAATGGGATCGATTGGCATCAAAAAAAAAGTTTGTTAAAAATGACCTTTTTCTCGCACCCTGTATGTTTTTTCCGAAATCTGTAAAAGCCAATCTTCATTAATTTGAAATCGAGGGAAGGTCTTCTAAGACCGTTTTCTCGTTGCAGCACGGGATCTGGTAGCTGCCCTCACTGACCCAAAAAGAAAATCCATCCTATATACGTTTCATAAGGACAAGGACATTTGCCATGCCTACCTTCGATTTGCAATACTTGGAACTTAGATCGACAATAAAATGAAATACCGAGTTTTATTATTATTAAGTCATTATAGGAAATACACAGTAATAAACCAGTCTATTTAGATTCCACAGTTAAACGCAGATTTACTCCTTTTCAGAGGGCGTTTAACTTTAACAATTTACTTAAACTTGTCAAACAGGAATATATGTATTAAGCGAATACCGGGTTCAACATGTAAATGTCAACATGTCTACACAAAGTAGTGGGAAAACCTACAACAAATAAGGCGACACGCGGCGCGTTCGGGTTAGCAACTGGTGTAAATTATTCAAATTATCAATATATTGACGTTCAAAATAAACGGATCTATTTGTATCACAAAATGGGCCCGTGAAATAACTCGTAGGCCGATTCGAACTTGGAAATGGAAGTCTATTTGATCTCATTTTTACATGACTCGCAGGTGCATTTCGCACGTTAGTTATATGTAACACGTATGATAATTGAGATGCTTGGCACGGGCATGTGATGCGGAGGGATGAAAGTCATGTGACGGGAAAGGTATGAGCAATGAAGGTAGACTAGGTAGCGGTATGTAAGGGGAAAGAAAACCCATGAAAAAGGTGGATGGACTGGGAAAGAGATGACATGAAAAAAAAACCAGGTAAATGATGAGATGACGAACGACATAGTAGAATGGAAGAATAAGACATGCTGCAACCAAGTGAATGGGAAAAGGGCAAGCGAATGATGATGATAATAAAATGAGATGCGCTGCGTGTTAAATATATTATATCGACAACTAATCAATAACAGATTTTTAAGCTTCGAAAGACGCTCTTGCACAGATTTATAACGAATTCGTCAAGTTTAAAAATACATATTAGATATTATATTTTTAGATATAGATTTTATTTTCGACGTCTCGTCCGGCCGTGAGTGACTCAGGTGGCGAATTATGCAAATGTTAAGCTGACTGACTAAATGTCAATGAAATTATATACCTATTTGTCTCCTAGAAAACTCGACTGATATAATACGAACATATACACGTCCGACTGCTTGTCACTGTCTCACTACCTCTAAAGTGTCATTAAATAGAACTTGCTAACTATGTAAACAAAAGTTACTAGTAAATTGTCATTTTAGTATGGCGGTTTGTTTACATAGTTAGCAAGTTCTATTGAATGACACTTTACATATCATATTTTAACTTACGTCATTGGCAACAGGTGATAACAGGGTATTATCTATTGGGCATTCGCGTGTCGAGCACTGGGACTCTGGGACATTTACCGTGAATAAAGATAGATCCTTCTAAATATTGGTAGGTACATGACCACGCAACTTCGCTACCCGCATCCAAGCGTAGCGAGGGCATTCCGCAAAAAGGTCTACTTTGTCGGGGACGTCACACGTATGGCAGCTACCTTAATAACCTGCAGAAATCTGTATTACCTATACATATATCATTGAAATTTAAAACTAATTTTTCAAACATTATTCATGTAAAATATCGGCTTCATTGCTATAGCAAGACGTGTTAAAAGGGTAAAAAAATGTCGTTGTCTTGTTTTTTGTCCCCAAAAAATGTGACGGATTTTTTTCAAGAGAATTATAATGTTATAATATATGTATAGCTAGAAAGACATTCAATAGCACTGAAATTTCTATATTTATTTGATAAAAGACAAAAATAGACGCGTGAGCGCGTGACAGAGTGGTCAGAAACCAGATATGGAAAATAATTTTGACCTAAAATAGCGTCACGTACCCGACACTCTTCTGGAATGCCCCAGCGTTCCATATGCCGCAGTGGGATCAAGAGTGGCCTACCTGTTTTCACCGTATACGTGGTAGTTGACGGCGCGCGCCATTAGGATCGCGACCATCGGCCTTAGCGCCTTGCCCTGTCCGTCGAAGTAGTATGTAGCTATGGTGTTTAGTTCGCTCTGGTTCGTGTTCCTTTCCAATTCCTGTAGAAAACAAAAAAATATTTTTATTTGAACTCATATTATTCAATTAGGAACTAAAATAAATTGTATCTTCTAATATGTCTGTGATTTGACAGCGGTTTGAAAATAATCAATCAATTTAATCAATATTTTTTTAATCAGGCACATTTATGTAAAAATATGAGTCGACTTGACTTGATATTGATGACACATAAAAATATTTACTATAAATTATGAATCAATAATATATTATAAATAAATCTCTGTAAGTGACCTTTTTAATTTATTTATTTGCAAACAATATACTTTCTTACTCAATAAGGGACACTTGCACCATCCCACTAACCCAAGGTTAAGCGGTTAAAATGTTAACTTAGTGTCAAATTGTACTGGTAACCATGGTAACTCCAGGTTTAACCGGTTAACCCCGGGTTAGTGGGATGGTGCAAGTGGCGCTAAGTACAATAAACACAATCTTATAATGACGGACAAACTTAATATCAAATTTCATCTAGTCAATCAATTATATAAACATAAAAGTAACGTTTCTTCATACAAACGCGTCACTTTTGACACTTGTTTGACACTGACATATCCAATCCATATCGTTTCAATCTCTAGTATTTGACGTATCTTAAAGTTCGAATATGGCCGTAATTCGCAGTTTTCAGGGTCAAGCCCATACAACTACATTAAAAAGTAGAATTCGTCAAAACCAGTGACAAAACCAAAATATACTTAATCAAGCACGTTTGATCAATTGCCATTATCGTCCCCGACACGCCAATTTAAACTTTAATGGACGATGTGCAATATAAAAGTCTTCTATGATTGCGATCCCATTGAAAATGCTCAATAACATAAAATTACAAGCCAAATAAGGTCAATGTGGCTAATTCCGTCATAGGGAGTATTCCATCCACGACCGTATATTTATTGTTTATTGTGTACCTATTGCATTTAATCTTAATCTTAATTGTTACTAACCATTATGGGCCATTGTTGTCTTTTAAATAAATAAATTGAATTGAATTGAATTTCCATGTTGTTACATAAAGGTGTTACAATAATTTCCAGTACAGTGACATGGGCCCTGTTAGGGCACAGCAATTCTTATTCTAAAATAACAACTAATATAATAACTAATTCTAGGCATGTCAAACAAATAAAATTAAAATAGGTAATAACAAACAATGTTCATAACTTAAAATAACTATAAAAGGTCAAGAACTATAAAAAATACAAAAAAAAACAACCAAAAATATTTACACACAATTAAAATTGAAAATTAAATTATAATTACAAATTATTAATTAGCTATTTACACGACTGTATAATTTTAAATTTTTTATTTGATTTTCAATCGTAAGAAAAAAACCCAGTTGGTTTTGATTGCTGAACCTAAAAGCAATCGCTGCTTTGTCGAAGAATTTATCAATTTTGTTCGTTGTTCGAGAAAAACGCTAATGGACGGATTAGCCCCTATGACGGAATTAGCCACATTGACCTTACCGACATCATAATAATAATATCCCCATCACTCAACGACCATGATCTTTATAAGCTTTTTAAGAGCCACTCGAGGCTTTCAATAGTTTCGCGTCTAAGCAATCACGATAAAGAATAATATCGAAAACGTCAGGTGTGACCCTACCAATTTTGAATAGCCATACCACGAGTTACATTTGACATTGATTAGACGCCTCAGTGCACGTATTTTACATAATATTTAATTTCATTTATGACAGTGCAAACGAGTAGTGTTTGTTACTAATATCAAATCGAAAAAAAAGTATTTGTCAAATGTAATGCGCTTGCCTATTTCCGTTAAATATTGCAAATCACTTTAAAATCATATCGTTTTGTTTACTTTACAATTTATACACGTTATAATTATAACGGTTAATTATAGTTATGTTATATTGATTTCGCTAGCTATACATATAAAATTATCGTTACAGTAAATACATAATAATATGTTTAGCCCTGATCTTTATTAAATTATTAGTAATACCGAGTTGTCGTTACAGATCTGTCAGTGTCAAAAATGACATTTCTTCAACCAAAACCGTCACTCATGACACTGACAGATTGGTATCGTATTGCTGTGACATCTTATAAGCATTGTTCGAATCGGGCCGTATGTAGGATCATACTGTAAGTCGCTCACGATCATATCATAAAGTTTAATACGCAATGTGCTACGGTTTCGTAGACCTTGCTACGACGAAGCTACGATGAGTGAAACTTCTTTCTACAGTATAAATAGTTCCTGCTACAGTTAGTAATTTATATATGTCACCGTACAATTGTAAACACTCGTCAGATTATAATCTCGCTAGTTACATTATAAACTGACGGTAGCGAAATTATAATCTAACCTAACCTAACCTACGTTAGATTATAAACTAACGGGTTCACAATCTTACGGTGACATATATACGAATAACAGGCCAATTCAAACGTACACTGACATCTAAATCTCTCTCGCTCGCGCCAATACATGTTCGGATAAGTATGAGCAAAATGCATGTTAACTGATACCATTTTACTGTCAGTATACGTTCGGATTGGTCTGTAGATCTAAGATTAATAATATTGTCATCGGTTAAAAAATATATGTATCTAACTCCCTAAGCTAACCCGATTTACAAGGCTCGTATCACACTGCCCGATTCGAACTTTAAGATACCTACGTCAATTAATAGATCTAGAAATGATATGGATTAGATATGTCAGTGTCAAAAGTGACGTTTTTGTTTGAAGAAACGTTACATTTGATACTGACATATCTAATCCATATCGTTTCTAGATCTATTAATTGACGTATCTTAAAGTTCGAATCGGGCCGTTAGTAAAGATTTAATAGATTCGAACGTGATCAGTACGGCTACCATCAGTTTGTCACTGACATAAACGCCGTCGAGAACGTAATTTACTTTCTATACATCTCGCTGGTACTCGCATATTAGTGCAAACGAGATGTATAGAAAGTAAATTACGTTCTCGATAGCGTAAATGTCAGTTTTGACACTGTCAGTGAGTCATGGTACGGGCTCTGACAATAAGTAGTGAAAGAGGCATTTGAAGTTTTAAAATAATGATGTTGTTGATATGAAAATATTCACAGTGCATCTTACTCTGACTCTATATATGAGTACGAGCAAGATTCACGGACGAATGTCAAAATGAGATGAAATTAACATAATTATTAATTTTCTAAGCTCCAACTGAAAATATTTACCCACATTTTAATTATTTTCTTTACATATATTTGTAAGAAGATGTGGTCCGTGACGTTGTCGTGAACTTATATACCCTGAATAAAGATATATGCATTAGTGCAATTTACATATTCAACAGTTCATTGGATTTAACAGGCATTTTGAATAATTATTGATCATTATCATACAGCTTTGTACTATTGTTTACAGGCGTAATGTCACGAATCATACGTGAAAATATGTACCTGCAACAATGCAATAGTGAATAATTAATCAAATGTTTTTAGTCGGGCCATGAGATCGACTCAAAAAGACTCCGTAGTATTAACCTTTAATATGGCCCAAAATCTTGGTCTTCACGACCAAGCCTCTTCGAAGCTCAATAATGATTCCGTTTCGGCAAATAGATGGTCAAAGATAAGGTGCCTCCTATGTCAATTAAGGGGTTAGGTTTTTACGAAGACGCTTATTAACTAAAGTTAGGCGCTTTTATTCTTAAGTAATAAGCTGCTGGAGTAGCACAACTATGATGTCTCTTACAAAATTTAATGATTCAAGAGCCGATGTGAGAAACCTAATAAAGTTTTCACAGGTTTTTATTAGTAAAGATTTTTTCGCACTGCACCCTAATATGATTATATGATGATTATAATTTGAATAATCGTATATTAAGTTGTTAAGTAAAGTGCCTATATAATCCTATAAAAAGGTAAGTGCAGTTGCAGTGCAATGACTGCATGAACACGATGATTATACCTGAAACTAAATATTAGCTAATTTACGAGTGGTAAATGTAATTGGAACTGAAACGATCGATCTGAAGCGATCGCACTATATTATCATAATATATTAAACAAGTATGGAAGCGGCCAAATGTGACCGCGTCTAGTGAGCAAGAGATCTGTGATCGTGTCGCATATCGCAATTTGATGCAACCAGACGCAAGTGTCATCTCCCGACCTTGCCGACGGAGATTGCGACAATCCTTTAAATCACTATTGTACATGCATACCAATTTTATTGTGTTTAACCACCGTGGAAGGTTATGGGAGCAACAAATTTAAATTACATCTAAATGTGCATTGTATTAGTTTAAACGACGGGAGCTACGCCATTACAATATAATAGAATGCTTACGTAATTCAATTGCTTTAAATATTTCTGGTTTATGTTATGCAGTAACTTTGAGACTAAAGCTTAATTTTTAATGCAACATACGTACGGCATAAGGCGAATGACAGCTAACTGATATGATTAAAATATCGGTTTGATGTCAGGTGCACGTTCGAATTAGCCTAAAAGCCTGTGCCATTTTGTTGTGCGCACACGCAGCTGGTATGCTCTGGCCTTAGGTAATCTTCACAATACAGAAATATCAAGTGTCCTATTGTGGAATAAATCTAATATGCATCGAAATCTTAGCCGTGCCCATCGGTCATTTAAATATTAAATAACAAAGATATATTCGAGGTCAATATGAAACGCCAACTGTGCCTTTGCCTAATATGCAGTTTCGAAGTTCTAGCCGTATTCCCATTGGTCGAGGGCAAACGAGTAAATTTTTCGGGCGCCATTGTAAAGTGACCATAAGTTTCATTAACCATATAGGTAACACTTAAAGTTTTTGAATGGGCAACTTGGAGAGCAAGTATGCATCTCATATATCAAATGTGTATTGATATTTGACAATACAAGTTTTAATCGAAATATTTTTAACGTACCTACACACTAAACAGCGGCGTGACATAAAAAAAAATCATAAAGTTCGCGTAAAAGTTTTTTGTCCGCATAATAAAGATTTCATTCATTCATTAATGAATGAAATCTTTATTTCAGGCAACTAGTGGCCCATACATAAATACCTTAAAACTAGCATACACAATTACACATTATAAAAATATAAACTAAACACTAAAAATCACATTAATAATCCCCGTACAACTGCAATAAAAAGTGCATCTTATTTACTGACGTTTCAGATTTAAATTTCAGTCGATTAATAATTCTAGTTAAAATTGTGAGATGTGGGAAAAGTGTAACCTTTATTTACATATATAGTATACTGGTTAAAACTGAGTAGATATTTGACTCGCCTGCGGTTAGAATCACGACCATGGGCTGCTTCGCACAATTAACAATTCAAATAAGTATAAAATTTTGTAAGAAAGGCTCGCCTGACGATTGACCACACGGCCAAAGTATTTGGGTTAATGGTTTGTGTCGTATGCGATTTGGCTAGTCCCGTGACTAAAGGAAATTAATCGCTGTATATGCCAAAGGGTTGATTGCTTAATTCTCATGTTGTGATTGATACATTGAAGATTAATGCAAATAAATCATTTACACCTTTCTTTGTGTAAGCTCAAGACAGACTATTAACTAATACGAGTACAGTACATTTATCATAACATTTTAACATTTTGAAAAAGAGCTGATACTCTTCAAACTGATGGATCGTTTTTTAACAAACTAAGAACCAACGCAAGGAAACTCGCTTTCACGTAAAAAAAGCGGCCAAGTGCGAGTCGGACTCGTCCATGAAGGGTTCCGTATTTAGGCGATTTATGACGTATAAAAAAAAACTACTTACTAGATCTCGTTCAAACCAATTTTCGGTGGAAGTTTACATGGTAATGTACATCATATATTTTTTTTAGTTTTATCATTCTCTTATTTTAGAAGTTACAGGGGGGGGGACACACATTTTACCACTTTGGAAGTGTCTCTCGCGCAAACTATTCAGTTTAGAAAAAAATTATATTAGAAACCTCAATATCATTTTTGAAGACCTATCCATAGATACCCCACACGTATGGGTTTGATGAAAAAAAAATTTTTGAGTTTCAGTTCGAAGTATGGGGAACCCCAAAAATTTATTGTTTTTTTTCTATTTTTGTGTGAAAATCTTAATGCGGTTCACAGAATACATCTACTTACCAAGTTTCAACATAATAGTTCTTATAGTTTCGGAGAAAAGTGGCTGTGACATACGGACGGACAGACAGACGGACAGACGGACAGACGGACAGACAGACAGACAGACAGACATGACGAATCTATAAGGGTTCCGTTTTTTGCCATTTGGCTACGGAACCCTAAAAACCGCATCGAAATCGGCCCATCCGTTTGAGAGCTACGATGCCACATACAGACATTGGTGTCAAACGTATAATACCCCTCTTTTTGCGTCGGGGTTTAAAAATCTAAAGTAACCGTAGTATACGGTTACTTAAAATCGTATCACTCACCATCGTCTTCCTCGCGTTGTCCCGGCATTTTGCCATGGCTCATGGGAGTCTGGGGTCCGCTTGGCAACTAATCCCAGTAATTGGCGTGGGCACTAGTTTTTTGGCGTGGGCACTTTAAAATCGCATCACTATTGCATTTATATGGTCCGTCAATTTTCAATCGGCTATATCTGTTTATAAATTTGGCCATTTCTATTGACCTTGTACACATATAGAACTAGTATTACACGCGCTATGACGTTTGTATGACATCGAAGATGCCAACGGCAACAAATTATGATGTGCATTAAACGCCATGCCACAGTTTAATTGATAAATATTGACCGTTTATTAGGAAAACACGCGTTCACGCATTTCTATAATATAAGTATGTACCTATCCTGGAGAATATCTGTAAACATGTAATATAATACAGTAGAATCCGTTTTTTATGACTCCGCTTATACTGACCAACCGCTTATTATAACGTAATTACTGTGCGAAGTTTGGTTTTCATATAAAACTCTTTGTGACAAATTCGGATAAGATGATTTCGCTTATAGTGACAAACCGCTTACTATGACCTAAAAATCCTATTTCCATGAAATTATGTCCGGTTATACTGACACCTTCGCTGGTTTTCGTGGCCGTCACCACGTCTTTCCCTGCGAGGACGTTGGGTGCGTTCGTGGCGTGTAAGGTATTCTAGTTTTGATTCTCAATGACAAGTTGATATTTGTTACAAGTTTAATAAAACTCATCTCTCACAAAGGAATTTGAGATTAATTTGGAAAACTTAACAAAAATAAAAAGTTGTACAACTATGCTTTATATGACATCCGCTTAGTAAGTATGACGTGTTTGTCAGTTCCCTTCGATGTTATTATAAGCGGATTCTACTGTACGTAATTTAAAGCTGATATAACTCGTAGATAGGGAAATACATGTAGACTCTAATCAAAATACTCTTGCACGATGGCCTTCTGGTAAAACCGTTGATATACTATGTTTGCATAACTGAAGAAAACTCATAGTCATTGTGGCAATAAATAAAGGCCATTTTTATTATCACATTTGTCTATCTACTTATAAGAGTTATAAGTAAAGTAGTAGTAATGATTCAGCAATTTTGCGGACCTTGTAATACCGCTTATGATAATTTAAATCATAATTATAAAATAAAGACGTCATTTATTAATATCTAAATTATTAGTTTCGCTCTAGGCACTTTTTCTAAGGACGGAAGGAAGGTTCTAGGAACTTTTGATCACTTACGATATTTTTAAGATGTGTAATTAAGTGTGCTTCTTTCATAAACTCCGAATGCTCTATCCCTAGTCCCTAGTAAACAATATACATATATTATAATATTCGCATTATCATTTTTTTAGAAACTAGGCTTGCTTAATATAAATAAAGCATAGATATTGACCATCTTATATCATTACTAATACAACGACGTTAACTAAAACAATTTCAATAACAGGATGAGTTAAGTAATTTCTCTCCGTGCCGACATTGAATCCATAATACCAGTACTTTTACTATCCGCTTCTGGTGTGAAAATAAATAACTGGTATCCTAGCAAAGTAGGAAACGCGTAGAAACGGCGCCCGGTTTCTGACGGGTTTTCCAAACGGAAAGTAGGTAAGCGAGGCCCGTTGGATGTCCAATTGCTAACTTGTACCGATTGTTTAGGATTAGAAATATCATACATTATCCGTCGTACGATTCATAATAGCGCTTTTATTCAAGTGTTATGACAAGCCTACTCTACCTGTCTGCCTACCTGCCTAACCCAATAGTGTTATCTCTGAATTAAATAGTTATTAGGCCCCATTTACACATTGATTAGTGTTGTGTACGCAAGTAGCAAATGTGTGAACTCGCAATTAACACTAAATTAATCAATGTGTAAATCGAACCTAGTACATGAATTAGAATGAGGTTACATAGAGATGATAGAGACATCAGTAAAATTACTTTATATTTTAGGTAGGTTTGTTTCCTTTTACTTCTAACAGTAGATGAAATAAATGGCATTGTTAAAGAACGGTCTGATTCCATAAGTTCACCTCACCTGAGCATAAATATAAATTGTATACATACAAACATAATTAAATTTAATTATAACTATTTTTCGATAGATATAGTTAGCCAATTCGCATAATAAAACTTTTGAACTGCATATTTTAATATAATTTATATATTTTAACAACTACAAAATATAATGAACAAACAAGACAATAAGGGAGACCGCAAAGCAAAGATACTCGTACGTTAGGTTAGGTAGTCGAGTCAGAGCATACTCACGCGATAGGTCACGGAGCTACCGTGCACATACTCGTACATGTTCAACTTCTAACTTCTAATAATACAATAAAGATTAGCAGTCAAATTTGAATCAACGATATTAGAAAATAGAATTGAAGTTGATTCGAACGAAACAAAACAAAAGCAACTCCGTTCCAGTTAATAATGATTGAAACATTGAAGTTAATTACTAATTTTATACTAAAAGGGTATAAAGATGCCGCATTTAATTTCTGAGTAAAGTTTGTGACGTCACTATGGTATTATAATGATGTGAAAAACATGACCCAGTCTTTGCTATTGCAACTGGGGTACTTGCTCTTTTTAGCATATGTAATTTTTCTTTGATCCTAATACTATAAAATTAAAATCAAAAATCCTACAGCAATGTCAAGTTCAACTTACAAGTACGTAGGTTCTAGACCATGCATTTGAGGTCGTCTTATACAATGTAAATGTAAAGTATCGCTGTATGCAGCGACCGAGGTCTAAGGTCAATGAAAAAATTCATAACATAAGAGGGAAAACCAATGTAAACATTTCCCACCTTTCTTAAAAAAAAATGCTGCAATGTACGGGCCCATTATTTAAATTCCTGGGCTATACTGAATGAACTATGTACTTGAATGTATGTATATTCTACGCACGCGTGTCAGGTCATACTCAATCATAGTGTAAGTACTTCGTAAACCAAAATAATTATCAGTGATGCGCGAATTGCACAATCCGCGCCCGCGCTAACGCGACGTGACTTTGACACACTTGCCGATCAATGGACACCGCTCGCAAATATCAAACTTATTGTGTTATGAAAATATGAAGTGATAATTGTGCTTTTTTGTTATTGTACGGGAATTGACAGTGTCTGTAAAGGGAGAGGGGCAGGTGACATATCGTTTCCTCGGACCTGAACTACCTACAGGGGCCTTACCATGTCTTATTGCAATTCAGTTTAGGTCCTAAACAGAATCGCAAAAAGACATCATGGTAATGCCCCAGGTATCTACTCATATACCAAGATGACTTTGGCGTGATTACTTATGTAACTAGTACCTACATAAAAATAATCTAACCAATAATCTGTATCCTATATCGTATATGAAAACCGTGTCCGTGGGTTTTGGGCTACCTACTGTCAATTCGTTACCTGTTATTTGTGATCAAAGACTAGAAAATGAAAAGGTTTGCAAGTAATCGCCGTTGAAATATCAAAGTTTACACAGTAATGTCATGGCTATTCATGGTAAATTGTTAAGCCAATAGAAAAAACATTTTCGCATGGGCCTTATACTCCGAATTAGCAGCCTGAGAACATTAAACAAGGAGTCTCGTTAAAACTGATATTGTTTGCTAAACGTCGTCGTTCTAGCACTTACAAATTTGATTATCTATTTAACATACTGTCCATATTATGAAGTACTCTCGGCTTATTAATAAAAAAGATAAACTTTTCGATACGAGAACGGGTTCGTTGGTTGGTTGGTGGAACGTTGGTTCTTTTATTCGCATAAGGGCCAATTAAGAACAACAAGATAAAAAGATTATAAAGCATAACGAAAACTGCTTTCGTAAGTCAATCTCAAGGTCATTGGCGTAAAGTTATGTCCGCACCTAACTAAATTCCTTGTAGGTGTGTGAAGAACGTCATGTAGTTTTTGATCTAACGACAACAAAGAGGAGTTCTAAACCAAAAAAAAACCATTGAACCGATTTCCAAAATCGAAGTGATCCCATATGTGCTTCGTGAACAAGGTTTTGTACGGAGCACTAATAAAAAGGGGTCGTTAAGACGAAACTCTGAATCATTAGCTACCATAAAACCGGAACATTTTTAAAAGGATTTCGATGTTAGGTAGTATAAAAATAAATGTAACGGATGTATGACTGACTGAAAGTAATATTTAAGTGATTTAAGATTATTATTAACAATCTAATTAAGATTAATTATCAATCAGTTTAAATTAAATTAATGCTAGACCTTTTTACTGCACTTTTAAACTTGCTTTGATCAAACGTAGGTAATTACTTAGCACGTTTTTCACATCTGCAGATTATGAACTCAAATCATAAAGATCATGCATTTACCACGTCAAGCGCGATCATCGCTTTTATTTCCCCAACGCACTTCGCATTTAGCTAATATTCACAGATTTGCACAGGCTTTATTTCCACATGCCTGGAAACTTACGAAACGTTAACAAACTCGTAGTGCGGTGAAGATATTAAGGGTCAGTTGCACCAACTACATTTAGCGGACTGATCAACGTCAATCCGCAGTGTAGTATGCCCATACAATAAAATTTAGCGAACGCTTTCACGGTGACAGACGGTTTGGTGCAACCGACCCTTAGTCTCTGCCATTAGATATTCCTGGTTGCTATTCACCGAGGATATATCCTCATATTGAAGGTAAGGTCTTCTTCCAGAAGGTGGTAGTCGATCCTACACCTATGTGATTTGTAGGCTGGGAGCGGTCAAGGAGCACCTCCTTTTTTTATCATTTTTGAAGTGAAAACTTCTTTAGCGGCGCTGGGCACTTTTTGAGGTGGGGAAAAAATGATAAACTCGAGACAGCGTAAGGCGATCACGTGACCGTAAGGGGCGTTAGGCGATCACGTGACCGTAAGCCCCGTAAGGTGGCCACTCATAATTTAAATGGCATTTAAATCAATAAAGAAAAACTCAATGTTATTTGACATTTATGTTGCGGACTCCTTTTCAAGACTCTTTACCTATGTTCAAATAATTTGACGTTGTCATGGCAGTATGTAAATAAACATGTCAATGAAAAAATGTAGTATAATATAATAATAAATAATAAATAACTTGTATTTAATTTTATATCCATATTGTAAAAAACCAACCTAAGAAGAGAAATAAATAAAGGAATAAATAAATAGAATACCTCCACTAAACGTATGTATCGTGTTAGGCGTCGGTAACATAGTGAGGTGAATTTTCACTTCTATCGGCACTCCCGGAATGCAACCGTTGTTGCTTGTTTTTTTGGAAAAAGGTAAGCATTTGACTACTATACAGTGGTTGATGTACTTACCGATCGTATGTCCTCGTATATGCCGTTAAGGTCGTCCTCCAGCAGGCGGTAGGGGTCGACTATCTGTGTGCCGTAGTCGGGCAGGGAGCCCGTGGATGTGCTTTGCAAGCTGGAGGCGAGGCGGCGCGCCACGCCCGCCACGCTGGGGGCGCTCCCGCCCGCCGAGCCGCACGCCGGCCCGCATGTGGTCACGCGCTGTAACAATCGGAATAACATAAGTATTATTGTTACCGGACTGCAGGATGGTTATTATATATATTACGCTAAGGTAGGAAAGCATACCCAACCTTCGTGTCACACCTAACGGCCGTCACAACTAACGAGCTGATTCTGATGAACGAGGACTACCTAATTCATTTTTATGTACGGTTGTACTACCTACTACATTGTTAAAAGAGGAGCTTCTATACGAAAAGAAACAGTGTCGTTTTTAAACCCCGTAAAAGCAATTACATATTTAACAACTGTTAGAGCAAATTAAGTAGATACCGTCAGACATCTTGAGAACTACTAATAGTAAAATTGTTATTACGAAGATTTATCATAATAAAACTGAAGTTCCTGTTCCTCTGTAATACGAGTATATGTTATACTCGTATGCCTATTACAAAATGAGCTTACATGTGTACTATAAAAGCTCACTAAAACGTCACGAATACTGTATTTATGACGTCAGACTGTTACGCGCAAACAACGCACACAAAGTTTTCAAACAATTTTGTGAGAGCAAAACACCTCTCAATCGCGACGACACGAAACGCGGTAGCAAAATTAGCATCAAAATAGACTACGCTCTCAAATTCTAGTTGTACGCTCAAAGAAGCACGTTATGTCCTAATGAGCTACATACATTATAAGAAAGAACTCCGTAGGCATATGTTTAGTCAAACTAAGTGGGTAATTTGGACCCATCGCGCTCTGAATTGATTCCTTTCCAAATGCTACTAGTGTTTATGTTAAGTTATTGTATTAAATGCTAATTTATTCTACAATTAGACGTTTAATTTCAGATTAAGTTTGCATCCAAGTTCTGCCTCTACTAGGAACTCTAAGACATGTGATTTACAACATTCGGTTGCGAATTAATAACGTGGCCGAGAAATACTATAGGTATTCGTAAAAGGCAAAGTTTTCCACTTGAACTTGCGACTACTTCAAAATCGTACTTGAAACATAAACGACAAGAACAGAAGTATGTCAAAAGCAACAATCTTGTTCAATGTCAAGGTGCGAAAAAGCGTTTATTTTCTGCGCGTTTGTATGATTAAATCACAAGAGAAAGGGATTAAAGCAAAAATGAAGTTTGATAATATCGGATGACAGCATGTAAATACTAAAGTACCAATAACAACCGCAAAATCAATACGGTAGCAAATTTTAGTAGCGAAGGGTGCGGCGAGTGCCCTTAGCTATGCGGCGGCGGCAGTGACCGCGATACGCATTTCGCAATGCATTTATGCAACTGCAGGTGAGTGCAGCCGATGGGCCCCGGCCGGGCGTTGCAAAACCGACGCACGTATGCACGCATGCCGCTCAAAGCGTAAACAAGCTGGTAGGAAACGAGAAAAATCAATTACAGCGCAATAGTGCAAAGTATACGTAAGTCATAGCATAGCGCTAATGTCACAGAATCCTTAGTAATTATAATCTAAACGTGAATGTTACTTGGTATGTTTGGTTGTCAATTACATTACAAACCAAATTAGGATACAAGTAGCTTTTGGGTAGTTCATAACAATAGCCTAGATTATACCTAAGCGAACCATGCATATAGGATACTTTTATAAAGGAAATCATCCCCAGGAGGGTGTAAATGGGGTTACAGTTTTTTATAAAAGTTACAAGAGTCACAAAAAGTTGTTCGTAACGTGTCTAAAGTAAGCCTATTCATGTATAATTATATGAAACCAATGAGTGACAGCTAAAGGCCACGAAACATGCCATTCCTCCTTGATTCATAACAAGTTATTTGTCGGTTCGCTAGGGTTAAGTTTGGTCGTCATCCACTTTACCCAACCTACTCAACACGGCGGGCTGCAGTGCTAGCTGAACCACAGGGCGGACACGCCATACATCAAAAATCATTTGCGTTTATAAATATGTATGCACGGCACGTCTGTACACGCGTCATTGTGTATGTGTGCCGTGTGGGTAAGTCGCTTTACTGAGAGCACGCCGGGAGTCCGCCAGATTCATGTAGGGTAATGCGAGTCGGGGCGGGGCGGTGCGTGGCCGTTCTGTATGATAATACTATTACTTATTCTGTGGCTGAACTTTAATGAGAAAGAGCTTTCATCCTGATTTCCTGATTCCTGATTGATCGTTGAAGAGCCACATTCCAGCTGTGTAAATACACTATACAGAACCAAAGAAACTGATGGTTTAAAAATGCTTTATAACATTTCAGTGATGTTACTGATGCTCTTGATTGTTCAGGTTCTTTAAAAGTTCTACTTAGCGTACAGAAAAAACAAACACTCAACTCACAAGCGCATATAGTTGCGCTGTTCATTACTGTAGTGTAAATACAACCTTTGCCGGCCAGACCAATTTAAAATTAATTAGTTCGTTGATTGTGCGTGGTGCAACCCGTTCTGTGTCAAAGTCTAGTCAAAGTCCTACTTTGTCGCATAAGTACGAGATTTGCTAGTAACTTTATACGAATAACTTGTCAAAGCGTCCTTATGGCAAGCGATAAAGTGGGACGTTTTGCTTGGAACGACACACATGTATAAAACAGGCCTACTGAAACGACTACCTCAGCAAAATTACTATTTACACCATAATCTACTTATTAGTATTATATATTTAATAATAAGGCTATCTTATATTTACAGAAACTGGAACTCCCATTTTAGTGACACAGTTCTCGTAGGCATGCACAATTGTGTGCTTAACAGATGTATTTCACTGACGTTATGTGATATAATCATTATGGCCTCGGCCTTCGATAAATTATTATTTACGCGATAATAATATCACGTACATCTAGTTAGAGCAAAAATCTAATAATGGACACTATAATAATTATTCTTTGTCACAGTTACTTCACAAGGATGATTATTTATTATAGATAATTTTATGCGATAGTCCTAACAATGCATAAATAAGTAACCGTAAAGTACGTGAACACTACTAGAAATGGCCAATCTCTAACAAAAATCATGCTATGCAGTTAACAAATAAACATACACAAGATATGGTCCAAAAGTTTAATAATAAATTAATTTTCATAATAATACACCAATGTTATTTTTGTTTTATTCTGATAATAGTGATAATCAAATAATTGTGATTCATAAACAAACACAGAAATTTCAGAATGTACTCTAATATTATTGGAGTACCTATTACATTCTGAAATTTCTGGACAATAGTTAAAAGCATTTGGACAATACATAGTTGGGAGGTTTTGCGGTATAGCTTTTGTCTAAAGCAAATAAGTTACTTGTACGTTTGCTTTCGAGAAGCGTATCCAATATCTCCGGAAAGATCTGAATCCGCGAAGGTAAATGTCGGGTGTGATGTGTGATAGTAAGCTGTCAAAAAAAAATGATAATTTAGTTATTTTACTACTAATGAGCAATAAGTATAGGGACCGTCCGTTACGTGGTCTTATAAGTATTATAGCTTTGTCTAAAGTAAGTAAATGAGTTACTTGTACGTTTGCTTTCGAGAAGCGTAACCAATATCTCCGGAAAGATCTGAATCCGCGGAGGTCAATGTCGGGTGTGATGTGTGATAGTAAGCTGTCAAAAAATGATAATTTAGTTATTTTACTACTAATGAGCAATAAGTATAGGGACCGTCCGTTACGTGGTCTACACGGCACCGTAACGGTGCACGGTGCACGCAGCTTTCCTCACGCGATAGCTTGGATCGGTCGTCCTTGATTGCAATGTGGTTCAGTTCATACTTCATAGTACTCAATCCGTTTGTTACGATCGATTACCTATGGTTCATAGAAACTAGCTTAGGTGCTCTCTCTCTCTCTCTCTCCTCAGCATTATTAATATTCCCATCTGATTGTGGGGTCTGCCCTCATGTCTTAAGGGGCCCACTGATTACCAGTCCGCCGGACGGTATCGGCCTGTCAGTTGTTCGGAACTGTCAAGTTTTTGTTCTAACTGACAGGCCGATATCGTCCGGCGGACTGGTAATCGGTGGGCCCCTTTACTAACTAAACTAGCTTAGGTGCACTTTGGTAAAAATTGTTAAGTATCTACTCGTTAAATATGTGCGTGACCGCAGCGCCGCCCTAAAGAGATATAGGACACATTAGATATCTGACAGTAGCGAGGAATACCTATGATAAAAATATAAAGCGAATTCATTTAAATTGAATAACTTTGATAGACTTTTGAAACCGATGGGATTTGAACAAGATGTACCCACTTATTTCTACAGCAATCGCAAATAAAACTTTGGGAGGAAGTTTAATTGTAAAAACTTTGTTTCAGACTTTGTTATAAATTCTTACAGAGGTTCTATTTAGTATTTGTGTAAAGGGGCCCACTGCCCAGTTAGAACAAAAAATTGACAGTTCGGAACAACTGACAGGCCGATATCGTCCGGCGGACTGGTAATCAGTGGGCCCCTTAATACAATTTTCAAAATGTAAATCAAAGCGACCACGACCAGTGAAACCTGTGTCGAAACGTCGGTAAATAAAGGTAATAAAATAAATTTCGCGATAGACCCTCTATAAATGTGAGTTAATATGTGTAAATCAAAGGTTAGGCCAAAAAAAGGGCATCCTTTTTGAAAATCAGTGCAAAGGGCCGCGATCGAGGTATAATATTATACACGTGTGCCGCTATATGTTTGTCTACGTATTTAGCAGAAAAGATATTTGATGGAAGTATTCACACTGCTATGAATATTATTACAGTTTCGATTATGTCATACAGCTAGTCAGATGATGTAGCCGAAGGTCAACTTCAGACCTCGCCAAAATGACAATCGCACATCGCCATACGCTAAACGAAAAGTAAAAAGCGGCCAAGTGCGAGTCGGACTCGCCCATGAAGGGTTCCGTATTTAGGCGATTTATGACGTATTAAAAAAAACTACTTACTAGATCTCGTTCAAACCAATTTTCGGTGGAAGTTTACATGGTAATGTACATCATATATTTTTTTTAGTTTTATCATTCTGTTATTTTAGAAGTTACAGGGGGTGGGGGACACACATTTCACCACTTTGGAAGTGTCTCTCGCGCAAACTATTCAGTTTAGAAAAAAATGATATTAGAAACCTCAATATCATTTTTGAAGACCTATCCATAGATACCCCACACGTATGGGTTTGATGAAAAAAAAATTGAGTTTCAGTTCTAAGTATGGGGAACCCCCAAAAAATTTTTTTTTTCTATTTTTGTGTGAAAATCTTAATGCAGTTCACAGAATACATCTACTTACCAAGTTTCAACAGTATAGGTCTTATAGTTTCGGAAAAAAGTGGCTGTGACATACGAACGGACGGACAGACAGACAGACAGACATGACGAACCTATAAGGGTTCCGTTTTTTGCCATTTGGCTACGGAACCCTAAAAACAACTCGAATTCATCTAATTTTGTTTCACTAAAAGACCCGCTAATCCCAATGAGGCCTAGTTTCCCCTTTGAGTGTAAAATTCAGCTACGTGAAAATAGTAACAAGCGATTATAATAAATAGGCTCAATTAGGTTACAACCGGAAAAGCGGGAAAGAGGAAAATAATCGCTGATGAGTAATTTGCAACAGACAGCAAAAAACCTGGTTACATTTTTTATAATTAGAAAATTAGGTACAGGTAAAACATAATCAAACTTATACGACAGAAGCTTATAATAATTATTAACATTGAATCATGACAAGACAAATAAAAAAATTAAACCCCAATTACGTAACGACAACACCATACGCATACGTGATTACGAGCTGTGAAGATTTGCACTTCATTGTCTAAAACAAATTAGTGCATAATTTTACAGCTCGGCGTTGTCTATGCAAAACCGATAAATAGAGTGTGCCTACGTTATTATGTAAATACTGTGTGTCTGAATGCGCACATCACCTTTCATTTACACGACGAATAGTTAGCAGCAGAATTTGCTAAGGGTAAGGTGTTCAAACTGAACACGACTTTATTGCCATGAGAATAAGAACGCGTACAAAACTGAACGAACGCAATGAACATATTAGTTCCAAATCATCCGTTCGCGGATCGTTTCAAGGGTTTGAAACCCACGCACGAAACGCTCCGATAAATTATTAACGATGCCACACGTGTACATTATTCTGCATAATCGATCAGACTACGTTGAAAGTACAGTGAGCATGATTTGTTGTATTTTTTTGTTGTTGTAAATTTGATACTTCATGAAACTTACTAGTTCGCAAAGTCACGTTAGCGTTTATCCCGGTGCCCCTGGCGGCCTTCGTACTAGGATTTAGAGCGGTTAATAGCACTGTTGTGGAAAAAAATTGGTACATTTGTTTTATCCCTAATACGAAAAGGTTAGTGTAGTTGTTAAGTTAAAAGCAACGGCTAGGAATCACTTAACAAGAAATAACAAAGTGATAGGTACCTATGATGGTTTCAAAATAGTCCATTATGATTTAAAAAAACTTATGCACATTTAAATAAAAGACGAGACTACAGAAGTTTCGTTGTTTTGGACACTTACATGTAAATTATAGACAAACCTAACCCGTGATCGCGTCAATCTTTGCGAAAATATCTGTGCGAAAAATTATCAACGTATTGATAAAATTAAAAGATTAAATTATTCTAATTGATAAGTACTCATTCTCCCGAAGCCGAGTGTACTGACAGCTGTATTCCATAATAAAATTCGCGTAACACAGTGAAACCAGCGGGTTACGCGCAGTTATCCAACTAAATGCGAAATCATAAGCCACGTTACGAATCTAATATTCTTCGTTCAATCATCGGCCGCTATAATAATATCAATCGAAAATGTTAATTGATGTAAAGACGAGTCAATTAAAAGCCTTATCACGATGTAATACGGTGTAAGATTGGTCAATACTGTGTAGCCGATGGTGTTTTACATGTGTAGGTACATGTAGCACGCAAATCTACAACTGTTCTACACAATTCGGTTGAAACAGATTCAATTAACTGTAATCGCATTTCAGGGCTGCACGCACAGATGAAACTACTTTTTTAACTTGTTTATATCATAAAATATATTACATCAAAGCAGTGTTTTGCATATCCACTAGAGGGCCTATATTAATTAGATATAACATCGTCTAGGTAATCTAACGAGGCAAGAAAAAGTTAACTACTTATAATAATATAATAACTTAAAGGTCCAAATTACAAAACGCTGCAGCTTAAATATAAACAGAAATACCTAAAGTTGATAACAGTTAATATGAATATAAATAACGCCACCAAAATGAAAATATAATTAAATGAAATTGTTTGAAAGTACTAAATCTCATTGTATTTGTTTGTTATACTCATTTTACTCGTCATAATTTTGACTTATACGCTAGAGTCTGTGCGGAAAGAGAAGTGTCGTGGAATGTATGGGGCCCAATACATTCCACGACTCTTCTGTTTCCGAACAGACTAACATTGTCAACCCTAAGTACTCATAAAAAATAGCGGGCAATGTAAATGACGAACAACATTGCCGCACGTAAAATTGCATGCGTCCGCGCACATAACAATTAAAACACGATAGAAAGTGAGTTTGCGCTCATCGGCTCTTAAAATAGAAGTGAACCGATCGACACGTTCCGGGGAATGACGAGTGGGGCGTACGTGGATCGGTTAGCGTATGCAATCGGCTGTTGCATGCTAATTGGGATGTGGATGACAATAGATGATGGTTAGCTTATCTGACCTGCTAGCATGAGTTGCGTTCGCGCGCGACTCCATAAATCTAGCGCGACTTCAAGTATGGACTCGCGTGCGAGAACGCAACTCATGCTAGACCGCCTGAACGATCTACAATGTTAATGCTGGCGGCCTAGCCAAGGTGACAATCGCCATCGCTTCGCCATCGCTTCGCCATCGAATCGCTTTGTGTGTCTCTATCACTCTTCTATATTAGTGTGACAGTGACAGTTGTGTTTCGTTCGCTATGGAGCGTTAGCGATTGGCACGTTGGCTACGCGGCCTGTACTATCCGCAAAACTGACGACCGAGATAGTATTACCATCTGTTTCACTCCTATAGGCTTACCACGACTGCCTTAGCAGTGTCAAACTGACATGTTCGCTAACGTCTGCGTAACTTACTTTTTAAGTTTTTATACATCTCGCTCGCAAAAAAATCAATTTATTTTCCTCGCAGTAAAATCAGAGTGTATATCAGCCCAAGCCGTAAATAAGGATGTTTTTTTTCTTATAGCACAATCCTCTGTTATGTTGCTTAAAACTTAAAAGGTATGCCGATACTGGACTGATCACTGAAAACGTAAACTTCATGAAATCGGCCTCAACAAAATATAAATTCATATGAATTACCCTTGAAATAAATTACCTACATTTACCAAATCATAAATTTCAATAGGTACTTATTCAAATTAATAGCCACGCGTAAATTAGATTACAAAACGATCAAAACCAAATTTCTAGCACGCATTACTAATTAATTAATTGATTTATCTTTAAAATAGTTAACACGCGAAATTAGAAACCATCAAGGCAGTATAGTCGGGTCAGCACAGTTCATAATGTATGAGAGCTCTACATGAATTCTCACACCAGAGATTTTTTGAGATGTGATAACCTATGTTGCAAATACTATATTAAAAAAAATCTCCACAAAATATGTCACATGCTTTTAATAAATCCAAACTATTATTAAAATAGAAAAAAATATATCAAAACATGAATCCGACACTCGAGATTTTTTAATATGCAGTTCTCAAACATATACTCATTATGTATTTATATTTTCTCCCAGCTTGACACCAAAACCTGCTCCCAATAATTCTCTTTATTAAAAATATTTTTTTTTATTAAAATAACTAATGTGTACATAACAATAACATGTTAATTAAGCTCTGTATATTTACTATATCCTACAAAAAAATCTCTCACGTAAATTAATCCATTTAATTACTATTAACAATTTTTGTTTTGAAAATGTTTCCGTTGCTTCGAGAAAATGGACAGTGGGTTTGTTTTTCACTTTCTCAAATCTCTTTCTCATGTTAGTGTAACAACAAAAAATCTCCCACATTATGTAATATTGTATGGAATAAAACCATTATTAAATCATCCAAGCTATTTAAATTAGCCTAAATGGCGGGTACTGATTCACTGTAGAGAACGTTTTATCGACTTCCATATCTCCGTCTCACTTCAATGTTCGCGGCAGACGATCGTTCCGCTTCAACAGCCGAGAGTTCGCGATCCGGTCGACCGTTAATTCTCCCATGACTATCTTACCCAGTTTCATCGGTATGCGTTGCGCGCTTACTTAACACACCTCAGGCCAAGCTCCTATAAAACGCGCAATGCATGCATACATTGCGGTATCTTCTATATGTCACATATGTCAGCTATGAGGCTATGACATGGCTATGACAGACTGTGGCAGTTAGTTCCAAACAAGTATACAGACTTGTCTACCCACCATAAAGTTTAGCGCAAAGAGAATATATCACTCCTTAGTGAAAAACCATACGGTTTGTGCGAAGTTGAGCGTTATGTCAATGCTAATAAAGATGAAGGTTTGACTTACGGAAATGAATAATATAATATCATTTTATTTTATATTTCCAATTCCCGTTTCATTTACACCCAATATTAAATATTTTTCCGTAATAAAATGCGTATATAATTACTGTCATCATCTGTATTTATTTTATTTCTTTAACCCCTTATTCATAAACGCGCTACAAACCTCAATTAGCTAATAATAGTAATAATCGTTTGTCCTTATCTGTCACTTTAACTTTTGTATTTGTAAGTAAGGGATAAACATAATTGAACTAAATCAGGCCCGTAAAGTTTATGAATAAAGTGGTTAATCTTTATTGCACAAAAGAAAAACCTTATAGTACAAGAGGCGGACTTAATGCCATAAGTCATTCTCTACCAGTTAACGATGGCTTGTCCTCCGGGCCATTTGATCGATGACCTCCTTTGATTATTTATTTTTAATGGACGCCAAAATCCAGACAGGAACTTCGATTTTGACATTTACCACAGTAATGCAGTCGGTAGCAATGTCGCGCTTCAAAAATGCTGCAGTCGACTGCATTGCTGTAGAAAACGTGAAAAAGGTCATTCAAAGGGTAATAGGGTTATATACACCGCGGGATTTAATAACCCGAAAGATTTAAACCAACGATTTTAGAGCCTAATTAGAGTATATAAAGTTATATAACACATAGTCCAAAAACCCTTAATTTAAGAGATATTAATTATTTAAAACAAATCACAAGTTAAAAAATCTCAATTCTAACACACCCTTATGCGTGACGTAGCCACCAACTAATTTTACACGCAGGCGCACTAACTGCATGGTTATTAGCCAGTTTCACTTAATTAAGTTTGGTATCTATTCTACAAAAAGGTTTCACTACCGAAATTTTGTTCTGTTCTCAATCACGAGAGTGCAAACTATTTACCTCACGATAACTGGCTGATAGTTTGACGAAAATGACGAAATTGATGTCAATAAAATGACATATTTCATATGTCACGCAAGATATGCGCAAGATAAAATCTTTAAATTTGATTGACTGTAATAAATAAAATTCGCCATGCCGCATTATCCTCCGGCTCATTTAGCGGATATTCACTTTGTGTATGGATTTGGAAACCCGAAGAACTACATATGTGCTTCCGGCACGACGGACCCACTTCAGCCTAGAAGTTCGTAAATTGGCTAGGCGAACAATACCCTGAGAGGTGGATTGGGCGTGGAAGCAACGTCCTAACCTGGCCCGCCCGGTCACCCGACTTAACGCCATTGGTTTTTTTTCTATGGGGAACTCTGAAAGATAAGGAAGGAATAGTCAACACCAGTGAACTCTGGAGAAGAATTATTAATAAAAATTCGAACGGCTTCCGAAGTAATAAAGAACACTTTTGTAAACCTAAATAATGGAATCCGTTTAAAATTAAATCTATGTGCTGAAAACGGTGGTACACACTTCGAAAACCTAATTGATTAAATTAATAAAAAAGCGTAATTGTTTAACATAGTTGTTTATTTTACTTTACTCAGTATAAATCAACACATCGAGAATTTAAAATACGTACTAATAAGCATGATCGATATTTTAACAAAAGGTCATTCATTGATTTTAACAAAGTAATCATCCCTTTCCAACTGTAGTATGAGTTAAAACAATAAGAGGCATGATTTCTTTCGGATATAATCATGGTTAATGGCTTTGGTTACCTCACTCAAAGGAAAATATTTTATCGCAAAGTTTCAACAATAATAACTGCACTGTATAACTGTACTGTTGTAGTAATTAATTAATAAAGTTTTGATACAATTTGTGGTATTTTGAGGTGCCAATCAATTGAAATAATTTCAACGTAAACATCATCCTAGACATAACTTGACACTTCTTGTCATGGAACACATGTCACTGCATTCGCCGTGCATGATATCGTATCGTGCGTGTATGATATCGGAGTGATTCGTGAAATGTCATGCTCGCTCTCTGTTTCTCTACTTGAGATTAATTAAACTCGCTCACTCTCTGAAGTAAAGGTTTGTTCACAAAGAAGCGGTAAATTAATATGATTTAATTTGTACTGAAATAGTAGTTCAATTAAAATACATAATTGGACCCATGTTGATATAACATTATTTACTCGTACTGTCGTCAAAAATACGTGGTTTAAATCTTTCGGGTTATTAAATCCCGCGGTGTATAAGATGAAATGATGCATTAATAAAACTTTAGTTAATTAACAATATTATATTAAATCATTAACAACTTTGACAGCACGATCTCTTCGCAGGTAGGTGCTCTACAAGGAGTTACAACATTATTTTCAAGAAATAATCTCTCATTGTTACGAAAATGTTGGTAGGGTGGCTTTAGGTTACTTTTCGTTCATATCGTCTTGGATATGGGTGAACATGGTGTTAATACACTCAGTATCAATCAACCTATAAAGATATTGTAGCCTGGCCTTTTCTCGAAGTCTTCTAGAAAAATTTACGCTTATGTCGTCTCGGATATGAGTATATTTGGTATCAGTGCATTCAGTATAATATCCTGAACACAAAAACTATCGCTAACAAAAACTAAGCGTTACGAATTGCTGACATTTGCTTCTTTTAGTTTCACTCTACTCAAGCATCGGATGACAGGATCGTTGAAAAGGGACAAACATATCCTTTGACGTTACGTTACTCTTCTCGTGGATTGTCAAATTTTAAAATTCAAAATTAGCTTTGGAATTTGTCCTGGTGGCTATTCGAAGTATAACTTGGTGGACGGTACTTACTAACCAAATAAGCTAGAGATCCAGTATCATAGATAGTTGTAACACTTCAAGGGTCTATTTATATCTGACTGTGCATCCTGTATTCTAAACGTTTTGTGAATAGATATAAAAATTGACACCTATCATTTTTCACATAAACACAGACACTTCATGCATTGAATTATTAAACCTTAACGCAATGCCATAAGTCATAAGGTATATTTTCCTAATATACCTTGAGGCTAATTCGAACTTTGTTATAAAAGATGTCATTTTATATCATTCGCGCGTGCATTTCACTCGTACTAGATGAAATACGTATTGGTGCGAGCGAGACGGTTGGGCGAATGATAACAAAATGATATCTTTTTGACATCTTAAACAAAGTTTGACTTGGCCTCTGTGGAAGCCTGGAAATACAGCATACTTCATTGACTTTTTATGCTGGAAATTGATTTAATTATTGCGAGAAAAATAAGTATGTTATTCTTCAATAACTTGTACAGTTACTGCCAAAAAACTAGAAGTGTCCATTAATTGTGTAGAACATTATTTACTGTTTGTTTCCAAAATCATGCTGCTATTCTGCGAATATAGCAGTTCCTCGGGCAGATAAATTAAACATGATGGAAACAAATACTATTAACCACAATAGTAAACTTTTCTCTCAGTGTGGGATATTCTCGGTCATGAAAAACTTACAAAATTATTGTTTTTTTCATTCAATCTATAATTAATATTATTGTCGGGAGAAATTCTGACCGTGTAGTCGTGTAAGCTTCATAGCCCATTCTTCAAAAAATCTCTAGTGTGAAATTACTGTTTAGGTAGTATAAAATATAAAATAAAATAAATGTTATTTCTCAAAAACGGGAACAGATATCAAGTTGTTAATTCGCAGACGGGTATTCAATCTGATATATAATTCACCCGTGTAGAAACATTTGACTGTGCAATTAATGTAACTTTAACTTTATATTGACTCCACTAGTAAGCTTCGTATAACACACTGTCAATCAAAATGTCATCATGTCGGTAGATTGACAGTTGTACATAACGAGAATCGGATAAGGATCATGTACCTACCATCATCAGTCAATTATTTTAAGTGCGATTATTATATGAACCAAAGGTACTTATTACGTACCTGTATAAATTTAATTTGTATAAGTATCCTGTCAAAATATTGAACGTTTTTATTTTTAACCGAATTCCTAAAAAGGATGAGATTCCCAATTCGAATATGTAATTATTTCTTTACACTTTTGCCGCATATGACCATATAATACGTGGTCATATAAATTATCATTATACATTGTATATAAGTATGAAATTTTAATGACAATGACAGCAAATTGCAGGGTCACTAGGTACCGACTAGGCTAAGAGACCGACAAATTTCAGTTTACTTATTCTAACAGGCGTATTCTGATTTTAATAAATGAATAACAGGTTATGGAATAGATCAGATCCATAACTAATCCAAATCTAATACATAACCTATTATTAAAATCAGAATACGCCTGTAATTCTTGATGCAACTGTAGGCAAAACTATTTAAATATACGGAGGAGCCCCGCAGTGCATGGGCCTTAATTCATAATACGTGCCTATAATTATCTAACACGGCCTGACGAGGAATCCACTCTCAAAACTAGTCGAAACCGGTTCCGAATATGGGTCAACGGCAACCCGACCCTTTACAAAGAGGTCAATTCGAATGTGCACCTGACATTAAACCGATATTTGAATGATGTTGGAATCATACGCCAAATCATACGGAGCCACCACGCCTGCGCTGTTACATCGCCGCCCATGTTTAATTAGTATTTCATTTTTATGTGTGTTGTTTTTCTGTCTACTTGCATATTTTTTTTGTAGTTTCACAGTACCTTAGTTTTACTGTGATGCTGTGTTATTTATGTGATCAAAAAAATAAAACAAATCAATTAGTGGCATTCACGCGGGCGTCTCGCTCGCACTTACTTGCACGGATCCGAGGGAAAAGAACGCGCAAACGACAGCTAATATGATTCCAATATCATTCAAATATCGGTTTGATGTCAGGTGCACGATCCAATTGGCCTGAAAAATGCGCATGGGCACGGAAACGGATTTATGTGCCTACATTATTGGTACAGGTTTATTTGCGCATCATGATCAGAAATTTAGGTTGTAGGTACCTACGATTAACCTCAAAAAAATCCCTGCACTTAAACTTTCTTTCTTGTACTAACATATGTTGTGCAACGATCGATTAAAGATTAAACAAATACATACATATTTAATGTTTTTTTGCAAAGACTTTGATGCATTGACAATCTATGTCAATGCTTTGATGGCCCTGTTTGCAAAGGCCCTGTTTGCAAAGACTGATGAATAAAAATGTAGGTATTCAAAAGTTTTCAATGGGTCTACCGCGTATATCTAATTTCGATTGATTAAGTATCTGCGACTTGATAACTAGAGCGTTTTTTAAAGGCCTATTCGACCTTTTAATATTTCACCTTGATTTGATATTACTCGCAGTATAGCGATATGCACAATAAGTAATGTAAAAAATCAAATCAAATTAAGACTTTAAAAGTTCGAGTAGGCTGTAGGCTCCAAAGGTTATGGATGAGATACTATCGCTCTTTAGCGATCAGACCGCCATATTTCAATTTATATGCTTGAAATTTGTGTACTGTTTCTTTGTTATTACCGTGCAATAAATAATATTTCATTGTATTTATATTGTAATAGGGCTCCCGTCTATTTAGCGGTCAAGTTCCTGTGAGGGTCGTTTCAATAACTCTATCTTATTGTCCAAATTCGAAAGGCGCTCGCTCAAAGCACGGAGGATGACACTCAATGTCACGACCTTATCAAATTTTTCATATTTCGTAAGCCTTCAGTACGTCTAGTGCCATAGGTATACTGTTAACTGACGATTCTTGGGCCTTATTTCAAAGATATAAGAGCTATAAATGGTCAGAGCGCTGTATAAGGTCCACAGACCACCTCAATCACTAGACGGAGCATATACGATAATCGAGGTCACCACACATAAGCGCTCCCTTAAAGTGTCATTCAATAGAACTTGCTAACTATGTAAACAAACCGCCATACTAAAATTGACACTGAATGTCAATTTACTAGTAACTTTTGTTTACATAGTTAGCAAGTTCTATTGAATGACACTTTACAAATTAAGTATGGGAGCGCAATGGCTATTTTAGTTGTGCCTACAAATATACAAAAAAATATACGAAAAATGAATTTTAGAGTTATTCCTGAGTTGTTATAGTAATACAACTCAGTTGTGCCCCTCGAATGGTAGTATTTCCCAAGTAAACTTGCACCTATGTGTGACCCCTTTGTAAATGCTTCAATAATACGGTGTTCTGAGTAGTCTGTGACAAGGCCGTAAAATAATTAGCACCATAAATCAGAGTTAAGCTCGCCTAAATGTGTACTGAGCGTGGCGGAGGTCGGACTGTAATCTTTAAGATGTACGATTATAACAGAATGTGTGGAATTCACACGATTTAGATCTAATTTAGTATGTTGCGAGGAATAAACTATGACCAGTGTGAAATCTGAGGCATGTGCAGAGCCCGTACCATGAGTCACTGACAGTGTCAAAACTGACATTTACGCTATCGAGAACGTAATTTACTTTCTATACATCTTGTTTGCACTAATATGCGAGTACGAGCGAGATGTATAGAAAGTAAATTACGTTCTCGACGGCGTTTATGTCAGTGACAAACTGATGGTAGCCGTACAGGCCACAGACTAGGCGTAATAGAGGTGTGCCTGTTGGTATTAGTAGCTACTAAGACACGACTAAACGTATTTGAATGGATTGTGGCCTACGTAATTTACAACCTGGGTAAAAGTATGATGCTTTGAACTCAAATATCATCCTCTAAAACTGGGCAATGGAAATTAGTTATGGAGTGTCATGAATGAGTACAGTCAGCATGAAAATCAGACTACGCGTCAAAAGTATCTATAATTCTCTATTACCTTAAAAAAAATGAGTCAAGATAAGAGACGATGAGTCGTGTCTACGTGACAGCGTGATAAAACGTGTACCTGTCACTTTCTATCCCACGGTGTTAAAAAGTGACAGTTATTTTATCACGTGGATAAAGCCATTCATAATACATTTGTAGGGTGGCAGATAATTTTGGCACAGTATTTCATCCGCTAGTATTGACGCTGACAGTACCACGTAGACGTAGACAGTTCCTAGTTTTCCAATAAAGTTCTATTAAGTATATGAAGTTATCCATAAAATGTAACTTAAGTCAGTGATACCGAATTGTTGCACTAGCAAAAGACATCAACGCGCTGGCGGCGTATACTTTCAATTTGAACACTGTAACCGCATGTTTTTTTTTTGTTTAATTTCATCATCCTCAGACATCGGAGTAAAAATCTATAGTTGACTTGTTGAACATCTAAAAACAAATCAAGTTGACAGTAATTGGGTCGAGAAATACACACTTGACTTTAAATTATCTTCGCACGTGTAGTAGGTAAGCAGAATTTCTCACGATGATTTCAATGTAACCTGGAGTTTTTAATGCCGTAACTATTATTACTATACCTCTATTTTTATAATACACACGATAATGTGAAGTCATTTTGTGGATCTCTGTGCTACATATGAAATTTTCATACTCGCGTACTACACATACATGGCTAATATAATATCACAGACTATCATTTAACATCATTATCGTTATATTTTATGTCCCTCATCGTTTGACCTCATAAAATAATATTTTGTAAGTAACTAAAGTAGAAATTATGTAATTAAAGTAGGTACGCAAATATTGCCTTTAGTAGAATAAAATAATAGGGCCATTTTATTTTAAGTTGTAAAACCGCACTTTAAATTTATAACGCACACGAGCTTTTTCAACCCTAATAGGAAAAATGTGTGCTAAGATTTTTATTTCCATTCCGTTACCATTTTTCATAGATTTTGCATGATGGTAACGGAATGGAAGGGAACGAAAAATGCTAACGTTCTCAGGCTAAAGGCACTACTTAAACTTTGTCAATTAAAACGATATCTAATAGCACCTTTATGCCTTACTGACAGATAAATTAGTAATGTCAGTATTGAATGACACTAAACATCGGTGTTGCGTGAGGATCATGGGCGTTCCTTAGTGTTCGCGTTTACGCTATATCTGGGTCGATAAGAGTCAATATCAGTTTAAAATTATCTCAGAGCAAATCGTTTCTAAACATGCAAGGTCGAATTGTGCATAATATGTAAGGTAAATCATGTTATACTTACCTATTGCTGATGCGTTATAGAAGGATGGACTGTGTGAGAGATGATATGAAACATGAGATGACAGGCAACAGAGAGGGATGGAAGATAAAGACATACTGCGCCGACCCCAGGTGAATGGGATAAGAGCAAGAGAATGATGATAACTTGTTGCTGACGCGTATGTAAAACTGCATGTAAAGTAAGACTGCACCAGGTACGCACGTTAAGCATCATTTTGCGAAGGCAACGCCAGCGATGTGCCATCTCACATATAATTCCAATATCTGGGTGACCGAGCTTCGCTCGGAAAACATAAAAAAACTCGAAAATGCGCGTTTTCCCAGAGATAAGACCTAGCTAGATCGATTTTCGCCCCCAAAAACCCCCATATATCAAATTTCATCGAAATCGTTAGAGCCGTTTCCGAGATCCCCGATATAAATATATATATAAATAAACAAGAATTGCTCGTTTAAAGGTATTAGATAGATATATTACTACCAGCGTATTCACGCAAGTGTCTACGCATGGATATGGCGCCGTGCAGCATACGCATCTGATGTATCTGACAAAGGTACTTAACTATTATAAAACGCCGGCTAGGTACTGGGGCTTTGCGTTTAATAATACATGATAATTGAATATACACACAAATATTTAAACTAGTCATGCGTAAATTAAACTAGTCAGTAATGTCAGTATAATATACATACAACAATTAAAACTAGTCATGTGTAATCCCATATTATGGAAACCAATACTGTATTCGTTGAGCAAGTGGGTAAGTCCCTGTCCCTACTTCCATAGTGTGTCGTACTTACTCGTACGTACATACTTGAACTTTGTAATAAGTGTGATGACAAAAGGCTTAAGTAAAAGCAATAAGAACTATAATAGCTCGGCTGAAACATGAATCATATAAAGATCATATCTTGCGTATCTTGGACAAGGGGATAAATGGGTTATTTCTCTCGGTACTTTATACTTTTTATTGTTTTTGCCCTGAAAAATGAGCCAAGTTTATAAAAATGACAATTATATTTTATGAGCCTTTAACGGTTTTTATTAGCATTGGATCAGGTTTTATATGGGCCTATCTTTACTTTTGAAATCTTTGCACGCGGGCCTTTTGTTTATTTGTTTTTCTTTATGCATAAATTCACTATTGTACGCAGTGTCCACAAACGAATTAACTGAACCTGCAAGCTATTATCTAAATAACATTGCAGATTTAGGTAAATAAAAAAATGTAAAAAAGGTAATGTTTATCTAAAACTGGGCCCAATTGCCATCTATATTTATGTACGTCGCCAAATTGTCAAAATAGCAAAGTCGCCTTAAAGGATTTGACCTAACTAAACAACTGAACAAGAAAAACATTCAATAGTTTGCTTTCAATTGCCAAATGTTGTCGACTTGTCGCCCACACAGTTGAGCTACGTTCTTCTGACACAAGAATGTCGTAGGTCAACCGTCACAACCGTGCCACAAGCACTGCACCTGTCATCACTCGGTGTCACGCGCGTGTAACCGTCGGCCTTGATCCGTGACCCGCGTCTTCGACCCGAATGCGGGTAATTGCGGCTCCCGCGCGTGCGATTAAACACCATGTATTGGCATTGCTTACTTGCAAACGATTCAAATGATAAGACATACTTGGGTGCCTAGCCTAGATGCCAATCGTACGATACGCCAATGTCTCTGACGCACTAATATGGATGAGTGATAGAGAGATTTAAGTCGATCACATGATTGACTTAAATGCAAGATTCAAAAATTGGTACAATACTGCCATACGTCCCGTATATACGGGACTGTCACCGTATTTAAGTATCACGTCCCGTATTTTTACTGGTCCCGTTTTTGTCCCGTATTTTGTCGACCGGTCTGGCCTAGTGGGTACCCTGCCTATGAAAAGTATGAAACCGATGTCCCGTGTTCGAATCCTGGTAAGGGCATTTATTTGTATGGTGATACAGATATATGTTCCTGCGTCATGGTTGTTTTCTATGTACTTATTTAAGTATTTATTTATATATTATATATATCGTTGTCCGAGTACCCATAACACAAGCCTTCTTGAGCTTACCGTGGGGCTTAGTCAATTTGTGTAAAAACGCCCTATAATATTTATTTATTTATTAATAGCGCTCTAGAACAGGCCTCTCCAAACCACCCCAGCTCCAAACAGCAGAAACCAGATACACCCCCTCGGTGGCCCGCGCGAAAGTTTCGAGGCGCAATATGGCCCTAGAATACCACTGTCCCTTATCAGTTCCGACTAATTATGGCAACCCTAGAGATAAGTATCTGTTCGTAAGAACTATTATATAATCTGTGACAATACCACATTCCCCATTTCGTAAATGTATGGTCTGTTATCGTATAATCGAGCTGGGTTGTAGAACTTGTAGATGGAAGATGGATATTTACAATTTTGTAGGAAATAAAACTAACTTTGTAGAATTTAGGCTCGTTATTAAATAACAGAAGTTTAATTAAAAATTATTTGAATGGGATTGCCTATTTACAACTACATTTACAAAACTACTGCCAGACTAGACTAATCTAAGCTTCAGCCTTCAATCAATCTAAAACGCCAATTCTTTAAATTTCACACGTAAAGCAAATATTTGGAGTAAGATATTAGTTATCAAGTATAAAACGCGTAAATATTTGTTGGATGTATCATCGAATTAGCATATTGTAAAAGTGTTCATATGAGAAAAAAAAGTTGTTGAAATAAAAAATATCCTGTTTAAGAAAGTGAAACTCATCTTCATCGCGAGTCCGCATTCGAGTCCCGTTATGGCGATCACGTACTACTTAAAATTAGTATTTATATATGCCCTACATGTCCAAAAGTGTTGAAAAGTTATTTAATATTTATGATAAAGAGAGTTTTTTTAGAGTTTACCAGTATAAAGTTTAATAATTTTATTCTGACTTTACTTTCGTTTAGAATGAAATGATGATGATTATGAAATGTATATGTACTTCTAAGAGTTAGTTGAAAATAGGCCCGGTACAAGTATATAGTATAGCTTAAATATGTATGCCAGACGGGCCATCAAGCGAATATATTTAAAGATAAGATAAGATAAGATAAAAGACAAGTTTATTCAAGTAGCCATAATTACAATGCGCTTATGAACGTCAAATAAAGCTACACCGGCTCCAACCGTACACCTCTGCCCCGAGAAGATTTAAATCCCCCCTCAATTGGAGGAGGACATCCCAATATGGGGACATTATTGACACCACAACCATTGAAATTGGCTAGGCTCTGACGGCTCTGTAGTTCTGACGCTACGATGGAATATATGACTCAAAAATACAACATATGCATATACTGTTATACGGTTATAACTTACATTACCTACCTACTTAAGCTTAGATACATAACACTGAATCATATAATTATAAAATAATCATTAACTATCATAATAAGAATTAATCTTAAACCGATTTTTGTACAATACAAACAACGAAATTATACAATACATGTCGGTTGCCCAACCCATGTGGGCATACATGTCATTATTATGTAATAATGACATGTATTCATTATTTTTTATGTTGAAATGTGACAATGATTAAAAAAAACTCTTTATATTACAATGAATTACAAAAAAGGCCTGTAAACACAAAAGACAGGATTGTTTGTTTCAGTCTTTCATAAAAACAAAACAATTAATCACGTGTTTATAGTTTTTCCTTCTAATGTGTTATTGAACATGGATGATTCACAATTAGGTAAGACGAGTAGTACATTCTAGATTTTTTATAATATAATATATTAACGGGGAAGGCAGCTGTCTATTTACCGTCTGTAGCATTTCCTACATAATTACATAACTAAAAACATAGCCTCTATCGAACATATAAGCTCTTTTTTGCAGTGGGTAAAAAAAATAACGCTGAGAGCACCATCGACAATTCGCTTTTACTTTAGGTTGGGCTGTAGCCGCGGACGTCAGTTGATGTCTTTGGCGATCAAAGGGTTAACGAAAATCAAAGGGCATAGGAATTGTCAATTTTTCTATATTCTTTAAAACAACAACACTAAACAATGAGGTTCAGCATTATTAGTTATTAAAGGGCATGTTTACACATTGATTAATGTTTAGTGCGAGTTCATAGAAAATCAAAGGGCATAGGAATTGTCAATTTTTCTATATTCTTTAAAACAACAACACTAAACAATGAGGTTCAGCATTATTAGTTATTAAAGGGCATGTTTACACATTGATTAATGTTTAGTGCGAGTTCATACATTTGATATTAAACGCAAGTAAGAAATGTACGAACTCTCAATGACCACCAATCAATGTGTAAACAGATCCTAAAAAAAATCTAATAGGGTTCCGTACCCAAAGTGTAAAAACGGGACCCTATTACTAAGACTGTCCGTCTGTCTGTCACCAGGCTGTATCTCATAAACCTAGACAGTTGAAATTTTGACAGATGATGTATTTCTGTTGCCGCACTTGCCCCTATAACAACAAATACTAAAAAGCACGGAACTCTCGGTGGGCCAGTCCGGTTTATTTTATTTTATTTATATAGATTGCTAGAAAAAGTCACCGTGTACAACCGGCCTAAAGATGATTAAAGTACAGCTTCTAATTAGTCACAAAGGCTTAACATGTAGGCAACACGCAGCCACAGCTAAGGCCACAATATACCACTATAATTTACGGATTCTAGAATGGTGTATTATTATGTAGAACATAAATGGTGTATTACAAAACGAGAGGAATGAGGTTGTATACGTGTTCACGCCAAATTCGATAAATTAATGGTTCTAGGTTGAACATTAAATAAATTATCAATATTTATCAATAAATCGGTCTAAGCCGTGACATAATTTATCATGAAGGAAGAACTAGACTTTACTTTTTATGAGCTAAAACTTTTGACGCTGATGTATTTATTTATAAGTTATAAATTACAACCAATTTAAGGGACTGGCACTGTCTATTCTCATGTCGAGGTTAGCATGAAATATAACCCTGTATATTTTCTTATACACTTTGTATTGAAGCACGATTTTGTTATCTTTATGACTACAGTCACCATCATATATATCGGAGCGAAGAACAAAGTGCTCAAAAATAACTGAACATACACTTTATCGTCTTTGACGCTTTGCTCAGATCTTGTACATCAAAGGGAAAATTATATCTTAATTTCACGAATAACACTTAGTTACTTTTATTTTACAAATGTAATAGTATTAGTTTCTCTTCCGACTTCACTACAGTACAGTCATTAGCCGGCATTGGCCGTACGATTTCGCGGATACATCGCAATGTTATAATGTACCCAATGCACATACTGCGAGTCTACGGTGAGCATTGCACCGCTATTATACGGGTTGCCAAATATGCAGTATGCACCCGTCATGCTCTGAATAAAACGCATACGTATTTATTCGGCTGAAGTTTGATCAAGGAATCCCATTAAGTTACCTAATACTAATTGTAATGGTGATGATGACACTAAGCTCACATTTAGGCTAATATTCGCTTACTTTTTCAACTGGTGAGTGGCTTTACACACGTCCGAATCAGGCGTTTTGTGTTGGTTGTATATTATACATATATTGTTATTGAATGAATTTATTTAGAGATGAGCCTATTTTTTATTAATATATATGTATATAAAATGAGGAATAATAGGATGCACTGATGTTCTTATTAGGCGTGGTTCCTTTTGAACTACAATTTAAATTTCTAAGCTGTACCTATAGAAATGGGTTAATTTTAAAACTTGTTTCGAGTCGTTACACGACTAGCTATTAGACTCTTCTGTTAGAAGAACGAGAGCGTGTATATTTGGAACACTTGATAGTCATTTTTAGTTTTATATCCGGGAAATTAGCGTGAATTTCTTACAAGACTATTTCTTAGAATACGTATTAGCTTGATACAATCAATTTATTAGTGAGTAATCTAGTTAATTAACGTCATAAACGGGCAAACCCAAATCTACTGCCTATTTGTTCTCAAACAAAGAAACCCAGAGTACACTCATTAAAAAACCTACGACATCATTAATTTACGTGAAATTACAATCCCAAAGCGGAATTAGCGTTTATTTGCGTATTATACAAAAGTGGACAATCTAAAGACACTTCAAGACAAGGCCGGGGATTCCTAAAGCATACCGAGAGCCCGTAAATCGATCACCAGTTTAACTTATAATCTCGAGATTCTTAAACAACTATGAGTATTAGTAGCTCGCGCTTAAGCTGGTTTCTCACAAGCATTGGTTTTGTAAGCGTTTGGAACAAGGCAAGTAAATGACAAATTACACAACACTAAGCAAGCCAGGACCCTTATCAAACACAGCTCACGTGCGCAAACGACAGCAATTAATATTGCTTCCACAGATGATGAGTTCATTGTTTGCGAGTGGCGACCGAAACGCGCTTGCCCAACAGCTTGCAGCAGAAGGACAAAGTCTGGCGGTCTACGATCGAATACATTACTGGCAGCTGTTCATTGAGCTGAAGAGATACCTGACGCTCTCTGAACTGGCACTCTAACGCGTTGACAATAGGGGCGTGTTAAGATATTTGTGAACACCTTGGCCGCTCCGATATATCTGATGGCGACTGTACGCTAGCGATGACTGCTCTATGCATTTTTTTAAGAGTTCGCAACGAAAGCAAAGCGCCAACCTAAATTCTTCGCTTCGAACCTATTATTTGCAGAAGAATTGTTTTTTACTAAATTGAATTACCTACACAAATGCTTATCCTAATACTTCACTCCTGCTTATCCTAGTACAAGTTTAAATTTAGGGTAAATATTGATTTGGATCAGTCAGTCACGTTTTGTATCATAACTTTAAAAAAATGTTCACCGTTATCAAATTATCAATCGCGAATGTCCGCTTGGTTTACCTGATTTCGAAATTATTAACACGAGCACACGCACAGGTCACGCAAGCGGTGTGCCGTCTCTCATAAGGATCTGTATATTACAACGCCGCACACGCAGCCGGTGTGCACAGGCCTTAAATGAAGGCTCGAGATTCAAGGGAAAAGGGGCTTTACATTACATATCTCCAGGCGTCCGTCCAACACACTTTAAGAACAACAGCTAATGTTAACCCGCAACAGACTCTAGTTGCGTAAAACAGATTTTTACGAATACATACAGCACGCTTTCAAACCTAATGTACCTTTGTATTGTCATCACGTACGTAATTTAGGATACAGCAAAATGTTGTAAGTCGAAAATAACGCGTTGAGCGCTGCCACAAACGCTTATACAATAACCTCTACGAACAAATAGTTGTATGTTCCGCATTTCTAGTAAGTATCGTTTGAGTTACGTGCGACGGAACGCATTCGACCGATGCGTAAATCCAAATGAAATGGAACCATTTTCATTTCACCTGTAATGCCAATTGATGCTGACCTGAATTAAATTTAATAAGATTTGAACGAGGAACAAGATTTAAACAGCTCGGTTTAATATTGATTCATAATAGTAACACGTAATGCATAATTACTGCGCGCGAGATGTGATCTGTCAGTAATTTGAATAAGTACAAGTACATACTTTTGGATTCCTCATACTCTTAGGAACTTCTGCTGCTAACAGTACTCTTATCTCAAAATTCTTATGAAGGTGATTAATCAATAATCAACTGTCTATTCAAGATGATAATAAATAATCTTTTGTCGGCTTAACATTCATATAAAAACATTGATTGGTAAAAGAATAGGAAAACTCTTTCTCTTGAAAGAAAGACGAAAACGACCCTAGGGAGTATGACATTGCCACACTTCTACAACTAAGAAAATGGCACAGAATGAAGAAGCAAGTAAAAGAAGTAAGCGTTATCTACATTTCCAGTAAACTATAAATGATCAGAATAGAATAGGATCAACAAACATTGGTTTATTGATGAGTAAAACTGGTCGTAATCAGGCTGGCAAACGGATACGAAGTTATTTCACCATTTCCTTCACAAGAGTAAGTACCTACTGAAGAACAATTTCACTTGTACTTGAAAACTGGTAACACTGGCTTACCGAAAGTGTGACAATACTTGCGAGCGACTACGATAAACGGTCAGATTTTCGCCTTATTGTAATGTAGTAAGGGGCAAATTGTAAAGATATATTTACGTAGATATACCTAGAAAATGCGGTGTCATGTCCTGCGGTTAAAGTTGTTTGCGACAAGTATTCCATTAGTAGGTTAACAGTAACACTAGGTTCCAAGCAAAGGAAATGTAAGAAACAATGCGATGTATGAAGGTGTATGTCTAGCTAGTCTAATAGAGAAAACGTAAACATGCGAATCTAACAGGTTGGTCGTCGATTGGTTCATATGCACGGCTCTTTATTTTCAATAAGTAAAATCATGGTTAAGGTTCAAATTACCAGTATGGCTTGTATAAGACGTGAAAAAGAAACAACCACAGACCGAAATCAACACAGATAAACAAGGTCAATGTTCCCCAAATGGATTGAAACAAATTAAGAAAGGCTAGCCACTTCAACAGGTGCCTTACCCACCCAGTTTTCGCGCTAGGTATTAAAAATTCAACGAATCATCACACAACTTTCACTAACGGCGAGCGACTCTCTACCTTTACCATTACGACTTGACGAAATTCCTTAAAACTGTTGCAAGGACAATCCAATTAAAAACTACAATTAACTAATTTTTTTTCGTGGTCGTAACGACTATTTTTGTAATTGGAACACCACGCTATGTATAAAGAAATCGGTTAGCTCTATTGCCAATGAAAGAGTAAATGAAATATTAATGCGAAAAATATTTGTAATGCTTAGAAAGTTTCGTTCGCATCGGGTCGGTATCGCATGCTCGCACGCTGCGCGAGAAAGCACGACGCCGGCGCGTCTTACTTCTGCAAATACAGGGTTAATATCCTGTAAAATCAGGGAAAATGCCCACCTATTTATAGGGGGGACGCTGCCCTCATAGTATTTTTTTTTTCAAACTGTTACGACGGCAATAACACTGGTTTTATGACTACAATTTAGTAATGATTAAGAAATATTTTGAATAGCTTGCGCTTGTATAAATAGATATACTTAAAACTATTATCTTGGAAATAATTGCATAGGACTTAATAGGGACCCGGTTATCTCGATTGGATCAAATAAATCGTACTCGATTCGAAGCACGATTTTAGTTATAAAATTAAAGTCAATACAAAGATCAGCATTGTTTGTCGAAAGTAAGAGTTGTGATTATGAATATAGTGAAAATCGTTGAACAAACCCAAGACCGAGCCGTCGCGCGAGCGCGACCCACTGTCCAGTACCGCCCGCTGCGGCGACCCACGAACAGATTTCACTTTTCACATTTCCATTAATTGACCTCACAAACTATACACCTATTAAGAATTAATTTTCTACCTCGTCTAGGCCTACTATTCTTTACACCCTCATTCATAAAACCTGATTTATTTTCAATAATCAATCAGCTGACATAGAGGTTACTGTCACGCTGTTATGTAAACAGGACCTCTTCAAGAACAAGCGAAATGACATAATAAATTGGGTAATAGTTGAATGCTTCACGAAAATATCTAGGTTTATTGACCGGTCCTAGAAAAAATAGGTTCCAGACAATAAAATAAAGTTTAAAAGATTTTTCTAACCTGACATGTCCTTCCAAATATCCGCAAGGGAGTTGGTCCAGGAGGTTTCAGTTTCACAAATACAGTTTGTCTGCGAACTTTATGTCCGAATTGACACAGTAACTTATCTTGAACACGAGCACAGAGCCTACTCGGGCTTAAACACGCCATAGCTACAACTGCAACGAAACGCTTGAGGACATGAACTACATAACACTCGAGCCGAGCATTCGACTTTTCCTCCCCACTTACAGCTGATTGTCAAGCGCCATCTTGGGTTGTGTTGCCAGTATCAGCTAAATGGCTAAATCCAAGAAAAGATTAAGCTTTAGAATACAAAATATTTTTTTAATTCAATATAATCTTAATGCATTCTTTACAATATGTTACATTTAATGAAGCATAATAACTCGTATTAAAAATATAGTTTGTCAAAGGACTGTCTCATTTCAAACATAGACAGAGAGAATCATACTATCTTTGTCTTACTAGCACCTAAAAGAAAGGGATGAGTATAGTTTTTTTTTGTTCTTATTTACTGACAAATTTGGTTTGACCAGCTATAACAGGCAAGCTAATCCAATCTCACACTGTTTGAATTATTATCACCATCGTCCTCACCAATGTCTTGAATGGGTCGGCTCAGGTTTTTTTATGGTTAGGTTGCCGTCTTGTGTTGATGTCAATGTCAACTTGACACTGACATGATACTTAACCTAACCTTTTATAGTCGTGATACTTTTCTTGCAAAATTAGAAATAAATCATACTCAAAATGCTACCACGTATTTCAACGGTGGTCAATATCCTGAGAAATATAGAAAAATGTATTCTTTCCTCACTCGGTCACCCACCAAACGGTATGTATACTATGTATGTTGGTTATTCCTTGGCTTGGTCTACCTTCGGTTACCCGATTTCTGCTACTTGTTACTTATGTTAACCATGAAACTCCTGAATCTTTCTTGCAGAGCTTGCCTTGGCTTATATTTATGAGCCTAGAGCTTCTACCCCGAAAAAGTTTTCAATCAAAGACATTGTCGGAGACGGCTTTCTACTGGCTGTTCCGAAATTTCGTAGAACCGTGGAGAAGAGACTTAAGAGGAAGTTCGGCTACCCAGAGTACGTGTGGAAGCCGCTGGTGCCGCAAACAAACATCAAAGTGTGCCGGGATTGTGGACACCACCATGAGATTGGCCGACTTTGTGGTTTGTTATTTCTTTATTCAAGTTAAGCTTTTTAGCTTTGGAGGTAAACGTTTCATTGTTGCTGTAGATTATAGTTATTAATTTATTCTCATTCAAGATATTTTTTAACACATACAGTGCTGCAATTTCGTTCCCAGGCTGGACAACCCGATAGTCGGGATCGTGATAGCTTTACATGACGAAATTTTTGTGGCCTGGCGCGGATGAATGAATGTGTTAATATTCATCAGTGAAATTCAATTTAATTAGATCTACGATTTAATTAATTATAATTTTAGTGCTTTATACATCATTTTGGAAAAAAAAAGTAAACGGTGGTTTGTGTCAAAATGGTGTTTTCCTATTTGTCCCGTCCCACATGACTGATGCCATACATGAAGCAGGGACAAATGGCAATGATTTATATGAAGCACCTATTCCAATCAGTTCCTAATGGGGACTAATGGGAATACCTTGTTAAAACAGACTTGGTTTTTTTAGTATCATGATATTTTTATCTTATAATTAATTGGACATGTTATTTCAGAGCACTGCTACAAAAAAATACAAGAAGAAACAAAGCTCATCCAAGACCAGATTAAAGAGAAGCTGGGTGTCGGACCAATCACAGAAGACGTTGTTGTGTTGTATGAAGGAGAGAATCTTCCAGAAAAGGTGCTGTTGCTTCCATAATTCTTTAATTGATATATGGGTTACTTCTTTGAGTTATTACTAACCAAAAGCATAGAATAAATAATAGTACTAGGTAGGTACAGAAGGTTAACTGTCTAATGAAACGCGTCTATCACGAGAGATATAAGCGCAAGCACAAGCAGGCGCCCGTTCCTTAACTACTGCTAGACACCAAAATTGATGTGGGCAGATGTACTTGTAGTGACGCGACGAAATCGCGGAGTGAGCTACGCCTGCCAAAAGCTTGTTTTAGAGATTACATTATTTAACCGTGTGGACCCCAAGGACGGCAACAGACGCGCACAGCTACAGTTTAATATTTTGTGTTTGTGCATTCCAATAAGGTTTACAACAGCCAATATAGAAGAGGCATGGTATTCAACTTTCTCTGAACTTATGAAAGATAATTTCTCAAACTTCGTAAGGCAGTCTCAATTGCTAAGTGTCATTAAAGTTAAAACTATAAATTCTAAATTATTTTCAGGCTAAGGAGTTTTGGAATGGCAAAAGAGTGATTGAAATGAAGAAGGAAAGACCTCAATGGTTCAGCAAGAATCTACTGCAAAAATCAACACAACAGCCCTCGAACTCAACTGACGTGAAGCCTACAGATTTAGCTTAAAAAGACATAAATATAATAGTTTGTAGAATTTTATTAAATAAATAATTATACTAAAGCACTTAATTTCATTCAGTAGCACAAGAAGCAAGTAAATAATATGTACTGAGAAGCTGATAGAGTTGCACAATGCACATTGGAAGTGAAGTCATTTTTAAATTTTAGAAGTTGTTCTTGTAAAATATAAAGATGATAAGACAATCATGACACGATACCACCATGCTCTTAAGCCCCGTCTCCATATCGCGCGGCAAACTATCGAACATTGGCTCACGCGGCAGCCGCGCGCAATGGATACCGGGTTGGCTCGCAAGCCAGCGTTCCAATGTTCGATAGCTTGCCGCGCGAAATGGAGACGGGGCTTTACCTACGGCTGAGCAACAAATTATAAACAAGTTAACTTTTTATTAAATGTTATCAAAAAAACTGTAGAATTTTTAGAAAACTGACTATGATTGCTAATTTTTTTCGGCATTATAACGCCATCTATTGAACTCACTTTGAAAGTTTTACTAGATTCATCTGTGCATTCTCGGAAATATGGTATTTGCAATGACAAAGGGTGGCAATGTCATTAATTGTCTAATTTCCATATGACGTTTTTAATGACACTCCCTCACTTTGTTCTATTCAAGTCAGTGCAGAGCTAGCTAAGATAGACTCTAGATGGCGTTGTTATATAAGCGTCCTAGCAGCACACAAAACATGAGACTGCTGTGAGAACACAATCATTATTTTTCACATTTATTATTTACTTGCCACTGTTGCATTAAAAAGTTACATTAAAATATTACATTATTTAAATTTACATTACATTGCTTGGCAAAGGCTTTATACGTGTCTACAATTAAACAAAAATTATATTACATTATCAAATGAATTAGTAATATTATCAAAATCATCAATAATGGAATCTGGCTCAATATCCCCAGTAAAATGGGATTCCACATGAGCCTGAAATTCATTGAAAGCAATGTCTTTTTGGAATGCTTCACCGCACATAGGGCAGACTCTATCACTTGTAGGTGACGAAGATTCTTTAGAGTCTTGCTCTGGGTTCTTCTTGAATGCCGAAGTGTTTAAATCATTGAAAGTGTCATTATAAGTGCTGGAGTCAACGGGCGTGGCCCAGTTGGCAAGACTATCGCTGGTCTCTATTTCTTTATGCTCGGAAGTTGTTATTTTTGTACTATTTGCGATGCAGGTAGGGCATTTGTATCCATCTGGAATAAAAATTTAGAAAAATTAAAGTTTTATAATTATTGGTAGGATAGGACATTATTCAGTCAAAGAGGCCCTTGGTTTCATAAACACTTACTTGCAGCGCATTAAAAGAAGTTGAATGGCTTGATCCAATACAAAATACAAAGCAAAGGATACTAGTAAGTGTATAACAGACATATGGATACTTATAATAGTCTTCTTTATAGACAACCAAGTATTAAAAAGCTAGATCTACTTTTACAATATTTTAGCCAATTATAATGTCCTGTGACTACTTTAGGTATAATTATATTAGATCTTCTAAGCGAAGTATACTAAGCTTTTATTTAAATAACCAATAGGATATACACCTGATTGATGCACATAGTTTTACTACCATTTTTAGGGTTCCGTAGCCAAATGGCAAAAAACGGAACCCTTATAGATTCGTCATGTCTGTCTGTCTGTCCGTCTGTCCGTCTGTCCGTCCGTATGTCACAGCCACTTTTCTCCGAAACTATAAGAACTATACTGTTGAAACTTGGTAAGTAGATGTATTCTGTGAACCGCATTAAGATTTTCACACAAAAATAGAAAAAAAACAATAAATTTTTGGGGTTCCCCATACTTCGAACTGAAACTCAAATTTTTTTTTTTCATCAAACCCATACGTGTGGGTTATCTATGGATAGGTCTTCAAAAATGATATTGAGGTTTCTAATATCATTTTTTTCTAAACTGAATAGTTTGCGCGAGAGACACTTCCAAAGTGGTAAAATGTGTGTCCCCCCCCCTGTAACTTCTAAAATAAGAGAATGATAAAACTAAAAAAAATATATGATGTACATTACCATGTAAACTTCCACCGAAAATTGGTTTGAACGAGATCTAGTAAGTAGTTTTTCTTTTATACGTCATAAATCGCCTAAATACGGAACCCTTCATGGGCGAGTCCGACTCGCACTTGGCCGCTTTTTTTATACATTATCACATCATTAGTACATTAATAATCATAAGTTTAATATAAATAAGAGAAAGTGATAAAAAGAGAAGGGTATAATTAATTAATATATGTACATAAATTAATGACTGTCAGCATAATATAATACTTAGCTGCTATTGCCTTATTTAACACTTTCAGTGCCAAGTGCCCCATTTCCAATACAAAATGAACATACCTAGCATGTTCTTGGCAGTACATATTAATCACTTAATTGATTTTGTATGGTGAACACTTACGGCGGCGTTATTCATAAACGTCTGCTAAGTTAATCAGCTGATGATTGTTGTTTGTGCTCTATGGCATAACGACAGATAGGGACAAACGTTAATCATCGACTGATTAAGTTAGCAGCCGCTTATGAATAATGCCGAAAAAAGAAAAGACTGGATGTAGTACAATGCCAAACACAGATATTTATGGAAGAAATGGGAGGAGGCCTTTACCCAAATGGGATCCATACCCCAAGGAGAAAAATCAACCAAAACAACAATAGTATAAAAACATATTTTAACCTAATCTAAAAGCTAAATTTTAAACTAAATAATTTAAGAGTATGGAAATAAGGAGGCTATAATAATATATATATTTGTATATTATAAATGGGCTTACTCATGGCCACAGACTAGCCGAGGCGAAGACGTGGCCTACGATGGAGCGTGTGATTGCCTTATTTAAAACACTTTCAGTACCAAGTGCCCCATTTCCAATACAAAGTGAACATACCTAGCACGTTCTTGGCAGTGCATAATTATTAATCAGTTTATTGATTTTGTGTGGTGAACAATTAGATGTCTAAATTACTTACACTTCAATACACTTTCTACCCTTGATATTGCTAATTTAAGGTCTTTCTCCTGCTGCGCCATCTCTTTTTTCAACTGCTGCAACTTCTCCGTCTGACTGCGGATCTCTTTCAAAGAATCAGTCGCCGGCTCCTCTATGTAAGTGAAGCCTATAGAATCTACATTCAACATCTCATCGTCTACATCTTGTAACTCACTCATTTGTTCGTACTGCTCTACCAACTGCGACTTCTCTTGGATATAGCTGTTTATTACTTTTAGAGATATCTCTTCTAAACTCGACTCTGAAAACTTTTCCTGATAGTTTGAACTTGTTTTTGGAGTGCTATGGATGTATGTGTTTGTTCGGATTAAAGGATGCTTAGCTTGTTCACTAGGAAGCTTATCAGGCCCTTTAATACATGCAATTTTGTTCCATAAGGTTTTGTTTTCGCATGATACCATGAAAACATGATGCATGAGTTGTGACTTTTGTTTCTTAAGTTCAGCAATCTTCTGTTGCAGCTGCATTCTCTCATCTTCTTGTATAGGAATGTACTGTGATCCTTGTTTAGCTTTTGTGATGTCCAGTTTCAACTTCATGTTATCAGTTTCCAATGTGTTTATTCTCCGCTGCAACAGTAGACATCGATCTCTCATCGCGTGCAGGGCTAGTTCGTGGACACTGACGTTGTTATATTCTGCTTTCAACGTCGACTGGAATGTAGAATCATTGTTGAAACTAACAATCGATGAAGACTCCATAGTAAAGTAGCAAAACTCGAACTGTCTTGACTAAATTTTAGGAAAGTGTTTTTAAGTATAATGTAAATAATTATTATACCATTGCAGTTTTCGAAATAAGCTTCTATTTCTACTAGTTTATTGCCAAAATACTAAAACAAGAAGGTGATAGTAAATGTTGACGAATAACAGTCACATTGACAATAACATGTCATCTTTGATCTTTTTTATCAATTTCTAATCGCAGCATGAATAATAACTCAAACAGCTCCAAAGTCGCCCAAAGGGCTCTACACAATGTGTTGCATCACATCGCATGCGATTTTTCGATCAATCGAATTAAGGTAAGTCCAGACGGGATGATCAAATCGACCAATTTGATCAGAAAAGTAATTGGCGTCAATCTCATTAACCAAACTTAGATTTATAGTAATATTTGAGAGCTCTAAAATACGTAGTAGTTTGTGGCTCTAAATTTAAAAAAGCGGCCAAGTGCGAGTCGGACTCGCCCATGAAGGGTTCCGTATTTAGGCGATTAATGACGTATTAAAAAAACCTACTTACTAGATCTCGTTCAAACCAATTTTCGGTGGAAGTTTGCATGGTAATGTACAACATATATTTTTTTTAGTTTTATCATTCTCTTATTTTAGAAGTTACAGGGGGGGGGGGCACATTTTACCACTTTGGAAGTGTCTCTCGCGCAAACTATTCAGTTAAAAAAAAATATTAGAAACCTCAATATCATTTTTGAAGACCTATCCATAGATACCCCACACGTATGGGTTTGAGGAAAAAAATTTTTTTGAGTTTCAGTTCTAAGTATGGGGAACCCCCAAATTTTATTGTTTTTTTTTTCTATTTTTGTGTGAAAATCTTAATGCGGTTCACAGAATACATCTACTTACCAAGTTTCAACAGTTCTTATAGTTTCGGAAAAAAGTGGCTGTGACATACGGACAGACAGACAGACATGACGAATCTATAAGGGTTCCGTTTTCTGCCATTTGGCTACGGAACCCTAAAAAGCCCCCAAATGCGAATACTAGCGTCACAAATTTGTATTGTTGCGATCGCACCTCCATTTAATCTGTAACAAACAATTTAATCAGATAAAAAGCGAAAAATTGTTCCCGTCTGGACTGATCCTTAGCTGCACAGCATTTTCAGCAATGCATCGCAAATTGAGTGCATATAAATATAAATGCCTTTGCGAAGCTCCTTAATATAATTTTTCTACTCCAGCACTTAAATGTGTCAATTAAATGACTGACAGTGATATCTAAAGCAATGTCATTTGAATGATTTGTCTATAGGCTCATAAGATGACTGCTAGCAGTCATCTTATGAGTATAATACAACTGCTTTATTTTTTTTAAAGATACAAGTTCCGATAATAACTCTTTTTTTTTTAAATGATAACTCAATTTTTTTTAAATAATAACTTTTTTTTAATAATAACTTTTTTTTTTTTTTTTTGCTGCAGCTGTCATAGAAAAAGTAATGTATGCAACAGCTCATAATTGGTTCTTATAAAGAACCCTTATTATATCACTGTTGCATAAACAACTATTTAGAAGTTTTCGTAATTATTAAAAAATCATGTTGCTCGGATGTTATGTTATGAGATGAGATTTAAATGGAGTACAGACGAGACAATTTTTCGCCAATCTGATGAAATTGTCCGATCGAATCAGGCCGTGCGGACGCAAACGCCAATTTGATTCCCCGATCAAATCAGCAGGTGCGGACACAAAAATGCCAATTTATCGAAGTTAGTATCTATGGAATGCAAATTGGTGATTAAATTTGTGTACGTCTGGACGCTAGATGAGATTGGCGCCAATTATTTTCCTGATCAAATCGGTCGATTTGCCCAGCTCGTCTGAATTCCACGGTTGCTCATAAATGCGAGCAATATTTGTGAATGAGTGAATGAATGAATACTTGCTTGCTGTCAAGCACAGCACTAGCAGTCAGGCCAGTCAGAATAGCGATTGTCTTTATGTGTGTAAACGTTTTGTGTTGGGAAAACATATTTAATTCGCGAGTAATTAGTTATTATAATTTATAATTTCACCATTAAAATAAAGTAGTAAATGTAATCTTAAGTTATTAGTGTTTGTGAATTTCATTTTATGAACTAGTTAAAAGTGCTAATCAAATCAATGACGAAGCTAGTCGGTGACAAGCTACAAAGTTTAGCCCCTGTACTGATTTCTTGAGTGTTGAATGACTATACCGGAGTATACACAAGGTGAATCATTGCTAATACCGAGGATTCCTTGAATAATAGTTTCTCTCGGATTCCGAGTAAGTATTTTATTATTCTCGCTAACTACTGTAAATTACAAGACGAGGCTTTTATTGCCGAGTTTTTGTTTGTGTGCTATTTTTGCCTGACCTCCTTTAGTTTAGCAAAGTAGTACATTGGCAAAGACTTGCTTTCACACTTGAAAATAATATGTATTAGTAATGCAAAATAATAGAACCAACAAACAAGTTTATAGACTATTACTAATTTCTGTTTAGAAGAAGATATTACTAATCTTATCAGTTACTGTTGATAGATTATTGTTACTGTTTATAGTAGTAGTAAACTCTTTATTGTACAAAAAGACATTAAAAAAAACATACAATTAGTAAGAAGTACAAAGGCGAACTTATCCCTTTGAGGGATCTCTTCCAGTTAACCTTTGAGTTAGATACCTAGCATTAGGTATTTGTAGATATTTAAAACCAATCTGACAAATGAATGATGTGAATGTTACCTACTCAGAACTAGTATCGTAACTGCATAAGGAATGTAAACAACTATACAGGATACTATTTACCAAGAACCAGTTTTACTCTAGCTAGACATAATTAGGTACAGTTATCTTCTCATTTTATTTGGTGCTTAAACGGTTGGTTTTGCATCATTTAGCTTTTGTTGGCAAATCTTTAATGACCTGTGAATAGTAAATAACATTATTACTGAAGTGACAAAAAATAAATCATAGGTAGGTACCTACTTTTGTGGAATCAATACTATTGAAACCATAATTCCGTACACGGCAGGAAGAAGTTGATAACTCGCGGGAAAAAATGTAAGAAATTTGAACCTTATGTAATTTAATTTAATGTTCTAATTTCTTTAATAAAATATCTCGAGTTATCAACTTCTTCCCGCCGTGTACCGAATTATGGGTTACAGTATTTGTATGGTAAACCAAATAATCACCAATTATTAATTTCATTTTTACTTACAGTGCATACATTTTAAAAACGTAATAAATATTACTATGATCTGAAATAGATGTCATAAATATAATAAACAAATATAATTGGATTGAAGCTCAATCTAATAATAATTTCCTTGTAATCAAAACAATATTTTCTCCCAGGCTGATGTTTTCAAAATAATTCATTGATTGTTGTGTTATTGATTCAATAGGTGATAGTGCTATATTTACTTATTATGTTTATCTGTGTATTATTGTCATTGGTGCAACTAAACTGCTTTTTGTAGGATGCCAGTGTTATATTTCTTATGATGGGATTTATATGAATAATATTTTCTTTATTGTCTTGAATAAATGTAACTAAATCTTAACTTCAATGCCTCCTCTTTCAAAATAGCATAAAACAAAGCAACTTTAGATACTGCCTTGTTAGTGAACTATTAGTATGTAGCCTTTACCATTGATGTTGTCCATGTAGAAATCATTAAAGTTCTTGTAAACATCAGCATAATATTACAAACATCCATGTATGTATGTATTGAACTACACATTCACTGCCACTGCCAGCACAAGCTTTGTGCTACGCTTGTAGCCGACAACATGTTTTTTTCACTATGCAGCAGCCCCCCATAATTCAATATTAATTAGAATTCTTAGAATCTGAAACATTGATGCAACTTGCAAACACTTAGGAAACCTACCTTCTCATTAGCATGCGTTTCTAATGCCTAACTAATCCAATTAGGTACTTACTGTGGTTGTACCTGCTTATGCAGCTCTCTAGCGGTTATTTTGTGGCTATGTGTAGGTACCTAGTCAATTGTAGTCATATACCATTTATGTTAGCAGACAGCTACAAGTGTTAAAAGTATATTTGGCTATCATTAACATACTCAGACATGCCAACAGTGTGAAAGGGATGATAACAATAACACACCTAATTGATCATTTGTAAACCCTATCTCATTGCAATAAGGTTTACTAATAGGCAGGCAACTATGTCAACAACAGTTTGAACACACAGGTTGGGTGCAAAGGAAATAATTTGGGAATCCCAAGGACTCATCAGGGACACACATTTCTTAATAGCATGTCTGTAGCAAATAAGCCTACAGTTTGCCAGCAGTCACCTTAATCTTTGGACCTTTAAAGACCTCATATGCACTGCTTTTTGAAGAACCCCATACTGTACAAAACCCTAATAATTGCAAAACAAGATTATTTTTCTTGTGCATGTTTAAATCGTGCTACTGTATTCGCAAACCAAATAATAATATAATAAGTCAGATAAAACACATATGAAACCAATTACTATGTTCCAAGTGGTCCATCTTCATTTATATACGAGTAAATTCCATGTAATCTATATCTAAGCAGATGCTTTGCAGCTTGAGATTGATTAATGTTTATTTTTAAAGCCAAATATGACTAATCTTAATTTTTGCATATACAAAATATATCAACTCAATTTTCCTACACATATGGCCTGCAGGTTTTTTGATGTTATAATTATAAATTATGACAACATTGTCTATCAGCTTAGATTCAAGTAAAAATTATTGTTGGCTAGCAAAAATATCTAGCAAAGAAGGATATAGGTAACAATAGAACAGGTAACTAATAAGATTGTGATTAAACAATTATATATCTTGCAACAGTTGATTAGTTTTCCTGTCTTACAGCTCACTTATCCAGAACTAATTAGTCTTTGAATTAATTAGCATAATTGGGATAAAGTGAAATCTTATTTTTCTACTTATTTAAAGTCGATATCGATACCGTAGTTAGTGCACACTCGTACTAATTCCTGGGTACCATATAGCACGAACGTAAAGTGTTTTTTCCAACCAAGTTTTCGCCGTATTTAGTACGAGTGTGAACTAGGGTATTGATATTTTCTTGTTCAAATTTCTCTTTTTGTACTCTAGAAAATAGGTAATCTAGGCCATCCATTCTGTGCAAAACGAAGTGCTAAAATTGATTTGCATGTCTGTTTCTATTGTTAAATTAAATCAGTTTAATCATGTTGTTCTGGCATGTCAGCTTGCTCTGCGTCAAATTAGTGATTATTGTAATAAGAGTTTTCCTACTCATATTATAAATGCGAAAGTTAGTATTTTTCGAGACGTTCCTCAATTAGGCATTAACAGCTTATCGGATTTTAATGAAATTTGGCATACAAGTACCTATATATCCCGGAATTCCCCAAGGTGGTGAAATAACGGTGCTTGGGACGAAACACAAGGGCGGTTAGGTAGTTTTACGACTTCTACGCTTCCAAAGTCACTGTAGTTAATAAAACTTAAATACAACTTTAAACATCACGCAAATCTTATTGTTGTTCACATAATGGCCAGTAAGGGATGCCCCCTCCCATTTTTATCTAATTTCCAATAATTGAGTGTATTATTATCGCGTCCCAGCCCGGATGAGAGTCGCAGCCACGGGACCGGTGCTGTTATTACTTAACGCATGCCGAAACTTGGCCGACCAGTATTATAGGACAATCTTACATAAAACAACGTAGTTCCGCGGTAAGCTCAATAAGAAAAATATACGTGATTAACACTAATAAATAATGCCCTTAACTTACGTCTTACCATAAGGTAAGACCTACCTACCTTAGAAGTCAGAACCTATCTTAGAATTCATTCGAGCAGCACCTCCAGAGAATCGTAGGCAGGGTTACCAACTACCGAGTCTACCGACTCGTCACACGGTAAATAACGAGCCCGCTTTCGTTGGTAGTTAGACTAGTTAGACGGTAGTCCTACCAATGGTAAATAGCTGGCTCCCACGGATCAAGTGGTATCCGGAAACGCATTTCGCCAACGATAATAAAATGGGTTACCTGCTACCGACTAGGCTAGGACATAACTGCAATCACTCTTACTTTGTTCGCTTGAGTTGAGGGCAAAGGCGAGGGCTTTGAAGCAATGAGAATACTGCCAGTGTCGCGTTAGTTACGGTCGACGTCGACATTTTTACCCTTATTACGATGGAATAAGGTACAAAGTGTTAAGATTCCTTAAAGTCGCTTGTTGACTTTACCTATACAGTGCTAGGTACCTACATTGGCGACGATTGGCTGATTCCGCTCTATATTCGTATTCATAATGCTTTTATGTAACTTTATGCGAAAATCGTCTTCGTGTTAAATATTCTATAAAGGAATCAAGAATGAAACGCTCCTAGACGGACAGAGTGTATCAATCAGGGATGTTGCGAATATCCGCATCCGCATCCGCATAAAATCGATGCGGATTTAATGCGGATGCGGATGTGGTACAGGTCGGTACAGGAACGTCTTAGCATTGGCGTAAGTGCTAGACTGCTAGGTAATTTAGTCATTAACCAAAAAAACCTATTAGAAATGAGCAGTCAAGCGTGAGTGGGACTTAATGTACGGAACTCTTAGAACGCGAGTCCGACTCGCACTTGGCCGGTTTTTTGAAATAAAAATTACTAAAATGTAATATTTGACATTTTTATGGTACTATCTTGACATCCGCATCCGCGGATGTGAGCCTTTAAAAATCCGCATCCGCATCCGCGGATGTCAAAAAATCGGCATCCGCAACATCCCGTATCGATTAACCTGTCGAATCCCACGATATTACGTCACTTAAAAGAAATATTTTTTTATCCCAACCCAAAGGTACTATTTGTTGAAGGGAATTGGTATTTAAAATAATTAATCGGGAATACTTAATGGGATTTAATTGTCGTGAAATTTTTCTGAATTTAATTGCGCCTATTTTTCTTATACCTCAGCTATTTTCAGTTTAATAGGCACTGTTTAAACTGGAACCTAAATAAACATTCATTATTAGCAAGTTCAATAAAAACATAGAAGGCAAAAAATTCCGAGGGATTTTTTGTTTGTTTCAGTACATCGCCCATACTCCACCGATGGTACCTAAGTTAAGAGTGTTGCAGTTTGTACCTTCCTAAACTTAATTTTTGTATTAGATTTTTATTTACGTATGTATAGATAGATACACAAAGTAACATATGTTAAATAGAATACCTACATAGAAACTTAAGTCAATAAACGCTACTTAGTTATGCCCGATCTAGCCAATTTCGACTTGACCCACATTTAGTTAACGGTGATCTGTGTGCGTCGCATCAACTGCTTAACAGGACTTCAGCTTGTGCTACGTATACTAGGCTATATAGCTTATATTATAGTTACTATGTAGCTAGGTTTAAACTACATAGTTTAGGCTCCTAGCTGTAAAAGGCATATCGGTGACGTTCTTAGGAAAAATATACCATTTCGTCGACTTGAGAACATCATCTCACTACTTATATACAGCGTCTAAGTTTTTACTTTCAACACAATTTTTACCACTCAGTTGAATTAAAAAAGAAACCTTTCTTGGTGCAGTTAGGAGCTCTACATATTTTGAGAATATAATGTTTTAAATCTCTATGTCCTATCTGTGCGTTTCCTGTCAGTACATACTACATACCTATACAGCGTCTGTTTTATTATGTGTATTTAGCCTAGATATCAGCAGCAACGAGCAGACAGCTAGATGTGAATCATAGGTGCAGGAGTCGTTAAACTTTATAACTATTGGCGTCAAGTGTAATCTAGTCAGTTTTGAATATAGGTACATAGATTATTTGTAGTATAGATTGGCCTAATATTGCCATAGAACGAAACGCGTGGAAGAAAGAGAGGTCGGCCTTTGGCCAGCACTGGGACACAACAGGCTAACAAATAAAAATAAAATATATTCGATATCCATATAAAATATAGGTAGCTCATCGTGTGGCCTGTCTCACGCTTGCTGCTGAATCACAGACCATCACAGTTTTTTCTCAGTAGGTGTAAAAAAACACGAAACATATTAATTGCTACAAGTCTCACTGTTTATCCACGCGTTGTTAGCGGTGACCTATTTAACTCACTATGCTAATTAACAAATCATTTCATCTTGGCTGCAAGCTCATCCCCAATGCTACTTGAACTTTAGATCCATAACAAGTATGCGTCATTCCGTCGCACCTATACTGGTGGCCTAACACGAAGCGGTTATTGAACTTTGTTATTAATGACACAGGAATTGTTTAAGTGTTTTGTGTGGTGTGTGATTCTAATTGCCTTGCCAAGTCGAAAGCTCATTAACCAGTTTAGGTGACGTTCTTTATAAACCCCTAAATCCCAGTCATTTTTGCAGTTTTGAAATTGGAACCATCTTTTAATCCATTATGGTTCAAAATTCGATCTGAATTTGTCCTTTTAAAAGACATCGGGACTTAGGAGGTTGCATTTTTTGTAAAACTACTCGCCGGTTAGTCTTAAAGCCAACAATATTAATATTGCATAATAGGTCACGGGTCAGCGGGTCACGATTTTACATCAGTTAAGCCCTCATTACACCGTCGGAAACGAGGATTCCGAGCAATGTGACCTTGCTAATCTCTGTAATTACGCCTCGACCACAGTCAGGCAGACATTGGACAGTCGGAAGACTGCGACTCGCCCAGCAACATGAATGCACGACCAGTACGAATGTGTTTTGACAATAATGGCGACCTATTCGCTCGGGTTATGTTTATGCAACGCGATATTTTAATTGTCCGATGTGTGGGTGACTGTCGACCACTTGATGCTTAAGAGGCTTGTTTTTCGGCGTAATACGTACTGGGACTTAGATACTTTTTAAAGTTCTTAGAAATCTGGGATGTAGATCCCTACTAATATTATAAATGCAAAAATACCTAACTCTACGTACCTATGTTATGTCTGTTTGTCGGTTGTGAACTTGTTGCCTACCTATTCACACTTAAACCGCTGAACGAATTTAGATGAATATTGGTATGGAGATAGTTTGAGGCTCGGGAAGGACATATCATCATCATCATCATCCTACGCAGACGAAGTCGCGGGCAAAAGCTAGTATTTTATATATCTACATCCTAGAGTACGTCTAAGCTAACTCTGCACTGACCTGGCAAGCGACAGAGTGCGGAAACCCCACCATTAACGTCAAATTTATATGAAAATGTGACGTGTGTGTAGTGGCATTGCCACATTTAAGTTCCCTTTGAAATATTCTTATGTTTACTACACTTTAATTTTCTTTGACAGTACTTTTGTTAAGTTTTTCACACGATTTAAACCACGAGCCTTCTACTGTGCTTAAATGAACCTAGAGCAGCATTTTGTTATTATATTATTGTTAATATTTCACTGACACCAATAATAATTCCTAGTAATCTAAAGTGTGCAACGTTTTATTTTGACTACGTCCATTTATTTTTGCACACCCACATGCTGCGGAATACTTTTAAATAAATGTGTAGGCATTCCGCTGTGCCTACACGTGATTAGTTTTTACGAGCTAAATGCAAATGCCGTCTATAAGTAACTTAGCTCAGCCAAAATCCAGCCATCCGTTTCAATCTCAAGACACTAGACAGAGAAAGTAAAAATTGATTTTTATGATTTGACTCTTATGTATTGTACCTACCTATAATATACCTAATTTTATATGAAGCTAAGGCAATCACATAAACGTGGGTATACAAGAAGGCTGTAGCTTCTTCATAATATGTATATACTTAGGGTCACTTCATAACTTTCTAAAATCAATTTTTACGTTACACGGACTTTAATAGTACCTAAGACAAAAGTAATAAGCTTTTCTGTTAATATGACTTAAGTATACAAATGATGATGTAATTTAATAAAATGTTGTTATCATTGGTCATTAGGTATATACGTGTGTCATACAGATACTGAAAAACAAGTTATTTTCGCCTATACGTTGGTATAGGCTACTGTTCCCGAAATCTAAAGACGCGCCAAATTTTCGGTCGACAATCATGAATTTGCGATGTACAGTCAAAGAATTTAATTTCAGTACTATTTCGTACCTTGTCACAGTGACAATCAATGTGTAAATCGCTAGAGACCTCATACCCTCATACTATTGCCACTGTGACAAAGGTACGAAATAGTGGTACTGAAATTGGTTGAACGTACGAGTAGTTTTGGACTTATCAACTCGATTTGAATATTCCTTTAAACAAAAATTGAGGTCAAATTCTCTTGTGTATTAAATTTTCAGACAAAAATCTTCTTCATCCTGGGCTTAGACCGCGTATTTGCATCTTCTACGTAGTAACTGACAATTCGTTAAGGTACTTTAAAGGCACCAATGGTCAGATAAGAGTTGCTCTTAGTACTCAGGGATTCCACCTTGACTAAAGTCAGTTCCACGACACAACTATTCAGAAGACAGTTTTAGTAATTTTATTATGTCAATATACGGCATTTAAAGGGCATTGATCTCTTCTTTGTACTAAACGCCAGTCTATAACATAATAAGTTTTTGGCAAAAATTTCATTTTTGGTACAAGCTTTTAACGCTGACTGTACTTTTCTTACGACAGACAACTAATACTCATCGAGACAATTCTAAAAACCCCTAACACACATAGGTTGCGTTGTTTCATCACAGAGTTCCTATGGCCACCTCCTGTCTCCATCATCAGATCAGTTCGACAGTACCATATTATTGTATTGTCATCAGAACTACATACAGCTGCCAATTTTCATGACGCTACGATCCTTGGAAGATGGTTAAATTAGTTACCTTAGATTCCATTACATAGTTACATACAGGTCGACCTAATAAAAGCTTGTTAATAAAAGTAAACAATATAGGTATATTTGTAGGTACAATTCCAGCACGCATTTTCTTGAAATTATCGCCCGCAGACTTCGCTCATAGGTAGAAATAGGACAGGTTCTGCGCAATTCCACTTACTAGTAGTTGCTTAGTGGAATGCTGAGTTTTGCAGCTTCTTATAAGTATTATAAACAAGAAGACCCGGAGCCCAATTCAGATTTATCAATTTGATATGGTTTTAATACGACCTTGACAATCGTCTTGGTAATTGGTGCGCATCACACGCGCGACTTTCACTTTATTTTTGAGCGATCTTCATGGTCGCATCAAAACCCGTTCAAACCTATAACCGATTGTTAAATCAGAATCGGGCTGCCGGTTCATAGAAAAATGCTAATAGACTAAAGTTGCAGCGGCGGACAAACTGTTTTTTATCGCATCGCTGCGATATTTTTAGATGCGTATAACTTTAATGCTATCTTGCAGTGCAACTGTTTACGATATCTGTTGTTTATAAATAACTATGAAATTAACACATTCCCTGCCAACGACCCGCTAGGCGGGTTCTCTGTTCGTAGGCGCTTTTTGCTACATGCGGGTTTTATCGTACCTAATCGACTTATTTAATTGTATTGTTACTAATCTGATCTGGTCAATGACTCATGATGCTTCCCGAAAGCCAAGTAAATTAATGAAACATGAAAACCCCAAATTCCCTAATGAGAATTTCCCTTCACTTATTGTGTTTACATATTACGTTGTCATAGTTCGTAAATAAGTATAAAGTGTATCTACAACGAAATCTCCTAATTTTTGGTCTCTGAAGAAGTAAGAGGAGAGCAAATTAATATGTTGTCAGGAAGAGATCGCTTTATAGCGATAAGACCGCCTGTTGTTTACCACTGCTTGTGTTTCTGTTTTCTTTTTGTATTGTGAGGTGTGCAATAAAGACAATTTGTATTGTATTGTATGTTGAAGTATTTTCTATTGTGTATATGGTTTGCCGGCATAAACAAATATTTAAAAAATAAAACCAACAACATTACGGGTTTTGATAAATTCCAATCTGTATTTCTCTTGCATTTGGCCGGTTGCCATTTTCATGTTGCTGCATGTTGATAAACATATTAGCGAAAAAGTAGGTATTATCATAAAATTAAACCAAACATTTGGTTGCTGTTTTTTTAAGAAGGTTAAGAACACAAATTAGTACCACATTAGGTACTGAATAGGTAGATAAGATTAGATTTGTTAATCTGTTGTTTGATAGTGTGTATATTATATTTATTGACCGAGCGATGCCTACCTCTTCGTTTCAGCTTGGGCAAAACTGCTTTCGTATAGTTTAGTTATCCGACTGTCCGTCTGTTCTCCTGTACGGTTGGGATTTCGGATCTCGTGAGAGTAAATGGGTCCTCAGACAGCAGATATTTATCCGAAAGCTACATATGGATGTTTTCTATGTACCTATACAAATACAAAGTACATATTTATACAAATAATCAAACTATTATGTATGAACGGCGTCTAATACTCACAATACAAACCTTATTGATGCAGTTTACTTACTTCAAATTCAATGATTCGTTAGCCATAAAAGGATCTCTATTCCAAAATATTATGGTGATGAAGAGGTTTAAAAATAAATACCTCGTAAATCATTAAATTGATTTCACAGTGATATCAAATCCCTTAAAAAAATCTCATCGTTTGATTAGTTAGTCATTACTTCCATTGTCTGTTGCATTCACCTTGGCCTTATCTTATTTCCTTTGCAAATTATAACTGCGTTTTGTTGACCACTCCTTCCTTAGTTTACGAGTGTTTGTGATACTGATATGATATGACAAATGAGTTAAGATCATTTCACAATCAATAGTTTTCACTTAAATTGTTTTACTACTTATTTTAGAAAAACAAATCCATAGGTAACATACAGTTACGCATACTTTTGCGTGCTTTAAAATTAAATTGATAATAGCAACCTATTGTTGAAGCATACGAGCAAAACCACAGCATGCGTAAATCTCCTTTGTTTTCAAAGTAATTATTTATTACATTAGTATTATTGTCATATTAATTACTTCGATGAGTTACAAGAATTATATAATCATTTCTGTACGATACCTAACAGTACGTATTCTACCGATTTATTTCTTAAGATAAGTATGAAATAGTTTCTTTAAATAGAATATGTTTCCCGCTGGCTAATTTTAATTGTTTTTATTGGACGCGTTCATTCGGTGTGTAAATAGTTCTATAAATAAAAATACTCTACGCCATTGAAACTAAAATATACCTACAGTTAAGCCCTTGCTACACGGTCGCCGACAAGCCTTCTAACCGTCTGACCTTGGTCAGTTTTGGTCAAATTTTGTTGGAAACAACTGTCTACACGGTTCGTCCAGACCAAGGCCACGCGGTCTGAGGGGCTTGTCGGCGACCGTGTAGCAAGGGCTTTAGATTCAGCATATTTGGACATTTTGTTATGACTTGTCTTTTAAAAGTTACGATAACATACCTACTCGTATAGATATAGGCATAACCTTTGGTGGAGTAAAAAAGAGTTGAATTAAATATTGTAATACAGTTACCATCAGATATATCGGAGCGGCCAAAGTGCTCAAAAATATCTTCTAAGCCTGACCATACTCTTAACCTTTTGACCGCCATTTAAAATATCCATGCGTCATGCAAATACGAATAAAATTGGAAACGTTCTTGGCGCTATGGGCATGCTGGCAACACATGACACCTTAGATTTTTGGCATTCAAAGCTTCGCAGGCGCAAATTCTACTCTAATTTACTTTCCCAATTGGAACAAAATTACAACTCTACACAATACCAAAACTGTTCCATGTAAAGTTTCATGAGAGTACTAGTAACAGCGACCCTTTCATTTCAGATCTCCGGCATCGTCAGCCTACATCGGCGCAACATTTGAATGCACATTGTGACGTAACACCGTAAATAAAAGTGTTATGGAGCGGGCGTGAGTCGAGATGTGGCCGAAGGTTGTGGCGGTCCTGGGGCTCCTGGCGGTGGCCAACGCCATCCTTGAGGGCCCCAATGTCTGCATGAGAAATGAACCGTGAGTATTTGTTGACTTTTGTTTAACCTTGTGCGAACGGTGATAGCACGTCCCGCGTCCCTAGCACGATGACAATCTATATATGTTTTGGTAATTCGCTTCAATGAGTTGCCGAGATATGATGGAAGGTTGTCCATTAGTGTTGGGTTGGGGGCACGGATCGGATACCGGTATTTTTTGTATGGGAACTGTATTTTTTCGTTCTTTACTAATTACTTCATTTCTAATTGAGCAATCTAATAATACGAAGTCGTAACCTAAAAACACAACTGAGTCCTACATTTCGAGTATAAAATAATTCGAATAATATGGTTATTTCTAAGTTTTTGCAAAATACCGGTTCCGATCCGTGGTTGGGGGTACTAGCGGTGTCCAACGCCACCCTTGAGGGCCCCAATGTCTGCATGAGAAATGAGTCCGTGAGTCCCAATGTCTCCGTGAGTATTTGTTGACTTTTGTTTAACCTTGTGCGAACGGTGATTGCACGTCCCGCGTCCCTAGCACGATGACAATCTATTATATGTTTTGGGAACTCACTTCAATGAGTTGCCGTTTTAAGTCTTCAATCAATCAATCAATCAATTTATTTTGCTATAATAATGTATAATAATGTGTAATTTATGTCTTAATTGTTTGTGATATTATCATTAGTCCTAAAACTGAAACCGTTAACTTTTCAGGATTTTCGTAAAGGTTATCCTATAAATAGATTAGGTTAGGTTTGTTTTATGGCAATCCTGAAGAGTTTTGCGTTACTAAACCAAACAAATTATGACTAACGAAAATACGGACCAACAATACATTATGACTTAAAACTTTTTGGGAAAGAGACCCGTTGCTGAGCTATGATGGAAGGTTGTCGATTAGTTTTGGGTTGGGTGTCCTGGCGGTGGCCAACGCCATCCTTGAGACCCCTAAATTAGGGGTCCTAATAACTACCTACATAAGAAAGGAAACGTTGAATTTTTATACAGTTAATAACACATCACCAGCATCATCCACGCAAACGAAGTTACGGGCAGGAGCTAGTCATTGAATAAAGATAATAAAGTTTGTCATTCGTTGCAAAATTAGAATTAAACCCTCTAATGGAAAGCACTGAATTATTAATTGCCTTCGATCCGTCTAGACATATATTTATAAATGATCCCCCCTGCAGTGAACTCATTTCTGCGACATGCGCGCAACGTGGATCTGATCCGACCTTGTACTTTTGTTTACAATACATATTAGATAACCCATAACTAGGTTATTAATACCATCGAGAAATATTTTATGATATTTGGACATTATTATTTAAGTCGGAAATGGACGTCATGTTGGCTTGTCCCATTCGTTGTTCATTTCTTATTTTGTCTCAATTTGTATTCGCCGTTCGTTCTTTTTAGGGTTCCGTACCCAAAGGGTAAAAACGGGACCCTATTACTAAGACTCCGCTGTCCGTCCGTCCGTCCGTCCGTCCGTCTGTCACCAGGCTGTATCTCACGAACCGTGATAGCTAGACAGTTGAAATTTTCACAGATGATGTATTTCTGTTGCCGCTATAACAACAAATACTAAAACCAGAATAAAATAAAGATTTAAGTGGGGCTCCCATACAATAAACGTGATTTTTGAACGAAGTTAAGCAACGTCGGGCGGGGTCAGTACTTGGATGGGTGACCGTTTTTTTGCTTGTTTGTTTTGCTTGTTTTGCTCTATTTTTTGTTGATGGTGCGGAACCCTCCGTGCGCGAGTCCGACTCGCACTTGGCCGGTTTTTTTTCTTTGCTATTTGCTTTTATCTTTAGCAAAGATATATATTATGACAAAGTTGTTTGTTCAAATTTAGAAAAAAAATGGTATTAGTAAAGTAGTACCGCTAGCCTAAATTGTTATACAGGTGTTTAATTTCTTATTTTTTTTTTTCAATAAGTAGGAAGAGAGTCCGTATTTTTTTAAATAGTCTCTATAAATCACGGCAGTATTCAAGCAAATTTCAATATTTGTCCCTTTCATACGTTTCGTGAAAAATAAAATTTAGGGTTAAATGGATGCCGTGAGGTACCAGGAGGCAGTAGTGAGTAGAGGGTAAAACAATTTTATGAAATATTTTCTCCTCACAGGGTCTCATCTGGTAACAGTTTCGAAAATAGAGCTTTGGGGCCAATTTTTTAAAGGCTATCCTGCTACACCCTTTCAGTGACATAATTATATTGTCTCTCTCTTATAAGGCGTTCTCGGCTATCTACACCGGTGTAGGTAAACATTGAACGGAACTTGTAGGTAAAGGCCGAATGCTACGAACAATTCAAGCATGCTTCATGTTCCATACATCGTCCACCCTATTAAATTAACTGACTATTCTTAAACGTTATTACATAGACATAAGGTCCACAGATGATTAGTTAGTTTTGCTGTTAGTACACCGCTTGTTCCACTCGTCTTTGTTCATTGCGTGCGTGGATAGGATAAGTTATTCAAGTTTATTTCATTGACACATCCGTGATTCACCCGGCCAGTCGTTTAGTGTTGAGTCGCTCACTCGCGAGGAACCTCTTTTGTACCGCTCATTATGTTAAATTGTCGCAGTACTTCACACCGCAAAAATGTCTTACTTCACTCCTCCATTCATTTAACTCATTTACTCGCGCGCATCACATACACCTCTTGCCACACAAATCTTTCACACACTTCAAATTTCAAAAAACTCTCATCCTTTCAAATTCACTCGCGGGCCCATTGATATAGTATAAAGAACTGGATACCCAATCAGCCGCCAAAAATGGCCCCACAAAAGTGATGTCAAAACAGATCATGCATTACTTTTTCGTTTAGTCTTGTTTGAAACGCTCAAATGTGAAGTTGTCAACAATTACGAAATGTGCCGTTAAAATATGTAAAAATAACAATGATAAAACAAGGAAAAAGGATGGAATGTATTTCTTTCAGTTAGTTCTTTGGATAGCATTACATAATTTATGTAATCTGGTGGTAATTTTATGGTTTTGAATAAATTAATTTGTTAGTACCAAAGAAGGGATGTCAAGGAACAAAAATCTAATGAGTCGATGTGAGGTCAATATTTTTTTATATTTTTATATGGAATTCATAAGAAATAATATTATGTTTAAATTCAAGATTTCCAAGAAAACCTATGCGACGTGCAAAGTGGACTGCTATTTAATTATAGCAAGAGATAGGGGTGATGCAGTTTTAAACAAGGCAAAACGGCACTTGTGTGTTCGGCCCATTTCCCTGTTTCCGACATATACACCACCAATAAGGGCTTCTATCGACTAACTGTAAATGCTAAACCTGTCTGAACACAGTGACAACCACAGGATTTTTTTTATAAAGTATAGGTAGACTTTACAAAAAAAAACCAATCAGTATCTAAATGTCCCCGTGCACCCGTGTTATGAGTAAATGTAGATCTTAAATACACAGTTATTTAATAAGTAGAATTTATTTCAAGGAAATTAGTATTTAAAGACGTATACTTACGAATTAAAAATTTAATTTGTTTGAATTTGAACCACGAATTAATTTTATTTGAGCTCCCGATTAAATTAAATTTGTTTTCTTACTTCAATTGGTCTTCCTGTACAGTAATACATATTAAAGTGTACCAAAGTGACTCCATTCGTTCATTATTCTCGTTTGACGTTGTTTGACGTAAATACGTTACGTTTAGTGCCATCGGACTAAATTTTTTAACAGTGTTGGTACTTATGTTTGCAAATTTGACACTTAATGCTTACGACATTAAGCTCTTTTCTGTACGAAACATTTATCTTGACTCAAAATTTACGTAAGCGTTTTTATCATCAATGCAAATGGTGCGAAACGTCATTGGGATCCACATTTCTTGACGTTTTTGTTCTGCTTTGTGTGTCTATTTCTTTTATATTAAGTCAGTGCGCGGGCCTCATAGCTTACACGCCCTTCACAACCAACTCTCGCGCGAGGCGCGAGCCGCTAGGTGCTCGCCGGCTCACTGACACTCAAATTAAGAAACGAGTAACCGTCCACACTGTCAACTGCCGAACTACAAACCAAAGAGTAAAGTAAGTATATAGGTAAAGAGAGCCCTCTTGAAGCATTTTATGGAAACTCATTTGAATGCACCATCTCTGATTCTCCGCCGCAACTAAGTATGTTTGTGTGCGTGCACAACTACATATGCATCCATATGTGTACTTTCGTTCTACATAATATTAGGTCTACTTGGGCGGTTTACAAGTCCATTTTTTGTTTGGTTTCTTGTAACAAAAACCTTTCATTGTTTACAAGAAATCAAACAAAAAATGTACTTGTAAACCGCCCAAGTAGACCTAACATTATGTGGAAAAGGTTAATGTTATCAATAATGGAATAAAGAAAAAAACAGAATATTAAATTCAATATGTTTATTGCATACATGTTTTACATCACATTATCGCTAGGAAAGTACAATTTTAGGTAAACAATAGAAAAGAAAGCGAGTGTGGTGAAAAAGCATTCACACACAAGAAAATACATGTTAAAAAGAAAATTTGAATAATTTACTATGCACAATACAAGCACATAGTCTAGGCATTGTAGCAGATTTATCGATAGTGGCGTAACTTATCAAAAGTAGGTACTTATTAGATACCTACCACGAAATAAATTTACTCTAAAATAGCGTCCATATTGCACAAAATAACACAGAACTCAACGCACTTTCTGGAGGTTTTCACAACAGGGCATGGCAGGGCAGGGCAGGCATGTGTTTTCATTCGGGCTTTAATCTAATTTCCTCCAGCACCATAACCAAACCATAACGAAGAAAATGGCTCAACCATCACTAAAATATTTTTAATTTACGCTCTTACAGTGACAGCTAAAAAATTGCATGTCTTGGCCATACACCTAGTATTATATACTTAGATGAGCTATACGCGTGCGTCCGTGAGGGACAGAACATACGTAATGCGACCAAATTAAAAACACGTTTTGACGTTCCTGACAACCTACCAAACATAACCTACGTAATTTGGTCGGGTTATTTCAAAAGCGCGTTCTCTGCTACTCATACTAAAAGTTCCATAAGTGCATCTTGTTCGGTCAACTGGCTCCTCGCCCATTTCATCTATATATGATTGTACCTCTATGGTCTTGTTTGTTTTTTTTTTTTTAATTTTATGGCCTGGTTACGAGACCTTTAAGCCAATCTATGGTCTTGGCGGTTATGCAAGTGTTGCCAGCATAAACAAACAGTATAATTAAATCACATTTTAACAAAATTCTTATTTTTTCGTGAAATTAATTGAAAATTATAATAATTAAAAATATTAATTCGTACTTATTTTAATTTTAATATTAATGCCACTAAAATTATATGAATTTTATAGTGCCATCTGGTGACGTAGTTTGTGTAATCGGAAGTCAACTTTACGCAATAGTATGTTGTCGGGGGCAAAATATAGAAATCGCCTGCATCTTTACTGACGTTAACTACATTTCTAGTGTCCCCCCCCTGCTACAAACCTTATTGCAATGGCAAAAGGTCCACCGAGAAATGCGTTGAGTTTGTACCATTCACCGCGTCACTGTGACATTGACATGAACACTTCAAATTCTTCAAAAATCCTTTCAAAATGAAACACAATGAATTAGAAATACCAAAAGAGGGAGTGAGACAGACACTTCAATATCACGACCGAAAATACGTTAAAAATTAAACACGAAAGACAACAAGCGTAAGTGCTAATAAGTGCTGCACGCTTTCATACATCTTACGCCTTTTTAATCCTAACTCACTTGTCAAAATGGCCGAATGGCGCGGGAAATCTAAGTCATCAGAACGAAGTTCGACGTGTTGCTTCTCTGTCGCACTTGTAAATTCGTACGTAAGTGTGACAGGGCGGCAAGACGTCGAACGTGGTTCGCCTCTGACTGAGCATGTGACGTGAGCATTTACGAAGCATGCTTAGAAACAGTAGAGGATTACTGAACAAAATATTATTTAAATTATTGCAATATAATACGGTGAATACGGTCGGTGGTTTACACAAAATGTGACAATTTACGTCAGTATAGTAATTAAATAGTAAGTATAATTTACTAAGTGTAATAAACATGTACTTTACGTAATGATTTGAATTTGTATTACTTTTTGTTACCGTTCTTCGTAAACAACGTTGAAATAAGTGGTATCCAGACACGACAATTTTTCGCCAATCTGATGAAATTCTCCGATCGAATCAGCAGGTGCGGACACATAAATGCCAATTTTCATAGACTGTTTTATAGTAATTATCTATGGAATGCAAATTTCCTGTTATTCTATTTCTTCACTCGACAATCTCAACAATCAACATGATAAAAGTAAGACTGAATTCGCAAGAAATAGTGCGAAATGAAACGCAATTCATAGGCAGCTGACACTGACTGTAGTGACAGTGACGGAACAAAGAAAAGTATGAGTTTGGAGTTATGGCGCGAGTGTTAATGTGCTTTTATTTAGTATCACATTACTGTTAAATGATCTGAAGTGGTAAGTTAGTTATTTTTATCTATAATGATATCTAATTAGAAGAAAATATGGAATTTGTTCTCCTTACTTTGGTAAAAAACAGTCGTGTAGTTTTAAGGCTACTATTCTTATTGAAATATATTATTATTCAACTGTAAATAATATCAAGTAGCAAGGATTGAAATTGAATTGAACAATCCATAAAACAGCTAAATTAGAACAAGTTTCATAAAAGCAAAGTTTCTATGTAGGATGTGGGTCACTAGGTCCTTGGTTTGATTCTTAGTTCTTAAATTGATCTGTCTTCTGTTGTTCAAGTTCTTTTCTTCACCTCGAGAATTGCATTCAAATTAAATATTTATGTGTAAAGGATAATAGGAGTATAATTATATTATATGGTTTGGCCCAGGACTGTCTCATACCAAACAGAGAGAATCATATATATCATACTGTCTATAACTCTATCTTTTCTAGTACTAGCACCCAAAAGAATGGGATGAGTATAACTTTCCTGGTTCTTACTGACTGACAAGTGTTTGACTAAAAATTCGGTTTAACTAGTTTTTGTTGCCGATAACTCCGATAAGCTCTGAACTTATCGCAGAAAATAGCCGATGCTGATGCTGAAAATATGCCAGTACCTCACCTCATTTGAAGTAAGACATTGTAACACCTCATTTTTGAAAAAGAGGTACTCATACAAACTCATTTTAAATTGATGTCCTGCCGATCACTACAGTCGTTAGACTAGGTTTTACTCACAACTCACAGACATTATAAGGTAGTTCACGTAAACACATATACCCTGTTTTAAGTCAACGGTCGTTTATTATATCATAATATTTTCAGACGTTCATTGATAAGTGGTTTTATACGAGTAGTTCTACTTGATTTTTAGCTGATGTATTTTGCCTATCATTAAAATATCGCAAACTTCATCAACTTTGCCTACCATACGCAAACGCAAACATTATGCTTTGCCAAACGCAATTTACGGAATCACTCTTTTTAAACCCTTATGTACCTAATTATATATTATGTACCTAATTTTTGGCATAGTACAATATTGAGGAAGTAGTGATATTGCATCATAACTGTTTATTATTGTCAGCTGAATATTGTTGCATGATAATTATGATGTTGCTCGACCAATTTAAAATAATTGTCATTTCGTCTCTACAAAGAGTACAAAGCATTTTCGCTACATATACCAATATCCCTTTTTATTTTATTGGCTACAACTTACAAACTTAGTATTAGTTTAAGAGATCTTATCTAATGGTATTGGACTTCTTCACCTTATAATTATATGTCTATGGTTTTGCTTAAAAATTTCAAAATAGCGTTCGTCAAATATAACTAGAAGTCGAGATCCATTACAATTGTACGACCAAGTGTATAATTATACTACTTACCTACTGGTTCTCATGTTAATGACATTTGCATAGTTTAGTATGTGTTTGATGACCCACTTACGAGTAAGGAATCTGTTTTGCGTAAAGAATTATTGTATTGTAAACAGTCAGATAAAGATTCTAGTCGAGTAGCAACTTATTCTCTGCCAATTCCTAATAATTATTTTAATTATTGTATTGGTTATGCAAGATTGCATGCTTAGTGCCACTGCCATGGTGCGATACTACATAACGACGTTTTGCAACGATTCAACAGGGCGTTTTAAGAATTTGCAATTTGCAAAAATGTTAAATTATTAACACGAAGCGTGTTAATAATTTTACATTTTTGCACTAGAAATCAGTATTATTTTCTTGAAAGTAACATTCATTCATTCATATTTTATTTAGAGAATTTAGATTACATTTTGCAGATTTCGTGGTCTGATATTCTGAACTCGTAATTTTTGCCGTAATTTCCAGATACCAGTAGTTTTCTCAATCGCGACAGTATACCCATGTACTCTTTCAAAGTTTCAACTGTTTGCGATACTGTCGCGATACATAATATACAATATTTTATAAAAGAATCGGCGCACATGGTTGCGTTTACCAAATATGTTTACCAACGAACCGGAGCTGACAACCATTGCAGATGAGTCATCCTTCATATAGTTTTATGCAAAAACAATGAGATAACCATTGACCTTCGCAGTTAAATTGCGATACTATAACTCGGTCATCAGAAGCGACGAAAAGGCACTCTGTTCTTGACCTGAGAATGCGTTTATGCTTTTTTTTTATCGGAACGAAAGTTCAATGTACACTTTAAATAGAATTATCTGCATCAAGGTCGAAGTGCAATGGATTATCAAGCTGAGTGTGACTGTTTCGTCTTATATCGCTGCTAATTAATGTAAGCTTAACTTTGTAATGTAAGTGTTAATGAGTTTCATCGTTTTCATCAAAAACGATCTCTTTCCTCTTGACGTTTACTCTTTTTTTTCGATATAGAATAATACCCAATTACCCATACACACTTTCTTAAAATGTGATTTGAATATTATCATAATCGTCATTTCGTCATCATCATCATGTCACCTGAAAGATTCCTGAGGATCTCTACAATGACTGATCATGCGCTGTTCTCATTCTACTCGTACAGCGGTATCCTGCCGGCTTGACCAGGCCTTAATTAATGCTGGCCCTGCAGTTCGTAGTTGCCACGCAAAAACCTTTCTACCCTAATAGCTGGAGCTCTAATATGAGCTAATGTCAACAACCTTGGCCATAGTTCTTATCATATTTCACGTTAACTGCAACCACTCCCAGTACCTACCCCACTATTAACATTAGGGTCTATGAGAACTCATTACTGCATATATCCTACGCCCTTTTAACTTGCTACGGCCGCGTAGGTATTTTTCTCGACATCGCACTTTGTTTGGTTTCCCTCATATTGTGCCACATTACTGTTCATTTTGTTTTTTTTTTCACTGATTGTCGCTGTTTTGTGTCAATTTTGCACCTTGTGGCCATTGCAATAAGGTGCGCATACATAGCTGTGATACCGTACGGTATTCATTCAGGTCATTTAACTTTATATCTCCCTTCCCGCTATTGTCTCCTTTGTTTTGTTCATATTATATGACAGGGAGATGTACATATAAACAGCGACAGCATCTGAGGGGAACACAAAGCACTTGTCCCGATTGAGTTTTATTGGTATAAAATCAATCCATCCTACTTACAACAACCCGTTATGATGTTCGATCCAGCTAACCGTGTAAATAAATATCTATAGCGTCAATTGATATCCGTTCGCGGAGGTAGACAAACTCGATTTTGGCTTGAGACGAAGTTGGAAGACTTGGGTTCTAATCTCGGTAAGGCCATTTATTTGTGTGCTTATATCGAATATTTGCTCCTGGAATTTGAATGCTTTCTATGGTATTTAAGTATGTAATAGTGTACATAGCGGTCTTACTCAAATAACAAGCTTCGGTTCTGCCCACTAGGTCAGCCTGTGTAAGATTGTCCCCAAATAAAATAAAATAAAGCGAATCTACCATATCATATGGTATCACGGCTTCTCTAGATCAAAACTACTGGCAAATATTTCGATCGTTAAATCTTATTTTAAATTGAATTTGCTATAATGATAATAAATTGATAATATGTGAAGGTCAGACTGTATAATCTATGAGAAACAAATGTTCCAAATGTAAATACAAGTTCGGTATTTCCTGAAAGTAAACACGCCAGTAAACTAGTTTCATGTTTGTAAAACAGTTCCTATTCATAATTGAATGAACGCCATTGTTCTATTATACTGCAATATGCATATTTCGCTCAGAAACTGAAACATTATATGTACCTACTTAAACGTTCGTAATGAGTAACCCATTCATGGAACTAGACAAATTAAAATAAATACTTAAAAAAAAGGACTAATTGTGGACTTAAGTTTATTTAGGTACCTATACCTACCGCCACCTACCGTATATTCTAATTCTTTTGTCTCCGATACCCAAAGATTGTCTGGAAGAGATCGCTCTTAAGCGATAAGACCGCCTGTTGTTACCTCTATAATATTGTCTTTGTTTATATTATTGTACATTTATTGTAAACTACGTGTATGTGAGGTGTGCAATACGACGGAGATCCAGCAGACTTGTTCACCCTTGACGGCGACGTTATCCAATGGATGCAGGGTTTAACCATAAGCCTATAAACGACTGACAATATGCCATACGATTAAATAAATAAATAAACAGTATTGTATTGTATTGTATACCTAGTATTACCCAAGCCTTTAGGGTAAAAGCCCGTAAATTAAATCAACTTTGATTTGTATTCAGCATTTACCCGTATACATCTAGGTCTACCCAACATTGGGAGGAGAATAGGTACTTTTGACTTGTGGTCACAAATGCAACTTATTATATGATGCTGAATATTTATATCAAACATAATTATTAAATACTATCAGAATTCCGACTACGAGTACACTGTCCATTGATGCACTTATCGCTTCCATCCTTACAGATACACTACGAAAGTGCGTGTAACCGAACAACAGCCGTACCAAGAGAAAGAATACTCCTGGTGTTTTAACGTCCCACCGCGATGCTCCAAATACCGAGTCAAGTTCCGCACAGTCTACAAGACGCAGATCCTTGTGAAGTATCGGCCTGTAGAGGAATGCTGCGCGGGATTCGCTCCGGATACGAATGGGGAGCAATGCGTGCCTGTGTGCGTGGATAAGTGCGTGCAGGGGAAGTGTGTGGCTCCGAATACGTGCGCGTGCGACCATGGGTACGGAGGACCGGCTTGCGACATATGTGAGTATAGAATAGTTTTAGTGAGTTACTCTCGACTCGCTCTAGCGTAAGTCCCGGACAGTCTACAAGACGCAGATCCTTGTGAAGTACCGACCGGTTGAGGAATGCTGCGCGGGATTCGCTCCGGATACGAATGGGGAGCAATGCGTACTTGTGTGCGTGGATAAGTGCGTGCAGTGGAAGTGTGTGGCTCCGAATAAGTGCGCGTGCGACCATGGGTACGGAGGACCGGCTTGCGATATATGTGAGTATAGAATAATTTTAGAGTTCCTTTCGACTGGCTCTAGCGTAAGTCCCGGACATTCTACAAGACGTAGATCCTTGTGAAGTACCGGCCTGTAGAGGAATGCTGCGCGGGATTACGTAGTTTTTATTATGAGATCGTTTAAAATTCTTCAGCATACCTCTTCTTTTTCATTATTCTTTGCCTACATCTGGGTTAGCCTTTAAAATAACTGCCGCACTTCATTTCCAGTCGTGAGCATTCAAAACTTATCCAAACCTATTGTTACAGCTTGCCCAAAAGGCAAATGGGGCCGCAACTGCCAGAACTCCTGCCAATGTCTGAACGGCGGTACTTGCGAGCCTTTAACAGGCGAATGCGCTTGCGCTCCTGGTTGGCGAGGCGAGGCCTGCGAGAAGGCCTGTGCGGCGCCGACGTTTGGCGACAACTGTATAGAAACGTGTCAATGCAAGAATGGTACTTGTGACGCGGCGAGCGGCGCGTGCGAGTGTGTACCAGGCTTTACGGGACCGCTGTAAGTGTTCTTATTCTCAATTTAGGAGCTTGCCATATTAGATATGTTGCCCCTATCCGTGGCGCCTAACAATAAAACTCCATAACGATACTGAACTTGCAAGCAAGATAGGATAGTTTTTATTAACATTGTGGTCATTCTTATGACAAAAGTGTTGACAGAATCATGTTGTTAACAGGTGCGAGGAACGCTGTCCAGCACAGGTGGCCTGCCCTCAAGGTTGCCGATGCCAAAATGGCGGTAAATGCCACCCACTCTCAGGAGAATGCGACTGCGCGCCCGGATGGAGCGGCGAGGTCTGCGCTAACAGGTCAATATTCACAGGCCGGATAAGTCATAGTGCCGAAATCATTTTACATTTGTGCGCACTACATGTCATACGGGTCAATACGCCGACGCACGACGTGGTGAAAATATGAACTTTTGTGGGACATCTTCATACTACTTAGCAGCTGCCAACTGTCAAATAAGCAACCTGTCCCACCAGGGCAGCTCATACATACAGGGATGCCACGGAACGAATACACGGCATATTTAACTTCCCATCATCGCGTTGCTAATCGAACTGAGGTTCTGTCAATTGGTAAACCTAGGCAATCTGCCGTAGTGTGGTGCGGTCATTTTCGGGGAGGGAAGGAGCTAGTCCGTTCTGATGTAAATATTACTTATTCTGTGGCATTTTGCAGAATAGAGATCTCATATTTCTAGCTCAATTAGTATTCTGGTGACAGTAAGTCTTAAGTAACTCCATCTAGTGTGATTTGTGATCTGCATAATTTGTTGAGCGTTCTCGTCTGCTTTGTCAATTACTACAAAAATAGCGTTATCGAAACTAGACGCTCCTAATATATTTTTTACGTTTGACGAATGGTTTGCCGACGACACGCCTAACAATGTGGCGGTTATACCTATATTTAGATTTTTCTTTTAAGGGGCCCACTGATTAACAGTCCGCCGGACCGTATCGTTGTTCGGAACTGTCAAAAGTTTGTTCTAACTGACAGGCCGATACCGTCCGGCGGACTGTTAATCAGTGGGCCGCTTTACACAGCTCAGAAGGCAAACGACTTTTGGCAAGTGGGCAATTTTCTAATAAGCGTACCCTAAAATCGTGTCAACATGCGTTGATCGTCGTACCCAAACACGGATGATACCCGAGCGTGTGGATTGCGAAATTCAATATGCAATACTCGTATGCATGTCATGTGCATGATTGACCTGGATTGCCAAAGTGATGCGCTGTTGAATTTGTTACACGTTGTTATTTTATTTTGAGCCGTTTAAGTAATATTAATATTGCCTCGCTTCAATGACGGGAGAGGAAAACCGCGGAAGGTGGATGGACTGTGTGAGAGATGATATGAAACGAACGCGAGTGAATGATGAGATGACGGGCGAGTGAGAATGAATGGGACCAAATGAATGGGGTAAGGGCAAGCGAATGATGATTGCCTGCCTTCAAAATTTGTCTTGATAGAAAACGAAGAAAATCTATGACATTTTATTAGTGGTACCCTCTAACTCTAAGCAAATTTTTTTTAATTTTCATCCAACATGGAAGTAAAATTTGCAATGACTAGGGATAGCAGGATTAAATTCGACATCATGAAAAAATAGATTTTCCAGTACTGCGTAAGATCTCTTCGTTCCATCATGTCATGGCCTATTGCAAAAAAGCTTAACAATTGTTGACTCAATTCGTAGAGTAGATTATTATAGAGAAAGATTATTAAAGAAGAAAAATACAAGCGTAGGTTGCGCGCTACAGCTGTCCTAGATTAAGCATTTATTTAATCGTATGGCAAGATTCGAGTCGCTTAAAGTATTAGAAAGTAATAAATAATTAAAGAACTATATCCAATGTTAGTAGGATTGAGCATGGATTGCGTTCAACATCCATTACACGGTCGAACACAGATTACTGTCATTGTTGTAACACTATGCTATAGTTCGTTTTTTTTAGCATTAGAAAAAACTTGAAAGAAGGTAAGCGATTTTGACATGTCTTTTAAGGTGACGGTAGAGGTGGGTAAATTTTCAGATTCTGTCAATTTACCCCATTTCACACACAAGCGCACTTCACGCACACTACCTCACTTTACTGGGACAGGTCATTGACCCATCAAGTTTTTTTAAGATTGCGTTTTGAGTTTAGTGTTAACCACTGACCTCTTTTGAGGAACAGAAACTGTAAAAACGTTCCATTGAAAGAAGAAAGAGAAACAATACATTAAATCTTGCTCTCCTTGTCTGTTCATGTCACACGTGACGTATTTAAATTCTAATTTAATTCATTTGATTGTTAACTATTTTCTGCATATTATGGCTTTGTCGAGATACGCGTTTTGTAAAGTTAAACCGAATAAACCCAGATGTCATTAAGTCAGATGTAAAATGTTATTTACTACTCTATACGGTTATTCATAAGGCGAAAAATCAATTCAATTAAAAATTTAAATAAATAAAGTTTCGGCAGGGTGGAAATTTAATTAAGGCCGACAAAATAAAATTTAATAATATATGTCGGCTGATGTACCCCTAAGATCTTTACAGATTTACTTGTACGAGTATCCTATATTCGCTATTTATTTTGCTATTAAATTTATAAAATTAAAATAAATAATTAAATATTATACTGGCATTCCACCGCTATTATTTCAGTGCTGAACTGATTATCTTCGATCGTAGCCTTGATGATGTAGTTGTACTTACACTTACGGCGGTAGGAGCGGCAATGAACCCCGCGCAGCGTAGAACGAGAGGTGCGTTGGGATAAGTGCATATACATATAATTCTTCGTGCGTCTGTCTGTCTGTCCGTCCGTCTGTCACAGTCTATTTTCTCCGAAACTACTGGACCAATTCAGTTGAAATTTGGCACACATATGTAAATTTGGCACACAAATGTAAATTTGTGACCCAAAGATGGACGTGTAACGTAAATAAAATGTATTTTAGAGAATTTGAAATACGGTAGCCATTTTTGGGGGGGGGGGGGGGGGTAAATGAAAAAATTAAAAAATATGTTTTTTAAACTATATAGTGTTATATATCAAATAAAAGAGCTCATTGTAAGAATCTCAAACATAACTTTTTTTATAATTTTAGGATTAATAGTTCAGCAGTTATTCATGAAAATAGGCAAAAAATGATCATTCTCCGCCCACTTTCTCCGAAACAACTGGATCTAAAATTTTGAAAAAATACACAAAGTAGTTCTTTACCTATATATGTCAGGAAAATCTATAAGAAATGTGCAGTCAAGCGTGAGACGGACTTAATATACGGAACCCTTAGAATGCGAGTCCGACTCGCACTTGTTTTTGTTTAGCTCTTATTAGGTTTAAGGAGTTTTATGAGTGAAAAAAGAAGTTTTTTGTTTTATGTGCCCGCGTTATTGCCGATCGATTGTGTTTTAAACGATAATTAGACAAAAAAACTTGTTTTTCACCCAACGAATATAGATCCCCATGACACATCTTCCAAGTCGCCTTTGGATAGGCTTAATTTTAAAAATAATTGAAATAATGTTCTATATCATTCATACTTGCAAAAAAAGACTAAAAATAATTTACGTGACCAATGCTTATTATTAGTAAATATCTTACAATTTAATATCTGATATATCACACGATACAAAAAAATGGCCGCAAAGTTAAAAGTTTATTTATTTACGTTACTAGTCCATCTTTGGATCACCGACTCTTTGTCATATGTGAAAAATGTGTACCAAATTTCAATTGAATTAGTCTATTAGGGGCAGACACACGAGTGATCTTAAAAGGGATTTTTTTCTTGAATGATTTGTATGTACTTACCCCAACGCACCTCACGTTCCACGCGGCGCAGCGTAATCAGTAAGTACCTAATAATTAGTGTCCGACCGAAACACAAATTTCTGTATATATAAATATTGTTGTCCTACTTGCTCGCCAACTTTTGGTCTTTGTCACATAGTTTAGTTTCATAATACGAAGTACTATTTCGTATGTTTCGGCCAGGCCGAAAGATTCGGCCGTTTTTTGGCCGAAACCGAAACTACGGCCGAAACATGATTTTATGGCCGAAACCGAAACCGAAACCGAATCTTCGGTCGGACACTACGAATAATCACAATGGTCTAAGTACCACAGACCCTACTGTCGCTTAAGTCCTTTATGCCAATCTCTGCCTATTAGAACTTATAAAAAAAAAAGAAACCGAGTAATTATATCCAACTACCGAACCTGCTTACAAATTTTCTCGAGATATTTGAGAAATGTGATATGCAAAGGAGAACATTCGAACAAACGAAAGTATTTTTGCCCAAGCTGAAACGGAGACCTTCGCCTACGCTCGGTCAGTGATGGTTTAGGTACAGTCAGCTGCAGGTCACCCCTGCATAGAAGATTGTATGCAGGGGTGGTACCTTTTCTCTGCAGCTGACTGTACACCTATAAAAAATTGTTGTACCTGCTGCAATTTTATACCGGTACCGTACTTTATATTTCAACAGGTATAGTACCTTCAAAACGAAGCGGTATTGATAAATAATAACGGTACCGTACCGCCTATAAATAATAATAATAATTCAGCCTATATACAGGGTGGTCCAAACCTTGACGTCCAAAAATTTTTTTTTAGATTCCTCACGTCGTGGGCTATCAGAATATACCCCATGTATGTTAGCCGATTTTTCGTAGTTATCGAGTTATGATTTTTTTTTACTTTTAACTTTTCATATGAAATTCCGGGGTTCCCATACAGAGTGGCTAAAAAATAACTGCATTTCCGTTGCCAGGGAGGTTTTGGGATTATACTGAGCAACTTTTACAATGGGGCCAACCCCGAAACCGCGAAAAAAAATTACCCTTCCATAGAAAATGGACTAGCCAAAATGTATAAAAAGCCAATTTTTTTTTCGCGATTTCGGGGTTGGTCCCATAATAAAAGTTGCTCAGTATAATCCCAACACCTCCCTGGCAACGGAATGCAGTTATTTTTCAGCCACTCTGTATGGGAACCCCGGAATTTCATAGGAATAAGAATAAGAATAGAATAAGAATAAGAATTGTTTATTGCCACATACATGAACATAAAATAGAGTTAGAATTACTTACATAATAAAATAAAACAGTTGTTATCATATACAAAACAAAAGTGAGAAGATCTTTGTATTAGGCACAGGGTTCCAGTCTCAGCGTGTGCCGGGCCTAGGTGCCCGGCGCTGGTTTTCAGACCGGTCCCAGACTAAGGACGGTCGGAGAATATTACCTACATAGGAAAAGTTAAAAGCTTAAAAAATCATAACTTGAAAACTACGAAAAATCGGCTAACATACATATGGGGTACATTATGATAGCCCACGATTTTTGGACGTCACGGTTTGGACCACCCTGTATAGACAATAATCTCAACGCTAGCCCAATGCGGATTGGGGACTTCACACACAGCTTTGAATTTCTTCGCAAATGTATGCACTACTAGTATGCAGGTTTCCTCACGATGTTTCCTCCTTCACCGAAAAGCTAGTGGTAAATATCAAATGATATTTCGTACATAAGTTCCGAAAAACTCATTGGTACGAGCCAGGATACCAATGAGTTTTTCCTTACCGCTTATACCGTAAAGAAATAATGCAGTCTCTGCTTTGCACGATTATTGTGTGGACATAATTCTTATAATCACCGAAACATACATACCTCTACGCACAGAATGTCATTGAAATAAAACATTGTTTTTTATAGTAAATTAATATAACATTCGATTTATACACATAACAATAAGCAGGCCAGGCCGCAGCGATATTGGCCTGTAAGCTTCATCTCGGTCTCCAAATCCGCAAAACTCGCTGGTACTAAATGCTGGTCTTGCCGTTATTAATTATCTTGATTCTTGAAGATTATCAGAACAGCACGTTACGTAATCGCATACATAGACGGAACGAACGTCAACAAAGTAGGTGTAGACACTGCAAGTCTTTAGGTATTAAACGAATTACGCTTCGTATTAATAGATGAGTAATATTTAAATGAACATATAATATTCTCTAACATAAATACAAGATTACAATTAATTGACATCAAAAGTCATTGACGTACAGAAGTCATATACATTTTTATAATGACGCAAAATTGATACCAGCATAATGAAAATCAATCCCAATCAGTAAAACGAGTCTTTAAACTTTTTTCATTTTAAGCGGGTTTTGAAGGAACAAGTTACTTAAATTCGATTGTAATCGTATTGTTTTAGGATAATTTACTGCTGTTTTCGACCGTTACGACCCGTAAATAACAACAACTCACATTTAAAATTTGACTGGAGCTCGACGTGATTATATTTATTTACCCTATTTTATGAAATACAATTTATCTACTGGTATACATTTTCGTATGCGTATATGATGAAATGTCTTTATTAATGTCAAAAACGAGCTATGACGATGTACACGTCTGCTTCGATGCAAGGCCAACGGCCATCTGACTCGAAGAAGAGTTTTGAGTGATGTCGTCAATGTATGGAAATTATACGAAAGTTTACATTTGGGATTGAATTTCTGTGTTGTATTTGTGAGTAAAAATATAAGTAGATAATAATCTGGTAGTTTAGTTATCTAGCCTTCAAAATCCCACAACAACTCAATTACTGTCAAAGACAAAACTGTAATGCGTCTTGCTCAAACGGAACTCCATATTTTGATTTTTGGACACTTTTAGTGTCGATTTGTAGAGAATTACAGGAAATAAAAAAAAATATGGCGTGAAGAGCCGGTACACGGCTTCTTCGTGAACAGATTTGCGTATAATTTAATGCAGTTATTAATCATTCATTGAACAAATTGATTGCACAAAGTGAGGTCTAAATCGAAAACGTCATATACCGTCCCCTTAATTGAAAAACACTTTTTAAAAATCAATAACTGTTACTTATGAAAGCAGAAGACTATAAAAGATCGTATTAGATTCATAATTGTTACATATTTACCGTAACTTATTTTTAAAATGTGTTTTTCAATTCAACACATCAAGATTGTTTACCAAATTTCTAATGCTAAAAAAAACGAAGTATAATGGTTATGTCATCTGCAGATGTCCATCTGGCAAATGGGGAGAGAAGTGCGAGTGGAGCTGCGAGTGTGCTAACGGGGCGAGTTGTCACCACGTTACCGGACATTGCCACTGCGAGGCCGGCTACACAGGCGAAAAGGTAATCCTTGTTCATTATTTAAGTTTTCGATTGGCGTTTTTTGTCATCTTGGCTAGGCACCCTGGTGAATGTTCCGTGCCTTGGAAACTTATTATTTCCAAGTGTTCACTCACGATTCTTCTAAAATAGCAACATTTTAAAGGTGAAAAACAATCGAGCTGCTTGTTATGTTATGCTAAAAAGGTCAAAGTTGAACTTCGTAAGTTTCTGTTTAGTAAGAAGTTTCAACACTAAAGTGGAAATCCACATTACATCATTATTGGTAAATACTAATACAATGTATAATGTATTAAATATTCATGTCCTAGAGATGTAGTTTACTCGTCGTTTTTACTTTTGAAAAATAAACCTTCACTACTTATAAATAGTACAAATAAATAAAAGTTTCATTACTCAGTCGATCCGTTGTAGATAGACATAATACATACCAAGTCAACGACGCAACGGAGCCACGCTGTTATGTCGTCGCCCAAATCTAACGTTTAATTTGTCATATGTTTTTCTTGTATTCTTGTTTTGTAGTTTCATAGTGCCTTGGTTTTTACTGTAATGCTGTGTCGCTTATTTGAGTAATAAACAAATAAATATTATATTAAAGATATATCCCAAAAAATCCAAATGCTTAGCTAAGCAATTCTCAATTACTTACACAGTTATTTGAGTAGGAATTTTGATTAGACATTTTGATACAAGGTAGCTTGGTGTTGTAAATGTGCAACGAATTGCACACTCTATTTAGCACATGTAGGTTACGTATACGTATATACTAAACGTTTTATTCATAAAACTAAGCAAACCTTTATAAAGTTTTGTCCCCCTCTAATAAGCGCAAATGTTAAAATGACAGATAAGGACAAATGATTATCAAGGGCTTGTTAGAGTTTACAAGCGCTTATGAATACGGCCATAAATTCTTAGCGACTCGTTTTGAAATAAAAGTAGTCTGTTCGGAAAAAGAAGAGTCGTGGAATCTATTGGGCCCCATACATTCCACGACTCTTCTCTTTCCGCGCAGACTCTAACAACCAATAGTCTAATAGCAGTTTATACTTTTCAGTGCATGGAAAATTGCAAGCCAGGCACGTACGGCGTCGACTGCAACAGAACATGCGAATGTCTACACGGCGGCGAATGTTCGCCAAAAGACGGCTCGTGCACTTGCAAACCTGGCTGGAAGGGCGCACATTGCGAACTGCGCGCTTGCCCTGACGGCAAGTACGGAAAGATGTGCGATAAGGACTGCGAATGTGAACCAGCTAATACAGACCTGTGAGTATATATTTGACGACCGGTCTAGCCTAGTCGGTAGTGACCCTGCCTGTGAAGCCGCGGTCCTGGGTTCGAATCCCAGTAAGGGCATTTATTTGTGCGATGAGCACAGATATTTGTTCCTGAGTCATGGTTGTTTTCTATGTATTTAAGTATTTGTATATTATATATATCGTTGTCTGAGTACCCACAACACAAGCTTTCTTGAGCTTACCGTGGGGCTTAGTCAATTTGTGTAATAATGTCCTATAATATTTATTTTATTTATTTATTTATTTATATTACTTGAAATACGTGTTTGAATGTTCGCCAAAAGACAGTTCATATACTTGTAAACCTGGTTGGAAGGGCGCTCATTGTGAACTATGCGCTTGCCCTGGCGGCAAGTACGGAAAGATGTGCGACAAGGACTGCGAATGTGAACCAGCTAATACAGACCTGTGAGTATCTCTTCAAATACGTGTTTCAATGTTCGCCAAAAGACGGTCCATGTACCTGCAAACCTGGCTGGAAGGGCGTTTATTGCGAGCTGATCGCTTGCCGGCAAGTACGGAAAGATGTGCGACAAGGACTGCGATTGTGAACCAGATAATACAGACCTGTGAGTATCTCTTTAAATGCCTGTTTGAATGTTCGCCAAAAGACGGCTCGTGCACATACAAACCTGCTAGAAATGGCTTACAATATTAGATGCTAAACTAAAAGATGCTATTTTGATAGTCTATCTACAATTTCAAGCTTAGTTGGTATGATTTCGTCGTATATCAATAGGCATTGCCAATATTTGGGGATTATCTAAAATGTATTACGCTAAAATGTTAAAACGCTGCTAAATTATATTGTTGTATTCTCTGCTGTATAAAAGCTATTGTTTTATGCTTTAGATGGTCGAAACTTAATATAATAAGTCAATAACAACATTAATTACATTGAGAATTCAGAGTAGTAAACATTTGCACAACAGACAATATGTGAGCAACAGAATGAGTTATTGCGAAACGATTGACGTAAAACTATGTAATTAATTACATACATTGCCATGATTCATTGATTATTTATTGTTTATTTAACAATTAAGCTCACTGTTGTGGTTTTTAAGTTGAAAGTCTAACAGGAAAGGTCTAAATACACGGAAAGTCTTGGAATGAATATGTTTATTATAATATGGCTGACATCTCTTCCCCAAATATTTGCTTTTCAATAGGCTATTTGACTACTAGTCAAATCAGTTTCTTTTTTCGAACTGTCAAAACGATTTTGCTACTATGGAATTTATATGAAACACCAGCTTGTGACGTCACAATCAAATTACCTATTTATAGTTTTCTACGGGTTTTAAAATAACAATTGTGTCTAAAAATTACTGCTGTCTACCTTTCTCTTAATCTTCTGGTGCTTTATTTCATGCATGGTGTAAAATAATTTATTTTAAATACAGTAAAATTCCCCATTCAGAGTCTATTTATAAGCGTCCAAGGTCTATTAGACTCGGATAACAATTTGATTGTTTCCAGATGTGACCCATGGACGGGCGCGTGCGACTGTGCAGCAGGTTGGGACGGCGAGACCTGCACGCGGCAGTGCGCGCTCCTAACGTTCGGCAAAGGATGCCGGTCCAGCTGCCGGTGCGAGAACAGCGGTCTCTGCTCGCCTGTCAACGGTAATATTAATACATAGACGTCTATGAGAACAGATAGGGAACTAAATAACCCAGATACGTGTGGCGCGTGCGACTAGGCAGCCGGTTGGGACGGCGAGACCTGCACGCGGCAGTGCGCGCTCCTAACGTTCGGCAAAGGATGCCGGTCCAGCTGCCGGTGCGAGAACAGCGGTCTCTGCTCGCCTGTCAACGGTAATATTAATACATAGACGTCTATGAGAACAGATAGGGAACTAAATAACCCAGATACGTGTGGCGCGTGCGACTAGGCAGCCGGTTGGGACGGCGAGACCTGCTCGCGGCAGTGCGCGCTCCTAACGTTCGGCAAAGGATGCCGGTCCAGCTGCCGATGCGAGAACAGCGGTCTCTGCTCGCCTGTCAACGGTAATTTAATTATACAGTGTGGAAAGATAAGTCGGGCCCTGGAGGGAAACTACCTTAAATCCTTAAGCTGGCTCATTTTACTTAAAGGAGACATTCCTTTCAGGGATCGGATACCGGTATTTTTTGTATGGGAACGGAAACGGTATTTTTTCGTTCTTTGCTAATTACTTCATTTCTAATTGGGCAATCTAATAATACGAAGTCGTAACCTAAAAACACAACTGAGTCCTACATTTCGAGTATAAAATAATTCGAAAAATATGGTTATTTCTATGTTTTTGCAAAAAACCGGTTCCGATCCCTGATTCCTTTACTTTTAAAAAGAAACAAAACTGCATTCAAAGATTTTCTAAAACTCGCTTGCCTCGCCCAGGATTCGAACCGACTAAAAATTCCAAAAAATAAAAACTCGCAATTTTATTCTACTAGTCGATACAGTTAATGTTAATGATAACATTTCTCCAAGAAACATTAGGTCTTAAAATCGTCTGTCGTACAAAATATCCATAAAATGTAATATTTAGTACTCAAGATTTTTTTAGACAAGCCAAATTGAAGAAAAAAAGAAAAATACTTTGAATGCAGTTTTGTTTCTTTTTAAAAATTAAGTAAAATGAGCCAGCTTAAGGATTTAAGGTAGTTTCCCTCCAGGGCCCGACTTATCTTTCCACACTGTATATGTAGACACAATGGAGAGCTTCCTACCGGTAATACCCACTTTGTCCGCGTCCATAAACGCACCGATCCTAAGAGCCACTCGCACAATCCCACTAACCCGGGGTTAAGCGGTTAAACCGTTAACCTAACCACCTGCTCCCACTCCTACGAGACTTGCCAGTGCAAGGTACCGTGGTACCTGTACTAGCAGCTCTGCCTATTCCTCCACTAATAATGTATTGAATTTTCACGCCTGCTTGAACAAAACCACGAATTGTACTGGTAACCATGGTAACTCCAGGATAACCGGTTAATCCCGGGTTAGTGAATGGTGCAAGTGGCCCTAACCCTGTCCAACCCTGCATCTATAACCCGTTTCACCGACCTAGTTCTTTACGGTTGCGGGTCTCGTCAGTGTACCTTTTAAGCGTTAGTCCGTTTCTTAAAGGCTCCATATTTCGCATCAGGGATGTTGCGAATATCCGCATCCGCATCCGCAACCGCGGAACTTCCGCATTATTTTCAACATCCGCATCCGCATCCGCATAAAATCGATGCGGATGTAATGCGGATGCGGATGTGGAACAGGTCGGTACAGGAACGTCTTAGTATCGGCGTAAGTGCTAGACTGCTAGGTAATTTAGTCATTAACCAAAAAACCGATTAGAAATGAGCAGTCAAGCGTGAGTGGGACTTATTGTACGGAGCCCTTGGAATGCGAGTCCGACTCGCACTTGGCCGGTTTTTTGAAATAAAAATTACTAAAATGTAATATTTGACGTTTTTTATGATACTATCTTGACATCCGCATCCGCGGATGTGAGCCTTTAAAAATCCGCGTCCGCATCCGCATCCGCGGATGTCAAAAAATCGGCATCCGCAACATCCCTGTTTCGCATTTTTATGATTACAATTTTAATGATTTTATTCATGGGTTTTTTCTCATAGGTTCATGTCTCTGCGCGCCCGGCTACTACGGTATTCGTTGTCAGAAACTCTGCGAGTTCCCATACTACGGTGACAACTGCCGCGATATGTGCGACTGCGCCAACAACGCTACGTGCTCCCATGAGACCGGCCAGTGCAAGTGTCCGCCCGGGTAAGCGAATCTGAACCTTATATCAACGTAGTAAGGTACTGCCAGTTCACTGCGGCAACAACTGTCGCGACACATACGACTGCGCGAACAACGCCACTCTGAACCTTATGTGGACGTAGTAAGGTTCCCTGCCAGTCCACTACGGTAACAACTGTCGCGACACATGCGACTGCGCCAACAACGCTACGTGCTCCCACGAGACCGGCCAGTGCAAGTGTCCGCCCGGGTACGAATCTGAACCTTATGTCCACGTAGTAAGGTACTGCCAGTCCACTACGGTAACAACTGTCGCGACACATGCGACTGCGCCAATAACGCTACGTGCTCCCACGAGACCGGCCAGTGCAAGTGTCCGCCCGGGTACGAATCTGAACCTTATGTCCACGTAGTAAGGTACTGCCAGTCCACTACGGTAACAACTGTCGCGACACATGCGACTGCGCCAATAACGCTACGTGCTCCCACGAGACCGGCCAGTGCAAGTGTCCGCCCGGGTACGAATCTGAACCTTATGTCCACGTAGTAAGGTACTGCCAGTCCACTACGGTAACAACTGTCGCGACACATGCGACTGCGCCAATAACGCTACGTGCTCCCACGAGACCGGCCAGTGCAAGTGTCCGCCCGGGTACGAATCTGAACCTTATGTCCACGTAGTAAGGTACTGCCAGTCCACTACGGTAACAACTGTCGCGACACATGCGACTGCGCCAACAACGCTACGTGCTCCCACGAGACCGGCCAGTGCAAGTGTCCGCCCGGGTACGAATCTGAACCTTATGTCCACGTAGTAAGGTACTGCCCGTCCACTACGGTAACAACTGTCGCGACACATACGACTGCGCGAAAAACGCCACTCTGAACCTTATGTGGACGTAGTAAGGTTCCCTGCCAGTCCACTACGGTGACAACTGTCGCGACACATGCGACTGCGCCAACAACGCTACGTGCTCCCACGAGACCGGCCAGTGCAAGTGTCCGTCCGGGTACGAATCTGAACCTTATGTCAACGTAGTAAGGTACTGCCAGTCCACTACGGTAACAACTGTCGCGACACATACGACTGCGCGAAAAACGCCACTTTGAACCTTATGTGGACGTAGTAAGGTCACCTGCTCCCATTAGAATGGCCAGTGCAAGGTACCGTGGTACCTGTACTAGCAGCTATGCCCCTGCTTATTCCTCCACTAATGTATTGAATTTCGACGACTGCTTGAACAAAACCACGAATTAGCTACTCATTCTTGAGTATGCATTTAATTTGATTTCACTTTAAATTTTGTTCATCTTTACTGATATTTATTGTTTTTATTTCAGTTATGACGGATTGAAATGTGACCGTCCATGCGACGGAAAGAAATACGGATTGAAGTGCCTACAAGAGTGCCAATGTGAAAACAACGCGCCCTGCAACCCCGTCAACGGTATGATTGAATAACTCCTAATGCCATCTCTGATTAAAGTTTTTTGGGAAAAGTACACAAAATGTTTCTAGAATTAACCATTGTACATTTCAAAATTTTCACCTCCATTTTCCCCTTTCTCGGTATCTAATACAGCCTAGCAAGCCATGTGCAATTTCGAGACGAATTATAAAATATAGTCTTGGTATGAATTTATCATCATAAAGCTTTGGATTCATCCGAAAACGGTGCCGTCATATGACGGCCGTCATATAGCGGCCGCAAAAGACGGCCGTCTTTACGGTGGCGACATGTGGAAAGTACCACGGCGTCATAACACAATGTCATCCACCAAGGTCAAAGCGGCAAATTTGAAAAATGTAGGCGTGATGGGATAACGTCCCATAGAAAATTTGAATTTCACGTCTTTTCCTACTGACAAGATTTGCTTGATCATCTATAATTTACTTGGAGGATGAAATATCATCAGAAGAGGAAAATAATCGTAGTACGGAATCATTTATTCAAATTTCGTGTCATTTATTCAAAATGGCGTCACCGCTATCTAATAAAACGTTCACGAAACTATCGACACCGTCATGACGGCCGTCATCTTACGTTACGTTGACAGTCAACGTAACGTAACGCTGTCTAGGAAACCGCGCCATCTTGTTTACATAGACAACGTTCTAGTGACGTCAGTCAACGCTATATAGCGGCCGTAATATGACGGCACCGTTTTCGGAGGAATCCAAAGCTTAAGCCCCTCTTTTTGTGCCGGGGATTAAAAAATGAACTCTAACACAATCGATTAAAGTACGTTTTTCTCCACAGGCGAATGCATCTGCGGGCCGGGCTACACAGGCGGCAAGTGCGAACACACTTGTCCACCACACTATTTCGGTCAAGACTGCCGGTCGCCTTGCAACTGTGGGGAGAATGCTCGCGGCTGCGACCATGTCACTGGACGATGCCAGTGCGAGACTAGTTGGCGAGGTAAATAACACCTTATGTCTAAAACGTAGGGTCTATAGCAGGGATGTTGCGGATGCAGATTTTTTGACATCCGCGGATGCGGATGCGGATGCGGATATTTAAAGGCTCACATCCGCGGATGCGGATGCGGATGCGGATGTCAAGATTAGGTACTTAGAAAACGTCAAATATTACATTTTTAGTATTCTTTTATTAAAAAAAAACGAAACGTTTAGTATTTGAGCAAGAATATAGGTGCGTTATATTTAATAAACAGTAACTACGCCGACTTTTCTGGATCTAGACGATTTCGTTATAGGTAATGACGAAATTACCTAGCACTTACGCCGCCGCTAAGACGTTCCTGTACCAACTTGTTCGACATCCGCATCCGCATAAGCTCCGCATCGATTTTATGCGGATGCGGATGCAGATGCGGATGTTGAAAATAATGCGGATGTTCCGCGTTTGCGGATGCGGATGCGGATGTTCGCAACATCCCTGGTCTATAGTGCGAGGGCAGGGCTACCGTTCGCAAATGTATCTGCGGGCCGGGCTACACAGGCGACAAGTGCGAACACACTTGTCCACCTAGGGTTGCCAGATGGTCGGGATTCGGCGGGATTCTCCCGATTTTTAGCATGTGTCCCGATTCCCGACTTAGTGAAAATTGTCCCGAAAAACAGCATCACGTTATAAAATAATAATTTCAAGTTCTGAACTGTCGTCGAGCGAACCAGCGACCCGCGTCGAGCCCGTCAGCGCGCGCGCGGGGCGCGCTTGGCGAGATTGGGCAGAGCAGCTGACGTAGTGCCAATAATGTATAATATCGTTGTTTTTAATACAATTAATTTAATTTGAATGGTTCATTTTCCCGACTTAAGGCCCAAAATCCCGAAAAATTGATATTTTTTCCCGATAATAGCGCCTTTCGATCTGGCAACCCTATGTCCACCACACTATTTCGGTCAAGACTGCCGGTCGCCTTGCAACTGTGGGGATAATGCTCGCGGCTGCGACCATGTTATCAAACGATGCCAGTGCGAGACTAGTTGGCGAGGTATGGGAAACAACCCTTTATAATGTGTCAGGTATTATGCAAAACCGAACCCTATCACTTTGAGATAAGGTTCAGAATCATGTGGGAAATATATTCCCTCTGCCTTACAAAAGTTACGTCATAGACATAGGGATTAGGGACTAAGTATCTGAGTGACAAGACTGCCTTTAGCCCTGCAATTGTGGGGATAATGTTCGCGGATGCGACCACGTTACCGGACGAAGCCAGTGCGAGACGCATTGGCAAGGTATGTGAAATACAACTTTTTATTAATATACTACGACGGTGGCGAACAACCATACGGCCCGCCTGATGGTAAGCGGTCTCCGTAACTTATGGACGCCTTCAACTCCAGATGCGCGCATTGCCCACCCTAACATCCCTCACCCTCGTTGAGCTCTGGCAACCTTACTGACGGGCAGAACAATAGTGCGTGGGAATGGCGCTAAAGCTTTGGATTCCTCCGAAAACGGTGCCGTCATATGACGGCCGTCATATAGCGGCAGCAAAAGACGGCCGTCTTTACGGTGGTGACATGTGAAAAGTACCACGGCGTCATAACACACCGTCATCCACCAAGGTCAAAGCGGCAAATTTGAAAAATGTAGGCGCGATGGGATAACGTCCCATAGAAAATTTTAATTTCGCGCCTTTTCCTACTGACAAGATTTGCTTGATCATCTATAATTTACTTGGAGGATGAAATATCATCAGAAGAGGAAAATAATCGTAGTACGGAATCATTTATTAAAATCTCGTGTCATTTATTCAAAATGGCGTCACCGCTATCTAATAAAACGTTCACGAAACTATCGACAAGGTCATGACGGCCGTCATCTTACGTTACGTTGACAATCAACGTAACGTAACGCCGTCTAGGAAACCGCGCCATCTTGTTTACATAGACAACGTTCTAGTGACGTCAGTCAACGCTATATAGCGGCCGTAATATGACGGCACCGTTTTCGGAGGAATCCAAAGCTTTACAGGCGAGGCCAGTGTATAATATACTCGTACGGACTCGTATCGGCGGACAACGAACGTACAGCATACAGCCAGACAGGTAACACCCCAGCCTGAGATAATTCTTTTGGCGCCGACCGCTTCGCTTACAGTACACGTACAACGTACATACGACGTAACGTTGCTTCTTTTTATTAAAAAAATAAAAGCCCTAAAGCCCATTTCTCGAACGTTATTAGACCAATACATTACAATACAGACGGAGATTAGAGCAATTATTTCATGAAACCGATGCTGCCAAAAATACTGGGGTGCGGGGGACGAGGTGAGCGAGTCCCGTGCCGTGATTGGTCCGTTCAAACACACGGACGTCACACAAAGACACTTTGACTCGAAGATGGAGTAAAACTACCGTATATTTGTGGCAGAGGGGGTAGCCCTACTATGCTCAGTCTAGAGGATGTCTTGTCTGTGGACCAATATGATTAGTCCACGAACCTGATGGCAACACACTAATCATAAATGATTTGCCATATTTTCCCAATAGGCATACATTAGTTACTCGTAATAAAACAACAACATCTATTTTAACTAATTCGCTGTTGATACCATATTTCGTATGCTTACAAACATTGAACGATGACTCATTTTGTGATGGACGCAACACTACTTAACATTCGCAATTGAAACCATACTATCTGCCCAATAAGCCACATTTGTCAAGCTAATTAAAGCTAGGCACTTGAACATGATAGACGTCTAACAAGTAATTAGACTCAATTGCTCGAGTCCTTACTATTAGATAACGAGTTCTGCAAATTATTTCCGCTTTGATAAAGTCACAGTATTGCGTCATACAGCTACACGTGCTACAGAACAGTAAATAAATTCCATTAAGATTGCTAATTCCCTTATCTATAGCGATCCTCATTAATTTGTTTCACTTTAACGACCCTATACAGCCGACGTTAAAAGTTAAAAATATGTTTACAACTTTGCGCCTCACTTCTTTGTAATAAAGTGAAAAATGTTACCGTTTCTTTGACGTCGACTCGTCGACTGTATAAGACGATTATTCAAAGTTTAGCCATATAATATGTAAAATAAATCGTCAGGTGACAAACCAAAACTCACTAATTACTCACTAAAAAATATTTAAGCAAAAATCAACCTTCTTTTAGTACTACGGTTCTCTATGGCTATGAACTTGTGGTGGTAATTAGTGAGTTTTGCTTGTCACCTGACGAAACACAAGCAGGTTAGTCATACCTCATATTAAATAACTTTCACTCATACAACTACAACGCTATTTTTATTTTATTACTCATCTCAGGACTAATAAAGATTAATTTGCTACTGCTACTACCAAAATTATGCCAACCGCTCATAATACTGGTATAGACAGTATCTGCTTGTTATCATTAAAATCATCGCAATCATTTCTGTCGTCAGGTCTCACTAGGAAACTAGGTAAGTATGCCTGCCTATCGGGTGTTAACTAATCTAATATCGTTTGTATGTGCTTCTAACAGATATGTTCGGTTCTTACGACTCTTTGTATTACGACGAAGATTCGACGCTTCAAGATATAGACGTAATTCCTACTTACGATGAAACTGACAGTGAGAATTTTGAAACTAATTTTGTACAGGAATTTGAGTATACAATGGTCAAACATGAAGCCAAATTAGATAAAGGCAAGAAGTATTACAAAATTCTAACTGCGAAAGATAATATAAATGGCCTGAAAGGCATATCTACATTATCACAGTGTGTGTCTTGGAGTGTTAACTTTGAACAACCTAACCATGATTCTGTCTTATTACAAGCAAAGAACATATTAAACACATTGGACGTTGAAAATGTAAATGCGGTCGTAGCAATACTAGACGTCGAAGACTCCTTTCTGACTAGCCAAGCTGGCTTGTGGACTATTTCTTCCAAGGATGGCACTTTTAATGCAAATAACATGTTTAGAGGATATTTAAATAAACTGTTGGGCGTACGTGTGAATAAAACTTGATAAAATGTTCGGGTAGTTCTTTATTTGTTCTTATACCTTAATACATTTATGTACACTGTTAGATGTAGCAGACATAGAGAAATATAGTAAGACAAGAGTGCTTTCTCCATACATCAGTTTTGCTACCAAAAATACTATTATTTTTACTGTCGACATCTAGCATCGAGTAGCGGAATTATCAGTACTACTACTTGACAATAGATGAAGCACCGACCGGAAAGACTTATGTTGAAAATTAGACTTTCCGGTCGGTGCTACATCTATTGTCAAGTAGCAGTGCTGATAATTCCGCTACTCGATGCTAGATGTCGACACTGAAAATAATAGTCTTTTTAGTACCAAAACTGATGTATGGAAGTATTATATTCTTTGGTATGGAGTGAGCAATTTATGTATTTTTTTCTCTATGGTAGCAGACAATAATGATTGGGTCATGTATGATTGATTACTAATAAAATGTTGCAATGAAATCTGCTAATATAACATGGAAGTCTAAAATTTTCTAACGTTGTAAATAAAAAAAAAATTAGCTAACACGAAACATAGTATAATGTCCGTGGATATGTGTAAGCGTCTGGGTGTATAGTTTTATAGAAGGAACTCAAATCTTTAACTCGGAAGCTATGAAAGTTATGTGGGTTACACACACAGCAATTAGGTTCACATACCCAAATTTAAGGGTCTTAAATCATAATTATCTGATGTGATGTATACCTACCCTACCCTTATTTGCATAAAGAGACAATCCATCTCTGTTAACCTGTCTGACTAAATCATTGCTTAATAAGAACACAAGCTGTTACTATTGAAAGTAACAGTATTAACTGTTGTCAGAGGCCAAACAAAACTCATTCTTTAATGATTTGAACATGAACCCTTACTGATCTGTCTTTATAGCATAATTAAACGTTTTAATCACTAGTTTCTAATTCTATGTCACTGGTACCTTTTTTCCTGTTTTGAGTACACAAAAGTATCTTATGCAGCTATATCTAAGTATATGACATACAAATGCTGCAGAGAAAGGATAATAATGAAACGCCATACGCCACAAAATATATTTATAAACATATACAAAACCGATACAATGGGGTGTGATTAGCTTTCTTTTCTATACTCTATGTTTATAAATGGGACGAGCACAGACGCACCTTTTGGAACACAATGCGCTAAATGTTTTTTTTACACAACACAGTTTACACTTTTGCTAGTTACACACTCAACATTTATAATAACACATCTTCCAGGTATCCGTTGCGAGACGCAATGCGAGCAAGGTTTCTTCGGCGACGGCTGCTCTGAGCGGTGTCCTTGCGTCAACAACTCCTCCTGCGATGCCGATACGGGCCGGTGTGAATGCTCAGCGGGCTGGACTGGAGTTAACTGCACACAGCCATGTTCTCCTGGTACCTACGGAGCTGGCTGCTCGCAACGATGCGCCCCTGGGCCGCCTGGTGGTGAGTTTTAAGCCTTGTAGAATGTTCTAGATATAACTGCTCGCAGCCATACCAGCCTGGTACCTTCGGAACCGGCTGCTCGCAAAGCTTCGCCACCGAGCTTGGTGGAGAGTTTTAAAGCTTGACAATGTTTTACAAACTGCTAGTATGATTCTGCTATAGGCCATTGTAAGTTCTCTACGGGCTGGACTGGAGCTAATTTCTCACAGCCATGCCAGCCTGGTACCTTCGGAGCCGGCTGCTCGCAGCGATGCGCCCCCGGGCCTGATGGTGAGTCTTAAACTGTGTAGAATGTTCTAGTCACCACTACTAGGACTGATACCGTCTGATGTGAATGTTCCATGGGTTGGAACGAAGTTAACTCCTCGCATTTGATTTGTTATTGAGATATTTTTATGAGTTATTTATGCCTCTATTATTTTTTAGATTGCTATCGTTAAAAGCAGAGGAAAATATCGCCCTATTTCGCAGTATTACCTAGTACAAAAACAATGATTTAATCGTGTAATAGCTTGTTATTCAGAGTTAGCAACAATGGCTAACATGTTTATAAACAGGTCGTTATAGCATCACAACGATTCAAAAAAATTGTTACCTAGTGCACTATTGTTTCCAAAACATCACAGGCCAAGTGCAACCTATTAGGCAACCTTTTTAAAATAACTATGTCCTATTAGCAAAACACATGGGTGTGCTGAAATTCAATTATTTTTGTCGGCATTGCTGATTTTTTTGCTCTTTCTCAGGTAACACAACATGCGACCCAGTGACGGGCGTGTACGTTTGTCCCAGTGGTTACACGGGTGCGGCCTGCGAATACCCGTGTCCGCTCGGCACTTTTGGCCTCAACTGTCAGGAGAAGTGCGCTTGCAAGAACGGCGCCGACTGTCACCATGTCACCGGTAAGTTCGTGTACACTTGTCACAGCGGTTACACGGGTGCAGCCTGCGAATACCCGTTCTCTCGGCACTTTCGGCCTGAACTCAAAGAAACAGCTTGGCATCTTAGGAATAAGCCACTCACAAAACAATACTGTATAAGTATAAATCTATTAGCGCTATTTCAAATGTGGAATTTTTATCATTATATTATTTACCTGTGTGTAAGGAACGGGATTGCCCGCTTTACTCGTAAATCTGTCATCCAGACATAGTCTTAACACTTAGCCTCCTAATCATCTAAGACTCACTTGCACCATTCCACTAACCCGGGGTTAACCGGTTAAACCTGGAGTTACCATGGTTTTTTAGTACAATTTGACACTAGTTTAACGGTTTAACCGCTTAACCCCGGGGTAGGGGGATGGTGCAAGTGGGCCTAAATCAATCTATTTAATTATTAACTAAGGGTTCCAAATTCAAAAACTAAACAAGTGCTTCTGGTTAGCTGGAGGTTAGGTAGAGACACTAGAGACTCCACCTCCTTATAACTTTACTTCTGTGTTGTTCATGTAAGCTAACCCGTGTATAGGCTGGATGACAAATTTTCATTTATGGTATCGATCAATCAGGTTTGTTTTTAGGATCAAATGTCTATATGGGACCCATTGCATTAAAGCAATACAAAAGTCAGAAATTATAATCAAAGTCCGACAGTCGTACTTAACTCGCGAAACGCCCCTCACAAATCCCTATGTGAACGTGACGTCAAGGTCACTGAAATCGCATCTTGAAGCATGAACAAAACAAGAAAATTGCATTTTTGTCGGTGAAATATTGCGTTTATACACAGGGTGCCATTTGAGTCGTGATCAGTAATATGTTTTTCTAACTCCATAAACAACGAGCAATTTAATGGCCCTACTCTTACTAAAATCAGACAAGATTTTTTTTATTTTTTGTTTATTGTTTGTCATTTATTTTACTTTTATAAGTGGATTTAGGATATTACAACGGTTTATTAAGATATTTAATAGTAGTTTATGCAACAGTGATATAATAAGGGTTCTTAAAATTCAAGGGTCGAAGTTACAAAACGAGACGTAGTCGAGTTTTGTAAAAAAAGACCCGAGAATTTTAAGAACCAATTATGAGCTGTTGCATACATTACTTTTTCTATGACAGCTGCAGCAAAAAAAAAAAAAAAAAAGAGATTATTAAAAAAAAAGAGTTATTATTAAAAAAAAAGAGTTATTATTTAAAAAAAATTGAGTTATTATTTAAAAAAAATTGAGTTATTATTTAAAAAAATAAATAGTTATTATTTAAAAAAAAAAGAGTTATTATTGTAAATGAAAACATACCTCTTTCAATCAAGATGATCGGAACTTGTATCTTTAAAAAAAATAAAGCAGTTGTATTATACTCATAAGATGACTGCTAGCAGTCATCTTATGAGCCTATAGACAAAGCATTCAAATGACATTGCTTTAGATATCACTGTCAGTCATTTAATTGACACATTTAAGTGCTGGAGTAGAAAAAATAGTAAATTGAATCACTTCTTTGAATCGGAACTGTCATTGACATCAATTTTGTCATTTGTCCCAGTTAGAAATAAAATTTACTTAATTTTTCATTTGAAATATCTTACAAAGCTGGTTAAATACCAAATTGCCACTTGTAAAAGTAAAATAAATGACAAAATCTTGTCTGATTTTAGTAAGAGTAGGGGCATTAAATTGCTCGTTATTTATGGAGTTAGAAAAACATATTACTGATCACGACTGAAATGGCACCCTGTATAGTTGCTATACAATCTTTTTTTGGATAAAATGTGAGGAATCGAATGGTATCCTTACTTATTTCGTTTTTGAAAGTTAAAAAGAACTTAAATTTTGAAACTTTCAGGTGCTGTATTTTTGTATTATTTCCATTTATTTTTTAATATCCACAATATTGTGATAAATTGCTCATTTGCTATCTATTTTACTAGATTTTGTTATAAAATTCAACATGTGTCATCATCCGTATTGTTCCAGGAGCGTGCCAGTGCCCGCCGGGCTGGCTGGGGCGGTTGTGCGACTCGGCGTGCCCGGCGGGCTGGTGGGGCGGCAACTGCACGCAGCCGTGCCGCTGCGCCGCCGCCGCCGCCTGCCGCCCCAACGACGGCTACTGCCGCTGCCCGCCCGGATACACCGGCGCCTATTGCACGCAGTGTCAGTCTGAGTGCACCTTACTGCATTACGATAAGGACTACTATACCAGTGCTCCTGCCGCATTACTTATTGATTGGCCAAGGCCTGTCTCATTTCAAACAAAGATCGTCCTGTCTTTGTCTTACGCTAGTACTAACATCCAAAGAAAAGATCATCTCTTTTCTTTGGATGTGCATGTGTATAGTCTGTCAAGCCGGATATGTCAGTAGCAATGTAAAGCAAACTAAAGTATGGTATCCCTAGGAAACGAACGAAAAGCACCAATGTACATCGAACAACGATGAAATGTAAACAAAACAGTTCCAAAGATAAGATATAAATGACACACGATTTTCGAACAATTCAAACATAGTGCGATTTTTCAAATTTGCCGCCTTTTTTTACTGACATGATTTGCTTGACCAATTATAGGTAGTTTAATTTTCTTATTATTTACTGTCAAATTGGGTTTACCAGACCATAATTACCTTAAAGTTCCAATATCTTTTTTGTGTGTATCATTTGTTTTTGGTCGCTAGTGTACCATACACTTATAAACCTTTCTTTTCTTTCACAGTTTGTCCCGAGGGTTATTTCGGCGACCACTGCATGGAGCCGTGCATGTGCCCCGAGGGCAACTGGGACTGCCACCCGGTGCGCGGCTGCGTGTGCCGCCGCGGCTTCATCGGAGACAGCTGCGACACGCACGCCTCGGACGCCATAGTGGTGGACAAGGCCGAGGGTAAGATACCGGGGAACAGGAAACTCGACCCTATATACTGCCACAGTCTGCCCCGAGGGCAACTGGGACTGCCACCCGGTGCGCGGCTGCGTGTGCCGCCGCGGCTTCATCGGAGACAGCTGCGACACGCACGCCTCGGACGCCATAGTGGTGGACAAGGCCGAGGGTAAGATACCGGGGAACAGGAAACTCGACCCTATATACTGCCACAGTCTGCCCCGAGGGCAACTGGGACTGCCACCCGGTGCGCGGCTGCGTGTGCCGCCGCGGCTTCATCGGAGACAGCTGCGACACGCACGCCTCGGACGCCATAGTGGTGGACAAGGCCGAGGGTAAGATACCGGGGAACAGGAAACTCGACCCTATATACTGCCACAGTCTGCCCCGAGGGCAACTGGGACTGCCACCCGGTGCGCGGCTGCGTGTGCCGCCGCGGCTTCATCGGAGACAGCTGCGACACGCACGCCTCGGACGCCATAGTGGTGGACAAGGCCGAGGGTAAGATACCGGGGAACAGGAAACTCGACCCTATATACTGCCACAGTCTGCCCCGAGGGCAACTGGGACTGCCACCCGGTGCGCGGCTGCGTGTGCCGCCGCGGCTTCATCGGAGACAGCTGCGACACGCACGCCTCGGACGCCATAGTGGTGGACAAGGCCGAGGGTAAGATACCGGGGAACAGGAAACTCGACCCTATATACTGCCACAGTCTGCCCCGAGGGCAACTGGGACTGCCACCCGGTGCGCGGCTGCGTGTGCCGCCGCGGCTTCATCGGAGACAGCTGCGACACGCACGCCTCGGACGCCATAGTGGTGGACAAGGCCGAGGGTAAGATACCGGGGAACAGGAAACTCGACCCTATATACTGCCACAGTCTGCCCCGAGGGCAACTGGGACTGCCACCCGGTGCGCGGCTGCGTGTGCCGCCGCGGCTTCATCGGAGACAGCTGCGACACGCACGCCTCGGACGCCATAGTGGTGGACAAGGCCGAGGGTAAGATACCGGGGAACAGGAAACTCGACCCTATATACTGCCACAGTCTGCCCCGAGGGCAACTGGGACTGCCACCCGGTGCGCGGCTGCGTGTGCCGCCGCGGCTTCATCGGAGACAGCTGCGACACGCACGCCTCGGACGCCATAGTGGTGGACAAGGCCGAGGGTAAGTTACCGGGGAACAGGAAACTCGACCCTATATACTGCCACAGTCTGCCCCGAGGGCTATTTCGGCGACCACTGCATGGACCAACCCCGAAATCGCAAAAAATTGACTCTCCCATAGGAAATTTCAACATCAGACCAGCAAAATGTATGAAACATGCAAATTTTTTTCCTCGCCTTCGGGGCCCATAGCAAAATTTGCTCAGTATGTCCTAACATACTGTTTGTAAGCACATTTATTTAGTTGACCGAAGCGTAGCGAAGGTCTACGTTTTGACTCGGGCATTTTGCTTTTGTATGTCCGGATGTTCTCCTCTACAGGTCGCAATTCTCAACCGATTCTTGTGAATATTTGTGACCAGATTCTATGGGTAAATAATTTTTTTTGTCGATCCCGTTTTTGGAAATTTTCAAAAATGGAGGAGTTTTCATACCTCGCGCTTAAACAAATAGTCGTATCGATATCATAAGAGTATTTTCTTTTTGAGACATAGTAAATGGCAAAAAATGCAGAAAAATTGTATTGCTGGTTTAGGCGGTATTTAGATATTTAGTTTGTAGTCGAGAATGAGTAGCCGAATTTCGTCAGCTTAGCTAAGAACTATCATGGCGCGTTTTGTAAACAATTGCTTTTTTTGTTTGCACACAGAAAGTCTGGGTTCGATCCCCAGTAAGACACAACTTTTTGTATTTTTTTTTTCTTAAACTTCGTATTTTTTTTTAATAAATTAAAATCTTTGTATTGTTGATTGATCAAACCGCTGTGTGGCGCTGTCATCGTGCACGGTCCCAATAAGCTATACTCGCGAGGTCTACAGCTCACAGAGCCACTAGTTATAATCCTTTTCTTCCAGTAGGTGGCAGCAACGCGGGCCTAACAGCGACGATGGTCATTCTTCTGTTACTCTGCTTGGCCGCCGCGGCGCTCATGCTGTTCTACTATCGCAAGCGGGTCAAGAACCTCAAGCGGGAAATAGCTCATGTCCACTACACCGCAGATCCGGCCACACAACCTGGTAAATAATATATTACTGACATAGTCATGTTCGCCTACAGACTACCTGAAACCAAAGACAATTTGAAATAGAGGCGGATTGTCAAAGTAAATAATGTAGCCTACTAGACTAGGCCAAAGGTATGGAGCAATCTTTTCGAGCGATGGTGCCATACCTTCGGCCTACTGTGGAGTAGATGGCTTTAATTTTTGTCATTTAACAAAATGACACATCAGAGAAAGAATAAGGATCAAAGTCAAATGGCGTTCTACCAGTTTAAATGTTCTGTCGAAAGATGGTAGGGAATGTACTGCAACAACATCAACAACAACAACAACAGCAACTGTTTGGCGGCAAGATCGGCTAAACCTGTCATTACAAAGAAAACTTACGGGATCTTTTCATGAAAGTAAATTTTGATGTTGAACAAATGTATTTTCTTTCTTACTTTCAATTTTTCACGAACTACGATTACGCTAACAAACGGTTTGGTATACCCGGCTCTAAAACTCAGTTTAGAATTTAAACATATCTTATCTTATACATTTAAACGGGCAATTCTTGTCTTACCTTTAAACGAGCAATTCTTGTTTATTTATTTATTTATATATATATATTTCGGGGATCTCGGAAACCGCTCTAACGATTTCGATGAAATTTGGTATCGGTTTCCCAGATATTGGTTATTATAAGTTATATAACTCACGTTTTATCTAAGCTCCTAACTTTGTTTCGCAGAGCAACACTTCGACAACCCTGTCTACTCGTACCAAGGCTCAACTCGCAGCGATGAAACTACGCTCTTGAACAACGCCAACCACATCCACAACAACCTTAGCAAGCTCAGCAACACCACTATGGAGAAACTACGGAACCGACCCACTGGGTCTACTGATCGTAAGTACTAAACTAACTACACTTCGACAACCCCGTCTACTCGTACCAAGGCTCAATTCGCAGCGATGAGACTACGCTCTTGAACAACACCAACCACATCCACAACAACCTTAGCAAGCTCAGCAACACCACTATGGAGAAACTACGGAACCGACCCACTGGGTCTACTGATCGTAAGTACTAAACTAACTACACTTCGACAACCCCGTCTACTCGTACCAAGGCTCAACTCGCAGCGATGAAACTACGCTCTTGAACAACGCCAACCACATCCACAACAACCTTAGCAAGCTCAGCAACACCACTATGGAGAAACTACGGAACCGACCCACTGGGTCTACTGATCGTAAGTACTAAACTAACTACACTTCGACAAGCCCGTCTACTCGTACCAAGGCTCAACTCGCAGCGATGAAACTACGCTCTTGAACAACGCCAACCACATCCACAACAACCTTAGCAAGCTCAGCAACACCACTATGGAGAAGCTACGGAACCGACCCACTGGGTCTACTGATCGTAAGTACTAAACTAACTACACTTCGACAACCCCGTCTACTCGTACCAAGGCTCAACTCGCAGCGATGAAACTACGCTCTTGAACAACGCCAACCACATCCAAAACAACCTTAGCAAGCTCAGCAACACCACTATGGAGAAACTACGGAACCGACCCACTGGGTCTACTGATCGTAAGTACTAAACTAACTACACTTCGACACCCCGTCTACTCGTACCAAGGCTCAACTCGCAGCGATGAAACTACGCTCTTGAACAACGCCAACCACATCCACAACAACCTTAGCAAGCTCAGCAACACCACTATGGAGAAACTACGGAACCGACCCACTGGGTCTACTGATCGTAAGTACTAAACTAACTACACTTCGACAACCCCGTCTACTCGTACCAAGGCTCAACTCGCAGCGATGAAACTACGCTCTTGAACAACGCCAACCACATCCACAACAACCTTAGCAAGCTCAGCAACACCACTATGGAGAAACTACGCAACCGACCCACTGGGTCTACTGATCGTAAGTACTAAACTAACTACACTTCGACAACCCCGTCTACTCGTACCAAGGCTCAACTCGCAGCGATGAAACTACGCTCTTGAACAACGCCAACCACATCCACAACAACCTTAGCAAGCTCAGCAACACCACTATGGAGAAACTACGGAACCGACCCACTGGGTCTACTGATCGTAAGTACTAAACTAACTACACTTCGACAACCCCGTCTACTCGTACCAAGGCTCAACTCGCAGCGATGAAACTACGCTCTTGAACAACGCCAACCACATCCACAACAACCTTAGCAAGCTCAGCAACACCACTATGGAGAAACTACGGAACCGACCCACTGGGTCTACTGATCGTACTAAACTAACTACACTTCGACAACCCCGTCTACTCGTACCAAGGCTCAACTCGCAGCGATGAAACTACGCTCTTGAACAACGCCAACCACATCCACAACAACCTTAGCAAACTCAGCAACACCACTATGGAGAAACTACGGAACCGACCCACTGGGTCTACTGATCGTAAGTACTAAACTAACTACACTTCGACAACCCCGTCTACTCGTACCAAGGCTCAATTCGCAGCGACGAAACTACGCTCTTGAACAACGCCAACCACATTCACAACAACCTTAGCAAGGTCAGCAACATCACTATGGAGAAACTACGGAACCGACTCACTGGGTCTAGTGATCGTAAGTACTAAACTAACTACACTTCGACAACCCGTCTACTCGTACCAAGGCTCAACTCGCAGCGATGAGACTACGCTCTTGAACAACGCCAACCACATCCACAACAACCTTAGCAAGCTCACTATGGAGAAATTACAGAACCGACCCACTGGGTCTACTGATCGTAAGTTTTTCTGTAAACTACTCGTTTACACTGTAACCCTCTATATTTAGACTCACGTGTAAGACTATTATTATGCCTTATGAATTTGGTGACGTCAATAGACATATAAATATAATCTTCCCCACTTTTAACTGTCGATTCGTAAACCTTATTCCGAACGCATAAGGATTACCGATGGTCAATGAAGAGTGTTGCTGTTAGTACTTATGCAATACTTGTATTATTTCAATAAGTAGTTGTTTAAATTTTAATTAGTCACAGGAATTACAACGCGACGCAGTGTCTCGTTGATGTATGTAGACAGACGGGTAATTTGCATACGCACACAGTCTACGTACTGAATAGAATAATATTTTTTATTACATTGGTATAAAAGATCAATTATGAACAGAAAAGTTCATGTATACTTTATATTTGTTTACCGACACCTGCTACGGGTCTCATAGTAGTATAAATACTGTTAAATAAATATTATGTAAAATGTGGTACAAAGTTTGGCCTATGTTACATAGAAAATGTAGGGGGTACCCGAGCTTCCCGACTGTCCAATGGTCCCCCCCCCCTCTCTCTCTCTCTCTCTCTCTCTCTCTCGCCTCCCCTATCTCTAATATAAAGTAAAAATAAAACACATTATCTGTCAGCTCCCAGCGGCTCATATTTGAGCCAGAACGCTTATGGGTGACGTCATATCGTGGGAAACGACAGGTTAAAGTCATGCATTCTAAAATTTATAAAATTTAAAACCAAATACAACCCACTACGATCATAATTATATCTAAAAAACTATAGATAGAGACACACAGATGAACAAAATATATTTTGAACATTTTACGGAGCAGCAGCTGACGTTCACGATTTATTATAACTTGACAAGATATGGCCTGATAGGAAATCATACAAAATAACAAGGGGTTCTTAGCCTACTAAGGACTGAGTAATCAGTATTAAAAAAAATTGACAACTGTCACACTGCAGTTTTCTATGCATCAAAATCACTACATAGTATAAAACAAAGTCGCTTCCCGCTGTCTGTCCCTATGTATGCTTAGATCTTTAAAAAAAAAAATTAAAAAAAATTAAAATAATTAAAATTATTTATTTTCGTAAAATATACAAGTGTTTATAAAGTAGGGGATAGTGCTGCCCGGTAAGCAAAATTTGCCTGTGTTGGGCAACACCGCTCTTCCTTAATTAACAGATTGTTACACGAAAATTTCAAGTACTAGTTTAAGTAAGTGTAATAGTATAACATATGTATACAATTTAGATCATATATAACAATTGTTTATTAAAATTACGCAACGGATTTTGATACGTTTTTTTAATAGACAGAGTGATTCAAGAGGGAGGTTTATGTATAATTTGTTAACCCGTGCGAAGCCGGGGCGGGTCGCTAGTAACTAATAAATTAATATTTTTTTCCACAGCGTATGACCCACTGTCGTACAAGAATAAGGACGCGGACCTTACGAACCCGAACCTGTACCACTGTATCGATGACAACAAGCTCGACCACGTGTACGATGAAATCAAACATAAGGAAGGACACGGTAAGACCTGATTATACAGGGTGGCCAACTTAGAGGTATACAACTTTTTTTTGCCGCCATTTTATTTTGGCGGTAAATATGACAGTTATTGCATGAAAATTAGTTTGTGTAGATACGGCAAATTTATTATGGAGCGTTTTACGACGGAACAACGTGTTTTAATCATTAAAAACAATAGAAACATTAAAAATAACGTTTCCCGGTCGATTAATTTCAAGAAACGTTGACATTGACTGGCCCCCAAGATCGCCTGATTTAACAGCTCCTGACTTTTTTCTGTGGGGCTATCTAAAGGGACGTGTCTATGCTAATAGGCCAACGAACCTTCAGCAATTAAAACAAAATATTCGAAACACTGTCGCTGAGATAACGCCAGAAATGTGTGAAAAAGTGATGAAAAACGCGATGAAAAGGGTTCGCATCTGCCATGCTGCTAGAAGTGGACATTGTCTGACATTATTTTCCATGTGTAATTGCTGACCCTACATATTATATTTAACAAGGAATACTTAATATTTTTTAAGTTATATAGAATAAAAATTTAAAAATAAAGTGTATATACCTCTTATTTGGCCACCCTGTATTTCCACGGCTGCCGGGATGACTGAGTGTAAGGCCTGAGTGGACGCTCGAGTTGGGCGCGCAGCGGGGCGGGGCGTGCGGCGTGCATGTTAAACAAATGCAAGCGTATAGGAGCGGCCTTAGTATAGTTTGTAGCTTTCTAATAGACCCCGACGGCTAATCCTATTGTCTATTGTTAGTAAAACCGCTCGTGCCACGTGCCACAACCACTCGCTCGTTCACTTTACCCAGGTAATTGAATTACAACTCCTATGGAAACTGCAATAAGATTCAAAATGAACTAATGGATAAGTATTTTGTACCGATGTGTGTGGTCAGTACTTCGGTTACTGAGTGCCGGCGAGTCGAACGCTACAGAACCAGTCTAAAATGTGTCATCGAGATGCGTAACAAAGGCGCGTTATCGGAGAGCGCACCTACACTGGTTTTTTGAGCGTTGGACTAGCCCGCGCTCAGGTGCCAAATAGAATATTTAGGACCCTTTTTTGCAGGTAAGTAGCACGTGCAGTTTTACTGAACAATATACAATAGGATAAGCCTTCGGGCTCTACTAGAAAGCTACAAACTATACACGCTGGTCAAATTACTTGTGAGCCCGACGCCACGCTGCACGCCCCGCCGAACGCTCCGCTTCGAGCGTCCACTCAGGCCTTATACTAAGGGCCACCACACACTAGCGTCTTTTAAGCGTCGGCGTAGCGTACATCTAGTAGAGGAGACTAGAGTTGGTAAGAACTCGTCTTAAGGCATACGTAAGTATGGACAAGGCTATTTGTTAAAATGAGATAATGATATTTATCTTACATTCTGTAGTATAGCTGTGTCCGGACTTACGTAAGTAAAAAAAAAAATAAATAAATAAATAAAACGTTTATTCAGAGATCTTTCTTATAACTAATTACATATATTCTTCTGCCAAACCACAGAGTGGTTTGTTGGCAGACGAGGCTCCTTTATGTATTTGTAAAACCTGGTAAAACTTACAAGTGTATGTTGGGCCTAATGATCGATATCACCGAAACTTGGCGCAAAATATCCGCAGTAACGCCAGTGAATTTCATATATTTTGTTGTATTTACGGTCTGAGCAGTTAGGCCGATCTTTTATGAGTGAGTTAGTTAAAAGTTTACTCAATTTTAAAGTGACATACGTAGTCGTGAGTTTGGGTCAAAAATACAACTTTGAAGGAATCTTAAGGCCTCAGAACTTGGTACAGTCGCCATCAGATATATCGGAGCGGCCGAGGTGCTCACAAATATCTGAACACACCTCTATTGTCAAAGCGCTAGAGTGCGTATTCAGATATTTTTGACCAACTCGGCTGCCCCTACACTAAATTGTCAATTTGTCCGTTTTGTCATAAATCAAATTCGATACAAATGACTCAAATAATGTTCTTACTTGTTCTTTGGTCATTCACTAGAACTTCCTTAAGACATCCCTTTTAGTAAACTCGCCTAGCTTTTATCTTATAAACTCCATTCTTTCAGAAATGGAATACGACCATCTAAACTACACGCCGCCAGCCAACAAATGGAAGCCCCACTACCAGCGCATGGCCAACGGCTTCACACCTTCCCCTTCAGCCACGTCCAGCGCTCCCAGCCAGGTATCCGTACCGCCCATCCCGCCGCTACCTAAACTCAATGTCGCCCACGTGGCCCCCGTGGCACGCCCCCCCGTGGCCCCCGTGAGTAATGGGGCGAGTAACGTGGCCTCCGTGGCACGCCCCCCCGTGGCACGCCCCCCCGTGGCCCCCGTGAGTAATGGGGCGATCAGTAACGTGGCCCCCGTGAGTAATGGGGCGGTCAGTAACGTGGCTCCCGTGAGTAATGGGGCGGTCAGTAACGTGGCCCCCGTGGCACGCCCCCACGTCTCCCCCGTGGCACGCCCCCCCGTGGCCCCCGTGGCACGCCCCCCCGTGGCCCCCGTGAGTAATGGGGCGGTCAGTAACGTGGCCCCCGTGAGTAATGGGGCGAGTAACGTGGCCCCCGTGGCACGCCCCCCCGTGGCCCCCGTGAGTAATGGGGCGAGTAACGTGGGCCCCGTGGCCCCATTGAGTAACGGGGCGTCGAGTGTGGGGCCAGCGCTGACGCCGCCCGTGCCGCCGCCGCGCGAGACCGTGACTCAGGATGTCGAGTCGCCATGACACGATGAGTGGGTGAGACTATTTGATTCTGTTATGGGTGAATAAGTTTTCCAGGAGACCGTTGCATACCGTGTATACAGGGTGTAATCTAAAACGTGATACAAGATAATCAAACCTGAATCTTTTCATGATTTTGAACAACTTTTACTATGGGGTCAATTTTGTAATATTAAAAAAAAATTGAGCTGTTCCATAGAAATGGTCAAGGAGAGGTAGACAAAAATGTATGGCAAAGATTTTTTTTATTGTTAATTTACAAAGTTGACCCCATAGTAAAAGTTGTTCAAAATCATGAAAAGATTCAGGTTTGATTATCTTGTATCACGTTTTAGATTACACCCTGTATGTCTTACGGTGTCATATACAACACAAAGCGTCATTGCGAGATATCCGAAGAGATATCGAGCACAGTTGTTATGCGAAATCGTACGTAACATCGGTAGTCGAATATCTCACCCGTTTCCCGTGTCACAACGTTAGCAAAGAACTGTAAAAGCGTAAGTGATCTCCTGTTTTTAAATGAATTCATTGATGTATTACGTGTACTGCGTTAAAGAAATAATATAACGTAAGTCTTACGATAAAGGTTGTGGCGGAGTTTTAATATTTACCTACGTAAATTCATTATTAAATCAAAGTCAGAGAAAATATTTACCATCGAAATATTTCACATTTTATGAAATATTATCATTTATCGGCATTTCAAGTGTTTTAACATGTATGTTTTATTGTGTTTTAAAAACGAAAATCATTTTATATTTACTAGGGAATGTTTATTTCTGAAATCATTAATTTTAAGTAGATAAAAACTGCCCATCGCTTTAATCTCTATATATCATATCTAAAGATGGCGCATTGATATTTACACTACCATATTCATTGTAGTTGAAGAAAACTTAAACTCGTTTATTTATTCTATTGGTACCGCCTAATCATGTTTTTGTTCTATATTACCTACCTACCTACTTGTGCAAATGAATAAATATAACCTATTATTTAGGTTCTACCATTTGTATCGTCTAAAGCAGTGGTTCCTAACCTTTTCAGTCCCGTCACCCCTATGACTAACTAGGGAACCTGATTTTACCCCTCCTCCCAATGGTAATAAAAAAATAAAACGTGTACGTTTGTTGTATTGTTATATTAGGTTAGCTTATTACCCCCGTAAAATATCAGTTTTACCCCCACGGGGGTAATTACCCCCAGGTTAGGAACCACTGGTCTAAAGCAAACCGGATGGGTACGAAAAACAAAATTTTACATAGGTAGCTATGTTTATGAATATTTTTGGTGGCTGTATTAAATTATATTTTAACACGAAATGAAAATAAAGTAAAATATATGGTACGTACGTAGTGTATTTAACAATGTAAGTAAGAGTTTCGTACAAAGTCAATAGTTATATTGCTCAATATCAATAAAGTTATATTATAAAATTATGCATGTAGCAACAAGAAAATATTCACAAAAAACGTCACTATTATGTCACTTGTTTTAACGAAAAGTTATTAACATATTACTATTATAATATAAATGAACTATTGTAATTGTATGAAACGTATATTTATACGACGATTACTTATGGTTTGGGATAGACAGACGGTTATACATTTGATTTTATACCTTAACATGGTAATCATAAAGTCTATTCTACAACCAATATACTTAGTATAAACAAAATTTTGTGTGGTGTGATTTTTATTTACAACACACATTTTGTCTGTTAAATGCGTAAATATGTCACTTTCGTCAGTGAAATATCAAGTAAAGATCGTCATAGGGCATACCTAAAAGCTTCACTCCTGGGGCCCGTTTCTCAAAAACTTGTAACTTGCAATACAAGTGGAAGTCCCTTTCTAACAAAAGCTGTCAAAAAGTGACATCCGCTTGTATTACAAGTTACAAGCTTTTGAGAAACGGGCCCCTGCTTTATCGACCTTCTGTGTGGAGACCGTGGAGTATGTACACAAACGCAAAAGTTAAAAGCGACGAAAGAGCTTGTAGACTTTCTTCCTATATAGACGGATTTTGCCACATTGACAATTCATTGCCGAAATCCCGACTACCGGGTATTATATATAGCTGGTCAAGCAAATCTTGTCAGTAAAAAAAGGCGCGAAATTCAAATTTTCTATGGAACGATATCCCTTCGCACCTACATTTTTTATATTTGCCGCCTTTTTCTACTGACAAGATCTGCTTGACCAGCTATAATTTCGTTCCCAGGCCGGACGATCCGATAGTCGGGATCGTGGTACTACAGCTTTATATGACGAAATTTTTGTGGCCTGGCGCGGATGTCTTGTTTGGCTGGGTGGCAATGAACGTGTTAAACCATTTGTAAGTCGCAAACTAAAAGTAATCGTGTGATATTATTGCTGCTTCACGAGCCGTGTGACGCTTCCTGAAAAGCAATAAACCTAGTGATATTCTATAGTATTATAAGTAAGCTGTAATATTCTCACCGTGGATGCACTTGTTACATTCCACATGTGTTTATACTATTTGTTTTTAATCATTTTACAGTTTAATATTTTATAACACTTCATATTTCGTTTTAAAATTTTATAAAATATAAAAATCAAGATTTATTTTTATCCTAAAGTTAATTTTGTCTTATGAATCGATATCACGTAAATGTAATTTATAACACATATCTTGTAAGCCGTATACGTGTACCTCTATTGTGAATATGTTAATTAATTCAAACTTTACTCTGTTATGGACTGTTTAGTAAGCTAATGAAAAAATACTATGAATTTAACGGAGAGTAAAAAATAAGAGTAGAGTTGATCTTACCTTACCACACTTATGTACAGGTGGGAACCATATTTTACGTCACCCTAGGCCCGTAAGTGGGATTTTCTCCCCGCTACGCGAGGAGAAAATCTCACTTCCTGGCCAAGGCAAGACGTAAAACTTTAGACAAACCACGGGCGGTAATTCGTAAAGCCCCAGATCGCATATTTATGGCCCTCACCTTCGGTTCGGGCCACAAACACGTGCGATCTGGAGCATTCACGAATTCACCTCCCTAGGTATGTAATGTACTATTGTATTCATTTTTCATTGCACTAGGTTGCAATAAGTCTAAACATATGCGCATTGTCATTTCCGGTAACTTTGCTTACTCTGAGCCGTGTATTCAATTTTATACTTTATTTTAATGGCATAAAGTAACAAATGAAAGCATGCTATCTTCGGTAAAAATGTTTTTTTACTGTATAAGGTGCGTAGTGTGGTAGGTCTGTGATTTAAATAAAGCATGTTATTTAGATACGCATGTTAGATAGGTATTAAGGATGAGTGATGTTTGCTCAAAAAGTGCCAATTTGTAAGTTGTGTAAGGTATAGGCGTACCGTTTATTGGAAAGGAATCTCTGCATTTCATTCAAATTGGGCTTTTTAAATTGAAAACCGTATTAAAAACTAAAATATGCTAGTTTTAAAACTCGTCTGTATATCATGTCACAATAACTTATCATATCTAATTTACCAAAAAGGCATTTACTCACCAATATTGATAATACATATGTATGTACGATTATAAAGAGCGTGCATGAATTATAGAGGGCAGCACAGAAGCCCCCTATTCATTAGCGCGAAGCGTTATGTCAAGTGTCAAGTTAAATTTAAGTCTCTAGGCGGCAGATGCTACTATGCTAAATAGAGCCAGCGTGAAGGGTAGGGGGCAGCACTTGCATAGAAGCGTGAATTGTTTTCGCTTTCGATTCAGGTCACAAGATGGCAGACCCTCCAACACGCACGGTCTCTATACCATATATGTAACTTTTCCTTAACAAACATTTAATGATCTAGGATGTATGACATATCTTTCGCTTCAACCTATAGTCGGTTATTTTGGATAATTTTAATAAAAACTACCTGACTGTCATTCATCAACTGATACAAAACCATACCAAAAGGTAGATACATACGGACACTACTCATAGACCGAATGACTTTGTCACGTGGTTAGGTTTTTCACAATTCCTTTGAATACCTAGAAAAACCGATTAATGCATTTTGTAACATATCTGTAGTCAGTTGTGGGTCTGTGGCATTCATTCAGGTACATATCGAATGATAAGTTGATTCAAACTATCCTTTAATCAGTAATATAATGATTTAACTCATGCATTAATCGGTTGCGGCGCGTCATTGTGAACCTTGTCGGAATGCACGAAGGTTGATATTGGGCTGTAGTCGTGCGCGTCAGTTGACGGCTTTGGCAATCAAAGCGTTAACTGTAAACGTATTTTACCTAAAGTTGCTATTAATACAGAGTTAACCCGTCGTATGCGGCCTGTCAGATTTGATAATTGAAAAAGTGACCTTGACATTTAAAACAATAGTTTAAATTCCCACGCACGGCACGCACGGATCCGTGTCTAAAGCATACGAGGGGTTAAACCATTTCAACAAATTAATTAACCTTTTCCACGCCGTGTCAAACACAAAAGCTGTCACTCAAACGCCACATCGTTGAAGTGTCAAAACTGAAGTTGAACTTTATGTATATGCACGTAGGTCGATGTTGCTCTGTGGTCTGTGACCGTCTTTGGCGTTGAACCTACGGTGCGGATATATCGGTCATTGGCGTCCAAAAGGTTAAGAGTGTTGCAAGTAAAAACTTGAAATGAGACGTGGGCCGAAAGTGTAGCGAGGGCTATGGAAATTGTCAGTTTAATCATAGAGAAATATAGTAAGACAAAGAGTGCTCACTCCATACATCAGTTCAGACTATTAATTTCAGTGTCTACATCTAGCATCGAGTAGCGAAACTATCAGTACTGCTACTTGACAATAGATGTAGCACCGACCGGAAAGTCTTATCTCAACAGCAGAAGACTTTCCGGTCGGTGCTACATCTATTGTCAAGTAGCAGTACTGATAGTTCCGCTACTCGATGCTAGATGCTAATAGTCTTTTTGGTACTAAAACTGATGTATGGAGTGAGCACTCTTATGTATTTTTTTCTCTATGGTTTAATGTAGTGTACAAATCAACTGACAATAATTTATTTTGTAAATGTTTACATTGTAGTTAAACCTAAGTAAATTTTAATGAGAAATATCGAGCCACTTTATCTTTGGCACTTATATACCTAGTTTGTGATAAATTATTTTACATGTAAGCAAACATTTGAATAAAAAAATTACTCTCATTTAAATATTGTTTTCATTCCGTATTCCAACTGTCAAAACTATTATTTATTATTACAATGTTTTTAATGAATATGTTATAAGTAGGTATTATAAAAACGGGGATATTTATCTCTTATTCTCTTAACAATAAAGTCGCGGTAAGATCATTTTGAACACCTCAGTCGCTTAGCAACTATTGCTGCTGACTGTACCTATTGGTATTTGTTTTGGCGGGTTCCGAAGAGAAGAGACTCTTAGAGTCTTTAGTATAATATTGAAAACATACGATTTTGTTGAACGTGAAGCAAGTCTTTGGAAGTAACCATATTTATTTTATGGAATTGTCCACCTTTTCTCATGTTTACTCCAATGAACCGTCTCGTCTACACCAAATACACGTCACCTACGAAATACACTCGCGTAAAAACTTATTAATGGCTAATATACGCTGCAGCAAATATTGACACAGGTGCCCCGTGACGCGTGTCTTGATTGGGCAAATAATACTGAAATGTCTACTAAAGTAACGTACGGCCTGTAAGAGCCTCCGCGCCGCGCGTACGCCTTGTATTTATAAACGGATATTCGTGTAATATGAAGGTGCTTGCGATCATCTTGTCGGGATTAGTGTTGCAGGTAAGATATTCATTTTTTTTAAAGATGGGACTAGAGTACAGTTCTATTAGTAGTAATTCAGTATATTAAATAAAAAGACCACTACAGTACAGACCAGAGGTAGTGATTTTGCCTACGAAGCAGTAGGTCCTGGGTTCAAATCATGGTCGGGACATTTATTTTTATTTGTGTCATGTGTTTTTATGTATTTATCTATTATACCTAAGTATATATAATATCGTCGTATTTTTAATTGTGTACCTTTTATCTCGTAAAGTGTCTTGACAGTCAGACAAATGGACGGACGGACGGACAACAAAGTGATCGTATAGGGTTCTGTTTTTCCCTTTTGAGGTACAGAAGCCTAAAAAGGGGAAAATAAAAAGAAAACTCCTGTCTACTTTCGGACATTACAACTCTAGGTCGAAATGTAGGTTTATGAATCGCATCGCCTAGCAAGTGTGATGAAAAAATACATTACAGCTCTAGGACGAAATTAAGGATTGACGGAGCGCATCGCCTACGTGTGTGCAAACCTTTTACGCAAGTGTGATGAAAATTATTAAAATATGCTCCTTATTTCCTCAAGGCTGCTTGTTGTTACCTGCACTGAAGAGAAATAAATACTGGTCATTTATGATAATTGACATCGCTCTTGACTTGAATTTAATCATGGTGTTTTAATTATTCTACGTGTTGTTTTCACAAAGTGCAACAGGATGTTCAATTTACGTAATGTGTCGTGTTTACTACTTACGAATTACGTATTAACTCTTAATTATTTCAGACATCTGCGTCATTCTTCGACGAACTGCGTGGCGCGGTGTCCTCAGTGGAGAGTAGCTTCGGGAAACTTCTGAATGACGTCATATACGACGTCAAAGAAACTATTGACTGCACTCTCATGGCAGTTGAGCAGGCGATGGCTTTAGGTGTGTTTAGAGATCCTTCGGAATATGATGCACGGTGCCGAGGTACTGAGGCGATCGAACAGACACCACCACCATCACCACCAGTTGTAGTAGCCACTGACCCTCCACCACCTGCCCCAGAAACCCGCTACATGGCCATCCCTCTTACGAAGACGGAACATAGACAAGTCGACTCCTCAAACGTAGACCAAGTTCTAAGCGATGTCCTAATAAAAGAAGACACTAACGCTCAACTTGAAACTGTTAAATTGGCTCTTATTAACGAAACCGAACGATTAACTGAAATAAGTGAACTGCTAAGGAAACAACTTGATGAACTCTCGGCAGAAGTGAAAGAAAAGTTTAAAGCGATTGAACTGCAGACGTCAGAACCGTCTGTTGAGAGCATTTGGAACGACATTAAATTGTTGCACGAAATAGAACATAGACATAAGAATACAGACGATGCTAAGAAAATCAGCCGTGTTCTTGACCAGATCTTAAGTATACTCGATGCGAATGAGGAAGATCGCTCGGCCGCAGACGATAACAAAATACATGCAATTATGCGCAAACTTAGCAAGCAAACGAAAGGACACAGTGACAACTGGACGGACCTCAAAAATTATCCTAAAGATTTTTGCGAATACGCCAAAAGAGTATTTGATGAAAATAGATCGACTTCACCACCTGATGACACAACTAAGAAACCTGAACCTGAAGAAGTTACTGAGAGTGATGCTGGGAAAATAGGCGAAAAGGATGACCAAACTAAAAAAACAGATGAAACAGACAAAAAGCATGATCAAACTAAAAAGATACATAAAGTTGTCAAAAAAGATGACCAAACTGAAAAACCACAAGAAGTTACCACAGTTAAATCTAAAAGTAAAAGGAGAAAACTAAAAAGAACCACAACTACTACTACTACTGAAAGACCATTAACCGTTGAGGAGTTGGCAGCTCAATACGGTTCGCTATTTGATGTGATGCCAGATATCGATAGTATAGAGCACCAGAAAGCGCTTGAAAATACGAAGAGAATAATACAAGATTACGCTCTGAATGACGCAGTCATGAACAGTTTAGCCCAAATCGATTCGAGCAAAGATGCTCGTGATCTTTTTGATGACCCTGACGTGCTAAAGGATTTTAAGGAATAAAAGAGAAATGATATAATGTAGTTATTGTTATCAAATTGAACTGTTAATGTGATACCGCCTTTAATAATTAAGACAATTTTAAATTAAGTATAGTCTATATATGTTTGTCATTTATTTGGGGATTAAATGTTTATTTATTTTATGTTACGAATTATAATTACGAAATAACTAATTTGCGTGGACATACACGACTTTTTGTATACAATCAAATGGTATAACATTATTTGATGTACGAGGGGTGTTCAAAATATTCTCGGTATGAGAATGAAAACAAACAAGTACGAAAAGTTTGATATTTTTATTTTTCAATATACTCCCCCCCTATGTTCATACACTTAAAAGATCGATCAATTATTTTTTTTAATCCCTCGTAAAAATATTTTTTATCTTTCGTGTAAAAATGCTCCTCCACTGCCGCCTTCAATGCTTCATCGTCAGAAAATTTATTTCCACGCAGATCCTTTTTAAGATTGGGGAGCAAAAAGAAGTCGCTGGGGGCTAAGTCCGGACTATACGGTGGGTGAGTAACAGTTTTAAACCCACATTCAACAATAGCTGCCTTGGCAATATGAGCAGTATGGACGGGGGCGTTGTCATGCAGAAGCAGAATACCTTTGGTTAACTTTCCTCGCCTCTTTTCTTTAATTACATCCTTTAATTGACGTAGAATGTTAGCGTAGTACTGTCCTGTGATATTTACACCTTTTTCTTTATAATCGATTAGTAATACTCCTTCACAATCCCAAAATATCGTGGCCATGACCTTGCCAGCTGAAGGGATGACCTTGAACTTCTTGGGATGAGCTGAACCCTTAATGTGCCACTGCATGGACTCTTGTTTACTCTCTGGGTCATAATGATGAACCCAGGTTTCATCTCCAGTAACTATTCTTTGCAGCACCTCATCAGGATTTTCACCGCACAGGTCAATAAAATCGGAACAACAAGCTACACGCATGTCTTTTTGAAGCCGAGTCAGCATTCGCGGAACCCATCTTGCACTTACTTTTGACATATTAAGATGGTCATGTATAATATCATGTACGGTACCAATAGAGAGATTGGTTACTTGTGCTATAGATTTTACCTTCACTCGACCATCTTCCAATATAAGTTTTTCCACTTTATCAATATTTTCTTGTGAAGTAGCTACTACAGGCCGGCCAGGTCTAGGGTCATCTTCAATACTCTCCCTTCCGCGTTTAAACTCGCTTGACCACTTTTGAATGGTAGATAAAGAAGGAGCAGACTCACGGTAAACACAATCCATTTCCTCTTTTATGGTTTTTTGATTTTTACCCTGTTTTGTCAAGAATTTTATCACGCATCGATGTTCTAATTTAGTTAACATTGTCAATTCGCACATGATGTTCATGTTTGTTCAGCAATTGCAGAAAAACAAAAGACTATCTCGGTTCGAATTATACTTTTTTTTAATGTCAATGAATAAACATTAGCGGCCAGTAACGAAAGAAATTTTAGAAGAGGTCGTAAGATATCAATACCGAGAATATTTTGAACGCCCCTCGTACTTAACTTAATGCGATATATCGCAATGAATGTTAGTGATTTAAGTAATAAAAATGTCATTTTAATTTCTTGTCATGTAGTCATCAAAATGTTAAAATGTACTTAATTCAAGGTTGTTTTTTTCATAACTTGCAATATTTTACGATGTGAATATATAGGGCACTCTGAGCAACTTTTACTATTAGACAGACCTCGCAAGACAGAAATCGCGTAAAAAAATTGACTCTCCCATAGAAAATATCAACATCAAAATATACGAAACAGCCATAGAAGTTGCTCAGTATGACCTAGATATTTATCTCGCAAAATATTGCAGGTTATTAAAAAAAAAATGTTTTTAATAACACTATGAGAAATTTTGTAAACTCATAGCCATACAATGAACTATCAAAAACAATCTGGAATTGCGTCTTAGTTTACCAGGAAATTTCAGTACGATGTAGTTATATCGGTCCGCCCCCAGACCCATCGGTAATTGAGTTTTGTGTACACACCTGTTCTGTACCTACTAATCGAAGAGGAAAGTCAATCTACAAAGCAAACACCTTGTTTCTATATTATAACGATTTTATTAACAATATAAATACGTAATTACAAACTTATTATTCTACAATTGAGCTGCGCTACTCTACCGCGAGCAGTCAACGTGCTTACTTTAGTAGTTCTAGTTTGATTAATACTTATTACTCTTTTCAAGGGTCACTACCACCTTTACCTCATGTCTTCAGCTATTTAATCCCTCAGTTGACCGAAGCTCACTTGACCTATTGACCTAATGAGTTTCATTAACCGTCTCAGTTGACCTAATGCTTGTTTAGTTTTGTAATCAGTATGTGATAATTGTGACCTGAAAATATGCATTAGGCAAAATGAGACATAACAACTGAAAGTCTCATTCGATCAAAATTGCGTTGGTCTAAAGAGGGTACACCCTATTAATCATATTGCTTGTAGTAATAGATTATTCATACCCATATTTAATTATAAATCGACTGCACTTAAGTGCTTCCATCCCCAGTGGTCATATAATCATTATTTCTCGTTTTATACTTAACACGAAAAGCGTTATATAATTAGCAATTTTACGTGTTTTTTTTTTAATTTTGTACAAATATATTTTAAAATTGTAATTTAATTTTCCGTTCGTATTAAAAATTATGACTTATCTTCAATTCCTCTCCCATAAATTTGGCACCATACTTGTTAAAATATATCCAAATTTGATTTCTCCAATAGAGGTACCTGGCACAGTTTACTATTTCAAGATTTGTAAGGCGTGGCTTACTTTACCTAACTATGTTGTTGTAAATAAGCTTGAAATATAATTGCATCATATTATAAATATAATTTGTATCCAGCAAAAAATACCAGTCGGAAGCTAATAAATTAATACAGCAAATAAAATAAATTGAACCTGAAAGATGTAGAGTTTTTGGCAGAAAGCTACATGAAGAAGTAGTTAGGGAGGGGTAGTATTTCGTTAAGATTTGGTGGACACAGATATTATACATATTTCTGATGGTAAAAATACGTATCTTTCTACTAAAAACTACATGATTGGTTGAACACGATTTAATTTACTGTAAAAATAAAAAAAAGCAATACAAATAATAAATAGAGCGGCTGGAGCTTTATAGAAGAAAGTATTTCTAAGTTTACATTCAGCCATTGTTGGTTTTTTAATTGAGCAATCGCTTAACGTAAATTGTTAAGTATTGTACTTATTATCATAAGGATAATTGTTTACATGCTAAATGGGCATTGGTGCGTCTCAAGGAAGTAGGTTCGCTCCATGAGGATATGTATGTATGTACAATATTTTTTTTAAATAAATACATCGTTATTACTTGTTGTGGTTCATTCTGCATTTCATTGTATAATCATAACATTTCAATGTAAATACTTGACTGATATATATGAATAAAATTCAAATATAATCTCATACCTTTCTTTAGTACATGGCGGCATATTGATCAAATTACTACATTTTTCTTATAAATAATAAAATCGATATCTTTACGTTTATTTACATGTTCTATTCTACGACAAATGTTAGAAATTGCTTAGAAGTTTGAAGAATATAGCTATTCGATAGTAGAATTAATCACTCGTCAAGATAGAAGTAGGTATAATTATACTTATGATAATTGCTTAGTTTTCCTAGACTATTTTGATTCGATGTCTACTTATTTGCTAACAATTAGGAAGTTATGGTACAAAATAAACGCGCTCTTAATTAAATCTTACCAGAATAAGCGAGGTGCGAATAGGAGAATACGTATACGTTGAGATGAAGCGTGTCTAAGTGTATTAATGTACTGGCTAGTCGGGTGCTATCGCTACACGATTTTATTGAACACAGACAATATTTATTTGGTGGTGTTTCGTTTTTATTACTTATAGTTTACCAATAAATTTGCTACAAATAAAATCATCGTTATCTCATTGCACTAATTCATAATATTAGTAGTTTATTAACTCAATATCACAACTCCAAAAATTTACCGGTAACACGTAAAGAGGTGTAAGAAAAACTTCCAAGGGTGTCAAAAGCCGTTGTCCGTACCCTTTCATGCTCGTCGTAAAAGTTAACCTATCCATTTAGTTGTTGTTGGATAAACTCGCCCTAATGTTAGACATTTATCTTTATGTATCGGGGCAGATACTCGTAATACGGTCAAAACGGTATCTAAAGATTAATAAGGGCGATAACAAAGCTGATACAGGGAGCCTTTTAACCGTTTTATTTGTTTTATCGTTTGACACCACTCCTTTCACTACGATTGTATGAAGGTCGAATATTTTGGTACATTTTATATGTTTTGTAAGTAGGTCGTATCTTTGTGCGCCGTAATATTGTCATAACTTTTCCGGGCGTTGAAAAATAGCCGCCATCTTGCAAAGTGTCCTATCTACCTACCCCATTTTGGAGCGGCATCCAACCCTTCAAAATCTGATCTTACACTACTATCAGTGTTTTCTGCACACATGTATATATTATGCGGACCTGGGTACTTTCTCGTACCTATTATATTAGATATTCTTCAACATTACTTTTTTCAAAATGGCGTCTTTTCCTCAAAAAATCACCGATTAACCGAAATTTATATTTCGGGACTTGATACCTAGTAATAAAATCTCCAACTTACAATCACTTAAAACATTTCCAAAATATTTCGATATTAATACAAATTACGTACCATTTATTGAAAACCTATATTAAACCATAAAAATGCAGTCGTAGCACAAAATATTTACTACACATTATTGTCATGCTTTTGTGTTGAACTTTAGAGAAATCACGCGAATCGCAAAACAAGACCGAAACAGTCAAGCCAGGGGTCCGTAACCATAGGTTCAGTAATAACAAAAGGAAATCAGGATAATAGACATATAGTGCTGAGCTTAAGAGATACGAGAGGTCCTTAATTAATCTAATACATAGACATGTATACGAGTCGTGGAATAGAACACGTGTCGGGAGGGACGGGTGTGCGTTAGGTCTTGAGCGACGGCCGCCAATCTCGCTGTGATTAATTTGAATCCTCCGAGCTTAGTTATGAGCCTCTCAACTAACCAATTTAATTAGCAAAAATATTATTAGAAAGTATCCCATTTAAAATTGACCGACGATCGATCTTGTACCTTTACTTACTAGGTTTACTTTAGATAGTTTAGGCACTGTTTATAGCAATCGAAAACTTTGATTTCGATTTAAGTAAATACATACTCCTCATGCTTGTAGGTATGCATTGGGCAAGTGTGCCTATGTCTTACAATAATTTAAACGGAAAACAACAGAACGGAGCTTCTACTATCTACATAGCCCAATTACGTATATAGTTACCTTGGAACTTAGTTTTAACACAACATCATAATGCTTCGAGTTCCTTAACAATTTCAAAAAAAAATCAGTCTCTTTCTGTAAAGCCCTGAAGAAATGCTTAAAAGGTTTATTGAGGCCCTTACCCAAAGCCCTATATAAGAACAATTTTGCTAAACGGTTACGAATCACGATGATAGCGTCGACCCAGTAAAAACAAATGAATACCTATAATCGACGCTGCCAGCGTCACCTAATGAATTTTCTCGGTTTTTTTCCGAGGCATTAGCGAATTCCACTACCCACAGCGAGATCAGCCACCGTCATTATTAAATAAGATTTACGCCGGCGGCGGACACCGCACCAGTGTGGAGGTGGCGATCTGGTTGAAGGCCTTGTCGATGGGCACCCGGTCGTCGTACAGCGTGGGTGCTTGCAGGATGATGCCGGCCGTGCCCACCAGCACGGCGAGCGTGAAGATCCACAGGAACAGTCTGTCTAGCACCATGGCTACGTACTTCCAGTCTTCTTTTACCTGTATAAATAAGTTCTGGTTAATACCAACATGACATTCTTAAGACCATCTGATTTCATCAGGGTTGGTATGACTTGCTCTTAACTTTCTACCTAACTATGCTTCACGACTTTAAGTTTATAAAGCTGAATAATAATATGGAGGTGTGATATTCAGTGAACGCAACTAAAACATTCCGTTCACTGGTGATTTTGATGTACAAATTAGGATAGTTTTTTGTCTATGTTTAATAATAGCATATTATCTGGTGGAAAAGCAACTTTTGGATCCTGTTAAAGCAAATTTAGCGGAGAACCGCAGGCAAAAGAAAGCAACAAAATCTAAACCTGGACGGGTCAGGCACTAGCTTCAGTCCGCTGTGTAGGATATAGCTTAGTGGAGTTCTCGAGCATCTCGTACATATTATTATGCTCAGCTATGACCCGCATGCAGAAGCATGAGCATTGGACTCCAGGTGAGCAATAAGGAGTGACTAAATCCGAGTGGAGGGTCTGCGACGCACTTTAATACGTATTGTGTACAAATATATGTTTGTTACCTTAGTGGAGTCTTCGAGCATCCTAGTGTGCTCAGCTATAAACCGCACGCAGAAGCACGTGCGGTGAACTTCAGGTGGACACGAGGAGTGGCTGAACCCGGGAGGCGGGTCCGGTACGGGGCTGAGCTCCTCCTCAACCCCGCCGTTGAGCGCGCCGCCCTCTGTTGAGCCGTGGACCACGCAGCTGCCGCCGAAGCGATTGCTGTCGCTCATACTGTGTAAGAAAAATGGTCGGTGTTAACTGTTGCATATCCATGATGCTTAAGAGGGAAGTATAGCACGTGATCATCCATACAAAAAGAGAAAACGATTATCCACTTCTAAATATTTTCCTTTCTCCATGATTTTTTAGTATAAAACTAGGTTTATACCGCGGTATTCAGAAAACAAGATCCGTTCTAGAGAAGAGAACGATACGATGTGTACTAGATACCTGGTAGTTTAGATTTCAATTAATAGATATCTTTTTCTTTCAAATCAAAACTCAGTTTCCTATCATTATCAGAAAAGTCTAAAGTAAGCGATAGAAATGGAAAATAATTAAGATACTTATATGTAGTAAAGCAGCAAGAGGAAAGTAGCTTCGTTATATTTCTGGTTTCTTTCTAAGAAACAAACAAACTAAAAACGAAACTAAGACGAAAGTAGTTTGGCATAAAAATAAGCGTTATGTTTGTGTAACTGTATCTGCCAACAAAACACTACATGCGGGAGCCTGCGGCGTAAGTTGTCGTGACCTCTTTCTGTATGGCCGCGGCTTAGACTAACGCCCACAGACTACGATTTAATTGTATATTTGTATCCTACATATTATTTTTTATTATATTTATTTGGAGCAACAGGAATACAAAATGTAAGTATGCTACATTTAACAAAGAAACTAACCCGGCCCCGTAGACAACATGCCAATCGCTAATGCTCCGTAGCGAACGAAACGCAACTGTCACTGTCATACTAATATGGAAGAGTGATAGAGAGACACAAAGCGAAGCGCAGGCGATTGTCACCTTGGCTAGGCCACTTGGAAACACCTCAATGGAAATTAAAATGTACCAGAAAAATACTGAAAACAGGGATGTTGTCATCTAATAGGCAGATAGAACACCCATCATATTTATTGATATATTTGTTTCCCATGATGACTATGGGTCGTAATAGACATGAACGCAAGAGTCGGACCAAGATAATTCTGCATGGCATTTGCAATGACAAAGGGTGGTAATGTCATCAAAAATATCAAATTTCTATGAACTATATTATGACGTTTATAATTACACTCCCTCACATTTTTTCTATTCAAATCGGTGCAAAGTTAGCTTAGACGGACTCTAATAGAATTATTTGGCATTCACACTCTAGTATTATAGTATAACTAATATTTGAACGCCAATGTGTAGTCTGTGTGATGTGAAGATTGTGAAGTCGTCTATGTTCATCTAGCAAGTGTTCTGTGGTGGCCAGTCTATTCGCATCCCTACAGTTTCCGGAAGTGGCCGGACTTACGAGTGGGTCAACATGGTGTACAAAGGTTCTTGGCCACTTGAGATAACTGCGCAGTGTGCATGCTACAGTTAATGCACTTTGTTGCACTTCTCGTCAACTTCGTTTATTAAACTCGATTTAATATAGAAATTGGACTGCTATTTCCATAAAAACATGTTATCTAATTTCATCAACCAACCAACTTATCGCAGAACGCTTTAGCTGCCAAAACATAGTTTAACAAATTCACATTTCGCATAGTTTCATTAAGTATTAATATAAGGTAAACCAAAAATATATATACAAAAGGAATGAAAGAATTTACTAAACACTTAAAATAATACTTAATTAAATGTGAAATCTCGAGACCTACCTATATAAAATATCTATCGAGCAGAGAGTCATTATTATAATTACTTGGTCCTTCATTTCAATTGCAATCTTGGAGTTTCAAGATCAAATTTTAATTAGAAAGAATTAACTTCGTTGCTAGATTAGTCCATTAGCACACCCAGTACACGTTTGAGGTAGGTATATTAGCATTAAGGACCATCTGCATCTGTTAGTTTTACAAATAAGTAGATATTATTATGATATTACATTATCTTTACAGCTTTTTATATAGTTCCTTATTAGTTATTAGATAATACTTTTGACGCGTAACCTCATCAGCTACTATTGATGGTGACTAGACCTACACAGTGAAGGCTTAACGAAGCTGTAGTATGTGTGTACTGTGTGTAGCCGTGTATAAATTGGGACGTTTAATTCGATTTCCTGTTTCCTACATTTCTCTCCCTGAGCATCAACCTTTTCCCAAACGTGGACGTACATGTGTAAAATCAGAACAGGTTGTCAAATACGAGGGGCGTTCAAAATATTCTCGGTATTGATATCTTACGACCTCTTCTAAAATTTCTTTCGTTACTGGCCGCTAAGGTTTATTCATTGACATTAAAAAAAAGTATAATTCGAACCGAGATGGTCTTTTGTTTTTCTGCAATTGCTGAACAAACATGAACATCATGTGCGAATTGACAATGTTAACTAAATTAGAACATCGATGCGTGATAAAATTCTTGACAAAACAGGGTAAAAATCAAAAAACCATAAAAGAGGAAATGGATTGTGTTTACCGTGAGTCTGCTCCTTCTTTATCTACCATTCAAAAGTGGTCAAGCGAGTTTAAACGCGGAAGGGAGAGTATTGAAGATGACCCTAGACCTGGCCGGCCTGTAGTAGCTACTTCACAAGAAAATATTGATAAAGTGGAAAAACTTATATTGGAAGATGGTCGAGTGAAGGTAAAATCTATAGCACAAGTAACCAATCTCTCTATTGGTACCGTACATGATATTATACATGACCATCTTAATATGTCAAAAGTAAGTGCAAGATGGGTTCCGCGAATGCTGACTCGGCTTCAAAAAGACATGCGTGTAGCTTGTTGTTCCGATTTTATTGACCTGTGCGGTGAAAATCCTGATGAGGTGCTGCAAAGAATAGTTACTGGAGATGAAACCTGGGTTCATCATTATGACCCAGAGAGTAAACAAGAGTCCATGCAGTGGCACATTAAGGGTTCAGCTCATCCCAAGAAGTTCAAGGTCATCCCTTCTGCTGGCAAGGTCATGGCCACGATATTTTGGGATTGTGAAGGAGTATTACTAATCGATTATAAAGAAAAAGGTGTAAATATCACAGGACAGTACTACGCTAACATTCTACGTCAATTAAAGGATGTAATTAAAGAAAAGAGGCGAGGAAAGTTAACCAAAGGTATTCTGCTTCTGCATGACAACGCCCCCGTCCATACTGCTCATATTGCCAAGGCAGCTATTGTTGAATGTGGGTTTAAAACTGTTACTCACCCACCGTATAGTCCGGACTTAGCCCTCAGCGACTTCTTTTTGCTCCCCAATCTTAAAAAGGATCTGCGTGGAAATAAATTTTCTGACGATGAAGCATTGAAGGCGGCAGTGGAGGAGCATTTTTACACGAAAGATAAAAAATATTTTTACGAGGGATTAAAAAAAATAATTGATCGATCTTTTAAGTGTATGAACATAGGGGGGGAGTATATTGAAAAATAAAAATATCAAACTTTTCGTACTTGTTTGTTTTCATTCTCATACCGAGAATATTTTGAATACCCCTCGTAGCACACCGCCTGCCCTGCCATATACAGGTAGGCAACTAGGCATAACATTTGAAAGGGCGAGGCAGGCATTCATATTGGTAAGCGGCCGCTGAAAGCGAGCCCACGTGGCTTTTGCCCGACCCCATATTTGCCGACTCGAGACTCTTTGTGTGCTAAATTCAGTGCAGTTTCAGCACTTTTTGTAGACCTAAATACATTTTTACGCTTGGGACGGTTACAAATAATTAAGGTAGGTATACCTATAATTTTATTTAAATAACCATATTTGAAATGAATGCGATGCACTTCATTTCAATATTGGATAAGTATAGTGAATCAACTTTTTAGTGTTATCGTTACGTTTCGTACGGTTTTGTTAGTTTAGTTTACGTTTCCCTGGACAACCATAAAAACCCTATCCGCTGGCCGGTATAATCAATACACTCGCCCTGAGTATTCTGTTGTGAAACTGTTATGGATTGGATCTGTCAGCTACAGCTGTCGAAAGTGACATTTCTGGACCAGGTGGGTAGTGTGTGCTTTCTTTCTATGAGTTCGTGTGAGCGGGCGCAGTGGTGACAAGGCATCCAGCGGCAGCAGTCCTTTTCAGCTATTCGGCATACCCTGAGTTCAGACATGTACTTACCTAGTGTGTATAGTGTGTGTTAAGTCTCCCTGGCTCGAGGTGACGACTAGCCTTCGCGGTCTAGCATGAGTTGGGTTCTCGCGTGCGAGTACATATATATTACTTGAACGCCCTAAGGTAAAGGGCCCCTGTTTCGGCAGGTTAAGGCTCTTGAGAGTTTGTATATTACCAAGCATTTTTTTTAAATATTACTAAGCATATTAACACCTTGAAAGCTTTTGAGTAAGTTATATTAGTTCTTTGTTAATAATTTAATGTATAAACTATAGGGTTTTAGTTGAAACTTTTTTTTATATGAATTTTTTCGTGAACCTCTTATTTGGCTCCCATTTCGTGATACAAATTTAGCTCAGCTCCTAAGTTCGTGAATTCGTGTCCCCTGTTTCGTAATAAAGTTTTCTTAGAGTAATAGGTGATAATTTGCTGATAATCATTTTAAATTACCTTGTTACGAGTAATTGTAAGGTCAAATTAAAAATAATATTGAAAAAAAAAATTTAATTGAGAGCTAAGTAGCTTATAGCTTTTTGTACTCGTCGACTTTAATGGTTGAATTAAGACTTCGTAAACCATATGGGTACTTTAATACTTGATTAAAAGCCGAAACTATATAAATAAAAAATAAAAACTTTTTTTTACCAATTTTTTTTTTACAATAAAAATATTAACTATCTTATACGTTAAATATAAACATACACAAAAATAAATCAAATAAATTGAATTATAAATAAAATTGTGCTAGTAGTTAATATGAGAAATTGAGAATATACGTGGAATATACCTTAAAAATTTAAACTCGGGTCACATTCAAACTCGTTTTATGAGAATTCTAGTGAAAAAAACATATACCGAATTTCGCTCATACGAAACTTCATGAAATACATTAATTGTTTTCCAATTTATTTTTTTAATTATCTTCGTTGTTATATTTAAAAACAAGCACTCAAAATGTATCTAGAAAATCCTTGATTCGTTAGTGGCACGAAACAGGAGACACACGAAAAATATAATGACCGCTATTTCGTGAGTCGATTTATTTCAATTTTAAGGTATTTATATGCATATATTCAATCTTTTTTCTTATCAAATCAATTACTAAGGAACCCACAGAAACACTCCCAAAAACTTTTTTTCGAATGGTTAGCTCTTCCTTCCTATAAGCTTAACAAGTGAGAGCGCGCACCTTACGCCTACAAAAAGTGCACGCATACAACACAGCTGTTCGCGGCCGTCTGACAGTTTCGACCGTCGTATTACTCTCAGTTTAATCACTAAAATATTGGTTATTATTTTATTGAAGAGATTAAATAATACAGATTTTTTTCATATGTATAATTTGAATAAAAAATATTTGTATTCCTTATTATTTGCGCCAGAAACAAAACTAACGAAATAACGTACTAACACGAACTTGGGGCCCTTTACCTTAGATGTATGGAGTCGCGCGCGAGCACGAAACTCACGCTAACAGCTTGCCGGTACAGCAGTTGTCTTCTGCCTCTACTATACAGTGTGTAAGTCAAATACGGGCAATAAATTAAACCAGATATAGAATTTACCCGTCTTATCATTAATTAAGATGTTTTTTTAAGTTACACTTAATTATGACCCCGTGATTAATTTTTTCCACATGTACCGAGCAGCAATGTACTGTAAACATTAAGAAACAGAAGATGATAATGAGATTACGAGATACGAGCTTTTCATAGTAACTGCCAACAAGCGTTGACAGTTACTTTAAAAAGCTCGTATCCCGTAACGTGTGTGGTGTATTACATTGCGGGCCGAATTATTTTGTATGGTTAAAATTTTCAATGCATTTCTAAGTAAAATCTATCTCAATATACTTTTTAGGTCCTATGCCGTTTAAATATTCGCCCGTATTGGATTTACACACTGTATACTCAGTCCAGTACGTTTTAGTACACTCACCCTGAATTCAAGTATGTTGTGTGTGTTAAGTCCTCCTTGCTAGGCGTCCGCGTGAGCGGGCGCGGGTGCGGCGCGGGCGGCGGCCAGGCGCCCGGCGCGCAGCAGTCGTCCTCCGCTGCGGCCAGCCGGTACGGGTACAGCGGCCGCGCGGCGCCGCCGCACCGCACGACCACGCCGCATGCTGTGTACCGCGACCTGAAATACAATAGTTTATTAAAGCTTTTGTTTTATGTCAGCATATCGAACAGTGCAACCTGCGATGACTTAAGGAGCTCACTGATTACCAGTCCGCCGGACGGTATCGGCCTGTCAGTTGTTCGGAACTGTCAACTTTTTGTTCTAACTGAAAGGCCGATATCGTCCGGCGGACTGTTAATCAGTGGGCCCCTTTAAAGTATGCAAGGTATAAATTTTCCAATAAAACAAACACGTATTCATCATCACACCATATCACACTCATCGCCAGTATTTAAATAGTATTAACCCAAGATTTGGGTATGTTTTAAAGGGTTGTCAACGCACATTTAATAGCATAGCACAGGGACGCCGCGCTCGCCCGCAAGATAGTTTACCTGTCTTTTTTTGTCGTGTGTTATAATTACGCACCAAGATCCTTTAAAATTGTGTATTTAAATATAACCGAAGGCTACATCTGTACGGATATGATGGTCGTTCTTGTCTACGTGACAGCGTGATAAAACGGTGTCCGTCACTTTCTTTCCCACGGTGTTAAACAGTGACAGTTATTTTATCACGTGGATAAAGATGGATAAAGCTATCCATAATAGGCTGGCTGGTTTATAAAAGATGCCATTTGAAAGTCGTAGTGTAAACTTACTGAATATACAATACCAAAAGCTTGACTTGCGACAGAAAACATCAAGTATAGGTACCCTATTTATGTAAAGTTCTTAAAAGCAATGAAATCGCTAGTTAAGAACGATTGCCAAAAAAATACCATATATTTTGGCATATTTGGTTGATTCACTCTTGCCCGTTTTATCATCATTTATCATCCGCCATTGCAACCAAAACCGCCAACTACGCGTTCTCCACGTTGGTTCTCTGCCAACGCCTCCATAATTGCACATAACAAAACCGAATGGCACGCTCGTGCTTGCGTGGAGGCTGTAAAGTGTACCTAATGGTTGAAAACTTTGATCGTTCAAAAACTAGTGTTACAATCGCTGTTGGCACGCTGAAAGTGAATACATTTGTGTAATTTTGCTTCGCTCACTTTGTAGATGGTTAAATTAGACGTAGCGTGTTTAGCAAGCACACACTCAACGTGTAGGGTCATCATCATTCAATTTAAGAGCTGGGCTCTTGTCGGTGCAGCGTGATGAAGTTGTCTCCACCTTGGTCGATCCGAAGCCAGCCCCTTAGTGTCCTGGTACGACACGGTCCCTACATGCTCCTTCACTTGGCTCATATAACTTTTTCTTGGTCTTCCCCTCCTTCTCCTTCCATTTATTACGTGTAGGTCGTTTTTATTTTTACGTGTAGGGTAATTGTTTTTAAATATTACCTAGGTACATATTTTATGTTATTCGCTCTTTGCTGCTGAAGGAACGACATTCAAAGGCAGGGCTTGCATATGTAACGAACATACATATAATAGAGGTGCTTTAAGGTTGCAAAAATATCCAATAAAATTATAGATATTATATGCGCCTTGAAACGATCGAAACAACTAATTCAATTCAATTCAATTCAATTCAATACTTTATTTCCAAGAATATGGTACATACAAAGTTGGTTAGTAAAAGGTGTTAGGTCAGCATATTCTGCCGGCATGCATCGGCGTAGAAATATTTACATAACTATGTACATGTGGAGTCAAATTAAATATTAAAATTATAATTCAGTCAGTTTAACATTAACAAAAAATTAATTAAGAATTCATAATAAATATCAATTAAAAAATTCATCTATAGAGTAAAAACATTTTTCAAGTAACCACTGAAACATTTTTTTTCAAATTTACATGTCGGTAGAGTTTTGAGGTCATCTGGCACTCTATTAAATATCTTTACAGCCATATTATAGACATTTGACTGGGACACTTTCAGCTTCTGCGCAGGTTGATATAGCTGTAGTGGCTTCCTGCTGGGCCTTTGCTTATTTACCACTTCATCGTGAAGTGGAAAAAGCTGGGGCTGTTTTTTGACAAATTTAGTAATTTCTAAAATGTACTGACAAGGCAATGGTAGAATTTTAAGTTCTTGAAATATTGGTGTACAGTGGGCGAGATATTCGCTTCCGCTTACAGCTCTGATGCAAGCTTTTTGGGTCACGAATGCTCTTTGGATATCAATACTATTACCCCAAATAATAAGTCCGTAACGCAAAATTGAGGCGACATAACCATGATAGGCTGACATTGCAGCTTCTCTTGATGCTATAGATCTAAGCCGCCGCAATGCAAAAACAAATCTATCCAATCTGGAACATACATTTTCAACGTGTGCTCTCCAATTTAAATGTTCATCTAGAGTAATACCAAGAAACGTGGTTGAATCAACAAGTTCTACATTAGAATTGTTACAATTAACATTTAGGTTAGTATTAGTAGAGTTACGAGTTTTAAACTTAATAATTTTAGTCTTAGCCAAGTTTAATTTAAGACAATTATTTTCCAACCATCTAGTCGTATTATGCAGTTCGTTAATTGCTTCATTTTCTAGGTCACTATTATTGCTAGACTTTATGATTAGGGTAGCATCATCAGCAAACAAAATGCATGTATGTTTTAGTATGTTCGGCAGGTCATTAATATATGCTAAAAATAACAGAGGACCGAGTATGCTTCCCTGTGGGACGCCACAATTACTTGTTTTTGATAGAGACTACGTAGCATTATTGGGAAGGCGAAGCCAAAATGTGTTGCTGTTGAGTATATACCTACTCAAAAAAGCTTCATAGTTACGTAATATCACGTTATTGGAAAATCAATAAGTAAAAATAATAACTAAGTATATACACAAAACTGCCTATAATGTGCTTTAATAAAATTATTAAAAGTAAGATTTACTCATATTCTTCTTGAATATTCACCGGGATTACAAAAGTAATACGAATCTGTTTATGACAAACGCAAACTACTTTCACGTCTACCTATGTTATTCTTATGCGGTTCGTATGAGCCGTCTTGTAAAACATGTCATATTTCTCGCTCCCTTACGTTTCTTTTCACAACACATTATTCATAAATCATAAATAAATATAGCACACTATATTATTTACTGCTTTCTAGCGATATCTTTGAAAATACATGTTTTTTATTTATTGATATATATTTTTATTTTATTTATGTTTCTGAAAGAGTTTTTTGTTCAACGTATACATTATTTTCATTTTTCCAGGATTCTGTCATCACATGATAATATTTAATGTAATTATTTATTTATGATAAAAAAGTTACAATTGTAGGTTAAGTAAACACCCCTATGATGGACCTGGCGCCAATAATGGGATGTAGACCATAAACCCTGTAAAATAAATATTTATCAAATTATCATCATCACCAGTTTTTCTATACCTAAGCATAGAGAAAAAAATACATAGAGTGCTCACTCCATACATCAGTTCAGACTATTAATTTCAGTGTCTACATCTAGCATCGAGTAGCGGAACTATCAGTACTGCTACTTGACAATAGATGTAGCACCGACCGGAAAGTCTTATCTCAACAGCATAAGACTTTCCGGTCGGTGGCGACATCTATTGTCAAGTAGCAGTACTGATAGTTCCGCTACTCGATGCTAGATGCTAATAGTCTTTTTGGTACTAAAACTGATGTATGGAGTGAGCACTCTATGTATTTTTTTCTCTATGACCTAAATTACACAGTGACTTTCAACAGCGACATTTCTTCAGCAAGAAACATCATTTTATGAGATGACAGATCATATCCATAACAAATCCAAATTCATAACGTGCTTATTTCAATCAGAATACGCCTCCTAGTAATCGTCAAATAATTTTGAAAAAGTCTTTGGCTATTTTGGAAGTTTAATAAAACCTACGAATGGACAACCTCTTCCTTCTTTTGAAGTACGAGTACAATGAACATTGAACATATGTAATAAATAAAGAATGAATACAAGATAGAATGAATCGGCACTTTGGTTTTCTCCAGTCGATACCAAGCACAATAGACAGCGGTCGATGAAACTGTACACCATTTCTGTTTGTTATTTTTATTGGCTACTTGTCAAGTAGTAATAGGACGGGAAATGAGCTTTTGTATTCGCTTCAGCGGAGAAATATCCATTATAGAAGCTTCTTGCAGTGTTGGGTTGATTTCAATTTATCTTCTAAGAACTTATCCTATGAAGTACTGCCTTGAAGAGTAGAGTAACAATAATATTTTTAGTCAAGTATTTTATTTTATTCTTAACCATAAAGTCAACCCGTTAACGTTTTTATAAAACGATAACGTTTTAAACTTTCTTTCTAACAGGCAGTGGTTTACGTTATCTCATTCATATTTAAAAAGACGCCGAAGTTTTTCGATGTTTCCAACTTTCCTGAATTACTGCCGCAACTCAATTAAATCGCTGTAACTCGGCGCTCCGTGTAATTTCAACTCTTCCGAGGCAGATGCTTAATAAAGTCATGTTGCCCGAGTAATCTGGAGCAGGGATGTCACGAATGTTGCATTCTTCAATATTAACCATCATTTTCCTCGCGTTGTCCCGGCATTTTGCCACGGCTCATGGAGCCTGGGGTCCGCATGGCAACTAATCTTAGGATTTGGCGTGGGCACTAGTTTTTACGAAAGCGACTGCCATCTGACCTTCCAACCCAGAGGGGAAACTATTTAGTCCGGTTTCCTCACGATGTTTTCCTTCACCAAAAATCGACTGGTAAATACTTATCAAATGATATTGCGTACATAAGTTTCGAAAAACTTATTGGTACGAGCCGGGGTTTGAACCCGTGACCTCCGGGTTGCAAGTCGCACGATCTTACCGCTAGGCCACCAGCGCTTTTCATTCTTCACTGTCAATGTCGTCGCTTCGAATGTCCAGGATGCGAATGTTAGGGAATATGTGGTTGTTATTATCAATCATAATTAGAAAAAAATCTGTTAGTACATAAAACATACGTTACCATAGAACAGGACATTATAAAATGTTCAAAAACGCTGACTACTGGTCAAAATGCATTACTCGAAAACAGTTTGCAGACACTGCCCATACGCGAGTCGACGAGACAGGATATCATGAGTATCATGACACATTCGCAAAACATTCGCTTCATTTGATGCGAATGCGAATGTCGATACGAATGCAATGCGAATATTCGTGACATCCCTAATCTGGAGATCCATTTAGGTAGGTAATGTTCTAAAACCGCACAGCGTCGGTGCAAGACCACTTGGGCTGGTAATTGATAGCTTGACTAAGTGAAACAGTACCGAGCCATGATCGCTGAGCATTTACCTATTGATACAGGTGAGTAGCGACAATTCCCTTACATATTTAAAGAGTCTCGGCGCCTAACAAGCGCCACGTTCTTGTTTACGAGGAGCACTGAATCATCCAACGGTACAAGATCAAATAAGTTGTTTACAACTGTTGCGGAGTGGAGCTGAAATTTCGCTGTGTGGTGAGCGTAAATTGCAGTTTGTTACACGAGCTTTAAGTGGATAACTTTACAACTTAATCAGTATGTAAGTATACGGAGCGAGTAAAATTAGATATTTGCCTCCAGTTCTATCTACGTAGGCCAGGCACCTTCTAACCCTATGTATTGAGGCACCTATGTTCTAGTTACATCTCTACAAGAAAGTCGTACCTACGTAAGGTAACGCGCAGACTATTGCGGCTGAAGGTACATTTCTTTAACAAAACCCATTAAAAAAAATATGCCTACTTAACAATTAATAATAATTTATTTTCTGATGTTGACATGTAACATTTTAAGAATAAATGAGTATGAGTAACCTAACCTAACTTTACGTAGTTTAACACTATTCTCAATAACATTAGGCAATAAGCTTCAAGTTAGCAACAACTTCAAAATATCAAAAATCGATTCGTAAACACGTATGGCATCCACTTACATTTTATATTTAAACGCCCTTATAAATCGAGATAAGCTCAGTAAGCCACAGGCTATTTATCATATATTTACGACGCTTATAAAACCTCATCATCGTATATACACTTTCGCGTTATCTGGCATTATATTAAGATGTTAAAAAAGATAGGAATATTTTCATAACACATGTAATATTTTTATCATTCCACATGTTTTGGAAAAGGGATGACCTCACCGCAACTAAAACTGTTTTGGGTAATACCCAGGGGACCTTGTTGAGCCGTAACACGCTTTCGAGTTTAATCTTAAGGAACAGAGATAGAAGAGAAAAAATACGAGATCAATATCAAATGAGATTAAAGGAAAACGCAACCGTTTCTGTTTCACTCGCACTATCTCGAAGCGTATGCGATCTAAAGCTTCTAAGGTACGAAAGAAAGCGTTCAGGAGCGGCATTCTAAATAATGTAGATGAGACATGTAGGTAGGTAATATATAGGATCAATGAATAAATGGATATTCCTACTTGCCATTCCATCTATTTCAGATAGCTGGGGGCCTACCCAGGATGGCAATCGTTTGCAGAAATATCGTTTCCATAATTGCGATAGATACAGATAGCGTTTCGTTTCGTTTCACTGCGAACGATTGATATATCTTGGCTAGGCCCCCTGTACGGTTACCATCAGTTTGTCACTGACATAAACGCCGTCGAGAACGTAATTTACTTTCTATACATCTCGCTCGCACTCGCATATTAGTGCAAACGGGATGTATAGAAAGTAAATTACGTTCTCGACGGCGTTTGTGTCAGTGACAAACTGATGGTAACCGCACTGAGCATCATATTTTACAAGTTATATTCAACTGATTCAGTTGGGCAAGTGTTTATTCGGCTTACATGTCTTGTGAAGTTTAACGTCCCGTAACATGCACTTAATTTAGGTCACTATTGGTGTAGATAAGTTTGAATAAAATAGTGTTCTAGTAGTGTTTAGTTAAGTTGAATTGCCTTATTAAAAGTTACCAGTCAGCAAGTGTCAGCAGCAGTCAGCAGCAGCAGTTACAAGCAAGTGTAGGACGTAGCTACTAGTTTCCCGTTGTAAAACTAGTGGCTAGCAACTGAGGTTATGTACCTAGCAGTAGTTTCGGAGACAAAGCAAGTTCCTGCCGCGGCTCGAGGCACTTGTTGGCTCGAGTTGCCCTCTGTCGGCACCTGAGCGAGGCAAGTTCAGCTGCTGTTCTAAACTTATGTCGGCTGTTGAATTGTAGGCTGAATGTACAAACTTGAGGAATATTTTGTGATTGACCATCGTAGGGATTATTGGAAAATCCATCTTTGATTTGGAGATACAGCGATAAGCCACATTGATCTGCAAAAGTGTGTGTGTTATAAATAGATGGCTATGCCGAACAAAATGTAGGTCTGTGTATCTAAGCGCCACTTGCACCATTTCACTAACCCGGGATTAACCGGTTAGACCGTTGACTCAGTGTCAAATTGTACTGGCAACCATTTTAACTCCAGGTTCAACCGGTTAACCCCGGTTAACGCTACGAAGATAACGCATAACGGATGGAAAATGTATGAAAAAGCCACCTCGAACGTGATCATCGCTTTTAGTTTCCTCACAATGCAAATTATAGCCTTGTATGGGCGATGCGAATATATGAAACCACCAATATGTGAACGCGAAGACACTTAAGTTTGTTATTAAAGCTGCATACTCCATTGAAAACAATATTTTCCATCTCTAGAATGTTTTACGAGCGTAGCGAATCCAACGCAATTATTAAAATACTACCCAGTAACCTAGATCTGATGTAGGTAGGTAATAATAACTATAGTGTAGTAGTTATGTTTCAACTCACGACTTTCTTGTTCGTGGCAAGGGAATAATGTTATACATATCATCCATCGGAAAATGTATATTTTTTATGGTATAAAAATTGGGTTGTGTCACTTTCCGACCCATAAATTACATTTTGCGTAAAATTACGTCGATGCGTTGCTGAATGGAGTGGACTAAAAATGTATATAAGATGTATATGTGGAATAAAAAGGAAAATTGTATTATTTATTGTACGTAATAATGAGAAAAGTGTATTGTAAAAGCGCAGTCGATACCTAATAGCCTTAATGAGTTGACTAGATAAATCACTACGTACATAGGTAATACCTAAACAAATACCAGCTAATAAAACAGATATTAATTATTAGACAGATATTTGCTTAAGGTTAGAAATGAATTTTGCCAATTTTTCGAAGTTTACAAGTCACCCTGAACAGCACCTGGTCCAATCGCACCGTCTCATTAAACGTTTGGAAGTGAAAAGCAATGTAAATTCACAGAATCGCTTCATCGCCACCGGCCCAAGTTTCTGGCTGAGTTTACTTCCCTTAGAGACACAATGTCTACTCGCCAACTTTAAGCTTATTAATATTAAAGTTAAGAGCTGCGGGAAATAAGAGGGCAACTGTGTCGGTCTTTACCAACTTATAATTAATTTACACTTGTTATTGGTCTACGTCTGAGTTTATACGGAAACTGAGGCTTCAATCAAAATTGATAGACAAACTGATTAGAAGAGAAGTTAGAGCACTGATACCCGACGAAAATCTTTGTCTTTCTCTCATATTTGAACGTCGAAAAATCTACCTACTGTAACTTCTGATTTTCGACGATCGCTACAAGCGACAAAACAAATCGCGAAAGTGATTAAAAAATCGTCCTGTGTACCTTTTCAAGGCTTTACGGGCTTTTCATTGGACACATGTGGGCGTAATGTTCACTAACTCGTTGTCTAGCGTAGGCACCAGTAATCGTGCTCCCTGATTATCCATACTTGTTACAGCTCGAGATTTCAAGTTATACTAGACACGATGTATACAAAATGTGTTGTGATTGTTGTGAATGGAGCAGGACGCGTCAATAACCCTCTGGGCGCTATTGTGCGCGGGTGTGGTGTCCGCTTCGCTCGTTGTTTTAACATAATCCGGTGCTACACCGTAGATGACATAATACAATCGCACATAGGAGGTGGGTACCTTAAAACGGAGTGTCTTTGAAATGCAAGGTGACTTTAAAATTTAGATTTTTAAGTTATCATATTTTACTACCTACCCAAGAATTTTTGTACTAGGTAAGTATGAATTTGTAGTTATCTAATGAGATACCTACATGAACAAAAAATAAATAATAATGCTAATTTTGTGATCATCTCACAACTATCAAAATAAAACCATGTTTTCCTAAAATCACTCCACTACACTCCACATATATGTACTCGTATTTGGCTTGTTTATTCGAGATCTTTAAAAAAGTTTATTTATAAATTGTTATTTTACCAATACTCGTAGTTCCTTGAAGTTGAAAGTGACAGTGGAGGTTAAAATATTGTTCATATTTTAATTCTATTTAGGCTTGTACCCGTAGGTATTATTACTCGGTGTTGGGTCGTGGACGACTGCGCAGTGTTTAATTATAATTCAGTCAGACATACACGTACTTATCTACGTCAGTAACATATCTGCTCGCTCTAGTTTTATGTCATCTGTATTGTTGCCGCACTATGGTTCGGCGTCACACCGCAAAGTTTATACGATCAACAAAAGCGTCACTCTAATCACGTGAAACTTGTAACAATGCCGCTTTTAGGATGACTCGCGATAGAACGGTCCGGGACCCGACCCAGGCTTCCGACACTAGTTTTCTACTTTAAGTGATCACGTGATGCTTTCTATAGAAAACTGAAGTGTCGGACGCTTTAGCCCAGAATTGAGGGTCTACCGCGAACACCAAAGTTCGCAAATTGCGCGTATCTTTCTCTGTCACTCTAGTTACGCCTTAAGTTGCAGTAAAAGAGGAAGATTTCCGAATTTCGGTGTCTGCGGTAGATCCTCTGGACCGATTCTAGCACCGCCGACTGCCATACTTTAAATTAAAACAAATGAAGGTATGGCGGTCGGCGTTGGCGTTGCGTATACTGGAACCTGGCCCCGTAGACAACATGCTAATCGCTAACGCTACGTAGCGAATGAAACGCAACTGTCACTGTCACACTAATATGAGTGATAGAGAGACACAAAGCGATTCGATGGCGAAGCGATAGCGATCGTCATCTTGGCTAGACCGCCAGGTCGTGACAAAAATATACTGCGGCAGCTTCACGACAAGCAAACGCAGTAGAATGTAGATAAAATATCAGTATACCATTGGCGTCTCACACTTTGAAACATTACCTGGTTGTGTCGAATTTGTATTGCGGCCGCTTCATGAAGAGCAGCCGCGGTAGTATGTGGATAAAGACACGCTTCACCCACGGGGCCATCCGGTGCGTCTGCGGCGACCGGAAGTGCACGTTCAGCACCACTACTGTCACGCATATACTGGAACAAAAGTACCGGTTAATGTTAACTCTACCATGGATAAAGAATTTGGAAAATTTAGAAGACACCTGCGTATCCAACGTGCAATGGTTAACGCTCCGTAGCGAACGAAACGCAACGGTCACTGTCGTACTAGTGTCGAAGAGTGATAAAGAGAGATGACTACGATACGCTACGGAGCGTTAACGATTGGCACGTTGGCTACGCACCCTGTACGTAAATCGAAAGTACGCAAAGGGAATGCCGATGCATGGTTCGTGCTCAATTTCCGGCGAAAAAAAAAACAATCATTTGGCAGAAACGAGACGTGAACAAGACGTGATATATTATTTACTTAATTACTAATCTGTTAGAATAGATTAATCCATAGAGTATGTCGATATAACAGTAACGAGATCACATTTATTACCCCTTAGAAACAACCATCACAAACACTCATTAAAATACGTACCTATGCCTCTTAATTTTCGTCTTTGTTGTAAAATCCTCGAGTAAAATTTAACGTGCACACTTAATGCGTACATTAAACCCATAAGGACACGAGTAGGTGTTTGTCTCAATTTATATGTCTCATCTTTATACGGCTAATTAAAATGTTTAGAACACGACGAAGATCGTAATCTTAAGTGAAAGAACTGTGAAAATAGAGAAATAGTTCTTAAATTGAGAACCCGGAAGAAGCCGGATACTTTCGCTATATTGCGGCTTAGAGGGATAGGGAAACAACATACACCTTTCTCTGTCCATCTCAGCAGAAAATTCCCGGCGACCGGTTATAATGTAAATAATAATCCCTTAAGGGCTCACTATCTCGCTGTAAGTGTATTTAGGATCGAAATGCATATAACATATTATAATATATGTATGTATGTATGACCTTGCGTACCATGTACGTAGTAATCCTATATATGCTACGTCAGATGAAATCCCAAACTCGCTTTTAAATAGCCCGGCCCGACTTCATACTAAATAGGTACTTGTCTACTAGATTTACAAGAACCTAAAATAAAATCTAGGTTGGGTAGATATTATAAAATATATTACCGAAATTGGTAAGACTGAAGTTCCATATTGATGTAAGAGAAGCCACCGCGCTGCCATTGTGAGCGGTCGTGTTTGCGTTGCATCTCAATCGCTTATCAGTTACAATTATATTGTACCTATTTTCCTGTTACCGGGTGTCGTCTCGGCCACTTGTTTACATAACAAGTGATTGTTCGAGATGGTTCTTGTGTGATCTGATTATTCGTTACGAATAAATAAACCACAGACATTTCAATATGTCGAATTATAAAAGTGATGTGTTAGTAAACTATCCGTACGACACGAATACAAATAGTGACATAGTGAAGTGCTACCACTGTGACACAGATAACAAAATAAAAAACTTCTACGATTGGTTGGACAATCAAACTAAAATTAAAGTACTTTCTTGCGAAAAATGCGACAAAAAATCATGCGTCAAGTTATTTGCGCATACAACAGTTTCCCGAAATAAAGAAACAAACCAAATGATAACAACGACAAAATACTACACGTTCTGTGTTGCAGAGAATAAGACAAGACAGGGGCGTGGCCCAGAGTGCACGGGAAAGGACTGTAAGCAGCCTACTTACACCAGAGTAATAGATCAAGATAGATTCGTTAATAAAGAAATTATAGCATGCAAGTTCTGCGGTACAGTAAACGAAATTACTGCTACGAGCCCTTCACTGAGGGATTCGCCCAAAATACGTCGCGTCGGTGAATGGATCACTATAAACCATCATCAACAAATGCGGCGCGATAAAGAAAAGAGCAACATAGAAAAGTTCAATAATACCCACAACCCAAAACCTAAAAATATTCAGGTGCCCACTCAAAATAGGTTTGATGCGCTCAGAAATCTTGAAGATAACATGTTAGTTGATGAGGAAAACGCGTCACTAAACTCTTTCGACCAAAATAGTGTAGCAAGCATGAGTGGATCACGAAAACGTGCAACATCGCCTGTTAGCGACATAGTCCCCAAAAGAGGTAAAGGTAACAAACCGGGTGCATCGTTTCAACAAGATCGACGGCCACAAGACAAAAATAATGCAAAATTAAACAAACCTTCTTCGGAAATAAAAAGTGATCAGTCAACAAAGAAAGAATCGCAGCAGAAAACAACTCCACATAAAAAACTACCGACTGTTGTATGTACACACGAAGGATGGGTAGAATCAACGTATATGTTTAAAAATATTACCGAAATAGCATGTCTACACAATTCCGACCTAAAAACAGATAAACGTTCCGGGAAACTATTTTTCACACCGCGACAATTAGAAAACAGAAAAACACTAATAGAAGATTTGAGGAAACGGCCAGGCTTTGAATTCCATACACATGGGACCAAACTCGAAAGGAAACCGTCAAAAAAAGTTGTAGCCAAAGGAGTCATAACCAGTGGCTACAATGAAGACGAAATAAAACAGGACATTAAAGAAAGATACGGTATGACACCAGAACGGGCAGTACCACTACGAAACTCGGCACTCGTGTTAATATTCAGCGGTGAAACGGACATGAAAGATATTAAAAACATCACAACTATCCTATACCAAAAGGTAAAAATAGAAAAATACAGGGTAAAACCAACAGCTGTTACTCAATGTAAAAACTGCCTAGAGTTCGGCCATGTTCAAGCTCACTGTGGACGTAAACATATATCCGAAATCGAGACTGAACAGAACGATGAAGGTAAAATCTTAGAAATATGCTCAAAATGTCGTCAACCGGGGCACACTGCTAGGCAGGCAAAATGTCCTGTGTTTCAGGAGGAAATTAAGAAACAACGAGAAAGAAGACTTCGTTTTCAACAAGCTAAAAAAGAAAAATCAACACCTAATGCCAAACCTGGACAACAGAAAAAACATATTTCATCCGGTCTTGCGAAACCAGGAACATCATACGCTCAGGTAATTACGAAGGAGGAGGAAACCTTGTTAGGAAAGGAAGATATAATAAACAAGATGTTTGCATTGTTTCAAACAATGCAACAACAATTTATGAAACAGATGCAACAACAAATGCAGCAACTCATTCAACTTATCAGAAATGGATAATAAAGGCAAGAGAACTACAACTAAGAACCTCAGAATTTTTCATTGTAACGTTCAGGGAGTTAGAAACAAATTTGCCGAAATTAAAAACCTAATAACAAAAATAAATCCACACATAATAGTGCTAAACGAATGTAAAGTTGATTTCGAAAAACAGAAATTTAACATAAATGGATATGACAAATTATATGATATGAGAGAAGCTCATCTTGGAACCGCTCTATATTTAAAAAAAGGGCTGCGATGGAGTCAAGTTGAGTTAATACCGGGGCATGGTAACAATGATAGAAAAATCGAGGGGGTGGCTATTAAACTGACGACAAACTTCGAGACTGGAGAATCTATCATAGTAAGAGGCATATATATACCCATAACAGGCTATAGAAATATTCGGGAAGAGGTAGAAGATCTCCTTGAAAGCAGCGATGCAGTTAACATCGGGGACTTAAATCTACGAATGCTACAGTTGAATCACACTAGAACTGTTGGTGCTGGACTAGAAGTGCAAAAACGTATCGACGATGGCCTGTGTACATTAAGACATACTGGTCTACCCTCAAGGCCATGCCATGCAGGAAACGGTATATTGGACGTAGCTCTTATTACTGGAGAAGTAAGACATTCATCCGTACATTGTAAACATCTTGAATCAATATCTTCAGATCATCTGCCCTGGCTTTTCTGTATAAATATTGACATGGAGGAAGAACAAAATGAAACTAGAAACATGCGACTGCTATATGAAGACGAAGGTCTAGCCAAGCATTACATAGAGCTAATTGAAAATAACATCGACCCAAGTGCGCAGCTACAGACCGACGAACAATGTGAATTGTATATAGAAAACCTCGAAAAAACTGTTAAAATGGCTCTGGATATTGTCGTTCCGAAAAAGATTCAGGATAAAAAAGAATTACTACCATTGGAAATACAAGACATGATTAAGGATCGCAACGCTGCAAAACGAAATGTAAAGAGGACTGGTGGACATTTGCAAGCTAGAATCAATTACAATAACGCTAAAAAACAACTTCAAAAAGCATTACAAGACTACAGAGAATCTACGTGGATAAAGATAATAGAAAACACAAAAGATAATAGAACAAAAATGTGGAGAATTCAAAAGTCCTTGAAAAAACCACCGCAAAGACTCCCATATCTTGAAAGCTGTAATACTGAAAAAGACACTATACATAAACTTGTCGATGTAGCAATAGTGAAGGAATCTCCGATACAAGAGACAGACGAAGGTAATGAACAATACACTCCATATCAACCACTTCAAGAATGTAATGTTTTAGAAGTAAAAAAAGCTATTTTCTGTTTTAAAAATAAAAAAGCACCTGGGCCAGACCAAATCAAAGTAGATGCACTGAAGTTAGCGGGTCCTGCATTTTATTGGGCTTTAACTAGAGTTATAAACTACGTCCTAATAACCGGTTACTATCCAAGGAGGTGGAAATTGGGAGAATGTATTTTTCTACACAAAGCTGGGAAAAACTACAAGGATGCTAAATCTTATAGACCCATTACTTTACTAAACGTTATGGGTAAGATTTGCGAAAAAATTATATATAGCCGCATTCTAAAGGCATGTCAACATTTAATTCCGGATTACCAACACGGTTTCATGCACAAACGAGGCACAGGAACACAGATTCTACGAACGTCAAAGTATATTTCAGATGCTTTAGAAGAAGGGCACAGTGTTGCTATGATTTCAACAGACTTGAGTAAGGCTTTTGATTCAATAAACCACAAAGGCCTCACATTCAAACTAATGGAAAAGGATGTCAGTAATAATATCATTAAAATGATTGAAAACTATCTACTAAATCGAAAGGTGCGGGGAAGGTTCCGAACAACCACTGGAGATGAAGTGGAAGTCCCGCACGGAGTGCCTCAAGGGTCTATCCTGGGGCCTTTAATATTTAATCTGTATGTACATGATATACCGAAGGCAAATATAGCAGGGCAGATGCTTTCACAGTATGCCGACGATTTGTGTATTTTAAATTCAGCACTTCGGCCAGATCAAGCTACACGGCGCGCTACATGGGCTGCCAATCAAATAGTCGATTATTATGAACGTTGGGGACTACGCTGCAACGTTGATAAAACAGAGTGCATAATGTTCACTAATAAAAGAGCACGCAGTGTACGTAACCCAAACGGTTATAAACCGACAGTCAAATTAAAAGGAGTCCATCTTGAATACAAAACCTGTGTTCGATACCTAGGTGTCCAATTAGATAAACGACTGAGCATGAACGAACACGTCAAAAGCGTTGTAAGAAAAGCTAAAAGTGTCAGAGGAATGTTAGCACCTATAATCTGCTACTACTCCAATGTAAACATAGAAACCAAACTAAAGGTTGTTCAGGCATGTCTCCTGCCCATACTAGATTATGGAATAGTACAACTACTCCCTCGAGTAAGTAAGACGAACCTTTTAACGCTTGAAAGGCAATACCGCATGGCTCTTAAGTCTGCGGGAGGTTTTCCTCGTTCAATACCAACAGAAATGTTATGGGATTTACTAGATGAAGACCCATGGCATCTCAGAATTCATGACTTACACCGAGACATGCTAGATAAGCTAAATAATTTGTGCATCCCGGGACTAGAAAACCCTGGTCCACAATATATTAAATACGGCCAATACAACCCGATGATGTACAGCAACAGAATCGGCGAAATAGATTACGTCAGTAAAAAAGATAGACATAAATACGTGAGTAAAAGGAGTCTACCTTCAAGGGAACGCATTTTAAAATAAAATTAAGGAACAATAAAAAAAATAAAAAAAAAAGTGTGATTACATTACTAACGTAGGTTATAACACTTTCCTGTGAGCTGCAAATTGGCTACACGACATAAAATAAATGTATAGATCTTTAAGACACATTACATTAAGGACACACCCCTTTTGGCGGACATATTTGTATGTAACAAAAATGATAAATAATAAAGAACTTTTCTATTCTATTCTATTCTATTCTATTGATGTAAAGGAACTAAACTGTTGACTCATAATTACAATCTCGAATCGTTAATTCTCCAAATATTTACATTAACCTCAGTTAATTTATATAAACAAGCCGAAATGAAATCTGTGCGCAAACAAGGGTAAATGTTGTTGTGTTAATAGGGTGTAAACGGTGGAATAGTTCAAGTGTGTGATAGTTACACACACACACACACACACACACACACACACACACACACACACACACACACACATGCATAAAGAGCATCGAAGACAGCAATTAATCAAGATTTATTGAGCGAAGTTAATCACGGGGCGCGGATACGAAAAGTGCGAATGTGTGTGTGATCCATAGACTACCATCCACATATTCTACATTCTATAGCTTTATTCAGCGTTTATAAATGGATGAAGGAATGAATTATAATAGATCCAGCAGTTTGAAGAGCATTAGCTCTTATTTAAAATGATGTAAGGTATAAAATATAAAATATAACCATAATAACTCATGTTACATGTACCTACTGATTTTTATAAGTACCTGGAACTATTTTTTCGCTGGAATGTGCAAATAAAATGTAAAGGTTATTTATTATTCATTATGGGAGCACTAACGCGTGGCGAGTTGTCCTGAAATGCTCTGTCTAGTAGGCAAGAAATTGATCTGTGTTCTTAAGCGACTGGGAATTCGCTATCTCAGCAGGGTCTAAACGGTCGGATCGCGTTTCCTTCGAAAAAGGGTGATAAATGAACAAAATTACGACAGACTGCCGTATTCGAACTTCAAGATATTCACAAGAGACGACACGTACTAGATCCATTCTAGAGACGTTATGGTTTAGATTTCTACTAGTTCTCTTTTGCAGCTCAATTCGAGCAACCAATGTCACTTTTACGTTAGATAGAGTTAGATATCTATTAGATGTGAATTGGATCTCTAAATCATATCTTGTGGAAATCGTTCAAGAGTATCTCCAGAATCGCGCAAATGTCAAATTTGACAGGTTAGATCCTAAAAATATCGTTATCGTATCTTGGTGATGTCTAAAAGCTATCTTATAGATATCTATTTCGAAATCCGAATCGGGCCCATATTCTTAAAGCCTATACGTTTCGCATCTATTTGTTTCATTTATTGTTTCTTATGTCAAATAATTTATACCTCTCGCGTTGAATTTGTAACTCCTTTACTTGTACCTAATACGACGTACATTACAGTGATATCTAGAATTATAGAAAACTATAATCTGATAAACATCACTTATTTAATAGTGATATTAAAATAAGATAAATTCGTAAAGTAGAAATGTTTTCAATAGCTGATTCAACCCTAATTTTGAAATTACGTTTGGTTTAGGAAAAGAAGAGTTTTAAAGGAGGAGGATTTAGCTTGCCACGATGACATGTCACGATGTTACGATGATATACGGCAACGCAGGCGACATAATCCGTTTAAAATTTAATAAACAGCGCCTTTACGTCCTGGTTTTTAATAATAAAAAGCTGTGCAAAACCGAGATGTCATTTAATCTTGTAATTTACTAACATAAAAATCTCGTCTTTTTGTGACGCCCGCAACATTTTTCCCCGAGTTCCTTTTTTGTGGCGGCGTCACAAATACATTCATCATATTAACGCGGACCTTAAGCTTTGAATTAAGGAAAGGCCACGACGGAACCTGCTGTTTTATTGTTTTTTTTGTGTGGAGCTGTTAAACATTTTTTTCTACTCCCGTACTTTTATTTGTCATTTAAAGGGTCGTGCACACACCTTTAAACTCCTACCTTATAGTTGTCATGACAAGTCTTTATAGTCTATTCCCCAAAAAAGCATTTGTGCATACACGCAGTATCTTTTTGGCACTTTTTCGATACTTCGTGTATTGATCACTTAAAAAATATTGAATGAAATACATTGTTGCCAACCTTATTTTAATTAAATGTCATCTCTGACAAATAAGTGAGCCATAGACATGTTTTTGTTAATTTTATTCATTCTTTTTCCGCCCGTACCCTCCATCATTGCTACTTCTTGAATGAAAAATATTTGTTAAATTTACAATTTCATTTCAAAGTAAGTGCTTGGTCATAGAAAAAGTATTGTATGCAACGTTGTTTAACCTTTTGGACGCCAATGACCGATATATCCGCACCGTAGGTTCAACGCCAAAGACCGATTAAGCAACATAGACCTACCTACGTGCATATGCATAAAGTTCAATTTCAGTTTTGACACTTCGGTGACGTGGCGTCAGCGTGACAGCTTTTGTGTTTGACACGGCGTCGAAAAGGTTAACTGAGTCAAAAAATACTTTTATGTGGCGCTGTTAATCATTATTATTTTATTAAATTGTGGTTGCTTCTTTGTCACGTCGAAGCCTGTTATATCGCAGCTAACTAGTGGAAATTGGGAATTAATAGGACACGTCTGGAGTCGCGCTTACCAATTAAGCATATTAAGGCTTATTAATATAATTATCATTGTTCCAAAACGAAGACCTACTTTATACGTGTTTCTTAAGTATTTTACTCGCACATTTACTAAAGCATTAAGGCGTATGAACGTAGGCTCATGGCAAATCAAATGACATGACTTTATACCTTTTACATACTTGTATTATTATTTATTTCTTCCTTTTTTTGTATTAAATACGTAGCAGCAAAGCAGCATCCCCAACTTCTCTCTGCTTTACCTTTACTTTACTGAAAGGCAATGCCCTTTAGCCTTACCACGAGTTTGACACTGACATATTCGCTAGCGTGAGCCTGTGCGTAACTTACTTTCTATGCATCTCGATCGTACTGGCATACTAGTGCGAGAGAGATGTATAGAAAGTAAGTTACGTAGACGTTAGCGAATATGTCAGTATCAAACTCGTGGTAAGGCTACTAAACTGGTAAGGCTGCTAAAATGGCTTTAAGTCCGCACTATGTATTCTTACATTTTATTTTGTTATAATCGTTTAAAGTTTAAACTACTTATAGATGGTTAAGCAGATCTTGTCAGTAGAAAAAGGCGGCAAATTTGAAAAATGTAGGGGCGAATGGATATCGTCCCATAGAAAATTTGAATTTCGCGCCTTTTTCTACTGACAAGATTTGCTTGACCATATATACAAACAAACTTATATCGAAAAAACGTAATGTTTATCACCATCGGATCAATCCATCAGTCGTTGACGGACTGCGTAAATCTCACGTCCACCTACATTTAATAATCCCATTTTCGGGATGACCCAAATCGCCCCATCATTTATCGATACGCGCAATAGCCTCAATAGCCTGTATCATTTCGATGGCCCTCCGCATTACCCGAAATGGCAGAATCAAAGTTCCTGGAGGGAGGGACCATAGATTACTTGCTAAATGGAGCATGCAAGGGGTCACCACACATTGACGCTCCCGTACTAATTCAAAAATGGGTGCACACAAGCACAACAGTTGTGTATGTCTATAATATAAAATAATATAAAATTGAGTTATAGGGCTAAACAAAGGCTGTTGTAGTGTAAAACCTATGTACCTTTGCAACTTAGTACCTACCAATATGCGGTACTTACGGCACATGGCACAATTTTATTGTGGAGCGTTCACCTGTGGTTGTGGTGTGTGTGTGTTGTGGTCGCCGAATCTAACTATGCGGTATCCAGGCAAACGACGTTGTTTGATGTCGCTAAAGACCATGAATAGTATTTTACTACTCGTAGTATAAGAAGTTTAGTATTTGTGTAGTGTTTTGTGTTCGTGATGGTGAGTGTTTAGACAAAAACCTCATAGGTAACGAATACATTTAATATCACAATCTTACACAAATCAAGGTAATACTCGTAGTCGACGTAGTCCCACGGTAAAAAATGTTTAATAATATTATAGATAAATAAATACAATAATAGATAAACAGTAGGTACGTTTACAACATTGAAGCAAATACTTCCAGGTACTTATTCATCAGATCACACCATTGACTAGGAATCCTCTAGACGGAGTTTAGAGCAATTATTTCATGAAACTGATGCTGCCAAAAATACGGGGGTGCGGGGGGACGAGGTGAGCGAATCCCGTGCCGTGATTGGTCCGTTCAAAGACACGGACCAATCACGGCACGGGATTCTGACACTTTGACTCGAAAATGGAGTAAAACTACCGTATATAGTGGCAGACAGGGTAGCGTTACTATGCTCAGTCTAGAGGATGTCTTGTCTGTGGATCACACAAACAAAAGTCTATGCCGGGACATTAATTCTTGGGGCCAGCAATTATTAGTGCTAAATTGTCTAAAGCGGCCGTGAAAATGCGGAATCTGTGTGCGGTACTCCATGGGAGGGAGACTCGACCGCAGCAAATACGTGGGAATTGGGAATTAATACGATACACCTCGCCGGCGTACGCTGATTATGTCATATTAAGATGGGACTAATTACGGAAGTCCCCTTGTTTGCAAACCGACGGAATATTAAACGATATTACATCCAGGCCGTTTCTCGATGAACGCGCGAGCGAGTTGAGGTCTCGCTCCAACAACAATTATAACAAGGTCGCAAGATTTTACAAAAACTATGCGTACCTACCAGTGGCGGCGCGTCAAACATATCCATAGCCAAGCATAATTTGACTTACATATTTACAACTCTGCTCAAACATCCAAAAACAGGCAAGCCGGTGGGAGTCGGCTTTTATGGACGCGCCGCCACTGATATCTACCTACCTAAACGGACAAAAAAATACGGGTACATATGGGTTGAGCTCGTGTGCTCATACACATTAGAAAAGACCTCGTTCTTGCCAATATAGTAACTTTTCATTGCCATACACTTTATATCCGGATGCAGAATTCATTTCATTCAAGGTATTCTCTACCAGTCATCCATTGGGTCTAACAGAAACTTGTTGTTAATGCGTACCTAGACGTCAAAATGAGGTACATGAGTGGTAGTAGAGCACTAGTAGAGTCGTTGTAAGACTTGTGAGTTTCCGACCATCTAACTTAGACATATTTTTTAGAAGTGTCTCGACGTTTTAATGATATTTTCGATTGTCTATTTAGTAGAGGTCTCCGAAGTCGATATTCTCTCGTGCTCGGTAAGCTGATAGAATGACGCCCCAGCTACGCGGAACCGTGGTATAGGCAGTAATAATTACGTTAGCTGTTATTCTATTATTAATATTCCACGTCAAATGCTGAATGTGAAATGAGAATCCGGAAGAGGTCTTCACCGTGTAATGAAACTGCATGAAACATGTCATATGAAATGTCACTTGCGAAAAATACTTGTCATATATTTAACGTGAACCATAATAGAAACAGACGCTCTACTCAAAAATCGAGGTATAACTCCACTACGTTACCAACAGAATGCTTTTAACAAATTAAAAGCTCTCATGGATCGTACCTGAGGTATTAAATTAAATGACACATATGTATTAACGAAAACAGAATCAGACTTTTTTTCTCTAAAATCCACCGTTCCTCGTTCGTGCGGCTGATGACAGTTGAAATGTCGTCACACATTATTTTAATAACTAAAACAATTACGTTTTAAACGTCATTTTCTGACACCTCGCGTAAGAATCGTCGAGCGCTATCGTGATGTCTATTGTCATTTAGAACTACCGTATGGAGTTCTTAAAAAAAATGTGCAAGCGTCGATTACCGGTGACCGTTTACCATCAGACGAGCTGTATGGACGCCTTTTTACTTTGACAGTGGTCATCCACTGCAACGACGCGATTCATCGTCACGTCACGCTACAGCAGGGGACCACATCAATGTCCATTACCGTCGTTGGTAAACTAAAACCGAGGGTATACAATCTCATAAGTACATTTAGGTCCCCTGCTTTACTGTGACAATAGTGTTTTTGTCCCTTATGACCTAGAAAACGCCTTGTGCATATTTGCCCCCGAAGTAGTATAAAAAAAACCGGCCAAATGCGAGTCGGACTCGCGCACGGAGGGTTCCGCACCATCAACAAAAAATAGAGCAAAACAAGCAAAAAAAACGGTCACCCATCCAAGTACTGACCCCGCCCGACGTTGCTTAACTTCGGTCAAAAATCACGTTTGTTGTATGGGAGCCCCATTTAAATCTTTATTTTATTCTGTTTTTAGTATTTGTTGTTATAGCGGCAACAGAAATACATCATCTGTGAAAATTTCAACTGTCTAGCTATGACGGTTCGTGAGATACAGCCTGGTGACAGACGGACGGACGGACGGACGCACGGACGGACGGACGGACAGCGGAGTCTTAGTAATAGGGTCCCGTTTTTACCCTTTGGGTACGGAACCCTAAAAACCTTAAGTGACCTTAAGTTTAGAATGTCTTACCTGATTGATACCAGTATCATAGCGAATATGAGGTATTTCCCGAGGAGGGGCACAACCAGCGACGTGGGGGGGATGATCTCCACCACCAGCAGGAAGAACACGTGGAGGCTAATGAGGATTGATATCGACAGCGTCACCTGTTGACAGAAACAACTATTACAATACTATGCAATACTATGCTATATTGTGCAGACGCATGTGCGTGAATTTGAAGCCAAGCGACGCACAGAACTCGACACTAAGCGTGACGAGCTAAAGGCCAGACCACCTGTGGCCATCACATATATTTACGTCGGAGGGGTGCTGACCTGCAGCGAGTGTGGCCGCACATTTGCTGCAAAGATTGGCTACGTCAGTCACCTGAGAGCGCACCAGCGATGCTCTCAGCAGTAGAAAGCAGTCGCTGTGGCCGAAAACGGCTAGGAGGTGATGATGGTGACAATACTATAAAACTCCTCTAAAACAAACATAATAAAATTATTTTTAAGAGAGTAGATCGGCCGGCCTAGCCAAGCTGACAATCGCTATCGCTTCGATAACGCAGTGCTTTGTGTCTCTTTTCACTATAAGTGCGACAGTGACAGTTGCGTTTCGATCGCTACGGAGCGTAAGCGTATTGGCACGTTGGCTATGCGGCCTGGATGGGTCCTCGCAACGGTGACGTCGCCACCGCCCGTTACGAACTATCTTTAAATTAAGGCAAAATTCGGCTTGAATTAATTAATATTTTACGACTTCTATCTTAAAACTAGCTCCATGATTGTTTATAATATTTATTAATTATTATCCTAATAATATTGTAAAAACATAAGTAAATAGACTATTTTTTTTTAATTCTTAAAATAATATAGGTATAGGTCAGGCGTGGCTCACTCCGCGATTTCGTCGCTTTGCTACAGGTAGCTAAAAGTACATCCGTTCCACACCAATTTTGGTGGCTAGCCATAAGCCGCGCTTGGCGCTGTCGCCACCTAGTGGCCATATCTGTCCTGAGCGTAACAGACGCGCTTTGTTAGAGAGTGAGTCTTCTGTATCTAGTACTATTATTTATTTTGTGGTATATATAGTACATGTAATATAATAGACTATTTTGGTTTGTGGGTCTATTTTGTAAACGAAAGTGTACCTTAAGCCAAATAATTAATAGCGATATACAATCACAGCATACTTATATCATAAAATTATTGTCAAATCCGACTCCCAACATCCCTTTTCGCGGTAAACCGCTTATCCCTTGCTCGATGTAGGTACGAGTATTAATGTACGACATTCCTATATAAAAGCTTACTTAAAAGCTTACATCCGTCACGGAATGGGTCCGTATCTACGTTCATAACTCGTGCAAAACGTATTTACAACATACAACAAAATATAAGATTTATACATATTTATATTATACTAGGTTTATGTACGTATGCTAAAAATTAAAATAATTTACCAAAAAGTTAGCCGACGAGTTATTGATCCATTTTCCACGTAGAGTTGGGACGTATTTCAACCGACCGTACAAGGTTTAAATTAAAAAAGTAAAACATTCCCCACTCGTCTACGTCGCATTTGTATTCTTGCCCTACTTTCATTAAACGTTTGTTGGAGTTACACCCGAACCGATAATGGTTCGGGCTTTTATTCTGCCACTGGCTTTTGTACGAATGTACAAAAGTATAACGAATAACGAATAAAAGGGTGTGTGAGTTCATGCGAATTTTAAAGTGATTTCGTCATATGGAAATATAAGGGAAGAGAAATATCCCGCATGTTCTAGTCTCGGCAGGTATTGTTTTATTGAGTTGAGCCATTTTAAGCCTCGTGCCCGAAGTACACTTCACGTCACTTTCGTTTGCGATCTTTAGGAAAAAAATACACTAATATTTTGGCTTATTGGATGAAGTTTGTTGCTGGTACCAAATCTTGTAAACAGAATACGACAAATCAATTTCTAGCTATGTTACAAACCTCGATTTTTAACCTTGATAATACACGACTATTTTATCCTTTAATTCGTAGTGTCGTTAGGCTGTCGCAGCCTTTGCAGGTTTATATTAACCACATTAACACTTTGAAATAATGTTGGATTGGATTACTCTCTTACGCAAAAATGTATGTAAAAGAAATAAAACTTTTAATAAATCCTATTACAAATGAATCGCTTGTTCTATAATCAGTTCAACCTTGGACCATGAAGGACTTCTTAAAAGGATTGGCAAGGTAAGAGAAACATTGTAAGCGAATTCCCGCTTCGAATGGCAAAGTTACTGCGGCGCCCCTCGCGACGTTAAATTCAAATAAAAGGCGCAATTCAGAGAAAAGTGGACAGCTCAAATATTAGCCTTTTACCGCGACGATTAACGACCGAAGCAACTTTTACTACTCTCCTGAGACAAAAACGTAAGTCATTTCTATTGCGAAAGATGTAAAATAGAATTCTCGTCTTGGAAAAGCATAAGTCATTACCAGATGTTAAGTGTTACCGGCGTTTTATTACGGGACTTTAGACTCGTTTGAGTGCGATGGCGGCCTTTTATCAGTTTTGTAAAGCCGCAATCAAAGGCATTTTACGGACTCATCTTGAATCCTCTATTGTTCCATACATACATAAGCCAATACTTGGACATTAAAAGCTTTGAATGACTCAGCGAATTAGCAGTAAGCTCTGTGCCTCAAAATTGTATTTAATAACCATCACTGGCTTATCAGAAGTCCTTAAAAATCTACTTGAAATCAAACATACAAACAAGCTTTCCGATCCGTCGGGTTTTTTTTTGATAAAGTGAAAAATATGATTACTTGATTAGATAGGGGGGAAAGTGATGACTGCAAAGTGCAAAAACCAACTCAACTGACTATTATTACTTATTAGAGTTATACCGTTCTAGCGAACTCTGCTCATGACTGCTTCGAGCAATGATTAAACTCACAAGAAACCGCCGTCAAAAATTCGCTCCCATATGAGCGTGTGACTCATAAGAGCGATACTGATAGTACTCCACATAAACTCCGTATAAACACACTGTGCCAATACTAAACCTTATCTCGTTACAATAAAGTATATAATTGGTCAGTTAAGTTACACCTATATCTATCAACGTAGTAAAAAGTACGTAAAAGTAGATACTGCATTAAACATTAAAGGAAGGCTAGAGGTGAGACAGAATATATATTGGTGAAATAAATCTACAACCATGAATAATGAACGAGGGTTTATTAAGGGACATAAACACAAACGGGGAAAAACAAAATTGATAAAAAAGGGGCAGGGTTGTATTTAAAAAACCGGCCAAGTGCGAGTCGGACTCGCGCACAGAGGGTTCCGCACCATCAACAAAAAATTGAGCAAAACAAGCAAAAAAACGGTCACCCATGCAAGTACTGACCCCGCCCGACGTTGCTTAACTTCGGTCAAAAATCACGTTTGTTGTATGGGAGCCCCTCTTAAATCTTTATTTTATTCTGTTTTTAGTATTTGTTGTTATAGCTCAATGTTTGTTATACGCTGATGATTTGAAGCTTGTGTATGGGGTAAAGAGTAGAGCGGATTGTGTCTCTCTTCAAGAGGATATTATCTCAGTTACTAACTGGAGTATAGCCAATAAGCTGCTTTTTAATACGTCAAAGTGCTCTGTGTGCACGTTTAGCCGTTCTGCAACCCCTTTACTTGAGCAGTATACGTTGGGAACTGAAGTGATCGCCAGGGTCTTTTCCGTAAAGGATCTTGGCGTGACCTTTGATGAACGCCTGAGCTTTCACGAGCATATTCGTACACTAGCGGATAGTTCTTTTAAGAGACTAGGCTTTGTGATCCGCAGTGTTAAGGACTTCTGGGACATTGGAGCCATAGGGATGATTTACAGCGCATTGGTCAGAAGTAAGCTTGAGGCCTCGGCAATCATCTGGCACCCGTACGAGCCCACTTATGCCTTGCTTCTGGAGAAGATCCAAAAGGCATTCCTAAGATTCTTTTTTAAAAAAAGATTTGGGTATTATCCTTTTATGTATCCAACAAAATATTTACTCGGGTGCCTCGGATATAATTCTTTAGAGGTAAGGCGCAACAACAAATTGCTGACCACTGCTTGTCGCATACTGCGCGGTGAGTCCGACTGTCCGGAGCTTGTGGCTCGAGTCTTACGGCTGTACGTCTCAGACTTGCCAAAAGTCACTTTGAGACCGCGAGCGCGTCCACTGCTGGCAGTGCCGGCGGCGCGCACGGTCTCGCATAGGAATTCGCCGCTCTTTCGTGCGCTGACGCTGCTCAATGCGCTCCTGACATCGGCACCTGAATGTGACTTGTTTGCTTGGAGATGGGCGACTGTATGCCGTGAATGTCTAAGGTTCTGCGAGTTGATGGATGACAGGCTGTCTAGTACTTGTGTTTAATTTATTATCTGTTAAATGTTTTATGTGTTTGTATACCTACTGGGTATTCTGTAATGTTTTAATTTCTCGGTGTATTGGCTTGTCTGTAATGCCGTGTAAATATATTGTTAAATAAATAAATAAAAAATAAATAAATAGCGGCAACAGAAATACATCATCTGTGAAAATTTCAAATGTCTAGCTATCACGGTTCGTGAGATACAGCCTGGTGACAGACGGACGGACGGACGGACGGACAGACGGACGGACAGCGGAGTCTTAGTAATAGGGTCCCGTTTTTACCCTTTGGGTACGGAACCCTAAAAAAGCAACTCGGACTTAGCTATGTTTTGATAATATTGGGGTTCAAATAGGTTTTTGGGTGAGTTGAGTGTAATGTTCGTGATTGAATCTAAAAGAAAGTCACAATTTATATTACTATTTGCTTCAAAACCGAAGAAAAGGCTGCCTTTCCACTGAGGCGGGGACGAGAGCAGACGAGAGCGCAGGAATCAAATAATAGCATTTGTTGTAATCCAGCGGAGAAGAGAAGAGATGTTTTGTCGATTCCCTCATGTGTCCTCTCATGGAGATCATCTTCATCTTCATCATCATAAAGTATGTAGTGTGATTTTACACTGTCGCTTGTGTTGTGTCGCTTACCTAATTGAACATATTTTTAACAAGCTTTTATTAGGTCGACCTGTATGTAACTATGTAATGAAATCTAAGGTAACTAATTTAACCATCTTCCAAGGATCGTAGCGCCATGAAAATTGGCAGCTCTATGTAGTTCTGATGACAATACAATAATATGGTACTATCGAACTGATCTGATGATGGAGACAGGAGGTGGCTATAGGAACTCTGTGATGAAACAACGCAACCTAATTGTGTTAGGGGTTTTTAGAATTGTCTCGATGAGTATTAGTTGTCTGTCGTAAGAAAAGCACAGTCAGCGATAAAAGCTTGTACCAAAAATTGAATTTTTGCCAAAAAGTTATAAATGATTACGCATTACGCCTCAAACAAATGGTCCACGAGCCAGGCGCAAATTTCGTCAGTCATCGCCTCCCGGGTGAAAACTCGTATACTGGTTAACGGCCATATATGATGAACCCTCGTGGACGTCAGCTGCCGCTACGTTGGTGGGTTGAGGAATGGCAGCCACCGAAACACGTAAAAAAAAAATTTTTTTTCAGTCATCGCCTCCCGTTTGATACTTAGTCAGATGAAAGTTTAGGTGCTATTGTTAATAAAAACAATCGTCAGCCGGTTGTATCGCGGTGGAATCACCGTCAGCTGTACACATGAACATGTAAAAAAAAAAATTTTTTTCAGTCATCGCCTCCCGCTTGATACTTTGTCAGATGATAGTTTAGGTGCTATTGTTAATAAAACAAATCGTCAGCCGGTTGTATCGCGGTGGAATCACCGTCAGCTGGTCACATGAACATGTAAAAAAATTTTTTTTTTTTCAGTCATCGCCTCCCGCTTGATATTTTGTCAGATGATAGTTTAGGTGCTATTGTTAATAAAAAAAATCGTCAGCCGGTTGTATCGCGGTGGAATCACCGTCAGCTGGTCACATGAACATGTAAAAAAAAAATATTTTTTCAGTCATCGCCTCCCGCTTGATACTTTGTCAGATGATAGTTTAGGTGATATTGTTAATAAAAAAAATCGTCAGCCGGTTGTATCGCGGTGGAATCACCGTCAGCTGGTCACATGAACATGTAAAAAAAAAATATTTTTTCAGTCATCGCCTCCCGCTTGATACTTTGTCGGATGATAGTTTAGGTGCTATTGTTAATAAAAGAGATCGTCAGCTGGTTGTATCGCGGTGGAATCACCGTCAGCTGGTCACATGAACATGTAAAAAAAAAATATTTTTTCAGTCATCGCCTCCCGCTTGATACTTTGTCGGATGATAGTTTAGGTGCTATTGTTAATAAAAGAGATCGTCAGCCGGTTGTATCGCGGTGGAATCACCGTCAGCTGGTCACATGAACATGTAAAAAAAAATATTTTTTCAGTCATCGCCTCCCGCTTGATACTTTGTCAGATGATAGTTTAGGTGCTATTGTTAATAAAAAACATCGTCAGCCGGTTGTATCGCGGTGGAATCACCGTCAGCTGGTCACATGAACATGTAAAAAAAAATTTTTTTTTCAGTCATCGCCTCCCGCTTGATACCTTATTACTAAGACTACTACACCTATTACTAAGACTCCGCTGTAAGTCCGTCCGTCCGTCCGTCCGTTACCAGGCTGTATCTCACGAACCGTGGTAGCTAGACAGTTGAAATTTTCACAGATGATGTATTTCTGTTGCCGCTATAACAACAAATACTTAAAACAGAATAAAATAAAGATTTAAGTGGGGCTCCCATACAACAAACGTGATTTTTGACCGAAGTTAAGCAACGTCGGGCGGGGTCAGTATTTGGATGGGTGACCGTTTTTTTGCTTGTTTTTTTTTGTTAGTTTTGCTCTATTTTTTGTTGATGGTGCGGAACCCTCCGTGCGCGAGTCCGACTCGCACTTAACCGGTTTTTTATACTAAAGGAATATCCAGGCAACTCTCTGAACGCTTAACGGGTAAAATAATTATAAAAAAACATTAGATGATCGAGGGCCGGCCAACTCTCGTTTCGGCCCCGGCATGTTGCAGTAAGCGTCATCCTTTACACAGTATGTTTGCAGATCGCATTACCCACTTTCCGCGCTACGATCATGCCGGTTAGTCAAAGCCAGAGTCGAACGGAACCCATACCATGAGTCACTGACAGTGTCCAAACTGACATATACCCTATCGAGAACGTAATTTACTTTCTATACATCTCGTTCGCACTAATATGCGAGTACGAGCGAGATGTATAGAAAGTAAATTACGTTCTCGATTACGTTTATGTTAGTGCCAAACTGATGGTAGCCGTACGGGTTTCAATGCTACAAGCGTGGTTGAATTGCAATTGTTCGTTTGTTCATTAAATATCACAGAATTACAGAGCTTAAAACACTTAGGCGCCCCTATACATATGTAGTACATATTAATTGTTATATATGACACCGTAAGATTGTGAACCCGTTAGTTTATAATCTAACGTAGGTTAGGTTAGATTATAATCTCCCTACCGTCAGTTTATAATGTAACTAGCGAGATTATAATATGACGAGTGTTTACAATTTTACGGTGACATATATAAACTTCATTGCACATTAAAAAAGGTACAAATGGCGGACTTAACGTCTCATGGAATTCTCTACCAACCATAAGGTCAAACAGAAAAATGTACAGGTGGGTGCAGTGAGAAGCGTTTAGAATTTAACAAGTATTACATAAGTACATAACTTATCTATATATGTATGGTATGTTTCTACATTTATCAGATACTGAATGTAGGAAAATAAGTAAATTGAGATTATGGGTATAGTGGTTAAACAATTTACTTAGTACATAAGAGTAAACTTAATAATAATAAACACCTGAGTTCTACATGACATTAAAGCTCTCCAAAGGGCCTATACGTGTTGGATCTATATCCCCACGCAAGCCTATCAAAGCCGTGAAACCCAAAATGGAGGTGCAAATAATAATAAGCACCTGAGTAAGTCTATTTGCATTAAAATTAATCGAGCTTTGTTGAATCTAATCCAACCTCCGACGTTATAAATCAAGCTTTGTCGCTCGTCTCTTAGCATAGTGGCCAAAATCCATCACATGGACGTGATAAGTATAAACTTAGGGCCCGATTCTGATTTTGTAATAGACACCTATTAGATATCTTTTAGACATCGCCAAGATACGATAACGATATGTTTAAGATCTAACCTGTCAAATTTGACATTTCCGCGATTCTGGAGATACTCTTGAACGATATCCACAAGATATTACTTAGAGATCTAATTCACATAAAGATAAGATAAGATAAAAGATAGTTTATTCAAGTAGGCATAATTACAATGCGCTTATGAACGTCAAATAAAGCTAGGTAGACCGGCTCCAACCCTACACCTCTGCCCCGAGAAGATTTAAATCCCCCCTCAATTGGAGGAGGGTATCCCAATATGGGACCGGCAACAAACTCGGCGGGACACATCTTTTCAAAAATAATTACATCTTATAATTAACATGCATTACGAGAAAATAAGGGAAAAAATACAATTTAAATTACTATAGAATTCATGGAATTATACACATAAGGTGTAATAGAAATTTGATTTAGAAAATATACATATGTACATGGAATCATACAAAATCGTAGCTCTTTCAGAAAACATATCAAATTCTTACAAAAGGAAAAGAAAATAAAGTTATTAAAAGAAATGGGAAAACATATTATATAAATCTGATTGATTATTATTAATTACCAACATATAATATTTGATGTGCTTTCCTGCTTACCTGAGCTGTGTCACCTATAACTCTATACATAATACAATGTTTTTAATTGCTACTACTTTTTATTAGTTAGTTTCTGGTTTGGACCATGCATGTTTGTCTGTCAAGTAGTCCTCGACTCTGTAATAAGCTTTTAACATCAATGACTTTTTTAAGTAATTCTTAAGAGCTGGAAAGGGTAATCTTAAAGCATTCTCAGGTAACTTGTTATAAAAATGAATGCATTGCCCAACGAATGACTTTTGTACTTTACGGACACGAAACTTTCTGATAGCAAGCTTATTTCTATTTCTAGTGTTAAAGTTATGGACATCAGAATTCTTAGTGAAGGAGTCTAGATTCTTAATAACATAAATAATACTATCATATATGTATTGGGAAGCTACAGTTAAAATATTAATTTCTTTGAAAAGTTCTCTTAATGATTCACGCGCTCTTAAGTTATATATAGAACGAATGGCTCTCTTTTGTAAGACAAATATAGTCTGTATGTCAGCTGCTTTGCCCCAAACCAGAATACCATATGACATTACACTATGAAAATAACTATAATAAACAAGGCGAGCTGTTTCAACATTAGTCAGTTGTCTAATTCTCCTCACGGCGTAAGCGGCCGAACTTAATTTGTTAGCTAGTGTTCCGATATGAGGACTCCATTGTAGATTTTTGTCCAATGTTAAACCAAGAAACAGAGCTTTATCTACCATCTCTAAGCATTCATTATTCAAAAGTATTTTAGTATCGACTGGTTTAACATTCGGCAAAGAAAATCTAATACATTTGGTTTTCTTAGCATTAAGAAGCAAATTGTTCATAGTAAACCAGTTAAGTACATTAACGAGTGTGCTGTTAATTACACTATAATCGGTAGATTTCCGATCAACCTTAAAAAGTAATGATGTGTCATCAGCAAAAAGAACTATTTCACAAAGATTTTCTACTATACATGGCAAATCATTTATATAAACCAAAAACAGGAATGGACCCAAAATAGAACCTTGCGGCACTCCTAATTGGACTACAGCTCCGCTAGACTGGGTTTTGTTTACAACAACTGTTTGTGTTCTATTGCTAAGGTAAGAAGACATAAAGTTTAGGGCATTTTCTGACAGACCATAGTGTTCTAATTTCAAAATCTAATAGATACCTATCTAACACGATCTATCGTAAAAGTGACATTGGTTGAAATCTAAACTATAACGTATCTAGGATGGATCTAGTACGTGTCGTCTCTTGTGAATATTTTGAAGTTCGAATACGGCAGTTAGGATAAGAATTGATTGATCGATGGCCCGCTGTTTCCTGTCATTACGTATTCAAAGTACGGACAAGGAAAGCCGATTAGTTGGTGTAATTTTTCACCGCATAACGATGTCGTTATTACTTATTGTAAAGCTGAGCGTTATGTAACCAACTTTTTCCTTTTAGTGGCTAGAAACAGTTTTTATCTAGTATCATGAATGGATTCGGCTGGTGAGTTGCGTTGTGACTAGTGCATTGCATTTATATAGGGCAAAGAGAATAGATAGTATAGAGAGGGGTCCTGTCATAGTAAATTTAGTAGTCACAGTAAATTTACTGCCATCTATCGACACACGATTAAAACTCAAAATGAAAATGTACAATACTATCATAAAAATGTACATATATGGATAAATTATTTTATTATTTTTATATCATTTTGACCCATGTTCTTTCACTAACACCTATGTGTTAAAATTGTTTAATATCAAACGGTGTCGCCAACGCCATCTAGCCGAGCATAGGCCAAAGGTGTGGCCGCCATCTATTCGAGAATGACTTTTTCTTGATTTCCGAGGCACGTTTTTTCCTTAGACTTTATTCATCTTATACGGAGTTACATATGTCTTTCATATAGGGTAAGAACATTTTATTGGCCGCAATCATAAAGATGCGATGAGCCGCCGCGGATCGAGTGCGAACAATAATAATTTATCTTGTCTGTAATAAATATTAACAATTTGAAACGGGTTGTGTACTGAACGAGGGGACAATGTACTATGACTAGCGTTAGAGATTTAAAAAGTAGATGCCTAACAGTGGACATATTTTATTAAGTATATCATGATAATACGATGATAAGGGCTTAAGCTGTCATTTTTCACACTTGCCACTTGAGTCTCAGAATCGATCGGTGTATTCCCATTTGTCCCTGCCCCACGTGACCGCCGCTATACATGAGTGGGGCACCGATGGGAATGTGCTACATAAGTATTAAACATTAAAAAAGAAGATTGATTTATGGTTTCCTTGATTTCCTCTCATGACATTCATATTCAAAGTACGACCAAGAAAAGCCAATAAAGTTGTTGTAATTTTTCACGACGTCGTAACTACGTCGTTATAGCGTTGTTCGCGCCGTAACTTAGACGCACATTTATTACAGACCGCGGCTATTAATGACCATGAGCCAAGAATCTAGTGTGGACAGTCATTTGTCTTGTCTGTAATAAATATTATGATTTTTAATAAGATGGAACGGGATGGTCTGAATGAAGGCGGCAAGGTCAATGCAATGGTTCAATTGTAGACCATTCGGGCAGGCATTATGTCCAACAGACATCACATATAAGACATATTTTTGCCGATATAATAATGTCAGTGAATACGACAAACTGCTCATTATTTTCACTTTTGCCTCATAAAATAGTGACAAAATCCAACTTATTCAACGTGTTGTAGATAATTATTAAGTATATAAGTAATGATTGCTTTATGGCGTCCATGATTTTCTGTCGTGCCATATTCAAAGTACAATAAAATAAAAAGGAAAATCTTGAAAAGAAATATAAAAAAAGCGGTCAAGTGCGAGTCGGACTCGCCCATGAAGGGTTCCGTATTTAGGCGATTTATGACGTATAAAAAAAAACTACTTACTAGATCTCGTTCAAACCAATTTTCGGTGGAAGTTTACATGGTAATGTACATCATATATTTTTTTTAGTTTTATCATTCTCTTATTTTAGAAGTTACAGGTTTGTCTCTCGCGCAAACTATTCAGTTTAGAATAAAATGATATTAGAAACCTCAATATCATTTTTGAAGACCTATCCATAGATACCCCACACGTATGGGTTTGATGAAAAAAAAATTTTTGAGTTTCAGTTCGAAGTATGGGGAACCCCAAAAATTTATTGTTTTTTTTCTATTTTTGTGTGAAAATCTTAATGCGGTTCACAGAATACATCTACTTACCAAGTTTCAACAGTATAGTTCTTATAGTTTCAGAGAAAAGTGGCTGTGACATACGGACGGACAGACAGACGGACAGACAGACAGACAGACAGACAGACATGACGAATCTATAAGGGTTCCGTTTTTTGCCATTTGGCTACGGAACCCTAAAAATGAATAAAGTTGTAATCGTGATTACAACGACTCCGTAAGAGCGTTGTTATAGCGTTACTCGCGCTACTTAGACGCCCATTTATTACTGGCCGCTATTAATGACGATGAGCCGAGGATCGAGTGTAGACGGCTATCATTTGTCTACGGCTTTTAGAGGACTTGGTTTTGGTTAATCTATGGAAGAGTGAAAGCTGAGATAACGTAATAAATCTAGGATAATGCAGGTTAAAAATGATAAGGATTGTTATCAACATTCTGCTGGACTAGCACCAATAAGACTTTGGACTAGGTACAATTAGGTAGGAAGTAATAGTAGTAGTAGATAGGAAAAAGCGAAAAATAGTTGTTTCGTATATTTTCGCATCTTATAGGTACTAATCTCTCAAAAAATTACCTAACATAACAAAATCAACATGAATAGGTAATTTTAATTTAACTATAGACGTTTATCTTTGTAGTTGTTTTTTGTTTTATGCTTTGGGTGTACATACAAGCTATCTCTGGTTAAAAAAAATCCCTTAACCCGCATACATATCAATGTGGTTCAGTGAAGGGGACGGACTGCAAAATCAGCGCTGCGCAGGCAATTTGTGATGAAATGGCGGACGCAGCGTATGCTGAGCCCATCCCTTTTGCCGCACATGACAATTTTTTGATATTTTGTAATTAACCTATCTATTTTATGTATGTCAATAAATGGTTTCTTATTCTTTATTCTTATTCTTAGGTATAGGTCCGAGCATTCACAAAACCTGGCATATTATCTGATTACGTGTCATACTTTCAGATGTAATTGTAAACCTGAAAGACAGAGCAGGACATTTCAACTGAGAAGTGAAGAGAAACGGCTTTTTGTTTTATCACCGATTGAATAAAAACGCCCGCGGATGTAAAAGCACCTTAACAACTTGCGCTCCCTAAGGCGACGGTTTCCTTAACAGCAAGAGGCTAAACGTCTCGGTTTAAAATTTCAACACTCGTTTAAGCGTTTCCTTTCATCTGAATTTTGTATAAACTCGATGGAAATATTTGCAGCGAAAAATTACAGTCATGATGCTTTTTATTCTGAAATAGGTGGAAACCATTCAGATTAAGGATTATATACTTAAATATATCCGCTGAGTTAAAAAGCGTTAGAGGGTGGCGGTTGATATTGAAGCTTATGGTACGTACAGAACAGAGGATGCTTTATTGTAATGTTACAATTGTTTAATAGTAGTTTATGTGACTGATACATAATGAATGGCATTAAAACCCGAGTGTGGGTTTATGAAACGAACGCAGTGAGTTTCATAATAGAATCACACGAGTGTTTTAGAATGAAGCTATTACAACATTTTCACAGATAAGAAATTTAATTTGCTGTAACAAAACAAAAGTCTATTGTAATGTTGGCCATTATTTACGGATTTTGAAGGCATCACAGAGGGTTTATGATATGTGTGTTATCTACAATTAGATTTATGTACTTCTAACAGGGTTTATCGTAAGTCGATACTCGATATAGCGTAAGTCGATGGCAACTATAATCTTAAAAAGGTGCTTAGGTACATCATCTAACTAAACTAAATGATTCAAAACTTATGGAAAAATTAACTAAATGATTTCACTTTGATCTCAATTGAACCTCATTTCGACAAGTACGATGTACTGCTTGTAAGGTAAATATGAGATCAATATGTATTCAGAGAAGCCTTCTAAAGGCCGATTTTGATTTCACCATTTGTTGTTGATGCCATTAGGCATCTCACGCGCAACAATAAGTCCGAACGGGATGCCTAATAACACGGTTCTGAATGCAATTTGCGCACACCAATCAGCGCGAACGATCGTCAAAATCGTATCAAAACCAGACCAATACCTCAATCTAATTTTAAATTAGAATCGGCCTCCTAGAGTGTTAAATTATCGGTCGGCGGCGAGAGGCGTGTCGAGATCCCGATTTTAGCAGCTTTCAATGGCGGCTGACTCGACTAATTTAAAATATTTAATGAAGCCATCAGTTAATTACCGCTAGGCACTTTAACACAATTACGGCCATTTGTTTAATTTAAATAATAGCTTCATGACCGACATTTGTTAACATTATGTGTGTGTTTTAAATTACCTAATTAAAACTAAACAAAAATCTGCTACAGTCTGTCTTTAGTTTCTAACACATGAAATTGGTGTAAAAACTGCCACACAAAAAGTGTGGCAGTTTTTACACCAAACGACATATTTTCGTAGAAATTTGACGTTTATGGTGACACAAGTGCAGAGTTAGCTTGGTCTGACTCTAAATGCTTGCTCAAGGTACCAGTTACCGATTTAAGTTTAGAATGCTTTTCTGTAATGTAAATTCTGACGTGCATGCGCTCGAACGTGACTTGCGAAACCGAGTTTTGTTTTGAACTTCCTTCCTCCTACATTTAATACTATAAGTATAGGCTGGCCACCCTAACTCTGATAATATCTAACACTGGCCTTTTCCTTCCCCGCCGAAAGGCTCTATCATCACATTAATAACGCTTAAACATGATTGCGATGGGCTAAAACGCAACGCAAGTGGTTTTTTGCAAATTGGGCCAAAGTATTAAATAAGTTGATTTACCCTTGTTTGACCCAATAAACTTTTGATTGAATGTAGCGTAACGTTTCGTCGAATTCTTCATTTGACGGTTGGAAACAGAGAACTTTTCAGACTCGTTACAAAGCAAACGTTACCTGACGTGATGAGTTTTTTGCGATGGTACTTTGTAAAGATCGAAGTAGAATAATCTTTTAGTCGGTGATTTTCAGTCGAATAAGAGACTCCCATCGACTACAGATTTAATTTAAGAACCTATCTATACTTTTTATTAAAATGTACACATTATGCTTAAGACAAGTATGCTCTCAAACTATTAATAATACAGTGAGCACGGTGAGGAAGGAGCTACCCATGCAAGGTATGATGATGTTCACAGTGCAGAACAACGTCTTATTTACCTAATACTAACAATTAACAGTTAAAGTTACAATTATACTCGCATATTGGTATGAAAATTGTGGGTTAGTATACCTTTTCCCCGCTGTCCGACGGCAGGTAGAACGTGACTCGTGAGCACGGTAAGTGAGGAGACGCCCATGCAAGGGATGACGATGTTCACAATGTAGAACAACGTCTGTATTTACCATAACAATTAGCAGTTACAGTTACTAGTTTACTCGCATATTGGTATCAAAATTGTGGGTTAGTATACCTTTTCCCCGCTGTCTGACGGCAGGTAGAACGTCAGCACGGTGAGGAAGGAGATGCCCATGCAAGGTATGATGATGTTGACGGTGTAGAACAGCGTTTTCCTCCGCATCGTGATGTTGAACGTGATGTCCAGGTACGGCTCGTCGCAACACGTGTAGAATTTTTCGTTCCTGGAGAAAATGGTACGGAATTAGCTTGATAAATTGATAATTAACTTTAATTGGCTTGTGGGAGTTGAATTTCGTACGTCTTTTAAGAATATACAAGATCGGTCTAATTGGTTTGACACTTGATTGACGCCAAGTATATTTGACCTTATAAAAGCAACTCTGTTCCGGACACTTTTAATTTGTCTATGAATTAGAAATAAAAACTACACGAGTCATTGACGCGAGTTTGACGTGTAAAATTTACATTTATTTATTGTGTATAAATTGTAATATTTATTTAATTATAATGCAAGTACTGTAAATTTAATATGAGTCATCATCATTTGCTTGCCGTTTCCCATCATTTGGGGTCGGCGCAACATGTATTTCCTTCCATGCATGTATTTTTTTATTTTTTATTTATTTGTGTACGAGTGATATTTATAAAACGGGGGTTGAAATCAGTGTTATTGACTTCATTTGTGATTATTTCCCGTGATATACAATGTGTAAAACATTATTATATGTATTGCTGGTAAGTTAATGTTAGATGGTTGGTGTAAAACTTCGCACATGATCTGCACTACAAAAAATCCAGTCTGAAACCGTTCTGCATTGATTGAATAGTTTAATAGTAGCGATACTGCAGCAATGTTCTACGCGCTGATATTGTTGCAAAAATTCCCCGTGTTCGATCACTGAGGATTAGTAGTACTATATACAGGCTAGCTAATACCTACGTGTGTCGGTAGAATAGTGAAGCTTTTGAACGTTTATTAAAACTGGCGCATTTTTTGAATTTAAACTCAGCTAAGCTGTATTGTAAGTATCAATAACAAAAAAAGCGGCCAAGTGCGAGTCGTACTCGCCCATGAAGGGTTCCGTATTTAGGGGATTTATGACGTATTAAAAAAAACTACTTACTAGATCTCGTTCAAACCAATTTTCGGTGGAAGTTTGCATGGTAATGTACATCATATATTTTTTTAGTTTTATCATTCTCTTATTTTAGAAGTTACAGGGGGGGGGGACACACATTTTACCACTTTGGAAGTGTCTCTCGCGCAAACTATTCAGTTTAGAAAAAAATGATATTAGAAACCTCAATATCGTTTTTGAAGACCTATCCATAGATACACACATGTATGGATTTGATGAAAAAAATTTTTTTGAGTTTTAGTTGTAAGTATGGGGAACCCCCACACTTATTGTTTTTTTTTCTATTTTTGTGTGAAAATCTTAATGCGGTTCACAGAATACATCTACGTACCAAGTTTCAACAGTATAGTTCTTATAGTTTCGGAAAAAAGTGGCTGTTACATACGGACGTACAGACGGACGGACAGACAGACATGACGAATCCATAAGGGTTCCGTTTTTTGCCATTTGGCTACGGAACCCTTAAAACGGATTATTTATCAATCTTCAAGATAGATCTGTTCTTTAGTTCTTTTATGCGCCAGTCTTTTGATTTCCTTCTTAATTTGAAACCCTATACTGTACTAACAGTAGCAATACTCTTACTGAACACAGGTGAATCTTATATCTTTGCAATACAGTCTATGCTTGGTCAGTTAACAGCAATATACCGACGCATACAATGATCAGAGTAATATTTTGTGGGAAAGCATATGAAAATGTGTAATAATTTTCCTAATTGACGTTTATGAGAAAGCGAACAATCGCGTGTAACCCCCGGTGTGAGCCCGACACTGATTCCATTATTTTGCGCGCCAGCTGTACCGAGACTCATTTTACTCACTTGCCAAGAATAGGCGGCAAGACCAATATTGCATTTAGTTTTCCATACTTTTTTATAAGTTCAATGTGGAAAAGACCGGATTACCATTCTGGGTTGGGAAGACCATCATATGTTAAGAACTCTCGTATTTGTATACGTTTTTTGCTCAAACACAGGCATAAAGGTAGAGCTTTGCTCCTTCTGCTCTACTGATCTTCTGTAAATGTTGTATGAGTACAGTCACCTGCAATGATAATTATGTTACTCTTCGAAGGCCGCAAAAATATGTGACACACTCTTATGGCTCCACATATAAGATCGTGTCAAATATTTTTGCGGCCTTCGAAGAGTAACATATAATTAATTGCAGGTGACTGTACAAGCGCAAGAGTTAGAAGCAACGAAAGAGCTTGTAAGTAGACGGTCTTTCCTAAAATGCGGTTTTACCACGAATGCCGGCAAACAACGATGCTTAGCGAACATTAAAGCTTATTGGATTGACTATTGAACTCTATTAGCTCTGTCAAAAACGCGTTGCCGACCTTTGGCGAGTATGAGTATACAAGGAGTCACTGTGCTAACAGGTTATTGCAGGCCTCTTACAGTAAACACTGCATTTGCACATGAGATTACAACTTAACCTTTCTCAACCACACATCACATAGAAATTGTGTGTGTCACGTTAAGGTGCGTCTATTGCGAATGCGATCGTGTTTGCTTTTGCATGAATTGTTAGGCGTACAATCTCACACAAACATACATGCGTACTCGCATCGCACACGCTAGTTCCGGACGCACCTTTATACTGAGGGGCTACCGCGAAAATCGTGTTTTGCAAATTGCGGGGATCTTTCTCTTTTACTCCAATGAAGGCGTAATTACAGAGTGACAGAGAAAATGCCCGCAATTTGCGATATTCGGTCTTCGCGGTAGTCGCTCTGGTTCTATCGAGATCTTGTCTCGCCTGCACACGTGTAACCAATGGGAATGCACCGCCTGATCCGTGCGGGCGCAGCTCGCAGTTTGACGCCAGAATGCAATCTCAAGTGCCGTGAACTCGATGGGAATTCGTGAAACGGGCTTTTTCCCATTTGTACATCGTTAAATTGGTTCCTTTATTGGCGATGTAAAAAGCCCTTTCTATAGTTTGCTTATATTTTAGGTTCGGATATATGGACAAGCTGCGCTGAAACAACAGTGAAAAAGGTGATCCGGTTCCAAATTGGTAAGTTGTTCTATATTTTGCCAATATTTTGTTTGTTTGTTTAGTTGTGATATTTTCCGTCGTATTACCTACATATAATATTTGTTATATTTTTAAACGGCATGAGAAAATTATACTTAAATTAGACTAAATTCCTTTTTACGAACTTTAAACAACGTCTTAGGTATTCTCGTGAATTGTAATATTGTGATGTATAACAGGTTAAAGACATCTTTATATGTACTTAATAACTATTTTGCTTATTAATCTGTACTTATATTATTGTAACTAGGTGAAAACGTATTTTTCTCTCTTAGAAACTAAGAGTAGGTACTTTCTGGGCTACGACAGTAGGTAAAGAATATAATAAAAAGTTATTATTAAACACTTCTATTACGTAGGTAGAGAAATCGACCAGTAAGAGAACAGAAATCCAAGAAAATTAATATGCGAGCACCAACATTATTAAAAATAAAGCTTCAATATCGTTTACTAAACTTCTGCTGCAATAAGTATTATATTACAGCAGCGAATAAACAGTTGAATGAAAAGCTAGGACAGTAGACGATCTAAAAACCCTTTTGCAAGTAATCTAATGCAGCCGAACGGTTCGAATATAAGTTCTATATAAAGCGGTTTAAGAACAAAAAGGAATGCAAGAACGCAGCGTGATTATGTAAAGGACAAAGCCGGAGGCATTTCAAAGTGGATTTTCCTGTTTTCCTTTCGCGTAGCGCCGGTCGGCTTAAGATAAGTTAAGCGCATTATGGGACCGTGAGGTAATTTTGTTTATGGCTCGGTTTAAAGTGCACGTACTTCGTCTTGGTTTGCACATAAATTGTAATAGCGTCTGCGTTGCAATAGCGTCCAATTGCTCGTATTGCTTCTGGTGGCGTATTCGGAAACGCAAAATAAATGTTATACGAGGGGCGTTCAAAATATTCTCGGTATTGATATCTTACGACCTCTTCTAAAATTTCTTTCGTTACTGGCCGCTAAGGTTTATTCATTGACATTAAAAAAAAGTATAATTCGAACCGAGATAGTCTTTTGTTTTTCTGCAATTGCTGAACAAACATGAACATCCTGTGCGAATTGACAATGTTAACTAAATTAGAACATCGATGCGTGATAAAATTCTTGACAAAACAGGGTAAAAATCAAAAAACCATAAAAGAGGAAATGGATTGTGTTTACCGTGAGTCTGCTCCTTCTTTATCTACCATTCAAAAGTGGTCAAGCGAGTTTAAACGCGGAAGGGAGAGTATTGAAGATGACCCTAGTCCTGGCCGGCCTGTAGTAGCTACTTCACAAGAAAATATTGATAAAGTGGAAAAACTTATATTGGAAGATGGTCGAGTGAAGGTAAAATCTATAGCACAAGTAACCAATCTCTCTATTGGTACCGTACATGATATTATACATGACCATCTTAATATGTCAAAAGTAAGTGCAAGATGGGTTCCGCGAATGCTGACTCGGCTTCAAAAAGACATGCGTGTAGCTTGTTGTTCCGATTTTATTGACCTGTGCGGTGAAAATCCTGATGAGGTGCTGCAAAGAATAGTTACTGGAGATGAAACCTGGGTTCATCATTATGACCCAGAGAGTAAACAAGAGTCCATGCAGTGGCACATTAAGGGTTCAGCTCATCCCAAGAAGTTGAAGGTCATCCCTTCAGCTGGCAAGGTCATGGCCACGATATTTTGGGATTGTGAAGGAGTATTACTAATCGATTATAAAGAAAAAGGTGTAAATATCACAGGACAGTACTACGCTAACATTCTACGTCAATTAAAGGATGTAATTAAAGAAAAGAGGCGAGGAAAGTTAACCAAAGGTATTCTGCTTCTGCATGACAACGCCCCCGTCCATACTGCTCATATTGCCAAGGCAGCTATTGTTGAACGTGGGTTTAAAACTGTTACTCACCCACCGTATAGTCCGGACTTAGCCCCCAGCGACTTCTTTTTGCTCCCCAATCTTAAAAAGGATCTGCGTGGAAATAAATTTTCTGACGATGAAGCATTGAAGGCGGCAGTGGAGGAGCATTTTTACACGAAAGATAAAAAATATTTTTACGAGGGATTAAAAAAAATAATTGATCGATCTTTTAAGTGTATGAACATAGGGGGGGAGTATATTGAAAAATAAAAATATCAAACTTTTCGTACTTGTTTGTTTTCATTCTCATACCGAGAATATTTTGAATACCCCTCGTACGTACAAATTCAATACCAAAATAATGCGTCGCGCTCATTCTTGAGGGCACTGATGCATAATGCATACGGCGTGGCGCAGTGATAATAAGAATAATCCAAAACAAATTTGATATGAAATAAACTATTTATTACCTAAAACAGTTTATATCACGTACGAGTAAACTTATTAACAATCGCGGTAACCAAAGACAATAAAATTCGATATGAGTTGCGTATTATTTTAATAATGCGTCATATTATGAGGAAATTAAATAACTGGCACAAGAAAGAAATGATTGGCGATTACTCCACCGACAAGAGCAAAGCTCTTAAGTTATGATGATGATGATGATTATTTTATGTGCATTACCACTGATATCTCTGACAAACACACCTAAATGTTTTCGAGTTATTTGAATGACAATATTATGACAAACAATAACCACATTTACGCCGCTTACCTATTAGTCGAGAGGTTAAACCTATATATCTATGTTTCTAACCTCCAGCATTTTATATAAACCTCCTGTAAGCCTCACAACGCAATAGAAAGTTAAATGAAGCGAATTGGGGCAGCGTTCCGTTTTAAAGGGGTGAGTTGCGTGATAAGGACGGCGAATGGGGTCCTCAGAGCGCGGCTTAGCGTAGAGAAGCGGATACACGTCGTAAAGTGATGTCGAGGTAAGTGATGTTGGCTTAATAACGACTCGTTCGAGGGCCGAGGATAACGGCTCGGGCAGACGGTGAGAGAACTCGAATGCGAGTTCAGTTACATTTCTGACTACTGAGGTACAGTCAGCATCAATAGTAGCGGATGAAACAACGCGCCAAAAGTTTCTGCCACCCTGGAATACTTTTCTATATACATATATATCTTTAGAGTACGCGTTAAAAAGTATCTGTAATAGTCTAATTTTTCTACACATAGAGATAAAACTCTTCTGGTTAAGTTATAAGATAATGTTTATGTTTGTCATTCTTATTAGTATAGATTCTGACTGTAGATATATATTCAGCCGAGCGTTGCCGATTTTTGTTATACATTACCTACGTTGCGTAAACAGTGCGTCTAACGTCTTTTGGAAAGCGTTCTCGTCGATTTTTAACATAATGACTGCAGGGGTCGGACAAAAAGTGCGGATGACGTCAAACCACTTATAGGATGATTTCAAATAGTATTTTTGATTTTCATAAACAATTATCACTTATCATTTATCAACCTCTTTATTAAACGATATCGCCACTTGAAATGAGTAAGTACGTTTTTGACTGACACATTGTCAATCAGATGAACAATAAATTGACGTCGTTATTGTTTAGCTATTGTATCTTCACGATTATATTTAGCTAAAATTTATATTTACTAATGTATAAGAAAACGCTCTAAAATGTCATCTTTACTCGAATATTGTGGCAAGTTTCGTGAAATTTATTTTATTCACTACATCACCTTACCACCTGTATTATTAATTCCATGGATTTATTTGCGATTATTTTGTTACTTCATTAATACTACTTTGTTACTACATGTCACACGGAAGTTTAAATACAAACTCAAACATCATCCTGTGTGCAAGATTACGTCATTTTTACGTCATCCGCACTTTTTGTCCGACCCCTATGAGCAAGAAAACTGTGATATCGACCGAATATTATAAATAAATGTGAATATAAATATATAATTATGGTATTTAAGCCAAGCAGTTAAGAATTTGCCAATTAAATCCATCCGTGGCTCGCGTATTGCGAGAACCTACATTCGCCCTTGAAACGTACACACTTGTACTCGTACATCGAACGAGGCTTGCCGTGCCTTCAGAATGCAACAGTAAAGCGCACTTTAATCCACATGTCCACATTTTATACAGAATGTCAGCTAAGTCTTCCACTATTCTATACGAAGTATGTCGTTGTAATTTCTACTAGAGCGTCAATTGATTTATAATCGACGTCTTATATATCGACACAGACAAAGCGACAATATATGTATACACGACACATTTGTGTAGGTAAAAGCTTTCTCCGTATCAATTTTTTAGACCTTAACTTCACTATTGTACAGTTTAAAAAAAAGAAATATTTTCTAGGTTTATGTTTCTTCATCTTTTTATTAATTTAATCAGATTATATAATATTTATATTTCAACATAATAAGGTAGGTACGTTTTAATTTCCTCTTTAAATTGAATAAATCGTAATAGGTTACATCCTATTTAATACTTCAGCGAAAGTAAACTAATTTTGAATCATAAATACTAATATTGTTGTAATATATGTTTGTATAACACTTTATAAACGAATAAATAAAAAATTTGGCCTAAATCGTAGTCGCTCGGTAGGGTGTGCCCAGAACCTTTGACGGGACGTTTTCAAGAAATGCTTTATCATACGTTTTAGAGCCCACAACAAACAAAGCGGTGTTCCCTTTGACTACGTGCCTTCGGGTGTATTGTAAATTATTAATCTGAGAGCTTAATCCGGCTATAGTTCTGTGTAGGGTTTGCTCCCAGTACTGAGTTTGTATGAATTCCCGGTTCTCGCCATACAAACTCAGTAGTACCGGGAGCAAACCCTATTTCTGTGAGGGCAGCGGATAGCCTATATAATGTTGGTGTAGTAACCGAGGAGCTTAGTTTATGTAGCTTTTTTATACATGGTGAATTTGGAGTTGTTGTTATATTATGAGAAACTTTAAGAACTAAATTAGTAATTGAAATATCTGATCATATGACCGATAGCAATTTCGATGTAAGTTATTATTATTGTTTAACTATTTCTAAGCCAACACGAGAAATAAAAAAAGTATTTTAATATTTGTGTACACGTCTCAAATGTCACCTTGTATACCTAAGTATTCTTTCTGTGGTTTGTTCGTGGAATAAGAATATTCTGTTTCAAGAACAATTTTATTAATGGTAAATTCCTTTAGTGTGAAAAGGGAATCGGTAGAACTTGGCAATAAAGAAAAAAACCCACGAGAGCCGTCCACTTTCCGCAATTAAATACACAAGGTACATACGAGTACGGTTACCGGCACTTTTTTACATTATATTTGTTTTGTTTTTGTTAGAAGGATTAAGTTTTTGAACTATTAGTAACAGAAGTGGTAATAACTTTATTGTACATAAACAGGTTAATATAACATTTACAGAAATCGAAATATAAAGGCGAATTTATCTCTAAGGGATCTTTTCCAGCTAACCTCCGACTAGATGAGTGGAAAACTCTAACTAGGTACCTACTCGTATATAGACAAACTTACGGAATGTTACAATCATATTTGAAAAACACATTTCAATTGTTTCCTTTAGAATAAATTGTTCAGAATAAAAGGTAAAAACATGAGTAAAGTAGCTTTAGCTCCACTGCAAAGCCCGTGCTACGACTATTATCTTGGAGTAAGCAAGTCGTTACAGAAAATGAAAAGAGAGACGACTCAGAAAAGGAATGGAGGCTGTTTGCTCAGTTTCTAGCAGTGAGCAAAGACTGTTCCATCAAAAATATAAACAATAATTAATACCGGGAAATTTCTGCTAGTGCCGGACACGGCCTCATCTAGGTCTGTATTCTTGTAGCTTGACGACATAACAGTTCGAGATAAGAGAACTTTAATAGCCCTTCTAATGAAAACGTGTTATTTTTAAAAAATCAATATAGTCGGCGCAACGTAAGAATCAATATTTAGACAGTTATTAATTGCCCTATATATAATAATGTACTTATATGAAACTAAGGCTATGGGCGAAACCTTAGGTAATTATATGTATAATTATGATGTCGTAAAAACCCGTTTTTAGTGAAAACAGTTATTGAGTTGTTGACTTACTTACTAAACAGTATTAAAATTAGTCGCATGTGCGACTCATGTCACAAAAACAATGTAATGAGTGACTATGCATAAATTTAAGCCTTCTGAATGCCAAGAACCTTGGTCACGCTTATAGCGCCAATGTTTATATTGTAAGACACATGGCGTACGCTGTCAAAGTAACCTTCATGCTGTAAACTTTGTATTGAATACCTTTCTATCAATTACACAAGCATGTGCGTGAAATCTTTGTATATTAAAAATGTCGTTCAAAAAGTATGTACCTGTAATACTCGTAATAATCTACGATCACTCCCAGTACTTCTTCGTATGAGGCAAACGTTCGCTGACTGGCAAGCGACGACAATAGCACCCGTTAGTGAAAATAAATTACCAGGATATTTTCTCATTGTGCGCCCTGCTTTGTCGGGCGAATCATTTTCGCCATCTTAACAAAAACACCCAAATATAGAATACAATATTGTATTCGATCCGATTCTTGTAATCAATACGTGGGCTAATGGCAAAGTGGTTTACGTAATGGTCTGATATTCTTATGTAACAATTTTGTTATACGTTCTGGGGCCTGTTTCTTAAAATCTTATTGTAACTAATAATACAAGCGGATGTCACTTTTTGACAGATTTTGTTAGAAAGGGACTTCCATTTGCATTACAAGTTACAAGCTTTTGAGAAACGGGCCCCTGGTATAGTTTTACTTGGATTTGGTTGTATAAGTGAAAATTATTTTACTTTTAACGTACGTGGAAATGTCTGCGCACAGATCTTTGGTAGACAAATCATTCGGCATTGGCATACATTGACAGATATACTCGCCAGATACACCTGCCAAACAGATCTTAAGGACAAATCTGTAGTATATCTCTAAAGTAATAGGACGCCAGCATGCACGAAGAATTGCGCTAAGAATGAAAAGCGTGCAAAAGAGCAGCGATCGGCAACCTTTTAGCAGCCAAGGGCCAAATAGTAGTTAACAACGAAGCGGGCCGCATTTTGTTAATATTTGTGACTTTATCAGACATTGTTGTTTGTCAATATTAAATACAAAATAGCCAGGGAGGCTCGCGGGCGCAAGCGAAAGGGCCGCCTGTTGCCGACCGCTGTAACAGAGTTAGGTAATGGCGGATTCATGTACGAAATTCTTCATGCTATTTTAGCTATCGTTTATAAGGCCTTAGACTTAGACTCACCTGACCGCAGGCACCTCCAGTATGTCCCACTCGACGGACATGTAAAACTCGGACAGATCCACCCCCACCGACACCACGTTGCTGCCAGCCTGCTCATCCATATGCCTCAGGTCCACCTGCCATCACATCACACACGTTTTATATCAAGTACTGGAAAATACGTATACGTTGTTTGGATTGGATCTGCGATTTCTAATCTGTAACGTTTAGCCAATTTTAGTTAAGCTATCAAGAATGCAATTAAATGGCTTGTTAAAATGCATTTATGATAGAATGAAAATTTTGATCGACAGCTAATGCTTAGAAAGTTATTAATAGTAAAAAAGAAATAAAAATGTAAAGCTTATTGAACATAATCTTTTATAATTAATTTTGGTTTATTAAACATTGAAAGCTTTATTTTAAAATTACATATGCAATGCATATAGAGCAAAAATATGTCCGGTAGGTATTAAGTTATCGCTGCCTGTTAAGTTCCTACTAATGATTATCTACCGTAGATACAGTAACGTAGTAAAACATAGATTTTGCTCTATTGCATTGCCGTTATTTTAAATGAATATTATCTCTATTCTAGTTTAAATGGTCATCAACACGTCCTATTTAGTTTCAGTTTATTTATCCGATACATGCACCCTGTCACACAATGTGTACAATCTCATAACCTAAAAAAACATTTTGCAAATATTTCAATGCTCTTATGCTGTAAGTACACTCCAAGTGCAGCTAAGCAGCTAGCACGAGCAACTATCGTATTTTAGTGTAAAACGTATTCAAGGTGACCTTCGAAGATAATCTCTAACCACATACCACAGAGTGTGCCAAGTGGGATGTACCTGTCTCAACAAAATTCAAAAAAACGTGGATAAAAAGTTGTAATATTCGCTCAATACATCATCAACCATAAACACAGAAGAGCCAATGTCAAAAACATCAATATTCCGAATCATGCGAAGTAGTGACAACGCGTAAAACATAGAGAACACCGATAAAACATTAGGTTTGGGTTGGAGACGCCGTGTGAGTTAAAGGATGGAGTCGGCCTCTACTCGTCGTTAGGAAGTTACCGTCTCGCGTACGACAACGTTACTTTACACGGTACGCACAAATGCGTGCGATCGACAACAAATCTGTAAAGGACATCGGGAGCGCCGGCTCCGTCGCGTGTGTGTGTCCGCGCGGCGGGCGCCGGTCGGCGGCGCGCGCTCTACGCCCGCGTGCCACCACTCACATGTCGTTTGTACCACCGTGCAGCGAGCAGCCTCACAAACTATACTCAAACACGAGTGTTGGCACCAGGCGCAAGTTTCATTAAGTGGAGCATGCAACAGACGTCGCCACGGTTCAAGCGAATCTTCTGCCGTCCTCGCTTCAACCGCCGCGCCGTTCACACTAGGAGTCTTAACATCTAGCTTAGATATTGTGCACTATGGACTGTGTCTGGATCGAGTAGGATTTCTTGTTTCGGAATGATCGGGTATCATGCAATGGACGACGAGCGACACCGAATTCTTACAGCCACTACGATGTCGCTAATAGGGAAAGGTATAAAATATGCAACGTGATGACTGTTTTATGCTCGGAAGTGTAAGTTGAACGTTTAGTGTGAACGTCACATCTGATTAATTCACGTGCTGTGCTTTTAACCTGTTCGCGTGTAGGTATCGTGTGAAGCTGTACGTGTCAGAGCCGTGTCCGCGGTCCGGGCGGGCGGCCGCCGTGATCGGGAATGCAAGTGGGTGGAGTGAAGCCGGAGTCATGCGGTGAGTCGAGTGTACATCGATCGTGGAGAGCATGCATCAAGCGTCGTCGAGGACGTGTACCAGTGTGTGTGTGTGTGGCGCGAGCGGAGCCAGCTAGGGAGGGGTGCACACGGCGCGTCCTGCGGCGCGGCGAGTCCTGCCGGTCTGATGCAAGCTTGCCGCTGCCATTTCTGCCGGGGCAGCTCGCGGGCGCGGCAAGACGCACGCGCGACGGGATGTGTCGGAGAGGAACGGATCGAGTGAAGTTTTTGCATCCCATATCACCTGGCAGTCAGAATTTTATACCTTTCCGTGTCGAGCGAGGAAGGCCGATCGATCTAGTGGAACCGGCCGAGGATAATCTGGAGCATTCGTGGTCACGCACGTTGACATACCGCTACTCCACATACTTTAAAACATCATTACATCACCATCGCAATAGGAAATAAACTTGCAACATGTCAGAGCTAAAGGAGCGAGCTGCGGGCGGGGAGCGGGCGATTGGACGCGCGCTCTACGCCTCTACGCTAGCGCCGTCTTACAGTCAATATGTAAAAGTGAGTAAAACATACCACATGGACAGAAAAGTAATGATAATTACACGACGAATTACGTTCGAGCCAACAAGCTATTGCATGGACATCGGCCGACGCGGGGCCCTACGGCTACGGCCCGCGCTCGGCGCCAAGCAGCCTACAGCGGGCGTCACCTTGAAGCCGTCATACGTCCAGCTGCCTAACTTAAGCACACAGGTTTGCACGTCGTAAGGAAAGAACTCGACGTCGATCGAGCAGGAGGACTTATAGACGGCGGGCGGCTGCCACACCACCATGCCGTTGTAGTACACGGTGGCCTTGGTCATCAGCGTCACCTCGTAGTTGCCGTCGGCGCTGCGGACAAACAGAGCGGTCAGCGAGAGCGGTGGGGGGCTCCGCGCAATTACCTTGAATCCGTCGTACGTCCAGCTACCGAACTTAAGAACGCACGTTTGCTCGTCGAACGGAAAATATTCCACGTCTATTTCACAGGAAGACTTGTAAATTGCGGGCGGTTTCCATTCGACCAGCCCCTGGTGGTAGATGGTCGCCTTGGTCGCCAATGTTACCTCGAAGTTGCCGTCAGCACTGCAATGTTAACGCACATTTACAAGCCGGCTCGCGGCTCCTAACTTTGCCTCTGGGTGTCGTGTCGGCAACTGCATACGGGTTGCTACTGCGTATGTGTGTCGGGTCGGCTACCGCGTGCCTGATGTCGTGGCGGGATCAGACCAGGTTTTTGCGGTGCCTATTCAATACTTACAATAAAATCAACGTGTGAGTAAGTACAAGTAAGCATTCAGTAACAAGATAATATAGTTATTTGAACTAAGAAACAACAATTGATGATGAAAGTCGTGTCTTGTGTAAACAGGTGTACCGAGTATTTGAATAGTCTATAATTTTCTTTGAGAATAAGCCTACTCCATTAAAGATTTTGTGAAGTTGTGTCCCCATTCAAAAAGAAATTACTTTTCGCGGCGATTTCATTGTCATTTTTGTACCGTTTAATTAGTCGTATACATTTTTTTTTTTATTCAAATTTAGCCTCTCAATTGTGTTTGACGTCAGGTCGTTGAGTGCGCTCTATTGTGCCGGGGCGATAATTATTCCGACTCCAACTTTATCGAAAACGCTTAGAACTTTCAATGCGGTCATAAATAAAATGGAAGGTACGCGAATTTGATATAGACTGGGTAAAGCATAAGGCGAAGTATTCGTTGAGATTCAACCACGCTTTCGATGCATCTGTCGCACCGCATCGCATAAGATATTCACGCCGACACGAATTTCTCGGCTCGGTTCTAGACGGCGTGCGTTCCGGTCTATCAATTACCTATTCGCACAAGGAAACAAAATAAGTTGCACAACACAACATAAGGCACACTTACATGCAGTAACATTTAAGTAAAAGGTATCGCTTTAACACAGTTTATTTATCAATTTTATTTTATACACCAACATACAAAGAAAGATCAAGCCAAGTAACTACAAAAACGTGAAAATGAAAGAGAAATGGAATGAAAATGGGAATGAGGGTTAGAAAATTGCTATTTGGAAGAATTGACGAGGCCGCCGGTAGTGGTAGTGTCCCGGGGTGAACAGAGAAGGGTGAAAGAGGCAAAAAGGTGCGCCTTAGTCGAAAGGCGCGCACAGGTTGCGGGTCGGGATCGGAAATGAGTAATGTCTGCTGTCCGGACCATTTATCAACGTCCAAAGCTTCAAGGTATAGAACAAAATTAATGCGAACGCTATAATTCAATCGTGACACTTCGATAGAAACTTTTGTACATAGAATTGCTAACTATTATTTTATTTATTTTTGCATTATAAGGGCGACACACGTTTCTTTGTACCTATTAACATATTTACCTATTCATCCCGAAGTCTATTAGTATTTAATCCTTTTTATGCAGGAGATGGTCCACCGCGGTAACTGTACAGTTTATCACATTATTGATATCGCTTTTAATGTCAGCTAATAGCTTTGTAAGTCCAATTTTTACTCTTCCGAATATCATTGAAAATCCTTCTGAAAAATCGGGATCGCCTATCACCTAAAAAATAAACAAAATTGTACGCGAGTTTACTTAAAATCTTAACGCAGGCGTTACTTAAGGAAAGCAAGAGAGTACGTACGTTGGAACACTGTAGCAAAAGTACAAGAGATAGAAAAAATATCGCGACTGTTACGGATTTCATAATATCGATAATCAATAGCACGAGTGGAGCGTTTCGAGTAGATGGGTAAGCACAACTACACTCTGTTATTGCGAGTTCTCAATGGGACCATTTGTTTGCTCGGTAAATATTTAACAATGGAACGGCAGACGGCACTGTATCGCTAAACGTAGGTACTCTAATTACACCTACAAGTTAGATGTCGGAATTTAATACACCCGCAAACCGCTTCAAAGTTCTAAGCAGCCATATTAATTATTCCGCAGGGACCACACACTTATGTTCAGTTTTGCTGTCATTATTAAGTAGTGAGTCGAATTTTACACGAGTGATCTGCTTACAAAGTTTAATAATAATACTTGAATATCGGAGCTATTGTTTTTGCTAGACAAAATAATTCAAGCATTGGAGGGACAAATTATGAAGATAGTGGCTTTGTTGTTAAACAATAGGTATAATATTCGCTTTTCGGGACTCTAAATTCCTTTTAAAGGATATAGTAAAAATGTAAGTATGTATTCGAGGGTTTTGAACGGCGCTTGTGGTCGCTATACGGATACATCTTTACTAATATTTTTTGAAACAGAATCCTTGCTTCTTTCATTATACCATTCCAGTCCCATGCGGCCATGTGTTTATCTTAAACGGTGTTGTATTTACTGCGTTATTTGGAGGGGTATTGAATGTAACGGGTGTGTTGGGTGGTGTTGGTGTCAAATCAACAATGTAAAAGCTAATATTGTCTTCGAACTAAGTATTGCATTGATATATAATATACACGAAAATGAAATCACTCTTGTATTATTTAATTATATTTATAGTTTTATATTTGGTAAAGCACCGATGCATCGTGGAAACTAGGTAGAATATAGGATAAAATAATTTTGTGAAAATTGTTTCTAGAGGTTCGGTTTTTATAAAAGGGAAACTATAACTTATCAATGATTAAAACGAATAAATTCCCATGCCACATTCTATGTAATATGTAATAACATTCGCTTGAGGAACCTGTATATATTGCATAGGTACTTAAAGCAATTACTAGGTACTCATTAGGTACTTATCCGACGTCTAAGTATACCAATTTAGCAGAAGAGAAGTTTAACCTGTACATTTTACCGCACGTATGGTGGTAGTTTATACCTACACGAACGTTCACGCAGCACTTATCGTAAGTCATCCCGCATTTATATGGCAATGGCACTCATGTCAGATAAACGCACACCTCGAAGCCTTATGCCGCGAATTACGAAAACGGTGGCGGGGGTCACACGCGGAGGTCGTCGCTTTTTCTCGAACATTCTACGTGTCGATGGAACGTCGATAGATTTTTATGCAAATTTGTGTTTACGCTTTTGGAGCATGGATATTTAGTTTAATTTTAGGGACAACAGTAGGTACTATGTGTATTCACAGGTACGAAGCCGGCTATATATATGTTGTATTATTTTAGTTTTTCCTTTCATCCCTCTCAATTTCTATTTGTACACGAAGATAGTAGATATAACTTAGTCACCAAACCGCATTACTGAAATCATAGTAAGTATAACTATATGAGCAATTTTCCTGAATCCATTTTGTGAGCACATTTTTGTACAATCGAGTTTGATGGGATGGGATTACTTGGAAATATCATCCAATTTACTACGTCACAATGTACCTATCCACAACAATGCATCAACAGTGAGGCTTTCAAAACGCTCTAATAAATATATACATACAATCTGTGTGATAAGTGAGACGTTTCGTCTAAATGCTTCCGGCTGTCAGCCAGCACGGTTCCATTTTTATCGACTATCACTATGCCCGTCACTTTTGCACTTACATACTTGTCAGAACGTGACAGGCATGGTGATAAACGATAAAAATGCGACCGTGCTACTAGGGCTGCTCTCGCGTCTCGGGTAACAACGCTTAACGCTTAGCATAACACGTTTTGTTTTCTTACTCATAGAGAAAAACAAACATAAAACACTCATCGTGAGAACACAAGCGTCGAGTGTGAAAAAAACACAAGCTTATTGTCCAGTAATTCTGTCTCTTCGAGTGTGAAATTATTTTCCGGGCTATGAGCGTTCAATACTTTATAATGAGTTAACGTCCTTTTGTTACACTAATTAAAATAAAGTTAGGCAATAACACGAGCAATGAAACAATTAATTAATTAATTTAACATTTAAATTAATTTAAATGTTGAAGTTTACGTTAATTGGTTTTCTCGATTCAGCTGTTAGAATCTTCGGCGGTAACCGAGTTAAAATTAAGTACTTGATGGGATCAACTTAAAGTTGACAGTTACGACTGTTACAATAATTTTACCTGAGTGAAGACTTCTAATAATTCATTGACTTTAAACGACTTTGATTTTATTGGGCGCCTAATTGCCTATCATGGGAAAAATATTTTGAAAGAGCTAATCAAAAGTGTTATTAATAGAGGAAAATACAGTCTACTAATGATTAGTGCTTACAGATTGTTTGTTAGATAGATACTATAATGATATATGGGGCATTCCACGAGAATGTCGCTTACGTAACGCTTTCGCCTTGTATGGCAGCTACCTTAATCAAATCCCTAAAGTTCTAGATTATACTTCCAATTTCTTAGCCAAGTCGTGAAATATTAACAGACCCAATATAGCTTACTCAGCATTTTCAGAAGTATTAGAATAATGTCGTTACGTAAGCGACATTCTCGTGGAATGCCCCATATCGATACCGATTTCTCTGTAGGTTTTATAAAAAATAAATTGGTCGACTGTATCTGTCATCTTAAAAATTTTATTGCCAAAAATGAGTCTATAAACAAATAATATCAACAAGGAAAATACGACGATAAATTAAATAGGTATGCATCGATGCTTCACCAGTAATTATTAATTCAAATTTAATAGAACAAACACATCGAAATTATTAAGTTTCATACATACTTGTTGTATAGCACAATATCAGGCCTCCATATGTGGTCGGAAGGCACGTGTAGCATGTGTACCCCACCATACTCCTTGGGCTCCCAGCGAAGCTTGTAGTCGTACCACGACTGCTCCACCCACAAGTTCGTGGTCATTATCTGGTTCTTGAGATTCTGGAACAGAAAAGAGAAGACGGATTAGAGCGATTTTAGCCTGCGGTACTGATGTGCCGTCATAAACGTTTCAAAATTTCGAAAGTTCCATATGAAAAAAATTGGGAAATTTCAGATTTTCTTAATGGGAATCGAAATTATCCATTTTCAAATGAAGGATTTCCTTGTTTCCCGTGAAATTTCCTGAAGTAGACCTATTTTTATATGATAACTGCAAACGTATAAACCGCGGTATTCGGAAAACAAAATCCGTTCTAGACTAGAGAACGATACGATATGTACTAGATACGTTGTAGTTTAGATTTCAACTAGTTCTCTTTTGCAGCTCAATTCGGGCAACAAATGTCACTTTTACGTTAAAATATCGTAATAATATCCTGTGGAAATCGTACAAGAGTATCTCCAGAATCGCACAAATGTCAAATTTGACAGGCAAGATCTTAAACATATCGTTGTCGTATCTTGGTGATGTCTAATAGACATCTAATAGATGTCTAGTTCAAAATCCGAATCGGGCCCAACGTGTACGAATTTATGAAGAATAAATAAAGAAGAAGTAACAGTAAAATAACACCCGGCTAAAATTCCCACGTAAGATTTTAGGATAGTGTACGTGCTCTGATTGCCGGCCGTTCGTCTTTGTCTTGCCGAGGAGATAAGCCTAGTCTTCTATTGTCTTTGGCTGCGTGGACGGGGACGAGTCCATGTGTCAGACAAACCAGAGTAATGTGGCTTTAAGACCCAAATATATTTACAAAAATACCTTCATTTATAATTCTTTGTTCTTTGATGTTCTAAATAAACCTAAACCGTTCTAAATAGCCTATTACAGATGTAGTGCGTAATTGTTTTTAATCGTATTCTGTCGCAAATGTTCGTATTTGTCATGCTACTTCACTCAACGTCAGTAGGTACTTTTAAAAACAAAAAAAAAAAAAATTAAAAGTCATTTATTGTCGCAAAACACAGTAACAAAATAAAACAAAAGGAAAAAGAAAAAAACCTTGTTTTTGTACCGAGACTGACTGAAATAGGACGACACGTTCGTACGTTTCCGTGAAAATACGATGGAAACTAATTATGCACTACATCTGTACAAGTAATCAGAGACCACACATGAACTGGTTTCCTGAGTCTACTTGCTCTTACTTGACTAACAATTGGATCTCGTCCTTAAGCCGAACGTACTCGGGATAAATATGGGTGATTTGATATAGAAAAAAAATGGCTTAAGCGTAATAGACACTATCGTTTCACTCATTTTCGTCTTTGTCAAGATAAACTAGTTACGATTAAGCACAGTGATTAATTTAAAATGTATACCCGAAAAATACCAAAAATTTTAGCACAGGCATAGCGAGTGGGTAAAAAAAAGGACTCTTTTGAGCGGTTGCGAGGGTTTCAAGACATGAGAGTAAAACTAACTTTCCGAGAGAAACACAACTTTCTTCACCACACCTTCACGTAAGTCAAATCCTAATTAATACAATTAAATAATTATCGATGAAAATAATTTGCCTCTCTCGTTGCTAATTATCGATAAAAATAATTTGCCTCTTTCGTTGGTAAATTAGCCTCTTTCTCATCAGTTTTTGAATGATGAGCTTTAACGAGCTGGTGTGGTGAAAAAATAATTTAATGTTGAAACACGTAACACTGCGTTATTACTTAAATACAAAGTAATAATTCTATTACTTAAATACAAAGTACTTGACATATATTAATTTTTTTTTATATATAAATTTCGACTGACTTTCTACATTTGTATATTTTATTGTAATTGTATTTTTTTTTAAATTACCTAGATAATGATTTTTCTTGTTGTTGGGCAAAATAATGTGTATTACTTGTATGTTACTGTGTATTTCTTTTGTGTTAGCCAATTTGTATGTATAATTTCCAATGCGATGTAAATATTGCTTGTGAATAAATAAATGAAAATGAAAAAATTCATATTTCATGTTTCTTTTCCCACGTTTCATCAATCAATAATGCCATTGGGAGAGCTATTTAACTTGTTAAGATAAGGAAATAAGCGGAAATATATATTCCGCCGAGAGATGTTTCCGTTTAAGTAAAGGAAAGTTGTTGATACATTCCGGGCGTATGGCGCTCGGGCCACAAACTTCCTCTTTCCAACAAATGTTTCATGTCTTATGGAAGTTCGTTAAAAGCAAACACATTCGCAAAATATAGGTCTACCGGAATTATAATTGTATACATATATGTATATCAAAGGGCGCAAAGTTTATTAAGGCACAAAGTTTTAATTCGGTAAGATAATGTTTATACAATTATTAATATCATATAAGGTTCCTCAGATGTACACAGTCGTATTAGTATTTGGTTTCAAAACATTTTTGGGTAAAAATGAGATACTTAAGAATACATACATAATGTAAAACTGGTGGAATAAAGACTTAACTTTAATTACTAATAAGTTCCACTTAAGTCTTAATTTAGTCTTAATTATCTGATTATCTCGATGGGATCATAATATTGTATTGTTGCCCGTCTTTCAAAAGTATCTGATGCCTTTCAGCCTAATCAGATATCGGGAACTTTACTGGTTAAAATTACGCTTGCTAGATTTGACCCACACGTAAATAAAAGCTTGTACTGTATTTCGTCAGGTGACAAGCAAAAGTCACTAAGTACCTCCACAAGTTCATAGCCATAGTGAACCATATTATTACGAAAAGAAGGTTGATTTTTGTTTAAATATTTTATATGTAGTAATTAGTGACTTTTGCTTGTCACCTGACGATTTAATGTAGCATTTACGTACCTATCAGTCAGTACAATCATCATCATCATATAAATAAACATTTATTACGTTCACTGTCCTTGCCCCTAGGTCAAGCCACTATTACAAAGCCGTAAGGTTAACAATTCAGATTGGGGCAGTAACGTGTTACGTAACAATGTTTTGTAGAAAGAGTTTAAGTAAGTACGTAAGTAAGTAATCATGTATTGTCAGATAAATTGTTGATTGTTGATTGTTGTTTAAGTTATCTGTGTTAAAATTAAACATACATCAAATTCACCGAATTCAATTATGCGCCGTTACAAGACCATTGGATATAAAAATAAAATATCCATCTCTTTAGCTAAGAGGTCGGCAATGAATATCGGGAATGTAGCTATAAACGGACGGGGGTCAGAGACGGCGAATTAGTGTTCCAGTGGCCGTCCCAACATGAATGTTTAAGTCGCGTGTTATGTTGGTACAGTCGCCACCAGATATATTGGAGCGGCCAAAATGTTCACAATATCTGAACACTAGGTACGCATTCTAACGCCTTGACAATAGAGGCGTGTTCAGATATTTGTGAGCGCCTCAACCGCTCCGATATATCTGATGGCGATTTTACTTCGCCTACTACTTACACGAGAATTTCATATCTTCGTTTAACTATTTAAGATACGCGCAACATTTATTTATTTAAGCTTTATTGAGCGATAAAATATTGTCTAAATGTCGGACTTAATACCTGAAGGCATTCTCTTCCAGTAAACCATTTTTTTAAACAGAAACTTGTAGTTTATAGTTAGTAACACGTCTAGAAAAAAGCATTTTCTCGTAATTTTTGTTAGGTCAATTAAGGTAAACGTACTGGTGCTCGACGTGGTCCCAGTATAATTATGTCATCTTTGAAACTTAAGTCATCGTTAATAGAGGTGACAGAAGGGTGTCATTGGTCATTAGCATATCTAGCACTAGTACGTTTACCTTACATTAACAAGGATTTAAGAGCCCGGCATTTGTGGAGGACAATTGTCTACAACCATTTGATAAATGCTAAGAAATACAAGTAAAAGGATCGAAGAGGCATCTTGATTATTTTCTTCTGACTTAGTTTAAATGTATTTTATGAAGTTCAAGTTGACGTGATGTGATGCATTTTATTTTACCCATATCTGTGATGACACTGACATATCCGATCCATATCGTATTTATATCTAATATTTGTCGTATCTAAAAGTTCGAATCGGGCCGAGAGTATCTAGGGCGTCACAGGCTATAAAACACATCTATCGTTACGAGCAAGAAACGATCCCAAAATGTAAAACAGCACCCGCCTTTTTGAGATCGGAATCTAATAAGGCACGAAGAGCTGCGACATAAAACGTAAAGGCGAAGCTAAAGTTATTCAAATATGGATAACTGTACTTGCTCGTCGAAAATTATGTGCCCGTATTTAATATGCCCACGAATATGATGGTGACACTTTTATCGTCTATTGTGGAATGCATCACTCTTTCACTTAGAGACGTACGTAAGGAATACAAAATGACAAGATGCATAGAGGCGAACCAAGATATGTTTGCAGCGAATTTGATATCATAAAGCGTAGTTATCTTAAACGTCAAATGTTTATGAATTTATGACGTTTAAAATAACAGTTCTACGCTCTGTGCTATCAAACTCGCTGCAGGCTTATCTTGGTCCGACTCTTATCTACAAACGCTAAACATAGTATAAAACAAAGTCGCTTCCCGCTGTCTGTCTGTCCCTATGTATGCTTAGATCTTTAAAACTACGCAACGGATTTTGATGTGTTTTTTTAATAGATAGCACTGATTCAAGAGGAAGGTTTATGTATAATTTGTTAACCCGTGCGAAGCGTGGGCGGGTCGCTAGTCGAATAATAAAAATGTATCGGGAAGACGAATGTAACGAAAAGTGTCACACATTATTTAAGTTTTGTTTGGTGTTTTCTGTTCACGATTGTCACTTAGCCCGCAGATAATAAAATTGCGGTCATCTTAAGCCCTCTGGTCGTAGGATTAGACTGCACTCAAACTTCGGGATTGAAGAAGACGGGACAAAGACAAAATGTCAGCTGAATTTCGTGAAAGGGTAATTCAGATTGAGTTAAATATCTTAAAAGCCTCTACAAATTTTCAATTTAATTGATCCCTTATCCCATGTAATAAACTTTATAATATAAAATGCTTTAATAACAAAAATTATTAATTTAAAGTAAAATCATTGTTTCGCTAAAATCTGTAGTAGGTACGTATAATACAAAAATATTTGTTTCCTTGTCAAGGAGACCACTTAAGGGGTCCAGTCCACTGATTATCAGCTCGCCGCGCCGGACGATATCGGACTATCAGTTAAAAGGTGCCAGTTCCGAACAACTGACAGGCCGATATTGTCCGGCGAACTGGTAATTAGTGCATGGGCCCCTTTAGAGCGTGCATTTGACATCTAAATGATGTAATTTAGTTATAATTCGCGCGCATTCCGCTCGCGCTAGTCCGTGTATGTATTGGCACCAGCAAGACGCACGGACAAATGATACCAAAAATATATCATTTAGCTATAAAAATGTGAGTTTGAATTGGCCTCAAGGGCATTTTACGTAAGGTTTGATAAATTAAATTTAAGGTACCTATCGCTGATGGTTCTAGAAGTATAAACACGGAATAACAAAGAGTCAACCAAACAGCATTCTACAATAATTATGAAGCTATATTTATAACTCTTTTTTTAATTATACTCCTATCAAAATAAGGGTAGTATTTTTTCCTGTAATAAATATGTCTACGCCGCGAGATATTTTTGGAGATTTTTTCAGTATTTAAGTATTACTCAAAGGACGACAGCTTAAAGCCGACATCCATCATATTTATTCCCCCTCCCCCACCCCCGGGACTTATAACGCCCACCTCTCAACCGTCAGCGATTTACAGAACTTTCCGCACTTGCCCGTAAGTTTTCATGGCCGACATATATTTCTTGATTAGGACGTATTTTTCTGGGAAAACTTATATTACGACAATCGGGATGAAGTAGCCGAGTGCTCGAGTGATTTGGTTACTTTTTGACGTGTATTTTCCTCGTGGAGAAGGACCGTTCAGGGGCAGTTTGATTGTTCAAGCTGTTATTTTGATTTCACTAAACTTCGTGAGGACCCATATCATAAATATGGTATACATATTATAACACACGTTCTCTGAACTCTGAACCGGTTTGAACTCTGTACAATTGTACATACAGTGCTGAAAAAGATGACGGCACCGGAACCCAAGGGTTAACCTTTTCGACGGCGTGTCAAACACAAAAGCTGTCACTCGGACGCCACGTCACCGAAGTGTCAAAACTGCAATTGAACTTTATGCAGCATATGCACGTAGGTCTATGTTGGTCTGGGACGGATTAATCCGTCTTCGGCGTTGGACCTACGGTGCGGATATATCCGTCATTGACGTCAAAAAGGTTAAAAGGTAAAGTTGTTCAAATTTAATTCGGATTAAATGTAATTCAGATCCGTAAATGATACAGTGGAATCAAAATACTAGATTTTAAAGCCAGTAAAACGGAAATTACTTATATTTAAATAGGGCGTTTAAATATATAACTGAAGTCCTGCTAAAGAAAGGACGCTGAGCACGAGTAATTTCGTACATTCACCCGCTTGTTCCTATATCGCTCGTGCGTAATTATGATGACGGCGGTCAATGACACTGTACGAGCGGGGTAGTAATATAACTATGCGCATGCAATAGATATACGAGCAGGTCAATGTACGAACATCCTCGTGCTCATCGTCCTTTTTTTAGCAGGAGTTCAGTTCTATAAACGCCCTGCTACTTTTAATAGGTACTTAAACAATAAAGTACCCACTCAGTAAATCATTATTAATATTTATTCAAAACATTCGAGGTGGTGCCCCCTTAACGTATTCTCTCTTACTTAATTGGTACTAAAACCGCTTCAACGTCCCGATGAGATCGAGTAATTTATTTTGACTTGGCAATTTAAGGCCCCACTCATCTTCATCCAAAATCGTCGACGCTTTACCGATGTCCGTTTATGTTAATTTATCTTTCAGTAAATCAAAGATAAAAATGGGAGATAATTTCATAATAAAGTCGGTTTTTAAACAAAAGAACTTTTGAAGAAAGCTGTGGCGATAACAGAGAATAATGTAGGGTTGATAACAATGCTGTTTTGGAATCTGGCGGTGAATTATCTTATCAATGTTGGTAAAACAGCAATGTTTTAAGAACCCCTAGCCGCAATATGCCATAGCTGCCCAGAGACCTATAAAAAGGTCTCCTGTTTCATTCTAATTTGAACTTTGTGTTGACAAAATCAAATTCCATTTTGCTTGGCAAGGTTTGACGTATGGGCGGCTAGAGGATATACCATTGCGTTACGTCTTGCCAACCGAAATTAAGTCTCTACCGCCTGCTTCATTCTTTGCTAATCTATGTAAATAAAAAGAACCTTTTAGAGTTGTGTTTTAATGAATTTTATAATGCATGATGAAAAAAATCGCATGCTAGTTTTCTAAAATATAACCTAATTTTATTTTAAGTCATGCTTCACCCATTTGGTATAGGTAGGTAAATGTACCTCAATAGGTAGGTAAAATAATTACTTATTTTTATAAATTAGTAAATAATTATTTTAAATTATCGTACCTACTTCTCTCCCGTGCCAATACACGTACGGGCAACTACGAGCAAAATGCATGATAATTGAATGGCATCAGCGGGCGCAGCATGGTTCCATTTTTATCGTCTGTCACTATGCCCGTCACTTTCGCACTTACATACTTGTTAGAACGACAGGTATGGCGACAAGCGATAAAAATGCGACCATGCTACCGCCGCAGTTATATGTCATTCTGATATCAGTGTACCGTAGTCTAATAAAACATGGTCTTCTCTTCCCAGAGTGACACAAGCCTACGTCACAATAACATTGCCACTTTATATAGCGCTATCGCATATTATCATATAGCGCTGTCGCATGATGACGTAGCCTTGTGTCAGTCACGTGGTCGGAAGAGAGTACCAGGCCAAGTATATTATTATACCATGTCAGTGTACGTTCGAATTGGCCTACACTGTTTACAAGTCGATTATACGAGCAAACTGGGTTTACATGAGCAAGTCGCAATGCTCGCAATCTTATTGAGCACATAATCTCGCACGACAGTCGATCTGGACGGTCAAGCTCCGACCAGGACTTTTATTACCTAGCGCAACGATTGGAAAACTTTTAACAAAAAAAGGTCAGCCGCAATCTCATTTTAAAACGACATGCTAAAGGGGCCCACTGATTACCAGTCCGCCGGACGGTCTCGGCCTGTCAGTTGTTCGGAGCTGTCAACTTTTTGTTCTAACTGACAGGCCGATATCGTCCGGCGGACTGTTATTCAGTGGGCCCCTTTAAATTACATGACATGACATAAGCATTCACGTAACATGGTATATCAAATATATTTCTGATACTAGTTTCCGTTGTTAAAAAATTTTAACGAAAAGAAAATAGAACGTACAGAAGTTTTGTATGCATTACTTGCTATATTTTTTTAATTTCTAGCAAGGAAAACTAGTAGTATTTATATATTTATATATTTGTACAGTAGGTACAGTCAGTTATTTATTTTATTCAGTATGGACAATCTTCGAAAATCACCGTGTTGTATATATGTGTAAATCGAGATTAAGTTTATTTTCGAATTTAAAAACCAAAGTTACAGTTGCGTGTTGTAAAGTAGAGTCAGACCGAGAAAAGTCTGCAGCGATTTTGATAGCCCACGCAGTGCAAGTGTCATTTTTAACGTCAAAGATCTATGAATTTATGACGTGTAAATAACACTTGCACTGCGTGGGCTATCAAAATTGCTGCAGACTTTTCTTGGTCTAACTCTAGCTGGTTTAAATATAATTCGGTCACTAGAGGTTGGGAGAAAACATAAATAGGCGATGTCAAATATCACAATCCATTAAACTCCATGCCTGACAACTTGACAAGGCGCAATAAATTAATCACCAATGAAGCCATATCGAAAAACCGCGAAATAATATATGATTCGAGTTTCGATGGGTTCCAATCTTCCAATAGAAAAAAGATGATGTAATAATCAAAATAAAACCAAACGTTATTTAATTCTCAGGCATTTACGGCCCACAGATACATACTCGTATTTTACAGGCTAAGTAACATACATACAATGTTAGGTACAGTCACCACACGGGATTGTTATGAATTTCATTTCATTACTCTATCGTCAGAGACATACCTAATTAACATTTTACACATAAGTGAGTATTAAAGCTTTAAGTAAATGTAGGTAGACATATATTTGACGCAGACTTCGCAAGTGATGAAAAGATTCACGTCCCAATAAAAGTCGCGCAGTCTGCAGACGTACTCGAGTTAATTAAGCTTTCTTATGGCGAGCTATAGAGGTTGTATGAGGTACTAGGAGTGAAGGCTAATGTACTCGTACAGTCGAGTTCAGAAACATCTATACAAGCTAACATTCCAAAGATATTTACGCGCCTCTAAGGCACTCACAATAAAGTCGTGTAAGTATTCTATTTTTGAAAAGTTGGCTTGAAAGATGTTTGTGAACCCGATCTTACAGTACGTACAGTGGGTAAGTATTGTATTTATTTGGAGAACAAACAGAAATGTTATAGCAAGTATACCTACACCTAAGGGATTGCTTTCAAATTAAGTTTTAGCCCCGGAATTGATATTGGTTTGGTGTTGAATTCATGTGAGTTGCACATTATATTAACGAGTTTCTAATCGGCCCGTCATCAAGAAGAGTTCTTATGTCTCGATTCACATGATTCAAACTTTTTAAAACGCCCGAGTAACACGCGATGTATTTCCATCGTGTAAACGTTATTAAAACAGCTCACAAGGCATTATCTTCCCTTTGTTGTCAGCTGAGTAAAAACTAGTTTTCATATATCTCTCATAAATGAGTAGGTATTACGTATTTAATTAGCGTGTATATGTAGTCTACAAACTCCTACACGAACACAGTCGTTGCTGAAACTTGGCATCTCATTACGCAGAAGCGATACAGAAAATGTTATGCTACAGAAGTCTGTCCCTGTCACGCTCTTTTAGTTTTATCACAATGGTATCTTTGTAAATGTTGCGCAATTTTGCCATTGAATGTTAAGATAATCAGAAATGACTTTAAATACCGAGTGGTCACCAAAGTTGCCAAACACATTTCTATGACAAATTTCTAGTCCTAGTTGTCACATGGTAAGGATACACGATGATCTATTTTACACAGCTTGCGGGTACAATTTTTAACCTCAAAACGCAAAATAAGTTATGAATTGTATTGAAATGGCAGATGTCATCGTATGTACGCTGTGTAAATTAGACTAAAATATGCACCAATCGCATCCTGTCATATATTATGTATAATTTTCCTTAGCTAGTAGGCTAACGTCCGTATTAATATACCTCTGTGAAAGCCCACTCCTCGGGAGTCCTGCAACTAACGGAACTAGAGAAGGGCTGAGATTAAACGACCCGCCCTTAGCTTCAATACGTGACATCGTTATTTTAGTTCAGGCCGAGGACATACTTGTACTTCCTGCTCGTAGTTACCTTGTGTTGTGTGTGACTTAGCGTGTACTGTTGTTTAACCTTTCTTATGTGTGTGGTGGTCAAAAATCATAGGTTCATACCTCAGTTGTACCGTATAGAGCAGAAAAAAACTGATATACACATTCACAATTATTACTCATAAAAAAATATCAGAAAAAAACTTTCTTGAAAAGACCAAAAAAAATACTAAACATTCGGTCAGGATCCTTAAACATTAAAAAGAGGTTAAAAAGGAACACTTTAATAAAGTTTAAAGTTGCTTTTAAAACCGTTTTAAATTTAAAGATGAGATATTAATAAAATACAGCTAGGTAGGTATTATGTAGATTTATAAGTAATCCACGTGGATGTCGTTAAACTGTTAAACCTATACCGTAACACCTCTCTCGCTGAGTAGGTACCTCTGTTTTCAACCCTTATTTCACCCCTTAAGGAAGTTAATCCCAAAATGGAATGTATCTTACGTCTTTTTTCTGGTTAAAATCTGCCTATATGCCAAGGCACACCCATTCAGTCGCCTTTGCGTGAAGTGAGAACAGCTGGTACTTATCCAAACTTTAACATTTATACCTCCTAATAATTTAGCCCAGGCAATTTAGTGTTGTGAATAACGCTCATTTCGAGGCTTAAAGACTCGAACCCTTAAAACTCTCGAGGCTTAACGCCTCAAAGGCGGCAAATACGATTTCTTACATCCATACGCGTAAAATAAATAAATACAATTCTCCAATATAGTCGAGTCTTCAAGACTTCCGAGTCTTGAGGGCTCGAGTCTTTAAGCCTAAAAATAAGCGTTATTCACAACACTGCCAGGTATACAAATGAAAAATCCAAAACTTGCTACTGAATTTTGAATCTATAATGTAGGCAATAGAGTTGGTTTTGTATTATTTGAAAATTAAATTGAACAAGTACTTATGTTCTAAATTTCTTCGAACTCAATAAGTACTATAGCTAGGACCATCAGCCTTGTAGGTGGTTATTAGCGTGGAAGTTGCTTTACACTTCAACTAAGTAAAAGATATTATATTTTAAGGCCTGGTAAATTTTATCAACATTTAACTTTATACCTTATTTAAACAGAATCCTTCAGTTGAGCGAGCGGTTAATTCCTCTATGAGAGTACCTATATAACTTTCCAGCTAAAGTAATCGCACTCAGAGAATGAAACTTTAAATTAAAATGAAATTAAATATTTCATTTCATTCCGCGGATTAAACTTAAATAGCAAAAAGTAAAACGAACAATAAGCATGAACGAATGTAGAGCATGGCGGGTAACGCTGCGGTGGCAAAAGTTAGTCGAAAATATTATACAGTAGAACCTTGATAACTCGGGCCTCGGGAAGATGAAATCCTCGTTGGCGCAAAAACGCTAATGAAGGACAATCAGAGCCCAAAACCCTCGAAGGTTGAAATAGGGACTAAACCTCATTAGTCTGTGAAATGAAATGAAATTTAAAAATTAAAACATGTTTATTTCTAAATTGAGAAAGGTATGTTGAGATGGCTTCGACACGTTGAAAGAATGAGTGAAAGAAGGTTGACAAAGAGAGTAGAAGGGAGAAGTAGAAGAGGGAGTTGGAAGGGCAGACCTCGGCGGACTTTCTCTGGTCAGATCGGGGAAATCCTGAAGAAAGGCCAGGTCAAGAGCACCCTAAACCGGCGAGCGTGTATGAGGAATGTTATGAAAGTAACGGAAGCGAAAGAGGTATGTCAGGATCGTAGCAAATGGAAATCCGTGGTCTCTGCCTACCCCTCCAGGAAATAGGCATGATTATATGTATGTACGTTTATTTCTGCTTAAGGCCTTATCATCTCAAATACATTTCATTATTAACCTGGATAACTCTAAGAAAAAAATAATAGACATTTTCAACCTTATTAAAAATATTATTATTAATAGACGAAAACTCACACTCAATAACACATTTTTTTTATAAATTTCCCTAGATTTGTATTATCGAGGTTCCACTACAAAGTTGTGTGTTTGTGTTACGGCTTGTGGCGACAACATATTACGCGGTGTTCGCTCGTTTGCACTTTTATAATAAAACGGTACGGGGAGGCATTGTTACGCTTATGATAATAGATAGCGTAGCCCTTGTCGAGGCCTTCATGCGATTATTTGTGCCTAACCAGTACACTCGCGCGCGGCGCCACCCGCTGCTGGCGGAGGGCACCGCGCGCACGCGGGCGCACGCGCAGGCGCCGGTCGCGCGCGCGCACGCTCTGCTCAACTCCGTGCTCGAGGCACACCCGGAGTGTGATTTGTTTGCGAGTGCAATTGGACGACTGATGATTGAGTGTAAGAGAGTGATAGAGCGAGAGATGCCTGTAAGTAGTATTATATAATGTTGTTATGTATGTAAATACTTGTGTACCCTATGTATAAGTATTACTGTCTCCCAATTTGTGCCGCTGTGGCTTTAGCTGTTAAGGTACAATTGTCATAAACAATAAACAATAAACAATAAACAATGATATGAATAATAAATTGGATTCTTCGTAAAATTCTCTTTCACGTACAGGGTACAGGAAATTAAAGGGGTTCCGCGTTCATCCCGAAACACGTGAATATTTGTTTACAATCCTTATTTGACTTGTTATCGTTATTTACCATTTCTTTGATCCATGTATAGGTATTTAGTCTATTGAAAGTGTTCCAAATAAGGGGTGGTTCCACTGATGCCTTGTATTAAATATAAGGGCTGATTTAGACGGCGCGCGAACTCGCATGCGATTTTAGTTACATTGCGTACTGTTGGTTACGTCCAAATCAACTGACCGATCAAAACCCGCAATGTAATGAAACTCGCATGCGAGTTCTCGCATCGTCTAAATGGGCCCTAAGGGTCGGTTGTTTTTTTTTTAATAAGTTAAATAGTGACAAAATGCTGTTGTCAAGTTTCTGACCTTTAAACCCCATCTGGTTATTGTCAAATACTTGAAAACCCATAAAACCATATGGCTTTAAATTGTAGGGAAATTTGACAAAAATTTTAACAAACTTAACACTCTGAACAGAAGTATATATAAAATCCCGCTGTGTTGGCGTATGGATTACACGTAATATTTCCCATACGTCGGTTTGGGACGTAGATTACTTCTCTATGACTCCACAATAGGCATTGTAAGGTATTTACAAAGGATGGAAGTCTCCACACATAGGTAATCTTGTATAACCAGGTATCACCACGATAATTAAATATACCTACTATAAACTATTATAAACTTATTTATTATAAAGTGCGTAACCACTCTTTAAGAATGACTCACGCTAGAACGGTCCGGGTCGCTGAGGCATCCGACACTTCTGAAAAAATCATCACGTGTTCACCAATCACCTGACATAGAAAACGAAGTATAGGGGGCCCGGTTTTACCCGCACCATTCTAGCGTGAGTCATCCTTAATGGGTGGATGCAATTTTTATAATAAATAAGTTTATACTTTGCATTCTCACATATGCATGTATGTATGTATGTATGTATGTATGTATAAACTCTTTATTGTAGGTACAAAACACAGAACACAAATGTATGGCACAGGATAGGCAGTAGAAAGGCGAACATACAACATATCGTGGTGAGTGTGAGTTGTGTTGTTGTGTTAAATGCTTCGTCTGTTAAGTATGTGATCTGTGGTCAGGGGATGGAATTATGCCGCTTCTGCAGCATTCTGGCAACGTGCCCGTGACTCAGGTTGCAGATTAGATAGTGATGGATTCTAGTTCTAGTGTCACTCACTATGTGGTTATTCTGTCTTGGTATTGTAGCGCTGAAATCTAATAGAAAATGTTAGAATCATGATCAAGGAAATAATGAAAATGAATCGTATCAAAGTCAAAGGCACTCAAAACATAACTATCTCTTTGGTAAAAAAATAGGTACTCTACTTTTTACACATGGCTATACGACGGTATACCTATACAATAACATTGACATTGGATTGGCAAAATAAAATTAAAAGTGTATATATTATTAACCTTTCATACATGTGTAGTGGTGGTGTGGTGTCCAAAAATCTTGGGTTACTTTCTCGGCTGTGTTGTATAGAGAAGAAAAAAAGGTACTCGAAAAAAATACCAAGAGATTAGGTACTAAAATTAGGTCAAGATTCTAAAACTGAAACAAGATAAGAGGTTAGAAGACAATTTTTGTGACATCCCAGGTCCAGGGCCTTACCATGATGTCCTTATTGCGATTCTGTTTAGGACCTAAACTGCATCGCTAAAGGACAGTAAGTTGAGGTATATACTTAAGTTACATAGCTCCGTCCTTTAGCAATTCAGTTTAGGTCCTAAAAAGAATCGCAATAAGGACATCATGGTAAGGCCCCAGGTGTTTCAAATTCTAATTTTGTGAATCATAGATACTTTAGAGATTAGAAATTCTAAAACATACGAGTATAATACAATTGTATTATTAAAATACAACCCTGCCCTTAAATACATATGTACATATATGTACACTAGGTTAAAACGCAGTTGGGAATAAGTAGCCGTAAAAATAATTTAGCGTACGAGCAACTTTTAACTGCGCGGTGCCCGGAGCCGTCAGAAGTTATGTTAGGTTAAAATTTTCGCCTTTTAGGGTTCCGTACCCAAAGGGTAAAAACGGGACCCTATTACTAAGACTCCGCTGTCCATCTATCCCTCCGTCCGTCAGTCTGTCACCAGGCTGTATCTCATGAACCGTGATGGCTAGGCGGTTGAAATTTTCACAGATGATGTATTGCCGTTGTCGCTATAACAACAAATAATAGGTACTAAAAACAGAATATAATAAATATTTAAGTGGCTCTCATACAACAAACGTGATTTTTTTTTGCCCTTTTTTTTGCGTAATGGTACGGAACCCTTCGTGCGCGAGTCCGACTCGCACTTGGCCGGTTTTTCTAACTTATTTGGCGCTCGTGTAAGCGCATATGAGTAATCGCGAATAGGAAACTACCAGGGGGCCGATTTTTGAATTTCGATCGCTCGATTTCGTCACTCGAAAATTGGTGGAAAACGGCGAAATGCTATTTTTTGAAATACGAGCGATCGAAATTTGGAATCTATTGGTATTGACCACTCGATTTCAATTCTATTACTAGAATTTAAATGCCTAACAGTGGATATATTAATTAACGAAATACACGAAATCGAGTGGTCGAAATTCAAAAATCGGCCCCCATGTCTGTCCACAGTCATATGTGAAGGTACCTTTTTTCCCAAGGATGCTTTTCTAGTAAATGAGGATGACATAACTAAAAAACTTAGCTTTTACAGATTTAACCATTTTGTTGATAGGTATTTTATATAAGATATTTTAAGCATTCCTTTCCAAATGTGAAATAGAACAATCTTCTTATTTTTCAACAAGCAGACTTACGAGCATACAATGTACAATTGTACATATATTATAAGAAACAAGACTGTACACAAAGTTTTTTTAACCTTTATCCATATTTTGTTATAATTATTATAGGTCATACATACTAAACAACATGCACTTTAACTGCCAGAAATAGCAAAAAAAAGTTAAGCTACATACTTATTTACCTTCCAGAGTTGAAAAAATGCCCTGTATATTCTATATACAAGCATTACATATTGGAGCACCAATGGTTACACGTGTTAACTCACTAAACAAATTTATTCAACAACTCTCAGGTGTTGACTTCGAAAATTTTCCCGGAACACAAGTAATTTTTGTGCGTCAGTAAAATATTATCATTTCACAGCAAGTCCCAAACCCTTCGCGGCCGGACCATGACGCCCCTAGCCTCGCAACCCCTGACCAGAATAAATTAATTACTTATGTAAATTCCTTTACCTAGTCGCAAATTTGGGCCAGTTTTATAAATAGCTCCAACCATTTTTACCATGGCTGTCGTAAAGTCGTATAGTGGTTGGGTTTTATGGGAGTAATATATCACTAGCCTATTGTACTGTCCTACCGCAACCCCTAGTTTGCGCAAAAAGGTTTGGGCTGCAGTCCCCACACTATTTAAATGTGAATTAGTTGACTGAGTGACTGAAAGACGATGTTTTACTTGAATTTCGGCAATATCAAAATATTAAAAAAAGGCTGTGAAGGCCTTTTCCTCGATGTCTCGATGTAATAAAACAAATTTATTTTGAATTCAAAATTTGTGTTATTTTAGAGACGAGCGTAGGTACAACCTAATCATTATTGAGTCTCAAAATGGAAATGTGTTACGCTAACGAAACGTAAAGACTATTTTTTTATTCGCGCACATAAATAGGTATATAAACCTAAAACCGAATAGGAAGTGTCAAGTGAGGAATCCACGTATAGCCCGGCCTTTCGCAACCCTCCGGCGCGGCGCTTTAGTCACATTTACGTCCCCGAGCCGCCGCTACTCTGCCCGTTATGGCCGCCGAGTTATAGTTATGACTTTATGACTGTGTCCATAATCACTGATGCACTCTTGGTAATCACTTAATTTACTAGAGTACGGATTCCACCTAATTGAGAGTTGCGGCGTTGTGTGCAGACACACACACGGCACAGTTAAACACTGTGATCCGACAAGTTACGATGTGTCGTAAAAATATTACGAATTAATTTTACCTTGCACAAACAGTATCGCTTAAGAGCTCTCTAGAGACGTAAACTTTTAGGACATTGTAACGTAAATAAAAACCGTTGTTCAATTATTTTGCAAGCTATAGTGAGTGAAGATTCGCGACGGAAGTACTTACACCGAGTACGTGCGTCTACAAGGGAAAGTTTCTTCACAACGACTTCCCGGCTTTCAACTCATTTAAACCTTTGTTTATTATTCTTGTAGGTACTCGCTGATGTTTAACTCGAACTCGATAACAAAGATACTCTTGTAAACTAGGTCGGGATTTACGAAGTTATGAGGTCGGGACTTAACCCTTAAATGCATGATTTATTCTTTTTGTCCGAAATTAATATATGTATCACATAATTGATTGCCGTTTCTAGGTAAAATAGTAAAAAAAATTATATCATCGATTTTCACTGCGAAATCAGTGTTAAAAGTTGCATAGGCTAAATTATATTTTTGGAAATATATAGCTATTAGTAAAGGGTATAGGAATAATCTTAACTGCCATCAGGAATGTACACTATTTATGATGTTCCTATGATAAAGTTTGTATATATAAAATAATTACAAACCCCGAAAAATCTGCCCAAAATCACATACTCAAAATCATCAACTTCCAGGTTTTTCCAAGTTTTCCGACATTTCGTCTATAAAAAAATGTAATTTTTATAAATTAAAATACTGCGTAAATTTATGTAATAATTCGGAAAATTTATTAGTTTTACTATTGAAATAGTATACAGGAATAAATAGAATTTGTTTAACCCTTAATCTGTGAGCTGTCTAATGCTTTGTAGACATTTGGCAACACTATGCATTTAAGGGTTAAGAAAATTTTATAGGTTTTGAAAAAAGACGCGTTTGGTCAAATGAAAGTTAGTCTGACGAAACATGAGACTTTCAAACATTTTCGAATTGCGACAGGATACTTTCCCAGGTCGCATGGTCGTAAATGAGGGGACTCTGTTACAAGTGTACTCTGAGAAAATAAGACATAATAACTGTGGCATAAGACAGTCTTCCTCGCGTTATCCCGGCATTTTTGCCACGGCTCATGGGAGCCTGGGGTCCGCTTGGCAACTAATCCCAAGAATTGAATAGCCTGATACAAAGGCTGTCCATCGCAATCCAACGCGGCAACGCAGCGAGCGTGATGGGCACGGGACGGGTTTTAGTAGGTAGTTTATTTTTACATATTTATTAGTTTTGTTTAAGTTTCGACATTAGTATTAACCCTAAAAATACAAAGACCTAAATGTAGACAAAGTAGCGGTGAAACAGCCTAGCCGGCCGGACGTGGGCTAATACCCCACGGGAATGCAGATGGTGATAGCGAGACCCACAGGGACATAAAATATTCACCTGCCGAGATTCCGCTCTAATAAAAGCCTAATGTGGCGGCCGAGCAATAGAAATAACTGTAGTCATTTAGTTAGCGCCGGTTAAGCAGACAACGGCGTTTTTCTCAATTTTAATCGTATTCCGAATTTTAATCGCAGGTAAAATGCCATTATTTATTCACTGAGTTACTCGTATTACGGAAACAAATTATCACAAGAATTGTCATTACTTATCTCTAAAACAGGACCAATTACAGAAAACTTACTATGATACTACTGTTCGTTAGAATTTAATTCAATTTTCGTGTATTGAGAAACTAATAGGATCATTATTGTTAATGTACACAAATTTATATTAATTAGGTAACTACATCATACACAAAGTTAGGCTTTTCTGCACCATCAAACTGTACAGGATAAAGAAGTCTTTGTTTGACAACTTGGACAGCAGTTTTCAGTGTGAGCCTTTCACATAAGTAAAGTCAAAAATGTTAAAGTAAAATAATTAATTATGATTTCCTTTTTTACTCCTGTGGCTTAACGAAGATTTAGTGTTTGTGTCGAAATAAGTTATCAAAAATTTAATAGTCCGAAACGATGCAATAAATAACTCAGTATCATACTTCGCAGGACAATAAATTTGTTGTTACTGGGGCGGAATTGCTCCACAAGGACTATTCAGATTTGAAATATATGATACCAGTAGCGACGTATTTGCGGCGTTTGGGGTTGAAACCCCAGGGTTTCAGGGGGTTTCAGGGCTCCAGGGGCCGTATGGGCCTAGTAGTAGGGCAAACCTTGGCTTATCGGTGATACTTGGTAATTCGGTGATACTGCGTTATAATCTTACACAGTTCTCACCATGAAGAAATGCGAGCTATAAAATTGTTGGCAGCTGTTAGTTTTGATGCTTGCAATTGGGTTGGCAGAGATTTAATTGCTTACATTTCAGCATTGTAAGCTCAGCGTAAGATAACAACGCATCATCACCGAATTACCAAGTATCACCGATAAGCCAAGGTTTGCCCTACAAATTTTTGTACATATTCCAAAAAATATTTTGAACTTTCTTTGAGTAACTATGGGTTCCAAATTCAAAAACAAAACAAATGCTTCTGGGTCTCGGGAGGCTATGATGAGCTATCATAGCGTCTTATAAAAACATTTATTGAAGACTCTGGGTCCATAGTTTAAAAAGGCTTAGGTATAGAGGCTTCTGGTGACCATGCTGCTGGCCAATACCTATTTCGTTCAGCGGATCAGCATTGCTATCCGGTAGGGCAACGGGCCAGCCTTATGGGGACCGAATCGACGAACCGACCGAAGCGATTTTTTTTATAAGTTTTTAATACAAGTGTTTTATTTTTATTATGTTTTATCTACCTGTATTTCGTTGTATCAATAAAATACCTACCTCTATATTGCAGTGATTTCAGTCTTAAACGTACACAACGTACGTACGTTAAAACGAAAATAGTTCCTGATATCAATTTAATTCCACTTTTAGTAAGTCCCTCTCGCGATAAACAAGTGCGATTATGACTTAAACAAAGTTGGTGTCATATTTTTAAAATCGGAATATACCTCTTTGTCCATTCCGAAGCTCCATTAGCATATTGATGATGTTGGTATGAAAGTGTTTTTGTGTCATATGCAAATTAAATATTCGTCATGAGTAAGTAGCTAATAAAATTGGCTGGTGTGTATTAACTAATGGGCAACGAATTATTATTTTTTCATGAATAAACTATTGTTGTTATTTTGGCCCGTCAGTCACACAGCGACAATATCTTGCAACTGTTTACCGGCGGAGGTCAGAGTGACAGGCCAGCAAAACATTGCAGTTAAGAATAGTACCTATAGAAAACTAATTTTAAGGCCACAATTGCTCTTTTTAAAATTCGAATACTGCTCCAAGTTTCAGGATATGTCGCCGAAGCATGGACGGAATGGCGGCACTTCATCAAGTACCTAGCTACGTTCGTACTCAATGAGGCCTTTGAAATCTTTGAAAGCTTTCTCAAATAACGGCCGTAATCACTGAGCGTTGCGTAATATCGGGAATTGCCCCGTCGCGCCCGATTACAATGAAGTGACGTCACAAAGATGTGTCCGTCTCAGTTAAGTCGCCGGCTATATTTGAGAATAAAAGTGATATTTTCGTAAATGGTATAAAAAAGCGGCCAAGTGCGAGTCGGACTCGCCCATGAAGGGTTCCGTATTTAGGCGATTTATGACGTATAAAAAAAAACTACTTACTAGATCTCGTTCAAACCAATTTTCGGTGGAAGTTTACATGGTAATGTACATCATATATTTTTTTTAGTTTTATCATTCTCTTATTTTAGAAGTTACAGGGGGGGGGACACACATTTTACCACTTTGGAAGTGTCTCTCGCGCAAACTATTCAGTTTAGAAAAAAATGATATTAGAAACCTCAATATCATTTTTGAAGACCTATCCATAGATACCCCACACGTATGGGTTTGATGAAAAAAAAATTTTTGAGTTTCAGTTCGAAGTATGGGGAACCCCAAGAATTTATTGTTTTTTTTCTATTTTTGTGTGAAAATCTTAATGCGGTTCACAGAATACATCTACTTACCAAGTTTCAACAGTATAGTTCTTATAGTTTCGGAGAAAAGTGACTGTGACATACGGACGGACAGACAGACGGACAGACGGACAGACGGACAGACAGACAGACATGACGAATCTATAAGGGTTCCGTTTTTTGCCATTTGGCTACGGAACCCTAAAAAGATGTGAATTTGGCAACAGTGTCATAAATTTCATATTTTCAACGAAGTACGAGTATGAGCGAATGTCACAAAGATGTGGCCGTCTCAGATGCCAATTTAAACATACATGTTGATGTCTAAATCATGTAATTTTGTTATAATTCGCCCGTGCGTCTCGCTTGCGCCTATACATGTAGGTACGAATGAGTGTGAGTGAAATGCACGCGCGAAGGATAACAAAATGACATAATTTTGATCTTAAAATGCATATTCCAATTGGCCTCGCAGTTAAGTCGCCTGCTACATACATTTGGTAATACAAGTCACATTTTCGTAGACTTAACATAGAGGCACTTTACATTGGATAATATATTGTGTGTTTAGTATTGTTGAGTTCGAATATCGGATGTTTAATAACGTTAATAATAGATAGCATTCAGCACTCTAGTAACGGTTACAAAGATACCGCTATAATCAATTGTATTGAGACCTATAAGCGATATTTGTATCACTACTGTCTATCTTTGCCACGAATAAACAATTTCTATTTCTAATAGTGGTGCAGCGTTATGTGCGTTAATCCAATAAGTGTCGAATTAGATCAGCGACGAATGTTTATCTAACATATAATAAAAACGTGTTATTTCTTTGCGTGGGTAATTTCCCAGCAGCTATTAGGGTTCGTCAATAAACAACCGACAAGTAATTCATATTTTTTCATTATTTACCTAACTAACTTTGTCATCTATTATATGAACTCTACTTTGCAAATGTGAAAGTAACTCTGTCTGCCCACCTGTTACCTCTTTACGCTTAAAACACTGAACCGATTTAGATGAAATTTGGTATGGAGATAGTATGAGACTCTGGGGAGAACATAGAAATATGGAACATCTTCTTTAAACGTTGTAGACCTCTTAAGAAAGGATGGTTCGAATTAAAGCCCTAAAGGGTAAAAATGGGGTTGAAAGTTACGATCACGAAGTTTTTAACTGCCAACTTCATTTTAAAATAATATGCAAGGGATTCGTAGAGGAGAAGCAAGCACGTACTACTCGCCTTACCTACCTACCTAGCAACTACCTACCGTACCGTACCTAGTGTCCTTGTCCAACTCTAAAGGCGAATTCAAAGATTGCATATAGTTACCTACTTTAGAAATTAGGACGGGTGCCGCCGTGGCCGTGTAGCCTAGAGGTTAATATTTATTTTCTTGTTAAAGTTTATGTTACTAGATTACTGGTTGGGATATATCGTAGCCAACCCTAACATCCATAATTCACTGGATCCATGCAAACCATTTTATACCACAACAAATAACGTTATTGATACAAAATTAAATAAACGCGCGCACGCCTCCGCCCAAAGTAAATAACCATCGGCGATCAGATGGATAAATATAAACACAATAAATGTGATGTGTTCAACCAAAAAGAACAACTTTGTCGAATGATGATTAGATAATTTCGAGTTGCAACTTTTTGCGGCAGTAGGTTAGTAACTTAAAAGTTGTATAATAAGCAATGTACCTATTCACCATAATATGTATAAGCTTTGCATTGTTTGGGATTTAACTCCCTTATTTATTAAACTTAGCATACCTTAGTTAAATTGTATCTCTTTCCAACAAACACAAATGCCGACATGACAAATAGGGACACGTTTATGTCGTTTACGAACGTCTGTGAGATTGTTCCTAAACATATTTATTTACATACGAAGCTGACATTAATGACGTTACTTTTTGAATAAATATTTGGGGAGATAAAATAAGATAAGATTAATATCTTATCTTATTTTCTCTCCCCAAATATCTTATCTTATTTTCTCTCCCCAAATATTTATTCAAAAAGTAACGTCATTAATGTCAGCTTTGCCCTACTTGTCACGAGCTGTCAAAACACTCTAATATAGCTCCAGTTTTTCGATCATCTCACCTTCAAGCCCCTAAATTTTTCATGCCGCACGAAATGTTTGCAGGAAATGAACAGACGTAAAAATAAAATTTGGAGATATCTCAAATGTACCTAAGTTACGCGTGAAACGAAACGTCGACGTTTTCCGACACTCCCCCATTCAGGTGCAAATTATTATTTAAAAATCTTGTTCCACATTTTAGACTTAACTTATTGAAGCGCGTTCAGAAACGAACTCAATGAAATTATAATACCATATTTAAATGCGAATATTACTGCTGCTTTTTTAGAACAGCCACAGTGCAGACGTACCTAAACAAAACGACGTTTAGTTAAAAAAAATTTGACTTGATATTACTGTCGAGGTACTGGAATGAGAGTTACCTACCATATCAATACCATATTTTTAAAGATCGAGCGAGCGAGTGCACGAAACTAATTTATTTTAAGTATCATGTTTATTTTAAATGTCCATTCGAGAATAATGCAGGTTTTAATGAAAATGTGGAATGAATCCAAAGTATTCTAATTTGTTTTAATATTGTAGATGATAATGATGCAGTATCACAAAAATGTTACCGTTCTTGTTTTGCTCCAGGTTGTGTTTATATACTCAGATTTTCCCTTCTAATAATTGAGGCTAGAGTCAGGACAAGATAACTCTACAGCGATTTTGATAGCACAGACTGTGCAAGTGTTATTTTAAACGTCATAATTCTATGAAATGATGACGTTTAAAATAGCACTGGCACAGTCTGTGCTATCAAAATCGCTGCAGAGTTAGCTTGTTCTGACTCTACACACTACGATGTGCTACGACGTACCGTCAGGTCAGATACGCGCTACGAGCGTACCGAAATGGTACGGGAAAACCCATATGTAGCGAAAAGCGCCTACGAACAGAGATCTCACCTAGCGGGTTGCTGGCAGTGAATGTGGCCGAATAGGAAAATGTTACGTTTACACGACAATAGGCTATGTAGCCTATTAGTCATGTGACTAATTTTCATTTAGGGTATCAATCGATCGGGTTTGTTTTTAGGATCAAATGTCTATATGGGACCCATTGCATTAAAGTAACACAAAAGTCAGAAATTGTAGTCAAATGCCGACAGTCGCACTTCACTCGCGAAACGCCCTATACAAAACGGCAAGGGAACGTGACGTCAAGGTCTCTGGCCCATCTTGTAGTATGGACAAAACATGAAAATTGCGTTTTTGTCGGTGAAATATTGCGTTTATGTATATAGTTGCTATACAATATTTTTTAGGATGAAATGTAAGGAATCGAATGGTACCCTTACTTTTATCGTTTTCGGAAGTTAAAAAAAAACTTAAATTTTGAAACTTTCAGGTCCTGTAGTTTTGTAATTTTTCAATATTTTATTTTAATATCCACATTATTGTGATAAATTGCTCGTTTGCTATCTATTTTACTAGATTTTGTTATAAAATTCAACATGTGTCATCATCCCTATTAATGTATCCTTGGTCGATAACTAATATTGATAGCAATTATTATTTCGTCTTAATCCAGAAGATTACGTCACGTTCCGATATCACCAGTTACCTTATTCACCAAAACATCTTAACTCTGAGCCCATTTCCAATACATCTAGACCTCAAGATACAAAGCAAATAAGCATTGTTGGAGATCACACTATACTAGTCCTGTACATGCTCTTTAGTTAGCTATGAAATAACGCGCCTAATAAGCTTAGTCCAAAACTGTGCTTATGACATAACAAAATGATATCAACATTACATTGGTTACGCGCGCCTGCTTGCCCCACGACCCACTTATATGTGCAAAAGAGAACCACACATATATTCATCTAATTGAGATTAAAATGAAAATTTCTGAATATGGCCTTAACTTAGTTTCGCGTGTGTTTATATGTACATAGGTAGATATGTGGCGTAGGAACGGATCGAGCAAGATTAAAAGATAGGCATCGGAACATATACATGAAACCCTTTCCTTTGTCACATAACGATACCGCATATATCCTTCAATAATTAGTCCGGTCAATATTTGCGGTTCTGTCTACCTACATTATTGGACTTTAATTATTTGTCAAGTTATTTCAAATATCTTGTTAGAGTCTCAGCGGAAAGAGAAGAGTGTTGAAATGTATTGGCCCCACGTTGGGCGCCAATGTGAAGTGTTCTATAAGTTAAGCATCTATCGTTTTATCATAAATTCTATCTAACCTATAGGAAGTAAAACAGTACATTGAGCGTAATAGCTTCCACGGGATGAAATTTTAAAATAATAATAATACTAAAATTTTACATAACAAAGAAACATAACCCAGTAGAATGCAAGGACAATGCACATAAACTAAACCTTGCCAGATAAAACACAATAAAAGTAAAATTAAAATCAAAACTATATGAAGAAGGTTGATTTTTGTTTACATATATTTTATTGTAATTAGTGACTTTTGCTTGTCACCTGACGATGTATTCTACGACTCTTCTCTTTTCGTACAGTCTATACGGGTTAATCAATTCCTTCTGCCATGGTTATTGCCGTTATTGGTTACGTACGCCTTTTGGACTAAAAGCAAACTCATGCAATTTTGTCGTACCTAGTTATGATATAATGAACTCATTCTATTATAGGCCAGTAACAACATAGGTAGGTACTAATCTAAGAATGCTTAAGGCTTTATTATTGTGTTTATTACAGTTGTGTTCCGTCTGATGAAACAGAATGAATTCAAGAAATAGTTGATCGACCCGTTGGTAATATTTTTTAATAGGTACTTGTGTTGTACATTTTAACAGTGTTTTACCCATTACAGAATATAAACGCTGATGTAACTTCAAATCATGCAAATAAATTTAAATCTATGTTAAAAAACATTACCGTAACGTAATATATTGTAGTTATTAGTTACTTACTAATAGTAGTTAATTAATACTACTTAGTTATTCTAAGTTACATAACTAGAGACTGATGACCCCGCAGTCAAATTCATTTTTAGGGTTCCGTACCCAAAGGGTAAAAACGGGACCCTATTACTAAGACTCCGCTGTCCGTCCGTCCGTCCGTCCGTCCGTCCGTCCGTCTGTCACCAGGCTGTATCTCACGAACCGTGATAGCTAGACAGTTGAAATTTTCACAGATGATGTATTTCTGTTGCCGCTATAACAACAAATACTAAAAACAGAATAAAATAAAGATTTAAGTGGGGCTCCCATACAACAAACGTGATTTTTGACCGAAGTTAAGCAACGTCGGGCGGGGTCAGTACTTGGATGGGTGACCGTTTTTTTTGCTTGTTTTGCTCTATTTTTTGTTGATGGTGCGGAACCCTCCGTGCGCGAGTCCGACTCGCACTTGGCCGGTTTTTTGAGTTTTGCGGGGCTATGACTATATTTAAGAGTAAGTAACTCTTAATATGTTATTAAATAAATAATTATATATTTTTATAACTAAGTAATAATTTTACATAGGCCACTCTAGGTAAGTAATTTAGGCGATTGATCAGATAACTTCAGCCGTCAGTTTATCCCAGCTGAGCTAATACAAACTTTTTAAGTCGCCACCGAAGAAAAGTAGAAAACAATGTAACAAAGAATGAAATACAAAATATCAAATCGAAAAGTTGACCAACTTTCACCAACTCCGATAAGGATACTGCAATAATAATATAAACAATCCACTTACAGTAACGTTGACGGATAGACGATCAAACATATCCAAAATTGGGTAATATTTATTTTATTGAGATTTATGTTCTCAATTATTGTACAACTTGTGTAAATTGCGATTTTCCTCAGAAAACAAAACATTCGGCCCGATTCGAACTACAATAAGATAAGATACGTCATTTTTTCTGTTTGAGGAAACATCGCTTTTGACACTGATTAATCCATATCGTATCTAGACGTAATATATGACGCATCTTAAAGGTAGAATCGGGCCGTTTGGATGTAACATTATAATCCAAAACAACGAAGAAAACTGTGGAATACTCGTAATTACCTTTGTAGCTTAATGTCACTATGACAGCAAACATGTTTGGATTCACCTTCTACACTAGAAAATAAATAATACCTAATAGATTCAGGTAAAATTACTAAAAGTCTAGTCATTTCCTTAAGTAAGATTAGTCTAAGGCTAGCTTACCTACGAGAGAATTCATCAAGCTCTTCAGGTTGTAAGCCTTGCTTTAGATACATATAGGTAGGTATATAAATACTTAGCTATTATATAGGCACCTACACTCTGAAAACGTTATTTTCTTCAAACGAGTAATAAAAACACCCCAATTTTAACCAATAACCTTTAACAAGCCATTTGAACGCTTGAATTTAACATCATTTGTGTATTAATGAAATTACTTCCACCTCGCCACGTTAATGACTGGGCCACTGACTTTATAATATTATCAATTACTGGTAGCTATCGGAACGCCACAAGGCAAGGGTCCGGCGGTTATTAGGCCAGATGCTGTTGACCGCCTATGGCCTAATTTATCATGTTAACTAATTATTTTCTCATTACATTATCCAAGAGTGATTGTTTTAATTAGCGAAGCGAATTTTATGTTACATTTTTTTTATGAATACAGATATTATTAAGAGTAGTACTTAGTAAGATGGCTACTGAGCTAGAATTTCGTAATAAAATGGATCTAATAAGTATAGCATTCACTGATATTATTAAACAAGCAGCGTTATACAGGATGCTTCCTGTAACAGGATCAATAAATTAAACTAAAGGCTGTACTCCTCAAACTGACCAACATTTGTTCAGCAACTTTTAAATATTATGAATCCTTTAGACATCCTCTTTTTCATACAAAATAAATATTGCCTCCAATGCACGCTAACATCAGTGTGTTCGACGTTGCTTGTCACGCTTTAAACGTAACAAAATTTGCAATACATTGCGTCTTAGAATAAACTTTAAAGTGTAATAAAAATCAAACATGAGTTATTTTCAAAAGTTGCTCAACAAATGTTGGTCAGTTTGAGGAGTACAGCCTACAGTTTAATTTATTGCTCCTGTTACAGGAAACACTCTGTATAATTAAAGTATAATTACTACTTACTACCTATTGTATACCCTAATTGTATAACCTACTCGTAACATAGGTACTAATAGGTACCTATTAATTAAATGAAAAATCCACTGTTACACTATCTGGTCTAATCAAAGTAGTATACTTTTACGAAAATTATAAATACACTCTCCACAGTATTTTTAACACATTTGTATCTTAGTTACTCTCACGTAACATATGTATATAAATAGGTTTTAAAAGAAAATTGTTTTTTGAAAGCGTGAGTTTTTGATAGTCCCTACAAAACTCGCGTTATGTCCTCATTAACATGTGATAAATAGATAGCTTTAGGTGTGATAATGATTACACATTCAAAAGAAACTTTATATATTGCTTAGTTACCTAATAAATTGCTCTTTGTTTCAGAACTCCCTTTAGTTCAATATTCAGGCTTAGTAAAATGAATAACTAAACCGATAATAACCTAATCCGCTTTCCCGTTGTCGGGTTTCAAACAAATTATTGTACCGGATAATGGATTGGATCATTTTGTTGCAATTGAGACTATTAATCAGTTGAAAGGGTTTATAACGGCCTAATCCAATACAGCGCACAACAAAATAATTGTTCCCTTTTAGTTAATTACACCTCAGACACCGCAAGCTCACTCCAAGCGATTACATGACAGGCACCTCCCCAGAGGCTCGATACCTTTATTCCCATGTTTACGAATGCCCATCCACAGACATCCATAATAAAGAAACCTTTCCTCCTGACCAAACAATAATAACGAGTTTGAAGAAAATCGGGGGTCCGTTTCTACTTCGGTGATTTATGGTATCTGATTTGTAATACATAGGAAGAGACAGCGCGGCGTCTCGCGAGGATAGGGACGTGGGCTCCGCGCGAACTCTTACAAATATACCTTTCGACTTAGGCAGATTAGTGTAAAGCTCAAGTGTCCTACAAAAATCGGGGCGCGGGCCCGAGGCGTTGATGCGATTCATGTCTATTTAAATTCCAAATGCGGCGCGCAAGTGCAACCAAGGTATGTGTTCGCACTGCACCCTCGATGTAGGTCAGTATCGGCCCTCGGTGCACATGCAGGGCACGCGCGAGCGAGCCGTTCGGCAACTTACGACGTCAATGAGCTGGCTGAGTTTGAGTTTGATGCAGACGCGGAGGACATCGGTGGTGTTGACGACGGGCCGGACCAGCTTGTTGTAGTTGGAGAGCAGGTCGTCGTAGAGGCGCTTGGCGTCGGGGTTGCCGGCGGTGGCGGCGCGGGCGAGGCAGCAGGCCGCCAGCCACCATACGAGCGCGGCCATCAGCTCTCGGGGTCGGGCATCGTTACGTAAGGCTGGAGCGGACGGACGGCCCGGGCGCGACGCGGCACGGTACTGCCGCGCGCCTCTCGCCCCGCCCGCCGCGCCTCCCGGCCCTACCCCGCGCGCCGAAGAATCACCGTCCGACGCGACACTCTTTTGTATATTAGCTCGTCGCTCGCTGTTCGGTTTAATTAACGGACCAAGAAAAACGAAACGGCTTGTTACAATAAATAAAACTTATTTTGATAATTATCTTATACAGCTTTTTGCTGAGATGGATACTTTTTATTTGAATATTTTCTTAGCAGAATACAACAAGAATCTCGAATTACAAAACTTTGGATAAGTAAGTAATCGAATTTCTGTTTACGTTACTTCCCATTAAGTGATAATTATTTTATCCTTGGGACTTGACTTTTAATTAGTTAAGTTGAACATAAATTATCGATAAGTCGGATTAAGGGGAAACTCTGGGCGTCGTTTTAGACAAAACGATAAACGCAAGTCTTATTAATTTTGGTTGAAAATTTTGCTTCGGGTGTGTTTTATGTACTTATGTATACATTATGTTGAAAGAATAAAACCTGAAGTAGAATAATTTATTTAAAAAAATACCTAGGTATATCAATGATATCCATAATATAGGTAAACAACTTTTATCACTATAGGTACTGAAACGATTTTGACGAGGCATGTATAAACCTTAAAGGACTTATTTGAATGTCATAGGCTCCTTTCTTTCACCACTAACCAAAAACCGTAAAAGGAGTGCTATGACACATTACGCAATCCTATATGTAGAGTAGACCAAGACAACTCTGCAACGATGCTGCTGCGCTGCAAAAGAGAACTAGTTGAAATCCAAACTGGGGGCCCGATTCGAATTTTGAAATAGACATCTATAAGATATCTTTTAGACATCACCAAGATACGATAACGATATGTTTAAGATCTAACCTGTCAAATTTGACATTTGCGCGATTCTGGAGATACTCTTGAACGATTTCCACAAGATATGGCTTAGAGATCCAATTCACATCTACACGTAAAAGTGACATTGGTTGCCCGAATTGCGCTGCAAAAGAGAACTAGTTGAAATCTAAACTATAACGTGTCTAGAATAGATCTAGTACGTGTCGTCTCTTGTGAATATCTTGAAGTTCGAATACGGCAGTACCTATAACGTATATAGAATGGATCTAGTACGTGTCGTCTCTTGTGAATATCTTGAAGTTCGAATACGGCAGTCGGTTTTTATCATTTGTCATCATGCCTGTCCCGTTTTAACAAGTATGTAAATGCCAAAAGGACACACGACATGACCAAGTGATAAAAATACGACCGTGATACCGTGGATATTTATTTCATGCGAAGCCCGCCCGTCCGTCGTCCACTTTCCTCTTGTATTATTGGAATTCTGGTAATGTGTATAACTACCTATAGTTGGGATATGGTATGAATTTGTCGAGTAGTGCGGCGGTTGCAGCCCCAGTCCCTGACATTGTGCACGCGGACAGCGTGCATGCCTGCCCTGCATTCTGACAACTAATACAATCTGAATTTTATAAAATCAATACGAATCAGTAGAGTGCATCGCTAACATGTTTGCTTTTGTACTAAAGAATCGTGAAAACGTCAATGTAATTTTGTGTATGTTATTAACTGTTATGCTGCATTTGATGATGGTAACAAACATCATTCTACCGCATAAAGGATGACTCACGCTAGACCGGGCCGCGCCCGAGCCGAGGCGTCCGACATGTCATTTTCTTTGACGGCTGATCGGTGATCACGTGGTGCTTGCCATAGAAAACGAAGCGCCGGAAGCTCCGGCCCGGGCCGGCTTGGTCTAGCGTGAGTCATCCTTAATGCGTCCGGTAAGTTTATTGATATCGACTAAAAATAGTAAACTAGTCAGTAGCTTATCCGTAGGTAGGTAATAACTTTTGGAAACCTCTTATATCAATACTACATTGATACATTTTTTTTATTCTCAACTGAAGGAAATAGAATTTGATGGCAAAATAAAACTGCCTATTGTAAAGTGATACCTTCAAAGGTAAATTGAAAAGGGCCCTGGCGCCATATAGCATACGTTATTTTTGGTAACCTACTGCAAACAACACAGACAGGCCAATTCGAACGTCCACTGATACCAGAATGATAACTGATGTCATTCGGTTATCGTGCAGCTGTACTTGTCCTTTTCCGTTGTCCGTAGACGCATATGAGCGAGACGCATGATAACTAAATAACATGATTCAAATATCATTATGATATCTGTGTATGTTCGAATTGGCCTGAGAGCCACTGGTATAGCTTGTACAGTCATCACCAAAATTAACATATCAGACTATGCGTCAAAAGTATCTACCATTATTATTCTCTGATAGCTGAACAAAAACAGATATATTATGTCTCTAAATATAGAACAACTAAACTGCTACGGATACTTTTGATTGCGAACTTTCGAGACATATCTCTGTTTGGAAAAGTATTCGAGGGTGGCAGATATTTTTGACGCATTTGTTTCATACGCTTCAATTGATACTGACTGTACTTTCTAAAGTTACCCATCCGTGGAGTCCAACATTATATTTTTATGTAACTTTTAAATTTATTATAGCTATAAGCTATAACGTTAAAGTGGTTACGCTTGGAAGTTTAGCAAAGGGGTAGATTTATAAGCAAAAATTCTCAATAAAAGTGCAAAGTAATGATACATATAAGTTTTTTTACAAACATTAAAATGTGTATCTAATGATTCCAAATCTTTAATATTCCATTGAAATCGTGTTGGCTCCAGCGGTTTCATAACCGCCTTTTTATGTCAAAGAAACCTCAAATTTAGTCAAATAAAATTACATTTTTGCCGCTGACTGGACGCTTTGGTTTTTTATTGTTCTCGAAGTTTACCCAACAAACAATTTTAATATCCTGAGGAATAAACACGGCTTAAACACATAGGCCTATTACGCAGATTGCCAAGAATATAAGTATAAATTTTAATTTGTGCCGCGAGGGGCTGAAAAATGTTAATTTCACCAAGACTGGGCGTGACGGCAGATTAGACGTTATGATAAATGCGGCGCAAGCGATGAAATTCTGCTTGTAGGGTGTCATTCTGAATCCCTAACAACGTTTGTCCTAAAGTCACTTGCCCTAACTGGTTTGTCCTAATAGGCAGATGCCCTAACGATCAATTGTCATAACGATTATTTTCCATAATGTAAGGTTCTGAAAAATGGTTAGGTTTTAGAACTTGCTGCCACAAAAGTGGGTTAGGTTAGGGTTAGAACTGCGACCCTCGCAAAAAAGAAAATATGCTTAATAACATTAGGATGTAATCAATAATTAGGGAAACCAAAATTAGGGTTTTTAGTGTTAGGACAACTGATCATTATGACAAACAATATTAGGGAATGCAAAGATAGGAGAAAAGACTTTAGGGATTCAGATATAGATCCCTGCTTGTAGAAGCTGAGGCACGCGTCAGATTTAAGGCGGCCTAAATCCAGAAGAAGGTAACTAACAACTTTTCACTATTTCATCTTTTCCACTGATTTTTGTTGACGTACCGTACCGTACGTTACAGGCACCTTCTGGGCAAGCTTGCTCCATCGTAGGCCACGTCTTCGCCTCGGCTAGTCTGTGGCCATGAGTAACCCCATTTATAATATAAAACCGGCCAAGTGCGAGTCGGACTCGCGTTCTAAGGGTTCCGTCCATTAAGTCCGACTCCCGCTTGACTGCAAATTTGCACGGACCTATGTGCATTTTTTGTCAGACATATATGTTAATTTTATCACAATTATAATAACTCTACCGGCGAAAGTGTTCCCAACATCTTTATTTATATGAATTTAAAAGTGGAAAAATTACTCTCTTGGGTGAGACTTGAACTCACGGCGTCTGGAGTTCAAGTGTCACCCAAGACAGTATTTTTTCAAAATTTTAATTTATTCTGAGCATAATAGCATCGGTCGCAGACATTTCTGCTTCTTAAAAAAAAAATTGTATGTGTATATATATCAAGTCCAGAAGTAATTTATTAATGTCTACAACCAGAGCCCGTACCATGAGTCACTGACAGTGTCAAAACTGACATATACGCTATCGAGAACGTAATTTACTTTCTATACATCTCGTTCGCACTAATATGCAAGTACGAGAGAGATGCATAGAAAGTAAATTACGTTCTCGATCGCGTTTATGTCAGTGCCAAACTGATGGTAGCCGTACAGAAGCATAAAAACTTATCAGAAATTATCTAAAGATACTTAAAAATCCTAAAAGCTGCTTACCGCTCTTACAATGCAGGTACGCCGTGCGACACAAAACATATTTTTTTTTCTAGAGCAAATCCTCAAACTTTTAATTCTGTAGAGGATTTTCGTAAAAAAAAGTGTAAAGATTTTTTATGAATTATGAATTTCTCGTATTTTTTGTATGGGTGAGTGAAAATTTAGTCACAGAAATGAATTCCTTATTCTCGAATTACACGAAAAAGACACCAAACTTGATATATAGCTAGTCGAGCAAATCTTGTCAGTAAAAAAAGGCGCGAAATTCAAAATTTCTATGGGACGATATCCCTTCGCGCCTACATTTTTCAAATTTGCCGCCTTTTTCTACTGACAAGATCTGCTTGACCAGCTATAGTTGCTAGATGTATGCAGATATAAAATTTAGAGTGAGGCGCGCCGGAGGCATTTTTAAACCCGTAGGGGTAGGGTCAAAGACTAAGTAATTAAGTTCGACTCACGCTTGACTGCACATTTCTAATAGGTTTTTCCTGTCATCTATAGGTAAAGAACTATTTTGTGTATATTTTTCAAAATTTTAGACCCAGTAGTTTCGGAGATAAGGGGGGGAATGGTAATTTTTTGCCTATTTTCTTGAATAACTGCTAAACTATTTATCCTAAAATAACCGAAAAAAATTTTTGAGTTACTCACAATGAGCTCTTTCATTTGATATGTAACAAGATATAGTTGGAAAAATTTTATTTCCCATTTACACCCCAAAAGTGGCTCCCTTGTTTAAAATTCATTTGTTTGCGTTACATGGCCGTCTTTGAGTCACAAATTTGCATATGTGTACCAATTTTCACCTTAATTGGTCCAGTAGTTTCGGAGAAAACATTAAAAAAAAACCCGTAGGGGTAGGATCAAAGACTAAGTAATTAAGTACGACTCACGCTTGACTGCACATTTCTAATAGGTTTTCCTGTCATCTATAGGTAAAGAACTATATTATGTTTATTTTTTTCAAAATTTTAGACCCAGTAGTTTCGGAGATAAGGGGGGGGGGGATGGTCATTTTTTTGCCTATTTTCTTGAATAACTGCTAAACTATTTATCGTAAAATGATAAAAAAATATATATTTGAGACTCCTACAATGAGCTCTTTCATTTGATATGTAACACGATATAGTTAGAAAAACTTTATTTTTTAATTTTCTCATTTACCCCCCAAAAATGGCCTCCATATTTAAAATTCATTTATTTACGTTACACGTCCATCTTTGGGTCACAAACTTACATATGTGTACCAAATTTCAACTTAATTGGTCCAGTAGTTTCGGAGAAAATAGGCTGTGACAGACGGATGGACGGACAGACAGACAGACAGACAGACGAGTGATCCTATAGGGTTCCGTTTTTTCCTTTTGAGGTACGGAACCCTAAAAAAAACGTGATCTTGGTCCTGGCAGAATACCCGCTTTTATGTATTTTTTCTTTTTCTATTTTGTAAAAATCTGTGTGACTATTATTTGTCTTTGTAATTTTCCATTTTTCTCTGGATTGTTTTTTGTATGTCATTGTTGTATATTTTGAATATCTTGTGTGTATTGTGGCAAACAAATAAATGGATATCTATCTATCTAAGGAATCTTTTATACATACTTATGAACAAAACTTTGCTCGTTAGATCTCTAGGCTATGTCACTAACTATTGTGTACTAAAATTATACTAATAACATGTTCAGCACTTTAGACGCTTTAATATATCTATTAGATGTTGCAAACAAACACACGGGTCACCGTACCGTCACATAGACAAATACGCTCATTCAAGTTTTGGAATATTTAGGGTCGGTTGCACCAAACTGTTCGTATCGTTAAAGAGTTCGCAAACATTTTATGTATGGAAAGTTTCATAGTAAAGCGCCGGGGCGCCGGCTGACGTTGATCAGTCTGTCAAATGTGGTTGGTGCAACTGGCCCTTAAAGGTGATGACTACATGTTGAATTTAAATAACAAATGAGGTTATGTAAAACTAAGTACCTAATTACCTATACTACTAATATACATAATGTATAGTTTATAAAAAGTGCCGTTTAGTAAACGGCGTTTCACGTGTAATGTACACTTGTTTGACTATCACATTTATCTTTTATATTGCTTTAATGCAATGGGTCTCATAAAAGACATTTGATAAACAACCCTGATCGACTGATACCATAATAAACTTGTCATCTAGCCTTATCATTCCATAGTCAGAAACTTAAACACTCCATTTCCCTTATCTGTGTGCACTAGTCTTTCTCAACCTGACAACTCGTTAAGTGCACCTAGACTAGGTACGCTAACTTTGTTGACCTAACGCTTCTGTAGAGGAAAAACGTAAGTCACGTCGGCTAAATAAAGACGGGCGCTTTATCCATGCCAATAAACACTGGTACAACACTGGAGGTATAGTTTGAGGTACGTGCTTAACGAATACTGTTGTTATGTGTTTACTCTTGAGAGGAAAGAAAAAGGGTCATTTAGAAAGGAGTTACATTTAGAAACTGACCCGTATTAGTTGCTTTTGAGTTCATAAAAGAGCAGAATGTGAAATAAAGACAGTCATAATAAGCCATACGTCCTAATCATATATCATCATCATCATCATCATCATCATCATCATATCAGCCCTTTATCGCTCACTGCTGAGCATAGGCCTCTCTTCTAGTACGCCACTTGTCCCGGTCCTGAGCTAATCTCATCCAGAAGTGACCCGCAATCTTCTGGATGTCATCCACCCAATATATGGAAGACCGATTCATGATTTACCAACATATTACTCTAACGGACTGTGACAGAGCAAACTGTAACATACTAATTGCTTATCTTACCATCGTATTTCTCGCGCAATAAATGTCAAGTTCACACTGCAGGACTCATTTCACATTGTCACTTACGGTGACATTCGAATGGCACTGTAGCTGCATTACTGTTGCAGCATTACTGCTATGCCTATGATGCTAACGCTGTCACTGCAAATTTCCTAGGTGACAGTCCATTTCCAACCGCAGCTGCACTACTGTTCATTTTACTATGGAAATTGACAGTAACAGCGACGTGTTCAGTCAGCAGTGCAGCTGCGTTCAGAAATGGAATGTTACCCTAAAATGAGTGACGCTGACGGACTGCACGTTCAAAACGCGGCAGTAATAATACAGCTACGAACGTCACTCATTTATCAAGGAAATTGACAGAGACAGAGCCCGCTTCAAAACCGCAGCAGTAATGTAGCTGCAGTTGCCATCCGAATTTCACCTGTACGGTTATTATGGCTGATGGGGCAGAACACAAACACAAATGTACTTATAGTATTGTGTAGCAATGATTCGTTTGATAGGCGAGGAGGAAATTGAACGTTATCCCCAGGCTTGTCATAGTGACAGAGCAATTTGCGAAGCAAATACAGGAGGCTGGTTCGAACTTGCAAATGAATGTGTATTTGATCTCATTTTGTTCTCCATATGTCCGTGGGTCTCGCTTGTGTCTCGTACTTATACAGGTTAGGCGCCAATTACCCGAAAAACTTTGGTTACGAATAAAATATATTAAATCAACATAACCTGCCGTATTCGAACTTCAAGATATTCACAAGAAACGACACGTACTAGATCCATTCTAGATACGTTATAGTTTAGATTTCAACTAGTTCTCTTTTCCAGCGCAATTCCGGCAACCAATGTCACTTTTACGATAGATCGTGTTAGATATCTATTAGATGTGAATTAGATCTCTAAGTAATATCTTGTGGAAATCGTCCAAGAGTATCTCCAGAATCGCGGAAATGTCAAATTTGACAGGTTAGATTTTAAACATATCGTTATTGTATCCTGGCGATGTTTAAAAGATATCTAATAGATGTCTATTACAAAATCCGAATCGGGCCCAATGTCTAATTTTGCATTTTCATCAATTCAGTTCAGAATAAAATAATTCATTGGTTTTTACACATCAACGGAGTATACCATGAAGTTGGTACCGTCCGTGGAACTGGTACTGTCTACAAATACGTAGAGTCAAAATGCGTTTCTACGGGACTGTTCGGGGTATTTGTTCCCACTAACTGATGAGCAGTCGGAAAGTTTTCATTTTATTTGAGAATTTTACACATGAAAAATTCCAGACACCTCTCATATTTTTGTATAAGGTAAAAAAAACCATTGTCAAAATAAAAGGTTCATTTATTTCCTGCGAAATGTTCCTGAAATATTCGATAACTTCTCTAACTTTTTGGAACCTTTCTGCAACTTGCACATCTGTAGGCCTCCTGTTCACATATTGATGCGATTTGGATGCGCTGAGAGTAAATATCAGTACATCATACCAATCACAGATGTTTGAGTCGAATGCCGCTCCAGATCCCTACCTGCGCCTCCGCCGGATACCGCAAATGGTTCTGTTGTTGTTTGCAATATCTCCATCTCCAATATAACCAGAGGTACGTATAAGCATAGATAAATAAGTAGACCTACTGCCGTATTCGAACTTCAAGATATTCACAAGAGACGACACGTACTAGATCCATTCTAGATACGTTATAGTTTAGATTTCAACTAGTTCTCTTTTGCAGCGCAATTCGGGCAACCAATGTCACTTTTACGTTAGATAGAGTTAGATATCTATTAGATGTGAATTGGATCTCTAAGCCATATCTTGTGGAAATCGTTCAAGAATATCTCCAGAATCGCGCAAATGTCAAATTTGTCAGGTTAGATCTTAAACATATCGTTATGGTATCTTGGCGATGTCTAAAAGATATCTAACAGATGTCTATTTCAAAATCCGAATTGGGCCCAGAGTTCTCTCTCGATACATAGTAAACTTGTTTACAATGAATTTTAGGCGAGCTTTGCGGATTTCATTTATGATAAGGATACTTACTCGTATTTCTCTATGGTACCATAGACACACATGTAAAAGATAAGAGATATTTTTTCGTGACGATCACTAAACATGTACGAATATGTACAGACAACAACAGCAAGAAAAAAAGAAATCATTAAGTGTGCATCACGAAATGGACCATCAGCATAATAAAACCAGCGTTGTTCTTCCGTAGCCCATTCGGTGATGTACATGGCATTTCAGCTGTGGGTATACTTTATCATTTTGATGTCACTATGTAAGTTTGAATTGGCCTGCTGAATCTCTAATGGATATGACCTGCCAGCTGTCAAAAGTGATATTTCTGGTTGAAGAAATGTCACACACAGCTGTATACTGCTGTCAGATATTATACATATGAAATCCAGATCAAATTCATAACCTGTTATTACAATCGGAAAAAGCCTCATGGTTGATCCATTTTATTCCGTAAATTCGGTGATATAATATAATGTGAGACAGACATATATTTACAATGACAAGTCTGCACTGTTTTCGTGAATTGTCAAATCACTTCATACAATTTACGGCTCGCAAATGCTACGCCGAAGCGTAGACCGCTACGGCCGTAGCTGCCCGTACGTTGCTACGAGCGCTACGAACACCGCAACACGATTTTCATATCTCGCTCGCACCTATCCGTAAGTATGAGCGAGATATGCACTCCTAGTGCATGTAATATCGATAAGAATTTAAAAGGCGCCCCTGAGCATAACCAATTAGCAGTTATAAAATATACTTGGTCAAGCAGATCTTGTTAGTAGAAAAAGGCGGCAAATTTGAAAAATGTAGGCGCGAAGGGATATCGTCCCATATCAAATTTGAATTTCGCGCCTTTTTCTACTGACAAGATTTGCTTGACCGTCTATATTAAGTATTTATCATTCAAAACCATCACTTAAAAGGCAATAATAGCCAAAATGAGGAAACAAATCAAAATTTGAACTAAATTTATTTGCCTGTTATGGATGAAATGTAACTTTTTTATCCTTTAAATGTAAAAAAAATAAGAGAGCTTAACGAGCGGCTGTGGTGAAACACAATTTATATATAGTTGGTCAAACCAAATTGTCAGTAAATAAGAACAAAAAACTATACTCATCCTTTTTTTTGCGTGCTAGTACTAGTGTAAGACAAAGTATGATTCTCTGTCTATGTTTGAAATGAGATAGGCCTTTGACAAACTATAATATGTGTACCGTGACACTAGCGCCACCTCTTGTAGTTATGGTGATTTATACCTTGCCTGTCTGTTCTCTTTATAAAGCCTTTGTTCGGCGCTTCGCTATTTCATCGTTCTTCGCGGAGGGTAATGGGTGAATAAAAAGTGGAGTCTCGGGCTACCGGCGTGTGCCTGTGCAGCGCAACTTAATAAAACTTATATTCCTATATCAAAATGATGTCATTTTGACATCATTCGCGAGTACGTCTCGCTCGCGCCAATACGTACGAACCGGGCGGCCTAGCTAAGGTGACAATCGCTTACGCCCCTTAGCGATCGAAACGCAACTGTCCCTGTCGCACTAATATGGAAGAGTGATAGAGACACAAAGAGTTTCATTGTCGAAGCGATTGTCAGCTTGGCTAGGCCGGCAGTATCTACCACCAGTTTTGACATTGGCATATTCGCTCACGACTACGTAACTTACTTTCTATAGGTAAATCTCGCTTGCACTAATACGCGAGTAAGAGTCAGATGCATAGAAAGTAAGTTACGTGGACGTGACCGAATATGTCTATGTCAAAACTAGCGGGCTCATTCAGACGGCGCGCGAACTCGTATACGATTTTAGTTACATTGCGGACCATTGAGGTTACGTCAATTCAGCCGCCCGATCAAATGGCGCAATGTAATGAAACTCGCAAGCGAGTTCTCGCCCCGTCTAAATGAGCACTAGACGTACAGTTCGAGCGGACGTTATTGATCACCACTACTGATGTGCCTAAGGAAACTTTCCAAAATTTCGAAATGTTTCGGAAATTTAACGTAGGAAAAATTCGGAAAATTTCTTACATTTTTGTATGAGAATTGAAACTTTCCAATTTTAAATTTAAATTTCCCATATTTCCTAGTGAAAGTTTCATGAAATTTCCGAAAATTTATAGAATTTTGTGGAAACTTTCCGCAACTTGCACAATCTGTAATCACCACCAATGTTCAGTATCACATCGTGTTCATTGGAGTCAATTAATTTATTAGGTGTCATTGATCACTTAGTATGCAGTCCAGTAGGCCTAGCACAGGAGCGGTGCGACAGTATCTCACACGCCAGGATAGACTACCCCTCACTCTCTAACTAATACAGTGAGAAAAAGACGGGTAGTCTATCTCGCGGGCGAGATACTGTCACGCCTCTCCCCGAGCTAGCCTTACAGAGCGATAGCTAATCATAGTACGGATAGATAATAGATATAGATATAAACTTCATAATACTTATGTCAGAGCAATGGAAATGTTTTTTTAACAAATAAATTTGGATATAAATATCAGTCTGTGATATTCGTAAGTATTCAATTATTCATGTATTTACAAATTTTACAATACATTTTAGATACCATTTTAAGAGCCCATCAACGTGCACACTAGCGCCACTGCTAAATAATCGTGATTATTTAAATTTAACGCAAGATATTTAAAAAAGGGGGGCCGCTACGTACTGTATCTTGTATTAAAGTACCTTTTGAATACATCAAACTAGTTTCTATGTTGCTGGATTCGTCAATCTATGAACTACATCAAATTTATGCACATTCAAGAATAATTAGATGATCAAACGAACTTACCTGAAGTGAAGTTCGATCTTAATTATCTTGTCTTCGCCGAGGAGATTTATCCTTTACATGGTAGTTGTCTAGCTATGCAGCAACCTAACGCACAAGTATTTAGAGTAGAAAGAGAAAACAAGATTGTTGTCTCTTTCTCCCATTGAATGCTCCCCACTCGCCACACCCGGGAGCAGCTTCATTGTTTTCAGAGACGAAACTATAGGAACAGCAACATTGAACATAAGGGGGAAAAAATAAATATTCAAACCAAATGAAATTAAGTGGAGGGAGGGCCCTTAAATCTCCTCGGCGAAGACAAGATAATTAAGATCGAACTTCACTTCAGGTAAGTTCGTTTGATCATCTAATTATCTTGTCTTCGCCTCCGAGATTTATCCTTTACATGGTAGATGTTCAGATTTTCAATGTTGCGTCGTGTAATATAGTTATAGGTAATAAAATAGGACACAAAAGGAAACTCATCAGTGGGCTTAGCACGGTAGCAGTTATCACGCAATATGGTATAAAATATGTGAATAAAACGTTAGTTACCGACGATTTTATCATGCATACTATGGTAGCAGACGATATATGGAGTTATCCACATTTGACAGCGGTAGATGACAGAAGACAATTTGCATAACATGGGGGTTGGATAATTTGACATATTATCCCATTTTGACAGTTCAACTTAGTTAATTTTATCTAAGTGCTTCTTAGGTGACGATAAGCCTTGTCGTGAAAGCAAAACTAGTGAATAAACCTATTACAAATACAAATTACAGGTAAATATCCGTTTTTCTATGATTATATTGAGAGTTATTAGTTACAATGTTCCGCTTTATATAATATAGTCAATATTTTATTTGCAGGGAAGTCAAATTTTATTATTCCTACTCGCGGCTGCTGTTGAAGAAACAAAGCGTCGAAAAATCTCGTGCATAGCTTTAAGAAACGCTTGCAACCCGTTTGATATGCCAGACGAAGAGTTTCGGCATATTTACAGAGTGTAAGGAGTGTGCAGTGCATTTATGTGCCGAACTTAACGCAGAGTCTCAAAACGGTGATGGATTACCAAAACACCTTAAAGGTAAAGCTTAATAAAATTGTAGTGTTTCTTTAAAGTTAATATGTATTCCATGTAAGACAGGCGTCTCAATGACAATGCTACTAAACTCTTAAATACTATCTCATATTATAATTGTAAAAATTAGTATGTTAAGATATTCTGTTGCACAATCTTATACTTACTAACAGAGGTTACTTATTTAAGCCACTTTTTACCTCAACATTCATATCCTAACCTAAAGGGGAAAGTCTACTTACCTAGGTACAAATATTACATCTATGTTCTTATTTGTTTTAGGTTTTAACAGTATTAGCTGTAATACTGGTAGCTGATGGCAACTACCAACGCGGGACTAGTCAAGATGATGGCTTGTCCATTGGCCAGACTACTGTAAGTCAATACCTTTCTCGAGCAACTTGCACACAGAAGGTAAGTTCTCTTGAGCACTGAATTAAGTACTTACTAGACATAAAAAACTGTGACGTTCCACTAGGCGTGTCTTAGTAACTTTTTTGAATAAGTATGAGTGTGGCTGTATTGTGCAATGAGATAGGTAACTATTGTTTGATAGTTATGTTAAGTAGTTACTGGGTCTAGGATACATACTGTTATTCTTCATATTCAATTATTCATTATGTGAAAAAAACTGACAATCACAATATAAATTCCTGAAAATCTACCATGTGTAATTTTAAGTGAAATTGTATATTGTGAGATAAATAAATCATATCATATCATATCATAATCTGGGAATGCATTTAAGGTTTAACTAAGGCATCCAGTTCTAGTTCTAATGTGCTGCATTGTTGACAAACATACTTAGTCATATTTTTATTCAAAAAAAATAATACAGGCCTATTGCTTGATGACTAGCGGAATGCGCAGCAAGCAGCAACCTCGAGTCTAGGACAAAACTTAACTTTCATATTTTTGGTGTGCATCAGTAAGCGTTCATATTGCTCTTCACGAGACTCCAATGGATAATACATATATATAAAAACTAGCGGATAATATATATAAAAACCAATGGATATTATTCCCCGAAATGGTCGTTCCCGTCGATTAGTTACTAGTAGCTATATTTTGGGTGCAAATAGCCTGCACTCATGTGAAAATATTTCATTCATAGCTGCCACATGAACCTGCTGTTACTTATTTCCTTATTTTTCTTCCAGAAAACTTCTCGTGGATACAGGGGGAAATTAAGGAAGGCGCTCCCCGAGGACTTCCTAAGCATCATGCACAAAACCGGCTGTTGTTAAGAGCCCATCAACCTGCACACTAGCGCCACTGCTAAGTAATCGTGATTATTTCAATTTAACGAAATATATTTAAAAAAGGGGGCCGCTACGCATTGTATCTTGTATTAAAGTACCTTTTGAATACTCGTACATCAAACTAGTTTCTATGTTGCTGGATTCGTCAATCTATGCGTCCAAGTTAAAACGGCCGTTTTTGTTTTGAGTTTATAGATTGACGAATTCAGCAACATAGAAACTAGTTTGATATATTCACAAGGTACTTTAATACAAGATACAGTACGTAGCGGCCCCCCTTTTTTAAATATCTTTCGTTAAATTGAAATAATCATGATTATTTAGCAGTGGCGCTAGTGTGCACGTTGATGGGCTCTTGAGAATGTGCGCGTGCGAGCCAGCTTAATAAATACTTATTTCGCCTATAACCAACTATGTTTTACTATCACACAAATACCTACCTAATCTATTTACCTATTTTTCTATGGTCAATCTTCATACAAAACAGCATTCCCCGCATGTAGGTGTCGCTTATTCTTATTTTTCATTTTAGCGTACAAAATCTGTCACTGTTACTACTTATAGCTTCTAAACGTATTTAATCCGACTTTCATATATATACACTATAGTATAATTAAAGCATTTTAAGCACGTTCTTATTTAAAGACGCATCTAGTTAGTCTGTGGCGGTCAAAAGGTTAAATAAGAATATTCCTAAATGCTCTATTATGCTATAAGTCTACCTACTTTAGTAACTATAACTACGGTCAGACAGAGTTTAATACTCTAATAATTAATGTTAAATTTTAAAAAACTATGTTATATCCATTAACAACAATGTCAATATTCTCGCGGCGTTGGCACTGTTGTCAGTCTTCTATGTTTACTAGGTAAGTTAAGAGCCCGTCAACGTGCACACTAGCGCCACTGCTAAATAATCGTGATAATTTAAATTTAACGAAAGATTTTTTTAAAGGGGGCCGCTACGTATTGTATCTACATAGTATTAAAGTAACTTTTGAATACATCAAACTAGTTTTATGTTGCTGGATTCGCCGATCTATGAACTTAAAACAAAAACGGCCGTTTTAACTTTGGACGCATAGATTGAAGAATCCAGCAACATAAAAACTAGTTTGATGTATTCAAGAGGTACTTAAATGTGACGGAATCTATGAAAAGGGACCTTATTGTCGATGGCGCTTACGTCATTATTAAAGATGCTCCGATATAAATATAATGCCGCGCGATGTAAGCGCCATCGACAATAAGGTCCCTTTTCATAGATAATGCCCCAAATACAAAATACAGTACGTAGCGGCCCCCTTTTTTAAATACCTGACGTTAATTTGAAATAATCACGATTATTTAGCAGTGGCGCTAGTGTGCACGTTGATGGGCTCTTAACAATATCGGCTCTGTGCTGCTGGAGAGAATATTATAAATGGGTAAATAACACAACTATTGCCAAAAAGATAAACCAAGTTTATTTTCACATTAAATTATGGTATACAAACAAATCATTAATTGTCGTCCCCGGTGCGAAAGTGCCCATGATGCTAGCAACTTTTCAACGCTGGATTACTATGGGCAGCTTTTGCACCAGGAACGGCTCGGAGCGAGGGCCGTAATGTATAGGTATACATAGTAATGACCTGAAAAGGGAAAAAGTGTTTTGGTCTCAGACACACTCAGAGTACTCAGACAACGATATAACCGCAGAGTTAGCCACGGAAATAGGTACTTATGCAATTTATAGACCAACGTAATCCCTCTAGTTAGTGTGCCATACTATCATTATTAATTAATCCGGTCGCCTGGCAGCAGTTCAGCGGTGGGTGTGAGAGTGGTTGGGCAACAACGGAGTTGTAAAATCAATTGAAGGTGTGCAATTTATAGAGCTCTGTGTTTGGTGTGATATTATAGCTAATTATGTATTTAATTCAAATATAACAATGCCAGGCGTTTTTGCTTTACGTATATAATCCACTCGTACTTTTCGCAATCGTACTTTTTGTACTCTGTCACAGAATAAATAATAGTACTACTCTGTTCGATTACGCCTAGGTATGTGTTAAGAAAAAGTAGAAGACATATACAACTATGCGTGAAGCAATTGTGAGTCAGGTGGAATTTGCTCATGGTCTTCCTGCAGGCGCTCAAGTGGTTTGTGTACTTTCATCACCTGACACTACTATTCCCCCAAATAAAACGCCTGGCATTGTTATATTTGAATTAAATATATAATTAGCTATGATATCATTTTACAACCCCTTTGTTGCCCATCCACTCACACACCCACCGCTGAACTGCTGCCATGCTGGATTAATTAATAATGATAGTATGGCCCACTAACTAGAGGGATTTCGTTGCTCTGTAAATTGCATAAGTACCTATTTCCGTGGCTAGCTCTTAGACTAATATATATAATATACAAATACTTAAATACATAGAAACCATCCATGACTCGGGAACAAATATCTGTGCTCATCACACAAATTAATGCCCTTACCGGGATTCGAACCAGGACCGCGGCTTCACAGGCAGGGTGACTACCCATTAGACCAGACCGGTCGTCAAAACATATATATGTACTTACATAAGAGAATTTGGGACGTTAGCCGCGTACCCTGCCTCGTTTCCAGCCTTGGCCACCGGTGGACTTGATCACTTTATCTTTAGTGTATGACATATATTTCAATTTATAAGAACTGAAACAAACTACTAATGATGTCGCGGGGTAAACTATAAAAATACTAACGCGTTGGCCACATTGCGCGACTGGCTCCGGCTAAGGCAGGGAAGGCTAGATGGGAACGAAAGGTCCGATCGCTGTGTCTCGCTACAACCTATGGTTGTCGCCTTAGCCGAAGCCAGTCGAGCAATGTCATGGCCAAGCCGTAAGGCTAAAGGCTTCGTCACACAGGCGCGTTTTCCGGGCGGGGCGTTAGCGGGGCGCGCCGCTTTTACATATAAAACGCTCACGCCCCGCCCGGGAAACGCGCCTGTGTGACGGAAACTTAAGCGTATGCTGAGACGCAGGCGACGTAGGTCACGCAGCGCAGCACAGAGCGATTTTTGTAAAGTACAGAACGTCCTTTAGGTACGCACACTCCAGAGTAAGGACGTTCCATACTTTACAAAATCTGCTCTGTGCTGCGCTGCATGAACTGCGTCGCCTGCGTCTCATAATACGCTTAGCCTAGTGGCATTATTCATAAAAGTGTTACTGCCCTGAATTAGCTATGAATCGTTTGTCTTTATCTGTCATTTTGACTTAGATAAAGATAAGATAAAAGATAGTTTATTCAAGTAGGCATAATTACAATGCGCTTATGAACGTCAAATAAAGCTAGGTAGACCGGCTCCCTTATGTATTTGAAAGAAAGGGATAAAAAATTATTTAACTAAATCAGGTCCGTAAAGTTTTATGAATAAGGTGGTAAGTACATATCTTGTCAAATAAAAATGATATTTTTGATAAAAGTTTTTATTGCCGACTATAAAGGCCCCTGTACACAATGGGCCATCGCCGGCCAAACCAAGGGACGCAGCCATGCGGTAGAATGAGATAGCAATATAACTTGCTCCCTCTAACGCATAAATGCGTCCCCCAGAATGGCGCATTGTGTACTGGGGCCTTAACAGGCAATTAATACCTACTCATAAAAACAATTTCTAAGAAACCCAAACACAAATTAGGTTGCTTTATATATATCAAAGAGTTTCTTTGCCCACATCCTGCGTCCATCATCAGATATTCGGTGGTACCATAATATTGCGTTATCAGTTATCACCCAACTTAAATAATGTATATTAAGTTTTAGCTCAATCGAATAAAGAGACGTGGGGTCTAATTTATCTTGTAATATGTACTTGATACATACATTGCAACTTAAAGGTTTGTTAGAAAAAACCTTTTAAATACCACTGTAATAGTTTCACCTACATATGCTTAACAAATAAACACTTTTACTATTGACTTCGAAATGCATGGACGTGTCTGCTGAGAAGTGTGTTCCAGGCAGAAAGTCAGAACTTTTTTTTGGCGCACTCTCTCGTTCTATAGCTAAATATTATGACTATCCCTTTTCTAAATAAGTAATTAAATAATTGAGGCTGCAGATTTTAGTTAATTTCTATCGTGTCCTCGATAACTTGAGTGTCCTCCAATATGTTATGACTGAAACAGAAACAAATAGATTAGATGAGGTCATGATTCTATAGTGGCGCAGGCTGGTACAGAGGTTCATTTGCAAATTATAAGAAATTAATGTCATTTTTAGAAAGCTGTCGTTTTTAAGTCAGGGGGATTTTATAGTTTCATTGGTCCGATTTCGTTTCGACTGAAAATAAATTAAATTTTGTTCCAGTAACTATTAATCCGTTATTTAAAGCATTTTTGTTATTATTATTTTATTAAAGAGTACCTATTATGTATTAAAGTGTAGTCTATGCCACCTGCGGCATAAAAACATACCAATGAACATCTTATTCAACAATATTTGTCTCAGTAGTTAAGCTTTTATGCTAGGGTAATACACGACACAAACATACCCACACACATACATACATACCTACATACATAGGCTGCTAAAATCATAATTCTTCCCATTGTCACGTATACAATCAAACCACTTAGGGTATTGCAAATGAAAACATTTAAAATAAGAGTACCTACTTAAATCTTTCAATTAAACTGCTGGCAATACACACTAGGCTATGCCTGCGCAGTTTAGCATGTACACTGTACAGTTCAACTGCACAGGTAAAGCCGGTTTGGAAACTGCAGTCGAATGCCTTTTTACCTGTGCAGTTAGACTGTACATAAAAATTAAATATTAATAATATTTTATCCTTATGTCTTAGATTCATGGCACAAAGTGTGGTGGTGTTTTTCTTTTGTCAATACACTTGAATTCTTACATACAAAACCAGCTTCTACAATATTCAGACAGGGTAAAAAAACAATTTTGAAAGTGAGGTCTACGGGTTCCAAAGTTTTTAATTGTTGTTACAATCATTATGACCTTTTTCTGCAGTGTGAAAAAAATGTCAATTGGTAGTTTAGTAGTGTATCTTTCAATGTTGTTAACTCTAGTTTACCAAAAACAAGTATAACAAACTAGAACTTTCTAGTTAGGTAATTAATCTACAGTTGGATCAACTTTTACAACATCCATTGTTGCCATGACAACTTCATGCAATTATAGTAGTCATAGAACAGTTTTTAACAAACTTTTGTCACTTAGTAGAACATAGTCATAGTAGAAGATCAGTGTCAATAGTTTTAAATGGCACAATAAATTCTTCATGATTTTAGTTTAAGAAAGGTGTACTTACATCTCCAATCCTTGATTCTTCTGGATCCATTTTAGACAAGCCAGTTCTCCCGGTAATTGGTTGAGTTACCGCTCACTGCTAGCGGAGCCTGGGTTGCTGCCACATTGATTTTTCTAACTTTGCAGCTCAATTAACGACAAGTCTGACAATAAAAACAGAATTTATAGATAATTGACACATTTAACAGCTAAATTGTATTCAGTGATGACTTGATGACCCTACCTGCAACGGTAGTTAGAAACTGGATTTGGGCTAATATCAACAAGATAAACAACAAACATTAACACATTAACTGCCAGCGACTCACTAGGGGAGTTCACTGTTCGTAGGCGCTTTTTGCTACATACGGTTTTTCCCGTGTTATCGGCTACACTCGTAGCGCGTAGCTCGCGCTGGCACTGAATGTTTTAAGTAATGCTAAGTTATGGATGTTTCTTGTGTCCATACTACAAACTTTGCTTAGTTTGAGATGAGGTTGATCTGTATTAATTATTAGCATAGTACTTACCGACTTCCATGCCTGCTGCCACTGATGCCACTGATCTGTACGGATCGTGCTCTCATAGAACTTGTATGCAGCACTGCACTTATCTCTGGCTTCCGAGAGGCTCATGGTCCTCCCTGTACTCCCTGTAGGCGAACAGGGGATGCTGAGTTATATATTTTGCTAGCATTTTCTTCTGCGTCAAAGAATCGACTGAAAAACATATTCATGACAAAATCAGTTATGATCAAACGAATTATAACTTTTTCTGTAAATAAATTATTGGTTTTTAGAGAAACTTACATTATGCGTGGCATTTTCTTTAGATTTCACAGCAAATCAGTATTTTTCTTCAACTTGGTTTGTATTCTGATATTTTCACTGATCACGCGCGTACGCGATGCTTGTCAATGTCAAATTATTGTCAATTGACTCAATTGTCAAACACGATTATCCGTGCATGTTATAATGTAGGTCAATTTGTATAAAGCTGTCACTCATTTAAACACTTTTCAATTTGGAAGTGTAGTAATAAAATTGACTATTCATGTTCAAACTATGTCCGACACACGTCCGACATATGAATAAGGGCAGCCATTGAATAGATTTTTCATAAGCTCTACGCATAGACAGTCGTGGTCACTATCGTATGATAGTCGATAACTTTATTCAATATCGACGTGGTAGGCTTATCGTAGCTCGGGGCCATGCTCAGCGATATGACAAATTTACCAATAACGTTAGAAGACAACGTATCATACCACGTGCAATATGATACGCCCGTGCTAAGCCCGCAGTAATATAAGGTATTTAAATAATGTATTAATTTTTACACAATCTAAATATCACATTAATACATAACATATTATTCTGGTAACAAATTTGTGTTTGAATCAACAATTGGTCTGTCATAGAAATTTGCAAACACGGCTGATTGCCCAGACCAACCAGCAGATCGTCTTATGACGTCGACACTTACACCATTACGCGCAGCGGCAGAAGTTGAAGCGTGCCGCGTGCTATGAGCTCCGAATATGGAAGTGTCGACACCACTAGCCTGAAGAGTCTGCTTGATCCAACGACCTATAGTCTCGGATGAAGCAGCTCTGTGCGGTTTTTTATGTGTTAAGAATAAACGATCTTCATTATCAAGTCTAAGAGATGATGTAAATGACAAGTATTTATTTAGCACCGTCGGTGGACAGATGTTTAAATTTTGATTGAAAAAGGGAAAATTAAAAACAGGTTGAGCACGGCCGATACCAGAAGTTTTAATCAAATCTGAAACTGTGATTATTATTCGATCATTGTACGATTTAATATTTGTTATTCGAATTAATGAAAGTGTCTGGGTCCTTTGTCCAGACGCTAGCGCTAGTAACATGACTAACTTTTTTGTTAATTGTTCTAAATCATTAGTATCATTATCAATAGTTTGTAAGTATTCTAACACTACACATGGGTTCCAAGTAACGTTATAACGCGGGAACACGGGTTTCAATTTAAATATTCCTTTAAAGAACCTTTTAACCTTTTCATCCTGACCAACACTATGAGGAGAAATCAATGAAATCGCTGACCTATGATTATTAAGAGTTCCATAAGAGGCTCCAGACTTAAAACATTCTGTTAAAAAATGTAATAGAAAAGACACATTTATATCATAGGGAAAGTGATTATGAGTTTCGCAGTAAGACCACCATTGCCGTAAACTAGAAGAATATTGAGACTTTGTATTTTTCGCCAAGGAAGCGAGCATAATATCTGCAGATTCTAATGATATTCCTTGCCTGATGAAGGCTTCCCGGATAACACACTCACAGCCAGGGAAAGCTGACGATGAAGCGGGTGTGTTAGTCTGAAAGACGAACAAAGAAGATTTTTATTAGGAGGCAATATCAATATATCACATATAGATAAGGCCTTAAATAAGGGATACCAAGGTTGGGACGGCCACTGCGGTACAATCACGATGCCCGTCGCTTGATCAGTTACAATTTTATTTAGAACCTTCAATATTAAGGAAAATGGCGGAAAGGCATAAAAGAAATATGAACTCCACTCTATCGTAAAAGCATCAATATTGTAAGCAAATGGATCTCTTTTCCAAGACACATATAAATGACACTTTGCATTTCTCCTTGACGCAAAAAGATCAATCTCCGGCTGACCAAAGGTTTCTACAACCTTTGCAAAAGTATGTATGTACATGTGTTGGATAACGCTCCTAATTCCCACTCCGTATCGACGTTAAGTTTCCGGGATTCACTATCAGCCTCCACATTTAATGATGAATTTATATATGACGCGAATATATGTATATTTCTTTTTTCACACCATTTCCAAATCATGAAGCTGCTCCCGGGTGTGGCGAGTGGGGAGCATTCAATGGGAGAAAGAGACAACAATCTTGTTTTCTCTTTCTACTCTAAATACTTGTGCGTTAGGTTGCTGCATAGCTAGACAACTACCATGTAAAGGATAAATCTCGGAGGCGAAGACAAGATAAATACGAATAAAAATAGAAACGGCGGTTCATTCTCTCAAATAGCCACGAAATTCTCTGGCAAGCCGGGGCAGATTAGCGAAATGAGTCCGCGGACCCACAGCAGCCTTTACATTTAAGAGGATACAGAACCCGGCCGCAACTCCATACAAACGCAGTCCCCAGTTTCCTCTCTGTATATTGAAATGTGTTTTTACATTTTTTAATATGCCCCTATGTTTGACTCTTTTAGATTTTTTATATCTGTAAAAACTAGGAGCGAAAAATAGATTTCATACAATTTTTTAAATGCTCCTTTATAATAATTAAAGATTCGAAAAAAATCAAACATAGGGGCATAGCTGTGGTTGATATACAACAAACTGTGTCAAAATATTTTTAATAATGTCAATATCCAGAGAGGAAAATGAGGACTACGTTTGTATGAGGAGGCGATTTCGAAGCGGCCATTTTGTATCCTCTCAAAAATTTAGCCTCTAATTTGTCTTCTTTAGCGCCACCATCACGAGTTTTCTGCTTGAATTGGTGCGTCACTTCTCTTTATGTATCTAGTGTTTCTTTCAGCGACTAGAGCGTACTCCGCGCGAAGATGCTACTAATTGTATAATTAATTTAAGTTAATTCATGAATGTGGATTTAAATAAGTTTATTTTTCGTGTACCTATTTGGAAAAACCTATTCAAAATATTTTTGTAATGTCAGTGTTTTTATTTCCCTTTGAAGAATGTATTGGTATATATATTCATTTCTCGGGACGTTTAACGGAATATCATTAAGATAATTATCAGTTATTCTTCAGCGAAGAAAAACGTCGTGAGGAACAACATTCAATGATATATATCAAAAGATGATAAAACCGTAGTAGTGCTGTAATCTACTAAGGTACCTATGTCTCAAATTACTAAGGTACCAATGCTGATTTAGAAGAGAATCTAATATACGTCTTAAATTACTTTGTCCCCGCCGACAGACTGAACTCTTGATTAAAAATAGCTCCCGTGAATCTGTCTGTGGGCCCGATTCGGATTTTGAAGTAGACATCTAATAGATATCTTTTAGACATCACCAAGATGCGATAACGATATTTTTAAGATCTAACCTGTCAAATTTGACATTTCCGCGATTCTGGAGATACTCTTGAACGATTTCCACAAGATATCACTTAGAGATCTAATTCACATCTAATAAATATCTAACACGATCTATCGTAAAAGTGACATTGGTTGCCCGAATTGCGCTGCAAAAGAGAACTAGTTGAAATCTAAACTATAACGTATCTAGAATGGATCTAGTACGTGTCGTCTCTTGTGAATATCTTGAAGTTCGAATTCGGCAGTGTTTCATCCCACCCGGCTGACGTTGAAGATGCAAACTAATCTATGATAAAGAGTCGTATTCTGATTTTAGATTCTGTTAAAATTTTGATATTGATATGATACGCTCTCGCTGAATAGTGCGTGCGAAATGTACTTACTGCGGGTCGTGTTATTATTGGCCCATTTACATATTTATGTAAACACCAAATATTGTCACAAATGGCGGTCTTAATGCCTATTGGCATTCTTTATCAGTCAACCATCGGGCTAAACAAACATGTCAAACTGGTTCAAGGAGAAAAGTGAGAATATTTTTAACATATTGATTCGTGTTTAGTTCGAGGTAATACATTTACTACTAAATACAACTAGTAATTGATTGAACTCCCACTCTGCACTTGTAATGTGTAGGTAAACATGGTACTTAATATATCACAAGTCGTATAAAGGTCGCATAATAACATTATCAAATTTTCAACAAAATCTGAGTAGGTACTTCTCAAAATCCCTCCAATTATGCGTCCTTGTTTCTTTAGGTCACTGTCTATTGTTCCCCAACATAACTAAGGGCATAGAGAAAAAAATACATAGAGTGCTCACTCCATACATCAGTTTTAGTACCAAAAAGACTATTAGCATCTAGCATCGAGTAGCGGAACTATCAGTACTGCTACATCTATTGTCAAGTAGCAGTACTGATAGTTCCGCTACTCGATGCTAGATGTAAACATTGAAATTAATAGTCTAACTAATGTACGAGTATAAAGATAAAGATAAAAAGATAGTTTATTCAAGTAGGCATAATTACAATGATAAGATAAAGATAAAAGATAGTTTATTCAAGTAGGCATAATTACAATGCGTTTATGAACGTCAAATAAAGCTAACCGGCTCCAACCCTTCACCTCTGCCCCGAGAAGATTTAAATCCCCCCTCAATTGGAGGAGGGTATCCCAATATGGGACCGGCAACAAACTCGGCGGGACACATCTTTTCAAAAAAAAATTACATCTTATAATTAACATGCATTAAAAAAAATACAATTTAAATTCATGCAATTATACACATAAGGTGGTATGGAGTGAGCACTCTTGTCTTACTATATTTCTCTATGCTAAGGGACATAAAGAGCTCTGAGCTCCTCGTAATTTTGATTTATGCTTCGCAGATTTTGAATCAGGTCCCTGCCGAGTGACGACCCTTTTTTTCCGGATTATAATGGATATTTTTTACACAGAAGGACCTAATGGATATCTGTACATTTTCCAATGTCGACCTCTTACACGTCTGGAGATACGTTAGTAATAATAGTTCAGTTTCTGGAGATTTACAAGGAGAAATGATGTTATATTATGAGGCAAATGTGCTACAAAGCTTGTATGTACATGTGTGGAATATGTTCCTTTGAGGGATACCTGAAGTTAGGGGTAAAAGTGTAGTTGGAATTACTTACTTTAAACAAAGAGAATAGATTTTATAGAGAGTTACTGCCATGGTAAAATATGTAGCCACAATAAATTTACCGCCATTTTTTGACAGAAGATTAAAACTGTTAGAACGTAATTAGACTTTGATCCTTATTCTTTCACTGATGTGTGTTAATTTGTAAATAATGACATTAACGCCATCTAGCTGAGCATAGGCCAAAGGTTATGGCGCCATCGTTCGAAAAGATTGCACCATACTTTTGACCTAATGTTTTGCTAAAACCCAGAATTGCAAAATTAATAACTCTTAATAGTATATAGGAACTAAACTGGAAAAAATGCAAGATTAACAGTAAAACAATCCGAATCGACTCTTAGGAAATAGTTAATCTCACAAAAATGTTCACTTTAAAATTTCCTAACAAAGTCTGATTTAGTTCTCACAATTCTTGATAGAAGTGAGTTTTTAATACGAAAACAAATTCTTAATCCAATTTTAGAATCAACATTCGTGTAAGCAGAGTAAATCATATTATTCGGATCCATGCAGGCGTGACGGGACGCGGGAGGAATCTTAAATAAAACTGGTAACTGAGATAACAAGGCATAAAACCTCTGTGGCTAAAAGGATGGTATTCCGCTTGTCCAATTTCTTTGTCTAAAAAATGTTTAAATAAATGCAATAGTTACAAAGTTTGTGTTTAAAAGATAAATTTGGTATTGAAACTCGGGCACGAGCGTAGCGAGTGATTCAAAAAGCGGTGCGAGGGTTAAACAAACTTAGCTGCCAAGTGAAACACAAACATGTTCACCACACCAAAGCGAAGTAAATATTTACATACTGTAAAACATCAAATCAAATCCAAATTATAATGCTATTAATATTAAATATTTCTCCAACTCCATTCCTCCATTAACTATTACCTGATAGCCAATTCCACCAGCCAACATGAGAAAACAACTGTAATCTTTACATTTACTTTTCCAATCTAGTGGATTAAATGCGGCTTTGTTACCAATTTTTGGCGAATAAATAGAACCTTTACGAAAAAATTAAACCTATATTTATACCTTTTGGCTTTTACTGCACAAACATGACAGTGGTCAAATTTCGACCCCTTGACTAGGTAAGTTTTAAAAGTTTTGAGATGTAATGTGAAACCAAGTCAGTTATTTTATTCAGTGCCAGTAGGTGTTAAAACCGTATCAATATTAGACATCTTTAACGTTTAATACATATAATGATTTTAAAACCTACGTTTCCCCTTTTCCCACTTCATTCAGCCCAAATCGGGTCTCACTTAAACAAAAGCGATATCTACAAAGTGAACGTATCGGAATGGCTATCATCTCCCGCAATCGTATCGAATATTCATGGGGCTCGCGGCTCGCAGTTCTGTACGAGCATATTTATTTTATTAATTACTTGTTTATGCGATATTTTAAGTATTATAGAATATCGTTTTTTTCGTTCAACCTTGATACTGATATCAAATGATGAGTAATAGCAGCCTACTTTAAACAAAATTATGTCAAACAGTTATAATTTACTGTATTTTAAACTAACATTAATAATAAATAATAATAATAAATATTGGGGGACATCTTACACAGATCAACCTAGCCCTAAACTAAGCAAAGCTTGGACTATGGGTCCTAGGCGACGATATACATACTTATATAGATAAATACATACTTATATACATAGAAAACATCCATGACTCCGGAACAAATATTAATGTTCATCACACAAATAAATGCCCTTACCGGGATTCGAACCCAGGACCATCGGCTTAGCAGGCAGGGTCACTACCCAAGTACCCACTAGGCCAGACCGATCGTCAAACATTACTTATAACGTTTTTTGTGTGTGAAGGTGATGGTATTAATTAAATAGGTTAAGTCATGTTATTATTCAGTTTTATAATTTCAACCTTCTACTACTCGTAATTAAGGTTCATGAATTTTGTTCTACTAAAAGTCAGATTGATGGTCAGCGGAGCCCTAAAAAGAAGGCATCAATTGTAGTTTTATAATTTGCGCTGCTGGCAAAAGAATGGCCAGTGCTCGTATGATTGACGACAAAACAGAAGGCCTAACGCGGACATCGAAGTTTGCAAATTACGGAGATCTTTCTCTTGTACTCCAATTAAGGCGTAATCAGAGCGATAGAGAAAATTGCACGCAATTTGCTAACTTCGGTGTTCGCGGTAGGCCCTCTGGTGTCCAACAGATGACGGCGACAGGGGGCGACATGCCAACAAACTCGTCAATCACCTTGTATAGTAATACTTCGCCATTATAGCAGAGGTCCAACCGCGAAAAACGAAAATCGAAATTTCTTTATCTGCCGCTTTATCGCTTGAATGTGCAAGAGCGATATAGAACGACTGGACCGATTTGTATAAATGTCATGATTATTGATTAGATTTATTTTTATTGCACGAGTGTCCTGGGTACATTTAAATTGTAATTAGTCACAATTGCGAAGTTTCAACTACCGAATATCGAGTGGGGTATCAAAATTAAAGTTTGCAAAAAGTGATTATGTGATGAAATATAATATACTAGGTACGCAACTAATATTTTAAGCCTTAATTATTATTATATTATTAAAAGACAACCGCAGATGCGTCGAAGTTTAATTTATTTATTGAGAAAACCAACAACGGTACATATATGATACTAATTTATTACTTTATACATATACAGTGAAACCTGATTAAGTGGGACCCGGATAAATGAGAAACCTCTATAGCTGGGACTCATGGTGCGGTCCCGACACTTTAGCACTGAATTACCTCTGTTAGTGAGATAAAACGAACCTCTATAACTGGGATTCGTTGTTGTGATTTTATAGTCACATTTACCTCTATAATTGAGACAGAGAGTGTATTTTACCTCTTTTACTGAGACTATATTTATAAGGTTACATTTTCCTAATTGTTTTTTTAGAATTTTCAAGGAATTGTCCTCTGTATCTTAGGTAACGTCAATCTATGGCCTCTCTAACTTGGACTTTATTGATCAATTTCCGTATTCTTACTAACTCTTAGTCTATGCACAAATTCCGCATTTGCTTATGGTGTCTAAACGACTTCAAGTTTCATTTAGTTACTTTATGTAGTTAAAACTATCGAAACGAAAGCTGAAATTTTGATAAGTAACACGAATAAACAAATTTTCATTTAATAAATTTCTAAGACGCAATGAAGTCCGTATCAAATTTAATTGAAAAAATCTCTCCTTTGGAGAACCATTCAAAATAAATTCAAAGAAATATTTAAACATACTTAAAAAATATTTAGGGACAAGGATTATTTTACCTTATTCATTTTTAAAGATAATTACAAAATACCACCTCTATAACTGAAATATATCCTCTATTCTCACCTCTATTAATGGGACCCTCTGTAAATGAGACAGAAATTTATTTGTACCTGGCTAACTGAGAGCCTGTGTAAGTGGAAAACCTCTTTAAGTGAGACAAATCTGCTCGTCCCTTGAAGTCTCACTTATCCAGGTTTCACTGTAATAGTATTTTTGGTTATAAGTTGTTCAACTGTTCCGCGTGTTGGTAATTATGTCTGATTCTGACTAAAGACTTGTGAAACTAGAATCAACTAAAAGAACCTTGGTAAAGCAAGCTTGTCAGTATCAAACATACCTGTATTTCAAAGGGTGCTCCAGTGCAGATAGGCAGCCAGAAGTACCGGGCAGTAACTTCATTCTAATCAGGCTCTGTCCGACACGGTATGCAAAATGCCTTGCAGAGGGTGTTAGTCTGGTAAATAGGATGCTGGGCCGCGCGTATATTGACTAGACTGTGGATTCCTATGACCCACTGAGATACTTAGTCCAACTCACTGGGTAACCAGTGTACGAGATCAAAATCACGCTAGAAGTGTGTAGGTAAAGACTCGATCCTTTCTTTGGAGTAATTGTCTCAAAGTTTTGACTTGGTTATTTTAGATTCTAGGTTATATTGAATCTTTCGTTCTATAAAACTTGTTAGAGATTTTTCTTATATGAAAATTCGAGTTCTTTCCAGACAAAAATTATAACTTTTGCAACAAATATTTTAACACCATAAAAGGTATAATTAGGTAGTGGTTTAGATGCACAAACATTTTGTATAAACCTATATTTTGAAATAAACCTTTCAAACTTTATGAGTTTATGACATAGCCTTTATTATAGAACTCTAGTTCTTTAGAATGATGCACCATTCGAATTACAACTCAAAAGAGTCGTAAGTCTTTTTATACACAGTTACACACATATCATAAACCCTCTAAGATGCGTTCCTAACACCAAATTACGGGCAGTATAGGTAAAGATAAGAAATTTGTATTATAAATGCCCCTACCAGGATTCGAACCCGGGATCTCCTACTTCAAAACAGGGTCACTACCGACTAGGTTAGGAGCAAGTTTACTACATAATTCGTCAGACGCAAGTGCCAGACAAGCATTGGGAATACGTTAGATTCGATTATTAACTGCGACGCGTGATTGGCTCAGCCAATAAGTCCGGCCAATCTCTTTGACGTTACACATATTGTGAACGTTTTATTAATTCCTGACTACGTTATGGCAGCGTATGTACCTATAGTGCCACTTTAATTTATGTCCCTGTGTTCGTACGATGTCCATATAATTAGTGTTGTCGTATGTTGTCGATATGGACCATACATGTACGATACCCTAGTTCACACTCGTACTAATTACGCGGCAAATTTGGTTGTAATTTAGATTTTATCAAAATTTCAATAATGTGGTACTAGTTACAATAAAAAAATCCCCGTAATTAGAGTTAAGTGTGAACTAGGATATTATGTTAACTATTTCGAATATACGGAGACTTTTATGCATTCAAACGCAGGCAGAAGCTAGTAACAAAATAAGTTTAAAATTTTAATCTCTCTTTTTATTTCACTTGCAACTTCATACGAGTAAGCACGTGTTAGTACACCGGGCTCAGCACGGTTCCATTTTTATCGACTATCACTATGCCCGTCACTTTCGCACTTACATACTTGTTAGAACGTGACAGGCATGGTGATAAACGATAAAAATGCGACCGTGCTACTAGGGCTGTACACGACTTTTATTTTTCATTTTTGCATGCAGGTTGCTTAACTACCTCGACTCTCTATTAGTCTGCAAAAGTAGGTCAAACTGTTTCCAGCTAAGACTCATTCGATTTACCGCGTAAACCGCGTTATATGATGCGAAATCTTTTGTTTATCTCAGTTCAGCTACCGGCAAGAGGATCATATTTACAAACGGCAACATATTTAAGTGACCTTCGATGGACCTTATCTCTTTACAATAAGATTTATAATTGTGTGGACTTGCTCCGTCGGTATCATGCCGCGTCAGCATTTTGGTGGTCTTGTGAAGAGGGCCACCGCAAACATCGAAAATCGAGATCCGATCTCTGTCTAAAACAGCAAGAAAGATGAAGATATATGATCGTTGAGTTTTTAAGTTAGCGTAGCGGTAATCTTCAGACGTGGACACTTATAAAGCTTTGGTAGTAGGAATAAAATATTAGTAATGATTTGCACTTTCGTATTCATTAGCAGTTTACAATAAAACATTGAGGTTTGATTATTTTCAAAGTGTTTTTACAATACCTAAGTATTTTTTATGCCGTCATAGTATCGAGTCACAAAGCGTTTTCGATACCTAAGAATCGCTTTAATAATCTCGAGAATACCTTTTAAGATAACCTAAAACAATCAATGAATTTATTTAAAAAGTTTTTAGACAGTCTTCATCTTCACACTTCCCGCCCCACTCCCGCGTTACGCCCCTCCCCCCCCCTCCTCTCTTAACAGCCTTAGCTCGCTTGAAATCAAACTTACAAAAGAAGAGATAGGTAACTAGTTAATTAATAAAATAGCAATCAAGAATATACAGTACAGACCTTTGCAAGTCGTAAAACCATCAATGGTAATAATTTCACCACACGTTTAAAGCTTAAAATAAGCTGGTAGAGCAGGAAAGAAATAGGTCACTAATTTTACCAAACGAGGCCAAACGTCAAGGCAGCAAATGTAGCCGTACGAGTAACAACAATGTATCGTTCTATCTACCAGCGGATCGGATTACATATACTAGACTAAGATACGGCTGCAAATTTCTGCACCCATCTCTTATTGTGTTATCGTGTGTGTGTGTGTGTATGTGTGTGTGTGTGTTGTGTTGTGTGTGTGTTATTGTGTTATGTTTGTGCTGTGGATATTGTTATTCCGTTGTTTATTTTTTGTATACGTGTTAGTAGTTAGTGGCAACTTCATTGGTTCATGTATTGAATAATATTAATATCTGTAAGTATTATTGTACCGTCTGTGCCCAAATAAACATTAAAACATTAAAACATACATATCTAGCATCATACATCATATCGCACTTGTATCGTAAATAACTATTTTGCATGCATTGCATAACCTTACCGACTACTGATCTCGCAAAAAAAAAATAGGTAATACGATTGCTAGTGCACACGTTTTGTACGAGTCCCCGCCGAGAAAGCGGTCAATTCAGGGCTTGATTATTCACCAAATAACTATACGTGAATACGAGTATGATGGATGGATTCATTAGTGATAGATCAATACAATCATGCAAGATTATCATTGAAACCCATCCAATCATTAGTCATATGCCGATTAAATGAAATTTCAGGGGTCCAAATCAAGCTTGATTCTTCATAACATCACCTGTATAAGGGGAGATCTCTTTAGCTCTGTCAGGTCGATACTTGTTCATGTGTGCATCAATAAATAAGTTTTTGTCAAAAATTTCATTTTTGGTACAAGCTTTTATCGCTAACTGTACTTTTCTTACGACAGACAACTAATACTCATCGAGACAATTCTAAAAACCCCTAACACAATTAGGTTGCGTTGTTTCATCACAGAGTTCCTATGGCCACCTCCTTTCTCCATCATAAGATCAGCTCGATGGTACCATAATATTGCATTGTCACCCGACTTATACATGTGTATGCAAAATTTCAGCTCAATCGGAAACCAGGAAGTGGATCAAATTTAACTTGCAAGATTCCATTACATAGTTACATACAGGTCGACCTAATAAAAGCTTGTTAAAAAGTTAATATACTTGGTCAACCAGATCTTGACAGTAGAAAAAGGCGGCAAATTTGAAAAATGTATGCGCGAAGGAATATCGTCCCATAGAAAATTTGAATTTCGCGCCTTCTTTTACTGACAAGATTTGGTTGACCAGCTATACCTACCGTTGCTTTTGTAAGACTGTTGCATATATCTATGGCTGTATAATTCTTTTGACACATTGGTAAAACTTTGCTAGAATGTGCCTGGTCCTTACCAGGGTCCTTAAAGACGGAGGGACCGCACCGTGTTACCCTTGTAACACGGTGCGGTCCCTCCGTCTTTAATTTTTGATTTATTGCGTTGTGCAATAAAGACCATTCTAGGTAACTTACTTTATCGAAATAAAAGATTGGAACGGAAGTTTTCAGTCGTATCTCAGCCTACTACAAACCACTCGGTCCCGAACCGAAACTTCTCCCTAATGGAAATGGAAAAGTTTCTACCGATTTGTTAGACGAACATAAATTATAACTCGAAGGTTATTTACATGTGAGAAGGCTAGCTGTCTCGTTTATCATGTGCGTAGAGTCACCTGCTATATAAAATGTTACGCAACGAAGGCCGCAAAAATATCTGACACGATCTTATTTGTAGAAACATAAGAGCGTGTCACATTTTTTGCGGCCTTCGAAGAGTCACATATCATTGCAGGTGACTGTACCTGTGACTGGCAACTTTTTCAATTCATGTTTATGGAGCATCTGGTACAGCATTATCTACAAATATATTCGCGACATTCACACACCCGTGAGGCGATAACGTCAAAAGTTGTTAGGTAATATAAAACTATATTATTATCACATAGACACAAGACAACAATATTTATAAATTGATTTATTTAGAAATTAATTAATTTATTAGAAAACACATTACTTCTAACGACGCCACTGGACAATCGACTCATTTATAATGGATTTCATTGTAATTTGCGGTTCTTCTACTCGATAACTAATCAGGTAGTTAAATATTACCAACGATAATAGCTAATCTTTTATAAACTATTCACCAAATCACAACGGAATTAAGTACAAAACTAAGTTTTTACAATGCGTAAAAAATCGGTATCACAGTACCGACAACACATAAAAAAACAACGGGTTGCACTCCGGGAGTGCCGACAGAAGTGAAAACTCAATGACTAGTCCAAAATGTCTGCAGCACTATACTGGGTCAACCAAATCCTGTCAGTAAATAGGAACAAAAAAACTATACTCATCCTTTTCTTTTGGGTGCTAGTACTAGTGTAAGCCAAACATATAGTCCGTCAACCAAATCTTGTCAGTAGCAATGTAAAGCAAACTAAAGTAGGGCAACACTCAAAGAGCAGTATTGCGCTAAGAAAAGCAGCAATGTACGTCGAACCAAAATTTTTTTTTCCGCTGAGCGCGCCCTGCGTACGTCAATTCAAATTGTCACTCGCGGTTTATTGAAAAAAATTGAAACGGACGGACAATTTAAAAGCGATGTTAAAACAATGTTAATCAAAATGATGAACAAATTTGAAGATATCAAAAACAACTTATATTGTAGTGCTTATATTCTCTTTGTTCCCTATCTATGTCTTCTAAGTTTACTAAAATAAAATCATATCAAAATGCAGATAATTAGATAGTGCATATATTTGTTATTTACAATATAATATGCCACTTGTTAATGTAAATTAGTGTACTCTTCTGGATGAATATGACATACCTGTGTAATTTTTTTGATTGGTATATATTGTAAAATAGGATTACATATTGAAAATAAAACAACTGATATTTGGGTGTTTATTTAATTTAAAGGTAAATAAGATAAGGGTCACTTTAGCTTACACTATAATTCAGGTCATTATTTGAAAAAATATAATGAAGTTACCAATGTTACCGGGTCACTTCAACCAAGCATAATACTCTGTAGTATTCTATTGCATCTTTGTAAATAGTCACAACTGATTGCTGAAAATATTAGACATGTGGGCCTATGGACGGTTTCCAGGACACAATTTATGGTCTTGTTGGATAGATTTAGGCATACGTTTTAATTTTATTTATGCCTTTTAGCCCTAAAACAAAAAAACTGAACATAATCTTAAAAGTTCGAAAGAGTTCTTCCATGTACTTGTCATAACCTCAATTTTTAGTAATGTTTACCATCAACGAGCATGATTGTACATTGTAGGCCCCTTAGCTTTGCTTATTCTCATTTAATGTATTGGTATTTAATGGTGACAGCAGAAATATCTCTTGAAACAGAAACGATTCAGAATGAAAACCAAATGAAAACAAATAAGGTGACGGCTGTCGTTCACGAATTTCACGATCCACATTCCACAGATAAAACACAGATGACACGCATTTTGGAATTATTCGAACACAGTGTTGCTAACCCGCGATTTTTCAAATTTGCCGCCTTTTACTACTGACAAGATTTGGTTGACGGACTTTAGTATGATTCTCTCTGTCTATGTTTGAAATCAAACAGACCTTTGACACACTACATGTACCTATAATTGACCCATCCTCCTTTCTATTGAAAAACTTTAGTTCCGAAATTGCTGGCCAGTGAGCTTGTTTAAAATTCCAAATTCAAATTTGTAGCGTTAATTGTTTAAAATTCGAATAGAAATTGTAAAGTTACCTTGCAGACCTCGCATCTAAATATATTTGGTTTGAGTTTTATTCACCAGTACTAGAGTTCACTTTTATTAGCGGTTTCGTCAAGATGTAGCTTTATTGAATTATATTTGAGTGATATAAAGTTAGAATGTAACTGTGAGATCCTCGTATTTCAGCCCGTACAAGATTAGAACCTTTTTCATGTAATGTCATTGAGTTTTTCTTTATTGATTTAAATGCCATCTAAATGAGTGGCCATCTAAACCTTACGGTCACGTGATCACCTTACGGTCACGTGATCGCCGTACGCTGTCTCGAGTTTATCATTTTTAGGGTTCCGTACCCAAAGGGTAAAAACGGGACCCTATTACTAAGACTCCGCTGTGCGTCCGTCCGTCCGTCCGTCCGTCCGTCCGTCTGTCACCAGGCTGTATCTCACGAACCGTGATAGCTAGACAGTTGAAATTTTCACAGATGATGTAATTGTGTTGCCGCTATAATAACAAATACTAAAAACAGAATAAAATAAAGATTTAAGTAGGGCTCCCATACAACAAACGTGATTTTTGACCGAAGTTAAGCAACGTCGGGCGGGGTCAGTACTTGGATGGGTGACCGCTTTTTTGCTTGTTTTGCTCTATTTTTTGTTGATGGTGCGGAACCCTCCGTGCGCGAGTCCGACTCGCACTTGGCTGGTTTTTTCCCTACCTCAAAAAGTGCCCAGCACCGCTAAATAAGTTTTCACTTCAAAAATCGCAGACAAATAAGTGTTTACGACCGCACCATACAGTTTTATATTAAGCATTAAATAAGGCGTCGAGAATCGTCGGTTTTATTCCCTTCGAATTAGGCTTTAACAGCCGCAGCGACCGTTATTACTTAATATCTTTTCAGCAAATTATTCAATTTTCCTCCATTTCGTTTTTTACCCACACCCGCTTCGGAACTCCCGACCGCCCTTTATTGTTTAAATCCGAAATTACTATTACGACTGCCTATTTTATGAGGAAATTGGAATTCAAGGAAAATTGATTTAAATTCGGCGTCGGTAAATCAAAAACAATCGCTGAAGTTTTATTCAACGTTAAATAATGGAAGGATCCTCCGGAGGTATACTTAGTGGCATGGAAATGGGAGTTTCCAGTAGAGATGCCACGAAAATTCGGCAACTATTCGGTATTCGGCCTATTCGGCCACTTTGCAGAATATTCGGTATTCGGCCGAATGTTACCTACTATTCGACCGAATACCGAATATCTGTTGCACCAAAAAAACTAAGTATATTTATAAGTTTTTTATTTATAAGTTTTTATTTTATTAATAGTTATTATGTTTTTCATTAATAAAGTATACATAATGTGATTATTTCTAGTAGAATTAGAAGGTAGTAAACGAAAAGCAGTATATTTAATATTTAAAATGTATTCTTGGAAAGTTATTTAATACGTAGACCCTTTTTTGAGCCTTTGTTGATAACAAAATAATTTATTTTTATCATGGGTCTGATTTGATTGACTAACTACATTTATTCTAAATCTGTTCAACAAAAACTATAATCTTAGCATACGTTGTGCTTTGTTGGCGCACAGTTTTCATAATAATTGTGACTCAAAATGTTCGCATGTTATGCCGAATATTCGACGCTTCGGCCGAGAGAGGGGCCGAATATTCGGTATTCGGTATTCGGCCAAAACCACTATTCGGGGCATCTCTAGTTTCCAGGCTCATTACCATAATAAATATCATTGTGCCTCGCTCTCTTTGCTGTCTCGGACCGATGCCGGCTTGTGTTTTTCTTTCCCGAGTTTTATGCGGTTCGTGGCTACTGATAGGTTTTTAAGCATTGTGCGCATGAAATATGGAAAAGTTTTTACGTATTGTTAAGCACATTTTGATTTGAAAGGGAAACGTTATATACGAATGAATTAGTAGCCTCCGCTCACAATTTCGTCCGCTGGATTCGTAAAAAAATTCATCCCTATAGCCTTCCAAAACCTTTTCCTATTGGATCTTTGCATACTTCTTCTTCTGCCTCACCTTTTTCCCGTTACGAGCGTTCATTTTCCCAATCATGCGACGCCATTTTTTTGGATATCTCGTTCGTGGAGTGAAGCGCTGGTGGCCTAGCAGTAAGAGCGTGCGACTTGCAATCCGGAGGTCGCGGGTTCAAACCCCGGCTCGTACCAATGAGTTTTTCGGAACTTATGTACGAAATATCATTTGATATTTACCAGTCGCTTTTCGGTGAAGGAAAACATCGTGAGGAAACCGGACTAATCCCAATAAGGGCCTAGTTTACCCTCTGGGTTGGATGGTCAGATGGTAGTCGCTTTCGTAAAAACTAGTGCTCACGCCAATTCCTGGGATTAGTTGCCAAGCGGACCCCAGGCTCCCATGAGCCGTGGCAAAATGCCGGGACTACGCGAGGAAGATGATGATGATGATGTTCGTGGAGTCCCAACACCTTCGTGGGCTTCGTGTGCTTTCGGACATTCGCTGACTTTTCGACTTACTTTCACTACACTTCACATCATTTTGCTCATATATTGGTAACGGAACATTAAATATTAATGCGATAGCGGACGACCGCTTTTCCACGGAAATGTAATCCTCATTTTCCTCCCTGGATATTGACTTTGTGGAAAATATTTCAACGCAAATTATTGTATATTAACCACAGTTATGCCCCATCAGTTGCGTTTTACGATTTATTTTATAATAAAATTTAGAAGCGAAAAACAAATTCCATACCTACTTTTAAAAAGCTTAGCTCTTACAAAGTGTAAAACGGGTCCCCACTGCTTTAGTTACACCTTGTATACTCATTCATTAATAAATCGCAAAATAATCGCACGATGAGGCATAACAAAGACAAAGATAGTATGATTATTTCTGTCTGCGTTTGAAATGAGACAGTCCTTTGACAAACTATATTTATACAGTCAACAACCCTATTTGACTTATTGTATCTTTTTCTTTGTTTGATTTGTTACTGTATGTTTTCTTTGCGACAATAAATGACTTTTTACTTTTTTTTTTACTTTTATAAATGTGGTTATTATTAATCAGATTGCGTAAAAATATTTCCTATAATGTTAGTATCTAAAGAAAATGGCGACTACATTCGTATGGAGAAGCGATCACGTGACGTCATCCCCTTTCCTCTTGAGCACAATCTTAAGCGCGTGACAGTCGTGAGCTCACAAACAATTTTCCCTTTACTGCTTATGCCGCCTTAGGCTGAAGCCGGAAATGAGTTCTCAGAAGTGCAGTCACACCGGTGATTACTGAGGCGTCTAAGGCTTTGGTCTCCGGTTGAGTGAATGATGCGTACAGTACAGGCTTCATACAAATAGCGCTTTATTTTCAAAATTCAGACCAAAAAAATGCAAAAATCAAACTGTTCAGAAGGCGCGTTTGTGATCTTGATTTTGGAAGATTACTTTCCACCCACTTGTACACCGGGGCCTAGCCAAAATGCCAATCGTTTGCGCTACAACAACGGAACGATTTCTGTCTCTCTATCACTCTTACAAAAGGGGTCATCCATTAATTACGTCACACGAATTTCTAGGTTTTTTGACCCCTCCCCCCCTTCTTATCACACTTGGTCATATTTGGCAAACCCCTCCCCCCTAGTGTGACGTCACATTTTTTCTACGAAATCGCCAAATCGAATTAAGTAAGTATCTAAGTATTATTAATATTCTATCAAAATATTTTTGACGATATAAATTATTTTATTAGTAATTTTATAACCCAAAACTGCTTTGGAAAGAAAATTAAACGAATAATTTTCGGTTACTGATGAAGTTAAAGTGACGTCACAAAGTTTGTGTCTCCCCCCTCCCCCTTGTCACAATATGTCACATTTTCTTGACCCCACTCCCTCCCCCTAAACGTGTGATGTAATTAATGGATGACCCCTTAGTGATAGGGATAGATAGCGTTTCGCTGTAGTTGCACTACTACAAGGAACCGCTAACCTAAACGATAGGTATACACTGCTACTGTACATATATGAGCTCTAAATGATTGCACTTCAAAAGTGTGTTTATTTCTTACTGCTACATATTCGTTATTCATTGAATACATAGTATAAGTCCGTATCCTGCATAAATGTGTTCGTTCAATTGCAATTCTATCCTAATGTAATATACTTAAAGCTAATAAAACGAACTAACTCGACATGGCATAAAGGAAGTTTTCCATGTCAGCAAATATGCAGGATAAATAATTACACATAGTTGCGGCTGCGAGCGGCCGCCGGGCTTCACAAACTTTCGACAAAGCCGCTAAATGTCCGACTTTTCCACGGCTGTGTATGTTTAAAATTCTTCTTAATTTCTACTAAGGACTGCTTTTAACGAGGAAACTTGTTAGAGTAAAGTCGTATTTTGTAAACATTCATAAAAAGAAACTCATATTCCTTTTAAAAGAATTTCCCGTCTTTTCTTTCCGTCCTCGGCGGAAAAGTCCATCGATAAAAAATTTAAAAGCGGGAAACGGACTGGTTCTAATTTTAACAAACGTCAAAAATTCGATCTCGATGCGATATGGATCTGTCAGTCAGGATTTATCATTGTCAAAAGTTACGTTTTTGTTTGAAGAAACGTCCGTGTTACTTTTGAAACTGACAGATTCAATCCATTATCGGATCGAGATATTTTTTCTCGTATATTAAAATTAGAATCAGGCCGAAAGTCGTGGAAGAATTTTAATTTCAGTGTAGTTCCAATTGGGTTTCCTTCGAGTTTTTCACGCTTCTCCGTGCTTTTCTGTTTCGATTACTTTTCTAGGCGTTTTTTCTTAATAATAAAGTTCAATTCCATTTCCGTAAATAGCTTAAGTGCTTTAACTTACTGTAGATTGCTGGCCGGTTGTTTACTTAAGCGGTACCTACAGCGTCTAATAAACGATACCTAATGTAATGTAATTGTAAAGTCTATTTAAAAATACATTGTTACAAAACGTTATGTTTAATCTGTCAGCTCCCACGGCTCATATATATAACAAAGAATAGGTACCTAAATATTATTTAGTATTCTTATAAAAAACAATAATATAAATGCACTAAAGATACCTCTCTCTAACACTAAACATGTTAACTTTTACCATATTAGTGGAATAAAGTGAGTTCATTTCAGCAGCCTCTGCCCATTTTGTAGGTAAAGTGACCCTCAAAAGCGCGAGTCTTGTATGAACGTGGCGTAGTGGACGGGGCACACTCAAATTGACAAAAACGAGTGGAGAGCCCTCGAGATCTGCCCTACGAGATTGCGTTCACTTTATTGCCATTACTTTACTACGAGTTCTCATCTAACTAAATTTATGGTAGTTTTGAAAAAACATTTAGAATTCGTGCGGTGTCGATTTTCATAATATTAACGAATGTATTAAATATGAAAGTAAATTTGCTCACTGACACTGATGGAAATTATAATTTTAACTATGATGGTCCCGGTCCCCACCCGAAACAATGATTTATAACTCAAGATAGGTTATAGGCGTTCCAAAATTGAAGCGCTTACCTTGTGACAAATCGGACAAGTTGCCTTTAGTCGTGGCTGGACAAGCGAGAAATGTGCACGTGCTAATGAGCTCCCGCACACCGAAAGAGAAAGAGACGACCTTATGTTTAACAACGAGTGTGATAAAGATGGATGGAATGAGAACATAAATCAAAAATAACAGATTTCTTCGTAGGCACAGAAATAAATATGGAAGTATTTTTTGTGCTCCTCAAGTATGAGTATAACCTATATAATATCATTGACCCGAAAATACTTTTTTCTCTAATTCTGAGGGCCGACATCGAATTATCTAAAATCGTTATCTGCCTCTCTATCGCTCTTACGGATTCGAGCGTAACGGTAAGCCTTCTATTACTACCCGTAAAATTAAAAATGTCCGACACAATCTTATTTGTATAACCATAATAAGGAGCGTGGGATCCTTAAACTTGATTCTTAGGTACGTTAATTGCAAAGATATTAGGCACTTAATTATTTTACAATAGGTATTATAATGAGACGTAAATATATACATATATTTGACGTTGGCCGTATGTAAATAATTGTATAGATACCCGTAGATACACATTTCTATGCTCTTCTTACAAGTATGGAACATAACATGTTCCGACCATCGAAAACTTTATAGATCTGCAATAATAAATATCAGAGCGAAGGCATATTGTATCCCTTAAACGGCCCGCAATAAAACGGAGATGGCAGATAGAACATAATATTAACGCCACAACAAAAAAGAAATATTGCCGTGAATTTAACGAAATGAAATGAGTTTGAGGGAAACCCGTTGCGAGTAGAAAGATGGCGCGTCATTGCTCGACTGCGCTGTCATGGCCCTTTGTTGCTCATTGGGGTTACTAAGGGAATACGATCGTTAAGGACGTATTCAATCATGTCACTGAGCATACTACTGAAGAAATGCTCTAAAAAGAGGTCAATATACTCATACTTATGACATAATATAACATGAGAATAACACACATTTTTGATAATTTGAAAAAGTATGCATGGGTATAAATAAGGTTCGGATTCAAACTGCTTCAGCAGTATTGCAGCACGACATTACTGTCGTAAAGGTCAAAATTTTTGACATTTGCGGCAGCAATGCAGTCGGGCTTTTTCTAAAATAAATATCGAAAACCCGATTCTTTCAAATATGGACATTCTTGGGCTCATTCTACTCAGAATCGACAGCACTCTCCATCCTACCATTAAAAAAAGATGTCCCAAAATGTCCATTCCATTACGTCACGTTTTTAGTATGAGAAAAATGTTCACTTGTATGTAACGTGACGTAGTGGAATGTACAATTTTCATACAAAATTTTGGGACATTTTTTTTTATCATCAGGATTGAATATTCTAGTGATTCTGAGTTGAAAGAACCCAAAAACACCAGGATCTGGGAGAATCGGGTTTTCAATATTTATTTTAGAAAACGCCCAGTCAGCAGTAATGTCGCGCTGCAATACCGCTGAAATAATGCTAGAGCAGTCTGAATCCGAACGGTACCTTTAGGTATGTAAATGTATCACGTGCTCGCATCAGTTCCGATGTGTTCCGTTTATGTCGGTAGGTACATCAGCTAAAACTTTAGGTAGATATTTCCTCAGATACTAAGATAATAATTATGTACCAATCCAAAATCTTAGTGCTTTTAACGAACAATACTTTAGTGTCCAAAGTTAGACACAGATGCTATAATACATAAATTGGGTAGGTATCATGTTAGGGGACTTGTTTGCGTCGGCAGTGGAAAGAAAGTAACTTCCAGTTTTCCTCGTTGGCTCTCTCCTAGCTTTGTTTTCATGAATGAAGGATCAATGTGTCATCTTTCAAACGTTTCGCCTTTTTCAAGTTAACCGCCAGCGTGAAAGGGATAAATGCGTATTCACAAGCCGTTTCTTTCTTTATTTAGCCGTTTAGCATCGAAAAAATTCAAACATAGGCACTTAACCATAGCTACGTTAGACTTTTTTAGATTTTTTGATTATTGTACAGATTACATTATAACATTTTAATGCTCCTAACTCCAATAATAATTAAAAATTCGAAAAAAACGTAGGGGCATGGCTGTAGAGGATATACAACAAACTGTATCAAAATATTTTCAATAATGCTAATATACGGAGAGGAAAATGAGGACTACGTTTGTATGAAAAGGCGATTTCGCACGGGTTCTCCACTTTCGTCTTAATATGCATTTAGATAATTGACACTCAGACTAAGTATAAAAATTCAGCTCTCTTAATCTTTAATGCACAAAAAAAGTAAAATAATTTTGATTTTATGTCCATCGCAAACCTGGAAGTTTTTGCAATGTGCCGCTTCCAACGTTTTTTCAGGGAAGTGCAGCAAGCGGTCGGTGCATTGATCTGTCAGCAATACCCGCGGGACAAGCCCATTTCACGCCAGTGCACGCTGCGCTTTTGTAACCAAACCATGCAGGTATACAGCTTGTCAAAAATCGCAAGTTTATAAAAAAAATTGACGAAACGAGAAGACTTATTACAAAAGAGTTTTCTATAATCTTATTATATGAATTGCGCGATTGCGATGCTAATAAAAAAAACAATACTTTAATATAAATAAAATACCAGTAGCCTTACCACGACTGCCTAAGCAGTGTCAAATTGACATATTCACAGTATTAAGCGAGTACTAGCGAGATGCATAGAAAGTAAGTTACGCACACGCTAGCTTATATTATGTTAGTATCAAACTGGTGGTAGCTGTACAGGTCTATTGCGAATTTACCTTCGCATTCAGATTTCCTTTGGTTTTTCTTGGATGTGTGCGTGGATTAATGGACTTTCGTCGGCAAGTTACACCAAAGAGTAGTATAATATACCTAAAGGAATTACACACACCTCTTTTCTGCTCACAATACCAGAGGGCCTACCACGAACCACGTTCGACTTGTTGCCTCCCTATCACACCTACGTACAAATTTACAAAGGCGACAGAGAGGCAACACGCCAAACGTGGTACGTGGTTCGCGGTAGCCCCACAGTGTAACCTTCGTCAAAAAGGAAATAAAAGTAAACAAATTAAGTAAAAAAACTAAGTTAATCTCTAAACCCTTCTAGAAAACCACTGTGCAAACCAATAAACCTTACCAACCATTTTAGTACCCAGTGTTATGGCTGTAACTTGAAATAACAATATCCGAAGCACGTTTCAAGCCAATATAGCTAATAACTGAAATGCCAGCCTTCAGCAAAACCTCTGGCTGACCTCTTTTCTTTCTAAAATAAACTTTTGAATGCTCCCGTCCAAGCGGAGACAAGAAGGGAAGGCCGATGATATTTTATCGGTTTCCTTTTCATTTTGATACGACCTTGAATGATGTCATCAGGCATCTCACGCGCACCAATAAGTACGAGCGAAATGCCTTATGAGACGACTCCAGCGGTAGTAGCATGGTCGCATTTTTATCGCCTGTCACCATGCCTGTCAAGTTCTAACAAGTATGTAAGTGCGAAAGTGACAGGCATAGTGACAGGCGATAAAAAAACTACCATGCTAATGCCGCTGATTACAATTCGACATACCAATAAACATTAACCGCTAACACTGATTGGTGCTCAAGATCAAGGCAGTATCAAAACAAAATGAAAACTATTTCAAGTTTTTTAAACAGAATTGGCATCGTAAATTTTATTCGCAGACAATAAAATAGTTCATTGCATCATTTCCTATGTTTTATTTGTTTCTTGTTCAGCAAATTTTTATGTACAGCTAAATGGCTCATTACTTCCCGTTGCAATGAAAAATTGGCATCCACTCCATATTGTTATTAGTAACATCGTCCAAACTTTTGGTTGACAATTCGTAGTCCTTATTGCAAAGCTTTAAGGTATACTAATGGTCAGTTAGTATTGTTATTAGTATATTTTGGCATCGGAACTCCGAATTGACGTAAATGACTCGGACTGTGCCGCTGGTTGTGTAATTAGAATGATCAAACTCTTTCTTCTCTTTAAACTAAGCAATGTAGTTGTTGTATTGATATTATTTTCTTACCTATATCCACTTACTTATTTTTCCAGCTATCCTTTTCAACTTACCTGACTCACTGATCATCGTGTAAAAAAATTATCCCTAAAGTGCATGTTAAAAACCTGCTATTCTGTCTTGCGCACAAATTCCACTCCTTAAAAGTTAGTTGTTCGTCGTATTTCAAAATAGTTAAGATATTTGATTCATAACTATTAGTTAAGTGTGATTCACGCTCCAGTTAGGTCTGTAATTCCACCAGCTTACCAAGCTCTAGTCTGGGTAAATCGTTGTCAGTATATACTTTTAATTCCTCCTCATTGCATTGGTATCCTCATCACTATTTAAAAAAATACATATTTGCTCGTTAGAAAATCTAATCTGGCACATCAGCCTCAGTCTCTGCCCATTTCCCTCTTAAGGAGGTCCAGCTACCCTAGTTCTTTTAACTATTCATAATATGTGTGTAGTGTTCAAAAATCATGGCTTCAAACCTCGTTTGTACTGTATAAATATGTACGTACAGCAGAAAAACCGGCCAAGTGCGAGTCGGACTCGCGCTCCAAGGGTTCCGTACATTAAGTCGGACTCACGCTTGACTGCACATTTCTAATAGGTTTTCCTGTAGTGTATAGGTAAAGAACTATATTGTGTATTTTTTTTAAATTTTAGATCTAGTAGTTTCGGAGATAAGGGGGGGAATAGTAATTTTTTGCCTATTTTCTTGAATAACTGCTAAACTATTAATGCTAAAATTATAGAAATAAAAATATTCGAGATTCATACAATGAGCTCTTTCATTTGATACACTCTAAAAAAAATTTGGTTGGCCCTATCAATATCTTGATAGTCGTAATCAAGCACCTTGATTCCATACGATAGCCTAACAAGAACTTAGACACATCAAATAAGGTAATTCTGATTGCTATTACTATATCTATGTAACTGAACCAATTAAGATCTTGTTCAATATTTACATGAAAAATAATTATGCTAACTAATTGATCCTAGCAAGATCAACTAAGGGCTGTTAAGGATTGAATCAACCTACGTTACATAATTATGCCAATAAGTTAATGATAGATGCAAAGTATACAATTGTTAGGATTAATAACATACCTACTTTATTAGTTCAATCACAGATACACTTATTGTTTTAAGTAATCAGCTTTCTTTGATTTATATAAGATCGTTATTGTTGTAATTAACTTAACGTCAACTAAGAGAAAACTGCTCTTAGTTGGTCGTAATTTTTTAGAGTGTATATAACACGATATAGTTTGAAAAACTTTATTTTTTAACTTTCTCATTTACCCCCCAAAAATGGCCTCCATATTTAAAATTCATTTATTTACGTTACACGTCCATCTTTGGGTCACAAACTTACATATTATTATGTGTGCCAAATTTCAACTTAATTGGTCCAGTAGTTTCGGAGAAAATAGGCTGTGACAGACGGACGGACAGACAGACGAGTGATCCTATTAGGGTTCCGTTTTTTCGGAACCCTAAAAATCGTTATCGAAAAAGATGACTCAAATTTCGCTCAGGATTCTTACCAACCTATCATACACAGACAATAAAGCATAATAGTTGCACTGACCTGCGCTTGGCAAGTCATAGCAACATATGGAGCACTCCCGAGTGTAGGGCCGGCCCGACCCGGTCCCTGAAGATTAGATTAAGCAATAAATAACATTTATTTTATATATCCGAACTGGGATGCTGTGGTACGTGCCTGCTTTCCTAAATCTAAATATGTCCAATGGATATTCAAATTGTTAAGCACAGATTGAAGCATCTTTATATTATATTTATATTAAACTAACGACCCGCCCCGGTTTCGCACGGGTTAACAAATTATACATAAACCTTGCTCTTGAATCACTCTATCTATTAAAAAAAACCGCATCTAAATCCGTTGCGTAGTTTTAAAGATCTAAGCATACAGACAGACAGACAGCGGGAAGCGACTTTGTTTTATACTATGTAGTGATAAATAATCACCAATCGATGCCACAAATCATTTTTCCGGTAACTTTCACAAACACAAACGTATCTCGCAATTGCTATTTGGTTTTGCGGCCGAAATTTAGCTACAAAGGATGAACAAATAGGCGTCAAAAATCCGAAACAATTGAAACTCTCTTTCAAAGCGAACACATTCAATTGTAAAACGTATCAAAGGATTTATATATTCAGATTATTCAGAATCACGCCGGAATGTTTACTCTTGAGTTATCTCTGCTTTTAGGTATTGAAATTTTTGCATGGAATGTTTGTGGTATTTAGGTAAGGTACGTAGAATTAGGATCACGTAAGTTCAAGGGTTGGCTGTTGTCTCTAATAATTTCAGTTACCGAGGCTTACATAACTGCTATATTTCTCTTAAGGGATGCAAAGTTGCCTGACGGACTCACTTTTTTACAGACAGATATTGTCAATAATATTTAGGAATAGATACTTATTACACTCCCGAATTTTTTTATACAAAAGTCTACGACTCATCGCGTAATAAATAAGTAGTATATGATAATTTCAATTCAGACAAATAATTGTAACAAAACCAGTCCAATCGATTGAGCACGCAAAACCAAACCATTTCTTTGTTGTAAGTCAACCAAATTAATCAAACTACCAATACGTATTATTAAGGCGTGATAACGATTAATCAAACGTACATACATAACTCATTTAGGGCTTAGGTTGAGGACAAAAGCGCGTGTAAAGTCATTGTTTAGTGAAAGATCGCCCTCAGTAACAAAAGGTATAACCTGAAATAACGGATATAACCTCAAATAACCTCAAATTTAATCGTCCCCCAATATTCAAATCCGTAGCCCGGCACAGTTAAACTTGTTGTCGCATAAGCGAGTTCGTAGTTGAATGTGTTTTATTCCATGGGCTTAAAGTTTTAATTTCAATGTCGCATATTTGGCTGGATTTCTTGGAAGGCATTTTACATTTGATGTAAATTTGGATGACAAACTTTAAATAGTAGACTTTGGCGATACTTTGTTTCAAAGTGGGCTGCATCTAAATCATCCTGAAATGACCGAAATTATCTAAAATGTATTTAACAGCGAAGCCACTAGTTTCTTTACAAATGGAACTAGCATACTTTCCAACGCAACTAGAAAGGAAACTAGGCTTATTGAGAATCAACGGGTTTGTTTTCGTGGTGGTTTATTTTTGTTTACAAATAATATAAAGTCGTGCGACACGATAACTGCGGGCTCAGCACGGTTCCATTTTTATCGACTATCACTAAGCCCGTCACTTTCGCACTTACATGCTTGTTAGAACGTGACAGGCATGGTGATAAATGATAAAAATGCGACCGTGCTACTAGGGCTGCATTCAGATTTTGAAAATACCAATATAATATTTTTGATATTAATCTTAGTGCATCTCGTTCCAATTTACGCATATACAATTATACATATTTACGCTAAAGGGCTTAACATATATTAATATTAAATCAATCAGCATTATGGATCCTTTTCGACCTTACATGATGCTTTCTCGAAGAATACCTAAAAATCCTAAAATACATTTGAGTCTATTTAAAGGATTCGGTTCTCATAAAAATGGAACTATTTGATATGCGGCTGGCGGGCGAATCGTCGAAATAAAACAAGGTCTAGGGTAAGATAATGTATAATGCAACTATGTTGAGGATATAAAATGGGTCCGGTCAATACTGGAGACCTTTTATTTTGGAAGTCGTAATGGAGCGGCTTTTGAAATTTAAAAAATCTGATACGATATGCTTTTGCGGTATTCCTTTAATTCATTTCTTTAATTTCTTTATTTAGAAACAAACAGTCTCTTATAGTAATACATTATTACAATTAAGGGTTATCAGACTTATAGACCTACAGTTTCCTTAATTAGAAAATTCCATTGAAAGTGTCGGTTACGGTAACACTTTGGGGGCCTAGCCAAGATGATAATCGGTGATAGAAGACGCCAATCTAAACTTAAATAATGTGTGGAGATAGTCACGTGACTTTTCGTAGATCTGTCATCCCGATACATGTTTAATTTTTCTTTGGCGTTTGTCGATGTAAGATTTTGATATAGACCCCCTGATAAAACTATAAAGCCGATATTGCTCATAATTTATATTTGTTAACTTATAGCTTTGAATTTAAAGGTGTATTATGCAGAATTGTGCAAGCTGTTAAGGTAACGATACGCGGCGCGACATCGACAAAGCTGTCAGCAAAATGCACCTATTACTTGCAGCGCAATTACGTTGCACGAAGATATGAGTAAGTACTTACGGGTGAGATGCACTGGCGAAAGATGTAAAAATCTTTTCTGTCTATTTTATACGTAAATTCGAATCGGTCATATCTCCATATGGAGAACGAAACAGTGTTGAGTTCCCTTTGAGCTTTGAATAATCAAGCATTAGGCAGTATATATTATTAGCCCTAAAACGCAATGTACCGAATAACCTACTTACCTACCTTATTCGATACCTGGTGATTCTGATTTTGATTCTGATTCAAGTCAGTGCAAAGTTAGCTGAGACCAGTTCTAGCTTATAATCTTGGAACACTTTTACAAACAGAGCTATTAACTGCCGGAAGCCTCAGGACCAGCCGTCTAACTATCTCACTCCTCCAGACAGATTTATTCTGAAAGTTCTTTCATTAAGGGCTTCCTTTGTAACGTCAGTCACGCCGAGCGCGCCGAGATTGTGTAAGAATATAATGAACGGGCATTGTAGTAATGCCAATATTAAACTTAAGTCATTTAAAAACAATGAATGCGTAGAATATGGAAGTAGGTGATTTGATTTAATGTGAAGGGTACGTGAGTGGAAATCAGGACAGGCGGGAATATACGAGGTCGGTAAGAGTAAAAAGTTTGCGACGCGTGATGGGATTTTTAGCAACGCGTGACTCGCTTATGGAGATCACACATTTGATCATAATATATGATCAAAACTTAAAGTAAGTATAGTAATTTCAGTAGGATACTAGTTATCAGTAGGAATTAATTTTGAATCTAGCCGTCAGAATATACGAGTAGGTATCGTACTAGTTGGCCAAACAGAAGTAGGTGCTGGGTGAAGTCCGATAACATAAACATCCTAAACCAATATTAGTTCGGTGTCATCCGTGGCTAGAGTGTGCCGGCTAGCGCTAGTTGGCTTGTCGCGAAGTTTATGATGCATGTATGTACGTAGGTATCTACTGTACTTTCCATACATATGTATGTGGTACTTGCTTTAGTACTGACACTGTCAGCCTCAATAGGCGGTATTGTAAAACTATTATTTAGTAGATATTTAAGTACGTAAACAAAAATATCAGTCCCACCAGTATTTAGCTAACATGCCCAACGTTTTCTAAAACGGAAACGAGAGCAAGGCCTTTCTTAAAATGGTCTGAAGCACTCTCAACGTCATATGCACGTATCAAAACATTTCATTGGATAGAAATGTTACGAGGGTACTTGGGGTGAGTGGATTCTAGACGGGGACCTATGAAAATACCTGGCATGGCATATTTTAGCCATTATAGCTCGAGTATGCTTTAGTCAACAAGTCCGTAAATACGATTTACATTGAAATATGGCAACGTAATGCACGTATTAATATATTAAAAGCACAGATAGTAGACATCTTCAAGTTATTACGTGACCATGTATTATTGAAAATAAGTGTGCTTTTCAAACATAAATAGGTATTTAATAATGAAACAATAACTATCCAATCCAAGGCCTATCTTGTGTTACTGAATATCTCCTGATACGAAAATTAACCCGTACTTATTTTATGTAGTATTTGACAAACATTGCACATAGTTCCTATTAAATAAAGTGGATTATAAAATTGATTACTCCCTAGTGTATAACAAATAACCAATTGATTTAACCCTGTAGGCATGCGATGTTGCGAGTCACACGCGATTAAATTATAGTATTTTATGCAACCGTTGTTTAAGAGAGGTCTAAAAAGGCGAGTGGCGTGAGTATTTTTTGACTCAGTTAAACAACGTTGCATACAATACTTTTTCTACGACCAAGCACTTACTTTGAAATAGAATTGTAAATTTAACAAATCAAGAACCTGAAGTTTAATTCTAGAAGTAGCAAAAATGGAGGGTACGGGCGGGAAAAGAATGAATGAATGAATGAAATTAAAAAGAAACATGTCTATGGTTCACTTATTTGTCAGAGATGACATTTAAAATAAGGTTGGCAACACTGTATTTCATTCAATATTTTTTAAGTGGTCATTACACGAAGTATCGTAAAATCGCCAAAAAGATACTGCGTGTATGCATAAATTCTTTTTTGGGGAATAGACAACTATAAGGTAGGGTTTTAAAGGTGTGTGCACGACCCTTTAAATGACAAATAAAAGTACGGGAGTAGAAAAACAAATTAAACGGATTGTTAATCACATTTTCACTGGTTACTCTTATAATCTCGTATCTCAATGAATCGCTTTATCATATGTGGTGTGCAAATATGTAAATGCTGTGGCATAGCTAAAAGCTAAATTAAAAAATATATAATATGTATAACCTTCAGAAGAAAACATTATTAAACCATCTAGTTTATCACATAAAAGAAGCGACAAACAGTATTATCGTACACCCCAGCTTCGTTTTAGCTGGAGCAGGTCGACAACCTTTTATTCTTTTAAAACAAAGTCTGCCGTTTATTTGCGTTACGGCACAAATATTTGGATTCTGCTCTAGTGTGAGTCTGAGTCTAGTATGCCTAGTGATGTAGCGCAGGAATATAACTAATTCTTCTGGTAATTAATGTTCTAAACAAGGGGACAGTAGGAAAAGTCAGTTGTTTTATTTGGGCTACGGTTCAAATATTTGGATTGTTCTTTAGTGTGAGTGTCTCTAGTAGAGGAGAGGTGGCATTTTTATTAGTGTTCCGTACAAAACTTTGTTCACGGAACACTTAGGATCACTTCGGTCTTGTTTTAATAAACATTCGTCTAAAACATTCTCAGTAGGTAATTTTAAAACATTAGCAATGTAAGGTAAACGTACTAGTGCTCGACATGCTAATGCCCAATAGATGGCGCCCTGCTGTCACCTCTATTGACAATGACTTAAGTTTCAAGATGACATGTACTGGTACCGCGTTGAGGACCAGTAAGTTTACCTTATCAGCCAATTTCTAGACGATAATGTTTCTGCCTGGGAAAAGGTTGGCAGTAACTGCACGTCACTAATGGTGCGACGTTTTGGCGAAGTTGCAAATGTAAGAGCTGAAGACTAGATTATATTAGAATAGAACGTGCCTTTAGTATGGAGCAAAGTTTTTAACAAGTAAAATATAACCCGAAGGCAGCTATTTTTCTTTTATCGCTTATTTAAAAAAACAGGTAAAAAACCTTGTAACTTTCGAGCTTAAATAATCACAAATACTTAACTCGCCCAAATACCCAATATGGTATCGAATGAAGCTGCCGGAATAACCCCATTAAGTAGGTACCTACAGCTTACTAATACCTAAATAATTTATGAACCAAAGAACTTCCAGAATTTATCTAAGTTTTATAATACATAACTTCTGTAACTTGTTCGCGTGGCCTAAGTTTCTCTGCGCCAACTTCGCAGTATCATCACCTTGGTAGAATTTATGCAATCACACGATCAAATTTGGTTTGCAAACCAAACTTTTATTTGCTTTAACTTGATGTTGTAGAGTTTGAAGTTAAATTGGAATTTCTCGTATTAAGCTGAATCGTTTTTGGCTATCCCAATATTAGAATTACAAAATACAGACTTTACAAACACGATTTTATCAAAAACTAATTAAAAAGTTACACATTTTATTGCCGACTGCAGTTCCTTTTGGGAACACCCAAATATTCCGAAATATGTTTTTCCGACTTTCATAACCTCGCTTTTCATAATCCCGATTTTTTATATGTCCGAAATATCGAAATTACGACTTTAAAAATCACGAAAGAAGAAAATCACGACTATGCTATTACCGAAAACTTAAAATCCGATTGTCATATGCACAAAAGCTTAAAGATCCGATTTTAAAAAAATCCGAAAATATTTTTTCCGAATTTGACTATTCCGAAAAAAATCATTGACCGATCGGAAAAAAAGTAATTCGGTATTCAGAAATTCGATCTTTTGTAAACTCGGAATAATGAAATTCGTGATTTTCAAAATAAGATTAAACGCACATAGACTTAAAACTCTTAAAAGTCTATATGTATAACTAACGAAAATCCGAATCGGAGCACCCCACTATCCACGTGGTCTTGTCTGTCCTACCCCTAGAGTGTATGTAAAAAGCCGGAGACGCGGAGGGGAAGCAGCCCTCGCCCGCCGTAGCAAAGCGCAGAGCACAACGCGAGCCGTAGCGGCTGAGGCTGGTCGCCGAAAGCGACCAGCAGGCCGAAGCTGCGGAGGAGAGCATTTAGTGCCTGTGTTTTGCTACGCAAGGGCGAAGGGGCTGCTTTGCCCGTAGCGCCGGAGCAGATGCGGAACACGACTCGATAAATTCGGAATTTTAAAAATGGGGATAATTAAAATAGGAATCACGTCAAATCGGAATACAAAATTTCGGAATAATGACAATTCGGAATTCGTGATTTCAAAAATCGAAAATGTTAAATTCGGTGTTGATCACTATCGGAATTTTTATATTCGGAATTATGTTGTTCGGAATTTTAAAAAAATCGGCTTTTTTGCTATTCGGAAATATATATCTTCGTGATTTTCATCCTTCGTAATTACGACAGTCGGAATTTTGATAGATCGAGCATTTAAAAATCGGAATAATAAAGTTCGACATTCTAAAATTCGGCATTAAATATTTCGGAATTATGTAGTGTACCCGTTCCTTTTGCATGTACTTTACGGCGATCGTTTTTTATTTTCATTCATAACTGCATTGTAATATGGACAAACATACGAAAACATTTATACCTAATTTGAAAGAGACACCTTCTTTCTTGTTTGGTCAATTATTTCTTAAAGCGTTTTAATGAGTTCGATTAAAGTGCAGCCATCATGTCCGTGTGGTCAGGGATGAATCATCGAGCATGACGTATCGAACCGGAGTCAGATCGCACAACTAAAACTCGAATTGGTCCGTAACTTCCAACTTCCAACATAGTAGGTATGCATTATTACACATAAGTATAATTATGTATTGTCTCCTGATACATGACCGCCGCTCGATATTAATGATGGATTAAGATCATAGATTTTAGTGTGTAATAAACGCTACAAGTTCCACAGTAAATTCTTTCTCCCTTTTCACCTCCTCATTATCACACGATTTCCATAACAAATTTCATCTAAATCGGTCCAGCGGTTAATAAATGAAAAGGTATAAGTTACTTTCGCAAATACTAAATAAGTATATATTAGTACAGAATGGCTCAAAAATACGTTTACCAATTTTTTCACTGCGACATATTATTGAACATTATTGTTTTAGTTATATGATTGTAGTCTTTTTTCTATAATTTAAAATTGAAAAATAAAAATGTACCTAACAAATTAATTAGGGTATACTTTTTTATTTACATTTTGTAATAAAAAGGAGATCTTAACCCTTTATACTATATATTTTGAATATATATGTAATGGACCATCCTGTAGTATTAAATGCGGATGTGATTACTTGATTAGGTTATCTAAAGTAATCTAACTACAACAGAAATATAAATGGGGTTAATTGAAGAACCAATTATTAGCCAATTTTGCCCGCTTAATTAAGCAGCCACCATGCAAATTAGCGTTTCAACAAGCACATTGCTCACAAATTGGAATTATTGCCAGAATTAGACAAACTCGTAGGCAATTGGAGAAATTAATGTATTCCTAATACCGGCGGGATAATGCAGAGCACGCAATCCGCAATTAACACGTTCACTGCCTACGGTACAATTACAATATCTTGAGTCGGATTTGTATCATTTAGCTTTATTTTAGCTTGTCATAAATAATTTCCATAAGCACCAACGTCTATCGTGATTATAGCCCGGCTTTTCGGGAGCAAAAACAAACCAGCGCTAGTGATTGAAGTAAAGGGGCCCACGGATAAATCAGTCCGCCGGACGATATCGGCCTGTCAGTTGTTCGGAGCTGACACCTTTTGCCACAGAATAAATAGTACCTACTAGGTACAGAAGACTCACTCTCTAATAAAACGCGTCTGTTACGATCAGCACAGATATGGCCGCTAGGTGGCGACAGCGCCACGCGCGGCTTATAGCTTTCCCCAAAATTGGGGCGGAACGGATGTACTTTTAGCTACCTGTAGCAAAGCGACGAAATCGCGGAGTGAGCCACGCCTACTTTTGCATTTGACTTAAATTATAGTAATTAGTTCCTTCATTTAAATTGTGTATTGCTTGACATTTGTATAATTATAATCAATTGTTATTTTCATACTTGACGATCATAATATAAATTCGTATAGATTAGTGTAAAATAATTTATATTGTAATTTCATATTATGAAATAAATAAATCTAAATAATTCATTCATTACCTATCTTATCTATGTTTTTGCAAACCTGATATTGACTCTTGTCATACTGACGATAATTAAAATTACATCGAGTAATAACTCGGTTCATTTAGCAATTAAAGGTGTCTCGCGTCATATTTTTATCGATATAAAGTACCTAAGTTTCACTTATCCTCGCACTTTTTACACGACAAGCAAACCAAATTGCACTCGTCAAACCGGAATATGATTATGATCGTAGTTAGGATTCGAAAAAATACGTGATCATGGTGTATCTGTGGCATTGATCACATTTGATTCATGAACTTAGGTGGCAAACCAAAAACATAACTATAATATGTATTCAGTGGTTAAGCAACCTGTTAACTATCAACAGATTCAGATCAGACAGAGCAAATGTAATTACCGTTTCGTATCAAGAATGGGACGTATAGCCCTATCCGGATGTGTCTGACTAACAAATTGAGGTATACGGACTCCGTGTTACTGCTACAGCGGTATTAATATTTTGCCATTTGTTTTTTTTTATACGACCTTGACACGACAGTACTTTTCGCGCGGACCAATAAAGTATAAGTAATATCAATATTAAAACCACTAAAATCTTTATTTACAAGTAATAATAAACAACTTAAAACTGGCATGCATATATTTTATGATAGCTAAAACAGGTTATATTTTAACACAGAGTATCGAAGTATTGATTTTCATGCCATCTAGCGGCGTGACTCGGAACATAGACGACTCCTTTAAGAGAAAATTATTAGCTTGAACTTGCACCCTCATCCCTCGCAGTAGTGTCGATACTTTCTTAGAAGGTGACGTTAGCGGCCTCAAACCTAGAGGCCAATTCTCATGTAACAATGTGTCATGGTTTTGATCACATTTTGATGCGGCCTAGACGATCGCTTGGTGATTGGTACACATCTCACGCATGACTTTTACTGCATTTCGCATGTATACAAGCATCCGTTCGCGACTTCGTGCACGCAGAAGTCGTTGAAAAATGTAAATCTTCGCTCCTTTTGGAGTTGAAATTAAAAATAACCTTTGTTAGTAGAGCTCTGCAATGTTCATAGATGTAAGAATGACCCTTCAACGATTTAAGGGGCCCACTGATTACCAGTCCGCCGGACGATACCGGCCTGTCAGTTGTTCGGAGCTGTCACCTTTTTGTTCTAACTGTGCGAGTGTCCCCTTTACGCTGTGCGAGTGTGCGTTGTCTTGGCGTTGTCTATCAGTAAAGGAACCTTTTTATATATATTTTGATGTTTTTCTTAGGCAGTTATCACACTGGCGCCAAAACAGTGTCAATGTGATAAGCCGATAACTGCCTTTTTGAGGTGGAAATAGGTTACTGCAACTTCTTTTACCATCGGAAAAAATACTGTTTTATAATTTTTGCTGCCCAGATATCGATCGGCATTTTCTATGAGACAACCAGGGCTCGGAACCGTTTTTTTTTTGTAAAACCCAAAATAGCCCAATATTTTTAATTATTTTATGCTCTTTACGTAGGACGATACTGAATCATGTATTTAGGTAACAACTTCGTATTATTAGATTGTCCCATTAAAAATGAAATAATAAACCAAAGAACGAAAAAGAACGTAATTATATACCGGTATTTTTTATATGAAGAAAAAACCGGTTCCTAGCCTTGGAGACAACTATTGTTTTGATGTTTGGAGGTTAACCCCATAGTAAATTAAGTTTGACTCGCGGAATATACTTGAACTATAGTATGAAATATACTATGACCAGTATTTGAAAAAAAAAATGCAAATATGCGTAGTCTAACACCAGGAAAAGGTTAAAATAATTAATTTGTAAAATTTGATTACCGACAGAGAGGAAACTCGGATAAAACTAATTAAAAGCTGTAACTAAACCCTTACGGTAATAAACTAAACGGGATAATTATTAATTTAAAAGCTATTTCATTTGGGTTCTCTAATCACCAGATTATAATCTATGATCATATTCAGAAACTTTTAGGTGATTTTATTGCTTGAATCAGAAATTCTGACTTTTTAGGGTTCGTAGTAAATTTCGTAGTAGTATTATTATTTCAAAATTCCTGCGTAAGGTGCCATACATATACGGGTGCTTGTCGATTTCAGAACCTCAAAAGGAAAAAAACGGAACCATAATAGGATCACTCGCGTGTCTGTCTGTCCGTCCGTCTGTCACAGCCTATTTTCTCCGAAACTACTGGACCAATTAGGTTTAAATTTGGCACACATATGTAAGTTTGTGACCCAAAGATCGACGTGTAACGTAAATAAATTAATTTTAAATATGGAGGCCATTTTTGGGGGGTAAATGAGAAAATTAAAAAATAAAGTTTTTCAAACTATATCGTGTTACATATCAAATGAAAGAGCTCATTGCAAGAATCTCAAATACATATATTTTTTTTATAATTTTAGGGTAAATAGTTTAGCAGTTATTCAAGAAAATAGGCAAAAAATTACCATTCCCCCCTTATCTCCGAAACTACTGGGTCTACGAAAAAATACACAAAATAGTTCTTTACCTATAAATGACAGAAAAACGTATTAGAAATGTGCAGTCAAGCGTGAGTCGGACTTAATATACGGAACCCTTGGAACGCGAGTCCGACTCGCACTTGGCCGATTTTTGAACCAAGGCTACACCAAAATGCATTCATTCGTTTCCTAAAGACCTTAAACACACACTGACTCGTATACAGTTACTTACATGTCGTGCGCACATAATATACGCTAATAGCGTTATATAAAAATCATAAACGTCTGTCAAATCTAACTGATGACTGGTCTGGCCTAGTGGGTAGTGACCCTGCCTGTGAAGCCGCGGTCCTGGGTTCGAATCCCAGTAAGGGCATTTATTTGTGTGTTGAGCACAGATATTTGTTTCTGAGTCATGGTTGTTTTGTATGTATTTAAGTATTTGTATATTATATCTATCGTTGTCTGAGTACCCACAACACAAGCCTTCTTGAGCTTACTGTGGGGCTTAGTCAATTTGTGTAAAAATGTCCTATAATATTTATTTATTTAACTTGCCGTTGATAATCGATTGTCCCTGTTTCTTTGTTAAAAAGAGGCAAAACGTAACAAAGTTTTTATAAAAGGGGGTTAAAAGATTGTGGTTTGGCTAATACTTCGACTTGCTTAGCGGTGGTGAATGGCACCGTAGCACCGCCTGCACCCTATTAGCTAAGAAGCTGTTACAAAAACGAACAAGTAGCTAGTAGCTACCTAACTACCCCCGCGTGAAGACTTTTTAAGAACTCTAGTCTAACAAATCTAAGTTTGAAAAAGTCGACTCAACTTCACGGGACACTACGCTTAAAAGACTTTTGAGTCTTTTGCGTTGTCAGTCTCGTCCTTTTTCGAACCTTTTTTAAGTTAAATACATGCGGTGTTATTCTAGGTACAAGCACGTATTAACACAAGAGATGACAACATCGAATAATCAAACGCCATCAAACGTCACAGTTTGGCGGGAATTTCTGTAAACTTTATAGTTCCAAGTTGTTTTTATGAATAATAAATTTAAAAAAAATGATAAGGCATCTTAAATTCATAAATAGTTAATTCCATAACTTTTATGTTATTTGTACTCGAATGAATAATAATTGAAATATAAAATGGATATCATCGTAACTAATCGATCATCTTAATTTAGTGGGCTGGGAGACAGTGATTGGAGAAAATTGGCACCAATTCTGATAATACTCAACGAATTTTAGGACAAACATCAAGATTGAATTATTTATTTAGTATTTGGTTTTGACGTCAATTTTCTACCTCTATAATGATAACGAGACGGCACGAAGATAAAAGGTCGGCACTATACTAAAATCTGAAGGACTATTTTATTATTGGTTTATATTTAAACAACATACCTACGTTCGATATACCTCTCATCTAACGAACGCATTGTATACCTGACGCGGCGAATAATGATCCCTATGACAGTTCATTTTGGTATAGAGTAATTGTCAATGTCAAATGTTTTTAGGCTTTTTTGGTACCTACCTTAAAAACATTTTTGTATTTAGAAATGTAACTACTTATTGAGTAATAAAAATACGATAAAACCTATTACTTTAATTATTTTTAAATAACATCTATCCAAAAGGGACATGGAAGAACCTGAGGAACTTTCACAAGAATCTTCGTTCGCCGCTTCAGGTATAGTTTAGTAAGGATCAGGGCTCACCGTCTGATAAAATTTATTAAAGACCGATACCGCTACATAATGCACTTGAAAGATACCTATCCCATTAGTCTAACTAAACATCGTTTCGGTCTAATGTACTCGTAATAACTTTTTCAGAATCTTTCATTTATTTTACCCTCGAAAGTTCTGAACTTCTTACCGACATCTACCTTATTTGACACTCTTTAGCTAGCACAGCTAAGCTCAGGGGGCCTATTTGAATACATTTTGTTGTCTAAATAAGGTCATTTAGGTATCATTCGCGTGTGTATTTCCCTTGTACTTATCCGTACATCTTATGGCGCGAGCGAGACGCACGGGTGAAAGATAACAAAATTACATAATTTTGATATCAAATCGTAAGTTTGAATTGACCTACTGATGTCAGCTCAAAAATTCACGCGAATGTAATTCACGCGTGTGAATTTCCGAAGTGGCACAAAGGTTTCACTTTTTTGGGGTTCGGAAGTTTTGGCATTCACCTTGGAAATAGGTTTTCGTAACAGAAATATCACATGCTCGTGTGAGATACGTAGTATAAAACAAAGATCACACTTACATTTTCACGAAATAGTCCACTTTTGCTAAGCTAATACGTATATCGAAATAATAAGTTAGAACTGCTGTTTAATTACACAACTACCCTCCATGTATATTTCTTGACCATAACTGTCAGAACATTAGTAACGTAAATAAAGTATCTTATAATAATAAGCCATGATATTAAATTCGTATTAATTTGCGATTAATTATTCTATAATAAATTAAATTAAAATGTAGCAAATACATTTGTTAAATTGAATTATTATGATAACCGGATGTGCAGGAAACATCTTACTTGTTATTCCTACCAAGAAGTGGTGGAAGGGGTGAAGTCTGATCGAATATAAGCGGGTGTCTGACAGTTGTGGCTCACTTCTCAGTTGGAGAGCTAACAACGACAAACGAAGCTAAGTATCCATTTTATTGTGTTTTTATGACTTTTATGTTTTCTTTGTGTTATAGTCTGATGGTATGTACGTTACAACCTTTGATGACCTTTTAACAATTGCTATGTAACGTATATTCCAACTGATTACGGTGTAATACATCATGTAGCTTATTGCTAGATCTTTATTACTGTTTTAAATTATGTCAAGTGTGTACGGTAAGGTAGCCAGTACTAACTATAAGCCACCGATATCTATTACGCAGCGTACCTACTTGACTAATTAATTTAGCAATACAATTATTAAGATTTTTGTGAATTATGTGGTAATAAAGCCGATTAATTGTTCAGTAAATTTACAATATACTTTTACTTACAATTTGCTTATATAAATATATTACTTAAATAATGTTTACCATTTTTATATTCTAAACCTTGTAGTTGTCCCTATAATAAATACATTACTTTGAACAATAACTAACTGGTCTTAACTAAATACTGCATTGCATCCTGATTTTCTATTCTATTAATGATTTTACTGTGGTAAATCTGACATCAGAAGTGGGATGTTACACACATTCTATGCCTACAAAACTAATGTTTCAGGAGCAGTACGAGTCAACAGCGGGACGCTATCCAACTCCAAACAGACACTGTAAGCCGCGCTATCCTGGACACAAGGACACTGGTGTTTCACTTTCAGTGAAAACCCCAGGTGAAACAAGATATTTGGTATACTAAGCATGATGCTTTTTATGGAGAACAGCAGCAAGCAGCTCAAAAGTACTTCGCGAAACAGAAACTACCGCACCTGTGAGACGCTACGGAGTGGCGCCTGTCTGGAAGGATGACTGATGAATGATGTTGTTTCTGGTATGTTAAAACTTGGTTATACTTAAAAATAGGACTGTATAGGTATGTTTAAACTATTCTAAATGACGATTTAATTAATGACTAAATTGAATAATAATACTTAAAAGGGTTATTTGTGAACACTTTGACAACATTTTGGTTTGGATAAGTTTCTAAACGTTGGAATAACGTTATTTATAGCCTGGATAAATATTTTAATCGTGATCAGTTAGCTATAACTCGAATTTCATTCAAAGATTTTGAGGTCTGCATTAGACACTTCGTTTGAATTTTAGGCGGTTAATAACGATGGGAATTTTAATTGTAACTTACCGCGTGTCTTAGTTAGGTACGTGTATCAAGTCACATTCAGCTGTCGGTTTAGTTACGAATCTGATTTAATTCTCACGTTTATGATATTTATCGTCTGCTTTGTCACTTTTCCTAAACGGCCGTTAACGGTATACAGTTAAGTGGAAATACCCTTATACGTCCTATATATTTTATTAGTCACATTATTTCTTATTTTTGTTACGATTGATACGAATAAATATTTATATAACACCAGTTACTATTTCAATAAGTATAAAACAGTAAATAACATTAAATTGTCTGGTCGTTTTAAAACTATAAGGATAAAGTTCACACGCTTTTTGGTTTTCATTTACAAGCCCTTATTTACAATTTTGCACCTACAGTGCTTATTGCGGGTTCTGTGTACAGATAGTAATACGTGTTTGGCATAAAAGCGTTTTTGAAAATATGCTTCCAGTTAGCTTGATAAATTTACTGATTGATGGATATATATGACTACAAAAAAAAAAGGATATCTCAGTGACAACCTTAGACAATTACGCCATAAAAATAGTAGACTAGTTAATTCGACTCCCGTATTAATAAATTATGTTTTAAAACCCTGAAAGTTGAAAGATAGTGTTTTGCACACGCAAATTAGTCAGTAAATAAAAAGCACATATTCTCTTGGTAATAAAAATACTTTACTAAAAAAAAACAATAACAGAGTACGATAAATGTGTATAACGTATTCCTTTAGGACAGTGTTTTTCAAACTTTATGGTGTCACGGCCCTTTATGACCACTAAATTTTTTTTTTTCGCGACCCACACTTTGAGAAACACTGCTTTAGGACAATTCATCTAGGTGATCTGTAAGGAATATAAAAAATATATACACGGTATAACATGAGGAGGCCGAATAGTTTTAGCAGCGTATTCCTGATCATATTTAGAGACAAAAATGTCCTATAAACTTTTTTGAAATTCGCCTAGTTTCGGAGTTAATACCAATAAAAAAAAATTCATAATAATTTAGTTTTTATTGTTACATTGATGGCGAAGTTTGCTACTATGGGACGTAGTCTAAATATCCTTATTGATAGATGTCAAAAAGTGACAAGTAACTATGACTTAGGTACGAAAATAAAATAAAAATATGTAAAAATGCATTTTAAGTGACAGGTTTACCAATAACATTTAATGTATAAATACATTAGAAAAAATTGAAAAAAAAAAAACATTATTTTTGTTTTTTTTGCGAAATTGACCTAAACGCATTACATTTTTTTCCCCTTCTTTTGACCTCAGAAATGCGTGGTTAAAGTCACATTCCTCGTGAACACCATGTATATACAATATTTTAAACCATTATATACTTATACATTACCAGTTCTCGTAGAAACTCACATATGCAATTGGGTATATGTACCACCATTTACATGGTCTGGCGGTAATTAAATATGCGGCGGTAATGAAATGCCTAATACAATGGCAATTTTGTACCTATGATCTTCTGGTTCATTTTATTGTTTGCTTTAATTTTGGTACATACGAGAAAACACAAGACAGCCAATAAAGCCAAGCGGAATGTAGATAGAATGTTTACAGTGAGTGAATGAGCTATAAAACGATTGTATAATCCTGATACTATAGTATTTAACTTATATGCATTTTTTTAAATTCATACCTAATCTATTGCCATAATGAAGCATGATTGTTATAAATAATACATCTTCGAATGAATTATGCCACTGTTGTCCATCGGACAACGGGATAGCATAACAAACACGAAGGTTGATCGTACCCAGAACATCCTAGACCTCCTAGAGAATAACTTTTGTACGATAAATCCGCCTTTGTACGATAAGTTATTTTGTACAATTAAGATTCAACTAGCAGAATATCGCGTTATCTGCTAAATTTGGGTTTAAAGACAGTTACTATGGAAGCTCTAAAACAACATTTCATAAAGAGAAGTACGTTGCCTATTATATGTAACCACATTTTTTTTACCACCAAAGCTTCAGCTAAATAAAAGATAGATCTATAGACATATTGAATACATTCTAGATAATTCTGATTAATGACTTTTAGGGTAGTTGTTTTGTGGGATGGCCGAACGGAGTTTAAAATTCTGTTACATTAGGTTTATATAAAAACCATAGGAATTCAGTTTAATTTATAAAGGTTGAAATCTCATGGCAGGAGTACAAATTTATTTTTGACATAGGGCTCCCAGATTTATTTTCCATTTGTCGCGATCTTGAGCGGTTACTACCAGCTATTTCCAGTCGAGTCCAGTTGAGCCAGCCTCCTTAACTGACCACCTCCATGTTGAACTATGCCTTAGTTCCGACCGTCTACTGCCTTCTGAATGCCAAATTAATTTTGTATTAAACGGAAACGTTTGCGAATGATGATATAAAGCTTAATTTTTTTTTTCCACTTTTAAATTCATTATTTATTGTGGTTGTAAACTTAGTGCACAAGAACTTAGTAAGTTTTACGGGGATTGGAGATCTTGGATTAGAAATTTACATGTCAAATTAACTGGAGGACCCGGGTTCGATATCCAGTGGGTACATCTATTTGTGTGTTCATCGGAAGGATTTGTTCCTTAGCCGTGAATGATTTTTATGTATATAAGTATCAATATGTGACATATTATTATGTACATATGCATAAATATATTTATACATGTCTATCATCTTCTAGTGCCCAAAACATAAGCTAGTTGAGCTTGCTATGGGACTAAGAAGTTTTATATACTTAAGGTAATTTATGTATTATAAAAATAAATAAAAAATTACGTGTTGGATCTATATCCCCACGCAAGCCTAACAAAAGACCGGGATTATAGGCCCGTGAAATCTAAGGAGATACAAATAATAATAATTAAAGTTTACGTATGTGAATGAGACATGAGTTGATTATCGATCGATTGAGAACTTCCAGTGTACACCACAAAGTTAAAAAGCTAATTTGACAAAATAATAACCGATTAATAATTGCTGCAGAGCCTGTGTGCCCCACTTGATGTTATAAGTGGACCAGTAGCCAACTCAGGGCGATACATGCTACGGAGGCTGACTTGATGTGATAAGTGCCCGTAGCATGGTGATTGTAAGTAGGATAATTGCTGCCGAACCTGCGAGCTCTCGCTTGATGTAAGTGAAAAAGTAGCAATATAGGGACCTGCTGCAGAGCCTGTGTGCCCCACTTGATGTTATAAGTGGACCAGCAGCCAACTCAGGGCGATACATGCTACCGAGGCTGACTTGATGTGATAAGTGCCCGTAGCATGGTGATTGTAAGTAGGATAATTGCTGCCGAGCCTGCGGGCTCTCACTTGATGTAAGTGAAAAAGTAGCAATATAGGGACCTGCTGCAGAGCCTGTGTGCCCCACTTGATGTTATAAGTGGCCCGGTAGCCAACCCAGGGTGATACATGCTACTGAGGCTGACTTGATGTGATAAGTGCCAGTAGCATGGTGATTGTAATTAGGATTATTGCTGCCGAGCCTGCGAGCTCTCACTTGATGTAATAAGTGAAAAAGTAACAATATAGGGATATGCTGCAGAGCCTATGAGCCTCACTTGATTAATGTTATAAGTGAAATAGTATCTGACTAATAAAAATAGTAATTGTATATTACTAAGTTTAATATGATTGCAGAAATAAGGTACTTCGAGAACGAAGCACCTGTCAGTATGGCCGTGTGAGATACGTAGTATAAAACAAAGATCACACTTACATTTTCACGAAATAGTCCACTTTTGCTAAGCTAATACGTATATCGAAATAATAAGTTAGAACTGCTGTTTAATTACACAACTACCCTCCATGTATATTTCTTGACCATAACTGTCAGAACATTAGTAACGTAAATAAAGTATCTTATAATAATAAGCCATGATATTAAATTCGTATTAATTTGCGATTAATTATTCTATAATAAATTAAATTAAAATGTAGCAAATACATTTGTTAAATTGAATTATTATGATAACCGGATGTGCAGGAAACATCTTACTTGTTATTCCTACCAAGAAGTGGTGGAAGGGGTGAAGTCTGATCGAATATAAGCGGGTGTCTGACAGTTGTGGCTCACTTCTCAGTTGGAGAGCTAACAACGACAAACGAAGCTAAGTATCCATTTTATTGTGTTTTTATGACTTTTATGTTTTCTTTGTGTTATAGTCTGATGGTATGTACGTTACAACCTTTGATGACCTTTTAACAATTGCTATGTAACGTATATTCCAACTGATTACGGTGTAATACATCATGTAGCTTATTGCTAGATCTTTATTACTGTTTTAAATTATGTCAAGTGTGTACGGTAAGGTAGCCAGTACTAACTATAAGCCACCGATATCTATTACGCAGCGTACCTACTTGACTAATTAATTTAGCAATACAATTATTAAGATTTTTGTGAATTATGTGGTAATAAAGCCGATTAATTGTTCAGTAAATTTACAATATACTTTTACTTACAATTTGCTTATATAAATATATTACTTAAATAATGTTTACCATTTTTATATTCTAAACCTTGTAGTTGTCCCTATAATAAATACATTACTTTGAACAATAACTAACTGGTCTTAACTAAATACTGCATTGCATCCTGATTTTCTATTCTATTAATGATTTTACTGGTGGTAAATCTGACACTCGTGAGTCTTATTACTTATAAATTTGTTGGTTGTGGAGACCGTCATAGGCCAAGAACTCTCGTATTTGTTTACTTACTTCTCTCAGATACTGTCAGAAAGGAAGAGCTTTGCTTCTTCTGCTCTACCGAGCTTCTGTAAGTGGAGTATGGCATACAAACACAAGATTAAGAAGCGACGAAAGAGCTTGTAGCCGGATTGTACTATTATTACTACGCATAGAGCCGGCATCGGCACAGAGAACCAGTATTTTGACAACAAACCATAAAAGTCAGTCAGTCAGTCAGTCAGTCAGGTCTTTCACGTTTATATATATAGATATATACTTACATATAATAAAATGAAATACTAACAATAATATAATAATGTAAAATTTTGCGACTTCGACTGTACCTGGATTAATAAATTTAGCTACAGCTCAGATCTTTTTGGTTGAAGTATTATAAATGTAATTAGCTATCGTATCTTTAATTAAGGAAACTGTAGGTTTAACTATATTATCATAATATTTCTGTAAATGTAAATGTATACAACCGTTTGTTTCTTAATAAACAATAAATCAATAAATAAAAGCGAAGCGTGAAACTCGCGATCTAAACGCGTAAGCGCCATGAATTTTACGGCGTTTACGACGTTTTGGTCGCGTGGTATGTATGTACAGGTTTCGTTTGCGACAATTTTATTGTTTAGTATGGTTTCTCTAGTAAACAGCATAAAATCCACGTCCTTCGCCACGTCGAATACACTCCCTTCCTGTTTACGTTACTTGTAAATAGAACCAAAACGACCGTATAAGTTTGCGGCTTTTGTTGCGCAGGCAAATTTCACTTCCTCGTCCGAGGGACCCAATTTCTCTTTCCTTATTTATTAAGTCTTTTTTAAACCGGTTAAAAAAGACTTAAACTTTACTGAGTGTTATTACATTCTTCACCCTGAATGTAGGGAATTATAGGAGTACGCGTTGTATATCGTGTAGCTGACGAAACATTATTATGGGTGTTTTACTCGTATCTAAAGCATACCTACTTGTTGGTATATAAGGATCAACCAATTAGAAATTGTATTTATGTATTTTATGTGTTATGTCTAAGTTCACCAATGGCGATTTTGAGTATAAACTAGGAAGCTTATGAGTTGCACAATTCAGCTTCCGCCTTGGTCTGCGATTAATGACTTACGCTATTCGTCTGTAGGTATTTTTATACAATGTGACGCTATGAACAGCGTCGGCGCCAATTACATGCTGTAGCTAATACATACCTACAATAGTATATTGTAATACATATTTTCATCCCTAAGTTATATGAAAATTATATATAACTTGCCCTAGTTCCTAAGAGTAGAAGAAATATAGCATAGATTAGACCTGGGGATCCAACCCTTTCTCCTCCCTTTTTGGGGGGTAGGCACGGTACGATCTCGTGCCTACCGTGCCAAATCAGCTTTGTTTGACCCTAGGAACAATCGTGCCAAGCGGCATCGCCTGAGATAAAAGTGCATACTCACTGCATACTTAGCCTACGAAATCAATTTCAAAAAATTAAAAACTTTTGAAAGGCTTTATTTCGGAAACTATTCAATCTACAGAGATAATTTCTAGTGTCGTATTGTAACAAATTTAGTCATCTTTAAAAACGCCCTGAAAAAGTACTATCAAAAACTAGTCTTTTAGGGTTATACAAGCCCAATCTAAAATAAAACCGAAATTTCCGCGGTTTATTCGATTTTTGACAAAGTTGCGTTCGGCGCTCAAGGTTAAACTTGGATTATTAATTGGGCCAACATTATAAATAAGTCTGCACAAAATCAGAACTACCGGATTTCACGCAAACGCTAAATGTATAAATTTACTGTATTATAGTGTCTAGTCGCTTCACAAGTTTCACACCTACCGAAGTACACTATTCTCTAACGTTCCTTCTAATTCGAAAGCGTAACGTAAATGTTGGGCTCACTCACTCGCTCTCTGGTATACTCCAATGCTACACCAGAGAATGCTACGCACAGTTAATCAGATTAAATTCGTCTTGTTGCTGAATACCGGCCCTGTTCACCTACTTAAGTCAGCTTAATAACTTATTCCTGCGGTAAATTTCGCACGTGAGCAGAATGTGTAGCTACCACCTGTCGGTGTTCTATCTACCAAGGTTAAATAACTTATCAGAAATATTTATTATTATGTTGTGTAAATGCATTAAGTTATTTTCGATCCTCACACTTTCGAAGTAGTGGTTGGCAGTCCTAAGGTGAAACTCAGTGCTAATGCTGATTAATAAACTATCGTAAGTTTTGTAGCAACTTCGGTGCAGCGTAGTTGCTCTAAAGGAATAACTAAAACAATTTGTAACTACAGAGCTTTTGGTAATCATTAAAGCTGATTGGGTACACATCCCTTTAGCGCAATAATCAAAATTGCTAGTTTTCTAGGCGATGGCGAGGCTACGATGTCTGAATGAATAAACGTTCAGTTATACTTACCTATATATTTTTTGTTATTTTCAAATCTGATCATTGCGTGTGTCTGTCTCCGTTAGGTATGTGTAATCATACCCAATCAATCTAATAATGTAACTTGTAGCCTCAGCTAGCTCGGGGTTCGTTGATTGAGGGCTAAGTTAAGTGGAAACAACACAGATATCGGTATAATCGTGTATTCTGCTAACTACTTTACACGGGTATAGGACACTTATTAGAATTAGCACTAAATTACTGTTGTGATTTACAAAATAAGATAGTCACGTTATTACTCGTATCGCGTCGGTTGCCGAACTGCGCGGGAGCGGCGTGTGTCGATCTGTATCCGGTCGCTCACGCGCGGTGCGTCGCGATCCGGAGCCGTGATTGGCTCATGCGGTGCAGCATTGAAATGGTCCAATCCGCGAGTTTCATTCGGCCGGGCCGACGTTCGAGGTTGGCGCGTTATACACTCCCCCTCCAAGTTCCCAGAACGACCCGTTGGGGACTTGGTAACACTAACATCTCGCGCTAAGTTACGAGGGCGACCACGCAGTCGCCGTGGTTGGACAGGCACCGAAGGAATACCTTGACCTGGTGTGAATGGTGTCAAATCAGAACTATGGTATTTACCCAGGTCGGTATTGGTTTGAATGTCGGATATAACATAAGAAGTTGGACTAATTACTTTACTAATGCGATAGGGACCATCCCGTTTTGGCATGAATTTCTTCGTTAAACCTTTAGAAGCGTTACTAAGCAAATGAGTGTCTACCAGAACTAGGTCATTAACGCAAAACGAAGGTGACTGCCGTCGGTGCTGGTCAGCGTCGCTTTTCTTATGGTCCTGCTGGCGTTCTGCTTTCTCCTTGATAACATCCCAGTTATCGATAAACTTCTTCAAGTAAGGAGTTATTTGTGGCAGAAAGTTTTCTTTTGATAGAATAGCCTTTAAATCACGTTGAGCATCAAAAGGAGTCCTCATCTCTCGAGCGAACATCATGTGAGCTGGACTGCATCCAGTAGTGGCGCAAAGAGCACTATTCATCGAGAACCTGATCGCTGGCAGGAACTTGGGCCACGCACGATGATTGTTCTTCACTAGGATGGAGAGTTGAGTTTTGAGGTCTCTATTCTTGCGTTCTGCAGGATTGGCCTCAGGATGATAGAGTGGTATTAAATTCTGCTTGATCCCCAGCAAGAACATGGTCTGCTGCATCACAGCTGAGACAAACTGAACTCCGTTGTCTGAAATGACTCTTCTTGGGAATCCATACCGTAGGAAGTACTGCTCGATAAGGGCTGGAGCGCAGACGTCTGCTGTCGCGTCCTTGAGGGCTATCAGCTCCACCCAGCGTGTAGCCGTGTCCTCGATGAGCAGCACCCATTTCTCTCCATTATCGCCTTCAGGTAGAGGGCCAAAGAGGTCTATGGCTAGTACCTCTCCTCTTTGATTAAGCACTGGGGTCTGTAGTAGTCCCATAGGCTTCTGGTTACTTATCTTGTAGCGTTGGCATTCTTCACAGAGTTTTAGATATTCCGTGACGTATTTGCGCATTCCTGTAAAGTAATACTTTTGACAGATGCGTGCGAGAGTCCTTTCTACGCCCTGATGACCTGCTGTTGGGGCGTCGTGGTACTCTTTTAGGACGGCCTCCTTCATAGAGTTAGGTACTACCAGCTGAGCTTCCTCAGACTCAGAGTTGGGATTATAATAGTAGAGAACCCCTTGGGCCATGACATATCCTCTCTCTAGCCATCTGGTTGAGTTAATGAGATCAGAGTCTTCCAGGTCTTGAACAATCTTGGCGACTTCTGGATCTTCGAGCTGAGCAGTACGTAGTTCCGTCGGGTTAACTTGTGGAATATCAATAATAATAGAGCAGACTCCACATTCTTCTTTGGAGTTTTCATCGCAGACCGGTCGACTCAATGTGTCTGCTATGACATTGGCCTTGCCAGGTGTGTATTCATATTTGATGTCAAAACCTTGCAGTTTAAGTGCCCACCGGATAAGGCGACCACTTGGTGACTTGTGAGTCAGCAGCCATTTCAACGGCTGATGATCCGTCTTCACTAAAACTGTATGACCATCAATATAGGGCCGGTACTTCTCAACCGCCCAGATCACAGCCAAACATTCCCTTTCCGTTGTGCTGTAACGGCGTTCTGCTGGAGTGAGCAGCCGGCTGGCATACTCAATGGGACGCTCATCATGTCCTTCGCCTTGCATAAGGCAAGCTCCGAGGGCATAGTTGCTCGAGTCAGTCCGCAGAATAAATTGTTTGCTGTAATCCGCTTGCACCAGGATTGGAGCAGAAGTTAATCTGGTTTTGAGCTCCGTAAAGGCCTGTTGTTGCTCGTTTTGCCATTTCCATGGTTCATTTTTCTTAGTAAGCTTGGTAAGCGGCTGAGCTACCGCTGAGAAATTTGGAACAAATTTTCTGAACCAAGCGCAGGTTTGAAGAAATGTCCGGAGATGCTTGAGATTATTTGGCTCCTTCATGGCTAAAATAGCTTCAACTTTCCCATTATCTGGCTTTATACCGTCAGGGGTGATGAGGTGTCCAAGGTACTTGACCTCTTTGCAGGCAAAAACACATTTCTCTCGGTTTGCTCTTAAGCCAAACTGACGTAGTCGGTCAAACACAAGTTGCAGGTCTTCCAGGTGTTTCTCGAAACTGTCAGATATAACCAGGAGATCGTCCAGGTAAGCTAGAACTGTAGTATTTTGCAAGCTGGCACCGGATTTGAACTTATCCATCAACCGCTGGAAGGTTGCAGGTGCATTCTTTAAACCGAATGGCATCCGTACAAAACGGTAAGTACCGAATGGTGTGATCACTGAAGTCTTATCTCGATCAGCTGGATTCACACTTACTTGCCAGTATCCGGATCTCAGATCTATGGTACTTATGTAGCAATGTCTTCCTGTCGACTGCAGCAGCTCATCAATTAAGGGTAAGGGATAGTTATCTGTCTTTGTGACGCTGTTCAGCTTTCTATAATCAGCACAGAATCGGACAGTGTTATTCTTCTTAGGGACAAGAACTGCCGGTGAGGTCCAAGCAGATTCACATTCCTCTATTATCCCTTCCCGGAGCATCTTCTCAATCTCCGCTTTCATTATTTCCTTCTTTGCAGGTGTGAGCCGGTATGGAGGTACAGATATAGGTGCATGGTCTCCTGTATCAATATGATGTTCAACAATTGGAGTGGGCGCTCCCCCTAGACTGAAGACTGCACTATTCCTCTCTAACACTTCGGCTAATTCCATCTTTTCACCTTCGCTGAGCATTGATCCTTCTTCAGCATGAAGTATATTGCTTGCAGCAATTGACAATTGCATTGGCATGTCAGATTCATACTGTATGGGATACCTCTCACCACCTGGAAAGCACCAAGTATGGGTGTCAAAGTCCAAGTCGAGACGGGATGCTTTCAGAAAATCGATTCCCAGTAAAGTTTCATTTTCTTCAGCTTCAGGTAAGATAAGGAACTCTTGAGGTATTACTCTATCCTTCACTTTGACATCTAAGGTGATTTTGAGCACATTTCTAACTTGAGGTATACCATCGGCTAATGTCACTCTCATTTGCTTCTCGCAGAACTGTTGCTTTCTCTCAAGTAACAGTGAGTAGAGCTTTTGACTAGCCAAGCTTCTCTTTGCAGCTGTATCCAATAAGGCAATACCTTGCATATCCAGGATTCCGATCCCTAAAATTGGCCGCTGATGTCTATTTGTGTATTCCTCATATGTCTCAAATAATTCCAACACGGGGTCCTCAGTGTCATTCTGGTCAACTTGGGTTACAGGTGCAGGCTCCTTGGAGTCCTCAACCTTCTGGTTTGTCCCTGAAAAATCCACAGCTGAAAATATAATTCCCTCACAAGGTTTGGTTGACATACTGGAATTATCTATACTGTGACCCAAAGATGACATACTGTAACTAGTTATATTGTGACCATTATTATTACTGTTATCAGCTGATTCGAAAACAGCTGTAGTCAACCTAGGTTTGGCGTCAATGACCTGCTCTGGCAGCACAGGGATGTTACAAATATTGTTTGACACGGTGCAAAATGACATTTCCTTACTATGGGAACTATTAACTTGCTTATCACTGTTATCAATAAAGGACTTTGCAAAAAGTGTGCACGATTGTTGAACAACTACGGGGTCGTCCTGGGAGCTGTCGGCGGCGCGGGGCGTCACCGGCCTTGCTACTAAACCGTCACCAAAGAAATTTGCAGGAAGTGCATGCTGAAAATCAGTGAGAGACAAAAAGGTCTCGTCAAGCTTATCATTTTGAACATTAGGTATAGTGATAAGAGAACTACTCACCGGGGAGAGCTTCTTAGTCTGCTTACCAGTGCCCTTTAACCCTGGATTGGACGAATCCATGCTGCAGTTGACAGTACAGAATGTAGAATTACATTTTTCGCAATTTATGCGTATAACGCCTATTTGACCACATCCATAACAACGTAACACGTTAACATCTGATGCGTTATTATTATTATCATTAGACGTGCTAGAGTCTTTATTTAACTTTCTACATTCTTCTTTTACGTGACCGTAACGTTTACAATACCCGCACTTCTTACTATACGATTTAGATTTCGCGGCGGACGCGGTATTGTTATTATCACTGTTATCATCTGGACGACGCGGCGGAGGCGCACGGGGCTCGCGGGGCGGCGGCGCGGCGCTCGCGCTCGCGGCAGCGCGCGGCGGCTTTGACACGACGGCGGGACGACTCGGCGAGGCGTGGCTCACGTTCTTGGAAGCGGCGGCGGCGGCCTTTGTATCGGTTGTACTCTCGTTCAACGATTCTTCGACAGCGCGCGCCTTTTGTAACAATATCTTAAACGTTGCGCACTCTTCCCTCTTAACACGTTTACGTATTCGTTTGTGTAGAAGTCCGTATACCATGTCTAACTGTATTTTCTCAGTTAACTCGTTGCGCGGCAATTTTGAAAACAGCGCTCGACACTTCGCGACGTAAATATGAGTGTTTTCGTCGCCTTGAGGTGTAGCAAATAAGTCGCGATAAATGCGCGGCGGAGCTCGATTGTCACCGTAGGTATGGCGCAAGCTGTCAATTACTTCGGCCCATGAAGTTGTCTCAGGTTTTATGCCCTGCCACCAATCTGCGGCTGAATGCGTTAATAGCATAGATAACCCTCGAATGGCGTTATCGTCCGAGATATTTGCACAATCTTTGTAGGCTTCAATGGCGTCAATAAAACCTTCGATGGACTCATCGGAATTTCCAGCGAATCGAGCTTTGCAGCGAGAGAAATTTCCTCCTTCTACTGGAAACGGTGTCGATGTAGCAGACGACGACGGGTGCCTAGTGGTCGTGATGACGCTTTCCAGCAGTTCCCTGAAGGCGTTGGTTTGCGACCGTTGTAACGACTCCACTAGCGTCGCGACGTCATCTCTGGTGAAAGAACCTTCACGAGCGGGCTCGACGTCCTCTCGCGTCGGCGTCGACACACGTCGATTTCTCTTTGATTTCGTCGGCATTTTATCACACTATATTGTTTATTTTAATGAGTCACGGCACAAAAAATCCACTTTTTCACTTAGCCTCACACTTGGGCAGCCATTTTGTAGCCTCAGCTAGCTCGGGGTTCGTTGATTGAGGGCTAAGTTAAGTGGAAACAACACAGATATCGGTATAATCGTGTATTCTGCTAACTACTTTACACGGGTATAGGACACTTATTAGAATTAGCACTAAATTACTGTTGTGATTTACAAAATAAGATAGTCACGTTATTACTCGTATCGCGTCGGTTGCCGAACTGCGCGGGAGCGGCGTGTGTGATTGGCTCATGCGGTGCAGCATTGAAATGGTCCAATCCGCGAGTTTCATTCGGCCGGGCCGACGTTCGAGGTTGGCGCGTTATAAACTTAATTAAACGTGATATTATTTTTGCTTGACTGTCAATACGAGTTCAAAAATCGAATAACTAAAACCCGAGCGTATATTTTTCACGCAAAGGAGAATGTAAAGGTATTTGACCTGCACATTGCACAATATCTATAATAGTTACCTACAAGGGTATTGACAAAACAGGTAGGTACTATATAATTTAGTCAGGAATGATTTAAGTAAGTAGATTGAAACAAATTGCATAAAGTACCAATCCAATATGCGATCAATCAATCAACCTAATAAATGGCTTTATTAGCAATTGCGGTAAGGATTTTGTTCAAAGCGTCCAATTTAATCCACTTAAGTATAGAACTAAAACAGTCCCTAGAGCATCGTGGTCTACAACTACAAGCGCTTTGGTTGAATCCAGTCTTGCCCGAGCACTGTCCATAAAAGATTTATCAAACCCACCAAGCAGACGTCTAGCGCTGTAACGATGAAAATGAAACTAATTTACATATTTAAATTATTCCTCGTAATCGTTTTTTGCAACGGAGACCTCGAGAATCAGTTTACGGGAAAAGCGGATTTAAAAGATCTGTTTTCGCGATCCGTTTGTTTGTTGCGCGGTTATCGGCAAGCTGGAATGCAATCACGGCACAAGCGTGACGTAAATAAAACAGTGGAAATCGAACGACGGGTCGCCGATAAGGATTTTAAAATTAACGGCTCTGAAAAGCACGAGCTTCACGCTGTACTCGTGAGCAACTTCACGCGGATGTGGCCGGTGGCGCGCTGGCGAGCGAGTGGGTACTTCACCGATGATTACCTGGACTTGATCAACGAGCACTGGCTGCAGTTCGCGCCGCCCCCTGATTGGCTGCAGAAGACAATTGGAGGCATCTATCTGCTGTTCTCCACTGCTGGGTGCTGGGGAAATGTCATCGTTCTGTTCATGTATTTCAGGTAAAAGTTTTAAGTTTAAGTAGGTATGTACATATTAAGAGGAGAGTGGAGGACCGTTTGGCCATACAAACGTAGTCCTCATTTTTCTCTCTCAATATTGAAATTATGGAAACACATTTTTTTAAATATTGACCATGGCAGGGCCCTTTCATTTCACTTCTTCAGATTTTTCTATTATAAGAGTTAGGAGCGAAAACATAGTCCACACAAGTTTTTCCTCCTACAAAACAAAATTATTTCCATATATAAATTGTGTAATTTTTTCTAAATAAAATGGGGACTACATGTACTGAGAAGCGGTCATGTGACTTCATCCCCTTTCGTTTTAATAAGTAGTCATATTAAAAAGTCATCTAAGTAGGTATATATAGGTACATAATTATTAATAGCTCAATGTAATATATGTAGTTTAAATAAGGCCCACCCCTAAGATATAACCCTAACATGTACGAGTAGTTAGTTAATTAATTTAGTATAATAATATCTGGGTGACCGAGCTTCGCTCGGAAAACATATAATAACTCGGAAATGCACGTTTTCCCAGAGATAAGACCTAGCTAGATCGATTTTTCGCCCCCGAAAACCCCTATATACCAAATTTCATCGAAATCGTTAAAGCCGTTTCCGAGATCCCCGAAATATATATATATATATATATATATAAATAAATAAATAAATAAACAAGAATTGCTAATTTAAAGGTATTAGATATGTATGTGCCTTTTAGTAGCCTTGTTCCAAACAATTGCTTCATTCTGTATAATAATTAATTCCTATTCCACGCGCCATTACACTGAAATTCGTAAAGATCTTAAAATTATTCAGCCAAGCGTAAATTACACTTTCCAGAATGAAATACTAGTAAGAGCAATTAAAATGGCTCTCATTGTATACATGAAAATTTAATTTCTTCTAAATATAATAGTCGTCATGCTTTTGTCCTCTGTCCCACTACATGCCAGCTTTAAACTTACCTACGCTATTATCAATAGATGTGACAGCAAGAATATCAAGTTGTCAACTATTGGGGATTAATATGTCATGCCCTGGGACATTTTCCTGATCGTAAAATGTGCTACAACATTTTTAAAATTATTATATTGTGTTAGGTATGTTGATATGTGCAAGAGAAGTGTGAACACTAACGAGTTAAAATGCAACTGACGAGAACAAAGAAGCGGAGTAGATAAGCAGCTGCGCGCGGCATGTGATGATTTAGCAAAAAAATTATGTTACTGAGGCGATGATAATAAGCTATGGAGACGGCTTTTTAATATGTAATAAGATTTTAACTACGAAGTTATATGAAGCTAAGTTATTTTATCGAAATAAATTATGATTTTAAACGTATTTTGCAATTGATGTGTATGAAAAATGAATTATTTGTGCCTGATACGTACAGAGCTATTCTTAATTCCAAGATAAATAGGTATAGAAGGGAAATGGAAGGAAATTGGAACGAACTCACTCTGTCTAGTCCTACGTATTCAGGTGATGCGATGTACTGGAACTGAAGTCCTTGATGTGGTGGATGTCCAACGAACGTCTCCCTTTTGCCGGTAGACGCTGGGACCCCTTGTTTTCAACGTCCGTTGCGTGTTCTTTCTAAGCCGAAGAAACTGAAGACAACGTAGACGGTTTCGAAGTATGGTCAAAGTCCTCTTCCACGATGAACCCGTTGTTGGTCAAATCTGCCCTTGTCTTGAAGGCTGCGAAGGACCAAATGTAGCCGCCGTGCAGGTCAGGAGCTCGACGACTCAAATAAAAAGCTTCAATTCTTATAGTAAACTGATATAATTTTCCAAGTACTGGTTTACAAGGGTTCTTGCCAAAACGGTTAAATGTAGAAGTGGTGGATATTGTATGAAGGCTGATGAGAGAGTGATTTGCATAATTTCAATAGTACAAAAGGTGGTTTAAATTTAGGTGCCTCTAATTGGCCGCGATACATAGTATGTGGAGCGCTCCTATTGGTGCTTAAGAAAAAGCTGCCGAATACTAGCCGAGCCCGACGGCCGCGTTTAGCTACTGCATTAGGAATATAGGTATTGAGATTTTATACAAATAAAGGTTGCGTTCGCAACATAAGTATATCGATTTAATACGGAGCCATAATATATGGCGGATATGATATTCAACTTTATTGACAGCTATTAAAGTTCAAATTAAAACAAATATTTTATTAAATAGTAAATCATCACTACTATGATTTTATAAAACTTAAATAAGGTTGTGATAAAGTTTTCATATATCTATAAAAACTGTTGGAGCTCAATTACTCAGTGGAGCAAAGTAAAATGGGCACATTTTACAGTAGGTATGTAATTTAAACTATCCTGTTTAAGTACCAACTTGATTCTCATACTTGTGAGAAACAAAACAATGTAATTAAATAGACCTCATTCAGAACATCTTATCTTATCAACAAATGGATCTGGCAAACTGCGATTTAGTGTCATTTACTAATCATTTTGTTTTTGTGTGTAGTAGACTAAATAATAAAGATAAAAGATAAAAAGATAGTTTATTCAAGTAGGCATAATTACAATGCGCTTATGAACGTCAAATAAAGCTAACCGGCTCCAACCCTACACCTCTGCCCCGAGAAGATTTAAATCCCCCCTCAATTGGAGGAGGGTATCCCAATATGGGACCGGCAACAAACTCGGCGGAACACATCTTACATCTTATAATTAACATGCATTAAAAAAAAACAATTTAAATTACTATAGAATTCATGCAATTATACACATAAGGTGTAATAGAAATTTGATTTTAAAAGATATACATATGTACATGGAATCATACAAATACGTAGCTCTTTCAGAAAACATTACAAATTCTTACAAAAGGAAAAGAAAACAAAGTTATTAAAAGAAATGGGAATAACACATTATATAAATCCGATTGATTGTTATGAATTACCAACATAAAATATTTGATGTGCTTTCTTACCTGAGCTGTGTCACCTATAAGTCTATACATAATACAATGTTTTTAATTGCTATTAGTTTTTATTAGTTTCTGGTTTGGACCATGCATGTTTGTCTGTCAAGTAGTCCTCGACTCTGTAATAAGCCTTCAACATCAATAACTTTTTAAAGTAATTCTTAAGAGCTGGAAAGGGTAATCTTAAAGCATCCTCAGGTAACTTGTTATAAAAATGAATGCATTGCCCAACGAATGACTTTTGTACTTTACGGATACGAAACTTTCTGATAGCAAGCTTATTTTTATATATTTTAGGATTTGAAAAGTGCTTTCATTTGAACTTGTTTAGTTAGACATGTTGAGCCTAGACGTGTTCGTGAGTACGAGGGCCATTTAATATATTACCAGCATGGGCTTGATCACACGTAGTTAAGGATAACTTTTACTTTATTTATTACCCGTATCAGTTTACTTTTGTCTTTCCATGACTTTTATTTTTACACCATTTCAGTATATTACCTGGAATTATAATAAAAAAAGTCCAAATGGAGTACCAATATTAAACTTTTTTTTATTAGGTAATCTAGGACTATCAGTTGTTTAGTTTCTTCTGTGGCTGACGATACAAATATATAAAATAGTCACGTTATATAAATACTGATAGACAACGCATATAGTCTAAACCCTTGCATTTTTATTAATTCATAAGTTTCAAACTCGCTTAAAACTTAATCCTATTTTAAATATTATTTTTCGCTACTATCTGGACATATATGGCACACCGGTTAATAATGTAAAACATGGAATATATTTTAGATTAATTGAACTTTCCCGCAGTCGAAATTGTATGGAGTGCGCACCCTAAACTTATTGCTTCAGATTTTCTTTTCACATATTCCATTCAATCTGTAGGTATTAAGTACACTACAAAATGTCACTTATTGAGAAAATGTGTTACCTATAAATGTCCCCGAACATATGTTGTGAGACATTGTCACGAGAATAATAAAATTTGCCCTAGCTTTTAAGAATAGTAAACGATTTCTTTTCTGTCGTTTAAATACAGGATGGCACAAAACACGAAGATATTTTTTTATTGCGCCATTTTGTTCGTGATTGCGTTTATGTTTCAAAGCTGAAGGTACATTTTAAGATAATTTATGTTTTGTTTAGTTTTACTGATAAGTAATTTTTATTGAAAAGTAAGACAAATATTTCTAAGAATTACTTGAGAATGTATTTTTGGCCCTATTGTACGACGTAGGTTTGCCTTCTTAATTCTACAGCCCGCCCGATGGTTAGCGGCTACCGTAGCCTATGGACGATTGAACTCCAGTTGTGTCAGATGTAGGTTTTAGTCCCGTTATAACCTCCTTCTGTCCCCTTTTGAGAATATCGTGTATTGTCATTTATTTATAAAACCTTGACAGTTACTTACCTAATTTGACATAACTTGGAAGTGCATCGCTCACATATTATTATGTACGAGTACCTACTTACTTTTATGTTCGTAAGCGCGATATGTATGCTAATGCGATCGTAATGTCAAGACAATATGAATCAAGTTGAAGTATTGTCACTTTAGAAAGTTACCTACAACCGTAATTGCTGCTCTATGGTTTTAAATAATTTTCTAGAATGACATACGTTTTAACCTTCAACTTGATTCATATAGTCTTGACATTCAGTGCAGTGTAGTTATATTTTCAGGCGTATATTTATTCTAAATTTAAACGATGGAAATCTTTTTGTTTAGTAAGGTAAACGTACTAGTGCTCGACATGCTAATGCCAAGTAGATGACACCCTGCTGACACCTCTATTGACAATGACTTAAGTTTCAAGATGACATGTACTGGGACCACGTCGAGCACCAGTACGCTTACCTTATTTTGAAGAGAAAGACATCAACATTTTATCGAAATTATAGTCTAAAATTCGTTTAGCAAATAGGTATTAGTCTCACACGAGCATTAAAATAACACAACAATAATAATATACGCTACAAACGTCATTTTAATCTAGCTAATTAAAGGTACAGCTTTGAGTTTTTACGTCTTACTTTTCATTAGGAAGATTAGAAAGGTTTCTGATTACAATTTGTGATGAAAACGAAAATGTCTTCCATTTGACCCACTGCGACTCGCCCAAAGTGTAAAGGGTCCTGTCACGTACGGTCTCCCTTGCCCTATTTCGAGGTTTAAATTAATCCCTTTGATCCCATAAAAATACTTGTGTTGACGATTGTATAGTCGCCATCAGATATATCGGAGCGGCCAAGGTGTTCACTATATGTGAACACGCAGTCTAATGCCTTAGCAATAGAGGCGTGTTCAGATATTTGTGAGCGCCTTGACCGCTCCGATATATCTGATGGTGACTGTACCGCTCGCTCATTATGATCATGTCTGTGTGTTCCGATTTAATATATATCGCATGATTAACTTTTCAGTTAGGTATGGTACGAGGGGCGTTCAAAATATTCTCGGTATTGATATCTTACGACCTCTTCTAAAATTTCTTTCGTTACTGGCCGCTAAGGTTTATTCATTGACATTAAAAAAAAGTATAATTCGAACCGAGATAGTCTTTTGTTTTTCTGCAATTGCTGAACAAACATGAACATCCTGTGCGAATTGACAATGTTAACTAAATTAGAACATCGATGCGTGATAAAATTCTTGACAAAACAGGGTAAAAATCAAAAAACCATAAAAGAGGAAATGGATTGTGTTTACCGTGAGTCTGCTCCTTCTTTATCTACCATTCAAAAGTGGTCAAGCGAGTTTAAACGCGGAAGGGAGAGTATTGAAGATGACCCTAGACCTGGCCGGCCTGTAGTAGCTACTTCACAAGAAAATATTGATAAAGTGGAAAAACTTATATTGGAAGATGGTCGAGTGAAGGTAAAATCTATAGCACAAGTAACCAATCTCTCTATTGGTACCGTACATGATATTATACATGACCATCTTAATATGTCAAAAGTAAGTGCAAGATGGGTTCCGCGAATGCTGACTCGGCTTCAAAAAGACATGCGTGTAGCTTGTTGTTCCGATTTTATTGACCTGTGCGGTGAAAATCCTGATGAGGTGCTGCAAAGAATAGTTAGTGGAGATGAAACCTGGGTTCATCATTATGACCCAGAGAGTAAACAAGAGTCCATGCAGTGGCACATTAAGGGTTCAGCTCATCCCAAGAAGTTGAAGGTCATCCCTTCAGCTGGCAAGGTCATGGCCACGATATTTTGGGATTGTGAAGGAGTATTACTAATCGATTATAAAGAAAAAGGTGTAAATATCACAGGACAGTACTACGCTAACTTTCTACGTCAATTAAAGGATGTAATTAAAGAAAAGAGGCGAGGAAAGTTAACCAAAGGTATTCTGCTTCTGCATGACAACGCCCCCGTCCATACTGCTCATATTGCCAAGGCAGCTATTGTTGAACGTGGGTTTAAAACTGTTACTCACCCACCGTATAGTCCGGACTTAGCCCCCAGCGACTTCTTTTTGCTCCCCAATCTTAAAAAGGATCTGCGTGGAAATAAATTTTCTGACGATGAAGCATTGAAGGCGGCAGTGGAGGAGCATTTTTACACGAAAGATAAAAAATATTTTTACGAGGGATTAAAAAAAATAATTGATCGATCTTTTAAGTGTATGAACATAGGGGGGGAGTATATTGAAAAATAAAAATATCAAACTTTTCGTACTTGTTTGTTTTCATTCTCATACCGAGAATATTTTGAATACCCCTCGTATTTTACTATCACTACTATCAGGTCGGCCGTAAATAGCTGGCCGTAAAATGCAAAAATTTTAATTGCAGTCTGTGGAGCGGTCATTTTCTCACTTGCCAACTTTCGAAAGAGTAATTAAGTTCATGAAGCGGAAAAAAATACTTATATTAAACTGTGTCTAGTTTTGTTTTTCTTACTATATTATAATGTTTGTCTTCTGATAGGTATATAAGCAGACTTCGCGTCACGTCAGTCGGAATATAATACCCTCATATAATAAGTAAACATAATTCATCGAATTAATATCCGTCCCAAGGAAAAAACTTTATTCGTGCTAGTAAGTTCTGCGTCTGGTCGTAATGGCCTGTCACCTGCAAATTGCATAATTAATAATTTGTTGTATGCATTGTACATAATCGTCCCTGAACTAATATATTACTTTCATAATATACGTTCGTGTATCTAAACATATATTACCAAAATGTGCGCGGTTTGCGCACAAAAACGACAGATTTTTACAGAAATATTTTATTACGTAACTACGATATTTTAATAATAACCGAAACATGGCTTCATGCAGGTATACTTGATAGCGAACTATGTAACTCTAAGTACGACATTTTTAGACTGGATAGAGATTTAGGCCTGATGAATGTAACTATGGGTGGAGGAGTCATGGTGTGCGCTCGTCGCGAACTGGGAGTTACGTTACGAGTGGAGAGGGCTACTCCACCTACAGAACTACTATGGGTAACGGGACCCTCCAGTACATTTGGTTCAAAATATAATATTAATATAGCCGCAGTATATTTACCGCCTAACTATCGCACGCTACCCAATGATGTTAAGAACGTACTTGAAACAGTAGCCCAGGTATACCGGCAAAATACTGAGGATTATTTTATGATCGTTGGCGACTTCAATCTACCATGCATACAATGGACTAGTGATGGACCAATTTATTTAAAAAAAGGTTCTGCCGAAATTCAGAGATCTGGTACTGAACTTATAGAGGAATTCTCATATCTTGGCCTAGAACAACGGAACATAATCACGAATATAAGCGGGAACACACTTGACCTTGTATTTAGCAATTTTTCATTATGCATTAATAACATATCTAATCCAATCTTAAATGAGGACAAAGCTCATCCTTGCTTTTCCATCGTGCCTTACGACCTACAGGTCTTGCCTTTAAAAGAAAAATATTACACAAAAATATTATATTATAAAGGTGACTTTGACAAAATAAACAATTATATTCGTGAAATAGACTGGTACCAATTGCTTGCCCCTATCGATTCATTAAATTCAGCTGTAGAATGTTTCTACGAAAGAATACGTGAATGTATTAATTTATTTATTCCCAAAGTACAGTCTAATCCCAACTCTAAACAGTACCCATCCTGGTATAGTAAAAATTTGATAAGTTTAATACGTCGCAAATGGAAGGCCCATAGAAAATGGAAACGTTATCATAATGACCTCGATTATCGTGAATTCTCCTATTTGAGACGAAAAATCAATAAATTGGAAGTTAAAAATTATAATGATTTCATATTATTGTCTCAAAAACAAATTAAAGTTAACCCAAAAAAATGTGGAGCTACATAAAATCAATGCGTGGATGCTCCTCTTATCCTAAAACCATGACGTATAAAAACGATTCTCTTTGTGATGGGACTAATATCTGTAATGGCTTTATCGATTTTTTCAAAACCATGTACGTTGAACCGAGCGATAACTATGACTTAAGTAGCCTAAATATCCCCACTATGGGTGATGAGCACACAATTGGGAGGGTTACCGTTTCCACTAGCACTGTGGCCGCGTTACTGAGTAAGGTAGACACTACTAAATCTGCAGGTCCGGATGATATTGCGCCAATATTTATACGAAACACGAGTATAACTCTTAGTATTCCATTATCGATATTAATAAACCGATCCTTATCAGAGGGCATATTTCCCGATAAATGGAAGGAGGCCAATGTTGTCCCAATACATAAAAAATCATCAAAAACAAATATTGAAAACTACCGCCCTATTTCAATATTAAACATATTCAGTAAAATTTTCGAGAAAATAGTATACGATCACATTTATCCTACAATAATGCAAGGCGTCAGCTCTAACCAACATGGTTTTCTTAGGCGACGATCTACAATTACAAATCTTGCAGAATTTACTAATTATGTCCTAAGTAACATGGAGAGAGGTGGACAGGTTGACGTGGTGTACACTGATTTTGAGAAAGCCTTCGACCGAGTGGACCACGTCATCCTGTTGGCCAAATTAAAAAAATTAGGCATACATGGTTGTCTACTAAGATGGATAAAATCTTATCTCTCCAACAGGTCACAGTTCGTCACTATTGGTGGTTACAGATCTAATCATATTTATGTCCCATCTGGCGTCCCTCAGGGATCGCATTTAGGACCTTTGTTTTATAATGCATATATATTTGATATTTACACTTGTATTGAATCACCTGTTCAACATCTGTTATATGCAGATGACAAAAAAGTATATATCAAAATCAAAGATACCTCTGACTGTAACATTTTACAAAAAACCTTAGATTCTCTCTCACAATACTACAACAAAAACAAAATAACGGTTAATGCATCTAAATGTCAAGTAATCAGTTTTTCTAGGAAGCCATCACCGATTCATGCTAATTACACTATGAATAAAACTAGCTTAGAAAGAGTTACATCAATTAGAGACCTAGGAGTCTTATTAGATAGTAAAATGTTGATGTCAGATCACATTGATAATATAATAAACAAAGCTTACAGGAATTTGGGGTTCGTGATGAGAGTCTGTAAGGCATTTAACGACCCTGACTGTATCAAAGTGGTTTATTTTACCTATGTACGTAGTGTCCTAGAGTACGCATCCAATATATGGTCTCCTAATTACATTACCTACAAATCACGAATTGAAAGACTGCAACAGAGGTTCTTACGATACCTGAATTACCGTACTAAACAGCCATCCATAAGTTATAAGATTAGTTGCAAGCGGTACAATATAATGAGCCTAGAGGATAGGAGGGTATTGCTCGATATGGGTTTACTATTTGATATTGTCAAAGGTGATTTAGATTGTACTAACCTTATAGCTGAGATCAAATACTTCACACCTAAAGTAAATACTAGGCACCAACGTCTTCTTAGTTTACCTAACTATCATACTAATTATGGCAGGAATTCAGTATTATATAGAATTTCAAAAACGTACAACAATCAGTTTTGCGATATTGATCCATTTGTGCACAAAAATAAAAAATCGTTTAAAGCTGCAATTGCGATAAAAATTAATAACAATCAAGTGGAGGAGTGAACACACACACACACGCACGCATACACGCACACACACACACACACACACACACACACACACACACACACACACACACACAGTCGACGCACACACAATTGTGTAATACCTACTATAACCTAGTACCTAAGCAAATCCGTAATATTTTCAATTGTATCTGTTAGGGAGACCTGTTATTGGCTTCATGATTGTATCCTAGTTATAACTATATAGTTTGTTAAAGCTGTTGGTCTTCTAATAAAATAAAATAAAATAAAATAATGATAACATAACTTCTTCTTTCTCCTGGCTATGTTCCCATATCACTTGGGGTCAACCCTTCTCGTACGTTTTCGCCACAACCATCTATTTTGTGTTGTCCCTGCGTCTACATGCTGAGATGAGGCCATTTCATGGCATCTCAATCTTATTTCATGTTTTCTTTTATATTATGTATTGTCTTGTTTGTGTGATTACGAATAAATGTATTCTATTCTATTCTACATTATTAATAGCTTTAAGGTATTTTTCGATTATGCTATTCCAGGTAGTGGCAGGTCGGCCTCTGCCTCGCTTCATTAATAATCATAACATCTTTGCATAAATCCTATAATTAATATAGACCCACCAGCCGGTGTCACTGTCGTACACATAGCCAATAGGTCGTGTTCCATCCATTTTTAAAACGAGCTTCGTAAAAACATGCTGCAATTTGATTAATTGGCTTTCATTTTCATCTCAGTTGCTCATAAAGTCTGGTATTCCACGCTGGCGTACAAAGAGCGAGTAATAGACATTTTTTAAATTGTTTCATTATACAGCTAGACGACCTACAGAGGACAATTTTATTAATAAATATAAAGGTAATCTACAAATTTTGGCTATAGGTACATTTTGTTACATTCGTGGTTATAAAAATATTAAAAAAGGTGAATTTAAAAGCTCTTCAAAATATTTTTCACACTAAAATAAATAATAAATAATTTTACGCTTTTTCTCGTTTGTTTTTATCAGTGATTGAATTGACACACGTGTCAGTGCTTGAAAATGGAGACTTATCGCGTCTAAATTCTCTGAAATTAGTCACGCATGAAAAGTAAGTATTTAATACCGTTAAATTTAATTACTAATGTAATTTCAAATAAAATGTCTAACATCAGTTTCAATTTGATCAGTGATGTTTAGTAGTCTGTGCACAAAGAGGTGACAATAATTGAAATTAACGTTAATGTGTGGGTCACCGCCATCCATTAGCTTTGCCTTTCCCGCTACGTGCACAATGTACTTTGTTGAACTCCATTATTACTCATGTTGGATAGAAATTGGTCAGCCATTTTGTTAATTTTGGACGTGAGGCATGAAAACCAAAGACACATTCGTCATACAAGCTGTTTTACCTAAATTGTTAATTGAAAGTTCCCTCGAGAAGCTGTATAAAAATTTATACTCAGTCATGTTTTTTAAATTCACATGCCTTTTACTTTCCTCGTATTCGAAATGAAAATAGTGTTTAGGTAGTTTCTCACTGCGTTCGAGCACCAATAGTCCGAGGCTGAAATGAGTGCCTTTCACCCCTTGGTTAACAATCTACTATAAACAGAACTATAACCGGCCAATTTTATTCGAACGTATGCCTGACATCATACCGATATTTGAATGATATTGGAATCATATATTATCATATCAGTTAGCTGTTATCCGCGCGGGCGTCTTGCACTAATACATGCATGGACAAGTCAGAGCCAAATTGACGCGGTCAATATGATTGAAATATCGGTTTGATGTCAGGTGCACGTTCGAATTGGCCTGATAGGAAGCCTACTATAGCGTTAAGGCTCACAGCAATGAGTTTCTTGAAAAAATACATTTAGGAAATCACTTTGCGTACCTATTTATACTATTTATAGTTGTTCTCCGGTATAGGAGATTATCATGGGAAGCCTGTGCATACGAGTAGGTACATTTGTGAAGATAGTTACTGATGATAAAATCATCTAAACGCACAAATGACATAGACTTGTACGTCTATTGTCATTTTTGTTTAGTCAAATTAGTTAGTCAATTCGTATCTTTTGTTATTAATGTTATAATGACTTTCGTCCTTGTTACAGTCACTCTAAGATATGCAAATCAGAATACTCTCAAGTTTGATTTACAAACGAATTGTAATTGATAGACGATTTCTAGAATGTGTGTTCCGATAGGTATATTTCAGACGCTATATCCGTTTCAGTACTCTTGTAAACTAAACTAGAACTGATTACATACATATGTACTTGACAATACTGCTTCAAAATTCAATCTCGTGAAACTTGACATCAAAAGTAAAAGCGAGCGTACCAAGTAATATAACAGTTTCTTTGTAGACTATTAACATAAGAGAGGTTTATCTTGTAGGTACGTTTTCAAATGCTGCAAATATAGGTAGCATTTCTCCGAGAAATCCAATTTCCATTAAACGAGGCACTGACAAATAAGTAGAAAGACACGTTTAGACTAGGACACTCACAGTTGTAAGTTATAATACCCTAGTTATAGTAATACCCTGGTTTCATCACTATTTGTGTTAAATCTTTTAGATTTTTTTCCCTAAGAAAATAAAATACCTAGGGGGTGCAGGATTATTAGTATTATTACATTCGATACGGGGCTAAGGATTATTTATGTAGACAAAGTCGCTTGCAGAAATTAGCGACAAATAAATAAATATTTAAAGTCATAACAGAGGTAAAGGTGTTTCAATTTGGGAATTACAAAACTAATGTAAAAAAGCAAACTAAATTGTATTCATGACTTGGTTACTTTTCCTATAAAAGGCGGTTCTAAATCCTTCTGTCCCCAGATTGGTTAGGGGAACAGCAAACTAGTTGATATTCATTTATATCTAACTGTTCGTGACAACTAACTTCTAGGTTTCCCGTCTAGCGGACAGTGAGAAAATTGACACTTGCCAATATAACAAAGCTTACCCAATATGTGAATGTACTACTAGTGTAGCGGGCTGTACTGCAACTGGCACGACTACTACACGAACAAGGTTGGATAGGGATCTTTCTTTTTATTACACGGCTTGTACTGTATTAGCTTCTCTGTAGGTTTACCTTCACCTAACTACCTAAGTGGATATAAAACCTACAAAGTGCATGTTTACAGAGAGTTTAGAGGTTCTATAGCATTTTATGGCTCCTCTACACGATGGGCCAATGCCGGCCACTCCAAGGGACGCAGCCATGCGGTAGAATGAGATAGCAATATCACTTGCTTCCTCTAACGCATAAATGCGTCCCTTGGAGTGGCCGGCGTTGGCCCATCGTGTTGACGAGCCATTACAATACGAAAATATTTATGAGAATTTGGTAATCCCATTAAACTTTTATTTCTTAGGACAATTTTTCTGCAAGGTTCTAAAATTTATTTTATTTTTGTGTAAATAAAATAGATCTTAAAATACGCCATAACAAATTACCTACTTATTAATATAACAATGTTATCCTTCGATGTTGTTGTCAACATGAAATCATACATGGAATTTTATCATAAAAATGTGACATTTGCAGAATCCTATGAATTTTATATTATTCCGCATGCTTCAAAGTATTCGGGTTATTCTCGGTGTGACTTTTGTATCTCGTATAACTACGAGATTTGTTTCAGCACGGTCGCATTTTTATCACCTGCCTGTCACCATACCTGTCACGTTCTAACAAGTATGTAAGTGCGAATGTGACAGGCACAGTGATAGGCGATAAAAATGGACCCATGCTGTCACCGCAGGAGTTAGGTTGCAATGGTTTGTGTACCTACATTCCTTTATGTGTAGCGAGTGAATAGAAAAATAAATCCCTAGGCCGGAAAGGGGCAAAACGAAAATCCGCCGTTGAATAAACCGAACCATTTAACTTGCCTGCCAAATGCCTGCCAACATGAGGTTATTAGGTATACACTTCTTGTTTTACAATCTTTGATAGCTTAGTTGGATAGATGTTGAACAGATATTAGGTAGGTACCACTTTTCGTTTGAATTTAAAGTTGATCAAATTGAAAGTGAATGAAATGAAAAAAACGTGTAAACTAAGTGCTGTCATTTCAACGTGTAATTATAACGCAGTGTGACTTTTTTGACGTACCTACCTACTTATTAGATCCTTTCGAGGGGTAGCCTAGCCTGGGATCTTGTAGGAACCGTGGCGGCCTTTTGATTAGTCGTCTAATAGTATATCAACACCATTACCGAAATTTACTCGTTAAGAAGGAGAAAGTGAACAAGATTGACTTTCAAATGAACCAAAAAAGCAAGCTAGGTAATGAATTATCGACCTAATTACAAAATATTTAAAACCCATTATTGCAACGTGATTGAAAAATATACTTGTTTACGGACAGTTCAAAATATGTTAATGACATTATTGGCTGCATGTTGAACTTTGGTATAAAGTCTATTAATTATAATGTAGAAATTATGTGGGTGGCATTATTACTGAGAAGCACTAATGTGAGGGAGTCCAGCGCGGCGGGGCCCTCAGTCGGTGAGCCGCCGTCGACATCGACGTATCTCCCGCTTTAAGGGAGCACTTTCTTCGGAAAACTCGCGCACCCGCGTTCCCAATGCCTCCCAAACTCTCCAAACAATGTCAAAAGCAATAAAGATCGAATTTATCTTAATCTTAATAACCACACAGTGCGTGAATCTAAACACTCTTCCCGAAACCAAAGAAAAAAAACTTCTTATAAGTGAGAGTGAATATTCGTGTGTAATTTTCGAACTCGAAAACAAACAGTGCAATTACTTTGGTGATTATTTCTTGTGTTCATTAGATCATTTGAAACAGTGGAAAAGGCGTAGAAGATGGTGTTATATTTTAAAGTTGAATAAAGATTTGTTTGTGCGGAGTAAAAGAAGTTCGGAACCGAAAAATCCGGTCAGAAGGCCAGCCCCAGGGCTGTCGGAGTCTTCGGACAATGATGAGAATTCTCTGATAGAGGAATTTAAAAGGCGATGGCCGGTCGAGCTATGGCGAAACTATTTGTTCACGGATGACTATTTGCTGTTGATCAACAGCCACTGGTTGCGCTTCGCGCCGCCAGACCCGTTGTCGAACTATATCCTCGGCACACTGTACATTGCCATGATGCTGGTGGGCACTACTGGAAATGCTCTCGTGCTCGTAATGTATTTTAGGTCAGTATTGACACGCTCTTTTGCTGTACCTATTTATAACTGTTTGTGGCTAGTCACTGTTTTGGCAACTCTTATTATGGTGACGAGTTATTACTAATGCAACTCGTAAAACTTGTTACATACACACTGTTGTCATTAACCTTAATCACCTAGATTTGAATATGATTCTTGTTTATGCATCGCATAAATTCGCATAGGTATGAAATTGTCATCAACTATCTCGTAAAATCAGATTCTTATTAACTAGTAAACCCACGCGTGTTCGATCATAAACATTGCGATATTTCGAAGGAAACACGATGTTTTCAGAATAAAACATCGAGAAGGGATATGTTTAGTTATGCACTTAGTCCAATTACGCAAGAAATAAATCTAAATTGGGTGTTGAGGGCTTTCCATATACAAACCCAACTAAATATGCGATTAAGAGTCCGTTAACGATTTTAGAGCCAAAATGTAAAATTAAGTAGATTTAGTCGTTGAAATTGCACACCTTTTGTTAATCAATTTTACATTATTCCGGCTAAAATGGATAGTGAATACCGGCCTCTTAAGCTGTCGTCCGAATAAAATAAGAAAATACTTTTAAAATACCTAGTAAATATAATAATATTATATTATATTACCTATAAATTTGGCTATAAAGGTTAGGTGCCTGTATATAATTCATAACAAACAGGAAAAATTTGTGTTGGTTCTATACTTACATAAATATTCATGTTATTTATCATGAGACCACGAGTGCTGTAAGAAAATAAAAAGATGAAATTAGAATGATTAGGTACGTATTGCCACATATAGGTACATAAGTTATGTACTTAACATAACTTAGCTTGAGTCCGATAGGCATCACATCAGGCCGGCTGCTTTCATTTCCTCTCGTACCTTCATACGTGGCCACGTATGTTGATAAATGAAAATACGAAACCAAATCGTTTAAAAACTTGTTTCAGTTGTTTGCTTATTAGAATGAGTATTATCAGTGATAATAGGATTAATATGATCATATAAACCAATTAGGTTATAGTCTCTGCTACGGAAATACCCAAGGATAAGGGGCATAAAGCTAACTTTCTGTTTGAACCCTTACCCGCATAAAGGGGTAGGTACTCCTTTTCTAATAACTGATGTGATAAAACCGTTACCTGTTTATATCCTCAAAAGCTTTTAACTTTTATTCACCGAAGTGATAACTTTTGGTTGAATATATCTTGAGCGATGGCCGTGCTTGTTTTCGTAGGCATGTTTTGAAAACAAGTCACGAAAACTAAATAAATCGTATTAAGGGCAACATAAGACATGTAGGTACCTAATCAGACAAGGAACCCGCCAAACATTTCGTCTCAATTTATCATTGCCATTTGTGTTTACAAATAAAATACCGCATTTGTCTAATTTGGCTCATGGCATGGCAATAAAATGGCTCAACTAACCTGATTTTCATTTATAGTAGAGGAGACACTTTTTAACTTTTAGAGCGATTATTTTCGAAAATTTTAACTTAATATCAGGACTCGGCTAGGAGTCTCAAGATACTATTCCCATACGTATCTAAAAATAGAATCTTAAGAAGAAGTCATTTTTTGCATTAGATTCGCCATTTGTACATTTTTTTTGTTTGTGCAATAAAGTTTATTTTTCTGCAATAAAGATTAATCCAAGATTTGCTAAGAACTATTATTAGTTCAAAACTAATTAGCATCTTCATCGTCGTTACTCGTAGATCTGGGATCACGCGTGGAGTTGCCAAGAAAATCATTAGTAATAGTTCATTTAGTAATAATCTTTGCAGATGTAAATACTAACGCTAACTAATTATAGAATCAAAATTAACCGTTAATTAGTTAATGATAGAAGTGAAGCTTAATTTAACTTTTTAATTTTTTGAAATTGAATTCGTAGGTTAAGTGAGTGCAGTGAGTATACACTTTTGTCTAAGGCGATGCCGCTTGGCAGGAGGAGAATTTAAAATATATACGCGAAACAAGAATGCAAAGCAACCCAATTGGTCTGCGCCATTCCCTTTCGGCCCTTTCTAATCATATTAGCTTTAATTCATTTGGAAATATCTACGCGAAACACAAAAATTGATGTATTCAGTTTCTCATCTGACCCAGTTAAAAAAAGAGTAATAAAAAATGTTTAATTGCCATGCGAATGCTAGTAGGTACAGAAACCCCTGGGTCAATTAGTCAGAACGCTGACACTCAAACAATTCGACGAAGAGTTTTTTATTGTTTTACGTTGACGTTTGTCACTCGGGTCGGGCCTAAGCTGGCAATTGTCACGAAGCTAAACGCTGAACATTGAGGTATATAACAAGAGACGACATCTCGAACAAAATGTTTCCGCACCTCAGAGAAGTGCATGCATGCATGCGAAGCCGAAAATTGTTAATAAAGACGCCACGAGTGTTTTTTAACTCAGTTAAACAACGTTGCATACAATAATTTTTCTACGACCTTGAAAACTAAATAATAGTAAATCAACAGTTATTCCATTGCTTACCGGTGAAATGTTATTCCATCCCTTTTATTATATTTTCTTGTGTTATTGTTGCAACTTTTTAACACGCACGAAGGCATTTTTTAATTTTTTTTTTAATTTTCTGTACATGTGTGGCATCTCGTCAGTGGTCGGTCGGTGACGTACTAAAAGCAAAGAAATGCATGCACTTCTCTGAGGTGCGGAAACCTTTTTTTCGAGATGTCGTCTCTTGTATACAGTGTGGAAAGATAAGTCGGGCCCTGGAGGGAAACTACCTTAAATCCTTAAGCTGGCTCATCATTCCTTTATTTTTAAAAAGAAACAAAACTCAAACCTTTTCTCAAAGTAAAACGAAATCTTAAAGTAGGTAATTCATTTGTCTTTGTTTGGACTTGCGTCAAGTCAAATTAGCAAGATTATTGATTTCAGTTTCGTTTCGATCTTATTATAGTCGAGTGTACTCAACGACGAAAATATGTTCTTCCCCGGGACTCAAACTATCTCTATACCAAATTTTATCTAAATCGGTTCAGCGGTTATTTAATCCCCATACAAATTTCCGCCTCCCTTTTCACACCTTTAAGGGATTCTTTTTGAGATTAAAAGTATCCATTATTCTTTCCTGGGACTCAAACTATCTCTATACGAAATTTCAACTAAATTGGTTCAGCAGTTTAAGCGTGAAGAGGAATTTAAAAAAAATGTTTTTTTTCGTATTTTATGTGTTTTTACTTCGGAATGGTGTCATTGTGATATCATAAATGAATTCGGCATCCCCGATTTATATGAAAACGATAATAAACTTGGGCTAGTAGCTTAAACAATATAGATAACAAGATAAATTTGAGACACAATACCTACAATTTTACATCTAAAATCACGGTGGCTCCACTTCTTAAATCCATCTTTGGGTCCTAAGGACCAATCCTACCAAAGGAAATATTTTGTTCATGCAACGCCGTCGTTTAGGGCCTCCACCCACGACCGCTTTATTATATAGGTAGCTAATAAACTTTTATTAAGATCTGGATTCTCACAATTCAGCTCACCTTTTTGTGAAAAAAAAATCAATAATATAAAAATTATAAGAAATGAAATAATGTTTAGACGACAACGGTTTCACTCGCTTGAATTTTTAGTCGCCAATAACATGTTTCGGGCCCTTCGTCGTCGTCTTCTTCGTCGTTGTCGTCTAAACAGGTTAAAATATGTCTCACGAAAGTTTAATATCGAAATGAAATAATATTCGAATAGAGATCATTAGGTACAAATACAAGTAGACACATTAAATTTGATGATTTTTCTTTATATTACGTAATAAAAAATAAACGCTAAATACCGAAAAAACAAAAAGCATTTATTTTGATGATCTATTCTTATACAGGGCGTTTCCTGTATGAGGAGCAATAAATTAAACAGTAGGCTATACTCCTCAATCTGACCAATATTTGTTCATCAACTTTTAAAAATAACTTATGTTTTGATTTCTATCACACTTTAAAGTTTATTCTAAGACGCAATGTACTGCTAATTTTGTTATGTTTAAGGCGTGGCAAGCAACGTCAAACAAACTGATGTCAGCGTACATTGAAGGCAATATTTAGTCTGTATGAAAAAGACATAGTCTAAAGCTAAAGGATTCGTAATTTTTAAAAGTTGTTTAACAAAAGTTTAATAGTTTGAGGAGTTTTTATTATTTGCTCGTATTACAGGCAACATCTTGTATTGTGTGCGTAAATATTCTTTATTCGTTCGCAGATTTTTTCTGAGCAAATCAAATAAAAGGTTAAGAGTACCACGTCTAAGATTTCATCTTGTACAGGAACCTCGCACTTCGCAGAATACGAAATGGCGGAGCAGTCGCGTTAATGAAACTAATTAAATTTTGCTAAAGTTCGGAGCCATCTGTTCTTATGAGTAATGTGGTAGTACCGTTAGTTTAATAAGTTAAGTCTTGTTCGAATTATTGTAGACATAAACAGCCCTCAGTGCTTATACCACCAACTACCAGCCACCTGCGACCTGAGACCTAATCTGCGATCCTACGAGGTACCTACCTAGTCGATTAGACCCTCCGGACCAACAGCTGAGAAAATATAGGTCATTTTCGTTATGTTAGGTACGCTTAGTTTTATTAAAAATGCAGGCTCCTTAAAAATACATTCAACCTGGCGTACTTCTGATTGAATCAAAACTTATTAAAAATATCAATCGCAAGCCGTCGCCGTGTCATGTTATATTTACTTAAAGGGTTCAGCATACAGGCGCGTTTTCCGGGCGAGGCGTGAGCGTTTTGTATGTAAAAGCGGCGCGCCCCGCTCACGCTGCGCCCGGAAAACGCGCCTGTGTGACGAAGCCTTAAAGTAAGGACGCTAAACAAGAAGAATTTCGTACATTAACTTACCATTTCCTATCTCTATCGCGCGTCATATTTATAGTATTTATACCTATTGCTATCCCGCTCACACAACGGCATCGACCCGCCAGCAACATGGACGGAACAGCAATACAGATAAGAAATTACGGGTCAGTGTACTAAATTCTTCGTGCTAAGAATTTTTATTTGACCTGTAATGTTCTAAGAAATTAATATTTTAACTGTAGCTTCCCAATACATATATGATAGTATTATTTATGTTATTAAGAATCTAGACTCCTTCACTAAGAATTCTGATGTCCATAACTTTAACACTAGAAATAGAAATAAGCTTGCTATCAGAAAGTTTCGTGTCCGTAAAGTACAAAAGTCATTCGTTGGGCAATGCATTCATTTTTATAACAAGTTACCTGAGAATGCTTTAAGATTACCCTTTCCAGCTCTTAAGAATTACTTAAAAAAGTCATTGATGTTAAAAGCTTATTACAGAGTCGAGGACTACTTGACAGACAAACATGCATGGTCCAAACCAGAAACTAACTAATAAAAAGTAGTAGCAATTAAAAACATTGTATTATGTATAGAGTTATAGGTGACACAGCTCAGGTAAGCAGGAAAGCACATCAAATATTATATGTTGGTAATTAATAATAATCAATCAGATTTATATAATATGTTTTCCCATTTCTTTTAATAACTTTATTTTCTTTTCCTTTTGTAAGAATTTGATATGTTTTCTGAAAGAGCTACGATTTTGTATGATTCCATGTACATATGTATATTTTCTAAATCAAATTTCTATTACACCTTATGTGTATAATTGCATGAATTCTATAGTAATTTAAATTGTATTTTTTCCCTTATTTTCTCGTAATGCATGTTAATTATAAGATGTAATTATTTTTGAAAAGATGTGTCCCGCCGAGTTTGTTGCCGGTCCCATATTGGGATACCCTCCTCCAATTGAGGGGGGATTTAAATCTTCTCGGGGCAGAGGTGTAGGGTTGGAGCCGGTCTACCTAGCTTTATTTGACGTTCATAAGCGCATTGTAATTATGCCTACTTGAATAAACTATCTTTTATCTTTTATCTTTTATCTTTAAGTAGTTTTCGCTATCGCCAGATACTTAATTTTAAACTGCCAACCGTCATTAGATAGAAAAATGTGAATAAAATTTAACTTTTTCTCCTTAGTAAATGCATGTAACATGTTTACGCTCGTGCCTTATCCATCGCCTGTTCGCCTGGCGTCGCCGCAATAAAAACAAAGAGCGCAAAAAGTGACATTTCTTCTACCAAAAACGTCACTTTTGACACTGCCAGATCAGTACCAGATTGGAAACAGATCGAATAACTAAAACTCGAATTGGCCTGTCAGTGCTATGGATCGGCCTTTTGTTTGATTTCAATTCGTGCTTTGCCAGTTTTTTTTATGTAAGCCACACTATTCGAGATAAGAAGAAATAATTTCCCCCGGGGTTGAGTGTTCGAATTAAAATAACAGTCGTATTTTAGGAAACGGGAGCTTTTATGACTTTTTCATTCGTTTTATGCACTTTCATTTACAGAAAGAAGTAAAATTTCGCTATTTTTGTGAATTATTATTGTACCTACCTACGATGTATTTTTTAATTTAGCAAAATCTTAAGTGATTTATGTGTTTTTGTTTTAATGAATTTCAATGGTGTTGCATATTCTAATACCTTTAAACGAGCAATTCTTGTATATTTATTTATATATTTACATGTATATATATTTCGGGGATCTCGGGAACGGCTCTAACGATTTCGATGTCATTTGCTATATGGGGGTTTTCGGGGGTGAAAAATCGATCTAGCTAGATTTTATCTCTGGGAAAACGCGCATTTTTGAGTTTTATATGTTTTCCGAGCAAAGCTCGGTCTCCCATTATTAACTATGAAACTATGAAAGTGGAAATATCCATTATGTCTGATCATACTCTTCAGGGTAAATTAAATGAAGGTCATACTGATCAATTTTTACCATGAGGCCAACCCCGTAAAACGCAAAAGAAACTCATAAATTTCAGCGAATCATATGTCAATGATTTCTATGGAACAGCAGATTTTTTTTTCGCTATTTCGGGGTCGCCCTTATAGATTAACTTATTCAGTATCTACATATTCACCCCTCAGAGTATAGTCAAGAATATGATAAACATCCTGTATGTACTCGTATCTAACTGTACTTACTCGTCGCATTTCGATTTTTACTGTATTTTGCCGTTATGATTCCAAAGTGCTCTTTTTAACCGCCTTCAAAAAAAAAAGGAGGTTCTCAGTTTGACCCGTATGTATGTATGTATGTATGTATGTATTTATTTATTTATTTATTATTTAAACTTTGCACAGTAAAAAAAAAAGTATGTATGTATGTATGTATATTTGTTCGCGATTATCTCGCGTTTGGCTGAACCGATTTTGATGCGGTTTTCAGAAAAGTGTTTCTTACATTCTGGAGAAGGTTTTAGTATACATAGATCTGAGCTGATGCTGAACCCTGGCTGTACCTAGTGGAACTCAGGTTTGGTGCAACATAGGCTCACGCTGTTTTGGTCATCCGACACGCCTTGATGAGCACTTGGGAGAGCAAGTACCCAAGATAGAGCTGATGCTGAACCCTGGCTGTACCTAGTGGAACTCGGGATGTACCTAGTGGAACTCAGGTTTGGTGCAACATAGGCCCACGCTGCTTTAGTCATCCGTCTCATCTTGATGAGCACTTGGGAGAGCAGTACCCAAGATAGAGCTGATGCTGAACCCTGGCTGTACCTAGTGGAACTCAGGTTTGGTGCAACATAGGCCAACGCTATTTTCGCCATCTGTCACATCTTGATGAGCACTTGGGAGAGCAGTACCGAAGATAGAGCTGATGCACCAAACCACCCTGGCTGGCAGGGTTCACCCTGGCTGTACCTAGTGGAACTCAAGTTTGGTGCAACATAGGCCCACGCTATTTTGGTCATCCGTCACATCTTGAGGAGCACTTGGGAGAGCAGTATCCAAGACAGAGCTGATGCTGAACCCTGGCTGTACTTAGTGGAACTCAGGTTTGGTGCAACATAGGCCCACGCTGTTTTGGCCATCCGACACGCCTTGATGAGCACTTGGGAGAGCAGTACCCAAGATAGAGCTGATGCTGAACCCTGGCTGTACCTAGTGGAACTCGGGATATACCTAGTGGAATTCAGGTTTGGTGCAACATAGGCCCACGCTGTTTTGGTCATCCGTCTCATCTTGATGAGCACTTGGGAGAGCAGTACCCAAGATAGAGCTGATGCTAAACCCTGGCTGTACCTAGTGGAACTCAGGTTTGGTGCAACATAGGCCAACGCTATTTTGGCCATCCGTCACATCTTGATGAGCACTTGGGAGAGCAGTACCCAAGATAGAGCTGATGCACCAAACCACCCTGGTTGGCAGGGTTCACCCTGGCTGTACCTAGTGGAACTCAAGTTTGGTGCAACATAGGCCCACGCTATTTTGGTCATCCGTCACATCTTGATGAGCACTTGGGAGAGCAGTATCCAAGACAGAGCTGATGCTGAACCCTGGCTGTACTTAGTGGAACTCAGGTTTGGTGCAACATAGGCCCACGCTATTTTGGTCATCCATCACATCATGATCAGCACTTGGGAGAGCAGTACCCAAGATTGAACTGATGCTGAACCCTGGCTGTACCTAGTGGAACTCAGGTTTGGTGCAACATAGGCCAACGCTATTTTGGCCATCCGTCACATCTTGATGAGCACTTGGGAGAGCAGTACCCAAGATAGAGTTGATGCTGAACCCTGGCTGTACCTAGTGGAACTCAGGTTTGGTGCAACATAGGCCCACGCTATTTTGGTCATCCATCACATCTTGATGAGCACTTGGGAGAGCAGTACCCAAGATAGAGCTGATGCTGAACCCTTGCTGTACCTAGTGGAACTCAGGTTTGGTGCAACATAGGCCCACGCTATTTTCGTAATCTGTCACATCTTGATGAGCACTTGGGAGAGCAGTACCCAAGATAGAGCTGATGCTGAACCCTTGCTGTACCTAGTGGAACTTAGGTTTGGTGCAACATAGGCACACTTTGTTTTGGTTAACCGACTTGTCGTCGTGTGCCTATGTTGCGGAGTTCCACTAGGTGGGTCGATGAACTTTTTTCTAACTGCCTTTAAAAAAAGGACGTTCTCAGTTTGACCCGTATGTATGTACGTATGTATGTGTGTATGTTTGTTCGTGATTATCTCGCGTTTGGCTGAACCGATTTTGATGCGGTTTTCAGAAAAGTGTTTGTTACATTCTGGAGAAGGTTTTAGTGTACAGTACATGGATGGTTTGAAAAACCAATTGGACCCGGTAGGTGGCCATGCTATCGGTATACCTACCAACAAATTTATGTTGCTAAAACCGATTTAGATAAAATAGTGGGAGTGGGAGTCGGACTCGGACTGGGACTGGGAATGGGAGTGGGAGTGGGAGGAATATACATACAAATCGTTTAGCACCAAAACGTCATATTATGTTGTGTCGCGATTATCATCGAGTTAGGCCATCACCAACATTAGTAGACTAAATGGAGAGCCTAACAAACTAGTATTTTAGCCCAAAACCTAAAATAAATGAAGTATATATCTACCTATCACTAAAAAGTAAAAAATAAAATAAAATAAACAAAAAATAATTAAAAAATTAAAAATAAACAAAAATAAAACCAAAATAAAATAACTTAATATTATATCTTTTAAAAAAAAAGGGAACCGCCTTCAAAAAACCAACCCACTGAAAAGTACAAAATAATTGTTATATGGCACCCCTTTACGTGTCCAGTCCCTATCCCACGGCGTAAAGCAATTTTTTGCCAAAAAGTAATTAATACCTAATAATAAGAAAATTAATAATCATCCGGGTAATTACTTAGTTTTTGAAGGCGGTGCCAAACCAACAAAAACAGTCTTTACTATCAATCAGAAAAACAATACGAGTACGTAGTACCTACAAGAACTAAATTAATGAGTAAACTAAGTATGTCTTTATAATGCAAGTAAGTACAGCGTTCTTCGTTGTCTAAAATATCGGTTCTCAAAAATTTTGGTTTGGCACCGACTTCAAAAACTAAGTAATTACCCGGATGATTATTAATTTTCTTATTGTTAGGTATTAATTACTTTTTGGCAAAAAATTGCTTTACGCCGTGGGATAGGGACTGGACACGTAAAGGGGTGCCATATAACAATTATTTTGTACTTTTCAGTGGGTTGGTTTTTTGAAGGCGGTTCCCTTTTTTTTAAAAAGATATAATATTAAGTTATTTTATTTTGGTTTTATTTTTGTTTATTTTTAATTTTTTTTAATTTATTTATCACAAAGTACACAACAATTTTTAACAATATATATTCCTCGCCAAACTGCGATTGCAGTTTGTTGGCGAGATCGCGCTCATTTTTAAGTTTTAAATATACATATTATGCTATGCACTAATGCACTAAATACTAAACTTAAATACATACTACCTATCCAAAAAGCGAAAAGACAAGTAGGTCATAACATTTGAAATTATTTTAACAAAAAAAAATTCAGGTAAAGGTTCATGAATAAGTACAGTTTTAATATTAGGGTATATTTTTTAATAACGTATTTTTTAACTCATTTTTAAATTTAGCCCTACTACATTTATTTGAAACAGAAAATCTACTACTACTCATTGAAACAGAAAATCGAACAGCGTACCTAACTCAATCCACACTCCACAGACACATTTAAATAGATCACACAAGCGCACTAATTTCATGTGGTAATAGTAACAATCTTGCCAAAAATATTTTAGAACTTAACCCTTTGAACGCCAAGAATCTTTAGATGCATCGTCAGTAAACTCTGTTAAAGTAACCGTCATGATTTCAAGTAAGGTTTATTTAATATATTTATTAACTAGCCTGTACCAGCACCTTTCAGTTTTATGCTAGCTTGTTTAGTCAACGAGAGCGTGAATGTTTTGGTAAAAAATATAAAGCAAAAACGTTTACGAGTATCTATCTACCTTTGGGCTTTTGTTTTCACACAAATTATGATACACAATGCAGTCTTGTTAATAATGCTAATCTCATTTGATACCTTCGTTTCGCAGAATTTGCAGTTTATTAAAAATCGCTTTTTAGGGTTCCGTAGCCAAATGGCAAAAAACGGAACCCTTATAGATTCGTCATGTCTGTCTGTCTGTCTGTCTGTCTGTCTGTCCGTCTGTCCGTCTGTCCGTCTGTCCGTCTGTCTGTCCGTCCGTATGTCACAGCCACTTTTCTCCGAAACTATAAGAACTATACTGTTGAAACTTGGTAAGTAGATGTATTCTGTGAACCGCATTAAGATTTTCACACAAAAATAGAAAAAAAACAATAAATTTTTGGGGTTCCCCATACTTCGAACTGAAACTCAAAAATTTTTTTTTCATCAAACCCATACGTGTGGGGTATCTATGGATAGGTCTTCAAAAATGATATTGAGGTTTCTAATATCATTTTTTTCTAAACTGAATAGTTTGCGCGAGAGACACTTCCAAAGTGGTAAAATGTGTGTCCCCCCCCCTGTAACTTCTAAAATAAGAGAATGATAAAACTAAAAAAAATATCTTACAGTAAATCATTATAATTTATTACGATTATAATTAGAAAGTGCTGAAATTCTATTTTGGGTATAAGTACGGTGGCTGCGCGAAATGATAATCGTCTTAGTGTGACTCGGTCATTAGATTTTTAATTTGCGGAGTTTTCCTCGATATGAATTATTCTGAAACTATATAAATGAACGATTTTTTTCTTGGCTTTATTTAGTAAGCATATACAATGAAAATTATATTCTTTAGAAGCAAAAAAAGGAAAAATAAACTAGGTACCTTAGCTTAATATATACCCTGAGACACCTAATTAACATTATTTGTGACGTTCCACGGCAAAAGGTACCTTATGGCACTTGGCGCTTACGTCGCATAGCGCCGCAATAATAATAGCGCGCGGCGGCGGAGCGGCGTTAATAATAGCGTAAGCGCCAACGGCCATAAGGTACCTTTACCCGTGGGACGTCACATTTTAACTACCCAATCTTACCACTAAGGGGCCATTTTACAATTTTACAACAAGGGGGCATTGACAGAATATTATTAATTGCAGAAAACGAGTAGGTATGTATAAGGTTGATGTGGAGACAGTAAAATAGATAATACAAATGACGACCGACGATCTTAAGCAAGATCCCGAGGACAATAATTAAATACCCACCATTGTCGCTGAAAACTAATTTCCATTTAGCAGGCATTGTTTATCAGTTGACCTCGTTACTGACAATATGTCAGAAATCAATACTGAGATGAAGCTACGATAAAGGAAATTAGAAAGGAAATTTCTGGAGAACATTTTGAATAAAAATCTCGGAATAAGTAATAAGGTATAAGTTAACAATAGAGCGCCGTGACTTTGCCAAGAAATTAACTTCGATTGCAAACTCTTTTCAATGAAAATGTTGATAATTTAAATTAATAATGCATTGTTACTTTACGAGTATAATATGCCTGAGTTACATTGGATCTTAAGAGGCCGGTATCGATTTTAGTCGCAAAAATGTAAAATTGATAGATTTAGTCGATGAAATTGTACACCTTTTGTTACGTAATAGAAATAACAAGTACTGGTATCTATTAGCACGTCTTCTTATCTTGCATTTGTACAGATCATTTTTTTGAAAACTGACTCACTAAATTAGTAATGATATTTTTTCTGATGGACGTTTAGGTAAACGCGCGTAAAGTACTGATCTAGTCGATCTTATTTGTAAATTTCGTAAAGTTTGGACTGCTAAAAATGGTAATTTTGTATTACACATATCCAGTGATCGGAATTGGTAGTGCCATTTCACGGGACTTCGGTGCGTAAGCTTATTATGGATATACCTTTTCACCCCGGGTTTTCATATTACCTACTTCAATAGGGATGATGAGTAATGATGACACATGTTGAATTTTATAACAAAATCTAGTAAAATAGATAGCAAATGAGCAATTTATCATAATAATGTGGATATTAAAATAAAATACGGAAATGTTACAAAAATACAGGACCTGAAAATTTTAAATTTAAGTTTTTTTTAACTTCCAAAAACGATAAAAGTAAGGGTACCATTCAATTTCTTACATTTTATCCAAAAAATATTGTATAGCAACTATATACATAAACGCAATATTCAAGAGTCTAGGAATCCCGAGTCTTATCCATGTTCAGTACAATGTTTGAGGTCATTCACCCCAAATGGCACTACCTATTCCGATCATTGCACATATCCTATACTCCAACTTGCATAGACTACATTTTTGTTATATGATACTGAACGAGAGTAAATGAAAGTTATACGAAATCAATTTTCACCAGAAATTACTTCAAAACAAGTGAACATTTTTCGTGAAAATCGACTTAATTTCAACGTAATATTGATACTTAAACAATCTACAACATTTCTTGAAACTGTTCTTATACATATTTTTTTATAATTTATAACTATAATTTTATGATGAATTTTTAAATACTGCCCCTTCTCGTCACGTATTGCCGGTGACGCACGCTCGGGACCTTATTATTAAAAGGCAAGATGAGAAGACGTGTTAACAGAAACCAATACTTGTTATTTAGATATTACGTAACAAAAGGAGTACAATTTCAACGACTAAATCTATCAATTTTACATTTTGGCTTTAAAATCGTTAACGGAGCCTTAACAATTAGCTCTATCTATGGGCCCAGCCACATGTCAGCGGTGCGACGCCGCTGCCGCCGAGCGGCGCGGCACCGCAGAAATCTGCTGGTAACTACACTAACTAGGTACCCACAAGGCCAGACCGGTCGTATGAAATGATGCCGACTTGTGTTCTTTTAATTTGGAATTTAATTTAATTTAATTTGGGCTATTCTATTTAGACCTTTTCAAAGCCGAGATAATTTGTGTTTTGAATTTTATATATTGCAAAAGTTTGTGTATTTCGTAGATAGGTATATTCATTTCAATATTTAATAAAATCAACCAGACGTAGGTAGGTACCTTGACTACTTACATATATATAAAATATACATGGGTAAGTTCAATTTAATATCAATTTATATAAGTATACATAAATAGTTTATTCATCACATGTACAATTTGTATCTGGAACCATGTTCTCGATAAACTCCTTAATCCACTCCTCAAGGCTGCCTTGGATCTTGGAGTTTAAATCGTGCCGCTTGAAGACCCCAGGCCGTGTTTTGGGGAACGAGACCTTGCCATGATCATGCCGAAAACTTTCTATCTTCGATGCCACCTCGCATTGTATGAAGTCCAGAAGTGTGTCACCAACACACTTGGTGCTTTTCAACTCGTCATGTTTACCTAAAGATAAAGAGATTATTCAATTTAATGACACAAATACGAGTAAAATGCTTTGGGCGCGTAAAATGTATCCATTAGATAATTTTGTGGGCCAGTGTACAACTCTGTTGAAGGCCTCTGTTGAAGACTCTGTTGTAGACTGAATACAGTCTTAAGAGTTTTGTAAGGTTATGATCTTATTTTGTTATTATCTTGAGTCGTGTCATCATAATGCTTATTATGATTGTAATAACACGTTATGAATTTGAAATGGATCAGTGTCAAAAGAGACATTTCTGGTTAAAGAAACGATTACAAACTGTGTACGCTTCCAGGCATCTCACGTGCACCAACAAGTGTGGACGAGATGCCTGATACGAGTCGACTCCTGGGGGTCTACCGCGAACACCGAGGTTTGCAAATTGCAGGCATCTTTCTCGTTTACTCCAATTAAGGCGTAATTAGAGAGACAGAGAGAGATGTCCGCAATTTGTGAACTTCGGTGTTCGCGTTAGACCATTCAGTTTAGCAACTCATGCTAATTTGTGCAATGGCGCACGTCGACTCAAGGCTGTAGGTATCAAAATGAAATGGAAACCATAAGCCCAATTCTCCATATCAAATTATTAAAACAGAATCGGCTTCATGGTTATGAATTTTGTCGTAAAATTGAATGTAAAATATCTGAGGGGCTACCGCGAAAACCGAGTTTCGCAAACTGCGGGAATTTCTCTCTGTCACTCTAATTACGCCTTCATTGGAGTAAAAGAGAAAGATCCCCGCAATTTGCGATATTCGCTTTTCGCGGTAGCCCCTCTGTTTTAAGTTTTAACAGATGAAATGAGTTCTTAACGAGGGTCCTACCGTTATCGTACCTTGTTAACCACGAACTTTAACCACGGAATTGTTGCGACAACTTTGAAAGATTATTATTTAGTTGACAAAGTTTTGAACTAATCTTTTGATGGCTTCATTAAATTCACGTTCCTATTTCACACCTCATTTAGATGGCATTTTACTGCATTGTAAATATTATAATTAGTTACATTATCATTTAAAATAAGATTTTTTATACAAATTATATTAGGCAGGGATCGGAACCGGTTTTTTGCAAAAACTTAGAAATAACCATATTTTTCGAATTATTTTATACTCGAAATGTAGGACTCAGTTGTGTTTTTAGGTTACGACTTCGTATTATTAGATTGCCCAATTAGAAATAAAGTAATTAGCAAAGAACGAAAAAATACCGTTTCCGTTCCCATACAAAAAATACCGGTATCCGATCCCTGATATTAGGTACTCTGTTTCGCAGTTACCTACTTTAATACCTCTATACTATAGAGTCTATATCTATATATATGTCTATATATGTCCCTGAAGGAACGGTCCTGAGTACAGTCATTTCTATATGATTATTTACTTTTTAAATAAATATAAGAAAGATATTTGCTATCATACTTTTTTCAGATTTAACAAATATTACACAAAAAATATGGGTTGTATATAGATGTAAATAAGTTACCTAAATGCATGTTGAGTTAATGTATCTCCATTTTGTTTTGTGCATGCTGACAATTGAACGAATGTATTTTATTAATTTTATTTTTTTTAACCTTGACATAGCTTCATTTAATATTATTTGTCATTGTTGTTATTTTATGTGAACTTTCCAAATGCTAATGATAATTCTTGATGAATAGTTTGATGGTATGATTTATAAGCTTGATAATTAGTGTTTAAGGCTGTAATATTTGCATGCCGTTATTCGGCTGAATTATGTCGTGACTATAAACTATTTAACATCTGTTAATTACCATAATTCACGCAAATAAACGTTATCTTATCTTATCTTATCTTATCTTTCCGAAAGTCTGTTTTGTTTACAGATTGACAAATTTTCAAATAGGATCACAAATCTTGATTACGATGCTTATTTAAAAAATTAGGAAATATGATGGTTTCGGTAATCAATGCATTTAAGCGCATGCTTCAGCAAACGATTAATCGACCAGAAATCCGTTTCCAATATAGGTATTATAGATTTCCACATTTGGGCCATTTTATTTAAAGTTGTCCCCTACACTTTTTTTCAAAATTGAGATTTTTTATGTTATTTCTACTCAGAATAATGAGCTTTTTTGATCCTAATAGGAGAAAAAAGGTGTCCCAAAATTTCCATACATTTTTCGATCTTCCCATTCCATGACCGCCATACAAAGTCTATGAAAAATGGTAACGGAATGGGAAAAAACCTTAGGACACTTTTTTTCTCCTATTAGGATAGAAAGAGCTCGTGATTCTGAGTAGAAATAACATAGAAATTCACAAATTAAAAAAAAGTGGAGGGGACAACTTTAAATAAAATGGCCCATTTATCGCTATAAAAAAACTGTTATTATACTCATCTTGTTACAGTCAAGGAATTTAATTTCAGTACGATTTTATACCTTGTTACAGTGACAATCAATATGAAAGTCCCTATTAGGGACCTCATACTATTGACACTGTGACAAGGTACGAAAATAACATAAATGTTGTGGTGTTAAATACAAATTCCTTAACAGTACAAAGATAAGAGATGTTGTTCTCTGACAATCTATTTGGCAGTCTGAGAGCATTTTAAATAGCCTTCAAGTATACGGCTGGTTACCTAAAATGTGCTCCGTTCTTATCTTTAAGAGCACCGATAGAGAATATAGTGAATTAGGTACTTACAACTGAAATTGGGATTGCTTTTGTTAAAATCGGCGTACTTTTTTGATGAGCAGTCTGATAAAACTTTTGTTGATAAGTATTAAAGATAATTATAATGCTGAAGTACGGTCAGAAGCTAAAGAAGCTACTTGAACGATGTGCTCAAAATAATGTAATGACGCTATTCATATACCTATATGTCTGCCAAATCTAACAGCCATTGCTATCAACGACTATTCGTTTGTTGTTATTTGCCATTTTCAGAAAAAGACAAAATGAAGAGGAACGACAATTTTAGTGTCGCCTTTCAGTCACTTTATATGGAAATTTCCATAATAAAGTGACTCATTTTGTATTGTAATAAAAATAAATAAAAATGAATCCTACCTTTGCTATTTGAATCAGGCAATAGGTCACTTTCTAGAACATTTTTGGTACCGTTAATTACTGCATCAAATACTTTCGGCAATGAATCTACCCCTGATTTATTCTCTTCTTCACAACATGTTTCTGGCCCAAGATCTGTATCGTCAAAAAATTCAAAACTTATAGCCCTTGCGCACAGATATATTAAAACTACGAATAAATTGTACTTCCACATCTTTAGACGCGACCACTTATCGAATGGAAATGACTAATAACAATGGAAGAATGGAAGTTAGTCGTTATAGGTACGTTTTTAGAGACAGCTGTATAAATAAAATAGCTATGCTTAAGTCAATTACCTACTCAATAACAATTATATATACCTACCTATCACATGTTCGGTTGGTATTTGATTAGGCATTAATTAATATAACTACCTACCTGCACAAATAATTTGGTTTTGTGTTATCGTATATCGGAACTATTATGAAACTTCAGCACAGCCACATTTACCTATGTTACAACATGATGATAGTAGGTATGGTCTAATTTAAATCACCATATGTATCAGGGATGTTGCGGATGCAGATTTTTTGACATCCGCGGATGCGGATGCGGATGCGGATATTTAAAGGCTCACATCCGCGGATGCGGATGCGGATGTCAAGATTAGGTACTTAAAAAACGTCAAATATTACATTTTTAGTACTTTTTAATTAAAAAAAACGAAACGTTTAGTATTTGAGCAAGAATATAGGTGCATTATATTTAATAAACAGTAACTTCGCCGACTTTTCTGGATCTAGACGATTGTGTTATAGGTAATGACGAAATTACTTACGCCGCCGCTAAGACGTTCCTGTAGTACCGACTTGTTCGACATCGGCATCCGCATAAGCTCCGCATCGATTTTATGCGGATGCGGATGCGGATGCGGATATTGAAAATAATGCGGAAGTTCCGCGGTTGCAGATGCGGATGCGGATGTTCGCAACATCCCTGATATATATCAACATTTTATTAATATTAAAATTTAAAATAAATTTCGAATTTTGGAGCAAAGTAGGCACATTTTATGGTAAGTATGTACTCTTAAAGTGTCATTCAATAGAACTTGCTAACTATGTAAACAAACCGCCATACTAAAATTGACACTGAATGTCAATTTACTAGTAACTTTTGTTTACATAGTTTGCAAGTTCTATTGAATGACATTTTACATCTGTAATTTGTGTCCTGTCCTTTGTTGTTTCCTTTCATCAGGTGAGCAGTAACTCTGTTACAACTATATACTTATGGCATATAGGTACTCCTTGCCCGTACCTATAATAATAAAGCATTTATTTACTTATATAGGAGCATAGGCATTCTGTTTAGGTAATATAGTTACTCGTATCTAAACGAATCACAGTTACCTACGTGTTCTTGGAAAGCCGTTGACATTGTCATCTCACCCAATACGAGTATCGTTCATTCGCGTATTTACTTGACTACAATTCGCAAGAAAATATTTGGTAAAGGGACATTTTTTTCATCATAGGTATTTACTTAGTAAACGATGTAATAACACTTCGTCTGTTAGTCTGTTACAACGATAAATTACTCTCTTGGCAGTAAACGTTTTATTGTGTTAAATTAACTTGTTGTAATCAATAGTTACGTCACGTGAAGTTATTTTCGGTTTCAAATGAAAGACTTGCGTCTTAAAACTTTCCTAAAACTGTATGACTTTAAAGATTTAATTGACGAAAAGCTTGTATTAATCGTAAAATTTCCATGAATATCTTAACTAGCGACTCCCCGGCTTCGTACGGGTAGTTCAACCAATATACACAAAACCTTTACAAATTATACATCTTAACTTTTTCAAGAATCACTCTATTGACAGGTGAAAATCGAATGAAAATCGTTCAGTAGTTTTTGAGTTCGAACATACAGACAGACAGACGCAGCAGAGCACTTTGTTTTACAATATGTATTGATTATATTGATATTCATATGTATTGATTGACATTATTAGCACACCGTGTGCGATAAATAAAGTCACGAAGTAGCTACGTTGCACAAAATAGAAATTTTGCATTCAGATGTTATTTTACCTTAAGGTTTTTAACAGTTTTTATTTCGGGTTTTGGCGGATCACGTCCTACTTTTTTGTGTACTTAAGTAACAATACATTTCGACATCAAATACTTCGCTTTTCAAACGAAACAGTAAAATACTTAGCTGTTAACACTTTCCAGAAATATAGCTCACAGTTATATGAATTTCATCATCTCATCTTCCTCGCGTTGTCCCGGCATTTTGCCACGGCTCATGGGAGCCTGGGGTCCGCTTGGCAACTAATCCCAGTAATTGGCGTGGGCACTAGTTTTACGAAAGCGACTGCCATCTGACCTTCCAACCCAGAGGGTAATCTAGGCCCGTATTGGGATTAGTCCGGTTTCCTCACGATGTTTTCCTTCACCGAAAAGCGACAGACAGTTATATGAATTTATCGCCCCAAAAAATACCTAAAGCTTTGGTCAAACGAAACGTACCCAGGAGAGAAAATGGATGACCTTGATTTAGGTCGTCCATTTTCTCTCCTGGATATGTTTCGTTTGACCTTGGTGGCTGACGGTGTGTTATGACGCCGTGGTACTTTCCACATGTCGTCACCGTAAAGATGGCCGTCTTTTTGCGGCCGCTATATGACGGCCGCTTTATGACGGCACCGCTTTCGGAGGAATCCAAAGCTTAACCGTACAGTAATGGAACGTAATACCGCAAAGTGGTTGTTATTTCAACATAAGAATGGATGAGCATAAGGCGCTTATCGAAATCATCTTTGGGCTCAAACATGTTCTTATACTTAGCGGTATAAGGGTTAAGAAAGTACCTACTTAAGCTAGATTAAAAATGCAGCAGATGTTTTTGAGAAAAATAAAAATATTTAGCAAATAAGCAGTGGAAAATTTTGTAAGTTTGCCGCACTCGCAGAGAAAATTATTTATAACTAGCTGTTGCCCGCGACTTCGTACGCGTGGATTTGTATATTGGTGGTTATATATTCTACATTAGCTTAGAACATTGTGCAGCAAGTGATTGCGGTAGGACGGTTAATCATTTGTTAATTATTAATATTATACAACGCATGAGACTTTGTCTTTCACAACCTACGAAGTTTCAAGCCCCTAACTGAATAAAATTGTCCTCGATATAATCCCTCTAAACCCCCTTAGAAGATTTTCATGTCCTCTATTTAATAAAACCTACTACCTAACTACCTATTTACGAAGTTTGAAGTTCCTAGCTTTAAATAAAATTTGAACCCTATACAAACTTTCAACCCCTTTTTAATCATTTTAGGGGATGATTTTTTAAAAGCTGAAATTATTTTTCTTGTATTCTAATAATATTCCTTTATACAACGATTCAAGTCCCGCACTCAAAAAAATGTTTGGCCTCCAAACAAATTTTCAACCCCTTTTTCACCACCTCGGGGGATGAATTATCAAAATCTCTGAAATTAGTTTTCTTCTCTTTTGATAAAATACATTTTTACGAAGTTTCAAGTTTGTAGCTTTAAATAAAATTTAAACCCTATACAAACTTTCAACCCCCTGTTTTAACCCTGTTAGAGGATGAATTTTATAAAACGCTAAAATAACTTTTCCTGTCTTCTAATAATATCCTCAAATAGAAAGATTCAAGTCACGCGTTCGAAAAAATGTTTGATATCCATACAAACTTCCAACCCCTTTTTCACCACCTTAGGGGATGAATTTTCAAAAACGCTGAAATTAGTTTTCTTGTATCTTAATTTAATACCTTTTTGCAAAGTTTCAAGTTCCTAGCTTAAAATAAAATTTGCACCCTAAGACGAACTTTCATCCTCTTTTTATCCCCCTTAGGGGTTGAATTTCCAAAAAATAGCAATTACTTTCTTGTAATCGGCTATTATGGCTTTCTAAGAAGTTTCAAAGCATTTGTAATGGATTAAAACTTTCAACCCCTTTTTAATCCTGTTGGGGGATGAATTTTACAAAACGCTGAAATTATTTTTCCTGTATTTTAATAATATCCCGAAATACAAAGATTCAAGTCCCGCGTTCGAAAAAATGTTTGATATCCATACAAACTTTCAACCCCCTTTTTACCACCTTAGGGGATGATAATTCAAAAACGCTGAAATGAATTTTCTTGTATTTTAATAACATATATTTTTACGAAGTTTCAAGTTCCTAACTTAAAATAAAATTTGAACTCCATACAAACTTTCATCCCCCTTTTAACCCTTTTAGGGGATGAATTTTACAAAACCCTGAAATAACTTTTCCTGTCTTCTAATAATATCCCCAAATACAAAGATTCAAGTCCCGCACTCTCAAAAATATTTGATCTCCGTACAAACTTTCAACCCCGTTTTTACCACCTCGGGGGAAGAAGTTTTAAAAACGCTGAAATTAGTTTTCTTGTTTTTTTAATTAATTACCTTTATACGAAGTTTTAAGGTCCTAGCTTAAAATAAAATTTGCACCTCAGGACAAAGTTTCATCTCCTTTTTTACCCCCTTAGGGGTTGAATTACCTAAAACGTCGTAATTCCTGTTTTTTGTCATCGGCTATTATGTCTTTCTAAGAAGTTTCAAAGCATTTTTAATGGATTCAAACTTTCAACCCCTTTTTAACCCTGTTAGGGGATGAATTTTCAAAAACGCTGAAATTACTTTTCCCATCTTATAATAATATCCCCATATACAAAGTTTCAAGTCCAACACTCACAAAAATATTTGATCTCCATACAAACTTTCAACCCCTTTTTCACCACCTTGGGGGATGAATTTTCAAAAACGCTGAAATTACTTTTCCCGTCTTATAATAATATCCCCATATACAAAGTTTTAAGTCCAACACTCTCAAAAATATTTGATCTCCATACAAACTTTCAACCCCTTTTTCACCACCTTGGGGGATGAATTCTCGAAAACGCAGAAATTAGTTTTCTTGTTTTTTAATTTAGTACCTTTTTACGAAGTTTCAAGGTCCTAGCTTAAAATAAAATTTGCACCCCAGGACAAAGTTTCATCCCCTTTTTTACCCCCTTAGGGGTTCAATTACCTAAAACGTCGCAATTCCTTTTTTTTGTCATCGGCTATTATGTCTTTCTAAGAAGTTTCAAAGCATTTGTAATGGGTTCAAACTTTCAACCCCTTTTTAACCCTGTTAGGGGATGAATTTTCAAAAACGCTGAAATTACTTTTCCCGTCTTATAATAATATCTCCATATACAAAGTTTCAAGTCCAACACTCCCAAAAATATTTGATATCCATACAAACTTTCAACCCCTTTTTCACCACCTTGGGGGATGAATTTTCGAAAACGTAGAAATTAGTTTTCTTGTTTTTTAATATAGTACATTTTTACAAAGTTTTAAATTCCTAGCTTAAAATAAAACTTGCACCCCATACAACCTTTCATCCCCTTTTTAACCCCCTTAGGGTTTGAATTTTTCAAAATCGCTTCTTATCTCTTGTACACTTTATAAATTCAACCTAGTGTGCAAATTTCAACTTTCTAGCTTTTGTAGTTTCGGCTCTGCGTTGATGAATCAGTCAGTCAGTCAGTCAGTCAGTCAGTCAGTCAGTCAGGACACTTGCATTTATATATATAGATTATCGCAGTGGCTAATATTTCAATATTATTGATTTATGCTGATGTTATTAGCATTTAATTATCATGAGAAACGAATGTATTTAATTATACGATAAGTACTTACGAAAGGTCAAATAGGTACGTAATAAAGGATGACTCACGTTAGACCGGGCCGTGTCCAGGCCGGAGCTTCCCGCGCTTACTTTTCTATGACAGATGACAGGTGATTACGTGATGCTTTCCATAAAAAACGAAGCTCCGGCCCGGACACGGCCCGGTCTAACGTGAGTCATTCTTAAATCGCAGAAAATACTATGTAAATATTGATATATTTATAATATATTGGCGAATGAAATTATTTTTGTGCACCAGGAGGCCTGATTACGTATTTTGGATTCTATAGACAGGTACATTGAATCTATAATTATGTAAAATTGTATCACATCAAGCCGGCATTTTTAGATATTAAACCATATTTTGATATTGACTATCTACGAACCAATGTTACACGGATGCCGGTTCTGATTTAACCATTTGTTATGGGTTTGATCTCGTTTTGATACGACCTTGACGATCACTCGCACTCGCTGAGCGTGAGATGCCTAATGACACGACTCTGATTTCATTTGGAGCGTATCAAAACATGATCAAAACGAATTGTTGAATTAAAATCGGCCTTCCGAGTGTGTTTACAGAATCTGTCTGTGTTATTGATATTCCCTAGCTCACACAGCAGAACATATCAAAAAAACTTGACTGCTTCAAATAAAAAATATTAACATAATATTTTCTGTCTTAAGTAACATTAACAAGCCCATTTCAGATGCCGCACGCTGCGCACTCCAGGCAACATCCTGGTGGCCAACCTGGCGCTGAGCGACTTCTTCATGCTGGCTAAGACGCCGGTCTTCATATTCAACTCGTTCAACCTGGGACCGGCTTTGGGGAAAACCGGTAAGTTCACATATGATATTTAAAGCAAGCAGGGAGTAGCGATAGACATTTTCTGACGAAAGAAACATACGTGTAGATGTAAGTACGGTGTGAATAAAAGGGATGCATATACTTAGGCAACATCCTGATGGAAAATCTGCCGCTTAGCGACTTCTTCACGCTGGCTAAGACGCAGGTCTTCATATTCAACTCGTTTAACCTGGGACCGGCTTTGGGGAAAACCGGTAAGTTCACATATGATATTTAAAGCAAGCAGGGAGTAGCGATAGACATTTTCTGACGAAAGAAACGTACGTGTAGATGTAAGTACGGTGTGAATAAAAGGGATGCATATATGCTTAGGCAACATCCTGATGGAAAATCTGCCGCATAGCGACTTTTTCATGCTGGCTAAGACGCCGGTCTTCATATTCAACTCGTTCAATCTTGGACCGGCTTTGGGGAAAACCGGTAAGTTCACATATGATGATATGCCGTTAGCGATGGGCACCCGATTGAGCCGATAGCCGCCGCGTTTTATTAATGTTTTACAAATAAAAGGGTACTTTATAAAGAAGTCTAACAATTCAAAATATTCCTGACATTTTCGTGTTCCGTCCCCATTCCTGACAAAAGGCCAAAATTCCTGACATGTCAGGAAAATTCCTGTCATTACCCTACACGCAAGTAAAAAGAGTAATGAAAAGAGTAATGTTGAAAGCGTACTTCTTACGGTTGGTGCGATACTAAAAGGAGTCGAGTGTTTGTTTTACGCGAATGACATATTATATATTTCAAAATGAATTAAATATATGAGGTTAACATTTCATGTTGGCTTTGTGTAATATATTCATGAACATGTACGAAAAGCGTTAAACAAGCTTGTTTTACTTTATGTCCGGTATGTCATACAACTCGAGTCAATATTTTGTCAGGAACGACTAGTAGAACTTTTATAACCTGACTTGATTTAATATTACCCAGTGTAAATAAGTGCATATAAGACAAGTCAAGTTAAGATTTTGTCAATAATCAGATAAGTAAAGTCTGTTAACCAATGACAGCAACTCGCACAACCTACTGAAATTTTAAACAAATATTTTATTGGAGGTATTGTTCCCAGGATGTGTGATCTACGGGTTCGTCGGCGGGCTGACGGGCACCACGTCGATCGCGACGCTGGCCGCCATCGCGCTGGACCGCTACTGGGCCGTGGTGCGCCCGCTGGAGCCGCTGCGCGCGCTCACCGCCGTGCGCGCGCGCCTGCTCGCCGTCGGCGCCTGGCTCTACGCCGCCGTCTTCGCCTCCATCCCCGCCCTGGACATCGGCTACGGCCGCTACGTCCCTGAAGGCTACCTCACCAGCTGCAGCTTTGACTATCTGACTGACGAAATCCCACCCCGCTACTTCATCTTCACATTCTTCTGCGCCGCCTGGGTCGCACCCTTCTTCACCATCACATTCTGCTATCTCAAAATACTCTGCGTTGTCGTCTGCAATAGAAATGTTCAAACCAAAAATCAAGAACAACGGCTCTCTTCCAGGCACGTCAAGGAACAAGTCAAACGTAAAGCCGAAATCAAACTAGCGGCTCTAGTGATAGTTGTAATTGCATTGTTCTTCGTATCTTGGACCCCCTACGCGATCGTGGCGCTCATGGGCATCTTCGGTAAGAAGGATTTAATTACGCCGATAACTTCTATGATTCCGGCATTGTTCTGCAAGACCGCCGCTTGTATAAACCCTTTCATTTACATAATCACCCATCCAAAGTTCCGGAAGGAATTTAGGAAGTTACTATTCAGAGATAAATCCAGGCGCATGAGTACTTATACTAAAACGATCGGGTATACAGAGGCAGAGACTACGAAAATGAAACGGACGAGTAAAGATTTTAGCGACACGGATGTGGAAGTGATCCAGATGAAGGATATTCCATATGACACGGAGGAAAGTGCTAAACCACCTTCCAGCACCGTAAAGACGATTTCCTCCAGGGTTTCGGAGAGGGAAGGGTCCCAGAGAAGTGTTAGCATGAAGAGTTTCGAAGACAGTGTCGTAAGCCCACCATCTTGGTACGCTAAACCCAAGTTTGCAAAGAAGAAGAGTTTCCACCGCCGATCCTCGAAGAGTGTTGTATCTATGAATACAGAGCCTATTGTCTTGTAACTGATAAATTTATATTTTTAAATTTTATATGCCTCAGTTACAACCAATAAGGTACGCAATATTTGACTCTTTATTATTTTGATGTTCATAAATCAGACACGGAGTAGTAGTAAGAATGTTCACTTACATTAGTCATTTGCAAGTTTCTGAAAATGAAAAAATGAAAAATTATTTATTTAAAGTCTATTTATTTATTCGGTAGACTGAAATGACAGTTAATAGTATGAACATGAAATGTCATTTCATACTATTAACTGTCATGTCAGTCTACCGAATAAAAAAATAGACTAGGTAAATGTTTAGTTTTAACAATACAGTTAATAGAGTCTCCTAGTAAGTATAATATACCTGAGACAGGAGACCCCGCTCTTCCCAGCCAACATTTTCGTTCTAACAATTTAATTTTCTAACCCATTAGAAGACTCTTACATTTGCAAGTTTCGAACCCATTAGAAGATATAGAGCAAGACGGACAATTTTAGCTCAAATTTAAGTGAAAATAGAAATAAATCTAGCAGCACCATAACTAAAGCGGGTAGATCTTAGTAGGCAAATGCCCTCTACGCCGCCTACAAATTTCATTTACTGTTGGTTATGTACCGATCGGTTTATTCATATCTCTTAGACCATGTCAGATAGTAATAGATAAAATGCACTATATCACTTTTATTTAAGCTACCTTAAATTATAACGGATCGTTTTAACGTGTACTTTTAGAAAGTAGAAAGTATGTTAAGATTGAACAATGTGATATGAATACTGTATGACTGTTAAGATTTTCATAGGTAGATTTTGAACGATAAATGCATGTTTTGACTGTAGGTATAATACTTACTTTATGTCCTAAATAATCATAAAATATTGTCTCTCTTAAAAAGTTGTATACCTACACCATTTATTTGAAGTAAGACGCAATGTGCCAGAATATAGGTGCGATTTTGCCTGAAATAAAGTGACAGATGTTAATATTGACAGTGTGATGTGGTATTGGATGAATCCAAAAGGCTTATACTAGGTACTTTCTGTCACTCACACTATTCAAATGTTCACATCAAAGAAGCAGGTATAGAGAGCTTATCCTCAATTCGTATTTATTCATACTGAAAACTATAACGTATAGCTAGTGCAGGGGCTCAGCACGGTTCCATTTTTTATCCACTATCACTATGCCCGTCACTTTCGCACTTACATACTTGTTAGAACGTGACAGGCATGGTGATAAATGATAAAAATGCGACCGTGCTACTAGGGCTGGATTACAATAGAAAGAAAATCCTTTCTTTATTGACAATTTGAGTAAAAGTTTGTAATACATAGGTACTACCTACATTTTTCAAATTTGCCGCCTTTTTCTACTGACAAGATCTGCTTGACCAAGTATATATCAATAATAGAGGTTATACTGAGCAACTTTTATTATGGGACCATCAATGAAGTCACGAAAAAAATTAATATTTTTGGCTGATCAGATGTCGATGTTTTCTATGGGAGAGCCAATATTTTTTCGTGATGTCGGGTATAAGTTGCTCATTACCTATTATTCAAATTGCAAAATTTAGGTAAGTGTAGAAAATAGCCTGTTATTACCTACAGTGTAGAAGTAGAACACTAAACGAACTTCACGATATAGGCACTTAGGTAAATCACTTTCAACATATTCACGTTAAACGGACTTAAGAGCTCCTAACTCCTAACCGAGCCGAGGACACGTAAGTACATAATGAGATGCCCGTGAATATACTAAATATGCTTCGATAGTACTCAAGTGGCATGAAAATGTGGAGTATTCCGATTTGTTGACGTGGAATAATCGAGAAGCAATTTTTGTAATGTCGAGAACTAAAGAGACCCTCGTATTAAGTACCATTTACGCTACTATACGCGCGTATAGGTACTTATTTTACGATTTTATTAGCAGTATTCGAACTTTGAATAGTTATTTGTTTTATATGAGGGCAAAGTTGTTGTTTAACCCCTCGATATCTGAGTAAGCGAAATATTACAATTTCAACTTCAACTTCAACATTTATTCAGCAAAAAACTTGTCAAGTGATAACCCCGTGCCGACACTCACAGCTTGGTCATAAAACTGCGGCGCGCAAAGAAGATTCACGGTTCGTGCGCGGTTATAAGTTTCAATTTTGCTTGCAGGCGGCGATATAGGTGTAATTTTATACCTAAACCTGACTTTTGTGAAGGGGTGAATTTTCTGTACGGTAGTACTATTAATTCTGTGACAAGGGCACTTTTACACGTCAACATTGAATTTACATACAAGCAAAAAATATATAATAATACATCAAAAATTATTAAATACAACTACAACTACCAGACTAACGTAATACAATTACTTAGAGATGTACAAGGTCTCTTAATGTCGAATTACATAAAAAAACTATAATAATAATATTAAAATAAAAACAAAACAGATACATGGAAAAAAAATCTAAACTTATTTAGAGGTGTAAATGTTTCAAGTGTCAGAACTAAAAAATAACATAGTTTATCAAATTATCCTTAGAGTTGTATAGGGTCTCCAAGAGTCAGAATCCTGTATGATTAACACATTACGAGAAAAAAAAAACATACGAGAACCGAATGAGGCGTCTCACTGAAATTAAATTAAAAAATAAAGTTACTAAATATATTCGTGTTAGCTTAAACAGACCCGTCTCCACAAACAGCACCCGTTCTACACGTTGCACAGTCTAACCTAATCTAACCTAACTCTAGGAATAATTTGTGAGGTCAAGCGGAAAGATGTCAATTTAAGGCTAATACGGTTCTGAATTGGCTCCCTTTTGGCTTTTTTTGCCTTTTGCAAAGAACATATTAAAGTTTATAGAACCCTACTATACAGATTTTTGGTATAGAACCCTAAAACCTGACCTAAAAACCGACTTATGTACCTAACTTTTTAATTTTTGTCACCTAATTTAGTTGTATCGTTAGTATATAAATAACGAATTTGGAGTAAATATTGTACATTAATAAATTGCTCTTTTACTAATTGCTAATTAAGTCGTTAAGTCAGGTTAAGTTAATTAGGTTAATGGAACATTTTAAAGCCGTGTTGGAATCCGTACAAGTTTTACAAGACTTGATTTATATTTTTTTAATTACCTAACTTTAGATTATGTTAGGTCAGTTTAATTACTTTTCTATCGGAAACTGCCATTCATTTTAGAATTCCATTTTTAAGAACAGAATACAAAAGCTTTTGCAAGACCAAATACAACATTATATGAAATCACACAAAGAAATAAGAATGTTACGTGCAGTTGTAGGTACCTTTGGGCCGCTCTACTGTAAAATCTGGATTTTGCACTTGTATACTCACGAGGTATCGATTCGATAAAGTCGCAGTAGGTAATTATTACTGCGTTGTAATACTTCAGATGTAATTAGGTAGAGTCGAATTCATTCAAAAACATCTTTACAAGCCAACTTTCTAAAAATAATTTATCTTAATACCTTTAAACGAGGAATTCGATGGAATTTGCCATGTAGGTCATCTCTGGGAAAACGCGCATTTTTGAGTTGGAGTCCCAGATATTACGTCTTTAAGACACAACAATAAGGTCGTGTTATAATATCGGTCGCGATATTATATTTTTGGGACGTTGGTTTGTAATAGTTATTTTCGATACAAGTGCGAAAAAGAGGAAATTCGAAACGAGTGGCGATAAATTAAAACACGACCGAAGGGAGTGTTTTAAATCGACACGAGTTGCGAATTACTTATTCGCACGTGTATCGAACAACGTTTTACAGTACATATGGCACTTTAAAGTTTCGACATACGCACGAAAAGTGCTATTATACGCACTAGTGCGGAAAAGTAGCCCCATATGTACTGTAAAGATTTTTGTGAACTCGACCGTGCCTCAGTCGTGTGGTCTTAGAATCCCAAAAAAAAACACATTTTAATATGTAAGTACAGATATTACTGAATCGCGATTAGAAAGGGATTGAGATAGCTGTCAATCCATATTGATTTTGACGTAAGTGTATGGAAATCTGTTATTTCTAATCCCTTTCTGATCGCGGCATGGTAATATAGTGCATACTTAGGTACCTACCTTATTATTTTCCTTCGTATTTTCACGGAAACATACGAACGTGTGTTGCTATTTCAATCAGTCTCGGCACAAAAAATACTAAGGTTGATTGAAGTAGCATGACATTTCATATGAACGTTTCCGAGAAAATACGAGGGAAACAATTATGCACTACACCTAATACAACGCGACTACGCGATTATCGCAAGTTCGCGCAAATTTTACTCGCGTGCGAAGGCGCGATCAAACATAGGTATTGAACTTGAATAAGGTGTCCGGTGTCCTGATTGACAATCGCGCGGCTCGACCCTTTCCCCCTTTATTCATAAAACTTTTCGGGCCTTATTTAGTTAAAAAAATATGTTTTATCCCTTTCTTACAAATACATAAGACAAAATGACAGATAAAGATAAACGATTAATAACTAATTCAGGTCAGTAACGCGTTTATGAATAGACAGTGCGAGTAGATGAATAAAATACCGCGTAGTTATAATATTATCGAAAGTCACAAAGTACCTTTTTGGTAGAATTATTTATAATCTAGTCCAGGTAAAAAATTCTAATACACATCGCTGTTCAAACTAACTCATTTACCTAATTGAGAAACGGACTAGAAACTGCCGCCCCCATTATTTATAGTGTTTTAAAATTATTCATAGCCTCTCTTGTTGTGTCCCATCATCCAAAAGATAAGTGTCGAGTCAAAAGTGAGTAGCAATAGGTACAATTTTGGTTTTGTTTCTCATGTAACGTGAGTTTTACTAAATTTTTCTGGTCATTGCTCGTCCGACTCAGGCACGTACGGGCAAAGGTGTGACCGAGTTCTGAAAATCTCTTTCGCGTATACGGAAGTTACGGAACCAGCTAAATATAGTTATCCTTAAGTCAACTTAACCTGTTAAAGAGATTTCCCGAAAATCAACACAAACTCTCAAGGTTATGCAGTCTGTCTTTTGATGTTGCTAATAACAGTAATAATCAAAGATAAATACCAGAAGATTAATAACGGACGGACTTTGAATTAATAGCTTGCAACTCACACGGGATTGACGTAAATTTTCTTTGATGATAGAGGGCTACAGAAACATCGAATTGAAAATGGAAATTTTGTTATCTTCCTCTCTACTCTTATAGCGATAGAGAAGCAGATAGCGGAGTTTCAATTTCCGCGGTTTCCGATTCATTCTTGTTTATAAAATTTATTAAATACTTATCGCGTTGTATTTTTGCGTCACTTTCATTTAATTTGGTAGTGGAAAGAAATGTATATGTAACACGAATATGTTAAGCCAATTAGGTACGCAATATGTATTATTGGAATAAGAATACCTTAGATCTGAAGGTTTCACTGTATGTTGAATGTAATTTTTTCATTGAATTGTAAATAGAATTGCGTAGCTTACTTGAGTATCTACGGTATTTTTTATATAACATACTATAATAATATGTATTCACTTGTACTATATGTACTCAAATGATAGGTAAGTATATTTTATTTTCACCGACGTAGGAATCTAGGGTAGGTATCTAATCTTTACGCTCAAAATGAGCATAAAATACTATTGTGAAAATAATCTTAAAGTGGAATTCTCGATGTCAAACATAGTTATTAAATGTCTTCAAGTAGAAAAAACTGCCTAATTATAGAGATTAATAAAATGTTTTGAATGTTAATCTTCGTTTTTATCAACAAAATCCCAAGAGCCCGATTTAGTTTTAACACCTTTTTATGGTTTTGATATACGATCGTCTTTTAGTGATTGGCGTGCATCGTGCTCACTTTCAGGCGTGGCTCACTCCGTGATTTCGTCGCGTCGCTACAAGTACATGCGGCCCACACCAATTTTGGTGTCTAGCCATAGTAGTTGCCGCGCGGCGCGCACCGCTACGGAATGGACGCCTGCTCGCCCTTGCGCTACCTAGCGGTCATATATATCTGTCGTAATAGACGCGTTTTGTTAGAGAGTGAGGGCCCGATTCCGATTTTGTAATAGATATCTATTAGACATCGCCAAGATACGATAACGATATGTTTAAGATCTAACCTGTCAAATTTGACATTTCCGCGATTCTGGAGATACTTTTGAACGATTTCCACAAGATATTACTTAGAGATCTAATTCACATCTAATAGATATCTAACACGATCTATCGTAAAAGTGACATTGGTTGCCCGAATTGCGCTGCAAAAGAGAACTAGTTGAAATCTAAACTATAACGTATCTAGAATGGATCTAGTACGTGTCGTCTCTTGTGAATATCTTGAAGTTCGAATACGGCAGTGAATCTTTCGTAGGTACCTAGTACTATTATTTATTCAGTGCTTCAGCCGTCAGCGGCGTGACTAGCGTGAGCGATCTTCAAGGTCGTATCAAAAGATCACAAACTTATCAAGTTGGTAAATCTGAATTGGTCCGTCCGTTTACAGGTACAGTGGGACGTTCTATAAACAGAGCTGTTATAAATTTAACACATAGTCCCTTTAATTTAACAATAGGTCAAGTAGTTATAAATCCTGGTCCACGAGTTCCTGAACTCTTATAACTATGTCTTGTTTGTTGTTCAAAAGAAAGCGTTAGCGCAAAAATAAAAGGACTTGCCATAGGGCACTTTCTAAGAGCTGAGGCTGCTGAGGGCGTACCTCGAACCGTGGCGTTCGACGTGTTGCCTCCCTGTCACACTTACGAACGAATTCACTAGTGCGACAGACAGGCAACACGTCGAACGTGGTTCACGATAGGCACTCTGTTTTTCTCCAAAGGTCATCCTACATCCGATACTGGATCAGAAAATGTACGCTCTTACTGATGGTATGAGTCGATCTTTATGTTTCTGTCATTATTTAAATTTTTTTTTCACCTCAGCAGCTCGGACAAGGGTACTTTGCTACTTAAAAACAGTGAGCAAAATGCGATTTTGCTCACTGTTTTTAAGTAGCAAAGTACCCTTGTTCGAGCTGCTGAGGTGAAAACTTAATTGTTGGTATATCTTAAGAAAACATGAGTGAATAGGTAAGTGATGAAGAAGGAATACATTTTCCGGGATCTCTAATATGTTCTCACTGCTGAGGTGAAAAGTTTTGTGAACTACACGAGATCAAAGTTATTTACATCTCGTGCGCTTTTGAGTCCCTTACTACGTTCAAGATTCAAAATTAGATTCACTCGCTACGCTCGTGAATCTAGTATAGAATCTTTCGCTTGCACGGGACTCAAAATAAACACTCGAAGAAATATCAAACTTTGATCTCTTATTGTACAAATAACTATAGGACTTCAAAATAGCATTGAGGCTTGTATTCTGGATATTTTTCAATGGTCTACATATCAAAGGGATGAAGATGAGGTATTGTATTGTATGTTATGAGCTAAAGCTAGACTAGGTAACCCTTTGATTACCACGCGCATTGTAACTCGCCATTGTAAACATTTTGTAATGCAGAAGATTAATATTCAACTGTAACCGCGCGCGTCTGTGGACGACTTTCGCAGTCAAAAGGTTAAATATGATTCGAATCAGACTCTACTGATCAAATACCGCCTCAATCAATAACCACAACTTAGGGACGAGTCATAAAACACGATTTCAATCAAAGACAGGCGTCAAACAATTAAATTACAACTATTTCACAGTCCTTTGCAACAGATGGGTCGAATTTAGAGAATGGATCTCGTGAAATAGCCGAACGGTCACCTCTATTTTACAACACCCAACTCTGCAAGAGAGTAGGCAACCTACGACGCAAAGGACCGTGAAATAGTCTCATTTTAAAGCCGGCGTTCAGTAAGTAAATGAAGTAGGATTACGATAGAATACTTACTGTACAATATTCTACATTAAGGACATCCTGTAACTACATTTATTATATAACTAAGTCATCATCTTCATCTTCCTCGCGTTGTCCCGGCATTTTGCCACGGCTCATGGGAGCCTGGGGTACGCTTGGCAACTAATCCCAGTAATTTGCGTGGGCACTAGTTTTACGAAAGCGACTGCCATCTGACCTTCCAACCCAGAGGGTAAACTAGGTCCGTATTGGGATTACTCCGGTTTCCTCACGATGTTTTCCTTCACCGAAAAGCGACTGTATAAATATCAAATGATATTTCGTACATAAGTCCCGAAAAACTCATTGGTACGAGCCGGGGTTCGAACCCGCGACCTCCGGATTGCAAGTCGCACGCTCTAACCGCTAGGGCTAGGCCACCAGCGCTTCGCTTCATATTATATAATTAAGTATACTTGCAAATAAAAGATATAATATTAGGTATCTAAGCTTTCCATCTTTAAATAAATACATTTTTTATAAAATTACATTAAAGTGATAAGATTCAATTTTGTGTGATTACTAACACCCTTAGGATTATGTATAATAAAAGCCATCTGCGTTGTCGAATTCGACATCTATCTACCTACATCTCCGAACAAGCCGCAAATGGATTTCCATATTATTATCTGATTTATTGACTTCGCCTTTGTTTCGAGGTCCTAATGCAGACTGTGGATGAGAAAGGGATTTTTAAAATCAACAGGAGCTAAATTTAATTGAACTTTAAGCCGATTCATTTTGTCTGTGAAACACGAACGAGGTGCTCTGCGATTGGATTAAAATTACGAGTAACTTTTTTTTTATTCCAATGTCGATAATAAGACATACTCGTAAGTCGTAATGAGAATAAAATGAGATAGGTATTATCCTCCTCCTTAGAATTCCTCGATGTTGATAACCTACCCAAATCATATCATATGGTCATGCCCTATTAGGTCATCAGACTAGACGGCCTACCGCCAACATCGAAATAGATACGTTATCTGACTTATCTGCCTCTTTGGCGCTAGAATATGCAAGAGCGATAGAGAGATAGATCAGAGGGCCTACCGCGAACCACGTTGGTCTTGTTGCCTCTCTATCGCACTTGTAAATTCATACGTAAGTGTGACAGAAAGGCAACACGTCGAACGTGGTTTGCGGTAGGCCCTCAGATAGGTAACGATTTTCGATTTATGGAATTATGGATGTTGTCTGCCATCTATTCCAGTTCTCGGCAGTATTCATTTTCGGTAAGATGAGTCCTACGAATTCTATGATATATCTAATCTAAGGTAAGGTAGGTACTTAGGTAGTACAGTCAGCATCAAAAGTAGTGGATCAAACAACACGTCATAAGTATCTATCATTCTGTAGCAGCTCCCTGTGTGCCTCATAAGAAGGCTCAAAATCACCCAAAGAGCAATAGATTGGGCTATGTGATCGCATCAGAAATGAGGCCATCCGCAGCATATCCAAGGTAACAGTTGGGGCGAAAAGGTTCTCGAGTGGCGACCACGTACCGGAAAGCGCAGCGTGGGTAGACCCCCCACAAGGTGGACTGATGACCTGTTAAAGGTCGCGGGAGTCTGCTAGATGCGGGTGGCGCAAGACCAGTCATTGTGGCACTCTTTTGGGGAGATCCAGCAGTGGACGTCCTCTCGCTGATATGATTTTTATTTTATTTTATTAATTCGTAAAATTTACACAGCATTACAGCGGACTAATACGCTGTGAAATTTATAATAGACAGTATTTATACAAAATACATTTTATTCATTATTTTATTAATAGGTGACGACTACGTGGTCAAAAATTAAATTGGGCCTTAGCCATAGATGGAACGAACAGGCGTACGAGCTGTGCAACCAGTTCAGGGCAGCCCGATGATGATTCATCATCATCATATCAGCCAGCCCTGTATTACGCAATGTAGGTTAGAAACAACATACATATACTTTAGGCTGCTTTATCTTTGTCTTACACTAGTATAGTTTGTAGCTTTCTAGTAGAGTCGGTCTCTACTAGAAAGCGGTTTTACTGAACAATAGACAATAGGCTTATCCTATTGTCTATTGTTCAGTAAAACCGCACGTGCTACTTACCTGCAAAAAAGGGTCCTAATTATTCTATTTGGCACCTGAGCGCGGGCTAGTCCAACGCTCAAAAAACCAGTGTAGGATCTCGATGACACATTTTAGACTGGTTCTGTAGCGTTCGACTCGCCGGCACTCAGTAACCGAAGTACCGATTTTTTATGCAGTTGGTAGTGGCACGTGGCACGAGCGGTTTTACTTAACAATAGACAATAGGATTAGCCTTCGGGCTCTATTAGAAAGCTACAAACTATACTAACACCCAAAAGAAAAGGATGAGTATAGTTTTTTGTTCTTATTTACTGACAAATTGGTTTGACCAACTTTACTTTTGGCGCATTTTTTCATCCACTCTTGATGCTGACTCTGGAGATAATTAAGTAAGAGCGAGAAAGATACCTATACATCTTCAATATAGTTTGTCAAAGGACTGTCTCGTTTCAAACATAGACAGAGAGAATCCTACTCTTTGTCTTACACTAGTACTAGCACCCAAAAGAAAAGGATGAGTATAGTATTTTGGTTCTTATATACTGCCAAATTGGTTTGACCAACTATAGTTGCCTTGAATATCTTTGACGTACGTTCCGAAACATAAACGATATAGAATATTTTTCTCCGTGCCTTATTGCGGTTTATTTTCGAGTTTGACTATACATTATTAGGTGCGAGGGGACACCATCATGTGTAAACTCATACTTACTTATTTTATTCTAAAGCAAAAAGATATTATTATAACATCTGTATTCAGGCTAACTGCATGGTTTCGGAATGTACTTCATCCTGACGTTTCGCATGCTGTTGTCTGTCAAAAGTGTCAATGTCAAACAAGATGACATTTATGTATAGCCTTAAAATTCGATTATTTAAAAGATTATTAAATGAAAAACACATATTTTACAACCGCTACAGCACTTATTCTCGTTATAATGTTCTATTCTTCGGTTCGGACGGTATAGCATTAAAAAGTTTGAAGAAAATAAATGAATTTCGGTAATAAACGGGAAACCCAGTGCATGATGATTTGTTTGGTTTTTATACAATTTAAGCGTTCCTTGTGTTTTTTCATGTGAAAATAGATCAATGAGTGGTCACATACTGCTGCAAGCAAATAGTGTCCTGAGTTATATAAAAAAACGCATTTGTACCATGTATCGATATGCTCAACCGACTGGTAATTTATAAGGATTTATTTCTTTCAGAAAAGCCGCAAACTGTATCAACCGCCTCGAGTTAGTCACCACTAATAACTCAAAGCACCGATCAGTCACCGAGGAGTACGCTCAGAAAGAGAATTTGAAGACAATTCCATGGCCATTACAGAATCTGCATCAATTGGATTACGATGTTGGGCTGATTGTAGCATTCGGACATCTGATACGAGATCATGTTCTAGAGAAATTTCCTTTGTAAGTAGTTTTTCACTCTGTTTGTCAGCTTGAGTGATTCTGCTTACCTTATATTTACGATATTACCATACTTACAGAAGCAAAAACTTTGGAACATTGTTTAAATGAACAACGATTCTACATGCAAAGGCTGTCTTGTTCTACAAGACACACATACATCAAATTGTGGATTTTTACTTGCTATAATAATTATTTGCATTGTTTACGGTGTATAAATTTATTTCCTGAAACTTACATTTTCATAAAAAGTGTCTTGCATTTGTGTGTTGCAACTGCACCTGTAGATGCACTCCTATATGAATTTAAACAGATCATTAAGATGTTAGAAATTCCTTGAGTTTGTATGGTTACGTCTTTAGACTTTCAACTTTATCATATGATAAATCCAAAAAGGTGTTTTCAAAAGGGCTTATTTCTCTATGAAAACCATACAAAAAAAACCGGCCAAGTGCGAGTCTGACTCGCGTTCCTTGACTGCACATTTCTAATAGGTTTTCCTGTCATCTATAGGTAAAGAATTATTTTGTGTATTGTTTTAAAAATTTTAGACTCCGTACTTTTGGAGATAAAGGGGGGGCAATGGTCGGACAGACAGACAGACAGACAGACGCACAAGTGATCCTATAAGGGTTCCGTTTTTTTCCTTTTGAAGTACGGAACCCTAATAAGCCCTTTTGAAAAGACACTTCTCACTTTTACAATTAACAGTTTGTGCCATGTTGGCAGAAACCGATGTCCAGGATAGAGTGAAGTGGAAGGAGAAAAGTAGGAAAGCGGACCCCGTTACAGTACGGGACAAACGCTAGGAGGATGATGATGAGTTTGTGCCATGTATATGTTCTGGTAATCAGTTCTGCTCCAATGTTTTCAGAGGCATGATCAATGTGCACCCAAGCTTGCTGCCTCGCTGGCGCGGCGCAGCACCCATCATCCACACTTTGCTGCACGGAGACCAGCTCACTGGAGTCAGTCTCATGAGGATCAAACCTAACATTTTCGATGTGGGTATGTATCACTGCAATAACAAATCTTGCAAGTTGACTTTAACCACCCCACACCAGCGTCTTTTCAGCGTCGGCGTCCAACCAGCACTATGCCGCTATGGAAAATGGTGTTGGTGCACAGTTGCGCCAACGTTGCGTCGAGCGAGTAGCAGCCATACAATTGACTATACGCCGACGCTCGGGAGACGCTAGTGTTTTGTGGCTCTAATTCTGAAAGCCATATCAATTTGAAACTTGCAAGTATTATACAGATGACAATACAGTAATCTGGCATAATGATGCTAACCTGATGATGGTGCCAAAAAATGGATAGTGGAATTCTTTGGTGGTTAGTGGCTACCATAGACCCCTGGAGATCAGGCTTATCCAATTATTTTGGGTTCTTAATTCTCATATTGTACCAGATATTTTGAATTTAAAAATGATGAGAAACAAATTAAAAGTAGCCAAATAGTTAAAATGTCCTAAAACATTTTTTTTATGTGATAGTCAGCAAACGAGCAGACGAGATATTTTTTCAAATGGACTGTTTTATTATATTTTTGGGGATTTATTTTTTACACATCATCATTCATAATAGTGATAAAATCACGGGACCCATTTTGTTTATATTTAATTGATTTGTTTGTTGATATGAGATTTATTTTAGAAGTTACATTCCAGGTGAAATCATCAGCCAAAGAACTGTACTTGTGCCTAAAGACATTTTGCTCCCGGAGCTGACACAGCAGTTATCGGAGATTGGTGCCGAGATGCTGGTAGAATGTATGAGAACCTTACCGGAGAGCTTGGCTAATGCTAAACCGCAGAGTGCGGAAGGTGTCACTTACGGTATGTATTTCTAGCTTTTTTCTGTAGACTAATGTCGCATTTACATACGCATCGGGTCACGAGGCGAATAAAGGACCAGCATATGTGGAAGCAGGAAAAAGAAGCATTTCCATGCTTCTTTACACTTTCACCAGTTTCATAACCTATTTGAAAAAACCGGCCAAGTGCGAGTCGGACTCGCGCACGGAGGGTTCCGCACCATCAACAAAAAATAGAGCAAAAAAAGCAAAAAAAAAACAAGCAAAAAAACGGTCACCCATCCAAGTACTGACCCCGCCCGACGTTGCTTAACTTCGGTCAAAAATCACGTTTGTTGTATGGGAGCCCCACTTAAATCTTTATTTTATTCTGTTTTTAGTATTTGTTGTTATAGCGGCAACAGAAATACATCATCTGTGAAAATTTCAACTGTCTAGCTATCACGGTTCGTGAGATACAGCCTGGTGACAGACGGACGGACGGACGGACAGCGGAGTCTTAGTAATAGGGTCCCGTTTTTACCCTTTGGGTACGTGTTGAAGATCCTTGGGTCTTAGCAGTGCGTCTGTACCGCGTGACACAGAGATGGGAGCGAGGGGCCGGCTGAAGACGTTGGAATGATAACTCACGTAATATTGAAGCGGTCCTTTTATTTCTCAGAATAACGTACAGCTTGCAATCGTCAAATGGTAATAATATATATTAGAAAAATTGATAAATCTAAAAATAGATCCTATCGCTATGGCTGACAGAATGGAAGAGAGTTAAACCATAGATAACATGCATAGACATAAAAGCTACAGGCATAGTGTAAGGGCTCTACACATGATGCTACCAAATTATATGAGGACAATACATTCTAACACTTCCCCTTATTGTACTCAATGCAAATAACCAAATGCAGAATATAAAACAATCACAAAAAAAAAACTCTACATTAAGTGACTCTACCATATTTCTATGTGACTCTACATTTGATAAGGCATTCCTCTATGTGACTCTACATTCAAAAAGAGTACAATACAAACATGGCACATATTACAAATACAAATGCTTATATCAAATTCATTGCTGTGACAAAACGCTCGTGCTTGACCTTGGATAACGGTTTAGTTAAAACATCTGCGAGCATTTTGTCAGTAGGCATGTACTTAACATCAATCAATTTCTTATTGATAAGATCCTTGACATAATGAAACCTTAAGTCTATATGCTTCGTACGCTTATGACAATATTCATTAACATGCAACAATCTTTGTGCGGACTGGTTATCATTATAAACAACATATTGAATTTCCTGACTTTGTGTAGGTAAAATTTCAGAAAGTAAATTTTGAATAAATGTGACATCTTTACATACATCGCTTATAGCTAAGTATTCCGATTCACATGATGATAATGCCACGCACTTTTGCTTACGAGCTTCCCAATTGACCGTATCATTTCCGAGTTTAATGACAAAACCAGTATAACTTTTCCTATCGGTCACATCATTGGCCCAGTCCGCGTCAGTAAAGGCATTTAAAAACCAATTCTTACTTTTATGATAACATAAAGAGTACTGAATCGTTCCTGCCAAATAACGCAGAATCCTTTTAGCTGCCAGCCAATGAGTCCTATCGAAGCAGTTATTGAACTGGCTCAGCTGACTGCATGCATAAGATATATCAGGTCGCGTACAGACGGACAGATACATCAGGCATCCAAGCAGCTGACGATAGTTGTAAATGTCATCCTGTAAACTATCAATATTTTTAGATTTCAGTAGCTTACAGTTGACCTCCATTGGTGTAGATACGGCCTTACAATTTTGCATATTAAAGCGAACAAGCAATTTACGTATATATTCACTTTGGTCGAGTTTTAAAATGCCTTTAACTCTATCCCTAGTGACATTAATACCTAAACAGCTCTTTAATTCTCCTAGGTTCTTTACATTAAATTCTTTTTCAAGAACTGAAACCAACAAACTTTTATTAGAGCTGTTTGGACTGTAAAATACATAAAAATCGTCTACGTATAAAGCAATTATTACAATATCATTACCAGAACATCTCATATAGACACACGGTTCGCATTTAGATTGAACAAAGTTGTGTTTACATAATAAATTGTGTATTTTACAATTCCACATCCTGCTCGCCTGTTTAAGGCCATAAATACTTTTCTTAAGCAAGCAAACTTTATTAGGATCTTTATCACAAAAACCTATTGGTTGCTCCATAAATATAGTTTCATTCAAATCGCCATTTAAAAAGGCTGTGGCGACATCTAAATGGTCTATATTTAAATTAAATTGATTAGCAATTGAGAACAGAATTCGCATAGTAGAATGACGTACGACGGGTGAAAAAGTCTCCTTATAATCAATACCTTTACATTGAGTAAAACCTTTGGCAACTAGACGAGCTTTGAAACGGTCAAATTTACCAGATGCATCATATTTTACTTTGTATACCCATTTGCATTTAACTATATTTTTATCTACGGGTCTATCCACTAGCTCCCACACATTGTTGGCAACTAGTGCGTCGTACTCACGCGTCATGGCCTCCAGCCACTCCTTACTATGAGCTGAATTCACCGCCTCGTTGTATGTAAGTGGTTCGGAGATAAAAGGATTTTCAAAGACCATAAAACTGTTATCAGTCATATCATAGTCGGAAAATCTCGGAGGTTGTACGTTACGTGTAGAGCGGATTGGACGACCAGTGTGCGAAGCGACAGTCGCAGGACCAGTCGCGGCACCATCCCGAGCTGTGGTCTCGCATGGCGAAGTTAGAGGCTCGGAGCTTGGCTCCCTTGCAGGCAGCCCAGCGGGGTCGAGCTCGTCCTCGCTTGCAGACAAACCAGCGGGTTCGGACTCGTCCTCACTCCCAGTACAGTACACGCCATCTGAAATTGAAATATTATCTCCGTTAATATCATTACTTTCACTATCACTTACACATAATTGATCATTATTAAAATTTAATTCATTATTATTAGGATTAAATTCATTAATATTTTTATCACAGTTCTGTTTTGTTGTATCACAGTCAAAGTTAAAAATATTTATTTGCTCTTCGCTGTCAGCTTCTGAAGGTTGAGGATAGGAACCTCTGAACTTGTTCTCAATAAATGCTACATTTCGAGAGATAATCACCTTAGTAGGACATAAGGGATCAGCTAGTCGATATCCCTTAGAAGTCTCACTGTAACCTACAAATATATATTCCTTCCCCTTAGCGTCTAGCTTATCCCTTTTATTTTTAGGAACAAGCGAATAAGCCATACAGCCAAACACCCTGAGATGGCTGAGGTCCACCTTAGACCCAGACCAAACTTCTTCAGGAATGCGTCCGGACAAAGCAGTTGTGGGAGACCTATTTTTTAAATATATGGCTGCCATGATGGCCTCTCCCCAAAAACGCTTTTCCAAGGACGCATGCTGTAACATGCAGCGCGCTTTTTCAAATAAAGTACGAAATGCTCTCTCCGCCGTACCATTCTGGGAAGACGAATAAGGAACTGTGGTTTGGTGAATTATACCATGTTTTTGCAAATACTCAGTAAAATTTAAATTACAGTATTCTTTACCATTATCTGAACGTAAGCATTTAATAGGCAAATTTAGTTGCTTTTCTACTAAGGCTTTAAATTGAACAAAATGGGACATTACCTGCGATTTGTTCTTCATGAGGTATCCAAAGGTCTTCCTTGTGAAGTCATCGGTAAAGGTGACCAGGTAACGCGCCCCACCCCAGCTTGCCTCTGGTAATGGTCCACAAATGTCACTATGTATGAGCTGCAGCGGTTGGGTAGTCCTGCTTGAGCTGGCTTTAGGGAAAGGCTTGGTGGCCATCTTCCCCTTAAGACAAGCTTCACACTTGTCATAAGCATCACCCTGAAACACGACACCACACACATGCTTTCTCAAGCTATTCATACCTGCAATGTTCAAGTGGCCTAGACGGCAATGAAACAAATTTGCCGCCGCAGAGGTAGCGACTGCTGCGCTCGGTGTCTCCTGCCTCTCTTGCAGGAGCAAAGAGTGCATCCTATTGGGCAAGTTACCTTTACATACAGAACCCTCTAATTTATAAATGCCATTAGTACAGTTTGCTTTCGCTAAATAATTGCCAGAAGTTCTACTATTTTCATCATATATGAAACAACCATCAGCATTAAATTCAATAATGAAACCATTTTGACATAATTTAGAAACACTCAAGAGATTTACAGACAGACTGGGGACAAACATAACATTTTTAATTTGTCTAACCTTATTGTTCATAACGAGGTTCAGCTCTCCTGCGCTCGTACTGGTCATCTGTTGTTTATTTGCTGTTGATATTGATTGCGCACTAGTGTCCTTAAGATTGCACAGTAACTCCTTGTCCTTCACTAAGTGATTTGATGAACCCGAGTCCAAAAACAATTCAGCGGCAGCAGCATGGGCTAGGTAGGCAGAGGCATGTTGATCCTTGTTGTCCCTCTTCTTCGCCATCTTCTCACGTCGCAGCTTAAAGCATTTAGCCTTCACATGTCCTGGTTTCCCACAATATTTGCATGTGATCTGTTTCTTGCTTACAAACGCTGAAGTAGTCGAAGTCGAAGACGCATTCATGGAGTCCTTCCTCTGCTCTTCTTGTAACAGCCTAGTTCTCACTACCTCGCTAGAAAGTTTGGATGTCAAACACAGGGTCTCTAGGTTACTAACAAGCGAGTCATATTCTGGTGGCAATCCACTTAACAGTATTTCTGCAATTTCTTCGTCTTCAACGGTCTTCTCTATGTCTGACAACTGGTGTACAAGAGACATAACTTTCTCAATATATGAAGACATTGAACTAAAGTGCGAAAATTCAATACGGTGCAGCTGTCTTAAGAGTAGTACGCGCCTATACAGGCCGCGATCCTCAAAAACGTCGGACAACTTCTTCCAAGCGTCTTTTGCTGATTTGGCGTCTCGAACATATTGGTACAACCCAGGTTTTAAGCCTAAACACAGACGGGCCAGCGCGCGCTGATCGCGCACGACATCAGAGCCCGTGAGCGGCGTATCATCCAATCTCACAATGAGGTCCCACAATCCTTCCAGTGTGAGCATCATTTTCATAGTGAATTTCCAACTTAGAAAATTGCCAGCACCCTCAAGCTTCTCCATCACGCCTGCGCCACCCAACATTAGCGTCGACGTACTTGTCGCTGTCGTCGAAGCACCCAGCGTGTTCGCAACCGGTAGTGTAACATTATCAATAACCTCATCACCATGCGGTGGCATGTTGGTAGGTTGCTCAGCGCGTAATTCCAGGTCACGCCGATAATACAGACGTAGGATGAAAACGGATTTGATTTACCTGTCGGGCTGGGCACATAAACTGTTGAAGATCCTTGGGTCTTAGCAGTGCGTCTGTACCGCGTGACACAGAGATGGGAGCGAGGGGCCGGCTGAAGACGTTGGAATGATAACTCACGTAATATTGAAGCGGTCCTTTTATTTCTCAGAATAACGTACAGCTTGCAATCGTCAAATGGTAATAATATATATTAGAAAAATTGATAAATCTAAAAATAGATCCTATCGCTATGGCTGACAGAATGGAAGAGAGTTAAACCATAGATAACATGCATAGACATAAAAGCTACAGGCATAGTGTAAGGGCTCTACACATGATGCTACCAAATTATATGAGGACAATACATTCTAACAGTACGGAACCCTAAAAAGTACCTCAGTGCCCAGTGGTGGCTCTTGTGATGTGAGCAAAACCTTAGGGTCTGTCTTGCGTTTCATATTCGAATTAAATACTTCTAGGAGAGAGCTTAAAAATTCTCGGAGCTTTATTGGCGCAGATTGTACAAAAATTGTGTACAATATTTAATGTAGACCAAATTGGACTCATTTTGATGCAGATTTAGTCTGCTTAAAACTTTCCTTAGTGACTCTGTCGTAGCCATCTAGGGTTGCCAGATGGTCGGGATTCGGCGGGATTCTCCCGATTTTTAGCATGTGTTCCCGATTCCAGACAAAGTGAAAATTGTCCCGAAAAACAGCTTCACGTTATAAAACAATAATTTCAAGTTCCGAACTGTCGTCGAGCGAGCAAGCGACCCGCGTCGAGCCCGTCAGCGCGCGCGCAAGGCGCGCGTAGCGAGATTGGGCAGAGCAGCTGATGTAGTGCCAATAATGTAAAATATCGTTGTTTTTAATACAATTAATTTAATTTGAATGGTTTTTTTTCCCGACTTAAGGCCCACAATCCCGAAAAATTTATATTTTTTCCCGATAATAGCGCCTTTCGATCTGGCAACCCTATAGCCATCCAAGCGCTCTTATATTATCACACTTCATCGTATTTTTATCCTGACACTGAAGTTCTTTATTAATTTGTGTGTTATTTATTTCAGCTAAGAAGATCAACAAAAGCATCAGCGACGTCCGATGGTCAGATATGACTGCGACCGAGGTGTACAACTTATACCGAGCCATATATGGATTGTACCCACTCACCACAACGTTTAGAAACAAACAGTTGAAACTATTTGATGCATTTTTAGATGAAACTGTAGGTATTTGTAGTGTAGGTAAACCAGTGGGGTCCCTCGAATATTGCGAAAAGAATAATGCAATTAAAGTCCTATGCAAAGATAGTAGATACATATATTTTAGATCACTTAGAATAGTAGGGAAAAAAGAAATAAGTGCGCTAGATTTTTATAATGGATACATAAAAAATATGCCAATAGAGAAAAGAAAATGTATGGTGGTTCAATAGAATAAATAAATATAGAAAATATATGCTGGTTTAATTTTGATTTATAAAAGATTATGAGGATGACCATGTTATCACAAAACGGCTTGAAATATATTTAATATTTATTTATCACATAGAAATATCATTAAACTTTGCACTACAAAAAATATTATTTTCCCAATCATACAAGATATGTCTTTATTGCGAAAGCCCATAATGGCCTTATTTGCTACTTAAATTACTACTTTGTACTGTTTATTCTAGTAACTACATATGTGTAAATATTGAACATTAGAATATGATTAAAATCTTTGGTCAATTCATATATAGGTACATACACTAATCATTATATTGCTAACATCACTGCGACTTCACCCTGAAAAACAAAAATAGTTATATTAATAAACATGTAATTTAAAATCGCACATAAATAGAAGGAAGAAATATCTATAAAAATAATAATTGAAGGAAGACGTAGAAGAAAGGTCTACAGAGAAAATAATTTTATATATTTTTTAAATAGATACAAATAGAACAGAATTATAAATTATAGAAAATCTTTTATATTCGACATGAAAAGTATTACACCGAAAAATTATGAAAGTAAATACATAGGTATGAAAGTATGATAGGTACTTACTGAGTGGGTTAATCACAATCTATTCTATGAAGCGGAGAGACGCGAATATGGTACGGAACATATATAATATATATCTATGTAACTAACACTGCTATTAGGTACCTTTTGATAGCACTATTTCACATTAACTGCTTTTTGGTAGATTTATCAAATAATACGATTAAGCAAAATTAAAAGAACGCACGGTTGTAGGAATCGTTTTATTTGAATCATTACCTACAAACGATATTTCTCTTAATTTATTAATTAATTATTTACGGATATAAATAAAACAATTTTGTGAAAAAAATCGTTAATGAAACGTGTAATAGTGTAAAATATGACAATACATTTGCGTGTTATAACAAAATAGGATCACGTAAAAATCTCAAATCCTTTATTTACTATGAAAATACTAATTAAGTAGTTTAGGCTTTCTTTTCTATTTATATGAACCATCGCCGACACAGCTGTGTCGGCGATGCAGGTAATCGACTGTAAACCTTATGAGATAAGGTCCAAAGTCGTCGTGCACGTATAGTCAAAGAATTTAATTTCAGTACCATGCATTTCCTACCTTGTCACAGTGACAATCAATATGAAAGTCGCTATGGGCCGCATACTATTGTTACTGTGACAAGGTACGAAATGGTACTGAAATTAAATTCCTTGGCCGTATATACCTATAGCGATGCTCGCATAATGTGAAAACCGCTTTATGGATATATGAATTAGGACTATTTTTACGTGAACCTGACAAGACTAAATAGGCATAGAAAACAGAAGCCTGCGGATACATCTTACCTTCCTCAATTTTGACTATTAACTTATACAGCAATGCGATTTTCTAACTATCCTTAGCCTGGAAAATAAACGATTTATCCTTTATCGTTTTTTTTTATTATTATACTTTTAAGAATTATCAAGGCTTCTGTTTTTCACGATTCCAATACAACAAAATGACTTCACTGGTGATGAGTTTTATACAAATTATGAAAATATGATTGGAATATTTATAGTACAGCCCGTGATCACTCTTATTGACAATAAAATAAACCTTTTTTACAATGAATCATGCACCTAAAAATGAACTTCTTTTTCTTTCTGACAAATGAAGGGCCTACATTGCGCCTACACTGCCTACCTTTAATTCATGTTGTCTTACTTAGCAACACCCCAAACCAAATATTACACTGCAGAATAACTTTTAAGCGAGTGAAGAATTAAGTTAATTAACTTCCTCAATTAGACTAGTATCTAATCTCCTAGACCTAAGGCCCCAATACCTACACCTAAGAATTACTAAATCTATAAGGACTAGGATATTATGGCAAACATACTAGACACTTCCTAACATCATTTAGAATGCAATATATTCTTTTCATACTAACTCTATGATATCGGAAATAAAGTTCATAATTTCAATTTTTTTCTATAGGTACAGTCGCTATCAGATATATCGGAGCGGTCAAGGCGCTCACAAATATCTGAACACGCCTCTATTGTCAAGGCGTTAGAGTGCGCGTTCAGATATTGTGAACATCTTGGCCGCTCCGATATATCTGATGGCGACTGTACTTGACCTTACCTACCTTACAATGAATAAAAGTTAAATATCCTTACTCTAATCGACTTAGAAAGGTTAAGTGTGTATTAAGTGTTAAATTGTGTATTGCACGATAATGACGATAATCGTTTAATAGTTCTGCTATTTAATGGCTAAATCGAATTTAAACCATATCATAAAGCGACAAACTCGTTTATCGCAATGAAAACAAACCAGACAAACAACATACAATGGTTCAAGAAATGTGAGACACTCAAAACAGGCGTGCATTCAATTAAAGAGCAGAGACAGCTAATAATAAAAACAGCTAATAAGTAGTTTCGTAGATGGTACATAATGTACATATGTATCTTGTTCCATATAATTTGTATGGCGCTAAAGAGGCCATATAAGTAGTGAAATCTTAATTTCTACCATTTAACTGAGACGGTTAATAAGAATTCATTAATAAGAAGTCGCAAGATAAATGGGTTTCTTTACAAAATTCAAAAAAATAATTGGTCTGCCTGGTATAGATTTGTTGTCGACCGAGGGCACATTGAAAGTCACCTAATTTCTATTAGAAACCGTGTAAAAAAAACCTTTACCAACCGCCTAAATGGTAGACCTTTAGCAGTTTTTATTATTTCGTGGTCTCTGTTATAGTAATGACGAGACAGATAGTGCTAAATGATACGTCACACGTGTCTGTGCAATAAACAATATGCGATTGAGTTAAAGGCATTTGGAAACTACATTCCACTTGTTTCTAAGTTGCCGCATTTATTTAAGAATAACTGTATAAGGTCTGGGGCCCGTTTCTTAAAAGCGTGTAACTTGTAATACAAGCGGATGTCACTTTTTGACAGCTTTTGTTAGAAAGGGACTTCCACTTGTATTACAAGTTACAAGCTTCTGAGAAACGGGCCCAGGTTGGATAACAGGAACACAGGGGCAAGATAAACATGTTTAGAGTCTCTGCGGAATGAGAAGAGTCGTGAAATGTATGGGATCCAGTACATTCTACGATTCTTCCCTTTCCGCACAGACTATTTGTTAATTGTCATAATGTTCCTATTACGCCACCTAACACCTAAAGTTTAATAAAAAAAAATAGTGTGTTCAAAGCATAGGTGGGTTAAAACTCATATGATATTAAATTGCAATTTTTTTTGAAGTATGTTTTAAATGGGTCTCTATTGTTTCCCAAATAGTTTTAAGCCATAATGCATTGTTTGCCCGAATTTTCGTTAGTCATAATTGATTTGGTTCAGAAACGCGTCACTTTTCAGGATTGCCATAAAACAAACCTAACCTAACCTATCTATAGGATAACCTAACGAAAATCCTGAAATGTTAACGGTTTCAGTTTTATGACTAATGATAATATGACAAACAATACATTATGACTTAAAACTATATGGGAAACAACGGGACCCCGTTTTAAATACCTAGTCGTTTTTATTACCAATGCTTTGAACCCCACTCTTTAAGTACTCTGTTCACGTCAAGACGTCCAAATCTTCATTGGCCGATAAACGAAATCCAATCTTATTGCACGCGAAATAGACAATTATCAATTGTGCTTGCACTCAAGTGCACTTATTTGTATTGGATTTATCTAAATGTTCACAGAGTACTCTTTTAAGCACGTGCTGAATAGTTAGGGCTATTCCCAGTAGTTACCTCCATTAATTGCTTACTAACTCGAGTTGGTAGTAACTACAGAGTATAATCCAACGTATATACATAGATGACCATAAAGATGATGGATGAATATCAGATGGAAATCAGATGAATAACTGATGAATATCAGATAGGTGCCACTTGAAGCTTCACTCAGGTCACAGAGAGCATTTGGGCGCTTGCTGTTTCCTAGAAGTTAGTAAACATAATGTTAAAATGCCTTCTAATGTAGAGCGCCAAACGTGTAGGTAAACCAATATTTTTTTACAGCGTAATTACTTAGATCTGGAGATTGAGCATTTAATAAGCATACTGTTTATTATCTAGTATAATATTTAATTTTAAAAATTTCATTTATTTTTGTCTGTGCTTGCAAAAAAATACACACACTGCTCTATTTATATCTTTGGCCAGTTCTACTGAAGACTTGACACAAACATTAAAAATAAATGAAAATAAATATAACATCAACTTAGATGTCTATAGTTCCATTTTAGGCAACATACAAAACACGATTTTTTCTTTTACAGTAGATATGGCTAGTGCGTAAAATAGCACTTTTCGTGCGTATGTCGAAACTTTAAAGTACCATATGTACTGTAAAACGGTGTTCGATACACGTGCGAATAGGTAATTCGCAACTCGTGTCGATTTAAAACACTCCCTTCGGTCGTGTTTTAATTTATCGCCACTCGTTTCGAATTTCCTCTTTTTCGCACTTGTATCGAAAATGACTATAAAGATACACCCTGTTATAAAAAGGTGTGTTTGAAAAGTTAACGATGCCAGTAAAAATGTTAGTTAGAAAAGTATGAAAATTAACATTTAACACAAAATGGAAGACAGGCAGACAGGAATAAAGATTTATTAAAAACATTTTATGTACATAAGTAAAATTCTCAAAATAAAAACATATCAAAAGTAAGTACATCATATAAAAACGTAATTGTAAATTTCTTGATTCCACTGCGGTTAGAAAATACTAATATTCTTAGGAGCAAATCTGTAAAATGCAAGGAAGAGGAGGTGTTAGGCTGATATCCTCAATAGATAGAAAAACTTTTGCCCTTTTTGTCATGAATCTAGTATAACTGGATCAGGCATGAGGGGTGGGGGGAAATTACCGAACGGGATAGTCTACGTATCTTTCAGAAGGAGTAGTAGCGAAAGCGCTACTATTGTTTGTCCTTGTCACCGTCTCACATTTTTTTTATTCCCCACCGTAAATTTAGTAAGGATGATGGTGGGCAACAAATAAATTCGACCAATTATAGTGTCACATCTATTAGGATCCTACCATCTATGCTTTTTGTCTATCTCATTCGGTAAATAAAAAAAAATAAAAAAAAAAAAAAAAAATTATAAATTAAATATTAAATATTAATTAAATAATTAAAATAATTAATTAAATAATTAAATTAATAATAATAATAATTAATTTAATTAATTAATTATTTAAATAATTAAATATTATTATTATTTATTAATTAAATATTATAAATAGTATAAATTCGGTTTGTTTTGTTTAGATTTTTTTTTTTTAACCCGCATAAATGTCAATGTGGTTCAGTGAAGGGGACGGACTGAAAATCAGCGCTGCGCAGGCAATTTGTAATGAAATGACTGACGCAGCGTATGCTGAGCCCGTTCCTTTTGCCGCACAATTATTCTTATTTTTTCAATCCTTATGTTTTGTAACCTGTATGCTTTTTGTGTTGCAATAAATGGTTTCTTATTCTTATTCTTATTCTTATTCTTAAAAACACAGGACTAAGTGGTTCGACCAAATAATACCTATTGATATAAAATGTGTAGCTGGTCGAATTGAGAGTGACCGAGTCTTATGATTTTCCTTTTAAAGTTATTTTTATTTGAATGAACAATAAGCACACACACACACACAGGACAGACTTTAAGCATTTATTTCACCATCATTATTAGTTTTTTTTTGCTTTACTATGAAATGACCGAGTGATCAAATCTATCACAGTGCAGTGCTTATTGTGGCAATAGTTTCAGGGAAACATTTTAACGTCTAATTAATGTGTCCTATGGTGGCGCTATCTCGCACATAGCCAATAGAACTCATTTGGATAGGTTTAAAAAAACTGATCCGATCAACTTGTAATGAAACATAAGATAAACAAATGATAGTGAAATAATTACTTTAGGGCAAAAGTTTTTTTTTTCTAAGAGATGGAAAGCTGTTAGAATTACAAAATATACAGGATGGAACATATAAGGACTAGAATGGAATACTAGGATAATGAAAAATAGTTTACTCGAAAATATATTTTATTCCATATAGTACGTGGGAGCTACCATTAAGAATGGATAAAACATTTGTCTTTTATAAAGCAAGACGTGCATACTTGCATAGTAAAGTTAAAGTGGGTAGTAAAGATATAATAATCGATTCTCTGTACATAATATATAATAATATTTACTAATATTGTACTTATCGCCTACTTTGAACTCACAACACCAATAAAATGTTATCTGAACGCACTCGAGAGCTTGTTCATTTATTGCAACTACTCGCCGAAACTAGATAACGGGTGGTGTTAGCTTATTCGACAGATAATATATCGTAACTGATTACACTACTACACCGTGGGTCCTGATAAACCGACAATATTTAACCATAGACTCCGATGCGTAATTGGAACACAAGTTTAATGGCACGATATGTAATCGAAATATTATCTACACGTTACTTGGCGACAGCGTGTCAAGAAAAGTTAAAAATCGAACTCGCGTGTTTTATATTACCTACACCAAGCATTTACAGTAGAACCATTATACTTTACCTAGGTATAGACTAAAAAGTAAAACGCTGAAAATATATTTCTCATTTCCAAAATTGACGTCTATCCTAATGTATAGATTGACACACCTACTATGTAATATGACTATGCTACTCGTTGCCAGTTGGAACTTGACCTAAGGCATTTTATGCACAACAACAACTACATATTGGTTAATTTTATTATAGTTAATGTTATGTGCCGCCGTTTTCAAGCATAAGCATGTCAATAAGTTGTTATTGCCTTGAACTTGAGAACTAACAATACGGCACACCATCCTAAAAAGTTTAAAACACACATTCATTTATTAATATTATCTAATTATAAAGAATTAATTTAAAATGGCAAGACTGGCGCTATGTTAATGAAACATTATTACCTCATACAGTACAGCCAGGAATACGTGGTTAGATTTAGTCGGTTTATGTAGACTCACGGCGTATATTACCTACTCGACATAGCGAACGACATATACATATATTATAAAACAACAGATGTCAGTAGCTTGTAACAATCATTAAATAATACAACATGCTTTATATTACAATCGACTCGTATGACTGGGGCTATGGTTATCACAGTCTCATACAAATTCATTCATACATACACACTGTTAACTGCCCATCGATGGACTTTATACCTTTTGTAATAAAGTTTACGAACTGTCAGTTAACAGTGTGGGCGATGGTACATTCTGAATGTATTCTGCATTTATTTCAATGCGCCAAGAGAATGTTAGTAAGTACAGTCAGACAAGAAAACAGACGTGTAACAGACAACTGTAGGATTACTAAAGACGCCGGTTCGAATCCGGCCTTCACCACTTCTTCGGGCTTGGTCACTTTTTCTTTAATATATGACATCTATTTCAGTTTATATTTCTTCAATTATTTTTTTACTATGCCTACCCAAAAGCTGAGGAATTGTCATATTGATCATCATTCGACGCGTAAGGTATACACCACCACCACTATCATACCAGATGCTTTAGCACAAATCAATAACCACGGCAACTAGCCCAGTCATACCGACGTAAGGCCAGGCCACACCGGCTGCGTGTGCGTACACGCACACGTCACGCAAGCAGTGTGCCGTCTCTCATAAGAATCTGTATATTACAACGTGGACGTCTACGTACACGCACCCAATGTGCACAGGCCTGTAAAGTACGTATAACCAACAAATCTAAGTACTAGCACCCTGTAAATTATAACTATGTTGGAGAGTAGATACAGCCAAATGTGACGTTTTCAACCTAAAGGTGCCACGTTTTCGCTTGTCGATAAGGTTGATTTCAGATTGAAGCTATATGGAAATAGCACCTTATTGACAATTGACAATAAGTACCTTTTTTGTTTAGAATGGCACAAATAGTTATTAATAGTAGACGAGATGTAGTCTTCGAAAAAATGGTGCTTCGAATTTGACAGCTGATGTAGATGGCGCTGTACGGCCCCATACATTACATTACACGGTAACTTTGGTTAAAGTTGAAGTTTGACGTTTCCGTTACCATAAAACATATGATGCATTAAAGAGTCTAGGGTGACTGTTATAAATATTGGCCACTCCTAACAAACTTATTGTTAAGAGTGGCCAATTACTATATAGTGGCCTATAACTTTACCAGGCACCCAATTTCGGCTGTCCAATTCCGGGGTAAGATTTTGTTGTTAGACTATTTATACAATTAATAACTCACCGTTTCTACTTTCCAACACCTAAATACATGTAATGTAGTGTGCATGCCGGTTAAGCTATTCTACTGTAGACTATGGCTTATACTCCACACATGTAGCATCTTACTAAAGTCAAAGGAATTTGAACCGTATACATAGCAGATACATCCCATATTTAACTAGCAGCGCAAAATGGTCGAGAGCTATAAAAAACAACTAACCACAAACCAGACTGATGATGGTTTGATGGGATCATATTACGGTCTCTTTCACTCTTAGTGCGGATAGCATAGCTCGTCGCTGTTATTTAATTATATAACCAATTTCAGCCTTATTACAAAGCAGTTACCGTCCATATTTAAACGGCAACTTTACTGTATTTAAGGTTAAAACAATTCTCACTTTAGTAGACGCACCGGGATCGTATAACGTCTCATTCACGCTCACATGGTAGTTGGTAGGGTGAGAGAGATAGAGATATGACCCTGGTCGTCAGTTCCATATTTGAATGGCCACGCCAATGGTCGGGAGCATTCTTGAGCGTGATGCTGCCATTGCAATTTGAAACGTAACTACTGTATATAAAGTTGAAATCCCGTTGGCTAGTAAGAGGCTTAGTATGAATAGTACAAGTAGCTTATAAGCTTAGCTTACATGTGCTCGGGGTGGCTCTTAATGCAGTCGATGAAATCGCTGGGCTTAAGCTCGCCGCGGCAGATACGGAACACGGAGGTAAACAGGGGGAATCTGCAATTGGGGACAAATTTTAAAAGAAAGGCAGGAAAGTATACGAGTACTAGCGACCCGCCCCGACTTGGCACGGGTTAACTAATTATACATAAACCGTCCTCTTGAATCACTCTACCTAATAGAAAAAAACGCATCAAAATCCGTTGCGTAGTTTTGAAGATCTGAGCATACATAGGGACAGACAGCGGGACGCGACTTTGTTTTATACTATGTAGTGAAATGTAAGTGACCATCGTAACTTCGACCAAGGAATCTGACAAACATGTTCATTTATTACGTATAAAGTATTATACGTGCAATCGAATTAAATCTCCTGTCGTCGGCGAATGACCTCCGCTTACATCACATGGATACACGCCAAGATCAACTATTTCGGTGCTGTAATAATGGAGGTAATGCAATGTGACTAATACGAAAGTTTGTATTTTGTTTGTTTGTAACAATGATTGGGGTTTGTTCGGTACAGGATCGATCGCCATAAAAAAAACTTTTTCTTGCACCCTGTATGTTTTTTCCAAAATCTGTAAACGCCAATCTTCATTAATTTGAAATTGGGGGAAGGTCTTCTAAGACCATTTTCGCGTTGCATCACGGGATCTGGTAGCGGCTCTCACTGACCCAATAAGAAAATCCACCCTGTACATAGGTTTTGTGCTAAAATTGCAATTGTATTGGGCAGATTAGATTAGATAAGGCAGACTACGTAGGTAGTAGATTGATTTTAGTTTCTGCAATATAAACACACAAAAAAACGCTGGTGGCCTGGCGGTAAGAGCATGCGACTTGCAATACGGAGGTCGCGGGGTCCAACCCCGGCTCGTACCATGAGTTTTTCGGAACTTATGTACAAAATATAATTTGATATTTACCAGTCGCTTTTCGGTGAAGGAAAACATCGTGAGGAAACCGGACTTATCCCAATACGGGCCTAGTTTACCCTCTGGGTTGGAATGTCAGATGGCAGTCGCATTCGTAAAAGCTAGTGCCCACGCCAATTACTGGGATTAGTTGCCAAGCGGACCCCAGGCTCCCATGAGCCGTGGCAAAATGCCGGGAAAATGCGAGGAAGATGAATATACACACAAAGAGGGGAAATATACTGACTTGGCCTCCATGTTTTTGTTGGCGAGCATATGGTTGACCTCCTCAGCGGTGATGGGGCCCTGTAGCTTCTGTCCGTTGAGCATCTCATCTTCCAACTCCTTGATGGAGCGTCCTGACTTCACGAACGCTTCTGCCACTCGCCTGTTCCTGCCACCTTTTCATGAAAAAAGGAGACGATGAAAAAATTTACACATATTTGTTCAATCCACAGACAAGACATCCTCTAGACTGAGCATAGTAACACTACCCCCTCTGCCACTCATACGGTAGATTTACTCCATCTTCGAGTCAATCCCGTGCCGTGATTGGTCCGTGTCTTTGAACGGACCAATCACGGCACGGGATTCACTCACCTCGTCCCCCCGCACCCCCGTATTTTTGGCAGCATCGGTTTCATGAAATAATTGCTTTAAACTCAGTCTAGAGGATTCCTAGTCTATGGTTCAATCCGAACGCGACGGCACCTAATAGTCCTAATACACAATGGTTCTGCCGTACAGAATTGTCGCTGCCTATCTAAACCGATTGGACAGCGGAAGTTTACAAATCATGTTGTCCAGTCGCTATCAGATATATCGGAGCGGCTAAGGCGCTCACAAATATCTGAACACGCCTCTATTGTCAGGGCGTTGGAGTGCGTGTTCATATATTTTGAACACCTCGGCCGCTCCGATATATCTGATTCTGATGGCGACTGTCCCTCCCTAACGTATGGGTTGATACGCGAGACTAGTCGGCTAAAGACCTCTATCTTCCTCTGACTGCAGATAGATACATAAGATATAGTCAGCAGCAGAAGTAGCTAAGCGGGCGAGGTGTTCAAAATTATATCTTGACACGCACTTATTCTCTTAACAATATCGCGTCAAGATCATTTTGAACACCTCGCCCGCTTAGCAACGTCTGCTGCTGACTGTAAATTTTCCGCCGAAAACGAGGGGATAATTTCGATGCGAGTTATTTACAATGTCGACTACTGGGGTACTACGTACAGCCAATTCAATAGATCGATCAAATAACGCAATGGATAAACCTGCATACGAGTTCTCGCACCATCTAAATAATGTTGCGACTTCAATATCAGCTCACTCACAATAGATCAGCGATGGTCGCAGTGATACATAGGCTTTGGAGCCTTATATAGCCCCTAACAAGAAGAAGAATATCAGCTCAGACCAATTTGTCTAATAAAAAAAATCTAAACACGTAATTACATACATTTACAACTGCAATATTATTTTAAGTCTACCAAGTGGTAAACAAGATTATAATAAAGCCGTATTGACAGCCAGATTTAGATATTGTTCGGCATCGATTGATGTCTATCAATACAACTATTATTATCACTTAGCGCGCTTTCGGCGTAGGGAAAATAGGAGATACGTGACCTCGATATTAATAAATATTATGGCATAGGTAATAATAGGTCTATGGCACAATATAACACAAATGGAACCAGAAGAGTAGGCTAATAAGGATTGTATTGTGGACGTCGTAGAGGACGATTTATTTACAGGTAAACACACAGAAATTGCGCAACTGAAGTGGGAATGGGCCGGCCATGTCTGTCGAAGGGATGACGACCGATGGGGCCAGCGAGTACTGAGGGCCTACCGCGAACCACGTTCGACGTGTTACTTCCCTGTCACACTTACGTACGAATTTACAAGTGCGACAGAGAGGCAACACGTCGAACGCGGTTCGCGGTAGGCGCTCTGTTCTGGAGACCTCGACTGGGAAGCCGAAGTGACGGGAAACCACGAGCCAGATTGTCGGACGACATTAGAAAGACGGCGGGGCCGAACTGGCATAGAACTGCCGCGTACAGAACAACATGGAAATCCATGAAAGAGGCATATGTTCAGCAATGGACGCAAATATGCTGAGAAGAAGAAGACACAGAAATATGCCTAATAAAGTACGCGGTAATCACAGTAATAACGAATAAATGCCTTATTCCGAAAAATAATGCGTCGTATGAGGAAATTAAAAGACTGGCACAAGAAAGAAATGATTGACGATTACTCCACCGAAAAGAGCAAAGCTCTTAAGTTATGATGATGATGATGCCATATTCCGGGATTCTATCAAGAATAACCAGTTTTGTGGACAAAGTAATAAACAACGTGCCAAAAGTGGCAGTTAAAACATATGTATATCATGTATCCAGAGATCATACTTAAAGTGGTTCTCCCAAGTGCTTGAAATGCAATTGGAATAGCCAAGAGATATAACAATCATGTCCGACACCAGTAATAGGTATCGGATAAGCTACTTATAATGGATTGATGCCGTTATCGACCTTCAGAACGTTTAAGAAAACATCGCATTCTATTCGCAAACTTATCTGTGATTAGATAACCGTGACATTTGTGGGAAAGTTTTACATCGGTTGATGTAATATTCGATAAATGTAAAGATTTCAACAAAAAGTTGTTCAACAGTTGCCATCAGATATATCGGAGCGCACAAGGTGCTCAAAAATATTTGAACATGCACTTTAACATATTAATAATAGTAATAGAAGTTATATTCAAATATATATGTCGCAGTCGGATCGTATAATCCGCCGTATTACATTACGGCTAGCCGTTTTACAAAACAGGGGCGTTTTGAAATGCGGCGGTTCGACGATTAGCCGGATTGAATGCGGCTGAATGAAAATCCGCCGGAATGTATTCGGCGCCATACGTTCTTCAACACGGCTAGCCGTAATGTACTACAGCGAGTCATTAGCCGCCACTTTGACAGTTTTTAGTTCCCATTTTTAACACTCGTGGCGCTGCCTGACATAACAACAACGAACTATGAAAAACGCTGGGGTGTCCATCAAATCTGGAGTTCGTCGGACTGTTTCTTTTCAAAAAACATTTCCTTCGCAACTTAACTAGACTATCCTATTTCTGAGTGGTTTGCCCTTCGGGCATCTGAAGCTACCTAACGAACCTAACCTACCTACCTATTGATTTAGTGAGACGTCCGTGAAAACATTACACTTTGGGGAAAAAAGCGTAGGTAGGTTAGGTTCGTTAGGTAGCTTCAGATGCCCGAAGGGCAAACACCCCAGAAATAGGAGCCCCGCTTGCGGGGCTCCGTCTATTTAAGTTGTGAAGGAAATGTTTAAGAAAAGAAACACATGTAGTGCGGTGGGACCATGGGAAAAATGAATTAAATTGCAAACATTGTCAAACTCCGGTTACGTAGACGACCGAAAGAACTGGTCACTCTACAATCTAAATAGTAGATACGATGCGGCTAAACGTAGGCCGCCTTATTGAAGAACATATCGCAATGACAATCCGGCTAATCGTCGAACCGCCCCATTTCAAAACGCCCCTGTTTTGTAAAACGGCTAGCTGTAATGTAATACGGCGGATTATACAATCTGACTACGACATATATACACCTTGGCCGCTTCGATAAATATGATGGCGGCTATAACTTGCATTTTGTTAGAAAATATAATTATTACATGACTAGCGACTCGCCCCGGCTTCGCACGGGTTAACAAATTATACATAAACCTTCCTCACTCTTATCTATTTCAAAAAAACCGCATCAAAATCCGTTGCGTAGTTTTAAAGATCTAAGCATACATAGGGACAGAAGACAGCGGGAAGCGACTTTGTTTTATACTATGTAATTTCACAGCTTGAATTACCCCCCTAATTAACTAACGCTTCAATTACAAAGTATATTTTGTTCTGGTTTAGTTACCATCAATATGGCTTTTAATTTGTAAAATTACCTGAAATATATGTATACGCAGGTACTTAACAATTCTTGGAACGTCAATTTTATACCCATCAATTTAAAACATCCACTTTAGAAATAATCGAACATGCCTATTAACTTACGACGTTCATTAAATTCAGTATCCACAAAATATTCGGTCGAAAATGACAAAGCGCAGCGTCACTAATGACCTAGACTAGATGACTATTTTTACGTCGCCTTCGAGATACGACCACTACTCCATATAATGTACATACTTACATACCTTTATGTACATGGGTATACATACATATACGATAAAGCTGAATGGAAACACTCGTAAAACGTCATGTTTGTTGACTGGGTGGTTTGACTTTCCGGCTAAAAATATTCCGTTTCATTCATGAATCATGAGTTATTTGCCTCAAATTGTTTGATAGTAAAGTGGAAGAGATGGATTTTCTTTATTGTAATTTGTAAGTTAATGGGTTAGTTTTTATGCCAACTTAAACATATTTTCATAGGAATTTGACGTTTATGGTGGCAATTCCACACTCTGTGACTTACGAAGTCGGTGCAGACTTGCAGAGTGAGCTCTGGTAATATTCTTATAAAATGCCCGTGTAATGTAAGGTTACTAGTTACCGCATGCTAACCTATGCCCCAGTAGCGATAACGAACTACACCCAAGATCAACGAAGTGAAGTGAGTCATTTGTAGAGACATTTCCATACAAGATAACCCGTTTTAGTTGCTCTTGTGTAGAAGAGATAATGCAACCAATTACAAACACGGTAAAGTGGTACTTATTATATCATTAGACTTCATTAGTATATTTGTTTTGCGGTTATTGATTTTCCAATGACTTAGATATTCTACATTTGGCGGCGAATAGAAAAGCACTTCAAAAGCATCTTTAACTCAAATATGAAAATGATACCTCATAATAAGAAATAATAAAGACAGAGAGGAGAGAGGTAAGATAACTTATGATATTTGAATGAATGAATGCTTTATTTCAGGCAAATAGTGACCCATACATAAATACCTTAAAATTAGCATACATATTACATATTATAAAAATATAAACTAAACACTTAAAATCACATTATGATTGCAATATTCGAACTTTAAGATACGTAAAATATTAGATGAACAAACGACACTTTTGACACTGGTTTGACACTGACATATCCGATCCACATCGTTTCTATATATAATATTTGACGTATCTTATAGTTCGAATATGGCTCTATGTCGCGGTTTTTGAAAGGGTGTCCACGAAAGACCCTCGCGAAATCATTTCAGTGACGAAGAATCCATGCTGAAAATACGACATCCTTGGTTTCCAAAGCAGCAGTTGAGGACGCACGAAAACGCTAAGATAAGAGAGAGATATATAGAGTGACATAAGTCTGTCTCACCGTAACAGGTGGTGATAAGGTCAGCAACCCCACAGGACTCGAAGAATGTGCTGAGCTTGGATCCGGGGTAGAACACGTCCACGAATTTGATCATCTCCATGAGACCGAGTCGGATCACGGCCGTCTCATGTTGTCATATATTGTGACAAAATATTTTCATTTCGTGACCTGATATGTGATCGATTACTAGATGTTCATATATCAGAAAGATGTTTACACCGAAGTGCTGGCTTGAACAATGACCTATATTAGCTTATGTTCTCACAAAAGAGAATGCGGAAAGTTGAGGGGGAAAGTCGGTAAGCTTCGGGCTCCAAATTTTTTGCGCATTCGGGATGTCAGAGAGCGTCATCAATATAAGAGTGATAGTGATATAAGTCTGTCTCACCGTAACAGGTGGTGATAAGGTCAGCAACCCCACAGGACTCGAAGAATGTGCTGAGCTTGGATCCGGGGTAGAACACGTCCACGAATTTGATCATCTCCATGAGACCGAGTCTGATCACGGCCGTCTCATGTTGTCATATATTGTGACAAAATATTTTCGTTTCGTGTGCTGATGTGATCGATTACTAGATGTTCAGATATCAGAAAGATGTTTACACCGAAGTGCTGGTTTGAACGATGACCTATATAAGCTTATGTTCTCACAAAAGAGAATGCGGAAAGTTGAGGGGAAAAGCTTCGGGCTCCAAATTTTTTGCGCATTCGGGATATCAGAGAGCGTGATCAATATAAGAGTGATAGTGATATAAGTCTGACTCACCGTAGCAGGTGGTGATAAGGTCAGCAACCCCACAGGACTCGAAGAATGTGCTGAGCTTGGATCCGGGGTAGAACACGTCCACGAATTTGATCATCTCCATGAGACCGAGTCGGATCACGGCCGCCTTCGTGTTATCGCCGAAGCCCAGCCCGTCTACGAAGCCGGCGCCCACCGCTACGATGTTCTGGACAAGTTGAAACATGTTTTCATATTTATTTGTTTCGACAGTTGTAACAATTAACTAGGTCAACTAAATCCCTTATTTGTGTGCGTTTGTAAATAGGCTACATGCCTAATTTTTTTTATGGTATCAATCGAACGGGTTTGTTTTTAGGATCAAATGTCTATATGGGACCCATTGCATTAAAGTAACACAAAAGTCAGAAATTGTAGTCAAAGTCCGACAGTCGCACTTCACTCGCGAAACGCCCTATACAAAACGGCCAGAGGCCGTGACGTCATCGCCCACGTTGTAGTATGGACAAAACAAGAACTTAAATTTTGAAACTTTCAGGTCCTGTATTTTTGTAATTTTTGAATATTTTATTTTAATATCCACATTATTGTGATAAATTGCTCGTTTGCTATCTATTTTACTAGATTTTGTTATAAAATTCAACATGTGTCAACATCCCTATTGTATTTTATTATTATTAAGTTTTCAACCTGTCTTATGTATATAAGGTCAACCGAGGTAAATGCGTCTCTTGTGGTAAATAACGGGTTTTGGACGGAAATTTTGGGACACATTTTTTCATGTATAAGGCGTGAATGTACAAATGATTCTGAGTAAAATGAGCCCAAGAAGTCAATATTTTGGAGACATGAATGAAATGTACATTTTTTTTGGAAAACGCTCAAATGCATCATTTGAAGATATCTTCGAAACGCAGCATATTATAACTATTATAGCCGTCTGCATTAAAAGTTCAGTGACCACACTTCAAACAGAGAGGGTTGCAATAGTTCTAAAATGTTCCGTTTAGAAGAAATCTTTAAAAGACGCATTTACCTCGGTTGACCTTCAGTTAGCATGAAGTATTTAATTTAATTTGCTTGTTTGGTTGGTTTAATTTGGTTGGAATAGCGCTTCAGCGTAGCTATCAACCGCTTAATCATAATAATTTAATAGACACCGTCGCGTTATCGACTATTGTACTTTGCATCACAAGTGATGTTTAGACTCGGAATTATCTATTGTTTGAAGTACACGAAATGCGCTATTTCTGAACACTTTCCGATCCAATGCATAGTCAAAGGTCAAAAGAGGTCAAATGCACTATAAAATAAATCATAAAAACGGACTAACTTGGTATCTGGTATTACAACAAAATTTTAATTCATGCTATTTCTAGTGTTCAAGGTATCTGTGTTGATATAATTTCAAGGGAATGCTCAATTCACGGTCAAATGCTTGAAATTCCTATACATATACTATGTAGTAGGTATTAAGAGTAAATTTGTAACCTCATCACTATCTTGACCCATTTCTGCATAAATTAAAAAGAAGAGATAGAAGTAGAAGAATTGTAAAGCGAATTTAAACTGTCGTGAGTCATACTACAGCTTGGCAAAAAAGAGTACTAATTAAAAAGTGGCAACACTGTAGTGTCGTCCCTTTCTAACAAATTTATATTTATGTATATAGAAAACGAGACGACACTACCTACAGTGTTGCGACTTTTTAATTTCTACTCTTTTTAGGGTTCCGTACCCAAAGGGTAAAAACGGGACCCTATTACTAAGACTCCGCTGTCCGTCCGTCCGTCCGTCCGTCCGTCTGTCACCAGGCTGTATCTCACGAACCGTGATAGCTAGACAGTTGAAATTTTCACAGATGATGTATTTCTGTTGCCGCTGTAACAACAAATACTAAAAACAGAATAAAATAAAGATTTAAGTGGGGCTCCCATACAACAAACGTGATTTTTGACCGAAGTTAAGCAACGTCGGGCGGGGTCAGTACTTGGATGGGTGACCGTTTTTTTGCTTGTTTTGCTCTATTGTTTGTTGATGGTGCGGAACCCTCCGTGCGCGAGTCCGACTCGCACTTGGCCGGTTTTTTTGCCAAGCTGTAACTAAGACTAAGCTAAATATACGGTTTAACTCGTATTTTAGTCCCTCGGGCGACATGTTTTGGAGAGCCTCCTAGGTCTCCATTTTTAATTTTTTTCGGAAGCAAAAAAACAAACGAGACAATACATAATATAAAAGATGGCCTCATCTCAGCATGTTGCTGGTGGCTTCCAGCGCTGGTCTTCCGATGAGACCAATTTTAAAGCACTAGCAGTGCACGACATGAGTAGCCCGTCGCGCGAGGAATAAAATACGTGAGTTAAAACCGTATAATTACTTAAGAATTGTATAATCTAAGAAAAAAGCGTATTTGTCAGCGGAAGTGTATGTAGCTGACGACCCCGTATATTATGTGGTAACTTTAGCACATTCACTACCAGCCACCCGCTAGACGGGTTCTCAGTTCGTGGGCGTTACTCGCTACTTTTTCGCCAAACACGAAAGTATGTTTTTTTCTCAGTCTTTGTAGTTGAAGCAATTCGAATCAACGTTACATGACCTCAATGTATTACCATTATTACCAAGGTCATTGTTAATACTAGTCGCCTTAAGCTATCAATAGACTGTCATAGAAGCTATTAAAACGAGTTAAGCCTTTAATGATCTCTAGACTGCGGAAGAATACAACAGACAGATTGTCATACATGTCTGAAAGGAAACAGTACATCATGCGCAATTTATTAATTGGAATAAATTGTTTCTACTAGTTACAACCGCTTTTTGATCGTGATTTTATTGTTAAGAGAATAAGAGCGCGTCAAGGTAATTTTGAACACCTCGCCCGCTTAGCAACTTCTGCTGCTTACTGTACGAGTATGTTAGGTAGCGACATCAGAGTAAAAGTAATCTTAAACTGGACGTTTGTTTAGGCTTAGGTACACTTAAGCGTCTAATTTTGCAACCACAACAATCGAGATGTGTCAGAAGTATCAGAAAACCGTCCTTAAAATTGTAAATTTAATTTTCGCAATTCTTCTTAAAAGGTCATTCGAATAAATATAAATATGAAATATCTAAAACATGTATACGGTTTAGAATTTCACAAAGTAAATTCTTATTTGAAACATTTTTTTAATCAAAATTGGCGGATTCAAAAAGGATCCAAAATCCCCCCCTTTATATTGTAAAATTCATGATTTGTCAGTTTATTTCAGTTTCGAGAACAGTTAAAGATTTGCTCATTTAATAATAACTAGTAGTTCGCCCCGAACTGGGAACTCGCGGTTCGTAAAATGATAGATCGATAGAATTTATTGCACCGGCAATATATCGAAAAACTGCATGCGATTTGCTGCAATAATCTCTGAGAGTCTGTGCCGAAACAGAAGAGTCGTGGAATATAGGTACTTATTGGGTCCCATACATTCCACGTCTCTTCTCTTTCCGCACAGACTCTATCTGTGGTAAGCCGTAATCTCTTTTGACAAATGTCAAATACCTAAATTATGTTTATTTTATCTCGCTAATTATTTTAAAATGGCAAATTCTACAACAATATTACAAATGTGTAAGCCGAGCACTTTCATTTGATACCAAACTCACCATACTTTCTTGCAAACAAGATGACCAGAATAGCAAGACCCCTCACAAATAGCTTTTTGGCTTGGCCTGCCCATAATTTAATGACTAAAATATAATGCCCTCAAGTACACGTTTACCCAATTTCATTTAGAACAAATTTACTTAAGTTATTGTGTATCAAACTATCCTCTGATAATTCAGCTTAAAAACATCGAAATGCCGGGACGTGCCCCTAGCCAGCCACGTTTTCCAATTTGAATGTAAGAACTTCACTTCGCTTCGCTCGCTCGTTCGATAAAGAATTCGAAACGCTTTGTTTGACGTTGTTTATGATATTGTAGGTGTTGCATAATTTGCAATGAGATGCAGCCAACTATACAAACTGCATAATGACGTCATTCGACCTTCGCTTTCAACATGACTAAAAAATATTTCTCATCTTCTACACTAACTAATAATTCGTAAGCTCTATTGCAAATACATAAGGTTCACTATAGGTCAGTTAAATAAGAATGCGCTGATAATGAATGTCGACATATATTTTCAGAATTATTTCTCCTTTTAGAAATAATCTTGAAGCTGATTTCGCAATTTGGAACTCTATGTCAAGGGGGAAGGTTTGAAATTGCAACGTAGCAATTTGCTCGGTAACCAGTTGCGTAAACGATATTTTATTCCAAAGTAAACATGAGTACAAACATATGCAGTGCAAACTTTGGTGTTTGTTTCTCTACAAATTTTACTGGCAGCTAAATTCCGTTGTGCACCTAACATAATTTATCACTATTTATCAGAGCATGCAGTTTGTATGCGTATAAAATAAGTTTGCTAAGAGTTTCTAGGGGCTTATTACCCGTAGATAATTATTAGGTAACCGCTTTGAAATTTGCTAAAAGAATATACACACAGGCCCGCGTAGATTGTCAAGATATGGCAGCCTAGCCAGAGGTGACTGGGGTTGTCAACTGTCAAATGTTTGCATAGATGGCACCATCATAGCCCCCCTTTGCCCCTTTTTCTATGAGATTTGGCTTAAAGGGCTGGCATCCAGGGCATTAAAAAAACAAAAATTTGACACAATGCTAGGGATTGACAGGGCAAGCTATGATGGCGCGATCTGCTAAATACCGGCCAACCCCATTGCGCTGCCACTTTAATATGCATTTTTTTTGTAATTATATTACTAATGCCATCTTTGAAAAAAGGGTGGACTACGATAACTTGAGCAGATTTACCGCACTTGCCAACCTGTTGTGTCCTCTAAAGTGTGCGGGTCACGGGAAAGTGCACACAGGGACGCATAAAATGTCAGGATGGCCTAGCCGAAGTCTATAGATTTACTACTGCCATCTTCCGGCGAGATTCTGACCTTGAGCGCGCCACAGATCTCCCGTGTACGCGTCACGGGAAAGTGCACACAGGGACGCATAAAATGTCAGGATGGCCTAGCCGGAGTCTATTGATTTACCACTGCCATCTGCTGGCGAGATTGTTACCTTGAGCGCGCCACAGATCTCCACGGCGTCCTCGTCGTCGACGACAACGACGCGGAAGTAGTCGGTCTGGATGATGTCGCGCATGGTCGGCGCGAGCATCACGTCCCGGCAGCCTATCGTCGTCTCGCAGAATTTCTCTTCGGCTACCTGTTGGTGAAAATCATATTTATGTCTGAGCCCTGAGGTCATGTTACGAATTCCGCTAATTGTTTTGTTAACCCCATAGACTAGGAATCCTCTAGACGGAGTTTAGAGCAATTATTTCATGAAACCGATGCTGCCAAAAATACTGGGGAGCGGGGGACGAGGTGAGCGAATCCCGTGCCGTGATTGGTTCGTTCAAAGACCGGACCAATCACGGCACGGGATTCTGACACTTTGACTCGAAGATGGAGTAAAACTACCGTATATTTGTGGCAGAGGCGGTAGCGTTACTATGCTCAGTCTAGAGGATGTCTTGTCTGTGGTTAAACCCGTGAGTTTCAAATTAAGAATTGGATTTTGAAGACATTTAATTAAAAGATCGCTCAATGGTTTCCAAGACACAATCAAGTATCTACATAAGTCCGCATGAGTCAATGAAATAAATAACAATTTTTGTTTTATGTTATTAAATAAACCTTGTACTTTATGAATCAAGTCCAACAGTACAAAACAAAGTGCATTGGATGATTCAATAATAAAATTAACAAAACAAAATAAAGGTAAGGTTATGTCGGAATACTAAAATAACTCTGTGTAATATAATTTTACAAAACAAAAACAATTCGACATAATATATTAATGTTATGACGATTCGACAAGCATTTTGTTCTGATAAATCAATATGAGTAAATTCAATCACAGAAAAAAAGCAACGGGTTGCACTCCGAGAGTGCCGACAGAAGTGAAAACTCAATAACTAGTCCAAAATGTCTGCAGCACTATGTATAATTGACCCATCCTCCTTTCTAATGAAAAACTTTAGTTCCGAAATAGCTGGCCAGTGAGCTTAAATTTGTAGCGTTAATCGTTTAAAATTCGAATAGAAATTGTAAAGTTACCTTGCAGACCTCGCATCTAAATATATTTGGTCATGATATTTTGAGTTTTATTCACCAGTACTAGAGTTCACTTTTATTTGCGATTTCATCAAGATGTAGCTTTATTGAATTATATTTGAATGATATAAAGTTAGAATGTAACTGTGAGATCCTCGTATTTCAGCCCGTACAAGATTAGAACCTTTTTCATGTAATGTCATTGAGTTTTTCTTTATTGATTTAAATGCCATCTAAACCTTACGGTCACGTGATCGCCTTACGCTGTCTCGAGTTTATCATTGTTTCCCCACCTCAAAAGGTGCCCAGCGCCGCTAAAGAAGTTTTCACTTCAAAAGCAATAAGCTATTAAACACTCTTAGTTAGTTTAGGGCCAAATGAATACACTTTCATAGGTTTAATAAAAACATTACAACTTTGATTTGCCCTTATAAGATAATTCAGCAAGTAATGTATCACTCTGGTATCACTACTTTATTTAACTTAACTCAAAACGTCACATTAAAGACCTACAAATAAAAAGAAATACACGCAATATACGCTTCTTGCTTTATATAACGAAATGATTTTGTAGCTATTAGCTAAATTGCTCATAATTTTGTTTTAAGACTGTTTCTCAATAAGAAAATAACTAAGACTCACCTCGGAAGCGATGTTGGCACCCATCAGGACCGCGCACGGGATCTTCAGGCATCTCGTGATGATGTGGGAGATCAGGTCAATGCCACCGCCTTCCGCTATGTCGAAGCCCTGCCAAATCACATTACTTCCTAAGGTTTCAATGATAGCAATTCAGTTGTAAGAACAATGTATAATAGAATAAAAAACCGGCCAAGTGCGGGTCGGACTCGCGTTCCATTAAGTCCGACTCACGCTGCACATTTCTAATCGGTTTTCCTGTCATCTATAGGTACTATTTTGTATATTTTTTTTCAAAATTTTAGACCCAGTTTTTTCGGAGATTAAAAAAAAAGGGGGGGGGGATAGTCGGACAGACAGACAGACGCACGAGGAATCACTCGTAACGGTTCCGTTTTTTTCCTTTTGAAGTACGGAACCCTAAAAACGTACATTGTACACACATTGCACAGCCGCAAAATTGCATGATGGCCTTTTATGAATGAAGTCATTCTCATTTCATTAGTAGTGTGTCCAATAATCATAAAGGAGGGTATATTGAACGAGTTTCGAAACCAGTTTTAATATTCGGAAATTGTAGGTAGTGATTACAGTTATACAGATAATTCGTATGGGGTGGGGCAAATCGTCCTCACAAACTGGGGCACTACGAAGAGATGTCCGCGTCTTTCCCACCTTATATACCTTTATGAGAGACAGCGCCGCTGGCGTAGGCTTGATCTTGTCGAGGAGGGTGGAGCAAATCGTCCTCACGAACTGGGGCACCACGGAGAGATATCCGCGTCTTTCCTACCTTACCTTTATGAGAGACAGCGCCGCGCCGCTGCCGTAGGCTTGATCTTGCCGAGGAGGGTGGAGCAAATCGTCCTCACGAACTGGGGCACCACGAAGAGATGTCCGCGTCTTTCCTATACCTTACCTTTATGAGAGACAGCGCCGCTGCCGTAGGCTTGATCTTGCCGAGGAGGGTGGAGCAAATCGTCCTGACGAACTGGTGGGGCACCACGAAGAGATGTCCGTGTCTTTCCCATCTTACCTTTATGAGACAACGCCGCTGCCGTAGGCTTGATCTTGCCGAGGAGGGTGGAGCAAATCGTCCTCACGAACTGGGGCACCACGAACAGATGTCCGCGTCTTTCCAATATCTTACCTTTATGAGAGACAGCGCCGCTGCCGTAGGCTTGATCTTGCCGAGGAGGGTGGAGCAAATCGTCCTCACGAACTGGGGCACAATGGAGAGGATGTCCGCGTCTTTCCTACCTTACCTTTATGAGAGACAGCGCCGCTGCCGTAGGCTTGATCTTGCCGAGGAGGGTGGAGCAAATCGTCCTCACGAACTGGTGGGGCACCACGAAGATAAGGATGTCCGCGTCTTTGGCCGCATCCTCTACGTTTGGAATGGCAACCTGACGGGAAGGAAAGTATGGGTAATTTATTTGTACGATGTCACTTCATGTATCTACATCCAGTAGTTCTTTGTTGTTTATGAGCGAAGTGCGTAGTGGGGAAACTAAAAACTAAAGAAGTCGCAAAACTGTGAACTTTACGTGGGTACCAATTATCAATTAACTTATTAGGCACACAGTACTCGCTACGTGCACGACTGGTGCTGCCCTCATTTTGTCGGACTTTCTACGTTAAATCTTATGGAGTAAAATTAGTTCAAGCGGCTGCCGCTAGTACTAATATCGGACATTCCATAAGATTACCTGTGTTTGTGATGTGACGATCAGCGCCACTTCCCCCTCTACCGACTTCGCACATTGCCAATACATAAACAAGCATAGAAAACAACCAAGACCTAATATTTATGCTTATCAATTCATAACAATCGAGTTGTTTGTTATCCAATATGCCTACACAAAATTTGACAATACAAGGATTATATGGATTAACAAACGGACGTACCTATTAAGGCCCGCAGATAGTTTAGTTTATCTGAGTCAAAAAGTACTTTGTACTCGATTCTCCCCATTCTATAGGTATACATTTGACACCTAGTTTCATGGAATTATGTCATTGATACTCTGGAAAGTTACAATTAGGTCCTTAACTAAAACCAAAGCCCCCTTGAATATTGAAATGCGGCCATGTCCAACATCGGAACATACCTAATTTTGGCCAAAATATATTTTACCTACAAGACGATGATGACATTTAATTAATAAATTACGATTGACGATATTATCAAAAGGTAATCACTGCAGATATAATTAATACCTATTAATTCATATAATAGTTAGGTATGTAATTATAGATAAGATAAACCCGTCAAGTGAAATTCCGAAGGTTCCGAAGTAAATGAAGTAATATAATATTTTTTTTTTTTTGCAAATAATGATATTTACTTAGGTACCTATATTAATTAAAGATGACGTGTAGTTCTAAGAATAAGTATCACTATAAATCATTTAGTAACATCGAAAACATATAACAAAACACAGCTAACTTCGCGATTTTTTTTATCAAGGCAAATTAAATCTTAATTCAATATTTCGATAAATGTAGAGAAAGTGTTAAAAAAACATAAAAAAGAGATATTTCTTTTTGTTTTCGCAAAATTAAGTTGAAATGTCCCAGCCCCATTTTACCTTTTAGCGTTCATCTCAATCACTCTTATGCATACAAATAGATAAGTTACGTAGCCGGCAGTTACATAACGAGACATTGAGTATTGAGTGACATTGGCAGTGAACGCGTAAGGTAGTAGGCCCGAAATAGATGTCACACGCGGAACGCATGCAGTGCCAACGGACGTTTGAAATTAGAACGTTAACCTGGGACTTTGTTTTTGAATGGTAACTTTTTATTGGTAGTCAATAACGCACTGTTAACCCAAGTCCCGGGTCTAAATTTGCCAGCTATAAAACGACCTTGAGGGTTTTAATTTAGAACTGATTTTTTACTGACAATCGGACGCCATATCGCGTCCATGGAATTCAAGGGGTTAATATCATTTTTATTGGTTTCATGCTTTCTCATACAATAAATTCATGCCATTTTACTATACAACAAGGTTCATTTTAAAATAGGAACATTTTGTATGGTGGACCTTACGAGGATAGCAGAAAACAATTCCTAACTAAATGTATAGTCAAGTTCGAGACAACTTTCAGTCACATATCCCATTGCATGGCAAATTCCCCATATGTCTATGTGAAATTTAATTAATTGACAGAGAATTATACTTCCAAAACTAAAAAATGTGTGAGCTGAAGCATATATTCTTCTATAAGGTAATATGCATCAATAGATAACAAATAATCAAGTTAGTTATTACTATTCTAGTTAGAATCTCATTAGAGGTCATCAAACTTGGACTTTACCCATTCACTTCTAACTGGAAAAATCAACAATAAACATATTTATTGTTATTTACTGCTGTTCTTGAAGTAAGCAAAAGATCATAATTATAAAAATATTTCTGAGTTGCAAACATTTACTGTGTTAGGGCATTTTCATTATAACTTGTTATTTAAATAAAGCATGACTTAACAACATTTTTCATGTAAGGGATTTGACATTAACCATCAGTTTTGTGACAATTGTTAACCTACTATTCATAGTTAAGTGAAAATGCCCATTAAAACTTTTGTTAATATGAATCTGCAAGGCACATTCATTTTGAAAATAAGCTTTTGAATCAGTACAGTAAAAAGTTAATGACATATAACATGCTTAGAATTTTTTTTAAGAAGATAATGATTAAAACAGCAATGCAAAATGATGTATAACTGTCCCTTCTATAGCCTCCTAAGGCCCAAGGTCCTACCCATAGTACTTATTAACTTTCTTATTCAGACCCAGCTCCTACAACAATTGTGTAGTCATAGCGTACCATGGTCCTACCACTAGGACTTAATAGAAAACCCATTTTAAATTTTGCGCTTATCGAAATTAGCGTATACAAACTTCTAAAGGACTGTTTTGTTTTGTCTGTGAGCACTTTAACAAGTTCGTAAAAAAAATCAAAGTGCTGTACAAGGTGCTGTATAAGTACAATAACATTAAAAAAAGTCTTTTAAGTACTTGGGTTTGAATGAGTATAAAACAATAGTACTACTGGTACGACTACGGGCCGTACTGACTACATACTCAATTTTTCGTTGGGCCTTAGGAGGATAGACAATAGAATAAATAGTAATTTGTTATGATTATGAATTGTTGTTGTTGAACAATTCATAATGTTAAATTGACAAAATACAACTATGTGCAAAAACTTTAAAACAAATTAACAAAAGTTCTTGTGAACAGACCACCAGCTTAATTTGATAATAGTAGTTTTGTAATAGTACATTACAATACAAGTGTGAAAAATAGGAAATTCGTAATGAGTGGCGAAAAATGAAAACATCACCCAAGGAAGTGTGTTAAATCAACACAAGTTGCGTTACCTATTCACATTCGCACATGTATCATACGTTTTACAGTATATAATGGCCCTTTAAATTTTCTACATCGTCACATAATGTGCTAATTATTGCACTTGTGCAGTAAAGTAGCACCATGTGTACTGTAAAATAATATAAGTGTCAAATAAGGTAAATGCTTTATAGGTACATAAAGAATACTTACAACATTTTCAGGTAACTTGTGTCCGGGCAAATATTTAACATTCTCATGTGTTTCATTAATGATTTCTGTTAGCTTCTTCCCTTCAATCATTTCTTCATACACCCACATTGTAACTGTGTCTTCAAAGTTAGGTAGCCGGGCCGCATTTTTCCCAACAATTTTAGCAATTGCTGATCCCCTGTTTAAAGAAAAATATTATTCTACTTAGTTGGAAATAATATTGAAATTGACCTATAATCAAGGCTAACCATGCAGAAGTTATGTGAAGGTGTAAAAACGCAGAATGTTATTGAAGGTCAGAAATAAACTGCATTTCCGTATGGCTAATAGATAGAACTATAAACGACCCTTGTTATGTCATCGCAATAAACTGTAACGTAAGGTTATAAAATCATCTAACACGGCCCATTAGTTTCACCGAAAAAACAAACAAAGATAATGGATATAATTTATCACAAACTTAAACTTACCAGTTTCCTGAACCGATTATGCAAACTCTGTTTTTCAGTTGCTTCTCTGCCATTGTAAATTTGTCGCACAGAAACTTGATTTAATTTAATACAAAGGTGTAAATAAAAAGAAAACACTGGACGTCAATCTGCTACTGTATAAACGTAGCAACTGATTATGCGATACTTGCGATAGCCGCTACAGACAACAGACAGCTAGCCTAGGCTATTCGTAATTTTATACAACACAACACCCAAAACCCTACGCAAGTACGGCCACTCGTCTCACGTCTCACCACAATGTTATCATTAGGGAGGAGGCGGGAGGAGGGCTCGGATGGCTGCATGATTTGTTATCAATTCGATAAGTCAGAGATCGACTAACTCTTTACGAAAATTGCTAATCGATTATCAAAGAACATCAGAATATGTAACTTCCTTTATTATGTGATTTATGTGTTAAGGCCCCTGTACACAATGGGCCATCGCCAGCCAGTCCAAAGGACACAGCCATGCAGTTGATGCAGTAGAATGAGATAACAATATCACTTGCTCCCTCTAACGCATAAATGCGTCCCCCAGAATGGCCCACGCTGGCCCATTGTGTACAGGGGCCTTTACTCATATCGATACTACTAGCCGACTAGTCGGCAGTCTAATCGGCCATCCGAGCGCCGATTAGTCGGCTAGTCGGCCAAAACCATAGTCGGTACATCACTAGTAAAAAGGGAGAATATTTAGTTCTCTGATTTCTAAACGTTCACAAACGGTCATGAGTGGCATGTCATAATCGCTTCGTTTCATTATACGAAAATCCACGATACCAAGGAGCCCAAGATTGTTAAAAAATATTAACTTCAAAAGTGATGATTAACTTGTAACATATTTTAAAGAAGTATTTTTTCAACTAAATATTATAAGATACATACTTGATCTTTAAACTTATTTCAAAAGATATTTAGAAATTTACACGACAAATGACGGTTTAAAACGTTAACCGGAACGCATATCTTGATTGATTTGTTGTTTCTGTCTGTTAGTGAATGAATTTGGTTTACATGGTTCAAAAATATTGCGGTTTATATGATAAAATGAGTGAAAATATTGGACCGATTAAGCTTGAGCTCAAGCTCCAGCTACACCATGTATTTTGCTAACAGTTGCTAGTGACAGAAAGGGAAGTGCTTTGTTTCTGGAACTACAAGGTGCCTGCTGGATTAAAATTCATACGTAAGTATCGACATAAAAATATTCATAAGTATTAGGTAGGTACAAGTTTCTTTAAACAGCTTGATTTTTATTTACTTAGACCCTTACCCTTTGTATCTTTCCAATTAAATTCTTGTTTCTTTAAAGTTTTATTTCATTTTATTTTATATTTATTTTTTGTTTTGTGTTTGTTTACAGTGAATTTTATTTGGTGGCCATGGATTTTACTACTTTAGAAATAATGGGGCATTTCTTTGTAAGTTAATTTTATTTTTTGTTAATACCACATAAAAATCATCTGTCATATTTATTATGATCACACTTCGAGCAACACCGGCTTCCGAAGTGATCACAGAACCTTTTCTGTGATCACTTCGGAAGCCGGTGTTGCCACATATAATGCCCTTATACGTGTTATTTTTTTACTGTTTAGTATATTTGATTTTAGTTATAACTACCTGTTAAAAACACATGCATATCGCAGCCAGGGGTTGGCCATGCGGTTATTTGGACGTACAATTGTGGTTTTGTTCATTCTCAGAATAAAATAAATTATTGTTTAATTTATTACTATTTAGACCAATCATCACATTAAACAACTCAAGATTTATGGCACTTTGGGATTCCTGAATCTACTGAAAGAGCATTCCATCATTACGTAAGGGACATTCGGACCCATTTTTTCGAATTTCCGACCCTAGTTCTTTTTTGGCTTGCATTTTTAGGGTTCCGTACCCAAAGGGTAAAAACGGGACCCTATTACTAAGACTCCGCTGTCCGTCCGTCCGTCTGTCCATCTGTCACCAGGCTGTATCTCACGAACCGTGATAGCTAGACAGTTGAAATTTTCACAGATGATGTATTTCTGTTGCCGCTATAACAACAAATACTAAAAACAGAATAAAATAAAGATTTAAGTGGGGCTCCCATACAACAAACGTGATTTTTGACCGAAGTTAAGCAACGTCGGGCGGGGTCAGTACTTGGATGGGTGACCGTTTTTTTGCTTGTTTTGCTCTATTTTTTGTTGATGGTGCGGAACCCTCCGTGCGCGAGTCCGACTCGCACTTGGCCGGTTTTTTATAGTCTAATATTGGTGTCATCGTAACGCTAGTTGTTTTCTTAAACTGTTTAATTTACAGTTAATATAATACGCAAGTCGACAAAGTAATTTGGAATTAAAGCAAATATTTCGTAAGCAACTCGCATGTAAAATACGCCAATTTTTTTTTTAAGAATTTTGTTTAAAAAACTTTTTTTTATAATTATTAAGTTTCGAAAAACTCATTGGTATGAGCCGAGGTTTGAACCCACGACCTCCGGATTGCAAGTCGCACGCTCCTACCGCTAGGGCACCATCGCTCAGCAACTTTTATTACGAGAAATCCTGGAATTTAAAAATGGTTCACACTATGTTACATTTTGTATTCACATTCAAGTACAATTCCCACCGAAGGGGTCATCCATTAATTACTTCACACGAATTTCTAGGTTTTTTGACCCCTCCCCCCTCATTGTCACACTTGGTCACATTTGGCAAACCCCTCCCGCCTGGTGTGACGTCACATTTTTTCAACGAAATCGGCAAATCGAATGAAGTAAAGTTGTACAATGTGCCTATTATTAATATTTTACCAAAATATTTTTGAAAAAAGAAATTTTAGCAATTTTATATCCCAAAACTGATTAGGAAAGAAAATTAAACGAATAACAATGATTATCTTTCCAAAAATTTGTTATTTAACTGTACAGCGAATTAAGTATTTTAAATAAGTTAAAGTGACGTCACAAAGTTTGTGCCTCCCCCCTCCCCCTGTCACAACAATGTCACATTTTCTTGACCCCCTCCCCCCCCCATAAACGTGTGATGTAATTAATGGATGACCCCGAACGAGCGGAGTCGGTACCCATTTCACATTTGTACGAGAGACACTTTCGCATTTATTATATTAAATAGTAATATGGATTATTAAAACTCCTAAACTCTGGCGAGCAAGTTATATTACAAGCTATATTCCTAATTTTTTTTTTGTATGCTGGCAACTTTTTTTCCTATAAAATGAACCGTCAGTTTCAAACTATCATTTTATAGTAATTTTATTACTGAGTGAGGCTACTTAAAAAAAACCGGCCAAGTGCGAGTCGCACTCGCGTACGAAGGGTTCCGTACCATTACGCAAAAATCGTCAAAAAATCAAGTTTGTTGTATGGGACTCTACTTAAATATTTATTTTACTGTTTGTTGTTATAGCGGCGAATGAAAGGTAAATTGCGGTTTACGATTTATGACGTATTAAAAAAAACTACTTACTAGATCTCGTTCAAACCAATTTTCGGTGGAAGTTTGCATGGTAATGTACATCATATATTTTTTTTTAGTTTTATCATTCTCTTAATTTTAGAAGTTACAGGGAGGGGACACATTTTACCGCGTTGGAAGTGTCTCTCGCGCAAACTATTCAGTTTAGAAAAAAATGATATTAGAAACCTCAATATCATTTTTGAAGACCTATCCATAGATACCCCACACGTATGGGTTTGATGAAAAACATTTTTGAGTTTCGGTTCTAAGTAGGTATGGGGAACCCCCAAAATGTATTGTTTTTTTTTTTCTATTTTTGTGTAAAAATCTTAATGCGGTTCACAGAATACATCTACTTACCAAGTTTCAACAGTATAGTTCTTATAGTTTCGGAAAAAAGTGGCTATGAACATACGGACTCACAGACAGACAGACAGACACGACGAATCTATAAGGGTTCCGTTTTATGCCATTTGGCTACGGAACCCTAAAAACGTTTCTTTTGTGGAACGACTCGCTGGTCACAGTCTAAACTCCGCTGTCAAAGAGAGACCTAAGTACGAACCGAACGAAAATAAAAAGGAAAAGGAATGCCTACCGGCCTATTATACGTTTACGTATTTTATTAGTTGTAATAAAACTCGTGTTGACAGTTGCAAACAGACTAAATTTATTTTTCAAATATACCGTTATCCAAGATACAAGTTGTTGCTTAGCCATTAACAGATGGCAGCAGTAGTATACAATATATGATGATTTTGTTACAAATTTAACACCACCACCTAACAAAATCAAAAAATAAACTTATATTTATTATACAGCTGTAATGCCTAATAATTTAACAAATTTATGATGTTTGACAGAAGTCAAACTTTTTGTTAAAACATCTGCTGGCATTTCAGCTGTTGGCATATACTTAATTTTAACAAAATTATTTGCCACAGCTTCTCGGACAAAATGACAACGTATATCTATATGCTTTGACCGCCTGTGTAAAATTGGATTTGCAGCCAATTTTTGTGCACTCTGATTATCGTTGTGCAAAACAATGGGATCACAGCTACCTAAAATTTCTGTAATGAGATTTTTTAAATAGATAGCTTCTTTACACGCTTCTGACATGGCTACAAATTCTGATTCAGTACTAGAGAGTGACACAGTTCTCTGTTTTCTACATTCATAGGATATTACACTATTTGACAATGTAAAACAAAACCCAGAATATGACCGTCGGTCATTGACATCTGACCCCCAGTCAGCATCTACAAAACATTCCAGAGATGAATTGTCCTTTTTATACACAAGACCATAATTTTTTGTTTTATGTAAATACTTCAAAATTCTTTTAGCATGTTTCCAATGATTTTCATTGTGACAATTATTAAATTGGCTTAAATAGCTCACACTATATGAAATATCAGGTCGGGTCAAAACTGATAGGTACATTAAACTACCTAACAATTGTTGATATGGATATTTCTTATCTTTACATACATTTTCAGATTTTTCACACTGTAGATTAACTTCCATAGGAGTTTCTGCTAACTTACTGTCAGTCATATTAAATCTATGGAGCAATTCAGTTACATACTGTTCCTGATCTACTGTTATCATACCATTTTTGACCTTGACCCTCATGCCTAAACATTGTTTTAATTGACCTAAGTTTTTGATCTTAAAATTAACACTTAGCTCCTGTACTAATTGATTAGTAGCTGGTTTACTGTTGGAGAAAACAAAAAAGTCATCAACAAACAGAGCTATGATAATTTTAGTATCACCTTCAAACTTAGTAAACAAACATGGCTCAAATTTAGACTTTTTATAGCCAAGACTATGCAAATACTCCTCTACTCTTTGATACCAAGCCCTAGATGACTGCTTGAGCCCATAGATAGCCCTTTTCAATTTTAAAACTTTATTATTATTATCATCACTGCAGTCAGGAGTAACAGGCTGATTCATATACACTGTCTCATCCAAAAACCCATTTAAAAAAGCAGTAGTTACATCCAAGTGACTTACATCTAAATCAAGTTTTACAGCAAGAGCAAACAAAAGTCTTAATGTAGAGTATCTAAGCACCGGAGAAAATGTCTCATGGAAGTCGACACCTTCCTTTTGGGTGAAGCCCTTTGCAACTAACCGCGCACGATATCTCACTTTATTTTCTAAGTCTATTTTCTTTTTGAACACCCACTTACACTGAACCACTGTGCTATTCTCAGGATAGTCCACTAATTCCCACGCACTGTTCTCTTCAAAAGAATTTAATTCTTCTCTCATAGCCTCCTTCCAAAATGAAGATTCAGGGCCATTCAGAGCTTCTTGAAGACTAATACCTCCTTCAACTGAGCTTTGACTTGATTCCACACACATATTTGTGAATCCATACCTCTCTGGTTTCCTTCTTATTCTCTTGGTAGGTGTGTCACTGGATGCATCTTGAACTGGTGCATCTTCAGTCGCTGAAACGCTTACCTCAATGGGGTTAGGCCCATGGTCATCTGGGCCACTTGGAACCTCAAAAAACTCTGCCTCATCAGATTCAACTGAGGCATTCAGTTCTTGTCCGCCATGATCTGAGGTATGGGCATTTTGCTCCATTTCAGCTTGAACCTCTACTTCTGCCGAATCCACCTTCTTTTCAGGACATGAAATATCAATCTGCACGCTGCTCTCTTTCTCGACTCCCTCTTCAATTATAATTACATCTCTACTTGTAATTATATTGTTGCTATTAGGATCATACACTCTATAGCCTTTGACATTATCAGCGTAGCCGACAAGTATACACTGCTTTGCTTTCTTGTCCCACTTCAGACGACGCTCCTTAGGTATATGGACCATAACTTTACTTCCGAAGATACGTAAGTTACTTACATCTGGCTTCTGCCCCGTCCACATCTCATATGGTGTTCTGTTATTCAAACCTGATGCTATAGACCTGTTTTTTAAATACACAGATGTATGAACGGCCTCTGCCCAAAACTTCTTGTCTAGTTCTGCATCAAACACCAAACTTTTAGCCTTCTCTGCGATCGACCGATTCTGCCGTTCAACAAGGCCATTCTGTTCACTCGTATATGGGTTGCTCTTCTGATGTACTATGCCTGAGTCTTGTAGATATTTATCAAAGATTTTATTACAAAATTCTAATCCGTTGTCTGTCCTAATGGACCGAATTTTCTTTGAAGTTTGGTTTTCAACCAACAATTTAAACTGCTTGAAGTGTTCAAATGCTTCATCCTTTGTTTTCAAGAAATAAACAAAAGTCATTCTACTATAATCATCTACTAAAAGCATAAAGTATTTTGAGCCTCCTATAGATTTTGACTCCATAGGCCCACATAAGTCTATATGTACCCTCTGAAGAACCTCCGTGCTCCTGGTACCAATGTGAGAAAATGGTAGCCGAGCTTGCTTAGCCTCACAGCATACCACACAGTTTTCTTTGGTAATATTTATCTTGTCTTTCACTGACATTCCTGTAACTGCACCTTCATTCATTTTATTAAGGTCGTCACTATTAATATGACCATATCTACGATGCCAAATTCTTGCCGTCGTCGATGACAAAAAACAGCTATTCGATTTAAGTAAATTCAGCTTATATACACCTTCAACTAAGTCCGCTGTAGCCACCAATACGTTATCTTGGTTGAAAATACGACATCCGGTTTTCTCGAATGAAACTGTATTGCCCTTGCGCAAGAGTTCGCTAACTGACAATAAATTCGTTGCTAAACACGGTACATATAACACGTCCTTAACTGGAATCTCGTATTCAATACCCTCAGCCTCTGTGGTGATGCACAAATCGCCACTGCATTCAACTGGTATTACGGTTTTATCTGCAACCACGATCTCATTAACTCGAGGATTGTTTGACACATTTGTCAACCATTCTTTATTCGGACTCATATTTGAACTCGCTCCCGAATCCACGTAGAAATCAGACGCGCTGAATTGCGCACTCAAAAATACTGCACTAAATGCGTTTGATTGCTTCCGTTTTTCAGTTTTATCGATCATTTTACATTGATTTCTGTAGTGACCCGGCTGGTGACACGAATAACAAACAATATTTTTCTTGTTCGACGACTTGACATTGACATTGACGTTTCTCGCCATAGACTCGTTTTTAGTGTTGCCAGGTTTCTGCTTCTGAAAACCTTTTACTGCAAACGCCCCGCTAGACTGCGGTTCACTCGATTCCATATCAAGCAGTTTCGACTTAATGACATCTGCGTCGATAGAAATGCCTGAGTGCTCGATCGCCATTATCATTGGCGAAAACTTGTCCGGCAATCCTGCCAACAGTAACGATCCAATCCATTGTTCGTTTATGTCAAATCCCGTACCTTTCAACCGCTGAGATGTTTCAACAACTTGGGTTACGTATGACGTCATTGAATCACAATTCTCCAGCCTAATTGATATTAAATTACGAAGAAGGGTAATTTTTCTGGAAAAACCTCGATCATCAAACATTGATTTTAACTTGTCCCATAATTCCTTCGTGGTCTTCGTACTTTTAATATGGACGTATAAGCTCGGGTCTATTGTTAAAACTAGCTTCGCTCTGGCTTTTGCGTCCAACGTTTCGGCTGCCGCAGTCGCTGCCGCCGTAGCCGGTTTACTTTCGTCTTCTTTTTTGCTTAGGATGACATCAGTCATTCCCTCCAAGACGAGCAAATTCTCAGCCGCAAACGCCCACTCATCGTAATTTTCACGGCCCTTCAATTTTGGCACATTCGCGATGAAATTTGTAGCCATATTTTAACAATTTAACACTGCACAACTGAACAATAATTCTGGACTAATCTGATCGCTTTTACTTTACTTTTTGTGAAAAAATTGCACTGGACACATAACCTAATAAAACTCGTGTTGACAGTTGCAAACAGACTAAATTTATTTTTCAAATATACCGTTATCCAAGATACAAGTTGTTGCTTAGCCATTAACAGATGGCAGCAGTAGTATACAATATATGATGATTTTGTTACAAATTTAACAAGTTGAATAAAGTCAAAACATTGCCGCTCGACCTCTAACCAATCAGCTAGCGGTCTTATTGCCAAGTCCTTTGTGTCTCACTCGCTGAATAAATGTTTCCAATTTGAATAAAACAAGCGCTAACTCGCTTAAATATTCGTATATAAATTATGAAAATATGGTAATACAGTACAGATCATAGACAATGCTGTGAAAATGGTTATGTTGTCCCGCTGTTTTTTTTTTCGGCATTTAGGGCTCGTTTAGACGGTGCGAGAACTCGCACGCGAGTCTCATTACATTGCGTCATTTGATCGGTCGGCTGCATTGATGGAACCTCAATGGTCCGCAATGTAAATATAGTTGGTCAAATCAATTTGTCAGTAAATAGGAACAAAAAAAACTATACCTTTTCTTTTCAGTGCTAGTACTAGTGTAAGACAAAGATAGTATGATTCTCTCTGTCTATGTTTGAAATGAGACAGTCCTTTGTTGACAAACTATAAAATCGTATACGAGTCCGCGCGCCGTCTAAATAAGCCCTTAGTCGCGATCAATTTTGTGTAAGCGCGGCGATTAAATCTATGAACACAAACATTTCACAGGTTAAAAATCCTTGAAGAACAGAAAGTCGACACTACAAGGACACTTTTTATATGTATAGAAGTATAGAACACGGTACGGGGGTTTAGTTAGCATCACTAACGAAGACATTAAGTTTAATTCATTACGTAAAGAATATTTCATGGAACTATAAATTGGACGTCTTTCTCGGTAACTTTTTTTTATTTATAATTTTGGCTTTGAATTATGTCTTACATATCCTGAAGGGAGTCATTGATCCTATCTCTGTTCAGCGATTGGCAAATAAAATCTTCAATTGATCGCAAAGCGTGACATGCTACAATGACGATATTTTTATTTATTTATAAATTATCATATTATCGGTTTTGGTTCCGTTTCGGTAATAGGTAGAGCTAAGGTAATGGAGTTTGTAGATTTAGTATTGACGAGATCAGTAAATATTACGAGTGGCTGTTTGGCGTGTTAGTCTTTGCCTCGACACCGACCGAACCGTCCGCTTCGGTCCCGCTTTTCGTCCCCCGCCTTTTTCGTTTTCGCGCGCTTTTGTTTGTCTTTGCGGCCAGTAGGTATCAATTCTTTTCTCTGTGCAAGTTTAAATTTGGAATATTGGAACAAGTAAGTAAACTGGTATATGTAGTTTGTTTGCTTTAATTTCGTGTCTTTTGTTTGGGTAATTAAAACTGAAATTAATATTGCACTTGTGTTTTAGTTAATTGTCAGTTATTAATTGAAATGCCTTAACTGATAATATTGTCGCGACAGGCCGGTTATTGGAGGGAGTAAGCGTTATTATCAAACAAAAAAACTACAAAAACACCTTAGTTTGTTTTTAATTTTAATGCATCAATCAACTTATCAGAAGTCAGTCAGATTTAGTACAATCAACATCAGAAGTGGCTTAGCAGTCTAACCTGCTCCAAAATGCATTTTCTTAATAGCAACAATCATGCGTAGGTAGAACTCTTTTTGATCACCTCACCAGTCACCATCAGCTTAGCTACTTTCGCCGCTGACTGTCCTAAGTAGATTATAATTATATACCTAGGTAATAATTCTTAATTTATGTACGTGTAAATGACAATGTTTTCCCTATTTTGTCCCCCCTACTCAGGGTTTGGGACATATGAGTGATATGCAAAAAAATTGTACGTAATTAAGCTCAGTTAAGAAGCTGTGATTATAGTCTACTTAATTGATTCATTTCTGTAATACGAAAATTAACTACCTAATATGTAAATTGTAATTCGTACACATATAAGTCTATCTATAGCATACGCTAATACACTTTCATGCATCCAACGTAAATAGAAATGGCTTAACTGTCGTAACACAATGGAATCAATTAACTTATGGACTAATTACAGGTGCTTCACTATGTAATATTTTTTTGCAATTCACTCATATATTTTCAGAGAGATAGAGAGAGAGTGAGCACAGTATATATCATTAAAGGCCAGGCCGCCAGGCCAGGCGAGGTAAAGAATACACGTCAAGACAGGAGTAAATACAAGCAGGTTTTCCACACAATGTTTTATCACCGAAGGAGTTTGAGTTTGGACTGTAGTGCAAGGATGACGACCCTCAGGCCTCGATCGATCGCGTCTGTACCGAGGCCCTTCAACCTACTGGTATCATTGGCCTAGGGCAGTTATTGCCGTTCGTTTGACCTTTTGAACGCTACGGCTATTTTATACTATGTAGCAACCTACCAACCAATAGTAAACCTTATTGGAATGTGACAGGTTATTAATATCATCAAGCTACCTAATAGGTACCTATATTAAACCGCAGAATAATCGCAGCGCATTATCACCGTACGGCGAGTGTCAAAATAATATCAAATCAAATATGTCACTTAGAATCCTTCGTCTGAGCTTATCGAAGCGTTACTTGAGGTAATGGGTGTCAATACTCATAATCACTATTTTTCTACTCTTTTCTTACGCTTAGGTACATTTTAATTTTTATTAGATACTTTTCTTCTCGATTCTCGAGAACGAGCGTTTTGCTGTTAGTTAAATAAACAATGTTCAATGTTGATTTGTGACAAACAATCCAATGTCACAAACTCATTCGACTCCTGAGTTGGTTTTCCTGTACTTCGGTGTGAGCGGCCTAGTATGTATTCCAAATGGTTAAGAGCTTGAGCGTATCGAGTTCTGACGAAGATATTTTACGAAAAAGCCCGCCGGCCTCTCTACGACGTTAGCGCGATGGAAAAATCGCCATATGCAGTGCAGCGACATCTACCTGTCAATTAGGTGAACTTTCCTTTATAGACGCGAATATCTTGATTCAATCAGCACCTTGACAAACTAAATTCACATCTGTCATTCCAATTTCAATATTACAAAAGATAGAGATGGAGAAACTCATTGGATACCCTGGGGCTTGGCTAAGGCTAGGCCAAGATGACCATAGTCATCGTACATCGACAAACGACAAACGAATAGAGAAAATGTATCGCCAGCACCCCAAGTACATGATTGGCGCGACAGTATCTCGCCCGTAATAAAAGAGGGACGGGTAGTCTATCTCGCCGCGAGATACTGTCGCGCCAATCATGTGCTAGCCCGGCTGATGACACTGATGACAGCTACGAAAAGTCACGTGACCATATTTACATTTAAGTTTCGATTGACGTTTTCTATCAACGATTGTCATCTTGGCTAGGCCCCCTATGCTCTGCAAACGATTGGAATCCTTCCGCGCGGCAAACGAGAAACAGACCGCAACAAAGAGTCTCAATTTGCTCGTGTCGGCCATATTTATACGTTGAACCTATCAAATGTACCATTGTTCTGTAAATGGAAAATATCTACTGTCTTAGACCTATTATCTAGTTAGATATATCACGGGTAACAATGTAACATCTTTATGCCTGAAAGATCATAACATTTCTGGAACAATCGTTATATTGGTATATGTGGGTTTAAAATGACGTAATTAAGAATAAATTGTGACAATATAGTTAATATCTCCCATTAAAATCTGATTTTTAATTCAAGAAGAATTTTATAAATCTTAGTTAACAAAACATGGTTATCCAATGACGATGACGTCGATGACTGAATTTAGGCTCATCGTACAGTATATGGCGAATATTAAACATAACATCGGTCATGATACTGATGATGGATTTAATGATGGAATGATATAAAGATGCAAATAAACAACATGTTTCATCATCACATACTATTACCTACATATTACTTACTTTGTGGCTATGAGAAAGGGGTTTACCGTAAGCACACCCCTATTTATAACATACTATAGGTACTCGATACCGTTTTTATCCAACGCGATGTAGACATGCCATTAGGACCGATATCGCTGCTGATAGTGCTGATATATTACGGAATATACGAGTCAGGTATATCCAACGTATCTAGGGTAATTCCTCCATTATTGAGCGCAAGCACGCATTGGGTCTACCTTCGTTCGTTACATCTTTGGGTTTGGGTCACAAAAGATACTTATACTCGTATGTACCTATTATATAAATATAGGAGAGGGGAACTTAAAAAGCATCTGATGAATCTGTTCTGACTCCCAACGACAGAGGCGACTGCCTGGCAACTATGGGACTTTATTAGTCATTTAGTAGTCGATAGATATCAAAAAGTGTGTTTTTTTTAAGATATAGGAGGCAAACGAGCAGACGGATCACCTGATGGTAAGCGATTACCGCCGCCCATGGACACCCGCAACACCAGAGGGGTTGTAAATGCGTTGCTGGCCTTTAAGATGGAAGTACGCTCTTACTCCCATCTTATATTTTGAGGCGAAAAATGTTTGTGCGAAGGTTCGATCTTCCATACAAACATTGAATTTCTCGCCTATTTCTACTGACAAAGTTGTCTTGCCAGAGTAATAGCCAGTATATTCGTTAGCCAGGATTTTTAATTTTTTTTATCCGACCCGGTATCGATATCGGTTTAGACCAAGCTAAGTCTGCATCGATTGTAATAGCACACGCAGTGCAAGTGTTATTTATACGTCATAGAAGTTTGACGTTTAAAATAATACTTGCAATGCGTGTGTGCTATCAAAATCGTTGCAGACGTATCTTGGTCTAACTCTTATTAATAATTATTAATTATATTACGGAGAATTAGGTACGTATATCCGACGTATCTAGGGTAATTCTGCCATTATAGAGCGCAAGCACGCATTGGAACGACCTCCGTTGGAACAAGACTTAAGAGGAAAAGAAACGACTGCTTCTCCATACAAACATAGTCGCCATTTTCCTCTCTTAAAAAAGTTAAAAATATTAAAAATTCGAATAAATCAAAAGACTTTGTTAGATCCCATAGCTATGGTTGATTGATACACATCGTGTAATAATGTATTGATACAGTCGATACAGAGATGAAAATGAAGACTACATTTGTATGGAAAGGCGATTTCGCGCGGTCCTCCAATTTCGTCTTAAATACTTAATGATTACTATTACTTATTCTGTGACTGCGTTCTAGCTTAGATACTGCACTTAATTCTTATCTCCTATTCACTTGACCATCTTACGTAAGAAGGTATGCACCTTCGGAATTATAAACTATTAATACCATCGCCCACACTGTTAACTGACAGTTAGTAAACCTTATTACAAAAAGCATAAGGTCCACCAATGGACAGTTAAAAGTGTTACAAAGAACATCACAATGCAACATTAGTAACTTGGCAAATGCTCTAAGGATAACTTTCACGAGCCTATATCGGGACGTTCTCTTCAATGGAAATTGAATCTTTAGCATATTGGAATAGAGTTAAGTTTGTTGGAAGAATAGGATGACATATGACTTTTTAATAGTTAGGTACTCTTGGAATACTAATTTGGGTGAACGCTATATTTGTACTATTCGGCGCAGCACATGCACATGCATTGACTGGTAATAGAAGAACGATTGACTTCTAAAGTCTCTTGGTGCTTAAGCTTCTTTTTTGGGTTTTCTGTCACTTTGTATGGAGATCTCTCCTATTTAATTTGTCAAGAACTCAAGAGCAAATGTCTCCAAACTTTTTGACCCAGAGACGACGGCCATGTCTCGGCTCTCCCTTTCTTCCCCGCCATAGGCGCCATACATTGATTTGTCCACCAAACTTATCCGTACTGTCTGACAAATCTGTACATATGTCAGTGGCACTAGCTAATCCAAGATCATAGACTACATTTACGCGCTTGTCGAATAGTTGCGCTAATGAATGAGAAGGCCAAGCTAAACTAAACCTTAATTTAATGACATAAAAGACTAACGTGTCTAGGCTTTTCCGAGTTTATAAGTAAACACAAATTACGAGCGGGTCATGATGTTTACTCTTCTGTATTTGCGCAATAAAGTTAGACCATTGAATTATGAATTTCCAAGGTTGAGGTGGTCAATCCAATCATTCAAATGTAGTAAAGGATTTAGGATTCATACTTAATAATACTTGACTTCATCGAAGTTTTCCTGCTAGAATTTGGGGCTAGGTTCATCTGTGTAAGATGTCCCCTGATATTTTTTTTATTTTGAGCATTTTCCTATTGAAAATAAAAAATTGGTTTTGTTTGTCAGACTATTTATTACGTTTTCCACTGAAACTATAGATCCCCTGTTTTGCAGTTTACCTTTCAATCCCGCGGCATAACCCAATTCGGTTAAGAGCCAAATAATTAGTTTACCCGTGCAGCTAGCGGCTAATGTGGTTAAATAATTCTGACATAATATTTGGTTTGGCTCACTAACCTGACTTGATAACTGAACTGGAGCGTTTGAATCTGCATTTCACTATATGACAGCGAAAATATATTACAGAAAATATTTTGCAAATATAAGTTGGTATAAGTTCTAGGCTCATAGTTCAGTTCTATTCTATCCCTTTATTATCAACTAGCGACCCACCCCGGCTTCGCACGGGTTAACAAATTATACATAAACCTTCCTCTTGAACCACTCTATCTATTAAAAAACCCGCATCAAAATCCGTTGCGTAGTTTTAAAGATCTAAGCATACATTGAAACAGACCGACAGCGCGAAGCGACTTTGGCTGAAAGACCTACTCTACTAATGGCGACCGTGGCGACGTGCTCATACGTGTCAATATTTTAAAGGTTTTTGCAGATTTATGCAATTACCTCACGATAGATGTAAGTATGCAATCTCCTCCTGACGACCGGCGTCCTACACGTCATCCCACGGACCTTCGTCCGTGGGTTGGGACTTGGGACCTATGTCCCAACTCCCAATCATGTTTTGACTTTTTATCCCAGTCGTCAGGAAGGAAATTTTACCGGAATAAAAGTCACAATGTTTTCCTTTACCCATTTTGAAGGATGGATTTTAAGTACATACCTACGCTAACCGCATCGTCATTAACTGACTTGCATCCGCTATAGTAATTTAATTTGGGAGCAGTTAACTGCATTAATTGACGCGTGTGTGCACTAATTGGGTTTAAATTTAAATTGATCCAAAACCCAATCCATTTTGTCACGTGTTGATATTATGTACCTACCTAATAGTACCTATTTAGGCAAGAGGTATTTGATCGTCAATCTAAATAGGCGGCATATATCTACTAGACGCCAACGCTCAAAAGACGATGGTGTGGATCCTTCGCTCAAAATACAATCTCTTTAAGATCTTTTAAGTGTACGGCATCAGTGGCGACCCTGCGTGCAGCGTCGAGCTTCCAAGGGATTTGATCATCGTGCTCATGGTATAATAATATATTCCGCCTGGTACTCTCTTCCGACCACGTGACTGACACAAGCCTACGTCATCATGCGACAGCGCTATATGATAATATGCAATATCGCTATATAAAGTGGCAATTTTATTGTGACGTAGGCTTGTGTCACTCTGGGAGGAGAAGACCATGTTTTATTAGACTATGATCGTGCTAAATTGGACGCCGCGCTGCACCCCTAGCACATGATTGGCGCGACAGTATCTCGCGGCGAGATAGACTGCCCGTCTTTTTCTAACTATGTTAATAAAAAGGGTACCGGTAGTCTCGCCGCGAGATACTGTCGCGCCAATCATGTGCTAGCCCGGCTGTACGACCAGCTTCTCGCTCTCTTTGAGCGTCCACTCAGTCTTCACAGTGTTAATTTATTCCGCAGGATGGAAGTAGGCGTACGGATAGTGGGCGTGATCCTCCGTCTGATAAACTTCCTTCTGTCCCCGCTGTTCTGGCTGGCGTCCGCCCGTGGCCCGAAGTTGCGGGTGCCTCCACCAAAGCCCTTGCACCTCCGAAGCGCCACCGACCTAGCCCGAGCCGTCAGAGATGGAGAGGTAAAGGCAAAAATTCAAAATACAATAACAGTTTCTGCGAGTAGGTTTCAAGCTGGTTTCAAGTAATTGACAGCTGTTGAACGTCCAATCTTCAAAATAAAACCGCTTTTATGTGTATTATGTACTTCCTTCTGTTGGTGTGACCGGAATCACAAACAAAACCTAACCTAGCTAGGTAAATAAATAGCAAATGGAGCGTTCCACGAAATTGTCTACCGTTGTGTCGTACAAACGCGAATTATCTGAAGATTGGCGAGTTTAGGAGTTTTTTTTTTTTCTGTCACAGTGGATGTACAAAAACAAAATGCTCAGTAAAATAATTATCGATATTCGAACCAAAATGCATTTGTACACGACAGCTCATAGAATGTCACAAAACATAGGTACCTACGTAACTCATATTGTCTGCCGATAAAAATTTTGACAGTGGGCGATTATAATTTCAGCTAGGTATGTACTTATTTGTGACAGCTTCACAACCTGCCGCCATTCTTCTCTGAAGGCTATTTTGTACTTTTTTATAATGAGCCATTACCTTATCCGTCCTCAAAATCGTTTTGACTAACTAGCACACTGTGGTGAATAAGAGTTTTACTTCTTTTTAGTTCAGTTCATTCAAGTAGAACATGGGTCTTGTTATTAGGCTTCCTACTGCCGTCACCATTACCATTCATACCAACTTAATTTTCAGATGACAAGTGAAGAACTAGTGACAGCTTTCATCGAGCGAGTCAAAGAGGTGAACCCGATCCTCAACGCCGTAGTCGGCGAGAGATATGCATCAGCTTTAGCAGAAGCAAAGGAGGTGGACCGACAGATAGAAGCGGCGAAAAGAAATGGGAAGTCTCAAGAGATCTTTCAGAAGAAACCGCTCCTGGGTGTTCCTTTTACGGTTAAAGAGAGCTGTTCCCTTGCTGGTTAGTTGAATGATAAAGTGGAAATCATGAACGTCGTAGTCGACAAGTGTTATGCTTAAGATCTAGTAGTAGTAAAAGAGATGGACCGACAGTTATAAGTAGAGATTCTTAAGGTCCAGGACAAACTGCTGCTGGGTGTCCTATAGACGGTTAATTTTGGTTAAAACAATATTTTCGCTGTCCTGACCATGAAAAAACTGGACAGACCTTTAGTAAGGGATCCAAAATTTTCTGAACTACAACTTACCTAAGGCAAAACATGATGATTTAACACTAAAGCCGTTAAATTCATTCATGTTCTTTGTTGCTTGTTGTCTTAGCATTGTGATGCCAGAACAAGCTAATAAGAAGTCAGAATATCCCTGATTCTAATCTCGACCATAGAGAAAAAAATACATAGAGTGCTCACTCCATACATCAGTTTTAGTATCAAAAAGACTATTAGCATCTAGCATCGAGTAGCGGAACTATCAGTACTGCTACTTGACAATAGATGTAGCCACCGACCGGAAAGTCTTATGCTGTTGAGATAAGACTTTCCGGTCGGCGCTACATCTATTGTCAAGTAGCAGTACTGATAGTTCCGCTACTCGATGCTAGATGTAGACACTGAAATTAATAGTCTGAACTGATGTATGGAGTGAGCACTCTTATGTATTTTTTTTTCTATGTCTCGACTGTCCCAGTTCGCTATTGAAGCCAGGTTCCGTAGTAAAAATTCTAACGCATCGTTATACTTTACCAGGTATGTCAAACTCCGTCGGCTGCCTAGAGAACGCTGGAAACCGCGCCACGACCGACGGCGCGGCCGTCAGACTGGTCAAAGAAGCTGGTGCCATACCACTACTGGTATCTAATACACCAGAACTCTGCCTTGGATGGGAGACGACTAATCTGCTCAATGGGACGACGAATAATCCTTATTGTGTTAGCCGTACGCCGGGCGGATCGTCGGGTGGAGAGGTGAGTACAACATACTCATAATACTATAGATAGAGAGAGGGTTATATGATCGACGGTCAGTATCAATCGTGAAGGAAGACGGTGCTGTACCGCTTATAGTATCCGATACACCAGAACTCTGCCTTAAATGGGAGACGACTAATCTGCTCAACGGGACGACGAATAATCCTTATTGTGTTAGCCGTACGCCGGGCGGATCGTCGGGTGGAGAGGTGAGTACAACATACTCATAATACTATAGATAGAGAGAGGGTTATATGATTGACGGTCAGTATCAATCGTGAAGGAAGACGGTGCTGTACCGCTTATAGTATCCGATACCAGGTACTGTGGCTCACTCCGCGATTTCGTCGCTTTGCTACATCCGTTCCACCCCAATTTTGGGGAAAGCCATAACCCGCGCATGCCGCTGTCGCCACCTAGCGGCGGTGCTGATCGTAACAGACGCGTTTTGTTAGAGAGTGAGTCTTCTGTACTTAGTACTATTATTTATTCTGTGCCGATACACCAGAACTCTGCCTTGGGTGGGACACGACTAATCTGCTCAATGGGACGACGAATAATCCTTATTGTGTTAGCCGTACGCCGGGCGGATCGTCGGGTGGAGAGGTGAGTACATACATTGTAGATGACATTAGTTAGAGCGGGACATAGCAAGCGGCGGATAGGTAGTCAGAATAGCGAAGGAAGCCATAAGCTACTAGTATCCAAGTACTCCAGAGCTCTACTTTGGGTGGGAGACGACGATTAATCCTTATTGTGTTAGCCATACGCTGGGCGGATCGTTCGGTTGAGGTAACGGGCAGGGCCTTTTTTAGGGTTCCGTACCCAAAGGGTAAAAACGGGACCCTATTACTAAGACTCCGCTGTCCGTCCGTCCGTCCGTCCGTCTGTCACCAGGCTGTATCTCACGAACCGTGATAGCTAGACAGTTGAAATTTTCACAGATGATGTATTTATGTTGCCGCTATAACAACAAATACTAAAAACAGAATAAAATAAAGATTTAAGTGGGGCTCCCATACAACAAACGTGATTTTTGACCGAAGTTAAGCAACGTCGGGCGGGGTCAGTACTTGGATGGGTGACCGTTTTTTTGCTTGTTTTGCTCAATTTTTTGATGATGGTGCGGAACCCTCCGTGCGCGAGTCCGACTCGCACTTGGCCGGTTTTTTTATTGGCACGCATAAGCGTCGCCAGGGGGGGGCAGGGGGTGGGAGGGGGGGATTCAGCTGCCGCTGCAGCACAGAATAAAATTTGTAACTAAATGTACGAGTACATGCACCTCACCTCCGCCATCGGACATAGCCTACAACTAAAATTTATATCAATACCAACTGCTATGAACAAGGTCTTGCAATCTGCCCGTTGTCAACCAATTTCCATTATAACATGAAGCCATCAATGCATAAGGAAATGTCACGTCCGCAAAGCTATAGGAGACCGCCTAAACGCCTGCTTGAATGCCTATTGTGCGACGACGCCAGGCCCGGGTCGTTAAGTGGCTTGTTTGTTCAGTTATAAATTTATAATACGAAAAACGACCTCGCTTGGTTACCTGTTTATTTTTCTTGAAGCTTTCATTTGGGGGTGTTTTTTCTCTGTCATTGTATTTCTTCTTTTGTTTTTAGGGTTTGAGGTCAAAAGGAAAAAACGGAACCCTAATAAGTGTAGACCATTGTTTTGTAATAAAATTATCTAATAGATTATTACATTAATACCTACAGTACGTATTTTTTCCAAGCGTTACGTGCTAATTTAATAGATACTTTATACGACAAACATCTTTGTTTGACGGACTAACTCTGTTCCTCAGTAGACACGGTTAGTGCAAATACTGCAAATACCTGTCTAAAGCAAAGGTTAAACATGGGCGCAAACATTACCTAAGTGAAACTTCAATATATGTACCTACATAGTTAGACATCAGTGTCGCATGACACCATCATAAGTTTGTTTAAGAGCCCATCAACGTGCACACTAGCGCCACTGCTAAATAATCGTGATTATTTCAATTTAACGAAAGATATTTAAAAAAGGGGGCCGCTACGTACTGTATCTTGTATTAGAGTACCTTTTGAATACATCAAACTAGTTTCTATGTTGCTGGATTCGTCAATCTATAAACTCAAAACAAAAACGGCCGTTTTAACTTTTGACGCATCAACATAAAGACAATATTTATGTTTAAAAACAATGATTTTCAAGATAGGTTATAGGCGTTCCAAAATTGAAGCGCTTAACTTGTGACAAATTGGACAAGTTGCCTTTAGTCGCGGCTGGACAAGCGAGAAATGTGCACGTGCTAACGAGCTCCCGCACACCGAAAGAGACGACTTTATGTTTAACAACGAGTGTGACAAAGATGGATCGAATGAGAAAATTAATCAAAAATAACAGATTTCTTCGTAGGCACAGAAATAAATATGGAAGTATTTTTGTGCTCCTCAAGTATGAGTATAACTTATCTATGGTTATATATGTAATATCATTGTTTGAGAAAAGTTATTTTTTATGCCGTATTGCAATTTCAGGGTGCCCTTCTGGCGTGCGGCGCATCAGTTTTCAGCGTGGCGTCCGATATCGCTGGCTCCATTCGGTTGCCGGCTGCGTTCTGCGGAGTTTTCGGACATAAACCTACACCAGGTAGTATTCTTGCAATCCTACTAATACCTATTATATGTACTAGTAGCGGGCAGTTTATTTATGTTTAGATCTTTATTTCTTCATCAATCCATCACGCAAAACCGCTGAAAGGATTTCAAAAAAGTATAGCCCTCAGATAATACTATAAGGGGGTGAAATGGGAGTTGCAATTAAATTCAAGATTAACTAAGACTTTTAGGTCGCAGTTGATAATTAGTTATTTTTGGGTTACCCCGTGTGAGAAAGGCCTAAGGATGAGGGCAGTTCAAGGATTTCTAAGAGTACGGTAGTATAGTAATACTTTCCAAATACTTATCTATCAAGCTAAGAATTTTAAAAGTGGAAAAATTAAAATTCTTAGGTGAGACTTGAACTTTCGGCCTCTGGATCGATACTCCAGCGCTCTGACATCTGAGCAAGCAAGACCTCATCCATAGCCGGCAAATCTTTCCACCACATGGGTCAAGGGGACCCATATGGGTCGATCCAGAGGCCGTACACTCACCTACGACAGTAATTTTTCCACTTTTAAATGTATTTTAAGCTTAATAGCATCGTTCGCAGATGTTTCGACGGTTAACCTTTTGGACGCCAATGACCGATATATACGCACCGCAGGCCCAACGCCAAAGACGCATTAATCGGTCATAGACCACAGAGCAACATAGACCTTGACACGGCGTCCAAAAGGTTAAAACTTATCTATCAAGTAAGTAAGTAAGTGTTTTATTTGTAAATATAGGTAGAATTACAGTGGTGGTCAGTTTATAATATGTACAGTTTCACTATATTTTGCAAAACGGCGTACAAAAACATTGAACTTAATACTAGCAACTAAACTATCATGCTCACCGAGTACGAGTAATAATCTAATCCTACTTACAGCTATGATAATTAATGAATATCAGGTACATAGTTCATGAGAATTGTAGATGTCAAAATATAGATTTCCATCACTATTATTATCCATATAATTAATAAATACAATCTCAATTAGATGCCTATTGAAAATATAATACAAATTGTCATAATACATATCATTCTAAGTCATCATTTAAATATTCTGCAATGGAATAATAGCATTTATGAACCAATAATGTCGTTAGCTTATTTTTTTAATTCTAATCGAACGAGCGAGCGAAGCGAAGCGAAGTTCTTACATTCGACTTGGGACACGCGGCTGGCTAGGGGCACGTCCCGGCATTTCAATGTTTTTAAGCTGAACTATCAGAGGATAGTTTGATACACAATAACTTAAGTAAATTTGTTCTAATTTCAATGAAATTGGGTAAACGTGTAGTTGAGGGCATTATATTTTAGTCATTAAATTATGAGCAGGCTCGCTCAAGGGGTTATTGAGCTAGAAGAGCTTAGAAGGCCAAAAAGCAATTTGAGAGGGGTCTTGCTATTCTGGTCATCTTTTTTGCAAGAAAGTATGGTCGAGTTTGGTATCAAATGAAAGTGCTCGGCTTACACATTTATATATATATTTTTAATTTACCATTAATTAAACTACAGTTCTATGCGAAACGCGAGTTCTCAGTTCGGGGCGAACTACTAGTATACTTAGTGACTTAAAGTTGATCGGCAATTTGTTATCATTGTTACAGGTATCATCCCAATAGAAGGCCACATCCCTACCCTGAACGATGAGAACTACTCCAAGTTCTTGACAGTGGGTCCCATGACCAGGAAAGCGGAAGACCTGTCACTTCTCCTCAACATAATGGCCGGAGAAAACAGAAGCAAGTTCAGACTGGACGAGCCCGTGGATATAAACAAGCTTAAGGTGAGGTATTTGACGGGCGTAAAATTTGCGACGACGCTTGGTTTAAGCATAGAGAAATATAATAAGACAAGAGTGCTCACTCCATACTCTTTCGTGGCTACAGGTAGTACAGGTGGCCCAAGATAGAGAGAGATGGGACCGTTTGGAGGAGGCCTATACCCAAACAGGGGTTCTTGCAACAGAACCATAATACCTAACGTATATACACATAACATCTAGCATTACTTTTGTTTTTTTAATAGAAGTTAGAACAAAAAAAACATATATTTAAATACTAAGTAATACATACCATACATTAGGAAATAGTAACACTTGAATAACTATAACATGTAATATGTAATCTTTGCAAGCAAGAAATAAAAGGCTTTTTTATTTATTTATTTAAGGTGAGGTATTTGACGGGCGTAAAATTTACGACGACGCTTGGTTTAAGCATAGAGAAATATAATAAGACAAGAGTGCTCACTCCATACATCAGTTAGACTATTAATTTCAGTGTCTACATCTAGCATCGAGTAGCGGAACTATCAGTACTGCTACTTGACAATAGATGTAGCACCGACCGGAATGTCTTATCTCAACAGCATAAGACTTTCCGGTCGGTGCTACATCTATTGTCAAGTAGCAGTACTGGTAGTTCCGCTACTCGATGCTAGATGCTAATAGTCTTTTTGGTACTAAAACTGATGTATGGAGTGAACAATCTATGTATTTTTTCTCTATGGTTTAAGACACTCGCATGAGTCGCAAGTACGCGAGGCCAATAGACATCCCTTCCTTGCTTATCAATCCAGACTTTTATAACATCCTAGCTTCATCCATCGTTTACAATGATATAAAAGTATAATATTGTATAAAACTAAGTATATTTATCATTTTGTATTTCATCTATATACCTACCTGTCCTGACCCCTACATTTTCCAAATTCCGAATTACCTTTAATCCTTGTTCCGCGTTTAATTTCCTTCCCTTTAATTTACTTGACGTTGGCTACGGGCAACACCGCCCTCAAGTCCTTAAAAAAAAAAAAAAGTACGCGAGCCAAGCATCATCAGCGGGACACCTGTTCACCACGGGCACATTACACCTGCCAGACCTTTGGTCGTGTTAGCCGCTTCCGTATTGGCTTAGTGTAAGTGTAAGGCCTGAGTGGACGCTCGAGTTGGGCGTGCAGCGGGGCGGGACGTGCGGCGTGCATGTTAAACAAATGCAAACGTATAGGAGCGGCCTTAGTGCACGCTGCTCACATCACGCGTGAGACCGACGCCACGCTGCACGCCCCGCCGAACGCTCCGCTTCGAGCGTCCACTCAGGCCTTACACTAAGGCTAATCCATGATCCAATTCAGCCGACAGATCAAATACTGCAATAATGCAATGAAACCAAACAAGCCTTTAACAATAAAAAACATATTTTCAAATCTAAAATGTCTACCAACACTAAAAACCATTTTATTAAATCCTACATCTGGAGCATCGCCTTATACGCCTGCGAAACGTGGACACTGACCAGTGTTGGCCGAAAGTTAATGCAAATTGAAAATGCTGGCCATTAACCATTATAAATTGAATCGTAAACTATAATCGTCCGATACGGTTTAAGGTTCAATTTATAATGTTTAATGGCCAACATTTTCAATTCGCATTAACTTTCGGCCAACACTGACACTGACACAAAGAGATAGAGAAAGATTGGAAAGCTTCGAAATGTGGTGTTGGCGGAGAATGGAAGGGATTAGTTGGACAGAAAAAATATCAAATGTTAGGGTTCTCAGGATTACAGAGAAAAGAAATATAATAAAAACAATAGAAAATAGAAGAGGAATACTAATTGGACATCTGCTAAGACACGACCTGTTCCTTAAGAACATCATAGAAGGAAAAATAGAGGGAAAGAGAAGGAGAGGAAGACCGAGGAAAAAATATTTAAACCAAATAAAAGAAAAGGTTCAGGTCGTGTCACACCAGAAGGTTAAGGAGTTGGCAGAGGACCGGATGAGTTGGAGATTGCTCCACCGACAAGAGCACAGCTCTTAAATAAGAAGATGAGAAGAAGCAATGAAACCTATACATGTATTATTTTCACTAGGCCAGACGACCGGTCTGGCCTAGTGGGTAGTGACCCTGCCTGCTAAGCCGATGGTCCTGGCTTCGAATCCCGGTAAGGGCATTTATTTGTGTGATAAACACTAATATTTGTTCCGGAGTCATGGATGTTTTCTATGTATATAAGTATGTATTTATCTATATAAGTATGTATATCGTCGCCTAGCACCCATAGTACAAGCTTTGCTTAGTTTGGGGCTAGGTTGATCTGTGTAAGATGTCCCCCAATATTTATTTATTATTATTTATTTATTTGTTGCAGGTGTTATACATGACGGAGGCGACGGACGCTATTCCACTAATGCCGGTGCACTCGGGTATCAAGCAGGCCGTGCGCGCCGCCGCCGTATACCTGGGCGAGTGCGGCGCCTCTCTCAGCCAGGTGAAGGCAATGATATTATATAACCATAGATAGGTTATACTCATACTTGAGTAGTGTTGAGTCGCTCACTCGTGAGGCACCTCATTTGTACCACTCATTTTGTTAATTTGTCGCAGTACTTCGTACCGCAAAAATGTCTTACTTCACTCCTCTATTCATTTTACTTGATTCTAAAATTATCTTTCTCCTAAAAGTTCTATTCTTAACCTCCAGAATTGCACTCCAATTAAATGTTACTATTTATTTATTTATAAAGGAAGTGATGAATACATAAATATGTATATACATTAAATATTTTTGTCGCCGTTGGAATTAATGGAATAGTCGACGCTGAAAATATGCTAGTACCTCACCTCATTTGAAGTAAGACATTGTAACACCTCATTTTAGAAAATGAGGTACTCATACAAACTCATTTTAAATGGATGTCCTACTCATCACTATACTTGAGGAGCACAAAAAATACTTCCATATTTATTTCTGTGCCTACGAAGAAATCTGTTATTTTTGATTAATTTTCTCATTCCATCCATCTTTGTCACACTCGTTGTTAAACATAAGGTCGTCTCTTTCTCTTTCGGTATGCGGGAGCTCGTTAGCACGTGCACATTTCTCGCTTGTCCAGCCGCGACTAAAGGCAACTTGTCCAATTTCTCACAAGGTAAGCGCTTCAATTTTGAAACGCCTATAACCTATCTTGAGTTATAAATCATTGGGTGAGGGTGGCTTTATGCACTTTCCGACAAAAATTCAAAGTATAGTTTATCAAAGAGGACTGTCTCATTTCAAACATAGATAGAGTCATACTATATCTTTGTCTTACACTAGTACTAGCACCCAAAAAAAAGGATGAGTATAGTTTTCCTGGTTTTTTTTTAAGTAATAAATCTTTATTTACAAAAATACAAATTACATAGTGTGGCAGGGGTCTCCACACTAGGTTTCGCCTGTATCGCGGGGTATCAGACCAGCTATTATGGTCTCATTTTTATCACCTGTCATGCTATGCGTCACTTTCGCACTTACATATTCGTTAGAACGTCACAGCCATGGTGCCAAATGATAAAGACATCTTAGCCCTACAGGAATACATTTTAACCAACAGAATGAAAGTTACTAACATGACTGACAAATTGATTTGACCAACTATATTTAAGATTAGATTCTCTACAAGTGTTACTCTTGTCCCGGTGTATTTTTAATGATATAGGGGGCTAACGAGCAGACGGATCGCCTGATGGTAAGCGATTACCGCCACCCATGGACACCCCCAACACCAGAAGGGTTGTTAGCTCGAATAGTTCGTTGCCGGCCTTTAAGATGGGTGTTTCTCTTACCCTACCGGACCGTTCCACACTGTCCTATTAATTTGTTTATTTTTAACCGACTTCCAAATCTAAAAGGAGGAGGTTATCAATTCGGTTGTATGTTTTTTTTTTTTTTTTTTTTTTTTTTATGTTTGTTACTTCATATCTCCGTCATTACTGGACCGATTTTGAAAATTCATTTTTTGATTGTATGTATATGCATACAGATTGGTCCCGTTTTTGTCAAAACCCAGTTCTGATGATGGGATCCATGAGGAATCGAGGGAACTCCTCAAATCTTAAAGGCATACATATAGTGATTTTTGTGTTTTTATCAACAAATCAAGCATATACATTCAGAAACGTGACATTTGATGAAGTGGAACTGCTGATGATGATCAGAACAGAACTCTTCAACGACGCATAGTTCACGTTTGGCGATTTGTCCTCTTCGTTATGTTTGGTAAGCAAGTTAAGTTTTTAAGCCACATTTTTGTCAAGCTCGAGTTCTGATGATGGGATCCATGAGGAATCGAGGGAACTCCTCAAATCTTAAAGGCGTGCGTATAGAGATTTTTGTATTTTCATCAGAAAATCAAGCATTTTTATTAAAAACTGTCGCATTTGATGAAGTGGAACTGCTGATGATGATCAGAACAGAACTCTTCAACGACCCATAGTTCACGTTTGGCGATTTGTCCTCTTCGTTATGTTTGTTAAGCAAGTTTAGTTTTTAAGCCACATTTCTGTCAAGCTCGAGTTCTGATGATGAGATCTATAAGGAATCGAGGGAACTCCTCAAATCTTAAAGGCATACATATAGTGATTGTTGTGTTTTAATCAACAAATCAAGCATATACATTTAAAAAGTAACATTTGAGGAAGTGTAACTGCTGATGATGACCAGAACGAAACTCTTTAACGACGCATAGCTCGCGTTTGGCGATTTTTCCTTTTCGTTATGTTTGTTAAGCAAGTTAGGTTTTTAAGCCATATTTATGTCAAGCTCAAGTTCTGAACATGGGATCCATGAGAAATCGAGGGAACTCCTCAAATCTTAAAGGCACACGTATATAATTTTCTGTATTTTCATCTTAAAATAAAGCATTAACATTAAAAACTGTCGCATTTGATGAACTGGAACTGCTGATGATGATCAGAACAGAACTCTTCAACGACGCATAGTACATGTTTGGTGATTTCGAATTTCGACTTTGACTTGGACTGGGACCCGGACTCGGATCCAGATCCGGCCTCGTACCCGGATCCGGTTCGGACCCGGACCCGGACTCGGACACAGACCCGGACCTTGACCCGGAAAACCACTATGATACCTAAACTAAACAAACTACTATGATTACCTACCATAAAATGTAAGTATAAAGTATGATGAGGCCAAACCCCTCCCGCTCAAACCCCCGTACACCGCACCGCATGCGCCGTTAAGTGGGTTAGGTTAGGTTTGAACTGCTATCCTCACAGAACCGAACAAAAGTGGGTTAGGTTAGGTTAGAACTGCGAGCCTTACAGAAACGAAATGCTTCCTTTTCTACATAGCGCACCATCTACAATAATCTTTCACCGGGCCGCATAGAAGTCGGTTTTTTTTTCTTAAAAATTATTATTTTATTTACAGGAAAAGTTCGAAGAGCTAGAAAACTCGGTGGAATTATCAATATCAGTATTCTTTTCTATGAAAGATATACCGAACATGCTGCAAGACCCGACTAATCCGAAGGTTTGTATTCAATTGAATGGGCGTACAGTCAACTGCAAAAATAACTAAATTAAGTATGGTAAATACTGGTAATTTACCGTTACCGATTATTTCTTAAAAAAAAGTACTGGTGGCATTTCGGGAATATATACAGCGAGCTGCACGATTGCATGCCATGCAATTTTATACCTTGGTGTACGTCCATAGACTAGGAATCCTCTAGACGGAGTTTAGAGCAATTATTTCATGAAACCGATGCTGCCAAAATACTGGGGTGCGGGCCGTGCGGGGGACGAGGTGAGCGAGTCCCGTGCCGTGATTGGTCCGTTTAAAGACACCTTGACTCGAAGATGGAGTAAAACTACCGTATATTTGTGGCAGAGGGGGTAGCGTTACTTTGCTCAGTCTAGAGGATGTCTTGTCTGTGTGTACGTCGCACTGCTGGGCACAGCTCTCCTCTTTCTACAAAAGTGTTGACATTTCCCACTGTAACCCAAATTGGGGTTTTCGAATACAACCTTACAAGTGTGCCATAACCTAAAAGAACCGTTCGTGTATGCAAGATTTCTCACGGTGTTTTCCTTCGCCGAAAACTAACTGATAACATTACATATCATATGATATTTATTATGTACTAAATTGTGATTGTATCTGTATCATCTGTATATCTATTGCTAATATTGCTATATAAAAAGTCTAAGGTTTCGATTATCATTGTTGGAATTCGTAGCGCTACGCTCGTAGCCGATCCAAGCGTTTTCCCGCTTTGTATAGTAAAGCGACTACGAACAGAGAACAGGTTCGTGGCACTCAATGTTTTAAAAAGTGCTTTTTATTACGCCAGAATTTCAATCCACGACTTTATTACTGATCTACTACCATTAGCACTAGAGATGCCACGAATATTCGGCAACTATTCGGTATTCGGCCTATTCGGCCACTTTGCCGAATATTCGGTATTCGGCCGAATGTTGCCTACTATTCGGCCGAATGCCGAATATCTGTTGCGCCGAATGTTGCCTACTATTCGGCCGAATGCCGAATATCTGTTGCACCTACTTAAAAAGAAAAATTGCACAAAAAAAAACCCAAAAACTATGTAGGTATATTTAGAATGTGTTCTTGGAAAGTTGTTAAATACGAAGACCCTTTTTGAACATTTGTTGATTAAAAAACTATTTATTTTTATCATGAGTCTGTTTTGTTTGACTCTATTCATTAATGCTGTTCAACAAAAATATATCTTAGCTAACGTCATCTAACGTTGAGCTTTGTTAGCGATCAGTTTTCATAATAATTGTGACTCAAAATGTTCGCATCTCATGCCGAATATTCGGTATTCGACCGAGAGAGGGGCCGAATATTCGGTATTCGGCCAAAACCACTATTTGGGGCATCTCTAATTAGCACTGCTCAAGTATGATTGTCCGATATAAATGCAAAATGAAAGTTTTATCCTTTTCAGCGTCAACGCAGCCTCCTAGTAGAACTACTGAAGCACATAGTGGGTGGTGCGTCTCGCTCGCTCCAAGCACTCGGTTTCACTCTCATAGACAAAACTAACCTGTTCATACCGGAGCATCGGCGGAGCCATTACTGCGAGAGGGCAGAGAAACTTAGAGAACACATGACGGTATGTCTGTCTCTTTCTATTCTGTAGTTACTGTTACATAGTCGGTCTCACTCTCACAGACAAAACTAACCTGTTCATACCGGAGCATCGGCGGAGCCATTACTGCGAGAGGGCAGACAAGCTTAGAGAACACATGACGGTATGTCTGTCTCTTTCTATTCTGTAGTTACTGTTACATAGTCGGTCTCACTCTCACAGACAAAACTAACCTGTTCATACCTGAGCATCCGCGGAGCCATTACTGCGAGAGGGCAGACAAGCTTAGAGAACACATGACGGTATGTCTGTCTCTTTCTATTCTGTAGTTACTGTTACATAGTCGGTCTCACTCTCACAGACAAAACTAACCTGTTCATACCGGAGCATCGGCGGAGCCATTACTGCCAGAGGGCAGACAAGCTTAGAGAACACATGACGGTATGTCTGTCTCTTTCTATTCTGTAGTTACTGTTACATAGTCGGTCTCACTCTCACAGATAAGACCAACTTATTTATACCTGAGCATCCGCGGAGCCATTACTGCGAGAGGGCAGAGAAGCTTAGAGAACACATGACGGTATGTCTGTCTCATTCTATTCTGTAGTTACTGTTACATAGTCGGTCTCACTCTCACAGATAAAACCAACTTATTTATACCTGAGCATCCGCGGAGCCATTACTGCGAGAGGGCAGAGAAGCTTAGTTAGCGTACAGAACACATGACGGTATGTTTGTCTCTTTCTATTTTGTAGTTACTGTAACATAGTCGGTCTCACTCTCACAGACAAAACTAACCTGTCCATACCGGAGCATCGGCAGAGCCATTACTGCGAGAGAGCAGAAAAGCTTCGAGAACACATGACGGTAAATTGTGATGATGATATACAAATTATACATACCTATAAATGGGTTAATCAACTTTTACTTGTCACGCGTTGCTATGGTTACGGTCTCCTGAGTCACTCTTAAAATTCTAGGTTTCTCGTATTTAAATGAACCAAACTTGCATTTTATGGTAGTTATAAGACCTTTCCATAATGGGGCATCTACTGAGCATGTTAGTAGAACATGGTACAGCAGTTCTTCTAACAATCTATGCTACTATTGTCTCCTCGCTGATGGGACAGAATAACAACAAGAAATAGTTGATGGCCTTTCTCTGAATTTTTCGAAGTGTGAACTTTTCATTTCCAGCACTAACCTGGAAAGGGAAAGTATAGTCGACAAGTTCAGAGAGGTTGCTCCTGGAATAAAGATTGTGGATGAGAGTTCGCTTAACCTCCTTGGGTCTCCTGTTTTGGACCAATCTTTTGATGATTATGTTGAGAACAAAATTCAGAATTTCAAGTCAGTTTCGGAACGCCTATTGGAGATTAATGTTCACACGGCTTACACCATCATGCGACATTGCCTTTTTGTTCCTAAGTTTACATACGTTCTTCGTTGTAGTCACTTCTGGAAGTTTCCTAATCTTCTTTTGAAGCTGGACGAGGTGGTAAAGAATTCCCTGGCGTCGATTTTTAACATTTCTTTTGATTCGAGGTGCTGGAGCCAGGCTACTCTGCCTATTAGGTTCGGTGGCTTGGGAATCCGAAATATCTCCAGTGTGGCGTTGCCTGCGTTTTTGGCTTCGGTGCATAGCGCGCAGGGATTGATAGGGTGTATTTTGGCTTCATCATTTGGGAATCTAGAGCCGGCGCACTGCACTGAGGCTAAAAATGTATGGTCATTGTCTTGTCCGAACACCGACCTGCCTACCAACCTTTGCTCGCAGAGGCAGTGGGACGAGCCGCTCTGTCAACTAGTACGGAATAATCTTGTTGATACGTCAACTGGCTTGGCGGAGCGTGCTCGTCTTCTTGCTGCTGCGGAATGGGAGTCTGGTCAGTGGTTACTAGCCTTACCTTCTCCGTCGATAGGTACACTCCTTGATAACGTCACTTTTCGTCTGGCTGCTAGTTTGCGAGTAGGGGCAGTGACTAATGTCCCGCATCGCTGCCAATGTGGCTCCATGGTTGACAGCTTGGGTCATCATGGCCTCTCTTGTAGCAGGAGTGCTGGTCGGATTCCTCGTCACGCCAGCTTGAACGATGTCATCCGAAGGGCTCTTGTCAGCGTAAAGGTACCTGCTATTCTGGAGCCTGTTGGTTTAACGAGGGATGACGGCAAGAGACCCGACGGTATGACGCTGGTGCCCTGGAGTATGGGGAGGCCTCTGGTTTGGGATGCAACGTGTGTAGACACTTTTGCCGTGTCCCACTTACCGGGCACTAGCTCTGGTGCTGGTCATGCGGCCACGACGGCCGAGGATAACAAACGGCGCAAGTACAGCACTCTCGGCAGTGGCTACATATTTGAGCCTTTTGGGGTCGAAACGTTAGGGTCGTGGGGGCCCAGCGCCCGGCGCTTATTTAAGGATTTGGCGTCGCGTTTGGTCGATGCCTCGGGTGACCAGAGGGCAGGCCAGTATTTTGCCCAGAGAATTAGTATAGCTATTCAACGGGGAAATGCGGCCAGCCTGCTGGGTACACTGCCTGCTGGCGGTGAGTTGGAGGGTGTATTTTATTTGTAGGTTTTTTTTTTTTTTTTTTTTCTTTTTTTTTTTTTTGTTGTTATTAATGTGTATTTTTAGAGTGAGTTGACGAAGCCTGTTGCGGATTTTATCGCTGTAGTTTTTTGTGACGATGCCTGTAGCTGATTGTAAGTTTGTGTTTACCTGACGAAGCCTGCGTTGCGGATATAAAAGTATGGTCTCTGAATAAATAAGAAATAGTTGATTGACCCAAATAAAACATAATTTTAATAACTAACCTATAAAACTTAAAAACTAAATCTAAAAATAAATAAAACTAATCTTATAATAAATAACTTAAAATTATTCCCCTGACAATTACACTATTTTTTTTTTTTAACTTTTGTTGAACTTTCAGCGGACCCTGGGCACGGACGGAATATTCCTGTACCCAGTGTTCACCGGCCCGGCTCATCGCCACCACGAGGTGTTCTCGCGAGCCTCGGGCGTGCTGTACAGCATGCTGTTCAACGTGCTGGGGCTGCCCGCCACCGCCGTGCCCGTGGGGCTGTGTGGTGACCTGCCACTCGCTATACAGGTAACATACCCTGGGCACGGACGGAATATTCCTGTACCCAGTGTTCACCGGCCCGGCTCATCGCCACCACGAGGTGTTCTCGCGAGCCTCGGGCGTGCTGTACAGCATGCTGTTCAACGTGCTGGGGCTGCCCGCCACCGCCGTGCCCGTGGGGCTGTGTGGTGACCTGCCACTCGCTATACAGGTAACATACCCTGGGCACGGACGGAATATTCCTGTACCCAGTGTTCACCGGCCCGGCTCATCGCCACCACGAGGTGTTCTCGCGAGCCTCGGGCGTGCTGTACAGCATGCTGTTCAACGTGCTGGGGCTGCCCGCCACCGCCGTGCCCGTGGGGCTGTGTGGTGACCTGCCACTCGCTATACAGGTAACATACCCTGGGCACGGACGGAATATTCCTGTACCCAGTGTTCACCGGCCCGGCTCATCGCCACCACGAGGTGTTCTCGCGAGCCTCGGGCGTGCTGTACAGCATGCTGTTCAACGTGCTGGGGCTGCCCGCCACCGCCGTGCCCGTGGGGCTGTGTGGTGACCTGCCACTCGCTATACAGGTAACATACCCTGGGCACGGACGGAATATTCCTGTACCCAGTGTTCACCGGCCCGGCTCATCGCCACCACGAGGTGTTCTCGCGAGCCTCGGGCGTGCTGTACAGCATGCTGTTCAACGTGCTGGGGCTGCCCGCCACCGCCGTGCCCGTGGGGCTGTGTGGTGACCTGCCACTCGCTATACAGGTAACATACCCTGGGCACGGACGGAATATTCCTGTACCCAGTGTTCACCGGCCCGGCTCATCGCCACCACGAGGTGTTCTCGCGAGCCTCGGGCGTGCTGTACAGCATGCTGTTCAACGTGCTGGGGCTGCCCGCCACCGCCGTGCCCGTGGGGCTGTGTGGTGACCTGCCACTCGCTATACAGGTAACATACCCTGGGCACGGACGGAATATTCCTGTACCCAGTGTTCACCGGCCCGGCTCATCGCCACCACGAGGTGTTCTCGCGAGCCTCGGGCGTGCTGTACAGCATGCTGTTCAACGTGCTGGGGCTGCCCGCCACCGCCGTGCCCGTGGGGCTGTGTGGTGACCTGCCACTCGCTATACAGGTAACATACCCTGGGCACGGACGGAATATTCCTGTACCCAGTGTTCACCGGCCCGGCTCATCGCCACCACGAGGTGTTCTCGCGAGCCTCGGGCGTGCTGTACAGCATGCTGTTCAACGTGCTGGGGCTGCCCGCCACCGCCGTGCCCGTGGGGCTGTGTGGTGACCTGCCACTCGCTATACAGGTAACATACCCTGGGCACGGACGGAATATTCCTGTACCCAGTGTTCACCGGCCCGGCTCATCGCCACCACGAGGTGTTCTCGCGAGCCTCGGGCGTGCTGTACAGCATGCTGTTCAACGTGCTGGGGCTGCCCGCCACCGCCGTGCCCGTGGGGCTGTGTGGTGACCTGCCACTCGCTATACAGGTAACATACCCTGGGCACGGACGGAATATTCCTGTACCCAGTGTTCACCGGCCCGGCTCATCGCCACCACGAGGTGTTCTCGCGAGCCTCGGGCGTGCTGTACAGCATGCTGTTCAACGTGCTGGGGCTGCCCGCCACCGCCGTGCCCGTGGGGCTGTGTGGTGACCTGCCACTCGCTATACAGGTAACATACCCTGGGCACGGACGGAATATTCCTGTACCCAGTGTTCACCGGCCCGGCTCATCGCCACCACGAGGTGTTCTCGCGAGCCTCGGGCGTGCTGTACAGCATGCTGTTCAACGTGCTGGGGCTGCCCGCCACCGCCGTGCCCGTGGGGCTGTGTGGTGACCTGCCACTCGCTATACAGGTAACATACCCTGGGCACGGACGGAATATTCCTGTACCCAGTGTTCACCGGCCCGGCTCATCGCCACCACGAGGTGTTCTCGCGAGCCTCGGGCGTGCTGTACAGCATGCTGTTCAACGTGCTGGGGCTGCCCGCCACCGCCGTGCCCGTGGGGCTGTGTGGTGACCTGCCACTCGCTATACAGGTAACATACCCTGGGCACGGACGGAATATTCCTGTACCCAGTGTTCACCGGCCCGGCTCATCGCCACCACGAGGTGTTCTCGCGAGCCTCGGGCGTGCTGTACAGCATGCTGTTCAACGTGCTGGGGCTGCCCGCCACCGCCGTGCCCGTGGGGCTGTGTGGTGACCTGCCACTCGCTATACAGGTAACATACCCTGGGCACGGACGGAATATTCCTGTACCCAGTGTTCACCGGCCCGGCTCATCGCCACCACGAGGTGTTCTCGCGAGCCTCGGGCGTGCTGTACAGCATGCTGTTCAACGTGCTGGGGCTGCCCGCCACCGCCGTGCCCGTGGGGCTGTGTGGTGACCTGCCACTCGCTATACAGGTAACATACCCTGGGCACGGACGGAATATTCCTGTACCCAGTGTTCACCGGCCCGGCTCATCGCCACCACGAGGTGTTCTCGCGAGCCTCGGGCGTGCTGTACAGCATGCTGTTCAACGTGCTGGGGCTGCCCGCCACCGCCGTGCCCGTGGGGCTGTGTGGTGACCTGCCACTCGCTATACAGGTAACATACCCTGGGCACGGACGGAATATTCCTGTACCCAGTGTTCACCGGCCCGGCTCATCGCCACCACGAGGTGTTCTCGCGAGCCTCGGGCGTGCTGTACAGCATGCTGTTCAACGTGCTGGGGCTGCCCGCCACCGCCGTGCCCGTGGGGCTGTGTGGTGACCTGCCACTCGCTATACAGGTAACATACCCTGGGCACGGACGGAATATTCCTGTACCCAGTGTTCACCGGCCCGGCTCATCGCCACCACGAGGTGTTCTCGCGAGCCTCGGGCGTGCTGTACAGCATGCTGTTCAACGTGCTGGGGCTGCCCGCCACCGCCGTGCCCGTGGGGCTGTGTGGTGACCTGCCACTCGCTATACAGGTAACATACCCTGGGCACGGACGGAATATTCCTGTACCCAGTGTTCACCGGCCCGGCTCATCGCCACCACGAGGTGTTCTCGCGAGCCTCGGGCGTGCTGTACAGCATGCTGTTCAACGTGCTGGGGCTGCCCGCCACCGCCGTGCCCGTGGGGCTGTGTGGTGACCTGCCACTCGCTATACAGGTAACATACCCTGGGCACGGACGGAATATTCCTGTACCCAGTGTTCACCGGCCCGGCTCATCGCCACCACGAGGTGTTCTCGCGAGCCTCGGGCGTGCTGTACAGCATGCTGTTCAACGTGCTGGGGCTGCCCGCCACCGCCGTGCCCGTGGGGCTGTGTGGTGACCTGCCACTCGCTATACAGGTAACATACCCTGGGCACGGACGGAATATTCCTGTACCCAGTGTTCACCGGCCCGGCTCATCGCCACCACGAGGTGTTCTCGCGAGCCTCGGGCGTGCTGTACAGCATGCTGTTCAACGTGCTGGGGCTGCCCGCCACCGCCGTGCCCGTGGGGCTGTGTGGTGACCTGCCACTCGCTATACAGGTAACATACCCTGGGCACGGACGGAATATTCCTGTACCCAGTGTTCACCGGCCCGGCTCATCGCCACCACGAGGTGTTCTCGCGAGCCTCGGGCGTGCTGTACAGCATGCTGTTCAACGTGCTGGGGCTGCCCGCCACCGCCGTGCCCGTGGGGCTGTGTGGTGACCTGCCACTCGCTATACAGGTAACATACCCTGGGCACGGACGGAATATTCCTGTACCCAGTGTTCACCGGCCCGGCTCATCGCCACCACGAGGTGTTCTCGCGAGCCTCGGGCGTGCTGTACAGCATGCTGTTCAACGTGCTGGGGCTGCCCGCCACCGCCGTGCCCGTGGGGCTGTGTGGTGACCTGCCACTCGCTATACAGGTAACATACCCTGGGCACGGACGGAATATTCCTGTACCCAGTGTTCACCGGCCCGGCTCATCGCCACCACGAGGTGTTCTCGCGAGCCTCGGGCGTGCTGTACAGCATGCTGTTCAACGTGCTGGGGCTGCCCGCCACCGCCGTGCCCGTGGGGCTGTGTGGTGACCTGCCACTCGCTATACAGGTAACATACCCTGGGCACGGACGGAATATTCCTGTACCCAGTGTTCACCGGCCCGGCTCATCGCCACCACGAGGTGTTCTCGCGAGCCTCGGGCGTGCTGTACAGCATGCTGTTCAACGTGCTGGGGCTGCCCGCCACCGCCGTGCCCGTGGGGCTGTGTGGTGACCTGCCACTCGCTATACAGGTAACATACCCTGGGCACGGACGGAATATTCCTGTACCCAGTGTTCACCGGCCCGGCTCATCGCCACCACGAGGTGTTCTCGCGAGCCTCGGGCGTGCTGTACAGCATGCTGTTCAACGTGCTGGGGCTGCCCGCCACCGCCGTGCCCGTGGGGCTGTGTGGTGACCTGCCACTCGCTATACAGGTAACATACCCTGGGCACGGACGGAATATTCCTGTACCCAGTGTTCACCGGCCCGGCTCATCGCCACCACGAGGTGTTCTCGCGAGCCTCGGGCGTGCTGTACAGCATGCTGTTCAACGTGCTGGGGCTGCCCGCCACCGCCGTGCCCGTGGGGCTGTGTGGTGACCTGCCACTCGCTATACAGGTAACATACCCTGGGCACGGACGGAATATTCCTGTACCCAGTGTTCACCGGCCCGGCTCATCGCCACCACGAGGTGTTCTCGCGAGCCTCGGGCGTGCTGTACAGCATGCTGTTCAACGTGCTGGGGCTGCCCGCCACCGCCGTGCCCGTGGGGCTGTGTGGTGACCTGCCACTCGCTATACAGGTAACATACCCTGGGCACGGACGGAATATTCCTGTACCCAGTGTTCACCGGCCCGGCTCATCGCCACCACGAGGTGTTCTCGCGAGCCTCGGGCGTGCTGTACAGCATGCTGTTCAACGTGCTGGGGCTGCCCGCCACCGCCGTGCCCGTGGGGCTGTGTGGTGACCTGCCACTCGCTATACAGGTAACATACCCTGGGCACGGACGGAATATTCCTGTACCCAGTGTTCACCGGCCCGGCTCATCGCCACCACGAGGTGTTCTCGCGAGCCTCGGGCGTGCTGTACAGCATGCTGTTCAACGTGCTGGGGCTGCCCGCCACCGCCGTGCCCGTGGGGCTGTGTGGTGACCTGCCACTCGCTATACAGGTAACATACCCTGGGCACGGACGGAATATTCCTGTACCCAGTGTTCACCGGCCCGGCTCATCGCCACCACGAGGTGTTCTCGCGAGCCTCGGGCGTGCTGTACAGCATGCTGTTCAACGTGCTGGGGCTGCCCGCCACCGCCGTGCCCGTGGGGCTGTGTGGTGACCTGCCACTCGCTATACAGGTAACATACCCTGGGCACGGACGGAATATTCCTGTACCCAGTGTTCACCGGCCCGGCTCATCGCCACCACGAGGTGTTCTCGCGAGCCTCGGGCGTGCTGTACAGCATGCTGTTCAACGTGCTGGGGCTGCCCGCCACCGCCGTGCCCGTGGGGCTGTGTGGTGACCTGCCACTCGCTATACAGGTAACATACCCTGGGCACGGACGGAATATTCCTGTACCCAGTGTTCACCGGCCCGGCTCATCGCCACCACGAGGTGTTCTCGCGAGCCTCGGGCGTGCTGTACAGCATGCTGTTCAACGTGCTGGGGCTGCCCGCCACCGCCGTGCCCGTGGGGCTGTGTGGTGACCTGCCACTCGCTATACAGGTAACATACCCTGGGCACGGACGGAATATTCCTGTACCCAGTGTTCACCGGCCCGGCTCATCGCCACCACGAGGTGTTCTCGCGAGCCTCGGGCGTGCTGTACAGCATGCTGTTCAACGTGCTGGGGCTGCCCGCCACCGCCGTGCCCGTGGGGCTGTGTGGTGACCTGCCACTCGCTATACAGGTAACATACCCTGGGCACGGACGGAATATTCCTGTACCCAGTGTTCACCGGCCCGGCTCATCGCCACCACGAGGTGTTCTCGCGAGCCTCGGGCGTGCTGTACAGCATGCTGTTCAACGTGCTGGGGCTGCCCGCCACCGCCGTGCCCGTGGGGCTGTGTGGTGACCTGCCACTCGCTATACAGGTAACATACCCTGGGCACGGACGGAATATTCCTGTACCCAGTGTTCACCGGCCCGGCTCATCGCCACCACGAGGTGTTCTCGCGAGCCTCGGGCGTGCTGTACAGCATGCTGTTCAACGTGCTGGGGCTGCCCGCCACCGCCGTGCCCGTGGGGCTGTGTGGTGACCTGCCACTCGCTATACAGGTAACATACCCTGGGCACGGACGGAATATTCCTGTACCCAGTGTTCACCGGCCCGGCTCATCGCCACCACGAGGTGTTCTCGCGAGCCTCGGGCGTGCTGTACAGCATGCTGTTCAACGTGCTGGGGCTGCCCGCCACCGCCGTGCCCGTGGGGCTGTGTGGTGACCTGCCACTCGCTATACAGGTAACATACCCTGGGCACGGACGGAATATTCCTGTACCCAGTGTTCACCGGCCCGGCTCATCGCCACCACGAGGTGTTCTCGCGAGCCTCGGGCGTGCTGTACAGCATGCTGTTCAACGTGCTGGGGCTGCCCGCCACCGCCGTGCCCGTGGGGCTGTGTGGTGACCTGCCACTCGCTATACAGGTAACATACCCTGGGCACGGACGGAATATTCCTGTACCCAGTGTTCACCGGCCCGGCTCATCGCCACCACGAGGTGTTCTCGCGAGCCTCGGGCGTGCTGTACAGCATGCTGTTCAACGTGCTGGGGCTGCCCGCCACCGCCGTGCCCGTGGGGCTGTGTGGTGACCTGCCACTCGCTATACAGGTAACATACCCTGGGCACGGACGGAATATTCCTGTACCCAGTGTTCACCGGCCCGGCTCATCGCCACCACGAGGTGTTCTCGCGAGCCTCGGGCGTGCTGTACAGCATGCTGTTCAACGTGCTGGGGCTGCCCGCCACCGCCGTGCCCGTGGGGCTGTGTGGTGACCTGCCACTCGCTATACAGGTAACATACCCTGGGCACGGACGGAATATTCCTGTACCCAGTGTTCACCGGCCCGGCTCATCGCCACCACGAGGTGTTCTCGCGAGCCTCGGGCGTGCTGTACAGCATGCTGTTCAACGTGCTGGGGCTGCCCGCCACCGCCGTGCCCGTGGGGCTGTGTGGTGACCTGCCACTCGCTATACAGGTAACATACCCTGGGCACGGACGGAATATTCCTGTACCCAGTGTTCACCGGCCCGGCTCATCGCCACCACGAGGTGTTCTCGCGAGCCTCGGGCGTGCTGTACAGCATGCTGTTCAACGTGCTGGGGCTGCCCGCCACCGCCGTGCCCGTGGGGCTGTGTGGTGACCTGCCACTCGCTATACAGGTAACATACCCTGGGCACGGACGGAATATTCCTGTACCCAGTGTTCACCGGCCCGGCTCATCGCCACCACGAGGTGTTCTCGCGAGCCTCGGGCGTGCTGTACAGCATGCTGTTCAACGTGCTGGGGCTGCCCGCCACCGCCGTGCCCGTGGGGCTGTGTGGTGACCTGCCACTCGCTATACAGGTAACATACCCTGGGCACGGACGGAATATTCCTGTACCCAGTGTTCACCGGCCCGGCTCATCGCCACCACGAGGTGTTCTCGCGAGCCTCGGGCGTGCTGTACAGCATGCTGTTCAACGTGCTGGGGCTGCCCGCCACCGCCGTGCCCGTGGGGCTGTGTGGTGACCTGCCACTCGCTATACAGGTAACATACCCTGGGCACGGACGGAATATTCCTGTACCCAGTGTTCACCGGCCCGGCTCATCGCCACCACGAGGTGTTCTCGCGAGCCTCGGGCGTGCTGTACAGCATGCTGTTCAACGTGCTGGGGCTGCCCGCCACCGCCGTGCCCGTGGGGCTGTGTGGTGACCTGCCACTCGCTATACAGGTAACATACCCTGGGCACGGACGGAATATTCCTGTACCCAGTGTTCACCGGCCCGGCTCATCGCCACCACGAGGTGTTCTCGCGAGCCTCGGGCGTGCTGTACAGCATGCTGTTCAACGTGCTGGGGCTGCCCGCCACCGCCGTGCCCGTGGGGCTGTGTGGTGACCTGCCACTCGCTATACAGGTAACATACCCTGGGCACGGACGGAATATTCCTGTACCCAGTGTTCACCGGCCCGGCTCATCGCCACCACGAGGTGTTCTCGCGAGCCTCGGGCGTGCTGTACAGCATGCTGTTCAACGTGCTGGGGCTGCCCGCCACCGCCGTGCCCGTGGGGCTGTGTGGTGACCTGCCACTCGCTATACAGGTAACATACCCTGGGCACGGACGGAATATTCCTGTACCCAGTGTTCACCGGCCCGGCTCATCGCCACCACGAGGTGTTCTCGCGAGCCTCGGGCGTGCTGTACAGCATGCTGTTCAACGTGCTGGGGCTGCCCGCCACCGCCGTGCCCGTGGGGCTGTGTGGTGACCTGCCACTCGCTATACAGGTAACATACCCTGGGCACGGACGGAATATTCCTGTACCCAGTGTTCACCGGCCCGGCTCATCGCCACCACGAGGTGTTCTCGCGAGCCTCGGGCGTGCTGTACAGCATGCTGTTCAACGTGCTGGGGCTGCCCGCCACCGCCGTGCCCGTGGGGCTGTGTGGTGACCTGCCACTCGCTATACAGGTAACATACCCTGGGCACGGACGGAATATTCCTGTACCCAGTGTTCACCGGCCCGGCTCATCGCCACCACGAGGTGTTCTCGCGAGCCTCGGGCGTGCTGTACAGCATGCTGTTCAACGTGCTGGGGCTGCCCGCCACCGCCGTGCCCGTGGGGCTGTGTGGTGACCTGCCACTCGCTATACAGGTAACATACCCTGGGCACGGACGGAATATTCCTGTACCCAGTGTTCACCGGCCCGGCTCATCGCCACCACGAGGTGTTCTCGCGAGCCTCGGGCGTGCTGTACAGCATGCTGTTCAACGTGCTGGGGCTGCCCGCCACCGCCGTGCCCGTGGGGCTGTGTGGTGACCTGCCACTCGCTATACAGGTAACATACCCTGGGCACGGACGGAATATTCCTGTACCCAGTGTTCACCGGCCCGGCTCATCGCCACCACGAGGTGTTCTCGCGAGCCTCGGGCGTGCTGTACAGCATGCTGTTCAACGTGCTGGGGCTGCCCGCCACCGCCGTGCCCGTGGGGCTGTGTGGTGACCTGCCACTCGCTATACAGGTAACATACCCTGGGCACGGACGGAATATTCCTGTACCCAGTGTTCACCGGCCCGGCTCATCGCCACCACGAGGTGTTCTCGCGAGCCTCGGGCGTGCTGTACAGCATGCTGTTCAACGTGCTGGGGCTGCCCGCCACCGCCGTGCCCGTGGGGCTGTGTGGTGACCTGCCACTCGCTATACAGGTAACATACCCTGGGCACGGACGGAATATTCCTGTACCCAGTGTTCACCGGCCCGGCTCATCGCCACCACGAGGTGTTCTCGCGAGCCTCGGGCGTGCTGTACAGCATGCTGTTCAACGTGCTGGGGCTGCCCGCCACCGCCGTGCCCGTGGGGCTGTGTGGTGACCTGCCACTCGCTATACAGGTAACATACCGCTACGTCCATTCATCCATCCATCCAACAATCCATCGCCCCATCCTTCCATCCATACTTCCATCCAGTGGCGTGCACTTCATAAAGGCAAAAAGGCACTGCCTACCCTACTATAATTCCGATATCTATCCTTTTAAACGACTTAATTTAATTTATACTTGATCGTATCTGTAATCAATAAAACATTCTAAAATTTAATAAGCGCTCCATCTACCGGTGTCCGTTGTCGTCCTCTATAATTCTACGCGACGAAGTTTACACCACGCGGGCCACGCGGCACTAGCGCCGCTGTGCGCCTGCCGCCTTGCACGGCAAAGACAGAAAACATTTCGGTCTAAACCTTTCTATGTGTGCATGTCCGTGAGTCGTAGTTACGCGGTAACAGTGTAGTGGGCCTTCCTATAAATACGAGCACACAATGATACAAGTAACGCACACATTTAGACGCTGATAGGCAGCGCCTATCGTTCGAATCCTTAACGATGACGGCCGAAGGTTTCCGAATACTTCCGATGCGATGCATGATTACGTGACTATTTTAAAAAGTAGCATTTGTTATGGTAACTTAGTACAAAGACGAGACTACTTTTTTATTCGTTTAGTTTATTTAGGTAAGTTTATTTATTTACATTTTTTATTCGGCCGCCATTGTTTGTTTGTTTTGGTGAGATAACGATAACAGTTACCGGCAATTAGAATAATTGTGATTAGTGAAAATATGGATATTTTGAATTGTGAACGTTGTACGGTGTGTGTGTGTGTGTGTGTGTGTGTGTGTGTGTGTGTGTGTGTGTGTGTGTGTGTGTGTGTGTGTGTGTGTGTGTGTGTGTGTGTGTGCCGAATATTAAAAATTATGCATATTCAAAGCTTTCTTTTAGCAAAAAAAAGTGATTGAAAAGGGCCGGTGAACATCGGAATTGCAGTTAACACAAACAAGTGGTAAAGTACAATCAATCACTTTTCGTATATTTGCCGTGGTTAATTACATAATTACGTACGTCATTATTAACCGACGGATTTTTGTTGGTAAGCTAGTAAGACTGTTAGTAGCTCTTATTTTAAGGGTTCCGTACCCAAAGGGTAAAAACGGGACCCTATTACTAAGACTCCGCTGTCCGTCCGTCCGTCTGTCTGTCACCAGGCTCTATCTCATGAACCGTGATAGCTAGGCAGTTGAAATTTTCACAGATGATGTATTTATGTTGCCGCTATAACAACAAATACTAAAAACAGAATATAATAAATATTTAAGTGGTGTTCACATACAACAAACGTGATTTTATTTGCCGTTTTTGCGTAATGGTACGGGACGCTTCGTGCGCGAGTCCGACTCGCACTTGGCCGGTTTTTTTTTGCCTACCCAGTCTCAAATCTCTGTGCACGCCACTGCTTCCATCCAATCAATCCATACATTAACACATTCAGTGCCGAAAACCCGACTATCGGGTATTTTATGATAATTATTATTTTCGTTCCCAGGCCGGACGACCCGATTGTCGGAATCGTGGTACAGTTCATATGGGGCATTATCTATGAAAAGGGACCTTATTGTCGATGGCGCTTACGCCGCACAGTGTCGCGCGGCATACATATAAATACAATATCGGAGCATAGTTAATAATGGCGTAAGCGCGATCGACAATAAGGTCCCTTTTCATAGATAACCTCACATATGACGAAATTGTGGCCTAGCGCGGATGTCTTGTTTGACTGGGTGGCAATGTATGTGTTAATTTATCCATCCGTACTTTTATCACCGAACCGAAACCACGACCGCGGAAACCGGACTAATCTCAATAAGGGCCTAGTTTACCCTCTGGGTTGGAAGGTCAGATGGCAGTTGCTTTCGTAAAAACTAGTGCCCACGCCAATTAGTTGCCCGGGATTAGTTGCCATGCGGACCCCAGGGTCCCATGAGCCGTGGCTAAATGCCGGGAAAATGCGAGGAAGATGATGACTTATCAATTTTAAGCAGAAATATATTTTGAGAGTAATTGAGAAAAAAGCTAAAAACCCAAGTGGCGGCCATATCTTCCGTAACATACTTTCCTTGCTTTACGGTCTCTTAAATGTTTCAGGTAATCGCCGGTCCGAATCAAGACCGCTTGTGCATAGCGGTCGCCAAACAACTGGAGATCGGCTTCGGCGGGTGGAGGCATCCCAGGCACTAGGACTAGGCCAAGGTTACAGGCAAAGCGACGAAATAAGAATAAGAATAAATTCATTTGTTCATGGCAAGCTAAAACTACATTTCATACAAACGTATTACAAAATAGTTATTTACAGTACATCATCATCTTCCTCGCGTTGTCCCGGCATTTTTGCCACGGCTCATGGGAGCCTGGGGTCCGCTTGGCAATTAATCCCAGTAATTGGCGTGGGCACTAGTTTTTACGAAAGCGACTGCCATCTGACCTTCCAACCCAGAGGGTAAACTAGGCCCGTATTGGGATTAGTCCGGTTTCCTCACGATGTTTTCCTTCACCGAAAAGCGACTGGTAAATATCAAATGATATTTCGTACATAAGTTCCGAAAAACTCATTGGTACGAGCCGGGGTTCGAACCCGCGACCTCCGGATTGCAAGTCGCACGCTCTTACCGCTAGGCCACCAGCGCTTTTTTCAGTACATATGGTGCTACTTTCGCGAACTAGTGCGGGAAATAGCACTTTCCGTGCGTATGTCGAAAGCTTAAAGTGCCATATGTACTGTAAAACGTTGTACGATACAAGTGCGAATAAGTAATTTTTATCATCGAAATTCGCACTTGTATCGTAAATAACTATTACGATACAAGTGCGGAAAAGAGGAAATTCGAAACGAGTGGCAACGACACGATTTGCGAATTCCCTATTCGTACGTGTACCTATCGTACAACGTTTTACAGTACATATGGCCCTTTAAACTTTTGACATCGCACGAAAAGTGCTATTTTACGCACTAGTGCGGGAAAATAGGACCATATTTACTGTAAAGTATATATAAAGCATAAAGTCTTGATAAAGTATATATTTTACCACGAAATGGTCCCGCCTCAGCATAATGCTAACCCGAAAGTCAGCGCTGGGGCCCGTTTCTCAAAAGCTTGTAACTTGTAATACAGGCGGACGTCACTTTTTGACAGCTTTTGTTAGAAAGGGACTTCCACTTGTATTACATTACAAGTTACAAGGTTTTGAGAAACGGGCCCCAGTGCTCTATGGTTTACGAAAGGCGCTAGTGCTGCACTCTGGCGACAGAACATTGCAGTAATACTCCCTATTAAAGGAGGCGTAAAATTTTGACTCTTGAAAATTATTGTTTAATGTAACATATGTCAATATTGTCATATAGTTTTTATGAGTTGCAAGAGCAATGAAAAACGGGTCACTTGACGTGGGAAATGCCATAGTGTCCCGTTTTTATGTTCTTGTGTGTACTATTATGTATTATATTTATTATTCAGCAGGTGGTTGTTAATTTTATGTTGCTCTTCGTTTTATTTTTAGTTGTAGGTAATGCAATCAGTGTTGATAGTGGCTGGTCTTTTTAGAAATTTGTCAATTTGACGTAATGGTAAAGTAGAGTCCAGATGAGCTGGGCAAATCGACCGATTTAATCAGGAAAATAATTGGCTCCAATTTCATTTAGCGTCCACATGTACACAAATTTAATCACCAATTTGCATTCCATAGATACTAACTTCGAAAATTGGCATTTTTGTGTCCCCACCTGCTGATTTGATTGGGGAATCAAATTGGCGTTTGCGTCCGCACGGCCTGATTCGATCGGACAATTTCATCAGATTGACGAAAAATTGTCTCGTCTGGACTCCACTTTAACAATCATTATATTATTATAGACAATTCATGATTTTAACCTCTGATTTCAGTGACCATAAAGATTGTTGGTCTACTAACAAGGGAAGGTACCCAACTGTCCGGCTCCGATTTGATTTTATTTATATACCTATGTTATAGAGTAGTCTAAAATAGCAAACACGTATTTTTTTAGCTGCCCAAACTCAACCTACTGGGATAAATTGGCCTCCAAAGTACTGAAAAGTGACAAAACCCTTTAACTTCTGTAGAGAGTTCAAGCAAATTGCTAGTTAATTACCGGTTTGATTATATGTTAGAGAACATGAAAAAAATAATTGACTCGTGTTTTGGGCAGGTAAAAAAATACGTGTCTGTTATTTAAGACTACTCTAGAACATGTATAATATAAATCAAATCGGAGCCGGACTGTTGGGTACCTTTCCTACTAAGTTGTATGAGGATATAAAATGCCCTAAATTTTATGCAATGAAGCCACTGGTATGGCGTGGTTTTGTAACTAACTTATTGTTGTCGGCCACAAAAGTCACTAACACATTAGCTTCTAGTGGTATTTAACCTTTTGGACGCCAATGACCGATATATCCGCATCGTAGGTTCAGCGCCAAAGACCGATTAATCATATCACAGAGCAACATAGACCTACGTGCATATGCATAAAGTTCAATTTCAGTTTTGACACTTCGGTGATGTGGCGTCAGCGTGACAGCTTTTGTGTTTGACACGGCGTCGAAAAGGTTAATAGACAGTATACCAAGAAGCCAACATTAAATAAATAATGAATCGAAAATATTAAATGCCAGGGTTTTATTCACAGTAAATGAGCATTATTGAGACTCCAAACGAACGGAACTATGTAATGTGATAGAGAGATGCTTTTAAAATGTGATATCAAGAATAGAATACCAATGATTGTACATATTATGAGAATAAAGTGACAGGTGAACATTAAATATATTAAAGCCGGCCACTCAAAAATATCTAATACCTTTAAACGAGCAATTCTTGTATATTTATTTATTTATATCTACTTATATATATTTCGGGGATCTCGGGTCGGCTCTAACGATTTCGATTAAATTTGCTATATGGGAGTTTTTGGGGGCGAAAAATCGATCTAGCTAGCTTTTATCTCTGGGAAAACGCGCATTTTCGAGTTTTTATATGTTTTCCGAGCAAAGCTCGGTCTCCCAGATATGTTGACATGAAATACGTAAGCGGCCCGTTTTAATATATTAATATTTCTGCGGAACTTTTGTTATTAAAAATACAGATAAACAATTTAATCCATGCAGTGACTTCTGCAGTCGACTCCTAGGGTAGGTTTTAATACTTTTAATCATTTAGGTATATTTTATATTATGATTTTTATTATTGGTACAGTCAGCAACAGAAGTAGGCCACTGAATGAAGCAAGGTGTATTCAGGTAAGGTTGACGAAATAAAAAGTGAGCCGATCTCGAATAAATTTTAACAAAATCCGCTCACTTTATAAGTTTAAATTTCGTCAACTTTACCTAAGTAATTCTGAAATGTTAAGAATGTCGGATAATTCCAAAATTGGACTCTAAAATGATGGAATTATGGGTGATTTTCGGAATTAGCCGACATTTTGAAGTAGTCGGAATTTTCTGAATACACCCTAGCCGAAACACGAAATAAGAGTGTGTACAGATAGTTTTGAACACTGTCCGTGTAGCTACTTGTATTATTGAATTGAGCGTACCTATAGAGCGTACACATAGCTAATTTTGTGACATTGTTGTGGTATTTCTGTATTAAGGGCAGTGTCAGAACCTCTCAAATTTAATTTAAAAATATTAGCAAGGTTAGGTGTAACACGGCCTTGATACCATGGTTCCTACGTGAGTGTTGCCATATAATGAATAATTTATTTAATAAAAACAGTGACTAATATCACTTTAATATGACCTCAATGCTACAAAGTTAGCTATGCCTACTGATATTCAAAATTAGAAAGAGTAATTTTATGTTCGCGGAATGGACATCTAATTCCTGTAATGAGTTAAAGTTACTTTTCTTTTCATGGGTCTTCTCATAAATATTTGTACGAAAAAATCCTGAATCGTCAAATATTTTTTCTATACTCTTTCTAATTTTGAATACTACCTTAGCCATGTGTAATTGTTAGTTAGACCAATAAAATTGGTGTTATGTAGGTATAATTAAGCGTAAATGCTGCCCTCCTAAGGTAAAAGGCCGTATTTTCAAAGAACACTATGAAAATACGGCCTTTTACCTTAGGAGGGCAGAATAGGTCGAGGTAAAATGGACCTTGTAAGTTGTAACTATGGTAATAAAACTTTTCTTACGCAAATGTAGGAATATTAATTAAGAAACTAATGACGCAATTTTTTATTACGTTTATGCCTACTTGAATGTTTACACAATGTTAATAAGCCAAATAATTTCCTTATTTTTATTTTCATGATTTATACTAGTAAGAAATATCAGTACAATTTTATGGGAATTTATCTATTATATAAGTAATAATAATCTATTGTGTTACGGTATGCGCGCACGAGCAACTTTGTCGCCGCGACTTTGTGTATTGTCTCTGTCGCACTTGACTTCGACACTTGAGTGCGACAGAGACAAAACACAGTCGCGGCGACAAAGTTGCTCGTGCGCGCATAGCGTTAGCGTTCAAGTATATTCCAAATGTTGATAAAGGGCGCTACACACTGGCGGACCACTTTACTCCAAGTATACTTGGTCAACCAGATCTTGACAGTAGAAAAAGGCGGCAAATTTTAAAAATGTAGGCGCGAAGGGATATCGTCCCATTGAAAATTTGAATTTCGCGCCTTTTTTTACTGACAAGATTTGGTTGACCAGCTATATTTTATTTTTTACAAGTCAACTAGTTTAGTCTGGGTTTAGTGAACTCATTAAATTGTATTATAATTATAAATAATTGCATTTTCTTGATGTTTCGATCGAGCTCAAATAAATTAAAAATATATAAAAAATATATTCAAATGATAATAATAACTGTAAGATTTCTATGCAAAGAACTATTATTAGGTATACCTCACCATATCCCGCCAGTGTATCTTGTCTTTTATATGCAATTTAAGATATCAAATTCAATTTAACATGTAAGTTTACTGTAATGGCGATTTTAATTTATTGAAATATCTCTTGTGTATATACATGGTCAACCAGATCTTGTCAGTAGAAAAAGGCGGTATATTTGAAAAATGTAGGCGCGAAGGGATATCGTCTCATAGAAAATTTGAATTTCGCGCCTTTTTCTACTGACAAGATTTGGTTGACCGTCTATATTTATTTCCTTATACCTACTGGTTTACTTTTTTGACTAAATGTGCTGTGACGAAAATATACTGATGTGTGAAGGTTTTGGAAAATATTTCATCTACACGACGACATTGTGTAGACCTTATTTTTTGTATACACTCTCTTTAAAAGTAATTTTGCTAACTGAATAAATATATATAATTATTGTTGTTTTTACTTTCCTGTTGCAAATTGAATTGCAATCAATTCCTAGGCTCTTAGACCCGCGCGCGCACATAGAGAGCGGTGTGGACTGTGGAGTTCTGCGTTCCGCGTTCAGAGTTCTACGTTTTTTACAATGAAAGTAGCTCTTAACTATAACCAGGTATAACGCACACAAGAGGCGTTCAGACCGCAGCGGTAATAATAAAATACAGCCAAGATACCTATAGGTAACAAGAATATTATACTCAGGCACAGCGACTTTGTCAATAGAAAAAGCGGCAAATTTAAAAAATGTATGCGCAAACGGTTGAACTGCCATAGAAAATTTGAATTTCGCGCCTTTTCTACAGACAAGTTGGGTGTGTTTCAGTTAAAAAAAAAACACATTGTTTCAAATACAAATAATGTTATTCACTAATAAATTTACATATTAGTAATTCAAGTTCTAAGTAAATATAGCCGGTCAAACAACTGTCAGTAAAAAAAGGCGCGAAATTCAAATTTTGCTATGGGACGATAATCCTTAGCGCATACATTTTTTAAATTTGCCACTTTTTTCTACTGCGGAAGTGGCTTGACAGGCTGAAATCAAATCAACAATGAATCAACATAATAGCCGATTTAAACTCTCGTAGTCGATTTAGACTCTCGCGCGAGCCACGAGACGAGCCGCGAGCCGAGCCACGAGACGAGAGTGTAAGCGGTCGGCTCGCGGCTCGTCTCGTGGCTCGCAAGCTCGTCGAGCTAACATAATTTAAACACTAACGGCATGGCATAAGGTTTATAACCGAATGACAAGCCGAACGCGAGTGTAAGCGGTGGACTCGCGTCTCGTGGCGCGGCTCGCGGCTCGTCTCGTGGCTCACGCGAGAGTCTAAATTTGCTATAAAAACTTACCATAAATTTATCAAATAAAATGCTGTAAGAAATCAAGGTGGCCAACATAACATAATATTGTGATTTTTTTTAACACAACAGTAGAAATATAAAACACTAAAATGAAAAAAAAAAAATATATATATATATATGCCATTTCCTCTTATTATTCATGTATTATTCAGTTTTTATGAGTAATATCCCAGTATTTCTTTGTGTAGTCGAAAACGAAACGAAAACTCGTATGATTTCTTATCTTCGTTTTATAATCTGTGTCATGCCCATATAGAAGGTAGCATCCTATAGAAGTGGTCTACGCGTGCCTTCGTGAGGGACAAAACATACGCAATGCGACGCTATGATTGATCGAATTTATTTGTTGCCCACCATAATCCATACTAATTTACGGGGGGAAAATAAAAAAAAATGTGAGACTGTGACAAGGACAAACAATAATAGCGCTTTCTACTGAAAGATACATAAGACTATCCCGTTCTATTAGTTATCCCCACCACTTATGCCCAATCCAGTTTAATACTAGATTCATGGTCATGCCAATCAAAAACAAAAATATCTTGTCAAAACTGGCAACACTGGATTTAACGACGTTCTTTCGAGTGCGTGCGACATGACGCGCCGGTGAATTTTTTACATAAATTGACGTAATTTTTATTCACATATACCACAAATAAGGTGAAAAACATTTGTCTAACGATATTTACATGTGCGTTTATCAGTGAATGTGTACATAACCTGCATTTTACTTGCAGATTTCACAATGGCCGATCAAGTGGATTCAATGTCAGATGCGGAGCTCCGGACAAAACTCGCGGAGCATGGGTTCCCTGTTATGCCAATAACGGCGTCAACAAGGAAGTTGCTGGTCAAGAAGTTGAAACTAGTGCTCGATAACAAGTCCAAGCCTCGCGCGGGCGGTGACAACAAAGCCGAGAGCAGGCGCTCACTCGCGCGTTATTCGAGCGGAGAAGAGTCTGATTTGGACACCAACAAAGCTCGCGAGAAACGTGCCGGCCGCCGCGCTACTACCGGCGGTGCCATGCTGCCGCCCGCCAGCAGCAAGACGCGGCGCGCGACGCCTAAAAAGGATTCGCCGGTCAAGCAAGATTCCGACAAAGGTTCCGAGTCTGATGAGGAGAAATCGCCCGTACGTACTCATGAAGAGGTAGAGACTGTGACGACGCGGCGTGTGACGCGCACGTACGCGGCCAAGGACGACGACTACGAGACCGGCTCCGACAGCGACGTGGACGCGGACCGCAAGACCGCCTCGCCCTTCCGAAGCCACTCGCGCTCTAGTGATCATATCTCTAGTACCCTGCCCACTAACGACGCCTCTACCAGCCCGCCCAAATCAACACTGTTTTCTCGGACAACTCTACCAAGCTCAAGCTACTCGTCCTCACTCTCATCAGACCATTTAAATTCAATCCGGTCTCGGCTAGGTCTGACGTCCACATTAGGTGACCGCCCGTCCGTAAGCAACTACACTTCCAATTACACTACAAGTACGTACCAGCCCTCTACTTCTACAATAGATGAGGCAGAATCTCCATATTTAAGTAATTTCACAAAACGCCTGTCTGCCTTAAAAGCGGAACCTTTGAAACCCGCATATGCTGACCGAGATGTCAACAATGGAAGCAGCACTCTTTTGCCTCGCAGATCCTACATATCAGGAGTGCCAAGACCTGATGTGGTAGACTACAAGTCTGCCAATGACAAAAAATTCTTGAAAAACAACCTCGTGTCACTCGCTCTGGTGGTCCTAGTAGTTGTTTTTTTTTTTTGCTTATTTTTCATGTATATAGTTAAGAGAAATGATATCACATCAGTGGTCGATGATCAGAGCAGTGTCCTGCCCGTTTGTCAATTGAATATCCCAGGAAACCGGCCAGGCATAAACTGTGTACCTCGGGAACAAATCAGTTACGCTAAAGACTTGTTGAAAGTCATACATCCAGAATTAACTAAGAGAGTCGCCGATTTTCAATGTGGGAAGCCCGGTGTTCTTCCTTACTTAACAGAAAGAGAAGTCTTAGATATAGCTGCTACAAGAGCCGACACCTCTGACATCGGTCAGTGCCGCATGGATCTAAATAATCTAGAGGTATTGCTTGTGAACAACCCGCGCTGGGGTCTCAGTGTAGTTCAGCTTAAAAATTTGTATTCAAAAGACGCAGAGTTCACTCCGATAACATCCACTGATACAGTGGTGCAACAGCGCAGCAAGGGAAGTGTAGCTCTAACCATAACAGACCCATCCACACCACTCTCTTGTCTTTTCATCAACACCCTGTACTCCACTGGATCATCTCTTGTAGTAATTGGACTACTCACATTACTGGCTCTGGGATCCCAAAGGGGTTACAAATACTATGTTGCATATCGCAAAAGGAAAAGTGACGAGATCTACTCAATGGTGGAGCAAATCATAGATGTGATATCTCAGGAGACTGAAGACAGTGGAGAACCGTACATATCCGTGGACCATGTGAGAGATACTCTCATCCCACCCCAAAATAGAGAAAAAATGGCGTCAGTCTGGGATGCTGCTGTGAAATTTATTCAGAGGAATGAGAGCCGCGTGCGAATGGAGGTTCAATCCGTCGATGGGGAAGACTGCAGGGTTTGGCGCTGGTGTTCCGCTCACAGCCCAAAACGCAGCGCGGCCTGGCAGGGACAGGCGTTCGAGACCCAGGAAGGCTCTGTCAACAACTTGACCGTATCACCGACACCTTGCCTAAAGATCCGCCACATGTTTGACAAAAATGACACAAATGATAACTTGAGGATGGTGGTGCAGGATGCTATTCTGGAGAAGTGTGGCGAGCGCTGTAATGTTTTGCATATTGATGTTGACCGGGCTTCATGTTGCGTTTATGTGAAATGTGCGAGCGCGAGCGACGCGGGAGTGGTTTACCGCTCGCTGCACGGCTGGTGGTACGAAGGCCGTCTGATCACCGTCAAGTACCTTCGCCTGGAGCGCTACATGCAACGCTTCCCTAACTCTCCCTCTATTGGGCCCTACCTTAAAATGTCCCGTCCACGCCGCACCTGGGATGAGTAACTACAAGCCATAACGGACCATTTTACACTAACAACTTTACGGCTTCGACATAGAGTACTTTGCCGCTAAGCGTATTCTCATACGGCCTGATTATTTATAACAACTTGATTTATACCACGGCTGATTTTTCCCACTTCACCTTCAATATTCAAACTCTGAAGACCGAAGAATCGGCCTCAAACTAATCTATTAAAGTTAGTTGTACTCATGTTTAGTGAATGTAAACTTACAAATTGTATCTTTAAGCTATCTGTTGCAAGGATTGATTCTCGGATGCACTGCCTTTGTAATTTATTTGCTGATGAAGTCTAGTTTTGGACGCGGGAATCGATTCTTACTCTTTCATTTTATTTATAATAAGCAATCGCATAATATAAGCTCTATGTAGTTCACTGGACATTGTTATTAGTCGGGTCCACACCGAACGACCCGCCTCGAGAGGAAATCCGACCTGTTCGTTCTGTGTATACCCGCCTATTGGTTAATTTGAATGCTAATTCATTTTGGTTCTTTTATTGATAATTTTATTATTTTTTAATTACCTGACATTGGATCGATAAAAGAATCAAAAACTTCATTACATGGATCCACATAATAATATATTTTAATAGCATTATCACTTTCGATTATATTACGCGATGTTATGTATTTCGAAAGCTGTCAATTAAAATAGATTACATATCAGTCATTTCGGGCATTTAAGTTTGTTGAGCCGAGCTGGCTAGAAACCGTTTGGTCCTGATCTGAATATTTAATAGGTGCTGGTATTTACTATGCCTTATGTAGCTTTCCTGTGGCTTCATGTTTCTTTTCATATAAGTTTAAACATTGGCGTAGTTATATTGGTTAGGGTTTTTTTATGTATTGTACAGTCGGTCCCTAATATTACACACGGAAATTCACCTAATATTATTACACACGTTTTGGGTATTACCATCCATTTATATATAGTCAATAGGAAGTTAGCTAAATTTTACGTTAGTGCCTGGCGCGCAAGACGCGTCCCTATTTACTGGACCGTGTATAAGGTAGGTCCTGTCACCTGAAGGGTTAGGACAGATTTTCTATATAAGTACGCCAATGAGTAGGTAAGTAATAATAATTATATATCGCTCACTCTAGCTTATGTCTGTAAATAAACATCACAAGTCTCTTTCGACACGATGGGCGCAAGTCGTTGACTTGTTTTGTTACTGAATTTACTGTTTTGGAATAAAATTGTTACAAAAATAATTGTAAGTAGAATAAGTTATAAGTTTAGTATTCAGATTAAATTTTCATTATTTTCAGTTAAGTCACTCCCAGCACAGCGTATATGTGTTACATTAATAATAAGTTTGACATTTTTATTTGGATACTAACTGCTGTTTTAATTTCTAGCGTTATTTTATGGATTGATTTTTATTTTTTAATAAATAATTTAAGTATGAATACTTGTTTTCTTTTAATACTAAAAGCTTTTGTGAGCATTTGTTTGACTGTCTTTATACAGGGTGCTTCCTGTAACAGGAGCAATAAATTAAACTGTAGGCTGTACTCCTCAAACTGACCAACATTTGTTAAGCAACTTTTAAAAATTATGAATCCTTTAGACTTTCTCTTTTTCATACAAAATAAATATTGCCTTCAATGTATGCTGACATTAGTGTGTTTGACGTTGCTTGTCACGCTTCAAACATAACAAAATTTGCAATACATTGCGTCTTAGAATAAACTTTAAAGTGTAATAAAAACCAAAACTCGAGTTATTTTCAAAAGTTGCTGAACAAATGTTGGTCAGTTTGAGGAGTACAGCCTACAGTTTAATTTATTGCTCCTGTTACAGGAAGCACTCTGTATAAGCTTTAACTGTCTTTGTCAGTTATGAAATTTTACCAGTCCCAATATAATATGGGACAATATTTACTCTGCTTATTTACATTATTACTTCGGTGATAATGCAATGATATGGTCCCATCAAGCTTGTCTGGGGTCCTAGCCAAGATGACAACTATTGATAGAAAACGCAACAATCAATCAACGCAATCTATGGAAAATAAACATTTGAATTTGTAGCATCTAGGCATAATCAATATAATTTATAGAGTAGCAAACCCATAAAAGTCCCGATTAGTTCCAGAAAAAATCAAGAGATGTCACTCAGAGCACCATTGGGCCATATCTTGGTTATATTTTTTTCTGTTGGCATTTGTTGATCTATGACTGTCATTTTGGGTAGGCTCCTGAAGACGCAGGTCAAAGGTGGAACTCAATCAACCTAATTGAGTTTAGACTGGTAGTAAAAGTTTAACTTTTCCACGCCGTGTCAAACACAAAAGCTGTCACTCGGACGCCACATCATTGAAGTGTCAAAACTGAAGTTGAACTTTATGTATATGCGCGTAGGTCGATGTTGCTCTGTGGTCTGTGACCGATTAAGGTCTTTAGCGTTGTACCTACGGTGCGGATATATCGGTCATTGGCGTCCAAAAGGTTAAGCAGCTTGCAAAGGACTTGTTGCGTGACTACTGCTAGTTGTTATCTACCCATGTAGGTTGTAGGTATTTAAAAAACCACGTAAACGTTAAAAACACATAGATGTATTAAAAAAACATTAACAATAAATTCACATTTGTACATAGATATGATCCTTATAAAAATAAAACTACTTATATATTCAACAACCCTCCCAAGGCAAGACAGTGGAATGTAAGGAAGTTCAACATACAATTTTGCTGTATTCCCATTTGTCCCCGCACCACGGGACCGCCGCCCTACACGAGGCAGGGACAGATGGGAATGATTCATGTGACATGGTGTTGGCAACTGTCAAAAGTTTGCATAGATGGCGCCATCATAGCTTGCCCCTTTTCTACGAGATTTGGCTTAAAGGGCTGGCATCCAGGGCATTAAAAAAAACAAAAAAATTACACAATTCTAGGGTGTTGAGACGACAACGGTTTCACTCGGATTTTTAGTCGCTATCCCCCGCCCCGCGTACCCCGCCCCCGCCCTGTCTGAAGGGCAGTGCCGCGAGCACGAGCGCCTGAGGAAGGACCCCCGAATGGACCGAAACATGTCGCCAATAGCGACTAAAAACCGGCCAAGTGCGAGTCTGATTCGCGCACGGATGGTTCCGCACCATCAACAAAAAATAGAGCAAAACAAGCAAAAAAAACGGTCACCCATCCAAGTACTGACCCCGCCCGACGTTGCTTAACTTCGGTCAAAAATCACGTTCGTTGTATGGGAGCCCCACTTAAATCTTTATTTTATTCTGTTTTTAGTATTTGTTGTTATAGCGGCAACAGAAATACATCTGTGAAAATTTCAACTGTCTAGCTATCACGGTTCGTGAGATACAGCCTGGTGACAGACGGACAGCGGAGTCTTAGTACCCTTTTTTACCCTTTGGGTACGGAACCCTAAAAATCTAAGTGAAACCGTTGTCGTTTAAACAGTTATTATTAGGTCTGTCAGTATCAGTAGTCCAACAGCTGTTTGAGTGCACTGAAGCAGCGCCACCTGCCGGGCAGGTAGAGCGGCTCGAACACGTGCGGGAACGGCGCGTCCCAGCCCGCCACGCGCGACACTGGCGCCTCCAGGTGCAGGAAGCATTCGTTCTGAAACGAGACCAGGCGTGTCTCACTCTGCGATTTCGTCGCTTTGGTCATAGAGAAAAAAATACATAGAGTGCTCACTCCATACATCAGTTCAGACTATTAATTTTCAGTGTCTACATCTAGCATCGAGTAGCGGAACTATCAGTACTGCTACTTGACAATAGATGTAGCACCGACCGGAAAGTCTTATCTCAACAGCATAAGACTTTCCGGTCGGTGGCGACATCTATTGTCAAGTAGCAGTACTGATAGTTCCGCTACTCGATGCTAGATGCTAATAGTCTTTTTGGTACTAAAACTGATGTATGGAGTGAGCACTCTATGTATTTTTTTCTCTATGCTTTGCTACAGGTAGCTAAAAGTACATCCGTTCGGCCCCGCTAGCCATAAGCCGCGCGTGGCGCTGTCGCCACCTAGCGGCCATATCTGTGCTGATCGTAACAGACGCGTTTTGTTAGAGAGTGAGTCTTCTGTACTTATAGTACTATTATTTATTCTGTGACGAAACGTTCAATGTATCATCGTCGTTAAAAATCTACAAGTAGGTGTGATATTTCTCGAGCAATGAAACATGTCTAGTTATAGTTAGCTACGTTCTACACTGTCCTTATTTTATTACTAAATTCGGGCGCCTGGCAGCTGTACATCGATGGAGTTAGCAAAACTTTCCAGTTGGAAAAATAAACAACAATGCACGATAATAAAGTGCCATAGCAATCTCATTTATAAAGGACTGTTATAATTAAAATAAACAACATTTCGCATTGTTAAGGAAACAAAAGTCACAGGCAACGACTATGGATAACGTTAGACGTCACTGGCACTGGTTTACCCTAAATACTACAAGCCCAGACCAAACTTTAAAACTTTTTTACTTAAAGTGAAGCAGTTTCGTTCTATGACCTTCACCGACTAACAGCTGCCAGACGCCTAGATCCAGTATTAATTATAAGAATAGTATAGAAAACTAACTAGACTGTCTCGTAATTATTTTTTGAGGCCAGCTCTACGTTTCTAGTATTTTTCAAACATCATGGGTACGGTGACAGATGTCATCTCAGTACAATTATGCAAGATTTTGAGGTTATAAATTGTATGAAAATGGCATCTGTCACCGTACCCACGTTAGAAAAATACTAAACAAGGCCTTCACAACTTAAATTCCATGAACACTTAGCGCCACTTGCACCATCCCACTAATCCGGGGTTAAACGGTTAAATTTGGAGTTACCCTGGTTACCAGTACGATTTGACTCTGGGTTAGCGATTTAACCGGTTAAGCTAGGTTACCTGTATGGTAGCAGCCAATTCGGCACCGAATCCGGAAGTCAGAGGCGCCTCATGAGATATCAGGCAACGTCCAGTCTTCTTTACAGACTGCAAATAAAATATATGTACAATGCATGAGCGCGACAATAGGCTACATGACTATTTTTTTTTATGGTATCAATCGATCGGGTTTGTTTTTAGGATCAAATGTCTATATGGGACCCATTGCATTAAAGTAACACAAAAGTCAGAAATTGTAGTCAAAGTCCGACAGTCGCACTTCACTCGCGAAACGCCCTATACAAAACGGCCAGAGGCCGTGACGTCATCGCCCACGTTGTAGTATGGACAAAACAAGAAAATTGTGTTTTTGTCGGTGAAATATTGCGTTTATGTATATAGTTGCTATACAATTTTTTTTTTGGTGAAATGTAAGGAATCGAATGGTACCCTTACTTTTATCGTTTTTGGAAGTTAAAAAAAACTTAAATTTTGAAACCTTCAGGTCTTGTATTTTTGTAATTTTTCAATATTTTATTTTAATATCCACATTATTGTGATAAATTGCTCGTTTGCTATCTATTTTACTAGATTTTGTTATAAAATTCAACATGTGTCAACATCCCTATTACAAGTCTGTGCTTTTATGTGATGGCCGCTAATAGGGAATATTACGCGAAATTCTGCGTAGGGGGCGCCACTCCCAAAATAAGTCACGTTTGTTTAATATGCTCAATCTTGTAGGTAGTGTAGTTAAAATAATACAATGTGCAGGTGAAATACAATGCGGTTCTATACTGACGTTGCAGACAGTCTCCTGGTCCCAGGGTAGGATGGACTGCAGGTCGATGACGTCACAGCTCACGCCGAGCTGGTCGCGCGCTAAGTCCGCCACCTCCAGCGACACGTGCCCCAGCCTATCAGGGTCACTTCTGAGCCTGACACAAACATACAATACAATGCGGTCCTATACTGACGTTGCAGACAGTCTCCTGGTCCCAGGGTAGGATAGACTGCAGGTCGATGACGTCACAGCTCACGCCGAGCTGGTCGCGCGCTAAGTCCGCCACCTCCAGCGACACGTGCCCCAGCCTATCAGGGTCACTTCTGAGCCTGACACAAACATACAATACAATGCGGTCCTATACTGACGTTGCAGACAGTCTCCTGGTCCCAGGGTAGGATAGACTGCAGGTCGATGACGTCACAGCTCACGCCGAGCTGGTCGCGCGCTAAGTCCGCCACCTCCAGCGACACGTGCCCCAGCCTATCAGGGTCACTTCTGAGCCTGACACAAACATACAATACAATGCGGTCCTATACTGACGTTGCAGACAGTCTCCTGGTCCCAGGGTAGGATAGACTGCAGGTCGATGACGTCACAGCTCACGCCGAGCTGGTCGCGCGCTAAGTCCGCCACCTCCAGCGACACGTGCCCCAGCCTATCAGGGTCACTTCTGAGCCTGACACAAACATACAATACAATGCGGTCCTATACTGACGTTGCAGACAGTCTCCTGGTCCCAGGGTAGGATAGACTGCAGGTCGATGACGTCACAGCTCACGCCGAGCTGGTCGCGCGCTAAGTCCGCCACCTCCAGCGACACGTGCCCCAGCCTATCAGGGTCACTTCTGAGCCTGACACAAACATACAATACAATGCGGTCCTATACTGACGTTGCAGACAGTCTCCTGGTCCCAGGGTAGGATAGACTGCAGGTCGATGACGTCACAGCTCACGCCGAGCTGGTCGCGCGCTAAGTCCGCCACCTCCAGCGACACGTGCCCCAGCCTATCAGGGTCACTTCTGAGCCTGACACAAACATACAATACAATGCGGTCCTATACTGACGTTGCAGACAGTCTCCTGGTCCCAGGGTAGGATAGACTGCAGGTCGATGACGTCACAGCTCACGCCGAGCTGGTCGCGCGCTAAGTCCGCCACCTCCAGCGACACGTGCCCCAGCCTATCAGGGTCACTTCTGAGCCTGACACAAACATACAATACAATGCGGTCCTATACTGACGTTGCAGACAGTCTCCTGGTCCCAGGGTAGGATAGACTGCAGGTCGATGACGTCACAGCTCACGCCGAGCTGGTCGCGCGCTAAGTCCGCCACCTCCAGCGACACGTGCCCCAGCCTATCAGGGTCACTTCTGAGCCTGACACAAACATACAATACAATGCGGTCCTATACTGACGTTGCAGACAGTCTCCTGGTCCCAGGGTAGGATAGACTGCAGGTCGATGACGTCACAGCTCACGCCGAGCTGGTCGCGCGCTAAGTCCGCCACCTCCAGCGACACGTGCCCCAGCCTATCAGGGTCACTTCTGAGCCTGACACAAACATACAATACAATGCGGTCCTATACTGACGTTGCAGACAGTCTCCTGGTCCCAGGGTAGGATAGACTGCAGGTCGATGACGTCACAGCTCACGCCGAGCTGGTCGCGCGCTAAGTCCGCCACCTCCAGCGACACGTGCCCCAGCCTATCAGGGTCACTTCTGAGCCTGACACAAACATACAATACAATGCGGTCCTATACTGACGTTGCAGACAGTCTCCTGGTCCCAGGGTAGGATAGACTGCAGGTCGATGACGTCACAGCTCACGCCGAGCTGGTCGCGCGCTAAGTCCGCCACCTCCAGCGACACGTGCCCCAGCCTATCAGGGTCACTTCTGAGCCTGACACAAACATACAATACAATGCGGTCCTATACTGACGTTGCAGACAGTCTCCTGGTCCCAGGGTAGGATAGACTGCAGGTCGATGACGTCACAGCTCACGCCGAGCTGGTCGCGCGCTAAGTCCGCCACCTCCAGCAACACGTGCAGCTGCGTGCCCCAGCCTATCAGGGTCACTTCTGAGCCTGAAACAAACACACATACGTTAAACCATGGAGAAATATAGTAAGACAAGAGTGCTCACTCCATAATCTCCGTAAAGTCAAGAGGCAAGTCGTTAAGGTTCTTGGCCACCATACTACACAACAACAATAGTAAGCAATTTAACATGTTAAGATCATTTATGTAATTTAATAATTAAGTCGGTTTAAAGATATTTTTATTTCTCAAAAAGAATAACAGTAGTAGTTAAGTAGTAGTGTTTTTGTTATAATTTTAGGATAGTTTTTGCTCGTTATTATTTATTGTTCTTGCTGTGCTCACTTATTTTGGGTGGCATTTCTATACAAAGCCTACCACTTTTATTGTAATCATGTATTGAATGTCGTCTGTAAAGTGTGCCTTATAAATAAAATAAAATAAAAGTCTTATGCTCAACAACATAAGACTTTCCAGTCGCTGCTACATCTATTGTCAAGTAGCAGTACTGATAGTTCCGCTACTCGATGCTAAACGTAGACACTGAAATTAATAGTCTTTTTGGTATCAAAACTGATGTATTGAGTGAGCAATCTATGTATTTTTTTTCTCTATGGTGTAATGTATAAGATGTTGTTGGCTATGCATTAAGTTAATTTGTAATACTAAATGTAACATTATATTGTATAGTTGTTTGTTATCCCTAAAATGAATGAATATAGTAGGTAGGTATACTAGGCTGTGCCATATACAGATAAAAGTATAGTCAGCAGCAGAAGTTGCTAAGCTGGCGACGTGTTCAAAATTACCTTGACGCGCTTGATAATAAAGTCGCGTCAAGATCATTTTAATCACCTCGCCCGCTTAACAACTATTGCTGCTGACTGTACATATAATGTTTGTAAAAGTACTAGGCTTCCATGACTTACGAAGAAATCGTTAGCGAGCCAAATGCGGTATGAAAGTGATCTATATAAACATTTATTTGGACGTAGTACTCGTCTTAAGCATCTAAATCAGGCCTATTATCCTTGATACATACAACGGCATTGCGCGACCAGCGGCGGCGGCGGCGGCGGCAACCATAGGTGGGAACGAAAGGTCCGATCGCTGTCTCGCTCCAACCTATGGTTACCGGCGCCACTGTCGCCGGTCGCGCAATGTCGTGGCCGAGCCGTTAGAAAGATTTAAGCGGCCCACTGATTACCAGTCCGCCGGGCGATATCAGCCTGTAGTTGTTCGGAACTGTCACCTTTTGCGTTTAACTGACAGACAGATATCGTCCGGCGGACTGGTAATCTGTGCGCTTCTTTAGAGATGGTCCTTGCGGCTTTATATTTGCATAAACCAATTTGTCAGTAAATAATAACAAAAAAAACTATACTCATCCTTTTTATTTGGGTGCCAGTACCATAGAGAAATAAGTAAGATAAGAGTGCTCACTCCATACATCAGTTCAGACTATTAATTTCAGTGTCTACATCTAGCATCGAGTAGCGGAACTATCAGTACTGCTACTTGACAATAGATGTAGCAGTACTGATAGTTCCGCTACTCGATGCTAGATGCTAATAGTCTTTTTGGTACTAAAACTGATGTATGGAGTGAGCACTCTATGTATTTTTTTTCTCTATGCCAGTACTAATAATAATAGTATGATTTTCTCTATGTTTGAAATGAGACAGTCCTTTAACAAACTATATCTACAGGGTGCTTCCTGTAACAGGAGCAATAAATTAAACTATAGGTTGTATTCCTCAAACTGACCAACATTTGTTCAGTAACTTTTAAAAATTATGAATCCTTTAGACTTCCTCTTTTTCATACAAAATAAATATTGCCTTCAATGTACGCTGACATCAGTATGTTTGACGTTGCTTGTCACGCTTTAAACATAACAAAATTTGCAATACATTGCGTCTTAGAATAAATTTTAAAGTGTAATAAAAATCAAAACCTGGGTTATTTCCAAAAGTTGCTGAACAAATGTTGGTCAGTTTGAGGAGTACAGCCTACAGTTTAATTTATTGCTCCTGTTACAGGAAGCACCCTGTATAAGTCTGTTTACCTTCTCTAAGCAGCTGAGCCTGTCCTAGCGGTAAAGTATAGTCGTCCACCGGCACGTCTTCAGTAGCGGAGCGGTACAGGATCTTGGGCTCCAGGAACACGCAGGGGTCCCGGGACCGCAGGCAGGACAACAGGAGACCCTTGGCCGCGATAGGGCCACGCGGGACTACCACCTGGAAATACGTGTCACTTCGTTATACAGGATGGCTCATTTACAGTGATCGGGGATTTCTATGCCACTTGGGGTGAATGACCTCAATCATTATGCTAGTATGGATCTGCCGCGGGAATCCGGGATTCGTGTGCGATATAGGAGAGTGTTTTGGCATGTTACTGTTAATCAATTAATCATGCATTGCATATATTATTAATATTAATAATTGAAAATTTGATAACAGATCAATTGAATATATCAATAAAACCACTAAGCTCGCATTACCTTATCAGTTTTGCATTGCCTTTCAACGACCGAGTCGAGACCCGTGTTTTTTACAGTCCTTTATTTTATAAACGAATTACCAACACCGAAATAGCGTTTACTTTTCGAACAGTTTTGTTCCTATCGCGGGCCAAGTGGCGTATCCATATTACCATTTCGACTTGATATCCCGCGGAGTGGCATAGAAATCCCCGATCACTGCGTCATTTAGATCGGTCAGTATGGAAAAATCTGAAACTAAAATACATACGACGATCTCTTCTTAGGAACCATGTCGTCGATTTTAGTAACAAGAAAAACTGCATTCATACAATTAAAAAAAAATGTGTACTCAGCTCGGGAATCAAACCCCGAACATTTTGAAAAATAAAACTAAAACTATTTCTATTGAGATATCGATTGTGTGGATCTTAAGCAGTGAATGTTACTATGAAACATGATGTCTGAAATGAATAAAATGCATTGTTTTCATATCTTTTAATTTATTTTAGTAAGTTTTAGAAATTACCACCATTTTTTTCAATACAATTTACATACATTTTTTTTAATGTATGAATGCAGTTTTTCTTGTTACTAAAATCGATGACATGGTTCCTAAGAAGAGATCGTCGTATGTTTTTTAGTTTCAGATTTTCCCATACTGACCGATCTAAATGGGCCACCCTGTATACGATTCATATTAGAAAATACTGTTGAACTGGATCAGCCGGGCTAGCACATGATTGGCGCGACAGTATCTCGCGGCGAGATAGACTATATACCCGTCCCTCTTTCAAATAAATAAATATCAGGGGACATCTTACACAGATCAACCTAGCCCACAGACAAGACATCCTCTAGACTGAGCATAGTAACGCTACCCCCTCTGCCACAAATATACGGTAGTTTTACTCCATCTTCGAGTCAATCCCGTGCCGTGATTGGTCCGTGTCTTTGAACGGACCAATCACGGCACGGGATTCGCTCACCTCGTCCCCCCGCACCCCCGTATTTTTGGCAGCATCGGTTTCATGAAATAATTGCTCTAAACTCAGTCTAGAGGATTCCTAGTCTAGGACCTAGCCTCAAACTAAGCAAAGCTTGTACTATGAGTGCTAGGCGACGATATACATACTTATATAGATAAATACATAATTATATACATAGAAAACACCCATGACCCAGGAACAAGTATATGTGCTCATCACAAATAAATGCCCTTATTATACCGGGATTCGAACCCAGAAAACATGAAATGGTAGAAAAATTTTTGGTAAAGAAGGTCGATTGGTGTACAATCGACTTCAAAGACATGTTTACATATTTCGCCTTATTACAAAGGAGGAAGGTGCGAAAGTGTCAACATATTTTTGACGTCGACTGTACCTACGACTCGCTATTTTCAGAACATAGTAAAAACTCTTATAATGCGTTACCTTATTCACTTTTAAGAGAACGAAGAATTAGGAGAAAAGTTTTTGACATTTGACTTTTTTTGTCAACTGTCAGTGTCCTTGAAAAACTTGTGTGAAGTGAGTTTATAATGGTGTTATACAATAGTATTTTATTGTGGTTTAGTGCTATGTTTGAATTTAATAGACAATTACTAAGAATCGTTTTATCTACGAGTTTCCCGTGAGTACCTAGGTATAAAATAGATTTCGGCATCAAAAATCATCTTTCGGCCGAAGAATCGGTTTCGGTCAAAAAACTGCCGAAACTTTCGACCGCGCCCGACCCCGACCCTTTCGATTTTCGAAACTGAAAATTCGGTCGGGCGGGCATTACCAAAAACGGCCATTAGAAGTCCGAAACTGAATTTCGAAACTAGAGCAAAACCGAACCTTCGCTTTGGGGAAAAAATCCTGTTTCTGTCAGACGCTAGTATACTTTAGTTATAAAACCTTTCCATTAATTAACCGTCTACTAAGCATGTCAATAAAACGTGGTACAAGTTGTACTGTTGTACAGTACAACAGTTCTTCTAACAAACTGTGCTAATATTGTCTCCCCTGGCTGATGGGACACAGTAACAACAAGAAATAGTTGATCGACAGGGGTCGGACAAAAAGTGCGGATGACGTAAAAATGACGTAATCTTGCACACAGCCAGCCTATTATGGATAGCTTTATCCATCTTTATCCACGTGATAAAATAACTGTCACTGTTTAACACCGTGGGAAAGAAAGTGACGGACACCATTTTATCACGCTGTCACGTAGACAAGAACGACCATCATATCCGTACAGGATGATGTTTGAGTTTGTATTTAAACTTCCGTGTGACATGTAGTAACAAAGTAGTATTAATGAAGTAACAAAATAATCGTAAATAAATCCATGGAATTAATAATACAGGTGGTAGGGTGATGTAGTGAATAAAATAAATTTCACGAAACTTGCCACAATATTCGAGTAAAGATGACATTTTAGAGCGTTTTCTTATACATTAGTTTTAGCTAAATATAATCGTGAAGATACAATAGCTAAACAATAACGAAGTCAATTTATTGTTCATCTGATTGACAATGTCTGACACATTGTCAAAAACGTACTTACTCATTTCAAGTGGCGATATCGTTTAATAAAGAGGTTGATAAATGATAAGTGATAATTGTTTATGAAAATCAAAAATACTATTTGAAATCATCCTATAAGTGGTTTGACGTCATCCGCACTTTTTGTCCGACCCCTGTTGATCGACATTTATTAGTAATTATTACTGACCAGGGATGTTGCGGATGCCGATTTTTTGACATCCGCGGATGCGGATTTTTAAAGGCTCACATCCGCGGATGCGGATGCGGATGTCAAGATAGTACTATAAAAAACGTCAAATATTACAGTTTAGTAATTTTTATTTCAAAAAACCGGCCAAGTGCGAGTCGGACTCTCGTTCCAAGGGTTCCGTACATTAAGTCCCACTCACGCTTGACTGCTCATTTCTAATAGGTTTTTTTGGTTAACGACTAAATTACCTAGCAGTCTAGCACTTACGCCAATGCTAAGACGTTCCTGTACCGACCTGTTCCGCATCCGCATCCGCATTAAATCCGCATCGATTCTATGCGGATGCGGATGCCGATGTTGAAAATAATGCGGAAGTTCCGCGGTTGCGGATGCGGATGTTCGCAACATCCCTGCTACCATAGAGAAAAAAATACATAGAGTGCTCACTCCATACATCAGTTTTAGTACCAAAAAGACTATTAGCATCTAGCATCGAGTAGCGGAACTATCAGTACTGCTACTTGACAATAGATGTCGCCACCGACCGGAAAGTCTTATGCTGTTGATATAAGACTTTCCGGTCGGCGCTACATCTATTGTCAAGCAGCAGTACTGATAGTTCCTCTACTCGATGCTAGATGTAGACACTGAAATTAATAGTCTGAACTGATGTATGGAGTGAGCACTCTATGTATTTTTTTCTCTATGTTATTACTGACCCTAAGTCCGGCGGCGTGCGCGAAGTAGGCCTCCGGGCTCTGCGAGTGGTAGAGCCCGCCGTGCCCCACCGCGGCGCACGGCGCGCGCACCGTCAGCCCCCCGCACGGGAACTGCCCGCCCGAGCGGTAGCGGCACTTAGCTGCCTCGTTTACTAGCTGAGATGTATAGAAAAAACATGAGGCTTGTCCCTGTCGACGTTTTGCGTTAGTGGAAAAGGAGGCGAAACTAAATAGTAGTTTGTGTTACAAGGGATCAAATGCGATCAAAAGGGATCAAAACTATGAGGAAAATAAAAAAAATCTTAGTGTTGACACAACCTGACGCTTAAACAGATTATTTAAAAGAAAAGTGTTACTTTGATCCCTCCTAGCAGGGAAGAAAAGTGCCACTTTGTTCCCTCCTAGCAAGGAAGAAAAGAAGAAATTCTTTTCCAAATAGGTGGTGTGAAAAAAATTTAGGCGTTGATGGCAAATGAGCATACAACCAGTCTAATGGTGAGCCTGTAACTCCAAGGATTTCCCGTGCGTAAGGATTTGACGTAACCCAAAAGACTTTGGTAGAGGAATCCATTCATCTGGACCGTACGTGGATATAACTTGAATTCGCCGTCTTTTATAATTATCTGTGCACATTTACAGGGAGTTCCGAAACTAGGATATTATAATTAATAGGAACAGTAATAAAAAAGATGCTGTGAGCCTAAAAGGATAAAGAGCACCAGGATTCTTTTTGGCAAATTAACATATTGGTATTGAATAAAAATAAATTTTAAAGTAAATTTTTAAATAGATCCCAGATTAACTCGTAATCTCTTCAATATTCAGCTAGATTTTATAAGAGTCAGTATATTGGATTGTTTACCTGATCAAAGGCGGGGAAGATGTAATCAGCGAACTGTATCTCTGCTATAGCGGTGGCCCCGGCTGTGGCGAGTCCAATAGCAAACCCGGCAATACCCTGCTCGCATAGTGGTGTGTTGAACACCCGGTCCTTGCCATATTTCTCCTTTTAAATAAATTAGCAGTTATAAAATGCTCTTGATACATTTCTATAATCATTAACCTAACTTTTGGTATACTTAGAAGCAGATATATATATTATGTTCAACTTAAAGATGTGTTTATTATGATTGCTTTGTAAATGTTTTTTTTTTACCGGAGCATATGAAAGATTGAATACCAGCAGACAGAATGATCAGCACACATATAATTTTTCACATATTTTGTAAGATGAGGGAGGCAGACTATGTGACTTCAGTAACAGTTACTATAACATTAAATTTTGACATACTTTTGTACACAGCCATAGAGTATGCTACCAGTACGGTTTTTGTTTTGTTTGGTCAGAACCGGGCATTCCCAGGCCTTTACCGGATTTGTCTAATTTCCACCCGTAACCTTGTAGTAGAAGTTGTTAAAAACTTTCACTAACATTTTCAGCCTTTCCGGGTATACTAGACTATTTTCAGAATGTGTTTTAAATGTGAAGGTTCTGCCTTGACTGCTTCAGAGCCTTCAGGCTGTGCATAGTCTGTCAGTATCTAAGTAATGGAACTGTTCTATAAATTTAGATAGACATATCCACATAGTGCATATACAAAAGAACATTTCATAAAATTACCTGTAGGCCCAGTGCACAACGGAAGACTCCACCAAAGCCCACATCCTCCCCAAACAACACAGCCGAGGAGTCCTGCTTCAGTGTGATGTCCATGGCATTGTTGATGGCTTGCATCATGTTCATTTTTGCTGTCTCACCTACAGCGAAAAAGAAAATAATGAACATTTTCACATTCACAAAGTAAAATGTTGATAATGGTAGAATATTTTGCTAAAGTACAAACCTCATTATTTCTATAAAAGTACAGAACTGAATTTAAATTTGTACAAGTATGTATATTGGAACAGGGCCCTTTTTGAATGCAGGTCCAATTTTAAATATCTTAGCACCAAAGTAATTGTTATAGTTAATTTAGTTAAGTGTGTGACTGCCTTTTGAGTATGGGACTTTGAATATTAAAATAATAAATAATTTGAGCCTATATATGTCCCACTGCTGGACACAGGCCTCCTCTCATGCGCGAGAGGGTTTGGGCTATAGTCCCCACGCTAGCCCAATGCGGATTGGGGACTTCACATACACCTTTGAATTTCTTTCGCTTTGAATATTACTGGATTTTTTTAAAAGAACACACTATTGACTACGTACATTTCTTAATAACTTTCATAATGAATCTTTAAACTAATTAACATATGGTATTTTAATAATGTACAAAATACCAACTTGTACAAGTTAAATTTTAAAGTAAACAAGTGAATAACCTAAAACTATATTCTTCATTATAACACATAACTTACCTTCGACCGGTTTTTCATTGTCAGGATAGTAAATAAAATGTGAGGATAGCCTTTTTGATCCATTGGACACAGTTTTGGCAAATTTTGTCAGTAAAACGAAGTTTCTTGTCACTAAACTCGCCATGGCTGTAAAAAGTCGACGTCTTAGCCACAACTGACTCGGAATTATTCAAGCAACCCATGTTATCAGCAATTCTAATTAAGCTTTGATTGTTAAACGCCACTGATAAACATAAAGATGTGACGAACGATATTGTTTATTTCTTCTTATCACTACGCTCCGTGGGGCATTTGGGCCTTATCTTACACTTGAGTTATGCAATTTTTAATATTTATGTTAGTACCGTGATTTTATTGGGGATAGTGATTTTCTTAAAATTCCGATAAATCATGAAAAAGAAATAAGTTTAAAAAATTTGGATATCGAAATAAAAAAACAAACATTGCGTTGACATTGGCGTTTTTCACTTGGTTAAACGTGTCATGTATTTTTTTTGACATTTAGTTGAGCAACCACGTGGCAACCACTCATAGGCAGATTAGACTCTCGCGCGAGCCACGAGACGAGCCGCGAGCCGCGCCACGAGACGCGAGTGTAAGCGGCGGCTCGTCTCGTGGCTCGCAAGCTCGTCGAGCTAATATAATTTAAACACTAACGGCGCGGCATAAGGTTTATAACCGAATGACAAGCCGAACGCGAGTGTAAGCGGTGCACGGTGGGCTGAAAATCGGCCTCCATAGAAATAGAAACCGAAGTCTTAAATTTGAACTTTTTTTTATTGGAATAGCTTTTGTTAGGTTTTATTATGTCCCAAAATTAATCTTAGCTAATTTGGTTGGAAAAATAATTAATTATCATTTTTTTTCAAAATCTTTGTATGGCGCGTATCAGAATAAACGAGTTTTCTCCGAAAATAAAAAGTTAACCGTAATATCCTGACAGATGATTTTAAAACCAATTATTCTTGATTTTTCCACATAATTAGAATTTTCCTACGGGGTGCACTTTTTTTTTAAAAATCGATATATTTTTTTATTTTTATTATCTTATTTTTTTATTTTAATACGGTTATACTCGTTATTTTGACTACAAAAAATGAATTTGAGTTTGATCGAACCAATAACTTACGCGTAGTGAATTTTTGTTCTAAGCAAATGTATGGAGCGTACGAGTAAAACGGATTTTTTTTTCAAAAATTAAAGGTATACCGTAATATCCTTGCAGATGATTTAAGTACCAATTATTAATGATATTTTGACATAACGCGAACTTTTCTACCGTATGCACTTATTTAACAAAAAATAAACAACTTATTTTTTCATGCTGAAATAACTTTTTCTCATTGTTTTAATCAAATAAATAATAAACATACAAGAGTTACAAGTAGAAAATTGAAAATAAAACCATTACATCCTTTACATTATTACCTTTGTATCCTCTTTATTACATTATCTTTGTACTTAATGAAACAATATTTAACAAATTTGACATATTGACAACTGATGAGTCTAAAATTAATGATCGTTAATAAGGTCCGGTTACAATCATTAGTAGATACTACGAATTTACTTAATTAAATAAATATCAGTAACATTATCAATAATTGGTTTACATAAAAACAGAAATAAGTATATGTAATGCTATCCTAATTAAAAGTATTCTAATGCTAATATTGGAATCCTGAAAGTTTAGTTTTCCTGGTCGCTTACTTCCGAATCCGTGTCCATTTCAGAATCAGGGTACACATTTGAGGTATCTGTCACTTCTTCTTCTTGAGGTTCCAGACAAATGAATAATTCTAAAGTTTCAGGGAAGAAAGCCTGTTTCTTTTTTCCACTTATTGTTGGCCTCATTGAAGAAAGGACAGGATCGGAAAACAAAAGTAACATATTAAAAACATCCCTGTTCGAATCTTGTCTCGTTTTTTTTTGTGAGTGATGCTCTCTGAACATTCTGAAGTCTTTGTTGCGTGCCTCGGATGCTTCTTCAGAGAGATGACCAATCGGTACAATATCATTTTGTGCAATGATATCTGTGCCATGGATCAGCAATTTATGCACTGTTGGGGGCATCTTATACCAACTGTAAAATTTAATATAGTCGTCCGCTGTATCTTTACAATAGGCTTTAACTTTTCAGTGTCAATTACTTCACCTGATGTGACAGCTTGCAGAATTACAGCAAATCTCCGAATCAGTTGTTTGTCCAGTCCAGTGATATTAGCTGTTTTTTCGGGATCTTCGAAAAATTTTCGTGCTGTGTTTCCATCATTCGTTGTTCCAGAACCTTGTTTTACTACATCGACTAAAAGATTTAGTTCGTCTTTGAAGCGATCTTGAATAATCTTCTTCCGTAGTTCCATCTTCTGTTTAAGGCCCCTCTTTTCAGTTGCATAACATTCTTTAAAGTCCAATCGATATGCTATATGAAGAAGGCATTCCATGGTATTGATCCGGGCATGTAAAGATGATAGTCCAAATTCATATAAGGTAGTATCAGGCACTGTTTTTTTCGAAACTTTGTCTATATTGTTCATTTCATTAGGCTTAGCTAAACATAAAACGCATGTTGCACTTGACTTAGCCTGTGAAAGATATGTGCAGATTTTGCCATCTACCATCGTCATCTTCAGCTTATGTGTCACTTTGTTGTTCCTATGTTCTGTGGGCACTAGGTCTTTGATTTCATCGTCCATTTTTTTCTTTTGAGCTAGAACAAAGTTTTTGTTCTCTTTAGTAAATGTAAATTGCTTTGGACGACAATATGAAGCAGAACATGGTTTTGGATTTGTCCAAATTGTCTTGTCGCCAGAGATAAGCTTTAGTGGCACTAAAGTCGTCATAAAAATGCTTGAGTCATCTTGTTCACTGCCACCAATTTTCTGCTTGTACCGGCTTTGACTGGAAGCACTGACGGCTGTCATTCACGATCCACATTCCACAGATAAAACATAGATGCTAACCCGCGATTTTTCAAATTTGCCGCCTTTTACTACTGACAAGATTTGGTTGACGGACTTTATCTATGCGTAGCACATACTATAGGATCCTACCATCTATACTTGGTCAATCTTGACATTGAAAAATGTAGGCGCGAAGGGATATCGCCTCATAGAAAATTTGAATTTCGCGCCTTTTTTTACTGACAAGATTTGGTTGACCAGCTACGTATATATGTTATGTTCCCTACTTAGAGATCTATAGTCTGTCAAACAACTTTGTCAGTAGAAACAGGAGCGAAATTCAAATTTTCTATGGGACGATCAAGGGACAATAATCCTTCGTGCCTATCAATGACCTTTTATGTATGTAGACGTGTGACGTTCATAGTTGACAAATCTAAAATTTGATCCACTTGACTTGACACGTTAAGGCCCCAGTACACAATGGGCCATCGCCGGCCACTCCAAGGGACGCAGCCGTGCGGTAGAATGAGATAGCAATATCACTTGCTCCCTCTAACGCATAAATGCGTCCCTTGGAGTGGCCGGCGATGGCCCATTGTGTACTGGGGCCTTTAGCGTCACCCATACGACTAACACAATAATAATTATATAGGTTCCGTAACCTATATTTAATGGCTCACGATCGTGCGCCTGGTACCATATCTACCTCATTTTACTTACATCTATGGTGCCTATACAGTTTATAAATTTGGCGCTTTTTTCTACTGACGGAAATGGCTTTATATTACTAGTAACGCAAACAAACATAAAATCTCAATAATTATAAACGCCTGCATAACATTTGAACATAATGTCCAGACATTATAATAACTAAGATGTAAAGTGAGATTGTAATTTCAGAAAGGCATAAATAATCAAAATTATTAGCGAAATGTCCGTTGCCGTTAAATGCGCGAATGCGTAATGCCTTGCGAAACCGATGTACGGGGGCGTATTCAGATATTTAGTAGGTAGGTACATTACGTTACGATACAAGTGCGAAAAATAGGAAATTCGACACGAGTGGCCATGACAGTCGAACTACGGATAGTTTTACTTACTCGTGGTGCAACCAGTTGGACATAGCGGTTGGACCACGGGTCGGGAGCGATAAATTAAAACACGACCGAAGGGAGTAAAGTAGCACTAGATAGGTATGTAGGTACCTACATACTGTAAAAATAGTTAGGTGCCTAAGTATTTGTTTTACAAGAATTACAAGGGGGCAAAGTTGTTGTTTAACCCCTCGTGCTAATATTGATAGGAGGGAAGAAATAGTTATTTGTACAACAAGAGATCAAAGTTTGATATTTCTTCGAGTGCTTATTTTGAGTCCCATGCAAGCGAAAGATTCTATACGAGCGTAGCGAGTGAATCTAATTTAGAATCTTGAGCGTAGTAAGGGACTCAAAAGCGCACGAGATGTAAATAACTTTGATCTCGTGACAGTTCACAAAACTTTTCACCTCAGCAGTGAGAACATATTAGAGAACCCGAAAAATGTATTCCTTCTTCATCACTTACCTATTCACTCATGTTTTCTTAAGATATACCAACAATTAAGTTTTCACCTCAGCAGCTCGAACAAGGATACTTTGCTACTTAAAAACAGTGAGCAAAACGCATTTTGCTCATTTTGTCTCTCTCAGTGAGCAAAATGCGATTTTGCTCACTGTTTTTAAGTAGCAAAGTACCCTTGTTCGAGCTGCTGAGGTGAAAAAGCTCTTTTCCGAATAGGTGATGTAAAAAAAAAGAGTGTGTACCTAACCTCTATTTGTATTGTACCTACTCGTTTTATATCCTATTTTAATATCTGAACATGGTTCTAATCTCCATTAACGGTTTCAGTTTCACATAGGGATTTTAGTAATATAATATTCATCAATACGGAATACAAGACCTATTACTTACTTACATATAAATATGCAAATACGATGCGTGGTTCAAGTGAGGTGAAATCAGAAACTATTTTCTCAAGCCGAAGCCATAATTTGTTACACACAATAATATTTCCTTATTTGGGTCATTCAATATAGGCAGGTAAAGGGTAATTAGAAACCAGTAGGGGCAGTAAGGTTACAACCTTACAACCTAACTTTTTTTTTAAGGAAATCTGTATTATTTTATTTATTTATTAGTATTACCTACTTACACAAGCGGTGGTAGCCGAGTAGATCGGACGTCCGATTTAGGTGCTCATTTTATAACTTCCCCGGGATGTAAGCACCTACTTCAATCTATAGATAAGATAGAGTTAAACTCAATTCCCACAAATATGATGGCGACTGTACCACTATATTAACCACTAGCTTTTTGGTGATGCATCTGCGAAAAAATTCAAAGGCGTTGACGTCACGCATGATGTTGATAGGCCTGTGCCCAGCATTGGGACATTCATTACAGACTACACCAGCATTAGGTATATATACTGCTGCAGTATTGTGGCACGACATTGCTGTTGACTGCATTGTTGCGGGAAACGTCAATATCGATGTGGCTGCCCCATGAATCTAGTACCTATTAAACTGGATTGGGCATGAGTGGTGGGGATAACTGACAGAACGGGATAGTCGTATGTATCTTTCAGTAGGAGTAGCAGCGAAAGCGTTATTATTGTTTGTCCTTGTCACAGTCTCACATTTTTTTTATTCCCCACCATAAATTAGTATAGATTATGGTGGGCAACAAATAAATTCGACCAATCATAGCGTCGCATTGCGTATGTTTTGTCCCTCACGGAGGCACGCGTAGACCACTTCTATAGGATGCTACCTTCTATGGGCTGCCCGGATTTTTGACATTTGCGACATCAATGGATTCAGCAGTAAGTAAACGTCGCACTGTACTTAATAGGGTATCATTTGACTGTTTTTAAAATAAATTATTTTACACCATGTATGAAATAAAGCACCAGATGATTAATAGAGAAACGTAGACAGCAATATTTTTTTAGTCACTACATATATTTATTTTAAAACCCGTATAAAACTATAAAGAGTAGGTAATTTGATTGTGACGTCACATGCTAGTGTTTCGAAAAAAGAAATGGATTTGACTAAGTACCTAGTAGTCAAATACCTTATACTGGGGCAGTCAGACTCCGAAAGTCCGAATGTTACTTTTAGGTTACAAGTTACGACAAAACATCGTCAATTGATGTTACATCGGTCGTTTCTCCGAGTTAACTCGTCAATAAAATACGTTATGGCATTTTTGCTGTGTTTGAATCGTGATGGAATTTAATGGATGTAGCGGTGCAATTCTAACGGACACTGATATCAGTATGACATCTAAATGATCTCATTCAGATATCTTGCATTTCTCTCGTACTTGTCTGTACATTTATTGGTGCGAGCGCACGCACGATAACTAAACGTCATAATTCAGATATCATTCTGATGCCAGTGTACGTTCGAATTGGCCTGCAGCTCTTTATTGAAGACAAGTTAAAGATGACTCCTTTTGCGATTTGCGCAACTTTCATAATTACAAATTATAAGAAACGATAAAACGATTTTCTTATGGGGAAATAATTTGCAAGAATATGCAGGATGGTAGTAATAAAAATTCATTTTAAACTTATTTTTTGTTAACAGCGTGCCAAAAACTTAAGACAAGTAGGTAAGCTACATTTACTTCTTACTTTTTGTAATGTGCAATTTTTGTAATGTGCAATTGTGCAATTAAGTTAAAAATAGGTAAATACGTACATTATTGAATAAACATTTTAATAGTTTTGAATGATTCACGGTTACTTTCACTAGACTTATATCGACCGGGATATTATTATGTGAACATAATGAACCGTTGTGATATCGGGAGCTTGAAAACAATACAATAGGCAGAGGTAATCACGGTTTAGACCCCGGTCGATATACGAGTAAGTCTAAGAAATATTTATTCCTACTTATGTAAAGTATTAGGTACCTACTCCTCTTTATGTCGTAGATTTAAGTTTCCAAATATTTTCTTACCCTTCTTTACCAGTAGGTATCAAATCAATATACATAATGGGATGTATTTATCGCAACGGGTAGCCATTTTGCATATGGCCGAAGCCTGTTGCGCTACACGACATAATTTCTCCATCGAAATTATATTCCGCATTATTATCATAAATAAGTTTTTGGCAAAAAAATAATTTTTGGTACAAGCTTTTATCGCTGACTGTACTTTTCTTACGACAGACAACTAATACCTACTCATCGAGACAATTCTAAAAACCCCTAACACAAGGTTGCGTTGTTTCATCACGGAGTTCCTATGGCCACCTCCTGTCTCCATCATCAGATCAGTTCGATAGTACCATATTATTGTATTGTCATCAGAACTACATACAGCTGCCAATTTTCATGACGCTACGATCCTTGGAAGATGGTTAAATTAGTTACGATAAAACTGATTATTGAGGCAGCGTAGCAAAAATCACTCATTTCTAGGTGAACGACTGCCTGCGTCTAAAGAGTCTAAACTCCATCAAACCATACTAAATGTATTGACGGAGCTGAGGTTGATCCGTCCATGCTCTAGTTTTCGTCCACTTGACGGATTAGCAAACAATATATTTCATTTTTAATTTGCATGAATATATAATTTTTATGTAGGTAGGTAGATAAATTGTTTAGGTATTAAGGATTGCAATAACTCCAATTTTGTGCAGCAATGTAGGTTCATATTCAAATTTCGTCAAGTGGGCGAAAACTAGAGCTGAACGAAAACTAGCGCAGTGACCCTAATTCATATCCCGATAAGCTCCATACTTGACGTTTGACGTACCACTTGGCATGAAAAATTAGCGTGGTCCAACTATACTTTTCTACCACCACAAGTATACAATTATATTTTTTACGTTCTCAGAATAAGGTAAATAGTTGTATACATTATTTGTTAAATAGATGGAACGGTTAGTGAATACCGTTCGATCTAATGGCGTGGAAAACTATTATCACAACTCATCTTAGACATGAGATGGCTTGAGGCAGTTTTAGACATGGCTTTAACATTGCATGAAAAGATAACGTGTAATAGCGGTTTTAAATAATAGATAGGTAGATAGATAGAATAGGTACTCTTTATTGGCACACCTCAGTAAAAAGATACAAAAGAAAAGAACAATTGATTAATTGATAATGGTAGGTACATCTATTTTAGTACATATATACCTACATTTTAATGTGAATATCTTGAAGTTCGAATACGGCAGTATATGATGTAACGTAATCCTATAGTATGTACAGTCGCCATCAGTTATATCGGAGCAGCCAAGGTGCTCACAAATATCTGCACACGCCTCTATTGTAAAGGTGCGAGAGTGCATGTTCAGATAGTTTTGAGCACCTTGGCCGCTCCGATATATCTGATGGCGACTGTACTCTCTTCAAAATAATACTGAAAAAGTTTATTTCTAGGTTATCAAAAAAAGGTTTGGGTCGTTCTCGCATTTCGTGCAAATCGGTGTTTTCGGAAATTTACCAAAAATGTGGTGGCGTTTTCGAATATCTGTTAATGCAAGGTTGTAACATAGGGCCTAAAGTATATGTATCTCCAATGAACAATTCTAAAAAAGTTAGTATTTTCTTTATATGTACAATTAACACCCAATTTTTTCATTCATCTCTATATGTAACGCGTGAAGATATAACTTTGACCTACATTTTAACCTTAAGATACTACAAATAGAAAATTCGTTGTTTGTGCAATAAATGACTTATTTAGTTATGTTTTAAATCGTATAATATTAGAAGCTAGAAATAAATAATAAAAACTATACAGCCTTATAAGTGTATGGTTCAAGTAATTTCTTCATTACCGACGCGAGAAATAGATTAGCTATATTTTGCTACATAGCGAGGGTATATAGCGCCTACCGCCGATGCAACACATTGTTCGTCAGTCAGTTGGCCGCATGATCTCGTAGCGGATGCCCGTGTGCCACTGTTAGCGAAAATATATACGATCTCTCGGGTCGGGAAGGAGTGTGGTTCTCGATAGTCTTCATCGCCATCGCGTGATTTATACAGTAAGTAGCAAGTGTACATTATTATAATTATACGTAATGAAGTGTTTTAGTGTCGCCTTTCAGATGGTTTATTCTGCAAAATTAAGGTCTGATGCCAACTGATGTAGGCGACAAAAACTTCCAAAACTTCATTCATATCGGTTTCATTCACTTCTTTTCCTTCCAATTTTACTGGGGAAGGTAATGAATGACTTAAGAAGGTAATGATAATATATTCGAGGCAGTGCATTTAATGAAAAGAGGCTTAGTAATTATAAATACTACGCTGTTATAAACATTTAAAACTGTATATGATAATAGGGGAGCCTTTGTAGTCTAAGATGGTCGACCTTCACCGATATGTCTGACGGATGAAACTTACATATTATGAAAGAAAATATGTTCCTGAACATAAATAAATAGGGTTGCTTAAAGAAATATGACTATTTTTAATTATTTTTTGAAAAAAAAATTTTTTTTTCAAATTTTACCGATCTGTCTGACTAGTGATGGGCGACCGGAAAGTTTCCGTTATGGGAAACTTTCGGTAACGTAATTTACCGAGAATATTTCCGTAATATTCTCGTGATGGGAAAGATATGGAAATTTATGTTTTTTGATGGTCAAAGTACATATTATTATATAAATGACTTCTAAAGTTATAACGCAACAAGAAAATATCATTACTGAACTAAATAAAAGATTCCGAATAAATTACCATAAATTCTCGTAAATTACCGACCAATTCACCATGCAAATTAAAATAAAACTGGGTATTTACTACATAATATAGAATTATAAGAGAATTAAAAAGGTGTTTGTTCTAGTCTAGTTTCATAAAAGTAATAATAGTATTATGTACCTAAATATTTTGAGTCATGCATGGCACGGGTCAAGCGCTCGGGCGTCAGGTATGCGCAGGTACCTAGTCAAAAATCCCACGCTAGGGATAGATAAGGATAAAACAAAAGGGTTAAACTTAATGTTACTTCAGTTCTTTTTTAACCACCATGGCAAAAACATCTTAGCAAATAGTAAATTAGTAATCGCGATAGTGTGATTTGAGTCAGTTTGTAACCGAATGGTTCACCATGAAACCAAAGTCAGTTATTCATCAATATTTCCGAAAAAAGAAGAACTAGGAAAAGATGTCCACGAGTGCAAATTTTGTGATTTAAAATACCGTTCAGTGAATGCTACAAGGATGAAAAATCACATATTAACATGCAAAAAAGCCCCAGACAACGTAAAAACATTGTTTAAAGCAGCAAACCGAATTGAAGCAGAGCCTGAGTCAGTGGCCTTACATATTGAAAATGAACACGCAGAAAAAGAAGAAATAGACACTGCTATTTCACGTGCGATATATGTGTCTGGTTTGCCGCTCTCAATGCTAGAACATCCTCTTTGGGTAATAGCATTGAATAAACTCAATCGGGAATACACGCCGCCTGGCCGAAAATGCATAATGCATAATGTGGTGCAGTGTAATAACATGTAATGTGGGTAATAATAATGCGTAAATCTTTTATTTTCATCAGTAACTGTAAAGGTTTCAGACACTTAACATAAATTCCCTAGGAAATTTCTATGCCATTTAAGAGAACTTACGGTAATTTACGGTAACTTATGGAAATTTACGTTTTAATCATGTTTAAAGTAATGGCTCTTGGCGCGAGGATAAAGTACTTTGGAATATGTACATCTTTCGTTATTACGAAAAATTCGATTCCCATATATAAAAACAAAGTTATTAAGTAAATTGCCATTTTTGGTAATATTACCGTAATCTTTCCGAGAATATTCTCTCGATCGGAAATATTCTCTGCAATTTCCCATCACTATGTCTGACAAACAAAATAAGTTCCAATGGAAAGTATACAACTTGTACAATATAAATCAACTAGGTTGCCTATCTTTTCCCGGTCACTATTATGTGGTTATAGGGTTGCTTGCGAAAATCCGATCACAAATAAGGGTTGCCAGGCTTTTAAATAAAATAAGAAGGGAAGACTTTTAGCGATAACTCATAAACGGCTTAACTTATCAAGTTTGCTTTAATTTTGTTTGAATGAGTTTATTAAGCACTATTTTTATGATTTTCTTTTTTCATATTTTTGGATCGATTTTTTAAAAGTTAGAAGGAATAACCGTTTTTTGTTCTTTCTAAATTATTATTTCCGAAATGATTCACTTTATCAAAAAATGTTGTTTGCAAACTCCTATTTATTTTTAAAGACCTATCCAACGACACCCCACACTATAGGGTTAAAACGATAAAAATAAATTACATAGGTACAAAACGCGAATGATTTAAATATATTTTGTCTATGCTAATTTTTGAAAATTTGAAAACTACGTTTTATGTGATATGGTGCGCAGATGTTCAAACCGACTTAACAAACACTTGGGGTTGACAATCTCGACTTATAATGATGATAAGTAAATGGTAAATGTACCATCTAGCTTGAACATTATAAGTTGAGATTGTCAACCCCAAGTGTATGTTAAGTCGGTTTGATCATCTCCACAGTGCTTAAGACACATGTTTTTAATATTGTCGATTTTAATTGGTGTTAATTTTCTTGAAATACAGTTTTTTTATGTTCGATTTCATAAGTTTGTTTCATTACCGTCCACAGATAAAATTACCATCTCGGCCGATTTCATTACCAGCGCGTAGTTCATTACCAGTAGCCTTATTAAATGAAAAGTAATAAGGTTACAAAGGTGCCTTTAGCAGAAAAATGTTAATAAATGAATCCACAAATTGACGAAACCCAAAAGTTTACCATTTAAAAGAAAAATTACAAATCGAGAGAATCTCACCGATTTGCACGAAATGAGAGAATGACCCGTTTATATGTCGGTCATGGGTAAGTAATACTTCCTACTGTGTGGTTGTCTGATTATCAAATCTGTCGATACGTACTAGCTAAAAATTAAATGTGTACTTTACACCTCTAAAACTTGAAATCAGACTCGTTAAAGCTACAGCTGAGATATAAATAAATTGGCTATTTCAAACTATCAAGCCTTTGAATGAATGGGAGACCGGGAGTTGCTCAGATCTCATTCACTGGATTTGCTATTGAATGGCGAAATCTGCATCGAAATAGCGAGAACTGAAAATGAATGTGACGACCATGGTTCGTATTTTTATGTCTTTAGCTTGCAAATATATTTTTATATATGATAATTAGTATAAAAAATTGGAAAAGGGCATCGTTCGATCCATCATTGTAGAGATATTTGGGGAAGCCCAATGATATTAACAAGCTTTTATTAGGTCGGCCTGTATGTAACTATGTAATGGAATCTTGCAAGTTAAATTTGATCCAAATATCAAATATCAAATATCAACATTTATTCAGCAAATAGGCCACAAGGGCACTTTTACACGTCAATATGGAATTTACATACAGCAAAAAAAAACACGTCAATAATTATAAAATACAACTAAGCCGTAAATATCAAATCACTTCCCGGTTTCCGATTCCGGTTTCCGATTGAGCTGAAATTTTGCATACACAAATGTCAGTCGGGTGACAATGCAATATTATGGTACCATCGAGCTGATCTAATGATAGAGACAGGAGGTGGCCATAGGAACTCTGTGATGAAACAACGCAACCTAATTGTGTTGGGGTTTTTAGGGTTCCGTAGCCAAATGGCAAAAAACGGAACCCTTATAGATTCGTCATGTCTGTCTGTCTGTCTGTCTGTCCGTCTGTCCGTCTGTCCGTCTGTCTGTCCGTCCGTATGTCACAGCCACTTTTCTCCGAAACTTTAAGAACTATACAGTTGAAACTTGGTAAGTAGATGTATTCTGTGAACCGCATTAAGATTTTCACACAAAAATAGAAAAAAAACAATAAATTTTTGGGGTTCCCCATACTTCGAACTGAAACTCAAAAAATTTTTTTTCATTAAACCCATACGTGTGGGGTATCTATGGATAGGTCTTCAAAAATGATATTGAGGTTTCTAATATCATTTTTTTCTAAACTGAATAGTTTGCGCGAGAGACACTTCCAAAGTGGTAAAATGTGTCCCCCCCCCTGTAACTTCTAAAATAAGAGAATGATAAAACTAAAAAATATATATGATGTACATTACCATGTAAACTTCCACCGAAAATTGGTTTGAACGAGATCTAGTAAGTAGTTTTTTTTTTATACGTCATAAATCGCCTAAATACGGAACCCTTCATGGGCGAGTCCGACTCGCACTTGGCCGCTTTTTTAGAATTGTCTCGATGAGTATTAGTTGTCTGTCGTAAGAAAAGTACAGTCAGCGACAATAGTTTGTACCAAAAATGAAATTTTTGACAAAAACTTATTATATAACTATAGATAGGTTATAGAGGGTCATTGCTCTAGTTTTCGTCCACTTGACAGATTACCTAAAAATATATTTCATTTTTAATTTGCTACCTATATTGTTTAGACATTAAGGATTGCAATAAGTCCAAATTTGTGCATCAATGTATTAGGTTTAAATATATTCAAATTTATTCAATTGAACGAAAACTAGAGCTGGATGAAAACTAGCACAATGACCCTACGCATAGGTACACATTAAGGAGCACAAAAACTTGTTGGTAAATTTTCGTACACCATTCATCTTTGTTGCACTTGTTGTTGAACATAAGCTTGTCTCTTTATTTCTCTTTCGGTGTACATACATAATACCTATAGTTTGCCTGGGCGCGCCTTAAGAGCAACTTTACTGTGGGTATCTACAATTTAAGCGCTTATTAAATTTGTCATGTAGCCTATTACTATGATAATACTATTACTTATTCTGTGCTATTACATACAGCTAAAACAAGTTGAATAAGTGTCGTATATCTCGCTATAACTTAGTGACTGAAAACTTAATTTCACTACTGAAGTTACTCGACACGTGTAAGTTACAGTACAAGTTAACTCGTGCAGTACAAATTCAATTTGCAAAACTATATTCAAATGGGATAACAGGGGACAGGAGGGGTACTATTAGACAAAGGAAATATATATTTGACGACCGGTCTGGCCTAGTGGGTAGTGACCCTGCCTGTGAAGCCGCGGTCCTGGGTTCGAATCCCAGTAAGGGCATTTATTTGTGTGATGAGCACAGATATTTGTTCCTGAGTCATGGTTGTTTTCTATGTATTTAAGTATTTGTATATTATATATATTGTTGTCTGAGTACCCACAACACAAGCTTTCTTGAGCTTACCGTGGGGCTTAGTCAATTTGTGTAATAATGTCCTATAATATTTATTTATTTATTATTATTTATTTATTAAATATTCCTTAATTATACGAACGTGGCTAACAGCAATGTAGTTTTTACAATATTTGAATAAGGATTTAGTAGTAGTAGTAGTAAAACACTTTATTGTACATAAAGAAACATAAAACATGAAAAAACACACATCATTTGTACAAAAGGCGAACTTATCCCTTTCACGGTTCTTTTCCTTTTTCATTTAGACAGGCGTGTCTGACTCCGCGATTTCGTCGCTTTGCTACAGGTAGCTAAAAGTACATCCGTTCGGCCCCAATTTTGGGGAAAACCATAAGCCGCGCGTGGCGCTGTCGCCACCTAGCGGCCATACGAGGGGTGTTCAAAATATTCTCGGTATGAGAATGAAAACAAACAAGTACGAAAAGTTTGATATTTTTATTTTTCAATATACTCCCCCCCTATGTTCATACACTTAAAAGATCGATCAATTATTTTTTTTAATCCTGCATAAAAATATTTTTTATCTTTGGTGTAAAAATGCTCCTCCACTGCCGCCTTCAATGCTTCATCATCGGAAAATTTATTTCCACGCAGATCCTTTTTAAGATTGGGGAACAAAAAGAAGTCGCTGGGGGCTAAGTCCGGACTATACGGTGGGTGAGTAACAGTTTCAAACCCACATTCAACAATAGCTGCCTTGGCAATATGAGCAGTATGGACGGGGGCGTTGTCATGCAGAAGCATAACACCTTTGGTTAACTTTCCTCGCCTCTTTTCTTTGATGGCATCCTTTAATTGACGTAGAATGTTAGCGTAGTACTGTCCTGTGATATTTACACCTTTTTTTTTATAATCGATCAGTAATACTCCTTCACAATCCCAAAATATCGTGGCCATGACCTTGCCAGCTGAAGGGATGACCTTGAACTTCTTGGGATGAGCTGAACCCTTAATGTGCCACTGCATGGACTCTTGTTTACTCTCTGGGTCATAATGATGAACCCAGGTTTCATCTCCAGTAACTATTCTTTGCAGCACCTCATCAGGATTTTCACCGCACAGGTCAATAAAATCGGAACAACAAGCTACACGCATGTCTTTTTGAAGCCGAGTCAGCATTCGCGGAACCCATCTTGCACTTACTTTTGACATATTAAGATGGTCATGGATAATATCATGTACGGTACCAATAGAGAGATTGGTTACTTGTGCTATAGATTTTACCTTCACTCGACCATCTTCCAATATAAGTTTTTCCACTTTATCAATATTTTCTTGTGAAGTAGCTACTACAGGCCGGCCAGGTCTAGGGTCGTCTTCAACACTCTCCCTTCCACGTTTAAACTCGCTTGACCACTTTTGAATGGTAGATAAAGAAGGAGCAGACTCACGGTAAACACAATCCATTTCCTCTTTTATGGTTTTTGGATTTTTACCCTGTTTTGTCAAGAATTTTATCACGCATCGATGTTCTAATTTAGTTAACATTGTCAATTCCCACATGATGTTCATGTTTGTTCAGCAATTGCAGAAAAACAAAAGAACATCTCGGTTCGAATTATACTTTTTTTTAATGTCAATGAATAAACCTTAGCGGCCAGTAACGAAAGAAATTTTAGAAGAGGTTGTAAGATATCAATACCGAGAATATTTTGAACGCCCCTCGTATCTGTGCTGATCGTAACAGACGCGTTTTGTTAGAGAGTGAGTCTTCTGTACTTAGTACTATTATTTATTCTGTGATTTAGAAAAGAAAAAAATGTTTAAGTTCCCCCTCTGTCCCTGATATGTTACCAAACTTGACGGTGCCCTATTTATTTAATCTGATAAATAAAGCTATTTTAAATAGTTGGAATATATAATCGTTGGTGTGGTGTGGTTGGGTCACCTTGTACGATAAACAGCGCGACCTCACTATGTCAACACAGCACAGATATTAGCTTGACTATAAGTAAGGATTAAGATACTGTCTAGCTTGTTATACTGTGTAACAGCAGTTTTCCAGCTCTGTACAATCCTTAAGCCATGTAATGTGTTTCATTTACTTAACGTTAACGCTGGCAAGGTTAACGACCTCTGAACGTATTTCCTATATTCCACAGATAAAACAACCTATGTACCTAACTGTACAAAAACTAACTAAGTGCACCATGCTGTAGTGTATACTAGATATAGTTATGTACGTAGTTCATAGGATATATATAAGGACCATTTACTCATGTATTTAGTGCAGTAATAAATCATCATTCTAGCTGAACACTTGTTTGTACTCAGTTCCGAATCCTCACCTTACATGGCGATCCTGCCATATACGGTGTCGCGCGTGCGGTCAGTCACCGAGTGATATTGAGAGCTCAATTAGTTACAATGTAAACATGCTCAAGTGGACGATTAATAGAACAATTAAATAATGTAATGCTGTTTCTCACGGTTAAGTGGTTACGCTGTTGCTGATTCAAAGTTTCATCATGGGGGCTACAAAATCAAAAGAAGAGGTTATCATCGCACAAACTGCGGCCGGAGGTGACAATAAGGCTTCTGCGGGCACCGACGAACTTCGATTCCACGCAAGTACCACTAATATTATCCTGGGTATAATGCTCGTCTTATTCGTCATTGGAGGAGGCTACGCCCTGTACAGAAGGTGTAAGAAAACCCACAAGAAATGGATGCGCCAGGAGGTCGCTCTAGCTGAGCTGCAGCGTGCTGCTCGTACGGCTCCTATAAGTGTTTGAGTCAAGTGTTAACGGATAACGTATATCGTGTAGTGTGTGTATCGGATTTTGTTTTATGATACAATTCAACGGACCGAGAAACAACTGTTGCTAAGTGATATAGTGAACAAAGTTTCATATGAAGCAAATTAAGGACAGTAATGAGACGCCAATGTAAGTTAAAACACGTAGGTATATTAAAGTGGTAGTTATAATTTTGTGATGGCAGATGAATTATTGAAATGTTACGAAGAGTTAATCGTAATAAGAAAATATTTAGTTAAAAAAGGGAAATCAAGGTTTGAAGGTAACATAACAAAAAATCAACTGTCAAAAGTTAATGATATTATAGATAGGTGTAATAATTTTATCGCACAATTTTCCCTACTAAAGGACGTAAAATCAGGAGTTATTGAGGAGACCAACAAATTGTATGCTAATATTACTAGTTTGCATAACGAAATATTAGAGTTATGTTCAAAGTCTGAGGTAGAGGAAATTACAAGTAGCGATAGCGAATACAGTGAATTCGACACCATGGAGTTCGATTTAAAGTCAGCGTGTAGTCTTATACCACTTATGGATGGTACTGAGGAAACAACAAAGAGATTAATAGATGCTGTTGATATGTATTCGGGTATGTTAAACGAGACAGGTAAAAAGTCGCTAATTACATTTGTGTTAAAAGGAAGGTTGTCTGAAAGTGCGAAATTACGTATGTCAGCTACTTATACGACCGTAGAGCAACTTATAAGGGATTTACGTAACTCACTTTTACCTAAAAAGTCCTTTACAGCAATCCATTCCCGACTTCAAAATATAAGTCAGGGTTGGCGTAGTATAGATCAGTATGGATCCGAAATAGAGAAACTTTTTTCTGAGTTGACTATAACTCAGGCAGAAGGTAATTCGGCGAGTTATGATGTGCTAAAGCCGCTGAACGAAAAAATGTGCATTAAAAAGTTCATAGATGGTTTGAAGGATCCAAGGCTCAGCACCATCATTGCGGCGCGGAACTTCAGCAGCTTGAAGGATGCGATCCAGGCTGCGCAGGACGAAGATGTATCGAGGCCGACAACGTCCAGCCAATCGGAGGTCATGGGTATGTACCGCTCACAAAACTCTTTTAACAGGTACCACAGAGGCTTTGCTCACAACTCGTACAGAGGTCATCGGCATCGTAATCAAAGGGGTCCGCGACAGTACTCCTATGGTCGATATCCTCAACCCCAACAAGGCAACTCGCGAGGAGGTGGCCGTGGATACAAGTCACGAGGCAGGCCGGCACGAGGGGGTTCGTATTTCGGGTCCCGTGCCCGAGGGGTCACCGCTCGTGGCAGCCTGCACGTGATACGGCACGCCGAGAATGGCTCGACCGGTCAACACCCGAGTGCACCAAATACGGAATCGCTGAATCATTTTTTTCGAGACTGATGTTATTTACACGTGTAGTGATTTAAATAGAGTAACCTTAAATATAGGGAAAACCGCTTACAACTGGCTATTGGATACGGGAGCATCTTTATGCGCGATAAAGTATGAAATCATACAAAATTGGGACATTCCGTTCCATAATAAGAGATTATGTGTCACAGGTATAGGCGGACAAGTAACATCTAACGGATATGTTATGTTAAAATTAAATTACAATGGCTGTGAGTTCGAGCATTCATTTTTTGTTTTTGAGAATTTATCATGTAGCGCGGACGGTATTTTAGGACAAGATTTCTTTGCGAAGCATAAAGCCAATATTGATTTTGAAACAAACACTGTACGATTACTATCGCGACACGGACAGTTAGCTAAGATAGGGTTTAGAAGCTCATCAGAACCGGCAAATAGTTATTTAACTATACCCGCTCGTAGTGAAATCATTCATTACATGGATACTAGTATTACGGAGGATTTTGTAGTAAATAGTCAGGAATTATGCGAGGGAATATATGTTGCAAGTGCTATAGTTAAACCAATTCAGGGTAAAATACCAATTAAAATATTAAATACAAGGGATAGCGACGTAAATTTAAGCCGATTTACAGTTAATAAGAGCAGATTGAGCGATTTCTTTATTTGTGAATTTAGTAAGCCAACTATGAATGCCGAAAGGGTGAAGTTGTTGTTTTCTGCTTTAGATTTGAGTAAATTAAACGAAGAGGAACAGAAATCCATTGAGAATATATGCGCAAAATATCCGGATGTCTTTTTCCTACCGGGTGATAAATTAACCACCACAAAGCTTTATAACCAGACGATAGAATTAAAACCGGGTAGTTCACCAGTTTATGTAAAACCTTACAGATTACCTTACTCGCAAAAGGCTGAAATTGATAGGCAGATTAAAGGAATGTTAGATGATGGAATAATTGAAGAGGCAAGAAGCGCGTGGTCGAGTCCGTTATTGTTAGTTCCCAAAAAATTAGATTCCTCGAAACAGAAGAAATGGCGCGTGGTCATCGACTATAGAAAGTTAAATAATCAGATAAAAGACGATAAATTCCCACTCCCTAATATAACTGAAGTTTTAGACTCCTTATCAGGATCTATCTATTTTTCGCATCTAGACTTGTATCAGGGATTTTATCAAATAAATTTAGATAAATCAAGCCGCCCCCTTACAGCTTTTCAAACTAGTAAAAATCAATATCAAATGACTAGACTCCCCCAAGGCTGTAAAACCTCCCCTAACGCTTTTTCACGGATGATGACCGTGGCCATGTCCGGTCTAAATTATGAACAGTGTCTGGTATATCAGGATGACTTAGTTGTTTTCGGAAGAAGTTTAGCTATACACAATCAAAACTTATTAGACGTTTTCAGCAGATTAAGAAAAGTAAATTTAAAGCTCAATCCTGCCAAATGCCAATTTTTACAAAAAGAAATATTATATCTGGGTCATGTAGTTTCAGAAAAGGGCATTTTACCAGATCCCGAAAAAACGAAAGTTCTATATAATTATCCGACTCCTCAGAACGCCGACGAAGTTAAACGTTTCGTGGCATTTGCTAGTTACTATCGTAAATTCATTGTCAATTTCGCAGATAAAGCATATCCGCTCAATAAGTTGTGCTGTAAAGATGTACCATTTATATGGACCCAAGAGTGTGAACAGTCTTTTCAAATATTAAAGTCTGCTTTAGTTAAACCACCAGTACTTCAATATCCAAATTTTTCGGAGGAAAACCAATTTCTTTTACAATGTGATGCGTCAGGAAAAGCTTTAGGATCAGTTTTATGCAACGATGATGGTCGACCTGTAGCTTACGCTAGTCGAAGTCTTAATAAGGCAGAATTAAATTACCCTACAGTTGAAAAAGAGTTATTAGCGCTAGTGTGGAGCATTCGCTATTTTAGACCCTATCTATACGGCAGAAAGTTTAAAGTGCAAACAGACCACCGACCACTAGTGTATTTGTTTACTATGAAAGACCCTACCAGTAGATTACTAAAGTTCCGATTACAATTAGAGGAGTATAATTTTACGGTTGAGTACTTGAAAGGTTCTAAGAATTCCGTGGCAGACGCTCTGTCTCGCATAAATATTACGTCAGAGGATTTGAAACAAATGAATGAGCAAGTTATAAATGTGATGACACGAGCGCAAAGACGAAAGATCGAGAGTATGCAAGGTACAGACAGTACAAGTTCTTCGGTTGTTAATATACCCACTAATTCGAGGCCTGATCACCCAAGAATTGTGGATATCATTAAAAAACCGGAAAATTTTACTGAGTTATGTGTTATGTCATGTAGTGATTACAAAAAAGCTATGAGAGAGAATTTCGTGAAAGAGACGTCTAAATATTTTAATTACGTGCCCAGCAAATCGTGTGTTTATTTCAATTCAACATCTCAATCGCTACTGTCGCGAGCCGAATTAGCGAGAGATTTGGATGCAATTTGCAAGAAAATAAATGTAAAAGAGTTATGCATAATAAGAAACGAATTAAATAAAGATTTTATTGCGGGCTTAATACAAGAAATAAATAGCTATGACGTTTGGTCCGGACCGCGAATATGTGTGTTAAGTAATGTACAAAGAATAAATAATTTACATGATAGACGCGTAATAATTAATGACTTTCACCTACTTCCCACAAGTGGCCACGCGGGGATTAGGAGAATGTCTAATAACATTAAAAAGCACTATTATTGGCCTAGTATGGAAAAGGACATACGAGATTTTGTGTCAAAATGTACTCAATGCCAAAAACAAAAATATTGTGTACCGACTAAACAACCAATGGAAATAACAACTACTGCTAATAGCGCTTTAGAAAAAGTTTATTTAGACACAGTGGGACCTTTACCAAAAGATGAACATGGTTATTGTTACGTGCTGACCATACAGTGCGAACTGTCAAAGTTCGTAGAAGCGTATCCTTTACGATCCAAAGATACAGTTACTGTAGCTCGATCATTCATAGAGAACTTTGTACTACGGTATGGAATTCCATTAGAAATAGCAACCGATCGAGGAACCGAGTTCATCAGTAGCACTATGAAAGAGGTATGTGATTTACTAAAAATTACTCATTTGCCCTCTACAGCGTATCACCATGAATCAATCGGCGCTCTAGAGAATTCGCATAAAACTATGGGAGCTTATTTAAGGATACAATGCGAAAATAAACCGAATTCTTGGAGCGACTGGTTGCCTTACTGGTGCTTTACGTATAACAACACCGTGCACACGGAGACGAAGTACACGCCTCATGAATTAGTTTTCGGTAAGTTATGCATGCTTCCTAGTAACTTAAGAGATGGTAACGTTAATCCCTTATATAATCACGGTAGTTATCCTTTAGAATTAAAGTATAGATTAGAGCTGGCGCAGGCAGATGCTCGTACTAATTTAATAAACAGCAAACTTAAAAGGAAGGAGAAATATGACTCCCATTCAAAGCCTGTTAGCTATAGCAACAATAGTTACTTATGGTTAAGAAATGTATCGGATAATAAGATGCAAAGCATTTATGTAGGACCTTATTTAGTTTTAGAGGATTTAGGATGTAATGTAAAAATACTTAAAAATGGAAAAGAAGACGTGGTGCATAAAAATCGCACCAAACCTTGTATTTTGTAAATATTTTATATTCGTAGTTTTGTTATTGGAGTTTTTTTATTTTCTATAATTTTGAATATTATTAGTGTAAGTAACCTGTTAACATTGTACGTAGGTATAGTTACTTAGTAATATTATAAACAAAAAAAATATAAATGTTTATTTTTATTTTTTTTAAACATGCGATGGATGGTGTAGTGTATACTAGATATAGTTATGTACGTAGTTCATAGGATATATATAAGGACCATTTACTCATGTATTTAGTGCAGTAATAAATCATCATTCTAGCTGAACACTTGTTTGTACTCAGTTCCGAATCCTCACCTTACAATGCTATACGGTTCAAAAAGTAACCGTAACGCATTGCGATATAGTTATTTACGATACAAGTGCGGAAAAGAGGAAATTCGAAACGAGTGGCGATAAATTAAAACACGACCGAAGGGAGTGTTTTAAATCGACACGAGTTGCGAATTACCTATTCGCACGCGTATCGTACAACGTTTTACAGTACATATGCCCCTTTAAATATTTGACATAGCAACGAAAAGTGCTTATTTACGCACTAGTGCGGGAAAGTAGCACCATATGTACTGTAAAGGTATTTTTTCTAATATATGAGCTGCATGTGAAGTCCAGTTTTGCAGAAAACGGTATTATGTTTAGAGGAAAAATGCGGAACTTATTACCTTTGATGACTCTGTCAGCTCCCACGGCTCATATATGAGCCAGAACGCTTATGGTGACGTCATATCGTGGGATTCGACAGGTTAAGTTAAAATGGCGCTGTTTAAAGACGTTGCTATGAGATATAAGCCCTTTTGATATAAAACAGATAACTTTGTACATAAACGAACTTAGACGAACCGTCCAATGTCATGCAAAAAATGATTTTAAAGCAACGTGATAGGGTATTTTTTCTAACCTTGTAAGTCCAGTTTTCCAGCAATATGTTTAGAGGAAAATCCGAAACTTGCCTATAGTCCCTTTTGCTAGCACGGCTTAAAATGGCGTTTTTATAGACGTTGCGATGAGTCGTAATAGCTCTTTTGTTACTGGTTGTAACATGGGCTGTGAAATGGGAAATGAGGCATGAACGATAAAAGGTCAAGGGCCAAGGGTAGGTAATGTGCATATGGGTAATAGGTCCCAATAGTCCCAACAACGGCCTTGTTTATAGAAAAATCACACACTTATTCTAGACAAAGTTTGCAACATAATTCGTTCCTTGAGAAACATAGTGTTACTATACAAAATTAGGAACCATTCGAATAGTGACGTTGTTCCATTTTTCTAGTCGAATTTTCAAGGACTAATCATTTTGTATAGTGACACTATGTTTCTCAAGGAACGAATATCCCTACACGTGGGGCCTTGGAGTCACATTCAGATTGGATATACATATATGATACGTATACGAACATGAAACATATTTAAGAGGCCGATTGTGATTGAAAATTTTAGTTAAGGTATTAAACTTGTTTTGACACGACTAACAATCGCGTTACATCTTCGCACCCAGTTCTCATTCAACAAGCATGACATTGACAATCTTATGTTGACCACCTTAATAAGGTTTACCGCCCTTAGCTTTGTCATAACTAGGGTTTGCACGACGGATCCGAAATGTATGGGAAGACCCGCGGATCCGGATCCAGATCCGGATAATTTCATACATTGCAGATCCGGATTGCAAACCCTAGTCATAACACTTGGCAACCTGTTACAAATCTCTGTTAAAATTTGTCTCTGTCTATCAAACAAATGACGAATAGGGACAAACGATTATGAACGGTTTGTTAGATTTGACAAACGTTCATGGACAATGCCAGATTCAAGTTCTATATTGCGCAATTACCGACATCTTACCCTTATTAAGGGTTCAATTAGAAAACTAGTGCGAAAATGGACTTTATGGTTCGACTAATATAAGGTATACATTTCAATGTGTTTCCTGATATAGGTACTTAAAGGGTTGTGCGTTGTGCGTGATACAATTCTACACGTGTCACACTTCTTCCGTTGAATGAGGAAATAAAGAGTTTGCCCTGAAAACGCTTCGTGCGGAAAAGTTGACTTTCAGTACCTACCTATATATTTTTTGTATGTAATCCAGTGACATGTACATATGCCATACATAAGTACATAGGACTTGAACATCGAAAATAGAATCTTCGATATCTGTCTCTATTGCTCTTGCATATTTGAGTAATAGAGAAAGATAACGAAATGTCGATTTTCGAGGTATTTCCTCAGATATCTATAATACGTACCTACGAAAATTCCAAGTAAATTGTAATGTCATTAAAAGTTACGTATCGGTTAGAATTAGAATTACCAGTATACTCGTATGTAGGTATACAAAAAAGCAATGCGAATGGGTCTCTTTGTATGCAATTTTCTATACTGAGACCAGTTTTTATAACTCTATCTATACTGTATGGTAGGTGGACATTATTTGTGTCTTCTGTTCCAGTCAACACACGTGGGGTAAATCATTAAATCATTTATTCATTTGCAAGAATGTAGTACACAAAACAAGTTCTTACAATATAAAAATGTCCAATACATTCTGCTTAACAAAGCATACAAAAAAGGTTTGCTTAAACTAAACTTAACTAAATTACAAATATTTTAAAGTAAGGAGATACAAATATGTCAATTATCAGAATTCCAGAAACAAGAAAAAATAAAGTAAGTATTGCATTATGGGACTTGTCCTGAAATAAATTCATTCATTCATTCATTCATTCATTCATTCATTCATTCATTCATTCATTCATTCATTCATTCATTCATTCATTCATTCATTCATTATGATGGGCTCGAGTCAGGCTTCTATAGTTATTCTAGTCTACGAGAAGTCCGTTGATGAGGTGTCAATTGGTTCGTTATTATTGGCCGGGTGACTGGACTATATTTTAGAAGATTTCCATAAATAATGTAGTTCAAATACAAAAAAAATATTAGTCGTTTTAAAGGTTTTCAAACGTTTTACTTACTGTGTGTTTTAAATGTTTAATGAGGCATTGAGCGCGTTGAAGTTTTATATACAGAAGTAAATTAGAAAACATTTTATACATACCTACTAAATTAATAATAACTTATAACTTTACGTGGAAAGTTTTTACCCAATGTAAATTGTTTTAATACGATTAGGTAATACATATTAAAGCAGGAGACTGTTACTTACATATTTTATGGTTGTTTTGTAAGGCCGAGGGGGCCGATTCGACTTGTTTTATTCATAGCACATACATATAATTTTTCTTATTGGCAAATTGGTGCAGAATTCTTAATTGTGTCTAATAGCAGAAGAATAGAACTTAAGAAGAGAAAATACTAGAAATTTCTGAAAACCCAAGTGACCCATGAAAACAGACAGTTTTATTTACTTTCTTTTGTTGTGTCTGCCTGTATGTACGTAGGACCTACATTTGTATTTTAATAACCTTTCAATGTTTGAATGGGCTGAAAAACTGAAAATAACGTTATCATAATTAATTATCATGTCTGGTGATGAAGTCTCATCTTCGCTACCCACATTGTCTGGAAGAGATCGCCTACATGTACATAAAAAGTTTTTATTGCACTATATTACGAGTAAAGTAGCACCTACCATATTGTAAGCCCTAAAATTTGAGGATTATTAGTCATGAAACGCTCACTGCGTGAGTCGTTCACACTTTTGTTAACATTAACTGACCAACAATTATCACTATTCTTAATTGACGACATAGGGCCAATATTTGGCGCACTGTTTAAGTAGGTCGATAAATCTAGTTTTTCAGGAAAAATAGATTAATAGATCCTGTTTTTTAAATTAGACAGATTGACAGATGAGTAGGTAAATACCTACGCTTTCCAGGCTTTAGCAGTTCGTGTTAAGAAATCACTTAGTACTCCAACGCTTCACGTACATTAGCCGCGAATGCTGCGATATAGGCCACCGACTGTACCGATGCAGTTTCCAACATTACAGCAAGTCCAGCCGTCCATCAACTCACTTAAATACCTTACCTAACAGCCAAGTGATAGGCGGAGTGATAACGCGTTTCAAAACCAAGGGTCCGCGCCAAAGTATCGACTTTTCGTTTCGCCAGAACTGAATATTCATAACCTGCGATACGGCCGGCTCAGCAGCTGTCAAGCTTTCCGAGGCTCCCTAAGTCGTGACACCACCGCATCGATTAGACTCGAACGGGCACAGTAATCGAGTAACACGGTTACGAAACTATAAAATATGGAGTTAAGTTACGTTACGTGCCTATCTGTGTATCTGTGGTTGCGAATTTGCCGTTCGCCGCGGTGAGGAGAGGCGGCAGTCTCGCGCCGAGAGCCGCGCGGTCCGCTCGTCGCTCGAAACGAAACAAGTGTACCTGCTAAGTGCTGCCAGAGCGACGACCCCGTGCTGTGTCAGTTCTGCAGTTTGGTTGTTTATTAATTGAAAAGTGAGTGGAAGCCGGCCACGGCCGCGGCACACATGTTCGGCCCAGTTTTCACGATCGCTGCCTCCGTCTTGAGTATTCCGCTTTGCTTTGCTTTGTTTACCGCCGTTGCACTTGTTGCGCGGTCTGAACCGTAATTGGGACCGGCGGCCAGCGGAGCCTTAGCGAATTTGCGCAACTACCCTCTCGAGGATCCACGTAACGTACATAGATTTCACGAAATAATTAAAAGTAAACTGTTTCGTGGTTGGGCTTTCGAATGGAACGCTCTCGTGAGTTCATTATCATGCGCGGCTCCGCGATGTTTTCATTCGATCTCGGCTTGATCGAGCTCGCATACTTACCGGAGAACATTGCGAACAGCATTTAAAAAACTAACATTCTTGCTATTTGTCAATTTTCTTATCAATCTTATTCTATCGCATTAAAACCATAAATGCATGAGCGTTTCAATCAACAGCCGTAGGTTTTGGATGTGGTTTGGTCTTGATTGAATGACCCGTTGACTGGTCTAATAACAATGCCAATTTTAGACTATAACTCAAGGAACAATATCTTATATTTTAAATGGTAACCATAAGTGGAAATAAATGGAATTTATTGCAGATATCAAATTGCGGGTACAATCGCTCGTCCTTAGGCAAGTATTTCGTACCTAAGAGCTATTTATGTTTGTTCAAAGCTGGCTTAACTTAGCGTTCAAAGTTATCCTAAGTTGCTAACTTAGCGTAAACACAATTCAACATAACAGGTGTCAAGAACACAGTATCCATTGGTTAACGGGACCAATAAAGTTACTTATCGAGGATTGGCTTAACGACAGGAAAATTAATGGTAATTGCACACAACTACCATTAATTCTAGCCATGACTAGGTACAATCGTACATAGACAAACGCCGATCAAAAAGAATAAAAATAGATGTAAACTTTACTTGCCATGCCCTACCTAGCCATATGTACCATGGGTCGCTATAAACGATTCTAATTCTAATTCTTAATGTATCGGGATGATAGATGCAAGGAAAAGTCACGTGATCATACATTATTTCACTATCGATTCGCATTTTCTACCAACGATTGTCACTGGACTAGACCTTCACGTAGATATACGAATTACAGGCGTGTCTTATAAGATAGGGCGTTTGGAAACACGCAAGTACGTAGTATACGAAGTGGAACATGGAAACGCGTAGTTTTCCACGAACGCACGAGGAAAACACTTGTTAATGCCGCCCGACCTTAGCCTGTCATATTCGCTTTAGATCAAATACGCAAAAACGTGTCTCACTGATCTCGTGAACGTGTAATGTTAACTTAACGATCAGCTTAATTGATCGTGGAACAAAAAGCGATGTCCTTGTGAATCAAAAGGCGTTAAATCTATCTTAAACGTCACCTTTTAACAATTTACGGAACAGGTAGGTACTTATAGCGAAACTCGCTTAATACGATTTCTCACGTATTTTACGCCAGCCCCTGCCACTTGTGTTCTTACCAATGCCCAGAAATTCACAGGAAATTGTGAGTGTCAATAGGGTATTTTCCTGTATTTAAAATAAATTAATTCACACCATGCATGAAATAAATCACCAGATAATTAACATATATAGCAGTCATTTTTAAGCACAAGTCTTATTTAATAAATCGGATAGAAATATAATAAGTAGGTGAGTTGACCGTTACGTCACGATGTAATGTTTCATATAAATTCCTTATTAGCAAATCGTTTTAACAGTTCTAAAAAAGAAAATGATTAGTCAAATCAGTTTCAATAGGAAAATACACTATTGTCAAGTGGTATAATGATTGTAGGTACCTACTGTGTCTAATTTGAAAGTGACTGTCATAAATTGTAATAGGTAGGTATACAATTAGGCTGCGCGATTTTACCTCAATGTTTTATCACAACAACGTCCTCCGCTCCACAATAGCTCTTGTCATTCGAGCGCCGCGGACTTTTATTCCATGATTTTCATTCACGTCGGTATTAATTGCGCACGGATTCGTCGCAGAGTTAATTATTTTTAACTTGATTGCACAGAAATCACAGAATATACACAACAATGTATAAATGGCGGACCTAATAAGTTAATTCTACCAGTAAACAGGAGAAAACAACTCAAAATTTGCGCTTGGAGTCTGTGCGGAAAGAGAAGAGTCGTAGAATGTATGGGATCCAATGCATTATACGACTCTTCTCTTTCCGCACAGACCTTAGAGCAGTGGTTCCTAACCTGGGGGTAATTACCCCCGTGGGGGTAAAACTGGTATTTTACGGGGGTAATAAGCTAACCTAATATAACAATACAACAAACGTACACGTTTTATTTTTTATTACCATTTGGGGGGGGGGGTAAACTCAGGTTCCCTAGTTAGTCACAGGGGTGACCGGACTGAAAAAGTTAGGAACCACTGCTTTAGAGTCTACCGAGTTAGCTCGGTTTCAACTACTTCAACTTTCAATAAAGTCGCAAATTGTGTGATTGTACGAAACCCTCCGTGCACAAATCCTACGTAGAGCGTTTTTACAGTGTCCGATCCGATATTGGATATCGGAAACGTCTGCAAAGAAGCAAAAAATAAAAATTTATACATATTTTTTACTAATTTTATTGTTTGTTGTTCGGAAGAAAGCTTTTAATCCAAAAATACAAGGGCGTGATGATGATTATGAGTCCTTAGTTTCTTGCTACCGAAAGGTTGTCTGGAAGAGATCGCTTCTTAGCGATAAGACCGCCTGTTGTTACCAAGCTTTTAACTGTATTTCATTTTCTGTGTATTTTGACTGTATGGCGCACAATAATTATTTACTGGGCTTTTTCTAAAATAAATATCGAAAACCCGATTCTTTCAAATCTGGACGTTCTTGGGCTCATTCTACTCAGAATCGACAGCACTCTCCATCCTACCATTAAAAAAAGATGTCCCAAAATTTTGTATGAAAATTGTACATTCCACTACGTCACGTTACATACAAGAGAAAAATTTTCTCATACTAAAAACGTGACGTAATGGAATGGACATTTTGGGACATCTTTTTTTAATGTAGGATGGAGAGTGCTGTCGATTCTGAGTAGAATGAGCCCAAGAACGTCCAGATTTGAAAGAATCGGGTTTTCGATATTTATTTTAGAAAAAGCCCTACTACGCACAATAAGGGCATGATGCCATAGAGCATTTTCTAGCACCTGTTTTTCTCTAAACGTCATCCGGAGTCCGATATGGGATCGGATCGGACAATACTCTTACACTTGTCCGATTTTATTAGAGATTTTCACAGAGCTAACGCCCACCATCCATTCAAGTTGGACATTATGTAAATTTCATTAATGGCAACCATTTGTTTTCTTTTTAAATTCGGGGACTTGCGATAGGAACCTGCTAGTAGCAATTAGACAAATGACATTGACATTTAGACGTCCCAAATGAAGGTTTACTTTGACACTACAACAATATTTGCGTGAGATGAGTGTTTATTAAAGATTCCGATGTCTTCACTAATATTATCAACTTCGATCAATAATATTATAAACATTATCAACGCGAATTTTCTGTGTCAAATGGTCAAAACTATTCCCAGAAAAATAATAATCGGCTTTAAACGCCGAAAAAAAGTTCTACTCGGAAAACTTCTACGAAAGAAAGTTCGACCTACTAGGAAAAATAAAAAATGGGGTAGGGACAGCCCGTTGAATGCTTCATCTGTTGCGAATATATTTTTTATCCTTTGAATTTTAAGTTTAGGTATTTTCTATGCCGGATATTATTATACTACTTTGTCAAAATCTGTATTATGAATAACGTCTATATATATTTTGGGAACCTACGACAATCAGTTTTTGTCATACTTAGTAAGAAACTGTATTATCTCACTAGAACAACAGTCGCATCTGCCATAGCGGTAAGTTTTCCAATTATTCGGCCCTTATCTATTTCAATGTGTAACCGGCAAATTATCAAGTACTTAATAAGTAAGGGGCCAAGTATTATCAAACTTTAGCGAACGCGGGGAATTGAGGTATTTTGCAAACCATTGTAATTTTAACTTGAAATCCATGACAATTTTAAGTTACATATAATATATACTTGGTCAAGCAGATCTTGTCAGCAGAAAAAGGCGGAAAATTTGAAAAATGTAGGCGCGAAGGGATATCGTCCCATAAAAAAATTGATATCGCGCCTTTTTTTACTGACAAGATTTGCTTGACCAGCTATACCTATACATATATAAATTATAGAAATAGAATAGATACATGATGGGGGTAGAATGAGTGCGAGCGAAGAAAGTATTAAAAAACAAAATAATTATGAAAAGATAATCTAATAATCACCTGCAAAAATAACTTAACAAATGACAATTTTTACGGCCCTGAATGAACTGTAATAGGTTGGAAAACATGCACGGTGCAACCACTGCACGCACTGGCCTGCGATAAAAGTGGGCATATCACTCGTCTTTTGTTTTTGCTAGTCCATTTTTCTCGGCAATTCTGATACAGAGCAAGGTTAGCTGTCTGCTAAAGCGAGACAGTAATAGGTATTTACCACCCACCATATGATTGTTACCATTTTAATGGTATCGGCTTGCCCATATTCTGTAAGCGGTTGAAATGATCCCACGGTAGAACTTGGGCTGTTTAAACACAATCAAATTCAGCTTGCGCCGACTGAGTAACTCTGTTTGTGCTTAGTTGCCTAATTTGTAGACAATTGCTTTTGAACTTATTACAGTATTGAATATCCCAGCACCTCCACCATGTCATAGAGAAAAATATACATACAGTGTGTCAACGGTCTGTTTGATTTCAAACATAGACAGAGAGAATCATACTATCTTTGTCTAACACTAGTACTAGCACCCAAAAGAAAAGGATGAGTATAGTTTTTTTTGTTCCTATTTACTGACAAGATTTGGTTGACCCAGTATAGATTGCTCACTCCATACATCAGCTCAACAACACAAGACTTTCCGGTCGGTGCTATATCTATTGTCAAGTAGCAGTACTGATAATTCCGCTACTAGATGCTAGATGTCGACACTGAAAATAATAGTCTTTGGTACCAAAACTGATGTACGGAGTGAGCACTCTTGTCTTACTATATTTCTCTATGACCATGTAAAGGGTAAAGGTGGCATTCGGACTAGGGATGTTGCGGATGCCGATTTTTTGACATCCGCGGATGCGGATGCGGATGTTAAGATAGGTAGGTACATAAAAAACGTCAAATATTACATTTTAGTAATTTTTATTTAAAAAAACCGGCTAAGTGCGAGTCGAACTCGCGTTCCAAGGGTACATTAAGTCCCACTCACGCTTGACTGCTCATTTTTAATAGGTTTTTTTTGGATAATGACTAAATCACCTAGCAGTCTAGCACTTATTACGCCGATGCTAAGACGTTCCTGTACCGACCTGTTCCACATCCGCATCCGCATTAAACTCCGCATAGATTTTATGCGGATGCGGATGCAGATGCGGATGTTGAAAATAATGCGGAAGTTCCGCGGTTGCGGATGCGGATGCGGATATTCGCAACATCCCTGATTCGGACGTCAACTGCAGCTAGTGGCGCATTACTGTTGCGATATTACCACAGCGGCGTTTTATTTTATTTTATTTTTTATTTTATTTGTTAGGAAAACTTACAGCTAGACAGCTAGAGTAACAAGTTAGGTAATAACATAGAAACAGTGAGCCAATTACAAGTTTCCACAGGTAGAAGCTGCGTAGAGTACTTACATATTTTTGTTACATATGTTTTATATGTCAATTTCCTTGATAAAATTGGTGACGTTCCCCGCCGCATTACCTACTGCCGCGATTATGACGATATTCATCACTAATTTTATCAAGATTTGACAAATACACTGCCCGTGACGATGCCTCAGCAAGTCAGCATCAACCCACTTGTTACTATCGTCCTTTAACGCCACATATTTTTTTTTGGTTTTTGTAGTGGCTAATTGACAATTTAATATATCGAAAAACATATTTAACTGATTTTCAAGACTGAAGTGATCTCATAAGTGTACCGCGAACAAAGTTTTGTGCGATACACTAAAAATCTTAAAATACAGGGGTACCTAAGATTTTTTTTAGTTTTAGTAAAAAGTAGGTTAATACAGCTGCAGTGGACATCCGAAGGTTACCTAAAAGGGTGAAGCAGGGGTGGAGCGTGAGATGAGCTTAAAAAAGGATTTTATAGATTTGGTTTATTCTTGGAAAAACTAACTGCGTAGTCCCCCCTTTGACGGCTCGTAAGCTACTAATATTTTATTTAATAATAGCAGCACTCTTAACTCATTCATGTCATTTAGTTATTTGTGTCCAATTGTCCATGAATACACTGTTATAGTATACCTAATGCAATATATTATTCAGTGTACTTAATATATTACATAGTATCTTTACAGTTTTGAGACTTGCAAATGATGAATGGATGTTACTTATACATATGCTTAAATGTAGGTATTATTACAAAAATAGCTACCTAAATGCTTATTATATTGTTATTTTAGAAACGCTAGTATTTAGTAGGATTTTTTTTAAATGTCCATACTGGTTCGTACATTTTTTTAGGGCAATGTTGCTTTACATAGTTTACTTTTCATACACATTTGGAAATAAGTGCAGCCAGTGATGAAACTCTCGTTTGCTCATGATATAAAGTTAACGCACAAACAATTCTCTCATGCTTCTATGATCCCGAATGTGCCCGAAGGTTCCCGAAGCTACGAAAGTAAAATAGCAACCGACCCGACGGGTGGCAACCTGGCAACTAGGATAGTTGTGGAACCGGTCTATTACGATACCCGCTCGGTTCGTAACTTTGTATTAATAACTATAACTAACACTATGTGACACTTCTGACCAATCGCTAGTGCAGGTTATAATGTCAGATATTTATTTCGACGCAGTTCATCTTGTTCACGGGTCTGAGGGCCCGATTCGGATTTTGAAATAGACATCTGTTAGATATCTTTAGACATCGCCAAGATACGATAACGATATGTTTAAGATCTAACCGATTCTAACCTGTCATGACATTTGCGCGATTCTGGAGATACTCTTGAACGATTTCCACAAGATATGGCTTAGAGATCCAATTCACATCTAATAGATATCTAACTCTGCTGCAAAAGAGAACTAGTTGAAATCTAAACTATAACGTATCAAGAATGGATCTAGTACGTGTCGTCTCTTGTGAATATCTTGAAGTTCGAATACGGCAGTGAAGATAGCGAAACTAACCGTGAATCATTTAAAACTGTCACAGAACTTGCCGCCAAAAACCCGCTCCCATTAATCGAAGTTAATAAATATGAAATTGGGACCGAAGGGAGTGTTTTAAATCGACACGAGTTGCGAATTACCTATTCGCACGTGTCTCGTACAAGGTTTTACATTACATATGGCCCTATACATTTCAGTAGTTACGTAATGTGCTTATTATAGCACAGGGTGTCGTAATGGTGCACCAGATGTACTGTAAAATTAGTATTCCGGAGTCACAAGTTCGGATCTCACCCGAGACAGTTATTTTTTTTCCTTTATTTTAAACAAGATGGTTGAACGCAAACTTCCTGCCTCGCACAGCTAAACTGCGAATAAACTGTCCTTCGCCGTATTTCCGGACCGATACGACCTTCAAGAAAAGGACGTAGGTACTCTCATCTTAATCTTAAACGGCAGCGCACTTGTAAATCCTCTGGAGTTGCAGGGGCCCGTTTCTCAAAAGCTTGTAACTTGTACAATAATGTACAAGCGGATGTCACTTTTTGACAGTTTTTGTTAGAAAGGGACTTCCACTTGTATTACAAGTTACAAGCTTTTGAGAAACAGACCCCAGGTGTCCATGGGCGAAGGTAACTGCTTACCATCATTCGGTGATTCGTGTGCTCGTTTGCATCCCATAAAAAAGCAAGATTGAAGAGGTTCAATAATGAAAATATATGAAAAGATTGTCGACACTTTTAAACTGCTAAGACGACAAGTTTCACTCACTTGAATTTTTGTCGCTATTGGCGACATGTTTCGGGCCCGTCAGGGGTCCAGCGTACAACGCTTTTAATTTATATATTTAACAAAGTTACCGATCACTTCCAGCCGTTTCACAAACTGAATGTTTCTTTGTGTTTAGGTACATTATTTTCAGTAAGTACCTTACGAGATTCGTAATCTTGAAAGAGACGCTTTATCCAGAATCTCAGTAATGTGACGAAATTACTAGGCGCGTATTTAGAAACGAAAATGTAATATTAATATAATAGTATTAGTATAATCATAGAGAAAAAAAATACATAGAGTGCTCACTCCATACATCAGTTTTAGTACCAAAAAGACTATTAGCATCTATGTTTGACATGAGACAGTCCTTTGACAAACTACATGTTACAGATATATTATACCATAGAGAAATATAGTAAGACAAGAGTGCTCACTCCATACATCAGTTCAGACTATTAATTTCAGTGTCAACATCTAGCATCGAGTAGCGGAACTATCAGTACTGCTACATCTATTGTCAAGTAGCATGATAGTTCCGCTACTCGATACTAGATGTAGACACTGAAATTAATAGTCTGAACTGATGTATGGAGTGAGCACTCTTGTCTTACTATATTTCTCTATGGTATAATATATCTGTAACATGTAGTTTGTCAAAGGACTGTCTCATGTCAAACATAGACAGAGAATCATACTGTCTTTGTCTTACACTAGTACTAGCACCCAAAAGAAAAGGATGAGTATAGTTTTTTTTTGTTCTTATTTACTGACAAATTGGTTTAACTAACTATACCATAGATCACCATATTTACCATAAATAGGTAACAACTTATATGGAAATGTTTTATGGAATAAGTAAATGAATTTCAATAATTCATGTACTTAATCCCACATAGTATTTATTTATTTAAACTTTATAATTCCCATTGCATTATCTACCAGTCAAGATATGAACATTTAGGTTAAATAATTAATTTAGATACGTATTTCATTCAAAATATGTGTATATTTAATAATAACAAAGACATTTTATCGAATAAATACATTTTATCGCGTGTTTTAAATTGATGTATAAATTTTATTGACAACTATTACTTACAACTAACAACCTTTATGTCTCTGATAGGCTATTGTTTCTACTTACAAATACAACCATTAACGTAATAGGCCTAAGCAAACACAAAAACGGTATCTATCATCATTAAAATTAGTTTGACAGATGTATGTAGGTACCAGGGATGTTGCGAACATCCGCATCCGCATCCGCAACCGCGGAACTTCCGCATTATTTTCAACATCCGCATCTGCATCCGCATCCGCATAAAATCGATGCGGAGCTTATGCGGATGCGGATGTCGAACAAGTCGGTACAGGAACGTCTTAGCGGCGGCGTAAGTGCTAGGTAATTTCGTCATTACCTATAACGAAATCGTCTAGATCCAGAAAAGTCGGCGAAGCTACTGTTTATTAAATATAACGCACCTATATACTTGCTCAAATACTAAACGTTTCGTTTTTTTTTAAATAAAAAAATACTAAAAATGTAATATTTGACGTTTTCTAAGTACCTAATCTTGACATCCGCATCCGCATCCGCGTCCGCGGATGTCAAAAAATCTGCATCCGCAACATCCCTGGTAGGTACCTACATAAATAATTAAGGCATTAGAGTACAGTTGACGACGCACTTTACCAGCATTAAGGTGCAGTAGGTTCAGAAAACGGAGTTTTTAAAAATTGGATCACAAGGCTGCCATAAATTTAATTAGCAATATTGAGGCTTTTTTTGAGGGCATATCGATTCGAATCCTGAGTTTTCGGACCTTCGCTCGATAGAAAAGAACAGGAACATAGGTCTAAAATACACTTTAAATATTTGTAACAAACTATGCACAAAAGCTAAAAATATGAAAATTGCTTCTAAAAATCGGCAAAATCACGTTTGTGGGAACGCGTCAATTACTTTTTTACGTAGATACAAAAAAATAAAATAAAATAAACATGATATCCGCGCTTCCGGGCACGCACTTCCATCTCGCTCACGCTCGCATTTACGCTCAGTGAGAGTGAGAGAAGAACACGAACTTACTGGGCTTTAAGGTTTTCCGTATCAATTCAATTCAATTCAAAATATAATTTATTCATGTAGGCCTAGCAACAAGCACTTATGAATAGTAATTAGGTATTACATAGGTACATATTATCTTAATCTAATTATCAGATCAATTTATTGATGTTAATATATTATTCCATATTTTGTTTTATCATTTTGATTCATTAAATGTTGATTCGAGAATAAGTCCTAGAGATTTTCTGCTCTACGCTAAAAGGTTAGATGGATTTCCATTATGTGTTGAGATTTTGTAGCGGCGGCGGAGTAATAATAAGTTACATCTGAGGCTAAAGAGAGAAAACCTTTAAGTATACCATTTTAATAAGATTGATCTAGGTTTCTAATAAATAAATAAAAAGGTTTGGTTAGTTTATTACCAATTTAATTTAACACAATTGCATTAAGGGTCGCCTTGAAGAAAATATGGAATATAACAAAAGTCCGGACATCACCCTAACAATCCTGTCATTTCCTGGATGGTAGATAATTTCTCTACAAATTCTAAAGAAAAAACGTATCTTGAAAAAATGAGAGCTTTATCCTCTTAAATTTCGAAATTATTCACCCCAAAGGTATTTTCCGTTCATAAGCTTGACAAGAATAAACCTCAAAAGAAGTAAATTACAGCATATAATAACAACAATAAAATCACCAAGATTCAATCACATTTCCACGTCGCCCTTTATTGTGAAATCATTAACGCACCACAATGCCACTACGATTGAACGCTTCAATAGCTTAACAATCTTACAAAGGCAGGTGGTGAAATTTGGAACTAAAATGTCTTTATACACTGAGACAGCCTCCGTGCGACAGTGGCGACAATGTGAGGGTCATGGTTAGTTTTGGACTGACCACAGATAAATAACTTTTGTGACATTCGGTAACCTTTGCCATTACAAACTCGAGAGGTAGCGGACGTAATAGAGAATTGATGAATAAGCGGGGTTGTTAACTAACGTGTGTATTATTAGAAAGGGATTAGTGTGGGGATTAGCTTTTGTGCTATTTTGGAGTGTAATCAATAAAGGTCCTTTAGGTTTTTTGATCTAGTAAGTAAATAAGCGAGACAGCAGCGCGTTTAGTTTAGTTTCATATTGAACCGAACTTAACAGCCGGACTGGCTACCTATATGGTCTATGGTTATCCTTATGATCGCTCATCTGATACGACTAAACAAGTTTTCATACATTGGTTTGTGCAACTTGCTCTAATAGACGGTTCAAATCGTGCAACGTTGAATATGCTTTTCAAAAGCTATTTTAAATTAACTGAAATAGATGTCATACAGGGTGCTTTCTGTAACAGGAGCAATAAATTAAACTAAAGGCTGTACTCCTCAAACTGACCAACATTTATTCAGCAACTTTTATGTGTCAATGAATGTCATATGAAAGAAATAGTGACCAAGCCCTCAGTGCCCGAAGCTGGGATCAAACAGCGTCCTCTGCATTTGCGGTAGATGTCAACCACTCGGCCACCCGAGTCACACCGGTATGGGTGGAAATTTCTCGAGTAATATATACCTACATGAAATCTCTTAAAGGCTTGTGGCGCCCTAATTTAAATGGCAACTATTTTAGCAGCATTGCTTTACCTTTACGGGAAATAATTGCTAATTTACTTCTAAATGTCTGAAGCAGAAACCACAAGTACATACTCATGCTTATAAGTACATACACTATGTATTGTATATGTATTAGCGTCGATTTCAGAATGTGTCTATAGGTATGTCGCTTGAGTGATTGTCAAATATTCATTTACTGATCCTTCGTCAGGCGTGGGCGACTATGAAACGGCTGTGAATTTATAACAATGAGATTAGATTTTTTGATAAATCGATGAATGAAGTATACATACCTACCTAAGATGTTATCCGTAATTTAATAATTTTCCATTTTATGAAAACGGATTTCTTTTAGGGTTTAGTTTCATGAATTTTTATGGATTATTATTTAGCGTTTAATGTCACCACCACCTTTTTCTACTGACAGCCTTGGATTGCAATACTACAAATCAGTATTAGAAAAAAAAAAACGTAGTTTTACCGGCTAAGCACTAGGCTTTAGACAACTCTTTAATTAACAATAATTAATCTTAAAATTTGTAGAAGCAATTTTAAGTTTGCGCATCGATTTAATTGGAATTTTAGTGCTCTGTAACACGCAAGCACATTAAATTGTATTATTACTGCATATTACGTTATGAATGCATCAAGTTCTGAGTGCAATGAATGAACGATAAAAACAGGCAATCGCAAATGCCAAGGTCGTTTTTTCATCCTTATTTAAATGTTACAAAGGCTAGTTTTGCATGTTTTCTAGACACATAAGTAGGTATAAAACGAGGCGAAAACATTCCTAGGTCCGTTTCATAATATATTAAGAAACGAAATTAAGTATAAGTATTTTGTTGGCTAAAAACATTCTGAATAACTTTCAACTCAATTACCATTACCATGCTTTTCAGTGGATAAGTATAATTTGACTTGTCATTCGATATTCTCTATATTTTAACTATGTTTCCATGTTACAAATGGCAGAGAAGTACCCAATTTTTTTAAATTAGCATACATTTTGACTATATGTTATTGTATGGTTTTGATACGACCTTGCCGATCGTCTTGTTGATTGGCGCGCATCTCACGCATGACTTTCACTTCATTTCGCATGCACCAATCAGCGTGAGCTATCTTCCAGGTCGTATCAAAACCAGATCAAACCGTAACATATTGTTAAATCAGAATCGGACTCTTGGTCATCAACACGCCTAAGGAAACTATGTTAGTAATTATCTATTATCAGTTAATCGAGCCGTTCACGCACTGATTCCGGAGGCGACGAAATCCGTGTCACAATCACTATATTGGCGAAACGCAAATGCGTTTAAAATATAACTGGCTTAAATCTTTAAATAATAGGTACCTAAGATATTAAATAACATAATGAATGAATGAAAAATCTTTATTTTTAGGCATCTAGTGTAGTGGCCGATAGATACTTTAAAACTAACATACGTAGATAGGTATAACATACATTATGAAATATAACTTATCGTTAAGGCCGTGCATCGAAAAATAACAGGATCTTAGAAACGTGGCAGTGGCTAGCCCCGGAAACAAACAGTAGTGATTTTCGGATATATGTTTCTTGACTATATGATAAGTGATTTCGTAGTAGTCGAAACACGAATGCTTAAAATTTTCTCGATAGAAAATAAATCCAAACTTACGTGTTCATTTTTCGGTTTTAGCTTCGTGCAACTAGAAAACACATCCATATCCAGCACAATCCACCTTACAGCAAAGGTTTTCATCTCGTCTTAACTTTCAAAGAACTAAATATTAACTTATTATCCTTTACCGATGGATTTATTATCGATTTTTGATTTTATGAATTCAACAGCAAACGCCCATTTTACGCAGTTCGGTTTCTCTTTCCGTCATGCGTCAAAGTCATAAATGCATCCTTTATGCCAGTAATGTTAGATGGCCGTCGTGCCTCAAAGAGGTAAGACCTATGTCACTTCGCGCAGCGCTCCGAATTACGTAAAATTTTAATATCCAATAAACGTTGAGTCGTAACTCCATTGAGTAGTAACGGAATCGGAGGTAAACCTATGATGGTGCCTTCTTACAGGCCTATACGTTACGCATGTGTGCGTGTTTGCTTAGCTACGTCATGCTACGTCGAAATCTATACTCTTTGTCAGTTACAACGGGTTAGGAAATTTCGACAGATATGGAAATGTATCGGTAGCTGTTTGGTATTTAGCCATCAGAATCTAACCGTAACTTTTTGCTTTATTTTTGTTTGAAAATAAAATATCTATAAGAATATATTTTTTGCTTTTTTCTATTGTAATGATAAAAATTATTTAGTATTTTTCATGCTCAAATAATTTAAAATAATTGAATAAATATTAAAAACTAATAGATATTATTCGTTTGAATTATTATATTATTAAGTTTGAATAAAATATTTTATTTCAATAATACGAAAAGTTATTATATTTAAGTACCACTAAAAAAGGTCCCTACTTACAAAAACTCACTTGCACGGGCCGGGGTTCGAACCCGTGACCTCCGGTTTGAAAGTCGCACGCCACTACAATTTCACATAAGTAATTTACAATGACATGATACCGTGGAAAAAGTGAATATTACAATGTACTGTGTTACTATCATTTTATAGTTTATTTTGGCTTGACAAGGAGGAATGAGAAAAACGTGCAGAGCGAGAGGATTAAATCTCTCTGTCCCTTTCTTAAAGTAGCCAATCCTAATTATGACATCTGTTTTGATATTAATTCTTTGAACATAATTTGTCGATGTTCTTTTTTATATCATCGAGAAAGATTTTTATTAAAAAAAATTGTTGAATTTATATGTTTTATTTATGTTTTTTTGGCATACATTTCATTACTTTTGACAAATTTTGATTGTGATGACAAACGATTTGATGTGATGTGTGAAACGAACCATGTGATCAACGATTTATCTAATAAAACTTCATTTAGTCGAAAAAAATAGTTGCCTACTACCGGGTGGAAAAAAATTATGGGCCCTGGAGGGAAAGTGCCTTAAACCTTAAGTTTGCTCATTTTACTTAAATGAAACATTATTGTTTTTTAAACAAACAACTGCATTCAAAGATTTTTGAAGTGAAAACTTCTTTAGCGGCGCTAGGCACTTTTTGAGGTGGGGAAAAAATGATAAACTCGAGACAGCGTAAGGCGATCATGTGACCGTAAGGTTTAGATGGCATTTAAATCAATAAAGAAAAACTCAATGACATTACATGAAAAAGGTTATAATCTTGTACGGGCTGAAATACGAGGATCTCACAGTATTATAACTTTATATCACTCAAATATAATTCAATAAAGCTACATCTTGATGAAATCGCTAATAAAAGTGAACTCTAGTACTGGTGAATAAAACTCAAAATATCATGACCAAATATATTTAGATGCGAGGTCTGCAAGGTAACTTTACAATTTCTATTCGAATTTTAAACAATTAACGCTATAAATTTGAATTTCGAATTTTAAACAAGCTCACTGACCAGCAATTTCGGAACCAAAAGTTTTCAATAGAAATGAGGATGGGTCAATTATACATAGTACTGCAGACATTTTGGACTAGTCATTGAGTTTTCACTTCTGTCGGCACTCCCGGAATGCAACACGTTGTTTTTTTTTTAATTCGCTTAGTCGCGCCCGGGAATCGAACCTACTTTTTCCACACTGTATAAAAGAACACAAATGCTTTTCTTCTGGTAACTTAAATGTTCTATCTATCTTGGTGATATGTCAATGCAATCAAATAATCTGAAAAAATAATAATAACCCAATTTATGAATTCCGTTCCTTCAGAAAAATGCGAAATGTACGTACAATTTTTAGGGATATCGTACTTTTCCCAGAGACAAATTTAGTTGGCTAAGACACATTTTCACTGATTTGGGGTCTGTACTAAAAATCTAACATAATATGATAAGGACTTAATCGTTTTAAGCTCAAGAGTGAGTTTTCCTAAAGCTTTTTCTAAAAATTATGTCTTTATTAACGTTAGGAGTGCACTGCAGCATGTCAAATGTATGCCAAAATGTCAAGGGAGAGAACAATAAATTAAGTTTAAATTCCACTTCCACTCATCAGCAAAGTGATATAAGTATATCAGCAGTTTAAAGTTATTTTATATTACAAAATTAGCGCATCAAAAAAATCAAAGTGCATAGAAAAAAAGTCTCCTGAGTCATAATAAAATTGATGTCTCTTGGGTCACCAGAAAAGTCACCAGGGAGAACGATGACCCAAATCAGATTTAAAAGAAAATGTAAATTTTGTGTACTACCTACGAACATTTTTCAAAAAACTATGTTTTTATAACATATTAGACCCAGGATAGATCTAATACCTCTTTTCGTACCTCGGATAAAATGGTCGGCGACTAAAAAAGTAACTGAAACGTTACGTTATTAGGTTCACGATGCTGCGTTGTACCCTTGCCTTCGTTGCGATATGTTTGGTAAGTCAGGAGACTTAAAAAATGACCCATGATTTTGGGACATATTAACAAATATTTTTTGAATATATATGAATTTTAGCGGACTTTAATAATTTACCAGTTAAATTAGATGTAAATACCTTTTTAGTTAATCGTTAATATGATATATTAGTAGCAGTAAAACACTTTATTGTACAAAAAGACACATAAAACATGAAAAAACACACATCCTTCGTATATGGTAGAATATATTTTTCACACTTATAAGTAAAAACCAAAACCGATACGCGATTGGGAGACGCTCTTTTTGTATGGGATAAAAAAAAATTCTCCTGGGTCACCAAGAAAAATCGACATATTAAAATAATTCAGTTCGTTTTTAAGTTCTAGTCACATTGACTTTTTGGTTATTTGAGATAAACATGATTTGAAAAACATGATTTTCTATTTTGTTGCGATCGACCCGGGTAATAAAAATACGGCGAATTTGAACTTTTGTTTGTTGTCGTTGTAAAATGTATTAAAAAATAATGTAGGCACCCCTGACAATTGAAATTCAAAATTATCCAGAAAAAGCGGCCAAGTGCGAGTCGGACTCGCCCATGAAGGGTTCCGTATTTAGGGGATTTATGACGTATTAAAAAAAACTACTTACTAGATCTTGTTCAAACCAATTTTCGGTGGAAGTTTGCATGGTAATGTACATCATATATTTTTTTTAGTTTTATCATTCTCTTATTTTAGAAGTTACAGGGGGGGGGGGGGGGGGGGGGACACATTTTACCAATTTGGAAGTGTCTCTCGCGCAAACTATTCAGTTTAGAAAAAAATGATGTTAGAAATCTCAATATCATTTTTGAAGACCTATCCATAGATACCCCACACGTATGGGTTTGATGAAAAAAAATTTTTTTGAGTTTCAGTTGTTCTAAGTATGGGGAACCCCCAAAACAATTTTTTTTTTTCTATTTTTGTGTGAAAATATAATGCGGTTCACAGAATACATCTACTTACCAAGTTTCAACAGTATAGTTCTTATAGTTTCGGAAAAAAGTGGCTGTGACATACGGACGGACAGACGGACAGACAGACAGACAGACATGACGAATCTATAAGGGTTCCGTTTTTTGCCGTTTGGCTACGGAACCCTAAAAATGAGTGTTTCAAAAAGGCACCCTGTATTCCTTACATACCTAAATAATCTCTTATTCAATAAAACATATAATTACTAAACACTGTGATTTATTTCAAATAAATTCAAATCGATCGGATAAAAGATATTAATACCTACCTATACAATGAATACGAGTACAGTCAGCTGCAATAATGTGTTACACACCGAAGGCCGTTTTGCGGTAGATCGTGTTAGATCTTATTTGTAGAGCCATAAGAGCGTGTCACATATTTTTGCGGCCGTCGAAGAGTAACATATTATTGCAGGTGACTGTACCTATGAAAAATTCGAGGGTTCAAAAGCATTTATAATAATAACGACTATGGACGCCTGCAACCCCAGGGGTATTGTAACCCCATAACAATAAGGTTGAAATTTGCATTTAGTGACCGAAAAGTCAGGTGAGCGTAATCAAGTTTTCATCATATTTTATGAAAAATAATCTCTTTTCTGTTCTTGTGCTATTTTCTTATTATCAATAGGTACTCTTAACTTATATGCTATCTACGCTGCTGCTTCTATGCTGTTAACATCTTCCAAAACAACAATAAATATGCAGGTTTATGAATTAATTATTTTATTGTTTGCTATTATGAACAAGTAACAACGCCATCTGTTTAAATTTTTTCCGAATTTAAGTTTCTGGCCGACCGCAGCGACCGCGTATAATGGTAGTTAACTTCTGTAACGTTAGATGGTGCTAAAAGGTAAAACAAACTTCACGTGCGGCGCGAAGCGTTTCCATGTGTGCGTGTTAGCGGGGAGGGAAGAACTAGCGGGCGTGGTTAACGAAGCGCCAGACGCGGCTGCAGTAGGCCCTTAACAG